>NC_060217.1:0-2500000 GCF_907164935.1 Osmia bicornis bicornis | reverse complement strand
ATATATTCTAGAGGGCGTAAGAAAACGTCGAATTTTTCCGAAGTCGCAACCTCCCATGAGAATGGCAGCAGTGACTACAGATCGCCGGTAAACTTTTTGTCAATTATTTGCATTACTTTTTTTTACATTGTATTACATTCGTTATTCGTTTGCCAACAGCACACGGTCACCCATCTTTGGCGAGTCATATTTTTATACTAGGGTAGAGTAGATGGCGTTCGCTCTCAAGACACGAATTTAAAACCCCTTGAACAAAGGCATGTCTATATAGTCTATATAGTCTTGTTGGATCTGTAGCTTGTCTTGTCGGTTGGTTGTCATTTTCATACGATGTGAATGCGCAAAAGCGCGGGATGATTTGCGTCGTATACAGTGTTATTCAGAGAGAACACTTTTAATCATTTTTTGTACTTATCTTTTCCTGTTTAGATAGTATGCAGTAGTTCCACATATTATTCATGCATCAAAGTTATTTATGTTTAAAATATGTCGAAGGTAAGCTTTGAAGTTATGAATAAATGCTATTATCAAGGTTAAATATCATTGCCATTGATACTTTTTAAAAATATCTGGTATTATTAAATGATGTTTGATAAAATGTGACTGTTTCATTTTTCAGGATATAAGATCCTATTTTCAGCCTGTTAAGGCAAATTCGGGTATTCCGAATGCCGCCCCATCAAAGGCTAAAAAGAGAATAGTAATTTCCTCTGATGAAGATGATGAAAAATCAAAATCTCCGATTAAACAGTCCAAGGTTTTTGTATCTTATCATAATCTAATTTTTGAAGATCAAGATTATATTTTGTATTCTTAAAATATAGAAATTACCAGTTCAAATTATTATTTTTTAATCTAGATAATACAACATGTAATATTATGTGTTTTAGAAATCCAAAATATCAAAGAAGAATGTTATCGAATCTGATTCTGATTCTGAGGTAGTAGCAATTTCTCCTAGTGAGGTATTGGGTAAGACACCTGTAAGCAGACAGGAAGCACCTAAAGTAGCAAGAAAGTTACAGAGAAAGGTGATACATCAATTTTCTATTAATACATAATATAAAGTGCATATTAATCTCATTGAATGTTGTAGGAAGCTAAGTGTCATAGGGATCATAAATTTGAGGATACTCTGCGTCAGTTAGATGCTTCTCATATTGAAAAGAAAAATTCAAAAGAGAATAAAGTTGATAAAGGTATTGATCCATAAAAAGTACAGTAAATATATTATAAACTGTCATATTGATACATGAACTATTTATTATAGATTCTGATTTACATGAAAGTAGCACTGACAATGAAAAGAAAAAAACCACACCTGTTAAAAAGAAAGAAACACCTGAAAAGTCACAGGTAGAAAAAGATAAGGAACAAAATGTACAGACTAAAAAACCTTCTAACAGCAGTTCCAATGAAGATATAGAACACAGTGTGCCTGAATCTAGTAACAAATCTAAGCATGCAAAAAAACCTGCTAAAGGTACATCATCTGCTTATAACCTGGAAGTAAAACGCATAGCAGTAAAAAGGAAAGCATCTCCTGAAAAGGATGCGTATGAGGAACGAGTTGAGAAAAGAAAACATCATGCTGCAGTGTACATGCAATATCTTCAAAGAGGAGGAGCTAGAAATCCAGGATCAAAAGAAATTCCTGTTGTATGTAATAAGCATTATGTTAAATAAGAGAACTGACCTTTTGATTTATAAATTCAACAAGTATTCATGTTTTAAGAAACATACTAAAATTTCAGGGTGCTGAAAATTGTCTAGCAGGATTATCTTTTGTGGTAACTGGTGTTTTGGATTCTTTAGAAAGAGAGGAAGCTGAAGAACTCATTAAAAAATATGGTGGAAGAATTGTAAGTTTACCTTCAAAGAAGACTAACTATGTCATAGTAGGCGATCAACCTGGAACTTCAAAAATAGCAAAAGTAATTTTAACTGTTAATGCGTTAAAGTACTTTTAGCGTGTTATAAATCATATGTTTTATTAATTGTCGAAAATACTTCTTTAGGCTAATGCGTTGAACTTGAAAACAATATCTGAAGATGATTTGTTAGAAATGATTCGTACTAGGCCTGCAGGTCAGTCTGCTGATGTAATACAACCTCGTGCACGTTCAAAAAATAGACAAACTCAGAAATCTACAAAATCAGATGATACGTCTCCCTCGCCAAAGAAAAGAGCAAAAATTAGTGAAACTAAAGAAACGGAAAAATTAGAACGTTCACCTCACAAAAAAGAAACTAGTGAAAAGGACGAGAAAAAACAATTAGAGAAGTCATCTCATAAAAAGGAAAATGATAGTAAACTTGAAAAAACACCATCGCCAGTTAAGAAGGAACAAAATGAAACAAAAACAAGTGATGTAAAGGATGTACAAATGAAATATATTGCACGTGATGTAAGAATTATTTAAATGTAGTATAAATAGTAACAATAGTAGTAATTTTGCTAATCGTTATACTCTATTTCAGATAAATGACAATTTGTCTTCGGAGGCATTGGTTGAAAAATACAGACCTAAAACTATGAAACAAATTTTAGGTCAGCAGGGAGAGAAAAGCAATGCCAAAAAGTTACACAATTGGTTAAAGAATTGGAACCACAATCAAAATGGTCAAATTAAACACAGTAAACCCAGTAAGGTTTTGAATCTTCTGTACAATCTTATTCAAACAAACTAAGTTTTTAACTAATTCTATTTAAATTAGGTCCTTGGGCAAAAAATGACGATGGAGCTTTCTTTAAAGCTGCTTTACTGTCTGGTCCTCCTGGAATTGGGAAAACAACAACTGCTCAAGTTGTTTGTAAGGAACTAGGTTTCGACCTAGTAGAATTTAATGCTTCGGATACACGAAGCAAGAAACTTTTGAAAGAAGCAGTATCAGAACTTCTATCCAATACTTCGTTGAAAGATTATGTCACAACATGTATGTATTTATAAACGCGCCTGTTTCTAAAATGCATGAAATTTTATTAAGATATTTAACTAATATTGCCGATTAGAAACTATAAATTTCACACATCATTTCGAACTTTACAATAATATTTGTAATGCAAATTTTAACACAATTGCACTAATATTTTAATTATTGTATATTGTAGGTGGTAAACACAATCCTACCTGGAAACGTGTTTTACTAATGGACGAGGTTGATGGAATGGCTGGTAATGAGGATCGCGGTGGTCTCCAAGAATTAATCATTTTAATCAAAAGTACTGAGATCCCTATTATTTGTATCTGCAATGATCGAAATAATCTTAAAATGAGAACTCTTGCTAATTACACGTATGACCTTCGATTTCAAAAACCAAGATTCGAACAAATCAGGGTAAACAGTAATAAATTAACTGTTTGATTCGTTGTTCACTATATGTTTCTAATCGAATATATTTTATATAGGGAGCAATGAAATCAATTTGTTTTAAAGAAAACATTAATGTATCAACAGAAGATCTTGATCGTTTGATTGAATCAACTAATCAAGACATTCGACAAGTTATAAATCATTTATCACTATTTGTTGGGAAAACTGCTACTCAAGAAAAATCTGAGAAACAGCATGTAAATAAAGATTTGAAATTAGGACCTTGGGACGTTGTAAAAAAAGTGTTCGACGCTGAGGAGCACAAGAATATGAGTATACATGATAAAAGTGATTTATTTTTTCATGATTATAGTTTTGCACCGTTATTTATACAAGATAACTATTTAATGGTTATACCACACGCGCCAAGGTACGTGAAAGAAATTTCAATAAGTAATTTTCTCGAAATATTTAATACATACAAATTTTCAGGAAATCAATAATTCGAATTCCTGAATTTTTTGTAAGAGATTTTTAAATGCATGATGTCCTGTATGTACTTAATTTAACATTAATTACATTCATTATTTTTTCTTTATTTTTATACAGAAATCAAACATTAGACAGAGTAGCAGAATGCGCTGAAAGTTTAGCTCTAGGAGATATAGTTGAAAAATCTATAAGAAGTAACAATAATTGGTCTCTTTTACCAGTACAAGCATGTTATTCTTCAGTTATACCTGGAACAGTAATGTCTGGTCATATTGGAGGTCAAATTAATTTTCCAGCATGGCTTGGTCGCAACTCAAAAGCTAACAAATTTGATCGGTAATATTTTTGTTTAATTTATCTCATATGTGTTGAATATTTAATAATATATTTTGTAGATTGATACAAGAGCTAACCATACATATGCGTTTGACTACTGGTGCAAGCAAGGAAGGTGTAAACTTGGATTACTTAAAACCTCTTAGAAATGCTATCACTAGGCCCTTGGTAACTGCTGGTATGGAAGGTGTAGATGCAGCAATAGACGTTATGAATAAATATCATTTACTCAGGTTAATTTTTTGTTAAAGTTTGCGATATAGAAATTATACTCATTGGTGTAACTAGGTGAGCCTGGTCCACCCCAGAAACAAAATCATAGTTACGCCAATGATTACACTATTAAAATTTAAATGTTTATATTTCTATTATTATTAGGGAGGATTTGAATTCTTTAATAGAAGTTTCTTTATGGCCTGGTGATCGAGACCCGATGGAAGCTATAGATAGTAAGGTATGATTCAAATTTTCATAAATATTTTACTGTTCTATAAAATAGTATATTTACTTATAAAAATTATATCACAGGTAAAAGGTGCCTTTACGAAGACGTACAACAAAAATGCTGCACCTGTACCATACATAGTAAGTGGTACATCGAAGAAAAAAGCAACATCCGCTTTGCAAGATGAAGCTGCCTTAGTAGAAGAAGAAGAAGAAGTGGGAAATTCTGATGATGATACTATTGAGACAGATAAGATGATTAAGGTAAATGAATAATTTTTTTATTATTTAAATTATATCTTTGTTAACTGCTTAAATTGTATTTTTAGGCGAAGAAGCCTACCACAACTAAGAAAACTGAATCAAAAGCTAAAAATACTAGCAATCAGCCTAGTAAACGTGGAAGGGGACGTGGAAAAGCAAAGTAATATGAATAATCTAAAACGGAATGTAACTTTTATTTAAAAATTTAGTATTTCAAAATGTGTTTATTCCACATTAGTTGTGCCATTTTTAATTTTTATTTGTTCGGTGTATATAAAATTAAGTTCCTTGTGTTTTTTGTGTTTGTCGCGTAATTTAATTTATATCCGAACGTTTTTGTTTGTTTCGAGTAAAGGAAAGTGTTTTTTACTCGATAGCGTCGGTTGTTTCAGTTGTTTCAGGCGCAATTTCTGATCTAGTTTGTACGCATTCTAAAATCAAACAAGTTAATAGTTTATTACTTAAAGTTCTAAAATTTAATAAGTTAGCATGTAATATGTACTATAAGTATAGAAATAGGCTGTTACGTTTTTATACCAAGTATTATTTAAGTATATAGATATATCTGTATGTATAGATCAATGTAAATTTGTATTTTATTTTAAATACACGTACGTTTTGCTCTAGATTTCCATCCAATGTATTCATTAGTTTTCTTGTTTTCCTCAGTGAGCCAATCAGTCAGTGGTTTGAAGTATTCCAGCAGACCAGCAGAATCCATGTTCCTTTGACCTGTGATTTTTTCCATCGCATCTGGCCAAGGTTTAGAGGATCCCAGTTCTAACATGGATCTACCATAAATCCCCAAATAAATTACAATACTCCCTGATGAATTATTTACTTAGGGAAGATGAACAGAAGAGCTTACTTCAACAAGTTTCCTGCTGCCTTGTTATTATAAATATCACATTGGTGCAGTGGCTTTGAATCCGGGTTTTGTGGATCATACTGTTTCGCCTCTATACAAAGTGACTTGTGGAATTGGAATTGCACCACGAAACTCACGTAATACCTGATGTATTCTACATCAGCTACTATATGGTACTTCGCGCCTGGGTCAAAGTCGTCTTCTGAGCGATCTACCGGGGGTTCAATACCTTGAAAAACTTCGGCAAGGTCCCACCTTAAGAGTTGTAAAATCAGGATAATATATGTATGAATTTAAGGAAAGAAAAATTGTCACTGGTATTCATAGTGAAAATTATTTTAGTCACAGTGGGTTGTATCACAATATTGGTCATGTGTGTTTGATTTTAAAAATCAAATTTATATTATTTATTTTATAATTTACTAACCAGTTGCAATTGTAATTATCTGGAGTGACTTTCCCTTGGAATACGTTCCAACGCCACTTGTCCATCATGTATGCAAATGGTAAAAAGATAATTTTATCCAGTCCCTTGAGGTAAAGATGGTTGATATTCGCTTCTCTGTCAGTTGAATCATCTTCTAACAAACTAAAGAATTTTATTCGGTTATTATTTCTCTTTCAAAGAATTTACAAGTGTTACTTTCATAGAATTTAATGAAATTCATACTTGATCTTTTTCAAATGACTCGGAGTGGATGCGCTGAGTGCTATAACATCACCGACAGCTTCGTGGAATCCAGGATTGGCACCCTCTTTATAAACGGTGGGCTGATTTTTATATTGTAAATAATATTCTACGTGACCCATTTCGTGGTGTGCGGTTAACAGATCTTCCGTATTGACCCTGGTGCACTGTTTAATCCTGAAATCTTTGCTGTCGTAAAAGTCCCAGGCGCTCGCATGGCAGATTAGTTCACGATCCTTCGGCTTCTCCAGGATGGATCTCTCCCAAAACAGATCAGGCATCGCAGTAAGGTTTATGGAAGTGAAGAAATCTTCGGCGACTCGGAAGATGGTTGTTGCATTGTATCCTGAAGAATTGTGAACCATTTATTTTTATTAAGATAGATTTTATGAAACGGACTTAGAGTCTTAGGATTCTAAGATTTTGGAATTTTAGAATCCTAGATTATAAGATATCAGAATTTTAGAAGTTTTAGGATTTTGGAAATTAAGAGTTTTAGAATTTTAGAATTCTAGAATCTTAGTATCCTAGAATTTTAGAATAACAAGGAGTCAGTCCACATTTTTGAAGGTCTAAATCCCTCAAACCCCTATTTTTAATTAATAAGAGAAAAAAAGAATAGATTCAGTGTCATATTTCTATAATAGAAGATTCAACGTTCAACTGAATGATTCTCAAGAATAATGTATCCAGGATGAATAAAGGCGTGTGGAATTCTAATTAAAGCAAACCTTGTTTGACCATAGCATCAGTGACGTCTGGCAATTGTTTTCCTGGATAAGGAATTGTAAAGTCTGCAATGTTACTCCAAGCTTGGGCCCACATGTTGCCTAATAGATGTGCTGGAATAGGACCATCCTTCGAGACAATGTCTTCGCCATATTTCTTGCGAAGTTCTCGTCGAACGTAGGCGTGTAATTGCAAATAAAGGGGTTTCAATTGTTGCCATAGCGCGTCTGCAAATTACAAATTAACGAATTAATAATAATTCTCCATGATTTTAAGTTGCAATTGTACCTAATTACTAGGGATACAAATAATTAATTTTTATTAATCTAAAGTTTCTCTTTTCTACCTTATATTATTATTAATATAATTAATATAATTTTCTTTTTTAATTAAAACTGTAACTGTTATGGTATTCAACGTGTTAGTTATTAAAAATTATATTCATTGGCATAACTAGAATTTTCTTAGGGGGTGGGCCTCTTAGAAATAAAAAAATTTTTTAATTTTCGAAGTTTAAAAATTTGACAATTTTAGGCTTCTAGAATTTAGTAAATCTGAAATTTTAGAATAGTGAAAGGGCCAATCCATATTTTTAGGAGGACCTGGCTCATCTTCGCACTTACCTACTTAGTTACCCTAATGATTATATGAATGATAATTACCAATTTGTTCAGGGAAGTCATCAGCTTCATAGTCTTTCATCCAATAAGCAGCATTATCGGTGAAATTGTTCAACGTAGCGGCCATATTACTCAATTCTACGTATCTCTTGTACAATGATTTCATTTTTTCACCGGTCGCTTTTCTCCATTGGACCCAGATATACTTCAGTTCTTCAGGGTCGCGGCTCTTCATCAGAATCTCCGTGAGTTCCGGCTCAAGAGCGAGATTGCATTTACTTCGATCTTTGTAATCACAGATTTTTGCAGTGGCATATATATTCTCCATATCACTTATAATTTTTTCGTACTCTTGGAACAGCTGTATCAAATTTACATTTTATTGTAACTCCCTATTTTTATTCTAATTTTCTGTCAACACTTTGACTGCCGCAATGAAAATGAAATTTTTAATTATTTTCAAATTATTTTCAAAATTGAATTATTGTTTCCCTTCTCTTTTTATTAATCATTCGGCAGTCAACGTGTTGATCTAAAACTATATTAATTTATTTTATAAAGAGACAAATTTCCATTTGCTTTATTAAGTTTCGAATTTGCTAGAAATTTGTTAACTTTAATTAAACTGCTTAGAATTGAAAAAATAAAGAAAGAATTGTAATTAAAATTTTTTACGTCTTCAGGAAGAGCTGCAGTGCCCAAAACGCTGAGCTTCGAAAACTGTCTCCTGATGTTTTCATCCTTGATGTCCCTCCAAGGGAACTCGTTCACTTCCTTCCAGATAGATTTAGTGACACGCGCCGCTTCCGAGGACACGTTCAACTTTTTCGCCAAGTTTCCTGGGGTCAAGTTCGACGCATATTCCCAATCCGCCAACGTTTGTTTGTTATTCCATTCGGCGTATAATTTGTCGACTCGGCTCAAGAATTCGGTGGCCCTTTTCTGTAGGTCATCTAACCCTTCTGGTACTTCGGTTCCATCGTTCTGTGGCGCGGGGACTCCCAACGACAATGTTACCAAAGCTGCTACCAATAATCTATAAATTATCATTATAATGTGGTTGATAGTTTCATATTTTTTGGTTTATTAATTTTCAAATTCTAAATTTTAAGTTTTCAATTTGGTACCTTACGTAATTAGTATAATTAAGAATTGCTTCAGTGAATTCTTATTTCACGTTAGAAGGTAAAAATGAAATAATAGTTCAAGAAATAGGTCCTTTATCCTTTCAGATGTCCATTAAGATTTACAGTGAAACTTAATTTTACTGCTGAAGGTTTTCAATAAATATCAATGTTTTATTATACCACTGATGTGCATCACTTGATATGTAGGTAAAATACTATTTCTTTACTATTTTAAGGGTTTTAATATAATTTTCTTTGGTGAAGGACGTAAACGTGAGCAAATCATGTGAAATTTGATATGTATTATAATATACAGACGTAACTCTTTTTTTTTTAAGTGTTTTTAGCAAACAATAATAGATTTAGTATGCGTAATTTTATACACTTTAATATAAATTAATGATTTTAAACAAATCAATTATTCGATTATTATACAATTAAAGTAGATGTATTTTCTACATACATGTAGATTGATAAAAAAATTAGAGGAAATTAAGGAACAATGAAAGGAGAAATCGAGCAAAGAACACACACACACAACATAGATAAACGACGTACAATACGCCTACAACAATAAAAGGGGTAAATTGTAAGATAAGTGCTTGTAATGAGTGACTACGTAGTACTGTAACGTGATAAGAAGAATGATATAAATCTTGCAGAAGTTTATTTTAGAGAATTAAAAGCGTACATACATAGAAAAATGTGTATACGAAATTTCTAAACATCTAAGCATAGAATTCTATATTCATCTTTGACATTTAATGTATATATTAAGATGTAAATTAATCATGTAAGTAAAGAAAATTTTTATTTTAATTTCATTCATATGAAAAAGGAAATAATTGGATAAAAAGAAGTATATAAAGTTACACAGTCATTATTTTTAACACTTGTTTGTTTCATTTTTTAAAACTATTTCAAACTCTTTATTAACAATATTATTTATAATAATATAATGTAGTATAATATTTTGTTTCAATCGTGAAATAAATTGAAAAATTATATTAATATTTCCAATAATCAACTGAACCAAAAAGTACTTTTTTTATAAAAAAATTACTTAAATATGTCGATATATTTTTTTTGAATATTGTATAATATTTCTCTGCTTGAAAGAATATTTATCGCGTAAACCATAACAGGAAACGTAATAAGTACAATGCCTAGATAAATTTCTGCTACATAGATAGAAATAATGGTAAAATATACTCTTCATTAAATAAATTAAATATATAATAAACCATTATTAAGTCGCAGAAAGAAATATAAATTATCGATACCTATTTAAACCCCGATAAAAACATGAATATTTAAAGATAACATTAAAAAAGTACTGTTTAAGAGATGATTTTTGATAATTAAAGGTAATTAATTAAAGGTTTTATCAAACTGGAAATGAATATTTATCGATTAATCATTCGTCACCTGATCTTTACAAATGATTGTCATGGAACTGATACAACGTTAATCTAATATACAAACAAACTTGAAGCTTTATTTATTCTATTAATTTACATCTTTACATGTATGTATTGAATACAGACAAATATTGTTTCTAAACAAAAATTTCAAAGATAGTCAGGACTGGATTAGAATTTCTGGGGCCAGAGGTTGTCAAACCTTCGAGGGCCTCCTTCATTGACAAACTTATTGTTAGTAATAATTTAATTTTAACCTTGAGATGGTGGGCCACTGAGACATAATAGACATAATTTATATTTTATAATTACAGTTGAAAAATATTAACAAAGCTCTAAATTGCAAAATATTGAGATTCATATTTAATAGATAGTAACAATTTAATTAAAATCCTCGAATTATTATCCTACTAGAATATAATATAAATAATTGATATTATATTGTTAAAGATTATTAGAGCTCAATGTCTTAATCTTTCAAGTTGAAAATTATTAACAAAGCTTTCAATTATGATACAATGAAGTGTTAGGATAAAGGAACAAATAACGAAAAATAAAGCACCGTTTGATCGTCTGCTTCGTCAAGAAAGAATAAGATAAAAAGAAAAGAATAAATGGTAGCAACACATCTCAATTGCTGCATGTTACAACTTTTATTACTTTTGTCCCCGTACAACGGAGTCGGATCTTTGCAAACCCAAAGTACTTTCAAAGTTGTAATTTAATTTTAAATTCTTATTTTTTTAAATTGATTACATACATTTCTTTTGTTTTGTTTGAAAAATCCAAAGTTTGACAGTTAATCCTCATCCATCCTATAATGGTTCAATTTTTCACCCATACCAAAGCGATCCAATCACAGAAAAAAATTTACATTTTCCACCTTTTATTTATTTATTTTTCTAATTTATTTTCAATTGACAAATATACTTTCTGTACTCTATGAATTTTGAAATATATGCTCCTTCTTCTATCTACCAGTAAATTATTATAAAATCATGTTTGAATTCATTTTATTTACATTGCAGAATGAATTATTAGTATCTTCAAAGTGTAAAAATTTAAATACTATAATCAGAAAAACGTGACAGAATGCATCAAAGTTAAATAACAAAATATCTTCTTCGACGAAAGAATAAAATAAAATAATTCCAAAAAATTCAGATACACCGCCAGTTAACCGACAAACCGATTCTATTCTATTACGAAACCGAACGCGCAAAACTCTTACTCATTTCCTAGAGTCACAGAAAGAAAAACTCTAAATCACTATCATTAACATTAATCGCAGCGCAGTATCAATGAAAATGAAAAATTTTGATAATGTTTCTTATTACTCACAGGCGCAGCATCTTTTCGTAAGTTGGTTGAAGTACGATGAATCAATAAGGAACAATCGACGGTTATGGTCGATTAAGGAGCAACTTTCACGAACCTAACTGAATACCAATGATTTCTTGTACGATCGATAATATACACACTTGCTTGGCGAACACTCGCCGAGTGATGTCGTACAGCCTGATACGCTAACTTTTATGCAAGGTCCCCACTCTGTCCTGTGGTGTTTCCCTGACTCCGAACGGCATTATTCGCGACCGACTCTGTTGCTAGCATCGACAGATTCACTGTCTTGCATTGTAATCGGAATTTTACCCTTTGCATTTTTTATTTTATTTTCCCATCACGATATATAGCCTCTTCGAAGCTGGATATAATAATATTTGGAAACGATTGCTATTTGCTCATTAGTGATATGTAATTAGTCTCATTTACCCTTGTATAGTTAACTCCTTCTCCTATGATTTTTTAGATAGTTGCATCAGTCAGAGCTTGAATTTTAAGATAAAGAAAATTGAAAATTTTCTAATTCAAATTAGAATTAGAATTAAACTTAAAATTCAACTATATTAAAAGTTCCAGACAAATTTGACACATTTGAGGTGTAAGTTGCGTTATGAATGTGACTCGATATTATATGGCAAAGGGTTAAGGGGAAGGGATTTCCCATCATTCGTCTTATTTTTCTATATTTTTTATTTGTTAATGTAGGAGATAGGGAGAGAGATCTCCTAAGATTAGGAGTAAATGATGAGTAGCTTACGTTGCACCAAAATATACAGTACCAAGAATAATAGATTTGGTACAATATTCTAGAATCACCATGCATTATTTCCTATAAGTGTACAGTATTAAGAATAAGCTTCCCTTGGAAAAATGGTAATGTAGGAGAAGGCCCTCACCTTCAGAATAACTATGCATTATTTCCTGTACGTGTACTGTACTAAAAATAGTGGACTTCCCTAAGAAAAATAATGAAGTATGGAAAAATGGCTCCCCACCATTGGCTATAAAATTCCAGAATCACCATACACCATTTCCAGCGAATGTACAGTACCGAGAATAGTAGGTTTCCTTTGGAAAAGAGGCTGTAATACTCAAGAATTATTTTTTCCTAAAGAAGTCCACCATGCCTCTACTGTACAATACTCAATTTTATTATTTCCAGCAAATTAGAATAACACAAAAATGCAAAATTCAATTAAATTTCAACTACATGAAGCTTCATGAAAATTGTCCTCGCCTCTGTTCAATTTAGCATCATGCATTATCTCGGTAGTAATTGATCCTTCGGTTTGAACTTATAAACCCAAGTTGAAGGAAGACGAGCACGGACCTTGAGGAGATACATTGCACCGACTACCACGCATACACGAGTCACGACTTTCTGCAAGGTCTTCACGGTTTCATTTTGATCGTTTATCCCTAGTCGAAACTAACGACCCAGTTGTTTAGCATTAATAACCGCCGGTTCGGCAAGTTTTTTACATTCCTGATTCGTAGGATCCTAGCGTCCTTGCCCGGTTAAACCGTAACGTCCTCCGATTTCCACTGGGTCATCCTCGACGATCGTGATCGTTTCAAGGGCTCCACTTACGGGAATTGAATAAAAAATCGCCGAGTAACACACCGGCTGCATTTATTCAGGGCTTTACTATTCGTTCAGAAGGAAATTCTACGAGAGATTTTCTATTTCTGCTTCAAAGAAATTTTATGCGCGACAACTATTGGAAATTAATTAATTAATTACATTATAATATAATCTAAAAGATATGTTGAATGCTGCAGTGAAAATGGGCATTTGTTTTGTTTAATTATTATTAAGAATAGGAATAGTTAATTTTCAAATTTCAATCTTTCTATTTGTTGTTTTATATATTGTTTAAAATTATGTTTTTCTATTATTTTGCTTTCAATTATTCAGACATGTATAATTTGCGGCGCCGATCACCGATGACCCCCATGACAATCAACGTGTTAATCATCTAAACAAAATTTCTTTTATCAGCAATAAACTTAGGATTGTTATGATGCTACTTATGTTTTTTGGCTAACAGAAAAATTCGATTTAAGAGAAAGATAAACTTGCTATTCAACGTTTCTAAACGTTATTTTGAGCGTCGCTATGGCGGCTGTATCAATAACAATCCCATAAACACAAATAAAGAAAAGAAAAACAGTGGGACCTGTTCTGAATCCCATTATCGCCAAAATTACGACTTCTTAAATATGCAACTATGTATACACAGCCTATGGAATCAATATTTTTTTCCTAACGTCATTTACCTCATTTCTAAAGTTCTTATAACTTTTTTAATACCTCAAATAATAATAAATTATAAGATCAATAATTTTGGAAAAAATTTAGCTTATACAAATGGAACAACTTTTGTTTTTGTAAAATAAAGTAAACACTGTAATAAATACCAGATTTTTCGTTTTCCTTTGTATTTTGTTTGTAATAGTAGGAGCCCACTATTTTTTATTAAAAATATTTTCACTGCTTTTTATTTTGAATATTATTAAGCCATTGAACTCGTATGTCATACTGAAGATAACATAAATTTTTTTTGTAAAACTTATGTTTCTTTATCAAAAAGATTAGATTCTACCGTTGTATATCAATTTACTTAATTTGAATTAAAAAAAATATACATAAGTTGACGCGCAACAACATTGAAAACAAATCGAGTTCAAAGGGTTAATAATACATAGTAAAGAATTAAGAGATTAAATAATTGTTAATTAATTTCACTTTCACCCTTGTTTTGTTTCTTTTTTCTTTTTAATACAGAGCCTTTATTATAGTGGTTTTTTAAAAACTATTTTAAATTTCATCTGATATCCAATAAACTCGCAGAATACTTTATAATTTCATATCATTTTAGAAAATTTGTGTACCTCGTCGTTATCATTACCAAACAGTATACCGTAAGTTACACGCAGATGAAGTACTTGAGTACACATAATTATCGAGAGAAAAAAAAGTAAAATGTTTGTTCTTGTGATCGATCAGCCACTACTTGATTAATTTCCTAACAGTTTTCTTCCGTCAATACATTGCAGGAAATCGAAATCTATTTATAACATATGGGTGTGTTGTATAATTTGTTAACTTTCTCTTACGTATCTTGTAAGATACGCAAGTTTATTAAATTTTAAAATGCATCATAATTTTTCCACAAAATTAATAATAATTTTCTGGAAAATTATGTTGTTTGACAGCTTCGAGGTGTTAGTATTTATATGAACATTAATTTTCGAGGAAAATAATATTATTGTTTCAATTTTCACTCCTCACTGTAATATACGAAATACGAGTTTTAGAACAATGGGAAAAGTGTATTTGTAATGCGCCCATTGAGTACTAAAATTGCAAGTGAAATATGTCCGCCGCAAGTCAGACACAGCAAGACAATGAAACTATTTAAAAAGCTTTTACATTCATAAACTAATGTAGTAGAAAATTTTAAATGCTTATAAACAGAGAGTAATGATTTAACAATCTTAAGAAAATCACAAAGATAGTAGACAAAATTTATATATTATGAAACTATGACTTATAATGAAATAATTCTTTGAAAAACAAATAATATCAATAAAATATACTTTTTGTTGTAATGATATAAAGTTCTATTTCAGGAAAATCATGAAGCATTTAAAATGCCAATTTTAATTTCTTATGAAAATAAAATGATTTTGCAATGGAATTAACAAAATTGTTTTAAATAATTATATAAAATTTGCTCATTTGAAAAACAGTTGCCTTACGTAACGATGCGCCATTGCCCCACACACACGTATTTTTGTACACGATATCGGAATGACGAGCGTAACAAATTTAACACGATAAACAAGGGAACTTTCTGTTATTTGGGACGTCCTTCAAAATACGAAGTTTTATTTTTTTCTATGTATAAAAATGGTCTTTTCAATCATTTTCAAAAAAATATCAATTATATGACGTTGACTCATTAGTGGAAGACACTTGAATTTCCATAGGAATACCCATATTAGGAATTCTCTGTTTTATCTGATTAAAAATCCTCATATTGGATACTTGAGTAATAGGTATAATGAAGTATTGTGAAAGTGATAGATAAGATTTAGTCACAATAAAAATATTGTCAGTGTATTAGGCATTAATTAATTTATCAGGGACTACTGATAAGCATATATGTCAGTGAAAGGTGCAGAATACTCTACTGATTAAATCAATGATATTTATGAATATTATTATGATAAAAATGAAATCATTTCAGAACAGACACCTCTTTTATATATGATTTCCATCATGTCAATGTGTTAATTTATCCAGTGACCTATTAAACCGCTAAAAATACATTAACTTTAAAAGCAAATTTTCAATTTGATAAACATAATTTCCTCTATAAGAACAAAACAGTGTACTCTGACGAGTTAAATTACTTACCATAAGATCATTGATGTATGAGCAATGTACATTTCCAAACTTCAATTTCTTCAATCAGGTAACAAAGGATGTAAAGTTATGGTGAAATGTTAAAAAAAAAAATCACGAATACCAATGGATCAATGTAAAAACTAATTCTAGCCAAGATTATGTTCTACTTGGGTAAGGTTGGAGTACCGGTGGGAGGCAGCCACATAATTTTCACCGCTGTTCTCGGACGGCCAGGGCCGTCCAAATTCGTCTCGTTGTCCACCCTCTACCGCGATTCCAACATCAACTCTATACTAATTTCCTGGTTCGTAGCATGTCTGATCCGCAGACATAGTCACGTCGAGCTTTTGCGTGGGCAGACGCTCTGGCCAGCCCTGGAGGCGTCCCGCGTGCCCATCTTCGGTAGCGTCGCGTACGCTGCGGATGTTATATCTGGCGTCGCGGCGCCCTCGAGCTTCAGCCGCTCCTCAGCCGTCCGTCGATTCACAACTCACCCCCACGGTTAGTAATTTTGCGAGATTTCGTTATACTTTCAATCTTCGAGAAGAAGTTCTGGTGTATAGTGAAGCAGGATCGAGTCTATTACTCGTGCTTGGTGGTGACATAGAAGTGATCGAATAAGATCAATCGATAGAATTTGGTAATCGTTACGAGTTGTAGTAGGTGCGCGAGAACATTGTCTAAAGTGCGGAAGGTTATTTTCAAAGCAAATGGGATTTGGTCACCTTATAATTGAAAAGTTCCAAAGTGATCCATATTGATTCATATCAGAAATAATTCTTCTTCTTCTTTCTGAAAGTTTCAAAAGTATATTAGAGGAAATATCAGAAGAATAATTGAAAATATAGCACCACTAACTTAAAGTTATTTTTGATATCGAATTGAAATTTTCTAGTTCCATTTCTAACTTATTGAGAAGCAGTTCGATAAAAAAGAAACGGCAATAATTTTACTAATTATTAGTTTCAACGACAGCATCTAACCTGAACAAATCTGTTTTCAGAGATATTAAAAAAGCAGCAAAATGTGTGACGACGAAGTAGCAGCCCTTGTTGTCGACAATGGTTCCGGTATGTGCAAGGCCGGTTTCGCCGGAGACGACGCTCCCCGCGCCGTCTTCCCCTCGATCGTTGGTCGCCCCAGACATCAGGGTGTGATGGTCGGTATGGGTCAAAAGGACAGCTACGTCGGTGACGAGGCCCAAAGCAAAAGAGGTATCCTCACCCTGAAATACCCGATCGAGCACGGTATCATCACCAACTGGGATGATATGGAGAAGATCTGGCATCACACCTTCTACAACGAATTGCGTGTAGCCCCTGAGGAACACCCAGTCCTTCTCACCGAAGCCCCCTTGAACCCCAAGGCTAATCGTGAGAAGATGACCCAGATCATGTTCGAAACCTTCAACAGCCCAGCCATGTACGTGGCCATCCAGGCCGTGCTGTCCTTGTACGCATCCGGTCGTACCACCGGTATCGTCTTGGACTCCGGTGACGGTGTCTCTCACACCGTACCCATCTACGAAGGTTACGCCCTTCCTCATGCCATCCTCCGTCTGGACTTGGCCGGTCGCGATTTGACCGACTACCTCATGAAGATCCTAACCGAGAGAGGCTACAGCTTCACCACCACGGCTGAGCGAGAAATCGTTCGTGACATCAAGGAAAAACTTTGCTATGTCGCCCTGGACTTCGAACAGGAAATGGCCACCGCCGCCGCCAGTACTTCCCTCGAGAAGAGCTACGAATTGCCTGATGGACAGGTCATCACCATCGGTAACGAGAGGTTCCGTTGCCCCGAAGCTCTCTTCCAACCTTCCTTCTTGGGTATGGAATCTTGCGGTATCCACGAGACCGTGTACAACTCCATCATGAAGTGCGACGTGGACATCCGTAAGGATCTGTACGCCAACAACGTACTCTCCGGTGGTACCACCATGTACCCTGGTATTGCTGACCGTATGCAGAAGGAAATCACGGCCCTCGCTCCATCGACCATCAAAATCAAAATCATCGCTCCCCCTGAGAGGAAATACTCCGTATGGATCGGTGGATCTATCCTGGCTTCCCTGTCCACCTTCCAACAGATGTGGATCTCCAAACAGGAATACGACGAATCAGGCCCTGGCATTGTCCACCGCAAGTGCTTCTAAGCGTATCGTCGAGAAACCATCGACGTCGCACAGACATCAAGAAAACATCTCTCTGTCTGAAGAAAATCGACAATACGATCAGTCGAGTTTCTTCGAGCTATCATTACGCTGCAATAAAGGAACGTTATCGGAATATCACAGAATCCGGATCATCATCAGATCTCATCGAATATACATCGCTGTGGTCATTTGTATCGTTCTTGAAGAAACGATGTCCTGGCTGATCACACTTTTAAAAACCCTTCCACCGTTTAAAAGGGTTTGCATTCATCTGTCACGTCATCGCGGCCGAGGAAACCGGCTTAGGTGTTGATTCTCCATACAGAGCTTACTCGTTGATGGCCATTTCTCGTTGACTATCAAAAAGGGTACGGTTGGTGATATTAGATCGTCTGACCGACCCACCAAATGCATCTTTTGACCGTGAAAGGGACATTCTGGATACACAAGAAAGAAATCAGGATCTTCAACGGGAGTGGACCAACTTCGACGGAAGCTTCGCTTGTTTCACTGTTATGCGAGATTCCTACACCTCCAATGAATTTCTTAATTTCAAAGCAATCTTACCATCGATACACTTTTAATTTTAATTTATTTTGTAAATATTATACACTATATTGCTATATATTGTTATACGATGTCAAAAAGTCAAATGAAATATACATTGTCTCATACCATTATTTACACCCTTGGCTCCAATGTCTCAGTTATTTCTCTACATCTTCGAACTTTCTCCCTCTTAGTATAGCCTCAAATCCTTGTTTAGCTTGCCGGTAGAACATCTGCAACACAGATATATCATAGTGTCAGTATACATAACATAGAAAGCTTAGAATTCATTTGAACAACATTCGTGCGGCTCTGTTTCCTGTTTTCAATATCCTGCCACAATATTGAATGTTAGTATTCAAGAACTTTGTATTCAAGTTTTAGAAATACATAACCGAATGCCGGAATACACTTCACATATATACACAACAATTTACATTTAATTACATATTTGCATGTCAGTGTTTTGTTACAAAACGTTTACATGCATATTGATGTCAAACGTGTTTCGTGCAAATTACCACAGTATATATGTTCGCCTCTTTATACACTGTAAAAAAGAAAAATTGTCGGTTTCTTTGCGGTACCAAAGCCCGAATATGTCTTCGAGAAATGTTCGTTCAAGTGGTTTTAAAATAACTATTGTTGTGACGTTGTGGTAACTCATGACCTTGGCCTATTATGACTAATCTACTCCTGAACGGTTCCTTTAACTATACGTTTTCTCGGAGGTATTTAGGAAATGCTTCCTATAAAAAGAGAATCGGACCGTATTTTTCGACAGCCCAGTTTATAACCGTCGAAAGCTTCGTGAGTTTCGGATGAAAAATATTTCACTGCATTCCACGAAAGCCTTTAACGTCGATAAGGTTCGCCAGAGAACCAGGGTTGGCCGATAAAAGAGTCGCAGATCCTGCGATTTATTTTCGTCCCGGTGCGTAATCTCGAAATATTCCTCCTACTCTGATATCTGGTACAAAGAAGAGAATCGTGCAGAGATCAAGCTTTATACGGTGCCAGCCTTAGAATTAACCCTCGCCCTCTTTATGACCCGAAATGAAAATTAATTTTACATAAATACTGTTTTTAATATTCGATATGCTTAAATTTTCTTAGAAAAGAATAGCGGAAACTTCTTTTCAAATAAATGAACTAAATTAATCGAGATCTTATAGATCGTTCGATGGTTAAAAATTATATCAATCAGAGTAGATGATAATGTTCGATAATAGAATATTGAAATGATGATTTTTAAAGATATTAGATGATAATAATATTATTGTTTTGCTAGAAGAGTGAGGCAACTAATTTTGAAAAATACTTCCATTCCTTATAAATATAGATATGAAAATTCATAGTTTAATTATTATTAATTTAACAATAATTTCTTGATGTTTGTATCGACGTTTAGAATACAGATTCATTTTTTTTCATTTCAGTTTGAAAGTTACAAAATATTTTGTCTAGAGATATTCTATTATTTATGAAAATTTGAAAATTCTTCCAAACGAATAGAGTATCCGCGACACGAAATTAACTCGATAGAACTTGTCCTAACTACGATGTTACGTCCAGCAAAATGACTAGGAGGATTTTCAGCAGAAGTCTATTTGTACGCGAGATAAATCAGAGCCTTCAGTTTCCATCCGCATCATTTTCCATGCAACTAAAGTGCAACCACCTCTCGCCATGTTCAGTGTCTCTTTCTCAAACAAGACTACGACACAAGTATATAAACTCACTTCCGTAACCAAACGAAAGCAATAAATACATTTCATACATTGGTAATTTCTCGAATTGGAAGCTGTTACTCTTAACTCAAATCATTTTTAGCTAATTGAATATCGAATCTGATATGATCAAATAATTAACGGAAGAAGAGAAAAGAGAAGAAAAGAAATTTTTCAAAGCGTTACTATACACAGTAACAATTTGAAGTCTTAAATTTGAAAATTAATTATTTTTATCTGTTACAGTAAAAGCGTTAATTTAATAAATGCATACATTTCCTAGTCATATCCATAATAAGAAAAATTTCACTGTCTGACTATACGTGCGCCTTTCCACTGTGGCGGTCAGAGTGTTAAGAAAAAAATTCTTTTAAAGATTCCGAGGAGGGATACAATTCAATATTAATTACATGAAATTTCAAATTCGTGATTTAATTAATTATTAGAAAGGACTAGTGGATAAAATTACTCGTTATTCATTATTCTTTTTGTATTACACTTTGACCCCATATAGAAGTTACGTCGAGGAACTTAGACTTGATATCTATGCTTCGACAACAAATAGATAAACAATTAAAATAGAAAACTCTTCGAGATTCGGAAGCACAACGAAAATTGCAATAAATAATACTAAATTATTGCTGTATCACTTGATTTAATAGGTTTTCTCCTAAAGCTTTAGTTTTTAAATAGCCAAAGAATTATTATTGTTTTAATACAAAAATATCTTCAAAGTTGTAAATTTACATTTTTCTTCAGAATCCAAACTTTTTCGAAAAACTTGAAACTACTAAAAATCTACCAAGAACGCCTGTTGAATATCAAGCTTTATTGAACAGTGTAATTATTTTTCTCATTATTACACAATTCTCAGTTTAAGAAGACCAACAAGAATTCTAACTAAAGATATAACTCTGGAACTCTAATAATACCTACTAACCACCATTTACAAGATTCCTGTGCCGTTACAAAATTGCTGAAATGATTCAGAAATACACGAAGACTTTAGTCAACTCCCGATAGAAAGATAAGAAAAATGAATCGAAGAGGTATGCGAGGGAAGGACGCCGAAGCGTTTGTAAAGAGACGTATTTTCCACGGTCCGGTTAGGGCCTGGGGCCGCCTAGTTCGGCGAGCGTCGCGACGCCACGCGAGGCAAGCCTTTTTCGTGCCTGTCGGCCAAGCACCATCCCACGAGAATGCGGGGGCGTTCTGACGAGAGCATATATTCGACGTCGCGACGCTCCCGAGGCACAGACGCCACTCCAACTCTGTCCCGTGCACGGTACGTAGAAATCTGATTTTTTTTTTCTGGAGACGATTATTTCTACTTGGATACTATCGGCTACTCGAGAACAATCCTCGATCGGTTGTACTTGATTCTTCGATCGTCCTGAAGGAAGTCCTTCAGGAGCGTAGCGGGTGGACTTTTAAGGAAGCGGTCGAGTTCCTTCCGGTGTCTCGTATCTGAAATAGCATCGAGGGTTAATTACGTTCGAAGACAAGGTAACTGTGTAGCTTCGTTCAATGAAAATCTACTATTATTTCTTCATTGTAAAATGTTAATATTATACTATTCAAAGATAATACTTTGGTATTATTAAATTAATGCAAGGATTGGTATTTTTGAATTGATTACTTGTATCGTTTTCCAATCAAGCAGTTTTTAAAATTTTCATTGAATCAATTTTTGATAAATTTTCTTTTCATTGGAGCTATTACACGATTGTTTGATCTATTTTGTTAATACTTGGATTATTTAATCAAGTTGGTGGAAATTTGAGGATGGTGTATTTGTTGCAAATAGTAGCTGACAGTATCCAGTATTACATAACTTTCTTTTATAATTGTGAATTATTCCCGTAGTTCTAGTTGACGGAAAGTATTGTATTACAACTTTCAAAAAATGTATTCTGAATGGGCTTTTAGTATTTTAAATTATTTGTCTCTCTTTTACTATTTCTCTGAATAACTTTTAGAATTTCTTTAAACCTGATACAGAATAACAGAGAATTTTAACTATGAATTGTAAAAAATAATTAAATAGCTAATTTTCAATTTGGAAATAGAAATAAAAGTTTCTCAATTCTGAAATACCAAAGAAAATCTATTAGCGTTTTCTAATATTAATTATTTAAATCGCCAACATTAATATTTCAACACTACATATTTTAGAAAAAACCAAATAAACAGTTACAAATTTTTAAAGTAACAAAATTCTGATGGATCATTCCAAAAAAAAATTACTGTGAAATTTGTTTCAATAAACCTGGATCATTTCATATTTTTAATCTTCTTTTAAAGTAATGTAAAAATCATCTCTTGCAATTCGACAGATACTTTCCATCAACTAATATTTTCCAAGCTCTACTAACTCTGAAAAACGTTATTTCACGTGCGAACTTCTTCCCTCGTCTTTGAAATTCCTTTAAGCAGCTAATCACGAGTGCCAAAAATACTCTTACGAGGCGAATGGCCGGCTCTATCGTCATGTTTAGGCATATTCGAGGTCTTTGCCCGTGTGCGAAGCTCGTCCTTTTGTGAGCAGAGCATAATTTTGGCACGCGCGGGCCTCGTCGTTATGCTTTATCCTCTCGGTCCGAGCGAAGCCGCGCCGAGCGGTGCTGCTCACCATAATCGTCGCTTGCACTTATTAGGGATCGTCCGTCGATCGTACGTCTAAAGTTAGCGTCGCGGCGCACCGAAATAGTGCCGCGACGCCGGGGCCGCTTGCCTATCGTTTTATAGGCAACTGGGTCAATTCTGGCGGACACCGCCGCTTTCCCTCAAAACGTCGCCGAGTTGTACTTGATTTTTTTATATCGTTTCTTTCTATCCAACCTTGTTTCACGCTTCAACAATATTTACGAAATACAAGATTCTTCTTTTTCTTTTCGATGAATTATTTCACGTCACGTATTGTTCGTATTTAAAACCTTTCCCTGAAATGTATCTGCAAATAATAAACCTGTTACTTATTAAAGAAGCTTAAAATATGTTTCACTTATTCATTGATAATTTAGCCAAATCTAAAATTAAATAAGACCTAAATTCTTCTATTGTGATAATAGATGTCAGAATAACAGTTTATACATTTTTTAAATATTTCTATCACCACTAAATTAAATGCAAACAACTTGGACGATAGATAGAGTGGCAGTGTCATTTGTTATGAATTTTGAAATAATTCAGACAGATTGAAAGCTTTAGCATTTTCGACCACAACGAGAATAGAAGCCTAGTGAAATGCAATATTAATAAACTCATGTATTAATGAAATCAAGCTAACGAAATTATAGAAAGCAAACAACAACTAGCAACCAAGAACGGACGCGATTTCTGTTACAGAGAAATAAAATCGAAGAAGAAACAAAATGTGTGACGACGAAGTAGCAGCCCTTGTTGTCGACAATGGCTCCGGTATGTGCAAGGCCGGTTTCGCCGGAGACGACGCTCCCCGCGCCGTCTTCCCCTCGATCGTTGGTCGCCCCAGACATCAGGGTGTGATGGTCGGTATGGGTCAAAAGGACAGCTACGTCGGTGACGAGGCCCAAAGCAAAAGAGGTATCCTCACCCTGAAATACCCGATCGAGCACGGTATCATCACCAACTGGGATGATATGGAGAAGATCTGGCATCACACCTTCTACAACGAATTGCGTGTAGCCCCTGAGGAACACCCAGTCCTTCTCACCGAAGCCCCCTTGAACCCCAAGGCTAATCGTGAAAAGATGACCCAGATCATGTTCGAAACCTTCAACAGCCCAGCCATGTACGTGGCCATCCAGGCCGTGCTGTCCCTGTACGCTTCCGGTCGTACCACCGGTATCGTCTTGGACTCCGGTGACGGTGTCTCTCACACCGTACCCATCTACGAAGGTTACGCCCTTCCTCATGCCATCCTCCGTCTGGACTTGGCCGGTCGCGATTTGACCGACTACCTCATGAAGATCCTAACCGAGAGAGGCTACAGCTTCACCACCACGGCTGAGCGAGAAATCGTTCGTGACATCAAGGAAAAACTTTGCTATGTCGCCCTGGACTTCGAACAGGAAATGGCCACCGCCGCCGCCAGTACTTCCCTCGAGAAGAGCTACGAATTGCCTGATGGACAGGTCATCACCATCGGTAACGAGAGGTTCCGTTGCCCCGAAGCACTCTTCCAACCTTCCTTCTTGGGTATGGAATCCTGCGGTATCCACGAGACCGTGTACAACTCCATCATGAAGTGCGACGTGGACATCCGTAAGGATCTGTACGCCAACAATGTACTCTCCGGTGGTACCACCATGTACCCTGGTATTGCCGACCGTATGCAGAAGGAAATCACTGCCCTCGCTCCATCGACCATCAAGATCAAGATCATCGCTCCCCCCGAGAGGAAATACTCCGTATGGATCGGTGGATCCATCTTGGCTTCCCTGTCCACCTTCCAACAGATGTGGATCTCCAAACAGGAGTACGACGAGTCCGGCCCAGGCATCGTTCACCGCAAGTGCTTCTAAGCAGTTATGCTCGATTCAAATTATTATTACTATCAATATTGTTATTGCTACACCTTTTTCCCAAAATGCACCGTTCACTGCCGTATCGCTTCGTTTTAGTTGCGTATCCGTTAGTTCAATCCTATCGGCACTCGTTCTACGTGGCGGTGAGATTTTTTCCGACGAACATGGTCTGAACATATACGTCATCTTTTGTATATAAGTTTACATCTACGGAATAAATCAGTCTTATATTCTTACAACTAATGAAAACGTAGCTATTCATTTTACGATTCCCTAAATATCGATTCATTTCTAATTGCTGTATATCTTTAGTATACTAATTTTCACTATAATTATACAACATTGCGTTCTTTTAGTTGGTTCATCTAATTAAAACAATATTCCTCACTTTGTTATGATTAAAGGTCGGTCGAGCAATTGTCGTGCATTTGCAATAGAATAGAATAGTACACATTAGAGGGTGATTTGGATAAAGAAGGGTAGGTTCAGTTATTATACACCGATAATTATATCGGGAGAAGAAAACGAAATAGATGATCTCGGTTCTAAACAAAATTCTTAGGATACATTTTATTACATTGTCTATAAAAACCAGTCTGATGGCATTCGTATATTGTATGTACATAACATATATTTTGAAGGGGGTGGTATGCATCATCTACCATGCATGGGAGTTGAATCATACATAGGGGTAACTCATTCCTTCTACCACAATTACCGGGAATATCCGTTTCGGCTGCTTTACACTTATCAGAGATAGATGCACTCTCGTCCAGGGACAGATTCCTGCATACTGTTGGCTTTTCCCTTCAGCGTAGTCCAAGCCTTGAGTGTTTGATTTGTTTGAGTCCTTTGTACTTCCATACCTGCAAAGTTTTTATTTTGTCAGTATAATTGATAACTCGCATTTACACAGAACAAATGATTTGATATCCCTTATGGAGCTTTTTTCAAACTCTTTCAATTCTCTAAACATAGATATCAAATAATATTAATTTAAAATATTTTATCTAAATTTATTTTAAAATATCAGAAATTATTTTATAATCTTAATTTTTATAATATTTTTATCTTACCGTTAACGATTATCATTATTCAACCGACAGATGAGTTCACAGAATACTTTGATCTTACACGTGTTCGTCCGTAAAAGAAAATCGTATCACCTTCGATCGTTCTGTTTCTTGTCATCCTGCTACACGAGCACGAAACTTGCGAACCTTTCGTCGAATCCACCACCGCGTATACGTATAAGGAATTCCGTGTGAAAGCTTCTTTCCGATAAAGACGCGCCGTTTCGGGGTTGAAACTCTGCAATGCGAATCTGCGAATCGGTCCGATGCCTCTGCCGTGGCTCTAGCAGAAAGGTGGAGGGGATCGGTGGTGGCTCGAGCTACGTCGTCGCCCCGCGCACTCCCAATTATAGAAATCAGCCTAATCGTCCAATAATTCGATTCTATACACTTTTCATCGACCAGCTAATCGGCCCAATTGCACCGACATTACATACGATCGTAAATTCGGATCGTTTAACATTGAAAGTGGCATCACGTGTCGACTATAATTCAGATTATTATCGTTGGCACGGTGCATACGTTTATGACCACGAATGACAGATCAAAATGCCCATCTTAGACATGTTTAATGACACTTTGGCTTTGATGTGACACAAGTTCCTTTTTTTAAATTCAAAGGAATGAAATTGAATTATTATTATCTTATGATAATCTTGTTTTTAACCTTCATTGATATTATAATTTGCTTCATTTTCTATTTTAAATCGATTGGAATTGCATTCGTTTCCCGGATGAAGATATATAGATTGTACATTCATCAAGAACACTTATTTGCAGAAGTTTCAGCATAAACGAGTGACTCACGATTCTCGTATTAGCTGAAAATATAGACCTAATTCAGAAACACTATACTCACAAAGGAGATATTCATCTTTGTGTCTATAAACAATTAAGGAATGAATTTATTGAATCTACTTTGTATGAACTTCAATTTGATATCGTTATAATTCTTACGTATATTAATCATTCATTCTCTGATGCAAAATCAGCTTTAACTAAGTTCTAAAAAAAACCTTTCTATGCAGAAAATCATAAATCACATTTTACCATTAATCGCGTGAACTTCGTAATCCCCCTGTTAACTCAATTCTAAAAACCTTGCACACTTCGTACGATATGTCAGAAATGGAGATGGGGTCCACGGAGACCCACCCTCCGTTTAAATTCGAAATGGTTGCATCGAAACCGAAGAAGCAGAATCGATGATAACACGGATGCCCTTCGACCCTTGATGAATTAGCACCCGAAGAACGACGTCCCTGGCGTGTGACGAGTCCTTATTTGGATTGGGGGGCCGTGTGCCGCCGCCTCGTCGCGACGCACGGCGTCTCTCCCTCTCGGCGTCACGGTTAGGGCGGCTAAGGACTAGGCGGTGGCGGCGGGCTGAGACGAGTGTTAATGCACGATAGATTTCCATCTAAGGGGCGGATCGCTATTTTCGGCTGCGAACCGATATGGATAAAGGGACCCCACAGAGCCGGCACAGTGCCACTCGTCGCTCTCGGTCTCTTGCACGACGTACGCCCTAAGCGACCGTTGCCGATCTCTCGTCATTTAGCGAACGGTAAATCGTAAATCGAGTTTGTGTTTTGCATCCTAAGACGACATGCACCGGTGTGTGCCTTTCGCCTTGATCGTTTCGTTTGATTAAGACGGGAGGTGCACACGGACTGCTTTTGGTCCTCACGGTTGAAGAAAACGGGAAACAGTGCGTTTAATATTGCCCTATTGGAAACTTGATGAAGGTGTAATCCGTCGCGTTTCAGTGATATCGTAAAGGAAATTGGTGTCAACCGTGTCGAGGACCTAGCAGTTGATCGTTTAAAAATCTTGTTGCTCGATCATGCATGTCCAGGGATAATTGTGAAGTGACTCTGATACTTGTGTTTCTTTCTTCCTTTTTTTTTTCTTTAATAATTGGTAACTGCTGTTTTCTGACTTCGGTAACAACTAACGACTGACAATGAGTACTTCTCTTTGAAGTAACAAAATAATTCTATTGAAAACGGTTCATTAGAACATCGAGTTAATGAGTTAATTGTATGGTGTCATGAAATTTAAAAATTTTATTCTTGTTGCTTGCAATTAATATCAGAAAATTCATTTGATAAATTAATTTAATCCTTTCGCTTCTATAAATAGCTATAGCTATCCATCATTAAATAATTACTAAAGTCACTCGATACCGATCATTAGTAAAATATGTAAAGTGGAACTTACTAAACTTAACTGTATTATATTACCACAGCGAAGGGGTTAATTTATTCTTTCGTCTTTTATTAACCTCCTCTTCTTCAGAATTTCTATATTTCACTAATAATATGTAACTCTTCTATAAAAGAAAAACTACTAATTGACATCTAATTAATAAACCTACACATTACAAAAGAATATTTAAAAGGTACGGATTCTCATATACTTAATGTAATTCTCGCAGAAAACTAATAATAATCAAACAAGATGTGTGATGATGATGTTGCGGCACTAGTCGTGGACAATGGGTCCGGTATGTGCAAGGCGGGATTCGCTGGAGATGACGCACCACGTGCCGTCTTCCCCAGCATCGTTGGCCGTCCACGTCATCAGGTTGGTCGAATTTGAAAATTACACACAAATCCACAAACCCTCTAATCTGTCGATACCAACGTCTCACACAATTCTAATAACCATTCCAGGGTGTGATGGTCGGTATGGGTCAAAAGGACAGCTACGTAGGAGACGAGGCCCAGAGTAAAAGAGGTATACTTACTCTAAAGTATCCTATAGAACACGGTATTATAACCAATTGGGACGATATGGAGAAGATATGGCATCATACCTTCTACAACGAATTGCGTGTCGCGCCTGAGGAACATCCAGTACTTCTAACCGAAGCCCCCCTGAACCCCAAGGCTAATCGTGAAAAGATGACCCAGATCATGTTCGAAACCTTCAACAGCCCAGCCATGTACGTGGCCATCCAGGCCGTGCTGTCCCTGTACGCTTCCGGTCGTACCACCGGTATCGTCTTGGATTCCGGTGACGGTGTCTCTCACACCGTACCCATCTACGAAGGTTACGCCCTTCCTCATGCCATCCTCCGTCTGGACTTGGCCGGTCGCGATTTGACCGACTACCTCATGAAAATCCTAACCGAGAGAGGCTACAGCTTCACCACCACGGCTGAGCGAGAAATCGTTCGTGACATCAAGGAAAAACTTTGCTATGTCGCCCTGGACTTCGAACAGGAAATGGCCACCGCCGCCGCCAGTACTTCCCTCGAGAAGAGCTACGAGTTGCCTGATGGACAGGTCATCACCATCGGTAACGAGAGGTTCCGTTGCCCCGAAGCCCTCTTCCAACCATCCTTCCTTGGTATGGAATCCTGCGGTATCCACGAGACCGTGTACAACTCCATCATGAAGTGCGACGTCGACATCCGTAAGGATCTGTACGCCAACACCGTACTCTCTGGTGGTACCACCATGTACCCTGGTATTGCTGACCGTATGCAGAAGGAAATCACTGCCCTCGCCCCATCGACCATCAAGATCAAGATCATCGCTCCCCCCGAGAGGAAGTACTCCGTATGGATCGGTGGATCCATCCTGGCTTCCCTGTCCACCTTCCAACAGATGTGGATCTCCAAGCAGGAGTACGACGAGTCCGGCCCAGGCATTGTCCACCGCAAGTGCTTCTAAGATGTCGCACCCAATATGGGGTTACACGATTTTCGACTGCTTTCTTTTCTTTTTCTTTTCTTTCCATGCTCACGATTTTCGAGCCGTGATCTCTTCACACACGCACATGAATGTATCGAAGTTAAGGAGAAGAAAGGGAGAAGAAGGTAGAAACGGGTGGGGGAATACAAAGTTTTTGGGATACGAAAATTACTGAAGTGCCTTTATTCAACACATTTATCAGACTGTACTTTACTTTGTAGTTTATACATCACGACTGTTTGTTATTACCGTTACTTAATTTATTGATATTCTTCTCCTCGGTCATTTTTCCAAACGAGCCCTTCTCGGTCTTGTAAACCATGTATTAAGCAGATATTTACATGCACTATACGTACACGCACACACATACAGGCTATATTGAAATCGTACGCGCACGTAAAAAAAAAAAATATTTCTTTGGCATTTGCAATAGACACACGGGGGTGGTAAACGACGAGAGTGAAGTATACGATGGAATACCATAACCAGGCGCATCGACGTCGGCTCATATTGCTGCCTGGCGTATTGTTCTTATTATACTATATGATTAATGATAATAAAACTGTATTATATAATAACTGAATCTCGGATTATGTGAACCTTTATCGTGCGCGATGTCTCTGGCGAAAGTTCAACGTGGATGATATAATGAACTCGAGCCCAAATTGCGATTTAATACTCCAAGGAATTCGAAAGAAATATTGTGTTTTGGTTTCTGATGACATTTCACTTTGGATACAGTGTACTCTGGCGCTCAGCCAATTTGTGCGTAACTTTAAGTGATTATTTATATTTTTTTATTTGCTTTAAGAGGATAGAGGATTACACGACGATAAACCGTGAAATTACTATTTTTATTTTTCAATCATTTTTCTATTTTATTTCTTAAAGTGTGATCGATGAAAAATCAATTTAATTAAAATTTGCACTTTCCTCTGTTATATCATGAATCAGTGATACCCTAGTCATTTGGATCTAGAAATAGTACCCACAGCTGTTCGGTTAGAACATTTTACGAAGACATTACCAGCCAATTAAACGGTCACAGTATAATTATCTCGAGGATGGAAATAATTAAATTTATCGGATCTCCTTAAGATTTATAGTTCAGTTGTTAGTCTCAAGACAAAAGCTTTTCGGTCTACAATTCCTTCGTCTCTCCTGTGCGTATCATCGATGTCAATTTTTTTATTTCCGTACAAATAAATATTCGTTTCTCGTTATATAATAGTCCTACAGAATTCCCGTAAACGGGAATTTGAAGAATATCGTCGGGTCTATATGATCTACGACGTGGTTGTCGATTTCAATTCTTTCCTCGAAGAAAAAGCTACGAGCAAGCCGTAACCCAACACGAGCGGCAAACTCTGGTACAAATAAAGAAATAGCAAAAATAGAGTTGTTGGAAGCCGTGGATGCTTAACGGGGAGTGCATACCGGGGGTCCCCGGATTACCTCCTAGCCTTACAAGGCCCCCGAGTGACTTACGTTTATTCTGACGCTTCGATGACTAAAATTAGAGCCCGCACTCTTTAGGACGCGTGTGTGCACCTGCATGGGGTGGACGTGCGCCAGTTTAGCATCATTCCTCTTCACCAGTTAAACACACGATGAAAATGTTAAGACCGAAGAATGGATCCGCTTTGATTAACTGGAAATCCCAGCAGATAAAGATTGTTTAATTATCGTGGCATCAAATCTAAATTACCAATGATAAATTCTAGAAATCTAGGTTTTTCTTTTTTATTGAATTAGCGTTGATAAATATTTTGATTTTTTTTCTGGCTTTTTTCTAAACCATAATATTACATATTATCCTTCCCCTGAAATATTTTTTGTCTTTGCAATTACCGGCATCACTATGGGAAAAATCTTTCTGTATATTAATATGTAATATTAATTAGTTAGCTTTTCGGTGGGTTTTGGATAGGATTTTTAGAGAAACTTTCAATTATAAGATATAATATCATATAAGTGCAATAAAGTTTGATGTTTGTTTAATTTTCTTAGAGATTTGATAAGTAATCTTTGATCTGATAATATATGACTAATATAAAAATAGAATGTTTTGAGTGATAAGCTCTGATGTTGTTCATTTATACTGACAAAAAATTCTTTTTTATCTATTTTAATAAAAGAAATTCCTTATCACTGGTAAAGTAACTTCTTTTTACAATTTTCTATAATCTTTTATAATTAAGCTCTTGGAATAATTACTAATTCATCATGAATATTTTTTTTAGTCTCTTTAAATTAAAGGAGATAACATGATCTACATATACACACAGATATCTATATATTCTCATTTAATCATTTGATATGTTACATTTATACGCATGTCTCATAACACAAGGTATGTAGCGAACTTCTTTATCAACGAAAAACGAACAAAAAATTACTCACGTAACTTCCTTGCTAGATAAAACACCACGTACTCATTTAAGTGCTTATATTGAATTGACAAAGAATTCATTCAGGTGTCATTTAAAACGATACATTATACCAAGTGTCATTTGATTTTTGGAAAAGTTATAATAATTGCTGCGATCATGTGTGTCGTATTAAAACGAACAAATGAAACAGATGATGAAGGAAGAGATCATCATGCTTTTTAAAATACAATTACGTCGTCGTGTAATAAAAAAAGAAGTAAAATGTTGATAGAAATTCATGCGCTGACAAGTATAAGGAGAATAAGTTAGTGAACTGTGAATATTAACGTGTATGAAACACCTGGCGTTCAGACAAAAATTGTACTCGAAAATGCCGAGGTTACACAGTACAACGTTAATATGTTAATCCAAATAGCACAGAATTTAAGAACGTAAGACACACTTTAAAATGTAATTAATATACATAAGGAAAAAATCTACTGAGACTCAGATCAATCTTTTTTATGTATTTAATGTTATAGAAACATGTGGTTTCACACTTTATTGACCAGAAACGCCACTTGGTGTTCTAAATGAAATAACTGTTATTTATTATGTGCGCCAATTTCCGAACTTAACTATGCCTGAATTTGAAAAAACTTAATTATGAATTTGGTACCTAAAAGTAAATTAAATGACTAATAAGTCCACCGATCCTTTCCATAGAAAAATATATTTTTAGAAACAAAAAAGTATGGTCAATAAAGTGTTGAATAAGTTAATATTTCATGTAATTCAAAATTTTTATTGTTATAATATAACAAATTTAAAGAATGAATAAAAATATTTTCTTTACAGATTGATATTATATTGGCACAAAATGTAATGTTAAATTATTATTATTATTGTTATTATTAGCCAAACACATTCATAATGGGAAAAATTATACCAATGAGCTGGTTGAACCAGATATTGTTGATTTTAAGTATATTATGTGTATCATTGTCTTTAATCATTCAACAGTGGGCAGGTCTCATACCACTACCAATTTATATTTCTATATCATGGGCTATTTTTATTATAATAATGTCAGTATGGCTTAGTTGTTTTTTGCTTCAACTTACTTTAAAAACAAATAGCCCACTTAAAATCAAATTGCTTCACAATTGGTTATATCAAAAGTTGGCAAATAGTTTGAAACTACATAAACCAGAGAAAAAAGATGAATCTAATAGCGAATCTGAAAATAAGGCAAAGAGTAGTAATATGAATTCTGTACAAATGACTAATGAGAAAAAAACTGACAATGTTTCAAAGATCAAAAAATTACACGATAAAACAGCTAAACCTGATGCAAAAAGTATTTCTTTAAGAAAAAAGAAAAACGAGGAACTAAATAATTTAGTAAAAGAAATACATTTGAAGTGTATAAATGCTTGGTATAAATCCATCAGCAATGAAAAATCATTCCCTACTGAAGCACAAGAATTATTAAGAAAATTACTGACCAAACTATTTTATAAAATCAGTTCAATAGACAAAGTGGTGCTTACTCATAAATTGTCAAATGTGTTCTTATTACATTTAAAAGAATATTACAGGTATGACTTGAGAGTTTTCAGACCTTATAAAGTTTTTTAAAGTGAATTTATTATTCTATGTAACTGGTTTTTGTTATAGAGCATTGCGAAGAGTAGAAAAGGGAACAGCTCCAAACATAGAGGAAGCATTCAAATATTTACATCCTGGTTCTCGTAACACATTAACATTAGAGCATATGCTTCATCAAATGGTCACTATTTTATCAGAAGAATTTTTGCAATGGGAATTAACAAGTTCATTACCATGTAAAATATTACTATCTATATTAGCAAAAAGATTATTATTAGTCATAGAAACAATAAGTTCTCCAAATTGGCTGTTTCAAAGTTTATCAGATTTACTACAACCTATACCAAAAGAGACTGCTGAAGTTCAGAATAATCAGGGAGCAGATACATTACATACCAAAGTATATTTCTAACTTTTATGAAGTTTAATTAAATTTTCATGAATTAATAATTATAAATTATTTTAGAAAATTATATCCAATGCTCTATCTGATGGAATGGCATCTGCAACAGCAGCTGTAATTCCACGACCACTTCCAAAACAAAAATCTGACTCATCTACAAAGCCTTCGAGTCGGGATAAAATTTCTGTATCTATAAGTGATCAAAGACCCATCCTACACTTAGACAATTTAACTAAAGAATATAGAGGTCTTTGGGGTCAAAGTATGACAGAGCTGGATTCTGAAGTAGATGAAGATAAAATGTCCCCTGTATATGAAGAACCTACAGATTTTGCTACAACAATTGCTAGACTTAGAAATGTATTACAACAAAAATCAACTGTGAATACACCACTGTGAGTAATAATATTTTATTTTTATTTAATAGTATATCAAATATACTCGTACATTATATTTTCCAGACATGTGGAGGAAAAGTCTTACGTAGTATACGAAGGTAGCCAATTCATAAATCTATCAATACCTTGGACAGAATTTCATACAGCTTTTGATGGTTCTCAACAATTACTTTATTGTATTCAATTCGATGACGTGGAACAACGTGAAGTAGATTTGTTCGAAACTACGACTGCTACTGTTAGAAGACAATACCGCGATTTTGCTCAGTTACATACTAGTCTACAAGAGGTGGGTTAAACCCCAATTACTTTATTATATTTCTTAACACCATACTTTATTTTATATAAAATACAATTTATAGATTCCAGAATTAGCTCCTATTATGCAAGACTTAGTATTACCAGAGGGTGGCCGCGTTGAATTAGAGAGTTACTTGAAAACATTGACAAGGCGTTTAGCTAACGAATGTCCTTCACAATTACGACATTTTCTACGTCCAAGTAGTAGTGCAGGTAAAAAAGCAGATGCAGTTGCACCTCGATTTGATAGATTTCTAGCCAAAACTGTAACTGGTGTTTTCAATACATTGAAAACGGTTGTTCCGGGTTTTGAGATTGAACAAGAAGAGGAAACTGTGCCATTACCTACATTAATGCCTTTATCTGATATACCATGGAGATTTGTCGAAAATATAAAATCGGTAATCATATATTATATTGTATGAAATGAAAATTAAGAATTTACTTATCTTTTTTCGTTATTGAAACAGAAAAGTTTAATGACTGAATTACAACAATTAATAACTGAAAGAACTGAATATTCTTCTGTGGATACAGCATATGAAGCTGTTGATTCAATGGAAGGTACTGGTAATTCAGCGTTATTAAGTCACTGGTGGGAAATTGTAAAAAATTCTTATGAAGGTAAACATATAATATACTATAATATTGTAAAAATATTAAATATCAAAATATTCACGTTTTCCAACTTTTCTTTTGACAGAAGAAATGGATGAATTGGACTCTCACTTAATGTTAACATGTATCGCTGTAGATCTTATCTGTGAATTACTAACAGGAGTTGGTAGTACTAACACCTTACAACAAGAAGCAGTTGTTAGGTGGACAAAATTATTGTTTGGAAATGTCACTGAACCTATATTACAAGTAATAACTTATTTTTTATTATTACAATAATTAATATTATTTTTGTATTAAATTGTGGAATTGATATAATTTACAGACTGCTATTTTGCGGGTTTTCGATTACTTGGGTAATATGTCACTTTATCGTAATATACAAAACAAAATTTCGGAGGAACCTCTAACAGAATTAAAGGAAAAGTTGTTACAACAGCTGTTAACCAAAATCCCAAGTGATATAAAATTGATATTCGGTGAAGATGATATGTTGAATATTTTAAAATATTTACTTGATTCCTATGAAATAAAAAAGATCAATCTAGACTTAAATCTACAAATAGTAGATGTTTTAGCATCACAGTTATTGATTTCGTGTAGGTTAAATTACGACGGTGCAGCATTTTAATAATTTTATTTTGTTTTTAAGTTCATTAGACCAGCAGTTCAATTCCTTTTTTTAAATTACATTCGAATAGTATTCTAGTTACATTAAAAGTCATTAATTACTAGAATATAATTTAGTCAAGAAGGAATTGATGTGCCATATGTAATAAATTTGTTAATGATTACCAATTTAGAACTATATAAAGTTTTCAAAACAAAACTACGTACCTGATTACATATTTACAATAAGGATGCCAAGTATTTTTTTCATTAAAAAAATATAACTCTTATGAGTTGAATGATGTATGTTATATGCATATTTAGGTACTATGTGCATTTAAATTATACATTTGTATTTAATGTTTAAGTTTTGTACAAATATTTATGGAAAACTATTATATTTCACACGTAATAAAAATGTACACAAAACTCTTAAAAAACTAATATATATTTATTCTTACGAATAATAACATTTAGTTTATAATTTAAGATTCCTTCCCCTGTTTTTGAGCCTTTTGTTTTTCTAATTGTGCTCTGAAATAAATAAATAATTATGATTTGTAAAATATTCTTTTCTACATAAATTACTTCTTTTCTTGCTATTCTCTAAATATTAAAATCTTATTAATACACACAGTAGTACGTACAAAATGTATAATTGTATTTTTTAAATATATAAGAATAGTTTGAATTATTCTATTGCGCATAAACTGAAGAGGAATAGTTTTTAATACCCCTCAATAAAAGATACCTTAATTGCTGATTGAAATCATCCTCTACATCATCATCATCCCAATTATCTTCCCAAACACTAATATCTTCGTTGTCCTCATCCACTGCAGTCCAATCTATCAAGTCATTCAACAGAATTGAGGTTAGGTAACCGCATGTATGTTTATATCTACTTATTTAACATTTATACCACTAAATTCTCATACCTTCTGCAGGGAATTCTTCAAACTCATCATCCTCCTCCAATAATCCCAAATCAACTTTAGCTTTATCGTTTTTATTATCCGTCATTGTGAATTTAATATTGACAGCTCTAAAACTAACTTGATACGATACTATATAGAAAGAACGCGTTCGAATTTTCTAGAGAAATTTTGGAATGCGTAGAACAATATTCAATGCTACCAACCGTTAATTTAAAAATTATACGTTGCAAAATCGTTGTTTAATTAGAAAATAAACTAAAATGTATTATCATTTTAGCTATTTTCTCGCTATAAAACATAAATTTGTTAACAAGAAATAACATACTAAAATTATATATAGATTAATATTCTATATAATTTTATTAAGAAACTTTGTAGTACTATTGCATTGCTAGAGCGCATAGTTCCTTGTTTATAAAGTTTATTTAAACAAATATCCATTTAAAATTAAATTATTACGTTACATTAAATGTAAATATTGCGCATAAAATTTTCAAATTAAGAGACGTTTCAATGCACGTGTAATTGAAAGGTTAAATAGACAGTATAAAATAATAGTAATAGTCATGATAGTGTAGTAATACGTAGTATACGTAGTAATAGTATGTAACGTGGTACTATGCTACTGTGTATGAACGTTTTATAAAGACGCTAAAGAAATCATCACTTTATCGTGTTGAACAAAAATTTCTTTATGTTCCTTTTTTCATGATGCAATACGACTGTCTATGTTGTGTCTTATCCTGGCTAGCTACGTTAACAGAAATTAAAAGTAATCAGAATCCGCATCGATAACTATGTATGTATGTATAACAGTGTGCCGTTGTTCCGTAGCACAACGACACTTCATCGTCCCCGATGGAAATAAAGTCACTAGTCATTATCTTTTTTTTAATCTCCTCGTTTATATCAGGGACGTTCCACAGAGTTTCGTAGTGATGAAGTGAATTGTAGCAATCGTCCAGTCTAGAGGAAGACAACTGTTAAAGTACAATGGGTTTAGAAGACTATAAAGAAATCGTGGCCACATGTGCCACGATTACTTCAATGGGACAAATGTTATCCGGAACGTGAGTTACAAAAAATTTAAATGACCTTTTAATTTTGATTTATGGATTTAATAGAAATGCGATGCTCGAATTAGAAAAGAGATGTCTGTGACGGAAAAGATTTGATAAGACGCACTAGAGATACAACTCTCTTTCCATGATGACATTTAAATTTAAATAAATATTCTTTTAAACGTATAGTAAATGATTGATTTTTTATTGCCCGCATAGTGTATTGCCGCAGAGTTATTAATGCGTTATTAGCATATAAAACTATTAATTCTAATTTATATGATTTAGAAGTTAAATGTGCTAATGATCATTTTTATAAGTTAATATGATTGTAATATAATAAATTAAAGTTTAATTTAAAAAAATCATATCTTAGTTTAATAATTGTGTCATTTGTATTTTACATATTAAATAAACTTTATAAATTGAATGTATTGTGCTATTTTATAATCATAATAATTATATTTAATCTTTGATATAATTAATATTGTAATTTCAAATTTCTGATAATTGAAAAATTGTTAGTTATCTGAAATAATAGTCATTTTACAGTTTCAGAACAAAATGTGAAAAACACTTTACACTTATCAAATAGAGCTTTGTACTAATTTATGTAAATAAATGATAATTGTTTATTTTGTATTCACCATCATATTATATAACAGATTTATAAAATATTTAAAATCATAGCTTGCTGTTTCAAACTTTAGAGTTCTTTGAATTTATAAATTGAAGAACAGTAGATGTGTACATATTAATTTTAATTTTTAGAAATAGTAATACATAATATTTATGATTTAATTTTAGATTCATGTGCAAGGATATTTATAAGAAAGGTTCATCCAAAGGTGTTGACCCAATGCCTTTTCTGGGTGGTATAGGAATGTGAGTGGCACTTTCTAATATTTAATATAAACAGCTTTTAAATTTCATTAATTATATAATTTTCTTTAAGTAAAATTATTTCTGTTAAGAAAAATAAAGTTAAAAATTTGAACAAAAAATGTAAAAATATTAAAAATGAAAAAGAACAATAAAGAATAGTAGGAATTACACAGATATAGATGTATAATAAATTAAGAATTTTTTATAGGTGCATTTTAATGCTTCAGTATGCATGGATTGTGAAGGATCCTGGGATGATTAATATTAATGTTTTTGGAGTACTCATAAATACACTTTATATGGCTATATATTACTATTACACATCACACACGGTACGAGTCTATATTTGTAAATTAAAAGTATGATGTTGCTTTTTTATATTACTTTCTTTAAACATTTTTTGTAATCATATGCTTTATCATTTTTACATTATTTAATAAGTATAACGTATTATAAACAATGTCTTGTTATACAACAAATGAAGCTATCAATTTAATATAGATAAAAACTTGATGTGTAATTGTAACCATTCAGTTCTCAATTGGTCATATTACAAGTCATTCAACTTTGATTGATCATATTATAGAATATATTTATACCCATTTATACTGATACTGACTAACACATTTAAAAATGTAGCTGCATTTGATGATGTACAACAAGACATAATTTTCATTTAATTGCGATCAATCATAGTAAAACGTTAATGTATCGATAGTTTGGCAAAATACATAAAGCCTTACGAAGAACCGAAGTTCCTGCTGTGCGAAGAAATTTCGAAAAAGTATTTCTAAACGCACCAGTGCCTGATTAAACATTTTACCTCAAGTATTACGCATTTTTAGAAGGATACACTTGCTTTAATAGGCAAGACAGCAGCTTTTGTAATGGTCTTCCTTGTGTATGCACAAATGGAAAATCCCGAGAAGATTGAATACAGATTCGGTTTAATTGTGACGACGTTATTCTTACTCTTAATAGCGTCTCCTTTGATACATCTTGTAAGTATATTCTTTTTTATCATTACACATGCCTTTTTTAATAAAATTCTCATAAAATTACCAAGGATAGTATACTATTTAACTTCAATTTTATTAATACTGATATAAACTATAACTCATTTTGAATTATTTCCAATTTATCAAATAATATTAATAATACAATTAAGAATTGTAATAGTTATTTTAGAAAATTTTAGAAACTAACAAGAAATAAATGTATATCTAGAACGTTATAATCAGTGAGAAACCGTGCGGAAAATGCATAATTATGCAACACAAAACAACAACAACGTAATAGAAATCTCGAAACATTATCATTCAGTTTAATTGATATCAGTGAAATTTTTAATTTCTTTATTCACGATTACAATAATACTATTTGTAAAAAATGTTTAAGTTCATCCGACGGATCTAATGTTTTTAAGTTTTTTTGATAAAAATCCCGAATATCTGAGAGATAAGTCATTTTACGCTTCGGTGATTATTACATCATTTTCTCAAGATATCCTTTTATATTCCATTGAGCGTTACGCTGTCTTAACTACTGAATTCCATTTCAAACTCTTGGTAATTTCAGCGACGCTTGCGAAATTTTTGTTCTTGATTTAACGCTTGAATATACAGGGTGTCCGATGCAACTGGGTTATAATAACTCAAAAGTGGTGTAAGATAGAAAAAATTAAATGATGTCGACTGGAGTGTCACTTGACGCATGTATTGGCTCCGAAAGTGGAGGTGTTCCAAAGATTTCAAAGTCAATTTCGGGTTTTTAAACGGGGCTATATACTTTTTTACACATCAATTAAAGCGTATTTTTAATCTCTACAAAAAAGTATTAAGGTACTTAGGTCAAAAATTGATTAGTTCAAAAGGTATTTTAAGGAGAGACCACTAGAATCTCCCAGTCTCTCCCTAAGATATCTTTTGAACTAATCAATTTTCTTCTCAAGTACTTTAATACTTATTTATAGAGAATAAAAAGACGCTTCAATTGATGTCGAAGGAAGTATACAGTTACAGTAAAATAGTTTCAGATGAAATTGCTTATTTTGATAGGACACCCTGTAGCTTATATTGCACAAGCTATTAAACATAATTTTTTTAAATATAAAAGAATATATAAAATTACAAGAGCTATTAGTTATATAGAAAATACCAACACAAGTATTAGAAATCAATTTTATCTTGCTATTCTAAAGATATCTTTTTTTTTAATTTATCACGTTTATCAGACTCTTCAGATGTGATTATTATATATTATATGATTCATATTCGTTTTTCTTTACTTTTTAGGGAGAAGTTATAAGGACGCAAAATACGGATGTTCTTCCCTTTCCGCTCATTTTTATGGGTACCCTTGCCTCGTTTCAGTGGCTGTTATATGGTCTTATAATTAATAACGTTTTTATCATCGTAAGTAGACCACTTAATTTGATTATCAAATCAAGAGAAAAAGAATTTGTTATCAATCACTAATATCGCACTGTATTTCAAAAGTTCCAGAATACGATAGGTTTTCTGCTTTCGGTGGTGCAGATGTCTTTATTCGTAATATTCCCGTCGAAATCGAAAGCCAAAACAACCGGACAAGAGAAGACGGATTAAAATGAACAATCATGAATAGTACAAATGTATAAACTACATATTATACGCTTTAAGTACCTCAGTTTAATATAAAACGTTCCTACACGTACTTAGAAACCAGTGATTACAACTTATAAGAAAGATGTAAGTTCTGAATAATTTGTATTATTAACCATAAAAGAGAAATATTATAACTTTATTTTAGCTAGACAATTTTTCGAATAAATAAGTTTATTTCTAATTGAACGTAGAATGTTTTCTTTTCAACCTAAGCGATCTTTGCATTAAATATCCAGTTAATGCTTTGTTCATTAAGACTGTTGATTTTCATATATTGTTTTGGACAGAATAATTGCGTCTCTGTAAAACAATTAAAATTTTAAAAAACAATGTCAATGAATCAAATAAAATATCTTGTGAAGAACAGTTAGAGCACAAAAATTTAATATCATTATTTAAAATCAATAATATATAATGTAACATATAATTTAAATAATAAATTGAATTCAACAGTTTATTTAAGTTACAAGAATTATATTTAAAATCCTTCCCCTCAAATTGCAACCATAGATCATGAACATTATATTTTTAGAGTTTAAAAGTTAGCTAAATGTGGTCATTATTTCCATATCAATAGCACAATGTAGCACAATGTAAAAAGGGGAGATCTCCCCTTTTATTCAAGTGTACTTCATAAAATGAGGAGATCTCTTCAATTGGTTAACAGTCCTTTAAACAATACTAAATCTGGTAAGTAATAATCCACATTCATTGAGTCCATTACTTTTTAATGGGTCAATTGCAATCCAGGGTCTATGAAGTACACCATAGTATATAAACTAAAGAGTTAGTGACTCAAATTTTTGAACTGAAGTGAACTTTATTCACTTCGTTTAATATTTAAAATGTAAAAAAACAAGAATAAAACAAAATCTATGTTATTATTTTATCAGTCCACAAGGGGGTTAATTTAGATAATATAGATTCTAATAATTCCCCTTTTCCGATTACTCCAGAAACCTTTTTTCACCCACGCAAAGGCCCAAAGGCCGCTCCTATTAATCCCTAACGCGTAAAGACCACCGCCGTCAATCTTTACCGCTATCTTTATTGCTTCTCTTCTCTTCTCTTCTCTTCACGTGACGACTGTTCGAAGCCTGCCAAACGGCAGAGAAGAAGACGGACAAGTTGTTTCTCCCCTCGGTAGAATCCATTATGTAAATTCAATTGTACGTCTAATAATAAGCCAGCAGAATACTTCTCAATGAGTGACATGATCGTACGGGGCTATTAAGAATAACCAAAGGTGATTACCATTTTACTTTCTATGGAAGCAGCGTTACGTTGCATGCAAATGGCAACTGGCTGGGCTCCGCGGGATTTACGTCCACGATGGCTCGTTAGTAGTCGTTCTTGGTATCGGCTTATTATATGAGCTACGTACATCATCGCTTGACTTTCTGATCGAGTTTGCTGGTTAATAGCAGGAAACTGTGACCTTCTATGTAGACAGCGAACGTCTGGTATATCGTGGTCAGTGAGGTGTTCGATTGTCTCAACGGACACCAATGTATTTTTCTGATGATTTTTCATCGATGATCCATCATCTTTGTTAATTTCTTTGCAAGATTTTCAAGATACTGTAATTCGTTTTTGACGGCGAGATAGGGACAGAATATGCTTATTGTTTTTAACTGAATGATTCAATGATTCGGTGTTGGTGAATGCATACTTTTCGTGAACACTTCAAATGACTTTTATATTGCGATCGATGTTTCGGATCGATGTAATTTTATGCAGCTGCCACGATATTCTAGCGAACGAAGGATAATCTGCAATAAGGTGGGATGAGGTGAGTGTACTTCCTTTAATTTTCCTTAATGAAACGGCGCACTCAATGGCTAATGTTTTGTGTGTATTAGCTTCGGTTCGTGTACTTTAATGTATTCAAGAAATAAAGCAACATTTTAACATGGACTTTATTCACTTTTGTTGTTATTATTATTAATAATATGAAGAAACATTTGTGGGATCCCTTTGTGAAGGATTCTTCGGTAATTATTGTTCTTATGGTCTTTATATTTACTTTTAATTCATTAGTTATCATTCTAAGTGTTAAAGAATCATTTTTAAGTAAATTAGCCATCTTTTTTTATTAACTCCAAGTTTGGGATCGGTTCTGACTATCTACTTCAATCATCTTCAACATCGTCTTCATCATTTTAAAAATTCTTAAATTAACAAAGCTTTTTCATAAGGTGTTCACAAGTTTCACGTGAAATCTGATGTTATAATATCAAAAAATGTATTCAAGAAATGGATCGGAAAAGTCGCGTGTATGTTGCGCATCAATGAGATGCGTGTCCGCGCACGGTTTCTTTCGTGATTGATTCCGAGTATGCGCTCCAGCTATCTGTTTGTATATTCACACATAGAAAAATAGCTTACTTAATGTGAACATGTTTCTGTCATATGGAAGTAGATTTGTGGTAACACCTGCTGCATCCCCCGAACCGCCCGTGCTCGAGTTTACGTCACGTGGATCAGTTGACAGTTCGTATGACATCGAATATTGTGAGAAGACCAGGGTTCAAATACCGTGAGAATATATTTGATTTATTTCATAATCTGTAATGTATATTTTAATATAATTATTGCTCTGTTAAGTACTTAAATCCACAAACCAGACTAGAGGTAAAAATGAATTAACATATTATCAATTATGTATATTAATTTAGTCTTCAAACTGCATATAAGGAATTTTCAATTATGGATCAAAGTTAGGATGATTTTGAAAAGAAGAAATTTGATTTCAATCGTTTTCACACGTCACACACGTTTTTACGATTACTTCGTTAGATATAAATGCTCATTTCTATTGGATTACACGGAACATTATATTTGGTATTGATTAAAATTATTTCATATCTCTGATCGACGTACATGTCAATACTAATGCGATTATGTGATTACGTTTGTTTATTATTTAGAAGATATCGATTGATAAGAGATAGATTAAATCTCAATTAAAAAGCTATTAAGTAAAAATAAATAAGATATTGTCAAAATTAACACAACGAATCATTTATTTATTGTTACTTGGTCAAAGAAATTAATATTAATCATTGATATTATTACTGTGAAATCATTTGTAGCACTTATTTTAACAATAATAATAATAATAATAAATATAATAATGGTAATACTCTTCCTTCTCTTGAAAATTAATCAACATTAATATAATAAAATAAAACACCACTATAAAACCTAATCAATATCAATCAATCGGTATTGAAAATAGATTAGTATCGACTTTCATTTCGAAAGCTTCCTTCATCAGTCCCTACTCAAACGGAATAATTTTTCAGCTGTTCTTTTTCGAAGTTAAATTATAGAAAGGATAGAAAACTAGAACGTTTCCCTTTGCGTCTACATGGCAGAAAGCTCATCCAGAAACGGCAGCCCCTCTCCCATTAGACTTAATATCAATTTAGAGCACAATACAGGGAGTATTTCGATGCCGTGTAATTTCCTTGAACGTTCGTTAAGTATACCAGGACAATTATAACTGTATCCAATAAAGACAAGGCCGCACGAGTACGATGCTTGCAATACGCGTGTCCTTAAGGAGCTTATTAGCTAACAGGGTATGCTAAACGGTGAGCTTTGATAAAAAGAAAAAGGGCGAGGGAAGAAAGACAATGAAAGCAATCGTACTACATCTATGATGTAATTAATTGTTCAGAAACAGGGAACGAGTTTAACGATATCGTACTTCTTTCCTATTGCTTCTGGTTATAAAGTTCATTTTCAAGAATGGAAATTTATTTAATTCTTTTTAACCCTTTGAACTCGTATGTCATGCTGGAGATGACATTATATAGTACATTTTTTTATGTTAAACTTATGTTTTTTTAATAAAAAATATTAAATTTTACCGTTGTAAAATTAATTGACTTATGTATTCTGACTTAAAATAAGTACAAGTTGGCCAGTAATAACACTGAAAATAAATCGAGTTCAAAGGGATAACTCATGAGGTTTGAATGAAAAGGAATACACTGCTGAAACGATTTTGAAGAGAATCAAATCACGATGCAACAGGTAAGTACATCAGTTGCTTTTTAGTAAATATTTCATCGAAGAATCAATGACGCACCGTATGCGTCATATACTAGAGTAGGACTCAATCAATATTTAATATTTATCTTAATGTTTATTTCGAAAGCAACAAATTATTATAAAACTATGTAAATTTATGTCAATCTCAATGTTGAAAACTAATTATTTTTATGGCAAATCTAAAAAGCTACCAAAGCTTTCAATTCTCTCAATAACTACTGACTGGAAAATCACAAACTCCCTCGTAACAAAAGAATACACCTTAATTAAAAAGTATTTACAGAAATTTAATTATTTGTCTGTTTATTCTTTTTAATAAATCTAGGTTACAATCTCTTACTAGAAAGTTAAACATTGTACAGCAGTGACAGATGCTACAAGATTGTTTCAAACTCGTATGACAAAAGTTTTTTCCCTCTTTGACGTCTTCTAGCATTATATTATGAAATTTCTTCACAATTTGTATTGTTAACCGTATGATCCAAGACTAATTGTGTGTCTTTTCATTAAATGGAATAGAAGAAAAAATGCTCGTTACTAATTCTATTACTACTTAGTTCTTCCTTCTATTCTACTTAGTTCTATTCTATTCTACTTAGTTCAATATTATTAATCGAGATCAAAGATTTTTTATTTATAAATTTATAAATTCCTTATGGGTAGTGAATATAAAAACACTTTTTCAATTTAGATCATTCGTTTGAACTGCAAATATCATCTTAATCCATTTCATCATCATTAAACTTAATTACATGAGATTCGATACTTTGAAATTATGAAACTCTTTCAAGCGTCAAATTATAAAGATGACTAATTCCATTAGCAGTTTCTTATTTCCTTCCGCAATTCGAGTCAATTACGTCCTACAAATTCACTCAGATACGAGTCAAAGCTTTTCTATTATACGACGTTGAGTATACTTCTTTTATCGTTATTATCATTGACATAGTTTAGATTTTCTTCTGGATTGAGCCAGGTACCCTAAAAATTAAAAAATTTTAAAAATTTTAGGATCTTGGAAATCTGGAATTTTGGAGTTCTGAAATTTTTAAATTCTGAAATTCTGATATTTTGAAATTTTAAGTAACAACAAATGTCTTATCAGATCCTCGATCGCCAATACCAATTATATCCTATGAAATAAATTATAAACAAATTGATCGAAAGTAGATCGAAAAATATACTTTTACAATATTTCACCCTCTTTAAAGCAAAGCTTCTGGATCCACTCTTGATCAGATTTCTGCGGCACCTACATTAGCGCGGTCTCTTATATTCCTCCCCATTTCGGATCAATTTCGCCATATGAATTTCTTCAAACGCAGTGATACACCACCTTTTTATCACACCATTGAGAATACCTACACTTTTTCTCTGGTCAATTGTGATGTATCAAAAGAATTTGTCGGAGATGATGCGCAATACTTTTCTTTCTTTTTTCTAATTTATTTTACTAATTAAAATTGGTATATTTAAATTCCAGCTATCAAAATCATCTTTTTTTCAGTAAAAGAACAAGCGTGCAATTTAATACCTGTGAAATTGAGACTCAAACTTATAAAACAAATACAAGGATATTATTTCCCAGGCCAAAGTGAGTAACTTCACTTTTTGAACCTGTTAAAATTTTAATCAATTCATTTACTTTCTTCTTTGGTATTAATCGATTTGGTAAATGGGTGGCTCGTATGTTGAATGAATAATTTTTAAAGCAACAGTGTGGGACGTATGCAAATGCTTATAAGTATAAAGTATAAGTAAAAGCAACAAATGTAGTAAATGCTTAATCATTTATGCATGCGGAATCGAGTATTTATTTAAAAAATTTGTAGTAAAAGCTTGTACTTGCTTTTATGCACATGACCCAATGTAAAATTAAAAAAATGAAAATAAATTGAGATACAAAATGAAATTAAAATTGGGACTCTCTCTCCATGGTCCGCCGTTCGAGGGTTAATCAATGCATTCATACTTTACTACAATAAATACTTTAGTAAAATAAATAACTTAACTATGAAAAATGACTGTTTTACGATAAAATAGCGAAGCGTAGTCTTTCTTGTCAATGCTTGAAGTGGCAAAAGGACAATCCACAGAAACGGGATGATAATTCGGAAAAATGCCGGACGTCGGTGACTACTGATGTCGCTACGGATGATTTGACGGGTCAGCAAGTCGCGGAAGGGAGGGATGGATGACGGCAGGGCACGGGGGATGCGAAGGATAAAACGGAAAAAGAGGGAGAGATCCTGGTCGGTCGACTATTCCGTAGACGGCACACTGTCCCGCAGGACACGTGATTCGACGCTTTTGCGAAATGTGTAACTCGGTGCTGTAACACGCCGCAACTTCGCCCCCGTTTCTTTCTTTCCTCTTTTTTTCTTATTTTTTTATTTCCCTCCACCCTGAGGCAGCCACCAGAGGTTTTCCTCGTGTTCCCGAGGATTCCCTTTCGTGCGCGCGAACACCGGCGCGCCTTTCCGGTCACAACTTCCAGAACGAGTGACGCAAGTGAAGTGACACTGTCGATATATCGTTTGGACGGATTCCGTCTACCGAAGATTCATCGTTAATCGGTAATTATTTCATTAATTCGAGCTGTGATTGAAATTGCCAACGATACGACGTAAGTGACGTGTGATTTGACTCAGGACGAAACCCTCCTGTGTCAATTTGTACCATTTTGATTCTTTCCAAGAGTGTGGAGTATTTATAACGAAACGCTGGTCAAAATTGTTTTATTGCATTCGATTGAACGAATTATATTCAAAAGTGATATTATATGATTATTTAACACGTTGAATGCTGTGGGGGTGATCAGTGATTGGCACTGTAAATTAAAAAAAAAGAAAAGAAAAAAATGATAGGATTGAGCTAATGATGTAAGGTGGTAAATTGAAAGTTTGAAAATTACTTATTTTTGATAATTAAAGTTTCAATATATTATTTTATAGCAAATGTCCATTTCTACTAGGGCGATAAGAAATTTTAGTACCTTTTCTGTACAAAAATAATAGTAAATGTGGAAACCGGTATTTTGAAAGCGTTTTATATTAATCACTGGATTATGGATATTTTTAGATATCATATTATAATATCCAGTCTTTATCGAGTTGGAGTTTTGGAAAATTAATTTACATCAAAATGACGGTATAAAAATTGCCAGTGAAAAAATAGTGTTTTTCGTCTATGAAACAAAATCTAGGCAAAAAAGGCGCGAATATACGCGTTTTTTTAATAATTTTTAAAAGCAATTGCAACTATAATTTAAAAATTAGTAATTCCTCAGCGTAAAACTTCTTACTGTTAAAATACCGGCTTTCAGATTTTTTTTTTTAATTACGAAGTCAAAAAATAATCCTGTTTGTTACTTATTGTTATTCGTTCAATTTCAAATTGTTGTTTGAATGTTTAATAATTCATATTGTGTATCGTGGTGATTGAACTAATCAAACAATTATTTTATATTTTACTTATCTTATGAAATAGAGAATAGAAAGATAAGTATTAAAAATCAATGTTTGAATAGCGTTAATATCATATTAAATTAATAATGCAAGTTACCAATCTAGAAGCATAAATTTTAATATGCCTTATTGAAAATATTCATTTTCACCGTGGCAATTAACGTATTATATTAGAGGAACTTTAGCAACAGGTTTTAATTCGAAAATGGAGCGCTGCATCAAAAGTTTTGAAATATTATTTCGATATTATTCCCTCGAAATACCGAGAGACGCATCTTCGGAGTAGATTTCGTGACGTGTAGTTGAAAAAAACAAGTATTCAAGACATGCATGCGTTATTAAACGATATGTAAAAACGTGAATACAACGAAATACTGTTGTTTTAGCAAGAAAAGAAGAGCATCGCAGAATTGTATATTGGTCATTAAAATACTTTCAATTTTACTTGAATGATGGGAATATTATTTTGTTATTAATAACACTGGGATTTCTTTGGACGTAACAAATAGATGATCCTTGTTTTCATATTCTTCAACCCTTCAATGTCTTCTTTACGTCGTATAAAATATTCTTATTACGTTTATAGTTTGCAATGATTAGTACTAAATATTTTGTTTTTAAATTTATAATATTAAATATTATTTGCTTTTGTATTACACTAAATTATAGTTAAATCATTTGATTTTATATTATATAGAACAAAAATTTTCAGAGAAGGATATTCAATGTTCAGATACTACAATTGTTATCAACTTTACACTGACTGAGTTTCCTGCAGTTGCTCTTCTTCTCTTTTCTTTTTCAAAAAGAAGAATTTCTGTTTTTCTTTTTCGTAACTAACCTTTATGGAATAAGGAAAAATTTCTTTCCAAAAATAAACAGTTCGACAACTAAAATGAGATTTCGTTTTTCTGGCTGGTACATCTTATTGTTAGAATACAATATATTTCCTCTCTACATTAGTAAAATATTTGATTCATTGCAATATTAATTAAAACCTTTTATTACTAAATTTTAAGTAGCAATTATTACTAATGATCTTCACAAATTTGTTTAATTATTTATCGAAGCTTGCAATTAGTAAAATTCCAACTTCTTCTTAATTAAACATTCTAATACAATGTTGTATATCTGATGATAAACATCACAGATTTCAAGATTCTTATATTAATTCATAAAAAATTTATTAAATTGTTGTTGTTGAAATACACGTTCACTTTTGTTGAAAGAAAGAATTATTATGTTTGCGGGTTTATGTTTCATTCTCTATCTATTTATTTTTCTATCTCATTTTCGATGTGAAATTTAGCGGAATTGAACGCAGGTCTCGCTATTTTTCTCAATAATCTTAAGTAATAACAAAATATAACATCTATGTTGACTCTTCAAATCACATTAGAACTTCTTGAAATGTATGAAAGTTTTCAAAGTCTTTGAATAGTCTTGAAATCTTTCTCATAGAGAAGTTCTCGTCTGATCGTAACCCGAGGTTCACAACAGTGCTCGTTAGAGCAAAATCATTAATCGGGAGGGTAGGTGTTTATTTCAGGATATTTTTCTAGTGACTCTGCGGTCCTCCGCTAGTCGATCATATAAATAGAAGTTGCAGATGCGGCTGCGAGATATGTGTGCTTTCGAATGCACCGATCGTTAGAAATTAATCGCGAAAGGGAGAGGGAGTATCGTTGGTATTATGAAATTCGAGTGATACCCTACGACAATGCTGTAATTACTTCCGTGAGTGTCAATCATATTTTCTTTATTAATTAACACGTTCGATACCATGGGGGAGGCACTGGTGATCAGGATCACAAATTTAATATAACCGAATAATTAAAAGAAAAAGAAAAAATATAATACTGCCACTTCAGAAATTACATAATATAGTTAATTTGGATTAAATTTTAACACATAACAATCAAATTATTTGTATACTTAAATATGAGTCTCCAAATGTGAGAGTGTTGCTAATTTCAACAAGAGAATTGAAATTTGACTTTTCTTCACTCACCCCTTTTTTGGTAAAAGGGGTAACTTTCATCGTTTTTCAACTTCTAATTTAAGTGTAAATGTTAATTAATATTTCAATTTTGTTATTTTTTTTGGTTAACCTACTTCAACATAGGATAAATACATAAATAAGTTTCATAATTGTTAAATTGGTTGTTTTTATAGTATAAAAGCCTTTCTATTATTAATAGGGTACATAATACATAAGTAGTCAAGCGCCACACTCTACTTTACACTGTGCATTATACACGAACTACTTCATACTATTATTTCGTTGATATCTCTATTTAATGAGCTTCAAGTACATACACTTCAGAACTAAATACACATTATTTTTAGGTTTTGTTTCCTAGAGTGGGCTAGGTTTCTTAGCTTTACTCAAAATGTCAAGTGTCAAGATTCTAAAATAATTGTTATTTGTCATTGCATGTAGAATTTTCCACTATTGTATGTTTTATTTATAGTTGCATTGCAAATTCTATTTCAATCGAAATATTTATAAGACGTTACGAGAATGATCCAGTCTATATTTTGGAGGGTTTGGTCCACCTAAGCCTCTACCTAGATATATCAATGGGTGCATCCGTGCCATTTTTTAGCTACCCTCATTATTTTACCAATTTTGCATTTTGCATAAAACCTAGCAACTTAAAGTATATTTTTGTATTTGATAATTTACAAGCTAATCTCGAGGGGTGACAATTTTTTAGAGTGGACAGACTCGACTTAAAGAAGGAACGCATTTCCTCTTATTCTGAGGAACACAAATGCATCCTCAAGAAGCTTCAGGAAATACTCAAATACTTAAAAACATTGGCATAATAAGCGGGGAGGGGCAGGTGGGCCTAGTCCCGAAAAATGTGAACTGGCCCCCTTCTTAAAATTCTAAAATTTTGTAACCCTGAAACTCTAAAACTCTAAAACTCAAAATTCCCAGACAGAATCTTACAAAATCCCAAATATCAAACACCTGACACTATCAATAAGGCTAAGGAACTTCTTAAGCCACCTCAGAAAATAATCCTAATTATGCCAATGGTTTTAAAACGACCTGATACTTGAATCCTTAAGAAGCATCGATGGAAAGTAAAAGTAATCCGACGAAATTCTCTGAAAAAAAGACCCGTTGTACAAAGACTCTCGTTTTTCATCCGCGAACGAATCTAGCCGCGGTACATCCCATTGGTGAAGGTGGATACGTGAGCAAAATTGTGAACGGTCTAATAATAACCGAGCTCATACTTATATGGACGCTTGATTTTAATTCAAGCAAAAACGTCGGCCAGACCTCGTCCTTTTGATGCGCGGGGTCAGTGATCATCATCATAATCGAAAAACGCGAGGAGCATCCGAAAGCGGTCAAAATCCGATCGTTCCACGGGAACTCCTTGATCTTGAGTTATTTACGTCGTTTTATGGTAAAAGACGATTCGACCACGCCAACGGAGACATCACGAGACGGAATGAAATCGCGACTATTATCACGTACGCGCTTTTTCGGCAATGGATTCGGAAAAATTCGCCATTGAATACGTGTATCAAGATCATATTATAGCTCAAGCCATATCTAACATTAGCGTTCCTTAAAACCTTTGAAATTTCAAAATTAGAGCTCTGTAATTTTGAAGTTTTGGAAAAATTAAAAAATTTTGAAATTCTGAAAGTTTGATCATTTTCCTTCAAAATGGTTATAATTGGTTGAGAGAGTCTTGGGAGAATCCAGAGAAAATCGAGAGAGAAACAGGGTGAGACAAGAAGAGGCAAGGGAAAGGACACTTGTTCTTTTACATTTCCTTTTATCTAGGGGTGGATTGTGATTTTGAAATGTTAGAAATTCGAAGCTCTCGATATTTGAAGTGATGATTTTGTTTTGTAACAAGAAACTATGATTTTTTTTTTTTTGTTAGATAACTCTACCTAAACAAAAAATTTGAGAAAAATCACAAAATGTTTGCTTATTTCTGGGTTAACGATTGAATATTCCACTTCTAGGGTGCCCTGATTAAACGTTGAGCTACTGATCAGCTGATCACTGATGTCGTGACCACTGATACCTATACTTATGAAATTTTTCGATTAGTACTATTTTAAAAAATGAAAATATTTTGTTTTCAATCAATGACAAAAATTAATTAGTTCTTCGAAGGATTCAAAACAAAATTAATGTTGTTAAGGATACAGCTATTTAATTTTGTAATTTCATTGTTTATTTATATGTTTAATTGAATTGAATCATTAATACCGATCATCACTGACATATATTTCTGAAACAAAATTTTCTAAAAACTTAAACTTCTTTGTTTCGATGCACCTTCTTTGTGGATCACCGCTTCTTTGTGCACACAATGGAGCACTTATTTTGAGAGGATCATGTCGAAACATTTGAAATTTAAAACATTTCGGAAAATAAATCAAACGTGCCGTGCTCATATCTGACCAGCATTTCATTCTAATTCCACGTTGAATGGTTATACAGATGTAAAGTGGTGAAATATTACAAACTTTGTGTAATAAATCTTGTGAGCTCCGTTTGCAAAGAATTCTTACTCTTCGAATGAACAAATATTCAAACGGAATTTTTTACTGTCGTAAAGACTAATTCATATTGCTAATTGATATACTTAATAAGCTTTTGAACTATATTTGATAATTTCACGTTGCTTGACTTGATTAATAAAATTTCTAATTTTTTAGTATATTTATTACTTAATAATTTGAACTTGAGTGTAAGTAATTTATTCAAAATAAATTACCACTATTCTTAATGTCGTTTCCAGCTCTTTATTATAATAATAAGGAGAGTGACAATATTAAACAAATTAATTACACTTAAGCTCAAAGAGTTGGTAATAAATAAATTAAAAATTAAAATGAAAAATTTGTTGCATTTCAGTTCGATTTATACATGAAACCTCTAATTCAGGTAAATGCAATTCATGAAATCTTTTCTTGGATCGAATATGGTATCCTACAATGTTTTTACAACATACGAATAAATAAAATTAAACATATATCAATCTAAAATATTTCAGTCCGATGGTCTAACTGGTTTTCAAGGAAGTTACTTTTATTTATTATTATTGTAAAGTGATTTATGTAATCAAAGCAAAATAATTATATGATCATTTAAAATAACTCAAGGTTACGTTGCTTGTGCTTTAGATTTTGACATATTTCCCAAAATAGTATCGGTTTAAATTATAATTTCATTGGAATAAACTAAATAAGATCAATTAAAAGAATTCACTGGACTAAATTACAACTAAATTTATGATTTCAAAACGTTATTAAAATTTAATAAATAATTTGATAGATGAAGATACCAAATTTAATACGTTAACTGCCATGTCGATAATGTTATATTAATATTAATACTATTAATATATAACAAATCAGAGAAAATTATTCAAGAATAACGAATAATTATTCGTTGAATAAATTTCTGCTTGTAAATTATTCAAATAAAATATTATATTCACAGTGCCGGATTAAGGGGAGATCTAAGGGTGGATAAACCCCTAGGCTCCCTTTTCGAGGAGCCCCGCTATGAATCTTCCATTTACTATGTCAACACAGGTGGAATGAAATCTTTTTTACAGTTGCTCTGTGTTTGTACCATTATACATTGTTTAATTTTACTTAAAATAAATTTCAATTTTTAATCCTACGGGGCCCTCGAAGGTTTGATAGCCTGGAGCCCTAGAAATCATAACCCGGTCCTGTTTGTTAGTTATATCTAATATCTATTTATCCTTGTCGCATAGTATTACATGAATCATTATACTTTCTGTTTTAATAGGAAACGAGTGAAAATTAGCAAAGATGTACGGCCTAATTTTAGAAAACTTGTCTGAATATATACGACAGGTATACGGAGAAGATAGATGGGAAGAGATCCGACGACAAGCAGCCGTAGATCAACCTAGTTTCAGTGTTCATCAGGTTTACCCTGAAAACCTTATACCAAGATTAGCGAAGAAGGCTATTCAGGTAAGAATAACATACAATTCTTTTCAATTTTATACGTATCACGTATCCTGTTCAAGAACGTTCAAATTAAAAAGAAATTACAATTTTTTTTTATTTCACTACCTTTATGATCTTGAACTTTTTAACTCTTTTTTTATGCAAAAATAAACTGCAAATTGTTAATGTATCAGATTTACTGTTTTAAATTATAAATTACGAAAAAAAAAGATAGAAAATGTATTTTGAAAAATATAAAGGGAAGTCGTACTTGTATTTAAATCCATAATGTCTGTTTGGAGATTTAATATTGATTCTTTAATTAATTACTTCAATTCATTTTCTCCAATCTTATAAACACAATGTGGTTAATTTGAAAAGGAGAAACTGTAAATTGTACAAATCATAAAGTAAAATAAGAAAAGCGAATAAAAAACGTCTAAAAAATATAGAAAATACAAATGGTTTATGTTTAAATGAAGAAGAAAATATATAGGGTGAGCTACACTTCTGTTTCAGGTGATAACTCCGTTATTAACGCATTCATGAAAAAATGCCAAAGGAGAAAGATAATTTAAAAAAATGATGCAATTGTTTGCACTTAAAAAAATCCAAGGGCCTAATGTAGTGCTCTTCGAACCATTTATCTTTCTCCTTCGGCATTTTATCATGAATGCGTTAATAACCGAGTTATCATCTGAAACAGTTACGTGGCTCAGCCTGTATATTATACAATGATATGGTTTCACAGAATTTCAAGAAACGTGGAAATTATAAGTTGTACTCAAACACAAATAAATAAATCAATGAATGTTAATTTTAAATCTTATAACAATAAATGTGTAGGTAATACCAGAAAAACAGAAGCGTTGAAATTTTAATAGTAGACAAACCCCTATTTATTAAACTATGATTTATTAACTTGGTTTTTTGGTAAATTAAATTATAATTCGTATTTAAAAAATTATCGATTTGGTTCTTCTACTCTTCTGATAAAAATCTATTGCAAAAAGAGATAAGAGAACAGTTTGTGTTAATGCGTTACATTTAAACATGGTTGCTTAATTACAATGGTATGTATATATTTTTCGCTCGTATCACAGGTACTTGGCATTACGGAAAAAGAATTTTTCGATCAGATGGGTGTACACTTCGTAGGATTCGTTGGACAGTACGGTTATGATCGTGTGCTTTCAGTACTTGGACGTCACGTAAGAGATTTCCTTAATGGATTGGACAATTTACACGAATATCTGAAATTCTCCTACCCTAGGATGAGAGCTCCTTCCTTTATTTGTGAAAACGAGACGCGACAGGGTAAGAAATTATTTAAATAACTATCATTTCATTTGAATAGGTACATTGAACGTCGATAAAACCCATTGATGGATTAAGGGGAGGTCTAAAGGGGGTTATAACCTTGGGCCACTTCCATTTACTATGGGAATAAATATTAAATGGTATTCTTATTACCATTTCCCTTTTTCTTTACGATAATTTTATTTAGAATAAATTTCAATTTCTGAACCAAGTTTATTAATAAGGGGATCCTTGAAGGTTTGATAGTCCCCGACCCCAGAAATCTTAATCCGGCTCTGCCAACACCATACATAAATAATTAAAGAGAATTTTTAAGAAATTCTAGTATTAATATTAATTTTACAAAATATCAATTTGAAAATTTCAATTAGAAATATATTATTCTGAATAATTCAAATTATAGGGTGTATCACACTCGGTTTTCGAAAAATTCCAAATTCTATAGAAAAAAGTATTTCTGTTGCTTTATAAGGGATCCTATTTCTTTTCCGCTTAATCAATCCGAATTGACATTCATTTTTTCGTATTGTAGGGTTGACTCTCCATTACAGGAGCAAACGACGCGGCTTCGTTTATTACACGATGGGTCAGATAAGAGAGGTGGCTCGTCATTTTTATCACAAGGAATTACAGATTGAGCTGGTGCGAGAAGAAGTCCTTTTCGACACTGTGCATGTCACGTTTCAGCTCACCTTTGATAACAGGGCTTTTACCCAAGCATCTTTGACGATGACGCGCGAAGAAAAGCACCTACCGATTGGAGCTTCCGTTTTGTTTGAGATATTTCCTTTTTGCATAGTTTTCGGGTAACTATACTTTATTTATATTATATTTTATCTCCTCTTTTCTAATACCATAGTTTTTAATTCTACATTTTATATTTTAGAATAAATGCAAACCTGAACGCAATAATAATTTATTTATATTAATACTACGTGTATCATACCACAGTTTCTTTATTTTTTATTACTTCTTAAATACAAACTGTAGTATGTAATTTTATTTTTCTTACATTATTAAAAATTAAAGAAATTACTCTTTTGTTATCGAAGATTCAAATTATTCTGACAATTTTTACCTATGGAATATAATTGAATTTTTATTTGCAGGTCAGACATGATCGTAAGGAGTATCGGAAATTCCTTGATGGTGATACTGCCCGATCTTGTTGGTAAAAAGATAACGCATTTTTTCGACCTCGTCAGACCCTTAATTGCATTTAAATTTCATTCGGTAAAAATACCTACTGAATTTTTTATTTTCATCAAAATATGATGTCTTGTATTCTGTTCTGAAATAACATTCTTCCTTTTTCTTGTTACAGATTTTAAATAGGACGAATAATATTTTTGAATTGGTAACAGTGGAACCGATTCTAACAGAACGACCATCCGATCGGCGAGGAAATGAAATTTTATTAAGTGACGAACTCGATTCGATCGATGACAGAACATTACGATTAAAAGGTATTTTCCATCCAATTTTTCGTTATTATGTATATTCTCAAATTGGAAATAAATTCAAAAAATAAATTTGTAATAATAAGTATATATTTCAGGTCAAATGATATATATGGATAACTGGAAGATGATGATGTACCTTGGTACTCCTGTCATGCCGGATTTGAATGCATTGATAGCAACCGGTCTTTATATAAATGATTTATCAATGCATGATTTTAGCAGGTATAAGTATAGCCCTCTATATTTTTCAATTTATCAAAACTAAGAACATTTTCACCAAACATGATACTATAAAAGTAGCAAAATTTTACTAAAACTATACAAACTATAAATAGTAATATTAATTAAATTAAAATCTCATTTTTATAACTTTAGTTCAATACATTTAATTTTTATAAGAGATACAACTAATGTGATGCAAGTGGAGTTTCACTATTTATACATATTTTTTATCTCTGTTCCAGAGATTTGATGCTTGCTGGAACGCAGCAATCAGTGGAACTAAAGTTAGCTTTAGATCAAGAGCAATTGAAGAGTAAAAAGTTAGAAGAGTCTATGAGGAAGCTTGATGAAGAAATGAAACGTACTGACGAACTATTATATCAAATGATACCCAAACAAGTAGCGGATCGTTTGAGAAATGGAGAAAGTCCCATAGACACGTGCGAGGTGAGACAACCCCTATTTGTTTTTATAAATATATGTAACTGAAAGCTCAATACTTAGTAGACGCATACGATACATGTAGAGTACCGAGCATAGTAGACTTTTCCGGATTTCCGGGTACTGGGGTTCCTCGCCCTTGCCACAGGCCTCCCCCTACCGCGGCTTCCTGGCCCTTACTACAATAGGCCTCCCCCTTCTCCGGGCTACCACCTCTCCACGGAGATGCTCCCACGGAAAGTGGCGCTGTAGTGGTGAAGGCGCTATGTATATATACCGCAGTTCACCAGAGTCCATAACTGCGACACGCAGGTTGGAAGATGGTGGGGGAACGCAGCGAGCTCTCTGCTAATCGCTTTCCACTTTGTTTCGGAGTATCGCCAATCAGGGCAAAGATGCGTACTGGAGATGCGCGAAGAACGAAAACTGGTCTTTCCGCAGTTATGGACTCTGGTGAACTGCGGTATAGGTCTATGCCCCCCTCCCCACTTTCATATAAATGTTTACGCGGGAGACTTGGAGTTGATGTTTATGCTATTATTCATATATCTTAATTATATAGTAAATCTTATAATATTTAATAATTATAAATTATCCTATTTTTTTTCCTAAATCTCTTTTATTATTAATATTGTCAAAATTAAGGTTTTGTGAATTTCTGTTTACTGTATCTCATACTATACAAGATTAATCTTTTCGTATTATTTTCAGATGTTTGACAGCGTATCAATTTTATTCTCGGACGTAGTCACATTCACAGAGATTTGCAGTCGAATTACACCGATGGAGGTGGTGTCTATGTTGAACGCGATGTACTCCCTTTTCGACACATTAACCGAAAGGAATCGGGTGTATAAGGTATTCTTAGGTAGTAAGAGTTAGCATTTATTTGTCCTCGCATCATTCTCTTGCTTTCTTTAAAAAACAACATACAGTTCTTTTATTCTCCCTTTCTCTTAATAAAAGATATTAGATGTATAAATTGTGCTCATGTTTAAATTGTGTTGACAATACTGCCCTCCTTAGTTCAAATCTCCTATCTATACCATTTTTTTATTCTCTCGCGTTCACTTTTAATTTGTCAGGGTACGTTTTAACGTGATTCAAGAGTTTTTTCATGTAGAAAAACGAATATATTATATTTCCTTGGATTTTTATACCAGAACATTTACTTTATTTTTTGTTTAGGTTGAAACAATCGGAGATGCTTATATGGTAGTGTCTGGTGCTCCGGTGAAAGAAAATGATCATGCGGATCGTGTCTGTGATATGGCACTCGATATGGTCGACGCGATAACTAATCTTAAAGATCGCTCTACAGGTAAGAATATAATTCATTACTAAAGGTAATTGTAATGTCATCAACTGCAAAGCACTTTTTAATATAAAGTAGACTATAACTATAACCGTCAAAATTTTAAATTTGCAAACATAAGATTTTAAATTAATATATTGCATTATTAGTGTAATATTAACACCTATACCTGCCATTGTACTGAAATTGCGGGATTTAAAAATTTGGAAAATCTAAAATTTTAGATTTATGGGATTTTAGAATCTGAAAATTTTAGAATGATAAGAGGGCTAATCTATATTTATGGGAAGAGATCAGTTTACATTTTTGGGGGGCTAGACCCACCCTGGTCCCTACACATTAGTATACCGTCATGACATTTATGTACAAGGTTCGCTCCAAACGAATTATCTCTTTTCAGGTCTTCATCTTCAAATAAGAGTTGGAATTCACAGCGGTGCTGTGGTGGCTGGTATCGTAGGCTTAAAAATGCCACGATACTGTCTATTCGGTGATTCGGTAAACACAGCGTCTCGAATGGAGGCGACTAGTCAAGCGATGCAAATACACATATCTCAATCAACGCGAGAACTGTTATCGCCTTCGTATAAAGTTAAAGAACGAGGAGAAATTGAAGTGAAAGGAAAGGGTATGGCTTGCTAAATCCTTTTAAATTACTTTTTAATAAATTATCTTAGGAAATTTTCACTGGCATGAGTGCTAATTTCAGGTACGATGAAAACATATTGGTTAGAAAAAAGAGAGCACAGGCCATCGTTAACGAAAGGGATCACTATTCAGGAACCACCCCAATGGCATACAAGAAACACCGAGAAAAGAGTATCAGCTAGTACGTCAGCTGCTTCCTCAGCAGCGACTATGTTCGATAATCAAAACTGTTTGGACATGTCTTCTAGAAGAGGTTCCAAGATAGCTTCTCCAACGCCTACCGATTCGACCTTTCTTCTTGAAACAGAAAGAAGAATGTATTCGCCTATTACGTTTCAAGACGTTGCTCGCAGATCTGTCGCGAATTCACCGACGAAGAACAATGATTCTAGGGGTAAGTAGATATTGAAAGATATGAAACTATGTCAATTTTTTCACTTCATTCTCTCACATTCAGTGGTAGAACTGGGATTTTTTCTGGGGTGGACTAAGTACCTTAAAAATTTTTGAAATTTAAACATTTCAAAATTCTGGGAATAAGGAAACTTTTTAAATCTAGAAATTTGGAAATTTAGAAATTCTAGAAATCTGGGAATTCGAGAATTTAGGAGTTCTGAAAATTGAGGAATTGTTGAAGGTTTGAAATTTTTTATTGCTAAAATTTTAAAACTAATTACCTAGTTACACCACTGCCTGTATTTAATTACTCTAATACATCTCTAAGATACAACTAATAACACGGCGTTTTTCTTGTATAATTCTGAACAGAACAATAATTACAGAATGCAGGTCAAACTCAATGGGAGCAGTAGTGCCAAGGAACTCCGAGATGTTCTCCCTTCTGAGCGACACGGAGGAACATTTCCGACAGCACCGAGACAGTTTGTCTCCTCGGGTAGAAAATCAAACTGCGGTTATCCAATCGAAACCGGAAGTGAACACGAATTCCAGTTCGTCGTCGGACGAATCTCGCGAGGACAGGGCGTGTTCGGTCGACATAGAGGCTCCTAAACGAGAAAAGAACGACCAGTGCGAGAAGAGCAAAGAATATTATTCGACGTTTCACAGCAGCGACATCGGTAACTCCCAATCGTTGACGCAACAGGACCAATGTTGTCCTGGTTTCACTATGTCGAAGAGCGGCAAAACTCGTCACCAAAACAATGGCTGTAGCATCGCTTAAATCGTATTTCGAAAGACCACGAATGAACTCGTTAATTTTGACTGAAAGTAAATCCTCTACTTTCGTTGAACACTAGTAATGAATACTCTTCGAATGATTTGAATGATGGAGATTGAAGATGGTTGCTGGATTAGGAATTTATTAAACCTTTGTCTGAGAGTGGAATCTCTACTTTTCACTGGATGAACAAATGATGTTTGAATGATGAGGATAACCAGGAAGAAGGCTACTTTATTATGAGCTTGTGATTGTTCGAACAGGTGTGAATCGTCGAAGGATTGTCAGTTTGAGAAGCAATTTTTCGAAGAAGATGCAACATGTGATATAATCTATGGGAAACACGTTACGGACAATTTAGAACATTGTGAACAAAATTCGTGTAAACGTATATTCGCTTTGATTTATTTGAATAATTACAGTGAATGTTAAACTGGATTTACACTGATTGTGAGATATTGTGAAAAATAAAATAGATAAAATTTTTCAATATAAAATATTCGTAATCCAGATATTCAATATCAATCATTTAAAAATACTAGATCATTTGTTTAAAAATAATGAAATTAATTTCTTTCGAGTTCCTTTTCATATTTATTTCTATTTGCATTAAATTAATTTAAGAAATTATTAATGTGATTATTACATATGATTTTTTAATTATTCTATTAGGTGTACAAATTAATCCTAATTAATGACTATTTTAAATTTGAATATTTTCCCGCGCTCCTGTGTATTTGAAAAGTGGCGTAAGAATATAATAACTTTTATTATAATGACTTTTTAAAAATAAATCTTCAATTACAAAAGATGAAAAAACATAGAATTAATTTGTACACCGAATAAAAATATTAATTTAGTTGTAAAGAATGATGTTATTAGCAAGAAAGATTCTATAGAGACAATAGATACCTGACTTGACAAATCAAATCGGATATACGTTTATGAATATAATTAATAGATTGTGGATGTTAATGCACTTATGACATATCAAAATATGCAAACATTTGCAAACTGTATGTTGCATACGACAAAGTGAAATAAAACGTTCAGAAGATGCAAACCACACGAATTATGCAAAACAAAATTATATTATTACTTTTTTTTCCACCGAAAAGGATAATTCATCTGCTTAAAAATTTTCTGAATATGGAAAAGAAAATCTATACTAGTGACTGAATTAAAAAGGAGGAATTATATATGATTTAATATTTAGAATTCCCAATTAAGTTAAAATTAATTTAAATTTGAATTTATTTTGTGCGTTGTTTATTGTCATTTAATAAAAGTGAGAACCATAATAATATATGTAATTTTGAAAAATATTCATGTAGGATAATAGCTAAGGAAATTAAAAAAGTACTGAAATTTCTTATCCAATTCTTAATTTTCTTTTTGGAAATATTTTCATTTTGATATTAAAAATATTTTAGGACAAGCTATTATTTAATAATTTAAATTTGATTTACGTTATTTAAACCATGTTTGAAGAAAGAAGCGTAGATTAATAATAATGAAATTTATTCTGGATGATCTCTTTTGTATTTATTATATTAAAAAGAAATTCTGATCTTTAAAAAATAATGGCAATGATAGATTTATTAATTATTTTACGTACTCATAATTTTTATGATAAATTACTATTTAGACGCGACTATTGGAAAATAGTTAATTTGTAATTGCGACTTTAAATACATTATCTTTACGTTGCTCAAATTATTTTTTGTGCCATACAACGTGACATGTCTTTTCCTTCCAAACCGAAAAGAATTAGAGTTCTACTTTTTGTTGAATTTCGAACTTTTAATTTAATAAAAAAAAAAAGAAATGATGTAAAAAATAATATATGGATAATAAATATGTTAAGTATTTTCAACTATATTCCTGCTCTAACCTGCTCTATATTCTCTAAATAATGCATTCTGTTTTCTTTCTTAATAATAACTTTATATAATATTTAACTTAGTGTGGCAATCGAAGTATAAACAGATTTTCAAATTATAAAAATTATAAATAGTATTTTTTGGTATCAAAAATTGTTGATAGTGATTTTTATAGTATATATTGAAATATTTAAATTTTCAGATAAACTCATGACATAATTGAGATAAAAATGCATTAAATATAATGCAAAAATTAACAGAAAAATACAGCAGAAGTAAAATAGAAGAATCATCATAAGCTAGCGACGAGTACGTACGTAGCCAATTCGCTCGTATCATTTGTTGCATAGTAATTAATAATTGCACCATAGAAATTAATAATACAATTACTAATTATACATCAAATAATAAGATTGCTCGGGTACTATCACTAGGAGGCTGCTGCGTTTGGGAGACCCGCCCTACATCTATCCTCTATTTATGCAAATTATTAATTTCATAATTTAATAATATCATTCTTTTCATGCACATTTGCAAAATGACTGTTGCGTGTTCGTAATAAGAATATAGAAAATTCACTGAAATTTAAACACTGCAGTGTTTAAGCTTAATTATCCGATTTTGAGGCCATATAAAATTGCCCTACTTAATTATAGACTTACAACCTGCCTAAAAACAATATAAAAATCTAAAGAGATATAAATGAATTTGTTGATTTCATTGTTTTTATCAGAATATATTCCCTGAAACACACTGAAAGGAATTACATATAATTTTAAAAAACAATAAAGGATAGATTTTGGGATTCGTAAAACTTATTTTCTTTCTTTTTCCAACCATTTCTATATCATCTTACCCAATTGGATATGTTGAATTCTACTTTTTCACTTTAAAATAATTAAAAACATGGAGGCAGGTGGGGAGTTGAAAAGAAAAATTGATTGACCAAAAGAGCAATCCCTAACAATCCTTATATTTATACGCATTTTATTTATATTCATACTCCCGAAATTATACGCAACACTAATCGATTGAACGTAAAAATAATGAAAATTTCAATATCAATCGCAAATTTATTCGAAACACTAATTTTACAAATTATAAAATGAAAATCCCTGAGAGCAGCTATGCAGGGCGACGCTCCATTTTACGAAATGATAATTTATTAAATATAAAAAATAGCAAAGTCTCTAATAAGCAATGCGAATGATATTTTCCGTAATATTGCTTAAACCGAATTTTGTAATACGCAACACTACTTTAAAAAATCTGGTGTAGCCCATCAAAGGCTATGAAGAAGCTCCTCTGCAGCTATAAGAGCTGCTTTGTCGTCCACAGTAGCTTACATTGGGTCATTTTTGGGCATTTTATCATAGATCGCAACTCTAATATACAAACGCGAATATTCATTCGAAACCCTAAAGGGATCAACATTACAAAACAATGCAATAATTTCTATTTTGACGAAAAGCTGAACAAAATGACTCTAATTAAGAATTCTTCGTAATGAACATAGGATTTACTCTAAAAATAAGAGGCAACTTCCTCCTCAGAGTAAATTGTCAAGAACATCTAAAGGTGTTCAAGTAGATTACTTTGACTTGGAAATCTACCCGTCGCGAATTGTCTTCTTGCACATGAATTGTTCAATTTTTCAAGAACAATTAAATAAATTATACTTCGCTACAAAATAAATAAATATCTAAGTTTTCATATAAAATTGTAATACGAACATTTAGGAATATTTATTTATTTCCTAAATATCCATTGAAATATACATATAGATTTTAAATGATATTCAAACGCGAAGTACAAGACCTAGCCTTAACTAAATGAAATGGAACACAATAAAAATGTTACTACTCATGAGTATAATCATACCTATGGTCACTATGCTAGCCAACCACGTATACAACCAGCAACCCGTGTCGATTCGGACCATTTGTCCTACGACATGATTGGGCACCGGAGGAATTATAAAGCATGCGACTCACCGTTCGTAGATATACTCTTCTTCCGACAGTCAAGTAGAAGGATGCACAACAATCAGGTAGGAGGTTGCCATACAGGAGAAGACGAACGTCATCAGGAATATCATCAGGACAGGCATCAGGAATGTCCAGGAATTCAGCAAAATCCAGAAATTCATTTGTAACAAAACAAAAAAGAATTACGGTTAATTTTAAAAATGATTAATTTTGATTTTATAAAATATTTTATAAATTACTATTCTAAACTGTTCAATAAAACGAAATTATTTAATGAAAAAAGAAAATTATTTATCCCTTTCCAAAGTAAAGGAACCAACATCAACTGTCATGGCGTCGGGTCTTATCAACATCAACAAAATATTTGTCACAAATCAAAAATAAAAATTTAATGTGAAAAAATTCAACCTGCATTCATAAAATTATAATTAACTAACAATTGAATTCTATTAATTATGCAAAATATTTTAATTATAATAGGTTAGAATAACTATACGTAATAAGAAAAAAAAATAAAAATTTAATTAGGCTTTCCCGCGATATTAAATTAATTTATTATTAAAAATGTATAGATATTAAACGAGAATAACGTTAATATCTAAGTAAATATTATAAATCGTGATTATGTCCGTACCTATACGGACGACACTGTTGATACGTCTTATCGCTCGGGGTTGTTCGGTTCGGTAACGAAGCTACGAAAACGAACTACCGATTTTATTATGGTTCAGTTTTGATTTTGTACCTGTTCAAAGAATTTTGAAAATATTAGAAAATAAATTTTATTGTGCAATTTGAATTGTAAAAATAGTTCAAATATAATAACTGTCATTAAATTATATCTAAATAAATGAATAAAAATCACTTACAACTTGTTCCCTGCGTAACCGTCGAATCCATTTGAATGCCACTTGGGTGTCATTTCTGTTCTTCTCTTTCTTTCTCCGTAGTTCGGTATATCTGTACAAAAATTACAATAAAAATGTGATATTATAGTTAAATACTATATAATCTGTTGTTTCTTACAAAATTTTATGCAAAAATCAATTAATTGCACAGAACATCGATACAACCACGTAACTTTTTACTCTACTTTTGCTCTACGGAAACAGGAAACTAATGATCCTTCGGTCGATTTATAAAGATGGCGGTGCATATAATGTAAGTTTGAAAATGGTGTTTAGCGGGAAAAATGAGAGAAAGGAGAAAGAAAAAGTAACATGTAATAAGATTATTAAACATACTTTTCCAAAATACATTTACATTTGTACTTAAACATAGATCAGTTTCTAGATGAAGAAATTAAATAATCATTTCGCAAATTCTCATTCTGAATCATAAAGTGCGCAACAAAACAGCTGAAACATTGGGGTTTCGTGCCATGTCGGTATTTCAGTTCTTAAAACAAGAACTCTCATAAGATTGATCTATTTAATTTAACTAGGGAAAGTAATATCTTATGTTTATTTATGAAAATAGATTCCTAAATTATAAATTATTATGTGCAAAAATTGTTTAAATTATATTTAACCTTGTAATTCCTTCACAGATTTGAAGATTTAGTGACATCTAATGGAATCTGACTACATCCGTGATATAATGTAAACCCATTGTATTCAAGTATAACAATTGCATATGTATTTCATGAAATAAAACTTTTAAAATTAAATAAATTTGAAATGTTTTAATGGTTTCAATATTTAAATGTTAATTTATAAATCATATGTTTAATACATTTATATTTAGTATCACTCTATATAAATATTTCAGTCTTATACAATCTCTCATATATGCATAAAATGCTAATCGCGTGTTAATCTCATGATTTTAAATCTATATCATGAAATTTGTGGAGAGATAATAAATATTTTACACGCTTTAGTCGGTGTTTATTTAGATTGTTGATAACATATTTAGTACAAAAAATTTCAGGTTAAAGCCCTCTGTATTATCGTTTTAAATGAAGAAAAATGGGCTTGAATCAGTTTACACTAAAAATCGAAAATATTTTTTGCTTGTGTGCGATTAGCTATTTTCTTTTACCTATCGTGTCAATCGAAAGCGAGTCTCGATATAATGATAAGTTTGAAATCATGACGACTATGGCAAGTATTCTATTCTATCTTATTCCATAATAAAAATTCATTAATTATATATTAATTACAAGTTTTAGAAACCTAAAGATGAAATATCACAAACCAAGGATAACCTTGGTTTTTTACATGCACTTATAGCTTCTTTATCAGTCATTATTGTCTCTGAATTAGGAGACAAAACATTTTTTATTGCTGCTATTATGGCTATGAAACATCCACGATTGACAATTTTTGTAGGAGCGATTAGTGCTTTAGCTCTTATGACTATTCTTTCAGGTATTACCATACATTAAATTTCTGCTAAACAGCTTTATCTCTGATACAGTAACTTGTATCAATTCATACAAATAAAATCAAAAATTGTATTTGTTCTTATTTGATCCTTAGTAATTTTTGGATATGCTGCAACTATAATCCCACGTACATATACATATTATATTTCTACTGCTCTGTTTGCTTTATTTGGTTTAAAAATGCTACGAGATGGTTATAAAATGTCTGCAACAGAAGCACAAGAGGAATTAGAGGAAGTACAGTCTGATTTAAGGAAACGGGATGATGAGGTACTATGATTACAACAGCTTCAATAGCTTCAGAAGCTTAATACATAGCGTGTATCTCCTAAAGTAATTATTTTGAAACTATTTGTTAACATTTTTACACACTTTCAGTATGAAAAAGAAACAGCAACCACATTAGTACAGGATCCAGAAACTGGTGTTATAAGAAAAGCTACAAAAATTAGCGCACTGATGCTTTTATCTAGGATATTTTTTCAAGCATTTACATTAACATTCCTTGCAGAATGGGGAGATCGTTCCCAGCTTACAACTATTATACTTGCAGCAAGGGAGGTAATAAATCATTGTTATTCGCTTAATTATTACAAAAAAGAAATCAGTGGTTTTAAAATGTAGAATTATTTGTTACTTTTAGGATGTTTATGGAGTTGTAATAGGTGGCATATTAGGACATATGTTTTGTACAGGATTAGCAGTATTAGGAGGTAGAATGATAGCCCAGAAAATTTCAGTAAGAACAGGTAAAATATACTTAAATATATGTTTTTGTATATGATAAAAAAAAATCATTATTTATTAACTACAATTCAGAAATAAATAAAAATGAGAAACTTGTTATTTTTAGTGACCATAATTGGCGGATTAGTGTTCCTACTATTTGCCTTCACAGCACTTTTTATCAGCCCCACAGAAGATATATGAAACCACATATACAGTATTTATATAGCTGTATTTAATGAATCATGTACTGCTATAAAACAATATACATATTTTTTTTATTTGAAAGTACCTATGCATAAAAATACAGCTAGTAACTGAAGCCTAAAAGATTATAAGTTTTAATTTTATATTTTTTTTTTTCAAATTTTAATACATATAGTAGAATGACCTTGTGAATCTCTATGAAACGCTGGTATTGTTAATACCGTTCAAATTTCTAACAAAACAGAATATATGTGGAACAAACAAACTTTTAAAAAGGACATTATAAATTTAACTATAAATAATTTATTAAAACTATTAGGACAGTATTTTGAAATATATTATACTTCTTACACATGTACGTAGTTAATCAAATTTCCAAATTGTAATAAAGAAACTTCAGTTGTATTTTTATATTATAGTCTATGGAAAGATATACTTATATTTATATTTTATTTAATTTGTAAAATATTGTCACAAGAAATTGTAAACCTACAGTTATGAAAATATATTTTTGTAATGTAATTTGTTTGTAACTATTGTATGATATATTGGTACTTACAAATATAATTTCCATAAAATATAGAAAACTATAGAAAATTGTATAGCATAGAATAACAATCACCTCGTATCTTCTTTTTCTATTTCAATATTATTATATTAAATTTCTTTTTGCTTTGCTTTAATATTGCGTACAGAAGTTTCATATTTTTTTAATAATTTGAAAATTAGAAAAAATAAGATTTGAAATATGTCGTTAATTAAAAAATTGATGAAACAGGATTTTCGTATCTATAGTATCTTAAATAAGACAACAATAAGAAATTAAAACGGTAGATAACAATTCATAATATGGAGAAATGGTAAATAGTATCACTGTAAGACATTTTATTAGAATATATACACGATCTATTTACACTACGTAAGATTTTTTAAAGATTTCCGAAGACATTTATATTAAATTATTATTATCATGTTTCTAATACTAGTATTGTTTTATTATGAAAACTTAAAGTATTAAATCTACATTCGTATACCACGATTACAAATAGAGTAAAACATGCTGTCTGTAATCTAGTGAAATTTTAATTAAATTAAATAACGAAGTTTAATTTAATGACATTTTGTATAAATATGAAATTAACGAACAAAAATGAGTTCTTATAAGGTACATTAATGAATAGATTTATTTTAAAAGAAATAACGAAATATAAATCTGCTATAAAATCAGTCTCTAAAGAGAGCATAATACTAGCGTCTTATAATTTAATTAGTTTTTTCAAATATCAATAAATATGAGTAGTATAACGCGTTCATAATTCCGTTAAGTATTGTAACACAAACTTTTATGTAATTAGTAGCAGTATAAGTATACATAGCTACTGAACATAAATGCTACAGTTAAGGTTGTACTGAACAGCATAATATTACGTACGTTAGGTACGAGATTAATCTTCATGATCTATATACTATTCGTTTAATATTCTGTTATATGCATTATTGATTTTAAATCCAGTTATTTAAGCACTGCAATCCTGTAAAATATAGTTCAATGGTCCGTACATTTATTAAATATATACAAATTTTATAACTAATCAGTTTCCTATGAAAATATCAATTTCCTATATAAAGAAAATCATCATTTTTAAACTACAGAATTAATGATAAACTTTTCACTCTTACCTAATAAATGTTAATACAGATTGATTCATGTTGGACTCGGTTGACTGCTTGTTGTTCTACATTGTGCTTCAGATGCTCGTAATTTCTCGACCCTGTTCAATGGATCCATTAGACTTTTTTCCTCAGAAGCAGCAGATTCAGCTGTTTCTGTAATAAATAAAAAATGGATGTTATGTAAAATCTATGATAAACGTATTTTGAATACTTACCTGTTGAGTATTGATTATTAGTTTGTGATATAAGATTTTGATTCTTTCGTGCTTGATCAATATCTCTTAAACCTTGTTCAATAAAATCTTGGAAAAACTGATGAGATTTTAATAGGAAAGGCTGCACATCCGCTTCAGGATATTGAAGTTTAAAATCATATAACTGCATTAAACCCTATAAAATTCATTAAACACTCTATAAAGCATATCAAATTAAATAACATTTAAAATGAAATATAATTGTTCATACTTCTTGTGTATGTTCCTTAGAACCAATCTTTTTAAATATTGCAGACAATTGTTGATGAGTAAACTTCGACAAATGCTCCTGAGATTTACCAGTATTACTAAGTTTTATACTTGTTTTAGGGTTGCTATTAATTTCATCTGGTTTAAAGGTCTGTTAAATTGTATTATCGATGAATTAGACATTTATTTCTTAAGATCTAATACCATAGAAATATTTAGCCAAAACTAACCGCAATTAGCCTTATAAGATAAGAATGCAATTCCGATTCATTTGTATTATTTATTCGAGTTAGGTGACTGAGTATTGTGCTACCTTTCACGCGAGTCATACTATGAAGAATTGTTTTAATCGTTCGCAATGGTGTATCAGATTTGCGTTTCTTCCACCATACACTTGGATAATCCTGTAAAATATGATCCATAAATACCTTATTTATTGAAAATAATGTCCAGAAATGTATATGACAAGAGACATACTTTAAGGAAACGGTGCACTTCTAAAAGAATGGTATCGTAATCTAAATCTGCAGCCCAATTAGGGATCGTTTTTACTATTTTCCATAAACATTTCATAACCAATTCTTCGTATTTTGAAGGAGCAGTAGATTCAGCACATCCATGAAGTAATTTTATTAAAACACTGAAAATATATTATATATTAGTAACTTATTTCCAATGTAATATTAGTGCAAAAGATTTGGAATTTTACCATATAATAGTAGTATGATTCGAATTGTCTATTATTTTGCAAACGATACTGTTAATTACACGATAGTATGCTTCTGCCTGATGTAAATGATCCAATTTGTTCTCAGCCAACAAACTGATCATTTGATCCACAAGTTCTTTCAAATGTATTAATGGAACATTTTTGCCAAGAATTCCGGTATCATAGAACTGTAAATAAATACAATTTATATAACGCTAGATTATAGTATTTTATGCACACAGACAACTGATTCTTACCGCTAATAGAACCATAAACGTATTCCTGAAACCTTTAGATATATCTGCTCCTCCTTGTTGTAAAGGATAGGTTTGTAGAAGTTTTAATTGCATGTTTATAGAACCAATAAATTTATCTTCCTTAGATTGCAAACTTAGAATTTGGTGGGACTTTATAAGCTGTAAAATAATTGAATATTACATGTACATGTACATTAATGATTTAAAAACGTATATTATAAATACGAACATTATCTATACTGTTCATTGATTGTATTGCAACTGCCAAATCCAAACTAGCCATCGCGAGAATTTTACGTTCAAGACTGTCTTCTTTACTAGCGTTTGTTGTAGTTATATGTTGCTGAGACATTGTCGCAGATTTCGACACTAACAATTTAGGAGGAGATATAGGGATCACCCTAAAAAATTACATTTATATAAATATGGCTATCACAAAGAAGAAGAATAATTACTTACGGCACTTTGGATGGATTTAATGCATTCGGTGATTCATTCAAATCATTTAGATTAACTTCCAAAAGAACAGGGTTTCTGTATTTCACAGGTGCATTTAATTCAATTCTTTGTAACAAATCCATATCTAATCCAAATGGACCTGATACTTTTGGTTGAGTTGACGTTGGAGAATTTCTAAGAATTAAGAAATTTTTAAAATTATTAATTATATACCAGAATACCATAAAATTCGTAACACGAATAGACACCCTCAATACATGTTACTATTAAACTGTTATATTTTTCTAAATCATTTTTACTAGTTTTGAGTCACAAGACTTAAAATGTATCGATTGTTTTTATAAACTTGTAGACTACCGCTGGCTAAGAAAGAGCGCATATTAACACTTAAATGACCGCATCTCAGCATTGAAAGACGAGAAATCTCGTGAGCGGTCGTTGAAGTGTTGAGAGAGGAGAATAGCAAAGAAAAGACCAAAATATACACAGTGTAATGACATTTAAAAAAATGCATACAACAAAGCTAGAAACAGAAAAAATATTTGATTTCATATTTAGATGCATCTTCTATGTACCCGCCACCTTACACAACACACTGAAAAAAAAATACACAGAAAGCACAAACGTTTTAGTATCATCTTCATAATCTGCTGGTGAGACATTTATTTCTGGTTCTATTTCTGAAGGTTGTTTATTGCTATCAGGAGACACTTGCTCTTCATCAGATGGTTTTTCTGTTATTACATTTACTGGAAGATCATTATGTGGCCTGGAGAATAATTAAAAAGCAAATTCATGCAGACATAAGTAACATAAAAAAGCAGTCAAATGTTAAATAAAAAAAATATGTTGCAACTTTATGAATTGAATGATGATATTAACAACTGAATATTAATGTTGAAAATTATAAAGTTAATTATATGATTAATATCTAACAATATTAGTACAAAAAGCATAACTTTTATATACACCTATTATTAAAAAAAAGTTAAAAGTTAAATGTAAATAAATATATATAATAAAGTACATACAATTCATTTATTTGTGGTTGAGAAGGAGGAGTAGGTTGTGGTTCAAGTATTTCTTCATTTTCTTCTTCAGATTCTGCTTTAATATCTTCATTAGAAGGAACAGGGGTTGCATTCGAAGGTGCTGAAAGTCTACTTGCAGAAGCCGATTTTGTTGGACGATTTTTAGCAGCCCTTTTAATACGTTCATCTAATAATGACTGGTCTTTCTCGGATATCTAAAATATAAATTACTTTTAAAAAAATTCCTAACTAAGTATAAATTATAAGTAATAACCACATATTACTTTTCAAATTATTACCTGGCCAATAAGTTTGTATACTCGTTCTCCTTGAAGAAAGTATGCTTGGACAATGCAATTTAATGCAGCATTTCGAACAGAATTATCACGATCTGCTATTTGCTTTGCTATTTCTTTTAAAGCTACAGATGCAGAAGGCTGGCATACAGATAGTCCATAATTTTCAATAAGTGAACCTAACTGGTCTAGACATTCTAAACAAAATATGTGTATATAATTTAGTATTATTTAATTATATTTTCTGTTTGGTTTTCCATTAGATTATGTACCTGTTCTCTGTCGGGCATTTTTAGATTTTAAACCTTCCATTACATATGAAAATAGCTTGCTTACTGGATACACCAGTGCTATTTGTTTAAATAATGCTCGAACTCCGTTACGTACTGCATCCTTTGGATCACCAATCTAAAGAAAAATTTATTATACATTTATATATAATATATGATAAAAAAAAGTATTACAAAAGAAAAGTGTTATTTACTTTAATAATAAGATATGGAATAAACGATGCCGCTTCGTTCTCCAACATATGATACTGATCTTCAATTAATAAATTAAATACCATTCGCAAGTACTCTAAACCTTTTAGTAATACTGAAGGATTGGTATCAAAGAATCGTAATGTCAACCACTTAAGAATAAGATCCAAATTAGATACCAATGCTTTACTGTTATCAGGCAGATCCTAAGATTGATAAAATTGATATTAATATTGATACAATATTAAATTCTCTATAAGAAAAGACAAACCTCGGTTAATGCCTCGATAGCTTTAAGATGATATCGAAAATCTGAATGAAACATATTTGCCAGTAAAGTTTTGTTCACATTTGCAGCAGTCATAAGTTCCTTTAGAAGTTCAACAAATTCTTCTCTAGGCGTGGTGAAGTTCCATTTTAGCACCTTTAATTTCTGTTCATCAATTACTCTTTGATGTTTCAGATTATTAATAGCTAGTAGAGGACTTGTATCCACATCATCATCCTTTTTACGTGCACTTCCAGGTTTTGAAGCAGCTTGATTTTGTTTAGGCTTTACTACTGCTTTTGAGGCTTTCATAGCTCCGGCACTCTTAACAACTTTTTGATTGCTTTCTTCCGGTGGTGGTTTCTTTGGTAAAGGTTTTATAGGTAGACTCGGTCGAGATTTATCTAATGCAGTAAGTACTACTGTTCTTGAACCAGGTTTTAGCTTTTCTGTGTTTCTAGCCATCAATTCATAGGAAAGATGAATCATGAATCCTAAAACTGCTTCTTGAGCGTACTTTCGAACATCAGAATTACGATCCTCTAAATTACTATACAAATGTGGAAGACATACGAGAAGTTCCTCTTTTGGTACTTGTTTAACAGGAATCAACGGTAGTTTTTGTGCTAACCAATTCCAAACTTCTGCTCTAAGTATCGGTGAGCCGGATTTTAATACATCTCCTATCATTTCTCCATCAAAAAATTCTTTATAACCACATTGATCTCCCCATGTGTTTATACATGATATTGCTGCTGTTCTGATCCAATTTTTACTATCACCCAAACATTGTATAAAACCAGGAAATAGAACTCGAATATGTTGTTTTGCTGGTGGACCCATTGCTATAGCTAATGCTTGACATATGCCCAAAGTCGACTGAGCTATTTTACTATTACTATCAACCAATCGTAACGCTAAACTTTGTGGTAAATCACCGATAGATCCTTTTATAAATTTCGCATCAGAAATGATGGTGTTTATTTTTTGTAAACCCTCATTTCGTACCTTATTTAAATAAAAATTTAATTATTCATAACACAAAATAATTATATTTTATTATCACAAGTAATAAAATGCTTACCTTCCAATTTTTATCTGCTAACTCGTTAAGAAGGCTCTCTGTAATTTGGTTACTAATATCAATACGAGGAATAAGGTTATTAATATCAATTTCACTATTGCTACTGGATTTTTTCTCCACTTCTACATCGTCGTCGTCGTCGTTTGCTTTATCCTTTTTATTTTTTACTCCACGGAACGGTACTGGTGGAGCTTCACCATTATGCTAAAATTAATATAATACATATCAATATATTATGATGTATTACAATTATGTATCTATATAAAATCAACAACTTATCGTAATAATGCAAAAGTTACCTTTTCACATTCTTGTTCGATTTGTTGACGCAAAGCAGGTTTCTCATTTTCAAAAAATGTAAGCAATGGTCTACCCATAAATAAATATAATGTACCTAACAATGTAATAGCTGAGGTACGAACACCAGGATTTGTTACCGCTACTGCTTTCTTAATATTTTCCATTAAAGATTTAACATTGACACTACAACATAAAAATATATTCTATTATTATTAAAATGTTTGCATAATTTGTGATTAGAAAAATTCATTACTTACACGCAACCAAATTCAGTAAGACCCCTACTCAACACTGATAATGTTTCTTGCTGAACTTTGGGATTCTTTTGATTAAAGGCAAACGCTACTATTTCATCTGCCACATATTCAAAGCTCGTTGCTTCTGCTATTGCTAACAATGTTTCTCCAGCAACTGCGCTATTTTTTGCATCTCCTAGTTTTTCTGTTATGTCCATGATACAATATTCACAAACAGTACTATAACGAAATAATATAAATATATACAAGACGTTTAAAAAAATAGAATTAAATACATAAAGAAATAGAAGCCTTACGTAGAGAATGGGAAATTTTCTGCCAAATATTTTACTATTTCTAATCGCAACTTGAGAACTTGAAAATTCGTATCTTTAAATCCCGGTTTCTTTGCTAGGGTTCGCACAATAACTTGGGTAGGAACTTCTGTTGGATCAGTTTGTTTTACAAACTGCAAAATACCACGTTATTAGTTAGTGCATTTTACAATAATTTTTATTATAATAAATAAATAAATTTCATTACCTCCATGAGTTGTTCAACTGCAGTTAAACGTGTCTTCCAGTTACTATCTACAAGACCTGAGAGGATGTCACCTGGTAATAATTGCATAGCCATTTCATCTATTTCTTCGGCACTATAATTCTTTTCTACTTGAAGTTTTGGTGCAGATGCTTTCTTTGAACCAGCTGCGAAATGCAACAGAAGTTAAATGATATTTATTACAATAATAAAGCACCACATCGAATCTTAAGATTTACCCAAGTTGGTTAAAGATGAAGAAGATGGCTTCTTAGCTGAAGTTTTCTTAGCATTACTAGTATTAGGTCTTTTTGGAACTTTAAATTCTGATTCTTTAGACTTTGCTGCTGATTCAATTTTACTTGGAGCTGTATTTGGTCTTTCTGCAGCCGCTTTTGAAGTACTAGGTATTTTTACATGTATTACCGCTTTCTCTGCACATTCTTTTATCTGATAATGAAAATTAAATATAAATTAATACAATTTATATAAATAGTAACAACTTTCATGCACAAAACTATCAATTATAAAATACTTTTGTCATTTTTAAGTTGTCAAGATCTGTAAGGAATGGCATCATCGATTTTTCACCGATTAGTTTCATTGCTGTGCCAAGAGCATCTGCAGAACAGTCTCGAACAGTTGGATCTGCAATCAATGAATACAACCATGCATTAATAAAAATATTCACTAAAAAAAATAAAAATGCATTTTAAAACATACCTGGTTCATTTAAAGTTTTCAAAAGTATAGTAGTATAAGCTTTCAATAATTTTTTATTTAAGCTTGGTGGTGGTGTACGCGAAAAACACCTTGCTAAATAAGCTGCTGTTTCTGCTTTTACTGCGGGATTTTTGTTTTCTAATGCAGCAATTGAGTCTTCTAATATAACATCAATGGAAACCTGATATATATACAAAGAAATATGTTACTATTTGTATATTATTCAAATCTGCATATTCGGATAATTTTGTTTATATTTACGCTAAGGAAAATTGCATCAGCAGCTTCTCTAAGCGCTTGTACAACAGTTTGTTTCTTTTCACGGAACTTTTCTAAAATTGATGAAAGGCATGCCGTTGCATAAGATTGAAATCGTTTCTTGAGGCCAGTTGCTAGTCCTGCTAGGCATTTTCCCGCGAGTGTAACCACTAATACATTGGTATCTTTGGAAATTACCTGTTTTTAATATTTAAAAAGTAAATAAAATATCATGTTTAATTAAATGATATAAGCAGCATATATAAATTACTAATACCTTTTTCAAAGCCCTTACTACATCTCCATAATCACCATTTGCCAATTTAGGATTCTTTACAAGAACTTCTAAAGCTTCTAAAGCTTCCTTTCGTTCTTGCCACTTTTTAGCCTCAATTTTTTCGTGAAAATCTTTTGGAAGTTTCGAAAGTATATCAACGGGCTCTAACAATTCATAGGGATCAAGTTCAGGAATAGAACCTCCATCACCATCATCTTGGCATTCTAAAATATAGAAAAGACCTTTAATTATCAGTAAAAGGGTAAAGCTTATGTGAAACGACTTCAAAACCATTACCTTCACCATTATCACTTGTAGAATCTACAATATTTGTTACTTTGGGTTTTTGAGATTTCAGAAAACGTATTGGTACCACTTTTTCCTGTTTTAAGTTATTAAACTCCGTTTCCAATTCTGTAAGTTGTACTGGTTTCAATGTATTCAATTGTTGTTTCAAAGGAGTACCTATCCATTTAAATGTTAAAAAAGATTGACATAAAATGAGTATTCAAATTAATGGCAATTATATTATAATGCAGTAATTAAAATCAATACCTGTATATTTCAACAACCATAACTTTACCCTCGTCCCTAACGATTTTATCCCGATCCTCAAGAAAACCAGGAATCTTTTTTATTAAAGGTTTTATATTAATTACTTTTGGTCCAAATTGCCTATAAAATTAAAAACGATTATAAAATATTATACAATAACTATCATTCTTCTTTATAATTACACTATTACCTCAAAGCCAATGTTAAAGTTGAAATACATGCAGCAACAATTTTTGGATTTTTTGCTTCTGTTCCTTTCAATAACTCCTCTTGAACAGCCTCGTGTTTTTCAATTTCTATATACATCAATGTTATTTGCACTGCTAAATCCTTTGTTTTAGTTTTAGGTGCAGCAATACATTTTGTCACTATTCCATTCATAACTTCACCAACAGTTCTGCAAAATAATTATATGAATAATTCTGTATACAATTTTAAAATAATATAAAGTAACACTTACTTTCCTGCCACAGCAGCATTTTCAAGAAAAGCTAATGCTGCTTCTAAACCTTTTTCTTGTGCAACAGCATTGCTATCTAATACAAACTTTTTAATAAATCCCAAAAACTTGTTCCACTCAGGAGACTTTTCATCGTCAATACATTGAAATGTGTTGACACATTCTTTATACCCATGCAAACGGGCTCTCCACAACTGCATCATATTAATATATTAAGAGAGATATTTAAAATATAACTTCTCTTGGATTAATAAAAAAAACCTAAGTTAACAGATATATTACCTTATGTACACATCGTTCTTCTAATGGTAGTTTAATATATTCAGTATCTTGTTCCATATTTCAGACCTATAAATATCATTAATTTTAATATGCTGTGAAGCTTTCTACTGTCTTCATTTCTAACACCTGATAACAAAATCTTGGGTGTAATATGGGATAATTATTACTTTTTTATGTTTCTAGTGTGATACATTATTTAAACAAATGATTTAATATTAACAGCGTCTTACAAATACATAGTAATAAAAGTAAACATTACTTTTAATTGGACAAGTAAAGAAATGTAAGGATAAAACATAATTATGTACAACACTGGATAACTATAACTTTTAACATACAAAGCATGTTCACATATTCGTCAATAATTTTATTTAACACCTATACACATTTTGTCAAATCTAATATTATCACCTGGAAATGAAGAAGCAATTATGCAAATAGGAGGAAATAATAAGAATAGAAACTATTTCTAAATTCTCAAACCCTGTAGGCAGTACATAGATAAAAAATTAACAAATTGTTAACAATTAGAATTATATACAACAAACAATCTTTCCATTAGCTAATTAAAATCATAGTTTAGGAGTACTATTTATTATAAATTTGTTACACATCGATTGCTTCAACGTTAACGGTTTACATATATAGGTGTATGTGTGTATATATATATACATATATTTAAATAAACATTAATTTATTGCTACAGATGATTTCAGTGGTTTGGACAAAGGAATATGAAAAATGTTATCAATCATAGCAAAGGAGTTTTCGAATGCCAGGATATAATAATTACAAAGAATCGTTAAAAATCCAAACCTACCTTACAAAACGAAGGTATATGAGAATATCTTTTGACAGGATAGTCAATCTTCTTAGAAAAATCCTCGATTCAATTCATTAAAATCATTCACGTAACCAGACTACAAGGCCTACGATGACCTTTTAGCAGCCGTTGAGTCTTTTACATTTAATTTTCAAATATAAATTCTGGTTGCAACCGTCAAGACTCAACGCAAACAAAAAGACAACTGTATCTTTCGAAACTACGAATTTCTGAACCCGGTCAATGTTGCAGTTCACCATTTTCATCGGTAGATGGTGCTAAAAGCGAATTTCTTTTGTTTCAGAGCTTATGCTTTGTTCTTTCTATTTGATTTTGATTTAAAATTTCTACTTATTCTTTGAATTCCTAAATTACTAATAAAATCAATAATGTTTCAAGAATAATTAAAAAATTATGCGCCAGGCGCATAAGACGCAACAAACAAGTTAATGAACTTTCTTGAAATATACATTTACCATAAAAGTTTTAATACAAGTGTATAAAAAGTATATAAATAATATGAGTATATAAAATAACGTTATATATTCCACAGAACTAATAAACTTCTAATTATATAATTATTCCTTTGTTGATGGATTTAGTTCCTGATAATGATCCTGCCCACAATCATCGTTAGCTTGTATTTTCAGTATTCTACACTTTGCTACTTACTTAAGCATAGTAGATAATAATAAAAGATTTTTTCTATTTCATATATTCGCTGCAATTAATAAAACAAAGTATAGAATAAAAATTATTCAACAAATATTTTATAAACTTATGCCATTTTGTTATTTAAAGTCTAGTTTTCTTAAAGTATCCTATCTACTGGTTTATTTTGAAGCTTATAAGTACATATATTTAAATTTGTTTCTCATATTATGTAGTTATGATGAAAGCAAGTCTAATTACGATTTTAAGAATTGCATAAGCTTAAAACATTTGTCTAATAATAACAATTAATATATTGTAACGATAATAAATCATCGATTTTAAACTCAATATATTATAATAAAAAAATTTAATTTATATAGGTATAATATTCTGATAATGTTGTTCCATTATAATTAAATGAAACGTTAAGTCCTTTTTATATTTTGATCGCTGGTTTATTACAATATAATTATAAAATAAATGAATTATTCGTTACATTTATGGATGTATTATGCACATTAAATCATAAGATGTAGGTATAAAATAATATGTAGATTGTTCTAGCAGATATACAAATAAAAAAATTTATATTAAGAATAACAATATCGATCTATCATTAGAAATACTATGTCAATGATACATTTACAAACTACAATGATACTTATAAAATAATAGAAAATTAATTGAGAACTTATTATATAAAAAAGTACAATACATCCGTTTTGCGCTGAAACATCGTAATATGTATAACATGAAATAAGTTAACATATCACTTGCTAATTTCTATGTAATTAGCACCAGCATAAACGTTTAAATTGCAGAAGTTATGTTTCACCTTTATAAGAAAGCGGCGTGAAAAATGATACATTCGTCATAAACAAATGGACATCGTATATACTTACTTTCATATAAATATTCGTAAATGTTAGTACTCTAAATCTAGTACTGCTTGGAGAATCAAATATGTTGGACATATACATATTTAAAAGTAGGTTCGGAGCAGTACCAGAAACATATTCATATATATTTTTTGAAAAGTTTATTTATCCTAAGAGATATACAAAACAAACATTTCTTTTATAACTGTTATATCCCCTATAATAACACAGAAAATTCTGTCATAATTTTCAATATCTGTTTTTATTAATTATTTCCATCGAATGGATACCTTTGTATCAGTACAATTCATTTTAACCAGCTATGTTAAAATTATGCACATCTGCAAATCAGTATTAAAATATTACAATTTCATATTTTACAGTATTCGTCTTCTAGCTCCCTCTAGAACAGGTTTTTTGCTTATATAATCGTACAATTATCTGTTACATGACAATGTGCAGGGGAGATGAAAAGCTTTTTTATGTCAAAAAGTAGTGGTTACCTGCTGAGCCAAATCAAGGTGCAAGTCAGTCTGACTATAACGAAGCCTCTTGTATATTCGTTTTGCATACCAATCTTGGCCACGAAACTTAAATCTTTGTATTACTTAGCCTGATTTTCCTTTTTGTTTGTTTGTTTTGGTATGCATCATACACAGTTGGCTCTAATCTCAATCCTTAAGATCTGTACATACTAGAATCTAGGAATGTTAATATTACAAGAAACCACAATAATTTATTATAATACAGCCTGCTGTACACCAGATGACTCGAGGCAGTACAAGAGACGCCCTATCTTACTTTTGTAAACAATGAATGGAATCACATGATTCTGAAAGGATTTAACGTATTCCATTATTTGGATAAAATGAATATGAGAGGGAGGGTGACGATGGTAAGGGCAGGGACCACTTCAATCAGCTAAAACTCAAAATTACAATTACATTTTTAATTTGTCTTTAACGACTGTCATTGATTTCGATAAGAACAAAAATTAATTCATTATTTTACATGATTATAAAAAGAGATAGAAAGAAAAATTGAGATTATAATTATAAAGATAAAATAAAATTGAAAGTTCAGTATCAGTTTTATAAAATAAACCAAATTGGTTTTAATGATTCATGTATCTATGAATTAAAGTCATTTGTTTTTCCATGTCATAGTACTTCTCATAATACCACTGCTCCACGGCTGGGTTTGTCATCCCAATTTTGATTTAGGAAAAATGTGAATTAGATACTCATTTCGATTTCAATCACTTATAAGCTATAAGGCTCAATCTCATGGTTTAGAATACATTGTTAGTGGAAACTATCACATGTTGGCGCAGATGTAGAATCGAAGTTGCATTAAAGTATATACTTATCCTAATACTTACAACTATACGACACATACTTAAATCAATTACACTCATACAAAGCAGCCCCTTGCCCCCACCTGCGACAGATTTGATTTAAAGAAATATTCTGTACAAGGATATACAATAAGTCTTCTTACACTGGCAGCGAATGAACTGAACTGATAAATATCAAACTATTTTTTGAATGATACCGCCCAACTATGGAGCCGCCGTATCCTGATTTTCTTTACGATAATTACGTTAGCTTGTAACATAGTCTGGAGACAATGTCAACAATGATTGAGCCCCTGCGCCTTCCACCTGATAGAAAGTGGGCACCATATCTTTTTTTTTTTATATTCTGCTATCCTACGCCATTTTACATGTTACTATCAATATGTTAAAATACAAATGTCACTCATACAATCTTCTCTCGCACCTTTCCATACATACAATTTTAAAATAATTATTATAATCGCGGGTATTTAATTATTATTGTAAATAATCGGGGACTGGTGATTAGTTATTTGTTTTCCTAGTAGTGTAAGTACGCTCACGCTAAGATCAATGGTACGTACAGTAGGTGAGGTATGCTTTCAGGATCAAGGACACGGGGTGATAGATGAAATTTTGTCGTGTATCCGCTATTCATCATCATCTTTATACTCTTCTTCGCTGTCACTTTTTACAGGAATCGGTTGAACTCCTACTACAGGTGCACCGTCTTTCATTTTCTTTTTGTACGCAGTCATTTCCTACAATATAACACATCAAATAATTAACATGTACAATTTATATGAATTACAATATTCTTGGTTTCAAAATTCTCACAATATGTCATTTAAGACGATAAAATCTAATATAACATACTCTTTCATATCGAGCTTTGTCCTTTTCTGCCATAGCCTCATATTTCGATTTGGTTTCAGGATCTGCATCTGACCATTTTTTACCAAGTTCCTTAGCGATATCGCCAACACCAAATTCAGGATTTAGCGACTTCACCTTTCCACGCTCGTCATTGCAAAACCAGAAGAAGGCAGATCTACAGAACAATGAAACGACATTTTCAAGAACAGTAAATTTCCAAGAAATTTAAGTTTACATACACGTTAGGTTTACTTACAGCGATCTTTTGGGAGCATTGTGATCTTTAATGTGTTTACGTTTCTTGCCTCTACCTTTGGTTTCGCCTTTCGGTGGTGTATAGTTTTGCATTTCCGTATCATATCTCTTTTTATCTTTCTCTGCCATTTCATGAAAACGTTTTTTCTCTTTGTCTGACATAGTCTATAATCACAGAGTAGATAATATTAAAATTACAAAATAAGCATCTGTTAAATTTAAAACCCATTTCTTTTTTCGTAAGAAAAGGCAGCAACTTACTAAATATTATATTCAACAAAGTTAAAAATGAATATAGTTTAAATACTGTAGAAAATTTAATATAAAAATTTGTATTCAATATTTAACAGAAAAGGAACATTTACATTAATACTGCGCAACAGTCAAATTAAACTGTGAATACTGGTGACATCCAAATATATTTTTACCATCTTTGTCGAGCCATGGCTGCTTATGGAATTAATTATTGTCGAATAAGGGAATATGGTGGTGGTAGTATATTTATATTAAACAGGATGACAAGAAGTGTGGTTTCCATAAACGGTAAGTTATGGCGGATAGAGGGTGAGACTCAGGTTTGGATGAATCGATCGATAAAAACAGAATCGAAATGTACAGACCATACAAAAATTACTGTATCCATTTTTAAAAAGGAATTTCTCTTTTTAATCTAGTGTATACTAAGAAAAAGTATGTAGAAATCTGTAAGAGAATAAAAGATACAAAAACGTTTGTATCGAACTTGTGAAAGAAAGCATTAAAATTTTGCAGCTGCTGAAATCAACATTTTGGTAATACAACGCGAGGTCAATGTCTTTAATCCTTGTAAAGACCACCTGGTCTGAAGTCTAAAAGAGGAAAGTGCAGAAAGTGTCTCTTTTAGAGGGGTAGGATGACCACCAGATGTTGATGTAGCACCTGTTCAAAATGACGTTGTTTCATATTTCCAAGTTCTTTCACTGAAAAATATACATGAATTTCTTTGTCCATCAAATAATTCACAATATAACACTTCAGATGTAATTTATAAATTAATTTCTTCTATTTTTCTTCTATCCGACTTTATTATAATATTATAGTATTAACACTAGAACAATTAAGATATTATTGGAATGTATAAATTATTAATTTATTTTTCATTCTTTATTTGACCAATTCGGTTTCAATTTAAAGATAGGTATTATTCAACATCAATTGTTCTAGTGCTACTTACAAAGGTACGGACCTTCTGAAAAATAAGAAAAATAGAAATTAAGTAATTGTAAATACTGATTGTTACATTTTTTAATCTCTAAGGAAACTAGTTGTAGTGCTGATGAAATGTCGGAATTATTTTCCTAAAGAGACTATGGTTCGCACTTACGGGGTTTCTAATAGTTTTAACTTCAAGAATCTAAGCTATACTTAACTTGTACTTAAAGTAGATTGAATTTAAGCCCGTTAAAATAAAAATTAGTTCTAATTGGAAACAATATATAATTACACGTCGTAAAACAGATGATCTTGTCCTTGAATCTCCAGTCTATTTAGATTACTATTTCAACTTAAATCATGCAAACTTTATATTGTAAATGATCTATTGGACCATTTTCAAGGTACAAGTATACTCCATCAAATATTTTTTTATCTTCATTTCCTTTCTTCTAATTATAATTTACATATTTCTTATGTATTATACAGAAAACGAACGAATCTGCTTCGTTCCTTTACAAAATAGGAACAATTTTCTTTATTTAAGTAAAATTAATGCTGAATTTTCATAATTGTAAAATGAACTTTACTATCCATTGCTGTAAAGTGTCTATCTTTTTAATTAAATTAAAATACCTAATCTTTAGCCCAGAAATACACCTATAAAAAGAATGAAGTAATTTTGTACCTTGCATGGTCATGAACCTAAGCACTTTGGAGTAATATCCCTCTAAGGATTAACGAACAAAATTCAATGAAAATTTCTCACCTTCCACCTCATTGCACATTTTTTAGAAAACTCCCTGAAAACGATCTTCTCCTCAGGGTGTTTCTTTTTGTGCTCCTGGCGACAGGTTTGCACGAAGAACGCGTATGCGGTCATCCGTCCTCTCGGCTTTGAATCTTTTCCTCTCGGCATATTGTCTCGCTGTTGTAAGCTCTGAGCGTTATTTTGCTGAAGATTATTCTGTTGCGACAATTGTTGTATCTGGTGCTGTAATCGAAGAAACATATACAATGGTTATTAAACGGTGTTACAATTAAATCAATATCATTTTATTGCTCTCTATCGAATAAATACTTGAAACAACACATATCATTTTATTTTATTTCTTATTTTGATAAAGGCCACCTTATATTTATTGATTTGCAATTTGAACAATAGTAGAGATGTGATCTGATTATATTTTATAAAAACTGAAATTCTTTTAAGTTTTTCTTGTTTCGCATTAATCTTGAGAAAATTAAATTTAGATTTAAATTCTTATATTCTGTAAGTTTTCTTGTGTTCCACATTTTAACCGGTTCTACTTAAGATAATGTACCTTGTACTGATAAAATTCTGGACACGTAAACAGCGTGTTCTTCGAACTTCACTATTTTAATTATCATTTAAAATATTTTTGCATAAACAAATGATCTTTCACAAATGCATTTATCTAAAAACAATTAATCACGTAAGGAATGTATTATGTTAGTTCAATTCATTACTAATATAACGTGCAATATATTGGTAATGATTTATTCTATTTCTAATGAAGATTCTAAGTAAAATTTCTTAAAACTAAAGTTCTCTATTTTCTAATTAATTTTCCTTTATACGTGCAAAGCGTTGCTCCGTAGACTAAGATAATGCTAGGCGCATAGGTATTGCGTGCAATTACGTATGTTATGATTCTACTTATAATAAGTGTTCATAATTCTATGCATTTAAGAAAATAAATACGCTGTAATACTTTTACATTAATTATAGATGAAAAGCCATCATTAATGACAACTACACGTTTCTATAATTCTGCAAATTTAAAATATTATTGAAATAGATCAGTTTTTTAGTATCACTTGTGAGAGATCAAAAATGTATCTTTTACTTTTTATTCCAAAATTGAAAAAAATCATGCAACAAAGGGTCAAAAGACTGAATTTATAAATAAAAAAGTATATTTCCTTGATTAATTAAAGTTTTCTATTAACTCTCAAATGGCGGACATGGGAAGAGAGTCATAATTTTAATTCAATTTTGTCTTTATATGTTATTTTCATTTTCTAAATTTTGCACTGTTCCTTTAAAAAATTATATATTTAACTTCATATTAATACCCTTGTAGATATTTTTGAAGTTTGGATCACGATTGACCCAATTATTCAAGGGTTAAATATTAGCTGCCACTAATGACCCATGTAGCATAAATTCCAAACATTGTTTAATGAGTTGGTACTTTGTATAAAAAGAAAAATGATGTAATCGCAGATTATTGAGGCAACATTATTAATCCCCCTAATTAAGACATAAATAGTTATCATATAGTACTTATAAATTAACAAGCATACTAGATCTTTATAATGAAAGATCGTATGTATTGTATAATGTGAGAATTTCACAATTCCAATTTCGTTCAATTGAAACATTAATTTCCTTCCTGCAACGATCAAAAGTCAACATGTAAATAAAATGAAGAATAAAAATTTATAGTTTGTAATATTATTTCCTCTATACATCTTAAAACAAAGATGGTGAGAAAATCAATTTTTTCTTTTCATTATTGTACACAAAATGTGTAAAACAAGATCATGTCTTCAGCATCAATTAAAATTATTTTTTAAATTGTATGATCAAATATAAATTAGCAGCCTGTCTGTTCAATACAGAGATTAGGTGAACGATCCCAGGTGTGTTAGGTTGCGTATCAAATATCCGATTTCGAAACATAGCAACTCTGAGATAATTTGATGACAGAAAAGTACCACAAAAAAGAACTTGGGATATATCAATTTAAAGCTTAAAGTCTGAAGAAAATGACTTCATACGCAGTTCACTAGTTCTCTTAATACAAAATGGCTGAGTATCAATTACAATAAACAATGAATGATATTGAAATATATAAAGTCTGGCACAATTTGATGACATAAAGGTATCACTAAATACCATTCATAGCAAATTAATTTGAAGTTCAAAGTTTACTACAAATGGTTATATACATTTTTCAATACCAAATGCCTGGTTCTTTGTTAGAATAAGTAATGAATCAAGGAATTCGCCTGTTTGTATTGTCTATTAGTAAATAATCAATTTTAAATCCCTATTATCCCAAAATGGAAATGGATGTATTATGTTATGAAGAATTGATAGATCTTGAGTTATTCGACCTTTTTTAGAACGCTCTATGTAATCAGGTATTAATAAGAAAACTAAACAATAAGAAGTATGAACTGATTGCCTGTTATCTCTTGGTAAGTATGTAGAAAGAACAAACACAAGAGCAAGATCACAAGAACAAAAATATTCTGTTTAAATATTTATACGACAGAGCAGTTGCGTAGCGATAATAAATCTACTCACAATTGTAGAATTTAATCGTGCATAATCTTTTGCAAATTAATTCGAGATTACACTCTAAAATCACTGCGTTCCATAAGTTGAAAACATTCATTTAATACATGAATAAAATTCATTAATCAGTAGTCCAATTACCTTTCATTAAAATATGTAAATTTTTGTTTAATAAATATAGAATACTTTTTTTAACTTTAAAAAGAAATTCCAATATCACAGAATTCAATTATACGTCAATTCCAATTTCCCGGAATTTAATTTATTTTAATTTATGTTCTATGTCCCATTCCACTGAAGATAATGAAATATTAAAAATTTAAGAATAATTAAATATAGTACATTATTAAATTTCCTTCTACCAATTTTCTATTTTTACTTTCCATGTGATCAATAATTGGTGAGTTTAGAATAAATATGTTAAAAAATTGAGAATATTAAAAATTGATAGTATGATTGTTTATCAATTTAAATATGAACTACCTGATTTGAATATTTTACTCTACGACAGTTACAGAACAAACGTGACAACATTTAATATTTTATAGTGAACGCAATAGTTATATATTTATGAAACTTCCGTGAGTTGGTTGAATGGTGAGATTTCATTTCACAATAAATACACGTTACGTAATGATTTTATAAATCATTTCATGATAGTTCGGAAAGTTCGAGGCAAAATTTATTACCGCATTAAATTCACGTTGGAGCATATTATCGTGTAAATAATTGCCATATCGAGAATCCTTTAGTCCAAACTATTTTATTAATTAAATCGATGTACGAACTCTTGTTTCCCGATAATGGAATGCATTAACAACAGTCATTTTTTATTATATTATAACGAACCGATATTTTCACTCTTATGATCGTAATAAGTAAAATTAATATTACAAAAATGAATTCCTAAATTACCCCAAATGCAAAATGTAATATTCAATAAAAAATAATAACTTTGAAGTATATTAAGTATTGTAACTTTACTTAGCAAACAGAAAACGATAAAAAAATATTACCTACGTACAAGTGAAAAAAGAACTCTCATTTATCTCTATCACTGTAATCTGAAATTTTTGAACTACTTTCTGACTTTCTCTCCATCTGATAGATACGGACTTTAATCTTAACTTTCATTCAGGATCCGCTTTTAATATTGCTCCAAATACGTTTTCGATGCTTCGCGATATTGAATGCTCTTTATTGGAATATCGAAGAACATGGAATTTCGAAGAAATACCTTCTCAACCGACATTCTATGTATTACAATTCTCAGGTAATAATTCCCACTGAAACAACAATTTTCAAATATACTGTCAGTTCAAATGGTGCTTTTTTGCCGCCATTAAAAAAAGGCGGTAATTTTGAACCGTTTAAAACTTATATGTTCAATATATTGAACCGTATTACAATATAGGAATCTTTTCTACAAAATCAATATTCTATTTCCCTTATAAGTAAAAAAAAGTGTTACGATTTGAAGCAAAGAGTAATTAAAAGAAACTGTATACCCAGGAGTTAGCGTATTTTCTATGGTCGCCACTTAAATAATTCATAAACTGACAATTAATCTTGCCGTTAAAAGATACGGTATAAAAGATACATAACGTTAAATCGTATCGTTAAACACGCATGGTTCCCCGCTAATTAAGGCGGAGTATAAACGAAGAAGAAATGAAAACCGTTTAAAATAAGACGGAACGCGAGATAATTATCAAACTGGTATTCAATGCGAAGAAAAAGAAAAGTAGTTTTTCTTCGATCTCAAAATGGGCAAGCTTCGATGTATCTCTTGTACAATATAATAACGTTCATCGAATAATAAATTATTAAATTAGTTTTCGCATAAGATTTTATAAAACGAGAAGTATTAAAAACTTGTTCAAAACTTGCGAATTTAATCACTAGATTTGCTACCAAACTCTCCAAGTTTAATTCAAACTTTAAATTACCAATACAAGAGGAATTGTGAGAAAATTAGAAATTCTATTTTATTTTATTTTTTAAATTTTTCTCTTGAGTTTGGACGTAATTCGTGTGTAAATAAGTATGCCGAAACTTTGAACAATCGTAAGGATGAGATGCCTCGGACAAAAGTGTAATAAAAGAACACAGTGAAACGAGTTTTCAGTTCTTCGCGATTTCTGAAAAATACGATTTCTTCTTTTACCATCTGAATATGGGAAAAGTTTGGAAATTCGATTCTTTTTACGGAAAAGAAAGATGCGTCAATTTCAGCTGCTGAACGACTTCGCTCAGAAATACTCCGACAAACTGATAAATGAATTTTAGGTTCGAAACATTTAAATATTCAAAATGAAAAATTTCCATTTTTGGATATGAACGAAAAAAAGAAGAGTAATATTTCTAAAATGTACACTTCTCCTTCAAAATATTTAAAATTGAATTTTTGTTTCCAATTAATTAAAAAATGAATTTTTTAATAAAGAAGAAAAAACAAAATACAGTTTAAAAAATAAATAATAAACCCTATATATAGACCAATATTAATGAATCTAGGAATTTCCAGAAGTTTTCAAATATTTGAAAATTAATATCGTCTGACACTAAAAATCAAAATGACTATCTATTGAAATTTCCATTTCTAATTACGAACGAGCAAATACACGCTGATCAGGGTAATCGAGAAAAAAAAAGAAGGGAACCGGCGGGGCAAGAGTCGCTGTACGAACGTACGTACGAAGAAGGCCGCACGAAACCCGGAATCAATAGCGGACAACGGTCGGTGGGGCAAGAGACGCGAGTCAGGATGAAACGCAGACGGTAGGTCGAAAGCGAGCACGATAAAATCGGTTATTAAGATTTTCTGAACGCTAACTGATTAATATCTATCCAGTACAATTAACCCAAAACATATTATGCATTAAACAGATAATAAAAAAAAAAAATTCTTGTTAAAAAAAACCATAAGTCATCCTAATAAATTAGAAGAAAAAAATTAACAAAGAAAAATAGAAATTCATGATAATAAAAGGTGGATGATCATTATGCGCATCGCTTTCTCGCGTTAGATACCTTGTAATTTCAAATTGAATACAAATATACTGGTTCTCTTTGAAACGAATTCTTTCCTTGCATAAGGTCACGCTGAATAGTGTAACGACACAGGCAAGAATACAATGATTCAAAACATCTACCTAGTGTTGATGATCGTTTAAACTTTTACAACTGAAACAGACTAAATCATGAGTTATCTTCGAGTACTAAGCGTGTCTTTTATGTGGACGCTTCCTATACCTAAGAAATTGACCATCCATGGCATGTTATCGTAATTACTGTAATTATGGTCATACATTTCTTCTCTTTCTTTTTATTTCAAACAATGAAATACTGATACTTGTTCAACTAGTCTGAACTGATTAGTCAGTGTCTTATAAAGGAAAAAAAAAAAGTGAAAAACCTTGAAACCCGGATATTTACTATGATTATCAATCTACGTATGTAATTAAGCGCATATTGAAGAAATAAAACGCTAGAAAAACGTGTGCTTGTGTTTTGGATAATTACTAATAAGACCACCAATAAATTGCTTTCAGACCGCATCTACGAAAAAAAAACTTGAATTAAAGTACGAAATGCGATAAAGCTGCAACCTTTAAAAGAAAACGCAGCATATTTCATGTTAGACTAATAAAATCTTTCGGTTATGAAGCAATGCAAAATCGATTGATAGGAAACAATAAAGACCGGAGCGAATTGATCTGTTGTGTGCAGAAAAGAATCCCGCGTAAATAGAAGTAAGCGAAAATATAGGGTGGACGAAAGAAAAATAAAATTAAGAATAAAAATTGAGAAGCAGGCAATGATGAGAAAAAAGAGGAAGCATAAAGGGGGTCGATCGTGGTCGCAACATACCGGGGACATAACGGGGGGCGTGGACGTTTGTGTGGTAATGGGCGAGAGGTGCTGCTGCTGTTGGCCCTGCAATTGCTGATGCAGGTTGTTCTGTCCGGCGTCCATAACTCCACCTGGGTACCACCACTGTACGCCAGGCGGTGGTGCGGAAGGTGTACCAGGTACACCTCCGCCTGTTCCGGGCCCCGTTCCTAATCTATAATCATAGCCTCCCCTCATGCAAGAGCCAACTGGCGTAGACGTCGAGACTGGATTCGACTGCGTGCCCGTGGTGGCTGGGTTCTGAAAGCTGGAGGCCATCTTGTAGGAGAAAAGCTGCTGGGTAGCGGCAGCGGTACTCCTAACAATATCCTGATGATGCTGTTGCTGTGCTTGCTGCTGTTGCGATAGCTGTTGTTGTTGATTCATCAGGTGTTGATGTAGATTTTGTTGTTGTTGTTGCTGCTGCTGCTGTTGCTGCTGTTGTTGCTGCTGCTGTTGCTGTTCAGCCGAAACGGTGTTTAAACCCGAAGGCCACCAGGCGGTACCACCGGAGGCATCTTCGCGGCTTCCTGGGCTCGCTGTGCCCCAGCCACCGGCTACGCGGTGGTGTTCCGACATATCGTACACGCGGACGGTCTGTCTGTCACTTCGGCCTCGTTTACCGAACGGTGCCGCCAACAAGGAAAAGAGAAGGATGCACGAAAAAATTACACGACACGCACTCATACACCACACATACGCTCCTCTGTCTCCCTCATACAGCAGGACATGCACACTCACGCACGCGAACGCTGCGCGCGCGCGAACGCACTCGCTCGCTCGCTCTCACGTAAAGGTGATCCACGCACATACACACACACGTACGGTACACGTACCCTCACACATTCATACGGGTCCTGTTCGTGGCCGTCGTATATCGCGCGACACGCACTGCACGCGCTACTGTGCCTCTCACTGTCACACCACGTTTCTGTTGTCCAGCCGGCACACTACACGATATCACTACTAGGTACTCCTGGTAGCACAAGCGACTTCATACACGTTTTTTCCACAATGTATAGAGGAGGTCCTCGTGAATACGTACGTTATACTTGGGATGCGGTCTACTCGACGCTACGTTCAACCGTTCGTTAGCTTCGTGAGTAGGTATGGCGGGTAAAGGAGGAGGGCGGGCGGGTGGGTAGGGGAGGGCGCTCTCTCTCCCCTTCTAGCTCTTTCTTTTTCCCTCTGTCTCCCCACCATCGACAGATACAGTGCGTCTCTCCGTCTCTCTTTTTCTTTTGCCGTCTCTTCTCTCTCTCTCTCTCTCCGTTCTCTTTTTCTCTCTCTCTCTCTCTCTCTCTCCCTTTTCTTCCCTCCCCTAACTACCCATGGAGCCTTTCATTCGAGAGACACAACGTTTCTTCTCGGACGCACCAATAAAAGTATTAGGCATAAATATGTATCTTCATTCATTTATGCGTTCACGTAGCTTCCCTTACGTTAAAATATACGTATATAATATCGCCTTTTTCTTCGTCGGGAAGCGTGACGTTTCTTCTACTTGCTGGTACACACAGTGCTAATTACGCACTCTATGCGACACCACGCTCGCGTAGAGACGCAATGCTTCTTTTACATGTATATGCACACCGACGTTCGACTGTTTCACAGTGGTAGTGGGACGCGTAACAGCTTTTTCACATGGAGAAGCTTACGCGCGGATTGCTTCTCTCGCCACCGACTCTACACGCGATGCCGCACACACAGAGGGCGAACCTGGCGAGGACGGGCTGGCTGGACGCTTGTATATTCTCTCTTTCTCTTTCTCCAATCCGATCCCCTTCCACTTCGACCCGAAGTCTCACTCGCTACTTCTCGCTGTGTCTCTTTCTCTGCGTTTCTCTGTCTTTTTTCCACTCGCACGAGCTTAGCCTTCCTTCCAGCGGACGCCGGCGAACTCGTACAGCGTTGCCAAGCCACGCTTTCACCCGCCCGCTCACAAAGGAAAACCCGAGTACGCCGACCAATCAAACTACATTTCAGCGATGGTGGGGATGGCGGGAGTCTACCACTACTCGCATCAAGGCAACGTCGCTTTCTCTCTTCCGTTCGTAGAGAATTCGAGAGCCATGGCTCGTAGTCCCCGGTAAGGTAGAGGGGCAAACGACTGCAAACCCTTCTCTACCCTTGAAACTCGAGGTCAACTTTTAGGCAGAGAAAGAGAGCGAAAGGGAGAGGAAGACGCACCAACTCTGACTTGTCGCCGTGCGCTCTTTCTTCTCGCGCCTTTTTTTACCCTTCTTAGTTTCGTTACACTGCTACGGTCACTGGAATTTGCTCCACATTGGCACTTCCTGCTTTTCGCGCACCCTTTTTCCTACGTGTCAAGTCGGCTTTACCGACTGAAGAACTCTTATACTCCATGCCACTTGTCAGTCGATATGGAAGAACTTTAAAATTTACAAAAAAGCAAATTGTAAAGGAATCCCTTTTCAATTTCCTCCAATTGTATCAAATTATCTTTTAGTTCTTAAATTTCCCTAATCACATACCTCCTAACAAATACAAACGTTGAACTACCCCCATTCGATAATCTAATTTATGTATATTTTATCTATTCTCTTTTAAAGATATACCATATCTTTGAATTTGTTCAATTTATATATAATGAAATCATCAAATTCCAGTCTGTATAGACGCATAGCTTGACTAGAGCTACTCTTGTGGTAGCGTACGTAAATATAACGTTCGATACAAGAAAAATTAGTTTTTTCTTAAAAATTCTACGAACGATAATATTAGAATGAGTCATTTCCCCGAAAAACATAACTAGTTTTTTTATTACAATAACGAATAAAATTAACCTTTCACTTCGTAGTATAATTTCGAGAATGATGATTTTTTATAAGCCTACAAGAAAATTTGAGTATTAAATATGAAATACAATTTATAATATACCCTATATAAAATTCTAATTATCAGAAGAAAGATTCTATCTACTAATATGGAAACGTATCGTGGGAACGATCAGCGTACGTTGCCATGTTAAACGGCCAAAGCGAGCTCCATAAGAAATTTCTAACATAAGAAATAACCTTTCAGAATTCTAATAATTTTTTTTTTAATCATACATTGGTAAGACAAAATGAAAATGTATATCATAGGATTTGTACGTCAGACTTCCTTTCTTTCCACTCAACCCCCAATCTAGAGGCGGGTGAGTTGGAGGTAACCCGGCAAATCGAGAGAGTGAGAGAGAGAGGAGAAGAGAACCGGGTCCGGGTCAATAAGACGCGTGAGCGAGTGAAACAGAGATGGAAATAGAGAGAGAAACCGAGGGAGCAAGCAGGCGAGCAACTGCGCGGGAGAGAGAGGTACAGCGACCGCGCATTCCCAGGGCTAGGCAACGTAACGAACGAACGAACGAACGAATGCAAGAAGGGGCACGGTGAACAAGGGAAATGGTGGAGTAGCAAGAAAAAGAGAGGTACTGATGACGAAAGGAAGGAGAAAGAGAGAAAGAAAAAGAAACATACGACGAAAGAGAAAAGGCACAGCAGGCAACGAGAGTGCTGGCTTCAAATTCTCGACTCGTGTTGGTACCGCGATGCTCGTTCGAGCGAAGCGAGCCGATTTTATACGAAACCAACCGATTTTATACGAATTCAACCGATCTCCCTCAAAACATGCGATTCCTATCACAAAATGTCAAAATTAGAAAGTAATAATGATTTATATCAAGGTATAAACCTCCTTGCACAACTATTAATGAATCTAAAATTTCTCAAAATTTTTGAAAAAATTTATAACTTTTCAAAGATGCGTAAGAAATAAGAAGCACACAGAAACATAAAAAATAAAGCTGTAACTATGCCGCTGATAATAGATTTCATTGTTACAAAATGGTAATTCGGTTGAAAATGTCTTTTTAAAGTATAATTGCCTGAAAATTACGATAACAAATGCGTGCATGTTTCATGCATATAAACATATACAGTTTGTTCAGCTTTCAATTAATATTTCACTTTGAATACGTATGTAAAATAGTTATAAGCGGATAAATAATATCGGTCAATGGTAGTATGAAAAGTTGATTTTTTAACTAAAATTAATTATGTAGTAAACTCATTTACTATAAAATTTATGTACATTAAAACATGTAATTCACTAAAAACTTGATCAATAACTCATATGTTTCAATGTTTAAAATTCCTAAGCAATAATAAATTCTAAATAATAAAGGTACTCCACTTATCTTAAGGGTGTATTAAATTTCATAAATATAATTTAAACGAATTAAATATTTAACACTATCACTATTGATTTTTCAATAATTCCTCATTCACAAAAACATGATATCTCACTTGAAGCTTTAAATAAAAATAACGCGTTAGTTCTTTTTATATCTAAATAAAATAGCACTCAATAAAATGTCTGTACGAGTATGTTCAATTTATAAAAGCAATGAAATGCAAAATTAAAATTAATTGACCGATAAGAGTTGAAAATAAATGCCTCCTCCCATTGTCTATATCTGAATACTTGGCAAGTTGACTTAATGCTTCATGGAAATCAGAATATTCTGTTTGTACAATATATTGGTCAAGCCTGCTAATAATCAAATTGTTTACATTTCATCCATAATACTCTTACATTTAATCGCATATTTAAAAACTTTTAAACTACATAATATAAAGATAATGAATTTGATAAACAATTAAAAAATTATAATTAAATGGGCTCTAAAAATGAGACAATTTTATTTATTCAATAATAATTGCTTTTCTTTAAATGTCCTAATGATAGTAATTTTTTCAGGAATTTATGAGATTTTAGGAGTGCCCTATGACTTTTGAGCGAGAGTGTATCTACTATGGACCAATGCCAAACGTTTACATACATATACATACTTCATGCTATATGTACATAAGCGTTATATTTGCGTTTATTTGATGCACCTGTATAAAGAAGCAACGCGAAATATTTAATATCTTTTTCGCGTAAATGTTATTTCTTTATATATTAAATATATCACCACGAATTCATTGTATATATGTAACGTTCTCCCGTTTTTTTCTTGACATCGAATAAATGGTAATTGCGAGCTAACATACATATATGTATACATGTATAACGTTGAACGTGCCTGTCAGTGTTACGCAAGATCACTTTCAATTTTATTATTCCTATATTTGAAATTGCTCTTGCGTTCCATTATAATTCAAGGGAAATATTTTTATGCTATGGAAATACTTGTAGCGAATACCAGTGTCATTTGTTATCAAAATAGTTAAGCATAAAAGTATCGTTTTATCAAAATGAAATTTTTGTTCTTTTTTAGAGAAAAACAATATTGAGACAGTATTGCGCAGATCGTTATGCAATATTATGCTAATCTCCAGAAATCACGTTTTTTATAATTGTATGCGTATATAAAACTTGTTGAATACAATAGATAAGACAATTTACTGTAATTTTTATCTGCACAATTATTGTGATAACACTGAGAAGTTATCAGAGTAAATCAAAATAGAATCTTTTATTTATGTTTGCATATCATATTTTTCCTAATTATATAGTAATTTTTCTATGTACACCATGCTTATTTTTGTAAATAAAATAATATTAAGCAAACGCTTGGGTGTTTAATTAATGTAATATAAAAACTAATATAGTTTACTTCACAGAATATACTTTCTACTCCTTTGATTTTTATATCGAAAATATTATTACTAACAAATTAAAATAAGATTTAATTTCAAAGTCGTCAAATTTTTTATTGAAATTCGACTGGTCTGCAAATGGCGCAGGGCAATTGGAATTCTAAACAACCGTAAAGTTGATCACTTGAAAATCCGCTATTTCAACTTCTTTCGGATTTTACAGCACGGATAATTACTCGGACGAATTTATTTCGATGCTATATTTGCCGGCAGGGGACCGTTTTGACGTCGTAAAGATAGGTTCGATTAGCTCTAGCAATTACCGTAAACATTCTTCTAGCTTCACCCACATACCTGACTCGAATAATACATTGGAATTGCCTAAATAAAAACTGGTCGAACAGGTAACTACAAAAATGAAAGCTGGTGTACAAAAGAAACTGTAAACAATTACTTAAATCCCTATGTATAGCCGTTTGTTCCCATAGTATTCCTATAAAGGGCGGATCCAGAAACTTTAAGGAGAGACTAAATATGTAACAGTAAATTTGCAAATCCTTTTCTGAACAATATAATATTTCTTTGTAATCTATTCATTAAAACTTTATCTACTAAAATTCTATTTAATAAAGACACTAATATTATGGATTGTTGATCGAAAAACAATTATTTAACATTATTTCTTCTCTGTTTTCCATTTGTATGATTATTACAAAAATTTAACTTTTACTACTAAATTTTGATTTCTTTTTTGCTGAATAAAAGTAAATGATCGTCAGAAAAAAGTAATATCTCGAAACAATGAAAATATAAGGTTTCTTTGAAACTATGATTTTGGAACAGATGTACACTATTAATTAGGAAGTATCAGGAACTTTTATGTGGGTCAATGGTCCACGGGAATATGAAAGTATGTCTTATAGCAGTATAATAATTACGATGTGGTAAAGAAACACGTTTCGAAAGAACAGAATTTATTGACGAGGAATAAGTCAATTTACTACAATTGATAATAACTCGATATTTTTATTGTATTACTCATTCCTCAAATTATTTCATTTTATTTGTAGAATATATTTTAATTGGGAGTTTAAGAATTTAGAATTCTTTTAAATTCCACAAATTTCATATATACGTATATAATACTACTTCGCACGTTAATAGACAAAATTATTATTTATTTTAATCAAATATGTCCTTTCTACTGAGTGTAATAAAAATTTCTGTGAATTAATAATTTTGTACTCAAAATTCATTGGAAATATATATTGGAAGAACAATGAAAGTATTGTAAGTAACATGTTTAGTTCAAAAGCTTCTTGGGAGCTTATGTTAAGGAATTGAAGGTAATGTTCAACTACTCTTTACCTGGGATGCCCGCATTCAAATGAAAGGATTAACCTTTTCAAGGCAGAGATTTACTTCCCGTCACAAGAATGCACGTGGAATATAAAACTTTCTTATACCTTTAGAATCTTTTAAATAATGTTCCCTAAAAGTTATATATTGACCCTTTAAATATTTTTATATGCAGTTAATTCATTTGTTTATTACTTTAAAAGAATCGCAGATAATATAAATGCACTTTGATCGTGCAAAGAAAAACAGATTAACTAAAATACATACACTTTATAGCATATTATCATTTAATTATTAATAAGAAATTATGTAAACGTATATGTATTCTATACATAGGGTGTTTCCGAATTAAATAATGAAGCTGTGCCAATACGTTTCATGATATAACAACAAAACTATGTAAAAATGACGAAACAAATAAGTATTATATAAATACAAATCAGAAGATGCTTAATTAAAAATTAAATTAATATTAAGTACCAAAAATCAATAGATATTTTTAAAATTATTAGAAGAAAATAAATAAATAAATATTATTACATTCTTAAATAATATTCTAATAATACTAAATCTGTTTTGTTAAAAAGAATTAATTTTACTACTTTTATTAATATTTTTTAAGGAACATACTCATAAAACATAAATGTTTTATTAAAAAAAGTGATTTTGCGTAAAATGTAAGTTTAACAGCGCAAGTGAGATATTAATACCAGCTTCACATAAATTGTACTATATATAAACATTAGTTAAATGTTAATACTCAATAATCGATTTACTAATGCGCGTAGAGATATCGTATCGCATCTAAAAGTGTTTTAAATCATACTTGAGGTTGTATAAATATATTAGTAGAATAAAATAGTATTTATGCAACAATAGAATGCTCAATGTACATAATGCATTAATTTTTTCCTATTTCATTGCTGTGAAATAGAATTCTTCAGAGAATAAATATGCGTATGAATATTAATAAGTTTGCAAAAAAATTTCTGTCATATATGCTACCTTCAATCTAATTTGCAATAAAAAATAATTTACTTGAAATTCAATTGTAATAAATTATTATTGATAGGTTTACATTCTCATCAAATGTCACTTTCTATCTGTTATCAATCTAATTTATTTACTTTATATCATCAAGTAAATGTATGTATCAAATAAAAAAAACTCGAAGTTCGATATTTTACTTCGATATGAACAAGTAATCGAGAACACAATGTGCGTAACCTATTCACAATTAATTTCTACATTGTCCCGACTCGGATCCATTAGTATTCATTAATACAAACTCAATAACAAATGCACGCGCATTATAAACAATTGTAATTTATCTGAACGTATTGGTAATACACTTTTTATATCCTCGTATACAAAACTGAAAAACCAGTTTTTGTTCTTGATTTCATAATGTTGCGTATTATGTGTTAAGTGAATTGTAAGTTCAATATATTGTTTTCTACTAATCTAATTATGCATTTAAACTATACTGTTACTATAAATTAAGAAGACTTATAATTTTTTATTTTTAACATTCAATCTTTTCGAATTTGGTTTGTATAATTTAAAAAAAAAAAATTAAGTACCAGAATCTTTATTTTACAAAGATCCAACTTTTTGTGTAGGTCCTCTTCGGGGTTTATTATAATATTACTTTTAAACAATTTTACATTACATTAGAGGACCTAAAAGGCTGAAAAGTTGCAAAATAACTGTGATAATTTGTTTTTAAATTACCCACGCACAATTCAAAACGATTGGATAATAAGAATAAAAAATCTTAGATCTTATTAAATACAACAGATTGTGTAAACATAAAATCTAAAATAATCACTGCAAGTTCTTTCGTTTTCTATGTATCTAATTTTATATATATTAATGTATACATATGTATATATTTTCAAGTTGAAAAATAAATCATTTATTATCAAAAAACGTCGAATGTATATACGTTATTTACCGTGCGATCAGAATTTATGAATAAAAGAATCTTATCTCTGATCCATCACTTGAAATATGAAGAGAATGACTGAGATATTATCCGATACAACTATCGACATATTTCACATCAGACGTTTGATAAAGAAAAAATACTAGGTACCCATACTATAGAATTTATGATGCAATAAAAAAAGAATGCACTTGGAAAAGAAATTTAATCACTTTTATATAAATAAAACACAAAAATTGTGTTTCTGATTATATATTGACATAGTAACTGTTGACTTTGCAAATATGGTTAATTAAATAAGTATTTAAAAAATTATTTTTACCGATACTTGGGTTATTTCTTTTTTCAATAATTTTCTATAAAATATGCAAAACACAGTATTGAATAACTGATTATATTTTTACCGCATAAACGCTAACTTTAATAAATAACGATTTTAGTATCTGAGTATATTATATACGATAAACAAAAAGAATATCTTCAAAGAAAAAGTAAAAAAATTGATTTCGATAACGTGTTATAAACACAAGCAAAAGAGACAAATAATATCACATATATATCTCTATCGGACTATATATACATGTAAGATCATATTACGCACACACAACAAGTACGGTGACGTGCGTATTGCAAACATGTCTTCCGTACATTGATTATATTCCCACCATTTTATGTACAATCAGCTTCTCGTGTTATAATGAATTCACCTTTTATTTATAATATTAAATATATGAAAGGAAAATTACGTCGACAAACTTCAGAGACTAACAAAAATATTGCATTTTTATTATACCAATTCAGCGTATAAATTGAAGGGAAAAAATGTTATTTTGCCGCCTTGAATAGAACGTATGTTCTGTTGACGATATGGCGTATACAGTAAAAACAGACGCTTAAGAGACGCTTATGTATAAACGTACTGTGTACGTGACACTCCTTTTTTTTCTCCTTTTTTAACAATCACCAAATCAATTACTACGAATAACACGAAGTGTACGATACTAGGTATATTATATTTATTGTAAAAAATGCTAATTTCAGAACATAAATATGTCACTGTCCATTACGTACATCTAACAACGACTAGAGAATTGTATGTGAGCGGGAAATTAAAAACTTTGTAATATATTATAAAATATGTTATGAATAACAAACTGATGACTAAAAGTACCACTTATTTTTCACAGATTTTCTAAATACCCCATGCACATCATTATAACCTATGCGCTAAGCGACAAATTATTCACTATAAAACTACGGTAAGTACTATAGTACAAGATCCCATATATGCCATTGCATGGCGCAAGTAGCCAAACAGAGACCGATCGTACGCGGGTTATAGCCTTGACGGTTGATTTATGACGAAACACTCGTGACACAGGCCACGCCGACATTTTATATTACGAATCTGGAATATCTATGTTTTTACGACAATAAAAACTGTCACGCGATATCTTTCCACGATTCAACATATAACGATAACAAAGTGCACGAGAACCTTCTTGCTAAACACATCTCTGGGCAGCCATTTGCTATGACGGCTGTGTAGAAATAAAAGGTATATGCACAGTACGCAGCACAGTAGCACTTCACTAAATAATTGCTCGTATTACGTGTATCATATGGCAGTAATAGCCTAGTGATCAATTGTTGGTCGCTGAAATCTGTCAACGCTTGGAAAGAAAAATATTTGGATTTTTCTTACCTGGACGATCCTCTACAGCTAAAAGGATTCTCAGCTTCGAATATCGCGACCCCACGCCACTTGTGCGGCATATGAAAGTGTATGGGGAAAATCTGTATTACTATTGGCTTATTTCAGATAAGCCGCAAAAAGTAAGCCAATCAGCATCAACCTTTTATGTTTTGAAGCGTTTCTTTTTACCCCCCCAATAAAATGTCTACTGGTAGAAAGGGCGGGAAAAATCATGCGTGTAAAGCAGTCTACAGTACATCATTTACTTTGCACTGAAGGATGCTCCATCCATTTAACTAAATAAATATATTTTTAGTAGTAAAACTTCTTTTCGGTTGTTAACGCATTTCAAAATATCTCGTAACAAATAAATAATTTAAATTATTAAGGTTAGGATTTCTTATTATCGTAGATGGCGCTAAGTTCCACAAGCTAAATATTGAGGCGCAAATTGCAGTACCGCCAACGTGATGTAAAATAGATGTATAGTATGTGATATACGTATATCTATACGTTTTGCTAAACGAATTAATGTTTCTTCTGTTGTAGAAGTTTATAAATATATTTAAACTAAATATAAATGCTACATAAAATGTCTCTCAACATATATGTTTGATAATATAAGGACTAAAATAAGGTCGCTTATAAAACCAATAACAACATAATTTATAAGTTTTTATTACTTATTTTATTATATATACTTTTACAATAATAATTCTATTAAGTATATTATGTATTCAAGTATTTCATAAATAATTAATTGATAGAGCATAACAAAAATATTTTTCTTACAAATATAAAAAATATTAAATTATACAAAACAGTTAAATATGTACATTGCAGTTGATTAACATATATTTAATAATGGTTTAACATTCTGTTAATTTCTTATTATAATGTAGTTTATAATAACCCTACAAGTAACGTATTAATTACTTATAATAAATATATTAACTAAATTTCTAATTGTCATAGGCTTAAATAACATTATTGCTTTCATCTATATACTCAATATTCAGTAGAGGAATATGAAAAGGCTATAATTTACTAAATGGATGTTTTATAAATATTATTACCTAGATATTAATTATTCCACAATTATTCCCTTTGTTCTTTATATTTTTTTTTATGATGTGGAGAATGATCAATCAATACATAACTTTTTGATACTATTTTGTTCATTAAATTCCTTTTAATGAATTCACATATATTTGTTTTAGTGGATATATTAAAAAACATAAAAGCTGAATACTAATAAATAATAAGAAATAACACAAATTATACAATGCAAAGTTACTTTTTTCAGTGATGGCGCACACAGTTGGTAGAATTGAATTTACTGAATAGATACTCCACCACGCACTATGTATACATATATATAGATGTATGTATTAAAACACAAAATATACATATATATGTGTCATATGCACCTTCACGCAATTTTGTGTGAGTCAATGTAGGTGTGTATATAAATAATAAAACGCGGTGAAGTTAGGTGAAGTGTTGTACTCATAAAATTTTAAAGAATTCTGTAAGAACATAAACGTGTTACGAGGAAATAGCACTGTTAAATGTTTGTCTTTTAATAGAATTTTCGAAGTACATGCAGTAGCTACAGCTGATACATAAAAATAACTCGTATGTTAAAATGTTGTGAGAGAAAGAAAGTGAAATGTTATATGATATCGTTTAACACCGAGCTCTTCGTAATACGCAAACGCTACTATTTAAATTATCGATTCGTGAGCCTGAATCTTTGTCTAAAATAAAAGAATAGACATTCCGTGATAAAGGTTTTCTTTTATACCGGTAACGGGGAAATAAATTTCTTCAACGAATTAGATGTTGACAAATGAAATTCGCCAGGAAATTATGAGTGTGAAAAGTAGACGTCCCGGAGTATATTTTACATTGAGACACACTGTTTTTTGACGCAAATACAATACGTCAAAACAATTCGAGGTTGTTAAAGTTCTACATATTCTTCATACTGATTTAGTTGATGTTAAAAATAAAAAAAAAATGAATGGATTCAGTACCGGTGAAGAAGATTCCAGAGGAGCTGCTGATCAAATCTGTTGCCTTGTAGATGAGGGTGAACGATGCACTCGACCAGCTGGCAACGCTTCTTATAGCAAACGTATACAAAAAACTGTAACTCAACGGCGATTGAAACTTAATCTCGATCAAGTGGTAAGATTATTTATAACAGAAAGTTATGTTAAACATTGTTCAGAAATTTTTTTTTTTTCAAATTTACTTTATATTATTTCTGTTTCAAATTATTTTAAATATCATTTATTGTGAATGAAAGATATTGTACATGATCAAATACTTGTACTATTCAACATAAAATATATATTTGTATATTATTTGGATGTGTATTTAATATATTCGTGCGTCAATGCTAGTTTTTTGTTTAAAATTAATTGTATTGAGTACAGTTAGATAATATCATGTTTGATTTATTAATAGGCCCGTCACATATATATCTGTGATTATCATAAACAAGTAATACAATGTGCAAGATCTAAGCAACAGCAACAACGTAGACGTAAGGACTCAGAAGAAGATTCTGGTGAAACAGACAATGACCTTCCCGAGGTTGATCTTTTTCAGTTACAAGTTGGTACATTAAGGAGATACAAGAGGCATTATAAAGTTTCTACACGTCCAGGTTTAAATAAAGCTCAATTAGCTGATGTAAGTATTTGATTTAATATATTATAAGTGTAAAAGATGAACTTCCAAAACATGTTATCTCTAACCATTTTTATTATTTATTTCAGACCCTTATGAAGCATTTCAAGACGATCCCAGTAGTTGAAAAAGAAGCGTTAAGCTTCTTCATTTATACAGTTAAAACCAATGCCAATAAATTAGATCAAAAGAATGGTTTAAGTAATGACACCACCTAGCCTAGGCATCATTTCATGAGTTTTGTTATTGTAATCTTTTACTAGTGAGATCAGAAACGAATGTATGGATTTTTACTTGTTAATAGACATAGGTATTTTGTAAGATCTATGTATAAAATACACTGAAAAAAATATATGTATAATGAAGCACATTATAGTATTGTTTATTTCTTCAATTTTTAATTGTCATTAGGGTCATACGATAAACATTAATAAAATAAGTAGATTTTGAAAAATTATTTTTGTTTGTTAATATCACTTACTATGTATTTATTGCATTAAAAGGGTTGAATCAAGTACTCCAGTAATTTCTTCTTCACTATCTCCACCTAAGTCTAAAAGTACCCCAACATAGTTAATTATTTATGTTTGTAATGATAAAAAAATATTGTAAATTAAAGGTACGCGAATAAAAATACCTATATCATCCACCACTTTTGTTTCTTCTTTCTTTATTTCAGCAGTAATTTCAATATCACTTGATTCTTCTTCTGAAGATTCCGTGTTATTCCATGTATTTGGTCCCCCATCACCAAATGATGTACTCTACAGAAATAATATATAATTATATTAATTGTACTAGTTTATATTCATTTCATTTTACTTACTGCATCCACTATTAGTTCAGCAGAACCTTCTCCAGGTTTTATAATTTTACACTTGTTATTTTCCTCTTCTTCCATTTGTACTTCAAAGAAAATACAAATAAATGTTAATTAAAGTACAATAACTTTCATATTATAATGATAAAATCATAAAGATATTTACCATCAGGTTCTACAGTCTCTGTTTTACCCCATTTGCTTAATTTAATACTAATAGATTCACTATTCATTGTAGTTAATTTTTTCATTGTTATACATTCCTTAAAACGATGTGTATTGCGATCATCTTTCTTATACCTAAATATATAAATTCAAAATTAAAAGAGTTCTGCTATAGCAACTTAATTAACTGATTTAAATTTTACCTTGCTTCTATATCATAAGTTACTGCTTCTTTAATCTGTTGTACTAATTCAGTAGCATAGTTCGCAGCATAACTAGAAACTGCTGATATAACATCTTGTACAGTCATAGTTTTTGTCCAATAATTAAAATGTAAGCAACAGAGTTCTCTATATGAGTTTATACCAAGAGTTAGCTGAGCAACTCCAACCCTTTCTTCTATGTAGGTAGGATCCATAACAGTATTTCCACTAAAGAATAAAATTTTATTAAAAACATATTTTCTAAATTAATTTACTTAATGAAATTTTTTTTAAATTAAATCGCACCTTTCAAATGTTATAAATGATACACATACTGGATAGTGGTATAATGTTAAAGGCAAAGGATCTTTTTCACAAAATGGATGAATTATAATGGTTTCTCCAGTTGAAGTTACATCTGGTCTGTGAAAATGTGCAAGAGCAGCTAATGTTGCAATAGATGCACAATCAATTAAATTGCCATCATGATTAATAATATTGATATCAACACGCAAATTCCATACCTATATGAAATATTTAATATTTAATATTAATTATGTATTTAAATAAATCAATATTACAGAAATGGAGAGAAGATATTACCAACCATTTTATCTGCTATGATACACAAAGATTCTAAATCTATACATTTTGAATCTTTAAAACATTTTTCAAGCTGCCTGCTAATTAATACTGATAATTCCGATTGTGTACCACTATCAAAATTTTGTGCCACCAAAGCATTAAGTTCAACATTTATGTGCAACATGCCCTCATTGGGGCGAGAAGTCTTGGGTTGCTGAATGTCACATGTTACTTGTGCTACTGCTCTATAACAAAATTATACATAATTATACTTTATCATCCAATTAAATATCATTTATACAATACAGACATTAGTTATAAAAAAATAGAAATTTAAATATACCTTGTTTGACCAAGTAAAACCATACAACTACCCCAGTTAGATCCAAAATAAATTTTAACCGGCCGTGCTTCCAATAAATTTCTACCATCTAATCGCTAAAAAATGTTTCAATTATCCTTCAAATCCAAAATTTGTACAAATTAGTAATTAGGTGTAGTAATTAGTAATTCGTACCGTTCCTTGTTCTACAGCTTTATTTACAAAGTTCCTTTCACAGTTTGTCAGTAAAGATTCCTTCATCGTTTTGAATATTTATTTATACCATCAAACACGTGTAACATTCCTAAAATAAATATAACCTTTAATTTCAGTATCAATATAAAATATTATATTCATACTTCAAGATTATTAAATTATTCATTATTAAGTATAATAAACATCAATTATTTCGTATATCTGTAAAATATAAAATAAGTGAAAAGATCTCATTATCTGAAAACATTTTTTGATTTCAATAGTCCATACAAAAATGTCAACTTACAAATTGATTAAAAACTTGCATTATATGAAAATTATTCCATTTGCAAATTTTTCAATTAATGTATATTATTAATAAAAAAATTCTGCCAAATATAAGCATATAACATAAAAGTAATGCATTTAGAAATACTCAGGAAATGTATTAGGAGATATTGGTTGCATTAATTAGTGTAAGCATAAGAACCATTTACATGTATCAGACTTATTAGATTATTGAAAAATTTATATATATATAGATAAAATATGTATTACAAATAAATTTAGAAATTTATTTTTATTAACACCTACACTATATCTATACTATATAACGCGAAAATCAACGATTACATACCATTAATTTTATAATGCACTGATAAGTTTTGTATTAGTTAAAATTGATATATACATTTAATGACTAGATTATTTTCTAGTTATTTCACATTAATACATGTTTATTAATAAATAATTGTTTGAAATTAATGTTGATATTTCAAACAATCGTACTTTTAACATATGAACTTCCCCTAATGCTTTTTCCGACAGGAAATAAACATTTTTCTACATTGTTAATAACTGTAACCTAATTTTAGAGATAGTAGTCGAAGTAAAAAAGCTAGTATAGTTGCTAAAGAAATGGAAACTTTAAAACCTTGTATACAATAAATAATATTAAAAAGTCAATGTATAAATGCGCGCGCGCGCGAATAATGTGTGTATGTGCACAGCACACAAGTGGCCATGCCCGGTCATATCTGCTTCAATCAGCTTGCTTTATGCGATCTGTTTTTTAATGTCGAGTTCTGTCGTCAATAATCCGAATTCTATGGGTCAATAACTAACGAGTATTGTGTCTGTGAATATTCAGAATTTCAAGAAATCTTAATTCGAGTATTTGATGCAAGTTGCATTTAAGTATTGTACGTGTTTCGTATATAATGCTGATCACGGTACGCGTGATACGTACGGATAGATGCGTATAGATAGGGCCGATCTGTAGAATGGATGCTTAATAAGCTACATTCTGCGTTGCTTATAGTCGCTTTTCACGAACTCTTTGAAACGCTTGCTTTTAATTATTACGTGGTAAGTTATTGTTACATTATCGTTTACCTTCCCTATTTAATTTTATTCCGTTTATCATCATTTAATTCTTTTGAGTTGTATATCGAAAAATAGCTTTTATATTGTGTTGTTGTAGCAGCGATTGCCTTTGTACGTCATCTGTAGGTAAATATATGTTGCATTTGCCTCCTTCATTACTTGCGTATCCTAAGGCATTTGAATGTTTTACTATTCTTTTTACCTTTTCTTCTTAGAAATGTTTTATTTTTATATTGATAATTGTTTTTAATTTTTTTTTTCTGGGAAGGTAGATGATATATTACACACGTACTTCTCTGTTTCCATGGTAATTTTTGAAATTTTATACAGAATTTATGAAAGTATTTGTGTGAACATATATGATCTACTATGTACAATTTAAGTTCCAATTTATAATATTCTTAAAAACATAGTTTGTGTTCAGCATTAAAAATGTTTATACAATAAAATTAAATAAATTGCAAGGGTCCAACATAATCTTATGAAAAATATATAATCATCATTTTTTAAATTAAATCGTTAAATTCAGTATGTTTAGATTATTAATTATGGTATCAATTTATTATAAAGATAATATATCATTTGTTTCATCTGTAATATAATTTTGCAGTAAATAAATTACTTAGATATTTTTACATTAAAAAATTAAATATTCTTTTATGTTTGTTATATAGAATGTGGGAAAATAGTTCATAATGGTATTTTATTAAAGTCATGACAACAGTTTGTTATACTATATTTCATATACATATTTGTGGTAAGTGGTATTTAATATTTAATGCCTCTTAAAAAATTATATGGAATAGTATATAATTGCTATAGAACTCAAACTATATTTGAATGTTATTGTTTTGAATATATAAGAATAAGAAAATAACTTTTAAATTTTGTTTCATAAGTTAAAAAATATATTTCATATATTGTCCTTATAATACAATTACTTCCATTCTGAAATATAATTTTATTTGTAAAATAGTATAAAGAAATAAAGTTTCTAACAGTGATAAATGTCACATACAGATTATTGTGGTTTTGGAAAGATTATTAATTTGTTGAGCAACTCATTGTGAATAAGAATTTTATTCAATCATGGAATCATCTGATAGAAAGAATGTTTATCTCACAAAAGCTGGTGATAATTCTTTGAATTCTGGAATGAGAGATACAATGATCGTTGGTCAAACAAACATGACACCAGGTAAATTCTTATGTTTTAGAAATATTTATACTGTTATTGTATAGAAACAATATATATCGTAATAATATAAAACTTGTAAACACCGATTTAATATATTAATTTATGGATACATACATTAATTATTTAATTCTTAGAATGTGGTGAATCTGTAATGAAACCTGGGAATGTATCCAGTGTTTCAAATAATCAAGCAAAATGGTCAAATACTCAGAGTAAAAATTTTATCATTAATGCAGTACCAGTGAAAAATGAAGTAAGATTATGTTAAATGTTATAATCAAGGATATTATATGTTAATAGGGTATATGTTAACACAACTATATGTTATCATAGATTGTACACCTTGAAGATGGAGCACATTGCAATAAAAAAATGTATTATTATGATAGACATTACACAGGTCATGAAGAAACAGAAAGACCAACTCGTAGAGGAACAAAAAGATACAGAGATAAAGATGCACCCAAAAGAGCATTGTATGTGTTAAAAATGTTAACTGATATTTGATGTTTACTTTACAAGTGTTCTTTTAGGTCTGCCTTTTTCTATTTTTGTCAAGAACTGCGCGGAAAAATGAGAGAATTACATCCAGAAATGGGAGTAGGTGATATTGCCAAAGAGCTGGGAAAATTATGGATGAGTACAGATCTTCAAACTAAATCAAAATATATGGCAATAGCAGAAGAGGATAGAGCCAGATATGAAAGAGTAAGACAATTTCAACAAATATGTATACTTATGCGTTTATAAATGAAATATTAATTTAATATTTTAATTGTTTAGGAAATTATTGCATATAATAAAAGAGTAAAAAACTATGATCCGGAAGAAGTTGGGCCTGTATAAGTTTTTTCCTTAATTGATTGAGGAAGAAGGGACAGTGTACTTTGTCCTAATTCAAGCACTCGCCAATTAAAAATGTATAACAATTTTACTAATAGTTTAGTATTGTCAATCGTTGTATATATTAAGTACACTGTTGACATTAATATCTAAAGATTTTTCTGTATCAAATTTGGTTATAACTTTTGAAAATAGTATTTGCAACAAGCTGTCATTTTACATTAATTTTATAATTGGATGCTATTTTTTGTGAATAAGGTGTGCTAATATATCTACAAACGATACCTAATACACATTAATATCAATAGTAATAATAATGAAAACGATGATGCTGGTGATAATAATAATAAAAATATTATTATTATTATTATTAATGATGATAACGATCATCTATATTGCTAATAAATATGTTATACACAATTGAAGCACAATAACAAAAGTCAAGCAAGGTGAGCTTTGTACAGTGCACTTTTCTTGTCTAATTACGCATTATTCATGTTTATAATGATAAAACTAGATATCAGGGACTATTTATATCTAAAACCCTGTATAGAATACATATTCCATGTATTTTGTTCTTTTTCCAATAAAGATAAAATCATTTAAAATATTATAATCCTTGCATCTTTATTTTATTAACCAAATTATTCCTTTTATTTCTGATTTGTTTTAGCCACGAATATAATCGGTAAGAATTGCAATGTAAATTTGTAACAACGTATTGTTTCACCTAATTTATTTATCTTTCTTTTGTAATATTACACACCAATTACCTTGATCATAATATATATTTTCTATTATAAAACTAGACACTTCGGAACATAATTTTGGAAGTTCACCCTCTTCAAACACATGATAATATCTAAGAAAATTTCCTCCTCCTTTTCTTTTCCATGGAACAAGCATATCAGTGGACGTAAAGTTTGTACGATTTTCATGTATCGGTAACGATACACCGCATTCTGTTATTTTTTGAGTACATACAACATTTTCCTTTACACTTGAGCCATATTTTAAATAAGCTGTTTGAACGGAATCTTTTTCTTGTTCTTTTGCCCATACATAAATTAAACACTTTCCATTTGGCCTAAGAACACGTCCTAATTCGGAAATAGCTTGTTTTCTTCTTTCACTAGTTGAAAGATGATGAATTACAGCTATGCTTATTATTGCATCTATACTATCATCTCTGTATGGCAAGTATAAACAATCAGATAGAAATACTTCAAAACCTTTATCATAACATATTTTCATTAAATTTTGACTTCTATCGCATCCAATCTACAAATGTTTCCTTTATTAGAAAGATTATTATGTAATAAGAAATCATGTAAATTGAAATTCCAGTACCTTGAATATATGTTCTTCTTCATACAGATATTTACCATTTCCACAACCAACATCTAATAAGATATCACCCATATTTAAGCTTTGAAGAAATTTTGATACATTAGGCCATTGTTTATGTCTTGTTTGATCAAAATGATTTGAGATTTGGTCATAAACCTATGTGTTACAAATTTAATTAATAATGTTTCATGTACAAGTAAGATCATATAAAATATAGTTTATAATTCTTACTTCGTGTACATATAAATTTTCTAATCCTGTAGCAGCTTTATTATCTATGATAGTGGTGGTGCCATCCTGTTTGGTATCACAGTATTTTGGAAAATTGCATAAGCAATTACCGCTACGTACTTTTCGAAATGTAAACGATATTCTTATTCCTCGTGGTTGCGTTGTAACTCCAGTTGGAGTTTTCACCATATCATTATGTCTAGGATAAATTCCATGTGACCATGCATATCGAGCATCTCCGGACATAATTAACAATGAACGAGGAGGTAGAAGAATAGCCGCTTTTATATATTCTCGTTTAAAATCCATAATACATGCAGAACCTAATGATAATGAAAGTATACTGTCCTCAAAGACACTATGCGTGTCAATATGTGGGGGTATACCTTAAAATGAAAAATATTGCCAGCTTGTTTGTACTTGTATCATAGTGATATACACATAATATTAAAATTTGTTTCATTTTTAACTATTAAAAATAATACCTTGACCAGGTAAATAGTGATTAATTGTTAGCTGATCATATTCATATGGTACATTGTGATATTTTTCAAATAGCACATTTAAAAATTTATAATCTTCAGGAATAGGAGTAATAGGTTTATCAAGATCTACTTTGTTTGAACCATACTGAAATTCATATCCAAAGTGTTTGACTTTCCTATGTTTTAGGTCACATGATTCTGATATCAGAAAATAAATATTAATATTGTCATAAATTTATCAAATCCTAATATGTTATGTTTTATGTAAAAGTAATAAAATTTTTCTACCTTCATTGCTCCAACTAATTGAATTAATTAACATTTTTTCTTCTTCTTCAGTTATAATATTTTCTATTAATTTAAGTCCAGGTGGAAAGTCATTAGACCAATCTTCACAATCTAACTCAGGAACTAAAACAAAATTATAATACATAACTTTCATTTCTATGTTTCATTTGTTTTGAAGAATATTTAAAAATTTATTATATACCTGCTTCTGTAAATGCTGCATACAATGGTGTATTCTGCCCCTTAATCTTTATTAGACCATGAATTTTGTTATATAAACAAGCAGCATCTTCTATTGAATACAATTTTATAAAACAATATGATTTGTTTAAAGGCATTACTAAATCATATTTGTTAATCAATGGATCTATAATATGTTGTAACATTTCTCTCTGAAGCCCAGTTACTAAACCAGCATTGCAAATCATTATGTACTGGAATAAAATATAACATCAGTATAAATTATACATTACTGTTAGTAACAGAACATTATCATTTTAATTAAATATTAACCTTTGTAGGATTATCACAACAATTAATATTCATGTCTCTAAGAAGTCTGTAATGAGCCCTTTTTTGTTTACGATGACTCTTTTTACTCATTTTTTCTTCCAATACCATTATTTTTAATAAATATTAAATTACACTTATTTATTATAAATATATAAATACAGCATTGAACACAGTAGGCTTCCATTTATTTATTTATAATCATAAGAAAATAGTATTGGTACTTTGCATTGGGTTCGATTACATGTACATACTATATGTCATTAAGCGATGTTAAGAGGTAAGAATGTTTGTTTTTATATTTTACAATTGATTTATAAATTAAAACTTTAATTATAATTTAATTGTAAAATTAAATCACCCATAAAAAGTAACCTCAGATTCGACCGTTGCGCCATCTATACAAAAACGGCGGAAACTACTCAACAATTTATCGATCGATTTTCCAAAACAAGGTGAACAGCTGGTGGCATCTATTAAAAACAGCAGAAACTACTTGCCAACTTATCGATTGATCCTCTGACAATCGGTAAGACGTTAAAAACTTCTTACAATCACCGACGAGATACTGTTACAGTATCTTGTCGGTGCAGGTGCTAGTGAACCGGAAGATCGATCGATAAGTTGTCGAGTAGTCTCCGTCGTTTGTAAATAGATGGCGTACGGGTTGAATTTCTGGTCATCCAGAACAGTAACTACAAAGCGAGCACCCCCCTCTGCTTTACCAGTCACTCTTTTACCGCACCACCACGCATAGACTTCTGAAAAGACACAATTTTGACACCCTACAAGACCAGATCATTATTAAAATAATTGTAAAACAAATTTGTAATCACTTCATACGCCTAAATAAATAAAACCTTCGAAAACAGGTAACCTAGAAGCAAGTATTATATTATTATTAATTATAATATTTTTCTTAATATTAACATTAGATATCTTGAAATTTGGCAGCATTATTGTACTTCCTTTGTAAAATTATATTGGTATAACTTAATTCTATTTTTTTCAAAATAATTCAAGTGGAAGGGAAGTAGTATACTTTCAAACAAATTAACACTTTCGCTATCAGCTATTATTTGGATAATTGTGTACCGTAGATTACAAAGTTATAAGTTCACAATGCTTTTCTAAAATGCAAAATAAAATAATGCAACCTTGCATATTAATATCTCTATGCTATATTATTTTCAAAGCTATAGTGCACCATTTCTAATGTTGGTATCTATTTTTTCAGGATTTACTATTCGTCCCATGGAGAGTTCTTTTTAAAATGAGTGCAACTAACTGTTCGTCGGTACGTTATGATAAATAGTAAGCAATTTAGTCTGGAATGAAACGAAACGTTCTCCGGATTACGTTGCGAGCAGTATCGAAGCGAATTGCTCGACGCTGGACCAGAAGCATGGTGTGCGAACGTCTCGAACGATCACGGTTCACCATTTCCTCGACGGATGAAGTGAAAGCCATGATCGAGGCTGGAGTAGAATGTAAAGAAGTCGGTGCGAATCGAGAGAGGGAAACCGCTTTGCCGTCCAGTTACTCCAAGGCAAGCTGAAAGGAATGTCGAGCGCCGTGCATCGCGACGCCAACGAGTTCTCACACTGAGCATCTCTAATCAACAACGCGATCATCGACGACCCACCCCTTCTGGTAAGTGAACCACCCTTTTCTTCCGCCTGGAACCAGCACTTCCGTCATTATACTTTACAGTGTAAAGTTTACACGATTCTCGACAACCCTTATACCTAGGAGCTCTTTCAACCATCCTTAGGATTTCTAAATTTATTGTTAGATCCATAAATGGTCCTCTGGTACCATTTCATTCAAGTGTTATTTTACTGAAATTACAAGTGCAAACTAATATTTTTAGCAACCCTCATATTACGATTTTTAAATTTAATTGCACGTATGGTGTTCTGGGACCATTTTATTGAAATTACAAGTGCAAACTAATATTCTCAACAACCCTTATATTGGGAATTCTAAATTTAATTGTTTGGATGGTTTTTTCAGACTATTTGACTGAAATTACAAGTGCAAACTAATATTCTTAACAATCTTTGAATTGGGATTTCTAAATTTAATTGTTTGAATGGCTTTCTGGGACCATTTTACTGGAATGGTAGGTGTAAAATAATTTGCTTTGCTTAGTTAAAAATTCAGGAGAACCGACGTGGTTTTTTTTAATATGAAAAGGGGTTAAACTTGTCCGCTTTTACTTACTAGCTTTATATAATCGCCTTGTCGAGGATCGTTTCCCGTACAATTCATTGAACAAACATATAAGGATTCGGGTACTTGTTCGAAAGGAACAAATGTCTTCCGTGATGCCGTAGGGTACATCGGTAATTGTCGTCACACTTTCAATGCAATAGGAAAATTAATAGAAATTAAAGAAAATTTTAAATAGCATTAATATTGTGTTAGGTTGACTATAGAGGAAGCGGTCGGTAGCTGGTGTTTCAAATTATTACATAAGCAAAAGAACAAATAAACTCTAAATAGCATTAATAATATATTAATAATGCAAGATATCAAATTAATTAATACTCTGTTAAGTTTCCTATAACGGAAGCCGTGGATGGCTGGTGCCCCAAATTATTAGAAAAAGAAAAGAAAAAATAAACTTTGAATAATATTAGTGTTATATTAATAATGCAAGGTACCAAATTGAAAGCTTGGATTTAAAAATTAATAATTAGTGTTAAAATTGATAATTACACACATCCGTTTTCGCTGAGGCGTTTAATGTGTTAATCACACGAAGTAGCACATGAAAAAGTTAAATTAAAAAATGAAACGATTCTGCTTTGAATAATAAAATTGCAATTAGTCTGCCTTATTATATACCTATATACATACTTGCATTCTCACTGCGGCATCTGTCATAATAATACAGGAGAAAACATAGCTGCAACAACAGAAATTCTATTTTATTTCTTATTTAAATTTATTCAAATGAGGATTTTGAATATTGCGCCCATTATTTGTGTCGCCTAAACATGCAATATAATACAAAAAACTAATTCGCTTGGATGGAAATAGAATACAATACATAAAATATTGTTTTCGAATTTATAAGAGTTTTTTCTTCTTTTTTTAAATTAAAAAAACATGTCGGATGATATAACGCACGTTATGTGATGTAATTATAAATATCTCTGAACGTTTCATCGAATGTTTCCCATAAGCAGAAGGGTGCCGCAATAAAAATCGATTGTACTTACATTGTACAATGCAAAACAAGTATACATTCATCGATCTAAACAGTTTTATGTAACATCAATGAGATACGATCGTTTAGAAGCTAATTGTTCAGTTAGGGAAAATATATTATTCCTCGAATGAGTTACTCAAGTATACGGGATGTTCCATAATACAATCAGAGAAGAATTGTTGATTACTATCAGAGTTGGCAACTTTTGAAATATTATTGCAAGTAACATGTCATTTTATTTAAAAAAGTAGAATAATATGGGCGATGGATTTTTATGAAAATTCAAGCATCATTTACATCTAACAATGAATAATTTAATTTTTGCATAATGATTTCAGATGATAAAATAATAGTAAAGTAGATCTTATTGGATTAACTAATTTTGGATAATATTTTCCCGCTTTTTTATTTATTTTTCTGTAGAGGCTGCATTGGTATAACTTGGTAAGGGGTAGGATATCCCCCCCCCCTATAAGTGGAAATTCTAAAATTCTAAAATTTAAAAATTCGAATGATTTTGAAATTTTTAGATTCCAAGCATTGTCTGTAAACCTAAGGGAGCTGACCCACCCCCACCGAAAATCCTAGTTACATTAATGACTGGCTGATTTCTCGGTGAACTCTTTAACCCTTTAACCCTTACATTAACTCTTTCATCACTAAAGGTGATTATGATCCCCCAATATCGAACACCTACTCTGTTCTAAAGGTAACTATATTTATCCATCGCCAATCTTTTCTGGTACACTAAAGGTGTAATTCGATACCTCCTGATTAATTGATGGAAGAAGGACATGAATTTTGTGCCGTGTTCTTTGGCACAGGAGGTGTAACCATTACGCTTTACCTACATATCTTTCAGTGTATCTATCTACCGCGCTTAACGAAATCCAGGTGAAAGTACATTACAATTTGCGTGAACGCGTGTACGGTTCTGCCAGCACGTGTTTGCGTTCCTTATTATAATTGGGGCATCGTTTACACACCGTTACATTACGCTATGCCGTAGAACGGTGTTACAAAGTGAAACCGAGAGTCTTGAATTTACTCGAAATCAACATTATAGAATATTTTTTTGCCAATTAGTGGTGTGCATAGAACGTTCACCAGCATAGCAAACCGTGAAACGTACTGTTCCTTTTCTTCCTTTAACAGTTTTGTTTGCGAAACTATGCTACCAATAAATTGATAGGAAAAATTAACAGCATAGGCCTTTGATTGCTGTAAGTAACAACCATTGATTTTTTATTAAGAATACCGATGAAACATTTACTTAGGCATATTTATTAAATCTTAAGCTCTAAATTGATGTACCATAAGTGACATTTTATAATACTTTTATGTCATCGAATTGTTTTACACTTTAGACTTTTTGAAATATGTCATTGTGAGAGTAATTGGTAATCAGCCATATTGTACTGAACATTTTTATGAAAGGTTTATGTAGTCTTTTTAAGCGAACTTTAAGCTTTAAATTGATATACAATAACTGCCATTTTGTGATCATTTTCTGTCATGAAATTAGTGTCATCTATGAAAAAAGGAACATGTAAATGTTCTACTACTACCCACCATTCGTTCTGTAGCAAAGATATCGATGCACTGTTTATATAGCATTTTTAAACAAACTTGAAACTTTAAATTGATGTGTCACAAGTACCATTTCACGCTACTTTTATGTCATCATATTGTTTCACACTTTATATTTTTCGAAATGGGTCATTGTTGATTATAATTGCTAATCCGCCATTTTCTACTGAACACATTAATAAAAGTTTTACATAGCATTTTTAAGCAAACTTTAAGCTTTAAATTGACGTGCCATAAGTACCATTTCACGTTACTTTTATGTCATCAAATAGGCGTCAAAGATCGAATAGCTGATCTATTGAAAAAGTTGGAAATTTTTCTTCCCTGGTTTTCCTCTCGATCGAAGCCGTTCGAGAAATTTAATAACGCTTGACAGCGAGAGACCATTCTTCTCGACAAGAAGCGTTCCCTATTAGCCAGTCTCACAGGTTTCCATTCGAGGGCAGCCGTCGATTGATCGTTAAATTGACATTCCTCGGAATCGCTTGCTTTCTAAGCTAACTTAGCCGTCACGTGCGACGCCATTGCCACGCGGATATTTGTGCATAGACACGTGCAATGTTTGACGTTTACTCGTGACCACCATACCTGCATTTACATTTTACAAGGACTGCGTGCCGCACTTTGCGTGTTAACGTTCACTGCTCTCTTTGCGAATGTTGCACTATCGTCCCACGCGATACTGTAATTTATGTAATACAATTTTCCGATATCGAAACAAGACACTGTTTGGACGATCGGGATGCATACTGTATCTAATTTTATTATGTCAGGTGTTTTTTCTGAATTAAGTAGGAATGGAATAGGTAGGGGACTATAGAGGGCTCAAGAAGGCTATAGTCCTGGGCCCTCCAACCCTTCCATTTACTATGTTAAAAAATATTTTATTGCTGCCATTTTTCTTTAAATGTTATTTAATTTTATTTAGAATAAATTTCAATTTTTGAATCAACTTTATAAACCAAGGGGGCCCTTCAAGGTTTAATAGCTCCAGGTATCAGAATTAGTAAAATATTTAGTTTGCTATGTTATTGATATAATACTAATGCCATTCAGAGTTTCTCTAACCCCTTTCTTTGATTAATTATTCAATTATATAAAATTGAAGCACCAGTTACTAGCAATCAACGCTGTAAGGGGGACATATCGATTTGGAGAGGTAATACAATTGAAAAAATCACTTATAAATGAGCTTTTTAAGTACGCTTTTTAAAACGCTAAAGGCCGCAGTGAAAATGGTCATGTATAGTCAGCCATAGAGAAACTTCGATTAGTAAGGAGGGCACCTCCATTCTAAGTTATTGTAGTCGATTTTTATCCTACATATTAATTAAAAAATATTTTACGTTAATTTTGTTAATTATCATATTGAAAATACAAACAATAATCTATTAAAGTATCACAACAACCTATTATTATTATCATCATCATCATAGTTTGAAAGTAAAAGTTGTAACAATGAAACGATTACTGGCTTAATTTGCAAGCAATTTTCATAATTGAAGGAACACAATAGCAGTGAATACAAATATGTGAAACGATATTTTTAGCCATTGAAAATGTTTCATCTAAGATAACGATGTTTAAACAACACATATAGAATGACTGAAAATTAAAGTTGAATGTCGTGTAAAACAATGTTGAAATTAAATATTTTGTTGATGGATACAGTGAAAGGATTTCTACGTACTTTCTCCTTCTGACTTATAACTGAGGAAGAAAAGCGGAAGTAATAGATCAGATTAAGCTATCTGATACCGAAGTTCTCACAGCTCTTTGTACTCTGCATTTTTTATTGATGTACCGTTATTGATACATGATATATCGGTTATAAATGATACTTTTGCTTAAATTCGTAATAAGAATTTAAAAAATGGGGCAATTTCAAAATTTTAAATAAAATGATCAAAATTCTTATTAATTTGAATACCTCTTAATTAAAATATATAACAGAGTGTGAGTTATCTAAAGATATGAGAAAAGTTTAAGTTACAAAAGTTATATGATATAAAAGGGGCTATAATATAATAGTAATAATTTTTCTTACCACCTTGTATATTATATTAAAGTGATGCGTGAACAGCATTGGCAATACTGCAATGGAAAAACATTGCGGGATGTTCTCTTGTTCGTTGCATACATATCAGCCACACCTGAAATGTAAAATAAAAATGTGAGTGCAGTGATTGATGCATTTCACCTTCCTGCGTGCACATGTACATACACTGGTATGCATTCCCATAAATAAAAACCATGTATATACAAGTACCGTTGATTGCATTAATTACAATTTTTATATAACGTTTTTTAAAACACATAATAACCGGTGAGCAATTTTATCGCGTTCAATTAATTAATAAGAGGAAACTCTTTCAACTTCCCTTACTTAAATAATATACTCGAATAGATACGTAGAAAACCGGACACTATGAGCAAAAAATAAATTTAACACATGTTATTAACTGGTATTCTAGATCTATCTAGGTGACCTAGATATTCGACTGAAATTATAAATTATTTTGCATTTTAGATATTTATAACGGTTCATAAATAATAATTTTTCTACTCTTAATCCTTGAACAGTGGAGTTTTATATATTTCATATGAACATGAAATACAAGATTAAATTAAAAATGTCCGTCGTCCGAGGGTTGAACCATCACATTTCGTAAAGCAGCACCAGATCAAAGGGAGGTCTAATCGTAAGAGGGGCTTAGCCCTGTATTCTGTTTCCAGGGGGCTCCCTTCTAAGATTTCTAAATTTTATTTTCTACTATTTTTACAATACTTCGTTATATCTATTACCCATAATTTCAAGTGCCTAATAACTAATAAGTAACATAATTCCTAATATGTAATACGAATGATGGATTGCAAGCTGATGGAACGATGAAATGACTATGATGGAAACTCAAGTGTCACCTACATTTGAATGACATAGTAATCAATCCGTTAAGAAGATATCAGAATCTGAAGAGAAATCAAGCTTCCACTATCGAGATTCATCCGGTGTTCGATAGAAATCGGCGGAAAAGTATTCAGGTCGAACGGCGCTCCAAAACTGCACGCTCAAACGGGAAGTAATTAAAATAACGCTTGCTCGGGTTTCGTAAACGGCAAGAAAAATACACACACAAAAAAATGAGATACTAAAACTAGACACGGTGTGGCAATACCACGAAGCTACGTACAGTTGGTGTTTCAAAACGTTTCGATTTCCTTTCTCCGAACGTCTGCTTGCTGTCCTGATGAATCAGACGCTGTTAAAAAGTTCAAGAACGCAAGGAATTACTGTTTCATTTCGACATTTCATCACATGCCAGGTTTCTTTCCTTCTTAATAAGCATAAACAAGGTTGATCGAAAGCGATACGAGGTTTTTTTTGGTAAACATGTTTGACATTTTGAGGACGATGAACTCATGGAAAATGATTATAGCGAAATGTTTTACTCTAATTAAAAACTTGAAACCATTAAAATTGTGTGATCAGGATGGAATTAAGATTGCTGGGACCCCAGGGTTATCAAATTATTTAGGGGCCCTTTGGTTGATGAACTTGGTTCAAATATTTAAATTTATTCTAAATAGAATTAAATAATATTTAATCGTAAAAAGAAAGAACAGCGTTACAATATTTTTTTATAGGGAAGACTTAGGGGTCCCAGGACTATAGCCCCCCTTAGACTTCTCTTTAATTAAAACATTGAAATTTATTCTAAATCAAATTAAATAATATTTTATTGTAAAGAAAAAAGGCAACAGTAAAAGAATTTAATTCAATATTATTTTACATGGTAAATGGAAGGCTTAGAAGGGAGCCCCCTACATAATGAGCCCAGGATTGTAGCTCTCCTTAGATCTCCCTCTAATCCGACTCTGTGTATCTGGTAGGTTTCATGTGAAATTAATTAAAATTCGAATTTGTCTCTAGCGACATCAGGGATTAGTATTTGAAACTGTTTAATAAATAAATTGTATCCGATTTTCTCGCCGTTGTAACATTGTTTTGGAAAAATGAAGATGTTGAATAGCGGTGTGCGTAAAGTCACGGAATTCAGAGTGAGTTATCTAATCGTTAGATGTGAACTGGCTCTTGACAATTGGAAGATCCTCGCCAATTGTTCTCACAACAATGACATCAGCTGGGAACTGCTATGAAAGAACGATCGTTCGCAAGATAACATAGTGACTTCTTAATGTGAGAATCACTGTTACAATCCAGCCAAGTTCCCTTTTACTCACAATATCTGAGATGAAAGAAAATTTTGCGAATGGTAGTTCCTTTTGCACATTCCTGTGAACTGGTTTTTGTAATTCAATTATCACCTTGTGTCTCTACTTTTATTGCAGACAAAGCTTTTTCCTCGTCTTAAGATTAGTTCAAACTTATAATACATACCAATATCTGTTCATTTTCTAAAAAGAAATAATAACTGAGGGGTTCAATGCAAGAATGATACAGCTCAATTTTAGTAAATTTTACAGAAATTAATTGTAAGAAAAATTGCTTAAAAAATTTGTTTTCTTAAATAAATAATAAAATTACAATTGCTAAAAAAATGAAACTGTCTGCACCCAACCCTTCGATTGTACCTTTGGATGCAAGAAGAGTATTAAGCAGCAAAATGCTTAATTAGAATTTTACATTCTTTTCTACATAATCTCTAATTGTAAGTTTCATTCATAAGTCTTCATATTTTACATTTTCGAAATTTTCGAAGTTGTAGCAAATTTTGTAAATTAGTATTGATTAATTGATCTGTGCTCTTTAAAAGATAAGAAGCTTCTATGAAAAAAAGCTTCAAAAGTTTCTTCTTGTCATTGAAGTCCTCCTTGCATCCATCAGTGCAATTATTGGAGTAAAAATAAGAATAGGTATTCTAGATGGAATTTTGTTATCTGGTAGAGAGGAGGTTGTTCCTCTGCAAGGACCAGAAGTCCTCGTACGATACCAGTTGTTCATGCAAAAATATGCGTCCTCGGTTTGCAGATAAAAGTGTTTGCAATAAAACCTAGAAGTCCTTTCGACCGGTCATGATTCTCGACCTTGAGGACATGCAAAATATTTGCAGCAGACTTCACCGTGAACTTGAAAGAAAAAATAAATTGCATTTGTGGTATTTGTAAAACAGTGACGACTTGTAACCTGTCTTTAAATTGCAATGAGTTAAAATTAAAAACTCAATTAATATCCGCATTAACCACATTAATGTTATTAGGACCTTCTTTTGGGCTGGAGTAGAATTTTAAACCCTTAGAATATTAGAATATTAATATTAGAATCTAAAAAATTTTGGAATGTTAGAATTTTAGAACCTTAGAGTCTCGGAAATTTAGAACTTTGGAACTTTGGAACTCTGAAACTTTGGCACTTTGGCACTTTGAAACTTTGGAGTTTTAGAACTTTAGATTTTTAGAATTTCAGAATTTTAGAATTCGAGAATTTGAAAATTTTAGGATCTTAGAATCGCATTGTCAGAATTTTAAAATGACGAAGGGGTTAATCCACATTTTTATTTTCGAAATTGACAAATATATCTATTTTTATACTTTGCAGTATTGCTAAGGGGTACACTAATATTCTAATGATAATAATCAAATTAATTAATTACTCTCTTTTTATACACCATGGGCATAAGAATATCTTAGAGTTTATCAAAAACAAAATTGCAATTATAATTATTATAATTGTATTGTCAATATCAAAGGCAGACGGATAGGGAATCTGTAATATTTATTATAGTTGCGGTTAAACGTGCGATTGTGAGAATCTTTAGGAAAGTACTTTCCCATGCATGGAACTTCTTCCATCGTCAAGAGAAAAGGTTAACCAGCAATGGTTGAGGCTGTACGTTGTTACAAGATAGACTGATTGTGAGACTCGTTCATTAAACGCACCCTCAGAAAAATAACAAATAGTAATTTCTACAAACAAACTAACTCATTCTCAACCTTAAACGATAATTGTTAAATACCTTTCTAATTAAACACTTAAATTCTTGTTTTTTTTTCAATATAAATGGAATCATTAGAATTATTATAAATTCACCCTCAGATGGCGGACCATGGAGAGAGCTATAATTTTAATTTAATTTCGTATTTCACACTTTCATTTTCTAAATTTTACACTGTTCTATTATAATTATTCTTTGAATACCTGAAACCCGTTCGTTAAAAAGTTATACATTTAATTTTAAGTTAATATCCTTGTACATCTTTTGTAAGTTTAGATCTCGATTGACCTAGTCTCCGCTGTTCAAGGGTTAATTAAGAAAAAAGTGTGAACTATGAATGACAATTGAAAACAAGTACGTTTTGAAAAATTTAAATATAAATGCGTCTTTATAAAAAATTAATAAAAATCATAATAATTACTAACAGTTATCGCATTTCTATTGTTTAAAACTGAGTTTTTCCATTTGAAACGGATCTTGTGTCATCCTTCTTACATATCATCAGGACTGTCTCAAGTAAATTACATGAAAATTGTGTCACATAAATCGTGAGAAACACACTGTACGTCACTATTGTATGTTCCATTAGCAATAATGATCTACGTCCTAATGACTCCGACGTGTCTATTTCTTTAAGTCAAGGAATCAATCGTGTATTGGTTTTTTTAAACATAATGCAATGATTTCATTATACTTATATCCTTGAATCCTCGGGGAATTATCGGAAATAAAACTTTCTACAATTTTTTACCATTGTGTCAATTTGACACCAGATAATAAAACTGAATGGCGGATAAGGATTCAACCGTAGCAAATTGAATTTATATAAATGATTTAATCAATATTTTTAGAAGAAAGGATTCTTCGAGTCGTAACGGTTGTTGACGATCTTACAAAAATAGAATTGAGGAAGGTGTTGCGAATGTTGAAACCGGTCGATGGTCAACCGATTGGCCATGATCTTGGATGTTGGCCAGAAATCCTGTTCACCATTGATGACCGGTTTTAACATATCCCAAGAAATACATACCCATAGCGTATATTTGATAAAAGTCCTCGCGTCTCCTTTATTAAATACAGAATCATCAATCGTATATCCAAGGCCGGCTTTAGCGTGTGTCACCCTAAGTAACATCTTTTTCGCTCCCTTCCCCTTCAGTTGCTTAATAATGGCATATGCAAAAAAGATTTGATTGTGATTAATAGTTACACAAATTTTTGTTTTACGAATTGAATATTGCTACCATCATAAATGAAAGATTAAGATCCATTACATGGATAAATGAAATTCATAGAGATGATATTTGATAGTTTCAAAGATGATTTTATTACAAACAATATTTGTAATAGAATCGATCAATTAAAGATTCTTTTCCATCAAAGCCTTGGTTGGATGTAGAAAGTAACATTGGTTGATGCGGTTTATCAGTCACGCATATTTTAAAACAGAAAGCAGCTGTTAAGTCTATTCGAAAGTGAATCGAATTCTTCTAAACAGGAAAAGGGAAACCTTGTTATGTCCCAATAAGTCGTATTCTTTTTTGTAAATACATACTTTGGTCATAGGTAACTTGAATTTCTCTTAAGACTCCCTAGACTCTTTCGAAGATTTCCTTAGAGTCTCCCAAGGATTTTCCAAGGTTCTGTCTAAACTCTTCTTACGCTCTTCTTAGGGTTTTCCTAGTTTCTCCCAAAGCTCTCCCAGGGCTCCTCCAAGGTTCTCCTAAGGTACTCTCTAGGCTCTCTCTAGGTTCTCCCTAAGTCCTCCTAAAGCCTTCCTGGTCTTTTCCTAGGCTCTCCCAAAGCTCTCCCAAAGTTTTCACAAGGATCTCCCAAAGCTCTTTTCTTAAAACCAAAGGCAAATGATGCGAGACCTTATTTCCTAATTTCTCCGTCATATTTTACTTTTTGCAATATTTGCCCTTATATTATTTCTTTCCAAACATAAACTAATCACAATTATAATCATTTCAAATACTATAAATTCTACTATACCACGAATGCCTGAAATTATCAACCAGAGTTTTGCAAATGAAATTCCTAGTAAATGAAATATCATTCGATATTTCATAATAAATGAATCGTATCCAGTTCCACGACTGGCGTAATTAAGTGATTAAAAATTCTCCTCCAGCTCTTAAATATGTTTCTAAAGACAAATTATTCATGCAAGAGTATGTCTCTTGTATATGCTACGGGTAAAAGTGGTCGGTGATTATTCTAAAGCTCCATATTCATGAGATCAGTCACAAATGGAACTTCTATCACGGTGACTGTTATTGAACATTTACAAATGTTAATGTTTCGCTCGAGGTGCGGTTTATTCAACCGAAAAGAAGGTTCTGTTTCTTGAACGGTGTCTTTCGTACAATTATATAGAGAGTTGTACATTTTCAGCTGGATATCCTTGAAGGAGATGTCAACGACCTGGTGACAAAGATGAAGGAATTTCGTGTCGCGTTAGTATGCGAATTCATCTGATTAGTCAATATAAACGTGAATTTTATTAGGAGTTATTATAATGGCAAGATAATTTATTTTTTCAAAGTTTTTTACGTCAGATAACTCTAATTATGGTTGAATTATTGATTGAGATATTGTAAATTTATATTGTTTCCACTGTCCAGTGGCGTAATTGGAATTTTCGCATAGCTTTATCAACAGTGTTAACGTTTGGAATTTTGGAATTTCAGAATTTTGGAATCTTAGAATTTTAAGATTCTAAAATTTAAAAATGTTGAAATTTCAGAATTTTAGAACCTTAAAATAATAGAATTTTGAAATTTTGGAAATCTGGAACTTTAGAATCTTATATTTTGAAATTTTTGAACTTTAAAACCGTACAACCTTAGAATTTTGAAATTGGAAAATTTATTTTTATTTCAAGTGCCGGCAATAATGCTATAAAAGTGGGACAATGGCAGATAATGGGTTAAGTTTGTGGCTAACATTCGTTTCGGTGTATTTTCTCGTTCAACTCATGCGGAAAGTTTCACGTGATCGAACGACATAAATCCAAGCTTTAAATCGCTGCAGGGAGATATGTGAACGCCTCGAGACACAAATGTCCCGCTCACTTTTTCTTTGCGAAACGCATACTGCTGAGAGTGTTGCGCCAAACGAGGAAATGCAAGGCACGTGAACTAACCACGGATAGCCTTTTTCATCCAAGTCCTTCGTTGGATCTTGCTGAATTTCATGAACTTCCATCAACCTACTCTCGAACATTTCTTTTTTACTTTCACGGTGAAAGTGAAAGTTTTTTTCTAAATAGTTTACGTCAAAATGATAAATTTCAGATGTATATTTCAGAAACGCTTTTTAAGAAACATGTTGCTTTTCATCAAAATATAGACACCCCTTTTCTTTTTATTTATTTCGTGGTATGAGGGTGTAAAAGTCGAAAGATCGCTGAAAATTATCGACGATTATTTATTTTATTTTGGGGTAAGATTGCAACATTCAACGTGTTTTTTCCGAAATTTTCGTGCTTTGAATACTACGTGGATTTTGAAACATAGAAAGTCTGACATGATTTGATGACATAAAAGTATCACGAAATAGAACTTATATCATATCAATTTACAGTTTAAAGCTTAAAGAAAATCACTGTATAAACGTTTCATTAATATTTTTTACACGATTTCATTTAACGGTACTCATCTCTTAATGAACACAGACAGGGCTATTTTTAAGCAATTTTTGGAGGATATAAAAGGACTGTTGCACGCTATAATTCTTAACGAATGAATTCTTTATTCGAAATTTCAGACACGAACAATGACGTCCGAGTATTGGTGTTGTGACACTCGTAAGATTTTGGTGAGAATACATAAATAATGTATTCCTAATTTCAAATTAAAACGACGCGACGTTAATAAATGAGGATTATTTTTTTATCTGAAGGAAATGATTTTTTATCAAAGTCAGACTGAATATTCATATTTTTAAGTATTAATTTCAATGTCAATGGTATTCATGACGTTTGCGATAATAGTTGTTCGTTTAGTCATGATTTCATGATTTTTTGAATGGAATAAAGCCGATTTCGATTAACTAAATCCTTTAATTTGGCGTTTCTCAAACCTTCTATAAATGCATGTCACCAAAAATGGTAATGTCCCGAGTCCGTCACCCTTCTCTCTAGGCGTCCCAGGGAAGAATGACAATGTGTGGAGAAGGGACCCTATAAATATAGGTCTCTCGCCTCCCACTACTTGCGCGTAAAAATTTGAATTGATACTTCTTTATTATCCGTATTTCTCTGCTATATACTAAATTTTGTAATGTTTAATAATTGAAAATTATATTACTATCTTGTCTAAATTATAATCTGTAATAGATAGGTACCTTTAGAACACTGGCAACCACGTTTCTAACAGTATGAATTCACCCTGATGTTTCTTTAAACATGTTCTACTTGGGTATGCAATATTATGGTGGTGTAGAGCAGCATTTGCGAGACCACTCCTTATTGCGGACGTTATGGAATGGCAACTTGGTAAACTTGGTAGTCCTTGAAGTAGTACTAGCAGAAATTTCGGCCTCTTCCTAGTACATAATTCACATTTTGTAAACAGGTCATAAATGTTATTTTTAAACAAGTGTAATTGTTAAAGAAATCATTGCAGAATTTTAAAAACACGTGTGCTCTGACTTACTTAAATTTTCAATTAATAATTTAGATATTAGACGAAAGATGAAATAGACTTACCTAGTCAATTTTGAATAAAAATTAATTTTCCCAAATTATATTAGTAATAATTTATCAAATTTTTTTCAAAAATGGCAATTTTCTATTTTTATAGACAAAGTGTACCTTTCATAGAAAACTGTTTTATATAAAATCTAGCAGTTCATACTCTCATGTTATTTCATTATTAAAGTATATCGAGATAGTAGCACGCGATTCAAGGATTGCTCGCGCTTTTTACTGCAAACGCGCTGATTATACGCGTTGCTGCAATATCTTGGGAGAATACGAGTGAAAGGAACAGCTTATGAACTCACGATACTTCTGCCAACAGTGGTTCCGTTTTATCAATTTATACTAAACATTTCTAAGAAGACAGTGAATGAAACTAATGAATGTATTAAATTATTTTATGAAGATAGAAGAAATATAAAAGTGAATAGAAATGTACAAAACTAAACACAAGCAATCTAATAATTTCTTTGTAATAGGCTTTGTGTTTAGAATGAAAATAAATAAATAATTAAAAGCGATTACTTCTTATGAAATCATAAATAATATTATAGGCAAAATTCCTTCCAGATAAAAATACTACCTAAAGAAATGTTCAATACCTTCAGTTAGCTGCAATCAACGTGTAAAATAAAAAGTAATAATTAAAAAAAAAGATTATATCTATAATTACAGAGAAGTATATTGGTATCGCTTTGGAATTTAACGAATCGATCTAGAATTACGAATTCCAGTCATGCCCGTTAAGCACCCAAGCTGGAACGGGTATTGCCTTTTACCATTGTTTCACGCTAAACGATTACCAACGCTATTGTTATGTAATAATTTCGTTACCTCATTTAATGGTGCACGATTTGATATGTGTGCGTGATGAGATAGTGCATCGTTCGAGACCCCATTCATGTACCCTAAGAACGTATTTGCAAACGAATACCAAAAATGGTTCTACACAAGATGTGTAAAAAAGGCCACGGAAATAACATGAAGTAGATACTTACTTCATGTTGTAAGAAAATAAACAGTCCTTCAGTCCTTTGCAATCAGCAGTTCCAATTTCAAGATACGGCTAATTAAAATTGGACGATTCGACTTCCATGTCATTTTTTTAACTTTGATAAAATTTCGATGGGGTGGTTTATTTATACAATAGTTATTTTTATACTATTTCTGCGACTGACGTTATTTCCTTGGCTCTTTATAATTCTCGCTGTCGAATAATATTTTCTATATTAGGCTCGTAGCGACAATTATTGTACAAAAACCATTATGTTAATGATGAGAGCTGTGAAGCGTAGAGCGTTGGTGGAGTACGTTCTGACGAATCGTTTATTTATGCATTCACCATGATTACTTTCTTAGAATTCTCCATTACCACATTCGTGTTTGCGTATGATAACCGTACCGTGAATAGGTGTTTAATATTTTTGTCACTTGTAAAAGTTGAATTTCAATCATGTCTAATTTTAGACGTAGGCTTATGCTAGTGTTGCATAATCTTCACTTTAATTTTTATTTTATTTCAGATTGAAAATTCATGTACTGACGAAGAATGAAATTAGGCTAATCACAATGACGTCGAAATATTTTCTTATTGCCATAACTATAATATACGGTGAGTATTTTATCATATTTCTTTTTTATATTAAATTAGAGCATGAAAAGCGTAGTAAAGATAATCCAAATTTTAAGGAGATTTGTTTTGAATTTTTCACACGAGAACTTTTAGAAATTGTATTTGTTTCAATATTTGAACGTAGACACGGATTTCATTAAAAACAAAAGGAAAAAACATTGGTTTTTACTATGTTTTGTTTTTTATTCGAAATTTATTAGTCTGACGCCTACATTATTTAAAGTAAAAAAACTCGAAATCTGACACCAGTATTCTAACTGAATTAATTTCATTACAATTTATTACAAGAGTTATATTATACTAAAAGCCTATATCGTCAAAACATGTTTTGATGACTCAGTGAATAATTATTTCTTCAAATTGCTGATTTTAGAAAAGCAGGTAATTAGAATGGAATATTTTAGTTAGAATAGTAAAATATTAGGCTGTTAGAATTATTAGAATGTTAAATTATTAGAACTATTAGAATATCAAACTATTAGAATTGGTATTAGAACTATTAGAGTATTAGGCTATTAGAATCATTAGATTATTAGACTATTAAACTATTAGAATTATTAACATATTAGAATATAATAAAAACAACATAGCAATTTATATAAAAATAACCAGTCAAAGATGTGTTAGAAAATGACAATGTACAAATATAAGAAAAGAAAACATTCAAATGTTTCTTTGAATCTCTGTAAAAAACTATTTCTTAAAAGAAACCACTCGAACTCATATATCCAATAATGCCAAGTGCTGATCAAAGGTTTCAGTAGAAATGCTTAAGGCGTTTCTTTATTACCAAATGGCTACTCTTTCCCACACTTGCCACGTACAGATGTACTACGTGTGTACACGTACATTTCTGCAACGTAAAAGAACTTTAATTTGTAAGCAAGGCTGTATACACATCATTACAGGATCGATCACTGAAAAATCCCGACACACCTTTCGTTTTCGAAATCTACACGTTTTGTTTATCGAGGACATCTATGTCCGTTTCAAATCAATCTTCTTAATTACATTCGATAATCCACAATTCGTAATTTAAGAAATGTGATTCAGTACTATTTTATTTTGTATCTTCTTTTCTAAAGAAAAATAAACTTTAACTACTCCAAATTAGTGGTGAATTCATAATTGTCAAATAAGAGGATCAAACAACTTATCTAAACGCTTATTGAGAATGCGAGCGAAGCTCAATTTCTCCCGAAAAATGTATTTCGTTTTCCAGAGACTCCTCTTACAAGTAAACCTACGGAAGTGTCAGACTCCAATTTTCCTGAAATTTGGATATGTTATAATACATGAAAAACTAAGGGACACGTATTTTTTTTATCGGCGGAAAAACACATTTAAGGGGTGAAACGACCCTTCGAAAATGGGGGCTAAAATGGAAAAATTGCGATATCTTTGAGACCAGTGAAGCGATTTTGATGATTTTTGGTATGAAAGTATCTTTCGGTAGAAGACGAAAATCGGCCTAGGTATGTTGGAAGAGGAGTGAAAATTAGGGGGTGAACTACCCCTAAACTGACCAATTTCTTGCTGCAAAAAATCAGTTTTGATCTGATCGAAGTAAAATCTGTTAAAACTTCAAGAGGAAAGCAAATTATGGAACACATATTTTTTTTATATATATAAATATTTGGGGGGTAAACAACTCCTAAATTGCCGCGCTCGTTTGGCATTGCGCATGAAACACCTTGTGAAACTATATTTTTTAACTGTTCGATCTTTTTAATATATTGGTTTTTTAAATCGCTGAATTCGAATCTGAAATCAGATTTTCAAAATTCAATATGGCGGATTGTTTAGCTACATTGTTTAAACAATTTTGTTATAAGCAATTAATATTTGTAACATATTTAATTCACTTCACATAACTAACAATAAATGTCAAAAGTTGATCTCATTGTATTTTGAAAGTCCCATGTCGAGTTACTGTTTATTCAAATAATTTTTCGAGTTTTCGTCCACCATATTGAATTTTGAAAATCTGATTTCAGATTCGAATTCGGCGATTTAAAAAACTAATATATTAAAAAGATCGAAGAGTTAAAAAATATAGTTTCACAAGGTGTTTCATGCTGAGCGACATAGATTATTGATCAAGGCAGACTAGCCCTTATTGAATGAGAATTGCGCTCATTATTGTGTTAGCAGCGAAGCGGATAACAGACCTAATTAGTATGGAGCTAATATTGATTTTCTACTGATTTTCTATCAATTTCCTATGCCATTTTCTATTAATTTTGTATTGATTTCCCATTGATTTGCTATTGATTTCTTATTGACTCTCTATGTGATTTCCAATTGATTTTTTATTAATACTATTATTATTTCTAACAACATTTTCCGAGATTCCCGAAAATATTTCGGTATTTATTAAAAAACGGAAGAGTTTCCCTTAATTGCTTCCTACCTACATCAAACAAACACACCTTTATGATACCTTCTATCAAAATGACATGTTCTAACGTTACGCAGTCTTGAATGTAATAAAGTTACATAAAGAAGTTACGCTTTATTGTACTTCTCCGAACAGTCAATAATTTACGATTGAAAAATAAGTACCTTTTAAAGAATGACTTCGTTTCACTTTTAGTTACAGAATGCTCGGCCCAAGTTTACAAGAGTCACTCGGTCGAGACCGCTGTAGTAATCAAACCGGCGGTTGTAAACGATAATTTTATTACACAAACGGTGTACGGATTCTTGGATTTCACCACTACGATTGGAAACACGGTGATGGTGTTCAGCCCGCAAAGCGAGCCAACAGGTATTCATTTTCTTTATAAGATATGCTGCTCGTTCTTCTCGAGCATCTTTTAATTTAAGCTATGCGACGTCCTGCGTTGTCGCCAACGCAAAAAGGAGTAAATTATCATGCTCATGGAGCAATACAATAAATTGAAACGAGGGGGGAGAATTTTAAGCAGCCTCGTTCCCGATCCGTACATATTCATCGAAATCTCTGAAGGTACTATAATTAACGTTAATTTCATCGAAGCTCAAAGTACCATACAGTGATATCATAAAGTTCTCTCAGGAGATATAATTTGAATAATAATTGTATTTTAACATATCGTCTGGTGGAAGTGAAAATAGACGAGTATGGTCAGACGTACCAAAACTTTAGTCATTAAGGATATGGATAGTTGCACTAGCATTAATACTAGATGTACTAATAATAGCGATTGAAAACGTGACATTTTGCAATTTTAATATTAATTAGATAAATTAATTATGCAAGGTAGCAAATTGGAAGCTAGAAATTTGAAATTTGGAAATCAATTAAGTATACTAATTATGTATGGCAACAAATGGAAAGCTTGAAGTTTGGTAATTAATTAATAATCTTGAGTAGGATAGCAAATTGAAAGCTTGAAAATTAACTGGTTATATTAATAATGCGGGGTACATAAAAAGGATGTTATTCAAGAGCAAACGCCTGGAATAATTTTGGTTGGGCCTTGACTATTATAATCTGATCCTATTTGTCACCTTATTGTTCCTTTGCAATCAATAATGCGAGGGTACCTATTGTTCGACGTCTACCTTTGATTTTTGGATCATTTACACGATAATGTATTCGAACCTTGGCTATGTATATTCGAATATAAGAACAGGGATTAGGGATAGAGGTTAATGGAACAATGAAATCTCTTTGACCATGGATGTAACATTGATTAATAGCTGTATTCGTTTATTTTAGTCCTGGTTATTGTTAAGATTTCCTAACGAAATTAAAACAAAACAAAAATTAGAAAATATCAGCACACTGATATAATCAACAATTTAATAAATTTGTAATTTTTATATATAATTTTTATAATTATGAATTATGCCAAACCAACAAAATAATATTTGAAACTTTAGAAAGCTTTAAAGAATCATCTGAAAATTACATAGTTATAATTGATCATCGATCCCGTCTTCCAGGCGGTGAAAAGGGAAAGAAAAGCAGCGGTCCGATTATACAAACGAAACCTAGCGAAACACAGGAAAAAGCGATTCCTAATATTCAACCAAGCAAAACACACAAAACGAATTCCGAAGAAGAAACGAAAAAACAGGCAAAAGGACCGAATGTTGTAAATTCCGTCATCGAACAGAATGTTATTAATGCCTCTGAAGATAATGGAATACGTTCTCCAAAGAGTCAGGTGAGATAAACTAACGAGTGTTTTCAAAGAATTACTAATAGACAGAGATACATCATTAACAGATAAAACGCATTTTAATGGGGTATAATGGTAAGAATAATGAGGTAGGTTGTTGAAACATAGATATTTTGATATAAATTGATGACACAAAAGTATGATAAAACACCACTTATTATACATCAAATTAAAGCTTAAAATTTTATTGAAATTACTATACAAACGACTCATCGGTACTGTTAATGTAAAATGACTGATTCGTCATTGTAGCAGACAGAGGTGACATTGTAGGGTGACATTGATTTTATGACATAAAAGTATCACAAAATATCATTGTATAAACGTTTTACCAAATGAAAAATTATTTGCTAGAAGAAACCGTGTGTTATTGAAAGTTAGAACATACTTGCGTCCACTGAACAAGGTTTTAACATAAATAATTGATTTCAGGAATTAGAATTCGGATTCTGACGTTAGATAATTGCAAAAAAAGCAATTAAGAATTTATATGATCCGTGAAGTTGAAATATTTATGTCTTCGAGCAGGAAGTAGGATACTTTCCCTTTCGAGAAGCTAACTTTTCCGGTTTAAGTCGTCTGTTCGTATTTATCTACCTACGTGTATACGAGCACATACACACCAAAGAAGAGATTTCTACTTTCAAACGTTCACGTAAACTCCACTTAAACGATTATTTTTCGATCGTTTATCGCCTGTTATTCAACAATATTTTCTACCAGTTTTATACCAATTCCAACCATCCCTGTCAATGCCATCAATTAATTATAATAAAAAGCAGTAATTACAATAATCTGGTACATCTACTTAAAAGTATCGGTTATATTTTTTAAAATAATCAGAAATTGTTTGAAAATACTCAGTCAAATTCAAACTCACTTGCAACATACTTGGATCCAATCTGTACAGATAACACATATTAACATAAGTCCCATCAAAGTGGTACTCAAATATTGAAAGCAATTTGCATAAATCTTTGTTTTATTACAAGTAATGTCTCTTACAGGAACCGAACACTCATACGCAGGTAGTAACAAAGAGTCCTGTAGTATCCTCGCAAGTGCAAGTAAAATCGAAGGACGAAACGCCTGGGGTTAAGAACAATCTCGCTGAACCTGAATACGACTTCCTGTCCAAGCAACCTGCCGAAATAATCGATGAAACGTACAAGGTACAAAAATTTCTTTCAAAATAATTATAGAAATTAATTTCTCTTGAAACAGAATAATTTATGTCTTTGATTGCACTTCAGAGTTTCTTCAATTTTTCTTGCACTCTTCTTCTTCTTTCTTCTTAAACTAATTTATATTATTCTTTAATGCTATAATAATCAAATGCGACGGAACTAATTAATCTAAATTTAAATTTAAATCATTAATAATTCTCAGAAATTAAAAAAAGATTTTACAAAAGCAAAAATTTAGAATAACAAAAAAACCACATGAAAATTAAGGGAAAAAATCAACTTTGGATATTAATAGGTTCAATTCTTTTTTTAATTTGTTATTAAGAAATATTAGTTTTACAAAGTGTATATGTATAAGTAAAGTGGTACGGTACCATGGAAAAAGCTATCTCTTCTAAACCATTGATCAATGATGCAATTTCACACTTATTAACTTTTCTCTCATTGCATATGATTAACATTGACACGGATTGTTCTACAGCTGCATGTAAATATGAGACAAGACGACTGAACCAGAAAATCTAGTTTTCTGCTTGGCGAATTAATACATTCTGATGTATTTGCCCTGAAAAGCTGTATTTTACTCAAGAGGAAGGTCAAAACTCTATTCAAGTATTACAAACAACATTCCCTGAAAGATCAATGAATATTCATACACTCCCATTCAAAAGTCTAAGGACCGTTACCTATTTTCACTATCTTTAATTATCTAATGTAAATGATTTAAATTATATATTGCCTTATTTCTTTGTATATTTAGAGATATTTGTACATACAATATTAGTTGTTTAATTCTTCAAATATTTTGGAAAATTAAACAAATTCTTTAAATAGACATATTAATTAATGTAGAAATAATTATTTTCTTAACGCTTTATAAAGTTTTGGTATGGGTCCTATGAAAGATTCTTAAAAAATGTTTGAAAATTTAAAGAGAAAAGCGCGGTGGCGCTTTTTAACGCCCCCAAGTGTCGAGAAGAAGACACTTAGATTTAAAATTAAATGTCATCGTCAAACTCATCACAGGTGCAGTTCGTTGATCTAAGATTTACACTTCAAGTTTACTCGGCTAACAATCTACTTATCGAAGAATCACTGTTGATTTTTCAGATTCACGTCAATCAGTTAACTCTTGCAAAATTATGGAAATCTGTACTCGTTTCCCTAAAAGTAAACAGATGCTCATAGCAGTAACATTATAAATAAACAAAAATCGTTAAACATTCCTGTCGTATTGATTTATGAAAAGCAAAAATTCGTTCTATTTTTGCAGTTGATTAATCTGAGACCTTCCTCGAAAGCGCATCCAAAGCCGAGGCCTACAGGTCGAAGAGAAAAAGAGAATCCAACCGGGCTGGTAACGAAGCTCGGTGGTACGATCGTTAAAGAAGGATTAACCACCGTCCACGAGACCAGCGTAATTGGAACCTACATAAACGGGAAATACGCTCAGGTGCTTCAAAGCTCGTCAAGAATTCTTTCTGGCACGCCACCGATTCCCGAAGGTAAGATCCGTCCGTCTAGCACTCAACGGATCCTGAAGACAATTGGACCGCAACAAGGAAAGCTGAAACCGCAATTGGAACCCACACCAACGAATCAACAAGAAGAATCATCGTTACCCTTAGAAGTTCTGTTTAGTGCTCCAGGTATAATAAAGACGATGGTCATCAGTGACTCACATTGTACATTTAATAAATTAAAATCTCAAAGTATTTATTGAATTTCGAATTAGAAATCTAGATTTCATTTAACACTAGAGCTACTGGCGTTCAATGTACACTGACTGTTAAATTAGAAATAAAATAAAAAAATAAATATACAAAGAGTGAAACATAAGCCAGCATATACAGTAATTCTTTAAAACATTTTAATACATTTTGTAATTTAAAATAAGAAACCTGAAACAAGTCATTTTGAGCCCTTTGGTAGTTCTAATGTTAAAAATCAAAATTTAACGTTACATGTTTTAATATTTCATTTGAAAAAAAATTGATATAATTTATACTATTAAAGAAAACAATTTCATGATGTTCCTTATCAAAGGTAAAATTGTTGTCCAATATAATACACAGTATACAAAATGTAAATGTAGCAGGATATTGATGATACTTTTTATTGGCAGGATCTACAGTGAGAAGCACACGAAAGAATAACAGTCCCAATCTACCCCGTCCAAAATTCCGCAATAAGGTGAACGAGGATTATGACAGTGGCGAGGTGCAACAACCGAAACAGAATAAAAACCGAAGTAGCACAACAGCGAGACCAAGTTTCAAGTAAGTGCAATAAAATAAAATACAATGCTAAGTGTATAGTAATTAGCATATTTGCTATATTTGATTTTTAATTTAACCAGAAACCGAAGTCCTCCAACAACAACGACAGAGCCTCCGGTGACTCGTCGTCGCAGTGGTTTCCGGCCAAGCAATCAACCGAATTTACCTTCTAAACAGAGCAATAAGAGTAAAAACGAGCAACAACCGGTCAGTCCCAATCCTGTACCAAAATTGAAGCTGCCCCGAACTCAAGGACGTTGGTCCTACAAGACAACCCCTAAACCGAGAATAATCATTCGAAAACAGATAGATGTCGAAGACGATCCACGTTCGACTCCAGAAACTAGTACAACCGAAGGACCATTGAATGTCGACGATAATAAATCAACGACAACCTCAGTCTCCACGTCTACTACAACTGCGGTCACGACAGGTCAGGCAGTTAACGCCCAGAGAAAGATAGAAGTGGCAACTGACGAAGAGTTAGATCCAAGCGAAAGCGAAGATGTTGCCAGCGTCAGCGTCCAAGATCAACCGCATGCCGAACAGATCCTCCCTGTCGAAACGATCAATGTTGAAATTTCAACAGCTGCCGATCTGAGCAACTCCTACTTCGAAATTGCCACCATTAAGTCACCGTACACTTTCCAGGTAGGAACCTTAAGAAACACCAGATACGTTACAGTGACATCGACTGCGAAGAAATCATTCTCAACAATAGATCCATCTACCACGATATCACCGACTGAACCTCTGACAGAGAATCTCCTAGCAAACACAGCAGCTGCTTACGAAACAACATTGCCATTAGACTCAGCAGTGGCGACCCTCCCAGCTATATCTCTAGAGTCTGGCCAAGCTACCCCTCCCTTGGAAACTTTAACAGAGACATTCTCCACAACTCAGACTCTCCTGAAGACTCACCTGCTCCCAGTGATCTATAATGGAAATACGACCAAATTGACTCTAGTGCAGACCTACAACATTGCTCGTGTGGTCACTGCTACGAAGACGCTGCCACCGATGGACATCTATCAGTTCATCCCTAGCAAAGCGTTGAACGAATTCAATTCGAAGCTGGATGAAGCTGGTAGCGAGTTTCATCTAGAGCTAGATGTCGGAGACGAAGACAGGGACGACGATGATATCCCCAAAAGAGTAGTAGCTCCAAGTAACGATCAAGGGGATTCCGATTTAGAGCCATTCAAATCTATCTCAGTCTCGAAGGTGAAGTCCGATTCTGCGGTCAGTAGTTCGGCAGAACCTCAACTGACTGCCGATCAACTGGCTCTGTTGAAATACTTTGGTCAACAACAGCCACAGGTGATCACCACGTCGCGGCCGGTCGTTGTCCTAGAGACTGTCTACGAGTCTCACGTAATTCCAGTCGTGAATAACGGGAACACGCTCTATTCGACGTTATCCAGGCCAGTCGGTACCGTGCCGCGGACGTCTTATGAATACGGAACGTCCACAATTGCACCAGTTCTCCAGCCGCAATTACCGCCGCAACTGCCCCCGCAACTGCCGCCTCAATTGCCTCTATTTCCGCAACAGCCGCAGTTCACGGTGACGAGTAGCCCTCTGGTCACGCAAACCCTGGCCACCGTATCCGATTCGAGAATACTGAAATTAACATTCGGAGCGAAAACCGCCTACACCACCTTGTACTCGAGCAGAGTAGTGCCGACGGAGATCACCACCTACGTCACGAATACCGTACCTGTGCAACCAACCGTCCAAGCTTTCCCGGGTTATTATCCTCCACCGGTTGCTTATCCACCTTTCCCTTTCGTAGGATAAACTTTCCTTAATTAGCTCTAAGCAGGCGATTAAACGAGCTGATCTTAACGTATCGAAGACTGGAGAACGTTGGTTTTTCAAGTCCTATCAGGTGGACAAGAAGTATTTGAAAATTAAGACAAAGTGGATGACGATGGTAGATATTATCTGGTTTTACAATAGTAAGCTTCTATGATTCGTTCAGAATTTTAGAATGTAATCTTATTTAATGTATTTAAAGCTTAGTACTTAGTGTTAGCGTTTAAGGTAACGTTCTGCAATTATTGAGGAGTAGAAAGTGGAAACGTCATTTCTGTCATTCTTGTCACTGATCAGTACGCAGGAAATGGTTTCGTGTTCGCCGTTCTGGTCTGCAATGTGTTAAGGCTTATTTTGTTCATGCATTATGATGCAACATGCCATGATCAAACGTTCAAGAAATCTGATTAAACATTTTCCTCAATATTCTGTGCATTAGATGAAGCAAGATATATTTTTTACCGAAAAATAGTGTGTATATTGTATACACTGATAAAGACTGATTAAGTTTAAATGAAAACTGTACAAGTCATGGCACTATTTTAATAAGTATATAAAATGTTACATATTTTTTGGATGATTTATTGAACATTTGATACGTGGCATGCCATGTTATGGCACATGAGCGAATGAAATCAAACAAAAAAGATTACAAATGATACCGAGGTGCATTTTTAATTGTGTTCAAGTCTTTCTTTTTAATGAATTTTTTTGAAGTTTCCAGTATTTTAATTAAAACGTATGAATATGTAGTTATCACTGATGTGTACATTTAAAAATTTTGTAAAATAGATATTGAGAAAGGTACTTCTGTCACATTCCAATTTTGAAAGAAATCTAATAGCTGTGACGTTAAGTGCAAATGTACATGCAAGTAGATTTAACGAGGCTCAATATAATCGTAAGTATTTTTTTTATCATTCTTTACAATACAGTTTGATGAAGTTTCAAGTAATATAATAAATTTAAAAAATTTGATTTTACAGTTATTTAAATGTAGTGACTTAAATATCACTATTCTCTATATAATCATACATGTGAAAACAATAGAATCTTCAAATTTTATTTAAAATTTAATTGCCTGATATAAAACGAAATTTAATGTACATGCTGTAAATAATCTTTCTTTTAAATCATTTTGCCAGAACGTCTAAAATATTAATCTCATTTCGCATTAAAAATAATTATTCTATGTATGGTTTATTATTTGTTTTTGTTTTATCAGTAACTCTGAAATTAAATACATGCAGTCATTTGTAAGCGTATTAAATTAATTTCAAACACTGTAATAACTGTGCTGCTGGAATTATGATTATAAGCAATATAAAATATAAACATTTGATTGATGTGTACTAATGCACATAATGTACAGCATTAGAAACAATCAAGGATCTTATAAAAAGAAAAGGTTTCATATTTCTGCTTACAATTGCATGTTAACGACGATTGTAAATTGGTTAATGAAAAGAAAATTATTGTACATAAATTAATGACTATTATATACAGTACTATGTATGTATATTCAGAATTTTGTAAATAAAATATTTAAAAGTAATAGATTTTTTTTATTCTATTATATTCCTCTATTATTTTTATAAAGTTAATAGATATGTGTAAAATAAAATAAAAAGTAAAGAGATTCAATTAATAAAATTAAATTGATCTTTATTTAAACTATAGATAATAGTTAAGAAAACATTCAAATAATTCAAACGACTGTTTCAAATATGCATAAATAAGACTTATTTAAAGTGAATGATAATTTGTGTCAAATTAATTATTGATTATCGGTAGTTGAAAAGTTTATACATGTATAAATATATTCTAAGGTGAATCATATTTTCCAGTTGATAAAAAATAATAATGATATCCTTTTTTAAATTATTTAATATTAATTACTAATTATTGTAAGATACCCTAAATTTATAAAAACACTAATTGCTAAAATCCTAAAATGGAAAAGATATGCAAATAAAAAGAAACTTTAATAATTACTAATGATAATTATTAATAATTTCAATTATTTTTTCTTTGCAATGATGAAATGTTAATGGATATCCTACGACTTATGAAAGAAATATCTGTTTACAAATGAAGATAAGAGCTCTAAACGACAAATATATTATTATTCCAATATTTCATATAAAAAAGCAGTTTGTTTGTTTCCATTATTTGATGTAGATCTATGTATGCAATAATAAATGCTAATGTCATTTAACGAAGTTTTACATTTCGTAAAACATATTACTCGTTCAGTACTCTAAAAATCTAGCACGGAAGCTATTGAAAACGTTCTAAACTTAGAACAACCATGTAGGTATCAGACTACAATGTTTACAGGCATCACCAGAGAAATTCTTCTGTACCAAGACTGAAAATACGTTCAGTATATTAAAAAGTTGAGTTCGTTTGAAGAATTGAAAATATACCATAATTGCATTGCACGTAAAAAATTCAATGAACTTATAAATAAAATTCTGAATGTATTCTACATTTTTCCTTCAAATATTGACGTAACTAGGAATTTTTTCTGGGGTGGGCCAAGTCCTATAAAAATTTTTACATTTTGTAATTCTGAAATTTCATTTTGAAATTCTAGAATTCTGGAATTGTAGAATCTGGAAGTTTCAAAATGATAAGCACCCTCGCTCTTACCTAGTTACGCCAATACCCTCAAACGAATGTTATTATTTTAGCCACATTCTCCTTTATATAAATTCCAATTCATAAGGTGAGTACTTTAATAAATCTCAATGAAACATAAAGTAACTCAGGAATCAATGAAAATTAACGTTTATATGATACTACAAGTTGTTCTTCCTTTTTAATAGCTCGGATAAGAGTTAAGCTGAGGGCGGCTATTACTACCTGAAAAATTAAATACATCATTAAATTTTGCAGAAGATGTTCTAATATAGAATAGTCGATATATGAAAAGTATTTGAGGTCTTACATGCAACAGACACAAAGTCAATGACAAACCGGCCACCCAACCCGATCTGGCTTCCAAAAACCATGAAATCTCTTCGACGCATCCATGAAAATAGGCATTTCCAGTAACAGAATTTCTACATTCAGTAGGTAATGGTTTTCTCAGGGTCAAGTAATCCATGGGTCCATCGGCACCACAGCAACCGATCTATTTTAAAATCTCTTCGTTAACTTTATCTCTGGACTACTTCAGTACGTAACAGAGGCGTTATATAAAAAAAATTCTGATTACTCTTATCATAGTGCATATTATGGAGAATCACTTCCAAAGAATTAAATTCAATATTAATTGCTCCAAATTAAAGAAGTTTAACTTAAGTTTACATGTATAATTATAATACCATTGCCAGAGCCGGATTAAGGAGAGATCTAAGGAGGGCTGCAGCCCCAGGTTTGATCCTTTAGTAAACCCCCTTCTAAGTCTTCCATTTATTATGTCAAAAAGTATTTAATTAAATTTTCTTACTCTTGCCCTTATTATTTAATTTTATTCAGAATAAATTTCAATTTTTGAACCAAAGGAAGCCTTCAAAAGTTTGATAGCCATGGGCTCCAGAAATCTTAATCCGGTCTTGATTATTGCAACAAATGCATCATCTTACACTTTCTTGAATCAATTGCAAAATATATGTCGCCCTTCCATCGTGGGATCTACTGATGAGATCAGTCATAGATCGTCGTATGAGCGGCTGAATTTTGCTATCGTAGGTGGAATAATCGAGAAGAATTGCCGTTCCTACGAGGCCGAGGACGTAAGAAGCTAATTGCAGGCCTACATACTGAAAGAATCAACCCAATTAAGATTTACAACCGGTTAGTCTGTTTGCAATTAAAAAGTTCATACAACAAGTTTTGTATAAATAAATACGAAAAATGAATTGTTGCATGTTGGAATAATTTAGATAAATAATCCTTAAGACAATTTGACAGTTACTTTCTAAAATGATAATTATGATAATTGAACAATTATATCTTACGACATAGAGACCAAGGATGTGCTCCATCAGAGCAACGGCGCAACCGAGCAGTGTAATAATTATAATAAATATCGAGGCTGCAAGTAAAATGTAACCTCCGATATAAAATTCATACATATTAAGGAAATCGACCCATTCCTCAAAACTTGGATCCAGCCTCAGCCACATGCATAAGCCGAATAATGCACTGCCCAGTAACTAAAAGACAAATAGAAAATTTCAAAAGATGTTTCAAATCCAAAATTGAACTATTTTCAAATTTTTTAAAAATAACATTTTTTATTTCAACAATCTGATACGGTGTTATTTAAAGTTTTATTTTCTTTCCATCTATCTTCAATTATTTCATTAAATTCTTAGTACTGGTCATTGATTATTATTGTGATATCATTATATTTTATTTATTAAATTTTGATTGTGAAACAATCAAAACCATCAAAATAATGAATCTCAGATTTCTTCTTTTTAATTACAGAAATTATCATCATTTTGTCGAATTTTATGCTATCTTGACTTGACTCATTTATTTTTTTAATTTATTTTTAATTTAAAAATAGGTATATATTCGACATTAATTGTTCCAGTATTAACATTGATTAGAGTTCTACATTGAAAAGCAATTGATGAAGGCATACTATCAGAACGAGTAAAACTACGTACGAGAACGTAAAAAAATGCGATAGTGCGTGTAATTTATCGAACGCTTTAATTCTTAATTTTTAGTTTTCAACTCCTCGATTCGTTTAAGTCACGTACTCGTCACACAGATAAAAGCAGATATGATTAGTACGCAATGTGAACTGACTCACATTGATTCGAGCGTAACGAGGATGTTATGTTGCAATAAGAAACATTTCAATCTAAATTGCCTGTACAAACACATTTGGATTTTGCTCCATTAACAACCACAAAAGAACGAGTTACTCTTTACAGAAGCAATTGCAATAAAAACAAAAAGAAATTTCTTAAAAATATCAATTTTCTACGTAATTTAGGAAATCCGTGTTACGGCCCACTAATTCATCAAAATAATAAAATCAAATATTAAAAACAAAAATTATAGAAAGTAGATTGTAATATATTTATTAAATCCAAATATGCTTAATTCCTTTATTGTATCATTGATTATAACATAACATTATATCATCAATTGAACGTAATTATGGTTGTTCCTATTTTGTTCTGCTTACCCATATGATGGCATTCAAACAGAAGATGGTAAATTTTATACACTGAATTCGTTGCTCTAATTTCGGTCCGTTTTTACCAGCCATCGTTCAACGATTGATTTCGTATCCACTCTATGTATACCTTAGATAATATTATAAACACAATTAAACTTTCGTTTTTATTCTGCAAGATCAATTAATAAAAACGGTGACACCGTGACTACGGACGTATACAACAGTGGATACCTGAATCTTCCACCCAACATTCTCTTTATCACCGACAAATATAAGATAACTGGATAAGCACGTCCTAGATAAAAGAGTCAGTGCAAATGACTCATTCATTTTACAGAAAATCATGATTAAAGGCAAAACTCATAGAAGAAAATCATTTCCCATGGTTTTATTTCCATTCACATATTATTCATATCGTGTAATCAAATAATGATAAGTAGACAACTGATGTTCATTTAAATAACATTTTTTCATTAATACTTCGATTGTTGCACATTTTACGGAATGTCTACCCAATCTTTTAAATTCTTTTTTACTCCTAACAAATGATTACTAATTGTATTGCATTTGACTGCATGTAATTTTCATTGTTAATAATAATATTCGTCATTAACAATTAGTTATTATAAATTTAATAAAAACAAATCTGTCGACAGTACTTATAAGTAAACCATTTGTTTCCAATCAACGAAATTTTAAGCTTCAACTTGGTAATGCCCCACAGAAAATTTAGTCTAAAATTAGAACTAAGGTTCCGATTACATATACAGGGTATCCCACGCATCTGGACCAAGCTATAACTCTAAAACAGTGGAAGATAGAAAAAGTTTTATTAGGCAAAATTAAATGTCTCATGGAGCATCACGTGATCTATATCGGTTCCGGAAGTGGAGGCGCTTCAAAGAATTTAAAAATATGTACTTTTGTTCTTTTGATATCATCTAATTCCTCTTAATGAAATTATTTTCTACCTTCCATCGTTTTAAAATTATAGCTTCATGAGAGACACTGTGTATACACACCGCGAGTACATTGACTTTTCCAACTACACAGATGACAGTAAATGAACTGAATTAATTATTTAACCACACGTTGAGTGCTTAACTTCTATAAAGTAATAAACACACGCATTTCTTTGTTGACTAAAATTACTTTATTAACATAAATCATAATGTCTTTTATGTTATATTACGAATATCATTACATTTAAAATTGACTAAATAAAAGCTTTTAATAATAATGCTTAGTTATTCAATTTACTTTGATTAACTCAACTATCTTATATATAAGATCATTCGCAAAGAAAGAAAAGTAACTCTGTTTTGATCCATTGAATTATTCTATCACTATGTACGATTTTTGTTAAATAATAAAGAATTTTATTGTTTGTATCGAAGTTTTGATGCGTTATCATCTGTATACAAATATCTTGTCGATAATCACGTGGGCCAGTCATACATAATTATATGCCATTTGATTTGATACTGTTCAACCATCCAACATCCTACGAGCGTAATTCGGTCACAATGTTTGCGATATGGAGCAAAAAGCAGTTCAGCATCAGCATCAGAAATGGTTTCTGAAACGAAGATGTAGTTGGGAAGTGGGGATGCAGCGTCAAGTAAGACATTAAAGCTTATGCTGATGTGGAAGTTCCGAGTAAGCTGAATAGGAGCCGTTGAAGTTTTATTCGTTATTATTAGAATTCGTTTCCTAGGAATCAAGATTTTAGTAATTTTACTCACGTATCGATTTTCGATACAATTTACTAGTCTTGCGTTTAAGTGAGTTATGCAAGAATTCATGCTTCTCCAAATTTTAATCGGTTTTTCTGTCTTGGCGACGGCAATCTCGAAGCCGGAAAACGAACACAAGACGCGAGTTGTTAATAAGGTTTGTCTGTCATTTTTAACAATTCGAAACTTTTCAAAAATCACTATACTGAAAAATATTCATATTCAAGTTTTATATAAATAACTCGTTCATTAATAACAATACAGTTCTTCTATACATAACCTTGTATAAAATAAGATATATTTTATATTATAAAATTTTTGTAAGTAAGCTTTGTTTTAGGAGCCAAGCGAAGAGGAACATTATGTTGATTCTCAACATAATCCAGCATATGATCATGAAGCTTTCCTTGGTGAAGAAGCAAAGACTTTTGATCAACTTACCCCTGAGGAAAGTACACGGAGATTAGGAATAATAGTTGATAAAATAGACAAGGATAAAGATGGTTATGTTACTGGTGAAGAGCTTAAAGACTGGATACTTTACACACAGCGACGTTATATACGTGACAATGTTGAACGCCAATGGAAATCACATAATCCTGAAGGAAAAGAGAAACTTCCATGGGCAGAGTATTTAGCAATGGTTTATGGAGATATGGATGAACAGGAAGCAGAGAATCATGAGAAATCTAAAGAAAATACTTTTTCATATGTAGCTATGCTCAAGAAAGATCGTAGGCGTTGGTCAACTGCAGATTTAGATGGTGATGATGCTCTTACAAAAGAAGAATTTGCTGCCTTCCTCCATGCAGAAGAAGCAGATCATATGAAAGATGTTGTAGTATTAGAAACTATGGAAGACATTGATAAAGATGGAGATGGCAAAATATCTCTTTCCGAATACATTGGTATATATTTTATGTATTGCTGTATTTAATTTATGTCAACATATCAACTAAAATATTTTATTAGGAAAATTTATAATTATATTCCTTGTAAAAGATTACAAATATTCTTGTATTATAGGTGACATGTTTGAAGGTCCAGAAGGAGAAGAAGAACCTGAATGGGTAAAAAATGAAAAAGAACAGTTTTCTATGTATCGAGACAAGGATGGTGATGGCTTTTTAAACTTTGAAGAAGTAAATAATGTTATATAATATGCTGTAACAGCATATTAAAATAACCAACTTAAACAAATTGTTTATTTTTAGGTCAAAACTTGGATTATTCCAGCTGACTTTGATCATGCAGAAGCTGAATCTCGACATTTAATATTTGAAGCAGACACGGACGCAGATCAAAAGCTTACAAAAGATGAAATATTAGAAAAATATGATATTTTCGTTGGTTCTCAAGCAACTGATTTTGGAGATGCATTAACTAGGCATGATGAATTTTAATAAAATTTCGTTATATATGATTCTTAAATAATTCCTTTATAAACGAACAAAAAGTACACTTAAAGTATCAGCAACAGAATGTCTAAAGCATTTAAAAAAGATATTTATCTTTATCAGTAGACTAAGAATCTTTTTATAATGGCTGATTTTTACTTACCTCATTATCTTTAGAAATATTATACCTTTAAAAAATGTAAATATATATAAACTTTGTAATAAATCACAAACATTTTAAACTCTGATCTCATTAATGAAACACAACTTTTTTATGCGCTGTACATGTAGCACTAACCATAGGTGTTTCTTTTTCATATAGAGATAAATACAAGTGTACTTTATAGATTACAATTTACTGTAGTGCTATGCTTTAGGTGCAGTACCAGATAAGTGATAGATCACCGTGATGACAGTTAGTTTTATCAGATAAGCTATACTTCTAGAGTGAGGTGATTGGGACCAAGTATTGAAGATTTCAAAATGTTTAACATTATTCTATGTGCGACCTTAATTATTTGTGCAGAATCTTTATCATTAGGTGATTATATTTTAAGTTTTCAGAATTTGAGATGATGATACTAACATCATATTTATTATATACTTTACAGCTGAAACAGATACGCCAAAATGCTTTCAATATACTTGGATAGCACCTGCATTTAATATTAAACCAGATAATTTTAATTGTACAAAGCTTACAGATTTTCCTTGTATTGAGCCTCCAATTATAACAGGTAAAACTGTCTAAATTTATACAATATAGTAATATTAATCTTTGCAAAATTATTCTTGTTTATACATAAGTTAAAACGTAATAATGTTAAAAAAGTAACAAATACTTAACATTTGTTTAAAATTTATCATTTTTACAATGAATGTTCCATTATTGATAACAAGTAAATGAATTAAAAAGTAATAAAATATTCCACAAACTTTAGATAAACCACCAGATCCGTATGAAATGGCGAATGATCAAACAATGTTATGTACTCTTACATCTTCAAATGTGTGTGTAAAATATACCTATAGGTACAACGGGGGTAGTAAGTATATTATAGTTTAAATATGAAATATCAAAATACACAAAACATATCTAAAAACATTAAACATTTTTACAGTTGCTAGAACATCAGCATTCTGTGGCAAAGTAATCGAAGATGATCTGCTACCTGTAACATCAGGATGTTATCAACAACGGGTTAGTAACTTTTTTAAACAATATATTAAAAAATGTTATATCTTTATACAACTTTTATGTATTCTGTATATTTTTCATATTGTGTATCAATTTTTCAAAAACATGAGAAGCTTATTAATTATAATTATTATTTAAGTTTGCATTCATTATATAATTTTATATGTAATTAAATTTGATTTACTATAAATTAAATTTGAATTATTGTTATACAGGTAAACAGTCATGATCGTGAAGTATGTGCTTGCCAAACTAGAAGAGGAGAAAACCCTTGCAACATGTCAGTACAAACGGAATATTCTATTCTCTTAATCATTACAGTGTTAATATTTACATTTATGAAGTTTACTTCTTAATGTTGTTATATATATAAAATATACATATATATGACTTAAGTTGTTATCATAATTTAAATATATGATTTATGCTAACTATACACAATGTAAAACATGTATATTTATATTGTATTGGTTTTACTGTTTTTGCTAAGTGTTAATAATAAATAAAATTTTAAATACACGCATTAACAACAGAACTTGATATATGTTATGCCTTTTTTGTGTAGGAAAAATAAGCTAAAAGTGAAAACTAAATACAAAATTTATCTACAAAATGATATTATAATGTTTGTTCGTTCTTTAAATAAAGTTATGCAAAACAATTAATTTATTTCAACAATTGAATTTCAGATATCTGATAAACTAGTGATAACAGGAATCACAGCCGACGTGCAGGAATACGATCCTAGTAAAAAATGGTAAAAAACTGTATCGTTACGTTTTGAGAAAAATAATCATATTTAATTGTTTCAGTAAAATATGTATAACATAAAATTGATAAGAATTTTGTAGTAAAAATTATTTAGAGATCTTATAAATCAAAGCTATAACGGTTTAATAATTGAATATATCCGTATATCTAGGAACTTTTCGCAATAGTATTATATACAATATATACATACTACATGTTGTATGTATACAGAATGAAAACTATTTATGTGATCCGTTTATGAATCTGCTGGTAGCACGGACCACGAATAAATAGCGACTGATTTTGTATTAACCGCATGGTTGTATAGTTTAAAATTGTATATATCACTTAAGTATGATATTTCTTGTACAATACATCAAGAAGCCGTTTATTTTGAATACAATGTAAATGAACATCTAAGGGTAATATGCTTGCCGACAAATGTAAGTCTTATATCGTTATATCTGTTATAATTTCACCAGAAAAAATTTATTTTAGGTTACAAAATTACTCAAAATCAATGTATGCGTTGTTAATAACTTAAGTTGAATTCATTTACGTTAACATTCGTTTCTTGCTATCTGAATGTTTGATATAACCCAGAAGCAATCGTAACTTACCGATGTTTTTTTCTCAAAAACAAGAATTCGGCGTCTTTTATAGTTTAACTTACTACTACTGACATAAATAATATTTATTCTTTTAAATTATCATGTTTTATAATAGGATAAATTAAAAATGGTTTGCTACATACGTGTATTTTTAAAATAATTGTATCTTTACTTTATAGAAATCTACTACAATATGGCAGAACAACAACAATCTCCACCTGACTTTAAACATATGTCCTTAGATAAAATTATTGAAGCCATGACTTCTGATCTAGAAAGTTCCAATGGTCATTATGTTCAGTTTGGTATAAATCCACAACAAACTGCAACCCACAATTGGGGAGATTATTCTTCAAGTCAAACAAGACATTACATTACTAGTCAGACACCACATACTAATCCATCTACAATACAACCAATGACTCCAATGGGTGGTCCTCTTTACATGCATGACGTGTCAAATTACGAGTCTACGACAGATTCAATTTATTTTCCATCGCAAGCAGTAAATCATTTAGGTATAAATGAAAATAATGACCTGATTGGTACAATAGATGTTGGTGGAGGTAATTATATTAATGTAATCTATGGAAATGCTTCACAAATCATGGCAGAGCAGTGTCAACTTTCAAATATAACATCCTATAGAAACCAAAATATTATTGGTCGTGAATATGGTCTTTTTAACGATCGACACATTACGGTACCATCTGAATTACCACCTCAAAATTTTAATGGAAAACAATTAATTGACAATTTAGTTGGTAATTGGGTACCAAATCAATCTGGTACATATAGTCCCTTTGGTAGTTCGCCAAATGTAACTCCAGTACCACAGTTAAATGTAGATGTCAGAGAACCTGAAGGATTACCTAAAAATTCAACAGATTCTCAATATAAGAAACCTCGTGCGGTAGCGGAGGTAAAGCCTATGCGACCTTCGTATTCTGATGTATTAACAAAATCTGCTCCAGCACCTCCATCTCCTCTAACTGTTCAATCTATAAAACCAAAAGCAGAATCTGTAAATAAAAAGATTTCTAATAAAAATTCAAAGAACAAATCCAAATCTGCAGCACTCAAAAGGCAAAATTCGTCCGGTAGCGATGATCACAATTCTCCAAAAATACAAATACCACGAAAAATTTTAGAAAAAAATAATTCAAATCTACCAAGACGCTGGGTATCATTGGACAATCTTGGTTCACCGATCGAATCTCACGAAATAAATACTTTTGATAGATCTAATCAATTTGAGAAAAAGAAAGTTTCTAAAACGCCGAAAAAGTCAGAGAAAGCAGAGACACTGAATAATTCAAAAATTCAAAATAATAATCCTAAATCTACAGGAAATATTCTTAAACGACCTATACAAATAAATAATAATTTAAATACAACAAATACTTCCAGTCAGACTGTATCTCCTGAAAAGATAGAGAAAAATCAACAAGTTGTTAATAAAATCAATAAAGAAGAAAAGAAAGTTACCAAGGAAAAAAATTCAAAACGTTTTCAAACTGAAAAGGCACAGCAAATTAAGAAAGCTCAAAGGAATCGTAGAAGAGAGAATAGAGAATCTCCAGTTAAAGATTTATGTAAAAATTTAAATAAATATGCCAATCGTTGGATCAAAATCGGTTTAAAAATATTTCATTGGTTACTGCACTTAGTATCTGATGTAGTTAGTATGAGTGCCAATCTTATGATTCAACTGTAAGTAACATTTAATATGGACAATATTTCACTTTATATTTTACAGTACTAAACAGTGTTAGACGTTATTCAACTAACAAATAACAGATAAATTATTAATGATAATGCAATAAACCGATTTCGTTTTACCATTCTATCGTTGAAGACGGATGTAAGGAATAAGGAAAAGGAACTATTCTTCACTCCAGTCTCCACCACTATTTCTTTATTTGTTACTTGATATAACTTTTGTTTAACACTGATACCAAATAACATTTAGTATTAATACTTCATACTTTCTAATTACTTTAAGTAATTTAAACATTGTGTATTACATTTTAGTGGTAAATGTGGGTGGTATCATACGATATTGTATTTAAAATATTCATGGGTCTACATGGCTGTTACATTTTCTAAAGTTCGAATTCTAAATGCTGTTGGTAAACAATTGGATGATTGGTTTGGAAATAGTAAATTTGCATTTTGGCGTAAAATAAAAGCCAAAAGTGAAGAAAAAGAAGAGAACAGTAATTGGATACGCGGTGGCCTTGAAAGTAATATTGCATTACCTAGCACTGGTGAAGAAGCTATGAAGAGATTATTAGCTTGTAAAGGAAAAGATCCTTACAGTATACTTGGTGTAACACCAACATGTTCAGACGATGACATTAAAAAGTATTATAAGAGGCAAGCTTTCTTAGTTCATCCAGACAAAAATAATCAACCAGGTGCAGAGGAGGCATTCAAGATACTCGTACACGCATTTGATATAATTGGTGAACCGGTATTGCATATTTTCATATTTATTACGACAAAAAAAGTTATGAAAATGTTATAAATATTTTTCGTAAAAAATAATTGTTTAAAAACCGTATTACAATTATAATTGCACTATCCTTTTAATATTTTAGGAACGAAGACAAGCATTTGATCAAACCAGACAAGTTGAAGCAGCTTGGGGTGAATTAAGTGATTTACTCTCTCAACTTCATAGAAAAATGGAACAAGCAGCAAATACAATAAGATGTACAAATTGTGGTCTAAGGCACAAGAGAATTCCTACGCAACGTCCTTGTTATGCAGCACGATTTTGTGCTCAATGTAAAATACGCCACAGTGCAAGAGAAGTAAGTACTAAAATGACATATAAACAACAAAATTTTCTTAAACTGTACTTTTAACTAGACTGTTTAAATTAATAGGGAGATATCTGGGCAGAATCTCGTTTAATGGGTTTTCTTTGGCATTATTATGCTTGTATGGAGGGTGCAGTGTATGATGTTACTGACTGGGCAGCTTGTCAAGCTGGTAATTTAAAACACCTGAGAGCAAATACGCATAGTGTCCAATATAGAATTGTCTTAGGTCAGCGACCGCCATCGCAAACAACTGTCAATAATAATAAAAAACGTCAACAAATAGATCCAAATACGAGGTACCATTATTCTGATGTTTGATTAAGTTTATAATCATATTATATTAATATATTATTATAAAATGTGCTGGTAAATATACAGTATTTCAAATTATTTCTTATTTTGAATAGCGAAGCAGATTTTGAAGACTTTTTAAATAATTTGTACAACCATAGCAAGACCGGAACTTCAAGCACATCAGGAGATCAAAATTCTTTTAGAGGGGACTGTAAACGTCGTAAAGCTAAACGTAAGAAGTAAAAAATATGGCAAGTTACTTCCTAATTCTTTAGTATCTTTCGTATATAATTATACAATAATATACGTACTTCTTTAATGACTTCTTATATTCTTTCTTCAATATGAGTATAGATAACATTCAGTGACTTTAGCACAATCCTGAAATACTAAATAGAACAAACGTGAAAAGATACATGTACGTAATATTTCTCTTTAAAAATTATATTTTTATTTTTATGCAACAAAAAAAAAGTTGCAAAAGTTTTAGAAGTGTACATACTTACTCGGAAAGAGTAATGTTTATTTAATAAACTCAAACTGAATATTCATTTAAAATTAAGGTAATTGTTTAAAAAATAATAATTTTAATTATTGATTTCTGTAGGAAACCAACTTGTACTTTTTTAATAATTATAATTAATAAAGTATACAACTTCAGTGTATTTTAAAATACAAAGATTCGTAATTAATATAAAGTTCAAGATGCTGTAGTAAACAGACTAGCAATGTTAAAATACTGTAAATTCCAATTTTAGAAAGATATAAAAAAGAAAAGTTATCTTTTGAACCAAATAAGATGTGAATCTTAAATACAAGTTATTTTCACAAAATTAATAATACAGGATTTAACAAAAATTTCCAAACAAGTTTAATACCAATCAAGACAAGCGATCTTTCAGTATGTCTAATATATACATAATACTCAAATATAAATGTTAGAATAGTATTTTAACATAATATGCAAAACAAAGCTGCAGTAAGTAAGTAGTTTTTTAAGGGTTTGTTTTTTTAACTTAGAAAAATTGAAAAGCAATGAAAAAAGTTCAGTCATTTTATCCGAAAATCCCCCGAATAACATGTCAACTTCTCATAAATTATTGTACATCAGCTAATGTTATCTATGAACTGTAATAATTATGCAATATAAGTGGAAAGAATTTTTAATTATAAATTGTATTAACTTTTATAATGTTTTCAATTTGTTCGTTTTTCCAATTTTGAAATATTAGATCCTGTGTATAAATAATACATACAAGTAAGAAATATTTATTCGAAGTATTTAAATATGTTTATTATTTTTTGAAAATAAAAATGTATTAGAGAAAAGTTGTATGCAAAGGAACGATACGACGATAGAAAAAAAATTTCTTTAAAATTCTTGTTCAAAGATTTAAGCTCATTGATATTTTTTCTTCAAATAAAGTACTTTTTCTACAAAATCTTTGTAATACAGAAGAAATTATTTCAAAGAAGTGGTGTTGTTGTGACTATTTAATCTCAAAATATTTGATTGATTTTTCCCTGCTTAACTGATTTGCGTATTAGTCAGTTTTTGGATGATCAGTCCCCCCCCCCCGTGTGAAGTTCAGTCATTCAGTGCTGATTATGTATATCATCATGTTACTACAGTGATACTATTGTGCGTTACTACTCATCAGCTCCAATATCTGTAACACAAATCTTGGTGCGCCTATACTCAGCGCACGTCCGCCTTTTTCTTTCATATAAATATATTTATATTAAATATCACTGTGCCCATAAATGAAAATCGTTAATTTTCTTTTACACTGTACTAAGTATTATAATTACATTGGAATTGTTAGAGATGCTAGACAGACAATAAATCATTCACTTTATAACATACAAAGAAATCATTTATTTATTTTAATAATATAGTTCATCTGTAGTTACCACACTCAAAGGTATATCAAAGTAAATATTTGTATTCAATGAATCAAATCATTTGATTGAATTACATTGTATTACTGAAAATATTTGGAGATTAGATGGTCACAATGATATACTATGTACTATAGAATTTGTTTCTTTATATGCTGAAAATATTATAATAATTTCTTTTCTATTTAAATATTATGTATTAATAGTATAACAATAGTATCTCTTGTGATCTCTGAATATTTATAATTGGTAGTATAAAAATGAGATAATTGGCATATGTGAAATAAGACTGATTTTTTCTCTCTTTGTTTATAAATTATATACTAGATAGAAACTTTTGAAATACTTCTTTTTACGTCTAAAATATTCTCTGGCGTTTCAAATGAAAAAAATTGACAAATTATTTTCTTGGATTGAATGCAAATACTACAGTTACTAATTAAATTTTAAATTAAAAGTAAATGTGATGTAAAAATTTCATTCTGCATTATACAAAGTAGATTATAAATAATAGTAGACAAATTAAAATATATTAATGTGTATGACTTAAAAAAAATTATTTATATTTTACTTGTAAAATAATAAAATTGTGCAATTCTTTGTATGTGCAGATGAAATATATATATATATATATATATATATACAATTATATCATACAAGTTTTAGGATAAAGATACATATTAGATATAAAACTTCAAAATTTTAGTATAAATATAGTAAAATATTTTTAACCAATACTTTGCTATCTGTTACATGAATGATTAATAAGTATGTCTTTGTGCTTAACAACTCATAATAAAGCGCTTTTATGTAATTTGTACTTATTTTTATACATCCATTTTTAAAATTTAGTTTTAACTATTCATTAAATTATACATAAATCAGTTTGAATTTAATTTATATGTATGCAAAAGATTGTTATTTTCACATTATACGCTTAGTTTATATACACTATGAGGTACACTATATTTATTTATTTAATAATAATTATTAAGATAAGAAATAACAAATCTTACAAAATTAAACTTCTCCACATATTTTGGTGTATTTTGTTGTAAGAATCAGAACTGTACTTATATGTGTATGTACATACAACTTATGCACATATATAAATAAGGAAAATCAATGACATGTTACAAAGCACAAATATTAAATAAATTAAATTTCAATTCAACATTCCTTCTAAAAATACAAGAGCATCGACATTATCAATTGCTCTTTCTACATCTCTCTTTTGTATTGTCTTTTTTTTCATTTGTGCAGTATATTTATATGATTCTTTAGTAAGGGAATCAATAAAAAGCTCCTGAAATAAGAAATAAAGTTAATAAGAACATGAAACATAACAAAACCAAAAAGTTTTATATTTAAAAGGAAGTAATACAATGCTTACAACTCACAAACTAATAAAATAATTTATAATTACCGTAGACTTTGCAATTAAAAAAACGGCTTCTTGGTTAATCATGTTCACTTCAGGATCCATTTTTATAATTGTTTTTATTCTACCTAGTGGTAACCTCACTAACTTTTCCTTTTGTTCTTCATCAGTTCGCATATTATTTTCTACCTCCTCTTGAGAATCCTGAGAATTTTCTCCGCCGATACCAGCATTGCTTTCATTTAATTCTTTGTCACTTACATTTCCTTCGTTTTCAAAATTTGCCATGTTCACATTGGTTTGTAGTGAAAATATTCGTTTACATTTGACCGATAAAATTTCGATATATTTCGATTATTCTATAAGGTATGATAACCTTATATAGATACAGTACTAAATAATATAATTTTTAAAATTTAAACTATGAAATACATGTTTCTTTTATGCATTATAAATTTGAATTCTTTTTACCCATAAACTTTAATATATATTTTCATTATTATTTTCTGTTAAATATAAATAAATAACACAAAAGTTTTAAAATATTATACACATCCAACAACACGTTATTGTTTATATAATTTATTTTAGAATTTTAAGATAGTAAACTGAAGTATATATAACGTAATTGAAATAACTAATTAACATTTTTCCAATAATTTTATAAATCATATAATAGTTCAATATTAAAAGCGCTAATGTTAAGAATTTTTTATTCTAATATGAAAAGAGCAGATTCAAATGTAATTTCATATTGCACAGCATTCATCATTTTTCGGGTTGTGAAAAGCTAGTGATAAGTGATATGACTTTCTAGTGGTGAAATTTATTAATATAATCATCGTCCAAATTATGAAAAAAGAGTCGCGTTTCCTACTGTATAAGTTCTTTTTAATAAGTCTATATATATATATGAACATTTAAAGAAAATATTGATATTATTATTATATTGAAACTACCCTATTTTAAGAGATACAGTCACCAATCTAAACATTTAACTACAAGGGTAAATGTCTTTTCAATTTCCACATGGACATCAGGCTTTTATTTACGACTGGTAATTTGACAGTCGTTTTAAAATTTATGAAATTCTAAAATATGGAAGAGACGTCTTGTAGAGAACAATTAACGGAAAACACAGGTTTTAAGATACATAACTACAGCTACAATGAAATAGCCATACGACTTATCAGATTTATTTTATTACAGATATTAATCAAGATGAGTTAATTCTTCAACAGCAAAGGCGAATTGAGATGGAGGTTAATATTCATTTCTTATCACTTTTAAAATGTATTTATTGAAAATTGTTCTGTCAGTTATTAATTACTGTTATTTTGAAAATTGTTTAATGTTATTTCCTCATTGTTATTAATATTTATTCCTGTTTCTAGCCCGCTAACTTTTATAAATGTCTTGTTTTATAGTTTCAATTATTTTGAACTAAAATACAATTATTATAATCTAATTGAATAAATTATTACAATGTAACATTTTTATTTATTCTCTCTTAGTTTATATTGCTCAAAAGCAAACATAAGTATAAAATAATATTGATTTTTCAGATTTCTGAATCCATTGCTCTGGTTGGAGAGAAAGAACCTATAAAAAGTTTAGAACGTGAATATACAGAGGATGAAGTATATCTTTCAAAAGCTAAAGCATTGGGTCAAAAATATTCATACATTAGAAGAACTAGACCAGATGGAAACTGCTTTTTCAGAGCCTTTAGTTTTGCATATCTTGAAAAGTTAATTGGAAATAAAGAGGAATACGAAAAATTTCGAGAACTTGCATTAAAAAGCAAAGACAATTTAGTAGCATTAGGTTTTCCTCAATTTACTGTTGGTGATTTTCATGACACGGTAAATATGTATATCAGGGAATACGCTAATGATAAGATTACAACATATTTATAATGCTTCATGTATAAAAAAGAATATTCATTTCATTTTAAATTACAGTTTATGGATGTAATTAATAAAGTAGGAGGAGATGCAGAATCAAGCTACATTGAATTACATAAACTTTTCAATGAACAAGGGTGTTCTGATTATGTTGTTGTCTACCTTAGATTAATTACTTCTGGTCAATTAAGAAGTGAAGCTGATTTCTATCAGCACTTTATCGAAGGAGAACGTACTGTTTCAGAATTTTGCCGTCAAGTAAGAATTATGCATAATATTTTATTTAATCATTTTTGATAAATAAAAAATGTTTCAACAACATAATATTTATGAAGTTAATAGTGAAAACAATCGGTTAGTAATATACATAATTTGTAATAAAAATGATTTATTTTTATAGGAAGTGGAACCAATGTACAAAGAATCTGATCACATTCACATTATAGCAATGAGTACTGCTTTAGGAACTGGAGTACGAGTTCGTTACATGGATCGAGGTGCCGGGACTGAAGTAACTGCACATGATTTTCCTGAAGGTGCTACTCCAGCAGTTCATTTATTATATCGTCCTGGTCATTATGATATTTTATATCCTTGATAAATTGTACAATACGATTTTTTGGAAAGTCTCTTTCACAACAAGAATTTAATTATTTAGCAAATTGTATCTTGTGTATGTAGCCAAAATTGATAAAACTTTCATTTGGTAAAACGTCATAATATTACTTTTTTGCGTCATTAATTTAAATATTACAAAATACATAATATAATTACGAAATTTTATGTAAAGAATCGAATGTATTTACATAGAGTTGTAGCTTTCTAAGAAGATATGAGTTTATCATTTTCTAATAATTGTATTAAATTTTTTTCAAACTCAGGTTATAAATTAAGTACATAAAATAAACGACAAATGATTTAACAAGATATACATTATTTGTCATTTTTCGTTTTAATATTAAACCCGGACTGTTATATACATTTGTATACATATGCAGTACATATCTTGCTTAAATTTTTAAACGTAAGATAAAAATAACGTCTCAAATTGTTCGTGAATAATGTGATTTGATCTCAATGGTATGTTTATAAATATTTTCATGAAAACTATTAAAACAAAAAACTATACTGAATTTAAAAAATTCAAGGAAATCTTTGATAGAATACCTTAATTCAGAATAAAATAATAGAAAAACAATTAATGCATTACATGTATTCCTTAATACCATACAGTATTGATGTAAAGTATTTTTTATAACTATTTATATACAATCATAAACTTAAATCTCAAGAAGATCAATTTCTAACATATCAACAAATGTATCAAAAATATGTAACAAATTATATAAAATTATGATTATGCTATTCATTCATGAATTCATTACAATTTATCTTTGCATAGCACGTATTTGTTCAGTAACTTGCTCTAAAATCACAGAACTTCTATTGATAGATTCCATTTGATATTCTAAATGAGTTGTTATAAGAGCAACTTTCTTTAAATTATTTTCAGCAGTTTCTAATCCTTGTTCCTGTTGTGCAAAATTTTTTGCGCTATGCATTAACATCTGTAAATATTCTATAATTAAGGAGATTAATGTTCACATAAACTTTATTTAACAAAATATTACCTCGCTACTTTTTGAACCTCTTTGTATTTGCCTTGCAAGGGATGCAATGTTATTTACATTAACTTGTACTCTATCAGCTAATCTCATTTTTGATTCAACGAATAAACTACGAGCACTTGTGCTTGAAGCTGAAGCCATAGTGTAGCAGTATTCAACAATTCTAAGATAAATTTTAAGTTGATTTATTTGATTCTTGTTCTTTTTAATTGTTATATAAGAAAAACCTACATAAGATGTATAATTACCTGTAAACCTATATTAGTAGTTTATGCTAAATTACTTATTAACTATTTTAATATATATTACAATTTATAATTAAAGGGCATTTAAATTAAAGAAACTTGAAATTCTGTTTAGAATAACAAATATGTATATACATATCAATGCTTCTGATTTCAATTCCTACTACCAATAGTGCTGAAATGTATATTGATGTATATATAAGTATACAGCAGTGCTCTGTACTCACTGCTTACAGTAACAGTCAAAATTCAACTGATTGTGAGTTGATACAGTAGAATGTGACATGAAAATGGTAAAGAGGCAGCACTGGAATGTCTCGAATCGTGTGGTATAAAAGCATTGAGTTGTTCTTGGTTGTTCTTGGTTGTTCTGTTCTATCTATATATATTCACTGGGACCCCGAGCATGATTGATACTCTGCATACCAACATTACGTCATCGGGGTGTCACGGACCCCGTAGCTGAAATGTACGGCCCATAGACTTTCTATAGAAAAATCGAAACTTTGCAACGCAATGGTTTTGAGCATCGCAAGCAATCGCAAGACGTAATAATGTTTCAGTACACAATGAGTATCCATTATGTATTGAATAAACATTAATAACATCTGTTCAAATCAGCGATATTTCATTATTTAATTGTATTTTATCTTTTATAAATGATCAGGATATTTTATGATTAAAACAATAAAATTTAAAGATGGATGATGATGTTAGTATACTTGCGCAAGAAATAAAGAAAGCTAATAAACTTCCAGAAAAAGATGCAGCGGTAATATATTTAATAATGTTTAGTTTTTTAATTAAATAAATAACTAATGTACATTCGTTTTTGTTTTTTGTATATTGTTAAATTATGAAAACTATAATTATAAACACTTTTCTTTATTATAGTTCTTAAATAAATTAGGTATACAATTAATAAACCCAGTATTACCACAGCATGAAATTGAATTACGTGCTGGATCTCATTGTCCAACACAGAAGGAATTAAAAAGGTTTGAAAAAATAGCACATATTAAAAAAGGATCTTATGATCCAGAGGAGGACGCAATAATTACTCATAATTGGAAATCATTTTGCAAGGTTTGTTCTTCATACAATACATCATTTATGCGGCACAATTTATAACTGAATTAAAGTATCCTGTTGTAGCTGCATAATTGGAATTGTAAAAATGTTCAACCTTTTTTATTGCTGCGAGAAGACAATAAAACATATATTCGTAGTAAAAAGGAAAGAAGGAAATTTGTGCAGTTTCTAGCCGATGGCCTACCAAATAGAACTCTGTACAGTGTATATCATAGATTTAGGAATCTATATGCAGATCGTGTGCAAAGAAGGTAATATTTAATAAATATTATAATAAATAACACTTATTTTAAATGTTATTAATATACAGTTTTGATATTTTAAACATTTTTATATTAAAATTGATAACACAAAATATCTTCAGATAAAATCAGAGTTACTTCTTGTTTAAAGGAAATCTGTATTTCATAAAACAGAAACATACAATTATATAATGTTATAAAATCTATATACAAATATGTTTAATGTCTCTTTAAATCAAATCATTTTTCTTCTCTATACGTTTTCGTGTGATTAGAAATGGTAAAGGCACATACAAATTGTAATGCATTATGAGTTATATATATATTTAGTTTAAAATTATGAAATATATCGATTCAACGAATACTAATCTTTAACTTTATTTGAATGGTTAAGGTTTCTTCCTGAAGAAGACGAAATGATTTTAAATCACTTAGAAAATAATGCAAATCTTGATGAGAAACGGAAGTATACGGATTTAGCAAGGGTTTTAAAACGAACTCGAGCATCTATATGGCGTCGTTATAAAATACTTAAGAAAAAGCGTGAAAAAGAAGTACAACGAAATAATTATATTAGTATGCCGTGTTTCTAATTACCGCCTAGTATTTGTAATTAAAAATAAATTTTTAATTTTCTTCTGTAGTTTAGTAAATTTATGTAATTAATAAAGTTTAATACGTTTTTTATTATTGTTAAATTTATACTATTGTTTTATACTTACACACGCACACATCATTTGATTGAAATTTCAGTGAATGTTTTCCTACAAAAAAAGAATATTAACTAACTTATAATACATTTATTTGTTTATTAATAAATATTCATTAGTTAAAACTTTTTAAAATTTACTAACACCTTAACATAGCATAAATGAATATACATACATAGTAATTTCACATATTGTGTCCAAAATAAGTAAGATTTTATGTGTAAATACAAACTATAATGAAATCTAAACTAATGATTTTTAAACGATATTCTTAATACAATGTATACATACATTTAAGAAAGATGAAAACTTTTCTAATTGATACGAAATTGTTATTATTTATCTTTTATGGATGGCACACTAAATCGTTATATACATTTCATTTATCTAACGTGATAGATTTTTATGTTCTTATTTTATATGTACGAAATGATTAAAATATATGAAAAAAATAAATTATAACTTTAACTATAATTAAAAATAGAATAGTTTATTATCGTAAAGTCAATGTGTGTAGTTAATTTTTGAAATTTATTTTTTATTAAAAGTTTATATCTTCAATAAAATGTCAAGACTAGTGCTTTAAATTATTTTTTAATTTACAAAATGCAAGATTTAATGCAAAATTTTAACAACATTAAAAAAAAATATATTAAACTGTAAATACTGATTATTAGTTTATACAATTTGTACACGTTTTTATAACTAAATAAAGTTTAAAAGAAAACATGATTAATGTAACTATAAGTACTTAGTTTGTTAATATATAACTTTTAAATGTATTTTTGCATACTATGAATGCACTAATATGTATAACATGAAAATTAAAGTATATAAAGCAATAATAATAGATGATACATGTACGGATCGATCTTTTTAAATGTACAAATTTAATTTTTTGTACAAAATATAAATTATAATACTGCTAATATTAGCGTCAATTTTTCAATAAGAAAAATATAAATAGTGTACATAAGATTATAAATGACAACTTTCTATTTGAATGCAGTTACATGTAAAATAGAAGTATACCAAGGTACATATGCAACTTTATATAGGACTTAAGAATTAAACAGATTATCAGTAAACCACATTTTATAAGAATTGAGAAAACATTGGTGTTTTTAATGGTTTATTAACTTATATTCAGTACGAATGTGGGATATCCTGTAAATAAATTCATGTATTTACATAACTGAATTATTATTTAAATGATTTCAATTTTATTAATTGAAATAATTTAGATATTCATATAATTGAAGACATAAATTTTGTTGCAATAAAGCACTAGTCTACAAATTTTAGACACGTGAGTATTTAAATAACGATTTAAAAAAAAAAAGGGAAAAGTCATATATTTACACAAGTGTATAGTTTCTACATTATATGGTATAAGAATTGTAGCACATTTCATTGTTTTGTGCTTATCTAGCATGTATACATATTTGTATAAATGTATACATATATATATTTATGTATACATTAGCAGACGTACATACATACATATTCTTGATAGAATAAATCTTATTTTTTAAAACATTTGTCCTATCACAGCAAGTGATCGTACTGCAGATTGCACATTATTTACATGAATATGATGAGCAACTGAATGATGATGCTCATCTACAACTATTTCTCCATACTGAGCTCGACAACGTTTTTGATGAGCAAATAAGCTACCACTATGACTATATGCTGCTCCGCATGTTTTACATACATATGGTTTTTCACCTGAATGAGTGTAAGTATGTTCTTTTAAAGTACTTAGTCTTTTAAATGCTTTACCACACGTTTTACACAGATAGTTTGCTTCTCCCGTATGACGAGTTAAATGTCGTCTAAAAGCTGAACTTACAGCAAATGCTGCACTACATACATGACAAACAAATGGTTTATCACCGGTATGGATTCTAATATGATTTGCTAAACTGGTTGTTGTAGTAAATCCACTATTGCAAGTTTTACAAACATGTGGTTTAATACCAGTATGAGTTCTCATATGATACGTTAGGGAAGAGTTACTTGGATACACTTTACTACAAATGTGACACAAGTATTCTCGTGGAACTTTCTCTTTTGGTACATGTGTCCTTTGATGAAGAACAAGGCGAGCTTGACTAGCACAAATCTTTCCACAAATTTCACAAGTAACTGGTTCAGCTTTTGGCTTATGCGTAGATACATGACGCCTAAGACCTTTTTTTGTAGCCATGATTTTATCACAATGTTGGCATTTATATTCACCGGAACCATCTTCATCACTTTCTTCTTTTTTAACACTTTCACTCTCTTGGGCATTATTTGTTGTAGTATTTGGACAAGAGTCATCATCGGAATCAAAGAATTTGTTATTGTCAACTAAATTATCCAATAACCCATGTCCATGTTTTTCTGCATGCTTTTTTAAGGTATCTGGCCTAAAGAACCATTTTTTACATACAGTGCAAGAATATTTTTTATCACCATGTACCAGAGTATGTCGTTTTAAATTCTTTAAAGAAGAACAATACTGACTACAAATTTCACATTTGTACAGTTCAGGTGCATTTTCAAAATTATAAACTTCATTTACAGTACCACTTTCGTCATCTGTATCGTCTTCGAGTTTCATTTCTTTTTTTGGTTCTTTACTATCCTTCTGTTCATCTGTATTAATTTGTTTGATCATGTCATTTACTTTTTCCGTATGAGATTTTAAATGGCGTACAAGGCTCTGAGGCTTAGAAAAACATGCATGACATAACTGACAAGCAAGAGGTTTGGACGCATGTATTTTTTTATGATTCTCCATGTTCTCTTGCTTATAAAACATTTTTGAACATATATTGCATTTATGTTTTTTCTCGTGAACAAGGGAATGTTTTTTTAAACCTCTTTGTGTACTAAAACATTTTGAGCATACTTTGCACTTAAATTTTGAATCCCCAGAATCTTGACCATCGTTACTTAAATCGTAATAACTGTCATCGATCTCATCTTCACTGTAAGTTTTATTAGGCACTGATTTAACTTTTCTATTCGACGTACGTTTCTGTAGAACTTCTTCCTCTTTAACGTCATCATTTGATATACTTTCATCAAGAAATTTATCCTCTTCTTTCTTGTTATCTTCTTCCATGATCTGACTTGTATCTTGAATGTCTTCGGATTTATTTTCCATATCTATGGTTTCAGAAACATCATCGGTACTTTCTTGTGTAACACAAGTTTGTTGTATATCATTTTCTGAAGTGCCAGCTTCCTTTTCAGTTTCTTTAGTTCCTTCAAATCCAATAGAACATATGAAAAGTTTTTCACCCTGCATTTCAATTTGGCCAGTATTTAAAGTAGATTCATTTCTGCAATATGCATCATTAGTCTGTATAAACTCTTGAGAATTTGATGCTCCTTGCATCTCTTCCTTTACAAAATAATCTTCTTCGCTAACTTGTTCTTTTGATAACACTGTTGTTATTTCTGATTCTGTCTGTGTACATGTATCCTAAAATATTTAAGAACATATACATTTGATATATCAAATGTATCGCATAAATATAACATTTTATATTTACCACAATAGTAACTTTTGTTGGTTTATTATAATACATTCTTAATTTGGCATCAGAATGTTGACACTGTTGCCTAAACTCATGAGCAACGCTTGCTTTATAAATACAAATATCACAAATTAATGAAGGTAATCCATCTTGTTCGTGAATTTCTATTGATCCGCAAACTTGTATTTTTTGTGGAAGATCAGAAAAATCATTTACTTCCTGATCCGTAGAAAAAATAGGAGATAAATTCGTACCCTCTGTAAGACAAATTCTACATATTCTGTCCATATTAAGCGGTAAATCAAAGTATTCTGTCATTGTTTACTGAAAGAAAAAAAAATAATTTATCTGCTCGGAATTTCTTTTTAATTCATACAAATAATATTAAACTACAATTTCGAAAATAAGTAAAGTTTTCTATAAGTACTTTTTTATTTTACATACTTTTTCACAAAATGAAAAAGCTATGTTTCATGACATAAACATTGGATTGTATAAAATGCAAATCTAAGTATACATTGTATACCCTCAGGAGTTTCATTCAATGTATCAATAATTATATTCCATTCAATATATTATTAATAATAGTGAACAGAAGTTCATTATGAGTAGTAATGGTATAAAAATCCAAATACATTGTGACAAAGTATGTATTCAAAATATGTCAATACAATTAGAAACGTATATATAATAACAGATGAGGGTGTACATCCAAAATAAAATTGTTTTATTCTAAAAAGCTTATTGTTTAAAGCAAATAAAAAAATATTAACGTACAAAAATGGGAGGTTCTCAACCTTCGGATCTTTTGTGTACCGCGAAAACATGCCACGATGTTAAAACAATGCTTAGCAGTGATGCCCAGATGAATGCAGTGGAGCTTCTTCGAAAAAATATTGTATTTTTCAAATGTATACAAAATACAGTTTTCATACAATTTCTATACAACCTGAGAGAACAGTATTACGGGATCTATTAGTAATTACGTGTTCTGCGTTTTTGCGATAATGTTCTACAAAAAATACTTAATACTTTTCCATCTCTTTGTTCAATGGCTTCTTTACACATTTATAAAGATCTACCACGAAAGTTGAGAACAACCTGAAATGAATTTATGAAGCCAGAAATCTAGAGAACTTATGAAACGTAATGTAGAATGGGTCAATACAAAGAAAAATTGCACATGGATATATATTGAATAATTGCCACTACTTACTTCATATAATATAGCACAACTGTATAATATATTAAATTAGCGGTGTTTGTAACAAGATATGCATTAAAAAATGATCTATGATTTTCTTTTATGTTTGTAACTAAACTTTTCACAATTTGAATAGTCTGCATCACAAAAATTATATTTAAAATCTATTACAAACTATAAATTGAATTTTGACAATTTAGTATATGAAACATTATAGCAAAATATGTTTACATATCACTAGTGCAGCTATTTATAATATTTTAGCATTTTGTTATCTAATAAATTGTAGCTTGATATATCCTTTATCCTACTTCATCTTAATTTGATACATATATATATATGGTATTATAATGATTTAATTAAATATTTTTAAATTAGATAATCAATTAAAACATATAGTTCGTAACTAGCGGAATCACAATTTTGTGTGACGGAATACTATACATATATTTATCCACAGCCGACTCTAGTACTAGCCATGCTGAACAACGTGGCAACACCGCTCACGTGACAATCGGGAATCCTATTTTCAAAAACAGAGTCCTGTGCTCGGAATTGTAATTACCGTCTTTTTTAATTAAAAGCTGTAGTAATATACGCTATTTTGTATTAATTATGTATAAACAATACATAAACGTTGCAACTATGGCAAGTAGAAGTGATGTGGTAGTATAAAATTGTTATAAATGTGATATAAATTTTGTGTACTCTCGAAGTAGTTTGGTATTGTGAAGCATGATATTTGAAATATTTACAGTGGTTTCAAGAAAATTTAGGTATGAAGCAAAATGAAACCATCTTTGGATCAAATTGAAACATTTAAGAATTGATAAACGTGTATATAAGTGAATAAAAACCTTGAAACAAGTGAAATTATTGGAACGAAACCAAAGAGGTTATGCGAAGTCCATAGAGTAGCCGAGAGTCTGACGACGTTGATTGGCTGGGAGTCTGGGAGGCAGATAGAGTAGGGTTAGATGTTGATATATTCGGACCGGACTCCCGCGGTGTTGCCATTTTTACTTCAGCACGGCTGGTATGTACTAGAGTCGGCTGTGCTACTTGTGATCAGGGTCATCTGAGCGGTTTCTAGGGTTTTTTACATTTTACAGTATTTTAAGGTAAGATACGTATTCAGGGTTGGGCACGTATTATACGTGAGATATTATACAATGTATTATACATGGTACTCTACAGTATAATACGCTACTTAGTTTTATACGTATTATACTCCAAGTGGCTCCATCTCTACATAACGTTATGTACTATAGATACCAACCAGACGTAGTTATCCATAGATCTTTATTTACGTTATTTACTATTAAAATCAGAGAGTTTTGCAGTTATATCTTAGCCTCTAGTTAAAATAAAGCCATGAAATGAAGTTTTGGCGGCAGGCCTCGCTATAAATGTTGGGAAAATGAAAATTTTCTATCAATACAAGAGGAAGGGAAAACAATTGCGTATTTCATATTTTCTTATATCCACCGAGTTTCATTGAAATCGGAGACGGACAGTTCGGTATGGTTCCTTGTGAATTGCATTGAACTTGTCGCAGTAAAGTTGGCTATAAATTCACTAACGTATTCACGCCACGTCGGTGAGTGAATGCATGGCCAACTTCACTGCGACAAGTTCAATGCAACTCAATGTACCGGTGATGCTGCTACCGATATTTTGCCACCGGGGTGTCAGGGACCCCGAAGCAAGTAGCGAAATATAAGACCTAAAAACGAACAAATCGTGAAACTCACTTGTTCGGAATAGTGATGGGTACGACCGGATCTGTAGCGCATGCGCATTACAATTATTTATTATAAAACAAACTTGTAAATAATTACGAAATTATTCACTCACAAACAATGAAAATGATATATTTGTAAATCAGAATCGATTTCCAATCAATTACAGTTATCAGTTATCACAAAGTCTGTTTATTATAAAAAATTACTAAAAAGTTTTGATTCACATCATGATTGAAATAAAGTTGCTAATTACAAAAGAACTAATTTCTCAATCGTCTCAAACGTTAAAAATAGACTCACAATCGATCACAAACGAAATAGACTAAGAAAAATTAAAATGTATTAATTGAAATTTTTATTTTGCAGTTGTTTACGTTACTAAATTATTACGTTTAGAATTAATATTTATTATAAAATGCAAAGTTTATGTCCGTTGTGTTTAAAAAATGGCTTAAAGAAGAAAATAAAATTATTACAGATTAATTTACAAGAGGCAATATGGATGTGCGAAGAAGAAAAGGTAAAATTCGAATTCTCTTCCTTTGGGAAATAACATAACCTGTTAATGTTATTATACTAATAAATTTGAAAGATAATTATAATTCTAAAGTGCTGTATTCTTATTTTGAATTAGATGATTAACTGATACACTTTATTTTTTAGTGTGTGTGGCCTTTTGGCTGTGAAGACTTTACATTTTGCCAAAGGTTAGTGGGAAAGATATGGTCTTGTTATTGGGATGATAATATACCACCAAAATTAAAAGAAAATGTGATATTACCAGCAAAACCATCTATTATACCCATTAAAGATCCATCAAAAGAATGTATCAGTTCTATTATAGATTTAAGTACTTCAGATAATAATTTAAATATTTCTGTTAAGGAAGAATCAAATATAGTATTACAGGTCAATACAGAAGAAAAATATAACTTAAATAATAAAATTATTACTCCAAGTTTGAATGATAATAATTTGCAATCAAACAGTAATAAAATAAAAACTGAGAGGACTGAAAATTCATTAAACAAACACATTAAAAAAGAAATTGATGTTTTTACAGAAAATATTAAAAGCATAAATAATGTTAAAGGAATTCCTAAGGTAACAAGTATTGAAAAGACAATTATTGATATTTCTAATGTTAAAACAGAGAATCAAATTTCTGTGAATCAAGATCAAAATAAAAACATTTTAAGCAATAATGTAAATACAAATACTGTAGAACATAATTTATCTTTACCATTGAATGATAAAATTCAGACTATCCCCAATTCATCAGATTACAAAGAATTATCAGAATTGGGGCCATCTAAAAATGTTCAATCACTTAATGAAGTAACAGCAAAGCCTAATTTAAATGTAACTACAATGCAGCTAGATGGTTTGCCCCCCATAACATTAGCATTTGAAATGCCAGTATCCACAACAGTTCCTGAAATAGTAACATCTAATGTACGCCAAAATGATTGTAAAAAAAGAATTGTTACTGAATGTCTAACAAAACCAATCACTTTAGATATGGAAAGCGTATCTTCGAAAAGAAACGTAACTAGTGGTAAACAGTATGAGAAGTTCAGTTTCAGTGCTCTTAAGAAAAAGAAGGAGGTTAATAATTCAACTAATGCAAGCAGTAACAGTAACAGTTTTCAGAATGTAAAACCAAAGCTTGAAACAAAAAATGTAGCAAATAATTCGATAGCTAATATGAAGAAAAGAAGCTGTACTGAAAACTTTCATGACATTCAAAGTATTGCAAGTTTTAATAAAGATTTTAAACCAATAACTTCAGTTACAGATGTAACTGATGCTTCTAAATTAAATCAAGTTAATAATTATGAATCCAGTTTACCAAGTCAAGATGTATCAAATAATCAAGAAACTGTATCAGATACTTCAACAAGTACTGCTATAAATATAGACACTGTTTTAACAGATTTCTTAACTAATGATTATAATGTTTCTGAAGATATTAATGATGAATGGTTAAATTCTTTATTAAGCTAACATTTAATTATTAGCTTGTTATTTTACTACAAAAATACTATGTTATTCATTTATTTTAGTTTGTTACATTTTTAATTTACAAATAACATATACTCAAAAAGATTGAGTATCATATTTTTACTTGTAATTACGACTTACGATATTTTAAAATAAATTGTGATCATTGTATAATTTTGTTTTATATATGTTATATTTTACAAATTATGCATACATTACTAAGACGATAGCAAAACTCACTTTTCTAACATTATCTGTACTGTCCAAACGATTATTTTAAGATAATGTATTTCTTTATAATACATACATAAAATGAACGCATTTAAAATTGATAAATCACCATTAATGCATATTTCATAATCTAAAATTAAAACAGTTTTAGTAAATAATAATGAATATACAATTTCTTATACTCTACAAAAATAAAATTATACTGTGTAGTTTTTCTTCCTAACGATATTTAACAATAATACATGAAATAGAAATCAAATGAAGTGAAAGTAACATATTCAAGAACTCAGTGCAAAAAATATATTTATATTCTACAATTACAGTGAATTGTAATTGTAGTAAAAATAACAATTTTTACTTATGAATAGAAAGGTATTTATAAGCACTGTAAATTCAGCTCGTTTCTTTATCTTTTGAAACTTCTATTTTTCGACCTAAAAGATCGTATTTTGAATGATTTGGTTCGGGATCTTGATCGGTATCCGAACTACAATCACTGTCACTAGAATCTTCGTAAGAGCCAAGTCCAGGTAAAATTCCAATACATTTCATGCCACTGCCTAAACTTACTACATTTTTATTTTGTAAGGAAACATCTTCAAACATATCGGAATCGCATTTTAAACTCTCACTCACTGGCTGTTCATTTACTTCACACTTTTCTTTTTTCGGTGTATTATTTTCTTCGACTGGTGATAATTTTCGCTTAACACCTCGTGTGATATCTCCTATAGACAGGTATAATATTTAAATAATTATAAAAGTAAGATCTTTAAAATGATTTCCAGATATTATTTTTTACCTTGTTTTTGTTTTTCCGAACGTTTCACTACAACTCCAGCTAATAATTTTAATTGCGAAGTACGGCTACTGAAAAATAAAATTTATTTTTAATATCGCAAAATACAGGCTATTATTATCTATTTATTGTTAGTTGTAATAACACAAATGATCAAAAATATCCGTATTACCTCCCAGACGAAACATTCTTATTGACAATTTGAGGATTTTTTAATTCTTGTTTCAGTTTTTCATTTAATGATTTTTCCTGTAAGGAAGCAACAGCTGCTTTAAAATCACGCATCTCTTTTTCTTCTTCAAGATTTTTTTTACGTTCTTCTTCTAATTTAGTTCTATCCACTAAATCCAAAAATTCTACTTCATCATCATCTAAGCCCTTTATCATATTTTCTGAAATCCAAGAAATAGTTATATACGTTGAAAGAATATATATCTTATAATATATGAAATTCATATTATATAATCATTGAAGTCTTAATTTACTTAGTTTGTGTGCTTCTTCATATTCTGAATCTCGCTTGTTTTTCTGTTCTTGTAATCGTTCGTATAAAGATCTTGGATCGTATTGTTCCTCTGGTGCTTCTAAAATAATTAAAAAATAATACAATGAATAATTAATTGAAAAAGATCATATTCTTATAATTTCTTAATGTTTTCATTCTATATAGAGATAGTAATTAAAAAATAAAAATCATAATAACCTAATGGTTGATCTGCAGTTCGTACACGTTCCCATTCTTCTTGTCGTATCCTTCGTTGTTCTGCAATCTCAGCTTCAGATATAAATCCTGAACTCATTGTGTACTAAGTAGAAAAACCTGTATTTACAATAATAACTTTTTAGTTCTTTATGAAACAAAGAATATTACATATAATTATTTAGTTATTAAATTATATGGAGCTAATACAGTTTATTTTAATACATATATATGTAATATTAAGAAAAGATATTGTTTCATTACAAATTACAAATAAAAACATGTAATAGATATAAAATATTACAAAACTATTAATGTATAATAATACAATCGTTAAATAAAATGCCTCAAATAAAATAAAGCACTTACCAGTCTTATCTCTCACAAGAAATTTTGTTCTAAATTATACGAATATACAGTAGTACAACAAATATACTTTTTGAAGTTTCTAATTTTCAAAATATTCAGCATTTATGAACAGTTGTTCACTCTTCATCATAAGATGTTTTGTACTTAATACATGAAATTACAAATTTAAGAAATAAAGTACATTATAACTTTAACATATTTTTGTTAGTAATATTTAGTACTTTGATTTAATAATTCAGGAACAATTCCTTACAAAATCTTTCTTTTTAATAAGTAAATATGTACATACACTCGGATAAATTTAACAATCGTCCTTCGAGGGCAAATATTTGATATTATTTAATGACTATGAAGGTTAAGTTTCAGATACTAATTTGAATAATTATTATTTTACAGTTCAGTAATGAATATTTTAGTATAAATATCCTAAATAATCAAACTTAAAACCAGCAATTCTTAACGTTTTATTAATCTTTATCATGTAACTATACTTTAGACACCTTGTATGTATATTAAGTGCTTGTAGTTACCAAATTATAGATTTTACACGCATGCGCACAGAGCCAGATGTATGCAAATAATTTGTGTCGGCATAGCTGAAGCTTCATATCAATTACAATAGATCAGTTACCTTACGAGAATTATCTATTTAATTGTGTCGATAATGTACCGACTTAGCTCTGTTGGTAAGTTAACTATATACTCCATTGCTATAGAGTTCATTACTTCAAGACTAGATGGCACTAATTAGTAAAATATATTACAACATCACCAAATTATTAAAATTAATAATAATACATACATTTAGCAGTAATGCTAGACGGTAGTAGAAAATGTTACTTCAAATATATTTATTTGTTTACAAATTATACATAAGTTTCAGGAAATTCGAATGTTACATCCCGACCAGTTAATTTCTTGTACACTGCCGCAAAGGTATCAACCTATTAAAGAGAATTAATAATTTATTTTATACATGAATAATAAAAATGATATTTTGTAATATATGTCTAGAATTACATAACGGGAAAATTTGTATCATTTACCTTATGCTCAATGTTTGTTTGTTCATTTTTGTCCAAATGAACTTTGATAAGTTGTGTACCATCAAGTTTAATTCTGATACGTTTGCCAACAATTTCTACTGGATATACTAAATCTTCCAATAACGCATCATATACTGCAGTTAAAGTACGGCTGGAGGAATATTTAATACATATTTGTTATTATTTTATTTGGCAATATGTATATTAACCTTATTTGCAATAATATACCTTCTGGGCCTCTTTTGCTTATTCTTAGTACGTGTTTTTCTTGTTGGTTTAGGCAAGATCTTACGTTCTCCAACAAACATCACATGTTTCCCAGAAAATTTCTTCTCTAATTCACGTACCAGTCTTGTTTGAATTTTTTGGAATGCCTTTAATTTTGGCATAGGTACATATATAATGATGCACTACAAATAAACACATTGATGTTATAATATAAACATGAGAATATTTGCAAACCTAATTTCAATTAAAATATTTATTTCCTCTAATCAGTTACTAAATGAATAATATGTTTAACTACAAAGATGTATTAAGTGGTTGAAATAAAATATTTAAAAAATTAAAATAATGTCATTTTACCTTCTTGTTGTTGGTCTCTATTTCACGTGCCTTAGTAATATACAATTCTCTCAGTTGCGATTTTAAATCACTATTCATTTCCAGCTCCAGTAGAGCCTGGGAGATGCTGGCTTCGAACGCATCAGGTTCGGCTCCGCCACTTTTTATTATTTTAGCGTTTGCTGTGAACATCTGAAAAAAATAATTAGAGGTTAGAAAATTGTTTATACATTGATTATAAATTTAACACTATCATTTTATCTGCTAATCATTTTAGCTAAAACAGATCTCATTCAAGATCGGTAGTATACATAAAAGTGAAATTTTAAAACTAAATTTGATGAAGTATAATATGCTGTCAAATATTTGTAGTGCATTGTATCAAGTGAAATCCAATTTTATCGAACTTTGTATACGCGATCCAATGAAAAACCTTCATTCATTTGATATAATGCAATATTACGAATAGTATGCAAAGTATCATACAATTTTCTCTAATTCATTTTGACTCTGTTTTTAAGTAAAAACCAAAATGTTACTCGTGCGTACCTTGCCGACATCCATACGATGGGAAAAAGATCCAGCAACCATTTATCCAGTAGTACCAATCATTTCATTTATAAAATATCTCTATATTTTATAATTATAGAAAGATGTAGTTACAAAATATAAAAAAAGTATACACCTCATAATAAATATTTCAATTTTTATATTGTAGATTAATTATATATAAAGATAAATGCACAAATTTTGTCTAGTAATTTTGTATTCAAATTGTGTACATACATACATGCGTATATACGCTAGTATCTTCAAAATGTTAAGAGTGGCACAGACAAAAATTGTTTTGTGAAAATGGGATACAAGATGTTATTTGTGGAGGTTATATGAATAAGGATTGGTTTTCTGAAATATAAACTAGCATTAGAAATATGGAGCATTCCAACAATCCTCAAGAGCAGAATTTTCGACAAAATTTTACACTTTTTGGTGAACCAATTATTAAAACACGATGTCAAAGGAATGCTTTGATATCTGGCATTTCTGGAGGTATATTATCTGGATTAGTAGCATTTTTATTCACAAGTCAACCGAGACGATCAGTGTACATAGGATTTGGCGGATATTTAGCAATAACGTTTTGTATGACTTGTTATTGTACATATGACGAATATTCATTGCGAAAACAAGCAAGACTTATTAAGAAAGCTATATATGAAATAAATACATCAAAAAAAGGTTCTGAATCCAGTAATTCAAGCCTAAAAGTTGAAGATGCTTAATAATGAAATATTTTTTGAATAAAAAGTGCTACAGACTTGTATGTAATCTTCATATAAAGAATACATAATAGGTGTAATAGTACAAATTTATATGAACCAAGTATTTTGCAATTTTAGTTCTATAAATATATTACAATTAAAAGTAAAATAATACGGACTTGTGTTAATTTTTTCACTTACAATTTTAATTTTATAAATTAGGTCACTCCCACATAAGAAGTGCGTGTATGTACAATATCAATCATAGTGTCCGTTCGTCTAGTGTATTTTGTAATTTCAAATAAATCATTGAAATTCTAATTTATTGAATATTCGAAAGCTTTTATCAGATGATTATTTTAATTACTTTAACGCTTTTATTAAATAATTAGATTTATGATATTTCTTGCGGTTAAACTTGGACTCCAAAGTCAGTGCTTTTTCACTAGACGAACGGACACTATGATTGATATTATATGTAATTTAAATCGGAATGTCCCTAGATTTGGAAAAATTTTTTTCCGTTACAGACAGTGCGCGAATCTCAAATGTTTTCCAATGCAGTATCTCTATTTGATATTCATTTATTACCATATACTCTAGCCTTGAACATAATATATCTTATCTACTATAAAATATTTATTTCACACACTGTTCACCGTTTGATAAATTATCAACAGATATGTAAGAATGAAAAGGTCAACTCAAATAAGACTACAGAAAGCAATATATTTATACTTATACTGAATAACACACGATAATGTTTCTGAAAACAATTTTATTTCATAGAAATCCGAATTATTGTGATCGTTGGAACTACATTCTTTAACGTTGGTGTTACATCATAGTAAGATGGATTTATCTAACGGCATTATCTGGTATTACAGTTTACAAATAAGGAAACTTGTATTATCAATTACTCTGTGCTTAGAAAAGAAATGGTGTATACATATAAAAACGAGTAATGCTCTTGTTAATAGGAACATTATTTAACTGGATTTAAATATAAAAGCACAATGGAAAAAGTTAAAACATTGTAACTTCACAGATAAATGCATTATATACCAATTATGTAACACTCACTATGAACTTCAGAAATGCAAATACTCACGAAATTGCTTTCCTTAGATACTAAAATGCAAATAGTACACACAGAAGAAACTATTTTATGAAACTTTCCATACATATGTTTAACTGTGCCATACCATTTAATACCATTTAAAGGAGGAATATTGCATGGAAGAATGTGGATCTAGAATTATTTTCACTTGTTTTGTATTCAATGTCAATATATGATAAATGCATTCCATATAGAGGGTAAGTAATGATTAAGTAAAATTGAACAACTTTGTACTAAAAGAAAAAAAAGAGATAGAGAGAAAAACGGAGAGAACAGTGCTAGTGAAATCTAATCTGTAGTGTATTCCAACCTTAATTATTTGTAATAAAAAAACAATACAATACAAATAATTTGTTGTACCAGTTTGTAAAAGTTGTACATTTCTCTTAATGTAAAACTAAATCCAGCGTTAAAGAACAATGATGATGATCAGGATGAATGAGTCATACAATAAAGACAGCAACAGTTGTATGCGACAGCTAAATAAAAATTCAGCATTAGAGTATCTAGTTAAACAATCTACAATTCTCCACAGTCGGCTACCACGATTTTTTTGGAAGTTTTTCCACTTTGAGATCCCATTCCCTCTAACTGAAATGAGAAAAACAAATATCTCTTTTATTTATTATAAAAAATAATATGTGAAGTAAATCCAATATATTACTCAAATTTTGTTGAATTATGTAACATCTATTAAGTTGAATAACATGAAGATTAATACGTTATTTTAATGTTAAGAAAGAAAAAGAAATTTAAAATTACATACTTTTCTAACAACATCCATTCCTTCAACAACTTTTCCAAACACGACATGTTTGCCATCCAGCCAACTAGTTTTGGCACTGGTGATGAAGAATTGACTACCATTGGTATTTGGACCAGCATTTGCCATAGAAAGGATACCAGGTTCAGTATGTTTCAGGACAAAGTTTTCATCGTCAAACTTTGAACCATAGATGGATTCTCCACCAGTGCCATTATGGTTAGTGAAATCACCTCCTTGGCACATAAAGTTTGGGATCACTCTATGGAAGCTGCTTCCTTTGTAACCATAGCCCTTTTCACCAGTACACAGAGCTCGGAAATTTTCTGCAGTTTTTGGAACAACATCATTCCTCAACTAAAAATAATTTATTAATTTCTAAAAATTTGCATACATATTTAATTTTATATGAATATAAATTACAATTAACCTTGGAAACTGATAGATCATATAAATTATTCTGATGAGATTGTATAACTGAACTATAAGTAGCTCTAATTTTATTTAATAATATATGTTTATTGATTGAAAAATAATTAAATTTAGAAAGCTGTAAAACTAAATATAACAGCAGGTTTGTTTTTAGCAAATATAGATTTTTACGTCTAGTTTCATTTTACTTATATCTTTTTTCATTTAAACCGAACTATTTAAAAATTACTATTTTTTTTTACATTAAGTACACTATGATAAGTTATTACAATGATCAATAAAAATAATTTTGCAATTACGTCTTAAAGTTTCACCTGCGTAAGATACGTAATCGAACGTATCAGCGACAATCAGCGAATGGAAAATTTTACGGTTCAGTAGAAATTCCAAAGTCGGAAACGAAGCACCGAACTAGTTTCCACTGCCTCTTACCGCGTCAAATGGAAAAAAATAATCATCGTATGCGTACAATACAACAATTTTCAGGGGATAATTAAATAATTACTATTTTAATAAGAATTCAGGTCGAAAATTGAGTCGCATAACCGGCTTTTAAGAAAATTCAAGATGGCCAATCACGCCGGGATTCTAACGACAATGTGTTTAAAAGATGAAAACCATATTAATTGAAACGAATTTTCACCTACCTCCATCACGATACGTCCCACAGGCTTGGTGTCTGCAGTCATATCAAAGAAAACACGTGGTAAACCCATTTTTTCGGCAACAGCAGCAAATGTTCGTGACACCAATGTAAAAGACGGTCGTCTTGGCCGGGCGGTGGCTCCCAAATGGTTCAAATGGCTGAAGGTCGAATCAATTGACAGCCGGCAGATCGATCTCAACGCCATGTTCCGAGTGTTACTCTCTCAAAAATCAATTTCAAACAACTTAATCGTTCTATATCGTTCTGTAATGGAATTAATATTATGTTTTCCAAATAATCAATTATTATTTTATAGTATTATTATGTAATAAAACGATGATTTTCTGTTTAACATCGACAGTTATTGAGCGACATGTGTGTTTTCTGCTTTTGACCAATCTAATACGGTATTTCTAGCGATCGTACTAAGTAACCAATCACGTACGACTTTTTAAAGTATATAAGTACGTGCATCGGATCTAACGGAAGGAACATTTAAATTACGAAAAAAAAATGAAGTCATTTAAAATAACAAATTATATAAATTATCACAGTTTAAAAATGTATTTTGTGTAGCAATTTATCCTTATATACTTAATATATTGTTATACCTTATTAAATAAAGAATACGTTTTGGGCATATTTCCTTCATAACCTAATCAATATTGCTTTGCGTTTTATCGTAAGCGTTATCATTGATTTACATACTGTTATTTATGGTATCAAAAACATGTATATTTTATGTACTGTTGGATTGTTATTATTTATAATATTTCTCTTTGGAATTTAGATTATGTAAAATAAAGTTTTATTCTATAATATAAGTAGATCATGCAATTATACTACTAATGTTATACACTTATTTGACATAACCAAAGGATGTTATGTCATGCACTGCCTTGGATCTTGATAATCTTGATTGTGGACCAATCATGATTCTGTTCAATTTCATTGTGCATCTGCGCCGGATATGACGTTTCAAAATTACCATTGCAACTACTGCCGCAACGAATAAAATACAGAACGTTTAATTCTCACAGCGGGATCATCAAATTATTTTATGTTTAACCGGCTGATTCTTCTATTAATAGTGAAACATACTTCTAATGCAAATATACGAATTAAATGTAGGGAATTGGAAAATATCAGCATTCGATAGAAAAATAATTCAGTTTTTCACTAAATTTAATTTGACAAGAAAACTTTTCTATAGGGCTCTGACACATACAACATAATCAAATTAAAAGTTTTAATACTTTTCACGAATTACTAACAACAAATTAGTAAATTAAATGCTGAAGCAAATTTGAATTAACATTTATTTAATGAAAAATCACAATAAAAAAATGCTATTCTGAATTTAAAATTTAATTTATTTCCTGCATAGAGCTGTATTTGAGCTTAGTAGTTATAGCCGAAAAGATGGCGCCTGAATGAAGGACGCTCAATTAAGAGTACTCGAGACTTTGTTAAAGTTGTATTGTTAATAATATTACATATTTCATAAAAAATGAGTAACCTTTCGCCATTTGGAGGTGGTAAAAACCCACCGTGGGTTCGTAATGCAGGTAAATCAATTGCATTATTAAAATATGCTCCTTATCGTCGTTCCGTGTGCAAGTCAACAACGTTGCCAAATTTCTGTTATAATTTACATGAGCGAATGAATATATTTACAAAATGTTTCTTAGCAATGATTTATATATTTTCAAAGTATTAAAAAATAATTCATCATTTCTGTTCTAAAATACTGGGTACAGACATGTTTTCTTACGAGCAGAAAGCATTCAAAGTACCTCCATCTCTTTACAATTACCATTGAATTTTCTTTCTCTTTTTCTTAAATAAATTTTATATAAAATCTTAATAATTTATGTTTATAAATATATAAATAACAAACGCCTCTATTTTAATTTTGTTAGATATTTTTACACTCATTTGTTCATCCGTATTGAAAATGGAAATCTCTTATTATATGTATCATTTAAGTTGCATAATAAATTTATAATGCATTGTTTTAAAAGTATTCAAGATTATTTTCTACACATATTTGGCACATATTTTATTTTTAATTCTACATAGGACAGGGAATTCAAAATATTCAACAACAAATGTTAGGTCAAGCAATGGGTAGTATAGGTGGACAGCCTATGGTTCAATATCAGCAACAAACTCAACAAGTTTATCAGCAAAGTTTAGGATTGCAACAGGTCAGTTGATAAAATGTATTATTAAATTGTATAAATAGTATCTATTTTCTTATACAAAAATTTAGGTAGATTATTTGCTATTAAACAATTTATTAATAGGTCTTTAATAACATATGTTTTATAAAATAGCCCAATATAACAATGGCTTCAATGGCAACCCTTGGATCAAACTTACCATCTGGTATAGCTGGACAATTGTATCCACAAGTTGCCACTGTTTCTTATCCACCGCCAAGAGCATTAAACACAAATGCATTTCAACCATCTGTTGCTGGTGTACCACAACAAGTACAACAAAATGTACCTTCATCGTCTACTAAGCAGAGAGTATTTACTGGCACGGTGACTCAAGTATATGATAATTTCGGTTTTGTAGATGAAGATGTGTTCTTTCAAACAAAGTAATTAAATTATATTTCAATCACACAACGAGCTCGATATCTGTGATATACATCGTTAAAATATTTTGATTTCAGTGCATGCGTCAAAGGATCCAACCCAGTTGTTGGTGATCGGGTACTTGTAGAAGCGTCGTACAATCCATCTATGCCATTTAAATGGAGCGCTACTAGGATACAAGTACTCCCTATGGGAAACAATAATAGTAATACTAATACGCAACAGAGTAATCAAACCTCTCGTCAACAGCAGCAACAGCAACAGCCGCAACAAAGTCGTACCTCAGGAACCTATAATGCTGTGCCTCCGCCTGCTGAAAATGCTAATAATAGGTAATTAATACAAATTTATATTACAGAAATATTGTTTACTTACAATGATGGGATTTTTAATAGATTTGCAACTAGCGCGACGAGTGCCAATACAGCTAGTAATCGTAATAAAATTGGAAGAGTAAGAGAAAGATCTCCCCGTGAACGAAAAAATGAAGAGGAAGAGATTGAACGAAAGAGACGCCGCGAGGAAAGAATCAGAGAACGCGAGAAAAAGGAGGAACGTAGTCCATCGAGAACTAGGAGAAGTAAATCTCCAAGACCACGGCGACGTACTAGAGTTGTACCACGTTACATGGTACAAATACCGAAAATAGCTCTCGATCTGTAAGCGTATTTGTCTTGACTGATAAGATATTTACAACATTTTATCATTTACTCAATTTTATAATTATAATTCTAGACCTGAAGCAGATGTACTTGAGATAAGGAGACGTTACCAGAATATGTATATTCCTAGTGACTTCTTTTCTACTAATTTCCGATGGGTTGATGCTTTTCCACCGCATATGCCATTTACTCTTAATAAGCCATGCTCTTTTCATGTGATGCATAAGGACATTGATCCTTGTACTGAAAATACAGCGGTGTTAGAACCTTCGGATGCCGATTATCTCTTCTCTGCGAAGGTTTGTTACATTTTTTTTGAAATGATTAATTATAAAATACTTTACGTTCAAATTTCCTGTATGCTGTAGGTTATGCTGATATCTATGCCTGCCATGGAAGAGATATATAAACGATGTTGCGGTGTATCCGAGGATAGAGATCCAGATCGTGATTATGTACATCCTACACGTTTAATAAATTTCTTGGTAGGCTTACGAGGTAAAAATGAGACAATGGCAATCGGTGGGCCATGGAGTCCTTCATTGGATGGTCCTAATCCTGAAAAGGATCCATCGGTTTTAATCAGGACAGCAGTGAGGACTTGTAAAGCGCTTACAGGGATAGATCTCTCCAGCTGCACCCAGTGGTACGATTCCTAAAATACTTTATATCATTTTTCTTTTCAATGTAGTTTAAAGCACTTCATCGAAAGAGTAACGTGATGCTATTTAATATCTCTGTCCATTACTGTTTCATTGCTTGCCAATATTATAATCGAGTTAAAGATTACCGTGAAAGCTAAAAAAAAAAAGTTGAAAGATTTTGGACTCGTCGACTCCACATTGTATAAATGTATAGTACATATTCTTTGACGATACGTTACTTAATTATGTTGAAGATTATGGGAGAAAATGTTATAGTATTAAGAAATATCCGGCAGGTGTACCATCTGTGAACTTCTAATACGAGTTCTGACTTGATAACCTAAGGTTGTAGCTTAGGCAAAACAGAGGAGGTATGTATTTTGTTGAATACACAAGTGATCGATGGAGATTGCTGCACTGGATCCTGTATCGAGCACCCAGATGATGATATAGAAGCGGTCAGGGGCATCACTATTGTTCTGTGGATCCATGTGACTCCCTACTAAAGTTGTGCTTTATCAAAATGGTCTACGATTGTGCGCTATGTGTGGCTTTGTATGCAGAGTGTGCGGGCTTAACGAACAAGCGAACAAAAACGAACACTTAGCATATAAGGCAAAGCTAAGCGGCATTAACCTGAGTTGACGTTTGGGTATTGTTTTTCCTTGCGGCACAGGTACCGCTTCCTGGAACTCTACTACAGACGTGCAGAAACGACCCACAAGTCGGGGCGAGTGGTGCCCTCTCGCGTTGAAACCGTCATACTATTTCTCCCAGATGTATGGAGCTGTGTACCTACCAAATTGGAATGGGACGGTCTACAACTCAGCTATAAGAAACAACTGGAACGAAAATTGCTGCGTGCCACCTCTAGCCCCGACGATTCGGATGCTGCCAATGACACTGATGAGGCTGCCGTCGCTGATCAAAAGGCACTGCCAACATCATCCCATATATTACTTTTACCTTTTTATTACATTATATAATCGTGAAACTGTTTTCCTACCATTACTAAACTGGATTTTCAATATAGGCTCTACTTGCTCATTGATCCTATATCTTCAAGTATTTATTGATTATTCAATATTCTTTTGAATTTCATTTCAATGCTTTATTTTATAGAACGTTAAAGTAGTCAACTTCTGTACTTTGCTATTTTCATTTTCATTATGAAGTTATTCACTTTTTTGATAACAGAAAGTCATAATAATTTGATAACATGAATAATGTTGTAATTTCAATGAAAACGATAACTCGGTGGTACAAGAATTCTTATTTATTCAATGTAATGCTGTACTAAGAGTCTAAAAATGATGCTCATTGTAGCTTATTAATTACAGTATCTCGGAAGGTTTAAATATAATATAATGAAGATCAATGAGTAATGTATTGCAAGTATTCCCTTAGCCACTGGCAGTCACATTGCATTAACAAGAGAAGCAAGCAAGCCTAGCTCGGAGAAGAGCGCAGCTGAGCCATTCCCCCCCCTTTTCCTGATTACCTTCACCATCATTGATAAATCATTTCAAAAGTATCATTTGATAATCGTTGTATACAACATTATTGATATTATCCATAACCTATCAACCACACAGACACCAGAGCCAGGACACTATGAGAATCTAGCAGTTACTTGAGTCATACTTGAAGGTCATCGTGAATGAAGAACTGTATATATCATTGCAATTGCGAGAGTGGTAAAATTAGAGAATGGTGAAAGAATGAAGAGGGAGTGGTTTCGTTTCGTTATATAGGGGCTGCTTCTGTTTTGTAGTTTTCTGTCATGTTCAAAACTTCTGTAACGTAATGTACAATTTCTTCTTTTCAGGAAGATCCAGTGCCGGAGAAGAAGGACCCCACTCATTATTCTGAACTGGATCCAAAGTCTATGAATGTCAGTTTTACTACAACCTACTCGCCTCATGTTTTATTGATATTTATATTTATGTTACAATTTTTTTTACACAGGTAAATGAATTACGTCAGGAATTAGCTGCCCGTAATTTAAATTGCAAAGGTTTGAAATCCCAGCTGCTTGCAAGATTAACAAAAGCAGCGACTTTAGAACAAGCTAAAGAAGAAGGACGGCAGGATGATATTGAAGAGAATGAAAAAGACGTTTCACCTTCACCGAAAGAAGAGGAGGATAAAAAATTTAGAGACAAAGATGTGAGGTTTCTTTCTCATAGAATTTAAAACATTAACGTGAATAACTAATGTATTCATTTTTGTAACGTTTATGTTCAGCATGATGAAGACAGAAGAAAACTTTGTGAACGTGAACGGATAGCGCTTGAAAAACGATACACGTTACCAGAATCGTCCCATATTATCGTCCATCCTTCCAGAATGGCGAAAAGTGGAAAATTTGATTGCACTGTTATGTCTTTGAGTGTACTTTTGGATTACAGGCCAGAAGATACAAAGGTAATAAAACTTGGAAGTTCGTGTAATTCTACAATATCAAAATTTTTAAGAGACTTAGCCAACCCCAGAAGAATATTCTAGTTATATCAATGCGTATAATCAATTTTCATTTAATTTTTGTTCAGGAACATTCTTTCGAAGTATCGTTGTTCGCGGAACTCTTTAACGAGATGCTGATGCGAGATTTCGGTTTCCGCATTTATCGAGCATTGTGCAGTCTTCCTGAGAAACCCAAAGAAAAAGACGAAGATAAGAAGAAGGATAAAAAGGATGATAAGAGAGATGAGAAAAAAGATGATAAAAGAAAGGATGACGATAAACGTTGTAGGAAAGATGAAAGGAAGGACGAGAAAAGAAGAGAGGGAAGTAAAGATAAAAAGGACGAGAAAGATGCGAAAAGTAAAACAGACGATAGGGATAGAGATAAAGAAAAGAATGACGATGATGACGACGATGAAGAAGATGAATCTGATGTAATTATTTTTCTATACTGATATCCCTGAATTTTTTTTTAAACTTTATATGATAACTGTATTTTGTAGGATGACGATTCAGTTAAAGATGGTAGAAGAGACAGAGATAAGGATGGAAGAAAGAGGAAAACGAAACTGTACACGCACGATCCTTATCTCTTACTATCTTTCGTTTATTTTGATCAAACTCATTGCGGATATATATTCGACAAAGATATAGAAGAACTTATTTATACTTTAGGATTGAATTTATCAAGAGCTCAAGTTCGTAAATTAGTACAAAAGGTTGTAACCAGAGATTCTTTACACTACCGTAAATTAACAGATAGATCAAGAGACGATGATCCAAAAGAAGAGAAGAAAGACGATAAGGAAACGGATAAGAATGATTCCGCTAAGGAAGACTACGAAGAAGATATATTGCGTTCATTGGCACTTGGTACACTTATTAATTTTGATATTATATACCGTCATTTTAGTACAACATTAGCATTTTCAATTTTTTTATTATTTTTTATAGGAAATAAAAAATTGTTACCAGTATTTGTCGGAAGTGGCCCACCGTCGAAGAGGGCACGAAGAGAAGATTCACTTGCGGATCAGTCTGAGGAATCAACTATACCAGAAGGTTTCGTTATGTATAAGGGTTCTTTAGTGGATGTAGAAAAACTTGTTAGTCAATTGAAAAGATCGGAGAAGGCTCGGTTAGACACCGAGGAACGTATGATGGAGTTACAGCACGAGCTTTCAATAGTGAACGAAAAATCTGCAAAACAGACAAATAATATTAAAGCTCTTTCGGAAGACTTAAAAATATACAAAGACAAATTAAGGAATACGGATGAAAAGCTCAAGAAAGTTTCGGTAAGTATTTTTTGTAAATCTTTAAAGAACACGTTAACATTTCGCTTTTTTTTTATAGGCTGAGTGCTTGTCATATCTTACTGCAGTAAAAAACATGTATCATATAGCAGCAAAAATGATGCAATCTGATACCAAAAAAGTGGAGATTGTAGAGATACAAGATGAAAAGGTTGGTGAAGTAAACGGATCAGAAATTGAAACAAAATTTAAAACCGACACGAGATGGGGAGATAACAAAGTTCCGATAAAAAAAGAATTCATAGAAACAGATAAGGACAAGAAATGCGACAATAAAATATCAATCAAGAAAGAAATTACAGAAATTGATAAGGAAAAGAAGTAAAATATAAAATACACTGTTTATTTATTGTAAAAGATGTTGACGCACTCGTATAAAATTCTAAGTATATTAATAACAAAGAATGACAAACGTGTTTAGCGATGACAGCACTCAAAGTGAATGGGAAAGGTTTACCCGTATGAAAGTAAAATGACTAAAGACTCTGTTTTATAACTTTTTTCACTTAGTGACAATATGTGGTAAACTATTTCTGTTAGAAATAAGAATTGTTCAGTTAACATAAATGAATGAATAATGCAGTTATTAAAACAAATCATTACATTGCAGTTTTTCACATAAATTAATCAAATTTTATGCAAATAGACAAAATTTCGTGAAACTTTTTAAATACTGATGTAACTGTCATTTGCCATAAAGTGCCAGATATTAATAGACAAGTATGTACTGTAATTTCAAAATAAGTTTACGTTTAACATCATTAAGGTGTGATTATTAAAATATTTTCAGATTTTCTGGATAACTAATTCTTTTGCTTTCTATACTTCGTTTCGTGATAAACTGTGATTTATAAAAAAAAAATATATATATATTAATCACACAGTAAATCTTTATCTTGGATGGATTATATTTAGAATTACAATGTTAATGTTGTTGCTTTTGTGTATGAATTATACCAATTACGCCGATAATTCTTGAGTGGCCTTAGGATAAATTGAATTTATCATAGGCATTCTTGAAAGCAACAATTGATTAACATATTTGATAGCAGCAGTGTATTTCTATTATGTTATCAATGTATTTATTACTTTGTACACAGAAGACCGCATGGCAAAATAAAGCTTTCACACAATATGCATCAACTGTAAGATATACGGTAATAATTAATGGGATATCGTTAGCATTGTTTTTCTTGCGCTACTTAAAGGAAATTTTATCTGTTCTGTATTTTGTGTAACTGCTGTAAATACTTTTGCAAGAACGGTACCTAAGAGTAATTTGAACACCAAAGTATTTGTAGACAATTTAGTATCACATGAATATTATACATAAGAAACAATAATTTATTTAAAAAAAAAAATTGTAAAAATAGCATTATATATATATTATATATCAACTCTTTTATATACATACTTTCTGTTGATACTATCCCAGCGTAAATTTTACATGTTAGTAATGACTCGAACATAGTAGAAAGATGAGTGCTTATGATGTCCCTCATTTTTTGAACGCATTACTCATGACATGAATACAATCTGAACGAAGAAAAACGTGTTTACATTAATTGTCTTATGTGTTCCATGATCAAACAACATACAATGCCAAGGATATTATTTTGTACATACTCTATTATAAACAAAATCTTTTGTAGCTTATAAAATTGCATCCATGTCATTATTACGCTAAAAACATATTAATAGATGTAAAATTATAAACAACTGTATATTGAAATATGATTTCTGAAAATTGTAAAATTACTTCCTTGGCAAGTGATGATCTGAAATTTGAAAATATATATCAGCAAAAAAATAATAAATTTTTAACACTCCGTGCGATTTTTGTTTACCTATGAATTACTAATTCTTTTTCATTATTTTCACTTTGAAATATTACAACCTTTTCACTTTAAAGAAATTTGTTAAATGATGAAACAAAATACTAAGACAGGTGAAAATAATGTATTGAAAAATTTCATTAATTATCCTACTATATTTAAGACCACAGAAAGAACGTACTTATACATACAATTTACAAATTAAAACAAGGTTTATTTATTACAGGTTGTAACATATCGATGCTTCTATTTAATTACAAGTGAAAGCTTTCATTTGTACATATTTAAAATAAGGTTGCTATTTTATTAAAATCTAATTGTTCTTAGTTTACTGAATATAAAATATTTCACATGTATAACAAAGCTTTTTAGTCATTTCAGTTAAGAGTTCATTGGGTAACTCAATAACTGATCAATTGATATTTGAATGTGCATGCTGAAATTTGATGTCTTATTGGAGGTTTATGGCAACTAAATATACAAGAAAACATTTTTTGGAATGTAATGCAATATAAAATACAATGATCCCAAATATTTCTATGCTTCCTATAAAGATACCACCAGCTTAAAAGATTATCTTTAGATATGCTATATGTTATAAAATTTTTGTATACATTCATGTTAATCTTTTATATTAAATTATAGGATAGAATTGGACTGAATGAAGGTAATTAAAGGAATAAAAAAGTATTCTAAAATAGCAGTCTGTTATTAAAAATTTCTTCTAGTTATATCAGCCTGTTTCATTATGAAAGTGACACACCTATTAAATTTCACAATACACAAAATTACTTTATATTTTTAATTTGCTTTTATTATATCATTTTACAAATTAAAGTATGATTAATAGAATGTACAACATATATGTGAGATATTTAGTATCTCCTGATATCAATTAAACAATTATAGACTTATTTTTTTTTTTTTTTTTAGGAAGCTTTAATATTAATTAATTCATCATGTAACAGAAAGTGCAAAACTGTTACCACTACCAACCAATGTCATTAATATTTATTGTCTTATTTATCATTTTATGTAAATGACTACATTGCAATTTTACAAATCATGTTTAAAAAATAACTATCTGAAATATAATTGAATAATTACCTCTCATGTTCACTGATTCAGGAGACTCTAAATAGGGTATTAGTGTAGACTGAAACAATTTAATAGCACCGAATATGATCTTATAAGTTAGCCACAAAATAAATTATAAGTAACATAAAATACAAAAGAAAATTTACAACAGTACCCTGATTTTAATAGTTACAGGTAACTGCTGAAATCAGGGCTAGTACTGGAAAGTATTATTTAGCATTGAAAATTTGTACATTGATCAAATGAGTAAATAATACAATACAATTGCGTTCATTGATTAAAAATTTTGAAATGATGACTAATGTTTGTGATATTTAATAGCATGGATTATTCCTCTATCTTGTGTCTCTACAGTAAGTACAGAATTGTAAAAGAATATAATGTACATTTTAAAAATGCTACACTACAATGTTACACTATAATGTAATTATATATGGCATAATAGCATAATATACACTATGCAGTACACACACAGTAAATTACATATAGTGTATTATACTATATCATACACTATATACAATGTACACACAGTGTATAATTGCAAGTGTAGTATATATTGTGAATTATACATAGAGTACTGTATATGTGTACCTTATATACTTTAGATTTAGCTGACTTCTCAAGTTAAAAAAAAAAATGTGTACGTGTACACACTGTAATTTTTACACAATATCTGTAACCAATAAATGTGATTAATATCAACTAAAAAATTTGTAGAAAAGAAGATAACTGGATATTCTTTATAATATCACAAACATTGTTCGAAGTTTAACTGAAAATTAAAACTATATTACACATTAAAATTTGATCAGCTAGAACTCAATGAATAATTTACAATTAAAAATGAATTTATACAACTCTTTCAGTCCGTTACACAAAAAGAATTCAGTGATCTCGTTTTGAGTATGATAAAATGAGCGATATCTTTTATAGATGAGATGAGAAAAAAATCAAAAATGAAATATAAACCTTAAAAAATAGGAACTTATAAATTGCCCTTAACTCTTAACACATGATTTGTACATTATTCCTTCAATTTAACTGTAGTTTAAGATATTTTACCAATGAAAAATATCTGCAAAAAAAATTCTACAAAATTTTCTTCAAATGATATTTCATAGATCAATAAAATAAATTGACAAAAGAAACTAATATACAATTGAATTGAAATTAAATTGAACTTAAGGTACGTAATATAATTACGTCTTGTGCGATCTGCCTGTTGAGGTTACCGCCCTCGTTGATCGTGTTATGAGAACTGGTGTTGCAAGCTTTCTACTTGTTGGAATACATGATTTAGTAGGACTTCCTTCTGTTTTTATGTCGTTCTGTTCCGTACCGTTCGATTCAATGGATTTCGAGTCCTTTAATTTCAGAATTTTACCGTTCGACGAATTACTATCTACCGTCGATTTATCTATATGCCCGTTTCGACGATGCGAGGTTTCTTCTTGACGAGATTTTATTGTACGCGGTATACGATCGGTCGACTTACGAAGGCTTCTGTTACTAGTAAGCTGTTCTCCAAGTAATGTAGGACGGTGCTGATCCCAGGAATCACTCCATCTGTGTATGAAACAGTAATATTGCATCTTTTGTACTTAGAAATTCATGTTGCTAATTGATCTAATGCAGATATATTTTCTTTACTCCGCCTCAAATTTTAAGACTTTTCTATCATTGGGGTGAGTCTAAAGTTCAGCAAACATTTCCATGTCTTTTAAAGTGGTTTACTGTATTTCAAAATCATTATTGTTAAGTTACATTACAGAAAATGAGTATAAACTTACCCGAGGTAACTATCAAAGGCAGCATGAAACATTATTAATTGTGAATCTATTATAATCTTAAAACCATTTATTTAAGGAAAAGGAAACTATTTAATTGTACTTTTCAACTGATCATATATTCATAAATTTATGTTACATGCCATGATAGAATAATTAAGATACTCTGAAATCAAATTACATATTTTATACCATGTACTATTAAAGTTGCGATTCGAACTGTTAAGATGTTAAATTTTAGTTTAATATAGGTTTTAGTCGTTAGATAGGATTTGCATAAGAATCAGCAGAAAAGTAAAGTAGAAGCAACACTATCTTTTAGCATGCAAGAGAATTGTTATTATCTAATCATCAAAGTAATATTAATGTACAAAAGATGCATTATTATAAAGGCGTTTAAGGCTGAAAGAAGCAAATATCCTAATATTAAGTCACACAAACTGACCGATTCTACCTTCCCGATCCGGAAGCTGTTTCACAGGGAATCACCAGAGATTAGTAATGACCAGACCAGCAAGAACAATACATTATTTATGACAAATTTCATGTAAATAAAAAGAAATCACCATTTATATTTGCAAGCATGGCAAATCAAAACACTTTTCAGAATTGTTACCTTCTTTCATTGATGTGTATAAAATTACTCAATTACAGTTGTAGACATTCTTAAGGTGAATTTTTAATTCATTAAATAGTTACTAATTTATTGGATAAGTTGGCTGAGATTTGCCATTGCCTCTACTGTACGGGATAACTATAATACCATATCATAAATATTTATTACTACCTTATTAATAATTTATCGTTTAGTATGACTATCCTGATATAGACAGAGTTAGGTTTAAATAGATTTTGTAGATAAAAATCAAGTGACAAAAGAATCTCACCTAATTAGAGGCCACATAGCGTCGTCCTGTGGGGGTGTTTGCACCAGTGAAGGTCCCGCCGACACTGGACGTGTCTGTACCCATAAATTAAACGTGCAATAAATAAACAGTATATAAGTTTTAACCTCGAGTACGCTTTGTTGAGATTGGATTACATAAAGGTACCTTTTCCGTTTGCGTAGCTGCGTTACAAGTATCTGGATTAACATTATTATGGTTACTTGCTAAAGCACATGTTTGGCCATCATTGCCATTAGGTCCTTGAAGTTTTGATATTTGGAACTGTGGAGTATAAAATTTTGTATAATGGAACCCTGATTCTAAGATATCGTGAGACATTCTATCTTACAAACTTTTTACCTGTAATACTTGTATAGTTCTATCTCTGTCTTCCACTTGGCCTTGCAAAAACACAACCTGTCTACGTAAATCAGCCAATTCATCCGCGATGCTATTACCTCCACTTCCTGGAGAGGTACTCACATCGGCGGTGTTCCCTTCGTTCAGGTTGTAGAAGAGACCATTCTAAAAATTTTGCGAACTTCTTTTACCCTGAGCTTTTGCGTTTACAATATTTATTAGGGATAAGTGAGGTAAAAGTGTTGAATAAATATAGAAGGAAATTAAAAATAATGTAAAGTGATATTACTAACCTTCATAGAATTATCGAATGGGTTGAGAGTTTCTGTCTGTAGAGACAACATAGATCGCATTATTCATTATAAATTATAGTATCTGCATAACTAAGATTTTTTCTAGGGCGGGCCAGGTCCCTAAGGCTTATTAACAGTGTCAGAATAATTAAGATTTTGAAATTTTATAATCTTAGAACGCTGAAGGAGCCAAGCCCACCCTGGGCCTTTACAAAATATTACAAGATATTACTATTACACATAATATACAATAAGCAACAATAAAATAACGTATGCAATTAAACAACATAAATATAACATACCCTCGTCAAACCGTTCTCTTCTGACTTGAAGATAAAATCATGGTTGATGACAATAATGAAAAGAACAAAACAGAAGAATTGCGTGTTAATGAAGAAGCATAACATCAACACACGTGTGTGTATGATACAAATTAAAAGAACGTGTTTTATAAATAAAATTATAAATTTAATTATGAAACAAGCTTTAACATTGATTTATATAAATACGTGTATGTAAAAATATTATAGTACCTCCTGAAGTACCCGTTTCAGTTTCAAAAGCATTGTTTTAATCGAAACAATGTCTTGAAACATGTGTTGATACGTATTACGATCAACTCGGAGACTTCCTTCATCTCCAGAATCGAGACTCGGTGAATGGACCTAAAAAATTAATTATTTAGTCAATTAGTAATTATATGAATTTAATGGCTGGCTGTTCGTAACAGAAAATAATGATGAAAACTGAAATTTGAAAAAATTACTCACATTTCTCGATGTTCTCAAAGGACTGGAAAATTGTCGATTACGTAAGTTATCCACAGAACGTGGTGTATCAGTAACTGATCTGTTTCGCCATACCTTTGTCGTCTTATCGCACTCGTTTCTGAAACAAAATAGAGCAGAAAGTCAGTACAAGCATAATAAAAGAATGATAAAAAAATGAATGGTCCTTTGATTCAAGCAGAATTGCGTTATTGTATCACAATTAAAAACAGTAATAATTTACAATTATAAAAATAATAATTATCTCTTCCTGTAATTAAATTATTTACAACGTGTTTCCTTTGCGTTTAAAATTCTTCCAATTTCCATCTGCAAAATATACTAATTTTTTAAAACGAATCATCGTTAGAAGAAACGAAACTACCTTGCAACGTTTGATTTCAAAGAAGGGTTGACGATATTAATGGGGTTGCTGGAGGCTTTACGTTGTCTTGGTACCGGTGAACCGATCGTTGGTGTCGAACTTTCTGAAGATAATCCAGAATCAAGACCATCTTCGCAATGTTCACTCGACACGAGTCTAGATTCGTGTTTTGTATTTCCGCTTGGTGCGTGAGATCTTCCGGTTAAGGTAGTTCGTTTTTTGGCACCCCTTGACCCTTCGGGTATCGACGATGCCATTACACTCAATTAACCACATCGAGTCACTTATGAATGTTAATTATTTCTCCTCGATTTTCAACATATTTTTCTTTATCGCCAAATCACCTGATTGATCTACGATTTTATAATACGGCTTTTGTGGACATTTTGATAAGGAAATTTATTTCTTCGATATTTATCTTTAATAACTGTAAGATACAATGGTATGAAGTAGTACTGCGAAGAAATCTATATTCCTAGAAATGGGCACACGGTTACACAGGCCATTGATTTTCAAAGAGTTACACATTTACATTTATTCCAGGTGCAGTTAGCTATAGCCGCTGAAATATAATTGTGATAAAAAAAGAATTCTATAAACAAGTCTCTATGTTTCCTTTCAAGGTAAAAAATGAAACAGATTCTTTACAATACAATGCACGATTGTAATTATCAAAAGGAAATTTCTTAATGAAAGAAAAGTTTAAATTTCAAGATTAATTATTTATATCCTTGATAAGTGAAGTGTTGGATATGTCCGACTATACATGGACATTTCTACTGTGAAGCTTAACATGTTAAGAATATGATAGGTTGATCTTCAAATGTAAATCCAACTTCCTCAGGAAAATAGCGATACCCCTGATACCCATCCTTCCCCGTAGGCATCGCCGGGGAGACTGCCGCTGTAGCGAAAGGGGTCCCCTATATATAGGCCTGCGGCGGATCACCACGCTTACGCGGGAAAATTTGAATTGACATATATTTGTTATATTGAATTTTATAATACGTGATCATTAAAAATTATATTATTTTGTATCTAAATTACTTTCAATATACTTAAAGTATATTCTTAGACGATATAAACGAGTTGTATTAATTAAAAATAATCTAGTACCCATTCATTGAGATACTTTCAAGAGGTCTGCCAGCGAAACTCTTCTCCAGACTTCGGTGAATTAAAAAGAATTAAAGTGTCCTTCAAAAGAGTTTCATACGTCTAATACGTTTAAATAGAAAGAACCTTAATTCCATGCTTTTTAATTAAAATTCCGTAGTCTGGTGTACACGAATAATATCTTCTTACGCAATAACAATTCCAACGAGTATGATTCACTATTTCAAGTGTTATTAAAAATAGAAGAATTCATATATTATTTTCATAAGTATTTATCACTGACAATCGAGTGCACAGTCAATTATCAATTTTTATTTCTAACAAAAAGTACCACGATACATTTTCAATCTCCGGTGTTATTTTTATAATACTTTGTTGCCGTCAACCACCAACCTCGATAAAACGAATCTGGATCATGAAAACAGGGTGTAAGGGAGGGAGGAAAGGGTAAAAGATCCATCAAGAACGTTCGGTGTCACGAAGGAAAAGCTGTCGGACGAACACGAAACATGGTTTCTTATCACGAACATACAATCCTGGCACAGATTTAAATAATTCATTCAATCCCCACTGTAGTTTGCGCAATGCGGTGTTATTCTGCGTTTATGGTGGCCACCGGTAAACCTTGAAATACCCATTGGCGGGAAACGGATCGGATCGTTTTCGAGAGCACGTGACAGACGAAATTTCTTTGCCAAAAAGCCGGTGTCCAACTGTTCGAAACGGTAGCAAAGCTACCCGGACATCCTCTTCTACGTCGCTCTTTCGCACTTGCGCAAACCGATTACGGCGTTGCGCTCGATATCCCAAGGATTGCGCTAAAGGAGAAGGGGAGGATTCCATGGGATGGCGGGTAAACGAAATTGTTGAAAATTCAACCAACGTGTCTTATTGCTTTCTAATTTTTTAATTAATAAAGAATCTTAAAATTCATATTCTGTTTATAAATGTTTGCTTGTATTTTTTTTTTAAATTTCGTATACCCAGGGGATTAATCTCTGATTCAAGAATCTAACATTTTACCACCCCCGCTACTTATACTATCCACATGGAACGATATAAAATTGAATACACGTTGACATAGAAAATTCGAAAAATTATACCAAATATCTCAACCTTGAAATTTTTGTATTCTTTCAGATTTGCCTCGCCAATGGAGCAAACGATCAATACTTTTGCTCTTCTGCTCTTTCGACCCCTTGACTACATAGCGTTTGGCGTCTCTTCTAGCCAATTCCCTCTCTTTTCCACCTGGAGGACAGACGGTGATTTTCTCCCTCTACCAATTCGCTGCCAACTTTGTGAATTTATGTCGTCTCAATTTTCGCTTCCCGTCCAGACGGAATAGTAATATCCCGCCGCGTTTAAACGTTTTATGAGTCAATAACCTCACCCCGCAATCGGATTGAAATCGATCCGCAACAAACTTGAAATCCACTGATTCGTGACATACACGCAGGGTGTCCCATGCCATTTTGCCAAGATGTATCTTGAAAATGGTACAAGATAGAGAAGAATATAATTAAGAAAAATTAAATTGCACCGAATGGACCATCGCAGGAGACGCAACCGGAAATGGAGACGTTCCAAAGATTTCAAGGTAAATTTAATTTTTTACAATGAGATTGTATTTCTATAATTGCAAAAGAAAAATGGGAAATGTATGTTTGCTGAAAATACTGCAGACTGGTTCAGGAGTAACGAGTAATTAGCAATTAATGTCTGTAGCGTACTCGATCGATTAGCCGAGAGTGCAGACTCTCACAAGTCATTTCCACCCCAACGGCGGAAGTTCATCCCCCTGGCAATGCCCTTTCCCGAGGCAGACTGCTGAAAACCACTACCCTTTGCCAGAAAGTTTCGAAGGTTATACTGCTTGGAGTAACAAAAGTCCGCCGCATCCTGTATTTTACGGCCTCCATTAGCATATCATACATTTCTGGCTGGTTCGAACGAGAGTAAAACTGTGTGCTTTTCAGAGGAATCTTTTTGAGTAACATTCAAACGAACGATGTTTTTCAACGTTGAAAAGCCTGATTCGATCGCGAGCGTACTTGGTCGTTAGAGAGAGAAATAGAAAATTAGAAGTTCAATTCTGGATAAAGAAAGCAAAGCGAAGAATCGTTTAAAAAAAAGGAACGATAAAGGAAGAATATAAAGAAAAACTCGGTTAACTAGTGACGCTCTAATTAACGTCGAAATCGTTCCGCTTAGCATAAATTAATGCGTTCGTTATCCGCAGTATTTCGATTTCGCTACTAAAGAATCTAATGGTTCGAAGGAATACCGTTTTTCTTCTTGCAAGATGCATTAATAAAGTTTACGGTTACGTGTACTGTTATTGCGTGAAATTTAAAAAAATAAAAAATAAAAAGATAGGAGAACGGAATTATGAAATTCTTGTTAATAAAATTTAAGATTTCTGATAAAGATAATTCAGCATTATTTGGAAAAGACTTTTTCATGGTACTGAACTTTTCAAAATGGCATATAATTTGGTGTTCACGATGGCTATTATATTTCGCATTTCATTTAAACAAAAACGCTACCTTATGTATGTTTCTTTTCCTTCGTATATCAGAGAATACTATCGCCTGATTCATACAGGTTTCTCTAATTATACAACGCAATAGTAACTTCATAACATACTAGAGTAATTAACTAAGTTTCCTGGCGACTGTTACGTATGAAAGTATTAATACAACTTTCAAAATATAAAATGGAATTTTAAAAATTCTTCTTCTACTAAGAACTGCTAAAACTATGAAAAAACTACAAAGTGTAATGAAAATATTATTTTTTACAATACACACAAATACACGAGAATAATATTGCAAATATATTATACATTGCTTGGACTATTTACCCATTGGCGGTAGAAAGATTTGATCTTGAAGTGGTATTCTTCGTCACGGATGGTTCCTTCATTTTTTTTTTTCTTTCAATCTTCACAATTCTTTTCAGTAAATCAGAAACACCTCTCAAATCGTCCTCTATTGCTTCTCATTCAACTGCATTCTTTCAAGTCCAAGGATTATTCAGAATAGTTTTCTTAACGAGCAGCACAGGCGTACGATTAATTTAGGAAGTTTTTCAGCGTGCATCGCGATGAATTACGAAATAGCAGCGTTTACCACGTTGTTTTTCCTCCCGGAAGCAACCGGGGTTTATAATTGTTCGTTCGTTGCCTCTTTGAACCGGTCCCGGTACGATTCCCGAGGTTCACCTCGCTTTTCTCTCGCTTTTCCCACCGTTAGTGCCGTCTATTTACGATACTCCCTTCCGTTCTAGCGATTTCCTCTTCCTCGACGTTCCAACACTTCTCTTATCCCTTTTTTCACGTCGCTTTTCTACTTCTACGACTCGCTAAACGCCAGACGAGAGGCAAACTGCGAACGCTATTACCGTTCTCCTCGCGGTGTCAACCTCTAAATGGCTATACAGGGTGTTCAATTTTAACTTATAAACACAATTATCTACTAATGATTTGTTATTCGATAAAATGTAAAATTCTTTTACCAGCGTTAATGCACTGTACCTAAATTTTAAAAAATTTAGTAATATCCCAAAGTATTTCAGGAATAAATTTATAAAATTAACATCAGCTGAAGAATTTTCACGTAAGATTTTAAATGTAGCCTTTATTTGTCTCGTACATAAATACATCTCATCGATACAATCGCAACAGCTATTACGAAATTAAACGTCTCTCTAATGAAATAAAATACTCTTCAAACATTAACGTTCAGTGAGGATCCATTTAAGGGTACGTAACACACGAATAGTAAGGAAGATCCGATTGTTTTTTTAAACAGGCATCTCACACGTTGAATTACATTCAAAAATTAATTGATAGGCAAAAAGCTTAGAAGCACCGAGTTGAATATTTCATTTTTAAAATAAAGGTTACACGCATGATTTGATATTAACGCGTTGGTTAATTTGTAATTTCATGCTTTGAATAACGGTAATGTTATTTAAAATATTTTTTTGTTGCTTGTGCTATTATTCGAGTTTATCTGATTTCCAATCTCGGCCACCGGTGACCCACCCGGCATTAAACGCGTTAAAGATTCAAATTAGATATACCGCTAACGTTATTGATTATTCAAATTAAGATAGATTAGCACCTTCTCCCCGGCATTTTTATCAATATTTTCACCAATTCTCAAAGGAATAGCGCCTCCAATTGCATAGTATTCATGGCACGATAAATACTAAAACATAAGTCTATGTACATTCTTTCTAAAAATAACTATACAAAGCTAATTAATACGAAATTTGAGCAACATTTTAATTAACTAAAAAATTGCAAAGCATGTGTTTGCAAACGGAATGTAAGCTAATGGATAAAATAATTGTAGGTCATTAATTAAAAAAATCAATTTCTAGTTAATAAAGATAGATTTAAGATTAATTGTAAATGGCACAATTTATCTGTTTTATTGCAATGCTAAACTATTTGATCTCAGACGATATCTGACCCATCCCTAGAATTAGTTAATCCTAGAATATTGAGAATTCATTAAAATTCTCTGCAATTTATTATTGTATAGACTATGCATATTATGGATTACCCTATCAGGGTTTTAGCACTGTTTAAATGCATCTTCTGGTGAGTTCATATAACATGGTAAATTAATTATAGAGCAATAAATATTTGAACATATATTAATATATATCCCCTCTAGCTACACTAAGCTAAAGTAAATCATGGATTCACATTTTGAAGTTAATAAAATTGGCAAATGAAATATAATAAGAAAAATTATTGATTCAGTTTTCTGTGGAGGAAGGACATAAAGGTTGCTTAATTTTTTAATAGAGTACTACAGGGCAAATAGGTATATATGAGTACAGCAAAAAGCTAGCTCCCAAAGTGTCCTTCCAGACACTGGAGGGTATTTATCAATTTGGGAGACTAGAATTTTCCAGTTAGTTAGCTACTGTAATTACAAACTCAAGGGCTGTTATGGATTTTATCCCTCCAAGGGTTACAGAGTGTAATATAGCTCTAGCAGAGGCATTCTCAACAGGGTGGTAATTTCCTGTTAATTTTCTTTGATTCATTAAACTAATTCCCTTGCTCATGAAATTGTTACTTAACATAAAGGAGATATACATTGATATATGTTATCATAATTGGATGACTAATAATTATTATTGCAAATTACATTTGCTGAGTAAAAGTAGAGAACTATCTTATCTTGTTTCAGAATACATATGATACATGAAGCACGATTTATGTACATCTAATAAAACAAAGAAAAGTAGCGCGTTTAGCGAGATAATTTAATGATAATTTAATCTATTATCGAACTGATTTTTACTAAAACTCTACGATAACACCAATATCTATACATTAAGATAAAGGAAACTAATATTTCATATCATCTCTCACGTACTTACCTATACAGGGCGGTTCACCTAACCTGACGATGTCACTTATTTTCGTTATTGAACTTCAAGCACCACGGTAAGGGTTCTTTTAAATCAAATCTTTAATTTCTCCACTCAAAATTACACGCTACTTCATTATTCTTTAATGTTTAAAACTAAAAATGTTAAAATACTGTCCCTTACCTACAAGCACGACGCGCTTTCCAAAGGAAAATGGCGTCGTAGGGGAAGGCCCAAATACACATTCAACTGTATACGCGGGAAAATTTGAATCGATATTTGTTTCATCGTTCATATTTTTAAGCCATGGCAACTACGAGTTTTTTTTTAATCAATAAAAAATTCTTTTATCATAAAGGATAAATACTTATACCCTCTATGATAAAGAAAGTGTTAATTAAACTACTAATAATTGAGGTGCTCAATTTATGTGAACCACCCTGTATATTTGTACGAAACTCACGAGTAATTCACACAGTGAAATAAAAGGAAATCACAGTGAAACAAAGCGGATAAAGGAGGCAATCGTGCAATAATATTCTTTACAACATGCTGTTCATTTAAAAGAAAAGTATAAAGAAGAAATGAACTCGAAAACGAACGCTAAGCTGTCGCCGATCATTTCCTTGAATAATACTTTTCCAAGGATCATAGCTAAGTATATCTGCAGCCTACGATAATAATTAGTATACTCGTATGTAATTATTAATATTGGAAATCGAGTATGAATTCTGCGTATATGTATTAATATTATTATCAATTAAGCGACGATTAATTAGTTCATCTAGGAGACTAGAAAACACACTGAAAAAGGACGATCGAACCGATAATGGTTCTAACTTTGGAACTTTTCTTTTGACAAGGAAAGAATTTGTCGGACGTGACGGAGACTTGTATGAAATTGGAAAAATAATCTCTATCGTCCACACATGCTACGTGTTATCATCAATACCTCATCGTCATTATTACTCTCGTCATCTATTACTTGTGCTAGCGTTCTGTTGTCCATCGTTTATACAGGGTGTCCCAAAAGAATCTAAAACTTTAACCCTTTCGTTACTAAAGGCGACTATAGTCATTTATCAAAATTTTGTTAGTTTTTAATTAGCATAAATTAGTATCTCCAAATTAAGTGAATTTTTTTAAAAATTCCTGGTTTCATCGCATTTTATTATTTAAAAGAAACCTAAAGGCCATTTTGGAAAACCCTATATTATGGAATGAACTGAGTCACGATATTTTTTCGCCATTTTGTTTATGTTTCTCTCTCTCTCTTCTATCGAAGAGTATTATATCTCGTATGCGGCTTATCAGTGTCCCTGTCTAAAAGTGTACGTCCGTGTTTTCAACATTATGCCGACTTAGTCACTGCGATTAGTGTGGTTTTTCGCTAGTCGACAGAGAAGGGCCGGCGGGTTGTGGTCGCTAGTTAGGATATGTCAGCTGGTAGTAGTCCCCACCCGCGGAGTCCTCATCGGGGCTTTGCAATTGCTTCACTCGCTTTATTAGCGCGCTAGAACACAAAATACTATCGCTGAATTGACGTCTTTCAATTTTGCCTTTGTTTCAATATTTTTAACATTTGAATTTCGCGCCACAACGCGTGCGCCTGCGCATTCCAATCTGTTCGTATCGTACATATGCCAATTTATAACCTTAAAATTGATAGCGAAATTGCGTTCTTTTTTATTTTCTTCATACGAATGAAAATTGAACCGTTTCGATGTACTATTATAGAATACTATGGACTGTTTAAATGAGATCTATGACTTATTATTTTTATAGGGAGATAAAATGATGCAGAATTTATAACGATTTAGTGTAACTAAATATGGCGGATCACACGTGACTACTTTTTAATAGACTCAAATTGAAATTGGATGTTTTTAAGGGAGCATATGTACTTCTTAAAATAACGTTCCAATTTCTTCTATAAAAAATTCACAAATATTGACCGCTTCTTGGACTTTAGACGTGTATATGCCCTCTTAAGAACAGAAACTGAAAGAAACACAAACAAGGAGAGAAGTTCAACGCAACTAACGCTCGTTTCTTTAGATTATATTAAAGGGAATTGCGTGACGAAACTCTGTCATTACTGTTAATAAAACAGCTCTTTCCCAGGGATTCTTTTGTTTAATCCAAGGATAGTTCTTCCTTTCGCAAACTTCTCTCGTTCATTGTTTCATCTGACGATTACTTTATAAATACATAATTCTATGCTTTGCCTTTTTCGCAACGTTATTTCAAGAAATCTTAAATCGCGCCTAAATGATATCTGAGTTAAAAAGCGAACGAAACATAAAAGCAACATAAATTGTTTTTAACAAAGCAAAGGAATCCTAGCAGTCGACTCACTTCAAATGAAAAACATAATTAATCCTTATGCCTTTTATTATAAGGTAAGAATTTATTAAACATAAGTGAAAAATTGTTGAAAAGACGAGGGACATTAAACGAACTAAATACGAGCAACACGAATCTTCAAATTTCAGACAAAATCAGTACAAACAGTATTAAAATACGATTGGATTTACTTCGAGCACTTTTGATTGACGTAACTAGGGCTTTTTCTAGGGTGGACTAAATTGCCTAAATGGAGTAAAAATATCAGGTATCCGGTGTTACTTAATTTTAACAATTTTATTCATAATTTTACGTTTTAAAAATTTTATATTTAATTTTATTTGCATAAGATCGTAATACCTAGTCACGTCAATACTTTTAGTACTATTTAACGCTTTCGTGGTTCCATAACGTAACGTTATGGAAAATAGTATCCGGGCAAAATTGAAAAAAATTCAATGTAATTTCTACGATTCTAATGCATTACGGTTTAGAGTAAACTACGAATGACGAATGAAAAGAAACTGGCGTACATCCTTCAAACATTCATCAGAAAAAAATTTGGGTAAATGTACATGCAGCATACACGATTAAAGCGCAATTAAATTATAACGTACGAGGGAGCCTACATGAAAATTATATTTTAAACAAATCCAATGCATACTACGGTAACATTTTGCCTTACATGTATACTGCGGTATACAGGGTGAGTCACCTGATGTTATCATCTCAACTCACCTAAATATTATTATCTGTAGAGAAAAATGAATTTTTCTAAAGGGAGACGCTTCAGAGCTTTAAAGCAGACATTTAATTTCTTAAATGAGAATATATGTAAATACAGTGACACTAACGCTGATAATATATTTTGCTAATTCATCTAATCAAACCTTATTTCAAGCAGGTCTCAATAAAAATATAAAAAAATCGGTATATCCATGTGGTGCTTCGTAAATTTTATTAAAGTCTTCGATATGACGCTCTCTTTGTTGACAGTACTTCACCGTTGAACGTATACCTATTCACTAAATTGATATCTTGATAAACCATAGATACGCGTTTCGTTTTATTTTAATTTACACTCTATTTTGTTCACTACTCTTGTAACACTTCACTCGTATATAAAAAATCACTTGATAATTGAGCAAACACGATAAGGCAACACGGTTAAAAAATTACCGAACGATCCAAACGTCACGAGCGCACACGCGTGACTAACGCGTAACGCGATGCAAGCTTGAGTTGCCGGCGCCGCCATGACACTTACCGGAAAGAGGGGGGAAAAGCCGCTCACGCGCCAAATTTGAACACCATAATTATAAATCGTGTATACACGAAAAAATATTAGAACTAATATTAGAAATGTTGAAGATTCTGAATTATATGAATAAAAATATTTTACACATCACAAAAATATGCCTACCATGTATAGCAAACCTTGACACGTTTGATAAATGTTTGTTAAAACGATACAATCTAAATTGATTACATAAATGATTCTAACAAAAATTAATCAATGCTTGATATATAGTTATCATAAATTTTTATCATAAGTAAAGTGTTTACATCAAACCTAAACACTTTCACGTAAGCAATTTCAATTAGAGATATTAATTTTGCAGGTTTTAAAAATGTATTACTACAGTCAAATAAATAAACTTGTAAAAATTAATATAAGAATATACTACACAGTAGTATTGTATTTATAAACTATAAAATTTATCATGCTTATGGGATGCATGAGAAATGAAACATTCAGTATCAGGAATAATATTCAAATATGTTTAGTTATATTAAACTATATTAAGAATTATATCATAAATGTATAGGAATTATCAGAATTAAATGTAATAATAATAGCAGTAATAATCAAATAGAAGAATATGAAATAAAATACACTGAAACATTTATGTACATTATTACATAACTTACCTTAAATATCCTAAAAATTAAAATAAACTCCTTTCCCGATAATAATGATAATACATCTAAGTTTTCATATTATGGAACTAAATTTGTTACCACTTCAATATTCTTCCATATAAGAAATAATATACATAGTGCTTCTAAAATAAAGTTTATCTGTTCAATTACTTTAAATTCATCTTGCAGGAATTTTATGATAAAACGCGGCATTTCGAACGCCATTTATAGTGTACAATAAGTACAAATTAACATATATAATAACACAAAGCAAAGCAACATATATACAATAAATGTATGGAAAAAACAAACAAAAAAAGCTTTCTTTAAGCTACAAAAAAGTTTTGCATTTCTTCAACTAGAAAGGGATACTGATTTCTTGTTATGAAAAAAAAGAAGAAAAAAAAAAATTAATACTTAACATTACCTAAGAACAATCTGAATATATTTTACTTCCAATTTTGTTTCGTCTACCATGCATTACTGTAAGTCATGATCACTATGAAGCAATTAAAAATCTCAAAAATAGTAGAAAACGTTTCAATACACACCCTATTTCGTTGGCCGGTTGATTATTGTTATTGGTTGATCCACCGTTTACATTGTTATTTACTGTATTTGAATTATTAGTCTGCTGTAGCATTTGACAAGTGCCCAGTAAAGAGGTCCACTGCCTCATCACTTCTTCACCTTGAGCTTCTAATTCTGAGAGAATGGTAGCATCGTCCATATCCTGCAATGCAGTGTTCGATTCTACCCTGAAATCCAAAAAAGAGGAAACAATCAAAATACGTTACATATTAGACTTTAAATAACTTATTAAACTAAAAATACAATACTAACCGTTGTTGTTGCTCTTCATAGGAACTCGCATCACTTTGCTCGTAATCCAATATTAAATCATCAGAAGCAATAGATTCACAAGGAGACAACGTGTCAACGCTTCCAGCTCGGCTTATTCGTTTGCCATGGTGAGGACTGTTTGTTGCATTTTTTCCATGTCCTGTACCTAAAGAAGGTAGTAACTCGTTAACGTAATCTAAGAAATTTAAACAGATAAAAGAAACACATAATTGGTCTCGCTCCATCTTGCAAGCACTAACAATTCCATCAAATTAATTCAATCATATTTACCTGTTTTAGGACTGGACTCAACGAGGGTGTGACTATTTTCAGTGACAGCTTGACTAGCTATAGCAGACTGTGTTTCACCCCCGGCTCTGGAATTATCATCAAAGACGAGCCCAGGTTGATCAGCGATCTCGTCGTCAAAATATTCTCTACCCTCGGACAGGCTCAACGAATTGGAAACGTTCGTCGGTGTTCCAGGACTGTCGTCGTCAATCGTATTTCCAGACTGCTCCATGGCATATTCTTTCTTAGGAGCCTTAGCATCCGACTGTGTAATGCTGGCTGTTAGGCTGTCGAAGAGGCTATCCACAGGCGAGGTTTCATCGTCTATCAGTGTAGTTGACGTAGCCGCAGCAGCGGCAAACGCAGGATCTTCGATGGTTAGAAGTACAGAACGTAAAGCTGTCTTTGGGACCGTACCATTCTTTGCTGTATTCGTGCTAGTTTGCAAATGTTGAGCGGAAGTAGATCGTTGACACTCGTCACTAGAGCTCAACGAGTACTCATCAGCCATGGCTTCTCCATGGCCGTACTCAGGATCATCAGAACTAGGCGGACTGAAGTCTGACTTGATAGAAGGAATCTTCTCGGAATGTGATCTGTCTTTGTAAACCTTTTCCTCGCCCAAACCTTCGTCGTATCCCTCGGACGACGTAGTAGACATAGACGTCGTCGACTCGGTGTACCTATTGTCTTTATTAACAATTCTCTGATACTGGGTGGTTCTCTCTCTAACAAGTCCCGTGCTGGCTGCAGCGAATGTCTTCGGCAATGGAATAACAGATATCTCAGTAACCGTACTGTCATCGTCCCTAACGTCCCTGACATCGAAGCTCTTCCCATTTACGACCATCCTTAGATTCCTGGGTCTGCCTGCGCCTCGTCTCCTCGACAGAGAACCGTTGGTATAATCAACGCTCCTTAGATCGTTCTCTGCAGGACAACCTTGCTGACTTCCAACGCCAGAATCCTCTGTGCCTGAACCTTCCTTGGAGCTGGTGGAACTTTTGGACGTTGCAGAGACCTTTCTGCTCTGATTAGCCGCAGTCTTGGCGATTTTTGAATTAGCATCGGTCATTCTCACTGCGAATTGAGGTAGAGGAAGGTGGCTGGTGTGAAGAGTATACCTGCCGATTGGCTCTGGGATACTTGACGTTCTGCGATTACCATCGGAATGATTGATGTTAGTGTTATTGTACGAATTCGGATTGTGTACAGGCGACGGTTTGCCTTTCGGTGCCGGTACACTGGACACTTGAACCCTGTGCGGTTGTTTCACGAAACCTTCTTGCTGCTGTTGTTGCTGCAGCTTCTCGTGGTTGTAATGGCTCACGCTGTGGCTGCTACGGATGTCGCCGACTTTGTTGGTGAATTTAGTTTGGGACTGACGGTAGCCGAAGCGGTTCGTTCTGACGGCTATTCCGCTAGCTTCTTTCTTAGGGGGCGCGAGACGAGGTGTGGATCGGCCAGACGACGAATTGTGAATGATGTTGGTATCCTCGTCGCGTCTGCGGCTCTGTTCAGGGCCGGCCGATTTCGATCGAGGATGCAGCATGCTCAGCTCGATCGGCAGGCTCGTTTTCGGTACCGGTATCCCGGAGGTTGGTCTTCGTCGAAAACCGAAACGTGTATGGGAGCCGCCACGCTTCGATGCACCCTTATGTTCACCCTGAAACAATTTAAAAAAGAAAAAATCGTGTTAAGAATGTTAGGAATGTTTTGGCAACCACCCGGGTTCGCACCAGTTTTGGTGTATCAACTAACGATCGATGGAACGATGCAACTGTTACGCAATAGTTTTCATCATCGGTTATTACTGCGGTAAAGGTAGCTGCAACGGTGATCCCCTCGCCGTTCTGAATTTTTAATACTTAAATTCTAATACTCTATTCTGACGGTATATACTTCCTGCGCTCGCCACCAGAGGGATCCGCGGTACTAACTTTCTCGCAAGTGCCCATACACAATATTATCACAAACAGTAAACAGACAATATTTTTCTTGTATTATACAAAATATTTGTTTCTTCTCGAAGCAAAATGATAAGAGCTGAAACACATTTCTTATAGAGGTGTTTTATAAGTTCTCTTCTGTCTGAACCATTGCAATCAAGAGGTCATAGATATTGTTATCAGAAGTCTAATATGCTTTATAATGAATCGTGAAAGCTGCACAGTAATGGGCAGTATCGTTACATCATATTCATAAATATTTTTTAATTTGAATGATGCAATTGTACCAATTATCGTCAATTTACATATATTTTTATAAATTGCGCATTAACTAATATACATAAACAATATCAATCGTATACTCGATTCGATCCAAGATATCAATACACCATATATATCTCGATTTATCGTCGATCAAGTGGAACAGATAACATCAAAGCGAGGATAGAAGTTGAAAAACGAAGTAACCCGATTCGAACTCCAGAAATAGAGTAACCGCGTCCCCAAATCAACGACATTCCCTAAGACTTTCGTACACTTATCCAAATGCCAGTTACCAATACTTAACACGCGACTCGGCTTCAATTTTACGAAATATCTCTCGTATCAATAATTAAAATAAACTTAATCAGACTGAAGTACCCTTCAACACGTGGATATAATGATTCACTCGGTATATCGGCTTTTTATCGCGATTCCGCTTAAACCCTTGATTACTAATTTAACATCGATACCCTTGAAATAGTTAATCGACAGCAGATGTCGTTTATCGCACACTGTCGTCACCGTTAATGTTCGTCGTATTATTTATCTGTTGCGGCAAGGAAAAGTCTGCATACCGGGCCGGAAATCATTTGGGTAATAACGATTTGGGTGACGTCCCATGGAGCATCGTAGAAGGGGTAAACTGAAACAGCAGTTATCAGGAAAAGGAAGGATTTCATCCCTTACCGCAGCACCGATTCCTTTCTCGTTCTCCAGGGTGTCATCCTCGCACCTGGTGCCAGTCGACCGATAATCCATGTCTTCTGGCCAGTGTCAGCCGGCTGTTGAAGAAGACCCGTGTTAGGATCGATCCCGGCTCGTCCAGGTTACGTTTCTCTTCTAAATCCGCAACGACGTCATCTGCACCGTTGTGCGGGAATATTTTTAACCGAGGGAGGGCACCAACGCGAGCTGCCCTTTTTTCGGCACTAACAAACTCTTCCTGCTGATCTGTCAAGCGTTTCTTGTCTTTTCTTTTCCCTTTTTTTTTCTTCAAGATCCTGCACACGCGTTGTCGTTAAAAGACACACGCGCACCTTCTCGCCTCTTCGTTTTCACCCTCTCATTCTGTTCCTCGACACGCTTCCTCCACCTGGGCTGTTCGTCTCTGTTCAACTAGCCTCCTCTTACCACCAGCGGCCGAGTACATGGCCAGCGAAACGTGGAATAATCGATCGTACCGAGTGCGCCGGCGTCGCGACGCCACCGCACACCGTCGCTCTACAACGACAACCCGACTGCCGTCTCGAGTGCGCCCGCGCTCGCTTTTCGACGCGTCCCTCAATGTATATTCCGTGTCTCTTCTTTGGTAGATACAGAGAGATGCACAAAAAGCGGACCGAGAGAGATTCCCCTTGTATGGGGGCAATGAGCTGGGTGTTTTGGTTGGTGGAGGGATGATGAACGTTAAATAAGAAATCTTAGGAAATCTTAGGAATGCTCCATGTAACATTAATTGTTAATAGTGCAAATGATATAATTTGCAGCTATTTATATGGCGATTCAGAGTGAGATGAAACTGCGAATGCTGCAGACTTATCACCACCCCCGTTGCAAGAAGGGAATGTAAAGAGCATGTACCAAGAACTTCACACAATATCCCTTTCAGACAGTACGATAAGCTCTCCCTTGTTCTTCAGTCATACAACTAGAAGACTGAGCCTTCTTGGGAAACTGGTACTACTATTCTACTTGAACACTCTTAGCCTGTACACCCTTTTCTCATTAGTATTACACTTCACGTACCAACTTCGAGGTGTATGTGACCAAAAGTGTCTGCAAGAAGTGCTTTTTTCTTTTTCAGTAAATATACTACATATTAATCTAACCCGATAGAGATGTGTTATAATAACTTATCGATAAATCCATTGGCGTAACTAGGATTATTTTCTAAGATAAATTAGGTCTTTAATTACGCCACTGGATAAATCATTAAATCACCTTAATTGCATTACTCGAAACATTGGCATGAAATTTCCACACTTTTTTTTATACCAGACAATGATCGATGAGCATTGCACTGAACTTTCCTTGTTGAACTTGGGTCTACAGATAACGTCGTGACGTCACTATGATTTTTTTCCAAGTTAATATGTATAAAAGCGATGAGTCATCACACTCTGATACAAGCTACTCCCTGAGTCTATTCTTTAAGGTCTTTATAACTACTTTGCCACGTCAGCATTTTTAAATGTAAGTCAATTACTCTACTACCTTTGTTCCCCTGATACTTTCTTTATAAAATATACGTCAGAAGAACCCTATATCCCTATCTTTTATAATTTCTACTTTTTAGATTTATTTTTTTACTTCGCCGGGATTTGAACTCGAGCTCTCTTGATTTTCAGGCAATTACCTTACCAGTTACGCCAATGCAACATATTCATTTTGCTATTTTAACTCTTTACTTTTTTCTTTCTCTATGAATTACAGGTATTCTGCTCCAGTAACTAACATATCGCTTTTGCTCATTTACAAGTAGCTTAACCCAGAAATTAATCCGTCTGACGTTTCGAGAGTCTTCTGATTTAATTAAAACTTCAATCCAGTGAGAGTGTTAAAATGTTTGCCACCTTTTTTTTTCCACTGGAACCATTCAAAATATTTCAAGTATGCGTACTGTAAAAGTAAATGATACTTCATACTTTGTATATGTAATTTACTTTCAGTTTTGTGGATTTTAAGAAGCTTCTGCTGGTTTCAGAAATTTTCCTGAAAAAAACCCTGGTGAGGTTAATTTTTCTAATGACGCTGAGGATTGGACGTTCGTTTGGGAGAGGGGGTGTAAATTTGTACGAATTCTGATTGGTCGATTTTCACTCGCTGTGATTGGGTATGGGACTGACACTCAGGAGGACACTCCACGTGGAGTACCGTTAGGCATCAGGTAGCTTTCTTGAAGCTGTTGGTGGTAATAAATGAATTTGGAATTTCCCATAAATGTACAGCGTAATAAACCTTTGTGCCTTTCTACTTCCGTTTACACCACGGCCCTGTTACCTGATTTTTCGTCTTGTCGCTTAGCGGCATTTATTATTTTCTGCGTACCTGGCTTTTGTACTCTACCATACGGATAGACCCTAGATATTTAACCGAGTTTGTTTCTTGGCCATTGTTAACGCAGTGACAGTGAGAGCTCCGAAACCTCTGACTACAGCTGAACGATTGTATTATATTTAAAGGTGTTGCGTGGGTCATCAGGTACCCATGCGCTAGTCATCATGGTACCGTATAAATCCACTCGTATAAGAAAGTTTCTTTACAAGGAAAAAGTGAATGGAAGTAAATTGCGGCGTTCAAAATACATATGAATCGCAAAGAAATGGGATAAAAAACCAGAGAAACTTCTCTTTCTCTACATCTCGAGCGTAGGTGTCGATTCTCCCGGTTTCACGTTTTTCCACGTTGTTTCCGGTTAGCGGGCACTCGCCATGAAGGCAACCGGCATAACGGAGAACAATAGAAAGCGGATATAATGAAAGGAAAGAGCAGGAGAGAATTAGCATTGGTAAATGAAATTTGCCGATTAATTACTTTCACATATGATGACCTCGTAGGGAGAATAAGCAGGTTTAAAACGTAATATTGCCTCTACCTATCTGCATAGTAAATTACATCAAATCAAAACGTGCGATAATATGATGTAAAGCAAACAGTTGCACCGGTATTACATAGAATCTGATACCGCGTTTAGATTACTATACCGCAATACCACACACGTATCTTATAACTATGTATACCGGAAAAGCTAGCTGATTCCGTGAGATACGAGTTGAAGGTCATCCTCGCAAAGTTCAATGCCCTCTCGATATTTTAATCATAGATTCATATTATATATTTCATTATTAAATACAACTGATAATATATTTCAATCGTGATCATAAATATGCAGTTAATTAGGTACGGTAATTATCGTCCTACATTGATACGAGCTTTGCATTCATAAATTGTTGCTTGTACGTGGTAACATTGGTATTCCGTAAATGAATCTGATATACATGCTCCGTTTTCACGATAGTACATACACGAATCTAGTCGAACAACGTGTGATGAGAATGTACAATATCAATCATAGTGTCCGTTCGTCTAGTGAAAAAGCACTGACTTTGGAGTCCAAGTTTAATAGCAGCAAATATCATAAATCTAATTATTTAATAAAAGCGTTAAAATAATTAACACAATCATCTGATAAAAGCTTTAGAATATTCAATAATTTATTTGAAATTACAAAATACACTAGACGAACGGACACTATGATTGATATTGTACACTCAGTCCCATTGAAGTTGGCGCGCTAACGCCGCCGCGGCGTGAATCGTTAGCGCGCCAACTTCACTGCGACAACTTCGATGGGACTGAGTATACATGATAGCAGGTTAAAAAAATGAATGACGAAAGGCCTTCCTTTCCGCGCCAACTCCACCGTTATTTTACGCTTACCGATCACACGTTGCATCCATTAGCGTTTCCATACAGTTTTCAATAACTAATATCTATTGTTTTTCGCGGCCTTATTTCCGCTTGGATTAATCGCAGAGGACTGCATCAGCCATTAGAATTTATTTTTCTTTTTAATTTTACATAGTTATTTGCTTTCTCTAAGATTATTTAAATAATACGAATATATCCATGAAATGTGTAATTTTGTTTTACGGTGAAAGTTTATTTTGTAATAAACGATGTATGGTGGAGTATTCAATTTTCCATTGTGAAATTGTACAATAATATTAACGTAGGTATGGTCGGCCGGACATGTACAATTACGTTGCTCGACTGCCTGTGGAGATAGCGGACACGTAAGATTACGGATTTTGCATACTTTAGCAGATGTCTACGTGCCACCATTGAAAAATAAAATCTTTACCTTTCCTTTACAATTATTTTCATAGGTAGCGAATTTGCAATATAATTTTTTCATATCTCATTTCCCACCCTTCCCCGTGGACGTCCCTTGGAAAACTGACGATTGTAGGGAAGGAACCCCATATACAGGGTGTTTCGGAATTATCGTTGGTCCCTTGAAGGGATGGTAGTTGGGGTGATTCTGAACAACATTTTCCTTTGGCAAAATGTTGTTTGAAGCTTCGTTTTTGAATTATTAACGAAAAACACTGACCAATCCGAGCGCGTACAGCGCGCGGGCTCAGGGACGGCAGAGTCGGCTACCGGGCCCGACGTAGGCCCCAGAATCACCCCAGGTACCACCCCTTCAAAGGACCAACGATAGCTTTGGAACACCCTATGGTGGACCACCAATCGCATACAAATATTTACGCGGGAAAACTTAAATTAATATTTACTTGATTCAGTTTTCTCTTTTTTTTATAAAACCGTATCTAAATGGCTGAAACAAGTTCCTAGTGATTTCGATGCAGGAAGTAATGGGAAAATGAGACACGTACGTATATTGAAATACTACAGACGTTCAAGTGAAAGGAAGGAGAAGAACAAGAAAGCCTATGATGTATATTTTACCCACTCAATGGCGTAAGTAGATATAACGAAATTTTTCCATAATTTCATTTGTTTAATTCATGATTTTATATTATGGATAATTTAATTTCAACGAGTTAAAAATATTTAAATATTTAAAAATATTTTAAATTCCAAGTGCATTTTTATGTTTTATACACCACTATTTCGCTATGATTACTACTACCTCATTCATAAATAAAATTATAAATAAATTGTAAATAAATAATTCAGAAATATAATGATTACTGTAGCATTATTTTGAAAAATAAAATAATTTTCATTCACGGTAAAAGTATAAGTGACTACGCTGTTGCCTGCTACGTGGAATGTATTGAAAAGTAGGTGGGCATGCAGATGTATAGTTATTTGCTATTCTTCAATGTGTGTTCGATTGGAACGCTTTTAAAATTCTTCAGATATTATGAATATTACACTACTAAAATGATGTTAAAGTACGAGAGGAATTCTGACTATAATATTCTAAGGAACATCTAACATGTGGTTTTAAAGGCATTGAATATCTCACCAACCGATAAAGTTATATGAGCTGGTGATACTCTGGTTACTATGATCGTCGTATTAAAGAATTTAATTGTAAAAGCGTGTAATTTGATATGATTACATATTACCTACTAATCGTTACCATTTTGTAAAAGAATCTTATCAAATCATTTTACATAAATGATTAACCCTAACAATTTTTAATAATATATAGAGTATGTATTTGTTATTTATAACAATTTACATGAAATTTTACTTCATGAAGGTTAATGAGATAATTAGTGATTTTTAAATGAATTACCTTGGTGGGTTTATCCATGATGCGATACGTGAGCGAGTCGCGATGACCGGTTGCGATGACGGCGCCCGCTTTACGAGACACGCATTGCCCCATATAGATGACCCAACCTCGTTCCCGCACAACCTAATCATCACCAAATAACAATTAGAGCAATAATTACACCCTGTACTATAATTATTACCAACTCTATATAATAAAAAATCATCTGGAACCACATTAGTCAAATAGTAATCAAATGCAAAAAAAAAAGAATTAAGTTCATGTACAGCTGAAATAAAATTATGATAAATATGCTTCGATTTTACCATGAAATGTACAATTGCGGAACGTTTTAAATCTATTCGCTATTTCAGTTACAGTGAAAGTAATGTAAAGATTATTATTCGTGAGTCTGCGGTCGAGTGTAAATTCGCACTGTCAGAAATTACATTTCAAAATAAATTGCGTTTACTGCATGAAAGAAATGAACCGAAGAAAATTGAAACATTATCGGCAATTTTAAATTCATTTATTACATATTACACTACATGAAGCGCAAAGTTGATTAGGTAATTAGTACGAATAGCTTTAAACAGTGTAGCGATAAGCAGTGAATAATAGTAGATTGATTTCATGAATGGAAAATTAAAATTCTAATGTTTAGAGATAACGATATTAAGTTTTCCCGCGAATGGCGGGAACCTCCTTCTCCTACACCGCCATTTTCCCTAGGGAAGTTTACTATGCTCGCTCCTGCACATTCTCAAGCCTCGCATTTTTCTTTAATTGCAGCATATTACTCTGAAAATATGCATCCAATGCGTGTATTTCATTTGCTAAGAATTTTAGAATGCTAACATAAGAATATTTTTGTGAACGACTGTATGTATCTTCCTTGATCCAAGGATGAATGAGAAACCGTCTTATTATATTAGCGTAACGTTATCTGTAAACAAGCGGAAAGTTACAGGTAAGAGGTAGAACCTTAGCAAGGAATTTAACCTTAAATGCATCAAATCAATGGTGAAAGGTGGCGGTATATCGCGATTCTGAGATGTAGGGCGATAAATGGCACTGGCCCAATTCGCCACATTCGGACACACAATGAATGCATGAGACTCGGTATGTTTGGGAAGTATTACTGATTTCGCGCACGTGAGAACGTCTCCTACTTCTCGGTCATTTCGAGATTAACATATTCACCACCTGCATCACATATGTATGCACGCTACTTTTCAAAAGTATGGGAAGATATTTCAAACGAAGGACCCTACCCAGTTTTGTCCTGCAATCGATAATGACCAATACATCGAGGACCTGATAGTTCCCTAGAAAAAATGCACTAATTGTTACTAGCCAAACAGATGCATTGCAAACAGTAATATAAGATCCTAACCTTACGTAACTAAAATTGCTATGTATTTATACCTATAATTATACAGAAAATAAAATATTCGATTTATTTTGAAAGTTAACCTTTCCAAGGCGGTGGCCGTGTCAATCGTAACCTCGACCTATGACAAGCATAGAAGGGTGCATCATTATTAAAATTAGCCACACAAATTTTCCAAACGAAGGATTTTCATATATGTATTGCAAAAATAATAAACTTAAAATCTAAGCCGTTTATTGAGTCACTTCCGTTAGCCGAGGGTTAATTTTAATAAATTGATGCACGCTTCAAGAATTCATTGACGTAATACAACCTTAATAACATTCATTAAATTATTCATTTAATCAAAGATTTAAGAAGAGAAAATAATAAAAAGAGAAAAAAGAACAAATGAAAATGAAAATTCTGTTAGTTAGAATGAGAAGGATCCCCATGTACGTTGCGCATGCACCTTAACCTTTCGTAAACACCTCATTGCCAAAAGTACTCGTAAATTGCTATTGCGGTACACTGGTGTTTACTCACAGAAATAAAATTCCGTATGGCCCTATTCCTCGTTTGTTGTCTAGCTGTCTCAAAACCACTGGAAAAAAATAAATTGTCCATTTTTCATACCAAAAGCTCATCAACGATACCAAACCTCTCCCAAGATTACATCGAGACTCTTCTTTTTTTTTCACTCTAACAATTTACACATTGAATACCATGTGTGAACGATAAGATTGCATTCACAGCTCACATCGTTATGTAAAATCGTCATGGCTGTTTATGAAGTCAGAGCAGGTTATTAATTAAACGAATTACGTGCAAATGGTAATCTAAACACAGAAAGGACAGGACAATACGCATGTATATATTCGTGCATAACGGTTCTAATAATTTCACTGTTACACAATAAAATATTTTTATTGTATGTAATAAACCATTAATCAAACACCGAATGAAAAACTGACTATGTAATCATCTGAATGAATGAGAGGAACTAGAAAAGCTGCTGGAATGATCTGATAATATCTCTTGCACTTATGCGTAAGAATGATAATGCACGTTTGAAATATTCAATGAAAAATAACTTAATCATAAAAATGTAACTGAAAAATGATTAAAAGCTGTTTTTCATATAAAGAAAATTTCGTTGATCCTGTAAGTGTATAAACATAAAGCCGACTATCAAATTGGAAGGATTTCAAATCTTATTGTTAAGAATGATAGGGACTCACCTCTTCTTACGGAGTTAAATCTCTCAGGCAGTTCGCGTGATATCGTGGTATGCATCACAAAACTTAACACTGACACCTACGAATAACAACGTGCCGATCGCGTGATCCGAGGATACGGGCTGTATCCTCGATCCACAGTACGTAACAGAACTACTACACCACCTGTCACTCAACATATTCGATAGAACGTACGAACATGCGTCGTGGTGTCACACCCACCCCACCAAACGCCAAGAACCAATGAGCATGTAGGTAACAGAACATGTTTGATACTCATGTAGCGACATCTGTTATTTCTACGTTCTATCGCTTTGTCTATGCTAACATATCGACAATTTTCTGCACGATGACGCATTCTAGTGTTGGAAAAGAGAACTAAAAATAAAAATATTTTTTGCGCTCTCTATCGACGATATGGGAAAGCTCTTTTGGTGTACAAGACACAAGATGGCGTCACTTCACTGTTCACGGCGGTTTTTTTTAATGTCTTATGATTAAACTTACAGGAATCAATTTTTAAAATAAATTATGCTTTTAAATTTTTATTCACCTGGCCTATCACAAATAAATCCATTAATTTGCAAATCTTTCAGATCGAAAACAATTGCGTTCGAATGATTGTAGCCTTTATTAACACTGCGAAAGGTGAAACAATAAATACAATATCAGGATAATATTTAACGTTATTTCGTACAAGTAACAATACATGTACGTAACAGTCATATTTAATGAAACATGTAAATCCATTAAATACATTATTTTTCTCAATACTCTGGACGAGATTCCCATAAGTTGGTCACATTTATTCATTACAATCATTTGAAGATTATTTCAACGATGATCGACTGGTGTAACACAAATGTTACATATGTACGTTCCAATAATCTATACGATATTTTACTATACAATTCATCGCATCGTTATTAAAAGTATATGATTAATTTTTTTATACACACAATTATTGCGTACATGTATATATATGTATATTCATACAATATATAATATATTACAATCATCCGACGAGCCTTTGACCCGCAAAGGCAAATAAATACACGCATTACATTTTATTTAGCAACATTACTCAAGTATTGGTTTTTTTTTTTTTTAATGAAATGGGGTCAAGGGAGGGTAGCATTAATGTCGGAAATTTTCATTTGCACGTGTATGAAAATATGGGAAAATTTGTTATATCGACAGATGCAAGAATGACAATTGTCACTCACTCTGCACACGAATTAACACGTATGAAATATTATTATTGCCGTTAGTAACTTGTAAATAATAATGTAAAAAAGGAAGCAACTAAATCTTTAAAAATAAACCCATTAAATACTATATACTCTACACTAATGCTATTGTTAGTTTATAATTTTCTTATGGATGGCGAATTTGGAAACACTGGCGGAATTTGCACATCTATCTTATTTAACACATTGATTGCCATATCATCCATTCTTTAATTTTCTATAGGAATTCATCACCCATATTCTTAGGAATGCTTTGATTTAATCTTCGACGTAGGCGACAACCCAAAGCAACCCTCCCCTTTAGAGCTGCGATATTTCAGTGCAATTATTATAAACCTAATATAAACAGTAAAAAAGTATAATAAAAAAGGTACATCCTTAAAGCTGTTACATTTATCTCGTAATTAATACGTATACCTTTGACGGGTTTTAATAATAATAGAAACGTTTAGAAAACAAAAACAGAAATTGTCACAAATTATTCATTTTCCCGAGATAATAGCTTGTAACTTAAAATAGATTGTCAGTCATCAGATTAGGTCGCGTTAATCTCGGAACAAATTCTTAAACGAAGAACTGTTAATTAATTTCGCGAGACCCACGTTTGTGTTTCCATACTACTTAACGAATAAATCTTTCAAGGAAGAACAAATCCCAGGTTCACAGGATTCGTTCTGTTCCTGGTCCTTGTTGTTACCTGAAAACCAGCTTGTTACCTTACTAGCTTTTGGTTTATTTGGCGATATCGAAGCTTTGCTCGTCGAAGCCGATGGCGTCTCAGTGTCACCTCCTCTTTGGGTTAAAATCTTTTCTATTGCACTGCCTAATACCTGTGATAAATAAAATTAAAATTTTTCATAATAGTGCAAAGTTATCCCCTCCCCTCACCTGAGCATCCACCTTGGTTCCGCTGCTCCCATCCCAGACAACTTTGTGTCTGGTTTCGATAGTGGGGGAGGTCCTTCCAAGAGTTTCCTTGACCGCCTTCACGACCTTGGACTTATCAAACTTGAAATTCAAACTAGCCGTGATCAGGTCCTCGGGTTTCTGTTTCTTCGACATCGGCTGATGCCTCTTCGTGAACCAATTCGACGGTGCCATAACGGATGCCGTTGTTGCCTTCGAGGAACCAGCGAGCTTGCTCTTAGCTCCATGAAGTATGGACACGTCGAAGCTGTTCGAACGAAAGCTTTTCAATCGATTTCGTTTCTGCTCGGTTGTTTTACCCGACCAACTTGATTTACTATCATCTCGCGAGCTCTCTTCCCCGCATCGGTTGATCTCTGTCGCGGACGATGCCAGGGAGCTCAGTATCGATATCAGATCTGTATTAGAGCACACGATCCCTGCTGCTCCGGCTACGGAAGTGCTCAACGCTCTGGGCAACTCCGAAGCTCGTCTTCGAAGGGAAGATGTAGGAGACATCACGGGAGGAGGTAATTCGGAGAATCGTCGTTTCTGGTACTGGGTGTACCGTTGAGTGGAACTGTTACCCTCTAAGGGTTGAATCTCGCAAACTTGTTCCGTGGATGTTTTGTACATCTTCAGACGCACCTGAAACATATTATTCCTATGTTAGAATATTCTTTTCAACATTTTTGCCAAAGATATCTGGATCACTGGTATTTATTTAAATGGAATTATTTAACCGCTCCCATTGTATAAACGTTCTGATAGGGGTTGCGATCTGGATACGACATCGAGTACCTTTTGCTTTTGTTTTCAACCTACAGTACGAGGGAAATAGATAATGGAGAGGAAGAGATCATGATGGTACGATGGTGGTACCATTGTGTGTAAATGGACCTTTGACAAGCTCAAATGAATAATCCATCCATTTATAATTATTAAACACAATTGAATCTAAAAATTTCACAATTTTAATTGAAATGAAAAATACTGAAGTTGTAAATTTCGTGGGCATTCTTAGACCTTCCCTTGGGACTTCTAAGTATTTAACATAATAGAGTTCTTACTTTCCGCGCCTTTATCTCAGCGATATCATCCATGATGTCTAGCTGAAGATTATGGGTACTTCCGCTGTTACTGGGCGGTCCAGATATTCCAGACTTGGAATCTCTACGACCGGGCAATATTCTAGTGGCGCCTCCGAGAGGAAAAGCAGCGATTGATTCGCGACGATTACGGCCAAATAAAGTCGGTGGTACCCTCGAAATTGTAACAACCGAGTGTCTTCGTCCACCAGATTGAGGGGCTGGTGCTTGAGACAGAGTGGCAAGGAAGGCAGCCTCTCTTGGAGTCGGTCCTGAACCTTCTCCTCCTCGTTCACTTAATCGTCTCACCTATGATTCATAGAATACAAAGAATAAGAATAAAAAATACATAGAAAATTAACAAACTTTGTAATTAAAATTTCCTGACAAAAATCACAAAATAAAAATGTAGGAACCTGGAAGGAAAAATTCTTTCTTGCAACAACTAAACAGGATAATTAAACAACTTCTTAAAACTGTAAAACCTTTCACCATTATAATTTTATAAAATGTTATCCTCGATGAACCGAGGGATTAAGCGTCTTGGATAAAAATAAAAATGAAGGATGTGGTTGTTGAGCGGTATCCTGACATAATCATAAGACGATACCTGAGACGCGGTTATCCCGGAAGTGCACTGTGGAGTCGGCAAAGAATGCTTCCTGGTTTCTCTCCACGGGGACAGAAGATAAGGATTCAAGGATGGTGAATCTGGATCCATACATCGAGGAGGGGATTCGTTTCTACGTCGCTCCGCTTCCTCTTCGCCTAGAGTGCTTTCCTCCACGATGATCTGTGGCTCGCCACCGCTTCCGGTACTCAAATTTGTATTATACGACTGCCGCCTCATCTTGATTTTAAAAAGTTCTCCTGTAAGAAAAATAGAAAGCCGGTTAATTAGATGATTCATTAAAAATTTTAATTTCTGCAAAAGTTTGCAATAAAAAGAAATGCCCGTGATTTATACTTCGGATACTAATAAAAGGTGCATTAGAACGGTAGAAAAGTTGACGAAAGTCGGTTCGTTTTGGAAGTTGAATCGATTTTTGTTTGCGAACAGAAATTCGATGTTAACTTTATTCCCAGGAGAAGTGTGACATCGCTCGACTGATTCGATTCACTTGACGTTAACTTTGCCTTCCACTCTCCGTCAATACATTTTGATTAAACCCTTTCGAAAATCAATTTACAGAAGTACAGTTATTTTTAACAAACTTAAGCTTTTAATTGATGTAACGTCATCGAATTGCATTAGACTTACCATAAAAATTTTAAAAATATGAAACAGACTAATAAAACTGTATTGGTCCATGGCTAGACGTCTGAATTTCCAAAGAAATTTCGTTCTTAAGTGAACGATATCGATTTATAAAATACGGTTTATTTTTATCCGCAGAATCAGCGAACTCCTCCTTTATTTTTGCAGATCATCGAACCGAATGATTTTTCTACATACAAAGGGGCTGCAAATTTGAAACGTGCTCTACTTCAAACTTTGTCATACGAAGCACTTAGAACGAAAGGGGTGCAGGTGATATTTTTTTTTTTTATTTACAACAAATTTTTATGACAACAGGGTAAGATAAAATTATTATATAGAAATCTTGATTGCGGGATGCAGAAGGAAATTCCACAGGAAAGGGAAGTGGACAAGGAAAAAGGATGGAGACCGAGGAAGAATGGTCTATTTCAAGATTTGATGCAGTATATAAAGGACCATTTTCGTTCCGTAAGTATCATTCAGGAATCACACTGAAGGAGTTGCAGAAGTAGGAAGAAATTCGCTCTCTCAAGTTCACGATACAATTTCTTTTGTAAGAAACATGAAACTCGCGGTTGTTTGTATTTTGGCTACCATTGCCTGCGTTTACGGTGCGAGTGTCCCGGAAGCAGTTTATGATGGACCAGTTTATGAATTAAGTAAGTAACATGTATATATATTTATAATTTAAAAAGTGAACAATTGCTAATTAAATTTAATGAAAAAAAAAAATTGTGCACCGAAGGAGATTCGAACTCGAGCCTTCAGATTAGTAGGCTTGTTCTAATATAAGCTAGGATTACAATGGAATTCTTCTTATTAGATTTGATGACATAAAATTATTATAAAATAACACTTATGGTACACCAATTTAAAGTTTAAAATTTCACAAAATTGCCTACATAAATCCTTCGTTTGTATTTATAATTTGGAATGAGTAATTGCTAGTTGAAGAAATTCTTATTTTGAGAGGTGTTTACCACCTTAATTGCCATGCTGACAATTGGTTATTTCCAAGTGTCTAATTTCTGATTAACTGAAAGTCTAAAAAAATTTCTTTTTCCCTAAAACCTTAAATATTTTTATAGAAGAAGTCGAGGATGGATCAGGTGGTGTTGAGCCCAGACAAGTGGAATCGTCAGATGAATCCACAGATTTGACACCCCTTCGACAACGGCGGGTAACTTGCGACGTTCTATCATGGCAATCTAAATGGTTCACCGTAAATCACTCTGCTTGCGCCATCAGGTGCTTAGCTCAACGTCGTAGGGGTGGTTCTTGCCGAGGTGGCGTTTGCGTGTGTCGCTAATTAAATCTATAATTTCATTGAATCTCTCACATGGATACGTTTGTCTCATTCGATTAATTCTCTATTTTAATACATTTCAATATATTTTACTGTATCTGCATTTTGCGTAATTGAATTATAATAAATCATTGACACAATTGATTAAGTGGCTACATTATTTTATGAAATTCCTACTAATATTTTTGAATTTAAGACCCTTCAAATAATACAATCTACAATTTATTTACGTGCAAGATATCTACATCTCATGCACTTCAACTTTTTCGAACTCCAGCTACTTGTTTTTTTATTCAACTCGACAGCGAAAATTTGAAAATAAATTGCACAATCAATAATTTGCACGTGTTCGCATATCCTCTTATTTGCGATTCCAATACGAGTGTTCCTAGTTCCGTCTGCGAACGTGTGTTTACTATCCATGTTCCGATAGATATTGAATGTCAAAGTTCGATAGATATTGAATGTCAAAGTTTGGTACCACTTTTATCCATGGTATCAAGTTTTTCAAAAGAAACCCCTCTCTAATATCGTTAATATTGATCCTTTCATTTAATCTTCTTCTTTTTCTTTATTCTAGATTCTGCACTTTTTTTTCTTTGCAAACTTTGGAAGCAAATAATAATATGTACGATTGTACATTCGCGATCAAATCAGCCTTCCCCGGGGAAAATGGCGATGCCCCTGCTTACCACCCTTCCCCGTGCGCAGTCCCGCGGAAAATGACAGTCTAGCGAAAGGGGTCCCCTATATATAGGCCTCTGGCGAACCGTCGGACATACGCGCGAAAATTTGAATTAATTACCTTGCTAAACGAATTTAAATAAAATTATAAATCACACAGCAGAATATTGTCAAGTATTTCAGCATTTTTTAATGTGTTTTACTTCCAGAGAAATAATTTTCTTTTATTTTGTAACTTCTACCTTACGATTTACTGTATTTCATGAACGCTGTGACTTTGAAGTTGAAACGCAAAACCTTGCTTCTACATCGTCGTTAATCTACAAGGCCAGCAGAGCAAAGGCTGCATTTCATCGAATACAGGAATGCTTGACGTATATCCAATGGCATGCAGAAACTTGCGCACCTTCGAAATACACTGCTTTGATATTAAACTTTGAACCCACAATTCATGCAAAAGGTTATTAAAAATATGATCAAAGACTTTTTGGTAGATTTCTGAATTTCAAATTATTCACTCTGATTGTATGTAAAAATCGATAAAAATCAAAGAAAATAAATTTAAATATTTCAAGCTAAAATTTAATCTTATTTGAATAAAATGTATTTCGATATTTTAAGGAGATATCAAAGATACATTTCGGGTTAATAAATGACCCCAATTGAGACGTGACATACAGTTAATTATATTTTTAGCTTCATTAATATTGAACACGTTTAATGTCGATCGCAAGAATTTTATATCGGAATATGTGAAGCATTGAATAAGTAAATGAGAATTACAGTGAAATGGAAGTGACGTTTACTCTCCGTTCGTTTTACGTTGTCGCCAAGTTAAATTGAAATTCATGTATTTACAGAACGTAATATCCTTCTCTGAGTGATGCTGCTAAACTGGTCAACAGAGATAGAGTGCATCAGAATTTTTAATCATAAACGACGAAATTAAAAAAAAAATAAAATAAAGCGTTTTGATACAGAAATAATACATAATGTAATCAAATTTTAAAAAACTCGTCTTTACACCTCTGCGTATCACTGTAATTATCCTAATAGTTTGGAACAGGAAATCGAAGCGTTAGATTAAAATATTAATTTTCAATGTTCTCGATAATCTCTGTTATAGTACATCGTACGAGACACGACGAGTATAATCAACGCGCCAATCAACGTGTTAACACATCGATGATCGTATATTCTATGAAATCAATAGCCCTCGTAATTTCATTTTTATTACACCTTAAGCTTGAAATCAAGGTGTTCCAAGTGTGATTGTGTGACACTTTTATGTCATTAAATCATCATCGAACTTAATATACCTCGAAATACCTCACTGTTTGATTTAATTAATAATCAATCGTTCTGTATCGAGAATATTAATGAACCGTTTATACCGTTATTTTTCTCAAGCTTCAATCTTTAATTCGATACAATATAAGTGTAATTTTGCAATACTTTTAAGTCATCATTCAAATTCTTAAGATTTGCAACAACCTAATAGAACTTCTTCCAAGAATTTTCGCCCAAGTAATTCTGAAATGTGAAATTTAGTCATAAAGAAGGCACGATTTAGCCGTGCTCAGTGTTCGAATCAATCGACCGCACTCGAATGCGATTCCCTGAAAGATATCGAGTGATATCCAATAAAGCAAAGACCTGGTGAGTGCAGCTTTAGATAGTCTATCGATCGAGCTTCGCGACCACGGTTCTACTCTTCAAGGCATAAAGCTAAAGCGTCCACCAAGTTGCTGGCTGTTTTGTATTTTTTTTTTTTCCACATATACATGTGAAAGTTAGCCACGCGATTTCACCAACGGTACAACCCTTTGTACGTGTTTTACGTCATACTTGTTGTTTGGTATCGTATAAAAAGGAACCTGATAACACGTCACACGTCGTCGATAAAAGTTTGGGAAATTTGTGGAAAAGAAATAAAGATATGACCTGTTTCGAAAGGAACGGGAAAAGTTCCTTTATTTTAAGGATTCGCGTAACAGTGTTTGAAACTTGCCAAATTAACGCCAGAGGCTTGGTTCTTATCCTCGCTAAACCGAGTAAATTTTAAGTACTTCTGGACTCTACTACAATTGAATAATTTTTAGATTGTGTTTCAAATTTTGTTAGAAGTAGCATTCGAAGAAAAGAAACGAAAGGACAATTGCCAATTGATAGAATCCTTTTCTTTTAACCGATTTCGAACGAAGTAACATCGCGGACGTTCCATCACGTTGCAGAACTTATTTGGATATCGACGAAATGAAGATGCGTTTCAATGAATAAATCCAATTAACCGAGCGAACAGGATGCGGACAATGCCGATAGGAAGCTGAGTCCATTCTCGAATTCTTCCAATAATTGGACAATAATACTGATCGGGACAAAGATTGTTCCCTGTTGGTTGAACGATAATCGATACTTCCACTTTTATTAGCTGGCTACATGCGAAATAACGTTTTGCGAACAATCGCTATCAGTTTCAACACGTTCTGTCCAAGGGCAGTAGATCTACCCTCTGTAATATTATTTAAACATTCAAATTTTCAAATTACCAAAATTCTAAAATTTTTAAGTACTACAATTCCAGAAATATTATTATAATATCGGTATATGGGGGATAAATTCCTGTGAAAATTCAAGCGTCGCTCAAACATGGCTGGCACGATAATCAACGCGTTAAATCATTTTCAATTAACGGAACGGAATTTCTATAGATTAGGTGCTAAGGGAAATTAATTGCTTCGAATAACGAGAAATTTTCGCCAAGACAAAGAAGAGAAAAAAATTACACGACTCGCGTGATGATCGATTTTGTCGAGGGAGAAACGACGGAGGGACCTTGCATGCTTCGATAGAGACGAAGAAGAACACTGTCAAAGAACGAGATATGATGAACAGCGAGGGTTTAACACGCTGGAATGGCTTGCTAATGGAAATCGATTTGTGAAAAGTTCTTTCGCGAAACGACTGCTATGTTGGCTGAAAAGATTTTTATTCAGATTGAATAGTATTTTGCTTCATTTAACAGATAGCTGGTATAGACGTTCAAGATCTTAGAATTATTCAAACATGATAATTTTATAGCACGATGGCGATGGCAAATATTATGGGGTAAGATTATTTTCGTTTGCACCAATTCCTGATATTAATCATTTTGATATCAATTTATAATATCATTAATCATTCTATGCAAATTAATATTTTATTAAAAATGTATCGTTAAAACGTTACTTCAGTAATAAAAAACACTTTTTCATCCCTTAGCAGAGCGTGGTTTCGATCCACGGACCTCTGGGTTATGGGCCCAGCACGCTTCCACTGCGCCACTCTGCTGTTCTGTGAAATGTTATTAATTTAATATAAAAGTATAGCAGGGGATGATTATCTATTGTATTCTTATTTCTTCATTAATTGTTATTAAATTACAGTGTATAGGGAACGGTTAACGATCATGTAAATCTTAACCGTAATGAGGGCAACGTGTGATTAACGAGCAAGGTTGTGGTAATTTCTAGCCTTCAACTTCGTTACCTGTACACTGGCTTTTGTTTGAGCTTATAACACCCGTTTCATCTAATACAATAATTAAGTACAAACTGTTAAGTAAGCTGTCGTGTAATTCGCTAATAACCATTATTCGTATAATGTAATTATGATAAATGATCCAAGAATATTCTATTTAAATAACGAATGGCTGACTGATAATCAAATATTGATTCCAAAATACCAGGAAACCAGACTAAAACAATCTCAGTAAGCATTAAATCACGAAACCAGTTACGTCAAATATTTCTCGGTCGATTAAGAACACAAACATTCCGGATTCCATGGTAAATTTATTATCATAGAAAACACGTACGGAATCGAAGATTCGCGTCGAACGATCGTGAGATACGAGCGACGAAGAGGTCAGGAATAATCCAAGAACATTAGGGGTTGCTGAGGAAGATCCAACGATAACACGATAAATTTCGTTGTTGAATTTAGCACAGTTTTCCCACGTGTCTGTTACCTTCCTTAAACAATCTTGACTTTGCCTTTTATGATTTCCTCTGTTTGTTTCGAAATTTGTAAAACAATTCTATCAGGTATAATAAAAGAAAAGTGTTAAACTCGACGATTCGTGCAGTATGGTGAGAAAGAGCGCATCAAACGGGTCAATTGAAATCTTAGAAAAGTTTCTCTTTATACTTCACTCTGAGAATATCATCCTTTGCAATGGAACAGGAGATTCTTGTCTTTGTCATCGATTGAAATTGCTCGAGAAACGTCGATGCGTGCAACGCACCCGGATACGTGTTCCAAGGAAACTTTACCGTTGTTTCTTACAGTCCAATTTCCGATTCGCAGGATCTCGTTACCGTTCTCGTCGAGCACGGTTCAATCCTTGGAATATAAAGAAAGGAGGAAGAGAGAATTGCCTTCTGATTCACCTTCCTTGAAACACATCGAGTGAATTAAAAGATCTAAAGGGAAAGCCGTTCTCACCTTACGAAGAAGTATTTTTATAAAATCAAACAAATAATCGTATCAACCATAATGCTAATTATCGAATGATCCAATGGTTCAATTAAGATAGACTGCGAGTTTCAATTACAATTAAACGAGGATTCTGTTAGATCTGAGTTATGCAATCTCGTTTGCACTAAAGAACACATGTTTGTTGGGTCCACGAGACGTGGAACTCCAGGGCAGTCTTTAATTATAATTAATTACAACTACCTTTCAAGCGAAATTTCAGCATAAATTCTACCAGGAGATACCGATGCCCGTCAACGAACAATTTAAAGATTAAATATTAAACGTTTCTCCGAAGGGATAGGAGGCTGGTTATAAAATAAAGAATCCTTTGTTCACGAAAATAAAATAGAATTATTAGGTTTTCTGCTCCCTTTACTCGAGTAACGAATTAATGGGTTAATGAATATAGATATACGTAGGAGCCACATGCGGTAGAACAATTATATCGGTTAATTTAGACGTGCATTCGGAATTCGTGGTATTTAATACGTTTAGTGTAGCCACTAATGGTATTTCTGTGATAAATGTATAAATGGAACAAGGATATTTGATAACAGGGATCATCAGCATTATCAAAGCCATATTTATTTCATCAGGATAATCTGACCCAATTTAATGACAAAGTATCTGAAAATGGCACTTAATGGTACATCGATTTAAAGGTCAAAGTGTGAAGAAAATTACTATATCAACGATTCATCGATATTCTTAACATAGAATAGAGAATTCTTCGTTAGAAGGTACAATTTACTTTGTACGTTTCGAAGTCGGTCACGTTTGTTGCAATCGACATCCGGCCATTTTGTATTACGAGTATCGATGGGGCATTTATGTAGTCATTTTCAGTAAACCTTAAGCTTCGAATTGATGTATCGTAAGTATTATTTTGCGATACTTTTATGTCATGAAATCGGGTCAGACATGCTACATGTATAGATGGCTAAAAAGGAATGACTTTGTTCTTTATAAAAATTATAGTTTTCAAAGAACAATTATCCAGAGTTTTATCTTACAATTTTTAAAATATATCACAATAGTCTTTCCATCGCAAAAAAGTCACTCCCACCGACCAAAAGCCTCAGGCTGTAACTTTAAAACCAGTGTAGCCTTTTACCAACTGAAAATTCCACAAAGATTCGTACGAATCTCTCTTCTTATTTTCAAACAGTATTATTTCAACTAAAAATGAATTACTTTAATACACTTTAAATCTTGTATAATAATTCATGAGCTGGAGTTTGTAAAATTGTTGGAAATTTTGTGTTTTGAAAATTATTGGAGATGCTGGGGGCGGTTCTTAGCTGCATACCTTTGCAAATATACGTGCAATGCGAAGTATTTCAATAATAGTTCCAAGAGTAGAAAACGTTTCAGCTATGCACTATTACCGTACAAACGGGTTAGACAAACTGCCTATCCGATGGTTGAGAAATAACCCATTTTATCGTGTGTCTGACTAAATATTGACTATTTCTACTGTGGCGGTGGACGCCTCAACCCTTTCACTGCTACTGGCGCTTATAAGCACTCAAGAAATTTACTTGCCCTATTATCAAAATTCGAGCACTTGAATACCCGAAAATTTGGGCACCCAAGCTTCGAATTGAATCGGGTAATAATCGGATCGAGAGGATCCCTGAAAAAAAATTCCCGACCCGAATTTTTGGGTATCCGCCCACTCCAAATAATTCTTAATAAAAAGTGAATTACAAGAAAGATTTGCACTCATTAAAAATTACAACTAGACAAGATGAAGCACGGTAAAAATGATAAATTACCGTTGTTTTGTAGATACGTAACGACGTGTTATTTTGCCCATACTAGATAGTGTCAGACATGGAGGGTGAATGACGTCAAAAGGATGCAAAAACTTGAACAACTGTATTGGACGAGTAAGAAAACAAAAGGTCGTACATTCTCTTTTTACCTCCGCAATAAATAATATACAGAAAAGAGGTAGAAATTATGCAAAGTATCATTAAAATACCAATTAGAAATTTGTAACATTAAATAATGTATTTTAATTGATTCAAAGTATCAATTTTATTTTTATTTTAAATACTACTTTACTAAGGGGTTTTCACATCACTACCCTTATTGTCTGCTGTAACATCGTATTACACTTGGTAGGCTAGTGTTGTGGCCCTTTATGGTCAAAGCACTTCAGATACCGGTCAAGTGAGTGCATACGACCTATTTGTAATACAATAACTAAGCTCGATATTAATTCAAGCCTTTTGATCTCAATTCATTAGCTGTGATCGATAATAATAATCAGCTGTTTACGATGCTATTTCATGCATTCTAATGGCTCTTATATAAAATTTAATGATCGTTTTCTGCCTCTTTTCTCTTTATTGTTATTCAACCTTCCATCAGAAATCTATATTGATTTATTAATCCTGTACCACTGGGCAGGGGCTGGGCACTTGCCCGGGGCAATCCATTTTTATTATATCTTTTTTTAAAGATTAATAAACGAAAGGATTACCCTTTTAAAATAAGAATTGAATTTTTTTTGCAATTTCACCCTTAAAATATTAAAAACGAAGAAAATTGACAAAATGAAATCGTTTGATCTATCAATCAAAGCGGGATTAAATGTACCCGTTTCTCGATTATCAATTAACATAATTTAGTCGTTCAATTAGATGAACGTAAATGAATTAAGAGGTGAAATTAAATTAATGCGTGGGATCGACACATCGATCGTCCTAATGGAATGAAAAAGTTTAATTTCCAATATTTTTCCGGCGAATAAGAAGAAAGTTTTAAAGAGAGTAGACAATGTCTGATAAATTGAAGAACTTTCGTAATTCAAACTTTTCGTAAATCGTTACAACTTTTACCAGCGAGGTACAGTTATTATTTCAGTCGAGATAAGGAACTCAAAAACACATTAAACACGATTTCACGGAGACTCGTTAATGCTGAAATTACTCAGAAAACTTCGTTTACATTTAGAAATGGCTGTATCAAATTAATTTCTTTAGTTAAAGAAACGATAGTCAGACTTAACAAAAATTAAAACCAACACTCCAAAATTAAATAAAATTTCATATTTTAAAATAAAAGGAAAATTTTTAGCCGATCGCTGTGCACCGTAACGCTTACGCACCAGCAAGGGCGCACGCGATATCGCGTGATCGGACATTTAACGTCCGCTATCTAACAAGTTAAATTAATAACTCGTAAAATTTAAAAAAAAAAAGGATTAATCGTTCCTGGTTTTGTTTTTTCGCTCTCACCTCGAACACTTCAATTGGAACACCTACACCGTCACTGCTTGAACGATATTTCTTTTTGAAATATTTTTTTCATATGTTTCAACAGCGGGAATCCAATAAAAAAATAAACAGCGATCAATCATGGTAGGTACATGTACAAATATGACTATCGAATGGTAACTCTAAAACAGACGGTTTAAAAAGAATAAAAAATTGTTAGGTTTTTATATTTGATAATAATCTACTCTGTCAGTTATAGTATTTATATGATTAACGAGGACTGTATTGATTAAATAAAATGATTTACATTAATTTCATTTTTTTAGTCATCAGTATTACCACCCGTTAATTATCCTTATTTATTAAAAATCCACTAATTTATATTTTCTAAATTATAAAACGAGGTTGTTTCATTTTTCAAATTAATTTCTGAACGAAACGCACGGCCATTAAAATTGTCTACTATGTTAAATACAAAATCATTTTAATTAATTATTGTAATAAAAAGATTCATAAAGTTTTGTCATTACAATTTATTACATGAACGTATAAACCACTCCTGTCAATCTTTATACGTGCCCAATTCGGCGGGATATTCAAAATCCCTAATAACGCTCGGGCTTGTGGTCCAAGGTAAGATCACGCCACGAAATCGTCGACTTAATATTATATTTCATTCTCTATTATAACTGTATATAAAAATCAAGGCTCACCAAGAAATGACGAGTAACAGGCGAGAAGAACAGCAGCTGGGTCTTTTCTCAAAGACAGCAGCAATATTCGTGATTAAACAGGAAGTATCCACTATGAAACAACAGTCACAAGCCGTGTTCGCAGATTGTTCTACTACTACGTGCAATAATTTCCGCGATTCGTTTCTCGAACTACGTGTACAGATACATAACTTCGCGTGTGTTTATTGTCACGCGCACGTACGAAGATTAGAGAGATATTTTACGATCACGAAGGAAATGTCACCAAAGTTAAAAAAACATTTCAAGACAATTAATTCGAAATGTACAGAGAAACCATCCCAACACGTCGGCAAGCGAAGCGGTACTGCGAGGCTCGCGACGACCCGGCACCCCCCACCACCATCGACCCAGAGCGCAACGACCAATCAGAGACACGGATTCTCAGCCGTTTAAACTACTTCCGTTGGAACCACGGGCGACCGATGTCAGTATCGCGAAGGGGTGGAAAGGACTGACGCCACTTTTGGCGGTCTCACGTGTTGCTTCGCTGTAAACACCGATGATGGGAATTTCATCGAATTACGCTAAATGTGTCGACGATTTTCCAGCCCCTGATGTGCGGAAAATTGACGATCAAATACATTGTCGGGGTCGTTAAATATTTATGTTTCAGCCGTCGATTATTATAACAGAATATCCGTTCATTTTTCTACACTTTTTTGCATTAAACTACGTTAATTTTTATCAATCAACCCATCCAAATAAAATATCATAAATAAAATTATTTCATTCACGTCTGCATATTAATTTCGATAATTTAATACGGCGAAATGATTAAAGTGCTTGCTCGCGCACTTCGCTTACGAATGATCGATAATTTGAATAAAATTCACCGTCTGAAGGACCTTCCCCTGTCATTGCCATTGGGGATGCTTCTCGTGGACCCCATTTCATGGATATATCGCGAGAGAGAAAAAAAAAAAAGAGGATTTGGGTGGCGGCACGACATTCCAGTGATGGATATCCAGTGTGACACAGGCAACGCAAAACGACGATATTATTCACAGAATATAGAGAATGTTTAAAAAAGAAAAGAATTCTGAATTTTAAGGCTGATTCTTGAACGTCAGAGAGGAAAGGTTAAAACAAGAGCATAACTTGCTCGCTTCTGAAACAATGGATTATCTGTCCTCTCCGTTTATACACATGCTTTATAACGCAGGATTATTATGACGCCTCTCCAGACAATTGTTGTCTCCATATCCTGTGTAAATAGTCACACAGAGCTTCCACAAAGTTTCTACAATAAGAATAACTCACGCGTCGGTGAAATAACCGAAACACAATGAAACCCTAAAATGTCGTGTTATAACAACAAACTGATTCAGTTGTAATCGTAAAATTATTATAGCTTCGAAAATATTCACGATATTATTATAATTAAAATACATAATTTTAATTAAGTAAAACACTTGTTCATTTAACCAAGGGAAATTTATCGTCACACTAGTTCAAAGTAAGAGTAGGATTTATACAAGATAAAACCTTCTTTAAAAGTACTTTAATCCTCGTAATCTCAGATATATTACACGAGTCGAGATAGTTTTAACGAAGAATCTCATGATCTCTTGCCATGGTAAGGATGTTATGAACAAAGTTGTCTAGTCAAATGACTTTACTTTCGTCAAAGGATTACACTTTTCAATTTCTTGCATAATAAACGCGATGCTCGTGTAACAGTTCAAATAATTATACTCCACTTCCATAAAGAAAGTAGACTGTTAAATGAAAAAATTTATTCAAATTGTGTATCTTTTAATTTTATCGGTGAAGAATTTTACTCTTATTTTTCTGGTAATCGCCGAAGATGGATTTTTCACGCGCAAACAGTAACCATGCTACTTAAACCATAATTGATTCTATCTCCAAAGAGATTAAGTGGCATTGGATTATCGCTCGGGTTCTTATCCTGATAGTGAAATACGATAAAACCTCGATCCTTCGAGCATTAATTACCTTCCAAGATTTCTTTCCCCCTTATTGTACCAGCTAATTCCCTTTCTCCTACGAAATCAATGTTCAGTAATTAACAGACTCCCATGTCACCCATATATGACGCTTCGATTTCCACAGTAATCAATATTACCAGAAATTGAAATATTTTTAGAAAATAGAAGGTCTCTCCCAAGATTCTCTCTATTAATTATATTTATTTCAAAGAAAAATCATCGCGACGAGATAATTCTCACCGTTAATTAACACGGTTTTAATGATTTAATTAAAGCAAATAATCAGAGAGCGGAAGCTGTGATAATAACGGTGCCGATTCCTGAAACAATTTCAGCGAACCATTAAGTGAAATTGCAAATTGATATTCACGTTTTCAAGAAGTGAAATCATCAGCACAATGCTGGAAAAGTTGAAGACTTAGCTAAAGAACATACTGAGAACGTTCAAGGGAGAGCAATAACACTTGTCCCTTGTAGACCTGAAATCGATTGCTCTGCGGCTATTCACCCCTATGAAACATGCAACTGCAGCAGACTGTTATGAAATAAGCAATAGGAGAACTTCTGATTTCAATTGAAAATCATTTCTCCGTTCCTTCTGTAACCGAACGCGTCGGAATACCGGAAGAACGATTGATTCGTTATAATTTCAACCTTCCGGTGGTTACTGGAACGCCCGCGATCGAATTAGTCTCCCCGAGGAAAAATGATAATGCCACGGGTTTTCGTCTTTAATCATAAATGAGAAACGTATCTGCCCTCGTAAAACAATTTCACCGGACAATTATTTTATTTTAGTTATCCGATTTCTTCGAAACGTACGAGCAAACTGGCTTTCGTATCATCGGAAGTAGGTACGGTTCCAAGGCGAAGCTCTTCTCGTCGGCTATGCTATTAAGTTCCTTCGTAGTATTCCTGGTGAGATCACCAATTTATTTTCTCCTCCTGACAAGAAGGTCGGAACAGACGTTTCTCGGGAAACGCTTCTCCTTTTTTCTCATCTCGTTTTCCCGAATCATCCTAAACGAACTCCAGAGGTTAGAGAAGTTCGTTTGTCAAACCGGTGACAAATTTACGGCTTAATTTACTTACACTGACCGAGTAAACAGTGTTTCAACTCAACAGGTACAGTGTTTGGATCGGCAATTGGAAATGATCCAACACTGCTCTCTCCCCTCGGATTTCGTTACGTGCCAAATTTTTCATCAATCGAACATATTGCTCGTCTGTTGATCGGAACGTTTGATCCGATGCGTTGAATTGGAAACAGAACGAGAATTGCAGATTTAGCTTTCAGGGCGTTTGATGAAAGCTGCAAAATTGGAATTGCTGGCAGAAGTGTAAACTGATGAAAAATATTAAAGCGAAGATAAACTTTTCATTAAAATAATATTATCTCCTTGGGAATGATAAATTTACACACCGGAGAGATAAATTACGAAACGTCCTATTCAATCCCTTCCATTGATGATATATTACAATCCACATAATACAACGTAAATCGCATACGAATCGATTCAATTCAATGAATGAAACGATAGACATGGAACGACAACCTGAATCATTTACAAGAGTGATAGTTAAAAATTTAAATTTCCGGATGTCGTCATAAAACGACAAGTGTAAGGCCCGGATGGCGTCATAAGACGACACGCTCAACATAGCAGAGTACAGTACCGAACATCGGGAGATCAATCGACGCCGCTTCTGAATACTTTAACCCTTTCGTTTCTAAAGACGACTATAGTCACCGAACGTCGAACTTCGAGCTATAGTTATCACCTCTGATCTCTTCTATACTAAGGGTAGGGAAAGGGTTAACTTGGAGCCAAGTTGTATCGTAGTCGCAACAAATTTATCGCTCGATTCTCTTCCGGTTCCCAGGGGTCTAAGTTAACACTAAATTGCCGGACAAATAGGTCCGTCAAAATAGGTATAGCACATATGGATTTTTGGAACTAAGAAGTGGGAGGGTAAGGAATTAGTATTCGTATACATTTCATAATTCTATTAAAAACCAACATATGTTTTAAAAAAAATTATTTAAGTTTTTCTATAAAAATAAGTCAAATTGACTCGCTCCGGCAATCTAGGGTTAAAAATCATTCCCTCGATCGTTTCTAGATCGATCATAGTTATCGGTAAGGAGAAAATGTTGGTGGGTCAGAAATTGCATTCGGCATAAGTACGATTTAACTGGTGGCGAATCATCGATTCCGCGACGCTGAACTTTCTGTTTCCTGGAAGTGACGCGGATGCGCAGAAAGTTTGACGTCAAACTCCGTTCCCGCTAAAGGGACAGGACCTTTCGACCGCCATGGATATTGATTTTTCCACGGGTTTCGAGGTTTCTAGAGCAGACGACGGTCTGGCGCAGACTCCACTATCTGCAACATGGCGGTTTATCACGGTAACGTTATCCAACATCTTCTCGTCTCGCGTTTCTCTCTGTTCACCAGACCAGCTGTTGGTATTTACGATGATGCAGTCGGGATTCGGGAAAGCTAGAGGTGACGATTAATTCTCCAAGTCGGAAGAGCGATCTTGGTGAACATGACCGGCGACACATGTGCCATTGTCACGTGCTTCCTGTTCCTCGCGAGTATCACGCTCGCCAATGGTAAGCTGCCGTTTTCCATTCTTCTTTCATTCAAGTATATATTTTAGGAAAATTTTACTCACTTTCTTTGGTCATTTTTTTCGAATGAAGATCACACAACTGGTAAATATTTTGTTGGTAATCGAAATTAATTAAGTAATATCATTCTTTTTCTTTCTTCTCGGTATACAATAATATTCTGAATGAAAAATCCTTATGATGTTGCTTCAGTTCTTAGGAAATTTGAAGGAATTATATTTAATTGACGTGTACTGTTGAAAGATTATCCTAGGTCCTTTAATGATTCTTGTGTATGTCTACTTGATTTTTAATTTAGAATTCTGACGTTTTTACCGGCTTCTTTGTAAAATTTTAGATCATGTCTTGATCGAGCCACTTTATCGAAAATATCGAATTCGATCAGAAACGAATTCGTATTTTTAAATTTCATTAAGAAAATTTCAATGCAATTATCAGGGCAGCTATTATCAACGGAACATCGGACTCATGCAGCTGCGGAACGAGTGAACGATCTATGGTGTTATCAGTGCGACACGATGGAAGATGGGGAGAGATGTTCCAATCTGACCGGAAATTACACCGCTTTCGAGCACAAGTGCACTGGTGACAAAAGGACCTGCATGGTAAAATGATTAAACAATTTAAATTTTTCTTGATAAATTAACCCTTCTCCGTATTGCCATAAAGACAGTCGAATCGCGAATAATTAAATAAAACAATCGAAGAATCACTTTTAGCAAAAGCGACACGATTTCCTTTTCGTAGGTGAAACGATTTTCGTACACCACCAGCACCGAAGATTCAACTTCAAGTCCTCAAACTTGGTCCATGGAGAGGAACTGTACCAGCAAATGCGAACCTGGTTGCATAGTGATCGGCGAACGGACAAAACTGTCCGCTTGCACTACTTGTTGCGAACAATCGTTCTGTAACGTCGGTACTGGCGCGAGCAATGATTTAACAATGAAAGGTATAGATCTATTTCTAGCTCTTATATTGCAGATCACTTTAACCATCATCATGTATCCCTCGTGATATTGTAAATAAACTATCTTCCTTGTAAATAATTCAGTTTCTCCTTCCATTTCGAAATTTCATTCATCGAATTCCAACGCTTTTCCATTCATATGTAATTTATCCTTTCTACTTGCATCTCGTTGTAACGTATAAATTGTAACATATCTATAAGAGAACGTTTCATGTATTATCTATGGAGACGTTAATTTAATTTTGTAAAAAAGTGATATTTGTTTTTTGAAAATAAAAATATTACTCCAATCATGTGTCGTTCGATTTATCGCAGGAATATTAATGTCAAACCGGGAATGTGTACCACGTATCCAGTTTATATAGGATCAAGTGTATTCGATGTTACGTAGTTTCAACTGTTGATTTACAGCTGTGCTCAATTAACCCGCATATGTAGTTACACAATATTAAATGGAAGCGTTTGCCTTACAGACAAGCATTCTATTTAACAACATTGTGGAAATACGTTCACTTTAATTTCATTTCATCTAATTTCTTTATATTAATAAATTGTACCCACAAATATTAACCCTTGAATTTCAATTCTTAACAATACACACAGAAGCTGCAATCTAGATCCCTTTTTCAAAGTTACATATTCGTAGAAGCCTACAATGGTTCGATTGAACGTCAATTGAATGTCCTCGATCTCACGACCTTATAGTTGTTTTTCACTTCAAAGGTATTTCTATGAAAATTGCATAATTTCTGCTGAATTGTTTGCTGTAATTAGCAAGCAATTAACTTATGGTTTATTTAACCCTTTAACAGCGGAGCCTGGGTCTCTCTCCATGGTCCGCCATCCGGGGATTAATAATTTTCATCAAACGTCAAGTTTTAAATGACTTTTCCTCGCTTTTATGTTGTAAAATTATGGCAGAAAATGTACTTTTGGTAAATGGCCATTTGCTATGCATCAGTCTAACACGATTTCATAGGGAACAAAGTTACTCCATTTACAGTTTTCCTCGTCCGATTCCCCTCGTATTTCTTTCATCCGACGAGAAGAAGCTGGATCAGATTTAATTCTCCGTTATCAGATTCATTAGGAGTTCACGGTCAAAGAGAATCGTGGAATTCCAAGAGGAAAGAAGAGATCCTCGTTAACGCCGTACTTACGAACAATGCGTTCGCAGGCATCCCCGGTGATGCCACATAAAGTTGCCATTATTAGAACTTCAGTGGGCGGCAAGCGTTGGGGCTTTTTCAAGCCACGAGTTCGTGCTTTACTTTTGCTCACAACTGGCCGCTTCACTCGCGTGCTAGCGTGCGTTTCAGTGAGTTTAGTGCTGTGTTTCGTCGTTCTCGCGTGGCAAACACGCTCTAGACCTCTTCGCGTTGTGCCCGCTTTAAACAAACCGTTTCAAATTCGTGACATTTTGCGATATCGACGGGGAAATTGTTCAACAATCTGGCAAGCAATGCAAATTTGAACACCAGTTGTGTGAGATTCCGAAATTTCCAAATTCCTAACTTCCAGAATTGCACAATTGCAAAAGTTTCAAATGAAAAAATTTTTTAATTTTCAAATTCCTAAATTCCAGATACATCGCGCGAACACGTGCGTTTGAAATTCGCGTTCATTGACACGTACAGAGGCGTGCGAAATGTCGCGACAACGCTTATCGCTCGTTCCATTTTTCGCGATTAACTTGCTGCTGCATCGTTTACCGTCACAGTAAAAACGTTACCATAACTGTTACTTAATTTTCTCAACTTAACATCCAACACCGCGATAATTATCATATTCAAAGAAACATGTAACCGCGAGAGATAGCGATCGAATGGTACCCTCAAAGCTACCATGGGAAAGTTCCTTCTAACGAAATGAACCGACGAAATTGAATCGGTCGAATATAGAATTGTGACGGTAGCGGTAATTACATTCGAAGGCAAACGAGTATGTTCGTCGAGTTTCGAACATCAGTTCAGAAAATCCAGTTGAAATTTCATTAAAACCTACCAGCGATGACGCAATCGAAACTTCCGAGTTTTCTCTTGACCATGTGGTTGCTCGGCACGATCGCGACTAAATCGAGAATGAGTGATTTTCTGCAAAGTTTGCAAGAATACGAGATCGTCTATCCGAGGATAATCCCTAATGGAAAGTTGAGGAACAGAAGATCCACCGCGGACCACGAAGAGGAGCCTGTCTTCCTCGAGATTAACAACTGGACATTGAGGACCATTTCCAGCGACCGACTGATACTTTCGTCCAATTTCACGGTGGATTGGATTCACTCGAATAAAATGGATCCAACGAGCCAGGCTGTCCAAGGGAACTGTAATCTTCGACAAGGTAACCTGGAAGGCGATAAGAGTTCTTTAGCAGTGGTGACACTTTGCGAGCAGGACGTGTATGCTCTGATGATGATCGATAGAAAATCGTTTTTCGTCCAACCTTTAAACGACGGACAACATGTTATGTACCGATCGGAACAGACTGGATGGTGGTCCTCTAAGGATGATCCTAATATCGTTTCCTTGAGACGAGAAGGTGATATTTGCATTCATTTGCTGTGAAGTTTTCAATTTGTTCAAAGCAATTAAAATTAGGGATTCGTTTTTAGAAAGATCAGAAGTTAAGGAGAGAAAGAGGCGGCACTCTGCGGATCGTTACAACCAAGAGTTTTATAATTTATCTGGAGATGTGTTCGATACGGAATATCCGGAGGCAGAAAGATTGATACTCTATGATGAGAACGATAATGTATCGTCAGAGTATAATGATACGATAATGGAACAGTTGACTGTCGATGCAGATGCTGAAGAGATTGATTACTTTTCCGGGTCAACGTGGCACAGAAGCACGTCGAGTAAATATAATAGGAAATTATAATTTGATATCATTGATTTTTAAACGACAGAGTTTAACATATTTGAAACTGAGGCTCTCTCCATGGTCCGCCCGATAAAACTTAAATCTAATAACTAAATCTATTTAATCTAATCAATTAAAAAAGTATTCATTCTTTTTTTTTTAAGAGAAAAAAACTGTTAACAAATCATTACCACCACGGTGGCTAGAACTTGGAATAGCTGCTGATTACTCAGTCACTGATTTTCATGGGGTTCGAGTGCAACAATATATCATGGCACTTTTAAACATCGTAAGTATCATAGAAAATTATTCATTATTATTCTTGATTAGAAGGTTACATAACTGTTCAAGGTCAGTGCAATCTATACGGATCCATCTCTCGAGTCTAACATGATTCTAGTGATTGTACGAATGATTTTATATACCGAGAAAAGAGACGGTAGGGTAAGCAATTTCAAATTCATTTTCCAATCTATCTTTCTTTTCTTACCTGCGTGAAACGTTAAAAAAAAGAAATTAATTAAAAATGATTTTTGTTACCAGGTTTGCCACGGTGATGCCAGAAGGTCTCTCGAAAACGTGAACAGGTGGAACAGAAAAATGTTATCTTCTACAGACATACGTCACGACGTCGCAGTATGGTTAACGCGTCTAGATATCGGAGGTCCTTCCGGATATGCGCCTGTATCAGGAGTATGCGATCCTGCGAGATCCTGTGCCTTAAATCGGGACGAGGGTTTGACCAGCGCCTTTATTATTGCACACGAAATTGCACATATGTGAGTATTGCATATTATGTATAACGTTAACTTGTTAAACAATCAGGGCCGGCCCTGAGATTTCGGGGCTCCAATTATAAAAAAAAGTAGCTGAAATAAAATTTATAAAATTAACATTAAAGCTTGTATAACTAATTTAGATTCGCATTTACATCGATTAATATTCAAGTAAACATTCTTGTATTCTTAGACAGAAAATCGTCTTATGGGGGCCTTGGGGGGCCCCAGGCGGCCGCCTAGTATGGCCTAGGGCCGGCCCTGTAAACGTTATTACTTACCTTCATCTCGCTTCAACGATTTACGTATGTGTTCCCGTAGTCTAGGTTTGACACATGACGGGGATGAGTCTAACGGAAATGCTTGCAAAGAAGAAAGCTCTCGAGGAAGCGTGATGGCACCTATGGTAGCTGCGACGTTTCATCACTTCTACTGGTCGACCTGTTCGAAGAACGAGTTCCATCGAAGGGTGAGGTGAGAAGAAGGGTTTCATTCGTGTGTATACTCTTAGAATTACATACTCTTAAAATAGGTATTTGCAGACGCAGATCTTGCTTGTCGAATAAACCGAAGTACGAAGGCTCTAAGCAGTTGAAAGCTGCGTTTCGTGAGACTGGAACTTTCTCGATGGACGAACAGTGTCGTATTGAATTCGGAGAAGGGTAGGATAATTAGCTTAATATTATACAAGTTTTATACCTTTTTACGCAAGCTGCAAGAAGGATCCGTGAACAGTAAAACTAACAAAACCGGAAATCCTGTTTTTTAAATAAAGTTTCCCGTGGCGTCGCTGAACGCGGAAACGTTCCGTGAACATGTAACGCCATCTAGTGTCACGTTCAAAAATAAGCTTTCTTTATTTCGCCGATAGGAAGCGCAAAAAATACGCCGCTTTCTAGTTCTCCTTATTAAAACTAGATGACGCCATTTTGAAAAAAAGCGCGCTAAATTTAAAAATGGTTCCACTTTTTAATTCAGCTACGAATACTGCAAAACTTTCGACGTTACGGAGCCGTGTTCCCGTCTATGGTGTGGCAATAGTAATATTTCTGAAACTTGCAAAACCAAGAAAGGACCGCCATTAGAAGGAACGGTGTGCGGAGTGTCGAAGGTAAATCTAAGAAACAAATAATAGACAATATTTAAATACTACCTTTAAATGCAATCATTTCAGTGGTGCATAAACGGACGATGTCAGTCGAATAGAAGAAACTTGGACTTGGGAATAGTTTTAAATAAACCTAGAGACGGAGGTTGGAGCGCATGGAGCGACTGGGGAAAATGTTCAAGGACATGCGGAATAGGCGTGCAATGTCGAACACGAAAATGTAACAAACCGCTGTTAGTATTTTTCTAGCAATATTCCACGACGTATATAAATATATTCATAAATAAATTTTCATTCTTTCTAGCCCGATCCACGGCGGGAAGTATTGTTCAGGACCCACTGACGATTGCAAACTATGCGACTTACCGAAATGCTTGATACCAGTTGACCTCAGAGCTCAACAATGTTCCAAACTCACCGACACTCTACTTCTTGAAGGAATTTTATCAAAACACAACGTCACTTGGCTCCCTTATGAATCCGAGGAAGAGAATTTCAAATGCCGGTTGATTTGTAGAAGCAGAGAAACCGGGGAGATATTTGACACTAGAAGAAATCTAATTGATGGTACACCATGCTCTTACGGGTCGACTGATATATGCATACAGGTAACAGGAGTGATTCTACCGATGATGCAACACGAATTAATTATTAACTAGTGATTTAAAAGTCGATCAAAAGAAAACAAAACAACCCGAGTTTTAATTTACGGAATACGAATTCAAAGCTCGCGCGATAGCGTGATTCGGATTTCTCTCATAAACATAACATGGGTATCGGTTTCTCTGACCATTTCTCAAGGACACCACCGATCTCTGATTTTATTCTATAAATTTTATATAATGATTTTGCTTAATAAATAGTAATTTATTATATTTTAATTGTAATTAATTTATAAATATTTTATTTATTTTATTAATTTAATGTAAATTTATAAATATCAAAAATTATCAATGGTCCAACCACTTATTAATGGTCAAAATTGATAATCTAGATTTTCAATTAAAAAGTCACAAAAATCCCGATCAGTCGTTTAATAGCGAAACTTCGATTTTACTTCACAGGGTGAGTGCCATCAGATGGGATGTGACAACGTCTTAGGATCCAAGAAAGTCTTCGACGTATGCGGAGTGTGCGACGGGGACCATTCGAACTGCGAGAGTGTAATGAGCAAGTTTCAGAGGAAACTTCGACGAGGTCAGTCTAGTCGTTCAAAATTCAATTGCTAGAAGTTCTCCTCAAAGTTGGATAGCAGTTCGAAGAACGCTCTTAATTAGATTAAAGGATAAAAATATCAGAGAACTTCGTTCCATTTAAGAAATGAAATTTCGCAACTTTGTTTGATATTCTTAAGATGTTATTGTTATTTTTGCAGAAGTGACACGCCTCGCTATAATACCACGGGAGGCTTATAATCTGTCCTTGAACGTGACGATACTACCTTCTTCATTTTTCAATCCAAATAACTTAACAATTATGATAGGTGATGGACGAAGAAGGCGGAACATGCAGAAACACTTGACGTTCCGGAAGAAATATTCAATAATAGCACAGGGTGCTGCTTTTCGAATTCAGAGGCGCGACGATAATACGTATTCTGTACGGGTTGATGGCACTACTTTTGAAGATGTGGTGATTTTGGTAATAATTTTAAAATAGATAAGTTCAATCATTGTATACAAGCGACTTATTTAAGATTTTTTATTGAATTATTCTTCTTACAGCTTGTAACACCGCAAAGCGTAACAGAGCAAGCAGCCTCGGTCACAACCTCTTTGAAATATTTTATAAACCGTGATAAACGGAATTCGAAAAACAGATATAAATGGTTGTTTGGAGGCTGGAGCTTCTGTTCGACGAGTTGTGGCAATGGAACGCGTCACAAGATCATAGTTTGCAAGGACGAGCAAACTGGGAAAATAGTATCGCGAAGAAAGTGCCCGTTGATGACTAAACCGAGTCAAGAAATAGAAAAATGCAACGGTTTCAGGTATAATTCGGTGCTCTCGATCAACATGTATGGTTCAAAGATTATTTTTCGTTACATACATTTTATATATTACAGCTGTACCTTTAAATGGCTACCAGGTCCATGGGAGGGGTGTTCAACCACGTGTGGAAGCTATGGCATGCAATTGCGCCAACTTTATTGCGTTCATTCGGACTTTAGCGGGACCGAAGTTAATAAAGATAATGAATTAGAAGTTTACAGAACGATGGTGCAACCATCGGTATGCCAAACCACGTCCATGCCCACGAATACTAGAGAATGCAATAGAATTCCGTGTCCAGGACATTGGGTTTTTACAGAATGGTCTTCGGTAAAAAAATATTAAGTTTGATATTATAAAAATATTGTACTATTACATAACATTATTTTCCTTTACAGTGTTCGAATGATAATGGAAAGGGCATAAAGTCCCGAATAGCTCGATGCATTCCTCCGGAGAACGAATCGTTTTACACCTGCGATGGACCAACTATTAAAACAGAAATTCGTTCCTGTACAAATCATATAACTAGAGCCATCGAATTTCCATATCGTTGCTGGTCAGAAGAGAGTCGATTCTGTTCTATACCAAGCTTGAAACGGTATTGTAATGTTCCGGCATTCAGAAGAAGATGCTGTCGTACTTGCGACTAATTCGACAGAATTTCTATAAACTTCAATACTAATTACAATTATTACAAATGTTATTTATTTTGTATGTATCTAAAATCAAAGGCAAATGATGGGAGATTTCTCTTTTTGTTAGATGCAATGTAGGTATCTCTTGATTAAGGGGAAGGATAAAGAGAAATCTTTTACCATTTGATTTGTGTCTTAGAAAAACCTTGGGAAAACTGAGGGAAAGCCTATCATAGAACCTCCTCTTCTCATCCCTAAAAGAACATAGACAGATAAGGCGCGCAATGGGATGCTTCTTCCCTTACACGGTCCCCTGAAGTTAAATTTATAGTATTTAATTTTACTATAGTTGTCAAGCCTGTTATTCACCATTTTAGTTCTATAGTTCCTAAATGTGTGACTGCGAGCACGGTATAACAACTCATAAAGCAATATCAGTTCTGACAGTAATTTTTTGACGTAACATTTTTCTTAGTTCATTATAAATAAGTAGTGATTAGCTCGTAAGAATATTTCTTCCCTCGATGCATCAAAATATAAAAGCCAATGAAACGTAATATTATCCGTTAGTAGTCTGATTTTGGTTAGCACGATCATTTTTTCGAACGGTTATAACCAAATTTCCGCCTGTTTTCTGTTTAGTAAACTATTAAATTTACGTAGCGAGGACAAAGAAGCGTAGCAATTAAATTCCATGCAATTTGAAAATAAGTCGAAATGAGTAAGAAATGGAATCGACATTCAGATTCGAATGGAGAACTGAGCGATGGTTCGATTCATTCATGTGATGTACTCCGTATTACAGGTTAGAATTTCAAAAAAGTATATCAAAATCTTACTTTTATTTCGTTTTTCTTTAAAATTAGAATCAAGCACTTTATCTTTTAAGTTATTTAAGTTACTAGTAATGAGATAGAAGTAAATTTATTTGTAAATGAAAAATTATTATATAAAACCTAAGATAAAGAATCAAGCTTAAGATCATTTTACACGTTTTATAAAGTTTAACATTGCTTCTTTTATAGATTGCAACTGTTTATCCATTGGGAAAGCAGTTAATTTTAATGAAATTAAGAAATGTGGGATGAATATAAAATGTACAACAGGTTGTGAAGAATGTACAAGTGATTCTAAACAACCTAAGGAAGAGGTATTAATGTTAAATAGAAATAAAGTACATTTTAATATAATGAGAAAGAACATTTTTGAGGTGTAAATATTTGTAACTCTAGGAATGTGCAATGAGCTCTAGGATATTAATTTGCTTGGAATGCGCTCATCAAGGTTGTGGAAAGAAAGAGTCTGAACATGCTTTAGAACATGATAAAAAGCTGCATTGTGACTCGTGTCATTCCATAGCTGGGTTTGGTTCAAGCTTTTGGTGTTTTGAATGTGCAGTAGAAATTCAAAACGAGACTGCCAATGTAGATAAGAAAGAGCAAAAACAAATTTTATACAATCTTCCTAAAGTAGGGGTATGTACATTTTGTAACGCATTCACAATGCATTTGTACTTCTAGCATAATACAAATTATTATTTTTTCCTTACAGGGCTTAATGAATTTGGGAAACACTTGTTTTTTCAATGCAGTTTTACAATGTTTAGCACAAACACCTTTCTTAGTGAAGGTCCTAGAGGATTTACGTCTTCCCGGACAAAAATTCGTTTTGCCAGGAGGAAAGCACAAACCTGCCAATAGCTCAGAAGAAGTTGAACTGGTGAGTCATTGTTTATATCTTTAAAATTATGATAAAATACTGCGTGATTAAAAGGATATATCTTTCAGCCTCCGATAGAAGGCACTTTAGAAGGCTGGGGCAGTTTCACTTCAATTTTATGTAAGACACTTATAGAAATGCAAAATTCTGACGGACGTCGAGCCTATCGTCCGTCCGAGATATTAAATTCGTTTAAGAAGAAAACTATGCAGTGTATGGACGGTGGACAACACGATTCACACGAACTTCTTAGACATCTTTTAGAACTAGTTCGAAATGAGGATCTTAGGGTAAGATTGATTTATGTCACTATGCTAATGAAAATCATTATACTATTAAAATGAAGTGATTTTGCTTTTTTCAGAGATATCAAAGTATAATTTTAAAAGAAGTTGGTTTGAATGGAAAAACTAATCCACAAGAAGTAGAAAATAGCCTCAAATCTCGGGTAAAATTTTATGGAAATCAGGCTAGCGCGAGATTACTTGGCCCGGAACTTGTTTTTCGTGGAGTTTTAGTTTCGACGTTAGAGTGTCTTGACTGCCATCATACATCTCAAAGTATGGAACCTTTTCTAGATCTAAGTATACCGGTTATGGCTGACAAACCGCAACCACCAGTTTTGAAGTAAGATTTATTCTTTAAACAGTTAAAAAGTATTAGGTTGTACTTATTTCTGTAATTATAAATAAATAATTTTTTTCTACTAACATTTATTTAAGAAGGAAGAACAGTGGTTTTGACGATACTTTCAACGTTATGGGAAATAATATTTCACATACACCTTCAAAATATCAACTAAAAAAGGAGAAGAAGCCTGTTCGAAAAAATCGGAAAAATAGAAAACAAGAAAATCGGAATCATGACAATGACGATAATTTTATATCTGATAAGAATAATATTGCTGAAGAGAACAATGGCAGTATACGTGAATCAGGTATTTCATACTTTATTTTTATGAAGTATCAATTTAATTTGATAAAGCATACTTTGGTAAACAAAATCATATTTTTATAGAAAAGGGTGATGCAGATGTAGAAGATAACGTAGAAGCAGATCACTTTAGTACAAAAATGTTACCCGGGTAAGTTATTATAAAATTAATTACTCGTTTCGTTATATGAATTTGTTTAATAAGTAACTTGTGTATTTATATAGCCCAGGTTCAATGAATACATGTGTAACGAATTCGCCACAAGGAAAACCTTTGGACGAATTGGATAGTTCGGAGAGTGTAGAAAACGAAAGTGGAATCCAAACTGGATCGTCTTTTGCTACATCTTTAGTTATGAATTCAGATTTAACGAGTCCGACGGTTCCAACAATTAGTCTTAGTTCAGTTACATCTAAAGAAAGTCCAAATAGTCCTGTTTCTGGTGTTACAAATGGGGAAAATTTAGAAAACATTAAGAGACCATTGTCCAGACTTAATCTGATCGAACCTGTTGGCCCTAATGAACAAGAGGAAGAAGAAGAAGCTATTTGGGATGACTGGTATCTAATCGTTTATTAATATTCATGTTAATGAATTTAAAGTCTCAATGTTTAAATTTCATTTTAATAATAGGAAAGCAAGGAGGAAAACGGAAGAATATTCAAACGAAGTTAGTAATGGAATCAATGGTATTACATCTGAAATTTCAAAAATAGGTATCAGTTGCAATCTTCAGCAATCACCTACTAGATATCCAACTAAGGAAGGAGAATATTCAATACAGTCATGCTTAAATCAATTTACGGCATTAGAGTTGATGAGTGGTAGCAATAAAGTTGGTTGTGAGGCTTGTACTGCCAGAGAAAAAAAGGTATATCAACCTTACAAGCCCGAAATATTTCTAATTTGTTCTTTACATTCACGTTCGTTTGTGATTATAGGTAAAAGAAAATTGTAAGATGGTATGTACTCCAAGTACAAAACAATACCTGATCTCTCGAGTACCTGCGGTTTTGATTTTTCATCTGAAACGTTTTCAAGCACAACGAACCGAGTTCCGAAAAGTTTCAAGACACGTTTCGTTTCCTACGTTACTTGATCTAGCACCTATTTGTAAGAATCATAAGAAACCTAGGGTTTATGCACTGTATGGAGTTGTTGAGCATAGTGGAACTATTCGTGGTGGACATTATGTTGCTTATGTGAAGGTAACGAATCTGTACTATTCAATGGGAGTAGTTGTATTTAATTAACTAAAAATCTAAAGAATTTAGTATAGGTAGAAATTGAATTATTTAAAAAAAAGATCTTACACTTTTTTTTCTAGAGTCGATTACCATTAAAACCAGACGATCCTCGATGGTCATTTTTACCGCCAAAGGATCCCCAAGACACGCAAGAGAATTCATGTTCTTCGAGTTCTGATTCTGAAACTGAAGAAGCAACTGCAACTCTTTCATCTGCAGTGAAACCGCCACCTGGAAAGTGGTATCTTATTTCAGATTCTAGGTACATATTTTATTTTTCCTTGTTATATGTAATAATAAGCTTAAACAATAATTGAAATACGTACAGTGAATACTGAGAAATATTGTCTTGAAATTTAGTTTTAAATTAAACTAAATAAACTAACTCATTATCGGGTGATGATAGATATCATTGAAAATAATTTATGTTAATTTTTTTTCTATTTTATACACGATTTAATTTTATTTTTTTAGAGTATCAGAAGTCGATGAAAAAACTGTACTGCAAAGCCAAGCTTACCTTCTCTTCTACGAGAGAATTTTTTGAACATTATTTATTAGCAGCCGCTAAAGTAAAGCACGAGGAACTTGAATTTTACAACAGTAAAATACAAATAGTGAAAGAGATTTTTAAATTCTATGAACTTCAATTGTTTGAACTGATCAAGAACAATATACGAAGAGATTTACTTCTGAAGCTATGGACTTTAACAGCGAACATTGTAACTGTGGGATGTATAGTTTTTTTAATGGTACCGATCAGAACCTTTTATTAAAATTATTTTTCATTATATTTAAAATTGTCAACTGAATATTGTATAGCATTTTCTAAGTGTTATTTTAATCTATATTACGATCAATATTATGATCAATATTTAAAATGCCACTATAAAATACTTGTGTGAACTTCTGATAATGAATGCTGTTTATACTTTGATACTTACACTTCGTCAAAGTTATAAAAATTTGTTGCACTAGTTAAATGAAACATTTTAAATAATAGATAATAAACATTGCATTTAAAATCTATAAGTGAAGGTAAATATTTTTATCAAGAATTTTTTGAAATTATACTAACTAATAATAAGTATAAAAGTTCATGTACTACACTTCCAAAAATTGTTTATAAATATATTACAACGTTTAAAAAAAAAATAGAGTTTAAATACGAACATAAAGTGATAAAACAGCAATCATTACTAAGATATGGTTAACAAAAGGAATAAGGACAATTGTAAAGCCATATGAATGAATAAAAGTGAAATTTAACTATTGCTATTGATTGAAACAAAAGTTTCCACAATTTTAATTTTTTCTTTTTCTTTTTTAAGAGGAATTTATTTAAGAAACATTTTTTTTTTTATTTTAACCATTTTTAAAACTTAGATATTCCCTCATAGCATTCAATTTATAGCAAAACCAAAGTTAGAATATTTTATTTTACAATTGTCGTTATATCTCTTCTACTCATCATACAATTGATTGGTATATAATAGTATAATTACATCATTTTCTTTTACAGCAATGTAACTGAAGTTTTAGATAGCTAATATTTTATAACAATTAAAAGTTTTAAAATGAAAATACTATCGAAAGTTATGTTATTATGATCCATTAATTCTTCAACTTAATTTCAATTGTTAAGGTCATTGTATTTATGTGTTCCACCTGCATTTATAATAATAAATGACTATAAACTATGATTGTTATTAAGTATTGCACACTTTTTCCATCAAATAGATGGTGGTGTCATTCTCATACATAAAAACATACAGGTTTAAATGAATAGTTTTCATAATCACCTGTTAATAAATCAGTTACCTCGGGGTGATCTTCAATCATAAGCTCCTCTAAAGCACAGAGTCAAGGCCGCCGTTAATACTGTAACCACTTTACTGAAAACTTCTTCGATTCTTCTAATTTAACCTCCTTCCGTTTTTCGAGGATTTTATATAACATCATGTTTTGTAAAATAGCTTGCTTGTTTATTTCATAAAAACTTTTCGTGGATATCACAATACTTTTCAAATTTTAATCTCATCATTACATTTTGTTATTCTCGTACAATAAATACAAATTAAATAAATGTAAAAAGAATGATTCTTACTCTGTTATTGAGGATACATCTTCAATATTGCAACACAAATCTCTATTGCGTCTGTTTCAAATGGATGCATCAACATAGCAGTCCACACGTGTTCTTCAGGGAAAACAGTTACTAAATGATGAAGTATTTCGGATCTGATATCAAGAAGCTCTCTTATCATATCTGAAGGCATACCAGCGTATAGTGGATGTACAGAGCCATTTAGTTGCCTATCTGAGGCAGCTAATTGCTGATTTGATGGTGATGGTGAAGGCATATTTGAATTATTTGGTAACCAAGCTTGATAAGATTCTGGTGCTGAAGCAATGCGTGTTACGTGTTGATGGCCTTGCCTTCCTTCGAAATGATCCCAGCTAAATAATCGAGTATTTTTTTTTTTTAATTCTTTATTTAAGTGGGACGATAGTGCGTATCTAATTAAACACTTACTTCATGTCAACTGTATAAGGCAATTCGTAACTAGAATGTCTGGTTAATGGTCTGTGTTGTGCTCTGGAAGATGCAACTGTAGATTGCGGTGACGGAGAGTTCGCTGATGATGCTTGTTGGTACTGACTCGATCGACGAAGTCGAGGATCGTAAATTGGATTCAATGTCAATTGTCTCTGAAGCTTTCTGTGCATATTTGGCGGTTCCACCTCTGATTTATTCAATCCTGGTTTATTCATTCCTGCTGTCCGACCGGAGGAATGATAACCTACCAATATACAATATAATATAATGATTATATTACCGCTAAAGGAAACCTATACAAGTCGCACAAAACTGTACATTATTTTCACCTTGAGAACTTGTGGCAGGGATTGTCCGTGTTCCTTGTACTCCAGAATTTGTTGGTTGCTCGATAGCAACATTTTCTACAGATTTACTTTTAATAACCGAAGGTAATCGTTGAACACTAGCAGTCACTGCTGATCTGGTTTTACATAATGGTTGATGCTGAGACAAATTCGACGATACATTAGTTGGCAAAAGAAGACTTGGACTTGGATCTTTTGCCTGAAGATGCTTCTGCACGTGTTCTACTAATTTTTCTGTAACTGATTTCTGAGGGTGAGGACCTCTTTCCGGATGCCGGAATTTACATTTATTTCCGTAAGTACATTTCTGAAATAAAAAGGAAAAAATTGTTTACCAATATCGTAGCATCGCATTGGTGTTTAATTATTAATTATAACAATTGTTCCAATAGTCAAGTGGTATTTGGAAACACAATTTTTCTTTTTCCATGAATCGTATAAAAAAGGAAAATGGACAATATACCTTTGCATATGGACAAGGAGGGGCTGGATCAGATTTTTTCGGAGAGATTCTTAAAAAATTTTCTAAAGTAGGTCCGCTTCTACCTAATGGATCGTCTGGTGGCATAAACCGGTCATTTACGAATGTGTACATCAAAATCCTTTCCTCTATTACTTTTCGAAACTCTGGACTTTCCTGTGCTAAATCTCTATAATTGTCGTTGCTGACAACGATACCATCAATCTCTGCGGCTAATCTCAAAATATAACGATCGTCGTAACAAACCATTCTTTTACCACCGATTAATCTGAAATTAGAAATTCAACATCGCTTTGCTGTTTTATATTTACAATATTATATTTTTCCTCTCATTCGGTAATGACCCTCCGAGGGTTAAATAATACATTATACGACATACAAACCTAGACGGTGTGAAAACCAATAAACGATCTCTTTCCAATTCACCAAGTATCTCTTGATCAGCTATCGGATTATCGATTCGGGAAGCTTCCTTCCTCCACTTTGGCACAAATACGGTGATCTCTTTATGTCCTCTCGCTTTAAACCAATTCACGCATATTTTAATCCCTTTACAAGAAAATATTTCTTTGTTTCCATGACTCATAGCTACATTGCTTCCATCTATTACAACAGGCCTTAGCCTGCTAGAGCATCCACTGCTTTCATTAGTAACTAAATCATTTTCTAGAACGGTGTCCGATTCTTCTGGTGTGTCGATCGATCTCTGAGAACAATTGGCACCGAGTTTGATCAATTCGGCCAACAGTTCATTTTGTTCTGGATCCGGACCCAATTTTTGCAATGCTGTCTGAACTAAACGTTCGGTGTAACCAAGTTTCAGGGCAAACTCTACCCTTGCTGTATACCCTAAAAAAGAAAAATGATTTACATTTATTAATAACAGGACAGGTGACGTGTATCTTCATGGTGACATTTGATGTTTTTTAAATTATTCAAGTATTGCTCCAATTTAATTTGATTCTATGTAAATACTTGCCCATGTGGAGATCAAACTTATATTTCAATGAATAATCTGCTGTGTCTATAAAATATAAAATAGACAAGTACATTTTAAAGACTGATACTGAAAAGATGATCCAAGTTAATTAAAGACACTGAATTGCATAGCTGAAATAAGACAAAGATTTTAATTAAGAAAAAAAATATATGTTAATATGGAAGAATCAAATACTGTTAGATATTATCCCTTTCAAACCGATCCATAGAAATTAGTAGGAAAAATTAGTAACATTGAATGAGTTGGAAGAATTCTGTTTTTAAAGAGGGTTACATAAATTACAAGAAGCAGGTGAACGAGGACAACTCACCGAGGAGAGTAGTAAGAAACCCGACCTCGAATAGACTCAAATATGTATGATGGCCTGTCACATAAAGAAGTTTAGGATCTTCGGTTGAAACACACGAAGCATCAGTGCCAGGAGGGGAGGAATCCCTAAAATGTTAGAGAAATTTGTGATAGGTACGAGCATGATGCCATCAAAATTATTGTAGCGATGATTTTCAATGTGCATGATATTCAAATTGTATGCAAAGAGAGGTTCAAGGAGAAGAGATGATATTAAATTCTTGCTAAAGGAATTGCTTCAATTTTTTTTAAACGACAGTAGCATTGTAAACCTACAACTGATCTCCACACAGGTTGATACAAAGCTTTATTTAAGGTGTATTTATGTACAGTTTTAATTAAAAATCATACATTATAATACAAAATATTATTGATTAGAAGCTGTGACTAAGATGATTAGTTACTGATAATGCATTCCATAATTTATTAATAACATAGAAAATAAGATATTAAATTTTGTATCGGTAGCTGTACAGTTAAGATCCTTTTTCTAATAACAAATCATTTTATTTTTACCTGGACTCTGATTAGGAGGACTTCCTTGAACAGTAACATATTCTGCAAATTCTGCAGCCAAGGTATCTGAGGTGGTCCTGGACACATCTGAATGATTTGAAGTAGTCACCTGTAATATTGATTAGTACCAGTTAATAAATTAATAGTATTTCGAAACAGAAAATCTCAACTATTTCGTAATAACATTATAAAGGGTGACGAATTCTTTTGCTGGTGAACGTGAACAGAACATACGAAGGTCATCGATGTTTTTTTAAACAGATTTACTTTATTTCAATTTAAAGTTCAATTAAAAAAGAAAAAAAAAAGAAAACATAGATGACCTTGAAATCTCGTAAGAAAATAACTGAGAAAAAAAATTCCTTCCACCATCAGACGTATCCCTTGAAACAATAAAAGAAAAATTAATTTAAAAAATTTTTAATGCATTTCTAACTAAATGATTTTATTTAATGAAAATCAATACCTGTAATTCCACTTGTGAATGGACGTTGGTGGATCCGATGGGATCCTCAGCTTCGTAATCGCTATCGTAAGAAGAGTCTTCAGCGTCGATAATGCTTTCGGCTTCCAAAATGGTACAGTCCACGTATTTCTAAAAGCAAAATGAAGAATTGATGAATAATTATTTTCAATTTAGTTTCTTTTAAAAAATCGTATTAAGAATTTTAATATATCAGCACGTTGCGACCGGAAGTCGTAGATCTGCACCCTTCGAAGCGAACTGTAAATTTACCCCCTTTGATATTAAAATTTTTTAAATTTCAGTAGTTTTGTACTTTATAATAAAATCTCCGTAGAAGTAAAGTTAGCTTAAACGAAGTATACCTCTTTCAGGTTACCGGATATGACTGTTAGCAAAGATCCAGGTGAAAGTAAAGAGACGCGGCAAATACTGTTCTTTTATTCTGAACTCTCCTACTTTACAAGTAGAAAATCGGTAATTAAAAAAAATCAATTCGAAACCTTTTAATCAATAATTAAAGAAACTCTTTGAAACGTTATTCCTATTGATGTTATTTTATAATTCAATCTATCTTTTTTATATTTAATAATATCACGAAAATTGTTTGAACACTTATATTTATTATTAACAAAAATTGCGACCTTACAGCGGCAAGAACATTTCAATGAAAGTCGACAGAAAGTGTTGATCACTTGTTAGAGATACAATGATGAATGTTAATATCGAATGCATTAATATTAAATAGGTTCATAGTGAACAATAAAAATGAACCGATGATTCAATAAGACCAATCCTTCATCTTTTACCTGAATTTACCATACTTTTATCATATGAATATAAAAAAAGGTGAAAAAGCATGAGTTATTTTATTTGAATAAAAAAAAAAAAGACATTAGTTCCTATCGGATACATTTTGACCAAGTGTACGTTTAAAAGGGGCAGGACACGGGAACATTGTGAAAAAAAGATGAAATTTACGACACTGCATGTCACGGGTTGCAGCCTATGCCCTACCAGCGGCTTCGTGCGCTCCTACGTCAGGCTACGTATCGCTTTCCCAAGCCCAACCTTCTCAATTATACACTTACGCAGGTATCTGCAATATAATAGAGAGAATCGAAAACTCATAAGGTGATACTAGAACATAAGCATGCGGTAAATCAACTAATAAAACAATCACTTACAGTCAACTCGTTAACTCGGCAAGAATTGAATGTACTCGAACGTAGGACGCGAAAATTACTGGTAAGACAAATATGAGGATATTTATATATTTAGAATAATACATTGGTTTACATAATTTTAACACGAATAATTAAATCACGGATAAAGTTAATGTAACCAAATTTTCTTTAATTTCTTCTTAATTAAATTCGCCGCGTCGATCATCAGTGACCAATATGGCGGCGAACGTGTTTAATATCCGGTTCTAATTTTTTCTTCTATTTGTGCATTTAGAACAGATTCTACGCGGTAAAAGAAATAAAATATTTCTTTTACCGATTGGAAATTGGGTAGCTGCTAATGGAATATTAACCTGAAAATTAGTCGATACATTGTTTGTTTCCAACGAAGGATCCGCCATTTTGAATTTTGAATATTAGTGACAATTTTATATACCTAGTCTTTTTCGAAAAATGTTAAAGTTTAAATTGATCTGACACAGGTGCTATTTTATGAGAGTTTTATGTCATCAAATCGTCTCAGAAAGGATCGGAAATTTAGTTGCTAACCTAATACTTTCCCATCCAAATTCATCTAACTTTCTATGATAAACGAGGTCTTAGTGAAAGATCACCTTGTTTTCTATTTAGTAATCTAATTTATTTTTCCACTACTGCCTCTTACCATTTTTATCACTGATTTGTATTAATAATAATTATCATGGAATTAGTCTAAACAGGGGTTAACTGGGATCTTTTTAAATTTTCAAATTTTAGAACAGTGAGGAGGACCAATCCCCATTAGGGGGGAGGGGCAATGTACTTAAATATTTTTTAAAACTTCTAATATCAAAATCAATATCAATATAATATCACAAAAGATTTCATTTAATAAAATGAATGCAATCTCGAAAAGTTTATACGATTTTTATAGAGTACACTTTCTAAATAAATATTAACTTCAGACTTGATACTACTTTCGTTAATTTCACTTCATTTAATCTACACTGAATCTAAAAGTGAATTTTACCAACACTATCAAATAATAGTATAAATAATCATAATTTCGTAGGATCTGATTATGAGTTATTGTTATACGTGCGAACAATAATCAATATATGTATGTATGCATGTTGGTTAACTTTCTTTCTGACTCGCTGAAAAGGATAACACTTTGTTTTAAATAACAATTTAAAAGTGTATTTTTTTGTAATAAAATACCATGAATTTCTTAGTATTTGGGAAAAAATATTTTTGAAAGTTAAGAACACTATCGTCGTATCTCGTCGCTCTAATTTAGGTCGCGATCCCACTCTAGCACGACAGTTTATAAACAAGACAGAAAAAGACATGTAGTGATCATAATTTATAAAATATACGCAGAAAAATATTCTATTGTTAAATATTATATTAATCGCTTAAATTAATTTACATGACAGTGATTATTATTGACAAAAAAGGAAACGCATAAGTAATAAATGGACATTTACAAAAGTGTTAAATTTACTTTTTATTTCGTGCAGACTACAAATACGCTATATTTCGCAGTGTCTTCGATCAACAAAAACACAATCAAAGTTACAAAACACCATATCTGAATCTAAACTTACAACTATAAGAATGTAGCAAAACCAGTGAGCAAACTATAAACGATGTTTACCTAAAGCAATTATCAAGATATTTGTAACTGTAAATCTAAGCTCTGGGGAGGTTTAATTGAATATTAGAAAAATCGTGAAATTAAAAAAAAAAGAATTCATCAGAACTTACCTTTCCGGCGACGGTCATATCTCCTTCCACGAATCGTAATCGATCGTATCCTTTCGCGTCCAAAGACCTTCTCGAATCCGTACAAATACTCTTATGTACACAAATCATACACGCGAGCGCGAACGCACACACTACGGAAAGGCAAGGGAGTAAGAAAGACAGACTAAGGAGGTAAAGTAGCTTTCACAAATACATTCCAGCCTCTGATTAAAAAGGCGTCGATCGAAATTGATCTTTCTACTGAAGACAACAATGATCCCGGTGAAAAAAATCGTACGAAAATGTTTAAACACAAAGAAATAGTAAAGGCTGAAGCACGCTTCCGGGATATTCCGTTAGATCCTGGAACGGTATCGATGTTCAGAAGAAAGCAGGACAGAATAACGACTACTCGCGGCGACGGCCGGTCAGTGAATGGAGCGAGCGAGAACTACGACGTCATTACCCCCACCGTTCGGCACCGGTCGGGTAATGTCGTCACTCGTCATAGACAGCCGCGGCCAGTAATGGCCACATGGCCACGAGGTAAGACGAAGTAAAATTGAATCATGAATAAATAAATGATGTATTAAAAATGGCACGTGTATAATCCATACCCATTTTAATATTTCGACCGTATTCTATTTGTTCTTCTTGTTTCACTTGGTAAAAGCGCGTAATTAATAGAATGTGTAATATTAGTACTCACCATTTATAAGTTTTATTAATAGTTTCCAAGTACACATAATTTTACAAATTACTTTGCAGATTGATTTTGTATATTTTAATCTAATAAAAGATTGATATTCCATATTGTATCTTAATTAGATTATTACAATTATTACAATTGGAATGACAGATAGAAAACTGTATGTTTTAACATTTAATAACAATACTGTATAAAAATGATAAAAAACATAACATAATAACATATTCAGTATAAAAATTATATAATAAAATATCCAATAAAAAAATGTTTTCTCAAAATATATATATTTAATTAAATGTATGTAAAATTAGAGATTCAAAGTCAAAAAATTATGTTTCATTTAAGTACCCTGTTTTAATGAAATGTGCATTATGTTTATGCAGTAAGCTATCTAAATGCATATAGAAAAATTTTCTAATAATGGCTGCAATATGTTTATTAAAAATATTAATAAAAAAATGATTTCACAATCAACCAGTTTGCTTATTCAACCAGTAACCAAATAATATAACACATGTAAATTAAAATAAATAACAAACTGGATAAAATCAAAACTTAATTTCATTATAACAAACAAACTGTGATATAAAGAAGAAACTAACGTGAAAACAATAACAAATAAATTTACCATTATACCAATCCTTACAAAACAATTATTACTGTATTATTACTACTAGTAATAACAGCTATTATTATTAATTATTAACCAAACATCCTTAGTACAGTTTAAAGAAACTGTATAAACTTTAACATTTATAATTAAGCTGGTGGTACCCAACCACCAAATGCTTTCTCCAATTCTTGTGCTACAGCAATACACATGTGATCATTATATGGAGCTGCAACAACCTTAAACAGAACAATTTTATAATTAACTAAAAGAAAATGACTTCGCAATTGAAGTCTACTATAATTCTAAATATGTACAATATTGATTGTGTGAAAGAAATGATAAATAATATAGCAATAATTAATATTAAATTTCTTACCTGGATACCAATAGGTAGTCCATCCTTGCTTAAACCAAGGGGCACTTGACAAACTGGGAATTTCAGAATATTGAAGAGACACCAATAACCAAAATTGAAAGGTCTGAAATAAGCTGTATAGTGATAACTAGCTGGAAAAGGTGCTGATGGATACAGTAACACTCCATTATCCTTTAATTTATTCTAAAAATAAAAATACATTATATCATTTTAGTGCTCGATTTTAGCTTTACAGTGTCCAAATTAAAACTTACCATTAAATATTCTTTCATATTTTCAGTTATATTCTTTGCCCATTCAGCATTTTCTTTTGGAAAGAAATCTTCGTCGATTAACTTCATAATCACGGCAAATGTATATTCTGATTTTCCAGTTAATAATTTCATGATTTCCGTAGTGGCATTTGTGCAATACTAAAGCACGTATTATTTTTGTTATAATTAGCCCAATGGTTAATTACATAAATATAAAAATAATCACATACCTTTTTATTTGTTATATTCCATTTAAAGTTGACACCTTCTTCAGTCATCCAGTACCTCCAGAGTCGGTAACTATATTCAGAACCTGGTATTCTTACCTGTAATAAATACATATGATAAGAAATACTATGTAACAATCAAACTTGTATAAGTTTTTGAATAAATTTTTCACATACCTTTTTTGCTGATCCAGTAAGTTCCTTAAGATGATGCACAGCTTTTAGAAGGGCAGCTCTCATTTCGGAATTTACTTTACTTGTTCTTATATCGCCTGAACTTTGTTGATAATAAATATTAAGAGTCTTCACGTTTACTGGTGTATCAAGTTCCAGTAATGATGCTTTTTTTCCTACTAAAACTTTTAAAATAGGTGCCAAATCTTCTGCCTTTTTACAGATTGGACCTGCTTGTGCCATGGAATTAGGAAAATCATCTTGTCGAAGTCCAATACCTTTTAATGATATTAAACCTAAAAAATAACTTCATTAGTATTATGCATTATAATAAAAGACCATAATAAGGTAACTATTAAACACCTGAAGTTGGTTTGTAGCCAAAAACACCATTAAAGAAGGCAGGCATTCTAGTAGATCCACCAATGTCACTGGCAATAGAAAATGCAGAGCCACAAGAAGCAATTATTGCTGCTTCTCCCCCACTGCTTCCACCAACGTTCCTAGTAGTATCATATGGGTTACAAGTTTGTCCGTATAAAGGGTTCCTTGATTCAGTCCACAAATTTAGCTCAGGAACATTTGTTTTTGCTATTAAGATTGCACCAGCCTTTTTTATAGACAGTACTGCTGTAGCATCTTCTTCAGAACGATAATCACGTCTACTGATTAAACCCATTGTATGAAGCATGCCTAAATAATTATTTTTATTATCATTGTATAAATACTGTTTCAGTAATTTCCAAATTATTTCTAATTGAATATATTACCTTTAGCTTCATTGCTTTCTTTTGTTGTAAAAGGTACACCTAAGAAAGGCTTTTCTTTCTTGAGTGCATCAGTATTTTCTGACTCCTGCAACAATTTGTCTACCTGTTTGGCTTCTTCTAAAGCTTCCAAATATCTATCTTCAACTACAGCATTTATTATATCGTTTACTTCCTTTGCTCTTTCTATAAATGCTGTAACAACTTCCACAGATGATACCTTTTTTGTTCTACAAAAATGTTTGCATTCATAATTATTTTATGAACTTATTTAATCAATAACATTAAACAATATTAATATAAATATTACCTTATCTTTTCAGCTAACTCCGATGCACTCATCAACAATAAATCATCTTTTATTGGCGGAACTTTCTTTGACTTATTGTTATAATAGAATCCAAAAACAAAGTCTATCAGACAATCAAATAGTCTATGAAATTGGATGATCAAACATTTTATGAAATATCTTAAGAAATTCATGAATGTTTCAAACACTGATCGACATGTATCATTATTCTAAAAATTAAAATAATACTATTAGAAACAATACACATACATAAGAAATTAAACATTTATCGTGATAAATACATTTACTTATCAAATTACATAGTAAATACATTTGTTGAATAAATGCTTTTAGTATAATATTTACATACAAAATTTTCTCAATTACCTGATATTTTTTGTTTTTTACTGAAGTACACATCTTGGTAGGAATCGAAAAAATTGTATTATTTGTATGAACTATTATACAATTAGGGAATTAACTCAGCAACATTGATAACTGCAGATTAAATATTCAATGAGGATAAAGGAAAGTTCAGTATATAACATTATAATCCTGACCAATCCTGACCTCACTTGGGCACTGATATTTACTTAACAGTTTCGCGCCCGGTGAGATATATCACCATCAACTCGTAATAAAGAGGGCGATATAGAGAACTTTTAAAATATACAAAATTCAATCGCCGAAACAATACTTAAGAAAATATATTGTACGGTAAAAGTCTGAAATTTAGGGCTAGAGTCAAACAAGGAGATATTTATGATGTCAACATTATACAATATGTATATTGCAACGGTACCCTAAAAGAAAATACAGTATACAGTCCTGGGCATTCCAGTATTAATTAGTTCGGCACTTGTCAATTCGTGATCGCCCTTGTTAATGGTTAATACAGGTGAACGTAAATAAATCTCTTTACTGATTGGATAATCTAATAATTTCGTCAATACAATTTAAACGCACTTAAAACGAATTTAAGATGTTTACTTGATATATAATGAACATTACAGTGATCTGGAGAAATATTGAGAAATATATAAAATGCAGAAAATTAAAAGAGAAAAAGTGGTATGTAAGAATAAAATTTTACGTTACAAATTATATAACAATTATTTCAAATTGAATTACTTTTAGAATCAAGCTATTGAATTACTTTGGTCTCAAAAAGGTGATGAAGCACGAAGGAATTCAAAACTACAGGAAGCAGAAAAATCTCAGGAAATGAGTGCACAATGTAAAATAATGCATTGTTATAAAAAAAGTGAAAGGCAATATTCTACAAGCTTTTCAAAACATAGAATACTTTCTGAAATGAAATCGCATGTCATTCAGAAAAATTGGAGTACAGTTAGAAATTTGTTTTTATTATTACTGCATCTCTCCATAGACCTAGAACCACTGATGTGGCGTTATATTTTTATATTAACACTGTACAGTAATATTGATAATTTGTCTAATATTTCTCAACTTCTTAAAATGTGTATCGGTTGTCTGGATTCAGATAGAGATCTAATATTAAGAAATTTATTGCTAGTATCAGCTTGTAAGAAATGAACTTTTATACATTTTATGTGAATAGTTGATTATTCATTTTGTAACAAGCAATAAATTTATATTTTTGATAACTAATGTTTTGTTATTTATATTTTACAATTCGACCGTAACGCCATCTATACAAAAACGGCGCAAACTACTCAACGAGTTACCAATCGATGTCTCAACGGGCCCGCTGGCGCCCTTTATCGGAAAGTAGCGGAAACTACAAGGCAACTTACCGACTGCCGAAGGAATGGTCGATAAGTCGGTAACTCGTTGAGTAGTTTGTGCCGTTTTTGTATAGATGGCGCTACGGCCGAACACAAAAGTTACCATCCTAATTATGCTAATCGACTAAGGTGAGCCTAGAATCTTCCAGACCACAAGGACGTGAATAGATAATGGGAGTAGTAGGATATTTTTTCCTTTATACTCCCCGTACCTAAGGGAAACCTACGTTGCACGCTACTATTCATAACAAATATATAGGACACAGTATATATATATTATCTAAAACGTGCCATCTATTGGAGAAAAGTAGTACAATTTGGCAAGTATTACATTATTCCATAAACATTCAGTTTATCTTTACCCTTCTTGCCCGTTCGAAGACATATTTCTAACAAGTGTTCAAAAGTATTTATATGAATAATTCATAATATTATAAAATATAGTGTTGATGGTGTTCATGTATAAAGTGCATTATATGTTCAAACAGTTGAGATTAGATAATAAAATGCACGCTCAAGGAGTGAAACTAAAAGATACGTCGTAATTTATGTTTGATGTCTTTCTTATCCTTCCACACAAAAAATGGATTTTGGTACATTGTTAAGCGTAGCACAGAAGAATGAAAACAACAAGCAGGTTATTATATTTCCTTTGTTATATGCCTTTATATATATACTATTTTAATTGAAGTCTTTAATTATTTTTACAGCCGATCGCCTGCTATCAAACCAAATTCACTCCACCCAAAAAGCCAAATAAGCAGGCCAAAACACTTTCGGAAAATATAAAGAAGTTTCTAGCTCGTAAGGAAGAGGAAGAAAGACGAAAAGCTTTAGAAGAAAAGCGGAAAAGAGAGGTATACACGTCTGATTAAAAAATTCGTAAATTCTTATTCTTTACATATGTACATTTAGAACGGTTTTATTATTGTTCTCTTTTATTTTTTAGAATTTATTAGCACTACGCGATCATAAAGCACAAAGTCGGATAAATAAACATTTGAAAGTATGTAAAGCAGCAAATAAATCTGTATTGGCAGATGCAGTTGACAATGAGAACACAGCTGTTACAATGGCAGGTATGAAATAGTATTACATAAGTGAGATAATATTTAAGATGTCCAAAGTTTATTTTTCAAAATGTGATCGTCTTTAAAAAAATGTATGTCAAAAATTTTAGAAATTATGAAACATCATGTACTATTTTGTTGCTAAGATATATAGATCTAACTTTCAATGAAATGCACTACTAAATTTCATTGTGCCACAAACAATACTTCTGTTATAATTGTAGTAGATGCTGTTTTTTTGCAGGTAGAAATGAAGTATTAGGATTTGCAAATGTAAACTCATTCTGCATAATTTGAATTTTTATGTCAGTTAATAAAACTTATTAAAATTGGAGATGTAAATAATTTAGTTCTTATATAAAAGATTGAGCTTTCAGTACTTTTCTTTGATATAATTACTGCTACCAAGTAGCAGCGTATAAAATCAATTTTTCGCTACAATCAACATGGATATAGGTTGTAATCTCTGAAGAAATTAATACAAAGCTGTGTGTGATCTTCGTATTAACGAGTATTTAGGAGTACTAGTCTCTATTCATAATGGGCAGTGTTTTTGCCCACAGGTAATTGAGTATGAATATGTACAATCAGCGCAATGCCTTCTTACTTATCCACCGTCCAACAGGGCAGTGGGATTTTGTGGATTTACATGGCAGAGGATTCCAAGCAATTAAGGTCAGAGTAAATATAATTCTAGTGTAGTCTAGAGGACTGACTCTAGATTGATTATTTTTATTCATCAAAATGTCTCTTCCGTTTATTACATAAAGTAAGAACTGGTAGTATTATCCGAACGATTCTAATTCTGATTCTAATTAGAAACTAAGCCTTGTTTATTATTAATTTACGCTACTATTTTGGAACAAACACAGTTGTTCTGGATGAATAATCTTTCCCTATCAACTGAAATCATTTTTGGGGAAGTATCTATTTTCAAAGGCATCGTTTCTACCTCCATATAATACTTTAAAAAAGTCGTTTGGTATAAAAAACGAGGGATTCTAAATGTTATTGAATCCTTCCGCTGGATGACTACAGGGATGACCCCTTAAAAAATACTTTTAATTTTACAGTGAAAGTTGTAATAATAACGTATCTGCGCTAGAATCTTTTAAAATATTTCGTGTGTATGATGCGTATCATGCTTATGAATTTTAACACATTCTTTCGAGCGGCCATTAATTACTCACAATGCGAAAATCATTTAGCAATTTCCAATATTATCATTTATTTCAATTTATATGAGTTTTTCTTCAAAGAGAATACAATTTATTGTACTAATAATACTATTTAATATGTATCAAAAGAAAAGGTCAAAAATAAGAATTACATTGTCGATAAACTTAACAAATATATGACTCACAGTTTCAAACAAAATAATTATAATGTATAATAAACGAAACAATGGTTCTTGTTTTCAAGAATACTTCATTTTATATAATTTAAGAAAATGATAGTTACTAAGATATTAAATTAATTGTACCTTCCTTGAATATTCTGATGCAATTTGCAGAATGTTTTCTGCAATAAGTTATTCTTCTTTTCTAGTAAATGCAGGAAAATAAATTATACATAAATGTATTTAATATTATTGAAAATATTGACAAAAAAAAAGATAAAATGGAATTGTAAAAGTATGTGCAAAATTATTAAATTGGAAATACTTGAAAAATATTCTTTATCTGCTTATAGGTCCATCTCAGCCTGATGAAGATGATTATGGCTACGTATCACAGGAGGCCTCCGCGTTTTATAATCAGTTAATGAGTAAATACAACAGTATGCCATCGCAAAAAACAACTGCCAATGATAGTCGGAAAAGGACAATAAAGGATATCGCATCTACAAAGGTACTAAAACATTTTGTACTTACAAATTTCAAATTGCACATTCAGACTTTTAATAAGTATGAATTCACCTGTTTACATTTAAATTAATTAAATGTGATTTTAGGATAGAGTGAAACAAGCTTTAAAGCAACAGGAGGTAGAAGAAGCTCTAGGACATCGTCGAAAAAGAAAATTGTCCACGAAAGAAACAGAAGGTGAAGTGGAAACAAAAACTGAAAGAGATGATAACGAAGATAGAAAAGAGAAAGATGAAAAACCGAAACCCAAAAAGAGATCTATGCCACCACCAATCGATTTCAGTGAATTACTGAAAATTGCAGAAAAGAAACAGCACGAACCGATTGTTATTGAAGTAAAGCCAAAAAATGAAGAACCAGAAAGACTATTAACAAAGAAGCAAATGAAAGAATATGCGAAAGAAAAGGAGTGGCGAGAACGAAAGGAACAGCGAAGTAAAGCTAACAATACGACCAATAAAGAGGCAGTTCCAAATCCACCTATTAAGTCTAATAAAACACAAGAATCTTATGTGAATGATACAAACAAAATTTCTAAAGTAACTGAAAAGCCAACCACAACGTCTTCAATTTTGAGTAAAACTTTAAAAACGCCAACAGTTGCACAGCCTCAACCTGCCAAAAAACCCATTGAGAAACCTGTTCCGAATAAACCTACTGTAAATAAACCTAATGCATCAAAATCAGAGAAAGATTTGATTTTAGAAGAGCGAAAGAAATTAGAGATGGAAAGGAAGAAATTAGAAGAAATGAGGCAAGCTATCGAAGAACAAAAGAGAAAGTTGAAATTAAGTAAAAGTAAGATTGAAGATATTAAAAACACGAAATCTGAGAAAACAGTGCCGAAAGTGAAAATTCCAGAGAAACAAGATTCATTGAAAAACATACAGAAACAAATTCCAACGACGAGCGTAACGAAACCTTGTCGTCCACCTCAAATGGATGGAAAAATAAAACAATTCCCACCGGCTGATCTTAAATCCATTAAGCCTAAGCAACTACCTCCTTTGAAGGAACATAGAAAACCAATGGGTGTTAATAAACGTAAGTATTTGAATGTCTTAAAAATCTGTAATTTTGTATTCAATAAACTGAATAATAAACTTTCAGGTCGTATACGAGACGATGATGATGAAGAGGAATACGACTCGGAACTTGATGATTTTATTGATGATGAAGTAGAAGATGGCACCGAAGATTATAGTAAATATATCAGTGAAATATTTGGTTACGATAAAAATAAATATAGATGCGTGGACCATGATGATGTAGCTATGGAAAGTAGTTTTGCACAACAGCTTAAAGAAGAATATGTATCTACTAAAATAGGTAACATTTATGTAGTATTTATATATACAGACGTGTAATTTTGTAAAATTGATTAAACATAATTATATTTCGTATAGGTATTATGGAAGATTTGGAAGATATGCGTATGGAGGCTTTGGAGAAAAAGCGAAAAGCACTTCTAAAGAAAAATATAAAAAAGTGATTATAAAACTGTTTATAAATTTTTATTAAAGTCTATTTAATAAACTATTATATAACATCTGAATGTGCTTTTGTAGTATCAAAAACCGTTAAATTTTTATTTTTTTTTTATGCTAAAGATATTTGACCTTCTGGAAATTGATATTAATTTTACGTTGCATTGTTATTTTTTTTTTTTCTTAAGTGTTTGTACTTTAATCTATTGCGATCGAGGGCCGTACGCATTTTGAAAGAAACCGAAAGTCCTGATAACGTAGATCTACTTCGATCGAGCTCAACCTATTAAATAAAACAGACCATTTTTATTATATCAAAATTTTGTTGTTTAATATTAAAAATATATATATATATATTTCTTAGAAATCGTACTTGAGTAACTTGCTATTACATAAAGAATTATATCGCAATATTTTGATTATAAGACAATTTAAACGAAAAGCACAATAAATTTCAATTACCAGCAGTTTGAGCAATACAATCCAGTATATGCGCTACATACATTATTATATCTTTTTATTCTACATTTTGGAGGTCTACAATTAAAAATAAAATACAATTATAAATGTATTTTCTACTAAAAAATATATTATTACATTTTAACATATGCAGCGAAGAATACTGTAGAAAAAGAGTAGTATAAAACGTGTTATTAATTAAATCTTCCTTTTTTCCTGTTTTATCTTTTATTAACATAAAACATAGCTTGTTTTGATTATCTGATTTATACTACTATCATATATATATCATATACATATATATGATACACATATATATATATATATATATCACGTAACAAAATAAATATATTGTTTTTAGATATTACGCTTAGGTATAATGGTTCGCATTGAGGTAGATAAAATTAGCCAAAGATATCCATAAAAAACGCATTTCTAGACACCACAAACATCAATCTCTTTTAGCAAATTTTATTATTCGTTGTACTTTAAGAATGAAAAAGTTTAAAAAAAAAAGAAAGTAATTTATCAACAATCGATGCGATGAATAATAAAGCTGATTTCGCTGATAACATCATCATTTCAAAAATAATCATTTAATAACTCAAAATATCGTTTATAACGAAACAATTGCATTTTTTTTTTAAATAAAAAGAAAATTATACGTTTGCCCCCTCAAAAAAGAAAAAACAATAAAAGAAAATATTACACTCAATAACGTTAATAATAAAATATAATTTTTAAAGTTTACAATACCTTAATGGAATTGGTATTTCTTAAAATATCAAATGTTGGGAAATATATATGTTGTACTTGTGGCCCATTATTTTATAGATGAGATTTCTAATTTGAAATATTAAAAGTATGTCGAGTGTGTTTATAGAATATAAAGGCACTTACGAAAAATTACGAAAAATGAGTTGATTATTATATTTAACTGGATAGTTTAAAATTTATCCATTGTGTTATAAAAAAATATATGATAATTCTGGTTTTATGAAAGCAATTAATGGTAACATCAATTTCTGATACTTCAAGATTACCTGCATCATTGTTAATTAAATGTTGTATCATTAAAACAAAAAGAGTAATGAGAACAATTGAATGGGATCAATACAAATTATCTTATTTTTCTTCATTCAATGAAAAATAGAAATTCGAATATATTATATATGCTTTCTACTTCTGCTACAACTATTATAATGACTCTGTTATAAATATTAAATTTAAATATCATTAAAAACTTCAATCGTATTGATTAATCGTACACAATGTAATAATAAATTACTCTTTAAAATCAAACATTTCTTTTCCTAGGCACTTGTTTATAGCGATAAGAACGAAAATCCTTTAAAATCATCTAATTAAACGAAATACCCTGTCCTGTAATTTGATCATTTTCTTTTATGATGGTAAATTGGAGCTTTTAACAAAAATTCTAAATGGCATAAAATCATTTCAGATACAAAAATCACATACATACGTACACACACATACACATTCATTTACATAACATAATAGTTATTTTACTTCAAACAATAATAACATCACATCAAAGTATAACTGTATGTAAAAGTATTAATTTTAATTGATTATATAAAAGCCTTAAAAATATCTACTTTAATTAAATTCTTTCCATCAATTTCGACGTACCGTATTTTCTAAATTACAATCATAAACGGATAATAAAGACTTTCTAATATCAAAAACGAAACAATTTATAGAGTTCTTTGGAAAGGATTACCATTTCAATCATTATAGAAACATATGTACTTGCTAATATTAAACTTAACTGTCACATTCAATATTTCTTTTTCATATGTATAATAAAATATACAAAAAAAAGAGAACATTAAAACAATACTTTAAACGATATAGTAATGATCTTTTACAGTATATGCTGTACATCATATAATAATCACATACACAAGTTATCAAAAGCTATGAAAAAACATCATATTAAGTAAATTTAATCGAATATATATACGGTATTCATATAAAATATTATGGAAGCTTGACATAAATAATAAGCGATCTCCTTGTATTTTATAAGTTATACTACGTGTGACACGTAAAAAAGTGTCTAAATCTGATAAGAAACTAACTATATATGCGCTTCAAATGATATTTACAAATAACTTAAAGTAAATAACTTTTTAAAAATAAAATTTCTTTCCAAAGACTTTTTTCATTAACCAATTTTATCACTCGTATATTGCATCTTGATCAATAACAATTTGAAACAATATCTTGGTAGTCTTTAAATAAAAATAGAAAAAGAAAATTAAAAAAGTCTTCTTGATAGCCAATATTAAATGTTAATTATTAACAAGAAACTGCGTTAAATAGTACTTTTTCATATACGCACAATATTATAACTTTCATTACGAACATAACAAATATGACATGTATTATAAAAAAAAGAAAAATTTTATATACAAGATAACTCACGTATGTATATGTATGTATATAAGTAAAAATATATAATGCATACAAATTCGTAAATGTTAAAAAAAAAACACAAATTGACAAAGATGTGCACTATATTTGTTAACTGAAAGATACCAATTTAAAATTTTCATCAAACTGTATTAGTTTTTCAAATAGATGTTATTCTGTTAGTTACCTCTTCTGTTGTTGCATGAAACAATCCTCTGGTATGCAGTATATTTTTTATCTTATGTACATATACACACACATATACGTACAACAAGCGCACATCGACGCATACACTTTCACACAGGTTATATACATAAGATAAAGAAAAAGAAAAAGGGAGAATAAGAAATAGGAATGCAGCGCTTTAGCGAGAGAGAATCGATGATACGTTTCGTTATAGCTGAATGCAATTAGTGCATCAAAGATTTAAAACCTTTTATCTCTTTTTGGCATGAACTGTACGAGTTCTACTAAAAACTAATTAATAATTAAATCAATAGAAATATCACAGATGAAATCGAGAACCAAAAATTTCTAATGTACATATAAAAATAAGTAGTTTATATTTGGTATTACAAACTATTGAAATTTGTAATGAACTATAAGATTGCATAGTACTGATACTATTAATTATTTCTGTGTACTGTTAATTATTTTCAAATGCTCTAAACATACTTAAATAGTGTGTTTTTCTTTTCTATTTCATATTCTTGGTTCCCGATCTCCATATAAAATATTCTGTTCATGATTTATGATAAACATAATATCGTGTAAATACACCGCTTCTTCCTCGCATTTTTCTATGCGCATGTATGAATATTTATAGCAAAAACTCTGGCATATTAAAAATCATCGATACCACCATCGGGAACACCGGCTCGTACTTTGTCCAATACTCTGTTGACAAATTCAGTGGAGTGATTTGCTATTCTTATTTCTGTAAAAAAAGAAAGATAATATAAAAAAATATATTTTAATAATTTTCTTATGCAGAAATAAGTTGGTTATACTGACTCGTGGCTAATTTAAAACATTTTTCCATCTGACGAGTTAATTCCTCTTGATTTTCAGGATTAGGTTCCGTTAATTTTGCAGCAAGTGTTTGTTTAGCCTGAGAAATACCATGAATTAATCTTCCTGTAAAATAAGAGTTATTAAAAGTACCTTTAAATTTTTAAACGAAGAAAAATTAATTTATCCATATCAAATACTGAACTGTGCTCTTGTTCAAGGCCATGTAATTTTATTTTGTTCGCTTCGTGTTGAGCTTTTTTCTTTAACCGACAAGCTCGAGAAGCAAGTTTATTCTTTTCTTTGCGTGTTTTAGGCCTTGCTGTAAACGGTAATTCCGAAACGGGTGTCATGTCATTGATGATGCGAGACAGTTTGTCCAATTCACGACCAATACTATACAATTTGCGTGGATTCGGTGTAAGGTCATTTCCATCTCCTTTTCGTGCCTTTCCACTATGTTTGATTCCACGCAGTGCACAATGGGGACTGAAAACGGGATCTGTCGCCTCGTTTAAGACATGCGGATCTTCAAGACGCGTTCTGGCAACAAGCCTTTGTCCTTTTGGTCCTTTTGCTTGAACATTATATTGCCAAAAATATCGTTCCTTTTTGCTATGTTTACCATCTCGGATTGAATCGACACTTCCTACTCTGTTACTACTGTTTTGGTCTTCACCATCACTGCCACCTGTATCTACAGAAACATGTATTTCTTAATTAATTTCAAAATGCACATAAAAATAAAATTTATTTATAAACGATGAACTACCATTATCACTGCTGTAATCGTCGTAATGATCACTATCTTCATCACTGTCGTCATAACCCTCATCATGACTAAGATGATCAGTATGATAAAGCGGATCAGGACTAAGCGCACCCCCGGTGCTTAAACTACTCGTTGAACCTGCTTCAACAACTCCAAGACTACCGGTACTTAATAAATGTGGCCTCGGTTCTCTACGAGCCCATATCTGTTCCAGTCCCATTGTTCTGGTCGGTGCGGACATTGAAAGTCTAGAAACTTTAGATTTATTGTTTGGACACCCAATGTCTATTTGTCCACATTGTGAATTGTCAAACGAATTTTCACATCGTTTCATTAACAATTCGTGAAGAGCAGATTGTCCGTTAGGCCTGTTCATAGGATGCGGGGATGTCGAAGAACTTGCCGTTGAACTACCTTTAAAGAAATTATTTAAAAATATTATTCCAGTACGTATAAATAAATTTGTTCAATAAATTATAATACATTGTTGATTCAAGCTACATTATAAAATTATATATAAACCTGCAACATTGCTAGTTCCTGGACTCGGGTAAGTATTGGGGCTAACTGTTTCCAAATTATCAGCAACATTGATGTTTATGTTCAGATTGAATCCATGGGTATTTATATATGTTGGACAGGCATTACGGTACGCTGATCCAGACTGTGGAAAACTACTTGGAGCAAAAGCACTATTATCATTAAATAATGGTCCAACTGGTTGAGCTACATTAACATCTATTTTAAACGGTTGTACCCTCTCTTCTGGTAAGAGTAAATCGTCAAAATTTAAATCACCAAGGAGTGTATCGTCATTGGCATTTAATTCGGCCAATGTAGGACCTTGAATAAGGTCAGCTTTATCTACTTGAAGGATGTCATCATCCTCCCATCTTTCGGTCTTAAAAAAATCATCTATTTCATCAGAATCCATCTTAAATGGAGACTCTAAGTGATCCGCTTTGTTTGGCCATACTGAAGCTAAAGGAGACGGAGAAAACTGATCGTATACGCCTCTAATGTTTCTATGCCCTCCTGGTATTGGTACCGACGCTGATTGGGCCATTTCTTGAGTTGGTTCTTGCTTTATTATTCCATCCATCGGGCTAATTTTAGTTTCCACAAATATCTCAGAATATCCAGATTCTCCAACTAACAATATAATTTTAATATTAATTACATTACAAATAAAAATTTATTAATATGTTGTTAAGAAGAAAAATAATAATTTAATTACTTAAGATCTAATACAAAATAAGACTTACCAGTATTTTTTTTTTTCTTTCTTTTGGTAAGTCAATTACTATGTCTAGTCAAATTTTGTATTCTAAATTTTAAAATAATTACAAAATACACAATCTTTAAATGAAAATGAAAGCCAATATATGTAACACGCTCACGGTATTCAATAAACAGTTCAAGTTAAAGCTAATTGTGAAATTTAAAACGATGGTTCATCCATTTGCATATTCGTGGTATTATAGATTGATGATCGAAATCTGCACGCTTACATGGTACATCGAATACCCTCTGATGAAATAACCATGACATTCGTCAGCAAATATTCTTCCTGGACGAGGACATTGTCTCGTGAAATTTTCCCAAGTTAATGTTTTGACAAATTCGATTTTCTTCGCACGTGTTAAATAGAATATGTCGAGAAGGAAGGATAAACGTTGGAATCAACTTCTTCACCACTCTGTTCAGCTACGCACCAAAAATTCATACGATCCAATCGTAAAACACAGTTTGTTATTGTTTTGCCACAAGATTTCGAGACAATATCACTGATATTAACATAAATAGGGAATGATCACATGACAAAAGTCGAGTACTCAGCCAATGAAAATATCCAGCCAATCACGAACATACCTTTTACTTGTCCGTCATTTACGATTCGTGAATTTAGTGACAATTAAAATATGATAAAATGAATAATTTATCTAATAGAAAACTTTGTTAACAATGTATGATATCGTGGAAGTTGTTAGAGATAAGTTGAAAATGAATTGATAAAGAATATAACGTTTATTGTTTCCGATTAAAATCAATAAACACAAAATTGTTAAAAAAAAAAAGAAAAAATCAAGGAGGACAAAAATAAGAGAAATCATTATTTACAACAAATAAAATTATAAATAAATATGGTGAAATTGTATAATGCCAGATGTGGTAAATATAGTTTAGCTTGTCCTTCTTAAAAAGATATAAAAAGAAATGGAAGCAGAAATTACTACATAATGATGTCTTTTAAAGATAACTCAACAATATTTTTCAAGTATCCTGATTGCATGTATATATGTATAGGCAGGGGGGTGTAGGCTTCTTTTGGTTAAGAGGAAAGATAGGGGAAGGAGCCTTCTTCTATTTGCTTTTGATCTTGAAAAATTTCTGGGGAAACCTTTAGAAAGCCTTGGAAGAGCCTCGAGAGAACCTTGAAGAATTTTATTAGAGTCTAACCTAGTATCTGTTTTCTTTGCAAATAAAAAATATGATCAAATAAGAAGAGTGGTGGGGACATTCCATCACGTTTCCCCTAATCGAGGGGAATCCTGGTTGCACAAACTGTACAATGCATGCATATGTAACGCATATTACATGCGTTTTGTATACCAAAAACAATTTTAATATTGTTCATAAGTAAATAAATTACCTATACGTATAATAAATGTAAACAAAAATGAAATATTATTATCCACTTTACATAAAAATTAGAATAATATAAAGCAATGATTATATTCTTCTAACGTTTTTTTTTACTTGCTGTGGATATGTAATATTTATAATATTCATAAAAAATAAATTGTACACTTAGATCAAGGCAAGAATTATACTTTCAAACTATACATAGAAGGTATATAACTATGATTGTACGGACATTGTATGTGTATTGGTAAAGTTCTGTTAAATAGAACGGTAGAATTTAATGTTGTTTTTGTATATGTGTCAAAAATTACTGAAATAAAAAAATATATTCAGTGAGAATAAGTGATATGTATAACGTAACTCAAATAACCTAATGTATTCTTATTTCTTATTGAACAGTGTATCATTTGTTACAATACTAACATGGCTGGTGACAAAGTAATCGGTAGTTCATCAGTCGTAAATGGAGAAAAAGTACACCAAGGTGGTGCTTATAATGTAAACCTAAATTTGGAAGATGAATTTACCGAGTACATCCCTTGTCCTGAATTTCAATTTTCGGTAAGGTATTACACAATTATTATATTTCTCCTTTTTGTCATTAACATTCAGTGTCAAAGAAAGATCGTTTTTCTGTTTCTGTGAAATAAATTCAATTAATTAAAACAAATAATAATATTTTTTCTACATAGTTATGTAGTGTTTTCTGTTTTATATATGGTAATAATAAACAAAAATTACACAATAGTATTGATCATCATAGTTGAATTTTCTAATTTATGCATTTGTTTCAGACAGTAACTTGTTGTTTCTGTAATGGATATTATGGGCCATGTTTTGGAGAACCAGTTTGTGCAACATGTCACGCATTTTTATTTCCTAATGATGTCGGTCTTCTACAAGTTCCCATTTTCAGTGAAGTATGTTATTTAAGTTTTATACGTATATATGCCTGAACACAACTGAAGTTCATTTATTTAGATCTTACAATTTTGTTAAAATAAAAGAAGTTCAATTAAATAGAATACACGCTTAATTATGTACAATAATTAATATAGTATTTTAAAAATATTTATCTAGAAAACAGATGATGAAGATTCAGGAAATGATGAACCAACAGAGCTCTATTATAATCATGAAAGAAGAGCCAGTCAACAACAACAAAATTCACCACAGAATGCAAACTCAAATGTACCAAACATATCACATATTTCTAATCCTAGCTCTCATATATCTCAACGTATTCACTTGCAAAATGACAATATTTCAGCCACACAGAAGGTACATTATGGTATAAATCCATATAACCCAAAAAGTGTAGTTGCTATTTCTCAAAATGTGCCCCTTGTACATGATACACACTCTGGTAATGTACAAAATATGATAAATGGAAATAATGATAATCGAAATGAAAATTGTAAAGAAAAAGTTTCTACATTTAATTCTCAATGCACAGCAGAAAAGAAGCTACACGGCATAGTTCCATTTCCGAAAGTTAAAGAATTAGAAAATTATCAGCATTATCAATGGAATTACAAAGCGCACGATGATGTAGGAGAGCCTTCAAGATCGTATAGTTTATCCGAACGATTAGAAATGTTAACAAATTATAAACACGTTGAACATGAATCTGTTTCTGAACCAAGCTTGGTGGAAAGGTTACCACCGGAAGTGCTGTTAGTTGTTTTCTCTCATTTGGATGATGTTAGCCTTTGGTCGGCTGCAAATGTTTGCCGCAGATGGTGCGGTTTGTTATCCACCCATGTAACACCACAACAGTGGCAACAAAATGTTAAACTACGATGGCCTTTGTATAAACCCATTGGTTCTGTCAAAAATTGGTATAAAGTGTATGACTTTTTGGCTTCTTCGGCACCTTGTAGAACATGTTTGGCACAAACCTGTCTGAGATCACGATCTCCTAGAATCCAAGAAAATTCTTGGAGAAGAAACAGACTTCATAGTGAACTTAAGAGCTTGAGAATAGATCCTCCCGAGGGTATCGAAGCGACACCCTTAGATCAAATGTGTTGCCATTGGCAAGCTACAATTACTGGGCCTGTAGGAAGTCCATACGAAGGAGGCTTGTTTTATCTTTATCTACAAGTACCATGCAGGCATGTATAGTTTTTCTCTTCAATATACAGAATTATAAAACATGCAGATTAAGTAATGTATTCTTCTAAAATTCTTCCTTAATTTTTACAGTTATCCCCTGTATCCACCAATAGTAAGGTTTCTTACAAAGATACTTCATCCAAACGTTTCTAGACATGGTGACGTCGGTATAGACTCGATACATCATAACTGGTCGTTAGCGTTGACAATTTCAAAGGTATTAATTAGCGTTCAAAGCTTGCTTACGGACCCATATTGTCAGGTAAATTAGAATAATACATTTTTCTGTTAAAAAATATATACAAGTTTGATGATCAAGTAGTTCTATATTGCACTAATAATAAATGTACTTAATAGGTTTGTATGGAACCAGAATTGGGTGAAATGTATTTAAATGATCGTGAAAGATTCGACGAAATTGCCAGGGCATGGACATGGAGATATGCTATGCATGATGTTGTCACACCATCATAAAGAAATACAAATAAATTATTTCGTACATACATATGTATTATTCTATTATCTTTTTGGTTAATATTTATTAAATGAAACTCAGTAATTATTAAGCTTTGTAGCAGTAAATTGTTTTTCCAACAGTAGGTACAAGTGGATAAAGAGTAATTAACAAAATTATGCTATATCATTATCTTTTATAGAATCTTACATAAAATTGTTAATTAAAATAGTGATACTAATGTGATTTAATCATGCTACATTTAATGTGCTATGTAACAATAGATTAAAACGTACATAGTCTTCTAACATTATTTACAATGAATAAAAACAGATCTATATGTAAATATATTTTTTTATTTTTTATGCGCTTTTGTACCTTTTAAATAGCACAATTTTTAAGTGAAACTCAAGATTGTTTTAGGCATTTTTAAAAAAAGAGGGGAAAGTGTTTCATTCCGGCATTCGCCAGTAAATTTACCATTACTGATCATGGTTTAGAACCACATGAAAAAAGAAAATATTTCATAAAAAATCTGATTTTATTATATACATATATATTTATTTTTTATTATAATAATTTATTAAAACTTTTGTGTACAATTTGACAAATTCAGGTTCTGTTTCAGCCCAATTTGTCAAATTATGAAACATGCGGTAAATTTCCTCCTCTTCTATTCGACAACAGGATTGTGCATTAATTTCTTCTTTTTGTTCTGTAGTCTCTTCAATGCTTGCTTCAGCTTCTTCACATTCTGAGATCCATTCTGCTATTTCTGTGGAAGAAATTTCTTCCATTTTGATTTTCAGATCCTGTTCAATATTCTCATCTAAAGGTGATCTATTCAAAAGTTTGTTCCACGAAGTTTTAATGTTTGTTACTGTTATTTCGTTCCATGATTCGTTGATCAAATCAATGCAATCTTTTATGTCGTAATCCGCATAGAATTGTCTAACTCCACCGTCAAACTTGGCCACCCGATTTAGTAACTTATATCGAAACAATTTTTTAAATTTTTCAATTATGCCCTGCTCCAGAGACTGAATGGCCGAAGACGCATAGGACGGTAGAAATATTAGTTTAAAATGAGAATCGTTTTGTGTTTCTTTAGGAAGCATATTTCTTCTAAAATTGTCAACTAGTAATAGCACCTTTTTCTCTCCCTGTTTTTGCTGCAGATGCTGCCTCACGCTGGGTTTAAAATGATTGATATACCAATCCCTAAAAATAGTTTCATCCAATTCAGTATTATTCTCGCTTTTATAGATTACTGGCAAAAGATGTCTGCAATGTTTTAAAGCTCGTGGGTTGGGATACTTATTGACTATAAGCAACGGCAGTTTACACGTCCCAGTGGCATTCGCACAGAACGCTATAGTAATGTGATCTTTCTTCTTCTCTTTCAGTTGTTCTTCGTCGTGCTCCAATATCTTTTGAGGAAGAATTTTCCACATTAGACGCGTTTCTTCCATATTATATATATTATCTTCGTCAATGTTTTCCTTAGCTAATAATTCTGTTAATTCCTTTGCAAATTTATCTACAGCTAACTCATTTTCATCAGGTTTCTCTTTATGGATACCTACAGAACGCAAGTTATATCTCTTTTTAAAACGCCACAGCCAGCCGCGACTTGCTGCAAAATACGATGAGCCCCCAATTTCTTCGTGTAATTGCTTTGCTTTCTCTTGCAGCATACTATCAGTTAGAGTCTCTCCCGACGCTCGCCTCTCTATAATCCACGCATGTAACCGAGTACTTACATCCTCGTGCAGCGATGCTCTTCTTCTTTTCATACCCATGTCTATGGAACTTTCTGAAAGTTTCCGAATTGATGCTGCATTTTTTCTATACCTTTGCATGGTCCTTTTATTAATACCATACTCAGCAGCAAGCTCACGAAGATTTGCACCATTGTCTAACTTTTGGAGAATCTCTAAACGTTTCCCAAGAGTAATTTCCTCCTTTCTTGAAGTTCTGTTAGACTTTGTATCAATTAATTTCTGGTCCATTTGAGTAACAAAAGTTCGATCCTGTAAAATTTTTTTAAGGGCCAGACGATGCTGCAGTGGTGGTGGCATAATTAATGAATTGGTATCTATTACTTTTTGGTTAAACAAATTCTCAGGAGTAGAATGTTCATTCATCAAACAATGTATGACTTACAAAATTTTTGTAAATCCAGATTCAAGAATTATGATTTAATAACAGTTTATACTCCATTATCAGAGGGCAGTTAATATAGATACAGTCCCAGATTCTGAATTCTTTTTTATTACATTTCACTCTTGCAAATGTACTGTCCAAAAATATACAAATTCAATGCACAATAGCAAAAAACTGGACCATCTTCCAATTAATTGTCGCCCTTCCAATTTTGCGACAATTATGGAAGCACCTCTCTAATTAACCTGAAGATATATTCCGCCAGAGGCGCAGTAGTCAACTAGTGTGGTGGAATGTAAACAGTTCCAACTTTAAAAGATGAAACTCTCTATACTTAGAAAAATTATTATGATTTATATATTTTTCACAAACAAATTCTTCTAACTACAAAAGTTAGAAGTTATAACTTTCAACAACAAAATATAGAAGCTGAAAAAAATGCTTTAAGAGTTTATATTTATATAAAAATACATTATCTTAGAAGGCAATATTAATGATATTTATAAGAAGAGATTTTCATATAACGTTTAATGATATAAAGATAGTTAATCTTGCTCGTATAATATGAATGACTGTATGAGATAATCATAGTTTACTGTATCTCATTTTCTGTTTATCTTGATGGCCATAGTATTCATTGATAATAAGTTTACAAAGAAACAAATGAAATACAATGATAAGAAAGCATATGCTAACCCAGAAAAGTGTCGGTAACCCTCCTAATTGATGTCCATGCTTATGTAAAGCCATTACCAGATGATCATGTGCTGGAGCTTAAAAAAAAATACACAAGAAAGACTATGTAGTCTTATGTTCTTAAAGAATCATAAGTAATGTGTTTTATATTATACTGACCATCATCTATGGCATGTACATGTAAAGCATTTCTCAGATCTTGCATATGTTGGTAGTCAGATGTTATATACAATATAGCTGTCAATGGTTTTGTTAATTTTACTGGGAAGGTTGTGTAAGATTCACTTAAGGAGATAGGTGCATCTAAACACCCTGCATCACAGCCAAAATAGACACTATCGCTTTTGTCTAAAGCTACTTTCAAAACTGCACGATTATCTTCTCCAACAGTAACCGATATATTTAAATGAGTTACGTTGCCGTAACTTATTCTCCTAAAAATTGAATTATTAATTAAATCTCACATTCAAATAAATAAATAAATAAATAAATATCACCTAAATAAATAATCTCGATGAAGATACTGTGGATCAATGTTAAATTCAAGATGCTGATTGCTGAAACGTAAACTACCAAGACTCAAAACAATAGCTTGTTGCACTGCTGCAGGATCACCGGTCATTAAATGATGGCATCCTTGTTTTTCCAATGTTATTAACCACGCTTCTACAACGTTATTCACGTTATCAATAGTCGACGTATCTTTCCACAATCGTGGTGCATCTCTGAAACAGTAGAATCAGATATAAATTCCACAAAGAAATATTTATAAAACTTTATATTACTCACAAAGTGTGATGTCCGCGATAACAACCTTCATTCATGATTACATTCTTTTCTACACCTGGCATACCATTTGAGATTTGAGATAATACATAATATATGGTGGAATTTATTTTATGACCATTGATAGCACCATTAGCTTTAGAATCACTTATTCTAAGACCTGTATACCAATAACTTTGCCAAAGCTTAATATGATCATCTCTTAAGTTTTGTTGTTGAACGCCGAGTGCTTTCTTCATTGCCTATTACAAATTATATTCAGTTAATATATAGATATTTTAATACTTTCCAATTTATATACCTCTATTGCCTTTTTCTTTGTTATTTCATAATGGGTATGGTATTCATCCATAACTATGGGATCACTATATTGTATACATGTCAGAAATTTTAATTTCATAGAACTTCTTGCTTTAATTTGCAACATTTTAGGTGGAATTTTATAGAGTATTGATATTGCCACAATCTTGTCTGAATTAGACAGTGGAACAAAACCAGAAATTAAATTATACTCATACATGAAGTCACCCACTTGAATTCTAAACAGATAAACATATCATTCACATTACTAATATTTTTAAATATTTAAATACATTAAAGTATACTGTTTAATTACTTAGTAGATTCTATGTGGGAATTACTCCAATGCATAGACATTTGAGGTTTCAATGGTACATTTTGAGAGAATGATAGTGGATTGGTTATCTTCACATCTTGTACCAATATTGCATCAAATATTCTATGAGTATAATACTGAAACTCAGTGTAATATCCTTCTCTCAGGCACTGATAATGATAAACAATCCCATGTGTAAAATGAGTGACTGTAGCTTCCTGATAGGCAATACTTTTGAATAAAGGTGGGGAAATTAATGGTTGCCATGGTACAGGCAATGATAATGCTCTTCCTCTTTTTATGTACATAGAAGCCTCGGGTACAATAGGAATTCCAAACACCCCATTACCAATATATGGTAAATATTGGTGTTCCTTTTCTTTTGGGGGATTGTGAAGAATGTTCACATTATACTCTTCAGAATCTGAATGAAATGCAGCTAGCCTTTCATCCATGCACTGATCTTCAAATGCTATATAAATATATAGATTTATATGTATTGTTCATTTATTATAAATTTAATTATATTACCTTGTATTGATTCTCCAGTGGAAGAGAAAATCCACTGTGCAAAAGGTGGACCAAAATAAAGTAATACGCCACCACAAATGATCAGTAATATAAGTATCTTACGATAGGAATAATTTCCGTCAATTAATCGTCGTATTCGTTTACCAAATTCACGACTATCGAACATCCTTCCAGGTCTCATCATAGTGATTAGACGATTTATACACTTCACTCTTCGCGCGTCTTTTTAAGCATTCTTTTATTGTTGCAAGATTGTATGATAACATAACCTTACTTTGTTTTACCAAAAATAGAAACAATTTGGAATAGCCTCTATATTATTTTATTTCTTCTATGTATAATAATAAAATTAGACATTTATTAAAATTCTGTAAATTGTAAAACATGTATACATATATGTATTTATGTAAATACGTATTAAGCAAACTGTTGCAAGTTGTTTTCCATACTAATGAAAATACAATAACTTTTATCCAATTCTCATGATTTATGACAATTATAGTCCATGAAGATTACGTATTTGTTGATAAATAATGCGTTCCGTTTGTTCACTTCGGGCTTCCCCCTTTTTTGTGTCCATTTCCTTCATACAGGTTGTGACCATATGAGGTTCTCCTCATTAACACTATGTAATTTTTAGTTCATGTGAAATACAATATAGTATAAGCTTTAATTAAATAATATAATGTTGTAGACAGAAAAAATTCCACTTTAGAATTACAGTAATGACATTTCTACACCTGAAAACTTGCATCACATGACATAAGTCTACCCAAAATTGTCAAATCCGAGATGGCACCACTAATAACGAACAACACGTGTTTAAAGAATTCTCTGAATTCTTTTGACTGTTTAAACAATTATCATAAAAAAGCCGGTACATGTCTCCTAGTTGCTTAAAATTGCTGCACCTTACACAGCATAATACCTATGAATTAATTTACACTAAATAATAAATTGGTTATTGAATGACAATTTTTAACCTTCAAAATGGTAAAAGAACAATTTAGAGAGACAGACGTAGCACGTAAAATGTATGTATTTACTTAAAAATTAACTGCATATTTTCCAGTTTTCATAAATTTATATTAACTGCATTTTTAGGCAAAATATAATATCAATTTTATGATATAGTTTTACAGAGTTTTCTGTTACATGAATTTTATTTTATTTGTTCATATCTATCTCAGTAATGTTATAATATTAATATTAATTTATTTGTTTTATTCATAATTTTAATTAGCTCCCATGTATCCTTTGGAGTGGATAGCCGCCACAACATGGAAAGGCAGGCCCATATGCATGTTGTGGCTAAAAATTTATACAATCAGGATGTTGAACATACTCCAGTTCCATATGGAGTTCTTGACAGAAGAATGGTAATTATAAGAAAAGAGTTTCCCTTCTCATTATTTAATATTCTTTAAAATAATATAAGCAAACTTTCAGGGAACCTGTAATAATACAACCAATTGTGCATCCTGTGGTAAATCTTTAAATGAATGCATTGGACATTTTGGCTACATTGATTTGGAACTACCTGTTTTCCATGTTGGTTATTTTAGATCCATTATTGGTATTCTACAGAGCATTTGTAAAGTAATTTATCATTGCTTTAATTAATATTTCTGTTATTTGTTGTTAATAGGAATAATAATTATCATATTTTCATTCATAGACTTGTTCTCATGTTATGTTATCCAAAGCAGACAAAAAGCATTATTTAACCAGAGTATTAAATCCCAATTTGGGATACTTAACACGTAAAGCACTGCGTAAACAAATTTTGGAGAAAGCTAAAAAGACTACAGTTTGTCAGAATTGTGGGGATCTGAATGGAACTGTTAAAAAAGCTGGTTTACTTAAAATAGTTCATGAAAAGTATAAAGCAAAGAAAAAAATAGATGCTATTGTCCAACAAAAACTGGCAGAATATAATAAGGTACTTGAAGATAATAAGGCATTAGAAGGAATACTTCAGAATGGGCTGGTTAATATATTAAATCCTTTAGAGGTAAGAAATGTTATCAATGATAATTTGCTAATATTCATTTTATAAGTTTATGCAAATAGTAAGAATGATATATAATTTAAGGTACAAAGTATTTTGGATAAAATACCAGAAAGTGACATTCCTTTGTTATTGATGAATCCAGACTGTGCATTGCCAAAAGATTTGATATTAACAAGAATTCCTGTACCACCCATCTGCATTAGACCTAGTGTAGTATCAGATTTAAAAGCTGGTACAACAGAGGATCACTTAACAATGAAATTATCAGAAATAGTTTTTATTAATGATGTTATTCAGAAACATAGACAAAGTGGAGCTAAAGTACAAATGTATAATGAAGATTGGGAATTCTTACAATTACATTGTGCTCTTTATATAAACAGTGAAATGTCTGGGATTCCCCTTAATATGCAGGTGAGTATTTTGAATACAAATGTATGTAACTTTCAATTCATTATCACTAAAACGTATTGAAATGTTTTAGCCAAAAAAATCTGGTAGAGGTTTAGTACAAAGATTAAAAGGAAAACAAGGTCGTTTTCGTGGTAATTTATCCGGTAAACGTGTGGACTTCTCTAGTCGTACTGTTATCTCTCCAGATCCTAATCTTAGAATTGAGCAAGTGAGTATAGCTTTACATTTAAACAAATTATTAAATATATTGAAATAACGTATTTTTCATTAGGTTGGTGTACCTATTTATGTTGCAAAAATTTTAACGTATCCCGAGAAAGTTAATCCATCGAACATAGAACTGATGCGAAAATTGGTAAGAAATGGCCCAGATGTGCATCCAGGTGCAAATTTTATACAACAAGGAAAAACGCAATTTAAAAAATATTTAAGATACGGAAATCGTCAGAAGATAGCTCAAGATTTACAGGTAATATTTTGAATTTAAACAAATTTTAATCTACGTTTACGAAATAAGTAAATATACTTATTTTATTTAATAGTATGGTGATATCGTCGAGAGGCATCTAAGAGACGATGACGTAGTATTATTTAATAGGCAACCATCTTTACACAAATTAAGTATCATGGCACATAAAGCAAAAGTATTAGAACATAGAACATTTAGGTTCAATGAATGTGTTTGTACCCCTTACAATGCCGATTTTGATGGAGATGAGATGAATTTACATTTACCACAGACTGAAGAAGCAAGGGCAGAAGCATTGGTTCTAATGGGGGTAATATGCAAATCATTTTACATTATCTATACATCTTGTATTTACGTACAACAGAGTATCATTATATATTTTTTTAGAATAAATCAAATTTGGTTACACCTCGTAATGGAGAATTGCTAATAGCAGCAACACAGGACTTCATCACCGGTGGATATCTTTTAACTCAGAAGGACATGTTTTTGAATAAATCTCAAGCAAGTCAATTAGCTGGTTGTCTCTTGGCGGGACCTGATATTGCTATGCCTATAGATCTACCTGAACCTGCTATTTTAAAACCGACTGTGTTATGGACCGGAAAACAAATTTTTAGTTTAATTTTAAAACCTAATAAACATTGTAATATTAAAGCCAATTTAAAAACCAAAGGAAGAGCTTATACTACTAACGAAGAATTATGTATTAATGATTCTTGTAAGTACAGAGATTGATTTATGCTTTGAAATAATAGGAGAGTAATGAAAACAATATATTCTAGATGTTGTCATCCGAAATTCTGAGTTGTTAGCTGGATCGATGGACAAATCAACTTTAGGTTCAGGTTCAAAACAGAATATATTTTATATTTTATTGCGAGACTGGGGTGAAGATACTGCAACAACAGCTATGTGGCGATTGGCTAGAATGGCAAGTTTCTTTCTCATGAACAGAGGTTTTTCTATCGGAATCGGTGATGTTACACCTGGACAAGGTCTGCTTAAAGCTAAACAGGAACTTCTAAATGCTGGGTATTCTAAATGTACGGAATATATTCGTCAAATGGAAGAAGGGCGTTTAGTATGTCAACCTGGGTGTTCAGAAGAAGAAACTCTAGAAGCAATGATATTAAAGGAACTTTCAGTGATTCGTGACCATGCTGGTAAAGCATGTTTAAAAGAACTTCATCCAAGCAATAGCCCCTTAATCATGGCTCTATCTGGCAGTAAAGGAAGTTTCATTAATATTTCACAAATGATTGGTATGTCCAATAAAAATTTTTGCAGAAGATTTAAATTTCTTTTGTTAATTAATGTTCTTTCAATTAGCCTGCGTCGGGCAACAAGCTATTAGTGGTCATCGAGTACCAAATGGATTTGAAGACAGAGCTTTACCCCACTTTGAACGACACTCGAAAATTCCTGCAGCTAAGGGTTTCGTGGAAAACTCATTCTATTCTGGCCTAACACCAACAGAATTTTTTTTCCATACAATGGGTGGAAGGGAAGGTCTTGTAGATACAGCAGTTAAAACTGCAGAGACTGGTTATATGCAGCGAAGATTGGTTAAAAGTTTGGAAGATTTGTGCCTTCATTATGATATGACTGTTCGTAACTCAGTGGGAGATATTGTACAAGTATTATATGGCGGTGATGCTTTAGATCCGACGTATATGGAAGGTAAGATATTATTATTTCTAACAGTGATAACAGCACTGAAATAATAACTTTAATAGGAAAAGACTGTCCAGTGGATTACAAGAGAGTGTTAGATCATGTACGAGCAAAATCACCTTGTAAAAATGAACAACCATTAGATGGCCCTAGTGTAATTAAAGCTACAACTGAATTATTAAATTCTGAAGAATATGAGTGTCTCAGTCACGAGTTTAAACAAGAATTGGCGTAAGTAAAATTTACATATACATATGTCTTTATTTTGCTTGAATAATATATTAAATATTATTTTTACAGAACATTCCTTAAAAGTATAGCACGTAAAATAGCGCGTCTCCGACATAATGCTCCATTAAATATACCTGTCATTTTACAACTTGAACGACTAACAGTTTCTCAGTTAGTCGAATTTATTCATATTTGCAAAGAGAAGTATATGAGAGCTAAAATAGAACCAGGTACCGCTGTAGGTGCACTAGCTGCTCAAAGTATTGGAGAACCGGGTACTCAAATGACCTTGAAAACGTTTCATTTTGCTGGTGTAGCATCTATGAATATTACTCAGGGTGTACCACGTATTAAAGAAATTATTAATGCAAACCCCAAAATTAGTACTCCTATAATTACAGCAGCTTTGGTAAGTTGATTCTTCACTTACCATTCAATGTGTACATGATAAATAATTATTTTTAATTATTTTTAATATTAGGTAAATGATGTGGACCCAGAATATGCTAGGAGAGTGAAAGGTAGAATTGAAAAAACTACTCTGGGAGAAGTTACCGAATATATTGAAGAAGTTTACCTTCCAGATGATTGTTTTTTACTAATAAAATTAGATATTGATAGAATAAAATTGTTGAAGTTAGAAGTAGACGTTAATTCGATTCGTTATGCGTAAGTATATGAATTTACATTTACAATTTACATATAATTTAATTTTAATAAATTTGTGCAGGATTTGTATATCAAAGTTAAAATTGAATCCAAAGTTAGTAAATGTAAGAGGAGATTCTATCATCACTGTGAGTCCTAATAAAAATAAGTACAGTATAAATTATGCACTCACACAATTGAAGGAAATGATCCCTAATATTGTTGTAAAGGTAAGATTTTTGTTTTTAATTGCGTGCTTACATTTGTGTTGTAATTATTGTACTATTTGCAGGGTTTACCATCAGTTTCTAGAGCAGTCATTCATAATGATGATTCGAGTGGAAAAATCAGGTATAAATTATTCGTCGAAGGAGATAATATGCGAGAAGTAATGGCAACTCATGGTGTCTTGGGTAAAAAGACAACTTCAAACAACACAATAGAGGTAAATAGAGAATTGAAATGAAAATATTTCATCAAAAACATATGCATATGTAATGTAATGTTTTAGGTTTTTAAAACTCTAGGAATTGAGGCTGCAAGAGCAACTATAATGACAGAAATTAAGTTAGTAATGGAAAATCACGGAATGAGCATTGATCGAAGGCATCCGATGCTTGTGGCGGATCTGATGACTAGTAGAGGAGAAGTACTGGGTATTACGAGACAGGGTTTAGCAAAAATGAAAGAATCGGTGTTAAATTTAGCTTCGGTAGGATTTTTTTACATACTTCAGACATATTATTTTCAAATACAAATATTAATAGTTAATTATTTGTTAGTTTGAGAAAACAGCCGATCATCTGTTCGATGCAGCTTATTATGGGCAAAAAGATGTTATCTGTGGCGTGTCTGAATCAATTATAATGGGCATTCCAGTTCCGTTGGGAACAGGAATTTTCAAACTACTTCACAAATATCCTTTTCAAACTTATTTCGTTAAATTTAAAGAATCTTATATGTTGCTCAATTCAAGTATTATTAATATTTTGAAAAAATTATTTTCCTTATTAATAAATACAGCTGACAAAGAGGAGCCACAAAAGAAGGAGTTGATTTTTGATGATCCACAGTATCATAAGAAAATTAAAAAAACTACAACGTGAATGTATGTAAATTAATTGTTATCTACTTTGTAATAAAATATTTAATGTATATAAATGAAAGAATAATGTATATTAATAAAATTAACATTTTATACTATATAGATTTTGTTTTCATTTAAATGAAAAATATACCTTTAATGAATAAAAATATATGTAAGTGAGTTATTGATAAATCATTTCTAGTTGCTAAGAAACAAATTGTTTGATCCATACATTAACTTATTGTGACGCAAACCGCTCAGAATGTAACATTACCCCTTTCTAATTAATAAAAATTTTGGCACAACCTGTTTTGTGATTGAAATTGTGTAATACATTTCGCAATAACCAATCACTTAAATATTTCAAATTTTAATAAGAAAAAAGAACGTCGGAATGGTAAATGAAACGGAATTTTGGACCGAAATTCGAAAAGGCATACCAAAATATAAAAAAAGGAAACCGCGAGTTGTTCCAGCTTTCACTATTCAAACATTGCAAGTAAGAAATATTATAAATTGGTATTTAATTCACTTTACATTTATTGATAATTTGTTTAGGAAAATACTGTAGTTGAAAAACCTCCTCGATGTGGATTATACAAACCTCAACCACCAAAACCATCAACATTTAGAAAATTCTATGAATGGGGTGTATTTCCCATTTCCATGGAAAAAGATATTCATGGCCCAAAACTTAATTGGAAAGTTAACATTGAAGATCTAGATTTTCATCATTACTTACCACTGTTTTTTGACGGATTAACAGAGACTGAAGAACCATATAAATTTATAATGGTGCATGGAATATCTGATATGTTAGAACAGGGTGGCCCAAAAATTTTACCTGTTGTACCACAACTAATAATTCCTATTAAAAGTAATTTTTAATCTTGGTCAAATAATTTCATAGTAAATTTGTATCTATATCCAGGACACGTTTATTACAGAGGCTCTAAACACAAAAATGCCGGAAATTATTTGTACAACATTAAGAGCTGTTCAGAAACTTGTACAATCTGCTGATTGTGTTGGAGAAGCTTTGGTACCATATTTTAGACAAATTTTACCCGTTCTTAATTTATTAAAGGACAGAAACGGTAAGATTTTAATTCACATTTATATTTTCAATTTGAAATAATCAAAATAATATTTAATATTTTAGTGAATCTTGGAGAAGGGATTGATTACTCACAACAAAGGGGTGAAAACGTTGGAGATTTAATTCAAGAAACTCTTGAAGTACTTGAAACATATGGAGGTGAAGATGCTTTCATAAATATCAAATATATGATTCCCACATATGAATCATGTATGATGAATTGAATTCTAGCTACTTATTGTCTAGAAGAATGACAACATCTATAATTTATATATAATTGCTATTTATAAATAATATTTAAAATATTACAAAATATGTAAAACATTGTAGAACTTAAATTGTTCATACATTACAGTCACATTTTATTTACACCTTCCCTGAATCCTCTTTCAATGTTACTGTCCGATTAAAAACAAGCTGTAATAAATGAAATAAATCAGCAAGGATGAAGTCGTACTTGGAGTTTTTTAATAATTACCTTTCCTGGCACTGTATCAGGATCTACAGAGAAAAAGCCAACACGTTCAAATTGAAATTTATTAAATGGCTTTGCTAAATTTGTTAAGCTTGTATCAATATATCCAACAACTTCTTTTTTACTAGCTGGATTAATATCGCTTAAGAAACCATTCGGAACTTCATGTGGATCTTCAGGATTCTTATGCTTAAATCTAATGACGATATATATTAAAATTATTATAATTATTATATTAACAGTACTGAATTGTTAATACTTACAGCCGGTCATATAATCTAATGGATGCTGGTACAGGATTGGACACCCAATGTATAAAAGCTTTAGGTTTATTAGCTTCAGAGATAGGTTCTTGTTCAACAATCAAATTTACAATGTTACCATCACCATCTCTCACTATTTCTTTCATTCTTAATACCACTCCTATATATTTTAAACCAACAGATTGATTTGGCGTTAAACGCCTAAAATCTTTTTCTGCTTTCTACAAATATAAAATTTTAATAAAATGATAGCAAACTATATTGCTAAAAAGAAACTATTATATGTACCTCTTTAAAATCAGAACTCTCGATATACACAATTTTATCAAAAGTAATTTCATGTTGTCCTCTTTCTGGTTCATTGGGAAAATCAGAAATACTTAATTTTATGGGATTTTCATGAGGAAAATTACTGATGGTTATTTTTATCGGATCTAAAACGACCATATGTCGACTCGCAGTGAGGTTTAAAACATCTCTAACGCATGCTTCTAAAACAGCTGGATCAACAACTGCTTGAGCACCAGTTACACCCATTTGTGCACAGAAATTATTTATCGCTTCAGGTGGAAAACCTCGTCTACGCAGAGCTGTTAGTGTAAATAATCTGAAAAAATTTAATAAATATTAAATTTTATGTTTTTCAAATATATGAATAACGCATAAATTATATTGAAACATACCTAGGATCATCCCAATCAGATAAAATACCCTCTTCAATCAACTTATTGATTTTTCTCTTAGAAACAACTGCATAACTTACATTTAATCTACCATATTCCCATTGTACAGGACAATAAATATCTAAAGCATTACAAAGCCAATAATACGATGATCTTCGTGATTGAAATTCTTTTGTGCAAAGAGAATGAGTTATGTTTTCTATACTGTCACATAAACAATGAGTAAAATCATAAGTTGGGTAAATACACCACTGATCTCCTGTTCTTTGATGAGGAGAATATTTTATTCTATATGCAACAGGATCTTGTTTCCCCTCTTCTAATGTCACTTTCATACGTAATGTAGCTTCACCTTCTTCGAGCAATCCATCCTTCATATCCTATTATTAAAAAATTATAAAATGATATAAATAATAATTTTTTATATAATAATTTATTTGGTGAAAAACTAATTACATTAAATAATTGTAAATTTTCTGAGATAGGCCTGTCACGCCAAGGACTCGGAGGTGGATTAAAACCTTTTATTTCCTCGCTAGATTGATGACAAACATACGCTAACCCTTTCTTTATAAGCTGTACAGCCCATTCATATAGCTGTTGAAAGTAATCAGAAGAATGAGTAATTTTAGCAGGTTTATAACCGAGCCATTCCACCATTTTATGGATCCCAATGAAAAACTTCTCTTCTTCTTTTGCAGGATTTGTATCATCATAGCGTAAATAACACATGCCATCATGAGCTGCAGCATATCTATGATAAAATTATTATTTAAACTGATCAAATTAAAAACAAAACAATACACTAAAAATGAGAAATATACCCAAAATTGATACTGATTGCTTTTGCATGACCAATATGTAAAATGCCATTAGGTTCTGGTGGAAACCTAGTGATCACTTTACCACCAGTTATTTTTAAATGTTCTTGAAGTAGTTTATGTGTGTTTGGTGTTACAATGTATCCTTCAGTTTTATAATTTTCTCCTGGTTTATGGAAATGAACTTTGGTTTTCATTAATTCACTTATTGTTTGAGCACCTACTATTTTCTCATTTGTTGCTGTATTTTTCTTTTCCACTAAAGAACAAATTAATATATTATTTTCAATGAACAATTGATATTATATTAAATTAAACATACAATATACCTATCTCTTTCTCTGCTTTTTTTGCTTTTGGTTGTTTTGTTGCTTTAGGAAGTGGAGCAAGATCAGAATCACATTTTGGACCTAATAAATCAAGCAACTGAACATCAAATTCATTTTTTATTGCTTTTCCATCTGCCCATTTTAAAGTGTTACGTACTTGTTGCATTAATGGACCAACATTAAAGTGATATCTGCAAAATTCCATGAAATTTATCAAATATCTTAAACTATTCTAAAATTTTTAATTAATTGAAGATTATACCTTTTTTCTAATATTTCTGTTTTATGTGCATTTATAACTTTCTCCACTTTGCATTCAATTTCTTCTGGAGATACAACAACACCTACACCACATTCTTTTTCAAAATTAGGAATATCAATGTCCTTTTTTATATGACTGAGTAAATAATTCAGTGCAGCATCTACTCGTTGAGTTGTGTCTAATTTCTTTTCAACTATATATTTAGTAAGAAATGGCAATTTATCTGAAATTTGATTCTTTATTTTTGAAGCAAGATGGTACAACAAAATACCAGCTTCAGGTGAAATAATTCCATGCTTATTGGCCTAAAAATGTAATCAGACAGAACAAAATGATATGATTAACAAAATCTATTTTTATTTGAATCAAAAATAAAAGCAAGAAGATTATTGAGAAAAGTTCTATAATGAAATTATAAAGAAAAGATTTTATTTGAAGCATTTTATTATTAGATATTGAATCAATGTACTAACCTCTGTTAGAGCAAGTTTTAAATTATTGGAAACTTGTTTATTTTTTATAGTTTCTTTGGCCTTTTGTTCACTCAGACCAATAGACTGAAATAATTTTACATCATCTTCTGGTGTCATTGTAAAAATTTCTTCCTTTCTTTAATATTTAATTGAATCCAATTTTGAAATCGGTAAATCAATTTTTAAATACGTGTCATTACGTGTATAAAATATGTAGGTTATGTTACTCTGAAGAAAAGAAGGGAAATCTTTTGGATTTTGAAAGTTACATAATCTATTTTATATAATAAAAGATTATACTTTGGCTTTATTATCTCTATTATAATAAATTACATATAGTATGCATGTATAGGTAAGATTAATGATATTTATTTAAATATATGCATACAATATATATATATAGAAATAATTTATTGTCATATATAAAACTTTATTATGTTCATCAGAACTATCTAAAATATGTATGTATGGCTATATATGTATAAAATCAATAAAAATGAGTGATAACTCTGATGATGATTTACAATTATGTCCTACAACACTTGCTGCCTTAAATGAATTTCTTAAGGAAAAGGAAGAAAGAGAAAAGCAATTAAAACATAATTTAGAATCCCAAACATTAAACATTACTTTTGATGAAAATTGGGTAAGTTAATATTTATAAATGTTGTACTATAACATAATATTTGTTCATTAATCTTCCATTACTAATTATATTTCTAATGCTACATTTATTTGAATTGCAGCAACTAAGTCAGTTTTGGTATGATGAAGAGACAATAAATACTCTTGTGAAAGGTGCTATAAATTCTACAAAGCTTAATGAAAAAATTGCTTTAATATCTTGTCCCTCCCTTTATAATGCATTAAAAAAGAATACAAGTGGACAACAAGGTACAATTGTATATCATTTTTAATTAATATTTTATATAACATGAAAAATGTTCTTATTAATCTCACTCTTTTATTAACAGTCACTCTTTTTGAATATGATGAACGTTTTAAAGTATTTGGGTCTGACTTTATTCCATACAACTATAAATTTCCTCTAAACATTGCTAGAGATATGTCAAATTCATATGATTTGGTCATAGCTGATCCACCATTTCTCTCTGATGAATGTTTAACAAAAACTGCAGTTACAATAAAATTTTTAGCCAAAAAAAATATTGTGCTTTGTACAGGTATATTTAACAAGTTCAAATATTTTCTAAAACTTATTACTTAGGATTACTCAATTATTTCAACTCATTTTACAGGTGCTGTTATGAGTGAATTAGCAGAAAGATTGCTAAATGTTACAGTTTGTAATTTTATACCTCATCATAGAAATAATTTAGCAAACGAATTTTACTGTTATTCAAATTTCAATTTCGATGAGGCACTGAAATAAAGAAAAGACTATTGATTTAGCTAATTAAGATATATATATGCTATACCAATGTTGGTATTTCAAGTAAATTATTGACATTATTGTTAATTTATGGATTACAATTTTGAATTGTAATTTGAACATTGAAGAATGTTGGCAATACTGCTGTTTCAGTGAAATATTAAATTTGATGCCTAAATTTCTGAATTACTATGTTTAAATCCTATAATATCCACTGAACAATAAACTCTATTATTATATTACTATATCTTTTTCTGATGTGACAATTAGTAAACGGGTCATAACGCAATTCAAATACAAAAGGCATTTGTTTTTTCTTTTTTCAATATCCAAATTCCCTAGTCGAAGAAAAAATAATCTCTAGATAAACATTTGTGAAAAGAAGACACGCGATGGAAAGCATAAATATTTACATTTCTTGAGTGTTTGTGAGAATAATTTTTATTTATAATCATGATAGACGGCAATATTTCCATGGAGGAGGATACCGAATTACGAGATTTAGTGGTACAAACCCTTGAGAATAATGGTGTCCTTGCAAAAGTGCGGGTATGATAAAAAAATGTTTAAAATATCACACGTTTTCTGCAGGTTATATAGATCACGTCAGACTTTTCCTTTACCAAAATTTTCATTTACTTTCCCATTTGATTTGTTTTGGTCTAAGATATTTTATAATGTTACAGGCAGAACTCAGGGCAAGTGTGTTTTTAGCTCTAGAAGAACAGGAATCAGTTATGGTATGTCAAAATACTTTAGAATGGTATACAAAATTTCATTAAACAGTTTTCACATATGTTTGTTCATACAAATATTTTGTAACAATTTTGAAAGAGAAAATCATAATAGTTGAATGTAAGAAGTAAAGTATCATGATATTTCAGAATCCGGAACCACTCCTCAATAAAACTGTAAAGCAGTACCTGGCTAATTCAGAAGGAAAATTGTTGTTTTCCTTAGTTAGGGAGTTCCTAGAATATTTTGGTCTTGATTATACAATATCTGTATATGATCCAGAAACCTACTTTGGAAAAGAATATAATTATGTTGGAAGAAATAAGCTATGTGAAGAATTAGGTATTGAATCTAATGAGCCATTACTTGGAGAAATTTTAAAGAATAGCATGAACAGTGCCTTTAATAATACACAAAAGGTATCAATATTTATAATGTCTTTAATCTTATTTTTATTGCAATATCTAATTATGAATATATTATTCTTTACCAATCATGAATATAATTACAGAATGAAACTAATGATAGCAGATTTAACAAAACAGATGAAACTGCTGCAAATAATGCTAATGCAACGTTTGACATTTCCATTCCAAAAGTATTACATACTGAAACTGAATCATTATCAAATGATAATGATGTTTCAGATAAAATAGAGAGTGTTTCGCAACAAAGCCCAAAAGTTCCGATAAATGTGACAATAACGGATAAAAAAAATGAGGAAACATCGATCGATGTCTCGACTGACGAATCAAATTGTGAAAAACTAAACGATCATCTCAGGAATAGTACAACTTCGGAATACAATGAGAAGAATAGCGGAATTGATAACAAAGGGAACAATAATATACATTTTGATACACTCCCTACAAGTCAAAATGGCACAAGTATAGTGATGAATCATATAGAAAAGGAGACTGAATTAAACACATCCATCCAAACAAATTTACTAAATAAAACCGAGCCTTTAATTAAGTTTGATGAATCTATAGTTACTGAAGTGCAAACAAATCAAAATGAGAATATAAGTAAGCAAAATAATATAAATAGTTTGGAACTACAAATAGCGAATAATGTACAAAATAAAAAATCAGTTAATACTGGAAGCAGTTTTGGCAAAACTGTATACTTTGATGAAATTATTGTTGATGGAAAGAAAGAAAATATCAATGATATATGTAACACAGAAACCTTTTTACAAGATTTACCGTCGTTAGATAAAAAACCTCATTCTATACTTAGTGATCTCCCACCATTGAATGGTAAAAAAACTAATATTAGTGATCTGAAAGAATTGATGGATATCGGACTTGGTATGTGAGAGACTAATGTAGTTATAATTAATTAAAATTAATTTTTCAATTAAGATCCACATAATGCCGCTATGCAATTTTTAGGAACTGATGGTACAGATAACTATGAAGAAGATTTTGTTTCATCTGCATCTGGTAGTGCTTATGATCAAAGTCCTTCTAAAGACAATGAAAAAACAGATAGCCTAATAAAATTACAAACAAAAGATCAGGATAAAATTCAGAGTGCACATAGCGAGGATATAAGTGAAGAAATCGAAGATATGGATGATATACTCAGCAGTACATCATGTGTGAGTAAATTTAGCATGAACTGAGATCTCTTTAATATTTTTCGTAAATTTTCAACACTCCATGTGTAATTCTATTCTAGCTTGAGGATATAAATATGGATAAAAATATATTAAGTTTTGCAACGGGTATCACGGCAAATTGTGCGAAAGAACTATAACTATAAATTACATCATTACAGAGTTTCTGTAAGAGCTTTAAGATGCTATTTCTTTAACAGAATTGAAATTTGATATCCTATAATAGGGCAACAAGTATATTAATGCAAATTGCTGTGAATTCATGAATTTGCAGAATTTATTTTGGTTTCTGACATGGCACTGCCATTTATGGCTCAATACTTATAAGTTTCCATATAAGGAACGTAGAAGGAAAATGTCTGAACATATATTTATCAGCGGTTATATTTTTCGTACTTTATAGCACGTTTCTTGATAGAAACATATTTTTATAAATGGTAAATTTTATTTTAGCAGTATTTAAAAGTGACAGTCTTTACATACTTAATAGATTTAATATTGTGTTTTTAACTCTTGCGAAAATTTTATAAAAGTTTTATGGAAAGAAACCAAGCACTGTAAAATAAATTAAACTGCCATTGTTCTCTACAGAAAGATATTGATAAAGTTTTTTAATAATTTAAAGTGAAAAAGATCTGAAAGTTTCAAGAAAAATTTTGCATCAAAGCATAAATTATATGTATATTAGTAAGCATTGTAAGCATCACTTTGTGAATTAGAGAATAGTTGCTTAAGCATTAAAAAATTGCATTACATAAAAATTGGAGAATAACATTTAATCAAGTTAAATACTTAATGTTTCAATTTGGAATACGTAAATGCATTTTTCTGTTAACAGTTCTATGGTGTATTGTTAAGAAAATTATAATATTAAGATCTTTTTACTATAACCATTTTCAGACAAACCGCCTTCTACGTTATTCTATAAATACGCCTAGTATTATTACTATTAAAGCCAATTATCTCAATATTAACATACTTTAAGAAACGAAAAATTGATCAGTTGAATTAATTGTTGTTGAACACTTAGTTATATTTTTCACAAAATTTTTTACCATTATGTTGTGTTTATTAGAAATGATTCCTGTGTCTGATTTTACGACTGAAACGTCGTTAATTACCTCATTTAACTAATGTTACTGGTATAGTATTGATAGCAATATCAGTAAATCATCCGTCTAAAAATGGATTGCCTAAAAAATGCATCAAATTATTTTTTTCAAAGACAATGGTGCTAAATGCATAAATTTAAAGTTACTTATAAAGGTTGAAGTTACTCACTGAAAATTAGGTGCTAGTTTTTTTCTTGCATCTAAAATTTGTAATACTTAAAGAACTAATGCATTAACTGCAATAAACTAAGTAATTCAGTTTTTTTTTTTTTTGGGCAATCCAGTACCTTGATAAACATATTGATATAATATTACTATGTCCCATATAAGATGCAATAACTAAGTACAATTCACAATGGATCAACTGGATGCTTGACAAATCAAAATCTGTAACAAATGTACAGCCTGCTTCTTTCACAAAACTTTCTAGTAGCACATAAATAATGTAATATCAATAGGAAATACTGTAAATGATTCAAACAAAGAAATTTCATAGCCTAGCAACATTTTCTGATATTTTAACTAAGAAGATAATTCTTATTCATAAAATTTACTATGCAAAATATTTTTTGCAATAACTAATTAGTAATTTTCAATTTTAGTCATAATAATAATAATATTGTGTTTAATACAGCAGGATTGTATTTATTAAGTATTCATAAAAGATCATTTTTTAGTTTATACTTATTTTTAAATTATAATTTTTGCAAAATCATTTGTTTATTTAAATCATTGAATACATTATCAGTGAAGCAAAAGAAATGACAGAATTTGGAATTTTTGCTTATGTAGCATCAATTATATGTATACCTAGAGTGATGAAATCACTTAGTTTGAATCAACTTTTATCTCTGTGTATATATTAAAGCAGGTGTGTTCCTGACCAATCAACGTGGTTACATTTTAGCACCAATATAATATATAATTTTTTAAAGCAATTTCAGGATAATACTGAACATTCCTAAACTTTATAGAATGTAAAACATAGATACATTCCATTGTTATTAAGATTATTGCATTTTTGTTGTATTGTTAGCATTAGCAGAAAATTTAAACAATAAGTATTTTTCATGGTAAAATATGAGCGCGCGCGAGAGAGAGAGAGAGAGAAAGAGAATAATTTAACAAACGTTTTACAACTATCATGATACATTAATAAATTTTATTTTACATTTTTATAAAGCTAGAAAGTGTTTCTGTAAGCATTTCCATTGCAAGGTATACATACATTTTTATACGAAAATTGTTTCAAAAATAGATTGCAACCAATCCTAAGTTGCTTGATGTATAATTCTGTGTACATTTTATCAGATACAGAAGTCTTGTTACATATATACATATTTTTTGTTTAAAAATATGTAAAATGTACATACACAATATGTTATAAGTATGAAACTTTTTATCTTATATGCCAAACATATAAGTAAATGCAGTACAAAAAAAGTTGGGAATATATTTTTTCAGATCAGAAAGGTTAATAAATTTGTTTTTTGATATAGATATATATATCTTTAAAACTGTTTTTATAGTAAGAAAGATACCATTAATGACTAATAACATCAATTTGTTATGTTACAAAAATGTCTGTATTAATCTGTACATATACACATAATGAATGGCATTTGATTTGTTGGTATTCAATTTAATCATAGATTTTGCAAATGCTGGTATAAAATAGTTATAATTATTGTTATTTACTAATTTATAATACCAGATCGAATGGATGAAGTATTAATGAATTATTCACAATATTTTTTCATACAGCCCTAGAAATTTACTTTTGTAACCACGTTGAAATATTGGTAGCTATATTGTGCCTTTTAGTGTGTACGAATAAAAAACAATGCAAATGCATACTATGGAATTGCGGGATTTACAGAACACCTAAGTTACTTATTTATGATTTTGAAGTATGATGTAATGATATTCATGTATATGTTATTTATTTTATAAAGATTTTTCTCTTTTGCAAACATGTTGTTGTTTCTAACTACCCTCTTATTAATCCTAGATAATTACTATACAGATAATACGTAAGACACAGACTATAAATTTTTATTTATTATATAATACTAAGATTTTACAAATGCATAAGACAGTAGTTTTATTACATTTTACATTTAAATGCTATACATTTATTTTTCAACTGAAATTAGTTTTAACTAACTTCAATGTCAATCTTAATTAACATTGTTATATACAAAATTACATGGTATTTATAAATGACAGGTATGTTATGATAAATATATTGCAATTAGTTTTGCTTAACATTTTTTGGAAAACAGCTGATATATAACTGCAAGATATACAACAAAAAACAATTTATTTAAGAATTTCCACTGTTACATTTTATTAAATTCTCTTTGTACTCGAGCACTGTATGTTTTTAATACAAGATTATAACTTTCCATATATCGGTCCATACACATTGCTACACATTTCTGTAAGTAAATTAAAATGACTTATACTTTTACATTAATGTTAACTAATGCTCATATTTTAAAGCATAGTTATCACATTCCTATTACATTTAAATAGTATATCAAAATGCGGAAAAAAATGAGAAATTTTCATATTCAAATAACATTAGAAAATAAAGAAACAAACTTTTAAAGGCACCTTAAACATAAGAAAGGTTAAATTTTAGTGAGGTTAACTTTTACAACTGAGAAAGATTACCTGTTCGGAACTATCCAGCGAGGTACCAGGTTTGACTATACACTTTTTGAAGCATTTCTCTGTCATTTTCTGAAAATATAAAACCAAATACTCGTCGTTCATTCATTTTAATGTTGTAAAAGAAAAAAGTAAATGTATTTCGGTCACCCTACCGAGAGTAACTCATGTGTATTTGCAATAGCAACTTCTTGCTTAATTTGTTGAATAAGATCACTTTTCTCTTTATCTGATAAAGATTCGGACGTAAGGGAATTCATTGTTACGGGTGAATGTTAAATCTTTCTTTTCAATGCTAATAAAGTCAATAGTACTTTGCACCATTAATGATCCTAACCAATCCCAACCACCCTATCTGACCATATCTTAACCGGTTCGATAAACCGGAAGCACGTGAAGCTGCGTTATAAAACACGGTTTACAATGAAAGTCCTTGAAAACCAGAGTAGGTTGCACATATTGATAATACATATTGGTAACCATGATCCTCGTTAGAGAATGTTACTAGTTATGGAGAAGGAAGTGAGAAGGAATGATGTGAGGAATATATTTTAAAAATAACTTTCACAAAAGAAATATATTGTTAATAATAAGTATTATAGTACTTGACACAATATTTGGTACGACACTGCTATCATAGGACGCTTGTAACACGCCGAGAGTTCGAGGCGTATGTACTGAATTATAAACTGATTTTTGAGCACGCATTGCGTTGCACTTCTGCGCATGCGCGATAAATTTAAAGGTAAATTTAAATTCAAATAAATATATTAATCATTTTTTATTCAGATGAACAACATTAATACTAACGATATGCAAATGGAAATTCATATCAAATCTCGAAATAAAGTTCTTTCTGAATTACAACAAGCATATACGAAGAATTTATACCACAACAGATCCAATACAGGTTGTTCAATAATTATAAAATATCAATTACTTTATATATAAGAATTTATACACTATGATAATGTTCTCTCAAATTATAACACAGATAACTCAACGTGCAATGTATCGAAAAATAACGAAGAGATATGTTCACCCGTTGTCGACGATCTTTTAATGGAAATGAACAGTAGGGGATTAAGGAATTTTGAGGAAAATAATAACACGGATTGTTATAGATGCAAGCACTTTTCTAATATACCACCAAATTTCTCCGAAATTTATGATAAAATATCAGATTGCGCGGAGGAGTATGAAGCTGATTTAAATTTCGTGCAAGCTATAGTTTGGTTAAAATCAGCTACGTCATGTATGAAAGACGTTTCTGTTGAACAATTTCATTTGATATTTCATAAACAATGGAGTAATAATTTAGATACGGGTAATAAAAATATTTAGTAAAACTTCTAAATTAAATCAAACTTTAGTTCCAAATAATTCAATATTAAAAATTATTTGTAGGAAGTGATTCCGAGAATGAACAATCTCAAGAGCATGATTTCGAAAGTTTGAATTCAACCATTCTGCTTAATGATGATGAAGAGGATGACCCAATTTTCAACAACGATTTGGAATACACTAGCAGCATCGAATTATTGTGCAATGTAAGATTAAAAAGAAACCGTGATCTGTCGCAATCTGATAATCAGCAACAATCAAAAGAACATAATGAAATCTTTACTGAAATCGTTAACGCTTCATCCACTTTTGACTCTTCCGAAGATTTTAGTCTTGAAAAATCCTTTGCTACTGAGAAGGCGCCAATTTTAAAAAATTGCGTTATTCCCGATTCCGACAAGACATATTCATCCAGTTCAGACATGTTCAAAGATTCTTTAGACAATGAAGATAATATTAATGCAGAATGCAATAGAGAAAATAAAGAATTGCTTGAAGAAGATGATTTTATCGAAGAATTATTATCAACATCACAGGATAGTAATCTCTTGCAAAAAACTTTTTTAGAAACGAAATATGATTATATTATTACTCCAAAAGAAGATGTCTTTTCTTCAGCATCGGATAGTACTTTCTTTGATGAAATTTCTGGACGTATTTCAGAATTGTATAAAAAAATAGATATGCAACAGTCGCAAGCGTCTGTTTCGAATTTGCATAATGAAAATTCTTCCCTTTCCTTGAATATGATAGATAATGATACTGATCCAGAAAAAGATAACGATGATACGCCTCAGCTGATCGCAGAAGACACAACCGAAGGGGTCGATATTATTACTCCTTATCAAACTGACAGTGCTTACGATACGTACGATTTTGAAATTCCTCTTACATACATAATTTCTGATGAAAATAGATTGCTTAGTTTATCTTCTCATCACAAAAGCGACGAGAGTATAAATCGGATTAACGTAGATTACAATGTAAATGATACTCCACCAAGTTCAGAGAATAAATATTTACAAAAAGAAACCGAAGCGATTAACGATGACGAAGGTAATGGTAAGAAGAGAAAATTAGAAACTGCGTATGAAACGCCAAAGAAGAAGAGATTTCTTAAGGGAAACGAAGAAAAGATTTCTTCTAAGTGGCTAAGGTTTACACTGGATACTTTAAATGCGGATGAAGTAGCTTTCCAATCAGTGAAAGTAATTCTTTTAGCTTTGCAAAATGAGAAGTTAGCCAGGCACTATATGAAAAAAAAATGTTGGAAGAAGACTTTGGAAGAAGAGGCTGTAAACGCGGTATTGAATTTCTCTGATGTTTTTGAAGCTGAAAGTAAAACTGTTGCTTACACACAGGAAATAGTACAAGCAGTTACAAGCACGCTAGATAAATGTATAGGAAATACTGAATTGAACATGGTAAATCATATATTAATTAAAAATTAATTTGGCCCAAATATGTTTCTTTTATTAAAGAATATTTTCTTCTGTTTAGGTCACAATATTTACTTATCAAATATCTATTATTTTAGAATTATGTAATTCTGCGAAAGTCTGTATCGAGACAATAAATTATTTAATCAACAAACTAAAATCGTATGAATGTATATTAACGACTCTGATGAATGGAAAGAAAGCTGATGTATACAACACAATAAATCAATTGCATATTATATTTTATGCTCTGAATATTTGTTTGCAAAAATACCGATTGATTTTTCCGAAAGAACAAGACAGTCAATTCGAAGAGGAAATTGTACCATCCGTTATTGATCTATGGAAAAAACAATTAACGTTCGAGGATGCAATGATTGAGGATAAAGCGAAAACAAGAGAACGGAGATGGTTAATAATTTTAGATGATTTTATGGTGATCTCTGTTGAAAATTGTAGCCAATTTATTGATAAGTTGCGGATATTAATAAATTTAGTCACACGTGAGTAATTAATGCTGCTTTTAATTATAATTTATTTACTGTACATAGCTTCCCCTAACGTATGTATGATATAAATAAATTTTAATAAATTGGATTGTTATAACAATTACTGAGATTTCAATTACTAAGATTAATTTGTTGCGAGACTTGCCTTTAAAAAATGGGATTCATTAAAGTATAAATAAGATGATTGTTAATAACAGACTAATTAAAACCATTCCTAATTCATGCGTTGCAGATCTACCGAGTATTGTATTATCTATTATTACTATTTCCTCCTGTTCATGTGAATCAATCTTCTTCCAATGACACAATATATTTTCATTTTCTGGTAATACATCGAATACTGAATTTAAAAATATTTTTACTGGACAGATTTCTGTGCAATTGGGTATTGTCAAGGGTATAGTATCATCCTCTACACCTGTATAATAATTAATCTGAAATGATGATATTTTTAATCTTTCAGTGCTAGAGCTGAGACTTTGTACAATTTGAAGTTTCCTTAATAGTACAGACATACCTTTATTCCATGACTGTCTGTTTCATTATCAAAATACATTTCGAAAATGACGGATGCAGCCTCGTTAGGAATATGAGGTGACCAAAGATTCAAACTCTTCAAAATCCCAATGATATTTCTCTCGTTACCGCTGTAAATCATCAGCTTCCTCTCCTTCGGTATCTTTCCACGAATATACAACAATGAATTCGTTAAAATTTCTTTCAAGAACGTCCCCCCGTTTAATTGCCTTTGCAGAGGAGTCTGCGAAAGAAGATCCTGCTCCAACAAGGACACGTTATACATCCCTCCGTGAGGGAAGATGTCCTTCGCCCAATATGGAAGAGATTGATTCAGATCAGCCTGTCATCGATATTCATTTAAATTAATCAATTCCCAATGAAAACTCGCATTGCATTACAATTTCTTAACCAGAACTGGAGACTCTCAATCAGAGCCGGCCCTGAGATTTCCGGGGTCCGAGGCAACGAAAAAGGCACCCTTCACATAATATGACATAAAAAAAGGAGGTCAAATAAAATTTATAAAATTAACGTTAACTAATTTAGATTTGCATTTACATTCTTCCACTCTTAGACGCAAAATCGTTTTATGGGGCCCATGGACCACAGGGGGTCCTAGGCGGCCGCCTAATTTGCCTAGGCCCAGGGCCAGCTCTGCTCTCAATGAAATAAAAATGACCGTCACAAATGTATCATACTTGCGTTTCAAGAACAGCATACAATAAAGCAACTTCGGACGGATGTTGAATTTTCATTCCGGTATGCCGAGAAAGAAGCTCGAACAGAGTTGAATAATCCTTCATCGTTGCCTGCGCTTGATCCGTGTTCAAAACTTTCCTCGTTTCGGAAGCGAAACTTGGACAGTGCATACCGAGCAACAAAGTATCTTTGCGCATGGACACGTAATCTAAGAGCGATTATCGAACAGTAGTGAACGTTCCTCGCGTTTTCTTCGCGAATTTTCATTACTGACCTGTCGGTATCGGCTGCCAGTCTATATCGCTGTTCCATCTTTGGATCTCCGCCGGGGGCCAAAGACCAGCGTTCACTAATTGGCCGGACATCATCGATAGCGGATAATCAGCCGTTTGCATTTTCATCGTCTCTTGCTTGTATACGTCGCCCAAAAATTCATTGTACGTCTCGCGTAAATGAACGCCTAGATTGTACATGTTGAGCATACCAGACTGTGAAGTAAAATATATAGAAATTTCCTATTTTCCAAAACACGAATTTCGAAATTTGAAAAGATAGATTAGTCAGATTTTTAAATCGAAAAATTGTAATCGCGCGAAAATCTTTAACGACATCCTCGCAATTAATTAATCCCTTCAAAATAAACTTACACTCGGCATGCTGATCGGTGCGGTGGTAAAATGGTCATAAGTTAATCTCCTCGGTAAATTCGTCTCGTTGTTGCTTATCAAGCCCGAAATTGGAGCGTACGTTTTATGAGCGAACATCTGAAAACTTTGTTTGTTATTTATCCCGTTCGAACACTGAACAATTAAAAATTGTCTGCAACACTTACGATTTGTAATAACTGCAATTCTGGGATACACTCGACCACGGCGAAAGCGCGTAATAGGCTTATTACGTACAGTGTCGTTTTCATTTCGAATCGTCTTATCTTTAATATGCAACAACGAGAACCTTATGTAACAGAAATTTATTCGAAATGAAAATTGAAAAAAATTTGAAACGGTCGAAAGGGACCGGAACCGAACTTCCGATTTCTACCGTATTATGCTATAAAAATATTTAATAATATAATTATATTATTATATATAATAATTATATAATAGTAATTATTTGTAAGGGTTAATTTTCTTAATACTCTGATTACTATTCCTTCGAACGAGAAGCAATGCAACGGAATAACGAAGACGACACTTCCAAACTCCCAGGTAACCGCATCCCAGTGTCTTCTTCTCAGTGCGACGATAACAATCAGATAAAGTATTCCCTCCTGTGTGTACCAGTGTTCGTGATGTTTAAATTAATCGGCAACCTTCGTGCGAAATCGTCGCTTTTATCAAAGGTAGCGATCTCCCGTGCTTGGTATAGGTAATACGCAAGCTATCAGTTCGTCACCACTATACACTCTCCGTAATCAAAAGATCACGGATCTTATAAAATGCTTCTGAAAGCGTTCTCTCCCGAGATCGTTTAGGCCGGCGAAGCTCTGGGAACCCGGGAAGACATCGCACTCTGGGTAAGATCACCTGAATCCATTCGTTGCTTCTTTCGTAACGATAGACAACGCTATGGTATCATACGAATTAGGGTGTTTTTGAGAATAGATTGAACGTCTTCAGGGTGACTTTTATTTGTTAAAAGATTTATAAGAAATATTTGAAATATTTTTTAAGAATGTGGGATCCATTTTTGAAAAAGGTATAAAATACTATTCTTTTTTCAATTTTAATTGAACAGAAAAGTCATATTGGTGAAGAGAACACGAAGTTTTCGAGAAGAGAATCTCAAATGGAACGTGTCATTATATCATCGTATATGTTTATTTTACTTATCAAATTCTTGTTTTCGTCAAGTATGATCCATAAAAATGCATAACAATTCGTTTCAAAGGTTTAGGTGAAAAGAACATTTAATAGAAACAAGCATAGTAATGATAAACGATAATTTTCTCTACACAGTAGAATGGGATTTATTATAAAAATAAAACGTATATCAGATAAAGGTTTATAATTAAAAATATTTTACAAACGTGATCGAGTGATGATCGAGATAAATCGGTCGTGTGCAATTCGTGGAACCATTTGGTATCTTTCAATCTTACCAATTTATTTTTTTATAAATGCTTTACGTCATCGTTCTATCCATTGTATCAAGTACTAATTCTAATCTAAAAATGAGCCATCGTGTGGTTTGTATTAAGGATGTTTGATATCGTTTGAAACTAGGTTCCTTTTAGATATGAGAAAGCGACTTCGAAACGTATGAATTCAACCACAATTTCGTGACATAAAAGTATCACAAAATATTAAGTGCAATATATTAATTTAAAGCTTACAATATAATAAAAATGACTATATAAAAAATCTATCAATATTCTTAATATAAAATGATTGGGACATAAAAAATTGCGTATTGAATACTCGCTAATACCATACTATAAATTGACTGATTCATTATTTGTTGAAATAAAAAATTAGTTAATTTTCGATACTTTATCATCAGACTTCAAATGCTCCGATATCTATCATTGCGTGTGCAAGAACTGATAATAATAATAATTTTTCAGTAAAATTCATAAAAAGCTTATTTAGTTATAAACGGACATAATACATTAAATGCATGGATTTTCAAATCTTCTAATCCCTCCAGGAGAAAGGCACTGATATAGAAATTGTTTTGCACAGATAGTATCAGAAGGATTATTTGGTAATCTTTAATCCAACTTTTACAAACTAATTTCACGTATAGGAATGTGAGCCTATCAATTAAAGGTAACTCGTGCATCTTATCAATGACGAAATTTCAAGCTTAAACTTCTTCTTTTGTTCACGTGATCAAACACACCGCCACGTGCTAAGCACGCATCGAATGTTTTTCCTTGAACAATAGATACTTTAATATTTCTGATGTGCATAATTGTGCTGTGTGATAAAAATGTAGTTTACTTATCTTTTTACTACGTCAAACAAGAAATTAACTGATTCACTTTGACGAATGATAAAGGTCGCTTCATCGGTTGTCAAGCAATTATTCTAAAATATTTGTCATCTTCCCATTTATGTCCTTTATTTATCGTTTATGTACGATTATTCAGCCATTGCATGGATCTTCGAGTAGTATTTATCTTTTGTAAATGAATCTATTCTTTCATTCTGAGTATTCTTCAATAGTAGATTTACCAATCAGTTAACTTCTTTCAAGTGGTATTAATCTTCTGTACAGGGATCTGTTCTTTTTATCATTCTGAGTACTCTTTAATAGCAGATTTACTAATCAGTGCAAGTCATTGTTTTCAGGTTTTTAATTTGATATTACAAAATTTATTTCTTTTATTGAGATATTGACTATTAATCCCGTATTAATTGGTACAAAATTCGTACAATAATAATGTTTATTCGCTCTTATCGTACTGAGTTAGATTATTTGATAAAAACGATTGCGGTGAAAGTGGATGTCATAAAGGAATTTCTATTCAAGTTTCAATTTAATAATCTGACAATTGCATCGCGAATTGCATGTCAAATAATTGTTGAGATAATACCTGATACGATGCAAAGAAAATATTTAAGTTTATACCTGATAACGCGAACCTTACGATGACTGTTACTAATAAATACCTCCCTCGTCGGTATGCAAATACACGCGAAACGACACATTTGCAAATACTTAAACAGGTGACGACCGTATGGCTGTAATTTGTTATGGGTAGATACGCCCAAGCCGAATGGAAGCTGTTATACAAAACAATTATTTAGGTTCGGTATCGCATAGAGCTAATGTCCTGATCAATCGTAAATTATCGATCATATCGGAATAATGTATTATTCGTTGGTCGTTCATTATTCAATGGTATTACATAATAGCAAGCAGGTGAAAAACGTAGAAGCAGACTAAGTTTTCTTATAAATACTCGTCTTATCATTGAGCAATCTTTCGTGTGGCGAGCATCGTTTGCATAGAGTAGCAGATTTTACTGTTTAACGATTTGACCAATCACCTGACTGCAATTACGAGACTATATTCTTTACCATCCTTATAAAGAAGCGTGAAACAGGCGAGCATGCTTCGAAACTCGCTGAAACGAATCGACGGAAATTTATTAATTTTTCCGCGAAGTCGACTGTAATATGTAAGTTTCCAGCTTCCTTTTTATAATCCACCTCGCGAATAAATGGTAGTGACAATTTCGAAGATAACAAGAGAAGAAAAATTTGGAGGTAATTCAATTTTGGTATAATTCATTATTTCTATCCATTTAAATTTAAATAATAATTTGCTTTAACAATAATATCTGGTTTTTGTTATCTAAAATACCTAGATACAACTAACAAAGATAAAAAAATTTATACTTGCACACATGCCTATCCATGATATACAAGTTTTACTTTCTTCTTTTACTTAAAATACAATTGCATTTTCAAATATAGCTATGTACATTGTTTTATTCAAAAACGAAAGGTAGATCACCTTGAGATAAAAAGGAATGACCTTTGGGTAAATGCATTTTGCAAGGAAAATATTCAGAATGATTAAGGTAAATGGGACACCCCGTATAATGCACATGTTATTTGTCATGAAGAATAATGTAATGTGTTGTACAGTGCAATAAACTCCAATAACACGTATTTCCATGTTGGTTAGTTTATACTGTATTGATTAAGCAATTAAATACAAAATAAATTAGAAAATTATACTTTCAGAAATGATGAGAAACAATTAAAAAACGGTTACTGAAAATTTTGTTTTCATATTCTTAAGTAATATTTAATTTATTTTAGAAATTCTAAATATCCTTTTTATTGACTCATTCCATAATATTATGCAAATTTCATGGTACTGAAATACATTAATTGCATAAATGGAATATCAATTATCGAATCATCAATGTTACTGGAATAATGACACGACTAATAAAGTACATTCGCGGTCACGTCAGGTTTCCCCAAGGAAAATGATGATGCCCCTGGTTCTCACCCTTTGCCATAGGCAACCCGGGGACATCTGACGCTGTAGCGAAAGGGATCCCCTATATATAGGCCTGTGGCGTACGCTAACGCGGGAAAATTTGAATTGACATCTATTTGAATTTTCTAATATTTAATAACTGAAAATTAAATTATTTTAATATTAATATTGTCAAAATTAGGATTTTGAGAACTCCTGAGTTTCCTGTAAAAGGAAATATTAAGGAAAAGGAAATTTCTCCCGGAAATAGTATTCCCCCCGAACTGTAGTCATATAATAACCGGAATAATCACTGCTTTTCGTGGAAACGGCGTCATCGTCCGAACGAACAATCGTCATCGTAATCAAAAACCCTCGAACAGTTTTCCTTATCGTTTACGTTATGAAAGGCCGTATGCGCGCGTTCCACCAGGGTTTCAAATGGGGACTTCCATTTGGTGTTCCACGGTATGTTCTAATGATACCAAAACCGACGATTGAGAAACCATTCCACGGAAAGACATGCTCGTTTGACGTGTTACTCTCCTTTAAAATCATTTGCACATAGGCAACATGGCCAGTGTATCATTGGATGGTCTCACAATCGACGCTTCAGCATTATTAATTGTCTGACAACACAGTAGAACAACGATATCGTAAGTGAACTGTGAAAAAATAAGAAAGAATTAACTACATAATCATAATACAAAAGAATATAGTACAGATTCTTCAATATCTTACGTTCCTTCGATTAATTTCATCTTTTTTCATATTCAGAGTGTTCGAAATTGTTTTATAATTTTCAAAATTTCATATTTTATATTTTTATAATATTGCAAAAGATTTCATTCATCGAATTTTGTATCATTTAGGAAATTGATTTCGTAATATTCATTACCAATTATCTGTTAGATTTGAATAACCATAGAAATTTATGATAACGATTTTCTTATTAAAAATGCAAGAAGATTGTATGATTAGCGTCGGTAGCATCGTGCAAAATCTGTTGCCCCGCGTCCTATGCAAATGAAAATCTTCGTTTGCATAAAACTGTACTTGATTGTGACAACCAGTGTTTTATGGTGCATTTACGGCTACAATTTACAACACCTAATGTTCCGCCGACAGTTATTACACATTGAGCACCCGAAGCTGTCATAAGCAAATAATTTTAAACCATAGTTAATTAATCTGAACCAAGTCAGTTGTTGGATTTCTTAACCCACTAATTAATTTAAATAGATGGTTAACACGTGTGCTGTCGTTCACTTGATATGTGAATGTAAGGCCTATAATACTTATAACACTCTAAATATTTACTTATAAGACTAACAGGATCAAAGTGTGTAATTAGGCTTGGTGATAAGGTGACAGCTTTAGAAAGAAAAGGGTCACGAGTTCAAATCCCTTGTTACGTAAAAATATTAATTAAACAACGTTGGATGTTTTCCATGAATGGGTTAATTGAAAAATGTGTGTACCTATTTTTCTTCTCTATTTAATTAATTAACAGTGTTGTTTGTTATGTTTTCAGGACAACATGATTTCGTTCAACGATCGTACCTTGTTAACGTGTGCCATCATTGGTCTAACTGCGATCATTTGTGTGGCAACTGTTGAAGCAGAACTTGAAGTAGTAAGCGTGGTAAGAAAACACGGTTTATTTATATTGTGTACACATACTTTGTAATCGTCAAACGAGTAACTTAGCATATATGATTGACTATCATATGGGGGACACCAGTGAGATCGGGTATCTCAAATTTTAATATAATTAATCGAATAATTAATGAAAAAAGTATGTGACAAGTGATTTTTTAAAAGTTAGAAAAGTCTCACCTAATGCAAAATACGTACGTAACAAGCCTTAGATTCTAATACATAATCCACATAATTTCACAGTTATTTAGACACGGTGATAGAACGCCAGATGACAGTAACAATGAAAAGTACCCAAACGACCCATACCTGGACTACGATTTCTATCCAATGGGTCGTGGTCAATTAACCAACGTGAGTACTTTTCTAATACTAACAAAACTTACAAAAATTTATTTAATAATTATTTGGTTCACTTGAAAATGATAAAAATATAAATCAATCGAACATTAATTATCACTGGGTTATCAGAGAATTGTTTATCGACTGTTTAAAAATAATAAAACAAAAGCAATTTATGATAGAATAAATATTTCTCGAATTTCAGCAAGGTAAACGACGGGAGTATACTCTGGGCAGATTTCTGCGAATGAAATACGGAAGATTTTTGAAAGACCTTTATACACAAGAAACCGTAATTGGTGTTAGTTCTGAATACGATAGAACGAAAATGTCATTGCAATTGGTTCTGGCGGGTCTTTTTCCACCGAACAGGGAACAAAAATGGAATCTTATGTTAAATTGGCAACCAATACCTACTAATTACATACGCCGATATGAGGACAACCTTTTTCTTCCAGAGGATTGTCCCTTGTAAGTGTGAAGCTAATAAACAAATTTGAAGTGGAAATTAATGGAAAATTCTAAGGAGACTGAAAATATAGCATTATCGTAGCATGTTCATAACTATACAATTTTCTTTTGCTTCATAACAATACCTATCTTAATTATGCTATTAACCATCCGCGGTTCATTTGTTCTACATAACAAAACTGATAACGAATTCAGCTTACTTGGCATGAATACAACAGACACCACACGAACACAATAGAATCCGAGGAATTCTGAAAAAACGAGAATGATAAAGCTAGTTAATACTAGAATAATCCACTTCATCGAAACGATGGATTTCAAGTTAATGAACTTATTATTGCGTTACACGATTCTCTTATTGTTAAAACATTACTCTACAGATAATCTATAAAAATTTATCGAAAAATTATTAAATTTTTTGTTCAATAACAGTGTCTTTTTATTTGTAGATATGAGACTGAGTACGATAAAATGTTGGAATCACCGGAAGGACGGAAAGCACTTTCCAAGTACAGTGATTTGATGAAAAATTTAACCGAGTGGAGTGGAAAAAATATATCTACACCATGGGATATGTATTACTTATACCATACGTTAATGGCTGAATATTCCATGGACCTCACATTGCCAGATTGGGCTTATACGGTATTTCCAAATGGTGATTTGTGGAATGGAACTGTATTCGCGTACGATGCTGCCAGTTTCACTCCTTTATTGAGAAGGATCAATGGAGGTGAGATTAATTTTTTAATTAAAAAATTTAATTCATTTCTATTATTGTCACTTTAAATTATCTCCCTTATTTTTCACCCCACATTTTAAATTATATTCACAATTTTTATATGTCACGTTCAGGGGCGTATCTCCGAGAGGTCACGAAAACAATGTTGAATTTTATAACCGGTAGAGTGGAGAACGAACGAAAGATGTATCTGTACAGTGGACACGAAAGTAACGTTGCTGCTGTAATGCAATCTCTTCAAGTATACTATCCTCATGTTCCTGAATATTCCAGTGCCGTGATATTGGAACTTCATAAAATAGATAACGAATACTACGTGAAGGTACGTAACACGTATCAATATATTAGTTCTATACAGTGTGTCCCAGCTTAAGTGTTATAATTCCGTTATTCCGTAACTATTAATGATACAAAAAATTGTTGATATGGGAATTGCACGGTAAAAGGGGGCCTATGTTTTGGCCGAAGTGAAAAATCTTTTGCATTATTAGTTTAAGAGATATGATGGTCAAGTTTCGTTTTTCAAACGGAACTACATATTTTTTTTTAGTTCATGTGATAGTGCTTCTCAAGACGAATTTATTAAGCTTTAATGTATACACTCGATTTTAATTAGTTTTCAAGATATAACGTTTACAAATTTCCCGATTTTCAGTAGATGCGTCTCGGTTTGAGTGGCAAGTTGTATGTGTTTTCTCATTTGGAAAGACAGATCTTTCATAATAAAATTAATGGTAGAATTTAAATGAAAAAATAAGTCGAAAATGTAGAGCAACATTTTTTCATAGAAGGCCTCATTTTTAAATTACACAATCTTAAAAATTCTATATTTTAAAAAGAAAAGCCCGCGAAACAAATGGCGCTATCTACTGTTTGGTGTTCGAAATAAGCTTTTTGATTTCGTCAATAGGGAGCGCAAAATATAAATTCTTAGTTCTGATTATCGATACCAGGGGGCGCTAAAAAGGCGGCATTGCGGTCTTTTTAAAATATCTGCGCAAAGCGGGTATGTACTTTAACTTTTTAATTATAATTACAGATTCTTAATTACCTTGGTATCCCGTCAAAGATTATAGAACTTCAAATTCCTGGATGCGAGAAATTGTGTCCTTTCGACAAGTTCTTAGAGTTGATGGAGGATGTGCTTCCATCAGACGATGAAATTATATGCAATAAGGGCGTCAGCAAAGATTATGCTGATTACAAGTCCAACGAGGAACTTGATTTAACGAAGTACAATCTGATTAGAACGGCAAAGGCGTTCAAACTTGATTAATTGATAAATTATAAAAATACAAAAATACAAAAATACACAATCAACCTGTTTTATGTATAAAAAGGTATACATAATAATCAAGTATATAATAAGTGTATTTACGTAATACAATTATTGATACTTATAATGTTTTGCATGAAAGATGTTTAACACCTGTGAATTGAATTGAAATGAAATTTATTTAAATTTCCAAATGATAACTGTTCACGTTGTGTAATTTGTATTTATACGGTTTACAGTACTTAACGCGGATTGCTTTAATTAATTTATTTATTTTTCAATGAAAATAGCAGTCAATATATTTGTACTTTCTTTTTCTGCCGGGAAAGTGTGCAATATTCATTATTTATATTTATGAAATAATCTTATATAAATGTAACAAAAATGAAGCTTTAAATAGTTGTTTAATATTAAGATTTCTGCATTTATTAATTAAGTTTAAGCAAATGTTACAAAAATATATAAAAATTATTGTGATATCGTTGAAATAAATTAATATGAATTATTATAAATCTTTTTCTTTTAAAATTCCTTTTTTTTCACGTGTAACATTTATAATAAAAGCTATTTTAGTTGTTTATGTTACTACAAGTATAATTTAAATTTATTACAGTAATACTAAAGATAACAATATGTATGTAAATTAGAAATTATGTTGCCGTAATTGCAGCATAATTCGGTCAATGCTACCTCCACGAAGGTCTTTTAAACTTTCGAATAAAATATAATGTAATAACAAAACTGTTACGGACGAATATCATTTCTGTAATTGATATTTTGATTAAAAGAATGAGTGAAAATTCGATTAAAAATTTGAGACCACTGGTTTTAGAAATCTTCAATTATACTTTTATCAAATTTGATTGATTACAAGAGGTTAATGACGCGGTTACAATTTACAGATTACTCTTTTAGAATTTTCTAAGGTTCCAAAGTTTAAAAATTTTAAACATACCTAAAAATATCTAGTAGTCTAAAAAAAATTGTCACTGAGTGACTGATTGTACAAGATTCAATTACATTATGAAATAGTTCGTCTCATCAAGGCTAAACGATGACGAGCCTTTTCCCACATTAATCTTCTTCGTTTCTATTATTCATGATTTAATCTGACTTCTTCCCTGACATAGTCGAAATGATTTGATTACCGTCTTATTCATCGCCGTCGCGTTGAAACGTGACATTTCAACAGCAATATCATTTACGAAAATCTGTGTTTCGTGAATTGTCTTATCGTTGTAACGTGCTGAAATTTTTTTTTATACATTGAAACGCATGACGTAGAAACAACGAGGATACTTGACATACACGAGTGTGAACAGTTTGAACTCGTTCCTCTGCGAAACAGGTGAGTCTCTGCGTTTTTCCAGCTGATCATTTTATTCTAATATTATAAGCTTGACAATTCAATTTGTTATTTTTTTAAATTGTTTCTTTTAAAAAATTCATCAAAGTATTTTGAGAAAATATGTTACGAAGGTTTGATTGAAAAATTATCGTCATCATAGTAAATTAATTTTTAATAATGCACGTTCTGTGAATATAAATTATCAATTTTTTCAGTGAAAGTCTTTATAAAAATTGTTATACAATAATAATTGCAATACTTTTTTAAAATAAAACTTAAAAATTTGATTTTTTGAGATTAATCATTTATGTTATCAGATATATCTGGCTTAATTTCAGAAATACAAATATGCGACCATTGAAAATCATTGTCTATCTGTTTTATATTCACTCGTCTATCGCAGAATTGAAACTTGTCCAAACAGTATTTAGACATGGACATAGAACACCTACCAATGGTACCATGATATATCCAAATGATCCTTATGTTAATCTAACATACGAACCAGAAGGATATGGAGCTTTAACGAATGTATGTTAAATTAAATTAAATAAATTTCAAAAGGAAATACAAAATCATTAACGAATTTTTCTCAAATACAGAAGGGCAAAATGACAGCGTACAAGCTTGGAGAATACTTCCGAGAATTGTACGGTGAATTTTTAGGACCACTTTACTCAAACCAAGATATTCAGTTTTATTCCAGCAATGTTGATCGGGTCATAATGACTACAGAATTGGTGGCAGCTGCATTATATCCTCCAGTTGGAGAACAAAGGTAACAACGACATGGTATAAAACATTTCTAAATATCTTTCCGCTTTTCGATCATCCTGTGCAATGACTGATTGTCAATCGTTTTGTTTGCATCTTCAGGAATTAAAATCATTGGAACATTGATAGAACATCAATGAAATGTTTACAATACAAATTGTAATATCACTACGAAATGCGTTTAAGTAACTCTATTATCTTGTTGAACATATTGATTTCAACATTATTTCATTTATTTCGTCTTATTTACAGTTGACATACTTTTTTCGCATTTCTTTGCAAAATAGTATAAATGATCTTTGTGATTTGCAACAGATGGAATCATCATTTAAACTGGCAACCTGTACCAGTATGGCCACTGCCATCACATAACAATATGTATGGCGCGGTATTTTGCAAAAGTTATAAGCAATTGTCGTCGGCAATCCAGGCGACGGATCCAGATATAAAACGTTATATAGAAAAAAATAAGGATGTGTATAAGTATCTGAGTTATTATGCAGGGAGTAACATTACACAAGATAAAGTATTCAAGTTGCGTCAAATATTGTTTGCAGAGGTAAATAATATTTTTGAATAAAAATTGCAATAATAGTAATTATAGTAAAATAGCTAGAAACATAATGCATCTACTTATTTATATATTCAACAATACTTTGGTTGATAAATGATGTGTAGTACTAAAAACTGATAATCCTTATTTATCTTCAAACATTTTTTTTTTTAATACAGAAACATTGTATAATGTTCTCATGTTTAGATAATGGTAATTAGCATATAAATGATTAATATTTTCAGAGAGATATTGGCTTAGAATTGCCTGAATGGACAAAGTCAGTATTCCCAGATGGAAAACTAGACGAACTTGCTGTATCTGATATTCGTATTCGAACCCGTACTACGAAATTAAAACAATTATCAGGTGGTAAGTTCATTTACTGAAATTATTGTTTTTATGAAAAAAGGATAGGTAAATAATCTGTTGATTTTCGGAAAAGTTACGAAATTAGTTATTTATCGCAGTAGGAAAATAAGAAATAAAGGTCTGCATCCCCATCCTTACACGTGACGCGCTGAAGCGATACTGATTGAAAGCGGGAGCGCTGGCGGCAGGGTGCGCGCGCAGCCTGTGCCATGCGTACAAGCGCCAGCGTTCCTCGCTTTCAATCAGTACCGCCCAGTACCGCCTCAGCGCGTCACGTGTTGACAAGCAGGTGTACAACGCTCTCGCTTCTTATTTCCTACTGCCATCAATGTCTCACAATTAATATCTCAGTATTTACAGTAAGTTATCTTATTACTAATGAGCATGGAATCTAACAGGTATGTGGATCAAAGTATTGCTAGAGAATGTTGATAACTATTTAAACAAAAAGGATACTAAGAAAGCATTTATGTACGGTGGTCACGAGTTGAATATTGCTTTTATTCTTGCGGCACTTGATAATTTTGATAACCAAATTCCATATTACTGTAGCACTATTATATTCGAATTACACGAAGACAATAATGAATATTATGTACAGGTAATAATGTAATTATATATAAAAATTATTTATGTGATATTAGATAGGAAAGATACAGATAATGTTTTGTCATTATATTATAATTTTATTCGAATTAATGTTTGTTAAAATTTTGACGAATTACACTTATTTTTAACAGCTACTTCATAAGGATAAAGATGACGTCCGAACGTTGAAAATACCTGGATGCGATGACAAAATGTGTCCATTGGATACTTTTAGAAAGGTTGTAGAACCTATAATTCCCGAAGATGTGGTGGCATTATGTGGAAATGGAGATTCCAATTAATAGAGTTAAATACTAAATTAATTATTTGTGTTTCTTAAAATGTAATTTAATCGTTAGCACAATGATGGGTATTAAAAGGTTTAATTTGTAATAGAAATTTTATCCATAATCTGTCCAATGGGATACAGGGTCAGCGCAGAGTTGTTTACAGTTTTTCAAACGCTGAATTTGTAAACACTTACTGACTCGTCATATATAAATATAATGAATAAATATGGAGTTTCCTTTCCTATTATTCGTTCAACGAAAGACCCTACGACTATTTCGCAATTAATAATATATCGTTACAAAAGACAACTGTGATTTTTGACTTTCATGAATCTTTTCAAATAAAGTGTTGCCAACCCCGTTCCTTAAAATTGCTTTTACTCGTTGTTGTCGGTCTGACGGTAGCCATTACTTTTGCTTACTTCAGTACAGTAAGTGCTTCAATGTAAATAAACTGAAGCCTAGAAATTATATTGGATTATGAAGTTTTCGATATAAATTGAAATTAAAGTGATACATACCACAGTAATTTATAGGTGTGAATATATTTTCTTACAAATTTATATTACTATTATACGTTATTATTTACTTATAAATAATCAACTCTTTTTAGATTAAGCTATTGAAGAATTGTATAGTTATCATTAACGTTTAAAATGGAAATTATTGAGCTTGTCTCAGATGATGAAACGCAGGGGGATAAAGTAAAAAGAAGTAGTGGTTCCAAAATTTGTAAAAGTAATTGTATAAACTTTCAATGCTCCTCTGGGATGGATATGAAGTCTGCACCTTCCTTTGCATGTGCTTTTTATGGAGTGAATGTAGAAAAGAAGAAAGAGCGCAAAATTTGTAAACAATGTTTTGATGCCGCGTTAGATCATCAAAAGGTATAATTTTCAAAATATATGTTTTGATATTCATATCATACTTCCACCTGTATGTAATATTAACTTTTTAAAATGAATAATTTTATTCAATATTTATGATAATTTTGGTAGCAATTAGTATCAGCTTTTGTGGATCATAAACCATTATTAAAATGTGAATTTCCTGATCATACAATGGAAGTAGAAATTTCTGATAGTGATGATTCAGATGATGAAAAAAAGAAAGACACATATACTGAAGGTAGAACTAAAATCTTATTATATTACAATAATTATAATAATACATTATAATATATCTAAAAAGTAGTATCTTATATTTCAGAAAAATATTTACCAGAAGAAATGCTTCTAAATATGGAGGAAATGTTAGATAATACATTAACAAATATTTTTACAAAATACGATGTTGACTATCAAATCAAGGAAGCGCACACAATGTTAGATGATCAATGGAGTAAAATAAATGGTATATAACTAGTTTACAAGTTATATTATACATAGTTATATGTATATAAAATCATATGTTATAATTGTTTACAACAGAGGAAAATGAAGTTCTGGATAAAACAGTTAAAGATTTAATGGGTACTATGGATATATTGCGTAATAGATTATATGACGAATTTAGACCACAAATTCAAATGCTTCAAGAACTTCAGATAGAAGATGAATATGTGGATAATAACCTTTATCCATTAGTAGCAACAAAAAGAGTTACACAAATGCGATTCCCATCTGCTGTATTACTACAAGACAGTCAACCTGAAATTCTACCAATTGAACAAGAACACAAACAAGTAGCGGCTGTGAATTTACCTCCAATGGGTGTACTTGTAAAACGACCAATAGATGTAGATAGCACTGTGTACATTATGAAGCATCCACTCATGCCTTGGGTCAAAGGAAAAGTAATTAAATTTGTTTTTCAAATATTTTAATATGTAATGATTAAATAATATTCGATATGTTATCTATTAGGTACAAACTGTAATTTCAAGGAGTCCTTGCCAATATCGCGTAAAATTGTTGCAAAAAAAGTATAATTCTGTTATTAAATCCGTAGTTGGTAGGCAAATTGCAGTTGCTGCAATCAGTTCGGTACTAATTCCAGTTGGTACACGAGTAGTTGCAATATTTCAAGATGTTTCATCTAGCAATTTTTATAGCGGAGTTATAGCTGAGCCACCGAAAGCTATAAATAAATATAGGTGTTTATTTCATATAAAATTTCAAATATACATATATATAACTTATTAACGATAATATTACATGGATATTTTACCTCCAGATACTTGGTATTTTTTGATGATGGATACGCTCAGTATGTTGAACATAGACACATTTATTTAGTTGCCGAATCTTCTTCGAAAGTTTGGGAAGATATACCTAATGAATCTCGAGATTTTGTGAAAAAGTATATTCAAACGTATCCCGAAAGGCCGATGGTAAAATTACAGAAAGGGCAAGTAGTAAAAACAGAATGGAATGGTAAATGGTGGGTTGCAAGGGTAGTTCAAGTTGATGCGAGTTTAGTACAAATGCATTTTGATGCTGATGGTAGAACAGAATGGATTTATAGAGGTTCTGCTAGATTAGGCCCTTTATACCTTGAACTTCTAAAAGCCAATGCCAGGCAGCAAGGACATCATGCATCTGTTAATACACCAAGTCGACATCGACTTCCTGCTATCTCTAATGTACATAAAACACTTGTTTATTTCTTGTATCGAATTTTCGTAAGGGTATATTTAGTAATATGAATCCATTGATATTTTAGAAAAGTAATTTACCTTATGTGGAATATACATCTGATATGGAACATGAAGAGGGAAGAATTGCTGAGACAGGAAAAGAACAAAATGAAACAAACGAAACTTCAACCACGTTCACCTCGAGTGCACCACAGCAATCGCGTGCTGTTGCTAGAAAAAGTACTAGTAAGAGGCAATCTGTTACAGATACAAATACGTATAATCCAACTACAGAAACGAAACCTTCGCACAGCATAGTTGTAAGTTTCCCAAGAAAATTAAAGAAAAAACAATTAAAGTATTCTTATGTTAACGCTATGACTTTATTTTAGTATTATCAAACGCAGAACAAAATTCAAACAAAAAAATTCGTTCCGCACAAATGTGGTCCTCAGTGTGTTCAAGGTATATCCTTTACACCTGACGACTTAAGAGGATATTCACCTCTCTCGATACCATTACTCTGTGGGTGGAATCGGCAACTTTGTAAATATCCGAAAGGCAAAAAGATTACGTTATATCAAGCACCGTGTGGTGTTAGATTACGAAATATGGAAGAACTGCATCAGTATCTTCGTAGAACAGGTAGTCCAATGTCGGTTGATTTGTTTGATTTCGATTATTGGGTACATTGTTTGGCGGAGTTTGTATTGGATAAATGTTTTATTAACATAAAGGTAAATAGAATAGTAATAAGTTGGAATAAATGATGTTTTGTAACTGAACTCTATACTTTAACTTTAAGGATCTTAGTTATGGTGTAGAAAATGTACCAATACCATGTGTCAATGAATTAGATCACACTCAACCAGACACTATTAGATACAGTACACAAAGAGAGCCAACAGAAGGAGTTAATCTTAATTTAGATCCAAATTTTCTATGTAGCTGTGATTGTGAAGATGATTGTCAAGTATGTTTACTTATTACGCCCATCATTTGATGTGTTAAATATTAGCGTGAAAATTAATGTTATGGCATCTGTAATGATGTAAAGCATCTTCATTGTTTTATAGGACAAAACAAAATGTCAGTGTTGGCAATTAACGATACAAGGTGCAACACTTGGAGGAAGAGTACCAAATACGTCTGTTGGTTACATGTATAAACGGTTACCGGAACCAGTGACTACTGGAATTTATGAATGTAATTCAGGATGTAAATGTGCTGTAAAAACTTGTTTAAACAGAGTAGTGCAACATCCATTGACCCTAAAATTACAAGTATTTAAAACGGCTCCACGAGGTTGGGGTATACGTTGCTTGAATGATATTCCTCTTGGATCTTTTATTTGTATATATGCCGGTAGATTGCTTACAGAACAGGTATTTGAATAACTTACAGAACAGGTATAAAATCTATTGATAATTGAAAAGATGATATTTAATAATATTAATCTTGAATTATAGGGAGCCAATGAAGGTGGTAAAAATTATGGAGATGAATATCTTGCAGAATTGGATTACGTTGAAGTAGTAGAAGGAATTAAGGAAGGTTATGAGAGCGATGTCCTTGAACCGGAAATGCCGGTATCTACTTCAGAAAAAAATAAATCCGCGATAAGTGACGATGAAGATAATTCGAAAAACAATACTAATGATTCGGACGAAGATTTCAATATTAGTAAATACGTGAATTTTGATGTAGATTCTATGGAATCTTCTTCTATTAGGTAGATAAACAGATCTGAACAATTATTAAGTAATGTAATTTGTACTAATATAAATATAATATAACACAGAAAAAGGCTTCGAAAACGAAAACGTGACGAAAACAATCAAGATGTGTCAGAAGAAAATAGCGAGGATGGAAGTGGTACAAGAACTTCTGACAGTAGTACAAAGTTGTCTGCCAATGAAAATCGTTTAAATGATCAAGATGCAATCACTATTAGTGACGAAGAAGAAACCAGAAGTGGTAGACGAGAACCAAGTAGATTTGAACCAACAGTGGAACCAACCCAAATAGAAAGACCTAAATTTAAATCTGTAAGAGATTTCTTTGGAGAAGATGAGGCTGTTTATATAATGGATGCTAAAACAACTGGAAATATTGGCCGTTATTTAAATGTAAGTAAAAGATATTTTTTAGATGAATAGATGTAATTAAAATGATTTTATCTTGTTCCTCTAGCATTCGTGCGATCCAAATGTTTTTGTACAAAATGTGTTTGTTGACACGCATGATCTGAGGTTTCCGTGGGTAGCATTTTTCGCATTAAATTATATACGAGCGGGTCAGGAATTAACATGGAATTATAGTTACGATGTTGGAAGTATACCGGGTAAAGTTATCATATGTAAGTGTGGTGCATCTAATTGTAGAGGTCGACTTTTATAATGTGTAAGTAGTATCTATAATTATTAATAAAATTAGGATTTATAAATTTTTTTAAAAGTTTCTTCTATACTATCAAATTGCATAATCGATGAAATGAAATACTTTGTGTATGATTAAAAGGTATGTTGTGGTTGGTATGCAACATGAATTCAATAAATGAATTATTTCAATTCTTTATTTTTTTATTATTGATTAAAATATACGGTAGTTTACAAAATGAAATAGATCTAATGGACTTAGGAATGTTATAAATTTTATCGCATTTTACAGAACGTAATATTTCTTTTCCCGAAATACTTTTATTATGTTATTACAATATCTTATATAGCTACAGAGAACACAAAATTTATGCAAATCTGTATTTTATACCTATCAAAAGTAATACAGTCTTTGTATTTTTTAATAATTGACATTGGATAAATAAATTTTGGCGTATAAAATTTATTAATAATATTTTGTAAACTCTATTAATATATTGCAATCGATATTGAGTAATAAATAAAAGATAAATATGGGTTCAATAAAATACAACCATGTACATAACAATGATACACTGGCTTATTATTTTTGATTATTGTACACCTTTAAAACCTCTTGAGACATGTTAGGTAATTAGTACCATAAAGATAAGTTTTTTAATCTCCTTCTATAATTTACACATGTCTTTTTGAAACTCACTTAAATTATGTGAATATATCTTATAGCTCTTTTTTTTTCACAAAAATATTAAACTAAAGCAAAATCATGGCTTTAGTATGTAGATTAGTAAAAAAAATGTATAAAAGGAATTTGTAACATTTATAAATTAATAACAAACATTTAAAATACGATGCTGCTTCTTACAAATGTATCAAAATATCTTTTGCTATATAATATTACATGCTTTAAAAATAAATTTGTTTCTGTTAATTTTTCAAAATAATCTGTACGATGTACTATTTTAAAGCTGAAATTATATATACTTTAAATCTCTAAGAATAATCATGTAAGAATATGAGTTTATGATTATACACTCCAGATGTGCAATATATTATTATAAAACTACATGTGTACCTACGTTTTTTTTAAAATTTAAAGTGCATAAATATGATAGTCTAGCCATATGCAAAAAATTAAGAGAAAGCAATGGTGATACTCCTATGAGGAACATTAAAATACTAAAATAACAAAAATCATTGCTTGAATTTCATTTGGTTTTGTGCTAGTGCAGTTTAAGCAGTTGTTTAATCTCATCTTTCTCGGCAGCATCTAAATAACTGATTCCCTCCGGTGTTAATCCGTCTGGTTTAGCTCCTTTTTCTAATAATAATTTTACACAATTTGTATGGCCCTCCCAAATTGCTGCTAATAATATTGTTATTCCATGTTTGTCTGTAGCCTGAAAATAAATACGTTTTTATGTATGTTAATATAAATCAACCAAGATATCAATTATGAATTAGAATAAAATTACACAAGTATTGATTTTAATATTTATAAAACATGTATTTACATTTGCATTTGCACCCTTTTCCAACAGATATCTAACTACTTCACTTTGGCCATAATCAGCTGCATAATGTAATGGTGTTCTTCCATCGATCATTTGATTAACATCAATATTCTATCAACAAAAATATATGTATATTTTAGTATATACTTACTTTTATGAAAAGTATGCACCGAATTTAAAGAAAAATATATAGACTAGTTTTAAACCATTAATTAAACCGGCCAACAATTATTTTTCACGTGTAGTGAAGTGTATAATGTTTAAATAGAGAATAACAACAAAATCCATAAAGATAGGTAGATTTATAATATTTTTGATTAACGACAATCGGCAAGCTACAGAAGGATAAGATAAGTTAATGTCATATATTTGCCTTATTTTCAATGATATCTCGCACTTGCTCCAAATCACCGATTTTTATTCCCCACACCAGTTCACTCATTTTCGTTATAGTTTATTTGGAAATATTAAGCGTAATAAACACTTTGATTAAATCCACGTTTATTCTAATCAGTTCGCGTTCGTACTTACATCCATTAGACTAAATAGCGAATTTTGCTGGAATCATTTTTCCGTGTTGCCAACATATAACGATATAAAATGAAAATCTTCAGCAGTACCAACATACGAACAAAGATAACAATTGAATTTTTTGTAAACATTTTCCAATAAAAAAGAAGTAATAGTTTTCAAATACTAAATAATTATTATTTCAGTAATAATCTTCACTTTACAATATGGTAACATAGCAGTGACGACGTTATCGAAGAAACATGTAGGTTCCTTTCATATTATAAATTACACTTGTTTTGAATTCAAATACAGAAAATGGTTGCAATCGTTAAGTTATAAAGGAAGGTCGGTGTGAAATAAAAGGTATACAATGTTGATATTGTTGAATTAAATAGGTATTAATTTACTCACATATAATTACAGTCACACATGTTTTTTTACATTACATACGCAGAACCTTCTACTGTCGGAGAAAGAAATGGAAAAAAATTAGTTTTCTACTACTATAAAAAAGTGCAATTACAGAATGAACAGGAGCATCTGACTCTTGTTTTTAAGACTAGGAAACCGAAGAAACTGAGGGTTGATGCCGAATCATTAACGCTAACGATGTACCGCGTATTAACGACAACGCTTCCGTTAACCTTACATTTGTCTACGTGGAATGTTGTAATTTTTATATTATCGTATAGAAATTCTAAGTGATACAGAAATTATATACAGCGTATAATTTTAGTCTCGCATGAATTGCATTGAAGGGTAACAGGAAGTTGCAGCGTGGCCTGTTGGTGACGAAATAATATGCACCGATATGCGACGTTGAAAGCAATACATACTTATTTCGTAGGCAAAGGTAATTAACATTTGTTTGAATTAATTCTCTTAAATTGCGACTATTTTTTCAAACCGAAGTAAGTTTTTTTCGTTTTTTTTTTTTTTTTTTGTTCTTCAGAGTACCATACGAGCGACCAGTAAATCATCAATTATTTCGACGACAGAAAAATTACAGATCGAAGATGTCGACGTAAACGATTTTAATTTCCATTTAATTTAACAGTCTCGATTTCTGCTGTTTAATCGATCGTTCAAATTGATTTTGCAGAGGCCACGTTCCACGTTTGAAAGTTAAGCTTTCGCCGGGGCCGCTTCCGGTGTCTTCTCGGTTTCTACGATTTCCGTGGGCGGCGGCAGAGTTGGGATATCCGGGTATTCGAGTTTCGCGCCGTCCTCGCATTCGAAGACAGGACAGCAATCGGGGAAAGTGGCGGTCTTGTTGGTCTTGTCCGAAAGTTTGCATTTAGGATTCGCCTTTGGGAGCGGTCCACAGTCTTCGACGAGCTCGAACAGACGTCCTGAATTGTCATCGGCTGGCACGCACGTGGAACGGCCGCAGAACGGAGTCAGGTCCCATGATTTTGTTGGTTCAATAGTAGCGCATCTTGTAGACGCGAAGCACATACCAGGGAAATCTGCAAGAAAATATTCATTTATGCTTTTTGTTTTTTTTTAGGTAGCCTTAAGGAATGCAGGATATACACTCTACCGCAAAAGTATTCGTCCACCGTTTAAAACAGAATACCTCATTTAAAATTCGGTCAAATGACTTCAGGTTTCTCGAGAAGCTATACAAATTAATTTACTAAGATACGTGTCTTTGTCGTTTTAAAAAATTAAAATTTGTCGAAATCGGGAAAGAAATAGTAAAAGGCAATTTTTCTACCTTTTTATATAAGCCTGTAATGAAAATTTAAAATATGTCTTTGGTAGATTCAAATAAGTTATGTTTATGTTGAAAATTTCATCGAGATCGGTCGATGCACTTAGAAGTTATAGATAATTAACGATAGATAATTAACGACGTTTCATCTAAGAACGGAACTAGTCACGATTTCGGTAAATTTTAATTTTTTAAAACGACAAAGGCACATATCTTAGATAATCAATTTGTATTTTGGTCCAATTTTAAACAAGGTATTCTGTTTTAAACGGTGGACGAATACTTTTGCGGCAGGATGTACATACATATAAGACTTTTATAGTTTTAGACTAATTATTTTATACCTCACGGTTTACAGAACACGAGTTTCCGAATTACATAAATAAGATTACATAAAGTAGGTATCGGATTAATATACTGCGTTAACTGGAACGTTAGATTTTGTTACATGACGTAACATTGCTTTATGCAACAAAGCACCTTGCGAACGGTCTTTCTTTCGAGGAAAGGTATTCGTATCGCTTAATTAGATGGGCGGTAATAACAGGTGTCTTCTACCCGGAATGGTTTAAAATCAGATCTTTCAACAACAATGGGTATAACCGAGTTTTCTGTATAATTAAATATAATAATTGTTAATTATAGGGTAAAGTCGGAAACATATAGAGTTACACTTAGGTTTTCTAAAAAAGAAAGTAGAAGCAAACATTTTCTGGATGTGGAGAGTTAACTTAAAGTAAGAGATATCAATAAAAAAAAAATATTATAAAAAACGAAACAATAGGTCTATTGTATCGAAAGAATGTCTGTCGAAGTATTTTCTGTTCCAGATGAATCATCGACGGATTTTCACCGCTTATCGCAATGATGTAAAGGTAAAACCTCATCCTATATGGCCAGCCAATCGTGTAGATTGCATTTCTTCAACAATCACATCATTGTTAGCGTGCACGATGCGTGGAGAAGGGTATTATGTAGTTACCAGTACATTCGTGAAAGGTGTCGTTACTTTCTAACATGCAATTATTCTAACGAATGTTGTCGCGCCTTTCAACTCATGCGAATGCATAATGTCATTCTATTGCAACGGTGTTGATACATCGCAGACAGGACAGAGGAGTTTCGTTGACGTTGGTCGAGTTAGAAATTTCAAGGAGAAACACTTTCACTGTCACATTGTGTTATCTCTTGTGTAATTATCACATGCTCTAAACTGATTATTGTAAAGTGACTCACCCATTTGTTTAGATAACACTTAATAGATTTTGATAGAACAATAATTATATAAAATAGATATTCAATATGGTAGACTGAATATTCGAACTTGAAGTGATGAAACAAAAAATTGCATCACTGTTCTGTTTATTAACAAGTAGGTGAATCACTGTAATTCGTTTCCTTTTATTCTTTGAATTGTTTTAAACAGTGTAGAGTATAAAAGGAGTCGATAATTGTACAGAGCAATTGCAAAAAGTGTAGTCAAAGGAAAGGAGGGAGAACATTGTGTACCCTAGAGCACTGATTGCCTTCTAGGAACGTGATTTATTTAAACAGTGACGTGATCGTTACGGTTTTCTCAATGCCAGCGTTGTCACACCGAAGGTTTAACAGGATAGCCGTTCACGCCAACGCTAAAACGTGCCATGGTTTGTGGCACCGGTTTTTTATGGACGCTTGGATCTCAAGAAAGTGGTCCGTGTATCGGTTGATCGTATCAGATGTTAAATAGAACATTCGAAACCAATGACGTTTAGTATTTCAAAATAATCAGTATTAACACGTTCGCTGTTGGACGACTAATATTAATACGTCAAGGCGTTCTTTTTCTTCTATCTGATAGATATATTAAATGATTGCAAATTTAATGCTCTAGGTGGCAAATTAACTTTAGATTAGACGTATGCAACATTGCGAAAGTGTAGGCAGGCAGTTTCACTTTCCCTCTTATCGAACACATTCTCACTTTTTGCATAAAAAAAAAAGCGAACTTGTACTATCGAACGCGATTAATGTTAATTAATAGATCGTGTTCTCTTTGTACGATAATTATGGAAAAACTTACTCTCGAGAGGAGAAAGGAGATATTTCACGATTTACCGTGCAATTTCGTTAATAATGTTGAGTTACGAGAAAATTTCATGCGATTTGCACGGTAAAAGGTGACTGTTTTTTGTACTTTTGTTATCGCATTGCGTACACTATCTGAAACGTATAAAGCGAACCGATAAAGTAAATGGATTGTAATTTTTAGAGGAAGGTCTATTGTTTTTGAGTAGATTTGATAGATTTGAGTATTTTCAAGAAATAAGACCTTTTGTTTTTCCATTTTGTTCGTCGTCTTCGCATCTTGTCATGTTATTCATCGTACCATGACACGCTTTCGACAAGCGGATTTTGTTTATTATTTCTCATTGTAAAGACAATTGCTCCTGGCGAGAGGTGTGTTCAACGGTTCGTAGATCCTGAATCACCGTTATGTTATAATAATTAGTCAGACACACGAACAGGAGAACAGGATACGGTAGTGGGTTGCACCGAGACGAGCAGGATCGCGTGAAAGTTTTCACGGTGCTCGTTCCTCTTGATTCAAGAGTCTTGACCATATCCTGCAACCTGATTCATTTCGTTTTCTCGCCCGACAACTTCTCTTTATAAGGCACACGAGAAGCTTCACCCTCAAGGTGAAACACCATTTGCGAAACACACCTCTCGCTTGCATGACAAACAGTTTAACTGTATCTTGTTGCATTCATTTATTTACATAGAAAGGGTTTTGTCGAGCAAAATTAACACTTTCGAAAAAAATTGTTTCAGAATTGAGATTCAAGCGTCCATCGCTACTCGAATTAAAATTATTCTATATATAATTAGTGATAATAATCGCAAAAGAGCTGTAATTATGTGCATGTAAGGGAAATAGGAAGCAAATTAGTGCCTCGATCAGACTCTTTTTTAAAAGCGATTAAATTGTTGATTCACTCGATAAAATGGATCGTTCCAACATCATGGCCTAGATGCTTCGTATTTTTCGCATTGGACCTACATTCCAATAGATAATTGAATTGCTCATGACAACCTAGTTGCCTTAAGAGACAAAATTATATACATTAGGGACGATCTCGAATAAGGATAATGGAACTAGATCATCTTACGAAATTTTGGATTGAAGAGATCACCTCTGGGCAGTTATCCCTTCTTTCATAATAGATTGACAGTGCTGTCCACTTGTATGCATCACTGGATTAATTAATTAATTGTAAAACAATAAGTCAAGATAGTGGGTGACCGTAAAAACATGGCACAAGTAAATTGATAAAAAAAGAAAGTAATATAGTTTCTCTATCACGAACATCAATTTGAATGTATCCGTTTCAAAAACAGGACGATTACAAAATGTAGGACTTGGGTTGGGTCGACAACAATGAAAGTCAGGACCTGAATGAAATTTGTGAAACAGACTGATTGCATGTTTCTCTTCGTTTCAAGCTTTCGAGGAAATCATCTTTGATTATACGTTACGCTTGCCAGTCACTTTGTTCGATGGTAACTTGACAAATGCGTGTTATTAGGGGAGAAAGTATCAATTACTTAAGGGATTTTGTAAATTTATTAATCGGACAGAGGTACAATTATCTTTTATAACGAGTTTATTGATTGATGCGTTGATTGCCACAGTGGGAATGGATATGTATAGCCAGAGAAATTGGAATGACACTTATTAGGATAAGATTATATCATTTGTAACGCTGGTTACCGATGACAAGCGTTAAAGAATTTTGAATGACGCGCGGAAAAATTTTGTATGCGCGGGAATCTCCTACATCCGTTCGATCTGCGCATGTGCGCAGTTTAGTGGAATCCTTGGTGATTATGTTACCCCTATGACATTTTACGTATTTTGTAATTTAAATTTGTATACAATTCTCTATTTTTAATTATGGAATAATTAATATCATTCAATTATTTGTTTTTCTTTTTTTCCAGAAGAAAGTAAAAGGATTCTGAAACAAACATCGAACTCGATGCAACCTTATGCCCATTCCTGCAAACTCGTCCGTCTAATTAGCTTCATCTGCAATTCAGCAAAATGTTTCTAAACAAGTAAGTGTCGATCGGAAGACGTAGCACAACGCGTTTAGCGACTTTCGATCGCTTCTTTCACTTTTCCTCTCAATCTTCCGCCTTATATGTATGGTATCGTATCTGTTTCTCTTCGGAGGCTAACGTATAGCATCTTCCAGGCAGTTTCACTTCTGAACGGGTCATCGTTCTAAGAAAGTCCGTACGGCATCCTCGAACGTGGGGGTTCGAAACGATAAAAATCGTCCTACTTTCTGGACACGTACAGTACGTATACCAGTTTACCTGTTTCAAAGGAACCACGTCATCCTGGCACTGGTTTTCGTGCAAAAGGAAAGCGTGGATGCGACTTATGCAAGTTTTGCAGGAAGAAGAAAGTCGGAAACGGCTAGAGCGTAAAATTGCACTCATTTTTAACCCTCGAACGCTAAATTTAAGATAATTCGAATTTTATTTTATTATTATGTTAAACTATTCTTTTAAATATTATTCTCTAATGTATGAAGGTGTTTTGTTTAAAATTAGCCACTGCCGTCCGAGGGTTAATAATCGTAATACGCTCGTCAAATATATCAGGATATTTCATAAGTAACTGCAAATTTTTTTGTAAACAATCGATAAGATTTTCCAGTCGGTATGACGAAATCGTTAAATACGAAATTTGATCCTTAATATATAGCAAAAAATTGATGATCAAGTTGATTAAACGAATTACCGTTAACTAGTTCAAAAGTTTCAGCCTTTGTAACAACAAGCTGTTCCGTTATACCATTACACGTACATCGGTTAGTCTGCTTTTTATTCGCTTGATCATCGTGAACACGTGTTCTTTGAGGGACGTGCTTTTTATGCTAATCTCGCTGATGTGATTGGAAAATATAATCTTTTCTATGTAATATATAAATGAATTTTTGTATCTATTTGAAATAACTGATTAAGAATTCTTTAGTTCTAGAGGCAACAATGTTACTTCAATAATTTGTTGTAAAAAATTTTAAGAATATTGTCTGTTCTTATAGGGGTCTCATAATTCTGTTAACAATCTTCCTATCTCTTCAAGGTACAGATAAGAAGACAGTCTAAGAATTTTTAGACTAGAAAAATAAAAGAGGACTCACCGCGAAGAACGTCAGCAGGGATGAGTCTTCTGAATGTTTTGGGACGTTCTTCCTCCTTCTCTTCAGCTGCGAAGACGACCACGACGACAAGCAACAAGATTGGAGCTAGCTTCATGATTTCTGGACGATTCCACGGAGCGAAGGAAGGAGAGAAGAAGACTTAGCGAGTCTGTCCGAAGATTGATAGGAAAAAAGGATCTTCGTGTACCGATTAAGACTGGTTAGGCCTGATTCTCGTACCGTCATTTTATACTTGTTCATGGGGCGGGGTCCTGTCCGTCCCCACCAAAACATTTATGGTCTCTCACCTCTTGAACCACCAGTCACCAAAGAATCGTTCACGTACCGATGCCTCGATCGTGGAAACGTACATGTACACATCATCAGTACATAAACATGTACATAACTCTCTCGCACGCTATTTAAATACGTAAATCGAATTAAATCCACGACGAATGCATTCCACTTACGAATGATACATTTGACAAAGTGGGTTACGGATTTGGTCTGCAATTCTTTTCTTCTTTTTTTTTTATTTCGATCACTTTCCGCTCTTCTCTTGAATCAATGCTATATTTTTGCTTTGCTCAACACATTTGTTGTCACGTTAGTCACCGATAACCGTAGCCACTAATTTAATATCATTAAATAATTAAAATCAATTATTAAGATTTGAAAGAGCTTTTGTCAAGAGAAATGTATCATTCGTACAAAGAAAGCATAACAAACAATTCAAAACAGGACATGTACATTATATACGATTCACGTGCATTCAGTTCATCGGTGAACAAAAGCGGCTAACGACATTCATGATTTCGTTACGTGTCATGAAATTATTATCTGTACAAGGGAAAAAAAAAACGGGTCCAAAGCGAACTCGGTTTGCCTTTCGTTCTTTTACTCCGTCTCGCGTGAATCTTTCTTGGAATGAAATCGTCTGAGAAGGCGCGATTAAAGAAGCTTGTAAAAGCGTATCGGGTAATCAACTATCAAGAATCCATTACTCGTTGTTCTCCCGTTTTCATTAAATGCAATTAAACCACGCTTTGCAACTTAACTTTCGCTGTTTCGTGAAATATATTTCGCGCACGTCTAACCGCCAGTGTCGTGATTGAAAATCGAACAGAGAAAATAATCGTTCCGGTGGAAACTGACAGTTTCTTCCGGACAATTTGAAGCGACAAGTAGGAAGAAATTAAGTCCAAGTACTTTATGGTTTAATAACGATTACGTAAACACCGTGAAACTTAACACGAGGAACTTCAATAAGATCAGTCCCAGCGTTCTTGTTTCAAGCGTGAAAACAGTGTCGGAGAAAATTTGCGACGATTAGATGATTGTACTGTACCGAGTATGTTAGCATTTCTTAAGGAGAAAGATGGTATAGGTAGAGGAAGCTCCATTGTTCGTTTTAACCCTTGCGATCCAACGCTTCGCGCAAGCAGTAGACATTTTGGTGCATAAGTTCCAAGATAATAATAACAATAAAAATATTCAGTTAGGGTTATATCGTCTTTCCTCCTTGGAGAATATTAGCGTGCTCGATTCTACTTAACAACAGGTTTATTTAACAGACATCAGATGCAATTAACAAGATGAAACGATACGAAGAAGCGTGGTCATGGCGTAAAATGATGCGATAGCGAGATGAAAGTGAAGAAGAAAGGGAAAGTTGCCCACTGGCATCCTTCTTCCAAGTGAAGAGGAGACTGTAACCTTCTAAATCACTGGTTCAGTGCAAGTTCGTGGTATTTTCAAGCGTTAGAACGCTATTGTTTTGCAAACAGGTACAGAATGTACCAAAGATCCTAACTTTGAGTTTGTATTAACATTATTCTTGTGTTATCAGGAATATGATACCTAAGGTGATGAAATTGATGCTGAAGGGCCAGAGGGACTATTTGGAAATGGATAGATTGGACTTGATGATCTACAAATTAATTGTATCTCTCAGGTATGTAATAAAACCCATTGGAAACTTGGAATTAATAATTACTGTAAGGTTTCACGGTACTCAACGAGGATGGAAAATTTCTAGACGGAAATAAGTACATACACCTATTTGACTGTACGAGTTTATTGGCCGCATGTCTGAACGAGAGGTCAAAGAGAAAGGTGTGCAAGGAATAATATTAAAAACGCGTGTTCATTTGCTACAACAGTTTAATAGTGGCATCCTTACATCGATTTTCACGTAATCGTTGTTTAAATTTTATCTTTTCTCGTTTACTGTCTTCTTGATCCTAGAATATACTCTGCTTGAAAAGTAAGTGTGCATCATCTCGAACTGTTTCCAAACTGTATTATCACACACCTAGATCCAACCTCGATAATCGGGCATTTAGTCCCAGCCGGAAGAAGCTTTATCGACCTTTTCTGTCGTGATTATTTTCTTAGATTGAATCTCCACTTTCGATGATTTCGGTAAACTAAGCTCTCCTTTTCCAGCTCCGTTGTCTGCGGCCGCTTCAGCGGTCGCTGATGCTGATGCGGCGACGGCCATCGTTTCGGCGGATGCCGAAGCAGCGGCTTGGCTTACACCAGCAGTGTTCTCAGCCTGGGCGGAAGCTTCAACTTCCGCTTGAGCTATGGCATTCACGGAGGCTGCGCGCGCGGCAGCGGCGTCGGCGATCTGCGTTGCCTTGGCGGCTGCTGCGGCCGCGGCTGCGGCTGCGGCTTCGGCTTTAACAGCGATTTGGGCTAATTGCAAGGCTACTTTAGTCGCTACGGCTGCTGCGGCGGTCTTGGCTTGGGCCTCGGCCGCTGCTGCGTCTTCTGCTTGTGCGAGTTCGTTCGCTTTTTCCGACTGTAAGGCAGCACGGGCGTTTGCGCCTGCTGCGTTCCTTGCGAGTACCTCTGCCCTTCCGGCGGCTGCTTTGGCGTGAGCTACAGCGTCTTCGGCTTGCAACGCAGCGTTCCTGGTCGCCAGCGACGCCTTCATAGCTTTCTCAGACTGGCCGGCTGCTCTCGCTTGTGCCCCGGCTGCTTCGGCCGCCAATTTTGCCGCGTCCGTAGACAGCGCGCTAGCAGTGCCAGCAGACTGAGCCGCGATCGCTGACTGAGTTGCCGCTGAAGCTTGCGAATTAGCGGCTGCTTCTCCAGTACCCAAGTTATTGGCTATTGCCTCGCCAGACGCGGCCGCTGTCTCCGCCATTCCGGTTCCCACTGCCGCACCCTCGATCGCCACAGCCTTCCCCTTCGACTGTGATTCCCAGCCGGTACTGGATTTACTGTCCCATACATTGCTGGATTTCGAGTCCCACCCGCTATTCCATTCCTTCTTTTCGCGGACCTGGACCTGGACCTGCTTCTTCTTCACTGTTCCATGGTTCGATTCCTGCCCGATTGAGCCGTCGGCATTAGCCAGACCCCAGACGAGAAGGGATGCCGCGAGTAGCGCTGGAATCTTCATCTTCGTGGAAACTTCGCAAGATTGATGCCGAACGAGCCAGGGTAACGCGGTTTTATACGGTTCACGCCAATTGTGAAAATAATTTCTGTTGTTACTTTGTTCACCGCTTGTCTCGCACCCTTCTAAATATTAGCTTTATCGGCCGTGAACGGATGTCTTTATCGCGATCTACCGCGGTTTATTTAGCTGGCCCCGCTTCTGGAACGTGCTGTTTGTTTCGATTCGAGGACTTTTGTACTGTTATTCGAATTTTAGAGGGGTATGATTACCCAGGGAATTTTGGAATTGGGAAATGTTTTTTCAATTGCACTTTATGGCACGTGAATCGAGTGTTTCTTTTTTTATTTTTGGCATAATATGAATTAAGACCACAGAGTGAACTTTGCTTGTGTAAAAGATGACTTTCAACGATACGCGATTATAAATGGCTATAATTTTAATATAAGTCAATAGTTTTTTAAATACAAAACATTGTCTCTATTGTACTAATTAAAGTTATACTTAACTTTTACTGGCGTGGTAGATTAGGCTGGTAGTTTCGAGCTTTTTAAACTGATGAAGCTACCTTTTGCCTTGATATTTTTTATTTGTATCTCTGCACTATACAAAATTGATATTGAATAGGGTTTCTCAAAAGGAAACTGGATTTATTATTTTGATTTGTTCTAATGGTACAAATCACATTCTCTATATAAAATAAATTTATTACCTTCACAAGCAACGTTTTATCAAATTGTAAAAAGAAATATATCAATTAGAAATTCCTTATTTTTGAAATAGGATTATAATAGCTAAAAAAGAAACTGGGTACTGGAAATGTTTAAAGGTTCTACTTAATAAAAGAATAAAGTAAAACTGCACATACCATCAAGCGATTTGCTAATAAAATAACTTTATTTATACATCTGGAATAATATATTGATTCGTTCCGTGTGTTTAATACAGTTGTCAAATATTATTATTAAATTCTATTTGTGTTAAATAAGGATTCCTTTCCTGCGCACGGTAAACAACATTCACCTGTATATGCATAATAATTCAATATTTATCTATCATATCAACTGTGTATAATTAGATAATCATGCATAATACATTTAAAGACCTGGATAAAAGTCATGTCAACGTAATATGGTCAAATGTTATTAACCACTTATATTAATGTAATTTTTGTTAGATCTAGAAGAAATTCAATGAATTATATATTTCATATTTATTGATAATGCGTTAATTAACACACTTCTTTGTATTTAATTATGTATTTCAGATGTATACATTAGATACATTTATGTAATATTATCATAAGAATTTAAATAGTTGTTAAATGTTCGCAAATTGTATACAATGAAAAGTATCAATCATAGTAATACTATTTTTAAAAATTTCAGGTTTAAATCATTGGATGCATGATCTTAATCAACTCGAGGAAGTATCCTGAACGTTTTATAACGAATACTTGGATCATGAAAAACAAGGAACGAAAGGTATACAATACAAAAATCAAAGGACATATCTGCTAAAACAGTGGATCTTTATTGTCACGTAGGTAAGTTCACTTCGACAATGTTAGTATCTTTTTTTTTTTAATGTTAAATCAACCCTCTGTAGACGCTGCTCTAATCATACAATAATTCAACTGTCTTTGGAATCCAATACGTTCAACTGTCTAAAAGGGAAATATGTCCCCGCTATCATTTGGATCAGACTTTGATTTATTCCCATCCCTTTTTGCTGGATCCGTCTTTTCCTATCCAAGCGCTGGCTTTAGCTAGGGCCTTAGCTTGAACGATTTCTTGAGCCCCGGCGCCACCGTCCTCTCCAAGACCAACGATCACACCGTCTCCAATAGCTGCGGCTGCTGTTGTTTTCGCGGCCGCCGAAGCTTCCAATTGAGCGGCGTCCGTGTCTTGGGATGCGGAATTAGCGGATGCTTCGCGGGCAGCTCTACCTTCGATTTTGGCGGCTACTTGGGCCTCGTTGGTCGCGGCTTGTTGGGCACTGTCGGCGTCGGATGCCAGCGAGGCTGCCCTGCCGGCTTCAGCCGCGGTTGCCTCGGACGATTTAGTTGTCTTCGCTTGTGCACCGGCTGCGGCCGCTGAAAGGCCTGCAGCTATTTGTCCGAGCGATCTCGAAACATCGGCGATTTCTAATGCCCTCTCGGTTGCGGCTGCCTCGGCGGCTGCTGCGGCGTTCGCGCGTTCCTGGTAGTTGCTGGCGAGGTTCTGCGCTGCTGTGGCTACCTGGGCAGCGCCTTGAGTTCGTTGAAGGGCGGCTTGAGCGACGGAGCCCGCTGCCTCGGCACGGCTCGACAAGGCAAGCTGTTCGGTTTGAACTTCCAGGGCGGCTTGAGCTAGAGCCTCGGCCTTCTCTTGTAACATCAACGCTTGCTTAACAGCCGCGGCTGCTTTGGCCGAAAGGGCCGCCGATCTCGCGGTTGTTTTTACCACAGCATCAGCGAGATTCATCGCGGATGCTTTCACCAAAGCCGCAGCCTTCTCTTCGGCCGCGGCGCTAGCTTTGGTTTTTCCCAGAGAAATGTGCACCAGCTTGCCGAGTCCCAACATTGGCGCACCGTTCTCGTGTCTGATCGCGCTGGTCATCACCTTCGATAGCAGCATCTTCTCGAGCGAGTGGCCATCCTTCTGGGATAGCATTGAATGATCATCGTCGATGGAAGCGCCCACGAGGCCCCAAGTGAGCAGGGACGTCACAAGTATCGCTGGGATCTTCATGTTCGATAGAACTCCGCAGATTGGTGCCGATTATTCGGAGAGACCAGGTTATATACGGGCTATCGCAATTGTATAAACATTCTGGGTATTACTGTGTTGTTTGGAAATATTTTCTTACCCCCGACACACGGGTATATCTTCATCCTCGTTGTCGCACGTCCCGCACCTCTTCTTTTTCTTCGTGTTTACCTTTAATCGGTAGTATTGTCAGGTGTGATTTGTTTTTTCATCGATCACGTGTAAAATATTGCTTCAGTGTATTGTCGTTCCAGGTTAAATATTTAGTATAATAATAAGGGAATCGAAACGGATTGTTGTTGCTGTTTCAGTTCATAGAGGGAGGCGAATTTTTATCATTGTTGGATGTTGTTCGTTGATCGTGTATAGAATGATTATTATTAGACGTTTTGTTATGGATAATGATCTTCATTCTTCTTTTCATTTCTTTGAATAGCTTATCAAAGAAACGTGGCTCGAAATTTAACGTAATCTTTGTTACAGATACATACATCCCATAGCCATTTTGATGGAAATGTTTTGATACAAATTTTAGGAAGTAACTGCTGTTTTTCTGATCGCTGAATTTAATCTATTTAAATAAGATGAACCGTGAATATGTCAAGTTATTTAAAGTTCAAGTAAGGGGTTCCAATAGAAAGTAATCTTTCAAGGCTGATTATGAAACAGGAGTTTTTAATATTTATTAAAAATTTACATGTCGAATAATGAACTTATTTTTACATTATACATAAATTAAAAATTATGTTTCGGAAAGGTATTTTATTGTTGATATTTCAGGGACCTTAATGATAACATTTTTTCAGTACTTCGTAAACAATTTATTTATAACATTTCATGCATTTTTATTCTCATCGCTGCATTGCCAACTATTAAATTCTAATTTTATAACAAATGGAAGAATTTTATAAAAGAGTATTTAAAAATATACATTAGAGGATACTTAACAAATTATGTATAAAAAGATTACAATCATTATCTTACCAAACAGTTTGTATGGAAGTTTTGATAATAATTGATCAAACCATTTAATTAGTTTAACGACATAAAGCAACATTAAATGTTGCTTAAATTTTCAAAATTCTTACGTTCATTAATTTCGTTTTAAGTTATTTCTACATGATTCAAAGATTTTTTTGTCTTGTTAAAATTTTTTTTTATAATAATTACTTCATGAAACATATTAGATCTTATCAGATCATTGTTTCGAAAGGTAGAAATATCAAAAAGAGATTTCTCTGACTAATAAAATAAAAAGAAAAAAAAATATCTTATGAAACGAATAACTTTATTAAATATGTATCTCTTATGCATAGGTTGACAGAAGTTAGAGGGATTTGGAATGCAGGAAGAAATCAATTCGAAAGAAAGAAACGTTCGTCGGGTTGCTACGACAATTTATTTCCGCTAATACATTACACGGACGAATCTCAGCTGTTTTTAATCATTCATATCTGTCTTCATAATCATTCCCGGTAAATCGATCATATTTAATGAAATTATTCGATAAATAATCGCGTCTGTATCAGATGACAACGATCGTTAATCATGTTTGCCTCTTAACTCGCCCCTAAAAAAAACTGCTGGCTAATATTCTCGATCTTCGTCAACTCCTTTAGACGGACCCGGACTTCCATCCTTTGACTTGCACCTCTGATTTGCTCGAGCTGATCTGTTTCGCCCATGATGAAGCTCTGGATGCAGCATCAGCTTCAGCGGCAGCCACCGATTGGATAATGGCCAACAAGGTTTGAAGTCGTCCTACAGCGGTACCTTCAGCGTTCGCTGCTTGACCTTCGATTTTCACAGCGTTGGAAGATTGAGTCGTGGCACCGGATTGAGCAGACAGTGCCTTTTCTACCGCGTTTCTAGCCCGTGCGATTGCAACTTGCGCGATTGCGGCAAGTTTGGTAGCCAAGGCTTCTTCCTTGGCCGCGAGTCGAGCTTTGGCCAACAGTAGAGCCGCTGCCTTCGCCGCCATCTTTGCTTTAACTTCAGCTTCAGCGGCGGCTTTAGCCTCGGCGGCTTGAGCCTTCTTGGCGATGATCGAGTCGGCATTGGCCTTAACCTGGGCTTGAGCAGCAGCCTCGGCTGCGGTCGCCGATGCTTGCGTTGCTGCCTTGGCGGCAGCTGTCAGCTCGGCTGCCCTCCTAGCAGCAGATACCAGAGCCTCGGCAGCCTTCGCGGCTGTAGTCAATCTTTGACGCGCGATCTCGCTCAGTTTGATGGCCTCCTCGCGTTTGGAGATTGCCATCAAGATGGCTGCCTTGGCTCCAGCCTCGGCATTCTCGGTATCGGCGGCTTGCGAAGCCGCTGCCTTAGCTGCGGTCCGCGCGGCTGCACCCAATTCAGTGTTCAATCCTACACCCTGTCCTGCTCGGACCACGTTCAATGCGTCTTGCACGGATATCGCTCCCGCATCCGATGCATCGCCTCTCACACGTGCTGTTCCGACCTTAATCGATGACGACGATGCTGAGGATTTCTCGAGGCCATGGCTATTCTCGAGTCTCACCCCACGGCCCTCGGCCAGCCCCCAGACGAGCAGAGACGTGACGAGTAATGCTGGGATCTTCATGTTCGACGCAGCTTCGCTGATTGATGCCGAACGGGACGATCACCGTTGGTTATATACCGTCACGACAATTGTGAAAACAACCGTTGTTATTCTTTTTTCGACTAAATTGTTCGACCCGCTTGCCTCTAACCTGGTGAAATATTATTCCAACGAATCGGTGGGAGAGGAAGGGACATTTTTTGCTCGTTCTTCTTGATTATGGTTTATTTAAGTGTTTCAGACCATGGTGAGGACTAATATATTTTTTTTCTCTTTTAGGTCTTTGGGAGGAGATGCTTTGTTTCTAGCTGATGGAGAATGGATGAGAAGGGGTTTTATGGCGTTAGATGGACAGGTGTTTGAAAATAATGAGTGATATTCGGTATTTGAAATTTAAAATAGGTAATTATTATTCTATTTTATTAGGTATATTATTCTTTTATTGATACAGACTTCATCTAATCAACCCTATCTATGAGGATTGAAGATTTTGTTAAAAATCTTTGCATTCTTTGACAAATTTCTCTTTGTAAACATATCTTCTGTTTCTTCGATGCCGTTCCCTCGACTATAAAGAAATTTATATTTATGTTTGCTCAGTAAAGATCAATATAGGAATTCCGTATTTGCACTAAGCCACGCGATCGTACTCCAACGCTGGATTTGATTAATTAATCTTATGAGTGTTTATACTAAAGGGTAGTCTATCTTACAAATAAAACGGACACGTGTGTAAACAACATAAGGAATATCTTCATTCTTCACAACGATATTTTGTTTTAACAATTGTAAGCTGGTACAACTTAATTCGTGTTGTCTTTCAATATTGGAACAGATGCGTTGATGATAATCCGGTGTAATTGAGTAACTTTTAACGATAATGGATTAGATTGATAGGTGTTACTATTTCTGGGCTAATAAAATGATGCATTTTTGCAGGTTTATTGACAATTTTTATTACATTATTGCATATTATTAGGCCTACCATTTGTAACAGTTATTAATTATAAAAGGTGATCACTTGGGTATAAAGTTGAGATTAAAGTAATTGTACACATAAGATTATTATTCATCACACGTAAAATTTAATAAACCAATACTGTGAATAATTTTTCTTTCTCTGTAAGATTAATATACTATAAAGTAGTGTTTATGGTGACAGTTATTTATATTAAAGAGGATTATTGAAAACCATAAATTCCTATCAGAATATTATTTAAAAGTTATGGTTATAAAAAATAAATGCTTATATCTTGTTTATAATTTTCAGGTATTTATTGAAGAACAGTTTCTGAAGCAAGAATATGTCAACGTTTTGTTAATTGACAAAGGACAATTCTATCAAAACCATGGAAAAGGAAGAAAGAAAGACATTCTTTATACTGATAATCATTTATTTAATTTCGAAAGAAAAATATGAACATAATAGTCAGAGCTTCGTACAGAGTACCATCTGATTAAACGAGGAGAAATGGGAGCTTTAAGAACAGAATACCCGAGAGTCTAATTTTCCAGTTCATCATCATACAATACAATTAAAATTGAATTTCATCTCTTGTACGAGAATACCGAAGAGGCAACGCAAAGGAACAACAACCATAGGGCTTTGTACATGCTAAACCAATTTATTTTCATCGTTACAATCTCTTTCTATAGGCATCATTGACACGTTATGTTATTTTTTTTTTCCTCTAGCGAAATATCTAAATTGCATTTTCTACAACGCCCAAGTAGCATTGTTCAAACTTCTCGTAACTCGAGACTCGTTCAGCTCCCTAAAGGAATCCCCTCTTTAATGTGACCAGGAGCCGCTGCTTTCGCTATGGACGTTCTTAACGTCAACCTGTTTAACGTCAACCTCGATCTTCTCCTCCTTAGACGATTGCCAGGACGATTCATGTTTAGGAATGATCACTTTCTGCGGCACCTTCACGATTCTCTTCGCTGAGTCGATGTTGGCCCCTATCACAGCGGCTTCATTGTTCCTGGCGCTGGACTTGGCAATTGCCTGTGCCTTCATCGATAGACCGGCGTCGATCTGTCTGCTCTTTTGATCGATGGCGGCGATCAATTGGGCAACCTCGTTTCTTGCTTCAGCTTCGGCGGCGCTATTGGCACCATCCCTAGCGGCCACTTTAGCGGAGGCGAGAGCTGCCATGGCTGCTCTGGCTTCAGCTTTCGCGGCTGTTGCCTTTGCGAGGATCATTACAGCGACTCTGTTGGCTTGCTCTGCTGCTTTCGCGGCGGATGCCGCGGCTGCAGCTTTGTTGGCTGCTTCCATTGCCTTCTCCTTGGATTTAAGCGAAAGGGCAGCCTGTACCTGTACAGCCTTCGCGGCTATCGCGGCTTCGAGGGCCGCGGTCGATGCAGCTTCGGCGGCCGATCTCGCGCCGCTTGCAGCTTCTTTAGCCGCGGCAGTGGCTTGCGCCGCGGTTGCTCTAGCCTCTAACTGTGCGTTTTGCTCTGCTGTTGCAGCTTCCTCGGCGGCCTTCGACTTAGCAGCAGCCTGGGACTGCAGCATCGCGGATTGTTCGCTCAGCTTCGCCGTTTGATCGGCCAAACCTCGTGCCTTAGCCGCGACACCCGCGGCGGCTGCCGATTGAACTGCGGCTTCCTTCTGCGAGGCTTCGGCTACCTGTCCAGCTCGGAGACCTGCCTTCGCGGACACCGCAGCCGACATGGTGATTGACGCGCCACCTTTTGCCATCTCGAGTAACGGAATGCCCTTGCCACCGTGGTGACCATCGCTGGCGGACACGGACCCCCAGACGAAGAGGCACGTTGCGAGCAGTGCTGGAATCTTCATGTTCGACGACGCTTCGCGGATTGATGCCCGGCATCGACCAACCAACGACTTTATACCGTCACCGCCAATTGTCCAAACAATCCCCCACGTGTCTGATTGTGAACAACATTCGATAATATTGTTTCAGGAATCATCCCGCTTGGATCTCCGAACGCGCTGGCCGTGTTTTGTTAAGTGCCACTACCTAAATCTTGCATCGTGAATGGAGAACGGTTGGATGAAATTTTGTAAATCGACACCAGAGAGATTGATGTTTGCGTGACCTTCGTGGACGATCCGCGACAGGCGTCTTGAGAGGGCTGAGAATTATTTTTCTGGTAAAAGAGGGTGAATAGCATTGATTTGATGAAACACATGAGGAACGATTGAAATTTTTGTAGCGTAGACAAGGGTTTTTGTTTTCTAGAATGATATATTTGTTTATACTATTTTGGTATAGTCTCTTTGGATACTTTTTATGCGACGAAACGAGAACGCAGATGGTTCAAGTCTTTTTTTCTTTTTTAAAATACAATTTTGATAAGAAGACAGATTTACCAGTGTAAAATAACTTTGTTTATTGAGATTATAGAAGTAAAATAGTTTCATTATTTTCAGTATCACGAAATCAAATCTATTCATCCATAAATTCATATTAATATGTCTTACTTATAATACTTATTAAAAACTATAGGATTTTGTTATGTGTACTATACTAACATTGAATCCTTTTTTAATACTTTTCGAATATAGAAAATCATTGTTTTATGTTTCTAACTATCTGCTGAGTATATTAGCAATTTCCAATGCCAAATATTTCAATCTCTAACTTATCTTAAAGGACATGAAACAATAAGATATACAATATTTTTTAATATATTAATTTTCTCAGGTTGACAAATAAGACCAAGCCATACTTTTTCAACAAATAATTTTATTGATAAACTTCAATCACATCGTAGCGTACAGTATCTTTTTTAATTATTCTAAATTAAAAATATTATTTTCAGATTCTACAGTATTCTACAACATCTAAATCTTCCAGAGAGAAAGAAACTTTCTATAAAGGGACTGAAGGGAAAGAAAAATAAAAGAACATCTCCATTGCTTCAATTCTATATTTATCAATTTTCATATCTCATCTATGATCATAAGGTATCATTTCCCTCTATTTTTAAATTATCCCCGTACATTTAATCTCGTTAATGGAGATTCTTCGCAACACCATTGACCGCTTCCTTCAATTCTTTAGCCTGTGCCAAATTGGAGTCAGCAGTCTCTCCCAATCCAACGATAACTCCATCCCCGACAGCTCCGGCCGCCGATGCTCTAGCTGCAGCTTCCGCTTCGATCATGGCCGCCTCTACATCCGATTTCGCCGAAGCAGCCATCACGTCTCTAGCCACCAGGTTGGTTTCCGCGCCTAGGACATTCGCTTCGTCGAGTGCAGCCTTCTGCGCGGAATTCGCGTCCTTAGCGAGCGTTCTTGCGTTTCTTTGTAACTTCTCGAGCTCCTCGCTTGCAGCCGCCGCAGACCCAGAGACTTCAGCCGCTCTGATTGATTTTAATTTAGATTGATTGGCAATGTTCTTCGACTTGGTAGCTAATTCAATCGCGTAGTCAACAGCTCCTTCTACACCGGTTGCTATTTTCTCCGCATTTCTAACCTCGTCCAAAGCATGCACCTGAGCGTTGGTTGCAGCTTTCGAGGAGATTTCAGCTTGCTTCAAAGCGATACTCGAAGCGACGGCTGCGGCTTTGGCGTCACAGGACGCCTCAGACCCGGCGACGATTGCCAGCAGAGCGGCCTTTGCTTTGGCAGAAGCTTCTGCTCGGGCAGCAAGAGCCGCTTTGAGCGCCTTGACAGCTTTCTGAGATGCTGCACTAGAAGCTGCAGCGGTCTTAGCCGCAAGTTGCGCCTTCTTCCGTAATTCTTCGTTAATTACCGCGTCTTCTTTCGCTATAGCTCGCTTTACGATGGGAAGGATATTGGATTGTATTATAGTACGAGCTTCAGCCTCGAGTTTCGCCTTCTGTATCGCTTGCGCAGCCTCCTCGGACTTGGCCTTGATCTGTGCACGAGCAGCAGCCAAAGCGTTCGCTTCCGCCTCTTCCTTGGCCTTTATTTCCGCTAAAGCGTTCGCCTCCGTCTTCGCCTTCGCCTCGGCTTGCTTCAGCGCTGCCGCCAGTTCCTTCAACTTCCGTAACGCATCCGCAGCTTCTTTCTCAGCCTTCGATCGAGCTTCCGATTCCTTTCGGGCTCGAGCTTCGGCTTTGATCTTTTCCTCCTTCAACGTCTTTATCTCCTTGCTGGAACTCGAAGACTTTGTCTCCGTGTTCTTCGTTTCCTTCACGATGACTTTCTTCTCCACTTCTTTCCCGCCCTTGTTTTCATCTTTCTGCCTCACATCGTGCTCCGAGATCTCCACTTTCTTCACAGACAACTGCTTTCCTTCGCTCTCGTCCTTTCCTTTGATGTCCACTGACGATGACCTTTCCTGTCTAGACTCCACCTTCCTGGAAGAAGAAGAGATACTGGCCCCGGAGGATTCTAAATGAGCCGATCTTATGTTTCGATGCTCGATATTCCCGAGTTCCTCCGCGGATGTTGAAGAACTTGACCACGATGTTAAATGATGCTCGTCATCGCTTCTCGAGGCGGTAAGTCTGGTCGCGCGTACCGCCTCTTGATTTATCAGAGCCCAAGTGACGAAACATACGACGAATATCTTCATCGTCGATGGAGTAACGTGCATTGATCGCGGTTTTCGCGATTCGTCAATTATATACCGCGACGAACAGTTGTAATAACACCGGTGTTTTCAAGCGACAGACGCGAGGGGTCGTCTGGGTGGAAAAATAGGAATCTACATTTGTGTCCTCTGTAACATAAATCCTTTTTTTTTTTTTTTTAATTTCAATCATATACATATTTAATTTAACAATTTGGCTATTGATTTTGGGAAATAGAAGGAATATTTATTATCGTTTTTCTTTCATTTTAGGAAAAAAAGGAAGTTATTGTACATTGGCTTCGAAGATCTGATGTATTCTTTGTCGACGCGTTTAAAATTCATCGTTCATCTACTGGAACACAAGAACTGTTATCGAGACGTCAAAGAATTTGAAAAGTGGGTTGGTAGCCGTACTGAAGAACAATTCGCAGCTCGTAGCCTGAAGAGTTCTGAAACGGACACCTCCACGTGTTTTATCATATACTGTCCCGATGTCTGGCACTTCCTTAAATAAAGCTCCGTGTAATAACAACGTTGCAGACAGTCCCACCCCACTACCGAACGTCTTTTTTGGTATGTATTGTTTTCTCTTTGCCTCGTTGCAATTGTATTTTTTTTTCTCTTCAACATTTTCCTTGCAATCCATGTGAGTTCAATCTTTAAAGTTTCTTTTTTTTTTATAACGCTCAAGACGTGTTACACATATAATGGAAAATTTTTCAAAATCGAAAAGAAAGAGTGGACCGAAGACGAGGTAAAAAACAAAAAATCAAAATCATACTTCAAAATTACAAATATTATAAATTTGAAAAACTTTATTATTATTTTAAGCTTCTTACAGTCTTTTATATGAACAAATTATAATGATAAATTTTCAAAATTTTATATATTTAAATTTTAGAAAACGAATAGATTTTTAATCTTATTTATCGAATTATTTATTTTACAAAATTCTTATCAATATTTTTCCCGTATACTGTATTTGTTTTCTATTGATACTCATTTTACTAGAAATCAGAGCAACCAAAAAGAACCGTAGTCTTTCTGTTCACATCACTTATATACGTTCACGCTGTTTACTGCGTTTACCTTCGGCCCACGGAGTGGGAGTTCTTTTATTCGAATGCGTTCAATTTTTATTGGCAAAAAAAAAAATTGTTTAAAATATTTTAACAAATTCTAAAAATACATGTAACACTTTGACATTTACCTCTAAACAGAAGAAAAAGTTGCCAAGTCTCTGTTCGTCTTGTAACATATTGTATAATCTTTTTTTTTTATTTTTAGATAAAAAGAAAAAAAGCACGAATGGTTCTGAATCGCTGTAACGATCAACGTGGTTGTCAAGCATCGTTGTAAATCCGGAATGTCAGGTTCAACGTAAGTTCCAACCAGTTATCTGCCTGGTAACATCGACGAAAGGTCTCAGAAAAGGTGGAGTCATCGGTGACCAATATTAATTCAGACAAACAATTAAAAAGCGAAGAAAGAAGAACGTTCGGAATACGACTATATTTTCTACATGAATCGGAGAATCTCTGGTGTCCGCTATAAATTCCCTTTCACCGACACAGGGAACGACGTTAGTTAACGTTAACGTTGTCAGAATGAAAAATTCATCCAGGTATGTGAGCACCTGTGCGGGTGCAATTCAACTAGATCGGAACGTTACCCACAATGCAACGATATCCGGTTACTGGCCTCTGTAAAAAAAAAAAAAAAAAAAATGCATTAGCCGCGTATCCGGCACGAAGATATATTTGTTTTTATCCGACTTCGTTTGTTCGCACAAATTATTTCACTGCGTTCGTTTGAGCTGTGAACATGCACTTCCGCAATTTTTTTTTTTATAAGAATTATAATGGTCATGTTTCAGGAGAGCAATGACCCTGTATCACCTGTTAGGATGTTGACTACTGTAGGGGTCATTGGTGGTTTGCACCACAAATTGAATACAGTAGAATTATGAAGAGAAGCAATATAGAGAAATATTAGTTTGAATAGAGTAGAATATTGAACTAATAATTATATCAATATTATATAACAATGTGGGGATCCGAGGGATTGCTAGGTAAACTAGTAACCGGTACGCTGCAAAATTGGAAAGTTTATTCTAGAATGTTCTCCAACTGAGAGAAATGAAATCAGCAGAATTTACTGCTGTATAAATGCAGTGTATGATTTTACACTGTAGTATTCTTATTGTTTCCGTGAACCACGTAAGAACTTGAATAGTTTAGAAATCAGAGTCATATATTACTATTTAATAAATTCTGAATTATTAATAATTATTGGTAGTAATTTTACTTACTACTAATGATTATTAATTACCAATTAGCCAACAATTAATAAGTTTCTAAGCAACGAATTTGATCTATCAGTTTAATTGGATATTAATCAACAGAAAGCGTTGGTTTGTGAGTGATAGATCGGTGTGCCAGTTAAACGATATCTGGTTACAGATCAGTCGGATCTTATCATAGCTGTTTAACTTGTGAAACTAGGGCAACGGTTAGATGTTATCTAGCCGGACGTGTGTCTTCAAAAAAATTTTGTCCCGAGATTTCGCGCGTTTCTCGTTTTACACGTTCTACGCGTGGTCGTCGATCGTGAAAAGGTGAAAGCAGATCGCGTGGAATAATCCTTGAATAGTCACGACCATATTTCTTCGATTTTTTCCGTTCGTTCCTAGACACAAAGGCGTCGCGTGAAATCACCGACAAGAAAACTGATTTTGCAATCGATCCCACCGTTCATCGGTACCTTCCTAATACGCGTTGCACATTTCAATATATATATATATAACCGGTATTGCGTTTCGAACAACGAATATCATTTTTAATCAGCCGTTTAGAATCTTAAACGACGATATCTTTGATTAAAAATTGATTTACATTTGACATTTTTTTTTACCTTATCAAACCTCATGCTTTCCCTGTTCAAAGATTTACTTTTTAACACATCTGTATAGTATACGTATATTTATTTAATATCCACCTGAAAGAACGAAAATATTTCAACAACTGAATGAACATTGTCTCACGCGACAGAAAAAAATACAGTATTTTTGTAAGTGTCATTACAAACCTGAAATACTAATTTAAAAAGAAAAGTCAATATGCGTTAGCATCTAAATTAAGCACGGAAGATACTGTTCCATAATATTCCATCAAAATATTGCTAATATTATTAATCGTTTGTTACTAATTAGCACAATGGTAAAGAGCTATTCTAAGAATACAGTTTCTCCATTTAAGTAATTACTAATTTGTCAACATTGTCTCTGTTGCGACAGCCTATTTCGCGATTCAATTACACCAGCTATCCAGTTAAAATTGTGCCCATCCTTTTCCGGTTCATCTTCTTGTTAACTCTTTTCACCGGAGACACTCGGCTAGATTTATTGTTCCAACTTATTGCATGCTTGTTATCACTTCATGAAATTGCACTTTGGATTGCTATGAGATCATTGCGTTAACTAAATGAAATCCCTGTGAATGAAACCATTTCCAGGAATATAATTACGTTTTAGGAATACGATATGTTAAAGAAATATGTGCAAAACATGTTAAAATGATTTTCCATGAAACAGAATGAATGACAAATCTGACTTTCCCACCAGACAAACGTTCTTCCGTGCTTCAATGTCAAAAGAAACGGATAATAATGTGTAAAACTTGCGTTCTATTTTTTTCTGTTGCCAAGGACATGTTGTGATTGCATGAATCAGTTGGTATATAATAAAAAATATTCAATGTCACTTGTAGCAAAACCACTTTGCTGATTGTTACAATATTAATAGTAATATTATGCACCCAAACGCATGTCTCACTAATATACATGTTAAGGCACTGTTGCTAATTAGCTGGTGATGACAAGAAAGTATTATAGAATGAAATTACGATGATATTAATTGTACCCGTTACGAGTAACCTGAGAAGTTTCACAGTGCCTAACAATGAAGTAATAACAGAATTTGAATAATGCCAAGGGCAAGTTACATGATTGCTAGGTGCTTGATTGGTGGTCAGAAAGCCAGCATTGCATTTACGGATCCTGTCCCTTAATTGTCTATCAAAGGATTCATTTTGAAGAACAATATGCTCTTTCGACACAACGCTATCTCTTTCAACAGAATAGACACGATGCTTTCTAATAATACCAATGGTTTCTTTTTTCATAGCTGATGGAGATATGGTACATTAAACCGTTTGATCAAAGTTAATGACCACATTGTCTTCTTGTGCAAACATCTTTACAAAACTTCTCATTTATTTTTATTGAAGAAATTCTGATTTACTTCCATTTACTTTGTTTATTGAAACAGAACTGGTAGTTCACACACAAAGAATACTTCTAGTAAAGTATTTCCTCTGAAAATTGTTATAGTTTGATAGAGAATTCTAAATTAATAGAAAACATGAAATATCAATTAGAAATTGATCACTTCACTTTTTAATCATATAATGTTTCTAGTGAAAGCTACTTTTACCTAATAACCATTTAACACTGATTAAAACAGGGGGACGTTTTATAATTTAATAAAAAGAAGACAAATGCGTTTGTTTTATAGAATATATACATATTTTATTTTACATCCTAAATACATGTTACCACGTTATTCTTGTTTCCAGCGTGTAAATGTTAATCCTAGTTTTTCTTAACGATACAAATTAAATACATACAAGCTCGAATGGTAATCTAATTCTAACGTGTTTATTATACATACACTGTCCGTCCATGAGTCACTGGACACTCTTTAAAACAGAATACTCTTTTTAAAATTGGACCAAATGAGGAGATTTTTTGAGAGCTATAAAAATTAATACACTAAATTTGGTCCAATTTTAAAAAGAATATTCTGTTTTAAAGAGGGTCCGGTGACTTATGGGCAGTAGTGTATGTATTTGAAATAAGAATAGCTAACTTATTAACAGAAATATTGTTAGGTAACTACAAACACTTGGGTTAAAATCTATTATTTATTAGAACAATAAATCTCGAACTGAGTACCAATTTCTAATATAATACAGTCCTACCTCTCAACGTAACATTTACATAACATAAAAATATATTAACTCATTTAAGTGCTAACATAATATTCATATTTTATAAATTGTCCCAATTATCAAATCAGGTTTTACAATAAGAAATCTTTCAAAGAAAAGATAAAATAGCATACTGAATATTTTTATACAATATAAATACATGTTTCAATACATGTTAATATTTTTACATAAAATTCTAACGTGCAATGTTTATTACAATCTCCGGTTTTTAATGCGAATCATACCGTGCACTTTACAATATCGATGTAAAGAATTTTATTACATTATACAAAATCAAATTTCTATTATTTGTATTAATAGATTTGACATAAACGCGTCTAATTTCAATAGAACAATCTACATTCGTGTATTTAAAAAAATGCATATGTTTCATGATTTTGTTATTGAAAACACGGTAGAAAGATTTTGGTATTATTACAAAATGTTAGGTATGTAGGAGAAGAGATAATGTCATATATCCTAAAAGAGAAATATGAATAATGAATGCCTTCCAGTAAAACTTTTTAATCTAACAAAGAAGATTCGTAGGGTATACATTTAATGACTAGTGTTTTATTCAAATAACTTGCCTATAATTTATATTGTATGTAAGTTGGAATAATTTAACTGAAAGTATATATACATGCATTATTTACATACATATATATGTATATGGTATCTTAGGTTAAAAAATTATTTAAACTGATCTTCTGTACATCTCTTTCAAAGAGAACATTTCTGAAAAGTATCAGTAAATAATTTTCTTACCTAAATAACTTAAATATTTATTATTTCATAAATATTTTTGTATGTACAACTTTGAACCAAGTTAGGTGGTACAACATGAAATTCTCAATTTCTTTTTTTTTTCTTGATAAAACATTATAAACATTGTCACTGTTCATATAATCGTGTTTAATACAATCGTAAACAATACTTTGGTATTTTAAAATCGTATATATCACCTAACACAATTCACAGAATTTATAATCCTTAGTACTTCCAAATATACTTATAAATAATAGACTAGCCAAGATTAAGATTATGTAAAGTTTATCCTTTCATAAATTTTTAATGAAAACAAATATATGGTATAAATCAATATTAAAGGATAAGTTGAAAAAGTTTAGTTGTACTACTATAAATAATATTGTATTTAAAGCAAAATGCTATACACTATTTATTCACAGCCTAGTTTGTCGATCTGGAAGACTTATTATGCATATTTTCTTCTATGATAATACATCACTTCTCCTCCTATCCTATACAGTGTTACCTTGAAATTATGAATAAGAATGTTATTCAATATGTTGGAATCGTTCTTGCCAAATGTGAGTCCTGTGTTGAACAGTTAAAACAGGATTAAGAACACGTTCTATACAATTAATACGACCTCTGAATCGCTCTCTATCTCTAGCCATCTCCTCCCACGGACCTTTACGAGCCGCGCGATACGCATAATCCCACTGTACCATTACGTGAACAACTGGATTTAAATTAAATTTAACCTATAATAAAATTTTAATTATTTATCAAATCGAAATTATGGTAAACAGTTCTAAAAACAGATCATTACTTTTTGAGCGGAAATAATAGATTTTTTATCTTCATCTTCGCTGTCCTCTGTATCCTCGGTATCACTTTCATAAGTTTCAGAACCAGTTTCAAAGACTATGCAGTAACTGTCCTCTGAATCTATAGAACTTTCTGATATTAAACGTGGCCGGAAAGTATTTTTTTGAAAATTGTAATCGTTCCTAATAAAATCCTGATCAAAGGTACCAGTGTCATTTTTGCACTCGTGTATACTTATTATTTTTGTAGAAAATTTAGATCTTTGATCAACGTGTCTATGAGTTTTTGGTTTTGGAAGTTTTTTAAGTTGTACATCAGCAAACGTATAAGTTGCTGGATTAATTGTTTCTTTTATAATATACGGTGTAGGTGCTAATCCATCCACTGTATCTTCGTCTAAATTGAAACAGTCTTCTACTGTATCATACGTTTCAAGTTCTTCCCAATTTTTTAAATCATTTTGTATATCTAGTTTGAGATCATGTTTAGTACGCTCCTTTCTATGTCGTGTTTGGCTTACTCCAGAACGTCTAAGCTGTGATTTAGCCCGGCCCCTACCTCTGCCTTTTGCTATGGTATTTAATTTTCTTCTTTGCTTCGGTGAACATGATCGTTTCGTGAACAGATCAGATTCATCCGAATCTGTTCTACAAAACCGACCTGTTACACTACCGAAAACTTTTTGCCACATATTTGTTATTATATTTGACGTTGTTGTTGTTGTTTGTGGAATTGACTGTATTTTTTCAATATTAGAACTAGATGGTGAAAAATTAGTTTCTACAGTTGTGAATGTACTATCATCCATATCGTTACTAACATAATCAGAAAACTGTTCATTGTTAGCAATACTTGTATCGTACATATTTTCGCAATTATAATCATTACTCTTGTCATACATTTTATGTATATCTGTATTCGGATAAATACATTCAAATAATTCCTCTTTTCCTACTTTATCTGAATTTTGAAATGATAGTAGGTAATTAGATCTAGGTGTATCGTATATAACATTCTCCTTCATGATTGATTTCTTTTCATCAAATTTTTGCACGTCCTTATTTTCATTATCAGCGCACTTATAATTGAATCTTATACTATCTTTCGCATTTTCATTAAAAATTCTATCTACGTAAGACTTCTGTTCGTCGCATACATCATGATGAATACTTTCAATAATGTTTAAAGATTCTTTTACTTGGGCATTATGAATGTATACATTATCATTATTTAGTAGCTCCTTTTTAGTTGTCAAATTTTTATAAAATTCAGGCGAAATACCTTCATTGTGCACAACTGTTACAGATAACGGATAATTGATGTTTGTTATAAATGATGCAGGAACTTTGGAGACTTGTTCCCACAAAACATTGAAAACATTCAAAACACTGTGGAACATGTTTTCCTTCTTTGGATTCGACATGTTTCTTTTATCATTTAACGTATCATTCACTGAATACATCTTCTCTATTGTTATTTTTTCAAATAAATTTTTCATTAAATTGAAATCTCTTACAAGAGAACAAGAATCATTGTTAAACAACAAACAATGAATTTAAAAAACCAATCTATAGCCCTAATAGGCCACATATTTTCATTTATATACCTTACTCAACAAACTGGTACTCCTCTACAACCAATTTTATTTTTCATAAATGTTCTTTGTTTAGCTGTGAACAAAAAATGAAACATATTTAAAATACATCAATAATTTATTTCTTAATAAGTAACATAAAAATATTTATATCGATAATAAGTAAACGTTACAGGAATGTACATTAATTTTGTAATATATATACTTATAAATCGATACAACGTTTGCAACCATAATGTGAATAATCATGGATTTATCGCGTACATTCCAGAGAGTGACTAGTTAACATTTGAGTCGTAAAATAACAAAACGAGTATGAAATAATATTTATGATATTCGAATCGTCGTTATAATCGCTATCGTTTTATAATAAAAGTCTAACTGATAATTTGTTCTGCATACATACAACAAAGATAGCCTCCACAACCGTGACAAATACAATCACGTAGGAATTTTTCCTTACAATATGACAATTGTTTTCTCGCTGTATCACAATTTCCACCTTTAAACAAAGGATTTTCGATTAATTTAATTACTTCAGGCACAATAATTTCCTTCGACTTTTCAATAATTTGGTAAGATTCCATTGTAAATTCACACGTTATCGTATCACACATTTTGACGAAAACTGTTAAGCGGCCATTTTCAACTAGTTGATGTTCAGACTATCTGTAACTCATAACTCTAGAGGCGCTGCAGTAAATACAATTTGCATATACTTTCGGTTAACGAAAACATAAATTTAATTGTTTTTTTGTGGTACTTAAAATAGAAAGATGATATTATTTACGTAGAAATGAATCACCTTTCATATATTTTGTTTTTCGTAAAACATTGAACACAGTTTTAAGAAAGAAAATCATAATTGAATGTTCAAGGCCATACATATATGAATAGTAAAATTATGTAATTTTTCAATAATACAACAGTCTAATGAACTGATTCATACTTTAACTGATGAAATCTCTGCCTTCTTTGTGATAATCCTTTCACTTTTGCATCTGATGCAGGTTATAAACGACTTGCATTCATTTTATATAAACAATTTTAATTAGCAACAAGTTTTTATACCCAACAGATAACACGAATATAAAACCCAAATACATTCATGATTTCTATTAACTTTTATTAAAAATACTTTCTTTTAACTACTTATGATGCTATAATGTATTTTCATAGATGTAATAAATTTATAATCGTAATTTATTTTACATTAAATGCGTACAATACATAAAAAATAATAGAACATATACAATTTACTATCCGGAAATAAGAATCGTTTACAAGTACTGCAACCCAATACCAAACTGAAATTGTTGTAATACGTCGCTTCTGAGAAACAACAATGGCATAATAAAGTTCAATTCAACTCTTGCTATATCCCCAAGTTTCATCGCGATACCTCCACCCGCTGAACAACGAATATTTTCCGTAAAAATTTTCATGTTGTCTTTGTAATTATTATCTGAAAATAATAAAATTTCATTGAATCTCGTACACAAGTCAAACAACAAGTAAGGAAATTCAAATTTGAAAAGTTTCATACCAAACTTGAATGTGAAATTCGATACGTTTCCACCGTTGATAAAACCATGCAATTTGAACAAGTCACCAAATCCATTACGACCAGGCCTAAATGGCAGTGGTGTGTATAAGTGAAGTGCAGCTGCCCAATATGCATCGCCTCCTATTGAATAACCATCGTCTCGTGGTCCACAACCTCTCATTTCAAATCCTCTAAGATTCAATGGTCCACCCAAAAAGAATTGATCGGCAATATTTATCTTCATTTCATTATTGACTCCTCTAAGTAATCCAGATTGAAGGCCTAGTTGAAACGTCTAATAGCAAAATTTCTATAATTACAAATTGTACAGAAATTAACTCAGTTAATTGTAAATTGAAAGATACTTGCAAGACATTCGTGTGGTGTCCAGTTAGTTTGCACGGTAAGTTCATTTTTAACAAATCCGATATCTCCGCCAAGACCAGCTACTTCTGTTGAAAACTGTACAAGACTTCCCGAGGTAGGGAATATTAATGAGTCTCTTTTATCGATGGAGCAAATATGTCGCAATGCGGATTTTAAATTTGGACCGCACTGCTCTCGTACACGAAACGATGTTTGTTTGGAAGAAGCGATTTCTCTGTAAGCAGCTTCGTATTGTAAATTGTGCTTTAGTATACCTGCACCATCTGGATTGAATGCAAGGTCTACTAAAAAGCCTTTATCGTGTTGATTAAAACCAGACCATGGGAATCTATTTGACGAGTTAAATATACTACCAGTTAATCTGTAATCAAAAAGTAAATATGTTTAGTTACATGATCAACCAATATTAATTTTGATATTAAAATGAAAACAGTCTTGCATACACTGTATGAAGCCAACTGTTTACAAATGGTTTAACAACGGATACACGTATATTGGTTGAACTTTTTGAACCATAAGAATATTCCATTTGCAAACGTTCACCTCTTCCAAATAAGTTCGGTGCCTTTGCTTGAATAACAACAGAACCTTCATTGTTCCCAACCATCGTGCTAATTTCACCCGTTAAGCGTCTCATTTCGCGTACGGAAAAGGTGACCTGAAACAGAGTATACTTTAAGATTTCTTTCAGGAATAAATGCTAATTTCTAAACAAACGATTTATCAATGAACTGAAAGTAATTAAATCTGAGAAATTACTTATTGTCTGTTGAATTAGTGTGTAATTATATAGACCCACTTCAACGCCTTCTGGGGTAGCATCAGGACCTTGACTGGTGTCAATGTAAATTCCAATATTCTTGAAACATCCTAAGGTCCCTAGTTTTTCTCTAACTTTGGAGGCACGTAAAATAACATCATAAAAATCCTGAGCTTTAAAAAGTTCTGTCACTTGTGATTGTATTATATCATCCTTTGTTCTCATAAGCCCATCTATATGTATTTTGTCAACTCTTACCTAGTTTGAAAAATATTAATATTTAATTTATAATTCATACACAAATCAAAGTATCAATATATAAAGTAGTAAATATACTTTCAAAGAATGAAGATCAATATGTTTTTCCTTTGTTGTATCAAATAAATTCTTATTTTTACGAAAACTTGCTGACTGAAAATAAAAATTTTCAAGTTATTTTAAATTTTCAAACTGATAAGAAATGTAAAAATGTTTTGCAATGAAAAAGTTAATTGAATATCATTACTTACAGGATTATTTTCATTTGAAGTTTCATTCATATTTCCAGACATCATTGATTCCTAAAACGAAATAAACATGCAAGACATTGATGAGAAATTTTTTATTTAAAACATTAAAAATGGAAAAATATCATAAATGTTTAATAACATTCTATAAAATTAAGAAAAACACAAGCTTAATATAAAGTAATAATATAATATCTAAATAAAACATCAGGGTTTAATAAATTATTATTAGAAATTACTTCATGCTGCAAATTAATGACTTTAATTTTAGGTTATTCTCTAATTTTCTAAGAATAAGCTTATACCTTTGCATGAACAGTTCCCATTTTTTTGACAATAAATTTTGATTATTCAAATTGAAAATCACATTAAAAGAATAGCAAATTTTGTCAGGTTTCTTTCAATACCTGACAAAAAATCGTAAATTTTTTAAATTAAATATTCGGAACGGTTAAGAACAAGCAGTGTAGCATTTCCTTACCGGTACCACAGAAAAAGTAAAGATAGACCAACCACCTTATGATAGTTCATTGTGGTGTTGGTACAGTAGAATGTGATACGAAAATGTATAATTCCCATAAGGTGATTCATCTATATCATACCTTATCAGTGACGGTAGAACCTCTTGGGATCTGTCGGTACAGTAGATTTCCCGCAATTCCGCGGGGCGTTTTAATATTTTAAAAGTCGAATACAGATCAATTTTTAATTTTCAAATTTCTCTGTTTAAATGTTTATACACAAGTGATGGGTGAATTCAAGGAAGGGGGGTCTCGGTACTGCACAAATTAATACGTTAATTATTTTAATGAAATTTAATGATTTATTCAAATATCTTTATCAGTTACATTGTAGAATATAATATACATATACATATATTAATTACATAAAAATAATATCCATATATTGATCAGGTATGGCAGTTGTATATATCAAAATGTCTTAATTGGAAGCATTTAGAAGTGTCATAGATTTGATAGAAGTTTTTATATTTAATTCATATACAATAGAGGTAGATTTTAGTACCATAAAATATAATTTTATTAAAACAGAAATAAATAAAATATATCATTATTTATTAATAGTTATTTGCCACCTTCAGTAATGAGCATAATAAAATAAATTCATCCTTGAAACTTAACTCCCACGTATTACAATTATTTACAGGAACTTAAGTAAAGGAAGACTTATGAATTTATTCATAAATTCCGATCTTAATCAACATAATAATAAATGTTGACTATAAAGTTCCACGAATAAAACAGTTAACAATGTATACAATTCTGAAGACAATAAATTCAATTATTCTTCTCCATAAGCCCATTCAAACAAAATTGATAAAACCCACACTATTAACTGAGTTTGTTGTTTATATCATAACAAACATCCTCATAAAGAATTTACGTATAATATCATTTAAATATCAGTAAAATTGTTACAAGTACTTTGTCTTATTTATAAGGAACGGAGTTGTAAGATTCACAATTAAAGCTTCGTTCTTCTCAGATCAATTTTTCATCAGTTCTAAAAATATATCACCATTGTAGCACAAATATGAACGCTACTATACCATTATAGTACTGTCCTTCTGTAACAATATACTTTCGTTATTTAATATTATTAATAATATTTCAGTTGTTCATTGATTCTATAATTGTCATAACGCAGCTGGTCCAACTCGTGAATGTGTAGGGGGAGGGGACACAGGACTCCCGTGAATTTCTAAATCAAAATCCGAACTTGATAAATTATTTCTCATGACTCTATTCCATCGATTTGCATTTTCATTTATTGTTGTGAAATGTCGATTCGCTTCTCTTTCATCGGCAGATCTTTCGCAAGCACGAACTGCTTCTTGTTGAATAATTATTTCATTAGTTATATATGCTTCACGTCGAATTCTATCACGTAATTTTGGATTTATATCGGGAATACACCACCGTAAAAGTATCATTACGAGAGCAACAACGTTCTGAAAAAACATAAATTGTAATAATTTAAGGATATAAGATTTTGTCTTACTGGTATATGTAATAATTATGTAATAATACCTCAAATATAACGACAAAAGCTAATCTAGCAGTTAATATATGCCAGAACGTAATTGTGTATTCATATTTATTTGGCGAATCTGGTGACTCTCTGTAATCTGGATATCTACATATGTCTACATGTTCATCGCCAGATTTAACTAATGGTCTAGTGTCATTTGCGAAATCACTTGTACTAAACTTTGAAAGAGAATGTTCTAAAAAGCCTTCTAGAGAATAATTCTTGGAAACAGTCATCCGATAAATTAATCTCGGTATAAAATTTGAAGTAAACGCTATAATAAATGCCTGAAATACATGTATACATTCAACATTTTGTTGCTTAACAAGAACGTAGTTTATAAATATGAGTACTTACGTTAGTTATAACAGACAATTTGGAAATGGAGTCAAGAATGCGGTACCATATACCTATATCTCTAACACGTTGCCCAACTGGCCTTCTATACATTGTTAATAATTTTTTGGCATCTAATCGCATTTCAAAAACATTATTCAATAATGCAAAAAACGGCGCTAATGGAAATGCAGCGACGAAAATAGTAACAAATCCATACTGCAAAACTACAGTAAATAACAAAAGTTAAATACAATATAATAAATACGTATATTTAAATTTTAACCGATTTAAATCATTACCCATTTCTAAATATTCTGGAAATAAGCTTCTTGGACCCCATTCCACCAACTTGTAATCTTTAATCCATTGAAGATATTTCCTAGTAGTAATTTTTTTCTTCCCATCTTTCGTTTTCATTCCGACGTGTACTTTTAAAGTATTTAACCATTTATAAAACAGCGGAAAAAGCATTTCTAATATTGTATTCATAGCTTGTTTTCCAACCATGATAATGCTTAACTGTATGCATAATTCCATAAGGCAACCCCCTGGACCACATTCCTCTTGTCGATATTTTTTAAAAAAGCGATTATAACCTCCTGGATAACCAACGAATTTTCCTTTAAAAAATGCTATATAAAAAATGGATGCATAATAATTTACGAATTCTAGTAAATATATTTTTAACGTTAAACTGTCGTCAAATTCAGTTTGAGTACGAGGGAGCTCAATCTGTAATGATATAAAATCAGATATTATACAAAATATTTCACTGTTATAACATTAACACATTTATATAGAATACCTCTGTCAAATATTCAGCCAACCAAACGTAAAGCCAGTTAAATACAATAATGCAGCACAAATTAATGCTAGCTGCAGTGGCTGAAGTAAAAAGTATTGCATAACTTGTTACCATAGGATGACCATAAACACTTAATGCAGTTAAAACAGACATTCTGTATAAAACAACTCCTAACACAGCAGCCATTGCCACTGCAATCTACAACACAAAGTATAATTTAAAAAAAACTATTTTGTTGCTGAAAAATAGTACTTGATAATAGTACTTTCATATAACACATAAACAAACCAGTAATAAAACAACGGAAAAACTGAGAATCGTAGCGGGAACTTTCATTTTCCAAAACGGTACTTTTGGTTCTTCTGTATTTGTAATAACGTTGAGCGACTTTTTCTTGATATGCGATAAACGTGCTAAGTACTGAGGTCGAGGATGTTCCTCTTGAGCATCCAAACCAGTCAAGTCCCATCTATGAGTTATTTCTACTGAATATCTTTTCCATAGTTCCAAGAATAACGTAGCTAATAATACAAAAAAAAAACGTAAAAAATAAAAACTCAAATCTAGTACTAATCATATTCAGCGGTAATCACGTACCCCATATTGACATGAATACAGAGAAAAGCACAGTAGATGAGTTATCAAATAAATATGTAATTCTTGCATGTAGACAAGTTTGTTTCAGATACCAATAACTACAAAAATAATCACACGGTGGACACATTGCAATAGTACTGTTCCCATTGCAAACATCTTCGCTTGGTTCATTAGAATATAAAGTTGCACAGCTATATATAAAACATAAAAGGCCAACAATGCTAGCAGGTATTAGCATGTGTGTATAGAATCCGAGCCAAGCGAAATAAAGCCCGATTTTTATACCAAAATACTCCTTGATATAATCCAAAGGCTGATAATGAAGACATTTTCTCAGACTTGCCCATTCTTTATACAGAAGATATCTCATAGAATCTGGTGCTTGTAGATCACCCTGAAAAGAAACAAAATATTGTATTTTAAACAAATCAACACAGGGCTAAAAATAAAGTCTTATAAAAATCTTTTTAGGCATTTAAAATTCGCAAACAGCAATAAATATCGTCCTAACAACTTGTTTTGATCTATACTGTTATAAATTTTATGATTGCAGTAAAATTATATACTTTGTGGAAACGATAGTACGGTAGGGTGTTAACGGTACTTTTATTAGTCATGCAGGTATAAGGGACAAGTAAGTACAGCCCCCAAGGCGGAGAGCTTGTCATTATTCTTGGATCATTTAAAACGCTTTTTAGAAGAAGATTATGATACCCTTCTTTCCTACTTATAATAAAATGCGATACATTGCCAGAGCTTTTCTAAGAAACAGAGGAATTGATATCATGTCTTAAATAATCAATGTTTCATTCGATAAATATCTTTCCTATTATAAAGATTCACGCTTTGTTGAACTACTATATTTACAGTTTGCAAATTGAACACTGACATTAATACCTTTTATAACTTTTCTAATTTATTCAATGTTAAAGAGCCTTATGAAACTGTAAAATTAGAAAGGTCGACGTATAATACTTATTTCAGTTTCTTCGATACCTGCGAAATAGGACAATTAAAAGAAAAGAAATAAAATGTCTAACTACTATTCCTGGCCATTTAAATCTTCAATGCGAATACTATGAACCGACTAACAAAAGGAAGAATGAAGCTTCAGGTGGCCGTATTATAAGCTCGTGCTGTACCCTGCCCGTTTAAGTACCCATATAAAACCTGATTAAGGTAAGATACAATAATCCTATAAGCCGTTTTGTGTCCCAAGTCAACCAGGGTATTACATTCGAAGACAAAGGGCTAGACTTCGATGAATTACTATGAATTCTCCTACAAGGGTCATTCAATGAACAATAGGCTGTTTGGAACGTGCGAGCAATAGCGTGCAATAAGCGAAGACAATAACTGAAGAATATACAGGTACAAAATTATTTAGGTATAAATGAGTAATGTACAAGATGGTTCCAGCTAAATGTATGTTAAAAAGGGCTTGTAAAATAAGTAATGCAACTTACATCATGAAGGGGATACGCTGCTACGTATGCCCTTTCTGAAATCAATCTTTCCATTCCAAATGCAAAATCATTATGATTAGTTTCAGTAAATCTGGTTCTATCTAAGATAAATTGCACAATTCTGGCACGTGTTGCAGGTGTAAAAAAATTAGGCAAATCTAAATCGAATAAGTATTCCTTGTCGCGACTGTAAACTGCCGTAAAATTGTGTTTCAAATTTGGAAATATGGTCTGATCAACATAATATCTTCTCATAATTCTTTTAAATAACGAATTGACTTCATTGATTATCGTGTAACTACGATTTTCAGGAATTACCATGTCAGGCAATTCCTTCATTGCCAATCTAAGCTTTAATATTTCAGCATAGCGTCGTAACACATCTCGAGGTGCATGTACTTTTATGAAATGTAAGCCATTTGGTTCTGTTTGTTCATGCTCCAAATGTAAACCTTCTTTCTCCAAATTCTTTTCGAATACCTGTAAGTTAAAAATAGATATAGTGTACAGAAAAATATTGACTTACACAGATACTTACACGTCTGTGCTCGGTATTGCGATACGTTTGGGCTCCCGAATCAAATTCATCCCAGACAAGGATAAAATCAATCGTACGAATTTCATCACGAAAATATAAACTAAATGCTGTTCCACAATTTGATACCTGTAAAAAAGATAATTAATGTCTAGTTTTGTTTAATAATTACATGTCTATTAAATTTCGCATCTATGAAATTTTAAAAAGGTATAAATTCTGTGTATAAATGATTTACCGCTCTTGAACCTCTTCTGTTTCTTAAATCTGAACAACTACCCTCGATAACTGTTTCATTAGTATCGTTATTAATTGTTGAATCTTCTTCATTGAACGTTTGTTGAATCTCTTCCAAAGAAATTACACTGTGCATACTATTCAAACTGCTCATGCTTCCAATACCATTCAATGAAATATTGTGAAGACTTTGATACAAAGTATGCACGGATCCTGCATTTAAATTACTTTGTATCGACTGATAAGCACTTACATCAGATCTACTATTTCTATGGTCTTGTATCCATGGTGCAGAAGCTTCTTCGTCATCCTCTTTCATTTTTAATTCAATTGATCAATATCCAAACTCTACTTATTTGAATCAAACAAGGTGTACTACATGCAAGCCAAATAAAAAAATTCGTATACTTAAAAAGAAATGCTATAACATTTTTTTTTTTCATAAATTATAATTTTATAACAAATCAAATACATATTACAATTAAGCAACCCAATGGGCACAAGCAATATAAATAAGGATTTAGTATATAGTCCTTAAGTTAACTTTACATAAATAAATATATTACTACACATATGCTATTGAAATAAACACGTAGAAAATGCGAAATAAAATCAGGCAGCAACAAATATTACACAATTAATTGTACGCAAATCTAACCACAATTTCCATTTTTGCTATGATAAAAGCAACAATAAAAGTATATAATATTCTTACAGTATTTTCATATTCCCATTGAAAATCTTCAACTCCGGATGCTGTTTAAGATATGGAGCAGGAAATTATCACATATCTATTTATTCATGTTGATATATAATGATAGATCATTGCTAGGCGCATTTTAACTTTTGGTTTATTATACACACTACTGCGTGTTCTTATTAAATTACTTAATTCTTTTGCATTTTTATGAGTATTACATGCGCCAAGTGAATTAATTATATTATATTACATATATAAATATAAAAGTGGCATGCAATGTCCGAGATGGATCATACCGTTGAATCACATTACTATCTATAGTAACGCAATAATATATGTAATAATCACGTGGTTCATATAATTTGTCACAAAATATTCATATACAAAATTTATTCTGTTGAAAATAAAAATTAAAAATATGGCAAATTGCGATAGGTAATCCATTTTATTTAATTTTTAACTACAACTATAAATATTTGATATAAAATGTTAGTGGTACAAATTATTTTTTGGTTTTTAATATAAATAAATAGTTTATAAATTTTCTCCTTTCACATATTTCTACATAATTCATTATTTTTTAATGAAATACATACATTGTATTAAGACTTGTATATTTTTTAAATGTTAACAATATAAATATTTTATATTATCAATGTATAGTATAAATGTTTACTTATATTTTGTTAAAATTAATTCATATATTCTCTATTATATACATCTAATATAATACAGTCAATATAATTATAATATAAGTCATACTTCTTGCATAACTAAAGCATTGAGTTCATCTTCTCCTGGACATAATACAGAATCAATGTTATAAACAGCTGCGTGTAAAGTTATTAGAAACCATGACACGCCTGAAACAAAATATTTGTGTATATTATTTTATTTTTCACTGAAACAGAATTATTATGCAAATTAGATACAGTTTATTTACCAAGAACCCAGAAAAGAGCTGCACCTGCACCAACCAGAATAAAGACTGGTAATGTGAAAATTGCAATCAAGGTATAAATTTGAGCTAATGATAATTTATTTAAAAACATAAGTTCTTGTTTAGCATGCCGCTGTGAAACTTTATAACAAGTTCCAAGAGATGCTGCTACAGTAAGTAGCAATAATGGTGAAGTAACCCTAATATTTAAAACATATCATTTTAGAGAAAGAAATATCAATGAAGAATAAAGTCAATGTAATAATTCTTACAAGCAATATATAACTAATCCAATGAACACAAATAAATAGTTGCTCTGGAAATATTCAATATTTCTAATAATTCTTTTGTTTAATCTCGATAAGTTAGGTGGACATTTTATGTTGCTTGTATTAAGAAACACAGACCATGGCCTAACATTAGCTTTCCTATGTTCAATCCATTCATGAGCTTGCGGATATCCTAGGTTGTTAAGCGGTATTTGTAGAAATTCAAGCCTAAAATAAAAAAAGAAATGTATGAATTATATGTACCTTATATTTAAATGTTTACCTTATATCAACAATAAATTAAAATTAATACAGTAGTTTTTAGAAATGATCATTATAATCAAGTTATCTTTCAAAAATATGGTATGTGTTTAAATAACCAAAAATTGTCACTGAAATGTTACTGCCATTATTGTTATAAAATTTTTGTGTAGGTTAAACAGTAAGTACTTGTTATTTCTGATCAGTTCCTATATCGCGTACTAAATGATTACCCATTTCCAGATTTTTGTTTTTGTTGTGATTGTGGATTTTGCATCTCACCCCCAACATCAATTTCCACGTCCGCCATCTTTTTTTTAGTACACGAACTTTCGGAAATGCCTCGCCAGATGAGGAAACGACTATCTTCTGTTTTGATTCTTTACGTGGAGCCTGGCATCCCCACCATCAACAACCATAGCCTCGTTTAGAAAAAACCCGTCGTAGGCAGTAAAATTCCCATCATATCGCACATCGAACTACTATGTTACCCCTACCATGGGTATCGTCGACACCAATACATTCTAACTTGCTCTCATACAAACGCTACAGGTTGCAGCTGCTCAATAAAAATTCTTTCACTGCCTTCGTAAAACTTCTTTCACGAAAAGGGCTCTTTGTCTGAACAAAGACGCAAAAGATTTTCCTTGCTTGCGTAAGTTTTTCGATGTTCTTACTTATAAAATGTACAAAATCTTTTTCTTTTAAGTGTATTATAATATGCATCTGCGTGTTATCTTTTTTGATTGAATTTTTCCATTTAAATTGAACATTTTACAATGCTTTTTTGTTCAGGAAAATAGAATACACATTGCTTTGTCTATGTTTCCTGAATTTTACAATTAACAAAAGGTTAAAACATATTGGAAGAAATTTACATTGTTATAATTAATAAATATGTTTGGATTTATTTAAACTAATTCTATATATTTATACTCGACCAAATACAGTGTTCTGTTTCCTAAAGTTTATTGTTTCGGAAAATTTGAAACTTCGATATAGTTTTATTCATTATATGTTTTATAATTTACAAATATTACGTTTAAATATTGACGACTTAATTTGTTAATGGCAATAAAACATGGCTTCATTTCTTACAGGAATATTTAGTTTCTTAAATACTGAAAGGGATCACCAGAGTAGAGAGAAAATTTATTTTCATCCATTATTTGTCGAAAAATCATCGCTTACTTTGGGCGTCCTTCACGCAAAACGTTCAAAGAATAAAGTTTTAGAATTTCACGAGAATGCTTTCTCCCTTGGAAATGTGTGCAGATGACGCTACTATGTACTACCATTGTGAATAATCACAGCCAATAGGAGGACGCGTTACATCGAATTCTATAGCTACCAATTCTTAAGGAACGTTTTGATTGGACGTTCGTAATTTTCCAGAATAACATCGAGCCACCCGCCATAACGAACGTAGCGTGGTACGTTGTTTGAATGAACGTGTTCAAACCCAATTGACAAGATTTTATAATTAGTATCGATTTTACTTTAGTATATACAGTGTACACGAGACGGTTGCATGCACAGCAACTTATGGTGACAATTTGTAGTCATGGAAGTCGCACAAAAGTTGCATTTTGACGCATGCGACATTCAGGACGAGGAGCTGAATATCAGCTGTCGTACGAACAGCTCCGGTTGTGATGTTGACGATATTTTAGATTCTTCGGCGGAAGATCTTGGATGTTCACCCCCGCTTCAACCAAGAAAATTATCCTTTAGCAATACAATGGACTGTAGTGACAGTGAAAATAATCAACCTGTGTTAATTAATAATAACAAAACACCGATTAGTAACGTGACAGGTTAGTAAGATAAAAAGTTTTCTAAACTGTTTGCAACTTGTTTTTTTTTTACAATCTTTTGAGTGCAATGTGTTCTTTAAAACCATTATTTACTATGTACGTGACTTGTTTATGGATGGTTTTGGTTGAAAAGTTGCAAGCTTTTTTCAAAAATTTCTGTTCAGTTTCTTCTAATATCTTTGTAATAGATGCTGTTCATATTGTAAGTATTTAAATCCTGGTTCCCAGCTTGTTTTCTGTGTTTTACTATCTCTAAAGCTAGCTATCTGTATATCTTTTGTAAGATATTTTAGTAAATTTAGGTCTTTGTTTGCTTTGTTGAAATGTTTGCGTATCATCATAATTTATATCGTTATTTTTATCTTATATGCTTTCGTTTTGGATTATTCATTTTTAATTCTATATTTATAAAGTTTAAATGCATTGGAAAATTTTATTAGCATTTAAAATAAAAATATTTGTGCATGGTGTGAGAAAATTGATATTTTTGTTGGGCAATTGTTTTACATCATGCGTGTAAGTTTATATTGAATGATTATTAAAGTGTGGTCAGTAAATACAATTGGACTGTGTACTGATATTATCTCAGAGTTCTTAATTGTTTATCCATATTTTCATATGGAATTGACAACAGTTACTCAAAAACATGTGAACTGTTTAATCTTTGTTTCATTTACTAATTATTCTGTAATATATTGTTATATTTGTAATGTTTTATTGCGTTTTTAAGCATATATTCATTTTTAATGAAATAGTAAGATTTCATTGTAAATATTCATTGTATTTTCATTGTAATTACATATAAATTTAATTGTAAATATGAAAGAAGATAAGAAAACAATATTTGAAAATTACACATTTTATTAAAATGCAAAAATATTTAATAATATTTTAAAATGTGAAGAAAAATACCTACAAATATATTTCAAAAGTATGAAAGTATAAAAAAGAAATATTATAATGAATGGAGCATATAAAATATTATTATAGCATTAATAAATATTTGTAAATTTCATAGGAAAATGTAGTGGTATTTTTGAATTGCATAAAGTTTTTGGCTTAAATGGGCTAAATATAAGTGGTAAGTAAATTTGTTGAATGTTGCTGTAAACATTTATTACAGGTGCTTCAAGAATAAGAATTCCTCCTCGTGAGAATGTTTGTTCACAAAAAATGTCAATGGCATGTAGTCCACCGTACAAACGCGTTAGAGCTTTACGTCTCTTTGACTCGCCTGCTACTCCAAAGACTTTAATGGAGAAGAGCGCGATGCATACTCCATTCCCTACTAAGTGTACTAGACTATTTTCATTAGACAAACCAAGAGCATGTAGCTATCAAACAAAATCGGATAAACCAGCTGCCAATGTAAATCCTTTTACACCAAATGGAATGTTGTTAACTGCAAGAAAACGTACTAGGTCTAAACGTAGTCTCAATGGGTGAGTTCCATTATATTAATACATAATTTATATGTATAATATTAATATATTTATTATTTTATTAACGTCTATTGTTGTTGGTTTAATATTAGCTCTCCTGATATTCAAATTCCGAAATTCGATCTCGCTGATTCTGAGGAGTCAGACAACGAAGAAGTAGAACAAGCAACAAAACGTGTAGCATTGCAAGACTCAAACATTCCTAGATATCACCAAGAATTTCACGAACTGGGATTGATTGGTACAGGCGAATTTGGTTCAGTTTATAAGTGTATTAATCGATTGGATGGATGCATTTATGCCATTAAAAAAAGTATTAAACCAGTGGCTGGAAGTATTAATGAAAAGAATGCTTTAAACGAAGTATATGCTCATGCTGTTCTTGGTAAACATCAGCATGTCGTACGGTACTATTCGGCTTGGGCAGAAGATAATCACATGATTATTCAGAATGAATATTGTAACGGTGGTAGCCTAGCAGATGCAATCGTGAATTTAGAAAAAGAAAACAAAAAATTTACTGAAGCGGAGATACGGCAACTGTTGTTACATGTTGCTGAAGGTTTAAGATACATTCACAGTATGCAATTAGTACATATGGATATAAAGCCTGGAAATATTTTTATCTCGAAAGAAAAAAGGTTACTAGCAGTCAATTACGATTCAGCAGATGATGGCTTTGACGAGGAAGAAACTATAGAAGAAGAAATCACTTATAAAATAGGTGATTTAGGTCATGTTACATCTGTTAATAACCCTCAAGTTGAAGAAGGAGATTGTAGATATTTACCGACCGAGATTTTACGTGAAGACTTCAGTCACTTATCAAAAGCTGATATTTTTGCTTTGGGATTAACTGTTTATGAAGCAGGCGGTGGAGGTCCATTACCCAAAAATGGACCCGAGTGGCATGACATTAGGAATGGAAATTTAAAAGAATTACCGCACTATAGTCGTGACGTTAATGAATTACTTAAAGTAAGTATTCCTTAAACTATCAAAAAATATCATGAAGAATTTTAATAATTTTGTTTTCGTTACAGCTGATGGTTCATCCAAACCCTGAAATGAGACCTTCAGCGGTATGCCTTATTCAGCATAGAGTACTATGTCCATTTGGGAATAAAACGAAAGCTCAACTTCGACGAGAACTAAATGCGGAAAAGCTGAAAAACGAAATTTTATCAAAACAATTACAGGAAGCCGCCAAATGCCTAAAAACTATTGCTCCAAATGTAGCGGCAATTAATAACAATATGAACGCTGGAGGATATAAATTAAGGCCTACGCCAACTAGAACTTCATCTCGAGTAGTGGGTAAAAAGGTCAACCGAAGCAATAGCACTACAAATTTTTGAATGTTCTGTGTTATGTTTATGTTGGACTAAAGGAGAAAGGTAAAGGTGCTTAAGGAAAAATACCTTTTTTAAGTGCCTTGACATTGTGATATGAATTAACTCTAGTTGATAAGTGAAAATGCGATCACTATTTGATAATATGAGAATAATAAAATGCTACACAGAGTGAAATTGTATAGGAGTTGCGAGTAAACTCTTGCAGCGATGAAGATATTACATTAATAAAAGTAAGTTACGATTTACAAAACGAAAATTATAAGCAGGTAATTTTCCATTTCGGTATATTACATTTCATCGTTAGTTAAATTTTTAGATGGGTAATACAGTAATTTGATGCTGTTTATCTGTGTATATGTTTAATATTTCGTATGCAAGATGAAAAGTAGATATGTAAGGTTTTGAAAACGTAATAATTATTGCCAATATTCATCATTAGTCTATTATGTTGTACAAGATATATAACATGTGGAAATCTGTTTCATTAACAAAAGTAACAATATTATTGCATATTTCATCATGTTTTACTGTTCTTCGTACAAGTTTTTACTTATGTACTTTTGTACAATTATAGTATACACTCGTTTTAAAGCATTACCATTTTTTTAAATTAAACTAACCAGTATTATAAATAGAAATGTTGGAAGAAAGGAAATCTTTATAGCATCAGTTACTAGTTAACGTTTTTACATTCTTTATTTCATTTTGGTTTGAGATAATTGGGGAGTACTAACAATAGACTGTAACAAATTGTTACAAATACATTATATTTTTATATATAGATATTTACGTGTAATGGTTTAATGTTATGTCTTGTCTAATGTTTTATAATCAATACTAATGTCTGTATTATCCATCACTTGTTGCTATCAAGTACTTGTCAAATGATCAAATAATTATTTTTCTTTATTTATTGCACTTTTCATACTCAGACAAAAGACTGCTACTTTAAACATATCATAATGATTAATTTTTATATTTTTTCACAATCTTAAATTCAATATATTTTAAGGATATATACAAGTATCTTTTAAAATAATAATAATAATAAAGTCGATATTATTTACTGCCTGTATACATTACATGTTCTTACTAATACAATAAGATTTTTTTTTTAAATAGAGCTCGTGGTTGCCATTATAGAACTTCATCTAAGCATAATTCCCAGCCGTAAACATTACGATTTTACTCTGTGTATGATTTATATAAGAAACTAACTCTTAAAATCACAAGTGATTCAAGAGGGAACCTTTGAACGTAAAATGTTTTGAGTTTAAATTATTTTTGTAGTATTTTTTATAGTCCTATTGTCTTTAGCATGCTCTAAAATTCGTATTATACTATGTTTCCTTGTGTTTTTATTATATTATATTGGATAGATACTGATGTATAATAATCCGCGTTTCTAGCATAGGTGGTATTACTGATTAGGTTTTTCTTATTTTATTTACTAATACAAAAATTCTCAAAAAAATATTTCCATTTCATTATCGAATACGTATTTAATTTAAAGATATTACAAATCTTTTTATGTTGGACAGATTGACCTATCGACTTTTTTATTTCACTTTTTTCTTGTAACATGTTGTGTTTCTTGATCAAGAATAACAACGAATAATTGCTTATTATGATGTGTATTCAGTTGTATCATACCAAATGCATACAATGAATATCTCTGTCCCTTAAAATCATCGATTAGATGCCTTATGTACAATTATTTGGCTTTTAGCTAATAAAAAAATCAGTCTTTGTACCTTGATTTAATAATCTCGTGTCACTGAGCATGCTAATATGTGATTCTTTTATATTTGCGTTACTGCAGCATTTCGATGTTCATATTTATATAAAAAGATATAGCATATATGTAATGCAATGCATTACTGTTTACAAAAACTGAAAAAGAGATCTGTACAGCATTTTACTAATATCATGAGTTGTTTATTGTAGTTTGCGATACAAACTACCTGTATCTTTTATTTACCATACAAATTTGTTCCTTAAACTATGGTCCATTAAATATTTTCTTTTATGTTATCACAATGTTGAAAGGTGATACTATTAAATACTAATTCTTTTGAGTGTAACCTCGTTTACAAACCAATGTTATGTATTTAGTCATAGGCCATGCTGTGTATAAAATTTACAAAGTTTTGTAAGAAAAAATGTGAATAAGCGATATGGAAGCTATTTAAGCTTCAAAATATGTGCCAGGAAGGGTGGACCCCAACTTCTGGCAGTCAAGTATTCTGGTAATATGCCATGTTTACATACACTGTGAACTGTTGTTTCATTAATCTTATTATTGTATTATTATTATTATTATTATTATTATTATTAATATTATTATTATAATAAATGATCATGAACTAATTTTTGGTAATTTTTCATTTTGACGTATTAAAAGTTAGTAGTACTACAAAAAATTAAATGGAAGATATAAATACAAGATTCATCAGAATTATACTGCAATTTTGTTAATATACAATACAACAAATTTTAATAATATGTGTGATTCTTTGTTCTCGAGGGGTCATGATTCAGGGAGTGTCCAAGAGTGTCTCAGATATCCCCACGCAATGATGTGGCGGCCGTTGTCGATAAGGAAGATTGAAGATTATTCTCACCGCCACCTTTTTATAACTACGTTTATTGTTCATTAGTCATTTTAAACAAATTGGAATCAGTTTTATGAATATTCATTCCTCGCCAAATTCTCCAAGCCTAAAGACGTGTCAACCTTTATATTTTCCTATTTAAAATATATTTTTACAATTTAAACGCAATTCATTCTATTTAAATGTGGGATAAGCTCCCATAATGAATTTGATGCTATCGCCATCTGTTCAAGAATGGTGGTAACTACTCAATAATTTACCGACCAATCTTCCGAGAGTCGGTAAGTAAGCTTCGCCCAATCTATTAAAAAAAAAGACTAGGAAAATTCACTGCCACCTCAATTCATCGCGTCCGCAATTCACCGCCAGCAATTAATCGCTGGCAGTTTACCGCCGCATTATTTTATTGTATAAGCAATTTATAGCTTAAAAATGATCGCTAGCATATCTTACCGTCTATAAGCAATGAGATGTTTGGTCAAATCATAAAAAGTCATTTTTTATTTAAGTTTTTGCCTTAAATTATGATTACCATATTCTTGGAATTCTATGAACTGTGAAGAAATACATAGTATGGAAATGAAAAAATACATGTATGGAAATATGTAATTTAATAGGTAGATTACCTAACCTAAACCTAACCCTAACCTAACCCTACCCTAACCTAACTAAAAATCTTAAATATAAATCAAATTTGTTAAAGAAGTTAAACAAAATTTCTTGAAAATGAATTTTATAAGGGACACCCTATACATACGGAAACCCGATTTCTAAATTTCATGTAAGTAGATCAGTGACCAGGGACATTCGGAACTATAGCCATTCATAGAACTCCAAAAATATGCTTAAATAAAAAATAACTTTTTGATTTGACCAAACACATCTCGGCAGTGAACTCAGGATGCGATGAATTGCGACGGTGAATTGCTGGCGAAGAATTGACGCGGCAGTGAATTGCGGGCGATGAATTTTCCGGATCCCAAAAAAAACAAGGTTGTTCTTTGGAAAACCGTTATGCTCCGATTTAGATCAAATTTTGCAAATAAGCTCTGTTTTGCGAAAGGAAACATCTGTGAGAATGGTTTTTGGCGATTCGAAAAAACACTTTTTACCATTTTGATGTTATTCCCTACCTTTTCGACGGTCGATTCTTCTGAAAGTGTTGGCAAGGTAGGGAATGACATCAAAATTGTAAAAAAAAATTTCAAGTCGCCAAAAACCATTTTCACAGATATTTCCTTTTGCAAAATGGAGCTTATTTGCAAAATTTGGCCTGGATCGGAGCATGACGGTTTTCCGAAGTTTCGCCGTGACTTTTCCTTTCACGGTTAATTTTTAAAAAGTTTTCCAACGCCATCCAGCAGACGGGATCAATTAAAAATAAGAATGAGCAACTAAAATGTCAAAGTCTTTATATTTTTTTATCTGTATCCGACGCGCCTTAACATAATTACTTTCCGCATGAACTTTCCAAAGAAACTTTCACATGTTTATATTTCAAGGGCACTTAACACGTAGATACATTCAGAAATTAGAGTAAATGATATGTTTGCTGGCAGAACTTTTATGTGCTATTAATTACAAAGGCTGTGTGCTCTGTACCTGTATAAACAGAAGGCAAACACTACCTTCTTATTTTCATTGCGTTTTAAGACAAGACGAAAGTACAGAGTACCCCATAGTCCCCTGATTGTTTTACAGGTTTTGTTCAATTAGAAGCAATCTACATTAGTTACACAACTTCGAAGTTCAATGTACTTTTTTTTGGTATTGCAATCTTGCAATTAGCACTCTTAAGATTCATACACGTAAAAAGTGTATAGAAGAGTGCCTAATGTACAATTAGACATGATTCAAGTATATGTTTGAGCATAGCCGAGATTCTTTTTTAGAAATTAACGTCATCCATTTTGCTTCTCGTTAACACCATTCTCTTGTGGTTTCAATGGTTTAATTACATCAATTGAATTAGGCTGATCCATATCTAATTGATGTTTCTTCTTCTTCTTGGAAATTTTTCTGAAAGGAAGGATTAACAAAATAAATATAGAAATTTCATCAAAGTTATTAGAAATTATTACACGACAACATACTTTCCAAATAATTCACCATCCTGTATGGATTCTGGAAGTTTCTTGTTCAATGTTTCTGGAAGTAGTAACGACAGTATTCCACCGGAGAGCACGCATGATCCGAAAATAACAAAAGGCAGAGGCATCCAAATTTCAGACTGTAAGACAGTAGATTCATCATAAACACTATCGTGGAATGTTTTATCTTCATAATCAATACCATATATGTACTTATTTAAATAGCAAGCAAAATCTATTTACCAAATGAATCACATATGGAGCAATAACGCCACCGATTCGAGCGAAAGTAGAACTCGCTCCAAGACCGACATTTCGAATAACCGTGGGAAATTGTTCGGCAGTAAAGACGTAAATAGCACCATAAGACGATGTAATTGTGAGTTTACCGATCATTGCTAGACACACCACCATCCATGGAGCGTCTGAGAACATTCATTAATACAATAATCATATTTAATGCCATCCAATGAAAAGTACGGCAAGAAAATTGTGCGTCTTATTTTACTAACCAGCAGGTACTAATAAAATGCCGAGCAACGCTACTCCAGATACTAACATACAGCCGCACAAAATGATTTTTCTACCCCAACGATTTAGGGTGAAAATTAAAAATGTGTACGCAGGTATTTCTACCAAACCGGAAATAACGAAATTAACATAGTCGTTTCCATCAAGATTGGATACGTGCCAGGATAATCCATAGTACGTACCGCTATTTACAAGCCTGCAAAGAGAAAAAATTTATATTATATTCACGGATATTATCAGGTCCCCCAGCAGAACAAGTAGGAGGTAGTGTACATTCTTCAGAGTTTCTTAGAATACTACATTATATACCTCAGAAAGTTTATATACTTATATTTACTTTTATGTTTCTTTAGAAATAAGAAAGCGGTAAGATGAATAAATTTCAAGAGAAATATGAAATAACTTTCTAAAGTATTAAAATACAGGAGAAGATACTTAAAACAAACGTTACCAATTGAAAAATAATAGAATACTTTTTCGTCTCAAATTTGGATAGCGGAAAAGATCGAACAACGATGGCTTTCTATAATCTGGTGCTGTGTCCTCGCTGTTGTTGTTAAGAAGCGTATCCAAAACTTCGCTGGGCATCTCTACGCCATTTTCTAGGGAGGCACGTTGAAGGATATCTTTTGCTTCTTGCGTGCGACCCTTCGTTAACAACCAACGAGCAGATTCAGGGATAAACCTGTTGATGGTAGAAGGATATTTAGAAAATTAATACTTGAGAAGATAGCATTCAATTCAGTTTCGATGGTATTTAATAAAAGGACTAATGGTCTCACCACCAGTAAAGGAGGAACGCTATGCTCGGTATAGTGATTGCCACTTGTAGCATTCTCCAGTCAGTTATAAAATACGCGAAAGCAGCGGTGAGGATGTAGCCGGTCGTGAAAAACAATTGGCAACCTACTCCAGCTACCAAACGCTTCTTAGGACCTACCATTTCGAGGGCTGTAAAACAATGTTCTCGTTAACAGCAGTATTTTTAGAGATAATTATATTATTCGGTTGATCAGATTTGCTGGACCTGGATTCGAACCCGGATCTAACCATTAACTCTAACCGTTAAGCTATCCAAGCCGTGGACGAATATGCTCTCCCTAATTGTTTTAAGGCTCAAATAGCTGCCGCCTACAGTATCGAGTAATATCTGCAAGGTACTGTTTATTTATCGTATTCAGTTAACGAATCAAATAGAGACTTACCTATAACATAAGCGACCAGAAATACACCGCTTGTAGTTGAACCGACAATCAATCTGAAGATAACGTATGATATAAACTCGGGTGAAACTGCGACTAGTATACCACCGACCAGCTGTATGACTAAAGACAGGAAGAAAATTGGTCTACGTCCAAACTTATCGGACAAACCACCGAAAATCATCGAGCCAAGCATGACTCCTACCATGAACAAAGCGTCCCCCGTAGCTCTCATCCATGCCTTGTCACAAATCAAGTTCCACTGAAATCAAAGAGGAAGAAGAACAAAATTCAATATTCAGACAGCACAGGGTAAACGCTTGATTCAACAAACTGGGATTCTTTTTTCTTTTTAATAGAATTTTTATCACGACCTATATTGTTAAGGGATAGCAGGGGGTGCCAGATGTACCTCAGAAGTAGTGGTACTTTTATATTTTCTTCTGTCGTAGACGTATCCTTCGCATGGCATGATCCGTTGAGGGTTGAGATCATCCTGGACGAGAATGTTGTCGAGATACCTATTGAACATTGTGTCGTTCACGTTACTAGGTACTTCGTATCTGTAACACTGCGACCATCCGTTTATCTTATTGTCCCATGGATAGCTTGCGTTCATTATATACTGAGATAAACAATACGTTGCGTTTTCTATGCTCTCGTACGGTAACACGCATCTGAAACGAATATTTACATGATTTACATGGAACGAAATTTACAGACAGATGGGAATAGATGAAAGTACAGTATCGACGCTGACCTAGTGTTCATTTTCGCGCCTAGAAAGACACCTGCAACCTTGTGAAAAGCGCAGGATATCGCTGGAAGGCAGAGCATAAGGTAGATCCTTCGTTGATACCGGCCAAACTCTCCCATACGTAGGATAACATCGTCGTATGCCATTTTTCCTTGATTTCTCTTATTCTTCTTCGTTTACGTCTTCGAATCCCCGTGGTCCTTCTGCTCGGGGATACGCTCCTAAAGGAATTTCTTCCTGTCGTCGAATCCGTCTCGACGGAGATAATGATTTCTTGCCAGGGATAGGTCCTCGGACCTATACTGTGCGTCGATGAATCAAATTACTGACCCGTACACTATGAGAAAACCTTCTCTCTTGCCTCCTTATCGAAAAGAAAGAATCCACACGTTTGTCTCTGACTTTATCTCTAAAGAATTTTACAGCCTTTGCTTCTTAATCCTGATTGGAATTTTGCAACTATCCCAAGATGTTTTAAAACTTTATGTCATTTTGGATGATACAGTTTATGAGATTATTTAAATTAGCTTGAAATAATGCAACGAAGAAAATATCTTCCTGATGAGTGAAGAAATGTCTGGATTGTAAATACTTTTTTCTTGGTATCTTCAGACGGTATTCTTCTTAAAATACACAGATGAACTTGGCTAGACCGGATTCTTTCCGACTTTCCTCTTTCAGTCTGAAATTCAGAAACGCAATCGTGTTATTAATTAGGTTTACCGTGACGTTTCGTACGATCGATAAGCTTTCAAGTATAATAAATATTATGCGTAATTCATTTCTAACAGCAGCGGTATCCTACTTTCTTATCCATACGCGAGATATCAATTTTATCTCGAACGTTACACGGGAAGTCCTTAAATTAGGCGATTAGGCAATTAGAGCAAGTTATCGAAATAGAAGCAGAGTCTTATAAGACAAAATTAAATGATTCAAGGATTTCTATATCCGTCTTTCAACATTTCTGTTGATTTCTGCAATTGTAAAGTGCGCATTATTGATAAAAACAAGTTGCTCCTGTTTGGATACCGTTTGTTTTAAATATACCCTTATACGCTATATTGTACTTGATCAAATGTTCATTTTGATAGGACGTTTTACTTGGCAAAATTTTCAAATCAATATTACATTCCGTCCAAATAAATTTCGTTCTTGATTGTACTTTGTACGATCTTACATAGTATATATTATACACTATTTTTACGGTACCTTGTACTGTCAAAATGCTAGCACATATTCCTAGTACTTTGAGATAGTAGATAGGAACGTGTTAATAGAGGCTAATGCTATAGACCATCCGAAAATTAATTGGCCATTCAAGGCCGATTGCACAGTGGTCCTCGCCACATCGTTCCTATCTTATTATCTACGTCGAATCTAATTGAATACAATCAATAGTAAGTTAATTGAATAGAAGAATGAAGCAGACTATCATTTCCTTTTCATACAGCTTTGGTAACAAGATCATGAAGATCTATTGAAGAGACAGTTCGGTAATTAAAGCGAACAGGGGTCAAAGGTCGATCAGCTTGGGAATGCTTCAAATTTTAATTTATAAAAAAAGATGCTAGCTTGGCTAATTGAGAAAACATTGTAAATTGTTCTGGATGGTATCGAGGATCATCTCGTTGATCGAAGATAAATTTTGTAACGTTACAAAGAGGTGACAAGCATTGCGACACCAGCCACATGTTATCCGACCATTAATAATGCAAATGAACTTAACGCAAACGGGCGCTTTTACCGGTTTCAGCTTTTGCGAACGATTACGATCAGCTAGTTACAATATAACACAGCTTGTATGGAAGCAATTATTTAAAAGATTGCATCGTGTAAATACTCGGCGAGATTTTAAAATAGAAGTCTAATAATAAGCTTCGAAGGAAACGTGTCGATTATCTCTAATTATTCTTGTTTCAATTTGCAAGGATAATGAAGAGGGAAGAATTAAGATTAGGTGGAGTTAACGGAAGATCGAAACGATGAATGAAAAGGAAAGCTGTTAGGGAAGCTGTAAATTATATTTCTGAGCAATTCAGAAGAATTAATTGAATCCGAAGGAAAAAAAGAAGAATGTTAGTTTGGAACGAGTTACAACTGGTTAATTTAAAAAGTAATTAATTATACAAGTTGTAAAGTTAACAATCAACTTACTGATTGTTTGTAAGTTATTAAAAAAATAATTTGAACGCGTAATAGAAGAGTTACAAGCACCTTGAAAAACGTAATTAACAATGAGTTGAGAATTAAAAAGACAAGGAAGAATGTTTGAAGAAGATTAAAAAAGAAACAATAAGTCTTACGTTTAACGATATGCAATAAATCCCTGACTACTACAGCGTACTACATAAAAATTTACATAATTCTAATCGAAGGTATGCAAATGAAATAGCAACTCGTAAAGGTTTCAAGACAATGCTAGTTTACGGTGTTTTTCAATTCTGCATGGAAAAATACGTACGAAAGGAATTGAAGAAATTTGTATTGAAGAAGATATCGAAGATGTACACGCGTAAACGAGAGGGAATTAGATTCATTGTGAAACGTACAGCAATTTACACGAATGAACGATCGCGTTAGGGTCGCGGCCGTTCTCTTCGAATATCACATGCAATTTCATTTACTTCCCAAAGAAAGTACACGCTGTTTCGCGTGTCGTGTCGAAGTACTGCGAGTATAACCGTTCACTCCTTCCATTCAATGAAATGTGTGAATGTACCATCTACCGTGATTCTCATTCCAGAACGCAACCAGTTTTATACTACAGAAATTTCAAATGAAATGAAACCTGTATAACTATAGGAAACGACCTTTCCTTTCTAACTTGAGAATCTGGTAAGAAGATTGAAAAATATCTTCATTTAGGTACTAAAAATTTACTTAATAATTCATGCTCTTCTCAAACACCTTCTATAGCACCAAAAGCTCTATGAAAATAATAGAAATTACAAATACTCAAAACAGAGTGCTCCTACTTTTTAGAATAGTTTCTACTGTTTCTACATAGAATATTATTCGTATTTCGTACAGGAATAAATTTCCCAGAGAATGTTCCCTCGCGTGACGAATTCACTGAGCTCACGGTCTCACACTTGTCAAAAGAGCATCGACGTTGAATGGAGGAACGCGAAACGATCCCACACGCACGAAGGACGGACGATGACTGCCGGCACTTTGGCTGGCAATACGCGGGAACAAAAGTATATGACCCTTCCTCGGAGATAGCAGTGGCGCCGCAGCCACCACCATCGCTTCTGCCGGTCTACCCTCCTCTTACTCTTCTGGTTATCCCTGATGGTCAACGTTGCTGACGATCCAGGGCCCCCATCAGCATTCTCCTACCCCCAATTGCAACCACGGTCATCTGTCCCAAATGGGTGTCTGAATACCAGCGACTCGTTGTGCTTGAAAATTCTACATTTCATTCTTCGGTCGCGCTGCTTCTTTCGCTTTATTCCGCGTCACCTAATATGTAGTGAATAGAGTTCTACCTTTCTTTTTCAACGCTTTGCGGTTGCTGAAAATTCTATTTTTGGTCCCAGGTTTTCTTCGTTCCTTTGGTTTATTTATGATATTAATATTAATCAGTATCTGCAACGGTTTGAGATCTTTGAGAATTCTATTTCTGAATGTTATCTTCATCGTTGTGGCCATGAATTTTTTTGTAGATAAAATCTATATCTATTGATTAGTAGTTGAAGGTTTGTCATTTGATTTTCAGTCCTTTATGTTTCTTGAAACAACATATTCTGTATATTGGAAAACTTTACTTGGAATTCTTCGTACTCCCAGTTTTCTTTTATCATTGATCAAACATTCCAGCTTCGAATCTCCTTCTTCTTTCCTTCCTCGTGTTTGTCCTTATGGCTAACTAAAAATTTGGACTCTTAATTTGGGTTCTCTATACTTATTTCACCTATATCGATTTACATTTATTAATAATTAAAAATGTTACCTTTGATTTTCAGTTCGCTATGTGTCATGCAAATTCTCTTTCTGAGAATCCACAAGGTTGAAAGTTAAACATTTTTCCAAATCAAACCGGTGTATAAGCTAATGTCTGACGTTATCACACATACAAAGATTATAGACAAATAATAATTTTATCTATATATATGTATATGGACACCGTGAGACTGTCTTCGAACAGTCGCTTCATACGTTAACAGGTAAAACAAACGTTTAGATTGTCCTTCTGTTGAAAGCGTTGCTGCCGATTACGTTATGTAAAACAAATTAGTACAACGAATCCCGTTAACATCACGCAAACATCTCCTAGGCAGAAAATTACACAAAAGCAGTAAATATCTTTATCGTGATTACTTTCAGCTTAACTTCAAGGAATCGTCGCTCAAATATTATCATTGAAATAATGTGACAATTATCAATTGCAATTATACTATAAGATTCACTCAAATGTAGAAAGACTCGTTAAGTTACAAAGCTCGGTAATTCCATAAAAATTGGCGATTGTCAAAGTGTTGATCGCGTACATCGATATCTAATGATAGATCCTATCAGAGTATAACGGTCAAACGAACATAGAAACGATACAAATGAAAACGTGTGAGAAAAAAAAAGAAACGGTGTTGCATAGACGACTAGCATCGAGCAAATAAAACTGGTGCAACGAGCCATCGTGATTATGCGCATTGAATTATGCCGGTTCTCGGATGCAAACGGATCGCGTAGCGACACGTTGATAATACAACGAGTCAGCGAATTGATTGCACCGCGTATAACGCGGTTGAAACGATGACAAGGTAAAAAGTGGTCGTATGCATTCGCGGCATACCAAGCGCGATCCGGTCGCGTGCTGGAACAGGGCTCGATCCAGAAGGCTTAGGACCGCTGGAGAATGCGGCCCCAACAGGGCCCACCGACTTTCCGATCCTTACAGAACGTTCCTCGAAACTTTTCGAATATTTATCATCTCCTTAGAACGCGTTTCAAGCGTGATTATGCGCTCGTTTGCATGCTTCGTTCGGGAATTATGAATCTCGAGGAACAGTTTCCTTTTGAATCGCCGAATCTTCTGACCAGAAAGGAATTTATGCTATTGAGCATTTTGTGGAGGTATAAGACAGATTCGTTCCTCGGTGCGAAATAAATAAATCAATAGAAACTGCAAAAAACAAAGAAGAGAATAATATAAATTATTCATGATAGGTGATTAGGAAAATAAAATGAGGTAGGAGGAAATCTTGTAAATTACGAATCCTGACGCATCCTTCGAAGGACGAGTAACAAAAGAGGTCGGAAGAGATGTAATTTCCAACAGGTTTCGTTCGATGAAAAACATTGACCATCATAAGCGAAACAGTACTCGTCCAGACGTCGGATTATATCCCTGGTAATATTAAGGAGCATAACTTTTTCATCTCGTCAGCAGCCTTTCTTTCTACCTGGTCTGGTGCATTTTAAAGAAACGTGTAATTGTACGTTCAGTGTACTATAACCGGATGCTTGATAGTTACCCTAATTCTTGGTAAATTGTGATACCCAGGGACGAAATTGAAGTAATTAACTTTAAAGACATGTACGAAGCCTCGTTTCGCTTGTGCTACTTGTTCTATGTCTGCTTTTGAAATGCACATGTAGCTTTATAGCATTTCACGTTGCAGTTGTAAAACAACCACAGTCTCTACATAATATCTCATGAAATATAAATGAGCTTGTCTCTAATTTACGATCGTTCTTGCATCTCGGTGTCGTTCGTTAGAATTTCAGCTAACTTTTATCGTATCCGAAATTTATTGTTTCTAATGTATCCTAAATCACGTAGAAGGTTCCTGCGCTTGGTAACCCAATTGCTTATGATTTTACCATTAGTAGATGAGCTCATAGTAAAACTGAAGACGAGAAAAACAATGATCAGGCTTACGTTATCTATAAATAGCGTTTGCAACGAGTACCGAGAGGTCAGCGTGAAAGGGAGAATCCAGGCTACAGGTGCATTTCCCATTGAATATGAATCGAATCGAGGATGATCCTTTCGACGAAAAATTTCAGCACAAGGATGACTGATAATGAGATATTTTCAGTTGAAACTTGGAGCTTGTAGAGGTAACAAAGGTGAATAATTTCCTCTTGATTAAGGAGAGCTTTCAATCTTTGGAGTAAGGCGTTTAGGAGGATAGCTGGTTTCTGAAATATAAAATTAATATTCATTTTAGCAAGTGGTTTTGTTACATTCAATACTTTGAAGTTGTAGCCTCTTGTTTGAAAGAAATTCTTGTGATATCTTTTAACAAAAATTACAACTTAGTATTTATCGTTAAGGAGTATTTGTAACGACCAGAGAAAGTTCCTGAAATAATCCCTTGAAAATAGTATTACCAGCTTTGAGTAAGTTCATTATTTTAAGCGGCTAGAGGGATTCTTGAAACGCTTTCTCGAAATAACTATCATTTGCGAGTAGATCATTCTACAATTGTTTCGAGCAATACGAAAATAATCTGTTAATTCTGAAATTTTATTAGACACCTGATACGATAACAAACTGTTCTGTGATATCAAAACCATCTTGTGTCTACAATTTAATTCACCGTAATATATAGGCTCGACGAGTGATTAAACATACAAGAAATTAAGAGGATTTTCAGTAATTGGTCTCGTTTGATGAATGCATACGACAAAATCGTTCAACGACTTTTAACGTGATTGCGAATTGAACAAGCAATTACCATGGATTAAGCATCAATAAGACGAGAAAAAGATAATTAAAGTTATTAAACGATACCGATCAAGATGATTGAGATTCAACGTACGACATATCATAATTGATGTTAAATAACGCGCACTGATCATATATGCATCTGATAGGATTTAAACCGCATTCCAGTTAAATCTACCGATGGAGCGAGTTTCACAGACCATAAAAGATAAATAATTAAACATCATATACAGTCGTAGGTGATATCACTGTGGTTGCGATAAGATCGTGAACAAGTGAAATACGTGTGCTGAATAATTGAACAAGATTTTGAATTTTTCTAACGAAAGGATACAATTATATTATATAACGTTGCAACTCGAAGTTTTGCGGTGATTTCAGCAAAACGATCTTATTAGTCCATCGACTTGTATGTCTTTTTAAGGCTCAACCGGTAGAATTATATCATCTTTTTTTTTTTTTTTTACATTATCTTGCTTCGTCGATGGTTCTTGATGCCTGTTTCTTGTATTCCCCAGCTACCCAGTCAATTAGTCGCAGATACTAAGCTTTTTATCTTTTATAAAAACCTATTCCTGTTTTCACTTTCTCATGACTTACATAGAAGTCGATGGGATTCCGTTCAGAGGAAGAGGCCATCGTTCACAATAAGACCTATTAAACCTATCATGGACTCAACTTTCTAATCTAATCAAACTGAAGTCGAAACCGATCTACAGTCTTGACAGTGGGAAATTAATGAAAAATTCACGAAGCATTCTCTCCGCATAACATTCCACTTAAATCGTAGGAACGATTAAAAGTGCATCAACCTGATAGGAGAGTTGTGTTGCATAGATTCGTAAGAACCACGCCTTCGTCGAGCGCGTGATTCTGCGACCCACGTGGACGTACATTCTCTTGGAACGCTCACGTTTTACAGTTACCGTGCATACTACGGAAACTAACAATTTCTAATATCGCCTTTGCTTCCTCGAAATAACGCATCCTTCCAGAAAATTATTCCTGATCGCACCTACGCCGGTAAGTTTTCAAACAGATGCGACAATTTCACCTAATATTCAATAATGTATTATGAAAGAAGTAATATTGCAATAAATAAATTAAACGCCATAAAGTTACCTTCAACATCTTTTAAATACATTGATGAAGAGGATCATAGGGGTTGAAAAGCATCCTCTCGACTTGTACTACTACGTGGACGTTCTAACATCTACTTTAATAATCATCAATCGCCGATCGCCCCGATCCTTATCGTTAACTGAAAACTTCTACAGTCATTTGTGAAGGTAACAGCAATTCTGGGTGGAAAAATAAACAGGATAATACAGTTTCGTGTAAAATGCAAGTGTTGAAGGAATCGCGGGTGATAAGAAATGGTAGTGAAACGTCAGTGCGTCGGCGCCCATGGATGGCTACCCCCTTTTAGCTACACCCATCGCCGTTGGAGGCCGAGACCAGAGGCTCGAGAGCGAACTCGAAGGCTATTTATAGTAGGGAGCGGCTTCTAGTTCCCACCGCGTGAAAAATCGCGACTGGTTTCCTGCGAGCCAGAGAGAAGGAAAGAAGAGAGTGAATACGAAAGAAGAGAAGGGAGGTGGACGTCTCTGGAGGGAGGTAAACGAAAGAAGAGAATTAGTCGCTCCGAGGAGGGACAGAGAAAAAGAAGAAGAAAAAAAAAGAGAATCTTCAACTCTATACTTGACTTGACTCTCTTATCCGTTCTCGCTTCGTTTATACGTTCACCCCGAAAGGCTTGAAAGCCCTGGATATGGAAGGCCGGTGTCCTTGCAAGGGCGTTATCGTGAACTATGTATACTCGCCGAGGGGACAAGAAAGCTACCGTTCACATCCCCCTCCGCGGAATTTCAGCACATAAATATAACCACCGAGCTCGTTGTTGGCGGGAAACTGGATGTCCGTGTCATTCGGTATGCCAGGATCATTTCGAACTAGCTATGATGTTCGTTACGACGAAGAAAGGGAAAGAGAACCTTCAAGGATTCTAAAAAAAAAATATATATATTGTAATTTAGGATAAAGACATCTGCTTTTCATTACCATACCGACTCCATAAATGTTTGAATTACTATATTACTCGATGGTTGACGCATCTTACTGCGTGATATGAAATACGATAAATGTTTATACGAGAATAGACACTATTTAAAAGAGAAATCACCTTTGATTACGCAATATTCCTAGTAATGCGATGCTTGTTGTAATGTAATTTAACTATTAAAAATGATACGTTAAGATGTGGTACTCCTTAACTTGAAACTTGATCCTCTGATCTTCTTGATAGTTTTCTAGTTTGTAGCAGTATACTCCGATGTTACAATTTCTGGAAAAAATGATAATTTTAAACACATCTGTGATATTCTGAATATGTAATGTTTGAATAGCGATTACGATATACGAAAGGTTCAAAACACTTGTGATGTCTTTCAATGAATAATATTGGGAGACTTGACAGATGGCTTTTATGAAATTGATTTCCTCATTAACATGTCTCCGCTACAGGAAATGCATCGTTCCTCTGCCACGTATTGTATAAGCGGTGTTTTTCAATACAGTTAATATGTTTCAGCGTTGTTCACACTTTGCACACACCCATTTCATCCACTAACCTTCATTAACAATATAAAAAAGTGTAAAGTTACAAATGATTTAATCGATTCAGTAGATGAAAACCAAATGTTTACGCCCTTGGTCGCAATATTCTCCCGCGTCTAGTTCGTAACGTGCGCATGCGCATTGACGATTTTAGCGAGCAGACACTCTCGCGCATAAATTCACATGCCAGTGACCCAAATTATTTCGAAGAAATCATCAATGACAGAATTACCTATTTCACATTGAACTTCTCGAAACATTACTTCCTGGCACGCTGAACACTGGCAAGCATGTATCTGTACGATTGCGAATTGCGACAACGATCGTTTTTAGAAACGTTTCATTAGACACTTAGTCGACTCGGCGTCGACTATCCGCCGGCCGGTCGAACATGCAAGTTAATCGATAAAACCTAACGAACTGAAGCTGATGGTTCCACGACAGATAAAATGATCTCTCCTCTTTATTGTACACGAAATATATGCCAACCTTTTATACCTGTACGTTTCTGTCATGGAATCGTAGATTTCTTGACAATTCACTGGCAGTCGAGGGTTCACTTCACGCAGCAAAACGTCAAACACACGCATACGCACAGATACATGAACGAGAAGAACGATAGGTCGAAGACCCTCCAATAACGAATGTTTTCCAAAGCCATCGAAAGATGGCAGTCCGTACGATTTATGAATTATCGAACATCGAACGATTTATAATACGCCCTACATAATTAGAGTGCTCTTTGAACTTTACATTATACGTTACATAACATCATACTTCCTATGTAAAAAATATTTCATCATTTTAAAGATTTATGATTGCTTCGAAAATTTTAAAATTCTTCAAATTTCCTGAAATTATTCATTTGCGGTGCCGGCCCTGGGCCTAGGCAGACTAGGGCCCCCATAACACGATTTTGCGTCTAAGAATGCAAGAAGAGTAATGTTTACTTGAATATCTTGAAAATCTAAATTAGTTATACAAGCTTTAATGTTAATTTCATACTTTTTTTATGTCATGTATGTGAAGGGGCCCTTTTTCGGAACTCGCCTCGGACCCCCGAAATCTAAGGGCCGGCTCTGTTAATTCGTATTATTGTACATTTATATTGCATGGAAATATTCATCGTATTCTTATGAACATCATAAATTACTAATAAAAGCGAATGATGCGTTTGATCTACTGCACGCTGATAGGCGTTACACTTGCACTTGACCTCTTGTCGAGTTCTATGCTTATGCACAGTTCATCATTCATTCATACAGATAACATCGTTTGATTGCATTGAGAGAAATATATGGTTATATGCGGCCTGAAATGTTTGTTAGCCGTTTCCAACTGAGAAAAGATTAAGATAGTAAAATTACTCATCACCTGTAACGATAAAACATATATTTCCTAACATTAGCAAAGAATTATGTCACCGCAACGTGTGGTAAATGTTAAGGACAACAGCAACGTTACACTTACAGCATTACATACTTCTTAACTGGCATTTATATTGCGTACTTCTCATCTTACGACTCTGCATACAGAATAGAAATGTGTTTAGCATTAAAAACATAATTCTAATGTAAACCGCGTACGCGAACACGTTCACAATTTTAATCGGGATAGGGTAATATGTTAACAAACCGTTTCATTTTCAAAATTATTATTTAATGTTAAAAAAATCTTGATCTAGACGGGCATTGAATTGACGAAGGAACGTTGACATCTCAAATTTCATCGCATCCGCTGAACACGTGTTCCTCCTTTCTTTCGTTTAGATTAGCATACTTGGCTATCTTTGTGTCAATTTATAAACGTAATTCGTAATATAGAACTCTACCGGCTCTACTCGAAACGATTGGCATTGACCGGTGACAAACGCGTAATCGCTTCACATTAACAGTATAAATTCCGAGTGGGACTACAGACTGGTTGGGCGACAACATTGTAAGAGAATTATACACGAATGTGTTGTATAAGAATAAAAATCAACTCTTACATCCGTTCGAATGCTTCCAGTTTAAATAAGATTTTGTTTTATGATACAGGTACGATGCCTAATACACTATCAATTTATATTAATAATCGTGCAATCGTTTCTAAATATCCCTATAATCGAATATGTCGATAACTATTACTTTAAAAAGATGTAATGAAACGACAAAGCATTTATTGTATTCGTAATCTACGTATATAAATATACATATAACTGCAAATATTGATATGCGATAAGATGTTCAGCATGTACTAAAACTTACCTAGATTATTAATCCTATGGAAGTTCGATCTTGTACGGTCATCGATTACATATACTGTATGGATCGGTTATTGTGCACATTGAGTTATTTCACTTTGAGCAGCACATTATTTTGTAAAAAATTTCTTACAATTGCATCCATTTGTCACATTACGCAAACGCTTTAAATGATTATACTTAAAACGATATCTGCAATAATAGCACAATATTTAAACACTGCACACCGGTACCATCAATTAAGACAATTATTATAAATGGTCAATCTTTCTTAAAGCTTTAAGTAGTTCTGAAATGGATAAACCTCGATTAATATCCAATACACCATAATCCATAGTTTGTAAGAAAATTTTTGGGGCATTTAAATAGGTTCACTACGATATGCTCCTGTTTGAACGTTCGTACGCGCTTAACTGACAATATGAAGCTTTGTAATTTCCAGGTCGTACGTACCTATCTGTAATGGATATGAAACACATACCACCAAGGACATGTCAAACACAATCTACTTGTAATTTTGTACAATTTGCATTACTCTTCATTATATAAAAATAGTGAATTTAAAATGTTGCACGTGAAGTTGCCGCTACAAACTGTCGATAAGCGATTTCCTTCTTTATGAACACTGATCGATTAATCGAATGATCCTGCTTCCTTATGCATAAACAATTAGGTTGTCAGAAATTTGTTAGTACTTCAGTGTGTGTTCACCTTCAATTAATAATAATATCAAAATTATTACCTCACGAATTTATTAGATAAATTTAGTCTTTGATTTTAATTATAATATTCCTGATTCGAACAACGTGCAAGGAGGTCAATCAAATTAGTGACACGTTTGAAAAGGGTAATACACTGCTATTTCTGGATGCTGTAATAGGACAGAATACGTTATGGAATTTATGTAGTATATTGTTACCTCTTTTTGTTACATATTTGTCGAGTATAATTGTAGATTAGTTTCGATTTTCTATTGTTGCGATGCAAAGTTCAGAAGATTTAAATCAAGGGTTGCAAAGGTAGCGACCTCTACTGAAGATCAACGAAATGATTCTGGGCGAGCTATCGATTCTTGCCGAAGATTTCCGGAAATAACCGAGGTCGTGAAAGTGACGTATGTACGTCAGTAGTGTGGGCCGACCCGCGTATCGTCGGTACAATTCTAAAATTTTTTCCATTTGATTTCTTGCGGAAAGATCACTAATACCGCGATACGCAATCATGAATTTTCTTTAGTACAGTTGTAGGAGGACTTGCGAACAAGAAAAGCGGCTCGTTATCGTATGTTCGTCTAACTGGATTGAGACAAATTTCTGCTCTCATACGTGTGTGTTAGGGCCCCGATCAATCTTTAAGTTCACGACCCCGCGCTTATTCGATTAATTCAGTTTATTCGTAACAGAATTCACGCTAAATTGATAGCGTTTCGACAATTCTTCTTTTGTGAGGTACATCGCGAGTCATTATCGTCAGGATCGATTACCGTGACCTAACCTTGAAATCACAAATCTTTTCCCCCTGACTATCTAGAGAATTCCCGAGAAAGATTACAGTTTCCTTTCCTTACAGATTTAGTTCGGTGGTCACCTACGGGTGAATAGAGATGGCCACCCCTCAAACTCCAGGTAAGTAATTTCTTCCTTTGTTTCCAATAAAATTGACAACCATGTTCCAATTCTTCTGTCATGTTGACAGTAATATACCTAGAGAAGGAAACAGAAACTGTTAACGATTTTCGCTTTAGCAAATATTGTTTAATAAATAATAAGCTGTTGTATAATGATTATTACTTTTATTCAGAAAAAATTGTTTAGAGGAATATTATGGAAACATAAAAGAAAAACATCAATTATTTCAGGTATGGATCCCTGGATAATTCAACCCAGGGAACGTGCAAGATACAGAGAACAGTTTGACTCGTTAAAGCCTATCAATGGGGTTGTCACTGGAGAGCAAGCAAAAGAATTTTTACTTCAGTCTCAACTTCCACCTCGCATTCTTGGACAGATATGGTATTTGTATTCTGCTTTTATAATTAGTACTTCTATAATTATCACGCTTATTATGTATTTCTTTTTATATAGGGCTTTATCAGATACAGATGCAGATGGCAAAATGGATATAAATGAATTTAGTATTGCATGTAAATTGATTAATTTAAAGTTACGTGGCTATGAGATTCCTAAAGCATTACCACCTAGTTTGGTGCAAAGCTTAAAGTCACTTTCTGCTGGTAAGTATAAAATAAGGAGATAGTAAATAATCATGCTTACTATTTGGAATAATCATAACTTGTATGTCTAGGTGATGTTAATGTGACAAACTTAACAAATGGAGCTGCCAATATTCCATCACAAAATAATGTTGCTTCCTTAGTGAATTTATCTGGTATGCCACAAGTTCCAGTACAACCAGTACAGTCTTTAATTGGTGGAGTATCCATGCCTGGATCTGTTCCACGTCCTCTTATAGGTCCTCCATCTACAAATGGACCATTGCCAGGTCATGCAATTAGACCTGCCTCACCTATGAATTTACCAGGTAATTATATCATAAATTTTAGATTAAAATATTTTCAACATATTATTGAAAAAAAAAAACATACCATCATAGGAATCATCAAAGTTTTACACTAATATTAAAAGTTATATTTCATAACAAATATAATCGTATTATAGTTAAATTTGCAGCTGGTATGTTTCACAACTAAATATTTCATTATCAGAATTAAATCAAAGAAATTTGTATCATTGCCAATGTCTGCTTCAACTATGATCATTGCTCATTATAGTTGCTACAAATTAAACAACATTTTAATGAACAAGTAGCATTATTTAGCATTACTTTATTTATGCATCATACTACACAGCATCACGACAAAATAGACAGAATGTGGCTGCCACTACACATGCCACAAGTCACACAGCGTCAAAACCACCTGCTCGACCTGCACCACCCTCCGTGGGTATGTTAATAAGAAGTGGATGTTCGTGTATGAATAATTACATTTCGGTTTTCTTCTATTCAATTTCTTTTTTTTTTCCATTGAAGCTTGTCGAAGTATTATGATTCTAATTTAAGGCACATTTATTTTCTTGGATGATGTAATCAGTAATTCGAATGTCATATTATGATACGCTATTGTTCATGTCAATTGACATCTTGTATGCAAATTTATTTTTGCATGATAAGTACCGCTATAATCTAATTATTTGTTGTATTATACTTAATCTGACTTACAAGGAAGATTATAAAAAGCTATAACATTTTCTGAAACACACAAGATAGAAATTACGATGTAATAGGACATTTATATTTTTAAGATATTATGTATTTATATGGTATTTCTTTACATAATGTAATGTTTGCATTATCATAGGTCACATATCTGTGTTTTTGTGTCTATATGTATACTTTTATATCACAGCAAGGAAGATGTGTTACTCGTGTACATTTTACTTTACTATTCTCTTCTTATACATGTTTATGTTTACACCTATACAACATTTTATACAATAATATAATATTTGTGCCGCAAAAAAAAGGAATCGTGCCTTCTACAAGTACTGCTACTACCACTACTTCTAGTGGTGGTCCTCCTCAAAGACCTGCACCACCCACAAATATTGGTATGTTTCAAAGTGCAAGAAGAATTTGAAAAATAGATACCGATCCCCTTAAGAGTATAATAGACAAAACCGCATGTAAATTTAGATAGTATTTTCTCATTTAAATTTTCTCATTTTAAAATTAAATTTTAAAACAAACAAATGATTTCTTTTTGTATTGTATATCAATACAAAAAGTACTCCAATTTCCACTGTATTACATACCATACATTTGTGTAATTATAAATTGATTTTGCATTTATTGTAATGCTTTCCAATATTTGTAGCTTTTATATGTTATCTCTTCTCTTTTAATCTTTGCTAATGCATATCTGTTATTCATTTAGTGTATTTGTAACCCACTCCTTTCTTAGTTTTATTGAATAATTGGAATTTATGTAATTTCAGGAGCAAACTTTTCACCTGTTACCAGTATTCCACCACCAAAACCAGCACCCCCTTCGTTTCCTAACAGCCCGGTCGCGGCTGGAATGTCACCAATGAATGTTCCACCTGTATCTGCTGCAGTTGCTCCTCCAGTTCAACCCCTGCAATCAATGGCTACGTCTTCTGCCATAGGTAAAACAATAATTGTTTGTTTATTTTCTTCTTTTTTCTTATTGATTATTTATATTCTTATTTTATATTATACAAGGACATCGTTATTAGAAAGTTTGTTAAGTTGTCAATGATATTGTATTCTTTCTTTGCAGATTTACTTGACTTTGAGTTGTCAGGTACACTATAAGAAATGAATTTGTAGAATATATAATTTTATTATTTTGTATCTAGTTTCAACTAATATGTAATAAAACTTAAATATTTTTTTAATGATTTGATTTATGTTGTAATGTAAAATCTAATTTATATAACATTTGTGAAATTTTGTAGTATTAATAAGTATGTAATGATATTAACCAAATTACTTTTCATGAATTTCTGTAGACAACAGAGGTATTGAATCTACTAATTTTGGACTTACACAAAAATATCATTCTTACCTGATTGAGATTGAGCAGTTTATATAATTAAATTATCGTTTGATAATAAAAGTCTTCTTGTTTCTTAAACAGGTATGCCTACAGTAGCGCCAATCGCACCTTTAAACACTAATCCAACTCCAGTAGCTGCTTTTGGTATGGGACAAACAATGCAGATGCAACCACTAGCTACTGGTATGGTTGCACCAATTACATCTACTATGATACCATCTGTTGCACCAATGCCTGCTGGTACATATTTTAATGTACATTAAATTTAATTCAAATTGTGGTAATAACTGTGTATTATTTTAGGACCTGGTGTTGTGTCAACTCCTCCAAATGTAGGTTTACCTTTAGTATCAGCAACGACAGCAAATAGTACATTAGTTAACGGTGTAATTGCTCAAACACCGGTATCCACTAGTACACCGTTAAGTACAATCGCACGTCCTCCAAGTATAGATAGGGTGGGCTCGGTTGATTCGCAACATAGTCAGCATTCAGTAGGCTCACCGCAGTCCGTAGAATGGGCTGTACCTCATCAGACAAAGTTAAAATATACTCAGTTATTCAATACCTGGGACAGGACTCGATCTGGATTTTTGTCTGGCCCTCAAGCAAGAAATATCATGGTGCAATCACAGTTACCACAGAAAGTGTTGGCGCAAATATGGTATAACAATATAACAACATATATTAGAAAGTAACTGATTGAAGGATCTTTCTTAACATTTCTATAGAATGTGATTACATTATTAGGGCGTTAGCAGATATGGATTCAGACGGTCGTTTGAGTTGCGACGAATTCGTATTAGCAATGCATTTGTGTGATTTAGTTAAGATTGGCGAAAAAATACCTGCCACGCTTCCAATAGAACTTATTCCACCTGCGTTCAGGCGTCAGCGACAAAGTAGTTTGACACTCTCACAAGGTGGAACAGAGAATATAGATCCATCGGCTGGTATGCCACAAGTAAGTTTCATTTTCATTTTAAGGTTTTGATTTAAAAATCACATTTTATTTTATTTTATTTTTTTCAGACCTCTTTCGAAGACAAACGTAAAGAGAATTTTGAAAAAGGTCAAGCTGAGTTAGAACGTAGACGTAAAGCGCTGTTAGAAATTCAACGAAAGGAACAAGAAGAGCGCGAGCGAAAGGAAAGAGACGAGGCGGAGAAACAAGAGAAAATTAGGTAATTTAATCTCGTTTTTCATTAAAATGTTTTATATTAATTATGAAACAATTAATGCAGACTGGAGCAAGAAAGACGTAGGCAAGCAGAAATCGAAAAACAAATGCAAAGACAAAAGGAAATTGAACAAGAAAAAGAGGAACAACGAAAACGAGTTCAAGAACAAAGAGAAGCGGCACGAAAGCAAGTGAAACTTTGTATAAACGTTTGATATTCTGAATATGAAATGTTAGCAATGTTTAATGATACAAATTCGATTTATTTTACAGAGAAATGGAAAGACAACGACAGTTAGAATGGGAAAGACAAAAGTCACAAGAGCTTCAAACTCAGAGACAAAAAGAACAAGACGTGTTACTTAAGTTAAAAGCAAAAAATCAAACTTTAACTATCGAGCTTGGAACACTCGTAAGTATTGAAGAAATGATCGTTGAAATAATGAAGTTTTACATAATTCGCCTTTGTGCAGAACGATAAAGTAAAGGAATTATCACAAAAAATTTGTGACACTCGAGTGGGTGTATCTGGTGTAAAAACGACAATTGATGGTATGCGATCAACGCGAGACGCACAGTTACAAGAAATGGCTGCCTTAAAGAATAAACTTCGAGAACAAAACCAAAGATTACTAGCTTTGAGTCAGGAGAAAGCTCGCATTGAAGCAAAGAATAAACTAAATATGGCTATGGAATCAGCCGGTCAAGAAGCTATTAAAATGGCATTTGACAATAAGCAAATTACTCTTAAGCAAATGAAAGATAAAATTGCTGATTTACAGCAACAGGTATATATGAACGTATCAAAATTTTTACGAATATATTGGAAATACATTAAATTTATTATTATTTTATGATACAGATTGAAGCTAGAATGGCTGATATAGAAAATAATAATGGTCAGCTTCAAGATATCAACACTCAACTGACAAATTTAATCACTGATTGCAAGGATCTTTACATCACTTTCGAAGACAAAAAATTAAAAGTCTTAGAACTTAGAGCAGGTGGTGTTACTGGAGCTACTACCGACTATACGACTTCCGCGTGGGGCGATAGTGCATGGAACGATACTACAGGATCAGTGGACGATAGTACTTGGCCTGTTGATGATACTACTACAACGAATGCAGTGGAAGAAACTACTCCAGGAGTTATGAAATATAGAGCTCTATATGAATTTGTAGCTAGAAATCAAGATGAAATATCGTTTCAACCCGGTGACATTATCTTGGTAATGTTATAAAAGTATATAAACACAAGAAATTCGTATAAGTACAAAAATAAAAAAATTAACATGTATTTTAAATAGGTACCTCCTGTTCAAAATACAGAACCAGGTTGGATGGCAGGAGAAATTCGGGGTCATACCGGTTGGTTCCCTGAATCTTACGTAGAACCAGTAGATGCCGGAAGCGGAAATGACAACGCTTTTGTACAACAAGATAGCGTAGAAAAGAGGACTCTAGAGTTAGTTGAATAAATCAAAATTTTAATTAATTTATTCGGAAACATGTAATTTATTTTTGTTTATTTTAGGGGAATTGCTGAAGTTCCCGAAAATGTATCCGACGCAGGATCCTTAGGTGGCGAACCTCCAATCGTTGAACCTATTATACCTACCCTCGGATTAGGTATAGCCTGTGATTTACAGGCAACAGCTTTGTTTCAGTATCGTCCTACAACAGAGCAGCATCTTCCATTTGAGAAAGGCGATATTATTAAAGTTATTGAACAACAAGTTAGTATACAAAAATGATTGTTTTTGATTTGATATTTCAAGCAAATAATGTATGAGTTGTTACATTTTATTATTTAGGGTGATTGGTGGTATGGCTCATCTAACAATGGAAGTGGTTGGTTCTCTAAAACATATGTGAAAGAAATTCCTCCTAGTCAACAACCCGTAGTTGTTGATGGTCTTAATGAATATTATATGGCTCTGTATCCGTATGCTTCGGCTGAGCCTGGCGATCTAAACTTTAATCAAGGAGAAGTTATATTGGTTACTAAGAAAGAGGGCGATTGGTGGACAGGAAGTATAGAAGATAGAGTCGGAGTATTCCCTGCTAATTACGTAGAAAAATGCGATGCCCCAAGTCAGGTAAGTTGAATGTTATTTCATATTCTTTGAAATTGTCTTAATGTTATACCTGGTATTTGTTAACGAGTGACGTTTGATTTTGAAGTTTGATGTATCTAACATTAATCAGGATGACCCTATAACTACTAATGTGTCTGAAATAAACACGGATACCACGGTGACTACAGACACAATCACGAGTGTTCATGAAACAGCTGCTTCAGTTGCTCAAGCAACATTGGTTTGTAACACTCTAATTTTAATATTTCCAATTTGTAATTATATAAAAATCGTATTTGTCTCAAATTGTAAATAGATACTGTATGTTTTTAAATTGCTTAGTAAATTTAACTTTGCGAGTATTACGTTAGTAGATTGTAAAATATATAGTAAGCTAGACGCCTATGTATCACACGTTTAGCAAACTGAAAAGACTGCTGAACAGCTAGAAGATGAAAGAGCAGCAGCGGAAGATAGAGCAGAATTGCCAGATTTTACAGCAATGGCTGCCCAGCAGGTAATGTTATATTTGCTTATGCTATACATGTAACCTTAGAACATACCTATAGTATTAATTATTTGATGAAATTTAATTGCTCCCATTTGATTTTTATTGCTGGCATCCTGTTACTGCAGTATTACAAGGTATTTCTCCTTTTATCAAATGTAATTGCTAATTAGCTTATTCCATAACTTACTCTTAACATTTGGCCTTGCAATTTTACAAATAACAATTTAAATTTTTAATACTTGTAGAATATGTAATATATATGTAAAAGAAGATTGTGATAAAGATTTAGTATCTCTTCATAACATATTCTTTTTTCAATACAGAGAGGAAGGAAACCTGAAATTGTACAAGTCATTGCACCTTATCAAGCTACAAGTTCTGAACAGTTAGATTTACAAAAGGGACAGTTAATAATGATACGTAAAAAGACGGATAGTGGCTGGTGGGAAGGAGAATTACAGGTATAATTGTTTATTATTCTTCGTTCTAAATTTAATAATTCTAAATTTCTAAATTTTTATAATTGTCTTATCTTACCATCAATTATAAAAATATTTCTATAGGCACGTGGTAAAAAGAGGCAAATTGGTTGGTTCCCAGCATCTTATGTTAAACCTTTAACTAGTAGTAGCAATCGAAGTACACCTGTTTCTCATGGATACCAGGACTCTCCTACTGATCCCAATGTTGGTAGGTACCTTTAAATTCAGTATAAAACCTTAATATTTTTCAAATGTATTAAATATGAGGTGAAACAGTAACTTACTTTGCCAATGCAGAGCGTGTTATGGCATTATATCCATACCAAGCACAAAACGAAGACGAATTAAGCTTCGAGAAAGGTGACGTTATAACCGTGCTTGCAAAACAAGAAGCCGCATGGTGGAAAGGCGAATTAAATGGAGTATCCGGCGTTTTCCCCAGTAATTATGTATCTCCCATGTGTAAGTATTATTTATTTTTCATAGTTTCACATTTCATTTATATAATTTAACATCTTACTTGCTAGAAATGTTCACTAAGAACAATCATACAGAAATTGTATAACAAACTGATACTATGAAAGTTAGTTGAAATAGCATAGTTATGTAATTTCAACTTTTTATACACGGATAGACGGACGACCGTCAGGTTTATTTTTCATCAGTAGTTTTATTTAATACGTAAAGTAGTATTACAACAATACGACGGTCGTTTAATAGGACCAGATACTTAACAATTTCTTTTATATTACCATTTATAGTTGTATACATTTTTACAGTACATATGTATGTAAATAAACATATTTTTAAATATGTTATTATCATAAACTCACTATAAACATACACACATACGTAATGTCTATGTTAAAGTAACATTGCACATTTATTTATAACCGAAATTAGGTATAGGTTACAGGCATAAATAAGACTAATTAAATATATGTCAACATACTAAACTATCTGTTTCTTTTACATAAATATTGTATTTCAATTGGAAACAGCGGTTGTTTGTTAAGTCATTATTATCTATATTGGGCGTTGCGTGTGCTTTCTGCTCTGATATGCCTGCATTGAAATCCGCACTTTGGCTTGGAAAGCGGTATATCTGTAATATAAAATAATCGTTATTTCATTTCTGGTTTATCTATAACGGATAGATTGCAAATAAATCATTAGAGGAGTATACTTTCTCCATTATACAGCCTGCCTGTCTGCCTGCATGCCTGCCTGTCCGTCCGTCTGTCCGTTTGAGGTAGCTGCTTCGTTTCAATACATTATCTGCAAGATTTATTGTACTAGAAAATGTAAACGATTTCGTACACTGTATTTCAATTTTTTCTGTTTACTACAAATTACTTCAAATATCAGTATTAGCATTGTAAGATAATTAATTGCAACCATAACTAATTATTCTTCTTAGTTTATATACTTTCTTCTAATTTGCTTTGTTAAACTGTTTTTAAGTATTATTTCACAAACCTATCAAATAAAGTAGTGTATAGTATTTTTTAAATGATTGTTTCAAAACGAAATAGCTACTTTGAGCAATTTAAACATCTATTATTTACCTACAATACATGGATTAGTGAAATCTTTTTACTAATTATTATCTTTCGCCTATGCTTAACATGCAGCATAAAGGATAGCAGAGCAGCACCGCAGCATTGCAGGCTAAAATAAAAGCATCTCAAGTGCAATAAGTATGATAGCAGTCTCTACATCGAATACGACGTGTTACAACCAACAAGTCTCATTGGTAGAGACAGTGAGCATAAAAATGAAAAAAGAAAAAAAGAAACAAAAAAGAAAAAGACTCAGGGCTGGTTCTTCGTTTCTATATTATTCTGAATTGTGCAAGTCTTTTTCTTCCGGTTCGAGATCCTACTCGTTCCTTTGTTTTCATTGCTGTTCAAATGATTACCATGCGTCTCGTCGATTATTATTCCCCAAGTTATTGAACCCCTGTGTACGGTTTCAACATGAATATTATTGCGCAGTATATATGTTTACACGGGAGCGCTAAATATTTAATAACAAGTTGTATCATGAACATAATTACAACCACCTGACGTGTGCACCAAATTCTACCTCAATCTTCTACTTTGATTTAAGATAGAGCTTAAAAATTGAAGAATACAATTTTTTCATCTACTTGTAATGATACTTACTACCAGTATTTAGTATTTAAAATATAAATTAAAACCAAATATATATTTATTTAAGACATTTTATCCTTAGGAAAAATCAATTACAGTTTTTGTTCATGCTAGCACTTTCAGCCCGGAATTTTATTTTTTATGCATAGGAAGAAAAACGTTAGAGAAATGTTGAAAGAAAGTGTTATATTTGAGAATATAGTTGTAGTAGAGCTGAAGCATTTCTTGCTTGGGGCAAAGACAATAAACACGAAACTATTTATCTCTAAAACATTCATACTAATCTATGTATTTAAAAACATCTAAACAGCTTTGTGTGTAAATAAAAATACAAAAAAAAAGAGCAACATTATAGTAAATATAATTATGTGTAAAAATCATTATCATCGGGCTTAAAGTGTTAGATCGATAAATAGATGTACAAGCACTAGTAGTAGTCCTAAATTTTTTATAATCAGTGTCTTCGAAAAGAAATTTTGAAAACATTTAGGTGCTGCCTTTTTCTTCTTATTTATAATTCTTCTTTTTTATTCAGTACTGTAGTATATCATTTGGTGCGCAATACAGATGGTTTGTACAGTTATACTGCGTCAAGGCCTAGGGAAATGTTTCACAGCAATTTAAATGAGTAATTGAATATCATTTTTCTGCTTGCCTTCAATGTAAAGGGAGAAGGAGTTGTTAAATCACTTATTGAATATTTCAATTAGATTTTGTCTTCACCATGCAAATCTGTATGATGAAGAATCTGTTATGATATATAACAAATATTTGCTTAATCTCAAAATTATTAACAGTTATACAGTTTATTTTTTGTTCAGATTCAAAATTTTATATTATAAAAAACTGAAAAGAGATTATGCATAATATTTACAAGGACAATTAAAGTATAGCTCTCTTTAAAATACGGACATGTTTAACCAAATCTGTTGTTCCTATTTATTTATTCTATATACACATATATATATAAATACATATATAGTTATTATTTGTTTTTCTTTTTTTTTTTATGTCTTAGTAGCGATGGAAGATGATGTGCTCCTTCTTCGCAGCCTTTTATTATAGAGCCTAAATCATCATTAAAATATCAATCATCAATAATAAAAAAATCATGAAGTTATAGATAGAAATTATTACCAGTGGTGGGAAGAATTTGTTAATTAATGTTATATGTAAACCAGTTTTTCCATCAATCGAGTCCTGAGTATCAGTTTGTTATTTACAAGTAGGACGTATAAATATTGTAAAAATGTGTTGATTTATTTGTATTATTATTATTTATATTTATTATGTTAATTTTACGAATCTCGACTGTAAGATATTGAACTATCTTATTGTCAATATAACAGTCATATTTGAAATAACATACTGAAATATTCCTTATTTTCTAGTGTGTTTCATAGATTTTGCTAAATATTTATTTGATGAAATAATTAAATATGTTACTTATATTTATTATTCATTCCATTAACAAAATTCAGGAACTTGATGGAATAACTAGTTTAAAATAATTGCAAGAACCAAGCGCACAATAGATCAGCATATTTATACACTGGTTGATCCTTTTACACGTTCTATATAACACTTTGCAAGCAAGGTGTATAAATATGTCTGGTCAGAACAATAAATATTGTGTGCTTAATATTAAGTATTCTAGATGCGCCCATAATCTTGTAATCTTTATCTAAACATGTTGACAACGTGTAAAGCAAGTTATGCAACTGGTTATTCTTAGATGAGATACTTGTGTAGAGTGCTATATCCTTAAGATTGTTACTATTTGCAAAATATCCATATTGTTTGTTTGTTGTAATGTCGAATCTCATTATGAATCTCGATTGTGTGTGGTGTACTTTGAGCGAAGGACACTGTAAGGGTGTGAACAAGTTCAGATTATTATGTATTTATTACGAATTTTTGTTCACACTTTTATGTGAATATACTCTAAATTTCTCACATGCATATATACACGCCGTTCTTATACATATGTACACATATCCATACATAATATACAGAGGTGTTCTCAAAACTGCTGATTAAAATAAAGTATCTGTCTGTTGTAAACTATTGTTGTGTATAACAATTCTGTATTTCTTAGTGTAAACCCAACAACCAAAGTAAATATCTAAGTATTATTTTCAAGAATATTTTAATTTTCACCTTGTTGTGTTTAACTCCTAAATTATATCTTAGTTACTTACTTAACTTAAACAGAAATAAACTGGAGGAAATATTTTTTTATGTAATAGAGATAATAATATGTACACAAAGTGGAAAAAATGTCTTGTATACATTTTATGTGTAGCTAATGAGATGACAACTGACTTATTAATGGCTGGATTGGATTCATTGGAAAGAAAACGGCAAGAATACATCAAAGAACTTATCACAACTGAACAAGCATACATAGAGGACATGAGACTGGTTCACGAGGTATTATCAAATATTTAAAAGCAATTTTCTATATTTTATACTTAAATTTATGTCTGACAAATTGAATATATCTTTTCAGGTGTTTGAGAAACCACTTCTTGAAAGTTTAGTTTTAACTGTGGATGAAGTGGATAAGATATTTGTTAATTGGAGAGATATTATTGCCTGCAATGATAATTTTTTAAGGTATGATATTATTATACGTTATATACAAAAGATAATTATTTATTAGTCGCTATTTTTCAGAACATTAAGAATCCGACGAGATAACAGCGAAGGAGGAATTGTTAGAATGATTGGAGATATTTTGTGCGAAAACGTAAAGAAATACCTTTCCTTGTACATTTTAATATTAGACTTGCAATTCTCTATATACATATTTCTTTTGGGTTTTAGATTCCAAGAATGTCAGCCTACATTAGATTTTGCAGTTGTCAAATTTCAGCTGCTGTTTATCTTCAAAGATTGACTGAAACTGTACCAGAATTTGTGAAAGTTGCACATACTTGTCAGCAGGATCCACGTACAAAAGGAATGCCCCTAAGTTCTTTTTTAATAAAACCAATGCAAAGGATAACGAAATATCCCCTTATTATTGGCAAAGTACTTATTATTTTTGCATTATTCATTTTCTTTCATATTTGTTATCTTATTAACAAAATTAATTTAGATTTTGGAACACACTCCTGCTGATCATCCTGACAGGCAATATCTTCAAGAAGCATTGGCTAAAGCAGAAGAATTTTGTACCCAGGTACAGCTCTCACTAAATTTTTCATTATTATAAATAAATCTTATAGCATTCATTTATATTTTCATCATAGGTAAATGAAGGAGTTAGAGAAAAAGAAAATAGTGATAGATTAGAATGGTTACAAACACATGTGGCTTGTGATGGGCTCGAAGAACAACTTATTTTTAATTCTTTAACTAATTCTTTAGGTCCACGAAAACTTCTTCACTTTGGTATACTCCATAAGGTACAGAATTTTTATTAAATTTTTCCTTTTGAAATAATAACTTGTATACTGTCTTAGGCAAAAAGTGGCAAAGAACTTGTTGGATTCCTTACAAATGATTTTTTATTATTTGCTCAACCGACGGTTACGAAAAAGTCATTATCCGGTGGACAACAATTCTCATTTGAACGAAACGAACATCAAAAGTTCAAAATGTATAGAAAGGTATTTAATATATGCACATATATCACATGTATAAGAAAACAAGAATCTTAATCTAATTATTTCTATTTTGCAGCCAATCTTCTTAAATGAATTATCCTTCTTAGGAGAATCAGATACAAATGGGACTGTTAGCTTAAGTTGGGGCGAGTACACTGAAAACTCTTCTAGATTACTTAGGTTGAGAGATCAAAAGAAGCCGATAATATTATTGGCCCCATCTCCAAGTGAATGTTCACTATGGACTAGAAGACTTACAGAAGCAAGGAAGAAGTTTATAGAAAACGAGAAAACACGTTTACAAAGGCAACGATCAAGTGAGACATATTTTCATTATTTTTTTTTCTTTTTCATATATTATTATTTGTTAAACCGTGAGTCTCTTAATGTATTTGTCCTTATGTCGCTGCACCGATCAAACATATTTTATACTTTGTTAATTACTTGACATTTAATAACATATAATGTATGTGAGTAAACAGAGCAGGCGCAGTTTGGAGCGTGTGGCAGAATTCTCGTTACAGTGCTTGAAGGTTTCAATTTAAAGACAATACCTGGTAAGCGAATGTGTACGCTTTAGATGCTTGTTTTCCTTCTGCACGTATCTTCTGCTTGCTTATGTTTGCTTGCTTTTCTATACGAGCTTGAAATAAAAGAAACTAGTACAGTCTCGCGTCTACAAAGAGGAAAAAAATCATCGATGATCATTTGTATCACAATTACGCTATTTAATTGCATGATGCATTTTTATTAACAAAAATCTGGCATGATTATAGCTCGCAGGAGACGACCTGAAGGTAGACTTCGATTAGTAGTTGTGGAAGCTGAAGATATTGTAATAAAGAAAGGTAAAATTTTCTGTTTGCATGTAACTACCTCATAAGTTGATGAATGCCCTTATAAAGGTGAACTTGTAAATAAATACAAGATTATTAGGTTGAGTAATTCAGGAATATTTTATAGCAAGACTTCACTTTTGCTGTTTTCTTACTCTTCGCATGCACCTTCTTTATATCTGTAGTTTATACAAAAAATTAATCTTTAATGTAGAATTTATATAATAATATTATTATTCTTACACATTGGCTTTGAACTTAACAATGCTTTGCAATTGCAATGTACAAACGCAATTTATGCAATTCTTAACAGTATGCCCACTAATCTTATTCCGTATAACAATCAGAGTGTTGGCAAACTAAAGAATAAATGAATTAAAGAAAATCATTTTAATAGGAAAGTGCAATACATTTTGTAAAGTGAGCATGGGTTCGCAAGAAGAAAGAACGGGCGTGGTGTCAGGGACTGATTGTCCTCTGTGGGATACATCGATGCAGTTCCAAGTAAAGGATTTACTTGAAGATACTTTGTGTATAACAGTTTTCGATAAAGGCTATTACAGTCCAGATGGTAAAATTAATTTTTCTGTTTTAAATACGTACAATTACAAATTTTTCATCGTTAAAACAAACGTTATTTATAGAATTCCTTGGTCGAGCGGAAATCAGAGTTGCTGACATAATGAGAGACAGTAGAGATTCCTGTGGACCAATTCAGAAACGCATTCGATTGCACGAAGTTGAAAGAGGCATTGTTGTATTGAAATTAGATCTTATACTGTTTGGCAATCGGTAAAAAGACTGAATTACTTAGATATTATAATTATACAGTTATAATTATTACTGCCAATACAACTTTTTATATTTCTACTCTGTAAGTTCATATTGTAATATAACTAACAAATAGTAATGTACGATCAGTAGAGGTAGAAACCAATTTTTTTTTATATGAGAATATTTATTATACTTTATGTAAAAGATGTCAAAGTAGATATTACTTGATACGCTTTTTTTTTTAATTACAAGGGACTGGTATCCAGTGTAATCCTGGAAATTAATTGATAAGAAAAATATTTAGTTTATACATCATATACATTGTATAGAATTCCATTGAATCGTTTAAATTCTTGTCAACGTACAGTATTATTGTTATTGTTATAATATTTATAGTATGTAAGTGAAAAACATTTATTTTTTTATATAAAAACATGTACAAAATGTTAGATGGGCATTAGTATGAATAAAAGGGCATGTATAACGTAGTATAATCCGTTTTTTCATATTTGCTTCCGTTTTGCCGTGGTTCGCACTCAAAGTCAGTAGAAATTTGTCAAAACGAAACGCTGATGATATTATCCGTAACTTCAATGTACGATTCTAATGAATTTTACTCGGAAAGATAAAATTCAAATGAATTACAAAGTTTACTAGATTAGTACAGATTCTATTCAGTGCATAAAATAAGTTAAAATCTTAACAACTTTTTAAATAATAGGATTTGATTGAAACGAAGTACATTTAACTAAAATCTCAATTTTGCGTTTGATTTAAAAAAAATGTTTGCACTTGTGCGGGGTTTAATTATTACTGTAGTAAAGGGTGAACCTTCCTCCATTAAAATCAGAAAAAAACGGCTGCCCCAACCTGCCACTGCTCAAAAAAATGGCGATTGAAATAAATTACATCCATCTTGGCCGCAGCGCACGATGATGGAAAAGCAGTACTTTACTTTACCGGATCCAAAATTTTTGACATTTTTTTTTTAATCTATAGTTTTTGATGTGTAGAATTCAAATATGCAAGTCTTAACTTTAGGGATCCAGTGGTTAAAAAGTTATGAGCGTGTAAAGTTTGACACTTTTAGTGCATTTGCTACGTTACTGTGACGCCATATTGGCTTCTTGTCCAATGAACGGTGTCGCTAGCTGCAGGCAGACACATGTGGGTACCGATCACTTTAGCGGGTACACTCAAACCGTAAATTTGATGCTGGCTGAGTTAGTTAGGTTTATATTTATTTTACAAACAGACTGTATTGCCCATGTGAGAACCAATCAGGTTATACATATAAGGCAATATGGCGTCACAGTAACGTAGCAAATCCGCTAAAAATGTCAAACTTTACACGCTTATAACTTTTTAACCATTGGATTCCTACGACGTTTTCGTACGCCCTCTTTACTATTACTACTATTACTATTACTACTATTACTACTATTACTACTATTACTATTACTACTATTACTATTACTATTACTACTATTACTATTACTACTATTACTATTACTACTATTACTATTACTACTATTACTACTATTACTACTATTACTATTACTACTATTACTATTACTATTACTACTATTACTATTACTACTATTACTATTACTACTATTACTATTACTACTATTACTATTACTACTATTACTATTATTACTATTACTATTATTACTATTTTTTTTTTTTAAGAGATGGAAATGCATTACGCAGACCCCCGCAACGTATTGCGGAGGCTCTGTGGGACTCTCCCTCCGGCAATTATGCTGAAGGGCCTACCTACTAGAACCACCTCTGACCCCACATATGGGCCCAGACCAAAATCCGCTCATCGCATTACTTCGGTCTGGGCCCGTGGCGTGCTGGCCTGCGCAGACAGCAGGCCTCCTCTAGTCTACAGGACCTGGACGGGTGTCTTCGTCACCAGGACAGAGGTCGTGAACGCCGCGACCGCGTCCCACAGTTCTATGCTCCGCAGCATCACCCCCACGATGTTTTCGGGGGTGATGTCGTGGTCAGCTGCGTTGGCCACTGCGGAGCGTTCCTCGCTAAAGCTAGCACAAACGAAGAACGTGTGAAACGCGTCGTCTCGCTCGGCGTCGCAGTAGTAGCACGTCAGGGACCTGACTTTGACCATCCGGTACAGGTAGTTCCGGAAGTAGCCGTGCCCTGACAGGAGCTGGCTGAGGTAGAAGTCTACCTCGCCGTGAGCGCGCTCCTGCCGGGGCCTCAGGTCCCCGATCAGCCGGGCTGTCCACCGGCCCCTGCTGCCCGCGGTCCAGCGGCGCTGCCACTCCGAGAGAGTTTCAGCGCGCGCTATACCAGCGGCCTCTGTCTTGTCCATCTTCGAGCTGAGCTCGAAGATCCTCCTCCTCTCCTTGGCGAGAAGATCGATGGAGAGGATCCCAGCGATCGCGAGCACTGCAAGTGCGGATACTGTACGACAACAGCTAGCGACTCGCAGCGCTCCGCGACGCTGGACGGAGGCCATGCATGCCCTGTACTTCTTGATGCCCAAGGTCTCGGCCAATATCTCAGCTCAGTACAGGAGCATGGACTGGACCGTGGACATCAAGAGCCTACGTTTCCCAGGCCTCGGCCCGCCTATGTTGGCCATCAGCCTGCTCAGCTCTGCCGACTTTGTCGTTGCCCTGTCAGAGACTGCGCGTATGTGGTCCCAGTAGGTGAGCTTGTTATCAAGCATCACCCCCAGGTACCGCGCGCTTCTACGTGTCTGGACAGCCACGTCACCCACCATCATAGGCACGACGGTGGGTATACGCCTCCTCGTAAGCATGACGATCTCGGTTTTCGGGATCGCCAGCTGGAGGCCGTGGTTGTCCATCCAGTCTCTGACCCGCTGCATCACCTGGTTTAGCTTGAGCTGCGCCAACTCGATGCTACGGGTGGTGATGACGACGCCGATGTCGTCCGCGTACGCGACAAGGTACACGTCGTCGGGCATTTCGATGCTGAGTAGGCTGTCGTACAAGACGTTCCAGAGGTCGGGTCCCAAAACGGACCCCTGCGCTGCCCCGGCTGAGACTGCGCGACTTCTGGAACCCTCTTCCGTCTTGTACGTAAGCCAGCGATCACGGAGGTAATCGCTAACCATGGCCAACAGATAGCGAGGGACTCGAAAACGTTCGAGCGCCCGCAGCATATCTATCCACCTCGCCGAATTGAATGCGTTGCGTACGTCCAGCGTGACGTAAATACCTCTTTCGAATAAGCCCTGACTCAGCCCCAAATGTTCTCATATAAGGACGAAAAGTGTAGTCCCGTAAACCCATATTTAGGCCCATTTTTGCCGGTAAAGTCAACGCGCTACTATTACCCGTGTCTACCCCCTTAATTCCCCTTGTAAGCATTCACCGTATATAATATAGCTATCGTAGCATACGTGAGTCATTTAGGTGTATGCAAAAATGACGTAGTATAATATGCCGTTAGTTGTATCGAAAGATTACACTAAGTGTTTATTTAAGAGCTGTTTTATTTAAATTGTTGGTTTATAATGAAACGTCGATGCGTTCCGCACAAGCTAAGGTAACTTTTTGACTGCTTACTCTTTGTTTGGAGCCTGTATTTAAACGGCTGAAAACGCCTTTGGTGGGGTAGAAGCTACGTGTCCTTTTTAGGAAATAAGGGAGGAGAAGGTTTTTCGTGTCACGCACCGGAAATGGAAATAATGTGTTTTTGGAAAAAGGATTGGTATCTGTTTGGGAAATCTAACCGGAAAGAACCCTTTTGAGAAATTATGTGTCCTGCCCAAAAAGGACGTGATAGGCGTCAAGGGATGAACAGGAAAAGGGATGAATTTATGTATTCGGAGAGCGTTGTTGGACGAGATTAGGTATACGCAACAGTTGGAGGCAATAACTGAGGTGGTGCTTAATTTCTTTTCGACCTAATATTCGATTAAACGTGGACTGTTTTATCGACACGGAATTCAGAGTTCGGCTTTGACGCTTGCATCGCTTTCTAATTAATTCTATAGCACTGCAAAATGCTTGAAAATTCATGTGATTACAATCTTATAAATGTTTTATTATTTAAAGTATAAATATTGAAATATCCAACTATCAGCTATTGAACTGTTAACTAACAACCACTCATCACACATTATTAATTATTTAATAATTGTCTCAATATATATTTTAACATATATATTGACACAAAATAAATAATATGAAACGGAATTTTGCATTACGTACAAAATTATAGTACTTAAAATAAGAAAATTATGTGACGTAATACACGTCATACCTGTTGGATGCGTGCGTATAAATTAACTTTGTAGAAGCTAAAGTATGACGAGTTAACGCGTCATAAATATTCAATTGATTGAAAATGAGTCCATTTACAAATCATTTTTACACGATCTTTTTTATGTGTATACCATTTTATTTTATAATTTTATCTGTGTTATTGACTAAGAATTTTTATTTTTATGGCGAGTTTTTATTTGAACTTTGTATTAGTTTCTATTTATTACTAAAACTGATCAGTAAGAATTCGATTCACTTTATAGAAATTGCATTTTTAAGAGTCCATACGTCAATCCAATTGACGAAATTTACGATATAAAAAAATAAAATTAATACTCCATCGAAATCAATTTTCTCATCTGTGCGGTATTCGTCTGTCTATGAATAAGGATCAACAGCAGTTAGCAGTGGTTAGCAGCTGGTAGCCGCAATAATGTCTGTAGTGGATAAAATTAAGCACTATCAGCGAAATATTGAAAAATGTGATGACAATGAGGATAGAGTATGTATTGATGCACTAATTTTCATCATCTACAAATCTGTAATGATGAATACAACTTCGGTATTTTATTAACGACGTTAGGGTATAACCTAATGATAATATCTAAACAAAGACAAAATTTTACCTAAATTAAATCCATTATTGTTAACGTATATATCACAAACATAAATAAAAATACATTTTTTGAAATATTCATTCTACCGTATTTTTATTTGGTTTTAATCCTTTAGTTAAAACCAATCCTTTTGGAAATATTGTAATCTTAGCTGATTGTATGCTTACCAATCTTAATATATTTACTCAAAAATATTCATATAATAAAGAATATTTATTTTTGTACTGGAAAAAATTGATTCGTAATGTATGTCTTTATTGATCAATACTTTTACTTTTTATTTTTCTACGTTCATAATTATTTAATACATGAATTTCTTATGAGGTAGTAAATTAAGTTTAATATATCTCTTTTGGAATATATTGCAGATACTACATTGTATTTCAAAGTTATCTAACCTGCCAGTTACGGTACAACATTTACAAGAGACTGGAGTAGGACGTACAGTAAATGCTTTAAGAAAATATGAAGGGGGAATTGGAGAAGCTGCCAAAGCGCTTGTTGCAAAATGGAAAACAATGGTTGCTAATGAAGAAAGCAGCGAAGGTGAAGATGAAGATGAAGCATGTGTGCCTGATGCGCCTGAAAGTTATAATGATAGTCTGGAATCTCCCAGATCCGAAGAAAGTTCAACCAAGTAAATTAAATCATATTTTTTCTACCATCTTGCTCTGTAAATGCTTCATAGTATTTGTAAATTAATATAATTCTTAAGTTGCATGTAATTTTATGTATAATATAATTTTACTAACTTTAAACACTAATTTAACAATTTTATAATATATTTTAAATTCAAGTTACTCATTTTTAAGAAAGAATATTAAATTACCTTGAATGTGATTCTTTTATTTTTTTATAAATATTCTATAATATTCACAAATTGAAAGCGCATATGTTTAATTAATTTTTCAGACCCAAAAGTGAAAATAGTGGAAAACACGTGCATAGGCATAAGATAGAAAAAGCTGAAGTATCACATACATCATATAATAGTAAACAATCTTCTAAGCATGAATCAAAAGTAAAACCTATAGAATTCCAATCGAAAAGTAATTGTGATGTCAAAACTTTAGAAAATGATTTAGAAAAACAGAAGAAGTATGATAAACATAAACATAGTCATAAACATGAATCGAGAAGCGACAAAAAGTTTTCAAAAGATAATAAAAGTGCCTCTAGAAATGATGATACGCATGGTTCTAAGCACCATACTCACAGCAAATCTGATAACTTAGAAAAATACTCTAATAGGTCTTCCTATAACAGTAATTTACCTAAGAACAATGAAGAAAATCATAAAAAGCGTAAAAATAATGATTCCAATGCTTCAAGGAAGGAAAGTAAGCGAAGAAAAAATTCAGAAAGTGAGAATGAAGAAGGTAAATTTGATGTATCTTTCAATTCTGAAAAGCATGATGCTAATACTATGCTAGATGTAATTAAAGTAAAAGAAGAACCCAAGGAGAAAGACATATTAAACAAAAGTGAGATTAAGATTGAAAAGAAAGAATCTCAGGAGAAAATAAAGGGAAGCTCTAGTAGGCACAAAACTGATTCTACTAGCAACAAATTAAAAGAAAGTGGAGAGAAATTTAAACATACAAGTGAGACACACACATCTTCTAATAAAGATGAAACTAAGAAAACTGATAATCATTATAATAATAAAGAATCTTCCGAATCAAAGCATAACAACAGTTCCTCTCATGATAAGCATTGTGATAAAAATAAAGGTAGTAGTAAGAAAAAGGAACGCAAAGAAGGGATAAGTAAACATGAAAGTAAAAGTAGTAAAGATTCAAAGTATTCTAAACATGGATCAAAGGAACCAAAAGAATTAGTGAAAATAAAACAAGAAATGAATGGTGATGAAGGAATAGATTGCCACTCTGGTTAGTTTAAAACTTATTACTTTCAGCACAACCAGAAAAGAAGTTTGTAATGTTTATTTTATTTTTAATTGATAACTATTGAATAAATTTTGTTTATTGTTATATTATTATGTGCTGGTAATAACTTCTAACATGTTCTAACGTATTACGTGGGTTATTGGAGATCCATGGAAATTTGTGTTGTTAATTAATAGTTTTCTTTTACTCAAAAAATAACAAAATTGTCAACGATGTTGTAGGAGTTACTTATTTTGTTATAAAATGATGTATTATTTTATTTTGTACATGTATAGTTTTATGGCAGAAAGGCCATGTTAAACAAAAGACTGTTCATATATATATAAAGTATATAAGAAAAACATTATTTTTCGTGTTTTTATAATTTTTTTCTGATAATTTATAATTTTGCTATAAAGGGTGATAATAACAATATTCGTAATAATGCCATGATAAAAAAAAATCGTCTACTCATACAATGTAAATTGAAAGTTACTTAAAATTAGCATAGTACAAAATGTATTTTATGAAATACTTATATACTTCTGTACTACAATTGTAATATATTTAAAAGAGTTGTTGTATATTATTGTTTATAATAGATTGTAGTAATTTAAAATTAATATTTATCAGTGTATTATTTTATGTTCAGGCGCTAGCTTTGCAGAAGCACTTGGTATGTGTACAATGGCTCAACTATCTAAGAAACGTAGTAATAATTCCCCAAGTTCAAGTTCAACAAAAACAGTCAAAACAGAACAGTTAATCACAAATAGCAAGAAAACAGCATTGAAAACTGAATTAGCAACTGAAAGTGTACAAGTAATTTATACTATATAATTTTAATTTATGAAAGTTATATACATATAATTACACTGTTACAATGTTATAAATTTTTTATAAATTTCATAAAGAGGCATAATGTAATGAATATTTTTTATTGTAGACACCATCTCTTTTGTCATCAGCTATGAAACTAGAACCTTTGAATGTAGATTTAGCATCTACACTACCTGAAATTAGTCCACATTATAAACCATTGCCATATGTTAATCCTGTTCATCGCAAAGAAGAAGACAAAGCTCTTACAGATGTGATGTATGTTAAAAATCAAAGGTAAGTTTATAGAAATAAATAAATATGTGTAATACGTAACAGATATCATTTTTCTTTAATTCTAAAAGATTTATTGATATACATCTATGTATACAAATACATTTATATTAATAGTAAACAGTTTGACTCTATTATCCACAGACTTGTCTCATGTTTTATGCCAAAACATAATTTATTATTTAAAATTGATTATACAAAAAGGGCATTATTTGGTGTTATATGCGATAGGTTTTGGAATGTAATATTCTTGGATATGGAAGTCTGACTGTATATCAATAAAATATAAATAAAATATCTTTTAATTCTAGAACAAAAGTATATTCAGGAAACAAATCTGGTTACACAAGTGTTCCAACCCTGTTCGAGTTGTGTACGAGAGTATTAATAGAAAATATTGATGGTAAGTTGTGTATTAGGGATGTGCGAGAACAGGTGTTTCCAAAAGTATCTCAGGGCATAAAAATGTAAGGATTTCTGAGATTTCAAGTATCTGAATTATGTTTCGTGACAAGCTTTGTGCAATACGATTGTGGATTAAAACTACATATTTATAAACACTGTGTAGTACTGATAACATTGTTACATCACTAAGAACAAAATTATTCTTAGAGAATGAAAAGTACATATCTTTTTCGGTGCAATATTTGTATTCTGTGTTTTATATTTTATAATTTCATAATGTATAAAATTCAAAAATAATTAAAAATTTACAGTTTTAAGCAATAAACTTTGTCTTTAAACATAGTAAAAAAATAATAATTTGTATGCAACAGTATACTGTTCAAGATATTGTACCGTTGTGTTTTTTAGTAATAGTTACTTTAAACAGTTTACTTGTTTTCTACATGCAGCACTTGAATTTACGGGTGGTGTACCTTTTGATATCCTGAAACCTATTCTGGAACGTGCAACGCCAGATCAATTATTTATGTTGGAACACTACAATCCCTATTTAATTGAAGATACTGATTGTTTATGGCAGTTTCATTGTAATCGTGAATTTAGAAACAAACAAAGAGAAGAAATGGAAACATGGCGTGAAATGTACATGGTATATATATATATTTTAAAAGTATTTAAGTTATTTATACAGTAATTCTATGTTCTACATTAATTTTTCTTACCCAATAGCGTTGTCTGGATGAGCGAGAAGCAAAATTAAAAGCGCTTACAGCTAATATAAAGCAGTCAATAGATAAATCTGTTCCAGTAAGGTCTGCTAAGCTTGCTTATGTAGATAATATTGTTAAACCTCCAAGAAATGTTCTTAAAAAGCAAGCTAAGTATGGTACTGCCAATTGTGTACCTAGTACTGCATCTAGCTTAAAGAAGAAATTAATTAGTGGCGGAAATCCTGCGGACGCCACGAATATTTCTGTTCCACCACCTCCTATATCCCGAGCTAAACCATGTAAGTATTTTACTATGATTTTTAGAAACTTAAACATTTCCTAAAATAAATAGGTATGTACATTCTAAGTTAAAGAGTATTTAAAAGCATTCGATTAGATTAAAAACGCTCTTATTTATTTTATTAGCAACTGGTGTTGTAAAGAAAACTAAAGCTCCTTTAATGGCGAAAGCTCTGCAGTTAATAAAAGGACGTTACAAACGGTAGTTTATCTAATGGTAAGTCATATATCATCTTAATACTGTAATCATAATCAGTGTTACATATTATACAGTAGAAGGGCACAAGTATTTGAATTTCGAACAATACATACCAGGAATCTGAAAAATTTTCTTATAACATGTAAAAAGCTATACTAATCTTCGGACAAAGTGAATTATCGTAATTTGATAATTAGCGTGTTGTTAAAGACATGTGATATGGAGTCAGTAATTTGAATTCCCAAGTATAGAATCATGGATTAGAATATTTCACACAGTCTCTGAATTGACTTTTATTTATTGTGTCTTAATTTTACAACTGACATAAATATACTGCTTGATAACGATCATCCATATAAATAATATCTATTCGTATAACGTAGAAATACCTACGTACCTAATTAATGTGTCCCATTTGTTGCTGTGATTCATTAATTTCTTTAGATTACAATTGTAAATAATTTTTGTGAGAAAATCTAGGAAGGTGTATAACAAAACAAATAAATATTATTACAAACTAAATAAAATTGTAGAAGAATACGAATAGTAAGAATGTGATATAAATTTTACATTCTTATTGTGAGTCACAATGAATTTAAAATATTTGTAATGACCGACGTTATAGGTCTATGTAAAGTTATTTATAAACAGTGAATTAAATATTTCGTGTATTGAAAGATACTTATATTATCATAAAGAAAATTAATTATAATTAATGATACTTGGAAATTTGTAACAATGAATTATTTTAATAGTTAAAAGTGAACAATTAATATTCAAGAAATTTAAAAAAAATATGTGAGTAATAAAAGTCAAAGATTTTGAAATTACTGTGACGGTTAAAAATTTAATTTACTGGATATGTAGAAGTATATCATAGATAAATCAATGTATCGTATATTAATATTTTTGTACATTCTTTTTCGATCAATTGTCAGTAATGAAACATTTTATAAAAATAGTATTATTTTGTTCAGTGCGTGATATATGTATGTTTATGTTAAACTTGTCATTTATTATGTATATTTATTCTAAAACATTATTTTTTGTGTGTTTGATTCTGTGTATAATATGTTTTCATTCATTTAAAATTTAAATTAACACCACTATACAGATCAAAGTTTTGACAAAATTTTAATGCTTTCTTTTTTAACGAATTTTCACTTTACTACAATTAGATTATATTAGGATCCTCTTTTCTTTTAGTAAAATTGTAATTCTTTATTCAAAAAAAAATTGAAATAGATTGAATTAAGATTAAATTATCTTTCAGAAATACTATTTCTGATTTCTATAATAATATACATACATTAATGACATGTTATAGAAGTAATAATTTTTATAGTCGCATTTTATTTGTTTTACAATAATACAAGTACACGTTTTAAATTTTTAATTATATTTTATACATAAATTGATTTTTTCATTTTTGAGTGCAGGATCAATTTGGATAATTCATTTTCGTGTGTAAAAATTAGAATAATATTAATAAAATGTCACAAACTGTATTATATTTAATAAAATCAATAAACTAATGTTTTAAAACAAACATTATACCTTTGTTATCGTGAAGAGGAAAGAAGTTGCACACGAACATTTAGTTAATTTAATATTATTTCTTAAATCATGTATTCCTTGACTGTTAAAGTTTAATGTCTAATCTTGAATAGTTAAATTTAATAAAACAAAAGGCTACATGGTATTCGTGTAGATCCATTTTGTATACAATAGTGGGGTTGAAACTGATATATTTATATTTTTTTTTTAGAATATATCAGTTTAGCGGTCCTGTAAAATATTTTTATTTTGTATGTAAACCTATTTTTAAGAATTTACAGGTGGCGAAACTCTGTATCGTTTGCGCAAAAAGTATTTAAATATTCGATTAAACATTTTTTGCAGTTTTTAGCTTATAACGATTTCTGTACCTGCCTCATTTTCATAATCATAATTTTACATTAATATATGTACACTATTTAATGTACAATAATGTTCATAAATGAGGTATCGCATGTTTTTTATCTTTATGTCCAATAATTTGAAAAGTGATATCAATGTTTGTCATTTATTTGGTGCTTATGAAATTTAACAAAGAACACTTTACTGGTAAATGCTGTTACTTTTATGAACTTCTTGTACTTATATTTATGTAAAATGAACATTGAAGAATGAAAATTAGTAATGATATTACAAATTACAAATACATGTAGTGTAAATATAAAATATATGGATGGGAGATAGTTTATCATATTATATCCAAATATGTTTATTTAATATCAGTTTGATTTAAGTAAAAACGCTAATTTATATAATTGATAAATTTTCATTCTTCAACTTACTGAGTTAAATTGTTATACGTAAAAAATACATATTTGAATAGTAGCAAAGAATATCACTTCAGTTTACATGAATGTTAATTTACATATTTGAATTATTTATTAATTAATATGATGCTAGAAAATTAAGTATCGGAACGTTTTGCTTACAGTTATAAGATGATTGGATTATTAAGGGAAATCAGATTTTTATAGCAATTAATGTACATATAACGACTGGAAACAATATTTTTCATATAGAACAATGATAAAAGTAAAATGATTTGATGAATTAAATCGATACGATATGCCGATCATTGAAGAATATGAATTATTGTATAAATAAGTATTATACTCATCATTTTTTAATTTAGTGTATTCGATTAATATCAATAAAAAGTTTCTTATAGAATATTTTCAATGCCCTATTGCATAAGTTTTTAATACTTTCTTTGTCGCACAACACTGGTCTCATACTTTTTCCTATTTCTATTAAAAGGCACTTTATTTGTTTAAAAATTTTTCGATGCAGTTAGTATAACTGTGGAAAAGTATGTATATATGTATGTATGTACATTATGAAATGTAAAAATCAGAGTTTTCTTTCGTTTTCCTTTTGCTTTTTTATTTAAGCTGTTTACAACGTTAGCACGTTAAACACCGTAGGGCCGTAGCGGCCCACGCATCAGGTGGTATTCAATGTGGTAAATAAATGGACTGAACTTTTCTTCAGGGACCCAGAAATTATGGCCTTTTTTTTTATCTTCTTGAAGTATTTAACGAGTAGAATCTAAAAATCCTAGTTTAAATCTAGAAGTTATGCATGTGTAAAACTGAGTGTTTTTAGCGTATTTTACATGTTACTTCGACGCCATATTGACTTGTAGCCTGGTGTCGTCTAATCAAAGACTAAACATGCCTATGTTACCGATGGGGCGTCATTATTGGAGTACCCGGTACCCCAAGGTGAGGTTGGGTTTCCACAGTTGGTATAACAGTTGTGTCTGTTTTATCAGTTCTTCTCTTACCACGCCTCGCTGGGGCATGCATGGTACAACTACCTTATCGACTGAAGAAACGAATACATGTATAGTACGTTTGCAGTGTTGCCATATCTGTTTCCATATGCATGGCAATTGGTGTTCGCACTTCACACAAGCATATATCTGCTTTCATCCGTGTATAAAAGATCTCGCGGCATCCCTTTGACATATTCTGTCTCGTTTTTTATCTCGTTACACATATTCTCTTTCTTGCTCTTCAGAGATATGGCAACACTGAGCTCGAGACACTGACCAAAAAGATATAGCCGTTGGTACCGAAGCAATTTTCCGTTATCGTCAACGTGTCGTAGACTGTTGCAGTGCGAAGTGTTTCATATTTTTGTACTAGGATAGAGCAGATGGCGTTCGTTCTCCAGTACATGTATTGGTTTACTGATTTACAGATTTGCATCGGAGATGGCGTTTAGGAGGAGTTCTCCTTTTTTGCCCAACGAAAGCTGATCACAAAAATCTTACAGTATTCTAGATATAGTTATCATATGTGTATCATTTAAATATAAAAATTTGTTAAATAACAATAACATTATATAATATTATACAAAAGTCTTATAACTCTTTCTTTTCTTAAGCCTAAAGTCCTTTCTATATATTATTTAAACAGTCTTCTTTAGTTTTTCAGGCACATTTATCACTCTTGGTATAAAGTTATAGGGAAATTATTGTCAAAACACTTAGATTAATACTAAATTGTAAGAGATCTGTAGTTATCACATTGTATTTTTAGAATCTTCAAATTATATTATCCTATTTGTACTCATTAGGAAGATGCTTAGTAGTTTCATGGCACTCCTTTTTTTTAAACTGATCAGGTTGTGTACCTCTTGCACTCCTTCACCCGCAGCCTCCAGTTTTTCCAGGAAAGTTCTTTCACATTCCCAGATCATGTGATCAGTAGCTTCTAGGGTATCCCCGCATTCACTCGAGGCACAAATTCACGAGCCTTTGAGAACAAAGGCATGTCCAGTTTTCTACTATCTATAGTCACTGCGCATACCGTGATTCCATACCGAACCGGAAGCTGCATAAGAGCCTCTCTCTCGCACTGTTACTTTCGTTCTTGTTTCGCCCCATTTCATTCAGACTCGAGACTCGTCGAATGCCATCCTTGTCGTTTCGTTTACATCGAGATAGCGCAAAACCGCCTCCCGTTCGAATACCTCGGTTACTTCTTAGCCACGTGCGATACTTCTGGTGTTTCAAATTTCATAATAGCTCAGAATTTGGGAAACAAGGTAATTAGAGGTTTTTGGGAACAATCCTCTTTACAAAATGCATATACGAGTAACTTAATGGGAGATATTCTTCTTTCTGATATCAGTTTCTTTAACACAGGAGTAAATGCAAGCATTGACTCCATGGTATGAAAGGTACAACACTGTTCCTTTTAGCCCCTTGGTTTTATTTTTATATTTTTGGGTTTTCACTCGCTCGTTCACACGTGTTCACGCTTATCGTTAGTCTGTATTCGATTGTTCTTCTTTTCTGCGTCTTCTTCACGTCACGCAGTCCTACTAACTCTCACTCATTCATCAGTCGTACCACATTCACTCCTTCACTGTTTCGTACATCTTTATACATAAGAGAAAAAGGAAAATAAGAGGAATAAAAAAACATTGATATATCTATGGGGCACATAACATTTGATATGATCTACTATACATATTAATGCTAACTTGTATTCTGATATTTACTTATATAAAATGTTTGTACTACTTGCAATATTCTATGTTATGTTGTATGACCAATTCACCGCCAACAAAGATATCCCAACACAAACATATCCTAGTCATAGTTCCAGCTCATCTAGCCTCCTGTACTCAGTTAGTCATCCTATTCCTTGTACCTTGATATCTCATAGTCCTAACTCATCTAGCTTCTTCCCCCAGTTATTCATCCTGCCCCTTGTACTTTGCCCATCCTCTGACCACTGGTTACCCAGGCTTACCCTATATATACATGTACCCCAAAACGTCTTGTAAGATTTTTCTGTAGTCAGTACCAGCGTGCGCTTCTTGCCGTTCGTCGAATAAACGTTTTGATTTTAAAGTGTTGTACTTGATTCCCAAACCCGGAATTCAACAGTTATCGCTGTTAAAAAATATTTTATTTCACACTTTTTAGTGGAACGAGCAGCACTTGTAGGATGCCGTAAGGAGGTTTACCTTTCTTACTGGTTAATTGCAATAACGATGGTTATTAATGATAACAAGTTCCATACATTTTTGCAAGTGGGATCATCACAGAAATATCTCCTGTAAGATGTGAAAGGCTTCATCGCGATCGCTGCATTCCGTGCAAAGTAACACCAAGAAATAGGGTTTTTGCTATAACAATATGTTCAAAAATGAACTAATTAAAACCGTCGTCGCCACGCGGACCGGGGTAGCACTCTACAGCGCGACCGGCGCGCCGTACCGATCCCTGATGCTGAAACCGTCACGTCTCTTTCAAATCCTAACCCGGAACCCCAGAGCGCCAAATATTCCCAATTATCGCATGCTCACGAATCTTTTTCAATCGCCAGCGATCTTGCAAACAGCCTTCCGGCCACAGTACGAGCTACGTAGCTTATTTGTATCCGATTCTTACCTCTCCCGGGCAGCTTCGGCTCTCGGTGCTATGGTAAGGATCACCACTCCCGGGTAGTTTTATACTCCCGGTATTACGGTGATATTTGCCACTCCCGAGCAGTTTTGTACTCTCGGTGCTACGGCAAATGTACGGCCACAAGTTTCCCTGCGCACGTAAAGGCTACTAGGCGTGGGCGAACCCATGCACTACTGACTTAGATTTAGTGCTTTCGAAAGACCCCTTTAACACATAATGAGGATTGTTAACTATGTTTGGATAATTAAATATTTCTCTCTGGTTTTCCATATACGTACATTTATTCATGAAATTCTACCCTTAACAGTTACTTTAATTATGTTAATTTGATAATCTTATTATTTTCATTGTTTTAAATTCTATAATCATTTATCAAATGAAACATCGTACGTAATAGCTGTAAAATATTTATAAACGGGCTTATACTTCCAAATAATTAAAAATAAAGATAAGATTGAATTTCATTTATTAGAAACATAACATTTTTATAATTCTATAAAATTAAAGCTAAAAAATTATTATAGAATGATAATTGATAATTAATTTCTATGTTTTTGACATCTGGAATTTTTCAAAACCCTGAATTTTATTAAGAAATTAAGTTGATTGTATAAACACATTATACTAGGTAAATAAAAGTAACTTTTATGGTAAAATTTGTTTGTATACCTGGAATTAATTTTTATAAACGTACGGAAATGACAATATATCATAATAATAATTGTAATTTAATTATTATAAAATAGTTTTTTGTATATCGAAGTAAGTTTGTACATTACCAGAATGCTTGCTCATCCTGTGTGTAATATTAATTAAATATTACAATAAATACAAGTATACACATTACAATTACAATAATACAGATATTGTTCTAAAATGCAATTAAATGATTAATCGGTCGCATTGATAGCATTATCCGTTCCAATCAAAAACAACATGAGCGATCATTAAGTACATAGTTATTGTAGCAGCACTTGTCAGCATAATCGGAAAACCCACCCTGAAATGATAATTCTTTATTACATCAATGAAATTATTATAACAGTAGGAATGAATGAAAGGACTCCTGTCAAAAGGAGCTTAATTATTCCTGATTAATCTGATTTATCGCGTTTCAAAATTGAAGTTTCTCATTTAAAGTTAGAATTGTGAATATTAACATCCTTTGTGAGAAATATTAGTTATTTTTTATTCAAATACTTATACTAATCATGATGAGGTTATAATATAAACATTCGCGTAACTAAATATGTCAATGTATATAATGGCTGTGGAAAGGGAAAGGGGTGGTGGTGGTGGTGATGATGGTCTGTTCAAAAATGTGGACTGGCTTTTTCTCCATTTGAAAATTTTAAGATTCTAACGTTCTTAACTTTTAAAGTTCCAAAATTTTAAAGAATTAAGTTGGAATTTTCATCAATATTAAACACTTGACACTGTTAGTAAAGCTAAGGGATCAGCCCACTCCAGAGAAAAGCCCTAGTTACGCGAATGAATATCTTCAAACAGTAAGAAATGTAATAAAGCCGTAAAAGAATTTTTTAATACGCATGCATTTAAGAGTTGAAACTCACTTAAAGAATTGCATAAAAGTGAATTTATATCCATGTTGCTCAGCAACACCTACACAAACTACGTTGGCAGTAGCTCCAATCAAAGTTCCATTTCCTGAAAATATGTTTATCCATTCAAACACATAAATAACGCAAAAATTAGTTTTCATTAAATCCTTATGTAATTCAATATGTTTTTATCGTATAAATGTCAAGTGATTGTCGTTGTTACCATATTCATTGTCGTTATTAAGAATAATGAAAGAATTTAGGAACTTTCTTACCTCCCATACAACCACCAAATGCTAAAGCCCACACTAATGGTTGCAATGGTAATCTAAGTTCTCGATTTTGTGCCAGATTAATTACAATTCTTATCATCATCGTTGACAAAGGTACATTATCCACAAATGCACTAGCAAAAGTCGATACCCAAAGTAATAGTAATATAGCCACCGCTAATCTTGATTCTTCGTTTACTGACAAAATAATTCTTTCCGTTTGTTTTCCTATCCACGCGATGAGACCTAGCCGCGAAAGAGCCTGAAACGAATATATTATTTTAATGAAGATTATTTTTTTGATTTATTTCAAATTACCCGCCTTCTGTTATAATATTCGTCTTTTTTACATTGTTATTTATAGCATTTCTAAAGTAGTATTGTACCTCCATAAGGACGAATAACGACGCGAAAAATAATAAAGTACTCCATTCCACACGTGCCATAAGACCATCTAAATCTTCGCTGTCCGCTAAAATTAATAATAAAAGGACACCAATTAAAGCCGTCAATCCCAGTGATAAATGCAGATTCGGGACACTGTGTAAAAAGAACAGCGTAATCACGAAGATTAACGCGAACCCAGACTTTACTAGTAACCATTTATCGCGAATAGGATACTGTAAGCAAAAAAGAAAAAAATGTTTAGATTTCGTTTATTCTTAATAACCACTCACAGTTCTTAATATTTTTATGGTTGCACATGTTACAGAATTTGTAAGTGTTTTAATTATATATCCTTTTTCCTATTTAAAGTAAAACAATAAATAACTTTATATTTTACAGCTGTTAATTCTGTACATCTCAAAATTACCAGTTTGCAGTACTGCAATAATGAAATAAAATTAACAAAAAGTTGATGATGTAATTTATTTGTATTTAATACAAATCATATTTTAAATCACATTAGTATTATTTAATGAAAAAAGGAAAAAAAATGGTAATTATTGAGATTAGGTTACACCTCACCGATTTTGATGAAATTTAAATATATTGTAAAACTCAACATTTTGAACAACTTTTTCCTATACATATAACCGCCGCTCGGCCTTAGTTTTCGAGATATATTCGAAAAACTGTCGAAACTAACACATTGAATTCGGCCCATTCGTGTGTGTCCGTGACAACATACGCATTATTATGAGATCGCCACTTTTCTACTGTTTCTGCAGGCAACAGCACGGCGACCGATGACCAATATATACCTTGTGTACTTCTGTGTTCATGATTTCAACGTATTGCAGCTATAATGGCAGCCGGGAATTTAATATAGCCTAACCTAACCCAATCTAATCTACCTAATCAGTGAGTTAGGTTAGGTTAGGTTAGGTTGCCTGACGGCGACCAGATGCACAATCTGAGATTCAAAATCATTAAAAAAATTAGTTTTTGATTTTTAAGCCCACCCGTAATATATGTATATGTGTTGGTCGGTCGCCGTGTTGCTGCCTGCAAAAACAGTAGTAAAGCGGCGATCGCACCTAATATGTGCCCATAATTATGAAAGTGGTCTAACAATAAGTCATATATTTCTTGTTGTAAAAATTACATTGAATAAATTTAGTTTAAAATCATGTCGTGTGAAATAAGTGATAAATTCATTTTTTTTTAAATTTTGACTTAGACCACTTTCATAATTATGGACACATATGTATTAGGGAATATAGGGACGCATACGAACAGGCAGAATTTAATGTATTAGTTTCGACAGTTTTTCGAAAATATCTCGAAAACCAAGGCCGAGCGGCGGTTATATGTAAGGGAAAAAGTTGTTCAAAATGTCTAATTTTACAACATGTTTAAATTTCATCAAAATCGGTGAGGTGTAACCTAATCTCAATAATTAGCAAAAAAATAAAAAATTATATACATACATACATACGATATACAGGTAATATTATAATTACCTTTTCTTGAAGTTCCTCAAGTGTTGTTTTATATCTTTCAAGTGTTACACTACCCGTCACTATTTTCCTTTTTAATTGTGAAAGTAATCGCTGAACTTTTTTCAATAATGTTTCCCTTACTAAATTTTCATCTTTACTGTAACTGGATAAACTTGCCGCAGCTCTTTGCCAAATTGCAATTTCATGCCTTAATTCCTACAACAAAGATCAAAAAGTATTATTATTTGTGTACAATTTATTTCAACTGATATATTTTAGATTAAAATGCAGCGTCAGGTTAATAGGAAAACATATGTTGCTATCAATTGTTGAATTGTTTTATTTTTAACGGTTAATGTACAATAAAATGTAACTAATTCAATAGGAAATAGAGTAAAATCATTCATACCTGTACATCTGGCGGTTCATCGAATCTAAGAACATCCACATCTCGAAAGATAAATCGTAGCTGAACATAAGCTACGATTATAACTAATATAACACCAATGCTCATGTGCATCGTAAATGTACTAAAATCGATACCCTACAAAACAGAAAAAAAAACTTTTTTTAGCGAAAATTACTCAAGGTGAATGCGTTAATAACTGATATTATCTTGTGTCTGACTAAGCATGAATGTTTCTACTACAGCAATCAACATGTTAAAAGGACTTTCCCAACAAATCACTGCAAAAATATAATAAGTGATTCTTATGTTTCTTTTCCTTATTTAAGAAAAACATACAACAAAAAGTAAGAATAGTTTACATTACTATATATCATTTGAAAATATCAACAAAAATGTTGTCTCGCTGGTCTAATTTATAGGTGGTGCTCAATACCATAATTTGAGTTTCTAAAATATTATTATTAATTAAAAGCCAAAATGTGTTTCCGAAGGAAAGAAAAAAAATTATAAAAATCTCTTATTTTTTAAAGGGAGACAAGCGTATCATTTCAATTGATTTAACATTACGTATTATTGTGTAACAAGGATAATAAATACTTATTGTAAAATTATAAAATACTTACATTATTAATAACATCTCGATTAGAAGCAATAATTACGTTAGGTGGGTCACCTATCGGTGTCATAGCACCACCGATATTAGAATAAACCACCATTGCTGTCAATATTGGCACTGGATTTATTTCCATAACTTCGCATAATCTGATAGTTACCGGTGTCATTAAAAGTACCGTTGTAACATTATCTAGAAATGCCGAGATGAACGCTGTGAAAAAGCACAGTGTACCTATGAGCGGCCATAATTCTCCCCCAGTTATCTGCAAGCGATAGTCGTATGACATTGTACATTTATAAAAGTAATTACAATTACAAGTTATATACAATTTAATAATAAGAGTGAAGAATAATCATATTTCAAACAATTATTAAAGCTCTCATAAAACGCTTATCTATATTAGGTACAAAAAAAGTATAAGAGCAACAATTAGAGTATAGCAGGGGAGAGTGGGGACAAAAGTAACAAGGGGGCGAAAGTAACATTGAAAATAACTCAAAATCTTTTGTAGCCATTATGCGCAAATGTTAGATATACGATGCAAAATTACAATTGAAATACACAACAACCATGTCCTAACAAATATACTGTTAGCTATTTATACAATATGTACGTAGTGAACAAAATGTTTTTTCGGCACCCTAAAGTAACTTCTTTTACAAAATTGTAATGTAAGTATTTATTACGCAAGTAAGTGCTTTTTTTATGTTTGTGATTTGACTCTTTTGAATGTAATACTGGTCTATGTATTTAACAATTTTAAGTGTCCCGTTAGTGAAAATTTGTAATGTAAATCCAAAAGCATGATCGAGGATAGTCGGGGTCGGTTGTAACGTTTATAGCGACCAAGAAGATAAAGAACATTATTTTCTTATTTATATGGAATCCTATAATAGGTACAAGCAAACCAAATGTAAAATAAATATAATGTATTGACGATGAGTATAAAGATTGGGCTCATAGAGGCAAAACGTTCCTTATAATTTTTTACAATTGCGATACAGAATAATTGGCTACAAATTTCACCTTTTTTAAATTTATTATTATAAGTTAAATCTATAAATATTTTAATTTTATAAAGATAGATTTGTGGTAGTTACGATACCGCCCAGTATTACAACCAACCAACCGTCAGGGACGGTTGCTACATTTTCCCCGGTCTCTACTTTTTATTAATACAGTAAAAGTTGGATATATGCAACGGAAGTTTGGCTGGATATATGCAACATCGCTATCCCCTCTACTTAGGGGAATCCCCCTAGGCCAGGCCTGTCCAAGTAGGGGAAATCCACTCCTGGAACACATGTTCCGGTTCCCCTTCCAACGCTGCTCCATCAAGTAAGATGGGACGGTTTCGACTACCGTCTCTCCGTCTTTCCTAGCGGTGGTACTGTTTCCTCGGAGAGATGGTACATAGTCGGAACCGTCCCATCTTACTTGAAGCAGCAGCGTTGGAAGGGGAACCGGAACATGTGTTCCAGGAGTGGATTTCCCCTACTTGGACAGGCCTGCCCTAGGCGAACCGAGCCGCTCGACGAGGAAACCGTGTAATGCCGGCAGTACACGCTCGCCGAGGCGACCCGAGACCAGGCGAGCACGAGAATGTACTTGATGGTCTCGCCTCGCCTCGTGCCCTCTCGCCTCGTGCTCGGAGCGCTCGGCCTAGACGCGAGCTTTCAGGACGAGTCAAAGGAAGCGAAGCCGACACTAGGTGTACACGGGTAGCCCTCGCGAGAGTGTACACGGTGCTCTCGGATCTCGGATCTCGGGACTCTCGTCTCGGGAGATCTCGCGTTCGAATCGCCTCGGCGAGCGTGTACTGCCGGCATAATATGATCCGACCGTAATATCGGTGTGACTAATACTAATTGAACGATAAAATTTTGTTATTTTTAACTTTTTCTTAATGAAACTTTTACTAACGCATTTGTGGAATTTTTCTGATTAAAATGGTACCAAACACGGTATGATTTGAATTATATTTATTTATGAAAATAATAATAACCCGAAAGTGAAATTTGAATATTACTTGTTATACGGCGAAACTGCTATAACTCAATAATGTCGGATGACTGTATAAGATTTTGGTGTGAACATTTTTGTTGCAAGTATAATAGTTTGTTATTGAAATTGTTATTTCTGTCTACATATTTTCACTTTTGATAAAACAATAGACCTCTTTATTGAAAAAAAATGAAGAAGAAAAAAAATGTCATTGTCTTCTGACATACTGCGTACATTTTTTCTGCAGTCTAATTTTAATATGCAAAGTTAGTATAACCATTAAAATTATATGTAATTTCTTACCTTGTAAGCATAGACTGCCAACCAGTCAAATATTCCTGTTTCAGCAATAACGGCGACTAGTATCATCATAGCAAATAATAACATTAATGTATCAACGTCTATCCAAGATACTAATTCAACCATACTTGGTCTCTGAAAAAAACAAAAGTATTTTGTCTCGAAATAAGTATTGAGTATCATAGTTTCATTTAGTTCTTCTGTTTGAAATACCTCATTTAAAGCTGCTAATATTGCGAGAGACATAGTTGATGCTAACATGGCGGCTAAGGTTCTATGTACAACCTAGAATTATTTATTATAATATTTCAAATGGCTTAAAAGGATAAATCATGTTTGATATTAAAATAATCATATTGTATATAGATAATAAGATAAAAAGATAAAATGAAGTACCTCAAATACTATTAGAACATATAACCCAAATAAAACAATTGCAGCATACGCTATACCATCATCTTTATTTATTGATGATAAATCATAGGAAATGGAAACTGCAAAACTGGAATCTAGGTTTGTTTGTAAATTAATAGAAGCCAAGCCTCCCTTTAATATCCTGTAAAACGAAATATTTAGCATAAGTTAATATATTTAAGTTAGTAAAACTTTATTAAATGTTTATAGTAAAAGCGACAAAAATAGTAACATCCCCTAATAATAAATTATACATGCAAGAAATTGTTTGAAGCAAGTTCTATTCCTTGTCATGATGATAATATATATCATATATACATACAAGAGAATAAGTATAAAAATTGTTTTCAACATACTCTTTATTAACATTTCGCAGCTCAAAAATATTATGGTATCTCTGTCCAGAGAAAAGATCCATCAGATTTTCAGGAAGTATTGGTAACATCCATACATTGCTTATATTCTGTATGTAAATAATAAATTTGTATTAGCAATAAAATACAAATTAGATGAGTTTCTTTCTTACTTTCCGCATTTAATAAGTATTATGCAATTTTTCTTTTATAGTCATTCAAATCTTTGGAAATCATCTTATGTTATTATATGTATTCAAAAGAAAGTGTGAAAATTTGATTTTTAAGCGCTAATATAATCAACATGACAGTAACCTTAAATATACAGATTTAAAACATCATTTGCTATCGAGGTCAATGGTGAACTCATAATGAATAAATTCATTATAATTGAATATTTGAAGGAAAAAAAAAGATCATGGAAGATTTCAGTATCATAAGTATTACACTCGTTATACAATGAAGTAAGTGGAAAGGTTTAAGGGGGGCGTTTCATTTTTTCGGTAAAAAAAATCGATTTTTTTTTTTACGTAATCTTGTAGTTTGAAGTCTTGAGAATATCTGTATAAAGTTTCAATTCAAAACTAATTAAATTGTGAAAGTTATAGACCGTAAACCGACTTGGCGCGTAGGTATACATATGGAGCGCGCAGCAACTTTAAACGCGTTTTTCTCGAAACAGGTTTTTTACAACTGGCGGTCGTGATTTCTAAAAAACTATTCAATCGATTGACTTGAAATTTTAACTGTATGTTCAGAAAACATCCCTTTATCGTCTGAACTAGGGAAAAAGTGATACGTTGTATATATTTCTTTTTATCGCAAGAACAGTTACCAATTTTAAGAGTAAAATCGATCATCCAAGTTTGACAAGCTGCCATTTGCTCAAAAACCATTTTTTTTTCTTAGTTTTAGTTCATGCGAAAATTACATGTATACAGAACAAAATACCATTGGATTTATTGGCTTCTGATAATCGTAACAACTGATATCGTGCACGCCAGCAAAAGAGGCACCCCTCGCGGCATCCAAGTTTACAACGAACACAATGTAATATTTTTAATAATAAAAATATTTTTAAGTACACAAATATATTGTCAAAAGATGCACCAAAGATGAAATTAAAATACTGCGTAGTTTTACTGAAAAAAATTTCGAAAAAACTCGTTTTTTTCCACCGAAAAAATGAAACGCCCCCCTTAACTCTTTCGCTCTGAAAAGTGCAAATATGTATACGCACTCGAGGAGTGGATGTTCACGTCCGAAGAATATTATTATACGTAGGTTCAAAATATAATATTTATAAAAATATATTAAAATACATTACACTATTTACAAAAAATAATTCTATCTAAATACTATAATAAATTGCATTATGGAGTTTACCAATAGACTTGATTTCTTATCTTATCAATAATTTCACATTACAATTTATAATAATGAAATCAATATTTGTTTTATAAATAACTTAACTAACCTTTATTTGTTTGGAGTGTACCGAAAAGAACTCATCCGTATTATTTGTCTCATTGACTAATAGTTCCAACCATACCATTAAATATCTGTCGGATATATTTGTATATTCTTTTGATTGTATCGGTGGAAGTAACGAGCCTTCTATTGTTACACTAATTTCTCTGCCAGAAACGTCACCGTGCATTTTGTAATCTGTAATTTCTTAAGGATGATTTAATACTTGCTATCATTTTTATATATAGCATTACAATTTCAAGAAAAGTAGCGAACTAAAGGTATTTTTTATTTAATTTTCAAACCGGATGAATTAGAATAATGTTACAAGATTTTTATCTTATAACATTATTTTTCTAACATGTGTTTTGTATATTAAATTCAAAATTAATATTGTAAACTCTGCATGTATTCCAATTATATTCATAATTTATTATAAATAAAAAAAGGATACTTTTTATTTGACCCTTTGGTACTGAGATTTGGTGCATTGCCTCTACCTTTTCACTTTTGATTATTAATATTAACTGCAAGTATGAAATTTTATTTGAGAAAATTAATTAGGCACAGCAAAAATTACAAGTGAATTCAAGTAAAATAGTATTCTAAATCTAAAAAACTTTTATTCAAATTCAAAATGTTATGGCGATCAACTGATAATGTTATCCTCTTAACATTTCTACTTCTTATGCATTTGTTCACAAAATAAATACTTTTTTTCATATAAATTTATTTAAAAATTTCAGCGAATATTTTCTAGTTAATAACTTTAACTAAGAACTCATATATTAGACTTACAGTAAATATGAGCCAACAACAAGTCAATAAAATCAACTTTATATAACGATAAAAAGGATTTTGTTTAACATCGTGAGGTTCTTGTGTAACGTCATGTCCATCTTCTTCTCTAGATCCCTTATTTCGTATCCTAATATCCATATGAAACATTAAATTAAAATATGGTAAATATTTAGAATAAGGGAGCCACTTCCGATTTCGATCACCTTGAAATATGTTGTGAACGTCATCATTCTGAATAACTTTTTCCTATACCTACATATACCTAATAGTCGGATTCTTTTAGTTTTCGAGATATTTGAGAAAATAACGTGCTTTATTGTCAATATTTCCAAGAGTGAATAAATCGCAACTAGGATCTCCTCTGTTGTTTTGGGGGGCGAAGCCTTTGGGACGGACTTTTTTAGGTACTTCGAAAACACATGTGGGGATTAATGAACGGAAATCGGAGGTGGCTCCTTTATTCTAAATATTTACCAAAAAATTTTCGATTTTTCTGAAAGATAAGATGCGTTTTTCAAAATAATGGTAATTATGTATCCCTTGAATGAAAGTCTAAATGAATAAAGGACTAATATGTGCTCCACTTAGCATTTGACTGTATTAAGCTTATAACTATGTACATATACGAGTACTACCCGTTCATTAATCCCCACATGTGTTTTCGAAGTACTTAAAAAAGTCCGTCCCAAAGGAGTTTGGGGTTATTCTTGTCGTGGACGAAGCCCCCCAAAACAATAGAGGAGATCCTAGTTGCGATTTATTCACTCTTGGAAATATTTAAAGTAAAGCGCGTTATTTTCTCAAATATGCAATTTTGATATATAAAAAAAAAGTAACAATTTACAAGTAGAGAAAGAAACACATTTTTCCGAGGTAACCTACCTCTGTTGCAATGCAGTCTGTGTCCCAAGGGACATGTTCACTACTAAGCAATCTTTCTTTACGACATCTGAAGACCTAAAAAAGAAAACAATTAGGTTAAAACTGAAACATTAAAAAAACTTAACGATATTAAAGGAGTACTGAGAGTGCACGAGAATTCAAACAATTTTTAAATTATTAAAAAATTATTTTGAAAGTTAATAACCCTGGTGTAAAGAAACGAAAAATAAAACTAACATTTATACACATACACGTTAAGAAAATAAATTGCACAAGTTACAGAATTGTAAAAATATTGGAAATGATTAATTATAGTAATCAAGGGGTGTATTGTGAGCAGTTTAACAATAATTTATACAAAGCTTTTTATTTATTTTCAGTCTTATCATAAAATATACCGAGGACTTGATTCAGCTTATCCATGTCCTCTTTAATAATAATGAAACTTCATCAATTGAGATTTATTTTTGTACCTATTATCGTATTATGCGTAATTTTAGAGAGATACAAACCGCCCTTCCTCAGTTTGATGAACTCGATCGTATTCTCTTTGAAAAACTGCTAAACTGGGATCCAAACGTATTGCTTCTGGTAGTTGACTCCAAACTTGAAGTACTTCTTCTGGGATTTGACCAAATATTACTGAACTTGCTATAGATGACGGAGTTGCTGCAGTAAAATGAAGAAATCTTCGTTAATGTAAAAGGTTAAAGTGCAATACAAATGCAATACATATTTAGTTATAGCCATAGCTATTCTTTTTGTAGATGATTCTAAAAGTAGGTAACATTGTAAAAGGATCAATTAAAATAATATCTAATGATTTACGTGATGATTATTATGATTAAGAGGAAACAAAGATAAAACACAAAACAGACAAAAAAACCTAAAAATCAGTTATGGATATTTTCTAATAGATTATCAATTTAATTACCGTTGAAGCTCTTAGCAAACTATTTCTTTTCAAAATCCAAAATAGCAAACTTAGAACTGATAAATCTGAAGATTATACCTAAATATATTGTGATGCAGATAAAAGCATCCAAGATGTCATTAACAATAAGAACATTTTAACAGTAAGTCTAATGATTCGAAGTGTTTCGTCTTATTTTGGTTTCACACATTTATTCTTTACATGTTTAGAAGTAATATGGTGTTTAAAAAAAATATTCTTCAAGGAAATTTATTTACGAAATATTCATTAACCTGAAAGAGTTTTCATTAGAGGAATTTTTATTCTTAAAATGGTTGATGGAAAAGAATTTGAAAAGTCATATTACGTTATTGTTCAAAAACATTTCATCATATAAGTGCACTTTTTCGTCTTTTGTGTTAATTCTTCTACTTCCATGTGGTCTATGTGAAATTTTTTAATACGAACATTTGCCTTCATACCTTTATTTACTTTTATGAAATTTCTTTTTACAATCTTTCAAATTAGAAGATTGCTTATCATTAGATCGTTGTACATGAAATGACGGATTTTTAAATACATACAAAGAATCTAATACGATCAGATGATTAAAAGTGTTAGCAACGACGGGTGTTATTTAAATTATAGGTACAGTAGATTCGGTAATTATTTAGAAGTTGGTCCTCCTCACCGATTTTCGTAACCTTGAAATATGTTGTTCAGAATGATGACCTTGACAACATATTTCAAGGTCACGAAAATCGGTGAGGAGGACCAACTTCTAAATAACTTTTCGCAGATTTCTACTACCCTCTAGACATGCTTTCACCCAACAGTGCTAATACTGATCACGTGTCTCCAGCACACCCTTCTTTTGCACACACGTAATTTGTTTGAGTATTCAATTATTTTTGTTATGCTTGCTTTTACCTCTTGCTTCTTCGCGGTCTCGCTAGCTATCTTTCTAACGTACAGTGGGCTAAAAATCACGATAAAGTCGCCAAAATTCAAAATTTCATCAAAATTTTCTAAAAATTGATAAGTAAGAGTTTTTGAAGTCGCTGATAACGAATATGACGAAAAGTTTAAAATTCATAAATGCGGTATTTATATCGTTTTCTTTGTTTTCAACATAAATAATATTTTTTTTATAATGGATTTCAAATAAATATAACATGTGATCTCATTTTTTAAGCCAAAGCACTTATATTATGAAAAAAAGGAACTGTTTTAACATTACGTTAAAAATCGGAACAGAATTAAAAGCTGCAGGAAACTGTATTTACAAAATTAATATGATCCTGTTTGCAGCAATCTAAGCTTTCATACGAAACAGGTCCAATACTTAACATTTTTCAACATTTTTGTAAAACCCTTATTAAAACCTAGTCTTAATTGTTATATGTAAATTTTGCACCATTTATTCATGGATTAAGACATAGTTATGATTCAGTGTAATAATGAAAACAGAAAATACAACTACTGACATACGTACATAAAACGGTAATTCAACCCTGTACTTTAATAATCTGTAACAAATAGTTGCAACAATTAGTTTTACTTTGAATTTCTGGATTTTGTCTTCAGAACGCTATCCTCGATCATATAATTATCGAAAATGATATTTTGGATTTTGAAGCTTTGAAGTATTGTCATTTAATGGGGAAAAAGTTGTTTCAAAATATTAAACTTGAAAAATTAATTTTTGGCTACATTTTTATGGTTTCTAGCCCATTGGGTACCACGGTATTACATATACGTTAATTTTGTGGTGGGGGCATTTGTTATGGTTCCGTTTTCCAGAAATTTCTTTTCCTACAGCCCCGAGTGCGAAAAGTTATCAAAAGCAGAAAAAAAAACATACGAATAAGAACGAAATGAATAACCAAAGTTTGTTTTATGTATAAATTGTATTATTTTATACATGTACCTGGTGTTCCACGGCTGCATCGAGATCCCTTTCTGAGAAACATTGGTGTCTGTAGTCCTGTTTCATCATCGCTGGATTCGCTTTGAGACATTATAATGCGATGAGGCGCTTCTGGTGATTATTTTGTATTGCTTAAATGAATAACAGTAGTGATATTAGGCAGTTAATTGTATTCCTTCTTAGTTAATCTAGGCCTTATATTAAATAAGCTAGGAAATTAAAATACATATAAAAGGAAATGTAACTCTATAGATTGGCGGTACAGGTAAAAATACTTTTTGTTTCAGCTTGTGTCAATATTCGAAAAATTTGTAGCGTTTTAAATAAATGTAAATATCAAGGTCTATAATTATCATTGCTTTTATTTTCAAGTTATAATTTCTAAATATGTATATCCTGAACTGCGAAATTCCCACGTTCTTATTGTAAGAAAAACTATCAATATTTGTCAAGTCTAGTTTATGCAAACACATTTTGAAAATGATAAATACATTTTCAAAATACAGTACATTCCTCGTAAGCGGAAAGCTTTGTAATTAGTAATTCTTCGTTATTCTTCGTATTTGATGCTGCTTTGTTATCAAAATGATAAAAATACCATAAATCTGAATTAAATAATTATTCCTAACTGATTATCATATTTCAAAGTGGTGATCTCTATTTATCATAAAAGATATAAGACAAAGATATTAGCGCATTTAATTATATGTACATTTTGTCTTGATGATATTATATTATTAGTCTGTTATTCATTAATTCGTTTTAACGCAATGCAATACAATTCCTTTGAATATTTAGACAAGAAAACATTTTGTGTAGGTACAATTTCAATTGAATATAATTTTCTTACAGCTATGACAATAAATAAATAGTAAATCTGTAACCACAGAACGTGAGCATTTTTCATTATTTAATTCATTTGTAGAAGTGTTTTGATTTATTGAGAAGTTGTAATTCATAGTTGTAAATGCTTAGAAAATATTTAGAACAAAATATAATTTTTAGATAATTAACAATGAATGTTACTTACTTTATTCAGTGTTTAGTAACACGCTTACACTGTAATTGAGTAATTTTTATATAATTTTGTACATTTTATTGTAATTCCGTGCGTTTGGTTTTGATCAGGAGGAATAGGAACATGGAACTGCGGTTAATACATATTCTGGTTTCACTTTGTTGTTCTGTGTAGGGGTCATGTTTAACGTTCACGTGTTTACCTCGTGTTTGATGTACGAATTTATTACAGTTTTGTTCTTGGCCCGCCTATCGTTTGATTTGAAAATTTAAGAATACAATAATACTTAAATGATAAAACTATGTTTTATTTTTAAAATATAAATTACAGAATACTTATAGGCTGATAATGTTTTGAATCTTTAAATTAATGAAAAGTTATTGTGCATATTTATATTATTAAATTATGATTAGTATTATTAAAACAGGTATAACTTACAAATCTCCATATGAAATCTATTATTAACACAAAGATGTATACGTACTATGTAGTAATTTCTTTTTATTAATTAGGTACTCATAATACTTATAGTGTCACGCTATTTTATACATTATACTGTTTAAATATTCGAATTAAATAAGATCATATAAAAACAGCCACAGTTTTTCTATCCTGTACTTTAGTTTAATTCGTACTTAATTTTTGATTTCACATTTTTTTCTACAGAAATATAAAAGTAATGTTACCATATATATTTTACCTCAATTAAAATATTTGGTGCACACATAACTCTTGTTCTTCTTCATTTTATAAAAAGTTTTTGTATATATAAAATAAAATTTTCTTTTAAAACGTTTTAGTTATAATTTATAAGCAATTAAGCTATAAGTATATTATTTACCGCTGATTTTTATACATATATTCTATTGTACAGCTGATTTAAGCTAACAATAATGAAACCTATCTCATCAAAATTTTTACATTTTCTCTTATGGTATATTTATAGCTTCATTAAAATTTCCATTAATATTTTTACAATTTCCTTTAGCATCAACTACAGAATCAATTTGATATTCAAGTTATTGTTTCAAATCAAATAAATTACGTACTAATATAAGCATTTTTCATAAAAGACAGGAAAACAGTAACATTAAGCATTAAACCCAGGTACTGTATAGCACATATCTTGAAAGGTACTGGCTCTATTTGCCTTGCTCCTTCGAATCTATTGAAAGACCTTTTTATTATACTTTACATTATCAATTCAAAGAAAAATTACAGAAACGTATTAAATTTAAGAAATAATAAAAAAAGATATTTAGGCAGTATTGCTACAATTTTTTAATCATTTTCAATGCTCTAACAGAAAAATGTTGTCCACAAAAATTAATCAATACCTACTCAATCGGTAACAAGTAAGGATATAAAAATTTGCTAAAAAGCTTTCTTTTCAATAAAAAAGCATAGATTGGCTCGTGTATAGCGGAAACTAAAATGAAAGGGTACAGCAGGATAAGATGATCAAAAGTATCCTTGAGCCGATTTTATTAACCTATGTACTATTTAATAGCTTACCAAAAAGAACCATTGTATACCAAGTTTCATCCCTGTATCGCAATCAGGAGGGTAGTTATAGGGTAAAATAGAAAAAGCGGTTTTTGCCATATTTACCCAATTTAATGCTATTCAAAAAATCTAAACAAATTTTACTTATTTAAAGTATGAAAAATATGAAAAAATTTGCAACCATAAGCAAACATGTCTAGAATATTGTAGAATTTTTTTAGATTTTTTGAATACTATTAAATTGAGAAAATATGGCAAAAACCGCTTTTTCTATTTTACTCTGTAACTACCCTCCTGGTTAAGATACTGACTATGAGTTGAAACTTGGTATACAACGGTTCCTTTTGGTAAGCTATTAAATGGTGCATAGCTCAATAAAATCGGCTCAAGGGCACTTTTGACCATTATATCTTGCTATATCCTTTGTGCTTCAAATATTGAAAATTTCACTATTCTTTTTTCTTAGAATCTTTAAAAAATGATGTACACACCGTGCAAAAGTGCAAATTGTCTGGGTGAAAAGAGATTGAAAAGTTCGTTACCATTTTGCAGAAACTAACACTTTGTTTTCGAGATGAGAGCAATTCAAAGTTCAACATCCGACTTTTGGGCGTTTTGTTTAAATTTTAAATAACTGGCACGAATTTTTTGATTATTTTTGTTCTGAAAAATTTGCTGTTTCCACGGTATAGGTGCATTTATTTTGAGAGCAAAGTAATATTTCATTACAATAATATAAAATACGTACTTAAGACTGGCTATTTCATGAGAAGTAAGCACCTGTGGTCTAATTCTATACAGAATCGAATAAGCAGTCATTTTTCCAACTTCTATCGCACCGTCTATAGTTCCCGGCCAATTAGTAGCATATTCACTGGAGGCAAAGAAGATCCTTGAAAAACAATTCATTATCACTTAATAATCATTTTTATATTTTACTTCATTATCATTTAAATTTAATTATCGCTTGTATCGTTTCCTTGTAAAGCGCAATGTTAGAAACAGGTGAATTTTGGTATGTTCTTTCATAGTATGATTCAGCAAATTCTAAGGAATGAAAACACTTGTTCAAAAAGTAATGAAAGAGATATCACAGAGGCGGTTAAATGTAAGAATATAATTGTAGTTGCTATATTTTTCGATGGATATAATATTCAGAGTGGGTTATTAAATGAGAACGCTTAAATATTTCCATTATTAATGGTTGTACGAAAATACTCCGAAGGATAAAGTAACAGTACCTTAAGGAGCGCATGTAATCATGAAACAAATTTTTTCTAACGGTCATTTTGTGTCAAATATTTTTTTAGATCTTTTCTTTTTCTTAAATAGGTCGATTTAAACAAAACATTTTGTGTAAAAAAGTGCTAGGGTTTGCATAATGAAATATCAGAAAGACCTTTTCAGAGATTATGTTGTAATCTGTATATTCAGAGCTATACATACATGTCAGAAAATGTTATTTTGTAATAAGTTGTTTCAATTAATCTCTGGTTAGTAAAGTTTGGAAAGCACTCAAAACGTATTTTTACTTATTTTTTCTAAATAATAATTTTCTAACTTTTAATTATTATATATTCTTTCGTTTACTAATAAAAATAATATGTTACAATTTCATTTCTATCCATATTTAAAACATTTGCTCACCTTTCAAACGTGGTACCCATGTAGTTGATATAGTTGTTGATGGAGGTGGGCATCATAACACTCATAGGACTACCACCTTTCATTTGATCATTCGAAAAGTGATTGTATTCTTTATATTGCAAAAATTTCGAGGTATCTACAGTTTCGAAACACTGATTTAATGTATTAAATAATCCTTTTCTGTTAGTCTGAGTGGAATCAGGTTCTGCAAGAAATCCAGAAAGCATAAATCTTTCTGAATTGTTGCGAGTTACATCATAAACAATATTTAAATTGCTGTTCGAATCCCATGTAGTGACGACGTCCTTTAGGGAATTATCATTCCAATGTAGATTTTTATAAGTTACATTAAAGAATACATTCTTGCTTGGTATATACAGAATTTGAGTATTTAATAAACATTGAGATGATGGCTTAATGATAATGCGATTATGCATTGGCGGTGGTACTGCTATCACTACTAATTCACATCTACAAAAGACAATTACAGTTATGTAGCAAATAAATTATACATATTAATTCTTATTTTGTCAAGATGAATTCCATGGGTTCACACTTTCAGTTATTTTTTAAGTATCTTAAATAGTACTTGAGAAAATTCTTTCTATGATTTCTTTTATTGCATTAACAGAACTATAGTTAAATGAAAATTGTTAAAGATTTTTTGGCAACAGAAAGTGTATTACTCCTACATACATAAACAATTAGACTTTGTGAAGTATTTTTTTTTAGAAATCTGATGTACTTCATTTAAGTAATGCTAGTGATATAAATGTAATAAATTAGAAATATTATCTATTAAACTATCACAAAACTACCTAAACGTAACTATTTCCTGTTTGCCTGTATATTCATCTTATTTACAAGTGTTATTCAAGAATTACTTGAAAAAATTAATAACATATTTTATGAAAGTATCATACCTGAAATGATTTTTTTCTGTTAGAACGTATACTCGATCATCGTTGAATTTAATCTCATTAACTACTTCTGCGTATCTGATTTTACCATACAATCGTAAAATGTTTTCTAACAATTCATGAGCAATTTTAGTTACACCACCCTGCATGTGATAGTACGAGCATAATTGAAAAAAACGCATTTACAGTGAAAAGATATGAATTTAAGACAAAATTGGTTTTGAATGTTACTTGAATGTATAGAACGTTAAAAAATGTTTGTACATACAAAATATAAATAAAAAATTGTTTCTTATACTTGTATGAAATATCGATTATTATCACCAAACATAATCCTTAATCGATTGAAAAGACCAAGAGCACCGTTCAGTACGGAAAGCAACCAAAGAACAGAAATATCGTTGAGATTTCGCATGGCTGTAACGAATTGCAAATTCAATACACTTAATTTTACATTATCTTCCTAATGTTCGATTCACGGTTATGCACAGTGAATTATAAAGATACTCGTATTAAGTCTACTTATCGACAAATGAATTTACCACATGAACTGCAAATATATGCTCGACATAATGAACGTGCGAAGGAAAAATAAACAATTTTACGTAATAGTTCTTCTACACTTGTTTCAGCGAGATGTTCTATTTCATTATGCATAGTATTTGTGCTTAATTTAAGTGCTATAGCTTCTTTTTCCATCTGAAAGGGTAACGCACAATAAATATTAATAATGTATTACATTATAGTGTTATTGAAGTATTCCATAATATGTTAGTAGTTTTACCACATTGTAGAAACTTGTTAAATACAATAAGTCGAAATAAAAAAGAAATTTTGAGTCATGGATAATTTACAATTTGCAGGGTAGGTATATCTTTTTGTAAATGTAGTGTATATGAAGAATGTATATCAAATTTTGTAATACTTATTATTATTGTTATTGTTATTGCTATTGCTATTGTTATTGTTATTTGAACAGAAAGATGTCAAATAATATTTATATTAAACACATAAACATAGGATAACACAGCCATTTGTTTTATAAATCGTTTATAAATTTTATATTATACCTTAGCTGACAAGATAAATAAAATATAAAATTAATGTTCTGTTACCATTTGAAGAAAAGAATAAACCTCAGCTCCATAATATTTCGGTAAATTTTGTGAAGGTCTATAGTTTGTACACAATATTCTTTTTCTCATATCAATTATTTTTCTTCGATCAATATTTAGGTCCAATGTTTTTATTAAATCAGTTATATGCTCTTGTAAGAAATTTGCATGATAGGTCTCGCTAAAAGCTTTAGGCAAAATACGACCTCCGACTTCGTCTATTTTCAAATATTTATAAATAACGGATGTATTTGTATTAAAAATTGTGTGATTGTATGTTATTTATATATAACTATTACATAAAATTATGAAATTATTTCTTTTTCTCGAAAATCTGTGATATAATCAAGCAACGCTAATACCAATGGTACTAAAATTTGTTACAACCACCATTTTTTTTGAAGAAGAAATAGATACTTGAATAAATGTAATAAAATATTTGGATTATATCCAACAAATAATACACAATTCATGCTTGATTCAATTACAAAAGAAACAGTTAAAATAAGAATATGAAATTGCAAAGAAAGAATACAAACATTTTATAGCAACTTAATTATGATGTTTCATAGATTAACGATGCTATCAAATATCATTGTAAACGGACTTCTATAAATTCTTATTTAGAATGATAATTATTACTATTTTCCTCGATAATTAAGACATCTAACCCAGTTTTCTTTTTCAGAATATTGTATGCACATGTAAGACCAGTTAAACCAGCGCCTACAATTATAACATCAAGATCATTCGCATCTTCCCTAACAAATTCTTCGTCTGCAAAATCAGCGGCCATAATTATTATTATTACATAAATTATTTTCTTTTCAATAAAATACAACGTTGTGGATCATTTTCATCATTGTGCCTGAAGTTAGTAATTTAATACAGTTAACACGTTGATGCTATTTTTAACGAATCTTGTCTATCATTTTTACAATATTTCATTACATCTCTTATCTATATCTATAATTTATATTAAATATTTGAAATTTCTAATCAGAAAATTCAAAGAATTCTTAATCGTATGTTATCTACAATACATACGAGTCACGTGACAGTAAATATGTCAAACAAGACACAGTATATAGTAGTCCTGAGAAGAGATATTAGATTGTTTTCTATTTTACGACAGCTTGATTACGATAACAAGATGATAACTTTTAGAAATTCCAATACGCAACAACTCGAAAAGAACGGGTGTTGCCATCGTCTTGAAACAGTCAGTCCCTTGATAATTCAGGTAACTTTTAACTGCAACCTTTATAACCCCCGCGATGGCCCTACCCTCCTGCTTCCTTACCCTTCCGGTTCGTCCTAGAAGCGTTACTTTCTTTCGCCCCCTTTACGACTGCTCGACTCTCTCTTTACGGAGCTGTACATCTTAAATAATTGATCTTAACGTAGTTGCCGGTGTTTTTATAACTGTTTTATCGCCCGCTGTTGCTGCTGTGATATACATTATTTAGCCACCGGTTTTTAAACTTAAGTCTCTGGGCATGGAGGTGTGAAAAGACTGAAGGAACATCAGGGGTGTGTCTGTTTCTTTGATAAAACTCCACTACTACCATTATTCTATCTTTCGTTTAATCTCTCGCTTCATTCTCTACACTAAAAACGTCGAGCAATCTTATTTCAATAAAGAAATCACATTTTGTATTTTACATTTTGTAAACGGAAATGGTTTCATTTTATAAACACTTTACTTACCAGAAGCTTATTAGCTCTTGCTTTATGGAGGAGTTTAGTGCAAGATGAAGGTTACAGGCTGCAAATTTGTGGCAATGACATAATTGTTTAGACAAATAATATAATGTAACTCACTATTAAGAGAGAAATGTGAAATTTCTTTTAGAAAATTAACACGTTATCATCACGCTGAAGCTGATACATGTATTACTTTCATTTTTAACAAATCTTATCTATTATTTTCACAATATTTAGTTAGGTATTGTGAAAAATATTTAGTTAATGCCAATATTTGTAATTAAATAGGTATGTAAAAAAATGGTATATGAATGACTTGATATTTTTCCTTTCACATCATAGATACCCTGAAATCAAGCGAAATCAAAGGGATTTCAATCCCAGGATTATCCTTGCCGAAGATATGCAGCCGTTTCGGTGCACGGGCGACACTTTCGTCAAAAATAAACTTTTCGAATGCTGAATGCAACATCGTTCTCTTCTAGAAAGCACTTTGACAGAGCCCCATGGGTACATTACTAGGATTGCCGCCACCAATTGAACTCCCCCGACTCTCGGAAAGGTGGCCCAACCGGGCCAGGCCGACTCCGTTACTCCCTTATGTCTGCAAACAGAGACGCCCGAGGCAACACCGCCGTTCAAACACCCAATCGTTTGGGCCGATTCACAACGATAAAGCAACTTGCAAATTCTCCATTGTTAACGTCAGTTGACTCAGCCGCGCATTGGCTGCGCTTGATCTGCATAATAGGCATTAACCCGGAAGGATTCAAACTTCGCTGTCGGGATAACTTTTCAACCTAGCCTGATTAAGTCTCCTCGTCCTCGAAACTTTGACGGTACGCGTTGTTACTTACGAAAGAGGGTGATTAACTATTCTGACGGAACTTTGCCTCAACTTCCGTGGACGAAGAGTATTTTCTGGGTTGTTCAGCTGGGTCCGTTCGTGACAACGATCGAATGGATTATTATCATTTTTTTTCCATTTGTGCGAAGATATGTGGGTGCTTATACCGGAAGTTTACTTGTTAGAAATTGTACGACCTGGGGGAATTCACTCTAACTGAGTCGGCATTAGTCGGTGTTAGTTTGCAAGAGTAATACATTTCAAAAATTTTTAATTTTTAACTATTTGAGAAAATGAAACGTACAGCTGGGATATTCAATAAAATAAGTATAATTATAGTATTATAATACATAATAAAATGGTATTGTATTTACTTTAAACTTTTCAAATATTCACCAGTAAATTCTCTTTAAAACTTCACTTCAAAATGATCACCCGAGTTGAAATCTTGGTAAACAGGTAGTGGCATTGCTCATGCAAAGGTATAAATAATATATTTATTATTTTCTTAAATAAGTATGAAATCAAATAAGTATATAATCATATATAAATAATGTATCTATTATATTTTAAAATACTTATTAAATTAAATGATACGATAAGATGAAATAGTATTTTAAATAACAGTAACAACGTTAACATTTCGTGCAATTTATGATTAATTCTGTTCAATTACAATCTATCGTTTTCAATCTGCTACTATACCTCCCTTATTATATGTATGTTCTTTACCCCTACACCCCTGGAGTCGCAGAGATCTACAGCAGTAACAGATCACACATTATCAAAATCTACTTTCCTAGGAAGAGGCAGTTCGATTTGTAGGAAAAGGTGGACGCGAATACACACGGCACATTCAGCTCATAGTCCCACTTTATACGACCGAAATTCCCCGGTAAGATGCAAGGGGACACAGGGAAGAGGCAAAGGTAACGGTGAAGGAGAGGTCGGGATCGTGGTGAGGGAGAGTAGGGAGGAAGGGAGGAATTCGTAATATAGAGGGCCGCTCTACGACCCCGTTGGGAGGAATTCCGGGGTACGTTTTAAATTGCTGCATCCCCAACCTCCTTGTTTATGTATGCTACCGTGTTTCTTATTCTTGTGCGGCAGCGAAGGAGAGCGCGCGCCGCCCTAACTTTATGTGCACAGTGCTGGCATAAGTATGCAATCTATGCGTCGGTGTAACCATATCCCTGTCTGCGTGATCGTACATGTGAAAGTGAGAAGGTCCATGTACCAGCAGCGAAGGATGTGTTAGTGGATTCGCACACGTGATCGTGCCTCCAACCCCCACGTGTGTGTATTCTATGGTGAAACGTGGTCCTACGTTTCCTCGTGGCGGCCTTGTGTTCTCCAGCCTCTCCCCTACGATCTAACCCCCTCGTTTTCTCTCGTGGATTCTTTTCCTGTTCCGAACCTGCTATGCTTTTTCTTTTTATTCCGAACTTCAGCTCGGCTACAACCGAGCCTCCCTTACTTCCATCTTTTCGGCCTCAATTGCTGTAATCTATGGCCTATGCTGGTAGATTTAACCGTGGAATTGAGCCACGGTGATTTGTACGGTTTATTAATATTGCAAGGTATCGGGGATGGAACTTGGCCATGGGTTTTCATAGATTTTCAACGACTCACAGATGATTATACGTATAGTACGTGAACGGCCAAGATATCGATTCCGTCGATGCTGTGTAATCCAATTTCCAACTATACTATCGCCGACTCAATTTATTAAACTATTATGTTTATTGTAATATTTGTAGGTTTTATGAGGAAATTGAATTTATTTAACACTTTGATTTGTTTATTTTTATTTTACTAGTTCAATTACAATTTTATTGATAATCTATTGTTAAGTATGGAAAGGATTCTAAAATTACAAATGTTTAAGGTACCACAAAACTTGCGGCAGTTAGAGTGTTAATTGTTGTTCAATTTAAGCATTCATACATTTTTTTAATAATATATTCAACAATACAGGGGTAATAATCCCTTCTGTATTATAGAAAATTGTATCTCAGTTGATAATTTATAAGAATTCAGTCCCATAGATTTCCCTAAATATTAATTAAAAAATAAGTGATAGAACGTATCAATCCGTTCAGTAAATATTTATCAATACTTTGTACAGTGTATTCTCCTGGATTTAAGCTTATTTGCTGTCTCGTTGGTGCTGCGTGCTGTTTTAGATGTAGGTTTCATTATCTACAATTACAAATTACGTGGAAAATGAAGGTAATCGTGACATGTACTTGATAATACATATTAAATTGTTGCATACCAAATGGTAAATTCCGAAGTATAGAAAGTCTGACATGATTTGATGATATACAAGTTTGAAATATTCATTTGAAGTTTGAAGAAAATGACTATGTAAATATTTTATTGATGTTCCTAATGCTAAATAGGTGATTTCTCATTGGAATAAATATTGGACAATATTAAATTGTTAATTACTTGATTGATACATTGTTTATTTCAATAAAATGGTCAACTTTGGGCGCCATTTTGACCATGTTCCCATTAATCGATTTGGATGAAACTTAGTACAGATCATCTTGGCGGCCTATTCTATGGATTCCATGGGGTAAAAATTTGACGGGACAATGGGGGTCGACTAAGGTATGGAGATGGCCATCTCCTTTCCGTTAATCGCGACTTTTCATCTAAGAACGTGACTAGCTTCGTTCTTATTGTTAGATGAAAAGTCGCGATTTTCAAAAATTTTAATTACCAGTGCATTGACCGATCTCGATGAAATTTTCAGCATGCCCATAGCTTCTTTGAATTTACGAAAGACATATTTTAAATTTTCATTATAGGCTCACATAAAAAGTTGAAAAATTGCCTTTTACTATTTCTTTCCCGATTTTGGCAAATTTTAATTTTTTAAAACGACAAAGGCACATATCTTAGTAAATTAATTTGTATAGCTTCTCGAGAAACCTGAAGTCATTTGGTCCAATTTTAAACGAGGTATTCTGTTTTAAACGGTAGACGAATACTTTTGCGGCAGGGTGTAGGAACAGAAACTTTTGCATCTCCCTAATATAAAACGTTAGTTGCGTGTGAAATTTGAAGTTGCAACCCTTATTCGCTATGTAACGTATGCAACGTATCATTGTATCCTGTCGGGCTATACATCGGGCTAAAATACACTTATTACATTGATTAGAAAAATGATATGTCACGGTCAGATAATTTTAGGTTAACTTTCATTTATCCCGTTTTTGAACAACTGTGCAGCCAGGCTTTGCGAGTGTAATTATTACTTTCGTTAATACAGGACTATGAATTGCAGCATACAACTGGCAACTGCCATGATTATACGTATGATACGATTCATTCTATTCTAATGGAAACCTGTCACGTTTCAGTGAGGTTTGTATTCTCTCTCCTTTTTTTTTTTCTTTAACACCAATCATGACTTATAGTATATACAGGGTGAGGAAAAAGTCCGGGACTGGTGAAATATCTCGAAAACAAAGCATTTTAGGAAAAAATATTTCACACATAAGTTGTAGGGTTTCAATAAATGCATCAAACGGTGGTACGTATTTGACCTTGAGCGTAAGTATGGAGGAGTTGTCAAGGTCAAGTTAAAAATTTTAAATGAAAATCCCACTTTTTATTTAATATTCTTGTAGCTGACATCGAGAGCTTTTCGAAACATTTCCATGAGCTTCTTTCGGTTGAGTACTTTTCGAGATATGAGTCGATAAAGTTCAAGTACCGTCGGCATTAGCAGTAGCCAAGGTGTACCGCGTCGAGGTTGCACGGTCGGGTTGATACCTCATTGCGTGTGTGCACGTGCACGTATTTGGTAATCATTATAGTAGATGTTCGAATTGCCTCCCTTTCATTGCTTGGCAACCTCCACGCGGTACATCTTGGCTACTGCTAATGCCGACTGCGAATGCTTGAACTTTATCGACTCATGTTTCGAAAAGTACTCAACTGAAAGAAACTCATGGAAGTGTTTTGAAAAGCTCTCGATGTCAGCTATAAGAATGTTAAATAAAAAGTGGAGGTTTCCATTAAAAATTTTTAACTTGACCTTGATAACTCCTCCATACTTACGCTCAAGGTCAAATACGTACCACCGTTTGATGCATCTATTGAAACCCTACAATTTATGTATGAAATATTTTTTCCTAAAATGTCTTGTTTTCAAGATATTCCACCGGTCCCGGACTTTTTCCTCACCCTGTATATACAGGGTGTCCCAGCCCAACTGTGATAGAGCTCTTATTCCGTAACTATTAATGATACAAAAAATTGTTGATATAGAAATTGCATGGTAAAATGAGACCTATGTTTTGGCCGAAGTGAAAAATCTTTTACATTATTAGTTTAAGAGATATGATGGTCAAGTTTTGTTTTTTAAATGGAACCATATATTTTTCTTCAGATCATTGTATAATAGTGCTTCTCAAGACGAATTCATTAAGCTTTAATGTATACACTCGATTTTAATTAGTTTTCAAGATATAACGTTTACAAATTTTTCGATCAGTACATTTCTTTTTTTTGTACACAGATTACTCCGAGACGGATGGGCCAATCGGAACGAAACTTTTTGCATCTTGTAGAGTATAACTCCCGATTGGTGCCGTAAAAAAAATATTTATTTTGAAATTTTTCATTCATGATGATTTTTATTACAAAAAACTTATTGTTTAATGTACGCTCGGCGTATGTTCACTGATTACTTCGAGATGATGGATCAATCGAAAAGAAAACGTTTGAATCTTGCAGAGAGTTTCTCCCGATTGGTCCAATATTTTGCATTTTCTCATTTCTAATGACTTTTATCGCAAAAAACGAAATGCTTCAATTGTATTTTTTGGCGTTTACTATGCAAGGAATGTACCGATTGCGATGAAAGCTTTCACATCTAATAAGGGATATTTCCGCAATGATCCCACTTGCAAGAATTTATGGAATTAGTTATTGTTAATAACTATTGTTATAACAATAAACCTATTCGCTGGTGTTACTCTGCAAAGAATGTACCGATCGCGATGAAACCTTTCATATTTAGTAGGATATAGGTATGTATGTACATATATCCGCGATGATCCCACTTCCAAAAATGTATGGAATTTGTTGTTGCCATCTAAATTTGGTCAATTTTTTTTGGTTTATGGTTATTATATATATGTATGTATGTATCTATGCCTTGTTTCGCATGTGGATTTTATGCAAGAAGGGGTTTCACCTTTACATTAGATTAAATAATAAGTAAGAGTTTGCGTATTAACGTGTATTATTACGAGAAGAGCAACCGACAAAAAAGTATCAAATACTTCTATTGTAAAGCCGAACACAGTGCTGAGAGAAATTAAGATAAGTGTGGGTATAACATGGCCATGTATATTTAAATATTAATATTTAATGATTTCGTTCCTTGTTTCGTTTCATTTTATAGATATTATTAGCTGTTATACAAACCAGCTAGTTCAGTTAGTTAGTATAATACTTATTTTCCAAGGTTAAATTTCATTACTTAAAGTTCACAGTACACGTAGACTAAAGAAGAGTTCCTTTTATGTTAAGTTAATTAATATTCATCTTTATAATTATTTTCTTGTTTTTATATTTTAAAACAGCTCGGACAGCCCGTTGTGAAAACAAATCGCAATAGTGAATTTTTATGTTCTCGTTATTATATTACAGCAACTCAAAACATTTTTGAATAAGTTTGATTCTATTGACTTTATCTCAATAATAACCTTTACAATCAGCGTAGTTTTTATAGTTAATTTGATGACAATTATAGATTATAATCACAGAAACAGCAGACATAAATCCAGGTATTCAAATAGCAGTAGACATTAATCGTACCCTCACCGGTGTCTCTCATCTTCTTATCCGCAAGTACTTCGAACTGAGTTAAAATGCTCAAGAAGCCTGGACGTGTTAGCGTTCTTCTTTAAACTCAAGGAATCAATTTGGCTGGGAAAAGAACGATTGCTATTCGAAGAAGATTACTGCGTTCCATCGTCCGAGGCGAAGCAAGGCGATGCGAAGTGTAGAAACAGCCTAAGCATCACGGAGGAACGAACGGAGAGATCGAGAGGCAGCAGTAAACCTACTAGGCGTAGGTTTTGATGGCAGACAGCGGTGGTGAGTCGGTGGTGGACTGAGGACGAGGGGTAGCTGAGGGGTGGTTGGAGAGAAGGTTTAGATACCTTGTTGAGGATAGGCTGCCGGTGCAAGTAGGTTTAATATTTAATACCGCGGGCTGGTCATCCTGCCGAGGCGATAACACAGGCCCCGCGGGAACCTTCCGCGCAACATCCCTCGGAAAACGACTGCCGCCAAATTCGTAGCCCTCTTCCTTCCCCTACCCGCCATCTCGACGTTTTCTCCTCCAGCTAACACCTTCCATCTTCTGTAGGTACCGTTGCGCTGTCCTTTCTGTCTTTTTTCCGCTGAGCCGTCTAGTCGGACAAACCACGCCGCTACTACTGTTTCTATTACCACTTTTCTTTCACTTCTTTTTTCTTATCGTGAAACGAACGATTGTTGGTGGCCTCCTGGCCCAATAAATAAACTCGGACTGCGTGAACCAACTGTTTATGCTCGTTTCCTTCCTTATCCGTTTTGTTCTTGTTTAAGGCTGCTAGTGAGTCATTTCTAAACCTTTTGCTACTTTTTTTTAAGATAGCTAAGTCAAAATGTTGAGTATACCTTTGGATGTTAATGAGAAAATATGCTAATCAATCTTTGTTTTTATAACTTCCTTCATGGTTTGTTTATTAAAGGTATAATGCTGTTAATAATTTAAAATTTTGTTAATGCTTTCATTACAATACTATTTATATGATCCATACGAGATTAATATTTTTATATTTTTTGTTTGCTTGTTTTTAAATAACTAATTGTTACAGTGAATGAAACTAGTACACAGGTGATATAACACTTTCTTCATAAAATGTTCATACATTATTTTCTCTTTAAAACTTATATAATGAGAGTCGTAAATTATTAAATATTGGATTTTCATTTTTGGTCAATTTAATATAAACGGAATTGTCAGTTAAAATTTTTTTCTTTTATTTTGCTGAAATTTATATAGAAAGTGTAAGAACTAGCCAATATTTAAGGGCTATTAAGGCGGTCTGGGTTTGCGACGGGACAGTTTATAGTCGGGGCGACAGTGATGATAACTAGCGTCGCCTTCGACAGCCCCGTCGTAAACTCAGGCTAATTGTAAGTTCCAAATATCTGTCAGTCCGGTCAAGTGACAAGGGTGTTGATGACAGTTACGGGGGACTTGGTCGTTCTCTCCCTTGTTCGCGAGACGTTGCCCAGAAGCTATGGGGTATGGTGACGTCAATGGGGTTTCCTTAAAAAGAGTAAGAGTCGGGAAAGCGCGGACGACGCGCATTATAATATACAAAATTCGGTCAGCAAGTTCTCGATGAAGGGACATAGGACGAGTTTGAATAAAGATGTCTTAGAAAACCTGCTGTTTGTATCATTCAGTGCCATCTTTACAAAAGTAATATTCTTTTATCTTTTTAATTCCTTTATATTTTACTATAAATGTTATTCGAAATAAAATGAAATAATATTGGATTAAAGTTGAAGAAAGATATGAATGAAGGATAATTAATGTATGACAGCAAAAGTAGCTTCGTATTTGTCACTGTTTATAAATATGATTCTTATTTATTGCGTTCGAAAGTTTTTACGCTAAATCTCGCTGAGACAAAAGAAAGTAAAAATGGGAAAATCAACTTTTGTGTCGGTCAGTTGGAAGCTGAGAGTCAAGAATAGCGTAAAACGGCTTTATTCGTTTATTGGATCGACGAAAGTCTCGGAGCCTTGTGGGAGTAACAGAGGGGATCTGGGTTACGAAGGGTCCATGACACTTTAAAAATTCATTATGAAATAGCTCACACAAATCTGCACTTACTATGAAGATATAGCGAATCAAGTAGTAGCTCAGCTAATCGTTAAGACACTCACAATTGTTTTAGAATTTCAAATATATTTATGTGAAATGTATATAGAGTAAAACCTCTTGTATTCAAACACTTTAATACTCCATACATCACCTATGTTATTCATTATTATTAACCAGCTCATTTTGAATTAAATACTAAACTGAATGCTTGTTTTGTATAATCCAACTTAACTCTAATCTAGGATAATGCTTTGCTTAAATCCTTAACATACTGACATGAGGTCAGTAGGTTCTTTTTTAATATCTTCTTTTTCCTTCGATGATAGCTAGAATTTGTTTCGCCAGTTTACAGAGCACTGTTTTTGAATACTTTCTTCCAGTTTATATTAACATTTCCCAATAGCCTTGAGATTCAGTAATTAAGGTGTTCATTGCGTTAATCTGAGCTTTCCACTTCATTGCAATTGTTCCAGATGAACACAAAGTCGTATTGATAATACGATACATGCGAAATAAAGAACTAAACACAAAAAGAGCAGATAAAGAACACAATAATTCTAAAATGGTAAGGTATAACATAATTTATGAACGAGGGTGTATGTTACAACTCAATAAAAACTAATCACGCGTTGTATGCATTCAGCATCGAGCCGCCAGGGACGCATTTGCCGGAACGAAAGGGTTAATTTAATTGAATCTGAAGCCCCTGTCATCAGTAACCACCAGTTGTCAACGTGTTGAAAAAGAAATTAATAGAACAAGTATTAATATTTACTTTTGATAATATGATAATATTCATATATTTTTAAACAGTATAAGCAACTTAAACATAAAGGGTACTTTTTTAAGATGTATTTTTATTTATAAGAGAGAAATGTGTTCAGACAAAAAAGTTTTTCGACGATAGAATGACTGGTTCATATTAAATGTTGTATATCTAATAATATACGAAACAAAAATTAATGCGTATTGTAATTTTAGTATTAAACATAAAACTAAATAAAATTTAAACAAAATATGTTATAAAATTATAGTCGGCACTGTTCGCAAATGCTTATGTCGGAATTATTTAGAAATTACAAAATTTATGTTGGAAACCTAAAAACAGGAACATTTCTTTGACAATAAATATCTATAATATATTATAATCAACATTTGTATTAATTATTACATTTTAAAAATGATATTATTATTCTTATCAGCATTTATTACAAAAACAAAATAATACAGTGATTTTTTAGTTTCTAAAATAGTGTAATTATTATAATAAATACAAAATACTTTGCAATAAATACGTTAAAAAACCATTGTTTAGATCTGGCATAAAACATTGCTTTAAATAATAACTATTTGAAAGGACCTAGCTTAACCGAACAATCGAACAATAATACTAATAAATCAATTATTCCCCTGAATACTGAATATACTACATTTTTTCTTTTTTTTTCAGAATGAAATCACACAAAGCAGGAGAGCAAAACCAGCTTCAATAAAATAATTTAATTGTTTGTTTGGTTGGAACAAAAAATATTGTACAGCAATAATCTTATAATAACAATAAGGTTATTGATTACAATTGCCAACTTTAAATTATTCCTGATATTATTTATTTGACTTTAATAAACAGTAAACAAAATTTGTTCTATACCCTGACAAATCATGATATTTTTTTTATTTTAATATATTAAATGCTTTATTATTGTAAATTAATAGTTAACAATGAAATAATTAATCAATAACTTCAATAGCTTTAATTAATCAATAACTAATCAAAATAAAATTAACCAACAGGCATGATGGATAAGAAAGCAACATATTTTTCTTTAAGATAATAGTAACTAACAATCCATCTTTGGAAATTGTTTCGAGAACCACTACTCAAAATCACTCGATACGAACACGTTCGTTAAAAGAATTGAAGGCATGGTTGGTATCAAGCAAGCAAAGGAATTCCGCGAATACCTTGCGATCCGAGGCAAATCGAAGATAAATGACTGGTAACAGTAACAGCGACCTTGGTGTTAAGCCGTAGGGCAACCGAGGCTGACCAATTTACGACGTAACTACTAATCCAGCAGCGAGAGATTTTGCGGTGGTCGAACGAAAATACGACGCAAGGGAAGAAAAGTAGGTAGACAATACGAGGAGAAGCTTTGACGAGACAAGGTTGCGCGGGGCAAGGTTCGACAAGAACAGGAGTAGTTCGTAGAGGTAGTTGGTAAGGGCGTGTAACATTGGGGGGAGATGAGAAAAAGAGGAAATGACTAAAGTTGATATAGAGTAAAGAGAGAAAAGGAGGCAGGATGGTCAAAAGGAAAACGAGGGAGGGTAGATTGCAGGAAGGATGGACAAACGGGTGGTCGCGGTTAGAGACACCCATGTCGAGCACGAAGGCAATGGCAAAGATGGCCGACCTGTATCCCTGCAGGGGCGCAAGCGTGACAGTGCTAGACTCCGCCTATGCACGATCTACCCCTTCGTTCCGGTTGTTGCCGGTTCAGCCTGTGGCGAACAACCCCTCTGCTTGTGAGCACGCGCCGCTCAGCAAATCTCCTGAATCACCACCACCATCCCTTGTTCCGTTGTTTCCTTCTTCTTCCTTTACTCCCGCCATCCCCTGTGGAAGAGTTCATCTACGGACCACTCTTCGCCGACCAGTCAGCGCCAAAAAGTGCACAGCTTCAGGACAACATCCGCGTACGGTTCTACTTGGCTAATTAGAATCCTCGATTAGTGGACAACTTATCGTTTAAAAATCTTATTTTTTTTTTCTTCGTGGATGTTCGTCAAGTGATTGATCTTTGTGACGTAAATCGATCCGGTTCAACATCGTTCATATCCTTGGGAGGTTTCTCGTCTCCTAACCCGTGGACTTCTTTCGAATCAGCTGCTCCTCAATAGGCAATCATTTATTCATATCCTCCGACGAACACTGGCGCTACCCCTTCCCCCCTCTCTCTCTCTCTCTTACTCACCCCTCTTCTCTTTCTCTCTGTTCCTCTGTGTCTTGTTTTCTCCGGTGAAGTGTGAGGTCGCTGGATTCGTAGGAACGAATCGAAATGTTCGATCGGCATTATTAACACGAGACGTGTGCAAGATGTAAGATCCACGTTATCTTGGATTGATTGTAACGAAACCGGTGCACTGATTAATCGTCCTCGGTAGGACGATAAGGGTGAGTGGTGGCTTGCAAAAAGAAAAGTGTGCAAAAATACTTCTGTCACGAGTACATTATTTACCCGTTGGTGCGTTCCTAGCGATTTGATGAAAGTGAAGGTGAAAGTACTTTTGTAAAATTGCGAGGACATATAGAGTACTTGCTATACAGATGCGAACCGATACGAATACTGATGTGAAGAAGAAGAAGCGCGGTTGCCGCAACTGGTATCGTTTCGTTTGAGGGTGCTGGTTTTCGACTGGTTTAGGTCTAAGCCCGAGAGCTTAGACTTAACTGGCTGCAAAATGATGTACTCACCGGATAAGATGATGGGGAGCAAGGGACTCCACGGGGCACCGATCACTGCTCCGGGTTGTTTCCCTTCGGGACGATATTCGCCGCCGCCTTATCGCGCTGCTCCAGACCCCATGCCGCCACCACCGCGACGCTGTATGCCGAATCCTACCGTGAGTAATCACCATTTTATTCCACTCGTGGTTATGAAAATTACCATGCTTTTTCATTGTGAAACAGGTTGATGACGATACGATATTCAGAAACTTATTGAAAGATTTCATTAAATGAAAAGGGTTAGGAGTAGTTATAGTTGGTTACTGTGCTGTGTAGTGATTATGATTTACTATTAGCACATATAGTTTCATGGATGTCATCAGTGATCATCACCATAAATTAATTGATATACATAATTAAATAGCTGAATTCTAAGTAGCATCAATATCATATTCATCTTATAAGATAGCACGTAGAACCTTTAAATTGAAAAATGGAACTGTTATACGCTGAATTAATATTATATAATTTTTATATAATTTTATATAATTGATATATAAATCTCGTCCTACATATGTACGTTCGCTTTTATTATGACATTCGACGTATTAAATTTTCATGATAATTGTGCCCGATTTATTAGTTACATTTGTACTCTTATCTTACATATTTACGTCGTATGATATTGTATTCTGAATCGTACGACGCGTAAGTAATCATTTTTTTGTCCTACTCATGATTACTAATTGTAAGATTATTATGTTTCCTCACTGTAAAACAGATCGACAGCAATTTGGTATCGAAAAGCTAATTAGAAGATTTTGTTCAACAAACAGAATTGACGTAGTTTCGGGTCATTATTGTAATATAGTGCTTACGATGCACTATGAAGTTTTTATAACGATATAAATATTCTTTTACAAATTTAATGAAAAAACTAACATTGATATGATGAAACGAATTTAGTTGACAGTTACCGAACAATGCGTATACGTCGGAGAACCTTATCATTTTTCTGAAAATTTAATGAATTTCAAATTTTAATAATTTAAATAAACATAAAATACATTTATAGAATCAATTGTAATTAATGTTTTATTTATTTATAAACCAAAACCCTTGGATAATAGAGTTCGAAGAGAATGACCCCCGTGTAGGCACTGGAGATCAGGGTACCCAATAAAGCTTTAATATGTAATATTTTCTTTTTGTAAGATTTATTTTCGAATCGTATTCAGAGAGTAAGGATATAGAGTGTCTTTATGAGAAAATCGATTTTTACTAAAGCATAAAAAATTGTTAAAGGGAAATATAAAAGTAAATATTCGATTATGCTATTATTCGAGGATATTCGGTTGTCCGCATAATGATTAATAATAGAGTTGATTTTATTTTGCATATCACACCATTTTTTTGTAAGGTTACTAAAAATATAAGAGATATACAAATTTATGTAATTAAATTTTACAAGTAGGTATTATAACATACAAACCACAAAGTTTTTACTGATTTTTACTTGCCTCGCCATTTTTGTTTGATGATTGAATATTTCACTATATTATAATATATTTAGTGATACTTATACCGTTTAAATTATCTTTTTGATTTTGCTTTATAGTTTAAACAAATACTTTATTTGATTAAATATCTTTTAAAAAGGTACTCACTCCATCTTATCTGCATTTTGGTAAAAATATTACATTTAATAATATAGTTGTGTTATTATCATTAATAATTGTACAAAATTAAATTATAATTTAATTTGCAAACAAATAATTTATCAATACGCGCAGAAATGTTTATCAATCGGAAACCAAAATAAATTCTAGGATATTTAACTTTTATTTGCATTGAGAAAAGCTTCTCTTATTACGGATTATTTGGACTGCGTTTGAATCTTTATAACTAATTATATACATAAGATTAAAGAAGGGAAATTTGGAATACTATCATATTAACATGTTTATTGTGAGGTCGGTCACCGGTGACCAATACTACGAATTTGATTTGCTCAAATAATTAGGATACTTCTAGATACCATTCAAATTACACTAATACTGCATCGCACCAAACTGAAAATTAATTTTGAATATCTTTAAAATCCATTTTATCGTGTATGTATCTGATTAGACGACTGTTTCTACCGCGATGGTTCTTTTATTCTTCTAAAACCCCTCATATCTTTATGTATATGTATATAAATCATGACAACTTTTGGATAGCCCTAATACAAGTTAGAAACAAATTATAACTTATATCGACAATCTAATTTTTGAAACGTAAGTAAATAAAATTTTCATACACTTTTGTAGAACTTTTTCAAGCACAGATATAATTTTAATTATAAATAAATACAATTAAATAATTGCTAGCGTGGATCATTATTATTGCATTTACAACGTGATAAAACTTTTCTTCTTGTTGTATATTATTATTGTATCGCCTAGCATGGAAGAAATCTGTTTCTCTCTCGATAAAAACACAAAAAACTGCGATTAAAGTTTGCAAAGAACACTACATACATTATACATGAAGATTTGTGGCTGCTATATTCCGATACGTTTAGAATATAAGACGACGATAAATATATATATTTGCATCGTACCAAAGTTTTCTCTGTCACATATATTACACGTTTCATGTACCCATCGTTTATCTTACCTACGTTTATTGTACTTTTATATATATATATACGATTATATACATATTTACGATTTGAATTCTATAAACAGAATATTTTCGGATATATCATCTTTAATCTGAACCGAATTGTCGTTTTATTTGAAATTAATTAACACTTTGCTACTGCAGTGATCAATGACACTCTCAACTTTAGTAAGGATTACATGATTACATAAGAATTACATATTAAATATTCTTCTTCTTCTTAATACATATTAATTTGTTTAACGCGATATGCTTATAAGTGTAAGTATTTGGTTAATCTTTTCCAACTGATAATAATGCGGCAAGCCGTGTTTTCTGGTATTTGTTACAGTTTTCATATTTTGCTTGTTAAATTAATATAAAATTATTATTTGTCGAATATTAATATATACAATTTCAATAAGAGCGTAGTTGGGTGTAGTTGTTTAACCCACTCAGATTAATTTTTTCGCCCAAGAATCAAATTTCTCACGCTACGCCGCGCCGCGCCGTCGAGAGTTAAATGTTGGATCTTCCGCACCCGATACGATGATTGGCAAAGCCATGAGAAAGCAATTTATTCATACCCGATGCCATTTGGAGGTGGTGGCTGCTGGGAAGTGGGTATTAGAATTTCGTTTTTAAGCGAAAAGCTTGGGTACGACAAAGCGCGTGTCTAACGGTTCGAGGCTCAAATTGACATGTCAATCCCAATGAATTGATGTGTATTAATACATAATCGTGTGCATGCCAATAATTAATTTTTATTACTACTTTTTAAATATGTAAATACATTTGATCAGTTAAAATAGTTTTAGTTTAAGGTGTCAATCATTGTAGAATTTATTTTAATTATTAGAGTCTAATAGATGTTTTTTATTGAACATACTTGACACCGTTGATGATAGCTGTAACGTAATGTTGGAAGCTTCTTATTGTTAGATGTCTTGAATACCTTTATTCATCATGATTTTCATTTTATGACAAAATCTGTAGCGGTACTTTTTTGACGGACCAAATTCTTTTGATATGCCGTATCTCGCACCATTAGTGTAAACGACTTTAATTATAGTATTTTTTGTTTTTTCAAGGTAATTGCATTCCATGAGGAATTTTTGTATCAAATTATTGTAAATAACCGAGGATGGTACTACTATTTATCGTTAGTGATGTCAAGCAATTGAAAATCGCAATATTAAAACAAAAGTTACTGTACGTAGGAATTATAATTCCATTTTTTTTGAAATTATATAATAATACAAAATGATATATAGTATACAATAATAGGGCTTAGTATATTTCTGAAATGTACTGTACTATCCAACTTTTTTGCAATCTAACCGTCCTATGCAATTGTAGGCACTGTTTGGCTATATCGAAAAAACATATACACCTTGTAGGTACCCGGTTATCCGTGTCGTTGGCAATGCTCGTTTCACGTTGTAACCGAGAAGTAGCAGGTATCTAAACAGAATCAATCGGAGCTCTGTTTCGCTAGCAGTGGCGTATTCCTCTCTTCTTCTTCTTCTTCTTCTTCTTCTTCTTCTTCTGACAGGTTCCTCATTCTCTTGAACGTATCCATCCGCAACACGAATCTCTCTGCAGACTGATCCCGCGTCCCTCCATGCAGTTTGAAACGATGGCACACGTCGAACCGACTGGTTCCTCCCCATCACGATCTCTTTCCTCTGCTGTGCCGCGGACCGCCATAGTCTTTAGTTTATTCATGTGACGTAATAGGATAAAAACCGTTGCTACGAGCTGAGTGCCTAGATGAGATTACAGCCGTACTGTTACGGCCGGTAACGTGAATCCGATGTAATCGCTCCTTCCTGCGATTTTTTGGCTACCTCTCCCATCATCCTTGCGTCTCTATTATTTTTCTTCTTTTTTTTCGTCGATGCAACCAATTCCTCTCCCCTTCATTTCAATCCCTCCAACCTAGACACCGGATTTATTTGGAATAGTGTTTTCTGCGGTAAATTCGTCGTCGCTGTCCAAGCGATATTCAGCGAAGGGTGCACCAATAAATAACGAAGATACGCGTTGAAACAAAATATTCATTCCGTGTGTGAATACAAAGATGACGTTTAAGGATTTTCAGTAGGCTCACAAAAAAAATGGTTTATTCATTAAAAAATTGAAAAAACAAAGTGATAATCGAAACTTCGCAAAGTAAAGTTTATAACGAGAGTATCTCTTCTGTTGACAATGAAATAGTTTTAGGGGTTGAAACAGGGGATAGATAATGTCCTTCAAATTATTCCTAATATAATTTCGCAGACAGGAATTATGTTCTTAAGCTGTATTTCACTTTCTTGTGTGCTTTGAACTGCTTTTACATCAATAGTAATGAAATGTACATTAAAGAAAAGGAAGTAATCTAATATCCATTAAGAACAGATAAAGCACTGATCTTTCAAACTACTTATTTAATCATCAATTCATTTTCCTTTTAATATAAAAGTACAGTGTGAGACTGTAAACCTGTAGATTCATAATTTGTTTAAACAAAGAACTAACCATTTTGTACCTAGGATATTGATAAAAAGCGACATTTTACAATACTTTTATGCCATCAAATTATGTATGTCAGACTTTCTATGTTTGATTTGATTCAATATAAATAATATTTCAGACACGAATGATGATTAGTTTATTACTTGATGAAATGCGTTCAGAAGTTCTAATAAACATTAAGTGTTCATAAAGTTTTATGCAATGTCAATCGCGTGACGATCGTTTGGTCAGTTAATACCGTTAATTGTTCGTAAACGTGAAGTGTGGTGCCCTGTTCGTGTGTACTAATTACCTATGATAATTAATAGAGCTTCGTATTACGAATTCATCGTACAACGAGTAATTATTATTTACGTTTCGATGACCGTCGTCTCGCGCGTTTTCCACAACCTACCTATCTTTTGCTTCATCAGAATATCAACCACTTAATCACTTTGCGTTACCCTATAGTAGATCATTGTATTATTTTTCAATTCTTACTACTATGATGTAATGATTTTATAAGTGCAATTTCTTATTACCTTCGTGTATTTTGATCTCGAGTAGCTAATTGAAATATTATAAAGTTATCATTATCTTATATTTATTCACGTCCTTAACGTAAATAAAACACAATAGTATTTGCATAATCAAAAATGTATCTTATTATATTCGTTTAGGAATTAAACAATTTTGAAAACATTTGCTAGATTAAGTAGGTAAAAATAAATTTTATTTGATCTTTAGATTGTAGTATGTAATATTTGTTACACTAAATTTCAATTGTAGATATTTATTATATTATTTATAAAATAAACTTAATAGAAGGTGAATTTGATTAGTTTTAAACGGAATTATAAATTTTTTTTTATTACTTTTCATTCAAATTATGTTATTATACATTATAATTCATAGCTATAATTTAATTTATGATGGCAATGTAATTAACTAAAAATATATCTAAATAAATCTTTTTGTTTTATTTAAACTGTTAGAAACTTTCTGATTAAAATATTATTATTCATTTTATAAAATCTTTATGGAAATTCATGAAAATTTATAACTGTTTCCTATTCACAGGGAATAGAAACGCTGTTTTATCATGATACAACATAGTTGATGTACGTGATCATAAATTCTGTGCTTTTAGCATCGCCGTCGTCAAACAGGATTTGTGCTTGTCGTTTATTTTAAGATAAACGACAACAATCGATCGATAACAGTTTGAAGAATAGTATGAAAAAATAGTTTACGATTACTGTATCCGAATGGATGAACTAAATATTGCTGGAAAAATGAAGCATCGATATGTGTAACGACTCTTAAGAGACTAGACGGCGACGTTTATTGATTATTCTTCTATACATTTACCGCGTCATCAACCATCAACCATTGAAAAACGTTTTTTCCTTGTAAAACAATAAAATATATTGCTCATAAAAATTGGTAAAAATTTATATACATATATATACATATATACGTTGGTTCATGATTTTTACGAGGTACTTTAGTTACAATATTTACTGCTAATGAAACAAAGATTTATTTTTGTTTATTGCTGTATAATTTTGTTTTTATTTTGAAAAAAAATACAGTTTTACGTAATACACATACAATATAATATACTTTTTATTTTAAAAATTTATTTAAAAAAGGAAAATGTATAATATTGAAAATGCTCAACCTTATGTTAATTAATATTGCAAATATTTAAAAAGTACAAAAATTTCATAGTATATTATTCGATACATATGTTGTATAAGAAAGAGTATAGCAAGGTAAAATGGTCAAAAGTGCCCTTGAGTCGATTTTACCTGGCAATGTACCATACAATCGCTTACCAAAAGAAACCATTGTACACCACGTTTCAACCCTGTATCTCAACCAGGAGGGTAGTTACAGGATAAAATAGAAATAGCGGTTTTTACCATGTCTGTAATGTTATGCAAAATTTTTTTAAAAATATTAAAATATTCTAAACATATTTATTTATGATTGTGAATTCTTTTTATATTTTTCGGTTCCAAATCCTGGACGAATGTTCTAGGATTCATGGTATTATTTAATATCTTATATTTTATGCGATGCATAAATATTTTTGAAGCATTTTCAAATGAATATTGTTTATTGTCATAAAATCAATAATTAAAAATAAATTCATTCATAAAAAAAAGTGGAATTTTGGGGGGTGCAAATCTACGACAAAAAAGTTTCCAGGGGTTCAGTTGTCGGAGACCTTAACCGTTAGGCTAGCTACGCGTTGAAAAAGTCTTTCCTACTTCGGAAAATAAGTTGAGCATATCCCTTCAATTAATAATTAATCGATTACCTTTATTCATATCTTACTCTGTTCAATGCAGAATTATTTAAAATCACGTAATACATACACTAAATGTAAACGTATTTCTTACGTTATCCCACGAAATATGTATGTCGAAAATATCGGTTTATAATTTTTTTTTGTTTTTTAAGTACGGCACACCCTATCGAAAAATCTGAAAAAAATTGGGGATAATAGTCATGCTAATATCTAACTACTGTAAAAGTAAAAATCTAGTATCCCAGAAGCTTCTACTCGAAATCTCAATTTTTTTATTTTTTCTTGAGTTTTTTATTTTCGACGCTTAGGATTTGCAACCGAAAAATCTGAAAAAATTCACAATTATAAAAAAACATAGCTAAAACATTTTAGAACCTTTTTAAGATTTTTTGAATGCCATTAAATAGGGAAAATATGGCAAAAACCACTATTTCTTTCTCACCTTGTAACTAGCCCCCCCCCTATAAGCTATAAAATGGTGCATTGCTGAATAAAATCGGCTCAAGGGCACTTTTGACCATCTTATCCTGCTATACCCTTTGAGGTTTTCCATTTGTTTAAGAGGACTCAAGAAAAAATCGAAGCATCATGATAATACAACCCAGGTTTGTCACATCTGAATTGAAGTAATATAATTACAAAATATTTCTGAAAGATGAAGATATACTACAGTTTACTATTTCTGTAATTAAAATAACAACATTTTGACAATTGAAATATTTTTATTATTAATATTCCATAATTCGATCGTTACGTGTTTTAATGAGAATCAATATGGTCAAAAACCTTTTAATACTCCACTTACTGTCGAGTTTAATAAAATTGTATATTAAATATAATTAGCTCCAAATATTGCCTCAGAATAATTGTTCGTTGCCATTTAGTTATGCAACGCTATTGTTTCTCGTGTATACTTATGCGATATTTCTATAATGCATTATAACATAATAACGAAATAACAACATTAATGAAATTATAGAAGATTTTAATTAAACTCGGTAATTAAATATTTTATTATTCTTGTATGAATAGCGTTAGTAATTATTATTTAAGTACAATCGACTCGTGTAGTTCCTCGATAACTAAAACTCATAAACGAGATTTTTTAGAAACATTTGAAAATCACCATTTTAAGTATATTTACTTAAGTACATAATAATGTTCTTTCGTATTTACTGACTTTTAATTCAGGTTAACGTTGAAGACCAATGAGACTGAGGATCAATTGTAGATTAAATATTTCTGATGCTATTGTTGTGACTGTAACATTCAGTCTGTCTCGGAAGAAATGCAGACATAACTATGCAACTTTAAACAGAACTATATTTACATTTTATAGATTCGTCTGATTGAATTTCAATTTAATCTAACTAAACTCCATACCGTGTATTATATTTTTATATAGAGCGTCTTGTTCTTTGTAGTGCAAGAGTAAAAATGAAGCCATTTTTATAGATAAATAATTTAAAAAGTTAGAATACAAACTGTTTGGGAAATTTAGTCTGGGACAAAATTCAATTTTGTTTCTTGCATTTGAAAATAGGTGCTGTTATTGACGATAATTATACCAGGCAGACAACTTTATACAGGATGTTAAAAAAAGGGTTAAATATCTTAAGGGTATATCTTAAGTAGTACTCGTCCAATAGAAGAAAAAAGTTAAAAATGAACATGAATTAAAAAATGTATATATTCAAAGTCATAAGCAATTTTCTGTTTAAGTTGTAGGGCTTAATTATACTTGCTTCTTGTAATCAATCATGATATGTAAATAGCCGAATATCTTATTATTTCTGCTGCTGATGTTGATAAAACCTTTTCGTGTGTTCCACAACGTTCACGCAGGCTTCATAGCTTCGTATAAGAGAATTTTTTCAAAAATCCCTGATTTTCTTTGGACCTCTTCACAGGCATTTTCTATTTGCCTACGTGATTCATCTACGTCACTTATCAGTGACGAATATATTATATTCTTAAAAAATTTTCATACGAAAAGGTCTAGAGGATTAAAATCGAGGGCAAAATGAGCTGCACAGATCCAGTAGATTTTAAGACCTTTTTCAGTATGTTTGTCGAAAAATCATGTTATGCTACATCTAATAGTCGATTTGGTAAAATAAAAGGCCCAAGGTAGCTGATCAAAAGGATGACCAATCCCTACTGTTGCTACTACTGCTGCTGAAATTCTTCTTGTACTTATTTTTGAAGTTTTTTCAGTTCTTCGCCCTTAGGCCACGAACCTTTATATCGGGGATCGAATAAAGACAGTGTACAATGAGCAGGTCTCAGAAAGACGTTGATGAAGTTTCGTAAACAATACATAAAATGGTATTTTTTGGATTGGATATTTTTCCATAGAAAAACATCGAGCAATTACAGCACCTCCATTGGTAAGGCCATATTGTATATGAAATGCATTTCTGCCATTTTTTTGATTAGAACAATATAATGCCATAGCGATTTCTCTGAAAACTTTACATTTTCGGACCCATGTTCATTGCAATGTTTTTCTTTTACTTGATGAATACTATCTACCCTTTAAATATTTAACCCCTTTTTTAACACTCTGTACATATGTAATCTTTATTGATTTATCGACATTTTCATTTATTTCATATTGTTAATGAATATTCAGATATATATATGTACGTATCAAATTAATATTTAAATGCTTAAGAAGAAATTCGAAAATTAAATAAAGCATCAAAGAGAAACATCAATTTGTATCCATATGCATATAAAGGGGCTGTCGGTCTTTTAAACTTTTATTGAAAGAAATATGGGATAAGAATTTTTTTTCCATATCTGGTGCCATTTGGTAAAGCTCCCAATTTCTTTAACCATTGCATTGACAGAAAAAAAATTAACGTCATATGAACTATTTTTTTGCAAAATTTTAAAGTTTCCTGAATTTTTGAGATGCCCAAATTCTTCTGTTTCGCTATTGATTTCGATAAGTAGAGATGATTCTACAGTATTTACAGTGAACATTCTGTTGTAACGATGCAAAACACGATATTATTGTATATTAATAATGTATACTGCTTCGGAAAATTTCTGATGTATTATATTATTCAAAATTTTACTACATTATCACTGAGAATCGTGCAAACTATTATAACAGGCAAAGATGAGTAAATCAAGTCACGTAGAACCTGCTTTGTTAATTAGCTCTGGAATTTCAACTGTGCCTCCCTTGTGTAATAGCCAGAGACTTTCTACGAAGACTACTATTCTACACAGATATCCTGTAGCATGTAGCCTGATTTCCAGAATTTTCGCGTAATTCAATATTTGAATAAGCTGCACGTTTCTACTTGGCCTAGCGGAGAATCGTTGCAACACTGTGTACACCAAATGACGTCAGCTTATACCTTTCCTTCGGTTAGAACTACTTTGTACAAGTATACTGTATTCATACTGCATACACGACAGATATGTAAGAGCTTCTGTCGAGTAGAAAATTTTTGGAATTTCTATTTACCAAGGAAGCAGACTGCAGTCAGTTCGCGTCGTTCCTAACCGTTAGATTCATGAGAACTATTTCGTAAGAGTAAACGTTTGTATGTATGTGTATATTGCATAAACGTCAGATACAATACGTGAAATGTGCCAGTGGGGAAATGAAATTGTTACAAACGTTTATTCGATAGGAAGATGTAAAGTTGCCAGGCGTTGGTAGAATTTAAATAGTTTTTAGGAAGCATATTTATCATTATTTTTACTACTAATAATATTTGTTCAATATTTAATTCATATTTATTATTTTTCATTAGGAAATATTATTACAGTTTTTGAACATGCATACAATAGTCAAATTGCATTGAAAATCTTAAATATTATGCATTAAATAGAATATACAATATTTCATATTTTAATAAAACATTTTAATGTTATATTCTTTTATCAATTTTTATCATAATTTTTAAATATTTATATGTTATTAAGCATATTTATTAAGCATATTAAATATTATATATGTATGTATTTATAGAATATTCAATATCTAACACTTTAACAAAATCTGAATATTCTGTGAATATTCGAAAACGTTGCTAATAATCAATAATCAAAAATAGTAGATGAACTTTCAGTATAGAAATATATAATAATTAATAGTAAATAAATAATTACTATTAACAGTTGAATATTTACAGAATATTCAGATTTTATTTCAACATATTACATATTGAATAGAGATTAAAATATTAAAGATTATGCATTCGATTACTTATTTAGTATTTATATTTATCAAATACAGAGTTACAATGAATAAAACGTATATAACATGTTATTTTGTAATTTTTAGTAATCTTCCAATCAGATAGCAAATGAATTTCATATGTATTAAAAAAATTCATAAAATGTTTTTCAATTCTTTAACCAAAAATAGTTTATAGTTGAATTTTAGTATACAATTAATTAGATCTATTCTACGAATAGAAACAATTTTACTAATAAGAAAATCATTGTTTATCTGGCTATGTTTTATTCGTGAATCATGCTTTCAGAATCAATTTAAGATTTATAAAGACATACCAAACGATGTTTGGGATAAAAATTTCTTATTTTTTGATAAATAATCAATGACTGCAGTGGAAACTACTAGGTTCTAATGAAAAACTTCGATTTCCGGTATGAATATTTCATTTATGGTTAGTATAGGAAATTGAAAATACCATCAATCGATGGAACATACACTTACATACACGTAAGGGATTTTCGGATCATCCGTTAAAATCAGTTCGGTATATTTTGAAAGAGGTGAAAAGTGATTAGGAGCATCTTTATTATAAAAACATATTTTTCAACTTATGTGACAGCAATAATAATGTCTTTATATTATTATATGATTTGTATTTAAGTGCATTGCATTTTGGTCTAAATGTTCCTGTTTATTAAAACAAAGTTTTACGAACTGAGGAATGTTTCGTTATTTAACCCTACTATTTTCTTCACCTACGTTTTTATTTCATGACATTTGAAACGTACCGTATTACGATTGCATGCTATATTCTTTGGATAATGTTTCGAATCTCACGAGTGGTCGATCAACACATTGGGGGGTAAAGTACCCCAAATATCTTCATCAGGCTATTAATTTCCTAGATATTAATTAAAAATCTGCGATATAATACGTAGAATACATAACTAATAGAAACGTCTTTGCTATAGCTATTGCTTTGCAATTATTTCCCTCGCCTTACATTAGATCGGTTTTATTTTTTTATTAAACATGTTCCATCATTGACAACCCTCTTGAAACTTTTATAGATAATATGTAGTTAAAAGAAATGAATCGTTGTTTCTAATTTTTTTCGCGGGTGTCATTCAAGGGATTGTTTATAAAAGTCACACTAAAAAATTTAACTGTTATTTTTATAACCTCAATCATTGGCTAAAAATTTGGGATAAATATTTCAAGTGCACCTAATAAGTACCAACTTTGCATTTTAATGTGTTCAGATATTTTGAACATGAGAAAAAAATAGTAAAGTTTAGGGTTGTTACTCCCATATCTCCTTTACCAGAATGGCAGGGAGTTGAAATTACAGTTGTTCTTTAGGCAAAAAGCAATATGTGGTATAAATATAAATCGAAGTTGTGGCTGGGGCCGATTCACCATGCTTATCCAGGTTTCCCTTTCGTTTCGATCAACCATCAGGGATATTCGAAACTACAGTTTATTTTTTCAAGTTTTAAAACAACTGATTCCTATAAAATGTGAAATATCAAAGAAATAAATATAAAATTTATACTCAATTAAAAATAAATCTCTAAGAACATAGTACAAACATATGGAAATGTAATTTTTATTGTCGTTCATGTAGACCCGAAGAGAAGCAGCAGAGTTAAGTGTTCCAATAATTTCTGACAAAGGAGACGTCAGAACTCCTATTTATCAAGTTACACTATGAGTATAAAGTTTTATTATTTTTATGAGCTTTATAAATAAATCTTTATTTTGTACATTTTATTCTTGCAGCTGAGTCAAAATGATCTTGCACCATGCGATGATCATATGTATTGTGTATATAGAATATGAATTGTCATGTATGTATGTACATTGACGATGAGTCCCATCGAAGTTGCCGCAGTGAAGTTGGCTACACATTCACTAACCATTCACGCTGCGCCAACTTCACTGCGACAACTTCGATGGGACTCACGATCAGTGTACAATACATGATACTTTTACAGAACCAATCTACCTTATAAATCAAAGGTTAAATGTACAGTTTCAAACTGTGTAAAAATTACATACTCAGGATGTTTTTCTTTTCGTATGTGTATATCCTGTTGTGTTGTAAATTGTAAAAAGCGAAACAAGGGATGTATAGAATAGAGTGTGTTACAGGGAAATCTGAAAAAGTGGCGTGTGCGTCAAGTGGATGGCGTGGTGGTTTGGTGGAGTGATAGTAAGGCGGTAATTAACGTCAGGAGTGTTTGACAGACTGGGTTCGAGTCGGTTTGATATACATGTATTGGGGTGGCGTAGGTACAGCCCAGAACAGATGCACGCGTATTCGTGCATTACTGTTCGTACGGGGGTAGCAGACCACGAGATTGCATAATCGATATCTTGCCTACACCTGTGCCACTCACAAGTGCGCACCTGTGTACGAGATAGAAAGGTGAACGTGTTTAAAAAAGGTCATCCGTGGATGCTTATCGTTAGTATATTTAGGTACCTTTGTGAGTGTTCACCGAATTGATGATTTCACTTTCAAACACAATGGTTCTGTTTCCGTTGCGTGTCAGTCTCTGTCGGAAATGTAAATTTGATACCACGATTTACGAAAAGGCGTTACACTCGGAAATTGTGCATTTACTTTCAAATCACCTTGCCAATATTTTTTGCACCGTTAGACTTCATAAAGAAATGGATGGAAAGTAATTTTTAATCGTTTCCGAAGTCGGTTGTTTTATTTATTTATGTAGACATTTAGGTATTACATTTCAGCTTGAAGGACTTTAACAATGATTCAATCTACGTTCTATTTACTTTTTTTTTATCTTGTTATTTTTTTATACAAATAGTTGAATTAAGCGTTGATCGATTCATATACACTTTGTTATTTTGGGACGATGGAAAATTAGGTTTCGTAAATGGAATTTTGAATATGAACTCGTTCAACGAAGTTCTTAACTTACCATGTGTTTCGTTCTGGGGGTAGAAATTATTGTAGTATTGTTTTCGTGTTATCACCGTAACGTGAATTCGATAAATGGAAATTCATTTTAAAGTCAGAGATTTTTATGTGAAAGTAGAGGTAGAATAATTTCATTGCAACCACGTTATTACCTATGAAGCATAACACAATGGATTTCTATGGCAATCCAAGCACTGTGTTAAATATAATTCGTATGAACATGTGAAAATATATAATTATATATATATAATAATCTGAAAATATATATAATTTGTTAAACTCATATGCGTACAAAGATATTCTACTTGTAAGTCAACATGATCTAACGTCCGTCTATGGTATAAAAAGTACACAGAGACAAACTTCCAAAAGTCAGCAGTGAGAAGAAAATACCGCAGAATAAATGTCCGTTAAGAGTTAATATAATATAGGTATGAGCAGCGAAAAATTCCAGCAAGAAAAATAATGTAATAATATATTACAGATGCGAGTCGGTCACATTGCAGTAGTAGGGTCCCCGGTGCGGAGGAACATCGATGCGAGATAAACGGGGTAGTCTAAGTCCCTTCGATGGTGAAAGTACGTGGATAGTGCATCGTCTCACGAACTGTTCACCTACGATTTCAGTATGTACGTGTACCCCACAACCATAGAACAGCCGCGGACGATCCCACACAGGGGACACTGGGGACACATAACGCTCCCCACTTACATCCAATCACTCCTGATTTATATTTACTACTCGCTTGCCTCCCTTATTTATTGTGCTTCACGCGTGAGACGCGCGGAGAACAGGAACGTTAATTTGCACAAATTGAAAATTATGGAGCGCAACCGAAGACAACAGTCCATCCGCTCGAAGAACCTTCAGAAAGAAATATTGATGAGCCCTTGCACCTTGGAGAAATTAGCCGTCCTTTCGATTTGCAATTCCTCCTTCGTACGCTACGATCAAACTAGACTTAATCGGCCGCTTTTTATGGCAATTAGGTTATTAGATTATTGGGTTCCTTCGTTCCAAGTTTCATGCTTTAAAGTGAAATCGAATGAACGACTTTAAGACAATTCGAGAATTTTTAATTTAATTCTTGAATTCGGACTATTTAGCTAACCGAGTTAACGGAATCTTGCTCTGTCGAAGCACTGAGCTTTCGTAGCAGAGTCGTGTACGAACTTGAAGATTGAACTCGGAACTGTACTTGAGAATTGTACTCGCGGATTATGCTCGCAGATTTATGCTCGAAGATTGCACTCCAACTACTCGCGAGAGTGTTTGACGCATTAATTTATAATGATGTAAAGAGGGCACGAGGTTGATTTGTTAATTCTGGTGAGCTACATTCACTTGGGTCGTCAGCATTTTCACAATATACCGATCCAAATAAACTGCTCGCTCAGAATTGGGAAACGATGAATTTGGATGATGAAAAGGAATTTAAAGAATGCGTCACAGGACGTGACAAGAGATAAAAACACTGGTGTAAGATAAAATATAGGGACCGAACTTACCTCATAAAAGATTATTGGAATACTTAAGTAAAAGAACATTCGTTAATACTTTACTTTAATAGAAATAGGTATATACTTAGACCGCAATGCAATATGAAATATGAAATGCAGTTCAATATAAAAATGTATGTATAATAATGTTCTTATGATAAAATTAAACAACACTATACATATACTTGACATTTTTAGTAAAGCTGAAAATCCTTCTTCACTCTAAACAAAAATCCTACTTACACCAATAGATGAGAAGCATTAAGGGTAGTTGTTATTTTGAAAAATAGATAATAATCAAAAAGACAAAAATACAATAGTTGAAATAATGATTTAAAATAACGTATCTCTATGTTATTTGCGTTAAGTCAACAATATTAATTCTAGGAATTTTAAGATGCCAAAAGGTTTAAAGTCAGCTTAAAGGAAGGCTATTTTATATCCACATAAGAGAAAGTATAAAAACTGTTACATTACATTTTGTATAATAAAGTAACAAGCTCCAAAATACAAATTTAATGTCCAATTACATAAATTTTGATTAAGTATACATGAAGGGTCTAAAAACTTATTATTGAAATGAATACTTAATAAAATATGAAAATAGATGTAAAAACAAAGTATGATACTGATCACAAGTTATATGTTTTATTTATTAGGCGAACTTATAAACATAAGTTCCCAAGAATTGTCAATTAATTATATTACCAAAGTAACAAAAGTGGTTCAATATACATTTAATGATTAATTAAGCTTATAAATTATTTAATTCGTTCTGTGTCTTGTATTAACAAACACTTAGTTTCTCAATTTCATTTTTCAATTTGTACTCTGTACTAGTAGTCCAATGTTAAAACATTTAAGAATTTGCTTCTTTTATTTTATATTTTTGTAAATATTCAATCTAATTTAATGGAATTTGTATAGTCGGTGCTTCCCGTTAAGTTCTCGTATTAATGAATTAAACAAACCCCCAAAACAAATTAAAATTTTTATTAAAAATTTTATTCTTTTCAATCTCAAAAGAAATAAAAATAATGGTATTTAAGATGCTAATTACTATAAACAACCTGTAGAGAAATCGCTATTCATCCAATTTATTGATTTCAACTTATTTTCTAATTTGCTTAAAGTAAGTACCTAGGTATATACCGAAGATCTGATAATGAGAAAAAATATGCAACTTTTTTTTTCAACTTTGTTCAGTGACAAGTAAATAACGTCTCCTGCAATATTTCAAAGATCAAACATAAAAATTTTCAAATAATAGACATATTAATTAACATAAATGCTGTTCTAATATTAGGAATAATGTTTCATGTTCCTTTGAAAAAATGAAGAAACACAAGTGGATAAAACGATAGAACAGATTAGGGCAAGAAATAAGTATTGGTGAGTAGGATGAAATAAAGGCTTGAAGTGGCACTTGCCAACAGCAGGTGTAAGAAAGGGAGGAAGTTTAGTCACGCACGTATGTATCCTCAAACGATACTTGCTAATGGGACTTTAGTATCGACAGACAGTGGGACATATCCACAATCAATAGTTTGAGTGAACTATTCCATTTATAATACATGTTACCCCTTGTCCAATAATATAAAATTTCTTTTGCATTTATTTATTACAAGTATTATAAAATCTAAATTGAAGAAGAAAAGTCACTACTTACCTTGTTACTACTTACCTTGTTACTAATTTTTCTATAAACATCTACTTATTTGTGTATTTTAATAAAATTACATTATTCAATTATAAAATTATGTTTTCAACTAACGATAAATTAGATAAAACAAGTTTCAACTTATTCTAGTAGAACAAAATTCTGAATATCGAAGGTTTAATCTTGTATAACAATCAAGTATGTTATTAAATAAAAAATTATTGATTATCGCTTGTATCTGCAAGGTTAATACTGAAAAAGTGATGTTGGTTTAGTAATGTTACTATTAAAGGAAAGAAAGCATTAATTGGTATTTAGGCTAAATACCAAAAATTATGCTAAATTATTTAGCATAAACTTTACAGTCAATTAAACAGCTATTGCAAGAGATAAATCTGTTAATACGTTCTAACCCATGTGCAAATGTACATTATTAATATAGCTGCATTACCCGAGAGTCCAACATTGGGGTGGAATATTCACCGTTGGCCTGAAACAGGTACTTGCGGGCTAACAGAAAGGGCGAACATTACTTCCGCTCGGTTCTCGGTGGTTTAACGCTCTTATTATTATTTTTATTAGGGAGCCGTAATATATAATGCTATCAGCCCCTCGAAGGGGCGGGCACGCAGGAAATAAACCTAAGTGTATAATTACAATAATACTTACCGAGATCCCTTCGTGGGTTCTCTCCCTTTCCTCAACCCCTTTTCTTCTCCCACCCTCGGCAAAAACCTCGTCGGCTCTCACCCATGTTCAACCTGTTTCTCGTTCTCCCTATGACTAATTGCGAACTTCTTCCTTCCTTTTTTCTTTTATCTGCTTTCATCACGTGTAATCTGTTCTTTTATCTTTTAATGAACGAGTCTACGTCTAATTGCAACTAAATTCAAACTGTCTACGCATTTCATTTTAAACTGTTATTATTTAACTTTTAGTAGGATGAACTACACTAATTATGGCACTCAAACAATTATTATTAGTATTTCCAACTTTAGTAAAGATTCATAAGAACTACATCTTAAATATTATTTTTCAAATATATATTTATTTTTTAATATAGTAATAGCCGTCAATTAAAAAAATGTTATTAATACTATTTTAATTCTTTAAATGTATGTTCTTGAATCTCTTTGCAAGTATTTTGTAAATAATTCCATAGCTTTTTTTCTGGTTTTAAGTAACCACTTCTTTCTAGTTTTTGTTAAATATAATATTATTCTTTTTAGTACCCAAACGTTTATGCACGTTATATAGAGCTACGGATCGAAGTGATAGGGGATGATTATAAAATATAAGCAATTCGTTGGTGTGTGCGTACTATTTAAGGGGTAGAGGTTTCTACGTGAGTGAAGTGTTAATCGCGAGAATTGCTAAGTTCCGATAGAGTTCGGATGGGGAATGGTCTATACTCGTGTCTACTCCGTTAGCTAACGTAAGTACATACACGTGTACCTCTTCGTGGATAAGAATATTGCTTCTCAATATGTTTTATGTTGTGCGAAGCGTAACCGTTACTGTGAATAGGACTATCTAACAATAAGACAACTAATGAAACATCCCAAATGGTGTTACACTAAAATCGGATGAATAGAAACGATATTTCAGATGAAAGTAAATAAATAATTGATTAAAAATGACTGATTGATAGATACCATCTATTTCCACTTTTTTATGGACATTAAGGTAGTTGGAAAAGGCGTAACTTGATGATTAATTAGTAGTTATCGTTGTAATATGCTTATAGATCGCAATGAAAGAATGTGAAAAATTTATACTGAAACAATCACGGAATACTGGAAAGCGGCACCCTTGGCCAAAATCAAGAGTCTATTATTATGACCATATGTTTGTATCACGATTGTATCTAAACGTAGAAGGGAGAAACGTGGTTGAACCGGATGGGTAGATGTACACCTGCTCCAATACGAGGACACATGCGTAAAGGAACAGAATGCGTGGGCAAAGTAAACCTCCACGTCGGATATGTGTCATTCTTCAAATAAAATAGCATACCGCGACGTTTATTGACAATTATTCCCGTTGTCGATGTTTGCCGGAAAGAGTTCGTAGGTACCTCTTGTCGACCCCTTTTTCACCTTTTAGTCGATCGATTGGCCAACTTTATTTTCACCGCTTTTACAACATCGTTTCCTATATTTCTCGCTATTTCAGCATTTCGTATTCCTGTTTTTATATTCGTTACTATTTAAAGCTTTTTGGTGAAAGCGTAACTAGTTATACTAGTTTCACTTATCGTTAGTAAAATGTAATAAATAATGTAATATTGTATGTATTTCTTGATACAATTACTTGCTATAATTCATAATATATAATTTCATAATTTCTATGTATGTAGTATATTTATCTACTTCTGATTTCTGAACAATCTTATATAATGAGATTATATATTATATACAATATATACAGGGTGTCCCAGGAAGAGTGTTAGTCCTTTAAGAGGATGATAGCTGTAATAAATCAGTAAATGAATATTGCAATCTTTTGTTCGATTTCAAATATCCATCGATACACACGCACGTATCGTTTAGCGGACGTTCCTGCCTTCCATGTGTAACTGTGTTCTGATTGGTCGAATTTAAGAAACTTTAAGAAGGAATATCTCTAAAACTATCGATCCTATTGCGATTCTGAAAACACGTATATATCTTATTGTTAGTTTTTTGCAGAGAATACAGTCGTGCACTCCACTTCCAGGAATTGCTGAACACCCTGTATATATAAATGAAAAAGGTATAAAATAAGTATCTATTTTTATTTAAGAAACAACACAGGGTGAACAATAAAGAATTAATCACTTTCTAAATTCGAGCAACAATGAATACGTACATACATATATACATATATACATACAAATAATAAGGAATACCTTTGCCGCATTTTATGTCAGCCCTTTTTGTATACACAAATTATATAATGTTCTGTACAATATCTCTAGACGGAGTAAAGAGTCAATCTGAATGTTTACTTCGCTGCTGTAGAAACGAAAAAAAATTAAATAACAATTATTAACGTCCCTGAAAGTAGATATAAATTCCGTTGTAAACAACATTTAACTAATGATCTTCAGATATCTAGCCATAATCGAGCTACATGCATATAGTGTCCAGAAAGTGTCACTGTATAAACCTGCCTTCGTATCAACTTGCCCCGGTCTCCCTTATATGGTTTCAATCAAAAAAATTAATGCGTTGTACATTTTTTAAATAAAAATCATATTTTGAAAGTTTTAACTACTGCAATACATATATGTATAGGCGACTGAAAATTAATTAATATCATGCATCAATTTCTTATGATATACCTAAGCTTATTCGCAACAGTTAAAAAATCGTAGATATCGTTAAAGGATGCACTCTACATGTATAAATGTATGTATGCAAATTTTTTGAATGCCATGTTTCTTTTTAAACTGAAATCATTTGAACTCGTTTGATCAATTATTTTAACCTTTTAATCTTTATCCGTGCCCATGTATGTATATTGGCACAGTGAAATGAAACCCACAGTTCTGTAAAGCTATGAAATGAAACTATATTAATTGAAAGATATATAATAAAATCTTAAGATCGTAATTCCCGAAACGGTGCTATGTATTTATATTCCATCCAATAAATTTGAAAAAGTCTGAACCTGGCGGATTAAAACACCCACCAATGTTCAATGAATGTAAAAGCAATACGATCCTAACTGCTCTAATGAAAGTAATCTTTGCGGGCCATTTTTAAGCGGAAGCTCAAACCACGATATGTCATAAATCAGTGCCGCTAACATGCTTTTAAAAGCAATGAGAATACAGCTTCCGATATGACACTTTATAAATGAAAGTCTTTTCACCCTAGACAGAAGGAGATCCTTCTGAAGGAACTTGGCTGAAGTGGTTTCCGTCCGTTGAAATTAGCATCATCCCCGGTTAAAGCAATATCGACCGTGATATGTCTTCCACGGCGTCTATTCTCCCAGTATCCAGAGTTTCACCCCGGCCTCTTAACGCAATTATCGTCAAGCCGAATTTCGAGGACAAATCGACGTTTCAATTTTCTTAATGCGCTCATCTCCCTGGTGGGATATTGGCGTGCTACCGCCCTCTTCCTGTACCCCGAAACATGTTGCCGTAGTACGTGAAGAGTCGTCCCGTCCGTTTTACCGGCCTCGAAATCCTCCTATGTATTAGAAGGTTATACCGAGTACCGAATACCACGTGACACTTTACTAGTCGGGTGTTGGTGTCACGTGTCGTCGCGTGGCCGCCACGTGACCCAACCTGCCACCCGCTGTTTGCTCTCATCCTTCTTTAAGTGCATTACATACTACTACTGCAATTATAGTCCCACTGAATTTACGTGTCATTCGTTCTCAAATTATTTCCTACTTGTCACCCTAACCCTGCTCCGACGATCAATGAAGTCTGCTCCCTATTTTGTTTTTATAAGTGGGCCAATAACACAGTTCGTTTATGGTACAACATACATATGCATGTATTAAGCTGTTGTATATCAAACGGAGGATTTCGAAACGTAGAGAGTTTGATATAACTTGATGACATGAAAGTACCGCAAAATAGTGCTTATGGTCTATGGTACGTCAATGTGAAGCTTAGTTTATTAGTTAGAAAATATGGAAAATATATTATTTTTCGATGGACCTTTCAGTAGAAAAGGCGCTTCTCCTCTGATTTCGATGATTTCGACAATTGAAGTTCGACATTTTAAGCAACTTTTTCTCTAACCCATACATGTCGGACTTGCTTAGTTTTCGTGATATTTGCGAAAAAATATCGTTACTACTACACTAAATTCGGCCTATACGTATGCGTCTTTAATAGTGCATACGATCGTCGCCGCGTCGTTTGCTTACTATTTGTGTAAACGGAGGCACTGGGTACAGCAACCTCCTATGTAACGAGTAAACTTAAAACTCAAACTTAAGTCGTGACAATAATTTTAAATTGCACGGCTGGTCGAAAAAATGACGACCAGTATATTAATTTGGATGAAGTTCCGAATACGACCGGTCGCCGATCAAGATGAAATTTTGAGGGGAAGGGGGGGGGACCTCAAATGTAAAGTGGTATCTTCGGCTTCCTATTAGTTTCCGAGATATTAATTAAAAACTTTCGTACAATACATAGAATTTTTCCTATACAGACGCAACTAACACAACCGTCTTCGTTGTAGTAAGCTGACATCGTCAAGTGTCGAACAGCCGTTGATACAGGTTCCAACCTGACTATCTATAAGGTGTCCTATTCAAAACTTTGGAAATACGACGATTGTTATAGCGTTACTGGCCGCCTGCCGGCGGCCGGAAGTTTATCTAGCCAAACCTAACCTACGTATAAATCAAATGTGTTTAATTCCTTGAGAATTAGCAATAAAATATAAAACATAACGTACTGTAACTAAAAAAATGGATCTAAACGCATAAAAGAAAAAGGTTGATGAAAATCTCGATTTCTATAATATATTCAACCTAATGACTGGATTAAGTTAAAATAGGTTAGGTCAAAACAACATTTCGGCCGCCGTGAGGCGGCCAGCCATGGCGGCAAGTTAAGATTCAAAATGGTTGAAATCAATTAGGTTTGATTTTTAAGTTCATCCATTATGTGGATGGTGGCCGGGCCATGTGATGCTGTTGACAGAAACAGTAAATAAGCAAAGGTCGCTTGCCGACGTACACACGGCCACGAGTGTATACGTACAGGCGAAATTTAATGTAGTAGTACAGACGGTTAATATCTCGGAAATTAAGTGAATTCGATATACATATGTAGGTTAAAGGAAAAACAGTTGCTTAAAATGTCGAATTTTACAACATATTTAACAATTATCGAAATTGGAGGGCAAATGCCTTTTCTACAAGTACGTGCATTGTTCTCATTTGAAAAATTTTCAAAAAATTATTTATTTTCACTTATGCCTTCAAAATTAATACTGCGTTACAAGTAATTAAAAAGAGAAAGCGTTAGAACTGAATTATTACGTATAAGATTCGGTCTTTCTAGGGTTAAGATTTGATAATAATAAAAGGTACATAAATTCGTCATTAATGTGTTCCTTTAGCAATGGATATTTACTAATGGACGGTAAGAACTAAACTGATTGATTCATTGCTTATTTCAACAAAGATCTAATTAATTTATATTAGGAATATTTACGAAATGTTTATGTAATCATTTTCATTAAATCCCAAGCTTCAAGTTTCAAAATCGATCATTGTTAGCTATAATTTTTTAATAAACTATTTTTTATTAAAAAAATCAAGTAAGAGTTTCCGTGGTCAATTTCATAAAACTATTAGCCACAAATCGATATGCCCTAAGTTGTACCTTGCGGTACTTTTGTGTCATTAAATCATGTCAGTTATTTGATATGCAACAACCTAATATGTTCATAGTCAGGTAATAAGTTCTGTAACACACGGTATTGATAATAAACAGAAGTAAAACAGTATTTAAGGAAAATTTGTTGGAAAACATTCTATTAATTGTAAACAGGTATACAAGTATATATACATATGTAATAGTAATACATACATATTTGATGGTAATGATAATAAGAATTCATATCTGTTTCGTTTATTTGTTAAATCATTTACTTAAAACAAATTCATAGCATGTAAAAATCATTCTTTATTAAGCTAATTAACCTTGAATTAAGAAGTGTTTGAAGTTCTGTTCCCCTTCAAACTGAATAAGTAATTCATTTAATGATAAAATTTGTACGTACCTACATTTACAAAATGCAATACTTTATTAACCTCATTGTCAGCTTATAAAATTTAGATTAGTTTAATAAGATAGCAAAGACCTTTGAAAGTTTAATTAATAATCACCTTATTTTTGTTTGAATAATTGGATCATTGTACATCTTTAATTAGATGTTGATAGGTTATAAATGAATGTTTTACATTTTAAAGTAATTTCTCCTATTTCTATCCCTGGATCTGTTAATTGCAAGTCCTTTCAAAGTTCAGGTTTTTAGGTACCTATTAAATATTATTAATTGGCTTCTGCCTTAATTAGTAGAACGTTTGTGATGAATTTTTCAAACAGTTAAATTCAATTGTTTTACAAGATTTTTACCATTTAGCGTGGGTGTCTCTATATTTTCCTTTCCTATTTTTATACAGTATTTTATCAGGACTGTGCGGCCCAATGATAATAACCTTATGGATTTTAGAATCCCTTACTCATTTGAGTTCTTGAAATGATAAAAAGTATTGTTTCACGCTTAAACTGTGATATTTTACTATACATAATCAAACTATTATCGTTAAGATTTAACCCTGATAGATTTTCCATTCCAATTCCAATCGGCGCAGCACAATCTTACCACCACTCTATACTCAAACTGAGCATATTCAAAAATTTATCGATAACTTCGCCTTTTCCATCAATCTTCTTTAACAGGCTATATCAGACTATGCGTTACACTTAAACGTCTATCTGGAATATTTCAAATTCTATATAGAGAATGGTACATCGTTGAATTCAGAATCAAATATATATCATTTTTTCTTTTTTGTTATTATAATCAAAAGAATACTTTCTAATATATCATTCTACACGAAAAATTCTACAATTCTGCAGTCAGTTTAATTTTCGAAGATTTACCTGAAAGTAGGGGCGAAGTAGTTTGATACCTGGTCATTTTTTAGCTATAATCGAATTTCCATTATGCCTGCTTTAGATCTATTTCTTCAATACAGAATATTATCTAATAATGGAAAGGAGTACGTTAATATTTTTTTTTTTTTTATAAAATATTGTTTTGTTTTATTCTATATTATTAATACATGTATCATTGTACAATTTACACATTTGCTGCGGTAAAAATGGTCATACGTATGCAGTAGGACGCTTTGTAATTTTAACCTCTTACAATACGATTATTTAATTGCATTCTTTAAACTTAACTTTTTACAATTAAGAAAATATGTATGTATTCTTATTCTTGGCTGTTATGGAAGCTGGCAAACGTTTGAAGGGACTTGCAAGAGTCTGTTATTTCCTTTGCGTTTGGCTTGAAAGACGGCTAAAGTTATAGAAAATAATGATTCGACGTTCTGATAATTAAATTTTTTATCGCGTACTTTCAATCAAGGAACGAAGCTTTTGTGAAGAAAAAAAATCATAGGAAACTTCTTTCACTGCTTGGTATTACTCCATGAAGGTAGCAAACAAATTCACAGTCTGTAACGAGTGAAGCTTCTGTAAAGGTGATACACTATTTAATGAGCTAGTCTGCAAGCAATTTGATTTTGCTTATTATTCGGTACGTGACTACTGCCTACAAGCACTAAAATATTCAAGCCATCCATCGTTAGCATATATTTGACGCGTACGCTTTCACGAGTGCCGTAAGCTCGTTTTAAGATCAGTCATTGGTTGACACATGACCAACGTGGTACAGGATTAAAAGGCATTTTTAAACAGCGTATAAAAAAACATCGCAGAAACGAGTAATATTGATTATACACGTATAATGTTGAAAAGAAAAGAAATTGTATAGGATTTGTGTCCATCAATTAACATTGGAATCAAACCTGTCAGAATAAAATTATTAACACCGTGGAAATATTATTGCAAAAGTTTATGATGATTCTTAATTAAATAGAATTAAATAGAAAAATAGTTACATATACATATAGGTATACTCGTATTTTTTAATTTTTACTTAATCAGTCTAATCCTTTGCTCACTCCAAGGTTTCTATACTACAGACAGATTATTATGTAATAGCTATTGTAGCTTTGAAACTTTATCAGTGATTTGAAATTTGATTATTATACAGAGTGCCCCGAACTTACTTAGACGGTCAAATTGTGATGATTTAATTGTACCTAAAAAGAAGAAAAAAATATTAATATGTGTAAAGTTTGTTAGGAAATGTTTAGTTATGGATTACAGTTTCCATTACAGCACATAAAAGGTCGAGTGTATTTATCTGGTCTACGTAGATTTGCGTAGACTCGCAGTTAGTTTTCAGCTATGTACATACATATAGAGTAAAGTAACATTTTATATTAAAATACCAAAAATATCTTTCAACGAAGAATACGCTGATATTTATAGCACACATACATTATAAAGTGTCTCATGACAAATTTTATCTAACATCTTCTTTTTAGGTGTAGATTAAGCCCTTGCAGTTTGATCGCCTGAATTCAGGGCTTTCTGTATATTATAATTGAAGTTTTTTTAAATTTTAATCATTTTAAATTATATATTTTATATTTTATCTGGATGTTATAATCAGTTTTATTTTTACCGTATATTGTTTTAATTATCCTTATTTTTTCACTTTTTTCATTCATTAATTAAGATAGAAATGATAAGTGAAATATTTGTTATTTAATTACATACTCATTTCTCATGCAATCATTTATAAAATTTTGCCAGTAGATAAAGTGTATAGAAAAAAAACTATAAACTATAAACTACAATTTCTAGAGTATATAGCTGGATAATTTGAAAATATTTTTATAATAAAATATCTTTATACCGGTTATATGATGTATAATAAAATTATGTACCTCCTTATGAAAAGGGTTCCAAGAAGCATTAAATTATTAGGAAAATTAAACAAGTTTTGATAAGGATTGCTCCGACGAAAATTTAGATAATAATAAATTCTACTTTTGCAATTTTGATGAAAGTGAGGATGAAATTAAAATAGTTAGGCTTTCAAGAAAATGATCAATCAGAACTTTTAAAAAAATGAACATGATATTCCTTTCCATTATATAAATTGAAAGTTCTTTCTATTCTTCTGAATTTAATTTATTTATTTTGTCAAAAAAGTACTCCTTTCATCGCTGATAAAAAAATAAATTACAAGTATTGCGCGTGCAAAAATCAAATTGAATGTCTCCAAACATTTTGCTGGTATTTTAAAGTTTTCTATGATTTGTTTAATAACAACATACGTCAACATAATTTTTAACAGCGGATTGAATGCATGTGAAGTTCCGGGTGATAGCTAAGATCAATAGAATAACTATCAACTTTGACACGTATATAAGAGTTTGACCTTTTCATCAGACAGTCGTTTGACGTTTAAGGTAGTGCCTACAGCTAAATTTAGGTTTGAAGGAAGAACTTGACTTGAATGTAAACTAGAGTCGTTTTTTCTTTTTTCAAAACATAACCTTTAATACGATCGATGAGTTATAACATTGGCCATTACCAGACAATTATATTTAAATATTCCATATGTAATTAATCGTCTACTTAAATTGTTTTATCACATTGAACAAATATTTAATTTTACCTTTAAAGAACAGAAAATTAAAACTGTATATTTTCATCCTAAAATATTATATAAGGGTTTTTAGTCACCAAATTAAAATTTAATGTTAAGGAAAAAGAATGAAAATATTTTTCAATGAAATTTTAAGTATGCATGTAACTTACTTAAGTTTAGAAAAAATTTTCTATCTGTAATGAATAAATTTTCATTACAAATTCAGGTAAAAGAGTTGTAAAAAGCCACCTTCATTGATCTTTTCACGATTTTAGACAATTGTAATCTTTCCCAAATATTGAAAGCAATAATTCTTCTAGCTTTTTAAAAAATCTCAAGTCTTTTGGTTCAATGTTGAAAAAATTATGTAAATAAATTGTAATAAAATCGTTACACGATTCAAATGCTTTCGTACTCTCATTTAAAGAAAGAAAGAAAGAAAAATACGAAAATATTACTGGATTTTTAGTGAAATCACAAAAAAATCAACGTAGCACACGGTAAAAACGTAAGATGTTTAGCAGTGAAGATATGTATAATCACGTGTTCTTTAACCCTCCGACTACTGCGATTTCTAGGCCTGTGCCGGAGTCACTTTTAGCGGTCTAGCTCAAGAATGCTCGAGAACCGCACCGACCTACATATACCAAACAAACGATCGCCCGAGGTCGAGAATTTCATCAATATAATATTACAAAATGATTAATTTTATATTACGTTAGGATTTTCGTTGTAGATCACGGGAAAATGAAAATCTTCTGAATTGTGAGACAAAATTATAGTGATTCTATTTGGTTATGGAACTGAGAAGTTGGCGTCGCGTCGTTTGTTTCTGCATTGTATGTTTTAGTTTTGTGGTGGGATATCCGTCGCCGATCGTCACTTGGCTACGCACGCCACTGTTCCGTTATTGTGTGCGTGATCGTTCTCAACCGACGAGTCACCAGTAACTCCTGGCATAGCATACGAAGGGTTAATTTAGTTGCAATAAAGTGAAAAATGTGGTCGGAAGATTATATTATAATAATTGCCTCTTGCAAACCAGATCCGAAAAGTAGTTTCTGACGTGGTAGCTGAACCATCGCATCGTTGAAGAACGTTGCACGAGAGCAATGAAAATGAAAAACGGAGACAGTGACGTTTCAGCTAACTAAAATGACGTGAAATGTCGAGCATGAAATTCGGAATGAAAATCAGATGAACGTTTCTTTGCATCGGCCATTATTAGTTTGATTTAAAAGGAATAAAGACGAATAAAAGTGCGATAATCCAGAGAAATGACGGATAGCTTTGAGTATAAAGAAGTACTGTGTTCGAAACAGATCATATTAATATTTTTTACAGATGTAATTTAGAAGTATTAAGAATTGATTTAATCTAATTTAATTTAGGAGTATTGAAAAATTCCTACTCTGTAAACTTTGGCTTCATTTTTTTTCAAGGCTTGAGATTTCGATTCTAATATTATTACTAAAAAACTAATAATATTACTAACAATAAGTTGTCTCAACTATTGAATGGATATACTATATATAGGTATTTAGGTATTTTTATGGGTTTTATAATTTTGGGGGGGAAACTTCCGAAAGGCCCCATCATCCCAGGATAACCATACTTCGGATTTATAGTAATTGAGGGACGAGAAATCGAATGAGACCATTTTCAGAACTGGCAAATAAACCGTTCTCGAGATATACAGGGTATTCTAAAAGCGCGGAAACCCCCTATTACCTCGATAAGAACGCATTTTCACGGAAAATGGCTAACCTAACCTAGGTTAGGGTTGGAGTTAGGGTTAGGGTTAGGGTTAGAGTTAGTCATTTTGCGTGGAAATGCGTTCTTATCAAGATAATAGGGGGTTTCCGCACTTTTAGAATATCCTGTATATCTCGAGAACGGTTTATTTGTCAGTTCTGAAAATGGTCTCATTCGATTTCTCGTCCCTCAATTACTATAAATCCGAAGTTTGGTTATCCTGGGGTGACGGGGCCTTACGGAAGTATACCCCATTTGAAGCTTAAAGTAAGAAGAAAATAACTACATAAACCCTTCATTAACTTCATGTCTAATTTTTCTTTATGAGGGTCATACTGAGACCAACTCCTAATTTTTTAAATAGAACCTCTACTTTTCTACCGCATATTCCTATAGATAATTTTATAGAATTTTATTAAAAAATTTTTTAATTATAAACCATTAAACCAAGAATGATAGAACATAAACAATACAAGGAAGATAGTGGTAAGGGTAAAAATAAGATAGGCACACTAAAAATGGACAAAGTAAAGTGTAAAAGCAAGAAAATAGAGGAACGAAAAGTGAGCAGGTAAATGAAAGAAGGATAGAAAGAAAAGAGAATTTGACGGTGAGGGTGATGAAGTAAGTACTTAGACGGGGTTGTATAGGTGTACGGGGCTGACAAGTAGGTTAGAAGCGGACCACCATTAGTGGAACCCTACCATCACCATATAAGGTCGTTACCGTGGCCGCAGTAATGACGAGTCTGCGTGTTAACTAGATAGAACTAACATAAATAATCACGATTGATGATTAGATAGTATCTTGTCGTGTACTCCTTCAAGTACCTATCACGTACTTTTTAGCAACCGTATGTTAGGTACTATCGAAATAAAGTTTCACTTATTTCAAACGCAATTAAAATAGCTGCATCTAATATGAAATATTGCAAAATCTTAATAAAAACGTAACTAACTCTATCAGAAACTATCAAAATAAGATTTTTAAAGCTTAAGTTGAAAATTTATCATGGAAGAAGAAATATTGAAATACTGATTTTGACGGCGATTTATTTCTTTTATACTACTGAATCTATCTAAAGGTTAAATCAATTGAAAAGGAAAATAATTTACATTAAAATGATATTTACAAATTAATTTAGAAATAACTTTTCCATCGCTTACGATTTTGAAACTTGTTTTCCTATATTGTAAATTAAAACATTATTTATCTTTGTAATAAATAAAAAAATGTTTAACTTTGTTACTTTGTGTACATAACTACTCTTTGTCAGAATATCTATTAACGTCTTGACATCCTTTTAATCAGTAGTGGCTCTCTATTATATAACAAGCATAATTAATACAAATACAATCCTAGTAATAAACAAATTTTAATGAGAACATACATGTGAAATATATCTTCAAAGTAGTGAATGAAGTTCACAGAATATCGCGGTGCTTTTATTGCTTTCGAAACATTCAATTATGAAGCACGTAATAAGTATTCGATCGACAGCAAAATTTATCCTTCCGTCTGGGAAATCTACACCCGTTCTTGTCTACTTCTCATGATGGATGAGAAACGATTACGCAAGAATACCGCTCCATCATACTTAAGAACAATTCATTGCACTTGGAAACCATAACGCAAATGTCACATTAAGCGCAACGTAATCGACAATAAATTGTTTTAATTATAAAACACGTGTAAAAGGATAATTTCAGATTTATTTAAAAAACAATTTTAACTACAAAATTTAATAATGCATGCAATTAATAATGTTGGGAGATGTTATTTATAAAAAGAACCAATTTTAAATCAAGTCTCAATTTAAATAAAATGAAACTATGAAAACTTTTTACTAAAGTTGGTTACAATATTTAATTAAAATAAATTAATATCGTATAATATTCCTTTGCAGTAGAAGATACAACACTTTAGTCCAAATAAAAACAAATAATTAACTCTTATTTGTATTTTCAGATTTAGTTCCAGAGATGGTTTTTGAGGATCATTACTTAATTAAAGTAATAGTTTAACATTTTACAAATAAGACTAACACTTAAAATATTGTAGAGATAGTACAGAATTATATAAATTTTCAAGTAATTACATCAACACACGTTAAAACATGTTTAATTTAAAGGCTCCATCCTTCATAATTTGAACAAGATTTAAAGAGTACCTATGTACATTGATAGTACCATGGGCAAATTATAGAATACAAGATAATATTTATCATAATTAATTAATTCTGTAAATAGAAATTATAGTAGAATGATAAAATGATACATGTACAATCAGTGCTCGGATCTGTAGTTGATCACTAATTTCCTTGGAGAAAGATCACTAACTTCACTCAGTAGTTACAAGAATCACATAGCTGCAGAGCTGTAGTTAGGTAACAACTGAAAAAGTTGGTCTAACCCATAGATAATCAAAGAAAACCGTTCCTGGAAAGAATTTTCTTTCTGGCATGGTGTCAAAATACATTATAGAATTCTGTTTTGTCATAGAGTCTTAAGTCCAGATCGGTACATGGTTGGCGAAGAATAGGGGAATGGGCAAGTTGAGCATGGCGGCTGAGTATAGTGTGGATGGTTTGGATCGATGAGGGTGAGCGGCTGGTCTGATTGGCGGGGCTGCGGGGGCGGAACATCACGCAGCCAATGAGAGTATCTATCCCTCGATACATAGTGATAACGAAATCACTGATTTTTACGCTCTGGCAACCGTCAATTTCGGCTTAACTGTAAATACCATAAAGCGAATCATCATGATTTATCGATTCCTTCCGTGCCAGCCCCTATTGTAACCTAGAAGAATTCGACTTTTACGAAGCGTGCCGTTGCACGCTGTAATCCTTGCTTCTAATCGTGAATTATTATTATTTTTTTTTGTGCTCTCACCAAGAACAATTCATTTTTATTACATTTTATAAATGAAATAGACAAGAGGTGGTGACAGCAGGTCCAGAACCTAGCTTAGGAGGTTAGGTTTGGATCTTTTTGTATACGATTTGAAAAGTGTTTATAGCTTTTTTAGATATTAACTTTTTTATCCGATGGTAATCTGAATAATCAAGTATACATGAATTATTATAGAATTATATGCATTATAAAAAACAAGATCATAATAGTATATGTGAATAAATAGTTCATTTTATTAGAAAAGAAATAAATATGACAGAAATTACAATTTAATGGAATTAACATACAAGCAAAAGCATGTTTATTTCAGATATAAATTATTTTTGTTCAGATTTCATAACTCTTGGTTCAACCCCTTTCTGATTTCGCCATTGGAAATGAATGCTTAATTTTGACATAGTTTTTATCCATAAAACTTAGGCTGCAACTTAATTACATCAACGAGTACATATAAGTGCTTTTAACATATCTAATAAACAGTTCCATTACAAACACTTAGGTACAAAATATTTCTTATTTATGTCCTTATTTCTTTCCTTTATTTAAACAATAATGCAATGATTCTGATTTTAATGTGACTGCAGCTAGCACTTTTGAATCTACAGCCTTCACATTTATTTTATTTTCAGGGACTTTGTCCAATTTTAATTTATATATCTACAAAAATTGTTTAGTAATAAATGAACGAACGCCAAAACGTAGTGGTGTAAATATAGTATTTGCATGTATATAATGATGTGTACACTGAGTTGCAATGAACTTGTCGCAGTGAAGTTGGCTCCAGATTTACTGACACATTCACGCAGCGTTGGCGAGCCGATTTGTAGCCAACTTCACTGCGACAAGTTCATTGCAACTCAGTGTACCTGCTGCCATTCTGTTATAAACTGATATAATCGTAAAACGATCCCGATAACTGAAATGTCGCATCAATAAAGAGTATCTCTTTCGTCAGTGGGCGAACACAAAGTGGTACTTTGATGGTACCTTATGGTATCCGCTAACACCTTTAATAGACTGTTCTGCATAATTGGGGTGTATCAATATGAAAACATGATTGTTACAACGAAAATGACTTAAATTGTTGAAACTTGATCGGTAACGCGGATAACATTATTTAATAAATACGATTTTGCTGCTAGATTTCCTGTGTTACGTGATGGATAACAATCATGATGTTGCAGTTACAGAGCATGACTTTATATCGATTGGAATAATAAATCCAGTGTAGCTTGTATTATTGACCATCGAATTAGCATGGTATCATTAATCATGCACGAACGAAGATAAAGCGCTTCAATCGTGGGAGAATTAAACAAGTTCCATGCACTTTGTTTTATTTCAAACAGAAAACTGAAAACAGTAGGAATATATAGCCAAATAGTAGTTATGTCATATCAATTTAAAGCTGACAGTTCAATGAAAATAATTACATACATAAATGTTTGCGTTTCTAAAAAATGGCTGGTTCATTATTGCAATGATAGATCAATGAGTGTATTAGCTTAATATTGTCCATTAATGAATATTTTATTTTAAGTCGCTTCTAGCCCAAAATGGCATCTAATGGACTTTCTGACTTTTCGTAACTGATAACTTTCTTTTTTTTTTACTACAATAGACTCTTGATAATTTTCTGTATTTGTGGCTGTAGAGGGGTGAAATTGTGGGAAACGGAAATCTACCGAATGTCCCCCACCACAAAGCTAACGTATGCATAATACTGCGCTGGAAAGATATGTAGCACAGAGGCAAGAGGTGAAGATAAGCATAATGGAATGTTTTCAAAACAATTGAATACTCGAACAAATCACATGCGTGAAAAACGGCGTACTGGGGACAAGTGATTAGTATTAATGAAAGTAGGTATGGAAGGTAATATGCCTCTGTGGAGAGTTAGCGAGCGGAAAGTTGTCAAGAGTCTACTATATGTATATCATTTAAAAGTGCTTCATGAAACTACTCTTATACGATGGAAAATGCTTTTCCTTTTTCTGTTTTTGTTTTGTTGAGTTTTCATTAAAAACAAACGTTTTAGTAGTCTACTTTTTTACATGATTGTTTATTAATAAAAATGCAAAGATCATATTAAAAAGTCATTTAAAACAGTTCTTGTAGAAATATTATTTAGTTATTTCGAATAACAGCAAAAGAAAGAGCTTTAAATGATCGATACAAAAAAAGAAATTCACAAAATTAGAGTACCTAATTCATTTCGTAACACGAATCAAGTGAAACGATATTTCTCAGATAGCTTAATCGTATTCTGCATTAAAAGCAAAAAATTGCAGAGTAAAGAGTTGTCAGGGACCAAGAGAAGCGTCTGCAAATCAGAATACTGCATTACGATATTTCATAAATTCTCTTTAGATGGCTCTTAGACGCTTCACGCTTCGCCAAGATCTATATTTTCCATTTGAAATAATAATGACCCGAGTGAACGTAAATTCTCCTGACTGCCTATCTACTCCAGGTCTGGTATGATTGAAAAACTCAGTTATCGGATATTCTTATATAAACTAATAATGTTTTTATGACTTATAGCTATCCGAGCCAGAATTAAGTAAACTGTAAGCTTGTCATTTTGAGAAACCAAGGAGACCGGTTGGCATTAATAAGTTCTCGCGTTATTTAAAAAAAATACATCTGTTATCATACCATCGTTGCAATCAAAATATTTGCTTTTCGAATATACTACTTTCTGTTACCATTTAGTATTTTTTGAGGCGGTCGAGTTGTAACTTCATTTCAACCATGTATATCAAAAAAGCTTCGAAGTGTCTTGGTCAGATCATTTTAATTGTTGTTTATAACGTTCCACTATAATCATCAGTTGCGATGGAAGGATCCAGATCTTTTCATTGCATCAGACACCGAAGAGTGATTAAAATCTATGGATATTTTCTTTTATTGTTGATTTAGGCAATTTCTTACGATTATTCTTAAAATTATTTTTAAGTCGTCACATAAAACAATAGTTCAACGTTCCATATATCGTCGAACATGATCCACGATCAACTGATACGGCTCCCATTGTTTCTTTTACGAAAAAGTAATTTAAATCCATGTCCGCGATCAACTTGTTAAGAATATAAAATGTTACAGTTTCTATATACTCACATTGTAGAACATCTGTTATGATACAACAAGATATGGAGGTGTATAAGAAATACTGTCTGGAGATGACAACAAAGATCGAACCGTCAAAGATTAAGAAGGAAAAGCACATCCGAACGGTGTTTAGAACGGTTCAAGCGAATCTGCTGAATAATAGAAAATGGTAGACAGTAACTGTAAGGGAGCAAGTGTCCCCGATTATAACAAAAGTGAAGGGGCGAAGCACGAACTCATTTGTTATTAACCAGCATAGTGGAGCGTCGAAGTGCAGAAAGACTTGGAACACGACTTCACACTTTGACTCGCGGCCCTCGGTAAATTCAGTTAATTATCAGTCAAACTTTCTCGAAGAAGCTTGCTTTTTGAATACTTCTTCTTCGTTGTCTGCTAAGGAAATTTTATTTCAATTACTATTTCCCCCTCTTTATTGTTGCCAATAACATACATCTCATCTAATTGTAAATAAAACGTATTAGAATACGTAATAGCATAGTAACATTGCAAGAAAAATGTGCTTGGTAATTTAATAATTAATAGATCTTTTAAATTAATAAATATAATTCATTATTTTTTATGACATTATTAAACCTTTGTGGAATAATTTTCATAATTTTGAATTACAAAAGATACATTTCTGTACTTTTACGAATAGTAATAATGTTTGTTTATTTGAAAGACTTACCTAAAGTGAAATTCTTTAATTTTGAAAATTTTTAACTTTGTGTCTTTTATAATATCATTAATAAAGAAATGTACAGTCATTTATTTATAAGTACAACGGAAGGTTATGATACATATACTAATGTGTAACGTAATGAATTTAATTGAAAGTATGATAAATATACACATAAATAACAATATTATAAGCGACACTAATACATTTCAGCGATATTTAAGAATTGCGCTTATTAATTTGTAACGTTCTTTAATTATTATTAAATTACTGAAAGAATTGTTGAGATTGTTAATTTCTCCACTGCTACTTTGACAATTCATGAAAATTCATTTTCGACTTAATTTTGCATGTAAAATCATTTTAAAGCCAGCATTTTAACCGATATTGTCAGGTATTGATTATGTATAAGTAATCATAAAGAGGCATTGAGAAAGTATTAAAAATATACAGGTGAATATATTGGATATGGGTTTAATTAATAAAACAGTGTCTATAATAAAGTTTTATTTGATAACGCAAGGAAAGCACGCCTTACACATGCTAAAGATGCAACTCGACTGACTCTTCGAGGAAGAACGATGAGGTACCAGACGCTCTCATCTGTTCTTATAAACAAAGTTCAAAAACTGTGAACATGATAGGATTTGTAGAGGAATATTAATTAAGACATTCCAAGACTAATAATAGATTATTTTTGCCTCTATACTCTCTGATAAATCCAACAGAATATACTTTCTAACAAATGAAATTCTATCTCCAAAGCTATGTTAAAACGTTCGCCAAAGGTGTTAGAAAGGAAATCTCATACAATGAAGAGTTATTAAAATAAATATGTCATTTGACAAATGGAGCATAATATTCGAAACCAGGTGAAAATATCCAGAAAAAAGTAATTCAAATAATTTCATATTTTCCCATGAACCAGCAACGAGTTTGATTATATCAAAATATTCCATGCATCCAGAGAGCCTGGAAGCCGTCTCGAACATGCATGCATAGGTCGATCGATCGGCAGAGCGATCCACGGTGCCCTGCACAATTTGCGAAACGGAATTTTGCGGTTGATTTACAATCGGCCGGGCACAGAGCTTCTCTGATAATCAAACGGGAGTTTCCGATTGGATTTGTAGGATGCGCTCGCGCTTGTCTGGTTGTGTAGAGCGCAGCGATGCGACGCACCGCATCCATGCACCGGTTATGCCGAATCGAGGATACCAAGGAAAATCAATTAGCCGGGCAAACTGTTTCGACTGTGACTGTTTGCTCGCTCGAGAATCGGCAATGTATTTTCCTCCCGAAACCTGGCTGCATATCCTGCACGTTAACTGGTGTGCGTGCATACACTATATATTTGCTACCAATGCATTAATACCTTACACATATCCAGATACCCTTGTAACGTTGATAGTACCTTGTACCTACGAGAATTTGAAGTGGTTTGGAAAATTGAAATGCTTGCAACGGAGTGGATTTAGTGTTGTTCAGTGAAGTAGTCGCACTGAAAATATAGTTAAAAGCCGATTTTGAAAATTTCACCAAAACTTTAAGATTATTATACTGTTACGTTATGTCTGTCGCCTGTGCGAGACGACGACGTAACGTAAAAAGGAAAAAGGAATTAAATATGTGTTTAGTTGCGCAGTTGAATAGGTATCGCTGCCACCAATCCTAGTCGCGTATGATGAGTCTGAGCGCGTTCGTGCCTCCGCCCTCTACGACTAGAACAATTAAAATATTTGACAGTATTAGACCTTTTAGTCTACTGCGGGTCTATCTTTGAAATCGTATCGTGTTAATATGCGTGAGAAATATGAAATATGTAAAAGTGTTTGGTAATTTGAAAGAATGAAACAATTTAATGGTAACCGTTTGTATAATTCGAAAAGAAAATAGATGGCGAAACAATGTAAATGTAGATGTAACAGAAATGATCAGTATGACAAAGTTAGTAGTATATAACAAAATATAATGTATGAATCATTCGCAAGACATTAACAGATTCGATAAAATAATACAGACTCGTTACGATTCATTGATTCGATCGATGATGAAGCATTGCAAATTACAATAGTAATAGGTGCAAAAACTATATTTATGAATACCAAACCTCGTTAGAACGAGGGAACGACCTGAATGGAAAATACTTCCGAGACTAACGTCTTGCAGGTCGTCCTTGATCAAATGAGTTAATATTTTGAAAATATTGAAATACCTTTGAAAATAGTAAGGGACGATCAAAATGAGAAAATTTCCGTGACCAAGACCGTCTTACAGATTGCCCATTTTGCCTGTTTATGAGATCCAGATCGTCGCAATGAAAGAATTTGAAATAGACAAACTCACCGTAATAGATGCTATAATTTTATATACGTAATATATGCTTGTGTTGTTCGCTGGTGATTGTCTGGAGTCTGGAAAACAAGGAGAATGAAAATGCCTGCTGCACATATACTTGTCGCGCGATCACGAGTTGGCTGATATTAAGATATTACGAGATATAACGAATTACATATACGAATTAACGAATTAAACACGACCGGATCTTTAATACGTTTAAAATCGATTTTAAGATAAAACAAAAGAAAAGATAGAAGAAGAATTTAATGCGCGAAGATTTAACGTGTGCGTCTGATTGTGAGTCTTTACCGCGAAACCGAATAAATTCACGACACTCTTTCTCTACGACACCCGGACTCAACGTCATGTACCTCGCCACGATTGTTCGACGAAGAGTGCAATTTCGGGATCTCATTTTTCTATCGCTTATAACTATGCAGTTCGGTTGAGTGCGACGACGCTTTCAAGGAAGGATATACATACATACCTGAATACTGTTTGAAAATACCGTAGATAAATACCGAAATTCCATTAACTATTGTAAAATTTTCCTTGTGCCCCTCACATGGGAACGAACTCCAAATGCAAAATACTGATGAAGAACACAGGGTCGGTGAAATGTTATGAAGAATAAATAAATTTTGAAAAATACGCTGGGCTGTAACCATACTATTCTCCTTTAGTAATTCAATACGCCGCTAATTATGAAAGTGGTGTACCTAAGTTGAAGAAAGAAATTTACGATTTGATTCATGTATTAATAATTATTACTGAAAATACTGTTATCGGTTAATTAACGAAACTGTAAATTTTCTTGAAATTTCATTTACTATTCTGGATTGTTATCGGAATATTAAATTGACAAACAACAGACAAAACCTTTAAAGAAAGAAAAATGCGCAGCCACGGCTTAAATCAATCCAAAACAATGTACAAAAACAACTCTATGACAACTTGTACGTACATATCATAGATGTTACCCTAGGTTTGTATTTACACTCGATACAGCGTGTACAGCTTCCGGCAAAACAAACGCAATGTGCCTACATACTAACACGCGTCCATGCTTGCCTATCGGCACATTGATTGATAATGCATCTGTGAAAGGTACGGTCATAGTACTACATACACGTGCGTGAACACAAAGCTCGGTTGATAGGGGTACGTCGTTTAAAATTGGAGAAACAATCATTTCGATCCCAACCATTTCCTATAGATATTGTGAACAACATTGTGAATTACGCATTTATCTGGTTTCGAATATGCATCAGAAAGATGTAATATTGGAAATAAATAAATATATAACAAAACTTGTTTTCAGGGTATGTTTGTATGAAGGGACAATGCATATCTATTTTCAAAGAATAAAAGAATACGTACTCGTATTTATATTTAAGAATAAATGTTGAAAATTAAGGCTATTGAAGCACATCTGACGACTAAAAATAATTTTCTATTCAAAATCATAAATGGTTAAGGCTCATGTCCATAATTATTACAGTCTATTTATTTTAAACTCTTTCAGGAAAGAAAATTGTACGTTTTTAAAAAGAAAAAAGATAACGAAACCTTTATAAATTACATCTTTGACTGTGAATACTTTGAGTTACATACGGCAACCTATCAAATAACTGAGTATCAAGGACTATTTTTCATTTATTTTGAATAAAGCAAAGTTTTAATTTAGCAACGTCGGATCGTAAAATAGGGATGGTTTCTTTTTAAAACGCTTCGCAGTCAAAGGGTAAATGAAAATTATCATTGAAGGAAACTGAATCATTCATGTTAGTTGTGAATCTTATAATAATCACTGCCACTGATCGAACTCAGAATTGGCCGACACTTTAATGAGAACGAGATTGAATTACCCAGTTCCGCACGAATCCTAAAATGACTCATTTAATTTGTGACGCCGGCGTCGCGTCGCCGGGTTGGCCCGATTCTGTCGATCTTAGCGGCGCGCTTTAAATATACATATTACGCGATTGCTGGGAATAAAATATGCAAGCCAGATGAATATTAAGTTTCGTTGACAGATACAGCGCGCCGCGCCGGTGCGATGGGCATGAATTTCTGTCCAGTGGTGAACTGTGGTTCAATCGCTGAATAGATCATCGGCTGGTATTATGAAAATTTTGTTGATCACTGTTGTTATTGTTTGAAATTTATAACGATCAATGAAATAAAAAAAATGAGACTTCTTATATGTATAATAACAGAACAATATATTAGATTGTTAGATCAAAAATCTAACAAGCTTTAGTGACACAATAGTATCGTAACAAAAAATCATACTCATTCTGTATCAATTTGAATCTTAAAATTACTGAAAATTATTATATACACATTTCATCGATATTCTTAGTATATTATAATATAGCTAGGTGCCAATTGCAGCAAACAGTGATTGATTTTGAAATATACAAAGCCTGATACGATTTGATGACATAATACAATAGTATTGCAAAATAGCACTTATGATAGGGGAGAGTTGCCGAATTTGGACCGTCGCCTAGATTGGACCCATCACCTTATATTACTTCCTATAACAAATAATATCGCAGTATATCTAACATTGATGTATACTACGCTGATGCAACCATTCATCAATGTTAGATATGCTGCCTATACTGCGATATTATTTGTTATAGGAGATAATATAAGGTGATGGGTCCAATCTAGGCGACGGTCCAAATTCGGCAACTCTCCCCTACATAAATTTAAAGCTTGAAGTTTAAAGTTTCACTAATTTTTTGAATACAAAATGATTGGTGACCAGTTATAATAAACGACGATCAGTTAATAAAAAAAAAAATCTACAGATTATGATACGATACAACGACCAGACGATTCTGTGGCAAGTATAGGCAAATAGTATAGAAACATTTGTGAAAAGTTTATACATATAATCATCCACAGTAAATTACACTGTCCAAAAAATTTTAACACTTTTTTTGTGTTCCGATCCCCAATAGGTGATTCTTATAGTGTTTTATACGTTGATTACGAATCTGAAAACTAGATAGAACAGATTTTTACCTTAAAAAACCACCCGGAGAAAGTTGCAACATCGATTTTTTTATCAAGCCAGAAAGCGAAATAGCTTCGCGGAAGACGAAGTACCGACAGTGATGCTCCGCGTAAGGGCGGTTACTCGACGTCCCGCCTAATGCAGCTGCTTTAAGCGGTAATATAGGGGGGACGCTTAGCAACCGTCCTGACGCGGAGCACCACTGTCGGTACTTCGTCTCCCGCGAAGCTATTTCGCTTTCTGGCTTGATAAAAAAATCGATGTTGCAACTTTCTTCGGGTGGTTTTTCAAGATAAAAATCTGCTCTATCGCGTGGTATAACTCGATTTTACGCTGAAGCTCTTCTTTTTCAGATAAATTGAAAAATATCTTAAAAAATTGGTGCCAAATCGGGGCCCTCCACGTTCAATGATCGTTTAAACATACTTAAACACTTATAATGTATTAAAGATAGGTATCGTTGTCTTCAGGAAAGTTTACAGAATCTTTTAGTATAAATAGAATTTCAATATCTTTTACAATTACGTCAGAAAGTTTGTTTAAATCTGAAAAATATGTTTTTTTTCCAAAATCAAAGTTCTCAAATCCTGTGTAGGAGCAAAACGGTTTGCAGATTCGTAATCAGCGTACAAAACACTATAAGAATCATCTAGTGGGGATCGGAACATAAAACAAAAGTTAAAATTCGTTAGGCATTGGTGTTATTTTGTAACAGTTTTATGTCATCAAATTATCATATCAATTTATATTATCAAAACCCTTATTTTCTTTTTGCTTTATATAAACACAGTTTTTTAATGAATTCTATGCAAAATATTGGTTGTCAATTATGGTTCATGTGAAAATATGTTTTCGAGTTTTAAAACATCAATTATGTTTGCACTTCCGCTTCTAGAATATCAGTGTACAGGAAACTGCAATTTGCTTATGATTCTTTAAAAATGCAATCTATAAATATGAGATCTGTACCTTAAATTACCAGAATCTTTATTCAAAATTCAAACGATAATTAAGTTTCTAAGTAACTAAAATAAACAACTCTATGGAGATATTTAATCTTATTTTACATTACAATAAAAGACATTCAAAATTGTATATAATCAATTTGTGTTTTTTTTCCTTAGTTAATATACCTACCTGACACAAAAAGAAACAGAAATATAAAAAGAATTGTGTCAGCCTCTAAAACTAATAAATATATTAATAAAACTTCATTTTCATGCTTCGTAGAAATGGTTGAAAAAAATATCCGAAAGAAATTGATATATAATAATATGAAAGTACCGGAGAAAATGAAACACTTAAACATTGAAAGTTTTTGTTTTTCAGAGTCGTATATTGGAGGATGCCTCCATTATGTGCAACTCCTGGTCACCAAGGCATAACGTGAGTACAATATAATATTACTATTCCTTGTTTAACTATCGTATCCATTACAAGTCGATTTTAAATTGGAAAGGAACGAATACTTCTAAATTCATATTCAACCAATGTTTAAACCACATAGTGTTCAGAAATATCAGAAGTAATGTTTTATGCTATTGTCATATTTTATGTTATTTATCAACGACAAAAATGACTATAAGTATTAGTAAAAAAGAATAAAATGGAAGGTATACATTAGTAATTACTAATTTGAATAATTAATGGAATGGGCTAAGAGTTATGCTAAGCATGAAATATCTTATCTCTTTTTATGCATTGTGATTACACTAGTCTTGAATAATTTTCAAATATTCCACTTCACAAAAAATATCTACAGAATCACATGTAACTTCCCCTTAAATGTTTCGTATTTTTATATTTCATTCATGTCTCAGGACCATTTTACTCAGGTATATTTACTTAAAAAATATCACAAAACTTTAATCTAAACGAGCATGAAAATTTTTCATATCAGAACGAAATGAAATTTAAATAAAAAATACAATGCGCTCCTCATAATCAAAAGCAACAATTTTTAAGTTAAAACTGAACAATGCACAAGGTATAATAAAGTTTGAAATAGAAGGAAGCCAGGATAAGCGTTGATGAAAGTAAAATAGAATAATAGGATATTTAGAAAAGCCAGTTAAGCTGGGAAAAGGTGGGGCAGAGGAACACCAGGACAAGTCGGGGAAAAAAGGGAAAAGAGAATAACTCCGAAACTCTGTTGCTTTATGCGAAGTGCTCCATAATATTAATGCTATACGAAGCCACGTAGTTACGGTGGCTTGGCTGACATAAACTCGCTAACTCGTGGTTACGATTATGGCCAGTGGTAAATTGATTATTTAGATATACGATGAGCTGATGCGAAATAGTTTGAGTACCGTAAAAAAAAAAGAAAAAAAAACAGCCGCGAATGCAGCAAACGCTTGTAACTATACACATGTAGGCTTGCCGTTTGATAATTGGTTAATACCCTTTCTGTGAATTTATTATCAAACCGCAAAATGCAAATCCATATTTCTATGGAAAATTAGTAATAAACTAGGATCTGTATAGAACAGGTGTGTTTTATTTTGTACATTTTTTACAATTTATTCATTTCGTTATTTTGAAAAATTCATTTCGATTGAAAATTATAAAATTAAATTTTGCTGTCTCCTTTTTTCTTAGCTCTAAAAAGACAGAGCATTATAGCAGTTAGGTATTAATTTCTAATGCTATTTTCTTTAATAATAGCTTTAATGAACTAAAACATTTTTTTAGGATTGATTTTAAATAATAATTAAAATGAAATAATTTTCTGAAAAGTTTCTAGATGAGCGAAATAAAATGTTTTCAATATTATTCAGCTCAAGGGTTAGAGAAGCACGTCTCCTTAGGCTTTTTAGATAAAATAATACTATTTTCTTTATTTATTATTGTGTTAATTATTTAATATTGAAGGCCGTTGTTAATTCGATTTTCTTGAAATATAAAATATATCCTGTTTCATAGATTCTTGAATGAATATTAAACCACAATTGGCTTAAAATTGAATACTTGTAGTGTAAGAAAAGCAATAGCTAGACGTAGTTGTATAAGTTCCTGAATGTGTGTTTGAAAAATATAAGCAACAACTGGCGTTAGACGCAAATTCATTTTTGAATAGAAAGTAAGTAGATGATGAAATCAATCTTTATCTCGACAAAAACACCATAATAATTTCTGTAATTTAAAATCAATATGTTTGAAATTTATGAATTCAAAATGATAATAAAATACAACTGTGATTCATAAAAAGTGTAATCGTAAGCATTCTGCACAAAACTATATTTTGTTTCTTCACGTTTCATACTCAAACATTGAACAAAATAACAATTCATACATATTTAAATTCCATAATTTATGTTTTGTGCGTTTCGATTATGTTTTTCACTATATTTTATACCACAATTCTAGGCATCACGATGTTACAATTTCCGCCGATTCGTTGCACGATAATTTAAAACACGAGCCGACGTTTTGCAATTCGTCATTAATAATAGATCGTTAACCGTGTTATCCAATAAACGGCATCAATAATTAGCAGATGGCGTCGAACGAACTCCCGGCGTGGCGCGGCGACTGGTTAAGTTTCACGGCAGACAGAGCAGGAGAATTTCTAACGGGGTAAAATATCGAGCAAGATACAAATTTGGATCGTTTCTAAATCGATGGCGCCGTCGCCGGGGGATCGACTACTGTCTGTGTCACAAGTGAAACTGAATTTGATCATGGCAGCAGAGCCGCGCGACGCGACGCGACGCGACGCGACGCGAAGGAGTGAATATTCTCGTTACTCTAGACAGCAGCTACTCCGCCATGCAAGTGATAATTCGTACAGTCTGCTCATTTTCGTGTCAGATGTCAGATTTTCTCGAAGGATTTATTTATTCATGCGTCAGACTGTCTTGCAATGTAGGTTATCGGACAGAAATAACGTAATTGTCCCAATTTGCGATATCCGTTGGCCGTCGGTCCGGGAAAGGTTCTCCTTTTAGATTCCATTTAACCATAGTTTTAATCGAGTGTTCGATTCCTAATGTATTTTCAGTTTAATTCTCGACGTATAGCAGTTTTTACTTTCTTCAAAGACACAACATGTGGAGTTCACCTCCTCATAACCAGAAATTTTATCTTGGATAATGCAGGGTCTTTCAATAAGAGCGATAGATCTTTCATTTGTCATAGCCGCCATGTTTATTATTCAATTGTCAGAGTCACTCGATATTTGTACTCGATAGTGCTTGACAAGTCGTCATGAATAGATACTCAGTTGCTCAACGCGTTGAAATTATTAAAATTTATTATCAAAGTTCTTATTCAATTCGAGAAACCTTTCGTGCACTTCGTTCAATACATACATATGTGCCCATAATTATGAACGTGGTCTAAGTCAAAATTTAAAAAAAAATGAATTTATCACTTATTTCACACGACATGATTTTAAACTAAATTTATTCAATGTAATTTTTACAACCAGAAATATATGACTTAGACCACTTTCATAATTATGGGCACATATATGGTCAACATAATCAACCAACAGAACTGACAATTCATCATCTGGTACAGAAATTCGAAGCCACTGGTTCAATTGTTGATCAACACATTCCGAGGCGTCAATGTAGTGCAAGAAGTGAAGAAAATATTGCGGCTATAAGGGAAAGTGTTACTGACAATCCAAACTTATCGATTTCACGACGTTTTCAACGATTAGACATTTCTCAGACTTCTATATGGCGAATTTTGCATAGAGATTTTGGTCTTCATCCTTACAAGATTCAGTTAACTCAAGAACTGAAGCCTACTAACCATCGCAGGCTTTGGAAAGAGCATATGGAAACTGATCCTGATTTCGCCACAAAAATCATTTTCAGTGACGAAGCTCACTTTTGGATGGATGGCTTTGTCAATAAACAAAATTGCCGAATTTGGGGAGATGATTATCCTCGATCAGTAGTTGAGCGATTATTGTACCCAAAGAAAGATACTAATTTGTGTGGTTTTTATGCTGGTGAAGTTATTGGCCCTTGTATTTGTGGAAATAAAGAAGGTGTAACTGTAACTGTTACTGGTAAGCGTTACCGTTCGATGATTTCATCTTTCTTTTGGCATTAATTGGATGGATTTGATTTGTTTGAAATATGGTTTCAACAAGATGGTGCTCCACATGCCACACTTCTGTTGCAACTATCGCTTTATTGAAATCGAAATTCAACGATAGGATTATGTATATCGAGAAATGCGGCTGTCAACTGGCCGCCAAGATTAGACGTTATTCCTCTTGTTTATTCCAACAAATCACAAACTAATGATAATCTTAAAACAAACATAATTCGTGTTATCGGTGAAATACGACCTGATTTATGTGCCAGAGTCATCGAAAATTGGATTTGTCGTATTAACTCCACCAAACACAGTCATGGTGGTCATTTATATGACATTGTATTTCATGTATAGTGCAATCGAATACACTTTAAAATAAAGCAGTGAATACTAGATTATCTTCCGTATTTTTCGCTTTACATATTTCAATTCAACGTTCTATCGCTCTTATTGAAAGACCTTGTACATCAATTAATGTTTGTAGTTTTTTAATAGAGAAGAATTTCGTTAACAATAAGAAACTTATTATTGATTAGTTTTATAATATTAATAGAAAAATTCACCGAGTGTCCTCTTTTTAAGCCTAGCAAGAATCGTAAAATTGCTTACGTCATCGAGTACAAGAAAAATGAATGCTTCTGACAATTATTCAAAAAGTATAATGAATAATCATATATAGGTAAATGTGCAAGATGCATTTGATTTGTCTAACCGCTCCATTAGTTAATTCACATTTCCACCAAACTGATTATTTTTATTTTAAGTGAAAATTAGAAGTTAGTAAAAATTTATCTGAATCATCTTCATATATTTTTAACCAAAATAATATAAAAAACAAAGATAACATTAAAAGGAAGGACAGATCTATATTTTTTAAGAAGCCACATGGTTCTAAGATTATCTGCGTGTTAATAAAGGAATATCTAATATGTATTAGTTTATTAATAGTTGATTTCTTAATGCATAACTGATGGTATTTTATGTACCAATTATTATTAAGCCTTTTACCTCTTGTATGTATAAATTGATATTACTTTTAATACTTCAACGATTGATGTATTGAAATGAATGGAATAACCACAGTTCCTTTTATATTTTTTATTCACTCCCGTTAAATTCTTTACCGCTGCTATTTTAAAGCTCGGACTTGTTTCCAATTGTTGAACCGTAATGGAAAACAGAACTGCGCTCATTATATAGTCATGAGTGTGTATGTTGCGTTCGATTGCATCGAATTGTACCCCAGCCACCTTAGTATTTGTGTGTATGTATTTCATTTATGCAGTTTAGTTCATTCTGACAATGGCGGTTTACTGTTTTTTCAATTTCGAAGATTTTGCATAATAGATAAAAGTGGATTGTATCATGGAATGACGAATTGCATGGTGAAAAATTTTGACGAATGTGTGCTGTATCTCTGTCAGTCACCGGGGAATTACGAAGATTATATTTTTCGTTGTACCTCAATCGAAACGTGTCTCGATTGCCTTCCAGATGATTGCGAAACTAGGATATATTTCAAACCTTGTTTCACCAAACCGATGTACAATTTCGAAATAAAATAAAAACTTTGTTCATTTCTGTAGTTTACTTTTATTCATTTTCTTTTCTTTATCATTACAATGACATTACAGTGCATTTAAAAAACGAAATTAATAAAACTACTCATACTGATGTGTATTCACAACATAATAAACTTGTTTTACATTTCTTGTCATTACATTTGCATTAAAGTTAAAACATGTTTCTGTTAATATACAACAGTGAATATATAATGAATTGTTAACTTAACCAAAACATGTTTATGACGGCTGAGAAAAGATACACACAAAATAATGTTTCTTTCTTTTAATATGAATAATAAAAATGATATTATTTATTTTGTAATAGGACCTTGTCAATTATGACCGTTCTAATACTGATAGACGTCAGTATAAATAGAAGTTATAAAGAAACTAGTTTGCTAAAATACTAAAATTGATAAAAATGTTTTTTTATGAGATTTTAAATAAATTATTTACATTATTTTGTATTATCAAATAAATACTTATATTTGTTATCATATCATCGGTCTAGAAAAATAATGACACAATGATAGAAAAGTCATTTTTCAGGAAATGAAAAAGACCAATTATTTTTTAGTTTTACATACTTATAATTAAACAATGAAAAGAATGTTAGATGACGTTGTAAACAATGTAATTATTAACATATTTTGATCTTTTTACGTTGTACTAGGCACAAATATTATGATGTACTTACACACTTATGTACTCCTAATTCTCCCTTTTTTTAAATGATATCTTTCTTCTTCTAAAATGGAAAACTGACATTTCAGGCACACTTCTGTAATTATGCAATGCTTGCATTAGAAGAATTAGGTGTTCCTGAGAACAATGACGCATTTAACTAAAAATTTGCAATTTTTAAGTTATGTCATTGGTCTTTTGAAGTAGCGATATAATTCGGTTCGGTTAATAGCGTAAAATACATTTAAAAAAAACACTGCCCTCTTTTAAATATTTCAACAATTCTAATCATTTCTTAAGGAACTGATGAAATTTGAATAAGTATTCTATGATAATTGAATAACAGTCAAATAGAATATTTCCCTAAGAGGCTTGAAATCGTTTTAATTTATGTTGTAATCGTTTACAATGAAAGAATTATTATTAAGTGAGAGGTTTGTTAAACGAAGGAGCAAGTAGATTTAGTAGGTGGTATCGTGTACTACGTTACAAGCTTAATCATTCCCGTCTTCTTGCGAACAAGCTCCGAGCAGATAAATTATACAGACGGCTTGGTAGGGCGCGATAATTCAATTGTAATTGGCTAATCTTTAACGTTTCGTAGCTGGAAGAGGTATTTAACGGCTGGGTTGGCCGCAGGCAGCTCGGAAAAATGACTCTATTAACCACGGGGACCTACCGAATCGAGTTCGAAGGGGGACCCTGTAGAAACTTTGCTAAACAACTGCACGAGGTACTAACTACATGACTAACAAGAGCAATCTGTATCCGTTGCGAGGCATTGCCGTCACTTTTCTCATCTCTGCCCTTTCCCGTCGAATTAACTCCTGGAAAAACTATCCTACTCGCATATACAGGGTGTTTTTCGAAATAGAAGCTGGAACTGTAATATTTATTTATTTATAAATAAATAAATAAATAAATAAATTGTTAGTATGATACTAACAATAAGCGATTATATAATAATAATTGTACAACGTTTTTAAATAAATCTGAAAGGTCAGTATAACGAATAACAAGATTTGAAAACGCAAAATTTAGAATAATTTGTTTTTTAAATTAAGATTGCTTGCAAAAATTTCTACACAGTCATATACATTTTTGTTTGATTTATACAGTCGTGAACAGAAAGATCTTCTGATGATAGGTTCCCGTACACGAGAAAAAATTGCCTTAAACTAGCAAGCTTTCTACCACTCTTCAAGAAATTAGCCAATTTAGAATTTATTATCCTGTTAATTCTCGTTTAGGTAAAGCATTCGTCTGCACGAATAATAGTTTTCCGTCACGTAACACATGGGTTGGGTACACTCTAACTTGAAAAGCATAGGGGTAGATTCTATTGTAGGAATACATCCGATTTCAATGTGATTTTTTAGCATGTAATTAGAGAAAACTATCAAACCTACTAAACTGACGTTTTGCATTTATACTTATACATATCTAAAGTAGCAACACAAATTTTTGTAAGACATTTTATTAACAATTGCAGAAGTTATAAATATATCACGAAATAGCTGATAAACACGTTGATTGTCACAGTGAAAATGACTACATACATATGTATATTTCTTAAATTAAGTTTCCCATTTGCTACCATTTGCATATCTGTATCTATACGTATAATATAATTTTAATGCTATTTAAGCATTTGTTTTAGTTGATTAAACGTAAATCAAATAATTTTACTCGATTGTAAATTTCATTTGCAATATAAACCATAGAATTACATTTAAAATTTTTGCTATATTAGACGATTAAAGCCGTCCTTAGTATCGCAAGAATTAAGAACACTCATTCGCTACTATTTCTCATAAATCTGAAAGAAAATAATATTGTAATACGAACATTCTTATTTTCTCCTTATATTTTTTTCTTTGTTTTAAAGCTATTCTAAAGTTTTTTGAATCGGCTGCAGAAAATAATACATTCTTTATAGAATTATTAACGGAATACTCGGTAAACGGCAATAGCACGGTAAAAAGAAAGAAAAATACAGAGAGGAAAACTTGAAAATTAGAAAAGAGCGACGGTAGTTCAGCAACCTACAGACAAGGCAGTATGTACACGTACTCGACGAAGACACGAGGATTTCATAAATAATCGAAGCGTTGAAGCACGGCGGTGGTTTTCACATGAAACATTGATCGGCCGATGCGGACATTACAGTTTATAATGAAACAAGTGGATAGCGAATCGTTTTTACCCTCTCCTTTCTCAACGAAACTGTTCGTGTTTCAATAAATATCGCGATAAATAAATTCTTCTTCAGTGTAAATTTGTGATACGTTTAATGATTTACAAATTCAATAAAAATATCTATGCTGCATAAACAAATATATGATAATGATGATGATGATGATGATGCTTCTTTGCATAATATATATTAGTGTATTTATTGTGTATTTACAGGGTGTATTGGGTTGTTTTGAAAAAATATCAAAATATTACTTCCCCATTAAATTAGAACCTCTTATCGTTAGTATTTTCAACATTGTTCATTTGCTTGGCAATTATAAGTAAGACTGATTAAAGCCATTGAAAGATCAATATATTAATAACCAGTAATATAAATAAATAATTTCTATATTTTTCAAACTTCTTAGAAATACAAAATTAAAATATCATTTCAAATAGCTATTATTTATTTTAATTACAAATAAAATTTGCGAATGTGTACTAGTTATTCATACAGCATACAAATTATTACACTGCGAAATTCTTGAAAATTTTACTATGTTTCAATAATAATATTGTTAATCCTTTGCACCAAATTTTTGTGTCAAAAATACCTTTTTCTTACTTTTTTTCACGTATACAAATAGAAAATTGGCTTTAACCATTTGTAATAAAACATTTCTAGTCACTCTTTGTATAACATTTTTTTATTTTGTTATTTTTAGCTACACAATGTACTTCTGTATTTTGTGAAAAAACACTCAGAACATTCTATATGTATATGTGGGTATAAATATATCATATAAAATGTTTCGATAAGTTACGGTAACGAGTCGACACGGATCGAATGAAAAACTGTTCAATTTTCCATGAATTACAGGATATTTCGAAAACGTTTAATGTTTGACTTACACTGTTTTCCATTACCGAATGAGAAACGATCCGACGATGGGAATTGATTGCAATGGGTTCATACAATTTTGATGAAATCCTATGCCACAGAGGATTCCAGTTAAATTGTTTTGACAATGAATCTACCTTTATCGATATTTAATAAAGCAACGGACACACTTTCCTAGTGATGCGAAGAAGAGAAATCGATACTGCTGTTTCAGGCCGTTCTATTTTTGAGGATCGTCACCAGGAAACTGAGATTGATTAACACATAAAAAACGCGCAATTTTTGTACCATGAAAAATTAAAAACTATAAAGTATACTTCGATTTTCAATGATTTTTAGTTATGTTAAATAAATGATATCATTGCTAAAAGCAATGTAAAATAATATTTATATTATATAGATTTAAAGCTTGAACTTTACTTAAAATGATGATATAAGCGTTTCATTAATATTCTTATTAGGAAATGTCTGGTTAACAGTTACAGCAATCAATGACAGACTTCAGTACACAAAGTGATGACATAAAATTATTTCAAAATATCACTTGCGACACATCAATTTGAAACTTAAAGTTTGGTAAAAATCACTGCACAAATATTTTTCATTAATATTCTGAATACAAAATAATTGGTGGCCGGTTATAGTAAACAATGACTATTTTTATAACATAGAAAGTTCGACACGATTTAGTGATTTAATACTGTCAGAAAGAAGCGCATTTATTTATATTATACCAATCTGAAGCTCAACCCTTGAACACCGAAGTCTGGATCAATCGACACCTAAACTTATAAAACACTAAAGTTAAATGTATATTTTTTAAATGAAAGAGTTTCATATATTGGAAGAATAATTTTTCGGGCAAAAGTGTATTTAGAAATTGAAAATAATATGAATATAAAATTAAATTAAAATTGGGACTTTCTCTCTATGGTCCGCCCTCCGAGGGTTAAAGATTTTTAGATATTTTAACTGAAAACTAACAATATGAGCTTCTTATTAATGTCTTTAACTTAACTATCTTATCGTTAGTGTGTATTAAACGCAGTAATCAATAGGACTATTCTTTGACAACAAGGCAGTTTATATTAAAAATATTTATGTAATGCTTATGTTCTACTACTCTTCAGTAAATTTTAAGCTTCAGTTTGATATACCATAACTTAGGAATATGCGGAATATGTGGTTCGTTTTTTCGAAAAGCTGGTAAAAATCCATAATTTTATACGACCTTCATAAAAATCATTATTTTTATATTTTTGGAGTCACTAAGTTCAAATATGTTGTTAAAAATTTAAGATATAAATGGAGAATCAAATACCATTGATACAAACATTGTTTTTAACTTAATTTTTGTAAAAACTGTAGTTTTTTACTATTCGCCTATAACTATATATTACTAGAATATAAAATTTCATACGATGACCTCTGTTTTAAATCACATTTGTAATAAATGTAATAATTTAATTGTCGCGAATGGAATAATTGTTCTATGAGGGAAAGATCTTAATGATCGAACGTCTCGTTAATTTTCAGATATGATTTAATAAAGCGTAATAATAATATAGAAAATGAAAAAAGGAAGTACACTAAGTGCAATGGAAGCCATGCGAAGACACACTCGGCCTCGAACGTACCCCTCGACCCTTAGCCGCTTTAAGGTCGATTTATATTATCCGTTCAGACACGTAGCGTTTCCGTTCAGTTCGGTTCTGACAATTATTGCTTTGTCATATGTACCGTGATGGATCGGTTCAAACGCGTTCCGTTTCAGACATATGACGACCGACATTCTCGAAAAGGATAATTTCTGTTAATTAGGCCGGGTTGTTAAACAAAAATGCTTGGATGATTAATCTCATAAAAGGATTTATTGTACCTTTGTGAAAAATTGCGTAAAGAACATAACGGTAGGAAACAGAAGAATAAAAAAAAGGAGGTAATATACATGTGAAAACAAATGAACGTATTATATTAAATTATAAGAACATAATAAAAATAAAAACTAGGAAAATGTGTTGGCATTACTTAAAGTGAGGAATTAATATTTTCGGCAAACCCGCCAATATTACAACAATTTCACTGAATCGATGCGTAACTGAAACAATTGAGACGCAATCGAACGGACGCTATCGTTTGATACGCGTATATTTCAGCCAAGAACGTAAACTGATGATATATGTAAATACTACATTGCTTTTGTCGGAACCGAACTGATCGGAAACGCTTCGTATCTGAACGGATAATATAAATCGACCTTCATTATCCAGGCATTGTTAGACCTTCCACATAAGTTATTGTAATCAATTTTATTTCTTTCAAAAACTTTGTACATCACGTAGTTCAAATATAATAGTGTACATTTTATAGATAGTATAATAATAAATAACATGTTCAGTTATAGATATTGTTAAATGAAAAATGTTGTTTTATTGAATTTTACACACATGTACTTACGTTTCTTCGTTTAATTCTGATGAATCATTAGAAGAGTTGTTTGTGTTGTCTGAGGATATACTTACATGTACAGTGAGTTGCAATGAACTTGTCGCAGTGAAGTTGGCTCCAGATTTACTGACACATTCACGCCGCAGCGTCGGTGAACCGATCTCGCCATTGGCTCACCAACGCTGCGTGAATGCGTTAGTGAATTTGTAACCAACTTCACTGCGACAAGTTCAATGCAACTCAGTGTACATATACATACACACCTTATTTTTTTGTTACTGAGTCGCAGATGAAATATTTTAAATAAAAGAAGTCGCATTGATTGAGGGTGACTTTCGATGACTATCACAACTGTTTCTTTACCGTTATAATAACATGTACACTGAGTTGCATTGAACTTGTCGCAGTGGAGTTGGCTACAAATCGGCTCGCCAACGCTGCGTGAATGCGTTAGTGAATTTGTAGCCAACTTCACTGCGACAAGTTCAATGCAACTCAGTGTACATACAGTAACAGTTAACATCATGTTGAGAAAGAAAATACAAGACTTTATTTAAACATATTTTGCATCACTCGTATGCAAAGTTTATCTGTATACCATATACATTTTAATGGTAAAATATTATTGAAATATTGTAAATGATTTTTTGAAATTTAATCTTTCAGCTTGATACATTTGTCTCCTTTTATTTTGGTGCGTACTAATTGTAAGAAGCATGAAAATTCGTCAACTTTGACGATCTATATTTCAATAACCAATCACAATATTTTTAAATTTCAAGCGGAATTGAATACTGTAACATATATATATATAGTTCGTCGCGAAACACAATTTTCCAAATTTCGCGAACCGAACAAAATAATTCTCGATCCGATCCGAATATCGCTTACCCCTCGAACATCTATTCTTTCGAGAACCCGACCCACAGTGGTCCCTTTTCCCGAAAAGCTGGCCAAAATGCAATTTTCGAAGTATGCAACAACTCTTTGCTGTCATAGTACATTTATTATATGTTATATATGTATATTTGAAAAATTTGGAAAATTGTTTTTCGGGACGAACTTTATCAAACACGACTATGAAATTTAATTCACTTTGAGCTGATTAAAACAATTTCCAACCCGATCTGACTGAGTAAGAGTTGTACCCGAAATTGTTGAGTATAAATGATATTTTACAGTAGGTATACCTACTTTTATATCATGAAACAGTGACAAATGTATGCTGTTTCCAAATCGACCATTAAATGTATATCAAGTTGATACTAAAATATATAAGACTATTATTTAAATAAATGGAACAGTATTTTTATTTGATAAAAAAGGATTATACAAAGTTTATATTAATGTTAATAACCGCTATTTCATTTAATTGCTGACTGATTATGATGAATAATAAATTCATACGAATTGATAACACTCTCCAGAAAGTAACTATTGTATTGATTGGGTATTTGCAACCAAACATCTAACAACGTATACTCTTTTTAAAAAGTCTAAATTGCACTATATCACAATTGTTTCTATTTCTTTAGAATAATGTAACGATGTTTCTTGCACGCTAGCCAAACCTTGCAACATGCTGTGTGTGACAGATGCAGTTGACGCGAAATGTCCCATATAATATCGATTGCCACGGTATAGCAGCGTACGTGAACAAAACGAAACCATAAATTTGCTTTCCAACTGGTATTTGATGTGTCACCCAAAAGAAGGTTGTACTTACCCTTTCATTCTTAGTCGTTCGATTGTCCACATCCAATGATCCTAATTCTAATGATACAATTCTAAGGTACATAAATAAAACTATTTTAACGAAATATTTCAATGAATTTCGGAAAATATTCTTAAAATACTACAAATTTTTACGGAATTTCTACTCTGTTTTATGGAATAGATTTAGTTTTCCTGAAATTATAATGTATTTTGTTAAACTCATTTTTTTCATGATAGTGTGTCACAATGTTAAAATCTTATATTAATTAATACAATTATTATTAAAAATATCTCTTGTTTAATCAGCACCAAGCAGCTGGTAAAATGTACATATGTAAATACGGGAAATTATTGCTGCTGTTATTATTATTCTTATTATACGTCAGAAATTACTATTGCATAATAGTATAAGTAGTAATAATAATAATAATAATGGCTATTAATAATGTCAATTAATTTATCAACAATTCATCAATGATTATATTTTCTTTGAAGAAAATATAATTCTCATTCATTTTTTGGCTGAAAAGTGGCAAAATATCTTGATGAAAACTATTCCCTGATTCAGGAAATATTATATTAAACATAATTATTGACTTATAGGTAAAGAATAAAGATCTTCTAAACAATGAAAACTTTTGCATATTTAATAAGAGAAAAGAGAAAAATAATTTTGTACAGCGTTAAATAACTTATGGTGTGATATTTATGCACAAAATGCAAAATTATTTCTATTGGTGTTATAGCGGACAGTTTACGAAACATGGAACAATATCTGGACCCTATGATCGTTTACTTTTAGTAGCTCTTCAACCTCAAAATAGCCAGTATCCCCAGCTACATTTGACAAGCAAACGAATTTGATTAGCAAATCTCATAGGTCACGGGTAGCCCCTTTTCAAATAGCATTAATCTAACTGGCCGAATCGCAGTCCACTGTCCATCGTTTTCACGTTAACGCGTGCATAATTTTCCTTTAATCTTATTAAAATTTCGTATAAACTGAATTTGAGATATAGATTGCATTATATTTAATAATTCACTACAAATGTTTAAAATATTTTATCTTATATTGCTTGTCAATACCATTATTAACATTTATAGGAGATATACCTTCTGCAAAAAAGCTATACGTTATATTTTTTACAAGCAAAAAATAACATTTAGTGCAACTTCAACTATATAAACTTTATAAAAAATTTAACTTTGTTAAATATCACTCGCAAGTATCTATTCCTGGATCATTTTTTGATCCAAATATGTCCAACTCCTGTGACATTCAAGGATAGGTACTATCAACGATGTAATGAGATATTCTTGAAGTGATTTAGATTCGTTTTAAGGAAGGGAAAAAAGTTTCTTTGAGAATTTTACCGTATCATCTTGACGTACGATCCTTGATCCTTCAATCAGTGTCACGTGTCGCTTTTAACGTTGCAGGGTGACTTATTCGGGGGCTTGAACAGCGGTCTACAAGACGGCTTACTTTCGAGGGCAGAAGCTTTGGCTGCGGATTTAGGAAAACACAACGCAGGCACCCCAATGCCTTTGAAGCACGACCCTGTTTCCGTTTATCACCATGGAGCCCACATGGCAGCCCCGCATCCAAATAACCGGCCACATCATCAGGTACATTCACACCTCTTTGTGAGTCTACATTTTTATCATACTAGTCTCATATTAATGTTTTCTATAAATCCGCGTTATTGTTAAAAGATAAATGGTTTCGTGGTCACAATGCCCCGAGTTGAGTATATTTCAAATGAAAATGATTGAAAATAATTATTATTGTAATAGTTCTGTCCAAGTACGATAAGTGATTAATACAAGTGTATTGAAAATATTTATTTGAAATACGGTACCTGAAGTTATTAATTGAAGCAATTAATTATAGCAATTGAAATCACTTTATGGAAATAATATTCAAGCGTCTACAGAAAAATCCATAGGATAAACTACACAATGACTGGCACTTTAAGTTAAAACTCTATTTAAAAAGGTCAGATATATTACACATTTAGTAAATATGTATTTCACATTAAAAACGTAAAAGAATGATTTCAATTATAAAATATGTTATAGATTAAAAGGACAAAAAATTAGATCAAATATTTATCGTTGGTACATTTAATATGGTGATTAAAATTGTGTATATCAATAGTTGTTATGTAATAATTTTATATTAATTTGATAAAGTACAAAATCCTTAACATTTTTAACAAGATTATCAACTGAAAACCAAGCTCTTGAACTTATAAGTATGTAATATTTAACATCTAAGTAAAATAAGTATGAATCATTGCTAAATTTGAGAATATTAATATAATAATTAATATAATGTTAAAAATTAACATTAGTGTTTTGCTACGCATGTCTATTGATATGCATATAGGATCAGTTAAATTAGTAGCAAAATAATAATATATGGTTGTATATTTTATTTTAGGCAAATACTTGCACACACATACACACACACACTCGAATGAATTACGATAGGGGATAAATTACCTCAGATGCATAACAATTTTATTAAAACTTAATGTTGCTACCAACAACGAAATTTATCGATGAAACAATTATCGCAATAAAGTGTGTACCTACGCCAAAACACAGCTTCAAAATATATGTATAAAATACAATATTCGAATGTGATTATAACACGGAACGAATTTCAACGAACCGGTGAAACCACTGATAATAATTCATTATGCTTGGCAATTAATTATGATCTATGATTAATTTCAATTAAAAAATTCAATTGTCTGCCGATTCTTTATTAATGTCGCTGATGATATGCAAGCAACAGATTTTAGTTTTGAACTAAAATGATCGAATTTAATATTTGATATTATCAATAATAAATAAATTTATAAAATATCTATATTTTGCTTTTACGTTTAACATTCGTTAACGAAAGAAATTTTTATAATTATTGAAGAGGACAATGGACAGCGAATAAAGATCATAAATATAACATTTATTGAATAATACAAAAATCCGTACGCCGCAATCACGCAGTTGTTTGCACACCCTGTAACGGACATCTTCCTAATAGTGATGGGCGATACAGTATCAATATTTAACATGACATATGTATGTACATATACATATACAGTATTGCTATCGTCCCGTTTCGAGAACAAAGTTAAGCCGCATAGCATACCTGCTCCGTAATAAGCAACTGTTCGGTCCTGAGCAAATTGCTTATTTCGAGGCAATACTGTATAGTTCATTCAACGTAAACAACAATTTGACGTCATTGTTTAGTTCTGGCGGCTGCAACTGTTGACTATTATATATTGTATAAAATGTATGCAATTAAATAATCCTCGTAATGGATGCACGTCCAAAAAAATTAAAATATTAAATATAATAATATGTTTATCATATATATGTATAAAACAAACATTTGAATAAATAGTCTATTTTTTACTGAACTTCACTTCTAATTTAATTGTACGTATTGATATCAATAAGATCGATACTTTATTCTCAATTTATGTATATCGATACCAAATATCGATGTGATTCAGAAATATGCCCATCACTACTTTCTAACAGACGTGAAAAAGTAAAAGAACGCAGCTCGCCTGAGACAGTTCAGATTCGTAAAATGCAATGGTAGAACCACGCTCCTAACAATAATTAAAAAAAATAATAATTTATATAAAGTAATTACTAGCTATTGTTTTGAAATAAAAATGCTTATACTGATGGTCACATCAGGAATTGCAAATTATTATAAATAAGTTTTCCAACTGGAATGATGCAACAATAAAATACTATATTTTGTTATAGTAAACAAAAAAAAATATATGAAACTTTAAAATTATAGATGTAATCGTATTTGACTTTAAAACTACGTAGTGTTATAGAGGGTTAAAAGATCGGTCAATAACAATATGTTAGATTGCAATTAAATTCATTCACAATTTGTCGCATATCTTTTCGGTTTTTTTGACATTTTTATTATTGATAATTCAAACAATCTGAAGCGGATGAGTAGATGATAGGATAACAATGGGGTGAAGTCAGCAGTGTGCAGTGACCTCGAATGATCTTCTTGAACGTAGGGGCGTATCTCGTATATGTATTATTTCGCCAGTGGGACGATTCGTAACGCAACATACGGGGTGGAACGCAATCAATTTTGTCAGAATTTTATTTTCGACTTGTCGATTCTGTTTTACGTACACTAGTAAAATTGCGCGATATATAAAAATACTTAATAATGATTATCTTTTTAACCGACTTCGAAAAGGAGGAGGTTACTCAATTCGATCAGTATATATACTTTTTTACCATTTCTTTTAAATAAAATATTTTATTTTCCATATTCTTTTTTTCTTACAGAGGACTTCGTTACAGAAATAACAGCTAGAAAGTAATTTTTCCATTTCAAAAATGGTACTTTAGTATCTCTGATAAATCACATTTTAATCGTTCACTTTTGCTAAAGATTGATTGCAGATTGATGATACTTCGTTAATACTGAACAACCTAATATTCAAAGAAACATTAAAGAACTCATCAATAAGACATCAAATAAAGAAGCAGTTTCATTGATCTGGATGAGAATCGGTCGACTATTAGTCGCGAGTGTATTCAGTGACCATGAAGTGGGTGTATAGATCCCAGTTCTGGCTTCCCGCAGTGCGGTGATACGAGCACCCTTCTCCTGTTTTACAGTTCTCCTTCTCTCTCGTACCTATGAATCCCCCGTACAGATGGTCAAACAGCAAGTGTCCCATAAAGTCTGTTTTTATATGCGAGGTTGACGAATTCAATAACAGTGCAGTGGTGTCCCACCGGCTTGCTTAACGCGCAACATATTACGTTCACGAACGCATGTAACGAGTTTTGTATCATTGGCAGAAAACGAAGGGTGCGCAGGTTAGAGTAAAGGAGAAAAATCGTAAGCGTGCAATAGAGTAAGAGAGATATACAGAGACGAAGAAGAATGAAGAGAGAGAGAGGAATCGACTAACCCTACCGTCGTGTCAGCGTAATGATGAAATATTGCGGGGGTCTCTAGAGCCCTACCTTGCACGCCCCTGGGCAAGCTCCTCGCTCATCCTATATTTGCTACCATCCTTCTTCAACCCTGTACCTTCTTCCTCTTTCCTACTGCTACCTATCCGCCACCCACCCTCCTGCATTTCTGATGTAACTATGCTATTCCAGAGCACCCCTGGACCGAAACCGTACCATCCAGTTAGCTCTTGCTATACTGCATATTCTCGTGAGAATAAATGTTGCGTGTACCAACCTATTCGTACGCATACGCGTCACGCCCTATCTACTTATCGCAAATGTCCTGTAGGCGCATGATCCTGCACGAGTTGTACTACATTTTCCGTTTTTCGCCGATTTATATGCAGGATCCTTCTTATTTATATTTTACGATCTTTTCGAGTTCAGAATTAGAAGTGCGTTAGGAAATCGTGGACTTGTAATGTTAATACGGATGTTTTGAGATTGTAAGGAATGTTAGAGTAAAAGTATGAGTAATTCCAAAAAGCAGTTTTTTATTTTTTTTCGTTTCAATGAATTTTTGTTAAATATTTATTACGATTTTGTACGATATTACAGTAGTGGATAAAAGTTTAAGACGGCTACGGCGGTATTTTTTAATGTACATAGTAGGCATTATTCTTATGAACGGTCTAGCACAATTTTGATTTGATCACATTATAATCTAGATTACCCATTAAATTCGCAATCTTTAATTTCATGATATCTAGAATTATTTGTTAACATTTAACAGATAGGTAATCATATTTGTTTTAAACACTTTTCGAAGTACTAATTTGTGATCACGTTACATGAAAGAGGTACTGCAAATGCTGTTAAGTATTTTAGTGGACATGTAATTCGTATTATCAATGTATCGAACAGAGACTACTAAAATGCGTTAACACTTTCATATTATACACGTCATCCATCAAAGTTACAAAACTAATGAAACTATTTTTAAGTTATTGTAATACCAAATTGGTTGCAATAAAAATAACTAAAAAATCGGAACATTGGTATTTACTTTGCACACAGGTTCAAATAAAGAGTATTTGTATTATAATTATCCACTATTAACATTTATTTTTATCTATTTCGTACATTACTAATAATTAGAAAATATTCTTAGCGCTGAATTTATTGTAAATATCAAGAAAATGAGACACTAGAAATTGTACGATGTTATACCACTCAGTTTTGTGTAAAACTAAATAAAAATATACGATAAAAATAGACATAATCAAGAAAATTAAGATTTCCAAAAAATTGATTTGATATTTCTTGTAATAGAGATTGATTAATTATTCAATCATTCTCTGCTGAATAACTGACAAAATTTTGTTTCTTTCATAATGTAACTAAAAGTCTTTGAATTTTAAAGAGTTGAAACCTTTTAACTTGACTTAACTTACGTTAGTTAGCTAAATTTAGGAGTTCAAAATGTTTTGAATTACAGATATTTCAAAATTAATGATTCCTGAGATGTGTCACTTTTTTTAGCATACCAATAACATGGAACAGTTACAAAGCGCTGATTTCTCAGAGATAAAAATTCTCTGAATAAAATGAACGTATAAAAGGTTTCTAATACCTAAAGTTTGTTAAAAAAATATAATTTCGTATAAGTTCGTTTGTTAGTTTAGAATTACTTAAAAAGGGCTATTTTATTTTGTATAAAAGATTTACAATAAAATTTGTAAAAAGAGAAGTTTCGTTAATTTTGCGGTACCTAAACTACATGTTTGTTTATATTTGACGAAGAGAAAAAATTATAATATGGTCACTGGAATATCTTTAAGAGAGAGAGAGAGAGAGAGAGAGAGGAAGGGAGGAAAGAGAAAGAAGTATAGGAGTGCTAGCTAGCGTTCCGTCGCGTCGCGTCGCGTCGGTTTCTAGGAGGAAAAATACGAAGAGAGATCATAAATAATTTGTAAGGGGTCGTGCACACTGTATTCGCGACAGCGACCACGGCATGTGCTGCATAATTGTGCGTGTTAGTTTGTACACGTTTCCTCTTCACCTTTGCATCCTTGTCCCACCACTTTGCACACTACTCGTTTCATTAATTTCTTTCTTTTCACAACGCTAACAAGTACAATTATATGTATAAACTTGTTATAAAGTAATCTATTCTCGATCGATTCTATTGATAATGTTTAATAAGCATTTACTAATTTTATACACTTATTTAAACAAATATCTGGTTGCTTTATGTTAAATAGTTAATTTTGAAATTATGTCATGTTAATTTGAATTTCATCAAAATTCTTAACACAATATGGTCAATTATTAGTTATAACAAATAATTGTCAATTTATAGACAAAGAAGTTTGGATTTCTTATATTTACCATGTTTTATGCAAACAACTCATCTTTATAATCTTTCATTTTTTTTTTCTAGATAAAGGAAGTTTATCAATGAAATGTCAATCTTGAAATTTTGATAAATTGTCTGATGACGCTGAGATTGTTGTAATACTCTGTGTAATTTTTTCAGACGCATTGAAAAATATTTGTATTAAATATTCTATTAAAGTGACTAGCGATAAGAGATGTAAATGATCAATAACTCAATAACTAATTTTTCTTATTGATTATTGTTTGATTTACTTTTTATATTCTTGCCTAGTTCAAAATTAAACCCGATTATATTACTTCCTGTAAGTATTTAATCAACAGGACTATCAACCTTAACACAAACTAATATTTAAATATAATAGGTGTGTTAGTCAATAATCTACTATCTGGTTAAACTTCGTTTTGGAGTACCATTTTTGTTTTGAACTGTTTTTGCATTATCTGATAATATTCACACGAAATGTAGGGTGGGGAAAAAAGTCGCAAAACAATTAGAAAAATTCTTAATTCCTTTAAATTTTATTTTTTCCCTTTTCTTGCTTCGCAGAACAACGTATAGCATTATCCCTTCGTATGCTATGCCGGAGTCCACTGGTGACTCGTCGGTTGAGAGTAATCACGCACACAATGATGGAACTGTGGCGTGCGTAGCCAAGTGACGATCGGCGACGAATATCCCACCACAAAACTAAAACATACAATGCAAAAGCAAACGGCGCAAACTTCTCAGTTCCATAACCAGATAGAATCACTATAGTTTTTCTGACAATTCAGAAGATTTTCATTTTCCCGTGATCCACAACGAAAATCCTAATGTAATATAAAATTAATCATTTTGTAATATTATATTGATGAAATTCTCGACCTCGGGCGATCGTTTGTTTGGTACAAGTCAGTGCGGTTCTCGAGCATTCTCGAGCGACCGCTAACATGTATTAGTGAAAAATCGGCGTGAGTCAAAAGTGATTCCGGCACAGGCCTAGAAATCGCAGTAGTCGGAGAATTATACAACGTACCAAAAGTTGTTATATTTTATTTTGCAAATCATCACTCAATGATACTGATTCAAAAAGCTTATCGTCGTCATTTTAATGTGCGAAATTTGTCTAACACCTCACGTTTCTGCAATGTTTTTAACAACATGGTGGGGTATGTGACCTTCCATGTTCCGGAATTTAGAGGGTGGATTTTGCACATTTAAGTGACGACGAAATAAGCTTTCTGAATCAGTGTCAGTGAGCGATGATTTTCAAAATAAAATTTAACCATTTTGGTACGTTGAATAACGCTGTATGTTTCTATAATAAATTTCCCAGATATACTTTAAAGTTTTTGCAAAGCAAAAGAGGTTCCATTCGTTTTGCGACTTTTTCCCCACCCTGTATAATGATTTTGAGTGTTGGAATCAATTGATTCAAAAGTTATGCGTTGTTTTAGAGTTTGCTACTTTTGGTGTATTGTATGGCCAACTTATTCTTTCCAGGACTCTTTTGTTTGACTTATACATACATACTTACTTGCTATGTTGTTCATATGTAATTGAATAGTGTCTCATTAAGGTGATAGTTTTTGTTGGTATTATGAATTTTAATATTATGATTATAATTGTTGACATTACTGACTGAACAGTTCTTTATGAGTATTCAAAGTGTCTATTGTATCTTCTTATGTCTTCTTTTATCATTTTGTGCCTAGATAATCTAATTTAACCTACCCAATGGATTCCGACACTCGAAACTGTTATATTCCGTTTTTATTTATCCAATATTATTAAATTATGCGGAAAAGATATAAAAAAAGATGGTTCAGCCCACCATGTTTTTAATAGTTGAAAAAATGAAATTTTAATTTATAATATACTGCCTTGTTGTTTTTCATTTGCTAAACAGTAATGTACAACATGTATTGTACAACATTACATATAAATTAAATTGGAAATTTGGTTTCATTAAAACTATGTGCCACATTTAACATACCAAAACAATATTAATTATTCACTGGTACACCTAATAACTTTCTAATATCTAATAAACTTCTCAGTCATCGTCGATGATTCATAACCCAATTTATCCATTTTGCTGTTGCAGATGAGCCATCCAGGTATGGAAAGTCTGGACATGTTGGACCCAGCCAATTCAATGACTACGTTAACGCCAATGTCAGAAAACACCGGCGGTGGTCCTGGCCATCACGCCGGTATCCATGGTCCTTCGGTGTACGGAGGCATGAACGGAATGATGAGTCATCATCACCATCACGGTAACCTAGGCGGTGGAGGTGGTAGCGTACCACATCCGGCTCACCATCATCCCGCAATGGCAGCGGCCGCAGCCGCGGCTGCAGCTGCAGGCTTGCATCCGGACGCGGACACGGATCCACGAGAATTGGAAGCGTTTGCGGAGAGGTTCAAACAGAGACGCATCAAGCTCGGTGTGACGCAAGCCGACGTCGGTAAGGCATTGGCGAATTTAAAGTTACCTGGCGTCGGGGCGCTCTCCCAATCAACGATATGTCGGTTTGAGTCGTTGACGTTATCCCATAACAACATGATCGCCCTGAAGCCGATCCTGCAAGCGTGGCTGGAGGAGGCAGAGGCTCAGGCGAAGAACAAGAGGCGAGATCCCGACGCTCCGTCGGTATTACCAGCTGGTGAAAAGAAAAGAAAGAGAACCAGCATAGCAGCACCCGAGAAACGATCACTGGAGGCGTATTTCGCCGTTCAACCGCGGCCATCTGGCGAAAAGATAGCCGCGATCGCGGAGAAACTCGACCTGAAAAAGAACGTTGTCAGGGTCTGGTTCTGTAACCAACGACAAAAGCAGAAGCGCATGAAATTCGCGGCTCAACATTGACCCGAGGGTGGCTTGTGACAGCAAAACTGACCGTATCAGCTGCCCAGTCTCGAGCCCAAACCAGAACCCTTGACCGAGTTTCAGGGATGGCCGTAAAAAGAAACGAGATATAAGTGGATATAAGGAGGACAGGCCATTGCTGCAAGGAATTAAACCGTCAGTTCAACTGAAATATCTACGTTGGACAGTTGTACAGTTACTGTACTGATGGAGTTCGCTAAGGATTCTCGGTTTCAAGTGGATCGAATAATATAGCTCGATACTGTGGCAACAGAAATGACAATAGTCAGACTGTCACAGGCTTAATATGAATATTTTGTGGTTATTGCGTACGCGCGATGTTCTCGACGCGTCTTCTAAGGAATTTTCAATTGACTCATCGATTCGTGAGTCTGCTCCTCTGAACCTTGCTATTCATTTGTAAGTAATCATTTAATAATAATTTTCAATAATTTTTAACAATTTTTAATTATTCGCGACGCTTTCCTGGTTTTAGTTTACACAACACACTCAATGATTGAACAATTTATTATTCAGATAATGATCACAATTTCATTAGATAATGATTCGCGTAATTTACTTTATATTGAAAGTATATTTTATTCAGGTAATATATAAGATTATCTCAGCAATTTGAACGAGCCTTTGAATTGATTATTACTCTATTTCTTTTTTTCTTTTTTTATATGAACTTCTGAAGTGATCTATTATTATTATGAAATTTACTAGTTTTTGTATACGTTAAGAATTTCTGTTGTATGTTAATACGAGAAATAAAATAATAAAACATTTAAAGTAAACGAGACTGAGACTACGCGTTATGAACTGGAAGCTGCGGTACATGTTGCATAAGAATATCATATAAAATGACATAAAAAAGCTCTTACGGAAAGCCTAGATCAAATCATCTGCAAAGTGAGATAGAATTTGTGAAGCATATCAGCTACGATCGCGATAAAACAGTTTACGAGCGTATCCACTCTCAAACCAACTCGTATCGACTGGAAATCGTCGTTGATGCTGATTTCATGACCACAGACTTTGTCAAAGCACTACTAAATTTAGTGTATACACCTGCAAATTTCGCTTTATAAATGTTAATTTTCAAATTAAATTAAATTAAAGAAATCTGGAAGTTATCAGTTATATATATCATATAAAATTTATTTAATTTATTAAGCGAATTCAGTCAATTCCTATTAAAAAAAGAGAAAAAAAATCAAAAGACGCACACAGAAAATTGTGAACATGTTCTGAAACTTTTAAAATCGTTAAGATACAAAAATTGTTTAAATGTATAAAAGTTGTTAAAACCGAATGGTAGTTTTGAAAGAACTGCATCAAAAGCCCAGGAAACTAAAATTAAATAAATTACATATTTCTTCTTGATGATAAATTAAAAGGATGGAGGTGAGTCTCGTGAATAAAGAAGAGTCAGTTGAAACGTACATAGCCAAATAATCGTCAATGCGTCTTGGAAAGTACAATTCGAAACATAAAATATAAAAGTACGTATTGTTATAAAATCGACGCGCCAGTAACGTCGCGCCGAAGAAATAAGTGATATTAATCCTAACAAAGACACATGATACAGTGTAAAAAGTGAGAAACTAGAGAAAAAGAGAGAGAAAAATGTATGAGTGCGAGAAGAGTAAAAGTTATACAATGAAATATTCAATACTGGAACGAATTCTTTTAAATTATTTTATTACAGATTTACATCGTTTCGTTGTTCTTCTTAATTTCAAAAGAAAAAAAACAACGGTTTAAGGAAACCAAACTTTAGTAAATATTTTACAGAGAAATATTATATTAAATACAGTTACTTGTAGAAATTAAAAAAATTTTTACTGATAAAGTTATTAAAATTCTTAACAATAATTTGCGTATTTCTACGAAACTGCAAATTACTAAAGTTTCTGGAATTATTTATTACTAATATTTATTAAATAACGATCGATCCAGTGGTGTATATAGATTAGCGAAATGCGCAAGATGAGGGTGAAAGGAATGAAGAAAGTAGAGGGTGAGAAACCAAGACAAAAAGAAATATTAAGAGGACGTGTTACGTAGTGATATTGGACAATCAGTGAAAAGACTGTACCATATCATATTGAAGCAATATTGTAGTTATTAGTCAATGAATTAATTAACTTTATTTGTATTTCCCGTGACTAATCGCGCGTTCCCTGTACCTATGCCAGAAAGTTTCCTTGTGGCAAATGAAAATAAAAAATACGACAACATCATCACGAAACGAACCAATATCAAACGAAATATTTTCAACGAATGACATGATTAAAATTATAAAATGAAAACTTCTTCGTGATTGATTTAGTAACATTGGGAGCGTGATTGGTCGATCAACAATCACCAAGAAATTGTTCTCTCGATTATTGATAAACTACTCGTTGTATTTCACGACCAAACGCGATTTATTTTTGTTTCCTTAAGATTTCGTTGGCAACGAAATCCGAGAAACGAGATCCTCGTCTGATTGTGCACGCAATTAGCTGATCACGTATTCGACCACAGGAACCAGATTGAAATAAAAATGATATTTGATGATACGTGATCATGCTTGAATCCATCAGCGTGCACCCAGCAATACCGCGAGGATATTATTCGGTAAAAAACGAAGAATTATATTACGATACATCGCTGTAATAGTTAAAAACTAAGCGAACAGTTGGTAATCGTTTTTAAATTGTATATATACATAAGAGAATAGGTATTTTCTAGAAAAATAATAGTCTATTGTCATTCTATTAGCTAACGGACAAAAAAAAGGTTCTAGTGCAATATAGAATTTAATAACATTCATTATTATTTTGTTGGTTATCAATCGTTATTTTGCCTCCGTCTAGCTCGATGGAATCAAAATTGTCGCTCCTATCAGACATCTCAGATGTGTATGCATATTTGAAATAGTGATGGAGATTGGGTCAGTATTGTGATATGTTGTAATATTGTACATACAAATAAATTCATTCAGAACGCGGCATACCGTTTTAATCTGTTTGCTATTAAGGGCGACCACGATCGCTTGCCGTGAGTACCTACTATGAATAACTATACTGCCCTTCTTATAATTAATTAAAATGTCTTTATCTATCATTTTACATTTTTTCAAATATGTTGAGGTATTTAAAGTTTGGTATACATTTGATTCTTTAAGTAAATTTGGAATGACCTATGTATCCTTTGCAAGAAATTAAAAATAGTTTACATAATTTATTTGTTTAATTGCTTTTCAGATAGTTTTATCATTTTTTTCTGGATATTTCGAAATGATAGATCGATTAGGCTAACAATAAGAGGGGTAGTACAGAAGATTGTACAGGGTGATCCTCTCGCTAGGGGACACAAAGGAACACTGGCGACAATGGACCCCTTGACCGCACCATAAAGAGGTCCGTATTGTCACGTGCCAGCGGGGACCTACCCGGGCCGAGACGACTCTGTGTGTCTTCATGGTGCGGTCAAGGGATTCATTGTCGCCAGTTCCTTTATGTCCCCTAGCGAGAGGATCACCCTGTATGTAGTCATCTAATGTAAAGCGTTTACATTTCCAAGTAACATCATTACTTTTTTTATTTATCATTAAAATAATAATTCAACATAGTAACATTTACAATAAAAAATGCCTCTTAGCAAATAAAATTTAATAAATGCAATTACTTTATTTTACATTATACAAGGTGTCCCGGAATTCGCGTAACTCCCGGAAATGGGGGGTTGCTGGGGTGATTCTGAACAACTTTTTCCTATACCAAAATCAATTCGACTTATTCATTCTACATGAATGATTCATTATTTTATTCGTTGTTCATGAACAACCAATAATTCCACATTGTTCTTAATTTAAGACGATGTAACATTTATCGCACGCTTTTCTTGATACTCATTCTATGTATGCCAATGCGTTTCTTCACGACCACGAGCGAAATCCAACGTCCACGTGGTTTTCGTTAATAACTCAAAAACGAAGCTTTAACCAACATTTTGGTAAAGGAAAAGATTGTTGAGAATCACCCTAGTTGACAACCCCCCATTTACGAGAGTTACACGAGTTTCGGGACACCCTGTATATTAAATTAGATAATTTAACGGTTCAATAATGCAGTTTTAAGTGTCTGTAACAAATGTTTTTGATTATTGTTTCCTATAATAAATAAATATTTTTCGATATCATCTACCGTCATGGCTGTAATCAACTGCCAATAAATTTATCATTGCTTGATATAATTTTTAAATATGAAATCATTATAATGTCTTAAAATATTTTTTTATGTTTGTTTATTATGTTCAGAATGTGGTAGCATTAAAATTATTATACATAATTAGGAAACAGTTAAAAGAAATGCAAACATTACGTACAATTCTAACAAGGAAGGTTTTTGAGATGTCCGCCTCCGATTGTTTTAATTTTTGAATATGTTTTAAAGGACCGAAAAATAAGGTATACGTGTATTTGTTATTTTGGCCCGTTTTCAAATTTAGGGGGTAAACGACCCCCTAAAGTTTCGGCTACAATAGGCTATCTCGAAAACTATCATAGATAGAAGAAAACTTTTTAAGGAAGAGTTTCATGGTTTTTTATAAGCATATAACAGCTGGCCATAAATTTTGTAAAAAATAATTTGTTTATAACATTATTTCAAAAGTAATCACAATTTACATAATAACAAAAAAAGAACATAAATTTTTTTCTGAACCAATGGTGTATTATATACTATGTTTGCCTCTTACATTTTTGCATATTTTAATATTATACAATATGCATCGCGTACATACGCCGCGCCGGGTCGCGGCCATACCAAATATGGATGCACGGTTAATACACATTACGATATCTGGCGTTTACCATGTATACTAGACATTAGTAAAGTTATTTATAGCTTACAATATTAATAAAGGTTACAGTAGTACCTATGTATTAATATGCGATAAAGATGGTAAGGAATATAATAAATGTAAATTAATTTCTGGTATTAGTAACATGATTGGTGCAATTATATTTCAAGTGTATGTTAGGTATGTGTATGTGGTATAAATTTATAATCTGAATCTTTTATAAGATGCATGCAGTTTACAAAATGATTCACTTAATATTTATATTTGTCGCAGAAGTGATATTCATGAAAAAAAATGTTTTAAACAAAATGCTTTCTTACACCAAGAGCATCTAACTATCGATGTTTCATCACGTTCATCGGATTGATAATCATTTTTAATCACCGTATTAGAAAATCAGTGCTGTGATCACGTTGAACGCTCGGATTTGACTAAAGAACTAACCAACTGTCGAGGTATAAGTAGCAAAGCTTCGGAAAATATAACACATGGCTTGATAAATTGTTATTGTTAAGCGTACAAAAATATCAAGTGACTCGTGCATGAGTGGTAGAACTTTTCAAGAAAGTGCACAGTGCATGAATGATGGTTTTAAGAACTACATACATATATACACGTATGATTAATTGTCCACTGTTTGTTAAGTGCGTAATATGTAAGTATCACTTCTCTATCCATTCACTGATTCTGTTTCATGGCGTTAATATCGATTTAGAGTCTTATGATATGACTCATGCTCGGCCGACAGAACTTCCTTGGTCATCTGATACATAGATTGTAGTGTGATAAAAACAAAAGAAAGAAATAAATAAAATGTAGCTGATCATATACATGTTGTTTGCGAGAGAAAATCGTTGCAAGAAAGATACATATTGACCGTACGTCATATACATATGTATGTATAGTATGACCGCGAACCGGTGTATGTGCGCGGTGCGTATTGTATAATATTAAAATATGCAAAAATGTAAAAGGCAAACATAGTATATAATACACCAATGGTTCAGAAAAAAATGTATGTTCCTTTTTGTTATTATGTAAATTGTGATTACTTTTGAAATAATGTTATAAACAAATTATTTTTTACAAAATTTATGGCCAGCTGTTATATGCTCATAAAAAACTAGGAAACTTTTCCTTAAAAAGTTTTCTTCTATCTATGATAGTTTTCGAGATAGCCTATTATAGCCGAAACTTTAGGGGGTCGTTCACCCCCTAAATTTGAACACGGTTCAAAATAACAAATACACGTATACCTTATTTTTCGGTCCTTTAAAACATATGCAAAAATCAAAACAATCGGAGGCGGACACCTCAAAAACCTTCCTTGTAAGTGGAAGATAGGTAAATGCGAAATGTATGTATATCACGTATATAATTATTTTATTACTTTAACGATAATTTCAAGAATTAAAGTGTTAAAAAATTCCAAAGGAGAGATTAGAATTAACGACGTTATCTGAGGCTAATACTTACTTTTTTTTCATAGAAAATAATACCTAATTGAAAAATAGTTATATATCAATTACATTTTTAAGCATTGCCAAAAATATGGTGATAACTTAAGGCCTACTTAGATTACCTGCAACTTAACACATTACTGTCTCAATATCCATCACTGATTTACATCATCGTCTAACTCCTGTTCGAAACACTTTTCTTTCATCGATCAAAGATTATTTTGATGATCTAATGATGGTCGCGTGTTATCAATAACAGAAATCCTGCACAATGTGCAAATTAGTTGAAAAAAGAATCAATCTATCGTGATCCTCGGAAATATGTGTATTTTGACCCTCGGACGATAGAATACCGACAATGAAACAGTGACACCATAAATATAATTTTAATTTCTTCAATTTATTAAAATCTATCATTCAATAATTTGAATGTCTAATGTTAATCGAAGTAGGTACTGTTTTTATAGGCCTGGCTCCATCGTTCGAGGGTTAATTTCCACGAATAGCATTTCGAAATAGCGAATGATCGTAACTATTTTCATTAAATTAAATTATTGATTTGTCTGTTTTCTTTGAAAATTACAGTGTCTATTGTAATGCACGATTACTGTGATGCTTTGAAGTCACTTTCAATATTATTTATTTAGTTTCGAGAATGAATAAGTATGTGGAAGATCAGATTGGTAACTGAAGCAATTTATGCTTTTTTCAAAATGTCACGATGACATGTCATTGACTCTTTAGCCATTTGATGGGACAACCACAGAATGTGATACCGATAAATCTGTTGTTTCGATCAAGAAATTCATATATGTACGTGTTTGTGTCTCATTAAACGTTCAGCATCAAATACACACATCGTGTTGTAAATTTATAATATTGCATAGCATGCTCGGTTTTTTTTCATTAAGGGAATATGTACATACAGCTAGAAATGGCAAAATGTTTTACATATTTTTTAACGCATTAAACGTGTTTTTTTTTAACCGTATTTTTAAAACATCTTGAAAATGACTAATTTAGAAAAAAAGTTCTTCGCATAGAATCTTTTATCTTAATGCCTATTTTTTGTTAAGCCAAAGAGCAGATGTTTTTTGCGGAAAATTGTTTCATTTCATTGTTAAAAATCAATTTTAAAATGTGACCTAATCTATGAAAATCTATGTTCGTTTCGTTTTAGATAAACTCTATTATGCGTATTTTTTGTTACAGTTTTATGTAGATTTTTGTAAATATGGTTTAATATGCGTATTTATTAATAGACTAAAAAAGAGATAAAAACATGTTTTACTTTTGTCTTAACAAATTCATAGGTGTCGATCTCTTCTTGGACTTTCGAGGTGAATATGTATAGATATGTCCCTCTATACATAATGTATGATTGATGATTTGTAGTGTCGTACAGTTCAAAACTGTTGAAGTATGATTAAATCGTTTTTGTTTTTCATTTCTCTTGTTGTTTTGTATCTTGAAATGCTCATCTAACGAACAAGTTATCGGAATCGTACAATACAATTTGCTTGTAATAATCATTAAAAAGTGTCTTTCTCTCCCCATGATACGATGCGACGTAATGCCACAAAATTGGTTAAAAAATTTCTTCGAAGGAGAATCTTCTAAAGGGCAAAACGTTTTGCAAACATTAATGACAGGGTAACAAATCATATCGCAATGTGCTTTTATCGGTTATTCATTATCGTAGTATACACTTAAGAATTTTGCTATCTGACGCGAGTAGGTATATGGTAGCGTGAATTTTTTTTCTTAAGATCCTTGATGATCTTTGAAAAAATTATGTGTTTAAAGAGGAACAAAGGAAACCTTTAATCCACAGTATTTTGCATACTTGTACATACAATTAATGGGGAAAAAAAAAGAAAGCAATTTCTAATAAATTGATCGTTCGAATCATCCTATATTTTATGTTCTGCAAAAAGGAGCTAATCTGTATAACTGCATTTCATAACACAGGAACAATCGACAAACAGCACCGTTTAGTAAAAGTATCTAATTTAAGAAACTCGAACCTCTTTCTAGTGTATTCTACGTGCCAACTATTTTGAAGGAACGTCAACAAAGTCGTAATTAAAACCTACTCATTATACTTAAAATCAGATGCATGTACAATTTGGTACTCCCTTCATTTTAGTGGTAACCTTTAATTGAGCTGTTTGTAAACCACAATAATTAACTCCACTCTAGAAATTTTTTAACATTTCAATATTGCAGAAATTGATTAGTCTTTGACTTACATTATTTCATCAATTTTCCTCTTTTTTTCTGTGGAGTTAATTGATTTGGCAAATGAAGAGTTCAACTCGTGAATAGAAAATGAGTACCAACGTGTACATACATTCTACATTTACAATAACTGCAAAGGTAATCGTAATACTATACACAGGATGATCCATGAAAGTCTAATAACAGAGTTTTCTTCTTTAATTTCTGTAGTTAAGGACATTATATCTTTTTGTACTTATTAAAATAAGAGAATGGTAAAATATTCAAAAAGGTTTATCGAAACAAGAACATGGGAAGGTTTCAACCAATAACTTACAATTAATTCTTCGTTTTTAATTACTGTTGAAGAAGAAATTTATAAACAAATGAAATGTTTTCGAACAAAAGGGTATAGCAGGATAAGATGGTCAAAAGTGCCCTTGAGCCGATTTTATTCAGCAATGCACCATTTTATAGCTTATAATAAAAAGTAGTTTTTGCCATATTTTGGCTAGAATATTTTAGAATTTTTTCAGATTTTTTGAATGCCATTAAATAGAGAAAATATGGCAAAAACCACTTTTTCTTTCTCACCCTGTAACTACCTCTCCGGTTGAGATACAGGGTTGAAACTCGGTGTACAATGGTTTTTTATTATAAGCTATAAAATGGTGCATTGCTAATTAAAATCGACTCAAGGACACTTTTGACCATTTTATCCTGCTGTACCCTTTGTTTAAATAATTCTAACTTCAATAAAAGAAAAACATTTCACCTACTGCACTTACAAAAAGGAAATTTATATCAGTTTGTTTGATTACTTAACAACAATCTTTTAGGAACTAGAAATATCCTAAAAATAAATACTAACGTTTTATAATTATTTTTTAATTAAATTTAAACTTTTAAACGACAGAATTTCAATTATTGAAATCATGGTTTACTAGAAAGGAAATAAACGTTAAACAATTTGTTTATTTCTGTCCACATTTTTAACATTAAAAAGGAATAATTTCAAAGCAAAACACTTGTTTTAATCGTATGTAATTCCTTCTTCGTTAACTTTGAATAAAATGATTTTTTTAAACTTGCTTACATGGATCGCTCTATGTTGACACTAGTCGACTCAAATTTTCCCAAAGTGCAAGACAAAGCAAATAATAATAATTAAAAAAATACTAGGCAAAGTCCTACCTACATGTATGTATGTATCATGCTTAAAAACAGGAAATTCTTGTATACATGCGTTGCTCCTTTATTTTAAAGAAAGAGTTGTTTCTATCAAGAACTATCAATTAACGATGTAATCGAACTGTACTACGTTGACAGATACAATTATAAAAGGGTTTGTATAAAGTACTACGGGAACTACTAATTAGTAGAAATAATAACTATCAACGATTAGATTGAATGTTCGTAATGAATCTAAAGAAAGCCAAAATGAATTGTTAAACCTAAAAATCTTACTCATAGATGTATGCGTGATCAATTTTCATAGATGTCAATCAGCGGAATTGTTTAGTGATTCAATATATTTTTAACAATTGCGCTTAGTTAATTCTATCCCAGATAGCACAGAGACATCATTAAAACGTCTTAAAGATATCTGTCCCAGATATTCAGATGTCTTATGGACGTCTGAAAATCCTGCAAATGCCTAAAATACGTCCTGTAAACATCCTATGTTAGAAAACGGGATGTCTTAAAGACGTCGTACGAATGTCACAGAGACGTCGTTAAAATATCTTAAAGATATCTATTCCAGATATTCTAATACGCCGTTCGTTTCGTACGTTTTTAAGACGTCTTAAAGACATGAATCTCAGATGTCCTTACGATGTTCGGGACAAAACATCGTAAAGACGTCCAGGTAAGGTCGTAAGACGTTCAGACTTAAAATGGTCGTAAAATGGATGTCTTTAAGACATCGTGTGCTATCTGGGATATTTTTCTTGTTTCATATTATGGGATCGTGAAGGATCTATTGTAGCAATAAATAAAAGAAAGATGGAAATGTAATTAAAAAACAAATAACTCGTAGATGAATTAAATAAAAGAGAACAGCTCCCAAAAACTTTAATACCTACACTGAACTTAATTAATTATATTTTCATTTTTATCAAAATGCATTTTCTTCGTCAATGTTCATGTATTTTTATAAATGATGTACTATGTGGTTAAAAAAGAAAAATTCACAAAATGCACCTTCCACGCGACTTAAGAAACATTCTATCTTGGGCTATCGACGAAAATATAGGTAAATCATGAATTAAAGGTTTCATTTTTATTTGTACAAATCCAAAGGTCCCTGTTTTGTTGTCAAAGATTCTTCAACAAGAATTCGAACATAGTTGTAAGGATTGGAGGATATTTGATAATTTTTACAAAAATTAATTGTATAAAAAGAAAGAAAAACGAACGTGATTTGGTTAGAGAAGAAAAATTCTGTAATATATAACTCGAGATCTAGCAGTATACATATATTGTAAAAGTATCCGACTACCATTTTACGAGTAAGAACACATAATTGATGAACGACATAATAATATTATAAAGACATATCATAAAGTATTAGTTTAATTGCCTGATACTGTAGAATTTCTATGTACATATGTTGCGTGCAACTTGGATAGCAAATATGTAAATTTAATAAATTATTTAAGAGAGTTTGGCAAACACGACCAAAGTTAGCTAAGTAATCCTCGTTTTATTCAATGTATGGCTTTACATTTATTCTTATTCGTCGCAGATACTTTCACTAGTTTGTATATAATCAAAAAGAAAAGGTAAATGTCTTTGTAAATTGTTATCTGATAATAATAATAATTGATGCACTAGTTACATCTATTCGCTTTTGATCTACATACATTTGTATGTTGACCGGATTGACTAGCGTGAAGAAAAAGAAAAATTGTTCGTGTCCTTTTTATAGTAGCAGAGAATTTTTGTAAACTTATACACATGGTGTACCTACGATGTATAGTTTCTAATAGATTTTCATTTGTGATCAGACACCACTTCGTGAAATAAAAAAAATTGTACGTTACGTGTACAGAACGGTGAAGTGAAATTTTCAAAAAGATGTTTCTTAAGTACACCAAATTGCGCGCAATGTAAAACAAACAGAAAGGAAAACAATTTTCCTTCATACTGTACATATCATGTGCCATAACTCGTTTACTATACTTTGTGTCCAACTTTGTTCCAAGTACCTACTCAATTATAAATATTATAGTATAATAAAGTAAACCTTGATGTTATTGATAAATTTGTATCCTTCTATTTTTCCTTAACAAATAAGATAAATTGATTTGGTTCTAAATATGATCCAATGACATTTTAATATACTTTTCACGGTAAATAAAATTCCATGTTATTATTATTATCATTATATATTAATATATAATTTTATATGAAACTAAACATTCTAGTTCTTTTAACCTACTTTAAGATTAAAAAGCAAAAGTATAAAACGTGCAATATGACCAGTTTATTTAGTAGATCTACACAATCAATGGGGGGGGGGGGATTAAAAAAAAAAACATAAAGTAATTAGGTAAACACAATCTTCTGTTTTACTTTAATTTTTCTGCCTTAATATAATTATAGAATATTAAGTGTATATAAACATTTCAAACAAATGTTTTTATGCATGACATTTAAAAATTGTACATAGATGAATGTTGGTTATTTTATTATTAACTGCAGATATGTAGTTTAAAACCTATAATTTTATTGAATACGTCTCTTTGTTTATACACACGAACAAATATTAGTTTAATACAGGTAATACAATCTCGTGCAATATTTTTTATTGAACCAAATTCAGACGCAGACACGTTGCATGTCATGTCGCTATCAAGTATTGTATGCAATTACAAATTTATAATGTGAACACGAATAGACCGTTAAAAAGATTATTTATCCAAATCAGGAAATCGCACTTCAACGCACGTTTCAAATAAAATAGGTAATGCTACCGTCGCGATACGTGATTGCTATCAAAAGATTTAATGACTTTACTTGGAAAAATGATATCCGATTAATGTCCTCTTGTTAATTAGCTTAAGTTCCTCTCTTTGTTTCTTTTTTTCATGCCAGTATATCGTACAAAATTACTGTGAATACTAATTATTGTTTTTAATCATCCAAATACGTTCTGGTGAATACGCAAATTAAAAAATATTTTACATTCAATTAAAATAAGCTAACTATCTAAAATTCTTCAAATCATTATTATAATTTACATAATACCAATGTACTTTGTTACATGAGAACAGTTCATAAACTAAAAATACTTTGGCAAACGTAGTGTCTTGTGCTGTAATTCATTTCATTTCTAAATTTCGAAATTTTTGAATGTATGTTTAAAATATTAGGTGCTATATAATCCAAATAAAATAATACTTTGAATAATACTTCCTGTTTCAAATTATTATAATAACGTTATTTAATTTAAACTTTGTAATATCTCGTAATATGTAAAATTTTTTTCTCCAAATTTTTCTCAAAATGCACTATATTTTCTTCTTCTCTTTATAAGTTGATTCCCTAACGAGATTTCATAAAGAAAACGCAGTACCCGTAGAGAACGGAACAACAGCACTTATTAAGGAAAACATTGGCCAATGATCGAATAGCTATCAATGTTAGTTTTGCTAATGGTCCCCAAAAATTGCAGTATCTAGATCAAAGTTCAGACAAGAACCGTGACAAACACTTTGCTTTGTAGCTTGAATAGGACAACCTGTTCCAGTGTCAGAAGAGAACTCAAGAAGGAAAAAGGCCGCGAGGGAAACGAGTTTATAGTATCTGCTGATTAATTGGTACAGCATGCAAACACCGTTCAGTACCTAAGGCTTGTTTACTTGTGTACACATTGCTCATAAGGATGGTGGAGTATACGGGGGTCGTTCAATACGAGGCTACGACACGACCTGTGCACTCAGGCTCGAACATGTGGCAGGCGTGCCTAACTCATGTAGCTTTTGTGTTACAAATCATGTTTACATTATCGCTACACTTGTGCGGTTCTAACCGGCGCGGCGCGGCGGCGTAGGTACTATGCGTTCTCAATGACCGAATAGCCTGGGGATAACTCGCAGCCAATTTGCCTTCAGGGTTCGTTTGATTAGTTTGATTTTTGGATTCGTTTTCAGACCAACAATCATTTGGGGAACGAATGTCCTTAATGCTGGTATAGCTAATTGTTGAATCGGTGAATCACGATTCATTGAATATTTGTTTCGTTAAACGTAGCTGAAGTTTTATTCAAATGATAACAATTAGGTTGCGTTTTTTAAATTTTTGAGACACAAACAAAGCTAGATAATACATGTTTATATTTATATCAAATAATAACATTTTAAAGCCCAAACCAATCTTTCTATTTCAAAACTGTTTGTTTTTCAGACTTTCCCTATATTCTTTGAAAACAAGTTAGCTAACGTCATAAAGTTTCAAGAATAAAAAGGAAGAGAAGTGAAAAGCAAAAAAAAGAATAACTCCCATAGTTGTAAGTTTCCAAGAATACCCGGGGACATTACAGCGCGATCTCATCATAAAAGTTATTGCGATACAATGACCAACTTATGAATGATGCACCAGAGGTGAAATTATCAAAGTTATGTGACATTGCTCGACCGCGGGACATGTGGCCCGCTATACAAAGGGCTCTGTGACACGCAAAATTGACTAAGGGAGGAATCTAAAAGGACGATGCAACCGAAAGAACAGAGCAGAGAAGCGAAAATAGAAAACGGCGTGGCGAGGGTACGGTGAAAGAGGAAAGGATGGCGAATAGAAACGTAATGAAAATAAAAAAGGGAGCGAAAGAAAGAGGAGAATGGAAAGAGGATAGGTGAAAATAAAAGGGGGTAGAAAGAAAAGGGAAATATCCAAGATGTCGTGACAGTGAGAGGCTATATATAGTAAAGTACGAGACCGGTGCAGCAGATATAACGGACAGGACGCAGGAGTTGCCGACGCGAGACTCGAGCTATGTTGGTGAATTATACATGACACAGAACACAATCACCCCTCTCGACCTTCCTAACTCGCTCGAAAACCGTCACTCAGTTTCCAACTGGCCGTATGGATGCCGATACTCGACTATCATTTCGCACTTCCGACAGCTCGACCTGTCGACCAACCACATTTTCTACAAATTCCCAATTTTCTCTGCTTGCCAATATGCTTCCTCAAGAGATCGGCTACTCTACAACAGCTCGAATTAACTTTCGCCCAGGTTGAATGAAGTATGTACCTCGCTTTTGACCTATATAACACGGTATATAAAAGCAAATATTTTATGTAGGCAGTGTATGTATAATAAAATATTATGAACAAAATGAAGTATGTATATTTCGCAATGTTCAACTTCACGTAATTGTTACTTCTTTAACTCCGGACACCAAAGTGGGGGATTCTCCTGGAATCCAGAATACGTAGGGGGAGTTCCCCTAGTACCGGACGGCATGCGGCACCTAATGTCGGCCATTAGCTATATCTAAAAGAACTGAAATGTGAAAAAATTGTTTCAACCGTCAGAATAAAGGAGCTCACGCTTCAAAAGAACACATCATTCGATACTGGTTTGAGAAGTTCTAAATTTACGTTTGAGACGACGTTGATTCTTTTTGCGTGTAAAAAACCTCAATTATAACTATATATAAATATTGCAATAGCATCTTACGATTTGAATGCAATTAAAAAATTCTTAAATCACAGCTGATTAGGGCAATTACCTTGAGGAAATTAAAAATGGATCCAATCGTTTCAATCTGGTTTCAATCGTTTATTTTTCAACCTTACACTCATATACAATGTAGGTAACAGGAACATATGCAAATCGGGTACAAATTAATCATTCAAAATCGTCAAAATCAACTTCTACGACATCACAACAAATTCCAAAAATAGAAGACAACAAGTTGCACTAACGCGAATCAGAACACATCCTTAATAATAGCCCTCACAGTATTTGCGAAATATGCAATATAAATTTAACCATCAACCACGTCATCATTGAATGCAGAAAATACGGGCAAATAAGGAGAAGATTGAACATCGTACCAGGCCACAGTGGTAAAATTCTGTAACACAGCTCCCAATCATTTATCCCTAATGTACCTGTAATTCTTAGTACAGTCGCTAATAACCTTTGCTGTTGATGTGACTATAACCTACTATAAAAAAGAAATCGCCAAAAGTTTCCTCGTTCTGTATATTAATTAACAATTTAATTATCAAAAAATATACGGTACGCTATTTTACTTTGCATGTATTAGGTAATTAAAAGTACAACCAAAAGTATGAAAGTATAATTAATTAGAGCATCAACCTTCGTAGTATGTAATATAATCAGTGAAATCAAAAAGAATTATTCTATTCTGTATTACTACCAAAAAGCATTGAAGTGTTTTGGATAGTTTTTCTATTTTAAACTCCATTTTTCTTTTCACTATGTTAATTCACTCTTCCCTCCTTACCCTATGTACCTGCCTTTTATTTTTGATACACAGGATGAGCCGGAAATCGTGGTACAGCCAGGCAAGGGGTGATTCTACGTTAAAAAAGAAGAAAATGTTTTGGTATAACATTTTCTCAACGAGGGCTCCGTTTTCGAAAGTTTATTGAACTTGTAAACGGTTTGGTACAATTTGCTTGTCGTGTATTCCGCTGTGGTTGTCTTTGTCCGAAACAGTGTTTACAAATATTCATGATTGTATGGATAAAACAATACAAAGTGTTTCTACTGATTACTCATTGTTTATTCTTCTTTACTACTTACTATTATTGTACAATACTATAATATGTACAGTACACTAAAATCGTTTACAAGTTCAACAAACTTTAAAGTCGATTTTTTCGAAAACGGAGCCCCGGATGAGAAAATGTTATATCAAAATATTTTCTTCTTTTTTAACGTAGAATCACTCCCTATCCAGTTGTACTACGATTTCCGGCCCACCCTGTATATACATATAACTTAAAAGTTTGAAGTAAACTTTTAGTCAGGTGAACAGTTTTCGTTTTAAACAAATTTTTAATAAATCATTATGAGACACAATGAATTTATCTAAATTAATTACCACCTGTTGGACCCATTTTGTCAGTGCATAATTACTAGCTTGCAAGGTTAACACAATAACCGCCATCGGGCTGATCCAACTTTCATGTAATTGAAATATTATTAAAAGAGAAGAAAAAAGATTACACATGTATTATATAACATTAGTATTATACTAATAATATACGATACCAAATTGTAAACTAAAGTTTGAAAATTAATTATTCATTAATTGTGTACTTAATGATTAGTGTTTTAGTATGTCTGACTGCGCACATTCATTTCTACTGTGGCAGTAAGTGTTCAATACCTTTTTACATATCAAACCAGAATGATGACTATTATTTGAAACCATTGATACCGGTCTTTTAGTTAACCATAGATCAATATTTTCATTTCCGCTAATAAGCTGTTAATTCTTGCTCTGATACTTAAGTAGAAAAGAGTTCGTTCGACGTAGACGAGGCTGTTTCGTGTTTTTATGAGAGCGCTAATGGTGTCGAAACACCCTCTCTCGCGTTGACGAGAACCTACCCTCGCTTCTTCGCCAGTCTTAATTGAAAAAATATGAACTTTTTTGTCGTCGCCGGAGAGCACTTTGTTCCCCCTTAATGCCACCGCTGTCTTGCCTGCCGTGTTATTATAAAACATTGTAGTTTTGAGCGCGAAAGATTAAGCTCGTTCTTTCACACAACCGCAGGGGAAAATTGATTTAAGTTATTCCAAAAAGAACAACCCTCGTTGATAGTCATTTCCGGTTAAAATTTTCAATGTATTATTTAATATCCATTGCTGCTGAATATTTGAAACTTTTTATAAACTTTTTTCTATTTATACAATTCATTCAATTTGTATTATGACATAATATAAGTAGAGGTGTGCGAGTACTCGTAATTTACAAGCCGAGCTGAACTCGCTTCGATTGTTCGAGCCGAGTCGATCGTTTGAATTTGCCGAGCTACTCGAAATCGTCGAACTGTTTGATATAAAAGCGAGCTACTCGAAAAATTCGAACTACTCGAATATATTCGAGCAGATGTTAAACATGTTTAGGTTATTCGAGTAGTTCGAATTTTTCGAGTAGCTCGCTTTTATATCAAACAATTCGACGATTTCGAGTAGCTCGGAAAATTCAAGCGATCGACTCGGCTCGAACAATCGATCATTGTTCGGCTCGAAATTCGAGTAGTCGAATAAATCGAGTACTCGCACACCTCTACATATAAGGTACAATCTTTAGAAAATGAAAAATATTAAAAATCTAGCTTTTATACCGCATTACATAAACATTACGTAAAAAATTGAAAAAACTTTGAAAATTGAAGAAATTTCAGTTGCATGAAGTTACAAATGTCCAGCACTAATGGATATTATGATATTAAATTATGAATTGAAAATTCCATTTGTAAATGACTATCATTTTTTAAGAAGGCCAGTAGTTTAAATAATATTTCAAAAAATCACTTATCTTGAGCTACTTTAGACATCATGGATGTTTAAAAAAAGGCTTAAGATGAATAATATTTGTTTCATGCCTAATTAAAAGTATGAAGCTAAAGCCCTTTATTCGTCACCTTGATTGTACAACTATTATTCACCTTAAGCTTATAAATTTTTTTCATTTCGTTTAACATGGACTTGAATTAATAATATTACCCTTTTTCTCCTTGGACCAATTACAAACATGCTAGTTGCTGAAGATATAAAACTTTGATAAAATGTTTCAACTGTCGTCGATAAATAATTAGTACAATAGTCTTTACCAACGTACTTATACTTAAATTTATTTTTTATAATATTTAGAGCAAGAAACGATTTTGAACACCTCAGAGTTTTGCCATATCTTTCTGAGATTTTTTAAAGAACGATTTTTTTCAGCAAAGTACTATCATAAAATAATTTATAATTTATTCTACAAATAATACACAAACAATGGTACCTATTAAAATTTTTTATTTTAGAACTTATGTAATTAAATGTAACTTTAAATAAAGGCGTCCTACATACATTTGCTTAATAGTTATTACAAATAGTGATAAATAACTAGATAATTCTGTCGAGTGAAATTTCATAAATAAGCAACTAAAAGAGTAATAAAAGTTTCATTTTCTGGCACACGGTGTTGGATCATTATTGAAAAGACATTTCGATGTTAATCCTAAATCCCAATTGCCGGAGCGTTTAAATGAAGCAGGACGTGGTAACAAAAACAAAAGCTGGTCTCCGCTAATCAAAGTGTTTGCCTTTGCTTAATCCTAGCTTAGTGGAGACTTAAATATTCCTTGTAAACTTCCGTCCAATGTCGGGGATTACTAAATGGGAACAACAGAGGGTCTTGTCTTCGACTTAAGTGGAAAGTGTCAAGCTTCACTATAATGGGATAAGATCAACCAGGAGTTTTCTTCGTTCCTGAAAGAACATTACGCATTATATTAGCGTAAAAAATATTTTTTTCACTGTCTTCTTGCTGTAAATCTTTATTATTATACAATTTTACTATTTAACACATAGTCGTTTATTCAATTTCGTCATGACATCAACGCAAAATTTTCATTTAATAGCAGCTATTTCATACCTCGAGAAAGAAAAATTAAAATGAAAGTGTCGTCTCTGTTCGTTGTATCGATAGTTAAAAAAAAAAAGAAAATGAAAATAAGGTCGACGAAAACCCAGAGACCGTAACAGAGTTAAAGTTACCATAAAATGAGAGGGTCGTTTTTAGAATGTAAAAATATTGGAAAGAACTTATAAGAAAATCTCGGAAGTATGTATAGCCAGTAAGACTCTAAAAGAAAGTCAGCGAAAATAAAAAATTATTCTAACTTTTAACATAAAATATATACTCTTTAATAAACAACTTCTTACGCATTGTATTTTAAAACCTATTATCTAGGATAGTTATAATAACTCATAATATTTTACTAAACAATAAGCTACTCGTGAAACCTACAGAACAAAATTTCACGAAAATCATACAATTATTCTGTTGTACTAGCGACTATTACAATAGGGACGGGGAAAATGACACCATGACTGATGGAAGAGGCGAATGAGGGTGGCAATTCACAGTGACTGGTATTTGACACGCGAGACCGAAGAATCGCCTTCTAATTAGTCACAATACATAACATGACACGCATACCAGTAGTAAAAGTTATATACTATTTAGGAGGTCGCCAAGGAATGACATCAAGGGGGAATAAAGAAAAAGAAAGATCGTTCGAGAGATTACAAAGCGATTTGGTAAGAATGAATGGAAGATTAATTACGCACATAAAGAATCGCGTATGTGAATAAATATACAATTTTACTTGCATTCCAAAAAGTATGTTATTAATAATTGCAGTATATAAAACCTTTTCAAAAAGCGTATTTATAAATTATTTTAATATTAACAGTCTAATGAACGTTGTCATGCATTCTTGATTATAATGTTTAATTTTTTATGGTACTATTTTTCTCTTCATGGTGATCTACTCCATCAGATATCAACTACGATTTTCATTACACATTTTCAAACACATTCAAACACATTTTAGCAGCAATATTATAACATAATTAATGGTTATCCAATCAATTTTGCCAGTGACAATATAATATAATCGATTGTTAATCATCATTATAAAGAAATAATAGATAAATTAAAATGCTATTTTCAAGAAATGCAATTAATCTAACGGTAGGCATAAAGTTTAATTTAAAATACATACTTTATCGTACTAATTTGCTATTTATATACTATCACTCGTAGTAAATGTATGAATACGAAGGTGTTTAACTTTAAATTTCAGGCGCTTGTGTGTTCTTATTGACATCTTAATGAGACATCTTATGACAATTTTATTGAGAAAACAATTGTCAACATTTATAAGAAATTCTGAATTTTGCCTGCAGAAAAGTGATTGGAAGCAAAGGACAAAAATTAGATCGTACAGGAGGACAACAAGTACAAACATCAAAATAGTTGTTGCACTCATCAGTGGAAAGGTGAAAATAACATTAATGTTTCGAATTGGTCGCTATAATTGCCAGTCACCAACCTACTTCAGGAAAATAAAATATACAAAATTAAGCAGCTTTTTTAACCGACTTCGAAAAAGGAGGAGGTTACTCAATTCGATATATATATATCTTTTTATGTACATATGTTCGCTGATTATTCCGAGACCAATGGACCAATCGGAACGATTAAATAGGTTTTATTAATTTATTAATAGTGAAGAAATTATTTTATACTTTTTAGCGCATCTCAAAGTCAGTTGTATTTTTTGTTAAAAATTATTTTATTCAAAAAATATGATCATATATGTTGTGGAGGCCTACCCCACGAATATACCTTGAATATTTACTCCGGTCGAATATGTAAATAACAGTATTACCAACTGTTTATTAAATACACTTGCATGAACGTTAACTCATTGTCAGTCTAGTCAATCATCTTTTAGTCTTCTAAAGAAAATCTTATAATTTGGCTCTGTCCGTTGATCTGTCCATATGTCAGCCTGTATATCTCAAGAATCATACGTGCTGGAAAATCAAGGTTGATTTCTTAAAATAAAGCTTATAACCATAGCTAGCCTCGCCCTAAGTTTATAGGTCATGTGACTTCCGGTTCCGATTTTCGCGAATAATGTCTTAGAAGATGTCTTTAGAAATCTCCAATTCCTACCCTAGTAGAAGCGGTAGCTAACTTGTTATTTAGTGATACTAGTCATAGACCAATTCAGACACGGAAATTCTTTTGTGATTCTCAAATCAATTACGTGCTTGGTCTCACCTCTGTTACAGGTTACAATCGGTTGTACAGAGTCGCGACACGGTTGTGTAGAAAGCGTATTTTGTTGTGCCACAGAGAGACGATATAGCTCCCAGGAACCCCACCTACCAGCCTTGGCCCGGCTCACTCTCCTGGCGCGGCGCGGCGTGTGCCTGGGCTACACACGTTAAGAGAACGGGAGAAGTGTGTATGTTTTGAGAGCGGTATTATATCGAGCATAAAGAGCGGCCTCGTCCCAAGGGAATGTAGCGTGTGCGTGCTTGCATGCTCTATTCGCGACCCCCCAACTTGGGACAAACCCCCTTCTCGAACGACCCTCGCCGTTCTACCTCCTCCTCAACCCCTTCCAACTTCCCTCGCTACGATACAAGCATCCCCCTTTTCGTTCTCGTCACTGCCATCACACTGACTCTCTCTCTCTCTCCCTCTATATGCTCTCCTTCCACCTTCTGCACCCTCGAAATGGAACCGAACAGGTTGATAATCTCCGTATAATACAAAAACTCGTTCGGCCACCCTATGTTGATGCAGTCACGACCCCCTCTTGTATTCTTCTCTTAAGCACTTCAAATCGGCCGACTATAGCTTCCTCCCTGTGTCATCTTATTAACACGTTCTTTTCTTCTCTTTCTTCTTGAGCAAAACATAAGTTATATATCTTTGTAATAAAGTATAGTTAAAATTCGAAATATAGGAAAGTGTATAGGAAAAAAAAGAAAAGAAGAAAAATATATATATTAATACTTTATCCGTACTAAATAGCCTGATCTCAATTATGCTCCATATTTTTTTGTTGCAACCAAGGTACTTCATCCTTTCTACATGATTTTGTCAACAATAAAAATCTAAACACTGTTAATTATACTGCGTTGTAAAGTATAATAGAAGATCACTTGTAAAAATATTCATTTTTAATACAAAAATAATTGAATCCGACTTTATGCTAACAAGTAACTCATAACAAAATCTGATGAAAACAAAGGGTAACTAAAATACTAAGAACAGAGTATTTTTATCGATCAAAGAGAAGCTTTATCGAACCGTGTCACATTCTAGAAACCGTAATTCCAAACTTGGCTTGCTTCTAACGAACGAACGAACCGACAAAGCAGTCAGCAATCGCGTGTCTTTGATTCTGCTTCGATTTCGCGTGATTCAAATGACGTTATTACCGAGTAAACAATTGTCCGACTATAAAGTACCTACAGTTCCTTATGTTCCGAACGTAGAACGAGTCGAGTGAACAGGCCGATAGCTAACCGTATATAAAACTCGAAGAAATGGTCAATTGAAGCGGCGACGGTTTACCCAGGGAATTGCTAAGGGTCGGTCAGCCAATACTCTTAAAAGATTAACGCGTTCCTTTTCTAGGTAGTGACGTGACATTAAAAGAAGAGAAACTATGTTGGCTGCCGAAGTAGTTGGCTGCTCGACCAACCAGTAGTACTTGATTTTGCCCTCTGATTCGTTGATCTACTTTATTGTCCAACCTAGTGCAATGCTAGTCCTCGACCACATTATACCCGAATGTTCTAGTAGTCGTGACATTTTCTACTTTCTTCCAAGTCCTTCAGGCTCCTTCCGTCTTTCATCTTCCCTTACTGTTCTTCACTAGCTCGGACGCTGTCACGTTTCATCCAACCAGATGTCCTCTTTTGCTAAGCGTTAACACATGGACGTCTTTTCAATTCTCCTTTTCTTACCCTTTTCCTTCTTCTTGATGTTTCTGTCCTCCTTGATCCACTCTGTCTTCTTTTCCTTTCAATTGCTCTCTATCTACCTTTGAGATTCCCTCCATTCTCATATCCGTTGTACTTCCCTCGTCCGTGGCAGTCAACTTGCCTTTCTCCACCCCCTCTAGTCTGTCTACACAGTTAAGTGCCCTGCTTTGATTCCCGTCTGCAAATACTGTAAATTCCTATTGACCCGTCTGCTGTCACGTTATCAGATTAAATTAGTCGAAAGTAACACGTGTCGACTCGTTTCGGATCTCTGTACGTATTTATGTATATTCTCTTACGTTGCTAGACAGATCTAAGTCTTATGGGAATAAAATCATCCAAAATAAATCATGTATTATGATATTGGTTATATGATTTCATGTATTACAGCATTTCAATCATTTCATCGCTTGTGAAGTATGCTACGTGTAAGAAACAATACTGTGAAAATATTTATCTACAAGCCTCGATCAAATGTAATATTTCATTTCGTATAAAAGTTGAAACAGAAATATTACAAGGGAAAATCAATAATTGCTAAATTAATCAATCGTACCGTATTACAGTAAATAGCAATTTATACATGTACATACGTCTATAGTATTTTATACTTAAGGAAGTGTTTAAAATGATTTTCACTCGGACAATTCTCTACTGAAATTTGAAGAAAATTTTACCAAAAGTGTAATTGAAAACAGAACAAAGTTACAATTGTAATACGTATCGACGATGAATATATACGTTATACACGAATCTCAGAAAGTTAAGGAGAAGACGGAGCATAACGGTACTGCGTGACAGTGTCTTCTAAATATTAAAGCGAAGCAGGTACCTAAAACTTGGCAGCTTTATCTCGGCATTACTCGAAAATTTATTCATATATAATGAACGGCTGAATAATGTAAGAGGTTAACCCCTTGTTCTGCCTCCACAAAGCCTACACGAGGAAACTGGGAGCTTGAATACTGCAAGGAAGAGATGGAAGAGTAAGAAGTAACAAACGCGGTAGCAGATTATATTTAACAGCCTGCGTGGGGTCTTCAGATTGGGGGAGAAATATATTTTCCATGGAATTATGTTGGGATACAATGGAATTAAGTGTACCATATTTGATTATTACCCTTTTAATCCAGGCACCGACCAAATATTCTCAACTGCGATTGAATAATTATCCTCGAATCGTTCGTATGTAACCGTTACTTTAATGTAAACTTAAGGATACCGCATAAAACAGTTGAAAAATATAATATATAAAAGCATTAAACATTAAATTTGTATTTTGATGACGCAATTTGAATAATTATGAGCTTCATTCTTTTTTGTTATGCATTTTATTACAATTTATTTAGTTAAGCAATGAGAGTTAAAAGCTTCTTTTATATTTTGTTGAAGTTTTGAAACTTAATTAAAATAATATTAGGTCTTTTATTACATATTCCTTTGAGTTTCTTACAGTCACAAGTAGAGAAATCGATTGGAATCTTATACAGAGTATAAAACGCATAATGGGACGGAAGAGGGCGCCGAAATAAATCCGTTTCCGATACCCTTTGTAATTTGAGATGATCGGCTTGCTTCGGCCGTGTTGGGGCTGAGACTGGTCTCTTACATGTGTCATCAGGAAGCGGCCGTGATCTGTGATGTGATCTGTTGGATGAAAAAAGGTTCCGAGAGGACTAGTTCAAGTGGATTGTAAAGGAACAGAGATAAGAGACGATGCTCATGGGAAGAGGAAATACATTGGCTTTTCGATCAGTGAATATACCGGTCAAATTGATTATCCAATTTCTTTCTTTTTGTTTCCGTAAAAGAGATAGACATAGGACATAGGAGAATATCGAAGGGAAAAGAAGGCGTTGTAACATAATTTTATCAATTATTAATGGTTTGAATTTATAACAGTAAATGCGGTATAAACAAATTTTTGATGGTTACGCTAGTACAATGTTTTATACAACACGACGCTATTTAATAAATATGAATAATGTAAAATACGTTGTATAACTGGAGCAAGTTTTATTTGAAAATTTTTGCGTTAAAAATTCTATTATACATATAAAATTGTACTGTTAAAAAAATGATTGTTATGTGATCTTAACTTAGATCGGTTATTGCAAAGAATAGAGAATCGTATGAGTAAACAATTATTTTAACAAAAGTGCTTCTATATTTCATAAATAAAGAATAATTTATATCAATCTATTTTTGAATATAAGTATGCAAATATAATAAAACGTATAGACAAGTGGACTGCAGAAAGAAGAATTATTCAAAATTCTAAACCTTAAAACAAACACAAATAATATATATCTAATAAGTTTAATAATCTTTAATATAATTTTCTTTTTCTATGAATTTATGTATCTTTGTCTAAAGCTCAAAGTTACAGTGATTTAAATCAATAGTATGTAGGTATGTAGTAGTATCTACTCCAAATAGAAACAATTTAAAATTAGTCAGACATTTCCATCCCTAATTATACATAATAAGTAAAGATAGTGCAGATTTAATATTTATTACATCAATAAGTAAAAGACTACGCTAATAAATTAAATTTAGCCATAACTATTCAATTGAATTAATTTGGGCGTATTAAATATAAATAGAAACGGTCTGCACCGACGCGACGTCTGTACTACTATGTTCCCCTGGTAAGTAGAATAACTCCGTCACTGGTCAGACGTATTCAATTTTTTATCTACACTCTGACTCAAGAACGAATAGAAATGATTATTGAATGATAATAGAATGATTATTGTAAGTACAAATATTACTTTACAAAAAGATATATAAACTACAATAAATTATCTTACATAATTTCAATGCCGTTATAAGAAAAGCCTTTGTTTAGAATGTTTCACAGTTTTGTATGAAGTATTTTACTTTTAAACTTAAAATATCCAGAAAATTGGGAACAATTTATCCAGTGTGATATAATATCGAAAGATGTAAGAGATCAAGATCCATACGAACGCAAGAATGAAACAAGCTAAGTATTATATTTCAGACGGAGAATGAACGAATAATGGCGCTCATGGGAAGAAGAACAGTACGTGGCTCGCCGCGTACGATATAGTCGGGACATAATGGTTGGCGGTAGCAAGGTTGGCGGGGTTGGCGCGGGAGTGGTTGAAGGCTACAGAGATCGGTACAAAGGTTGCTAATGGACGTCCATTGCTCCCGTCAAAGATACGTCTACTTATCAGCTTAATTCGCACGCATCTAAAACAGCGGAAATAGTGAATAGAAAAATGAATATCATAAGATTGAAATTGGGTTAGTATACAAAACATATTCTATAATAATATACAGTAAAAAGTTTTAACCGATACATAGGTAGTCCGAACATCTGATCTTTTAGGATTGATTCAGGATAACTTTTTTAATGTACAAAACATATGATTGTTTATTTCAAGTTTGAGATTTGAAAGTTAAAATTAATTAACATAAATTCAACTAGTTTTCACTATAAAACCTTTGTAAGATATATTCAATATAATCGAATTCCTGCACTTTAGTAAAAGATGATAAGATTGATCATATAATGAATTTAATATAAATTGAAATACTTGAATACCATTGTCGTTATTAGGTAGAGATCAGGATGAATCTGGTCACTCTAAAATCTTAACTACTCCTCCTTACTAAAAATTAAGTATTGAAACATTCATCAGCTTCTAAAATCTTATTTTAATTTGAGCTGAAATGCAATATGCAATACAACTAAATACAAAACATACAATAATATTCTTATTACATTAGATAATGAATAAAAATATGCCAAAATTAAACACTAGACAGATTTAGTAAAGCTAGGAAAACTATTCTACCCCAGACGAAAATCTTACGAGTAATTACGCCAATGTTGAACATCCAATTTTTCCTTCCCTGTCCAACCGTAAAATAGTGTAAATATCGAAAACGTTCTCTTTAATCACCGTTAAACTGAAATATCTGAAGCGATAAGCGTCGTCTGTTCGAATTCAAAGTCAATCGAGGAAAAATGTGCTTTGAAACTTCATTGCCGACCGAAGCAAAGTGGTTCGTTCAGGAAAGAAACGGAAGTGGGAGAGGGTGAACGGGAGCAGTGAGTTTAAAGAAGAGAGGAAGAAGGGTCTTGTTTGAAATCCCCGAGACGATGGCATACGGCAGAAAAGAAAAGAGACAGAGAAAGGGAGGAAGGCCGCGCACGGATGCTGCGTGCTTCTCCATTTTGTCTTAACGTGGTGTATGCGGTTGCTAGGCAACAGCCCTTACGCTCCATTCATATATAATTCAGCAGCCAATGCGGGCCACGCGAGTCCGCACCCTCGCTCAGTCATTCAGCTTCGCTCCGCTCTGCTCTGCTCTGAAACGCTGAAACAGTGCCTCCAACGCGGTTATACAGCGCACGCACCTTCGCGTGCACGCATATTCCCTCCTCTTCCTTCTTCACCCATCCCATCCCTTCCCCTCCCTTCCCTTCCCTTCCCTTCCCTTCCCTTCCCTTCCCTTCCCTTCCCTTCCCTTCCCTTCCCTTCCCTTCCCTTCCCTTCCCTTCCCTTCCCGAGCGTTCCCTTCCCGTCCCTTCCCTTCCCGAGCGTTCCCTTCCCGTCCCTTCCCTTCCCGAGCGTTCCCTTCCCGTCCCTTCCCTTCCCGAGCGTTCCCTTCCCGTCCCTTCCCTTCCCCTTCCCCATCCCTTCCCCTTCCCTTCCCGTCCCTTCCCTTCCTTTCCTTTCCTTTTTACTCATCGCCCCCGCTTATTTTAACCTTAACTTTCCCTCCTACTCCAACTCGCCTTCACAGTCTTGCTTTATGCACTTTTCCACGGTTTACAATTTTACACAATATCTCGATCTTCATTTTTCATATTATCTATTATTTCTCAGACTTTGTCTTTTTTTTATTCTTTTTCATTTATTGGTACAATTTTGGAAAGCTATTAGACGGCATTCTCTACCGAAAGATGAATTCATTTATAAAACGTTTGGCAAAGATACTTGTTTGCAGCTGTTAGATGTATTTAGGGTTATATTATTAGTTCGATGTAAAGGTCTTGGTATGATTTTCAGTCGTAATTCAATTAGACCTTTGACAGAAGAAAGAATGTTAGGTATAATTAATTGATTAACTTCCGTTCTTACTTTCAATTTACTTTTGACATCCTGACATGTCTTCTTTATCACAGTTGATTATCTTTTAGGAATTGCAAGATCTGATTAGAAGTAATTCTTCATGATCGCTAAGATTTTCCTTCAAAAGATGACGTAAAAATATACATTATTCAGTGACTTATGAATTTAAAATAATGGATGTATTTGCAATAATTGTATATTTACATCAATAATTTGATTTGGCAATAAGATCAAGAAATTAAAGTTATTTTGTTAGTTACAATTTGTTCTTTTCGTGCTACGTTTAAAAACTGGGTATCTACTGAATCTAAAAAATGTAAGGTAACAGAGTTTTTCTATTCTTCAATGTGAATGAATAATAGCAAGAGATATGGAAAATTTTGTAAATTAGTGTTGACCAACTGATCTTAATTATACCCGAAACAAAACCGAACAATTAAAGGCTATCGAAGAAGAATTAAATATAAATGTAACACGAGATCAATAATTAAAACCTAAACAATTATTCCCATAACACATAATTCCCTTGTTACAATGGATTCACCTTCTATCTTTACAAATTAATCTCAATATCGAGTCGACCAGCATCGAATCGTTTGCGATTGACAGCTCTAAAGACAGGATTCCATTCGAAATGTAAAGGATAACTCTGTGCAGCGTGTTAGCGACTTGTCACAGAAAGGATGGCCAGACAAGCAAAGGGTTCAATACCGATGACGCCTAAACCGATGCTCGCGTGGGGTCGAAAAAGACTTTAATCCGTGCGTCAACAGAGGTATTACCGCGCATCGGTAGCCCGACTCTCTTCTCATCCCTTCATATTCCCACCTCAACTCCCTTTAACCCCGACCATTGGCTACGGTGTGGAGGCTAGCGAGCGAAGCGAGAAGTTGCCGTCCCCAGCTCACTCGCTTCATGCCGTATTCATGGTTCATTATCATAGCGAATCATGGCCCATCAGCTTTTGATTGTCCGCCAGCGTTGTTAGTCCTAACTAATGCGACTGCAGTGACCACGATACCAGGGAGGACGTCCAGAATGTTGAATTAGAGGATAAGCATCACCCTACCTACACGATTATTAGCTACGTCTTTTCTACTGACTCTAGTCTTTCTTTTAATTCACTTTTTTTCCAGATTAAAAATTTTACACTAGTTTTGGTTAATCATCTCGTTACGTTTCAGGAATGAGGACGGAAAGAGCCGGACTACGAGTTACGTTTCGTATATTTCAATTTTTGTGTACTTATGTTTCTTTAGATTTTAGATGATGATGATGCGCTCGATTGTTGGTTAAAAAATGCCATTTCTATTATGTATTTCTGATTATAACTCTATAATTGTATTCGCACCGTGTCTATTTACAATATTCGAGAAATTAAAGAAGCATTAACATTTAGGTTAGACCTAAATAAAATTATAGTAAAGTAGAATTTATTAAATTTTAATCCAAATGAAACAGTATAAAATAATTATAATTCAGATCGAATAAATTTATAATAAATTAATTTTCTCATTTTGCAAAACATTGATTGAGTAATATTTGACAAAGTTCTTGTTAACAAAGTACGAAGGTTCTACTAACGTAATCTATTGCTTTTTATGAAGTCTAGTTTAATTTTAATAAAACCATTCTTGTCGATAACTTTCATTTACATATCATGTTTACAACAATTAATACTAATGAATCTAATAATGACATATATTATTTAATGTTTTGAACATTTACATAAAGGAACCAACTTTATTTCTGAACGGTCTCAAAATCTTCTTAACTGATCATTTATTTTTGAAAATAAAGTCCTTTCATGACTCAAGTACACCTCGCATTTCGTAATTCACTTATAACAAGATATAACTCAGTTTGTATGAAATAACAAGAGCCATTTACATACATCGTGAAATCTTCTGATTTTTCCCGAATACGGATCCCGTAGCTTTAGAAGTAGGATCTCATTTAATATGTAAGATCTTCCTTTAGTATCGTGTTCGATAAAAGGATGTTGCCATAAAATCAACCAGAAAATTTTCTTCCCTTTTATACATTATGCTGATGTATGTACATTATTCCACTGATTCTGATTCCCTCCATTCTCTTTGAATACAGGTTTGCGTATTAAACGCGACCTGACATTTCAGAATGGTATTGTATTAACAACTATCAATAAATGCTGTTTACATAAAATTTTTAACAAAGAAAATGAAACAAATTAAAAAATTCTAAAATGAAATGTAGTTATAAAACGTAATCAATTAAGAATGTAAAAGATTCTATATCTTCTAAATAAAAATAATCTGATAGTATTGTAATGGATTATGTTAAAGAAATTAATTTATTATTTATAAATACTGTTTAATTTGTTGATTAAATAAATTATTTACAAATGAGTTTAATAGAAGAATTTAACAAAACTGTATATAACAATTAAACAAATAAATGTGCAATTTATTAGAAACTTAAATTTAAATTGGAAGATGATGCAAAGTCCAAAATAAAATAGAAATTGAAGTTTAAACGTGTAGAACAAGAATTGTATTTATGATACAGTGATTGATATTGGTATCAATTAAGGGTGGGTCTTTAAAACGAGAGACCCCCTTTCGTAAAATCTTATTTTAATAGAAATAAATATTTGGGTCGAACTGCAATATGTAATATAATTTTAAAAAATTTTATTACATGGAATTATGAATAAAAACTATATTAGAATTAAGCAACAGTAGACACTTGGTACTTCTAGTAAAGTTAGAAGACTATCCTAAACAAATATCCCAGTTAAACTACATTTCCATTTTGATTCTGCTTATAACTTTTAAAACAATAGAAATTGTCATAAATAAATTATGTGTAAGTCAATTTCTTTTCGTCTATTGCAACATTCAAATAAAAAATATATATAGTTAATTTTATTGCCTTGCAAATATTAAACGACAATGGTTTATAAATTTATCTGATTCCTTGAATCGCGTTTTTACCATTGTATAAAAACACCTCTATACTTCGTTAGTAAAATAATTTTAATGTAACGTTGTAAAGGAGGGAAAATGTCGATCGTACATCGCACGTGATGTACCGTGTGAAGTCGCCTGGTTAGACGATCTAACTAAGTTGGCACCTCGGACGAACGCCAAACGACCTTTTCCTCTCTGTCTCCCATCACTGCACCTTGACTCCTGCTCGACCACAGTTTCGCATTAAGTATTCACGTTGAACCCAATTTGCGTGCAAGGAGCGTTCTAGGGAACTGAGACCGCGTTACCATTTCCAATTCAACGAATAACCGAAGAAGAGCAATTCCGAATGTCTTTTTTGCAAATTATCTGTCAGTTAATTGGTCTGTCTCCAACAGACAAAGGAAAGCGGAAAATTAATTAACTCTTTTCTTAACTCATGTGGTGAAGATAAATTTTAAAGGATAATCATTTTCAATATTTTTTCCAATTTTTATACATATTTATATACAGCCCTTGGTCATTGAATTCGTATCACTTAATTATTATATTAACGAAGAAACAAATGATTAAACAATTTCAATTATACTAGTTTTTGTTACTGCATTGGCTAAAATTCATTATTAGTAAAAGCCAAATAATGTAAAATTTATTTTAAACGCATCATATCTTTTTAGAATATTACATATTTATTTAGAATGAAAATAAAATTTTGTAACACCAGTGAGCTGTTTATCTATTGATATTCTTCTTTTTCATGAAATTTTCATATTAAATTTTATATGAAATCTATCTTTCATCAGTATACAATGGATATTTTATAACCACTAATAGAAACCGATAATAATTTCCATTGGCACAAATGATATATCCAGCTGCAATTTCCAGTCTGATTTCAGATGCAAGAGGGATCGAGAGCTAGGATTTTCCTCGTTCATCCCACTCGAATCTGTACTCGAAGAACATCCCTAATGGGAACAGGCAATGGGTTGGGATGGGTTGACAATCCTCTAATTACTTTAAAGTAGTTTTCGATCCTCCGAGCATCGGCACAGTAATAGAGGGTTGCAAGCTGAAATTTTAGTATCTTTTAAACGTACTCCAGATCGTTCATTATTCCAAACTCTGAAGCACACATATTCGCTACTCCAATAGTAAAATTTTTCTTGCAATCATTTTGTTTAAAAAGTCATTTTGATTAACATATGCTTTGATATATTTATATTTTATAGAAATATTATACAAAATACTTTTGAGATTATTTGCAAAGAAATATAATAAATGAAGAAAGTGCCTTCGAACAAGAATGGTAGAAAATTCCATTTTTATCTCACAGTCAGAGTATTACACGCATATGCTAAAAAGAATAAAAGCTATTTCGGAAGCAAAAGGATATCCTACAAAATAATATTTTTATTATATGATTTAACCGGTAATTTTATAAAATAAGATTCTAATACATTTTCTTTCATCTTTTTTCTTCCTTTTTTTCTATACAATACCTAGCATATTTTTTGTTATAAAGTAGTCAGTATCATTTCGTATTGTTCACGAAGTTATTGTTCATTTTAATCGACATAATTTTTTCATGGGATGTACAAAAATTTTCGTAAATAAATGAATCACATAAAATAATGTTTGATAAAATGAATTGAATTATTGATAAAAATAATGTCTGTAATTCGTGTTTCGAGACGTAGATATCATATGAATTTATGTTTAACAGGAGCATAAAGGTGTGACAAGAAATGAGTTCCGAGACCTTGACTTAAATAGAGGCGAGCGTACGGGTAGTTGCTGCTACTCGTTGATTATTTATTCAAAGGGTATTACGGGCTCCACTAATTATAATTTATATCGTGGCAGTAACAACATCACATCGACCATACAGCTTCAGATGTGGCACCATATACGGGAAAGTGCCGGGAAAACTTTAGGAATACTGTACACAGTATACACGGTAACTGCAGCTTTGTTTATAAATATCTCCCTGCGCTTTATGAATACATCTAACGAATAAAATGAAAGTAAAATAAGAAAATTTCTATTGCAAGCGTGCAATTTTGCGTTGTTTACAAACAGTTTACATTGCTCTTTTGAGTAAAAAGTAGAAACATTACAAAGTTTATTAATTCCCAGAGACAAAAGTTTTAAAAAATGGGACTTATTTCATTACAGAATAGTTTTTATTAAACAAATCATTTTCTCAAAAGATATATAACAGTTTAATGATTACATTGCATGAGCTTAGTACCTACCTCAGTTTTTTACTTATAATTAATTTAAAAAAAAAGATAAAACAGAGAAGAGCAATTTACCTACAATTATAAAAGAAACCCCATTAAGACAAAACTGTATACATATTCAAATTGAAGGATATTCTTTGTTGACTATGTGTCAATTCGCTGCTAAGGGCAGAGAATACTTTAAAGAAAATTCGAAATTTAACAAATTTACGTTTCCCTGAAAAAAACGAAAATCAGTCTCAGCGTGGAGGTTGATTTCGATCGAGCCCCACATAGGTAGACACAGAGAATGTGACAGGCACGAGAGCCAGGAACATGCACAGCCAATCAGCGGTTTTTCCTAGACTGGCTGTCATTCAGTCAGCCTAGTGGAAGGACAGGAACGGCTTGTGGTTCGGCTTTGGCATTATTCATTATGCAGCTCACAACACGCCGTCACCTGCCACCGCAGCCCTGCATATACAGTCAGTCTGCCGTTGACCACACACGTGTATCCTAGTCTGTGTATCTGTTGTATTAGCTACGTCTAACAAGAATTTTTTCAGTTAACCTTCCGAATTCTATGCTCCCGTATGTTCAAACATTTCGCCCCGTTACAACGGCAAAAGACTCGTTCTACACTGATTTCCAACTGAAACTGATTTCCATAGTTTATTAGGACTTTTCGACGAGTGTACCTCCCAATTCCGTTCGTACTTCGCCGTTTTAAGAATAACCCACTGATGGTGTGCAATTATTGATTCATGATCGTCTGAATACCATTCGGTTCGAATGGTAATACGATCTTATCCAGCTATCTTCGTAAGATCAATGTACCATGTCTTCTTACAGGTGGTAAATGTTTTAAAGATCAAACGTTACGTGTATTGGTGTCAAACAGATAAATCCGTGTAAGTTTATTAATAATAATAATCCTTCGGATAGACAATTTCTCACTCATCGAATTGACTAAATCATGGTTTTCCGTGAGATGATTGACGTATGAAAGAATGGTAATCCGTGGAATAGATAGAAGTCCGGTGGGATGATGTATAATAGGTAGAAACAGGACTCGTAACTTCCTCCACTGACAGCAGCTCTCTAGCCCGATTATAGTGGCAATATGTTTATACTAGACTGATAATGAATTCATGCTGTGCATAGGGCAACCTACTTGTGAACAGGTTGCAGCAGCATTACAGATCGGATCGCGCAGATGCTCTTTTGTCGGCAGATGAGTGAGAGCCCTAGGGATGGTGGTGGATGATATCAGATCTGTCGGGGTCGAAGTAAGAATCAAGGGTATCGAAGGATATTCGGTTGTGTGTGTGTGCCGTTAGTGTGAACGAATTCGATGGAACGTAGAAGTGTATAGACGCAACGGGGAGATCCCACGGGTCCCAATGGGGAACCATCCTCGGAGCTTAATGACAATTCGGACTATTCTATACCGCTCAAACGCTCGTTTGCGCTTGTTTGTATGTATTATGATCATTTGTAGTTAAGCGGGTGTACCCATACTGGCCTAATCACACGTAACTCTCCTTCATGATTCCGTCGTGCGGAACGAAGCGTCACGAAAAACATACGTCGTCCTTTATTCATTGAATAAAGTAACACTAGGAGTATGAAAATAAAGCAGATTTATCGAACCACTTTTTTCGAACAGACATAGGAAGCGATGTATTGTACAGGCTGGATGGATTTATTAATTAAAATTATAAGTATTTTAATACTAACTGTTTCAAGAAGATTGAATCTTCCTCTTTTTCTTATTTCTTTTTCTTTTAAAGACCAGAATAAGACAAAAAAATTATACAAGCTATTATGTAACTTGTATTCTAATGGAAAAAAATAATAATTTTACATAATGAAATTAACCCAAAATGCTTATACCCAAAACCTATCAAATCAGATTTAGTTGAAATTTTGCAGATAATTTCATTTTACATAAAAACAATATTTGCAAGAAGGATTTTTGGCAACTCGAGAAACAGGGCCCAAAAATGTTGCCAGCCGCCTTTCGATTTAAAAAAATTTTAATCTAACCTAACTCATAAAATACGATATGTAATATGAGGGATATGGCTGTATTTCCGGAAACCCCCATGCTCCGAATTGGCTAAAATTTTATTGTGAAAATGATGATTGTGAAAAAGATTTTTGGCGACTCGACAAAATTTTTTATCATTTAAGAATCACTCCCTATCTTATAAAAGCTGCTATTTTCAATTATTTTTAATATGTATGGAAGATATCAATATTTTCAAAATTACAAATATATATTTACTTAAAAATATTCCCAATATTACATATCGTATTTTATAAGTTAAGTTACGGTAGCTGTAAATTGTTTTAAACCAGCCGCTCGAAGGCGGCTGGCAACATTTTTGGGTCTTAACCTTTGAATTGTTTTATATTTTTATTTTTGGATCAGTTTATCCTTCAGACTCGCAGAATGCCCAAGCACGGTGATTGTTTGTTTTAAAAGGTTCGCCCGTTGCGTTGGTAAGACAGAAAATGTCATTATAATGGTAATAAATCTATTTCCGAGTTGCCGAAAATCCTTCTTGCAAACATTATTTCTATACAAAATGAAGCTATTTGTAAAATTTCAGCTGAATTGGAGTATAGACGTTTTCGGTAGTTTAGCCGGGGATATTTTTATTAATTATACATATACAGTAAAACCTCTATAAGTCGTCACTCCGTTTAAGTTGTCAAAATTTCTCGGTCCCTTGAGTGACGACTTATCGAGGTTTTACTATATTTGTTATGTCCTCACGGAGGTCCAGCCTTCCCACTCCGTGGAGGAATAATGCCTGGGGTGATTCTACGCAACTTTTTCCTGTACCAGAATGTGGCTTCGTTTTCGAGTTATTAATGAAAAACACTGTCCAATGAAAGCGCGCGCAGAACACAGCTGAACCGCGACAGTGTTGGGTATGCTCTGCGTTCGAATCGTGGTCGTGATCAAATGCATTGGCACCACGTTAGTATAACAGGACTCGTTAGGCAAAAGTTGTATTGAATAATGAATAAAAAAAGAGAAAAGAATAATAGTATCAAATTATTGGTTGCTCATGAACAACGAATAAGGTAATGAATCGTTGTTTATGTAGAATGAATAAATCGAATTGATCCAACATTGTATTCTTCTTCCTTACGTTAGATATGTCGGTAATACAATGAGTGACATTACCGTAATAAAACGATGTTTTCAAAACTTTAGGTCATAACTGTCGCCACCAAAATTCTTTTTAGCAAATAATTTTCTTATTTGTAGGCAACTTATTTTTATAGCTCCAGCCAAATCAAAGCATGAAAGTTTTCAGTGACCCAAACATGATAAAAAATTTTGCAAAGTTTTGGGTCTTAATCTTCAAATCGCCGAGAATCCTTCTCACAATCATTGCTTTTATATGAAATGAACCTATTTGCAAAGTTTCAACCAAATGGATTTGACAGGTTTTTGGAAGTACAATCAAATCCTTCTTACAAACATTGCTTTTATGTAAAATGAAGTTATCTACAAAATTTTAGTCAAATGCGATTTGACAGGTTTTCGGAAACATCGCCTAAAACCACTGACGAGAACTCTCGTCAAAGAGAACTTACCATAAAAAATTCTGTGATAAAATACTGACAGAATGACAATGTCGATAAAATGAAAAAATTTCAAAGTTGGTAAGAAAGAAATTTACAAGTATATATGTAAGTACATTTACGGCTGTTCTTCGGAAATCCGTCATACTCTGATTTAGATCAAATTTTGCAAATGAGCTCCATTTTGCAAAAGGAAATATCTGTGGAAATGGGTTTTGGCGACTCGAAAAACATTTTTTTACCATTTTGGTGTCATTCCCTACCTTGCCGACAGAGCACAGTGTATGTAATGGACTAACTGTTCGGAACACATAATTTGCACCTTCAAACCAGTGGAATCACATTGCAAACAGCTTTTGCATGTAAACAGTATATACATTAACAGTGTTTGATATTACCGCCTCCACCAAACACTACTCCAGAACCTACTCAGACAGTATTTCCGTACAGACAGTATGTATGTACATACATACAATAACAATATTCCATATTCCCGCCTCCAACAAAGACTAAATGAATTATATATACATGTACATACATGTGCATATTTATTTTATTACTTTCATGAATATACATATTTGATATCATCTAATAATAATTGGGAGAAGGGGTTTGCACTGGTTGTTTTTATTTAATACCGCCACAGATATTCATACATATGATCAACGAACATATCTTCTTTAATATTACTTCTACTTAAACATGCTCGTAAAGCACGACTCAATAATTTGAGTATAAGTCCCATTTTCGGGATCTACAAAATTTGTGGAATGATTTATCGTTAAATGAACATAGCCATATTTGGATAAATTTATATGTATATCCTTTCCAGGAATAAGTATGAATTTTTGTACCTATTGCAACATGTTTTAATATTAACGAAACAAGGACACTTTCATCCCGCTTATTTTCGGGACACATTTCCAAACGGTATTTATATCCTCCACGCTCTATCATACCTATCGAAAATTTTTAATGTAAAATAAGGAAGAAAAATCAAGTACAAACGTAATGGAATTCTATAGAATAGATGTATAACAGAAAGGACCATACCAAATATTCACGATTCTTCACACTTTCGGCGACCAATTTTGCATTCGTCGATCTCTACTACTGTCTCCGGATCACCGAGTAATCCGTCCATTTCATGTTGCTGTCCATCAAATGTGCAAGAACTATTGCACATATTTCCCTGCATAATATACATGAATTTGTTTGCGATTGTTTCGAAAGAAATCTAGTGGTTTTCAACAATACTGCATTCAAACCTATTAAACAATTTTCACATAAAAAAATATTAAAATATAATATAAATTATATACTAAAAATAATAATAATAATCATCTATTATGCAATATTGAAACATGGTGGTTATATTTTCCAGATTTGTAACACTGAAAAGAATCCACGCTTCCCATTGTTTCAACGTAAATCATCTTCTTCTTACGGTCTGTGCATCATTTTTCACGTGGAATAAATTCTATTTCCTTCAGCCACGCGATTGTTGATTGAGGATCACTCAATTTCTTCACAAGAGAAAATAAATTTCATTGGTGCGACATTCTAAATAAACAGCTTTATAAATTACAAGAAATGAATCAATGTAAGAAATCGGTTTACACGCCATTGTTATATCTTTATTAATTTTGCGATTATCATTTATTTATTCCCGACATAGGTAAGTATCCAGGCAACAGAGTGGACAATGGGAGAGTGCAAACAATGAGAAAACGTTAAAAAACTATTTTTACTTTCGGGTTGTCAAAAATTCTTTTCATAAACAATACTTTTACAAAAAGCAACTATTTTCAAACTCGGAGCATCATTTTCAGAAGAATCGACCGTCGGGAAGGTAGGGAATGACATCAAAATGGTAAACAATTTTTTTTCGAGTCACCAAAAATCATGCTCACAGATGTTTCCTTTCGCGAAAAGGAGGTTATTCGAAAAATTTGATCTAAATCAGAGCATAACGGTTTCCCGAAGAACAGTTCATAGCTCCTGTAAACCAATACTTAATTAATTTTAAAATTTTACATAAACATAGATTATTAATATATTTTATTACAGAAATATTGGCGAATTTACAATAAATATACATATATGTATTAGAAACTCCAGTTGAAATGAAGTAACCTTTGGTCTCATAAAAATGTATGGCATGACTGGTTTACCTCATCTATGCATTAAAAATGTAAAAACACATTCAATTGAAGTTTATTTTCTCTTCATACAATTTCTGTAATTCTTCTTTAGATATTAAATTCCACTTGTGATTCGCTTCTTCATCCGATGGAATAATGTCCTTCACAATACTTAAATATCTGTCGATTGGACAAATCTCCTCACAACCAGCTAGTTTGTAAGGAATTAGTTCTTCTGTAACTCCAGTCCAAAGGAGCATCTAATAAATAATAAAACAATGTAGTATAAATAATTTCATCATTAACAATATTTATACAATTACATTATTCTAATTTGATAGTAAAATTAATTTGTAGGTGTAAATGAGAGTATTGCTCATGCTATCAAGTACAGGGTGATTCTCTGACTAGTGTACTCAAAGGCAATGCCGCCACACTAGTATGAATGGACCCAAGCCCTTTTCTGTCATCGGTATCTCGTCGAGGGCGCATACTGCAGCCCATTTAAACGTTTCGTTCTCGTTACACAGTTTTTCACGTAAACAGCTGCAGCATGCACTCCCATCGAGGTATCGATGACAGAAAAGGGCTTGGGTCCATTCATACTAGTGTGGCGGCATTGCCTTTGAGTACACTAGTCAGAGAATCACCCTGTATGTCATTGGAAAAAAGTACTACAGTAATTCCTCTAATGCCGGCAGTACACGCTCGCCGAGGCGATTCGAACGCGAAATCTCCCGAGACGAGAGTCCCGAGACTCGAGATCCGAGAGCACCGTGTACACTCAGTCCCATCGAAGTTGTCGCAGTGAAGTTGGCGCGCTAACGCATTCACGCCGCGGCGGCGTTAGCGCGCCAACTTCACTGCGACAACTTCACTGCGACAACTTCGATGGGACTGAGTGTACATCTAGTGTCGGCTTCGCTTCCTTTGACTCGTCCTGAAAGCTCGCGTCTAGGCCCAGCGCTCCGAGCACGAGGCGAGATGGCACGAGGCGAGGCGAGACCATCAAGTACATTCTCGTGCTCGCCTGGTCTCGGGTCGCCTCGGCGAGCGTGTACTGCCGGCATAAAATTGCGACTGTGGTCTCATTCCCATATTGCAACTGCGTCTGGTCCTACGCCTATGCGTGCGTTATTCCTGCGCCTATGCTTTACTCGCTGGAGCCAGTCAAGCGTGTTAAATAGCGTTACGTGATGCCCGCCGCGGTTCTTTTGATGTGAGTTGGCACTTTAGTCAATTCGTAATATTGCAATATAACTTTTTAATTTCAACGATTTCAACTAACATACTTTTCAGATTCTTCCGATTAAAATGAGACCAAACACGATATAATTTACGTTAAATTTATCCTAATTTCATTAAAAAACGGAATGCTCCAAAATAGTACATAATGTCTGGGCTACTACGAGCCTCTCATGCTATCCTTCTCTTTTACGACCCTCTTTTACTACATACAAAGGCGAGCCACGGCGACAGAGTCTAGCCGCCCAGTCATCGAATTTCGAGTCTCCTCTACTGTGATTCCAACATTCCGATTCCGACCACATTTGCAATCTTGGAGGAATTACTGTATTCCTCATCTTTTCTGACGTAGCATAATTAACGGATGACAAATCACTATTCATATTTTTCTGCAAACTTTTCTTCATCAAACAAATCGGAATACTTTTTTCCATTATTTTTCTTCTATTTTAATGTTTTGAATTTCCTTTATGTTAGTTGAATTAATATTATAAATATTATATTAACCCTTGAACAGTGGAGACGGATTATGATATTAATTATAATAAACATTACATATTAATATAGTAAATATCATTAGGGTTTCTTGAATTTAGTATTTCATTTGTTAAAGTACGCGAGGCAATTATAAGGTGGTTATAAATATTATTGATATTAATAAAACAAAACACTACTGTTTTAATACCACCAATTGCAACACTTAAAAAACATTTGAATATATTGTCAAAATAATATCTAAGGGAATAGTTTAAAATTTGAAAAATGGAAATAAGTATAAAATTGAACATAAATTATCACTGCTACATTGATCCATCAACTAAATATTAATTGATAATTGTATATAATTACCCTGATATAAATTTCACCATTTGCATTGCTCAATTTTTCAACTATAATCGCAGATCCATAAGCTGGTATCTCAGGTTCACTAAAATTCAAAGCTTTCGCAACTCCAGCGATATTTACTTCGTGTCCGCCGTATAAGTAGATCTTTCTTGGTGTATCACGTCCCTCGTTAATTTTAATATTCTCGATAAACCTTTTGATAAGCGGACCACCGTTCAATCGTTTCAATTGAGGTGTGTAAGAACGAATCTCGTATTCGAGCTTCACGATTTCCTGAAGCTTTTTCAATATTTCATCGGTGCACCAATCTGGTGAAGGGAAATTCATAGCTTTCTGGAAAATTATTTTAACAATCAATAAGAGAAACGAATATATCGAAATAATGGTAGCATTATTTAAATGATAAATCAAAGTTAAGTCACTCGTACAGTCATTACCATTATATGTATAATTAGATTCTACTGAAATATTAAAATAATAATAATAAAATGATGAAATGAAATTCTATTGGAATATTAAAAGTGTACCTGTGCTACCAGCAGATTATATATTTCATACACTTGATTTGTTTTAGTTATATTTATACCAGTCTTTTCGCTGAGAAATTTAAAAAGATCTTTATATACTAATACTTTTTTAAGAACCTCTTCCGAGTTTCTCACTTTGTCCAGAGCATCTAAATATCTGTGAAAATAAAAAAGGATTTTAACATTAATATAATCTTTGCTGGTAGTTATCTAATTATAGCCTGGACTTTCCCTGAGTTATTTTCTTTTCCTTTTTGTCATTTTTAATCTCACAGAAACAAGAAAAACGGTGTTATCTAACGGTATACTTACACTGAAGAAGTATCTGGCTTCATTAGATCATCCACTTTCTCCGGCATATAATGTACTGGTATAGGTACCCATAACAAATTTTCATTCCACGTTTGCGCTGGTGTCGGATGGTATAATCCAGCTAAGACTAATTGAAGAGACGTTTTTGTTCGATCATGATCCGTGCTGAAAGCGTACACATCGCTAGGTCGATAAATATCTCCTAAAAATTTATCGTAACGCTCTCTCAACACCTGTCCTATTCGATATTCTCTCATTTTTCCTTGCTATAAACAAATTATATTCTACTGTTAATATTTCTATATTTATAATTAACATTATCGTTTAGTTGTTGCTTACATTCGTTAATCGTGCAAGACCCCATGGTTCATATACCGATATATCGTAAGGATCATTCGGCCACAGTTCTTTTTCACGCGGTGTACGTTCTCCGTGTCTAAATAGCTGATAAGGTTTCGAATATTAATTTTCAAAATGCGCGAAAATTGATATAAAATATTTTGACCTTCAAATTGAAAAATACATTTCTAATAAAGATAGAATATATTAAGTAATGAATGTTAATTTAAATTTTAAATTAACCCGGAAAATATAGATAAGTAATAATAACAAAAAATTGAAAAATATAAATGATAATAAATAGTATTGATAAATAAATATTATATAATATTATTTAATTAATTTTAAGTTAAATATTAGAAGAAAAAACGATAAGATAGATGACTTTAATCTATAATCGAATTATAAAGCTTACTTACCACCTGCACTAATTCCACACGAAACTCATGATTGTTTTTATTCGTAACTGTTCTCGCTAATTGTAGATATAAACCTAATATAAGAATGAATATCATTAAAACAAGTTTTTGACGGATCATATTGAAAAATAGAAAAGAAACGTAAGCTAAAATCTTTTTATAGCATTTGACTGAACAATAAGAACTCTATGTTACTTTAAGAAGAAGCGGTGTAAGACTGTTACTTGTTATCTTTATCATACCAGTTTGCCGCGAGATGGTACTCCAGTTACATTTCAAGCTACTAAACTTAAATAAAGTGAATGGAGAGTAAATTATAACTAACGAAAATATTATTAATGATTAAAAAATGTTACATGTAATATTTTTCTCTCAAACATTTTATATATTGTATAAATTGCTAAACTTTAACCAACTAGATGAAAAATAAACATTAAAAAGTAAAAATAACGAGCGAGGATGTCTTTTTTAATTTTAATATCTTTTTTAATTTACTAATTTTAAGTAATCAAGTATAAATATAAGATTTCTGTAATATCACTCAATATGTACTTTGAAATGCAGATAACATTTTATATACGTTGATATAATGATAAAATTTTTATATTTAATTCATAAAATCCTAATAAATAACGCGACAAACATTAACATTCGTAAAAAGAAACAATGAAATCAACAGTTCTTGTACATATTCTTAAACGATTTGATTTTAGAAAATTTTTATTTACAACGAAAAGCTAAATGATAAATACTGTTTAATAAATAATATTAAGTTTTATTATTATTTAGAAATCATAAATGTAAATTGGAGTACAATATAATAAAATAGAATTCTCGAAAGTGTCGCATTTAAAAAAATTCGTGCAATACTAAGGTCACACAATATCTTTTAACTTCAATATTATATGTATGTACATACATATATGTATATACACGATTGTATCAACTTATTGTTAGTAGCGCCACCTAGAATTTCTATCACCCAAGATACAAAAAGGATTACATAATCGAACGCGTGACTAGTAGAAAGCAAAATAAAATTCTAGAATGTAGAATACACAAAAATGCATTTTTGTATGCATTTTATATGATATATTTATGCGTTACGTACTCATATCGCGTGTGAACTTTGTTCCTAAAGACAGATCCACTTAAATATCGTCAGCACACAAATACGGTTCAAGTGATTTGGCAATTATTGCTGACTTACGTAGTCGCGCGCAAAAATCTGATGTGCTACTAATATAATCTCGGTTCCACCTTGCTAAATTACTGCGTAATCGGCAGTTAAAAGAAACAAAGATATAAAACTTCCCGCCTAAGATTGAGTTCCTTTCACTAAAGATTTTAATCGGCAAAAGTCTTTTAATTCAATAAAAATATTAAACAATAAAAAATTAGATTTTAACAGTGTAACACATAAATAGTATAATTACAAAAATGTTCCCTTTTAATAGTACAAATTATAATTTTAAGTAAATTGATAAAGAAAAGAAAAGAAAATTTTCTGCATTAAATGTAAAATTTTAAATAACAATGAAGAATTGTTTGTAGCAATTGTACTGTTACATTTATAATTAATTTAACAAAATGCTTAAGAAATGTTCAATTTAGCAGGCTTTCATAAATGTCGTAGATACAAAGATACCACTTTCCAATAGTACAGAGAGTTACTTTAATTGAAGAACAGACTGCAGTTCGCAGAAGTTTCCTTATTAGTAGTAATAAATATTAATTAAGATTTAAATTTAGTTGACAATTTTTAATATTTGAAACGCATATATTTTGAAAAAACATACATCTATTTGTGTGCAGTTTTATTTAAAAAAAAGTGATTCTAAAATAGATAAATTTATAAGTCATTATTATTTGAAAGTAACATTCGTTTTCCTTATGAATGGGATTTCCTAGAATGGCATTCGACACGACATATTCAATTAAAGTTTAGAAGGAATAGTACTTTATTTCATTATTCACATTGAATGAGTAATATTATCATACATCATTTTTCCAACATTTTTTTCTTGCTCATATTAATCTTTTGCAAAAATATCTGTTTTTAGTATATACATATTTTACGAGTGAATGAATATTACTTAAAATATTCAACAGAGAAAAACATATTGATTCTTCTTAAACAAAATACGTAATCATACTGAGTTAACAGTCTAAGAAACTCGATTAAAATATATGTATAATTTTAGTATTTTAAATCGATTTGTTTTCGCGCGCTTCAAATTGAACATTCTGAAACAGCCGCCATCTTCTGACAGTAACAAGAATACCTTCAAATAATGCGCCTCATTTTTGATACCGTAGTTAAAAGTTAAAATATATCAATTACTTTTGTAATTCAGTAATTATATGCTGTATGATGACTTTATATAATGCACGGAGAACGTGTTCGTATAAAAGGATATACGAACAGATATATCCTGCATGGTTACAATAAAGATTACTATTTCGAGAAAAGTTTTACCTTCTCAGATATTTATGTCTATTTTATATATAAACATTTATATAAATATTTTTTCATTCAGTACAATACTCTATTAGAAATTTTATTCAATGTGATTATATTTTATTGAATGTATGTTTCTTTAAAAAAATTAAAAAATGTTATAATAAATTTTCTATAATTATGAAATTCATTGCAATCTCTGAATTACATAAAATTAATTAAAAATTGATATTATTTGAAAAATTACTTTTTGGACTTTAAAAGATTGAATTAAATTAAATAGTATTCCTCAATATTTTAAAACAGACTCAAATATTTTATTTTTCTTTATAAGAATATAAAAATTTGATTGATACATTGTCAAGAGAAAACAAAGTCCAATTTTTTGGAAATAATTCTTTCCTCATATTTTTATTAAATAATTATTTCTTATTTCTATGATATAAGTTATATAATATTTATACTAAAGCTTTTGATGATATTAAAATATACAATATATACATATACATAAATTAGTATAAATATAAATATGAAACGTATACTTACGTAAAATATGTAGCATAGCAAATCGTTTAGTGCAGTTTACATCTGCGTTGATCTCTATGTGATACGTATATAATGGTATAGGTTAGATTCAAACAAAACGTGATAAATTATTATTAATTTAAATATTAACGTAATATTTTGTTTATGAAACGTAGATGGATAACAAAAGATAACATTAATCTACTTTGAATTCAGTGCAAATGTTTCATTCATTTTACAAAATGATTCTCTAACCTTCAATGTAGTGTTACATACCTATAAATTAAGCATATTTATAGTTTATGAGGATTCATTTTTTCTTTGAGTGATGATATATTCATACAACATTTATAAACGAAGAAAAGCATGTTCATCGTTTTATACATAACTTTGTAAACTCTTACTTACAAATATAATTTATGAGTGAAAAATATGAAATAAGAATTATAATTTCTTATATTATTGTATGAAAATTATTAATTCATAAAAAATGGCTGCGAAACGAAAACCAGAAGCACAAGTGCCAGCTGAAGAAAGTGATTTATTATCAATTAGACCACTTGGTGCTGGTCAAGAAGTAGGCAGATCATGTATTATGTTAGAATTTAAAGGAAAAAAAATCATGTTGGACTGTGGTATTCATCCTGGTTTATCTGGAATGGATGCACTACCATTTGTAGATTTAGTAGAAGCGGATGAGATAGATTTACTTTTAATTTCTCATTTTCATTTGGACCATTGTGGAGCTTTACCTTGGTTTCTACAAAAAACTAGTTTTAAAGGACGATGCTTTATGACTCATGCCACTAAAGCTATTTATCGTTGGCTGTTGTCTGATTATATCAAAGTCAGCAACATTGCTACAGAACAAATGTTATATACTGAATCAGATCTAGAAACTAGTATGGATAAAATAGAAACAATTAATTTTCATGAAGAAAAAGATGTCTTTGGAATAAAATTCTGGGCCTACAATGCTGGTCATGTATTAGGTGCTGCTATGTTCATGATAGAAATAGCAGGTGTTAAAATTCTATATACTGGAGACTTTAGTCGGCAAGAGGATAGACATTTGATGGCTGCTGAAATTCCAAACATTCATCCAGATGTGTTAATTACTGAATCTACTTACGGTACACATATACATGAAAAAAGAGAAGATCGTGAGGGAAGATTTACAAATTTAGTTCATGAAATTGTTAACAGAGGAGGAAGGTGTTTAATACCTGTATTTGCATTAGGAAGAGCACAAGAGCTTCTCCTTATTCTAGATGAATATTGGAGTCAACATCCTGAACTACATGAAATTCCTATATATTATGCTTCTTCTCTAGCAAAAAAGTGTATGGCAGTCTATCAAACTTATGTAAATGCGATGAATGATAAAATCAGGAGACAAATTGCCATCAACAATCCATTTGTATTTAAACATATTTCTAATCTAAAAGGAATTGATCATTTTGAAGATATTGGTCCGTGTGTAGTAATGGCATCTCCTGGTATGATGCAGAGTGGTTTATCAAGGGAATTGTTTGAATCCTGGTGTATAGATGCAAAGAATGGAGTTATAATAGCTGGTTATTGCGTAGAAGGAACATTGGCAAAAACAATTTTATCAGAACCTGAAGAAATCACAACCATGTCTGGACAGAAATTACCATTAAAAATGTCTGTTGATTATATATCATTCTCAGCCCATACTGATTACCAACAGACTTCTGAATTTATACGTATTTTGAAACCGCCACATGTTGTGCTTGTGCATGGAGAGCAAAATGAAATGGGAAGATTGAAAGCTGCTTTACAGCGGGAATATGAGGATGATCCTAACACAACAATGGAAATACATAATCCCAGAAATACAGTTGCTGTGGAATTGTACTTTAGAGGAGAAAAAACTGCTAAAGTGATGGGCACATTAGCAATGGAAACACCTAAACCAGGACAAACACTATCAGGAGTGTTAGTTAAGAGAAACTTCAATTATCATATGCTAGCACCTTGTGACTTATCAAAATATACAGATATGAGCATGAGTCAAGTAATTCAAAGGCAGAGTGTATATTTCTCAGCATCGCTACCAGTATTAAAACATCTTCTAACACAAATTGCTGGAAATTTAGAAATTGTTGATGATAAGAAATTACGTGTGTTTAAAAATATTGATGTTACAATTGATGGAAAAATTGTTACCATGGAATGGATCGCAACACCTGTAAATGATATGTACGCAGATTCTGTTCTAACTGCAATATTACAAGCTGAAATGATGGAACAACCACCTAAAGTATTACCTGCACCTACAAAAATGGATCGGATGCATTTTAAAGAATGTTTGATAGAAATGCTTCAAGAAATGTTTGGTGAAGATTCTGTTCCTAAAATTTTCAAAGGAGAGAAACTGTATGTAACAGTTGATGGGAAGAAAGCACATATAGATTTATTAAATTTGGAAGTAACCAGTAAAGAAGATGAAATTTTTCAACAAATAGTACAAACTGCAGTAACAAAACTACATCAATCGTTGGCACCACCTTGTGATACAATATAAAAGATATTATTTTCACAGTTGTGTGTAAAATATACTTTTAGATACATTAATAAATATGAAGTGTTAAATAACAAAGACTATTTTATTTAATTTATAATTTAATGGTATTACGCAATACAATTCATGTGCATTTTTATAATAAACATCGTAACATCAATAAGTAAATACATACAAACTGACTCGATTGTTTTTTTTTTTTTTTTTTTTTTAAATACATTATCTTTGAATTTTGTATTATATAAACCAGTAGTTTTTAATATATAATTGAATGAATAAGATTTGTTAAAAACATCGCTGATTAAAAATACTTTAATATTTCTTTTTTTTTACAATCAATAAATACAAATAATTTATATAATTTAATTATAAAATTCATCATTTAAAATTGTAAGGTAAGAAATGTAATATAAAAATATAACAAATAATATAAATCTGTACAATTCATATCATTATAAATGTATGCTTTACAATGCATAACATTAAAATTGAATAAATATTTTACATAATAAAAATCTAACCTGATTAATATGATTTTTTTTTAAAAACTATATATATACACATATATTACTATTATCAGTAAAAAGAGTTATTAAATTAACATCAAAGATTATATTCGCAAAGATCTCCCCATGCAGAACCAACTTTGAGTTTTACTGGTAGTGGAACTACAAGTTGGCATGCTTGTTCCATTGATTCTTTTACTATTGTTGCCACTTGTCGTAAGTCTTTGATATTTACCTAACGTAAAACAAAAAATTGTAGTTACATTTTTGTTATTTTTAAAATGAATGAAATTGTGTTTTATAAAATACCTACTTCATACAATAATTCATCATGAAGTTGTAATATTAAAAAACCGCCACTTTGCTGTGCTTCCCTACTATTACTTCTTAGTTTCCGAATAGAATTAACAGTGGGCATAATAACTACTGAAGTTGGAAATTCAGATCGTATTTTCTCTTCAATATTTACCATTGCTTTTTTTGTGATATCAGCTGCAGAACCTTGAATTTTAGTATTTACTGCTTGACGTTCTGCTTGTGCTACATAAAAAAGTTACAAGAATTTATTTATAAATATTTCAATTTAGCGCAAAATGTTGTATTATTAACATTGAAAGAATTTACATTTCTCTGCTCCATTTGTACTCGTTAATGCGGGAAGCGTTCTACGTCTTTCAAAAATGGTTGTTACATATCCACTTACGCGTGCTTCTTCTACTATATTATTCAACCATGTAGATATCCCTGGATATGCATTCATAAAACATTCTAAGAATTCTTTAGCTTTGATTTCATCCACAGATAAATTTTCGGCAAGTGATTTTATTCCCATACCATAAATCATTCCGTAACATAATTGTTTGGTGTGCTGACGCATAGTATCATCGACCTTTTAATAGAAACTTGTTAAAATGACTTTTATTTATATCGAATAAATATCTCTAATATTTCGTATACCTGATCTTCAGAAACATGATTCCAATTTGCTGCGATATTTTTAAAAATATCACCTGGTTTACTCATAATATCACATAATGTTTTATCTTTTGAAAAGTGGGCTAATATTCTGAATTCAAGTTGACAATAGTCTGCTGATAATATAACATTGCCTACAGTAGGTACAAATGCCATTCGAACACTTATAGTAAAACTACCATTTTCAGAAGTAAAATCCTTTGGTATGTTTTGTAAATTTGGTTCACACATTGATATTCTACCAGTTAGTGTATTCGTAACACAGTTAGAATGGATACGGCAACTATGCTGAGCTATGTTTAATATTGGATAGATAATCTACAAACGAAATGTATTGAATTTTTATCTGATTATACTAAGTTAATTAGTTATAGCATGTAATTTAGTGTAGGAGAGCTTTAGCAAATAATTGCAATATTTTGATCATTTTTCCTTTGATATTGAACCTACCTTAGTTTGAGTTACATTTAATTTACGCCATGACATAATGAGGCTAGCTATAGGATGATTAGATTGTCCTAATACAGCTTTATTTACACCAACCTTTTTCCCATTACATAATCCTAAAATCTACAAAATTAAAAATTTAATTAGTAAATTTTAACAATTACACGAGTAAAATATTTTTCATGTTTATTTACAAACCTTTTTTATTTCTTTCGATGAAGAAATATTGAATTTTTTCCCGCACAATGCATATGCTCGTTCTTCTAACGATATCATTTCTTTACGTATAACAGAAGATAAATCTTGTAATGAATTTAAAGATACACCTAATCCATTTAATTCCATGCAAGCTAGTGAAATTATTATTCTCATTTCAATATCTGGAAATGTATTAAGATTTTGTTAAGACGGATCGAATATAGAAATAAAGTGAAACAGAAACTAATAACAGAAATTTTATTATATCATTACCTTTAAACGTACGTGGTAATGTTGAATGTACTTGTTCTAATTTATCTAAAAGTTTATCTGTCATGTGCCATGTAAGTACAACTTCAGCAGATGCTCTAAATTCTCCTGGAATTGAACTTTTAATATTTAGTCCAGGTCCTGTATCATAACATGCAGGTATTCTTTTTGTTATAAAACGACCTTGTGGAAAATATTCTTCTACCTGTTTACAGTTTACATAGTTTTTTAAATATATGCTATAGTTACTATACAATGAATTACAGAACTTCATTGTATTTAAAATACAAATAAAATTTAAGAATGATTTGTTCCTTTTACCATTTCATTAAAAGTTTTTTCATAAACACTGCTATCATGCAACCAATGTGCTACTTTCGGGTCTAAAAATCTGCAGCATGCAAAAATACCACAGCATTCGTACAAAGTCTTAAATATTTCCTTAGTTGCAAAGCACTTTACATATAAAAATGTATTAGAAAGTATGCTTCTCAATAGTTTTATTTGTTCTTTAACTGGGACTTTTAAATCTGAAAAAATATTGTTTTAAAAAATGTTTCAAATTAAAGTTAATGTTAATATAATTTTTAATACCTTGCTCATTGGAGAAAGAAATATAATATGCAATATTGCTTTCCCAAGCAATAGCAACACCGTTTAACTTTTTATTATCATGAGCGTATTTTTCTACTTTCTTAGATTTTTTTTTCTTCTCAGAATTAGTGAAACCAATAATTTTGGAACCTATATTATTTTCATCATCAATATGCATTTCACAATTCAAAGCTAAAGATATATACCGTTTCTGCATTATTTCACGTTTAAATAAATTAAATGTGCTTCTATCGCTTCCAACTTTGACAATATTTAGTGTATTCCAATTATTCATTTTACTTACAAGGTCGTTAGTTTGTAAGCACGCTTCGGGATTGTTTTGACCTCTTTTTACATTTACTTGAGATTTCTGTAATATTTTCATTGATTTTGCAGGGGTATCTTCATCTGAATTTGAGATCACACTATCTGTACTGCAGTCTTTACTAGTTAATACTTTTCTGGTAAATATTTCATTCAATTTCTGTGTAATATTGCGTTTTTCAATTTGGAGCGTTTTTGAAACTGCAGTGGTATGTGTCTTTTTAATACTGATAGGTGTACTTTTAGTAGTCTTTTGAGTACAAAGCTTTTGCTTTCTTTCAGAATCTAATTTACTTCTTATTTTGATACTTGTAGCAGGTGAATTAATATTTTGCGAAGCGACAATAATATCATCTGAATCAGATTTGTTTGAATCTAATGATCCTCCACGACTTTTACTAAACACAACTACATTTGCCATAGGCGATTTTGCAACTGCTATATCTTTAAATCTACGCTTTTGTGATATCTTCATTAAATCGTCAGAAATATCCATCAAATTTTCTAATTTCTTGTCATATTTTTTCTTAATTTCTGGTGTAGAATTAATTACTCCAGGCTTTACAATACTTTTCAAATTTGTATTTTTTATACTTCTAGCATTATGTTTAACTAATCGATCTTCTTTATTTTGAACATTAACTTGATTTACTTTTTCAATAATTTTCTTTGATTCGTTCCACGAATCATCCTTCCAGAAAAATGTATTATTCTTTGGACTTGTAAAATTCAATGCACTTCTATCTCTATCTGTTTGGATTTTATTATTACCATTGCTAGTAATATGTAAATCTGTGGATACTTTACTTTCCGTTACTACTTTATGTTCGAATGATTTAGTTTCTTCAAATTCTGAAAAATGCAAAGAATCGACAATATTTTGTTCAAGAACATTACAAATTTGTGTATCGAGATTCAGACTATCGTCAAACAGACTAGGGCTTCTTGAAATTGGTGATGACTTTACATCTTTCTCAAAACTCAACATATGAGTCATTATATTTACACAAACTGGTGTGGCAGTATTTGTTTTATCTGAAGTTCTAATTTTTTTACAAGGTACTTCGCTTTTATTTTGAGATTTTTGTATCGCTTCTATTGAATGTTTAACAGTAATGTTTTGAGTACGATTTTTTTTATTATCCTTGAAAGTAATCAATGATTCATTACTTCGCCTTTGTAGAATATCATGTGGTATTTTGGGACTACTTTCTTCAAAAAAATCAAAAGAAAGTTTCCCATTTGAGGAATTAAACATTTCTGGAATATCTAATTGCAATAATTGATCAGTAGGTTTTGTAATATGATTCTTATTTTCTTGCGACACATCATTTTCTAAATTACACTTATTGTTAGACTCTTTCGTATTTTCAACTTTATTAGAGATATTTATATCAGCTTCAAATGTTTCAATTTTATCTAACACCTTTGAAATTTCGTTTTCTTCATTAATGGGACCAAAATTCTTTGTAATTATTGAACATGAATTTTGTTCATTTTTCTCTTTAAATAGTTTATCACCTGAATTAATGTTAATTTCAGAATTATTGCATACAGAAGTTTCAGCCTTTGTATGTATATTGGTATTTGTTGTAGTATGAAATTTACTTTGTTGTAAATTTGTTTCTGTATGAGATTCACTCCCAATAATACATTGTTCAGTTTGCTTCCATGACATATCTTGCAATTTCAGTTCGTTCTGTAAATAAGGAAATTACTAAATTTTAAAGTGATTCCAAAATTATATTAATTTTAATGAGAAGAATGATAATTATATACCGCAACTAATGCTCTAGCTTCATGTACCAACATGATAGCTGCTTCATGAGGTGTTAAGCCATCTCTGCCAGTAACAAATACTGTTCTCATTTTATTTCGTTTCATCGCTTCCGATTCATGCTCACCATCGTGTTCTTTTTCGCTAAAATATAATTTGGAGAATGTACAATTTATTAAATTATTGTTGGTTTTGAGTATAATTTACTATTAAAATATTTTTATACTAAACCTTTCAAAAGGAAGAGCTTTATGAAGTGCTCGTTCAACATCAAGTTCATTAGCAACAGCTAAATCTGCTACGCATGTAATTCCTTGTTTATAAAGATTTCTAGCACGCAATCCATTTAACATTGGAAGGCGTAATAAGTCTAATAATTCTCTACTAACACCAAATTGTAAACGGGCCTGGAATTGTGAGACTAATAATTCCATGCAGTCCCAGCCTAATTGTTTACAAAATTGTGTGACCATTCCTGAAAATAATTTCAAAGTATAGTAATGTTATTACGTCGAATTTCTCTTGGGAGAAGATAAAATATTACCAGCAAATGTAGATGCAGATTGTTGTAAACTTTGAAGAATTCCACGACAACAACCGTACTTTTTACAAACTGTGCTAAGAGGAACTTCACGAACCAAGTCGTGTAAAGCTAACGCGGTATAAAATCTTCTATGTATATTAAGCTGAAAATGTTTAATTTTTATTTAATTTAAAAGTGTTCAATTAAGCTGAAATTATTTATTAAAGTACATTAAATAGTTTACCGATTTTCCTGGTCGCACTATGCCCTGAATAGCTGATGTTAAAAATCGCTCTTCTACACCAACAAGTTGTCCAACTCTACGTTCACTTTCTGATAACATTTTCCATAATTCCATAAAAGTCATCCAATCGATAGTTCCAATTTGATTTCCAGAGCTGATAGGAGTTACTAAATATACTACATGTAATTCAGTGTCTAAAACAAAACATCGTCTAGCTTTCCGAAGTTCTTCTAGTAGAAACAAACCCTCTCTAGGTGGTATAGAAGCTGCTAAACATGCTTTTCCAAAAGCTGTAGCAGTCCATCTATGTCCCTCTTCTGTGTTTTGTAGTCTAGACAAAATTAAATTGCATGTATACAAATCAATACAAATGTTCCTTATATGTATTACAATAAGAAATATACATACAACAAGAATTCATTGTCTATTAAAAATTTTATTGCTTCATTTGAAGGATCTTTTGAGTCATGTTCATTATCTAAACTTATTAAAGTGCATTTAGTGTATAATTCAAGATCTGATGGAGTATATACAACTTCACTAGCTATAGCTTCTAAAAGAGCTCTAATTAAGGGGCCTGAATCTTCAAGACAGGATTCAATAGGTTGCAGACTGGCTGATAATAATGCTTCAGCTGCTTCTCGTTCGCTTGGTTCACAAATAAGTATACTTTCTCCTATGGATGTACAAGTGATGTTACATTTAAATACATAAGATTAAATTAGTTTTATAACGTATTGTTTTATCTCACCTGCTGTGTCTTTTCCCATTCTACCTGCACGCCCTATCATTTGTTTGTAGGTAAGACTATCTAATAGTTTCCCATTAAACATTGGAGATCTGATAATTACTCTTCTTGCTGGTAAATTTACTCCACTACTTAAAGTTGATGTTGCAACAAGAACTCTTAACGATCCTGATCTGAATATATTAATATCAAGTTATACATTTTTAAGAGTTTATACATATTCAAATAAATACCTAAAAGCTCCTTCTATGATATCACGCTCATCCATAGTAAGTCCAGCATGATGGAAAGCTGTTCCGAATGAAACTGTGTTTTTTAGTACATTATCCAAACCTATTGGACTGCGTTTTAATTGCTCCAATGTCTCGGAAATTAATGTAGAATCTAACTGATGTCTTAAAATTTCTGCAAGTTTCGTATCGCCTCGGCCTAAAAGATACAAGGTTACTTATATATTTTCGCAATAATAAACCGCATTAATTTATTAAACGAACCTAATTTATAGAACGCAACAGCTATTTGTTCAGCTAGTTTTTCACACCAATTTTTTGTTGGACAAAAAATTAGTACACTATGCCCATCAGATATTGTTTCGATACATAAGTGAATAATATCTCCTGAATCCGTTGTTAGTTCTGGCATTGATATTAGAGTTCTGATTAGATGTAATTTATTGTCATAAATATTTTTACCTATCTAGAAACATAAAAATTTTTGTTATACAAATTTGAAGTATATGAATGTAATATATTTTTTTATACTGTATAATACTTTGCACTGTTCATTCAAAGGGACAGGTCTAAATTCCGTTTTATACAGTTCAGCGTTCAACCAGTTGGCTAAAAGAGATAAGTTTGGAAGTGTAGCAGACATACCAATCAATTTTATATTTATATTTTCATCCCTGTAAAAAAGCCAAATCAGAATTTTTTTTTCTAATAACAATAAATATGTTTTAATTACCTAACAGTCATATATTTTAGTTTAGTCAACAGTAATTCAAGAAGATATCCACGATGCGGATCACCAACAAGATGTAATTCATCTATAACTACAGCTCCTAAATTAACTATCTCATTTTCTTCCATTAAACGATTTATTAAGGAATTGGCTTTTTCAATTGTTGCTATTGCAACATGAGTAGCAGAAAATCCTCCTGGAGGAGCAATACCACCCATAAATCCTTGTACACGAATTCCACTGTCAGACAGCAAATCCTATAAAATTATAACTATACAATTAGAACACATATACATAATTGTTGTTAGACTAATTTATTCAAATAAATCTTACTTGAAAATAATACATTTTTTCTCTAACAACAGAAACAAATGGCAAGATAAAAATTGCTTTCTTGTGTCTTTCTAATATTGTTTTTATCATAAGAATCTCTGCTACTAAGGTTTTTCCAGCTGATGTTGGAGCAGAATATACAAGATTGCATTGCTCTTCAATAACTTTATGATTTGATAAACATTCTACTTGCCAAGGAAACATATTTGTTATTCCTCGTGCTTCATATTTCTGTAACATACATGTATCACTTTTAGTACAAGTAGTTTATATCAAGATAGTTGTGCCAGAATAATTAATATTACCTGAAGAATATTTGGTGGTAAGCCCCAAGAAGCTAACTTGCATCTATCTTGAGTATTAATAATAGAAACAGAAGGAACTATGATTGATGATTTATCTCCAATATTTATTGTACCCCTACTGTTAGATAATATTAAATTGTTTGTATTATTTGTTGTTCTGGATGAAGCACTAATTTTAATACTGTTGTTATTAGTATGCAAAGTTGATAATTCAGATTTATTACATTGTTTTAATAATGTATTTGTTTCTGAAGAAATATCACTTTTCAAGTAATTAATGTTTACATTTTCTTTACCAACTTTAGATGAACTACAGTTTCTTGTTATACAAGTAGTACTTCTAATTTTTGATCTGCTAGATGTATTAGTTTTGCTATTAGCCCTCAATTTTAGAGCATTTCTAGTTTTAGATTCTTCACATTTTGAATTATTCTGATTCAAAGTAGATTTAATATTCATTGAATTACATAATACACTATTTAATTCTGAGTGAGTTTTTTTATCAATACTGTTTGAATTATTCATTGGTTTAGAACCAGACATATTGTCTTTAAAATATTTTTCTATATCACTGCCATTATAAATATTATCCATATTTTTCATTTCAGCCTGAATACAGGCAGATAGTGTATTATCCCCGAAGGATGGCATTTTATTAATGGATTGCATTTTGTTATTTTTAATTTAATGATTTCATTGTGTGTAATCACTGTACATGGATTTTTTAATATGATCCATATAATTTTCATTCATAATTAAACAATAATACATGTATACATCTTTTTATAATTCTTGATCATGATTCATTATAAATTATTTTATCATTTTCTTATTTACAAATCAAATAATCGTATATGTACAATTAAAATTCATTATTCAAATATTATATAAATAATCACGTAATTATAAATCATGTTTCTGAAAAGAGTTTTTAATAATTCATTATAGAAGTAAACATTATTGTATATATATAGATCTTTCATTCATCTTTCAATTAAATGAAACACTGGGGAGTAAATAATTCATGTAATACACAAGTAAGAATAACCAGGTAACTGGATATTCTTTTCACTATGTCTTCCCCATTGTACAAATCATAAAGTTTAAATAAAAATTAAAATATTATAAGTAAACACAGAATTTAAAACACACGTGATCAACGTATGTAGGTACCTACAACCTCCTCTTTGGTACAGTGTGAGTCATAGTGTACTTTCGTCTAGTGAAAAAGCACTAAAGGGGAAGGTGCCCCTACCACCGGGTCACGCGCGAGCGCACAGCCATTTTGCCTCGTTCGCATGAGAAATACCTTTGTATTTTAGGAGAAAAGAAATTTTTTCAAATAAATGCTTAATCGGAGGAGTGAGGCGGTTCATTCCTCAACAAGTAAAATATATAACCAGCACCATTAAAAACTCGCTTGTCGAAATAATTAATTGCGTCGAGCCTTGGACGGCGAAGGTGGCTCCCTCCGCCCTATGGGATGGTGAACGAAACTACGAAAGCAGACCGTGATTCCATACCGAACCGGAAGCTGCATAAGAGCCTCTCTCTCGCACTGTAACTTCTATCCTTGTTTAGCCTCATTTCACTCGGACTCCAGGCTCGTCGAATGCCATCCTTGTCGTTTCGCTTACATCGAGATAGCGCGAAACCGCCTCTCGTTAGAATGCCTAGATTACTTCTTAGCCACGTGCGATACTTCTGGTGTTTCAAATTTCATAAAAGCTCAGAATTTGGGAAACATGGTAATTAAAGGCTTTTGGGAACAATCCTCTTTACAAAATGCAAATACGAGTAACTTAATGGGAGATCTTCTTTCTTATATCAGTTTCTCTAACAGTAAATACAAGCATTGAATAACAGCGAATAAAATGAAACAGTTTCACCTGATTCGTTTTTCGTTTCTTTCTTTTTTCTCCGAAATCGTTAGAGGTATCAAAAGACGTTATAAACAACAGTTATTCGCCTTAAGGTGTAGTATCTTTTATGCCTCGACAAAAAATTGTTTAAACAATTACAAAAAGTTATAAACGTAAAAAGCCTCTAATTACCTTGTTTCCCAAATTCTGAGCTTCTATGAAATTTGAAACACCAGAAGTATCGCACGTGGCTAAGAAGTAATCTAGGCATTCTAACGAGAGGCGGTTTCGCGCTATCTCGACGTAAGCGAAACGACAAGGATGGAATTCGACGAGCCTGGAGTCCGAGTGAAATGGGGCTAAACATGGACAGAAGTTACAGTGCGAGAGAGAGGCTCTTATGCATCTTCCGGTTCGGTATAGAATCACGGTCTGCTTTCGCAGTTTCGTGCACCATCCTATAGGGCGGAGGGAGCCACCTTCGCCGTCCGAGGCTCGACGCAATTAATTATTTCGACAAGCGAGTTTTTAATGGTACTGGTTTTATATTTTACTTGTTGAGAAATGAACCGCCTCACTCCTCCGATTAAGCATTTATTTGAAAAAAGTTCTTTTCCCCTAAAATACAAAGGTATTTCTCATGCGAACGAGGCATAATGGCTGCGTGCTCGCGCGTGACCCGGTGGTAGGGGCACCTTCCCCTTTAGTGCTTTTTCACTAGACGAAAGGACACTATGACGCATACTGTACATACATACATAAGTACATTTTATTAAATAAATAAATATAAATTATTCCAAAGCACAGTTTAAATATTTTGTCAATAGAAGTACAGTGTTTAGATATCATATACATTAAAAAATAATTTTGTTTTTATCAATATTAGATGTGTAATTGATCGATTGTGCCACCTATTGGCGTATTTTTGAATGCATTGGAGCAAGTAAGTATATGTATACATGTGTATGCATACATGTGTATGCAAAATTATAGATGTTAAAACCTCGGATATAGTGGGTTGTTGCATATTAAATGGCAGATTTCAAAAGATCATATGTCTAACAAGATATGATGACATAAAAGTAGTATAAAATAACACTTACTTTACATGAATTTGAACTTTAAGGTTTCCTAAAAATGACTTCATAAACATTTTATCAATATTCTTAATACACAATGGCTAATTGATAGTATAGTTAAAGCAAGGAAGGACTGATTTTGAAAGGCATACCTATGATCTGGATTACGTTTGAACCATCTTATTACAATTTTATGACAGAAAAATATGCTAAAATGGTATTTATGACATAATAATTTGAAGCTTAAGGTTTGCAGATAACGACTAGATGACTAGATTTCGTATACATGATATGTATAGCTGAGCTCATGTGATGTATTAATACATCAATAGGGTATAATTTAATAATATTTAATATCAACAAAATTGACAGTTTATAAGGTATCTCAAATTTAAAAATTGGATATTACATACAAAAATTTGGTTACTTTTTTACTTTTTTAACGTAGAATAGTTCCATAGAATGTACTTTTTTTGACGATGATCGATGTATTTTTGTATTCTCCATAAAAAGTATTCAGATAAAAAGAAATTGAAAATTGGTTAATTGAAAAGATATTTGAAAGAGAGACAGGGGAGTTCACAGTTTCTCCCTAAGATATCTTTTAAACTTTAAACTAATCAATTTTCGAGCCAAGTGTCTTATTACCTTTTTATAGAGAATAACAAGATAATGCATAAAATGAGATTTAAGAAAATATAAAATTTCATTTGAAAAGATGAAGATGATCTTGAAACGTTTGAAATGTTTTCACACATGCATTATATAAATGCTCCAGGCGTCACCATTTAATTTTTTCTAATGCTTTTTTCTATGTTTTTTTATCTTCTACTATTTTAGAGACATAACTTGATACTGTTTCGTGGGATGCCTTGTATATACCATAATATGTTACAACTTTCGTTCATTAATTTTTTTCTTTAATTCGGTTTGAATTTGATAAATACAAGAATGTTTATTCGAGTAGACACTTGTCAAAGTAGATAAAAAAATGGGAAGAGAATATTTATTATCGAATGACATGATCTTCACGATTGAAAAATGCTGAAAGAAGATCAATTACCTAGAGACCGTTTCTAGTCGACTTTAATTTCACAGTCGACTAAGAATATGGAAATAAGCTGTAACGTTCATCCTTCACACTCGACAAACTTTCTATCAGGAAATATAAAGATCAAACATGAAATTAACAATCTGTTGGTAATAACAGGCATTTGATTAATCGTATACTCTGTCTTTTGAATGCAGGTTTTCATTTCTACCGTGTATCTTATCGCTTCTGCACGTGGATCTTTTTTACAGTTAAATCGATTATGATTTGTTTTTGCCATATTCTTTCTTGCGTGATGCATCTGTTGCAGAGTGACAGGCATGTAATAATAAAATTAGACGTTCAATCAAGTTGTAACTACTGGTCGTTTACATTAATAAGCGAAAAGTTGCAAAGGGAACTAGTATGTGACTGTATTGGTTGTAATGCCGACGAATTTTGTTCGGTGATGGCTGGTAGAGTTTACCTGTTTGTAACGTCCCAAAGTGAGACACTGTTACATACTGCACTAACGTGTAGGTACAAGGAGAGCGGTTCCCGCAGAAAGCGACTCGTGTGTTATCTGGAATATAGGTTAGTGTGGTGCGCGGTTAAAGGGGTAGACACGGGTAATGCAGCGAGGTGACATTACCGGCAAAAATGGGCCTATTAATGGGTTTACGGGAATCGGTTATTTGTCCTTATATGAGAAGATCTTGAGCTGGGTGAGGGCTCATTCGAAAGAGGAAGGTTCAATGCAGGGCGGTCAACTCATGGTTTAACGAGATTGTGTCCATATTTAATAATATCAGTGTCCAAAGTAGAAGAAAAAATCGACAAAATGCAGTTGCGGAATTGAAGCATTTTTAGGCCACTAAAAGAGTTTTGTGACTCAAACGATGACCTGAACCCTCTGCATTGAACCTTCCTCTTTCGAATGAGCCCTCACCCAGCCCTAAGTCCTCTCATATAAGGACAAATAACCGATTCCCGTGATTGCATTCCCACAGACGAGTTCCGCCATTATCTGGATAATACAGAGCAAGTCACGTGACAAATTTAGTTCAGCTAGTAGTTATAAGGTGGCGACAAACTAAAAAGGCTGCCGCCCGCCTGGATTTTTCACAGCGCCTCATAACAAACCTCGCCCCATTCAAACTATATCGTGTTTGGTATCATTTTAATCCGACAAATTTCACCAATGCGCTAGTAAAAGTTTCAATACAAAAAAGTCAAAAATAAAAAAGTTTTATAATTGAATTAGTATTAGTCACACCGATACTCTCCTCGACTGTCTGTCCCTTTCTACGTTCACGCTTGGCTGGTCATCGCATGTAATTCGAGATTCGACACCTCGGCTGGATATATGCAACGTCTGGGTCCCAATCTCTATTGCATTTATTAGTCCCTCCATTTATTAGTTCTAATAGTACCATAGTACTTTTTTATGCAGAATGTTTCAAATAGTTGACACAAGTAAAAAAAAAATGCAATTCCATTTAAATAAAAAGTGGATTTGCATTTTTTGAGTGCATCGTTGCATTCACGAAGAAAATGAAATCACAGAAAAATAGACATTATCATACCATTGAACTTTTACATAAACAGCTTTTTCCTATCTCTTACCAAATTCAAGATATAACCCGTCCCAATTGCATGACGTATCCTGTATACTTTTATTAATTAAGAAACATTTATTTAAAAAAGTTAATAACTTTTTCTAAAAATAATTCTCAGATTGCACGTTCCTTCGGTTCCTCAGAGCAGACATATATTTTTCAGCAGCGAGGAGTGCTACGGTGCACTATGTAAAACCCACGCGTTTGGTCAGTCAGAATTTTTATCGGAGCGGGACAATTCTATCATTTGGGTTGAAAGAAGGATAGCATGATCACCGTACATCTCACTCTAAACGCACGCCAATGTTTCGCTTTCGTTCTTCAGGCGTATCGTCGCGATGCCTCTGGCGAGATGAGCGTTTGAATGTGTTTGTAAAAATACTTGAGGCGCTATTGCCTTCCTAGATCGTGTTGTGCGAACGCTAGCTGAGAATTAAACCTTTCAAGTTCGTACCAGACCACGCAAGTGGCTCCACCAGGCTCAACGAAAAAACTGCTGTAATACCGACGTCCCAAATCGGAGAGGTCACGTGCCGTGTCTACCCCCTTAATGGAGATATCGGTATTAATTGACAGAAGAAGAAACTTGCATTTTGTAGGTAAAGAATATAAGAAGATTAGCATATAAAAGTAATGTAGAATTATTTTACTCTATAGATATTACAATAGTGAAAATTTGTTGTAGAATTGTTAGGTATTCTACTATGCGTAACTGATAGATAGACAGATTATAGATTATACAAATAATTAAAAGGTTAATGAGATTGTATTAAAAAAATATCATTCCACAATACAAAATTAAATTCTTACGAAATACTCTGATTACTTGCTAAAAATCTGTACTGTAAAAAATAGTCTGAAGAGATTTTGAAGTATAGATCTTTTTTTGCGGCTATAAAGCAGAAGTAATAAAAATAATGTTTTTCAACGTTTTAATGTAAAAGAAAGTTGATTCCATGAGAAATAGAGTTAATCAGTGCTCAGTTACTCCAAAAATTAAATGCAATGCAATATGTAATAGCGTGACCTGAGGACTTGTGTAAAATAAATAGAACATGATTTCTATGTTGCTCGTGTCAAAAGGGTTGAAAATTACAAGCGCTTCATTTTCATCTATCCTATTTCGTAAACACTTTTGCTACCAACACTTTTGCGACTACGGTTGTCGGCCTCAAGATATTCAAGATACGGGGTACCAGTAGATATGTATTACGATCAATTATAGTCGTTTAACATAAAACATTTATATTTCGAAATAGGAAGCATGCAATGGAAAGTTAAAAATGACAATCCAAACGAAGTTGTTCATTCTGAACCAAACTTAAAAAGTTAACTGCTCTTAGTCAGTTAAATCATCTTTAAGACATTTGCAACACTTTCTTTGATTTCTAGAATCAATCATTTTCTCTGGCATAATGCCTCCTTTCTTTTAGGTAATCATAATTTTTTTTTTTAATAACAAGCTTGACAAGAAAATAAAACACAAATGTTTATTATTCAGTACCTAATGTAGTGCAATCTTTTTGAAAGATTATAAACTGAAGTGTCTTCTATCTATTTACTCTAATGCTACGTATCTAGTAACTTCAATGACTGATTTATGAATCTCTTATGGATGGGGAATTGGAAAACACCAGAGCATATTTCAAATTATGTTTGAAAATCTTTGAAATTCATTACTCGCATATCTTATACTATGTAACTAATTCAATGTTGAAACGTGAGATTGAAAGGCAGCCGATATTACATAAGATCTTGTTTGAAGTGTGAACGCAGCTTAAACGATGCGATGGAGCAAACGTGTCGGGCGGGCGGACAGGCGGGCAGACAGGCGGACAGACAGAAGCTGGAGCACCTGTCTGTCCCTCCACTCGTGTGTTACGTGTAAAGAGGGGCCGGCACTGGGTACCCGGTGCCGTGGTTCAGTACCTCGTGCACGCTCACGCTGATAAGACCTTGTTCTAATCACACGTCACCTAACTATACCGATAATCGTACGCGGACACGCTACGTTTGACGCAATTCCTTCCTTCCTACCTAAGTACTTACCTAAGTGTTGCTGTATCGCACGCATTCCGTCCGCTTCGGTTCTCTTTCTCGCGTGTTACCAACACACTTATAAAGCCTTCTTGATCCCAATAATTCGTTGAAATCTTTGGATCTTTCACGGCAATTCGCCCTTGCATATCTCGTTTCTTGCCCGATCGGACGCATACGTAATTATCTTCTCGCGCGATCTTACGATAGTCACGTACCACCTGTGCGCGTTTACGGCAAATACGTGCCGGATGCAAGGGGTGGTTCGTTTTGCGCTCCGTTACCCGGTTCGAAGCGCGTGTGGCTCGTGACTCGTGGCTCGTGGCTCGTGGCTCGTGGCTCGATTTCCGTTCTGACGGGCTCCTATCGTCAACAACTTTCAACCAAGGGAGGTCGTTTCCGTGAACACGAATCTGCACCACCTACCTCTCCTTTAGTATTCTCACGACGTTCGAGCGTTAACGTTGCTCTCACGCAACCAACCAACCGACCACGTGTTCTCCAATTCACCTCTAATATTCGATTCCTCGAACGGTATTGCGAGTAATTCATCACGTGCTAACGGCGGACATACGTCACCGTGGAAGGTTATTGCACCCGTTTTTGAAGGTCGAGGATTGGTCGGCGGAGAAATTGGGTGACCGGTGTTCGTGTAAATTCATCTGTGTACCGAGGAAACCAACCTGTCCACTATTCGATGGCATGGATTCTCTGGTGTTACGTAACGCGGAGAAAGAATGAGAATTCTCTTTCTGATTTGTTTCGAAGCGTGTTGGTGAACTCAATAAATACCACGTGTTAAACGGTCGGTATCGAGGATGCGAGCTTCTGTTTGGTTGGGAGTTTAATGAAGTTTGCTCACCAATGAATTCTACGAATTGTGATGGGAAGTGGAGCCCTTTTAGTGAAAGCGAAATCATCCGCTTAGTGTTTGTGAAACCGTGAAACTGCGAAATCACTTATGTGACATCTATTACCTGCGACAGGTAGATCGTAAAATCTTCTGTTCGTTTTGTTACGGGAGAAAAACGACCGGTGATTTCTCGACACGCGAGTGCGGCTTTCGTAGAAAACCTTGTGGTATCGGCTTTTAGAAATCCCGTTACGTCTTCTGTTCAGTGCAATCTGTTGGATTAAAGGGAAACCTCCGCATGAAATTGGTAAGAATTTAACTTTTTTTCTTGTTTCTGCTTTATCGTTCCTTGTAATCTTCAATTGATAATACTTCTCTATCTACCACCTGTGGCCTCTATATCAGCCGGTTTACATCTTGTAATTTTCATCTTTCACCATTATTTTTTATTCACCTATTATTAATTATTTACGTTATTCATAGCGGGTATTTGTTATTTTAACTGCTACTGTTTGCTATTATTGCACTTCGAGATACTTTTTAATGTTTATTTAAATTACAATGTAATTGAATTTAAATATCGAAATACATTGATTACTTGTAAAGTTTTAATTTGAATAACAGATTTTGGAGCAGTAATTTATTCCTATCAATTACCAGTAGAGTAATTAAAATGAACTAAATTAGCTCGCTGATTCCAAATAATTTGACGCTTGCATACTGAATTCTTTAAAATAAGCAATTACGTACAATTTACATCAGTTTCTTTCTATTTATGTGAAGAAATAATTACTCGAACGAAAATCTACTTTTGAATACAAAATTATTTCTACCTTATCTAAATAATACCGCAATTTATGTTTATTGATGATTCAAATACAAATGTTTCTTCGTGAAAACAGTTGAAAATTATTCGTTAATCGTAAATGAGATATTATTCGTCATCCATCAGATATTTGTTGTTTGTAAATCTGCTAAATTCTGATTTGAACCGTACTCTTGTTTGAAATTTTCAGATTTAATCGTATAATATTTTAAATAAAAAGCAGTTCCGAATGTCAGAAAACTTGTTTTTCATTAACTTTTAATTATAGTTTACAATTAGCAAAGGATTCGCGTCATAATTGATAGTAGGTATGATATTTGTAGTTTTTAATAGCTATGAAACTATTTCAATTAATTACTTATCTTTATTTCATTATTTCACACTTTAATTCTTTCAATGACAGTACTTTTAGTTATTAAACTATTCAGATATTTATAAAAGTGTTTTTTTTTCTTTTGGATTTACATACATAATCGAAAAAAATAAGTATTTATGAGATTTCTTAGTTTTTTCTCGTGTTCATATACATATAAAATGAATCACATTTATGATACAACAGAATTACTTAACTTCCTAAAATTCTTATTCTTTTTTGATTTAATCATACGAGAGGTTACCTTGAATTTAGAAAAATAAGTTAAATTATTAGTTTTCTTATTTCATTAATCATTAGATTTGATTATTATTTACACGTTCGTTTTTAGAGTTATAAAATAACATATGTAAGTAACGCATAATACATATCTAGAGCCCACGATCATGGACATAGTGTACTTACACACTTATGTGACGAGTATTAATTTTAATCTTGATGATAATCAAGCATGATCGCAGCACATTATGTTGCTCATAATAAGCCAGAAGGGGTAAATTCAAGATTTATGAAATCTTGAAGAAGTTAACTTATATTGTTTAATAAAACAGTTTTTGTCAGTATTTAAATTTCATTCGATTTTAATATTTCCTATGTCTGACTGTTTATGAAATAAAATAAATTACTTAATCACACGTAGTTACTGTAATTAATAAGAATTTCAGTGAACTTATTTCAATTACTTCAACAATTAATAAAATAGAAGGCTGACACGTAGTGAGAAAATATGCAATTAATTTTCTTCCTATTTTTGCTTTTAACTGCTCATGTAATTGAATAAAATAAAATAAGAATTATAAGAAATTAGGTAATAATTAAATCGCTAAAAAATAGAATTTTAGATAAGCATCATGAATATAATAGAATATAATAATGAGTATATCAGTCTACGTTACGGCGTGGTAGTTTACTTATATTTCACCTTGGCACACTTTTTAGCGTTTCGTTCATTATAATAAAAAAAGAGTACGATTGCAAGGTAATACGTACTATGGCATATGTACCTACTATGTAGTATAGCGTTTTAAGAAATGAGCGTTTTATGCAAATTTTACGTTTCCGCTGTACATGTAATTTATCTTGCTCGTTATATTCGATTAAGAGTGACTTAAATGCACTTTACATCGAACTAACCGATTATCATATTGTCGATAATTAGAAAGAAGGCGCATTTACCTGTCAGAAAAAGTGTTAAATATCGAAATTACATAAGAGACTTTTATTATCAATTCAGGATGTATACACCGCTGGAACCTTTATTATAAAAAAATATGTATTCACCTATGTATTTTTATTTCCACTGAAACGACCAAATTTCTCATTTTTAGTGTAGATTGAAAACGTACCTACATAAAAATTGAAGATTGGTGAGATCATTACTTTATTTCGGATTTAATTTTGATTGCTTCGCAGTAAAAACAAATGTACAGGTAATAAAGAGGTCAAAATCAAATCCTTGATAATGATATGATAGAAAACATAGTAAATGAAAGAAATAATTTTTTCTAACGTGTTAAAAAACGATGATCAATAATAAGCAGAAAATATCTGTAATAGCCAAATTGAATAGACCAATCTTTTGAATTAAAATTTTAATAATCCCCAATTAAAGGCGATTGATTTGTGAAAAAAAAAATGATTACAAAACTATTGATAATGACATCATTAAAAATATCTATGGAATTTGGATTAAAATCTTAATATATCACTACGATTGTTATTTAAGGATAAGAAAATGTGAACTTTGATTTTTCAAATTTAAGCAAATATTTTGAATTGAAATTGAAAAATTTTTTGAGAAAGAAATGGATAAATTACAGGAATGATTGTATTTAATGATAGTAAATGGCAAAACCGTTTCTTTTTATTTATTTAATAGGTTTTTACATATTAAGTAACCAATTTTAAAACATCAGAAGTTTAACATAATTTGATGACATAAAAATGCCATACAGTAACACTTATTTCATGTGATTATAAAGCTTAAGGGGACTTCAGATGATATTTAGGAATTTTTTTTCCTTAAAGTATACAACATGTTGCGTACGCGTTTCTATTCGATTGGATAGATGAACTCGTACTTTGCATGCCGACTTAATTTTGTGCGAATTGTTATATTATTTTTAAGTGGACTGTATGGTTGTTGATGGACAAATCTTCGTTTTATTTGTCTTACAATGCTTGCTAGTCGAAAATGATCTGTTTGTTTCGCTGTCGTATCGTTCTATTTATTTTGTACGCTGAGGCGTTTACAAAAATAATCGTGAACGCAGATTCGCTGTTGGGGGAAAGGAGGGGGTGGTGTCGAAAACTAGAAGGGTTGAAACTATTTCCTATAAGTATGAATTTTCATCCCTTCCCAAAGATCATCCGAAGTTACCGATCGTACCAATTCAATAAGAAAAAGAATATCAACAATATTTCGAATCGGTTTGTAATTTTTTTTTTGTGAGAAAAACGCGTTTAAAGTTTTGTTTTTCATTCTCATGTTTATTGGATCAAAATTAGATACTGTTCCAGTGATATACCGTTAGTCAACTATTCCAGCACCATGTAGGACTCCTTCTGATTTCAAAAGCAAGCTTCATGTCTGTTGATGAAAAACTTCGCTTAACATTTGGTAAAGATGGCTACATAAATCTTTCCTTAACTATCGAACATAAACAGTTTACAGGAAGATTATTTAAAAGTCTTGTGTAGTCACTTTTGATATAATACATTCGTTATACATACCTCTAAATGAAAGATTCGCTTTCGCGTATATGTAATGATGTTTCAAAATAATTTTGATTAACGAGTAAAATATAATTTCTTTTAATACGTTACAATTATATGTGAAAACGACATTACCTATGGAATCATTTAACAGTACATAGACAACACGCGATACGTTGAAAACAAAGAGGTGTAGTTTGTAAAAAAGTAGTAAAAAATGCGTATTATTTCAGCGATAGGAGAACAATATACCTGAGCTAACTGTTTATCCTCTCTTTTAAAGGGTGTCCTTATGACTTAATGAGAAAAAATGTGTGAAACTGTATCGTGGCAACCCTTTTGTCGGCGCAACGCGCACTCATGAATGTTAACGAACCGTGCAGCTAAACTCGTACAATGCATAATAATACGATTCCCAGCTCAATTTCCTTCAAAACAAAACAAACTACACTAGCTTTGCGTATGCACACGCAGCCGATCTAAGATTTAATGACCGTGGTCGTCTCTTTGGAATTTTTGATTGCAATCGTCATGGGAACTAACCATTATTCTCTACCTGCCACTATTAATTAGTAACTAATTATACCACGTAAGAATACACGCGTTAAGCGCGAAAACGAACTGTCAATTTCATCAACGATCAATGCTAGATATGTAGATCGAAAAGTATAATGAATTTGCAAGGACGTTTTCATGATTTCTGAACAGCTTCCGTGTGAAAGTTGATTGTTTATCAGTAGAAGATGTACACAATAAATAATGACTTCATTGTCTTACGTTACTTATGTTGTACATATATGGAACTTTGAGGTCATCTAACTTGTTTGCTGAGCGTGTTGCACCTATAATAGAATGATTCTCGGTAATACTACATTGCACATTATAATTAAAGATGACATGGTAAACGATACCTATATGTAAGTGTTAGAAATGAAAATTGTCAATAGAAACAAAATAAAAAAACATCAGTATACGTATTTGTTGATTATGAATAACTTTTAGATATTTATGATTAATAATATTTTGAAACACAATTTTTAATAAAATTTTAAACAACCAATATGAGTGATAGATCGTACGATAAAATTGAAATGAAAGATTCACGTTGAGAGTGTTGCGTACGTCAAAGTTCACTTATTAGTAGGCGCATGCTAACATGTTTCAAAGATAAAAATAAGGAATCCCTATTGGCTACCAGCTACGTTCAGCTAGACAAGCAAATGCACCGTGTAATTCTTTGTTGGCGAGGGTCGTTCAAGTATAATTCATTCATCATTGACGTCTTTGAAAACAATACGTGAAGAGGCGTGTAAGAAAAACTGAGGGTGAAAAACGAGAAATAAACGTTTGAACGGCTCTTTGTCTGCGGTAGAAAGAGGCAACATTGAAATCTCAATAGAGAAAATACCTGGAAATTACGTGGAAAAAAATACCTAGTGGCAGACGATCATTATGGAAACTTTCCTATCATATTTTGTGCACCTTGCTTCGATAATAATCAAGGATTCGCTTGTTGAAAACTTTACTGTTTTCTTTACCATCTACTTGTCTGACACAGTTTCTTTTGATTTTATTTGATTTTTGCCTGAAATTATTTCTATTCTACACTTTTTGTGATATTGCAAGAATTGCATGTCTAGCAGAAAAGACAAAATATTATGTTTCATTATAAAATTTTTGTATAACATCAATTTTGTTTTTTAATTTTTAATTAGAAATATTATATACTATAGTAATTATGTCTGTTTTTCTTGTAACTTGAATTCTTAAATATTTAAAATTAAAAATAAAATCCTCAGAGACTGAAATTAAAAACAAAATATAATATACATACACATATTTTTCATTTTACGTACCTAATTGATGCGCATATTGAAATGGATTCATTTCTGTTTACATTGAATAACTAATTTAACAAAAATTTTCTTCAATATCTTCGATCTTTAGTTTTATCGTTAAGTCAGTTGAGATCGTTCATTTATACGATAAAATAATTTTTAACAAAAAATACAACCGACTTCGAAATACGCTGAAAAGTGTAAAATAATTTATATTTTAATTTACACAACTACGTGACAATTGTTAATAAAATTTCTTGCTGCATTTTAACAAAATGCGCTAAAAAGTTTAAAATAATTTCTATTTCATTTATACCAATACTCCGCAGCTATTAATAAAATCTATTTAATCGTTAAATAGTATACATTTCAACCTTTTCGGAGGCGGCGCAAAATTAAACACTTTTCTTCTACTAGGAAGATCCTAGTTCAGTCGTCTCCCCCTGTGGCTCGGGGGGCTTAGAATACGGCCACGGTATCCCCTGCCTGTCGTAAGAGGCGACTAAAAGGGGTCACACAGAACATACACACATGTACACATACACGCACACACACACGTACACATACACATATACACAGACGAGTGGACCCTAAAGGTATAGATTGAGTGAGAATTAAAAGTATGGAAGAGAATTTAAGAATGTAAAAGTATGGCGAAAATATGTAAAGTAAGATAAAGCACAAAGATGACAAAATGCGCGGGAGTTTGGGGTTGCCAGCATTCTGCCAACCCATCTCCCTAGGCGCGGGGACGCTACAGTTCGTTGGGCAACAAGAGGACACAAAGTCCTCAAAAGCGCCGACCCCTAACCCCTTCGTGGATGCAAAGGCATCCACAAGGGGCCAAAGGGTGAAAATTTAGGATTAGTTCAGTCGTCGGCAACCTATGACTCACGGGTCACCAAGTGACCCATTTGATAATTTCAAGTAAACAATAATGCACATCAGAAGTGCTGCCAACTTCTGATAGAATCGTTACAATTACAAATGTTTTCAGCCGTATCTATAACGTTCCGTATTTTTTCTTACGACTTATTAATTACCAAGCTCGCCATACCGCAATCAAATCGTTATTGGCAGCATCGTTTATTCGGGTATATTTAATTTCCCACCGTCTCCGAAACGGTTGAAATGTATTTAGTATACTATTTAACGATTAAATAGGTTTTATCAATAGCTGTGGAGTATTGGTATAAATGAAATAGAAATTATTTGATACTTAGATAGATAACTTTATTTCATGCCTTTCGGCTTTGAAAGAGGGTTTGGCACGTGATTGCGCCTACAATATTCTATAAATTATATACAATAATATTGCCCGTGAACTTCAGATCTTCTGTTTCTGGTCTATCTCCTTCCTTCTTCGGATTATTTCCCTCATCCATTTTCTCCGCTGCTCTTGACCCTGCAAAATATTCCACCTTGTTAATTCATTATCCCTTCTCACTTCCCTACATTCTTTTAATAGTTGTTCTATTGCCTCCTCTCCTTGTCCACACATTCTGCAGACGTTATCCTCTTTATTTTTCCAGTATCTATTGCCTCTTTCTTCATTCTCACATCTAAACCTTGCAATTCCTGCCTTTATACTCTGCTTTCAGATAATAAGCTCGGTTTTCCTCCCTTATTTCTCTGTATTTTCCGTTATACCTTCCTACTACTATTCTCTCATAGAAAGATTGACACTGTTCTGTTTTGTCTGACTGTAAAGGTGGGTACAGACATGCAACAGAACACAGTAACGTAACTCCGTCGTGTATCAAGTGTGGACACCACACCGTAACAGCGTAACATCGCAACGTCTCATCAATTGTCAGTTTTTCGCCGTCACATCAAAGAAATGTTACACTTTCACATGAGAGTTGGATCGCGGGCCACGGGAGCTCGTCCGAATCTGCCCGACTGTACCCGACCGAACCCGTAATATCGGGTACCCGCACTTTCTTAGCGTTCGACAATGACCATATCTTCTCTTTGCCGATCATCATTCCTCCGGCTTGTCCTCTCAGCTTCTCTCTTAACGATAAGTCCGCCGTATATAGCGAGAATAAGGTAGGGCTTAATGGGCATCCTTACCTTAATCCTTTCGTTGTCCAAAACTTTTCGGATACTTTCCTATTAACTCTTATCCTATTTTCTGTTTCTTTGTAAATTTCGTTGATTCTCGTTCTTAAAGTATTACTTATTCCCTTTTCCTCCATAATCTTTCTGTTTCTTTCTGTTTACTTTATTGAAAGCCGCTGTTAGGTCTGCAAAGAAAGCATATACCTTTCCTACTTTCTCTTTGATTTCTCTGTTTACAACATATGGTAGTTCAGTATAAAAATGTTGTCCATTGTGCTTCTTTCTTTTCTGAAGCATGCTTGCGTCTCTGGTATGATTTTCTTCTCCTCTAGCTCTTCATTTAATCTGTTCTTCAGAATCATCGCGTTATCCCTCTCTAATTCTTTACATCATCCCTGTCTCGCTTCTTAAATATAGGGCTAATTATGTCTACTTTCCATCTCATTGGCATTCCGTCTCCCCTCCATATTTTGTTTATCAGTGTTGTGATTCTAGTGATTCTTCTTCCTCCATATATCCAGACCTTGTTTTCTAGGCCGTTTTCTCCTGCTGCTTTCCTATTTTCAAATTCTTAATTTGTCTCTTCTCTTTTTGTTCCGTTATAATTTTACTTGGATCCTGTTGTTCTTCCGTTTCCTCTAACCTCTCTTCCATTTGGTCTTTGTGTTCTTTTCCTTCTAATAATAATTTCATGAAGTGTCTTCTTCAGCCCTTACTTTGATTACTTTGTTTGTTATTCTTCTTCTTCTTTTCCTTTCCCGGTTGATACATTTCCATATTTCGTTAGTGTTTTTAATCTGTTCTATTTCATCTTCTTCTTCTTTCTTCTGTTGTTGGTTCTTCTTCTTCTCGCAGAGTTTCTTGAATTCTTTTCTTTTTTGAATGTATGTCTCTTTTTGCCATTTTCCTCTTCTCCATTTTCTCAGCTCTTTTCGCGTTTCTCTTTTTTCCTCTCTGCGTTCTTCATCCTACCATTTCTTGTACCCTAGTTATATTTTCGTTACCTTTACTACTTTCTTGAGTACCATCTCGTTGATTTTGTGTACCATCTCCTCCATCATTTCATTTGGATCCTTCTTTTCGAATTCAATTTGTTCCACTTCCTCCTGGTAGTGTCTCTTTCCTTCCTCCGTCCAAAGCAGTCTCTTTCCATAGCTTTTCTTCTTGTTTCTCTAACCTGGTTTCTCCATATACATATTTCTAATTTCAGTGGTAAATGATCTGACTCTATCCTGTCTTCTATCTTGAAACTTCTGAGGTCTTCAAATTATTTGATACTTTTTAGCGCATTTTGTTAATGCAGCAAGAGGTTTTATTAATAATTGTCACGTAGTTGTATAAATAAAATATAAATTATTTTACACTTTATAGCGCATCTCGAAGTCGGTTGTATTTTTTGTTAAAAATTATTTTATTTCACACTTTTTAATGGAACGAGCAGTATTTGTAGGATATCGTAAGGTGGTTTTGTGTTTTCATTGGTTATATAATAACCACGAACCAAAAAAACGTATATTGATCGAATTTAGATGGTTAATAAAAATGTTTGCAACTGGGATCATCGCGGAAATATCTCCTACTATCGTAAATGTGAAAGGTTTCATCGCGATCGGTGCATTCCTTGCAAAGTAACACCGAGGAATAGGGTTATTGCTATAATAATAGTTATTAACAATAACAAATTGCATAAATTTTTACATGTGACGTCATCGTGGAAATATCTTCTACTAAATGTGAAAGTACATTCCTTGCAGAGTACACGCTGAAAAATATAGATGATGTTTTTTGCAATAAAAGTCGTTACGAATGAAAAAATGAAAAATATTTTTTTTACGGGACGAATCGGGAGACATACTCTACAAGATACAAAAGGTTTCGTTCTGATTGGTCCATCCGTCTCAGAGTAATCAGTGAATATATATGTATATATACAAAAAAAAAACAATAAAATAAAAATAAAAATAAAAATAAAATATACTGATCGAATTGAGTAACCTCCTCCTTTGTCGAAGTCGGTTAAATTATATTCGCTGTTAAATTACAGCTTACACTAATTCATTAAACAAACCGTAACCGATTCAATCAATTACGTAATTCAATTGAGTACTTAACGATACAAATGTAGATATCGCGTGTCGCGTGCTGCATACAAATGCGGCTTATAATTTAAGAATTAATTGGCAATTATCGTACTCTCCATAATATCAAGTCTTTTATTAATACTAATACTTCGATATACCAATATTAAGCTGTTCATTCTAATTATTACAATTTGATGCTTATTGGTTTATTTAAATTAACATAATTAGAAAATTAGGTAATTAAATAGAAGAGGGGTTCCCTCACTGATTTTGATGACCTTTAAATATGTCGTTAGAAACACTATTTTCAGCCACTTTTTCTTGTACACAGAGTGTCCCATTTTAATCAATAAATGGGATTATCTCGAAAATTATTAGTTATTTGAAAAAATGTTTCATACGAAACTTTTTCTGTATCGAGAGGGACCTATTCCAGTATTTGTCTGTAAATGTACGCATGAAGGTCATCTTAATTTTTTTTAAACGGAATTATATAATTTCTTATGCACTATTCGATGCATCTTGGTATTCTGAATAAAAATGTGTTAACCTATTTATATCAGAAAACTATTACTTTGGGAGATATTATGTGAAGGGTTATGTGAAGGAAAAGGTTTTTAGCCGTCAGCCGACAAGTATTGAAAATATGAAAGGGAGAATATCTAAGGCATTCAAATGTGTCACTCTGGAAATACTCATGAATGTGCAAGCTGATAATTAAGCGACCCATTGAAAAATGTATTGATGTGGAGGGTAACGTATTCGAGCATTTGTAGATACATAAATTATGTACTGAATGTTTGCTGCTTGACTGTTTTCAGTTTTTTAAAATAAAATATTATAAGGTATAAGTTGTTGCAATTCTATCATTGTTCTCTACATACTAAAAACAAAAATTCCACGTGTCATAGAATATTACGCGAGTGTACACTTATGTAATTAATAATGGAGATTTGCAAATTTTATTAAATTAAAATATCTCCTAAAATAATAGTTTTTTCGACATAATATCAAGATGCATCAAATAGTGCATAAGAAATTATGTAATTCCATTAAAAAGAAATAAAGATGACCTTCATCTTTAAGGAAACAGGAACATATGAAACGTTTTTTCAAATAACGAATAGTTCTCGAGATAATCGCATTTATTGATTACAATGGGACATCCTGTCTACATGTTACCATCGTTCTGCTTTAATTTGTAAGTTTTTTCCAAAAATGAATGGGACAATCACAAGTATTGTTCCCTCGCTTCACTAGCTCCAGAAAATTGTAATCTAAACGAATACATACTAATTTCACATACGAGCGAAATGAGCGAGTGAATTTTTGAAGCAAAAGTTTGGGCTAAAAATCGACTTCCTTTTGCTCTCATGAAGGATCGAAAATTTGTTCGTGCAAGCAAATAACGTGCACAGTTTTCTCCTCTTCCCCTTATCATTAATAAAACTAATTAACAGTAGGTATCTTTCCTGGCAACCGTGCGTTCAAGCGTAGGTAATTTTGTTTAAAAAAGAACGGATTATCATCGTTCTTGATTTTGTGATGTTTCGATTTTAATGTAGGAAATGCTTCGAAGACAATCCACGTAAATTTAAACTTGATGTATTTTTAACCTTTTAATTGGATATGACGAGTTAACTTATCATAGGTAATACATTTGCCAAGACGAGGAAACAGGCGCTTTGGTAGATTATCTCTCCAGTTAAGAACAGGTAAAGGCCTCTTCAGATTTTATTATAATAATACATATACTCATGTATATGACGTTGGCGTATTAAAAATAGGGTATGTAAATTATAGCTAATATCTTGAAATTAAAAACAAATTTGTCTCATTAATATTATATTAACTTAAGTATCCAATACAAAACTTAAATTGAAAAATGCAGCGATTATAGGTATTCAGTGGTGTTCCGTACTGTAAAAGACCAATTTCACTGCGGTATTGAACATGCTGAGAATGTTTCTCATTTCTTTTTTAAACAAGTTATTTATACCTATGGTCAAAGTATTGGATAATAAGTATGCAAAAAATTTCAAATCTTATTAAATTATTCACACGTGTGCCGAGCAAACTCTTCTAACAAGGGACATTACTCAATCGACACACGCCGATTTTGATGCCCTTTGAGTATGATATAGAACTCAAAAAAATATTTGACACGTATTTTTTTTTACCGGTAATCGACCATACTGAAGGGGTGAAAATAGCCCTCAAAGTTGGGGGTGCAAAACATATTTTCTTGGATATCTCAGGAACTATTAGGTATAGGCGAAAATTTCAAAATGGAATATATGTGTTTTTGAACAGCAAATTTTTCTATGTAGCCACCTTTCTGATAAATTTATTTGTTTAAAAAATATATTGAAAAATAATTTATTTTTGTCATTTTTTTCACCCTTTCAGCATGGATGATTGCCGATAAAAAAAAATACGTGTCAAATATTTTTTTGAGTTTTGTGTCATACTCAAAGGGCATCAAAATCGGCGTGTGTCTATTGGGTAATGTCCCTTGTAAGTGAAGAAAAATATAAAGCTTTGGCAACAAAAAAATGAAATCTATGTTTATAGCCATTATTCATACTATAATAGTTTAGAAACATTTGTCACATGCATTATACACACCTAAAAATTGCCGTACAACCGCGGAACAAATTTATCTAAATTTTTTCATTTATCAGAATGATAAATCGAACCCGGTACCATAGAAATATTCATTAACTAATGTTTTGATTTCCGTACTTCTCATTATCGTTGAATTAATCAGAGGTTCTGTCTGGATCCACTGATTAATGGTTTATTATGGGCAAAATTATTCAACCAGTGTACATACTCTGTGTATACCTGTAAACACAGCAGATGTAAAATGCTAAGTAAGTTCAAAATAGAAGACACGACTCCTTATCATAATAAATGTTCGTGCTTCAAAGGCATTTTGAAGTTGGTCTCATGCCTGTTACACAACTCGATCAATTATGGTTGTCCTACAAAAGTCGGCCTGGAGAAGTGAGAGTTCTTCTGGCATCGTTTCTAGGTACCACGATGGCGTGTCTGAAACTTACTTATTTTTATTTAACTGTTACGAAGCACGAAGGAATGTATATCGTGCGAAACATTACATTACGATCAATCATAATTGTACGAATGTCTCTGACCCGTTTATTACGTGCGAGTAATCCTGTGATTGTCAAGGTACCAAGAAATGTTAAAACTAACTGAACGGCTTAATTATTAGAGACTTTTCTATTAGCTCGATTTAAATTAATTTTACTGATATGTAATTATTTTCTTACTAAGCCATTACTTATCAGTTATTCTTATCTGTTTTGTTTGTCATTAATACTAAGGTCACGAGACAAGGTAACTTACTTCTGTTGCGTTTTGTTCATTCTGAAGTACTATTAATTAGTATAATGAAAAATTTATCAATCACTTATTTTGTATATACCTAATAAATAAATATGAATTTTATCGACAACACGTGTATATAGAATTACCTAATTAAAATATCTAATAAGAGTTTTAATCTCTTTATTTTATCTTTCACAGATTTTACAGTTTGTCATAAAAAGAGTTCAGATATTGCATTGCAACCACTTTCAATAAAATCTTTCAACATTTCACCATAATAATAGTTATCATTAATCCGTGTCTAAATCCATCGATTTACGGGTCAAATAAAAGAGCACGATCTTGAATGTCATTTCTTTTTATTTTAATTTCAGCTTTTTCACGAAAACCTCCAAATATGCACTTCACCATGATTCATTTACGTTTAATTAAATATTTAATATCCAAAGATATCGTTAATCAATGTTTAACACCCATCGATCAACCACTTAAGTGAAAGAACATGATCCTAAACAAGAATTTTACTATTCCTTGTTTGGTAGCCGTAACGGAAAAGCAGTCTAATTTTTCTAACGATCAAAACTTGAAGACAGTTACTAACGGTAGACACTTTGAACTTTCATTCATAAAACGGCAACCCGCGGACACGGCATTACTCTCAATCAGATTGGAAACCAGTTTCAGACACGCCCGTTTCAGAGTAATTCTTCATTACTTTTACCGTGTTTAATACCTAACTTCCTAGCCGTTGGAATATCTATTACGTCAAACGATATTTCAAGGCTCATTTCCTTGCATTCAACCCTCGTTCTATGTCCACGCCTTAACATGGACACGAAGTCGGGGTTGCCGGACAGTCGCGTTATTCAAATAATGTTATACCGACGATTCGACATGTTTCACGGATCTCCGATGATAAATATCACACTGTTGAAAATCCTTTTAGACGTCAAATTAATTGACACTTATTGCTTGTGTAATGCTAAACGATAGATGCTTGAAAATCTATGATTGCAACTAGAATATTTCGAAAGTGGTATCATTAAATACAGAAATCTTTTGTGTAATTATTAGATAAGTGCAAAAGTTCTATTTCGACAACTGTATTTTAGTAGTTTTATTTATTTTCTATATGTATGTATATTCTTCATCTAATTCAATAATTCGTTTCTACATATTTCCTTATCAATTGATTAATACTTGTTGAAAAGAAATACTTGATCCTTAACTCTTTCAGCTCTGAATTTTTTGGTACTGAAAAAAAAAATTCCTGTGGTGCAAAATATTGTTTATAACTGTTATAGACACTTCTTTGCAGAATTTAAACGAGTTTTCACCATAGGCGTAGAAATCAGAACGTTGCGTCGCGTCGCGTCGTGGCAATTACCACCACCAGATTTATTACGTGTATAATAGGTACAGCAAAGCTCTAAATCTGAAAGTGATAAGTGCTATCAGCAGGGCCGAAAGAGTGAACATCTATGAAGTTATCAATAGCTCGTCCAACCCGTCCTAGGTTCACCAAAAAAGTAGGCATTAAAAAAAAAAAAAATAAATAAATGAAAATTTCCTTAATTATGTTAAACTAGTTAATTTGAAATATCTATTTGATGTTATAAATTTGTAATTACAAATACCCCTACCGCAATGCTAACGTATTTACATATGTATAATACTGCGCTAGAAAGGTAACTGATAGGATGGCACAGGGGCAAGAGGTGAAGACAAGCATAATGGAATGTTTTCAAAACAATTGAGTACTCAAACAAATCACATGCGTGAAAAACGACATGCTGGAGACACGTGATTAGGATCGGTGAAAGTATGTGTAGAGAGTAGGCTGGATACACACTATCGGTTCGGTCACGGTCCGGTCACGGTCCGGTCTCGGTCCGGTAAAATATAGTACAATGTAAATCTTATGAGCGTATTCACACCTTCCAGCTCCGACCCGATCACGCTCCAGTCCCGCTCTGATCTCCCTAACCTAGCCCGGTCTTGATCACTCACGAAGAATATTTTCCTGGAGCGTGACTGCGCTCCCTCGTTTGAAACGCTTCAGCTCGTACATTTCCATCTTGTCTTCGTAGATTGCTTACATGATTTGTCTCAATGTATTCCAAATTCTTTTCGCAATTTAAGATCGACTGTTTCTAATAATATTATGCAGAATGCATGTCGTTAAAATAATTGTAGTGGCATTTTCAGGATCAGCTATGAGTTTTCTATAATAAACTCTGAAGGTTTGTGATAAAATCCCAAATGCACACTCGACTAATCTTATTCTTCTACATAATCGATAATTAAATATTCTTTTTTCAATGTCTTCTATACATTTTGATCCAAGATAAGAGCGTATTAAATATTTCTTTAATGGAAATGCTTCATTACCTAATATCACATAAAATGCTCTTGTATTTGTTCTTGACAGTGGATAATCCTCGAAAACATTCAATTTGCAACTTTGTAAACTATTTCCGAAAGCAGAGTTCATCATTATTTTTTCCATATGAACCTATATTTACAGCAGTAAATTTATAATTTGCATCTACTAATGCAAAAAGTACAATCGGAAAGATTTTTTATAATTGACTATCAGATCGAGAGCGGCTCGAAAGTGGCATAGCAGTATGGATACGGTAAGATAGGGAAACTTCCGAAAGGCCCCATCACCCCAGGGCAACCAAACTTCGGATTTATAGTAATTGAGGGACGAGAAATCGAATGAGACCATTTTCAGAACTGGCAAATAAACCGTTCTCGAGATATACAGGGTATTCTAAAAGTGCGGAAACCTCCTGTTATCTTGATAAGAACGCATTTTCACGGAAAATGACTAACCTAACCTAGGTTAGGGTTAGGGTTAGAGTTAGGGCTAGGTTAGGTTAGGTTACGGAAAATGACTAACTTAACCTAGGTTAGGGTTAGGGTTAGGGTTAGGGTTAGGGTTAGGGTTAGGTTAGATTAGTCATTTTGCGTCACGGAAAATGACTAACCTAACCTAGGTTAGGGTTAGGGTTGGGATGAGGATTCGGATTAGGGTTAGGGTTAGATTAGTCATTTTGCGTGGAAATGCGTTCTTATCGAGGTAATAGGGGGTTTCCGCACTTTTAGAATACCCTGTATATCTCAAGAACGGTTTATTTGCCAGTTCTAAAAATGGTCTCATTCGATTTCTCGTCCCTCAATTACTATAAATCCGAAGTTTGGTTGTCCTGGGGTGTTGGGGCCTTTCGGAAGTATACCCGAAGTTAATATACGAACTTGAAACAGTTTATTAAAATAAGTATTTTTTCATTGTAAGTTTAATAGAATATTTAAATTTTGTCTCCATGAAAACGTCCCTAACACATTATTTCTTTTCGTTTATAAAGCAGCTACAACTGTATATGTTACCATTGAAATGTATGTTTATGTATCGCAGAGTGAGTAGGAGGTGGTTACAAAAGCAACAGTAGTAGATTAGCGACTTCTTAGAGGTCACTTCTGTAACTTATAAATATTTTGAATTTCATTCAGTAGTTGTGTAAGTACTTACTAGCGTGGACATTTGTATCGAAAGATAAAATAATCGTAAGATTAGACTCAGGCCTGGCCAACATGCAGCCCGCCACGTTCAATTGTGGGGCCCGCCGGGCGATTTTACATTTCTATTGAAACTTTTGTTTCATTAGGAGTTCTCGGAATCAACAGTTCGTTATTCTTTGCTACGCAAACACGCTGGGATCCGTTTTATTACATTTTTTAAAAGCATGTTTATCTAAAGTGGCCCGTGAAACCATTTGAGTTGGCCAGGCCTGGATTAGACTATTACATGAGCCAAATCTTATTTGCTACATCTATTAACTTTGCCACAAAAAAGTAGAGAAGTTAATAAAACATAAAAAGTTAAGCATCAATCGAGTGGTTTAGCATTACAGTTTTAAAAAATTCAAAAAGTGGGATTGATCACGTGGCCTATGTATAATCATAAAAGAAGAGGAAAAGCATATTAAAAATGATTAATTTAATTATTCCTAATATTCCTATCATTTCACTCAATAATTGCAATTACTGTATTTCAAATAAATATTTGTATCACTATCGAGTAAAATTAATTTTCAACATATGACACTGCCGTATCTGGACTGGACTATATCAATAGTTTTTTATTGTAGTATATCTAGCTCTGCGTTCAATTTTCTCCTCATTCGTTCCGTTACTTAAGAAGTTTTACAATAATTTATAATAAATAAACGAAAATCTATTGGACTGATTGAATTTTCTAATTATAATGCTTGTTAGATAATTATTACGATACAAGATCCGTTATTATCATGAGAAAACAAATCTTCTTCTCTACTTGTTTAAGTTTTCATTTTTCATATTTCATAAATTTTAGTATGTTGTTGAATAAGTAGCTTCAATTTGAAACGTTTGCTTTCAAATATTGAGATTGCAGTAAAATTTCCTAGATTTAAGCCAGACTAGAAATGTCTAATTTATCGAAAAATTAGTTTATTAAAGCACTAATTTTCACTGTTAGGGGTCTTTATTCAAAATATTCAAGAACTGAACCATGGTGATAAAGAAGAGTATAGCTTGCTGCATTTCCAGCATGCACTTAAGAATTAAGATCACTATCAGAATTAGGCACTTTTTCATGTTTCAACAATTCTCTACTTTCTGTTTTGTAGAGTTAATCGACTTGGCAAATAAGCGGTCCAAGTATGCTTTATTTCAATCAATTCTTTATTCATCTCAAATCAATTTACATCCACTAGTTTTTTTGATCGATCACAGTATAATCCGATGAATATGGCAATGTTGTGGGAGGTGTACGGCTATTATCTCAATTGCATCTTTGGAGGGTCGACGACTTGTATCTTGAAAAATACAATAATTCGGAAAACGAACCAAGGCGTTTGATATTGAAATGACTCATAATGATATACTATACAATTCAATCAAAAATAATTATACCAGCCACGAAATACATTTAATCTTTGAAGCTGCACTAGCAGTCAAGGTGTTGAACATTCTGCGAGGTGTATACTTAAACATTATTGCCCGTGTAATATCATATTCGATCTAGGTATCGTGCGTTATTATGTATATTGTTCAAAATATTTTAGTGGTATCGGAATTTTTATGAATCTATTTCTTTTGTAAATTATTTTATTATTACCATTTGACGGTATTCAATGTTGCAAAATTTTAGAACATATTTTTTCGAAATTTCATTTCTATATTCAGAATTTATTTATTCGAACACAAGCTCTTATTATGCAAATAAGTTATTAGTGGTAGAAGGGAGAATCAATTAACTACGTATGAAATCAAGTGTTTTACATATCAGATATTCAACAGTTTGCTGTTTCAGAAAAATGATAGAGTCTTTGAACCATAGTATAATATATTTAGTGCATATTATTTTTGACCTAGTTATAGCTATTAAAAATTCTGTGCTTATATCTCTTATTTCACCCCCCCAACATATTAATACATACTAATTAAATTTGATTGTACACTAGTGTCTCAAATTATCGTACATCTACTACAAAATGCATATTGTAGCACATGGAATAATTTGGAAATTCACCAGACCTCAACCCCATTGAAAATGAATACTCCATGAGCGTTGAGGTCCAAAGAATAAATTCTTCAACATTAATCATCTGTAGCACAATGAAATCAATTCTGATATTATTAGAAGTCTCATCATAAGCACGTCAAATAAAATTCAGGCGGTCATCAAAGCAACAGGCGATGACACGAAATATTAATGACTTTGGTTAACTTTTTTACATTTCGTTATTGTATTTAGTACTTATTAAAACAGGTGTTCACCTGTTCAATCATCATAGTGTCTATTACTGTCATCATTTTAAAGCACTAATTTTGTTCGTGCATTTATCTCAACTAATCACTAGTATCTTGTCGTCATCGTGCGTAAATCTCTAAATTTTGTAGATTTCTATAAACTTAACACAGGTGCAATACTTTTGCTGGACCAGTAGTGCATTACCTATATTCGTCAGTTGTTACAATCTTATTTAAACATCTTCATTGTGATGTTTTATTACTAACGGAAGATATCAACGGAAGGGACTGAAAGTCGTATAGTTCATTAGAGCATCGTTCGTTTAGAAAAATTCTGATGCATTATCTCGCGCTTTTCCACGTATCTTCGTTAAAGTATCGTTAATACACTGGCTCGTAGGCGTGTAAACACGCGGCACAGTATAAAAGCGTATGTAAATGATTTATCTTGATCCTCACCCACGCTTTTGGTTGCAACCTCCAGAATTATCCCTCGGTACGTTTCATTCTTCCCTTTCTGTGCTTTTTATTTTTCATCTTTTATTCTCCCCTCTCTTCAACTTTATCTTCATTCGTATACATTATAACGATAGAAGAGAAGCATTCTACTCTAGCTCGGGAAGCAACCGAGAGATATTAGATAAGCAGATCCTTTTTGTTTTAGTTTTTCTTTTCACGATGCGATGGCACGCGAAATTAAACCACGGATTGTCATCGCTCGTGTGGAGAATTCTTTCTTCACTGTGCTCGTTTGTTCTTCTTAAATCACGCTGTCTCGTAAATAGCTTTCAATTGTCTTCGTGATAAAGTTCTTCGTCGTACCGGCAATGCAAAACCCTGAGAACTCATAATCATGCGAACAGCACTGAATTTTTATCTTCCTTCGATTTCTAGACTTGTTAACCATTTTATTATTAAAGGATGAAGCGGCTTTCTAATTTAATCAAGAGGAAATATAGAATAGAGTGACGTTTATTGAAAACTTCCTGGACGATTTTAATCTTTCACGTAGATAAATACTTCCTTCAAAACAAGAGCAAACCTAGAAAATTAAAGTTAAACGTAATCATTTTCTTTTTTTTTCAATGTATACGTTGAAGGGTTAATAATGATATGTTAATCTACTATATAAATCCAATAAACCTAATAAATTAATATATCGTAATAATTCCTGTGCAACATTATGTTAATTTTATTTATCTGCTGTTTGGTAGTTGAATTCTATTTCTCATTGTGTAGTGATCCGTCGAACAAGGCTGACAGTATTGGCTGCATCGACACATTTTTCTCGCTGTCTTTGACCTTAATACCAAAGAGGTGCCGAGGCCAAAGACCTTGCCATTGAATTTGGTTGTAATCGAAGTTGACGTCACCGAGTAGCCAGCTCGGTAAGAAGCAACGATGTAAATGACTTTCACGAATATTGCCTGCGACATTTCGCTAAGACGAGCGCTTTACGTGCTGCAAAGTCGACCGATGACTGAACATTTTCAGCTCCAGACCTCTTCTTCTCTTGGCGAATAAACTCGATTACGTTTGTGTCCTTTCCGTAGACGAGATATCGATTTAGGCGGACCATGAACGAACTTGTCCGAGTCCGCTTCGATGAAACCCAATTCTAAATAGCGAACGGTTCGTCAGTAATTCGCTTCGACGAACGATCGCTTTGAAATAATTTGAGAAGTTACACCCTCGAGGATGAACCAACCTGATGAAAAACAATAAAGAAGAAGATAGAGAAAGTGTTGTTGGGTAACATTCCTTGTGAGAAAGAGGATTGCTTTCCTTTGTTTCTCCTTGAAAATACATTGCTCGTATTTTGTAAATTCTGTTTTTAATTATACGGATTCAAGTGATCCGAAAATTTATGTAACTTCTTAATATGTCATCAAGTTTTTAAATTTCATTTTATGGCAAACTATTATATAACTGCAATTATTTAGAATACTAGCTAAACAAGAAAGATGAAACATGAAAATGTTGACTTAAATTGACACACCTAATTATAGTAATTAACTAAATGCCATTTATATTCCATCTGTGTAAAATACAATATTTGAGCAATTTAATATTGTCCATTATGTATGTAGGTACACATGAATAATCGTAGTTTCTAATGGATAAAGACAAAGTGGTGTTTTGGATGATGCAGTTAGACAGGACATTGTTTGCGACCTACCTGGTCGTCTCCACGATCAACTATATTTTATTGCTATAGCAGCAATGTATTTTACCACGAGTCGCTTTCATTGCGATAGAGCAAACAGCGCGATGATATAATGCACAATACAAGACGACGTAAGTCACTGAACAATAGAGTTTCTGCTTATTCCCATTGAAGATTTTTAGTTACGGTGAAATGGCGTGTAACAAGTATGTAGGATGTACATCGTGCACTTTTTGTTTACGGTATCAGGGCAATCAACAGATTTCGTGCTTGTTACCTGCGGGTATATAACTTGTGAATTATACGATACGAGGAAGATTTATGACACGCCATTGGAGTACGAGCCGTCAAATACTATAAAATAATCCTAATAATAAAGATATAGCTTCTTTTCGAGTAATTAATAGTTTTCTTTTGATGAATTTATTTCTTCGATTTAATCCGTAAATATTCGGACATCCGGTATGTAAAAGCACCCTATAGTTTTATTTGGATCTTTCTCTCACGTATTGCTTTATAACGGTTCTTGAATATTTGGGCACTCTTTGTAGGACCATATTCACATGATCATTAATGAAGGAGCCAATCAAGAATGTTATAGTTTTCGGTGATCTTTGCAGCTTAGTTTTTGAAATTTATTACACTGCGAAATTACAGTTTTAATAAGCAAACATATTAATAGAATCAGATATGATAGTTGAATTTCACATTGATAATTAGTGGAATATTATACAAAAATGGCTATAATTTAATAAGATCAGATCGAGTATAATTTGTAGAATATAATAGATTATGAGTAATAATTGTCAAATATACGTATGAAAAATATTTAACACTTGAAAAACAATAGTATCCTAATGGTCCTATTCAAGATTAAGTTTCATTTTTTTCAACACACTGTGTATTGGTTACCTATATCGCGAATTTACTCGTCTTTTTTTAACCGACTTCGAAAAAGGAGGAGGTTACTCAATTCGATCAGTATTTTTTTTTTATGTATGTTCGCCGATTACTCCGAGATGGATAGATCAATCGGAACGAAACCTTTTGCATATTGTAGAGTATGTCTCTCGATTGATCCTGTTAAAAAAACATTTTGCATTTCTTCATTGCTAACGATTTTTTCGCAAAAAACGTAATGCTTGATTTATATTTTTCACCAATTATTCCGAGACGGATGGACCAATCGGAACGAAGCCTTTTGCATTTTGTAGAGTATGTCCCCTGATTAGTCTCCTGAAAAAGAAATTTATTTTATCTTTTTATAGGATAAATCCGCAATTTATGTACGAATTACGAAAAAAAAAATACAAATCAATACTACTATAAATATAAAGTATCACTTGTGTAATCTGACAAAAGAGGATCACTTCGAGGAGCATTAAAGATCTTCAACAGGATAGAAAATGTCGGTGAAATGGTCTTTCAATTAAATTTTATTAGAAACCAGAGTTAATACTACTATATTTTCAGATCTGGGTGTGGCGAATGGCTCGTTTAATCACGTTCTTTTTGTAAATGCTGCCATTGATCGGTAACCTATTCCTCGTAGCAGCGTCCATTGTGTTCAGTTTTTCGACTGTGGCCCGATCAAAGTAGTCATGTACGCTGATTGTAATCTTCTTACATGGTGATTTAAGTGCTATGAGAAGCTGAGGAACGAGCAGCTAACGTCGTTAGTTATTCCCTTGAAGTTTCGTCGCCTTTGTCGCCAGCCAACGAGACGGGCTTAGAAATGAATGAGAGAATGCATTTCGTATCGCCAATCTTACCAAGCTTAGCTTTATGGTAATACGTGCATTTACTACGCGTCACTGCGTTCAATTTCAATATTGGATTCTGCATACAACGACCCGCCGATATTTCGTTTGAGAGATGACATGGTTGCTAGTGGATTATACGGAATATTAAGAAATGAAGTTTTAATCTAAAGTCTTATTGTTAGTTTATTTTTATTTGTAATAATGCAATTTTAGTAATAATCCAAATTTTCTTTCCTCCTTGAATCTTTTATTATTTTGCTAAACTAATAGCAGAAATACGAAACCTCGAAAAATTTCATATTTCCCCTATAAATAGTCAACGTGTTAATGTTGGTAGTTTTATTGTCAAATACATGTCGATCAATTTGTCAAAGTAACGTTCTTCATGGATCTCCATTAGAAATATTCTTGAAATATTCTTGAAATATTTTCACTTGAGTACAATTACCAAACGATACATTGGTAGAAGAGTTAACATGACAACGATGGCGATATTTCTTCGTAGATCGCGTGGATCGACATTAAAGTTTCAACGGGAAATTTATATAAGTGGCAAACTGCCCGCGAGTTAATTTTGTTCGTGGATGAGTTTCTTCCGCGTATTATATGCGAACGTCTATTTATTCGACCAATTTGCGGGGCAACGATAATTAAAGAACCTTAGAGATTCTATTCACGACCCCGGTAGTTAGAATGTCCCTTTGAATGAAATCACTAAATTATTTTAATACATCATTTTTCGGGTCAATGCAATTCTCAATAAGCTTCGTAACTATTTCTGGAATATAGATATCTTTCTTCATGTTCAAGTTCATTAGTGAAATTATACTCTAGTATGGTGAAGCAGGTAGAATAAATACAGTTAACAAAGTTAGAGAAAAGTTTAAAATTTCAAGTTGAAATTTACCAGTTACACTAGTAGAATCAACGTTGAAGCGAAAGCTAATAGATCATAGATCATTGATTTCATTACTAAATGTTACGCAACCTTTGCTACTGTCTAGACTGTAGCCTACGCCGCAATTGAACGGTGTTTAAAATAGTTTAGTGCTTGTCTATCGCGTATGCAACCGTTATTATGCACAGTCGTTCGTATTTACTAGACGAGGTTATTAAACCTGCTGGAATTATAGGAAGTGACACGAATCGGTCAATTTATTCTACTGGATCACTTCACCGACCAACTGACCACGAAATAAATTTCGATCCTTGACTTTCATTTGTTAGGCCAATAGAAAGCGTAAGCAGAAAACTCTATCTGAAATAGTTATAAATTATTTGTAAATTTTTCATTTTTACGTAATAAAAAATATTTAAAAAAATTATGATCTGTGAGTTGATCATAAAACAACATACAGGAAAACCCTTTCAACATTGATTTTACTGGAATGCTCTAAAAGGAGCCACTTTACTTTATAGACTAATTTACATTAACGATTTTACTTTTAAGACAGACCATGTGTATAAAAAATGTTTATTATAATTACGTATAGAGGATATGCTGCCCCATAGTATTGACAAAGTTTATAAAATTTTCATGTGTATTAAATTAACTGTGAAGTATCTCAAGTCACTTTTGGATTCACAGTTCACTGGTTATTTTGATATACCGATCATAATAAACCTGTTGAGTAGGTAAAAGATATGACCTTGCGTACATGCGTGCATGTTAAGGCCGGTTTTCACGGGAGTCTCATGACCATGTTAGTTACGGAAGAAAACCTTGTTGGTATGTACATCGTATGCCATAAAAACTTGGATCTGGTATCTCAAAAACCTCCACGTGTCGTACTGAAACGTCTTCTGATAAGTATAAAAATAAGCATTCCAGAACCGTTCAAACGTTGGAACTTGATTATTTGAATTTAATATTGAAAAACATCTGGCGATCAATGTCTCCTAGGTGTAATCTAAAAAGAAAGAGAAAAAATGTTGAAAAATATTTGTATTTTATTATCTTCCGTACGTCCAACTAAAATATTAAAATATACAGAAAGAATTAAAAATGGCCGATTGTAATGTAATTAGAAAAGGAATTACTTTTATAGTAATAACATACTGTAATAAATTGAAAATTTATATTTGAGTCTTACTATACATCTCCATTTTCAGTGTAGCTCTCTTAAAAGTCTTAGGACAGTATAAACTTGATGTGAATCCAGGAAATATCATGAAATTATTAACAGATACGGCTTTTGTCATTTATATAACAGTGGTAAGATTCCAATATCACGTGGCTCATTGAAAGCGAAAAAATTTTCAATTTAAAAGGCTATTTAAATCGAGTTCCTCCACGAAATTGTGAACTGCGAACGATAAAGCAACTCGCTACTATATATGTAACTCTTTATGGTGTTGCGTTACAGCTTTAAGATTTATATAACAGCTAGTGTATCTACGAAGGTGACTGACCTATTTACTATTAACCATGCTTGTGTTATCTGCGGTAACCAGCGTCTCTGTATGGGTTAGTTTTTTCGGTCAACTTGTCTAAGATGACATGTACACAGGTGTAATTCATGCCAACTTGGCGACACGGCTAATAAACGATAAAAATGGTAACGAACATTTTCTGGACAAAGTTCATGAAACTTTTCTGCATTTGAAATCGTGCACTGCTTCATCTATAGAAAATCTATTTTCTTGCAATGATTTCTTATTCTTATGGTTACTAATTTCAATCGTGTTTTGATAATAAAAGATCCATCTAATAGAGTCTCCACTTAATTGTGAAAGTTTGTAATTAATACTCTATCTTTGATCGTGAGTCATCGATACGTACTACTAGTTTGATATTTGATAGTTTGAAGCTCTATTTGCTGCATGACATAGCAGTGTAGGTATTATTCAAGATTGCGTATACCTTATTTGTCATATACACGCTATTTAACCCTTTCAATAACTGTGAATCAATGTGATCATTTTTACAAAATTGCAAAAGAGTAGACATGTCAGGTACATATACAGATTTATCAACTGATATTTGATTGGAAACTAATTAATTAGCTTTTAATTGTTAACGATTTATCTCTAATTTAATTAAAATAATATTCTTTTAACATAATATTTTGAAAATAAAAATACTCTTTTGCCGAAAAATATTAATGTATAAAATCTAGTTCTAAATTAAATGATTTGATGTGTTTTGTCATTCAAAAAGTGGTGTAGGTTCCGATCACGAAATGTGTTCAGCACAATCGTGATAAGCAAAGTATATGTATGACGTATCCATTAACGAGCTCAACAAAATATTGCTAAATAAGTTGCAAATGGAGTTGTAATGGAGTACGCTGAGATATAGTGTTATAAAAGACTTTTTTGTTGGTCAAGTAGCTGGTTCTAATTATGTCACTCATAATTCAAAGAAGAGCACAAGATTGCAAAGACTATCAGAAGACGCGGTTACAGTCTACTCTACTTAATTTAACTAGACCATAATTATTGCTATTTCCGCTTTCAGTAACTATGTTTCAAATATGAAATAAACAGGAAACATAAATAATATCATTTAAAAATACTTTAAATAATTTTAGCGAAAATTAAATTTTATTTATACACTAAAGAAATAAAGGTATGAATTTTACAGTACGGCAGCTGACTTTTGTACAAATACTTTTTTCTTTTTTGACGAAATAGTAATCATTTATTTTGCCATCTATAGATGATGGTGGCCAAATCAATTATTATAATTGCATAAAATATGTGTAATAGAAAAACTAGATAGAAACAATTAGGTTTTCAGATTTCCAAATAAAATATTTTCATTCATTAAAAATAGAATATCTACAGAAATAAATAAAGTGAACTAGAACGAGATTCGCTCTAGAGCCAACCCATTTCCGGCCATTTCCGGTCAGACCGGAAGTAGCAAAAAAAAAAAAGAAAAATTCGGCCAATCGTTGAGATTTTGACCCACTAAACAAAATGGCGCAAGAATTTTTTCGATAACTCTTACCGTTTGGCCTATACAAAAGTGACAGAAAGTCTAAACGCTATAAGTAGCCCCCTTCTCAAGATTTTCAATCTTAGATACCGGTTGGCTAATAAATTAAATGTAATTTAACCCTTGAACAGTCGAGCCTGGGTCAGTCGTGACCCAAACTTACAAAAGTATACAAGGGTATTAACTTAAAGTTAAATGTATCATTTTTAAACAAAGTATCAGTTTTATATAGCGGAAAAATAATGTTTAAAGCAAGAGTGTAAAATTTATGAAATGAAGATAATATGGAATACAAAATTAAATTAAACTTGTGATTATTTCCATGGTCCATCGTCCAAGGGTTAATTTAAAATGCTTTCACCCTTTCGATATGGTGTCATATATTTCTTTTCAGTTCCGTGTGAAAAATCATTAATGTACTTTTTAAATTCTTCTAGACACGATAGTTTGCAAATCATACGCAGTGTCTGTTTTTTATTTATGAATATCGAATTTTAAGGGATGATTTTACCACTAATAAAAGACTCGTGTGCTTCGAAGTTAGACATGGATGCATACTATACATACACATAAAGTTATAGAAGTGCGAGGTCAAGAGCCACTTAAGATCACTCTGATGCATTCGTCCGTCTCGATAGATCTTGACAGGAATCTTGATCTTTAGCCTCTGTTCACACTGCGTGAAAGTCTCGAGTAGTTTTGGTGCGTAATAGCTGCAGGTACAATACAATGATTAATAGATATTTTTCCCACGAGTATAATGAAGAAAAATTAGATTACCTTCTTCAAAGTATCTCATTACTAACGATGATTACATACTTGTAATCGTCTTTGTTCGATATACAAGAGGGAAAGTTTCTTGAGGAGGATCAAATAGAGATATCTGTATTTTCGGGATTCTTTTTTGAAGAAATTTATGAATTTTTTGTGATAATAGTCTGAGTTCAATCGAAGAAGAAGGTAAAACTATACATGGAGAAGAAGAACTGGAGATTTCTTTATTTTTTTTTTTCAGAAAGAAATTGAAGTGTCTGATAACATTTGAATTGTTTAAGCGTTATAAATATGTATTGTATAATCAATTTGTGTTAAAAATTTATTCTACAAAATTATTACAGTAATTACTGATTATTTTTAAAGGTTTCTTAATATTATTTCTATTTATTTATGAATTTATTTTTAATTTATAGGTGATGAGAAACTACTCTTTTTGCATTTGTTATTGTTATTTTAAAAGTTGTATTATTGTACGTTTTTAAATATAAAATTAAAAATAAAACATAGATTTAGTCGGTTACGAAAGATCATTAGGATTTAATGAATTTTTTCATTTACATGTTAAAGAAACAGCGATAGTTACTCTGAAGTGATCAGGAACTGGATTTTTAATGGTAATGGGATAATGCTGGGAAGTTTACTTTGTATGTTACGACTAACGCAAGATCGTTTTTTCCTTCAGACTCATTGTCAAACTCTTCATTTGACAACTGTTTATTGTGTAAAAATTACAGTTATTGTAAAAAGTAGTAGTCTTGATAAATGTTAATTAAAAAATATCGACTAAGTAGAGTCGAACAAATGATTGCGTTGCATTAAATAGGTATATGTCCCAGTATATTTCTTTAGATGACTAAATTTGCATACGACGAAGCTATAAATACATTTCGCAATCAGATCAGGGACATGCACATAAAAACAGAACGAAATAAGCACGCGATGAATATGACATCAGGTGTTAAAGCTACTTTTATTTTCGACGAATTAAGATTTTTGTGAATAATTGGCCGGTATTATTACTTGCTGGCTTAAAATTTAATACAGCATGTAACACTTATGCGATTGGACAAGTGTAAATATTCATTTGGATTATTACGCGAAATCAAAAATTTTGTTTATTTATGTTGAAGAATATTCTTGAAAAGTAAAATTTCACTTATACAAGAAAATGAGAAAATAGAATTATGAAATAAATTCATAGAATTAATGATAATTATTTATTTTTGTATTATAATCAGTGAACAGAAATGAATGACTGAAAAAGAAATAGAAAATTGGCGTTTATTTTAAGAAGACTTATTTTCGAAATTTTATTTAGTTTGATGAATTTGTTACCGGCGAACAACGCGCGTGTAATGGTTGCAAACCGTCTAGTGGATTTCCTCCTCTACTATGGCTATAAGACCGTTCTATTGTAAACTCCACTTCCGGAACGCATGGTATACTCGTCGGAACGCATTTTTGTATCCTTATTATATTATCGTATATATTCTATAATAAATACTATTGCACAGTCAACCGCGTCGCATTCACTGTCGTTTCAACTCCTGCCATCAGAATTTTTAATTACATTTTTTTCTTTTAACTTTCTTTACAACATAGCAGTATAGTAATTAGAATCTGTATGTATAGTATAAAGTAGGCTTTATTGTCCGTAGAATATCGTTTATCGTAACCTGACCAATAACTTAAACCGCAAGTATTATTTTTCAATATTTTTCGCGATATCGATCGCTGCTTGTAAGGTATCAGAAATTTACTTTACGTTATCATCGATGCAAAAGACCTTTAGACCAATTAATTTGTAATTCTAATCATTAAAATTGTGACTGAAAATTATAATAGTTCGTAACTGCTATCTTAATATCTTACAAAGTGATAGCTTATTAATAACACTTCTTGATGTTAGAATTTTCGTATTTTTTTTTATAGAATTATTTGGCAATATTAAAATCACGACATTAAATAAATTACAAAAGGGTAATTTTTCTGATTAATTATGGCAAATTATGACCAAAAGTTATCACCATAGTACAATGGGTGAATAAGATTAGTATAATCAGTCTAAAAATGTTTTAATATTTTAAAAATCCTTATAAAAGTCGATGTTTTTATTTTAAACCCTCCTCATTCTGCCAGTCCTTTTTTTATATTATTTCTTGTTGGTCGAACGATAGCCACACTTGTGGTGTCTGATTACTCAGGTATTTCGCACTTACATGTTTATAATTCCTACAATTTTTAATAGAATGTTTAATAAAAATTTGTATTATTTCTTTAAGTATATACAAATGTTAGCGTATTAAGTTTAATGATTTTCTTTAATTTAATTATTTTAAATATCTCATTCACTGTTTCAGTTGTTCGTTAACGTCGTATTAGCAATAGAAAATGACCTTTATTCGAATCTTTTCGCCGTGGAAAAAATAACATCCGCAGGAGTCAGCCAAAAAGTGCATTGCTTACAATCACTGCATTCACTGGAATGAAAGGACTATTCAGTAGATTCTTCTGAAAGCAAAACATTTCACAGAGAAGTTTTATTAGCACAGACTGTAAGAACAGAATAAGAATATGCTTACTTAGTGTCCTGTTTCAAATCCCCTAACTTCTACGCTATACTCTTGAAAAACGAGCATTCTCCCTTTTATCATGGCCTTGATGAATCGACGAACATCTTTGAAACTAATACCGAGCGTCTTGAAAATCCTGTTTGCTGGGCTTGCAAATCATCACCGACCGCTGCTTCTGGCAGGCAATTTTGTATAAATGTGCCGTCCATGTACTTCATTTGCAGGCTAATCTCAAGGTATTCATGTCACATATGAATAGTTAATTTAAATTCTAGAAATTAAACGACCATTTACTACTATTAACCACAGCTCTATCTTCTTCGAATGAATTTACTTTGATTTTATTGTAAGGCTAAGGAGGAATTTTCAATCCGGAAAACTGATAATGACGGTGTACGACATATATTTTTCTTAATAGTGTTACTTATACATTCATCATCTCAAGTATAACAGGATGTTAGTAAAAGGACAAAGCAGTATAAGCTGAAGGGGGATGATCGTACATAGAAATATGTCCAAGTTATTGAACAAGTTTTGTTTTCGTGAAAACGACTTTAAAAATCTTTCGAGCTCATATAGATTTAATGATACCTTCAACGATTTATAAATTTATAAGATAGAGTTATTATTAAGGGGAGGAGCGCGTCCACTTGGTAGTAAAGTTCGTACGAAAAACTATCAAGAGCCAATGGACATGTGGTGAGAACCACTGTCCGCTAGCTTAACTCTTTCGATAGCTTCTTGCACGAGTTTTATCCTTAGGTAGACATGTACCCTAATACGTTGATTACTGCAGTGAAAATAGCCATATGTTACAAGACATGCTAAAACTTTAATTATTATTAGAGGTAAGAATAGTTGGTATGACTTAAGAATAAGAATAAGAATAAGAATAGTCGAACATGACTTAATAGTAAAATTTATTTTATACATATCCGCAAATAAATTTTTATACCAGATTTTTATCTTACTGAACAGCTTAGCGTTTTAAATTATAGTAATATACAGGGTGTCCCTGTAACTGGTGGTACAAGCGAGTATGGGGTGATTCTATGTGAAAGATTGAATCGAAAATGCAGAATAAAATTTTTTCATATGACGCTTTATTTTTGAAAAAAATAAGTTTGAAAATTTATCGAGTACGCGGACCTATCACCTTTAGATTTTTTATTTGTGGGGTCATGTTAAGTCGATTGTGTAAATGACGAGCGTTGAATAATTAAAACAAACAATTATTATAGCGTTTGAACAATTAAAATTGCACAACGACACATTAGAAAACGTTCGCTGCAATTTAATAAGGAGAGCACATTTATGTTTGCAACAACGTGGACATCACTTCCAACAGTTTATAAATTAGACGAATTGTGCAAATCTGTCCATCGATCCATTAACAACGATTACGAACAAGAATGGAGGTGATCTACAATGAAATCCGTCGAGCCGACGGATCCGAAGCCGGTCCAAGTGCACGTGTACTCGACAAATTTTCAAACTTATTTTTTTTTACATATAAAAAAATAAAGCGTCATATGAATAAATTTTATTCTACATTTTCGATTCAATTTCTCACGTAGAATCATCCCCTACTCGCTTGCACTACCAGTTACGGGACACCCTGTATAATATTTAGACTAAGGAAATGTATGGAAGCATCATACATACATATGTATGTGGCGAATATGCAAAATGTATGCAAAATGTATGTAAAATATATGCAGAATAAATACAGGAAATATTTAGTACTTACTTCTGTACATTTATTTATGTTATTATACAGTCTATTATTAGAAATAATTATATTATGCATATTGAATTATTGTAGTATTAAATTATAAAATTATCTAATATAAGGAACTGCTAAACCATTTTTTAAATTTTAATATATAAAACTATTAATTAAGTTTAAAATATACATAATTCAAATTACAATTTATTATAAAAGTATCAATCTTTGTATTTCTTCTTTAAAAGCTGACATTTATTTTATAATCGATGATTAATTATTGTTGTTGAAACATTTTTCATTGAAGAGTTATCATTTTTTTAGATTGACCAGCTGTAAAAAAAATGAGAGTGCTCAGTCTTTTTTTCTTCTTTATTAACTGATTTAGTATTTTAATGAAATTTATATTAATTATTCCTTCTGATTATTATCTTGTCAACACATCAATAGTGTTAGTCATACTGGATTTTGACCTTGTTACAATGGAATAACAGACCAAGGAATTCTTTTTTTTTTTTTCAAATCAAGCGTTCGTACAGCATCATTCTTTTTTTTTCTTAATGTCACAGAACACCCATGTCATCACTGTCGACGTATTCTTTCATGGTATGACGATTAAAAGCTGACAGCCGGAGCTCGAATATCTCTATGTGTTGTTCATTTTAAAGATAAAAAAATTGGAACATGCCCTTTAATATACTTGTCGTGTGTCTAATTCGCGTGAAATCTTTTTCTAATTTTCGCATGATGTTTCAATGAATCTATTAAAAGCTCGTGTTCCGGTTTGATTAAAAAAGAGGAGTATTAATCTTCATTCTATTTCTTTTTAAATTCGAGAATAGAAATTAAGGTTCACAGAGAATCAGTTACTTAATGATCACTAAATAATCACGTAAATTAAGTAACATTAAAAGTCGAATTCTTTTCCTTTTCCTAGGCTCTAGAGTCTAGACAAACAATACAATTTTTTAATCACGTTGGAGGAATTGTTATTTTAAGTGTAATGAAATTGGTAAATATTAACGCTAATAACTCCCTATTTATCATAAAATTTAATCATAAGTCGGTATTGGTTTGGAATAATTAGATGCAATATTACATTTTCAGCTAAAATAATTTCCTTCGATTATCGCAATATTTTATATTCATTGTAACTGTGTGATGATTAAATGTTGATTGGGAGCTAAATTAATTAATAACTTCGTTTAACTCGTTGTTTCTTGTACTAATTTTTTCATTTCATTGAGTTGAAAAGTTAAGTAAATAAATCATGGAGCTTATTCGAAGATTTATTTTGGATCGGTTCTACTAATTATTAATTTTTAGAAATACTCTTTTCTTCTTTTTTGTATTTAATCAAAGATCCTTTTTTACAATCCTCATATATTTACTATCTATTACAAAATGGCAATAAGAAAATATAATTTTAATAAGGTGATTAAAATATAATTTTGAATAAGGTGATTCCATGATTTCGGTCGACAGTGTGTCTAATGTTAAGTTTAATCTAGGTTTAACTAATAAATATGTGTTTCTCCTATATCTATTTGAGCTCGCACCAGCTATCTGTTTACTAATTATCAGCAATTCACGCGACAACATCGTCGACCTGTTCTCGAACCAGAGCGAAAGTCAATGTTTCGCACACGCATCGTGGCACCAATATAAATTTTTTTTTTTTTACACTGGCACGACGGTATTCTGTAACGTAAAAATGAAATATTTATTAAATTGCATCAGTCCACTTTAATAATTTATACAAACCACTTTTTATCATATAAATCAGTGACCACTTTATAGCAACGCACAGTATTTTTTTTTTTGCTGTTTTCAACTTGAGAAATTACAGTAAATCATTGGCTTTTTTTGTTTCTTTTGAAATACTAACGACATGATAGAGGGTATCATTTTCCCTCTTTTTCCAGCAAGACGATTGGAACATGATTGCAAGTGATGCTTTCCAACTAATGAACTACATTATTTCATTCTTCTGTTTCCAGACGTTACCAGGGAATGTTAACACGGTGTAAGAAGAAGAAGAGGAAGAAGAAGGCATTCAGGAAAATTTATTTCAACGCGGAACTGGTGAACCAGTACTACTAGTGAGTAGATCGTTGCAAAAAAGTCTTTCATTAATGCTTAAGTGATCATGCGTTAAACGAATATAAAAATCGAAATAATTAGAAATTATTTTCGAAAATCGATAAATGATTAATCTTTTTTCTTTTTAAAATAGAATATTGAAAAACTGAAGGTAATACGTTGACTGCAATGTTGGTCACATGTGACTGCAGCCTCAAATTTTATGTAATTGAATTACTAGCAAAATAGAAGAAAAAATAAACCTTGAATACCATTAACCAAATTGAAACTTTAAATTTGAAAATTAATCGATCTTATGCTTAATAACTATGTAGTATTTTAATAATGTTTGACTACATATGTTTATTTTTAGTTGGGCAGTCGACGTGTTAATATAGTTTTTGAATTAACTAATTTTCAACTTAACTGTACTCGCGATCATATCAGGCTTCCTCAGGAAAAATGATAATTTCTCGAGTTCTCGCCCTTCCTCATAGACATAGGTGTGTGTGTATATAGTAATCTGGCCCTATTATTTACGCGGAAAAATTTGAATTGACATTTATTTATTGTTCATATTTCTCGGTTATATACTAACATTTATAATATTTGATAATAAAAAAATTATATTTTAGTTCTAAATTACATTTAATGTTAATATCATAAAAACTAAGATTTTGAAAACTCCTGCTTCCATTATATCGTCATTTTCCCTAAGGAAGCCTGATATATGTATAAATTTTTTATATAATTAAAAGATTAGTATAAATACGATATGTATACGATAATTGGTTGTTATATCATTTTACACATAAAGAAAGAAGTGGTCGATGCTTCTTTGATGCTTCACTGATCGTAAAATATTAATATCTGTCTGATATTACTTCAAATAACAAACGAGTGTTTATAATTTTGTAAAGGTATCAAATAGGTATGAATATTTTCGTAGAAGTATCAAATAAGATAACGATTGCATCTGTTTGAGGAAATCAGAACTGTTACTGCGTTTTTGTATTTGAAAATTATATTAGATAACAAATGCCGATGGTTCGTCGTAATCATTACGAAACGTTCGTAATTAGCTTTCTCTGTGATCTTTAATTAATGAGAACGCGCGTCGTTGATGTGTATATTACGGGAAACGATCAATGAAATAACTTGGCCTACTTTTAAATCTACGATTAAATGAAACTGCAACGCTTTTCTTACGTAAAACCGTCTTTCTGTTCGTAGAATTAGATAAACTCGCGTTCATGTATTGCTTCTACGCGACAACATAATCTTTGATTGCTCTATACTCTATTTGTATGAACGGTTAACGCGTAACATTTCATTGCTGAATTGGCAAATCGAACAATGTATTTCTAATTAAATAAATTAAGTTCACAAATTACAGGTTTTCGATAGAACATTAAAAAAAAGGTTATTAATGAACGATTGAGAAGTTCTGTTTTCAAAGGCTTAATTAGATAGTGGTGACGTTAAGTTCTTTCTAATTTGACCTATTATTATTTTTTCATTATTAAAATTGAAATTTTGAAATGAATAGAAATTTGTAATCAATGTAATATCGGTGTTTGAGAAATAATTAACAATATCTTTAGAAAGTTTTATTCGCAATGTTATTAACGTATATGTATAATTATGATTAAATTTTTGCAATAGTTTACCTTTTAGAAATGTAAGTGTTGATCTTATTTAAAAGTATTTTCAGTATTTATCACAAGCTATTCATTTTGACAAATATATGACAAAAGATAAATCGTCCTTCTTCTCTTCTTTTGTCTAAACGTTACTAACTAATTGGCCGAAGATAAACAAGAAACCGAGGCAATAGAGATTCACTGAGTAAGTACTTATAGAAACAAATGTTAAGCTTTTGTTATAGGTTAGAAAAATTATTCTCTTGCACTCCATGACTTATACAGGTTCGAAGAGGTGATAAATATTCGTTTTTGGACACGGTAAATGTGATTATGGTAATCAGAAGCTGAAGTTTCGCAAACTATTCGCGGAACTTATCTTTGAACAGTAATGATTTAATCCGTATTCACGGTGAATCGGATTTCTGTTAGTCCTAATTTTTTACAAACAGCACTTCAGACTATATTAAAGAAATATTATTCCAATCATACATTTTTTAAGGTTATCGTTCAAACAGATTTTCATTTAAAGAATTTTCTTTTTTCTCCACAAAACATTTAATAAATTATTGCAATTTTAAAACAAAGCAGCATAAGCCATATGTTTCTTCTTTGCAGGCAATGTTGTTTAAAGTTCAAAACTTAAAATTCTTTTTTCACATAATAAATCGGCCAAATTGAAACTTTTTGTACTTACATTAGATTATTTTGACTGATATACATGTATATACGTATACTCGCGCGCGCGCGTGTGTGTATATATATATAAAAATTGGAATTCTATTTTATTGCATTGCTGGTTTGAAGAGAAAAGCATTTCTTTTTAAAAGCACAAATGCTGTCTTTTAGATCTTAACCCCTTCCCGTACTTTAACGAGTCTGACTCGTGATGAAGATTTTGGCCCAAACATGAATACCTATCACGAGTCTGACTCGTGAACAGATAGTCGGTCGAAACATGAATATCACGAGTCAAACTCGCGAACAGACTCGTGAGCTCAACAGTAGTAACGCGTAAAAATGCCTATATATTAGATATCAAAGGTCTTTGCATTTCGGCACGTATTGCGACTGTTCTCGAGCGTCTTGTTTGTTTAGCGCGCGTTGACGACTACCGCTTGGGCACAGTATAGGAAAGAACAGTAGGATCACTCTGCCAAAAAGCGTACCGATAATTGTCGCTCGCGCATGACCGAACCGCACAACCAACAATATGGCGGCTGTGAATATATATGATAATAGTTTCTTGCATTTTAACCTCTGTTACTTCTAAAACATTCCTGTTGCGATAAAATTCAGTAAATTTTATACACAGATATAAAATATGAATGAAAGTGGTGCATACCGTTGTTCCTTCAAAGGGTGCCAAAGTGCAAGCAGTGACAGGAGTAACAGGCGTTTTGGGACACCCTATATTTTATATCTGTCAAATGATATTTATCCAACGTTTCTTGTATGTACATTTTAGATATAGACATTATTATTATTATCATCATTGTTTTATCAAAATATTACCACTTTATAGGTTGTTTATTAATTTCTAAGATATGTTGTATATAATTGTATATAATTTATTAGGACTTTATTAATTGAATAATTGTATTGTACAGAGATTTCAATAAAATGTGTATTTTAATTAAATGTAGATATTTAATAGTCTTTTTATGGTATTCTATTACGAAATCTCTTTTTGATTGTACCGAGTGCTTTTCAAATTAGAGCCCGCGCACAACCAGCAATATGGCGATCTATTGGTCATAAGATCAAAGGTGCCGACACGGAGTGAGCCTACTGTTCTTTCCTATACTGTGGCTTGGGCCCGAGTTTCGTCGAGCTAAATAGCACGGGAAGGGATTAATGATGCGATAGTTGCAGAAATATTGAAATGTAACTTGCGTTAATCTGCCTTATAATCACAGATATGCCGACATAATACCTACAACATGTATTTGATCGATTTAGCCATAGGTGAGTCTACGAGTAGTAATTTCTATCAACGATCAGCTGGCTTGTCCGCTAATGTTTTGCCGTGACGAAGAAATTTCCGCGTTCCAAACGAGCATGAAATCCGTCTTGGTTGGGTGTTGTTGACGCGAACTTGAATAATCTTGTTACAGTAGCCCGACTGGCAGCCAGTGTCAAGCCTTTTTTCTCCGGGCGCACGCACGTGCATTGACATGTACCATCTGGTCGCTGGATGTCGCCGTATAGCAATTGAACGTAATGATATTCTGGTACCATCCGAGTTACATCCTTCTTTTTCCCTCCGTTGCACTCTCAACGTGTATCGTTCTCTTTTTCTTTTCACCATCGAGCTTTCCCTTCCCACTTTAGCGGCTGTTAGCCGGCGTTGGCCATTGACCGACCTTCGCAGTTGAACTGTGCCGCGAGATGATAGGAGTTGCTCCTTTCTCTTGATTCTCTTTCTTGCTCGATCGTGTGTTAACAGTCCCATTTCATCTCTTGCTTGGTTACGCGTTAAACGCGCTTCTGTAAGTATGTAAGTACAATACCCCGATACACCATTATGAATACCCCTATTTTGAACATTTGCCGATTTCACAGCAAAATATTTCGGTTATTACGAGTTCGGTAAGTTCCATACCGAACAGCTTTGATTGATTCCCATTTCGGATAATCATTATAGACAAGGCATATTTTTTTTTTGTTATTGACAGAAATGATCACATCCTAAGTTAGCCTAAGGATAGAGCCTTAAAGTGTAGGCATCTCAGGATATTAGTAATCGATACAAATGTATTTGGAATTTATTACCTGCTAATGTGAGGACCCTACTATTATGTCAACGTGTGCCGTTCAGAAAGAATCTAAGGTAAGGCCATGTGTACGGAGCAGAGTACCTCTCATCTCTTCGCAATAAAGAGTAAGCTATAGCTTCTGAGAAGGCTATTAAAAATTGTTAGAAAGATACCGGAAAAAGTGATAGTCTAATGAGGCTACGTCTGAAAAATAGGGTGGCTGTGCAAAGATTTCTCAATTTAAGAAAAGTTGCTCTGGAAAATATATCCCTTTTGTCCTGTGTTATACGGTATATCGTTCTATCTGGGATGAGTATGTTTTTTATTTCCAAGGTTCTTACGGAACCGACAGCTCGTTTTAATAGGATTTCTAGGTCGGCACACCGAGGTGTTTAAATAACACGCGTTTCCTTGTGTTCGATTTGACAGATACCCTCAGAGGAATTTAGTAGCCGCCTTTGGTGTACACCACCACGGACAGTTTGATAGATCTGTTGCTTAAATGGCTCCTGACTTTGATTGGCGTAAAAAGGAGCTAGGAACGGAATTACCTGCGGTTTTTTTTTGGAAAGGCTGTTTGAAATAATTAGAGGATTAGCTAGTTAAATGACTTCATCTGTTAGTTAGGTGCTCGAAATATTGAGAATAGTTTATTAAAGAATAATTGGTTCGAATGTGCAAAATAGCTTCCTTAATAGTATTTAATAGCATACTAAAATAGAATATAGTTAGGTCTATCTACTTTGTTAGATTAATTATATTTTCCTATGATAGATATAATATAGGTAATAGATATTGTTATTATGTATTCGTAAATTTTCACGAACTTTTACAAAGAAATACTAATGGCTTTTAAATAAACATAAAATTTACTTTTTGTTTAATATTTGCTGGATTACAGCAAACAAATAAAAAAATAGGTAGTGTATTGTGACAAATATAAAAGACATAGTTGTTAATTTAAGGTTTCATTAGTTTTTATTATTAAAAGGTATAAAGTAAACATAGGCGAATATGGCAAAGTATGAATCTTTCTTTAGGTACGAGTATGAAATAAATAAATATGATAATTTTATTGTGTTTATGAAAATTGTTATTTTAATATATTACAAATTTAAATTAATTGCATTAATTATTTTATTATTCCATACTGTATTATACACCTCTACAGTCGTCTAACGGTTTTTTATGGCCATTATCGGAATTGAAAAATTTCTATCAAAGCCATTTTCATTTCCAAAGTTGGCGGATAATTTGTACTTTTAACGCTAAAGTTATCTCTCGTTGGGACACATCAGTTTATAATCGTATTCATAGACTTTGCACATTGACATCCGGATTTTATGAACTTGTTAGACATAAACACAGCTTCTTTATAAACTATCTGACGGACTATCGTGGCCAGGTCAATTTTATTACTTTAAATGCTTGTCAAACCAGAATTATGACATTACACGTTAACGTGTGCAGAAAAAGGAAGTTCGCGGAAGCTAATTAGCGCTTCTAGCGAAGCTCACGAGTGACAAGTTCCTGTTCGGGTCAAGCTGAAGTATCGTAGCACCCGTTATGGAAGTTTCAACGGGAATGTGCTTATTATTTATACAAAAGCGGTTCAGTTTGAATAAAAAGGGATGCCTTCAAGGCACTGGAATGTTAAGTGATGGCAATTGGCAGGAGGTATTATCCTAGCGTCCGTTCTACTTGAAATACGTTACCAATCATTAGAATTTATGAGGTACACATATGTATATATTTCTTACTTTTAAGCTGGACATTTTGACAACCATATATTTCCACGAATCCTTCATCTTTTGCAATTATAAGTTGCTTTTTATAACTACCAGTAGATTATTAATAGAATTAGTAATTTAATTTGTAATATACTTGAGAGTTCCTATTTATGAAAAAGCATAGCCTTTTTATTATTCTCTTTCAAAAATTAAAGTTTTTATAAAGTTCTGTGGTTTAATTATAAATAATTTTGCTAAATATTTGAAAGTTTATCCATACAATAAAGACCTAACTATTATAAAAATAATAGACTCAATTTATTGAAAATAAAATTACAAATTGGCAAGATATTCACTGATTTCAGGATAGTAGTTAGCGATAAATTTCACACTGTATAATATCTCTTAGATTCTAATGCTTACATAACGCTTTGTTAGTCGTACATTTCATAAGATCTACGATTTTTATAATTTTACATTCTTTTTCTTATCTAGAATAAAACTAATGGTAACATTTCTCAACTTGTGTACTGAAATTAGCACTTATTGAACCATACTGCGAATATGATAGAAAAAATGTAAATGAAGTAAAGAAGAATAATGTAAAATTCTGCATACTGAAATGACGAATAGATAAAGTCATCTGTCAAAATGCTACTGACATACATATTTTGGAGCATGAAATCGATACATCTGTTCGTTTTTGTTTTTAAATTAAACGTGACCGGTTTGTTAGCGATCGATGGTAGCTCGTTAATCGTCGGCATGGTAGCACATTTTTACAGCAAGTAAGTACATGCCTTCGGTAATGGCGTTTCTTTTCGTTCGATGATTTGCCCCATTCCTGTGACGCGATCGTCTCTATCGTACCGGCTTTTACCGAACACCAGCAGACACTGTCCCATTTGCAATCACGTGCACGTTGCACCACGATGTCGACATTCTGTCTCATGCGCCGCTGGTGTAATTGCTTCGCCAGACAGCGAGGATCTTACAGCGCGTCACGCCAACAAATTATCATAATTCGCTCGATATGACACTGAAGATACCTACTACGGTTTGCGGTATTCCGTTGAATGGAAGTACGATTCAATGATCGCGATACTTACTACGATTTTTCAATTTACCTTTGACAATATTTCTAACCCCTTTCAAAGAAAATTGTATCTGTTGTTGCATATCAAACGGTAGATTTCGAAATATGGAAATTCTGACAGGATTTGGCATATCGCGCTTATAGTGGCACATCATTTTGAAGCCTAAGGTTCGATGGCAATGGCTACCTAATAGGGATGTGCGGGTATCCGATATTACGGCTCGGGCGGGTGTCCGATATATGTGTGCAGTCGGGTAGCCCGACTATTTCGGGTCAGGTTGGATAAAGTCGGGCAGATTTGGACGAGCTCCAAATTATCTTATTATTAAACGATCTTATTTCAAAAGTCCATATAAAACAGATTTTGCACATGCTTATTGCAAGTATTAACAAGTACTTAGATACATAAGAGTTGGATCGCGGACCGCGGCCCGCGGGAGCTCGTCCGAATCTGTCCGACTTTATCCGACCTGACTCGAAACAGTTGGGTTACCTGACTGCACCTATGTATCGGACACTCGCCCGAGTCCGCCCGATGTTTTCCGAACCGACCCGAATAGTCGGGAACCCGACATATGTATTAGTTGGGTCGCACATCACTACTACATAAGCATTCTATCAAGATTATTAATGTAAAATTGTTGACTGCCAGTTACAGTCATGTACCTTGAAATACATAAGGTCTAATATAATTTAATGATATAAAAGTATCACGATATAGCACATACGAAACATCAATTTGAAGCTTAAAGTTTGCTGAATATTACCATATAAACGTTTTATTAACATTCCTAATATAAAGTCAGTAATTATTGAAATTGGATATATTATAATCATTTCTTCCACCGAAAAATCACTCAACTTGTATTAAAAATACAAAGACATAAAATTCATTAGTTATTTTCACTTAAGTTTAAATTTCAAATTGATATACCATAAGTGCTATTTTGTGTTACTTTTATGTCATCAAATCGTGCCAAACTTTATATGTTTCGAAATCAGTCATCGTTTACTGTAATAGTAACTAGCAACCACTTATTTCGTATTAAAAATGTTAACAAAAGTGTAAATTTATGTAATCATTTTCATTAAAGTTTAAACTTTAAGTTAAAAGGGTACGAGTGTTATTTTGCGATTCTTTTATGCGATCAAATCATATTAGACTGCTTTTTGAAATTCGCTATTTGATATTCAACAGTCTAACACACTGAAACTCGGTATTTAGACAAAAAAATTGTATGATAAATTATGATTGAGAATAATTGCGGTAACGATGAGAATAACGATATTTGATCATAAATGATGGCATGGCATATTAATGAGTTAACGAGAAATCTGATTACGGTTATCACTGTTTCTTCTTGAACGCGAATTAATGTTTGTTACTTTTTCTTGTTTTTTAGCGAACAAATTGTAGACAGGACATTCAAGGCGCTTATTAGTGAATTTATAAAGATTAAGTGAGTTTGTTTAATAGGTTTATTTTCAATGATTTGTCTGATTTGAGGTATTACGTTGGATGATGATTTCCTGAAGTTCATTCGAAGTTAATATGATTAGTGAGTTAAAGAAGTGATATTATACATATTAAGAAGTTAACGAGAGGCACGATTAAGGCAATTTTATGTTTCTTCTGCAAATATAAAATAAATAGTAAAACTGCAATTGAAATTTATTACAGTTTAAGTTAGTTACTGGTAAAATTATTCTCTCATTAGTAATTTATTTTTGAATATCTAGTTTAGTAATTACGTTTGTTATATTCATTTTAGATGAATATAACGTCGAAGTTAATATGATTAGTGAGTTAAAGAAGTGATATTATACATATTAAGAAGTTAACGAGAGGCACGATTAAGGCAATTTTATGTTTCTTCTGCAAATATAAAATAAATAGTAAAACTGCAATTGAAATTTATTACAGTTTAAGTTAGTTACTGGTAAAATTATTCTCTCATTAGTAATTTATTTTTGAATATCTAGTTTAGTAATTACGTTTGTTATATTCATTTTAGATGAAACCTCGTAAGGCAAACTGATCAATATTTTTTTCAAATATTAACAATGTGTTGACTGATACATAACATTGCCTTTTCTTCTTTTATAAAGGTACGTATTTAAGGTTCTTTCTTACCTACAAAGAAGGATGCCAAAAAATAGTCATTGTTGGCACTGTCTAGAAATGAAAAATTCATGTAGAACCTTTAAAAATGTTTTCCATGGAACAAAATATCCCTTGATACGAAAAACAAGTTGCTAAAAATGAATTCAAACATGTGAGCATTTTTTTTATTTAAGCTTAAGTTGAACTCTCCGAGGAGAATTATACACCTGTATGTCTATTTGTGAAACGTTACGGTAGAATACAAGAAATTTTATGATAAATGCAATTTTACACTTTTATGTTGCTCTTTTTAAAGAAACTGTGAACCACAAGACATGCTTCGATGTTCGGTTTGTACAGCAAGGATCTAATATTAAGCGATGGAAGTAGACCGAGATTGCTTAACTTTTTCATCAATTCGGCGCGTTGGATATTTAGCAAAGGACACTGCCAAAGCATATGGTTCAGGTCTTGTGTTTCAAAGCCGCAGTTGCATTTGACGTCTTCTACAATATGGATACGCGCCAGGGATGCAGAGAGGTCTGATCTACATCGATTGATCATAACTATAACTATAAACCATGTGTTGACACTGTACCCAAAATAATACCGAAATAATTCTTTTCTTGTTGTCTGTCCTTGCTGCTGAATGAATGCATTCTGAAACCATTTTCAAAATAATTGATTAAAAAAATTAGCTAATAAATTAATTGAAGTTTGAAATCAAGCGTGATCAAAGTACGATAAAATCATTGCTACATGGGTAGAACAATCAATAACGCGCTTACCGTTTTGCATCCGGAGACGAATATTATAAGTTCAATAATTTACAATTAAAGTTATAATATACATATATAATTTGATCGGTTACCAGTAATTTCGGGACCCAAATAGTAACTCGGGACTCGAAATTCAGTGTCGGTTACATTTGATTAAACAAGATAATATGAAAATACTTTCAAGCTGAAAAATGTATGGTAAATCTGGGAAATCATGTTTCCGAATTTAGTTTTGGACCTCGAGTCGAATTCGGCTCCCGAAATGACAGGTATTCGAATAAATGTACTTATGTACTGGATAAATTTTCGGAATTCGACGAAAATTCTCGACTAGATCTCGATCCGATTTCCAGCTGAATTTTCCGGTTTCTGCCCATCCCTACTTAAGTGAGTTCAATCATTATCATATATATATACATGTTTAAATCGATTTTCAACAACTTTTCCATCATTTTTCTCGAGAAAATGATAAGGACATTTTTAAAGGTTCTATATTCTACATGATTGTTATTTCCGGACGATGTCAAAATTGGCCATTTTTTAACATTCTCCTTTGAAGATAAATACCTAAAAGCAATATTTAAACCTTGTTATTTCTTTCTACTTCATATTTTACACAATCGATCACTTTAGTTTATGGAAAATAATAAGAATAAAGGATAATTAAAATAAAAATATCAATAAATAATAGCTTATGTAAAGGAAGAATGCAATGTACTTACGAATTAATGTGATATACAGTTATTTCAATTAATTTCTTTCTTTTTTTTTCTCTGAAAGAACATCATAAACTTTATGTTGAATTTTCCCCGTAAAAGAAACTGCAGTAAGTTCTGTAACTTCTGTATCTAATACGAAGATTACGCATTAAAACACTTCCGTTAAACGGATGGTAACCAATCAATAATATCGACAAGCGGAGAGAATTGAAAAGGAAATGATCAGTTCTCTATCCAGTGCAATTACATTTGTGTGGCGTTGAATTTTGATGCTATTCTTGCGCACCACATCAAGTTCAAACGGGATTGCATATTAAATAATAATATCAAATCTGTCAACCTGACTTTCGATTACTGCGAGTCTACATGCAAAAATGCATAGAATCATTAATTTAACTAGTTTTTCATCGAACAGATAAGAACGGTACAATTTTCCATCGTTTATCATTAGTTACATCGTTTTTTGTTTTGCTCGTCGATTCGATTTATACTCCTATTAATTTTCCGGAATATTTTTCAATGATTAATTGTAAGGTGGCTCTGGATTAAAAGGAAAAAAGAATTGATAGGCGCACATACATACAGGTTGATATCGGGTCCTATCGAGTTTAGTCGTCTGTAGAGAGATATATCGACCGGAAACTCGAGTAGCCCGAAGGCGGTCGTTTGTCGTTCGAGACATCGGCTTTATTCGACCTCTCGAACAGGTGTAATGAATTCAAGTTTACCTTAAAGTTTCACCGCTCAATATCAGCTTAAGCCCAGATTATCGAAAATGGTAGAAAGATACGGCAGCTGGTGGGAAAATGGAACGATCGCTTTTTGTGTCTTTCAATCAAACTAATATGAATATGCTTCATTTAATAAAAGTCACAGGATTTTCCGTAATTTCTTGTTTGCCTGTTCCTGATGTTCTGTGTAGGAACGGTAAGGTTTAATAAGGATTATTTCCGATTATCTATAGTTGTTTAAATAAATTTACATTGATTTCTTCTGTGTAAGCATCTATATATTTTGACTTAAATTTTAGTAACTTTTTATTCATCAGAAAGTTAAAATTTTGCTTAAAAGTTAGATTATTTAATATTAACACGAATTTAATACATACTTATAATAAATAATTTAATACATACAATCAAATAACTGAAATTAAATTCAAAGTGATATTCATATTATAGTAAGTACATAGTTACAGGATTGTTTAAATTGAAAAATAAAATTTATTTAAAAATAACAATACGAATAGTTACAATTATAGCGCACCTTACTATACATAGCCGTTTTTATTATGGCATTGTTAGTAATAATCGGTGTTTTAATGTGTATTATTACCTGCTACTGTCCATTTTCATCATTGTCACAGTCAGTTTATTAAAGAATAAAAAATTTATTCAGGTCTTCCATTAAGCTTCCATTTCATTTCCATTTTATATACCTAATATGTAGTTAAATTGAAAATAACAACCATTTTACTCATCGTCAGTATAAAATATTTCCATCAAAAGCTAATTAAACCGCTCATTTTGATAATAGGAAATTTTTCGCCAGATTTTTATTGATATTCAGCGAGAAATGATAGATAAAAACTGAACTAATAAAATAGTAGCACGTAATAGATAAGAAAGGTAAATATCGATAAGCAGTTATCACAAGTATCTTTGTTTAGCATCATTGTTGCAAAGGTAATAAGTTACTTCTGTCATACAAAATTAATGACCCACTTTCAAATCAAGCATTTTAAGCTACCGAGTATTCAAACAGAAAACAAAGAGTTTTATATCTTATCACGAAATAAATTCTAGTCTGCTTCTTTCCTGAACATTTCGATTAAAAAGTTTTCTATTCTTAGCAAATTTTTTTATCTGTTTTGCAAATACATAAAATGAAATATCATATCTTACATACATGGTGTACAATTACTGGCGTTCGATATACACTGACATTTAAGTTGAAAATAAAATACAAAAATACAGCTATGTAAGTAGGTAAAGAATAAAAGGTAAACCAACATATACAGTAATTCTTTAACTTAACAGCAATTAACATACATTTCAGGAAAAGCACTTTAATGAATTCTATAATAATTTTAAATAAGAAAGCTGAAACCAATCATTTTGACCCCTTTGGTAGTTCTAGTGTTAATGTTGAAACTTATGGAATGTAAGTCATATCTAGTCAACATCATTACAGGTAATATTTTCTTCAGGATCTCAAAATGTGTAGAAATTAATTAGTTAAATACGAATACCTACTTTATAAAGAGTATAAACCTTTGAAGAACCTTTAACTTTACGGCTTGAGAACCTCTTATCTGTAGTAGTATTCAAATTACACGAAGAAAAACTTTAAGAATATACAGTGGATATATTAAACTTGATTACATCTCTAGTCATTAATCTTTTTCATTTATTTTATTGTACGAGATTCATTCGATTTTATCCAATTTTATTCGAAAATCAAAGCTGATTACTATTACTTGAATAAAAACATTATACAAGTTCAAAAATCCTTCCTAAGTAATATCATAATCCCACAAAACAGATAACACTTTTCTATTAGCACTGGTTACAACATGTATTAGTAAGTATATGTTAAATTAGATCCCATCAGTCATTTCGCATTTCATTTCATTAACAAAATATCAAGTTGATTACTATTAATTTAAAACTTTATTTGCTTATTATTATTTTTTTTCTTTCAATTATTCAAATATATTTATCGATGACCGACATGACAATTATTATAACATGTTAATATTATGGAACCACAGTGAAATAAGATCTTTTTATGATTAGGGAATATTGAAATCCAATACAGGGAAACATTTTTATTAGAATTTACTTATATTCAATATTCACTAATACATACAGTCAATCATCAAAGTCTTCGTACACCGTTTAAAACATAGTATCTCATTTAAAATTGGACCGAATGACTTGAGGCTTTTGGAGAAGCTATAAAAATTAATTTACTAAGATATGTACTTTTGAAGGGTAATTTTTCAACTTTTTTATGTGAGTGTATAATGAAAATTTAAAATATATCTTTCGTACATTCAAATAAGTTATGTGTATGCTGAAAATTTCATCGAGATCGGTCAATGCACTTAGAAGTTCCAAGTAATTAAAATTTCCGAAAATCGCGACTTTTCACCTAAGAACGTGACTAGTTATGTTATGACATATTTTAAATCTTCATTATAGACTCATATAAAAAAGTTGAAAAATGACCCTTCACTATTTGTTTTCAGAATTTCGACAAATTGTAATTTTCTAAAACAGCAAAAGTACATATCTTAGTAAATTAATTTTAATAGCTTCTCAAAAACCCTCAAGTCATTTGGTCCAATTTTAAATGAGGTATTCTGTTTTAAACGTGTTTTTCTATATTTTTTATAGTTAACAATACCTACAGTGTTACAATAATTTACAAATCTGCAATTTGTAAATGTTAATACTCCAGAGAAAAATACATAATAGGTATTCAGTGTAACTGGGATTTTATTTAAAAATGAATACAGTTGGCTCTTCTGTGTAAATGAATAACTTGATCCCACCCCTGGCCATCAGCGTTTTTCATTTGTCAGGCGAGATTCATTCGATTTCATTGACAAATTAAGGCTGATTAGAGGTACATACTATTAATTAAATGAGAGCAAGAGTTCGTTCGGGATCGCGGCAAACCACGCGCCACCCAACAAGGGAGTCGAATACCGACTGTAATAAGCTCGACGCTCCGCTGCTCTCTTGTGTTTTCCTTTCGCTACGTTGGCCTCTCGTTACGTCTTTTCTTTCTCCTGATCGCGACGCGCCGCGCGTCGCGTCGTCGCGATGTCATCGGTGAGTAAGCCAGCGCCATCGTAATTTGTTCGAATTGCACGTACGCCAAATTTCCGCACGCGAGATGCCCACGGTCACTGGCCTGTTTTCGCTAGATTCCAAGCTTCGATTTAAAAATGGCCGTGCTTCTGACCGAACGCTTTTACCTCGCTAAGAAAATCGCGAACGCTTTTACCTCGCTAAGAAAATCGCGAACGATTCGAATCTTGCGACGAATACGCTTTAATGAACTTTCCAACCCTTTTGCAACATCTTAAATTCGTTTGATTTTTTTAATTCTATAGTACTTTTCTTTTTACATGTCATATTTACAATATATAAAAATCTTTCGTTTGGAAGTGTCTAATTTTAATCGATTTACTGTTGTCAGTAAGTACACAATTCGGAGATCTGGGTCACAGCTGACCCGACCACCACTATTCGAGGGTTAGGTAATAGTACTGTGTGCCTTGTTTTATCTAAACAAGCTAGCCATTTTCATCTATAAGATTCCACTAGTACACATTACGAGATTTTTTATTGTCATGTTTCATCGATTGGTGTTTTCAAAGAAGGGTGTTGATTTTATTTAATGACAAATTAAGTAGACATCATCCGAGGAAATATTTAAACGAAAATTCATAAATTCCAGTATCGAGCAAAGTAGGCTTCCTTAAAAAATATGGCAATATAGGGGAAGCAACAATCTCAAAATCCTAATTTTAATCAATTTTAGTATTACAATTAAGAAATATGAATAATAAAATTAATATCAATTCAAATTCTCCGGCGTGAACGTTTATGCGCAAGTGGTGGGAGGCTCTCTTCCCTACATCATCATTTTCCCCAGAAAAGCCTGATTTAATTCCGAGTATATATACATACATAAAGATTTAAGAGAGACTATACACATTACATTGCATAATTATATTGCTTTTATACATATATTTCTTTCTTTGTTTCTTCTAATAGAATAATGATATAAAAAAGAAACTAACATGTACAATTACCAAGTCGTATTAAAATTGTTATGCTACATGTTACATCAATTATTCACGTACCACCCAGCTGCCTATCGCGTACAATTAGTGGTAGACATACCACTGATTAAGAACTACTGTTCTATACTATATCTTATTATTAATAGATACTGGTACACCTTATCTATGATAAAATTAAGAGGACGGTTAATTGAGAAATGAAATCATTCTTTATTACCTATGTTGATTAACAGAGTTCAGAGAACGGATATTTATGATATTTATTATTAACGATCGACATTTTTATTTAGAATTTCATCAGTTAGGGGAATTTAAAGGAACATGCCACGGATTTAGAGGGTAAATAAATCTATCAGCTTCGTTTGACTATTTATTATTTCTGGTTAAGGTTTACAGTAATTATATATTTGTTGGGAAATTAATTTGGGAAGTATATTACTAAAAACAGTATCTCCATTCTGTAATTTACACATCCTTAAAATTGTAAATTACAGAACAAAGATAATTTTTGTTCGTTTCTTGTAACATCATTTAAAAGTTACATCATTTAAAATACCAGCATTCTTTTCGAATAACTTAATATTATAAAAATCGTTGTGAGTTTTTCCATTATCTGCAGGATCATTTAAATTATCATACTACTGGGTAAATTCCGTTTCTTTTGAATAAATAAGCGATAATATGCTTTCTGAATTGAGAAACTTTATGCATATAAATTATAAAGTCTAAGTAAAATCTTATCTAAGCACTGAAATTGTCTGAGCATTCAGAAAAAGCTAATCGAGCACTGCTTAGCTACAGTAATACAAGCAAATTAAACTTATTACTGATAAGCTAGGAATCTCTCGTAAAATATCATTTTTTGGAATGATCGAAACGATTCAAATGTTTAAACAATTTATTTGCTCAACTTTAGCAAAGAATAGCATTCAAACATTTTTTTAGTTTCAAATCTACGCATGGCTTAGATATTTCAAAAACATGTGTATTATGTTATATGAAAAATTTAAATTCAGTTAATAAGATTTTCTAATATTTTTATGACAAAATTGCTTCGAATGATTAAAGGGTTGAAATCTATATATGTTTGTTTTCTTAAAGCTATAAAATATTTAAAATGATCATATGACATTATGAATAAAATTACAATTTTCAATAAATTGAAATAATCAGTACTTGTTCATATATGATATATTTTCTTTAGATTAATGTATTTCTGTTTAATTTTGTAAATATTATATATATTATCAATTCTTATTAGAATAAATGTTATGTAAGTTATTGCATAGTTACATAACGATGTTGTATTCATTTTAATTTTTTAGTATGGATATTTTTGTAAGACACAATCAATAAATGAACAGTTGGACCATGTTTCGGATGGTGTGCCATACAGCAACGTAATATGGGTTGCTCATTCTCAGGCATTTTATGTGTATTTCATAAGTATCAATTGTATGTTATCAATTGTATAAAAATAAATCGTTCTTTATCCACCTTTATACGAATATCTCTTATCATTTTATTTAAAATTCGCGTAAAATCAATTTCAAAAGTTTTTACTTTTATATGGTTAAATTCGTTTTTAATTAATTCTCTGCTTTTTATCTTTTGAGTCGTTTAAAAAGTATATGTATAAATCATACATGCAATACAAAATGTATTCATAAAAGGTATTAATTTATTAACACTTCATTTCTTGTAAACTTAAACATTATTCTAATAGACGAAAAAATGAAAACTGTAGAAAACCTGGAAGCAAACCCGGATAATATAAACGCAAATAATACATTTTATTGAAATGAAATATATGTATATTCTCGCTCATTTTTTGCATTTATATCAATCATCAAGTAGGTTCTAAGAGTTCATCTTTGTTTCAGACACGTTATGTTTTCATACTTACACATGTCTTAAGATTGTTTAGAATGGTTTATTTTGTCACAAATAACAGAGGTATTCATAAATTTGCAAACAAATTGCAATTAAAGGTAAGTAAGAAAGGTATTACGTACTTCGATTATTAAAAAGAAAATGTATTGCAGATACAGATAACTATTCATAATTAATTAAAAAAGAATATATATATATAATTATTAGCGGACCCGACAGACGTTGTTCTGTACACACGTCTTAAATCCGAAAATTTCAAACTTTTTTGAATAAGTTGTAACAATCTGTACCGTTTTGATGAAAATTTTTATAAAAAAAGTTATTACAATACCTGACGTCATCATGTGTACAGTTACCACAATTCGACTTATCAATTATCGGGACAAACTGGAAGTAAAATAAAATATTTTTGAATATTCAATGTAAAACATTCCAACAACTTATAAATAAAAAATTAATTAAAAAAACATTTTGTAGTGGACCGAATTGTGAATCTAAACCATTCTCGAATCCACTTGAACACACACAAAAAATTTCATCAAAATCGGTCCAGCCGTTTAGGAGGAGTTCAGTCACATACACACGCACAGAAGAATTATATATATAAAGATTCAAAACTAGTCCCTGCACCTATATCATTCAGTAGTGATATAGGACTGAAATATTACTGAAATATTACAATAGTTTATTTTGTCAGAAAGCATAAAGGTGTTGACAGATTTGCTAGTAGCACATTTTTGATTGTTTTTAATTAGACGCTGAAAGTTCCACAATCAGTTACGTTCTCTAAATGCAGAATAGAGTTATACGATCAGATAGTTAGAGACTGATTGTTGCTCGCAGATGATTAGGTTCGAATTAACCTAATCGATAGTTGATTGTTTCGATAGTTGATTGTTTCGATTGAAATTAACTTCTATTTGCGTAATATCGATTCTCTTGAATTGTGTTCTCTTAATATTTTTCCCGAGTTGTAATATCGCTTCACTCGTGCCGCAATCTACATTCTCGTTAATGTTTTCTCGAAGTTGTTTCGTATCTGACTATAAAATGTCAAGTGTCTTAGCATCGTTAAAAGAAAAAAAAGCAAGCTTTGTAATTGCTGCTAGCTTTATATGCATAGCGAATTCGTTTCACACTAGATTGCATACATTGGTTCGCGCATTTTAATTCGTTTTGTAACAATAAATTGTGATATATTAAATTTGAGAAAGAATTTTGATAGAAAACTATTGTTGCAAAGTAATTTAATTTTTCCTTTTATTAACAATTACTTTTTCATTCAATTATCCTTTATAAGTAAATAATACATTAGTAGGAAAGTAATGTAAATAATATTCAATTTATAATCATTTTTATTAATCTTCGCTTGATGATTGAAAGATTATTTTGAGTTACAATTAGTTACAAAAATATACAAAATATGAAAATATTATTAACGAAAGTCGCACAATATATTTAACATTTACATATGAAATTCTATTTTTTTTCTACACAAATCAGCCTTCAGACCCGCATGAAATGACAGTTGTTTTAAATGCAAGTCAAAATGACCATAATCCAGCATATCCGTTAATTGCGTTATGAATTTATAAGCTTAGAAACGTTTTAAAATTTAACACATTTTTTTTAACTCATTGCAACATTTTTTTGTTGCAATCATACAAAAGTTGCACAAAAGATAGAGGGTAGAGATATAGGTAGGCTACGCGCAGCATTGTTCTTTTTGCAATATCGTTCGTTTGTGTGAACGGAAGTTCCTCTGACCTTCCTAGTTGCGTATTAAACGGATTTATGAAACAGTCTGAGAACTAGAGGTGTGCGAGTACTCGAATTTCGAGTCGAACAATGATCGGTCGGTCGAGCCGAGTCGATCGCTTGAATTTGTCGAACACTCGACTCGAAAGAATCGAACTACTCGAATATTCGAGCCCTTGTGAAACTTCGATTTACGAGGGCTCGAATATTCGAGTAGTTCGATTTTTTCGAGTAGTTCGTCGATTTCGAGTAGCTCGGCAAATTCAAGCGATCGACTCGGCTCGAACAATCGAAGCGAGTTCATCTCGGCTTGTAAATTACGAGTACTCGCACACCTCTACTGAGAACAGTTATTCTTTTTGCATAAAAGTTTTTCAATATGTTGTACAACGATTGCATTTTAACCCTTTGACCGCTGAGCACTCTAGGCTTGAACATGCTGTAGGTACAAAATAAGAATCAAGTCAATAACTGTTGGTTCCTGCACTATCGATGCTCATTATCGACTACTGAAAAATGGCATAATGATACACCGGATGTTGCAATCTAATTGAACGCGCTCCACCTCACGATCAGTTCACACGTACTTTTGGTCGTGACGTATGATTGGTCGAAGTGGTCACATCACTAATTAGGCTCGTGTAAAACTGGGCGATTGGGCGATGTGTGCGCAGTACGATCTTGTGATTGGTGGGTAGTACCTACACCTAACTGTTATTAATTCAATTGAGTTACAAATAAATTAATACCTAATCATAAAAAAATTTGATAATTGATTTTCAGTCATCAACCGTTGGTATCGAAAAACCTATTATTATTACCCTGCCAATGGATAAAGTGTTAAATCGCTACTTGCGAATTTATTAGTTTTAATCTACGATTCACTGATTACTCGTCTGAGTGGCAAATACCAAACCAGACTGGACAACCATCCCAACGATCTAGCCAAGAACCTGTACAATACCAATATGCCTAGAAGACTGCATAGAAGACACCCCAACGACGTCCTCCACCAGCACAGTCTTTAGTTCTATATCATGATCTTTCTCCCACATAGTTGTTCTCATTATCTTTCAGCCGCTTTTTTAATATTTAATATTTTGCACGATTTTTATAGACAATCAATTCTACCATCATTCGTTAAATATATTAAGGTTTATCAAACAGATAGATGAACGCTAAACCAGTAGCGTTTCTAAGAACGCTATGGGAAAGCATCTACGCGATATACACTTGGAACCCCGATATAACAATTTACCGAATGTCCCCCTAGGACAAATTGTAAAGATAAAAAAGAAAAGAAGAATCAGAAACGTTTACATTTTATTTTCATTTTGTTTGTTATTTTCTTGTATACAACGATAACAGCCAAGGGAACAGAAGTCTCGTATTATTATATGTATTTAAGTTTTATCATCTGGATAGAATAAAAAAGGGGAAGTATAATTTCATCGACAAGTTCAAAAGTGTCCTACACTTTTAGTGACTTTAGCATGTAATTACTTTTCGTATGATGCAGCTTCTTCTGCGATATTCATACTGGACAGCATTTTCAGAACACCGTTTCGTGTGTGATCATGAGTATGCACAATCAACGTTGAGTCATCGGCGTTGAAAATCAAAGGTAATCAACGAGATAGCCGATTACCTATACCATAATTGAGATTCTCGACCATGGCTACCAATTGTATACGAATATTACATAAGCAAAATGTAAATAGACCTCCGTGAAAATCTAGTTTATACGTAGATGATTTATTCAATTTTGTAGCTTATACATATACTTTTAATTAGAATTAATTTTACTATCAAATAGTAAAATGTATGCATTCTAATTTATTTATCGCTTAGAAACTTTTTAATACAAATTTCTGTTTATGTGAAATTTTCGATTTTTATTAAAAATGTCTAAAAAATACACTAATCAAGTAAGATATTATTTAGATTTGTTTTTCCAGAAACGATGAAAAGGTAATAAAAGTTTGAAGGGTGTACAAGGGTTAACAGCAATGAAATATTACATGAATGTTAATTGCACGGATTTATTAGGATACCTCGTTCAAAAAATGACTGCTTTTTTTGAAATATTTTAAGGTTCTAATAATTTTTTTTCCAGATGTTATAAAATTTCCATTTAGATGTCCTGTGACTTTCGAATGAAAGAGTATATTCATTGTCGCAATCGAGTAATCAGATGCTGAAAAACACTGATCCGGGTTTCAAGTTCCGTTTGATCAGATTATTCGGAACATCTGTCAAAATTTTTCTCGCGAATCTTCCCTCGGTGGACACGCGTTAAACCTTATTTGAACGGGTTTCGCTTATTACAATTCAGAAGGTGTGTCATTCGTATGGGTGGTATGTATGATGGATTGTGCGAAAAGTCAGCTTCTGGGATCGAAAGCAGCAGGTATCTTGATATGTTAAAGGATAGCCAAGCATCCTTCGTGAAAATTAATGTCATTTAATGTCAGACCGGTTTTACCTTCCTTCATCCATGCGTATCGTCACTGTATAAATATAAGACTGACTTTCTTCGAGCAAGGTGCAATGACTATTTTCCGACCGCTTTTAAATTAATCGAAGTAGATACTATATGAACAGGTGATACCCAGAAAGATCTGTACCATGAAACTGACTACATACCAAAAGGAAAAGGCACGTAGGCGATTGTGCAAAGTTAGGGAATTAATGACGGTCATTTGACACGTTAGCTGCCACGTTAACAGAAAACAAAAATTTCACTGCAATTAAAGGTAATAAAGTATGCGAAGCATCCAATGCAACTGGCAAAGCTGTAACTTTAAAACGATAGAAGATCGTTTAAAATTTCATTGGAAAAAATTAAATGGTATTAAATTGAGCACTCTTTAAAAGTAATATTAAAATTGATTTAGAAGAAGAACAATATAATTTTTAATTATTAAATATTATAAAATTAAGTATATAACGGAGAAACATGAATAATAGATAAATATCAATTCAAATTTTCCCGCATAGACGTTTACACGCAAGTGATAAAGCCATACTCCTATACAGTGGTACCCCAGTATACGACCTTAATCCGTTCCTGATGTTTGGACTTATAACAAGTAGGACATATACCAAATCAATCTTTCCCATAAGAAGTAATGTAAAAATGATTAATTCGTTCTCATGTAAAAAAAACTCCCATTGATATTATACTTACATTAATGGGGTTGTAAAATAATTTAAACACTGTTTATGTCATGAACAGTATTTAAGCGATTTCGTAGAAGTTTATAAAAAATATTCACTAGTTCTTTTGACATAATTATTTTTGTAAAATATAAATGTAACCTAATGACAGATTCTAAATTAACAAACCAAATGGAATAAATTGTATTGCCTCCTGTTTGGTAGTTATAGTTTGTTATATGATATCCTTACTTGTATGATCAGTCAGTTAACACGTTGACTGCCAGACGGATTTCCCATGGTTTGTCCGAGGCGCCAACATGAACTTATCATTATGCGATGCATATTATGATGAAATATTGTTTCCAGCAAATAATATGAGTTATAAAATGATGTTTGAAGCATTTTTCGTGGTGGGGGTCTCCGGTGACCCCCACGGCGCTGTAGGCAATTATTACGATTATTTTTGTATGTTATATATTGCATTAATTTCTTCAAACCATTATAGTAGCAATGGTATTATTAAAAAATTGATCAGTATCCATATTTACCATAATTACGTACTTTTGTATTGACCGCGCCGCCGGTCACTACTACATACTACAATAATAATACATCAACTCCGAATACAATTGACTATTAATTTAATTTTTTCTCTGAGATAATTTTTTCTCTAAAAATGACTCAAAATTCACACAAAAAATTTATGTCATATACCGAGCCAAATTTCTCACGTTCAAATAGAACCTATTCCGAATTGGACGTATTCCAAAGCAGACGTATACCGAGGTATCACTGTATATCGATTGACGTTTAAAAAAATATACAATTCTATTTGTCGGGTCGCACTAACAATACCCATTATATGTAAATGTAATTTTCGTAAACCCGAGTTTCGACGAATTATTAACTTTATTTTCTTAAGCCTTAAAACAACACACCATCAGAAAAACGTTCGACAGATTTTTAAATTAGTTTAGTAGTCATAAACCACTCGACCAAAATTAACGGTACCATTTCGGTACCGCCGTCACCCTACATACCTGGAACTTGGAAAAACCAGCTACGTAGGTTTCGTACCTTCGCCCTTTCCACGGGACATTTTTCGCACACCCGCCGACCTCCACCATGTACCCTTACAGCCAATTAAAATCCACGATATTTTTCCTTCTACTTTCCTACATTTTTACCCCCAGTTCTTTAACTCCTCCCTATTCTTGTATAAAACAAGAAATTCCGTCTCAGCAGAGACACATCGAAAACAATATTTCCTGTCGAACGGATAAGCTCCGAAAATTAAATACTGAACCGAACCGTTTAACCTAAGTGCAATAACATTGAAATTATAATCAACTATTTATTTGGACATCAATACCAATCCTCAAGTTGTCCCGAACTCTCGTTAAACCAAACGTGAGGAATAAACACTATTTGAAAAGATAAACCTTATCATTTTAGAGGTATGGTCGAATTGTGTGAGACATTCTGTACATAGAAAGTATGAGGTAAATTTTCAAGTAGATTCAATCAGTGTATCAATTTATCGAAGGACACTTTCTCGGTTACACGCGAACGTATGGGTTTAGCAGTTTAGCACGATCCACCTACGTAATAGTGGAACACGATAGTTATCAAACTCACGTACGCCTCATCCACGCAGAGCCTTAAGTGCATCTTGTAAACATGTAAATGAGTAAATACTGAATATGCGTTTGCTCTAGGTAAGTACTTACGTGTGCACGAATAACAGATCAGCCAACGTTACTGGCCCTTTTGTCGTCTTGTTCCGGCATGACAAAATACATCGTAACTCATTCTTATCATAGGAATTACATACACGTATAGGTAACTACAAAGGCCAGATTAGTAAGTCGAGCATCAGGCAATGATTGTAACCAGTGTATAGGTAATTCTGATTTTTTCTCGTGCAAATGTTCCTTCACTCGCTCGTTTGAATAATCAATTTAAAGGGAAATGTTCTTTATAATACTGTTCACGCTCGCGGAACAATATTAAATGCATGTAAATGGTTATTCGTAAATAAACAATTTATTGTCAACAGTTTGAATAGCAGGCCACTTTCGTATAATTTAACTGATGGTATCTAAATGAAATGTATATTACACATAATGTATTGTCGGAAATATTAGATGTTTCGACTTGAATATCTTCCCGTCGTATCAAATTTCAGCAAACGCGCCAATTGTGTCTACAAAAGAGTATGTAACTAACTTAATTGCGTGGTGAATATAATCTCACAATCAAAAATCATTTATACATATTTACCTGTAGGCATTTAGTGGAGGGGAGAGGGTTTCGTCCATAGACATATGAAATATAGACGGAGCCTTTCTGCGAGGGGTAACTGATAATCGCGGTAAGGGGAGAACTCATCTGACTTCGACTATTTTCGTAAGCGCAGACTCGGGTATGTTCGGCTTTTCGCATCTGTACGATGAGTTGCATTGAACTTGTCGCAGTGAAGTTGGCCACGCATTCACTCATCGACGCGGCGTGAATGCGTAGTGAATTTGTAGCCAACTTCACTGCGACAAGTTCAATGCAACTCATCGTACGGATGCGAAAAGTCGAACATACCCGAGTCTGCGCTTACGAAAATAGTCGAAGTCAGATGAGTTCCCCCCTTACCGCGATTATCAGTTACCCCTCGTAGAAAGGCTCCGTCTATATTTCATATGTCTATGATACATGCATGTGAAATGTGAGCCGAATATTACCGAGTCTTGCCGGAATAAGTCGATGTCAGACGAGTCCCCTCCTCGCCCCGATTATCAGAGCGCCCCTTACCTAAAGTAGCAGTTTATGCTCCGTCTATATTTTTGTATGTCTATGGTTTCGTCTCCTCGGACGCCTTGAGTTCGGGCCGAGGACCGCTAGGTGGCGGCGAGAGATCGGTGCAGCGTTCTCGCAAGCGGTTGCCCGGCATGCCGTTCGATTATGATTATACATAAGTTCCGAATAGCGGTACGATAGGTATCTGAGGCAGGGATCGTCTGTTATCAGCCCCACTGAAAATTCTGACAGACGATCCCGAGACGATACTCCTTTTTCTCCCCTCTCCTTCATCTTTATATATATAATTCTTCTGTGCGTGTATATGTGACTGAACTCCTCCTAAACGGTTGGACCTATTTTGATGAAATTTTGTGTGGGTGTTCAAGTGGATTCGAGAATGGTTTAGATTCACAATTCGGTCCACTACAAAATGTTTTTTTAATTAATTTTTTATTGTTAAGTTGTTGTTGATCTTGAAATGTTTTACATTGGATCCGGCGGACAGCGCTGCGATCGCGGTGACAAAAACATAACAAATCGCAATATGACATAGCCTATGTCCATCTTGAAAGAATAAGCAGTCCAATAGTGCAAATTTCATTAAAATCTGTTTAGCCATTTAAACGTGAAGAGGGACAAACGATCAGACATTTTCACTTTTATATATTAGTAGGGATAGGGACAGGGAAATAGGGATAGGAATAAGGAAGTAGGGATAATAATAGTTGATTAAAATTCCCGGGCAGAGCCGGGTAACGCAGCTAGTACCTATATAAAATAATATTCACAATGACTGGTAACAAGACACATTAGAAATTGTATTTTTTTTATATTATAGTTTTCAAAATGATTCCGTCAGTATTAGACAAATATGGTCCAACAATTTGGTCTATTTAATTGTATCTAAATAAGGTTCAGAGAATTGCATATTTTCTTCCTAAAGAAGTGATATCAAGTTTGAAGATCTGCATAACTTATACTTAAATTTTAATATGGTGTTAATGAATGTAAAAATAGCAGCACACATAGAGTGAATCTTAAAATAATAGCAAGTTTATAAATTGGAAGCGAAATAAGACTATTCACTCATCAACTCGCATTAGTCGCTTCTAGGTAAATTCGACTTACAATTAGCTGGAGATGAAAATGTTTCCATGAAATTCCTATATCCCTTGAACTGATTAAACTGTCGTAAGGGATTTATACAATTTTTCTAATTGTAAGTTATGCTTAAAACCGGTACGATAAGTTTATGTAGTAGAACCTTCTTCTTCTAGATCATAAATTTTGTAGAAATACCTGGTTTCATGGAAATTACTGTAAGATCACAGTGCAAAAAAGTTAATAGCTTCTGGATATAAACATTTCGTAACAATTTGCAATAAAATTGCAGTTAAAAAAGTATCGATACCCATTTTCCTAATAGCAGAGGAATATAATTTTTTTTAATTTTTTTATTTTAAAAAGTCAATCGGCTAACAAATCCACGATTACGAAGGGTCAATCAATTAGGTTTTTGTTTGTTTTTCTTAACCAATTTATTGTGACAAGTCTCTGTAATAAAGCATAGCCAAATTATTGCTTTCGTCTTTTAAATACAGGTTTCAGCTCTTGGAATTATCGATGACCATACAATGATTTGTATTAACATAAACGTCTCCTGTTCGATGTTTTGTTTCCATGACAGCCACTTTTTTCTTTTACTCTGAACAGGAATAAACTGTTGTATCGTAATGATACGTCGATTAATGGTGGTTTAAAGTACACCAATGAGATAAACACGTTTGCACAGTTTCTAAATCCTTCTTATTTCCGATGATATTTACAATTACTTGTGCAGCTACTGCATTTCTGTTTTATACCTAATAATTTGAGTAGGGAAGACCGTGGACAAAAGTAACAATTTCACTTTGAACTACCATTACGCAAAAACTATTACACTTACAAGAAAAATGTTTATACCAGAACTTTACATGGTTATCTGACATTATTAAGGTTAAGCAGTTTCGCTTTATGCCAAGTAATATCCAAGTTATTAATAAAAAATGGAGACCGAAGAAAGTACTACTAAAGCTACCGTCCTGAACGGGTGATCGGTTATAACACTGTATGGAATCGTAACTAATACAAATCAATTTTTACAAAACTAAAATATTTATTTGATTTCAATTATAATAATAAATGGAAAAAGGTAAACTTTGTAGTCAATTATTCGGTATTGCAATTGTAGAAAATATAAGGTACGTTTCGGTTTCACGTGCCCAATCTTTATATTCACTAGATTGCATCCATTTGTCACTTATTGTTAGTTTGCTCGTATTCCAAGATTTCATATAAACAAAAAAAAAATATTAATCTTCTTGGTCGCTAGAAACGCTACAACCGATTCCAACTACCGATGTTACAGTAATCCTCGATCATGCTTTTGGACTTACATTTCACCTATCATCAAAAAATTAAAATTGTTCTAGCAACTCGAAAAGCTGTTAGAAAAATATCCTAGAAATGCCATTGGAATTTTTACACCTACAAATACCATTTCACGTGTAATTACGGGTATCTGAAGGAAGATATCTCTTTGACAATCACTAACGAGACGCTTGAAAGTACCAGTATTGCATTCAGAAGAGTAAAATCAAAGATTATAAGAAAGGATAAGCACTTGCGTAAGGAATAAATATGTTAGAATTTTAAAACACAAAGAAGTTACTTCAGGATGTCAAAAGGTTATTTAGTACACTACCTAATATATTAATTGTTTATCTGTGTTGTTGGAACATATTTGTGTGTACTTTCATTGTAATTTCGGATTATATATCAAAAATTTGTGATAAAAGCTATAATAGATTTTGAGTTACATATCTACAATGTTACTTTTGTCCCTGCTCTTCCCTATCGTGCTAGAATCATAGAAAACTGTTCCAAATGATAATGTTATTTTCAATAAGTGTACATATATATTTTTTCATATGTAGCTTTTATGGTTGGATAAATTTTCAAGTATTTTACATAATTATTTGTAATTACTTAATTAAATAGATGATACGAGCATTTAAATTTAGGCGACATGGATTCAATGTAAAACAAAAATTGTAGAATTTAATATTTTACCATAGTTTTTCTAACGATTTTATTAGTATAAAAATATACCGCTTTCCTTTAATTGCAGATAATACATTTTTATAGCACCTAACGCTAAATTAATAGAATAATAAATATTTGTGGATATATTTAGAACAGTCTATAAAATTAGTCTTAAGTCCTCTTGTCAAGATTGAGGGGTACGTTATAGAAAAAATTCAAAACAATATATTTTAACATTTAAAAATTGTATTCACTGCAAAGAATTAGTAAATAATCATTTAATTTAATATTAGGGGTTTTAACGATAATGACGAAACCAAGAAAATGTCCATATCCCCTGATTTCCGAATGAAAGTGACCTTATTCTAAACTTCCAGGAACAATTTCATTCATGAATGGAATTTTTAATCGAACGAAACGGTCGATGTATTTACACCTGTAAACGAAAGAGATCGCGAGCTGTGTTTTCCTTTTAAGAAGGCCAATAAATCGGCCGTATCAAGCGTCCGAATCTACACGGTGGTGCTGAAATACGGACAGACAAGGTATACGAAAAAATTCTACGAAAAAGGAATCTACGACTATCGAATTTCGCTCCCAGATCTGTTGGCACCCACCACTTCCGGCGCGATCGGAGCCTGCACAAATCCTATAGTTTTTACTTCTTTTTCATCAACGGTATACACGTCTTACTGTCTGGCGATGTTCGCCATCGATCTTTAGACAACGTTTCAGATTTCAGTGTCGGGTTTTACGGCTTGCGAGGACGTTTAGAGCCACGCAGGATCGACGATCCTTCGTGGAAGATCAAAGAATTCAGTCGCGTCTTGAATGCGATCTGTCCTACGTAAATTCGTCTCCTGTCGACGGATGGTCGCCATCTGGCTCGAATGATTATTGATTTCCATGTATCGCTCAATGTTCGGACATATACAAGTTTTATGTAACCTGAAGATACCGAGGGAGGAAAATGTCCTTTAAGGAGGCAGGATGTGTGCAATGAAATGAATAATTTATTCACGAAACTGTTAATAGCTATAACTTTGTTCTAGATAATGTCATACGACTTTTATTATCAAAATTGTTCTTGTCTAACCTTTTTTAACGATTAGGTCATTTGTATGAATAAATTAACGTTTCGATCTACTTTGTAGTCTTCTTTAGGTTTTCATTATTGGAATATATGTCCAAAATAATACACGATTTTTTCTAAATGTTATACTAAATTGAAAATGGCTTTACTGTGAAATTTCTTGATTAAAATCTATAAAGCAACAGTACACAAATTTATTTTTGTTTTTATGTACGCTGTCATAATTTATCTTTCAACTGCCGACGCGCCGTTTGTTGCAACTGATAATCAATCATTTTGTACGATGAACATTAGTGGAAGACTCTTATAATTATTTTGTATAGATTTTGATATGGGATAAGTACTATTTGGGGATGATTTTGTTATTAAATTGTGTTAAACTTTTTATAACAGGTAATCAAATATAAAGGATAACACATATTATATACATGCTGTTTATTTTGATTTTTGTTAAAAAATAAATTTAATCAATTATTTATTAGCTCATTTTATTGAGATTCAATTGTATAAAATACAATTGATTTTTAGAGAGATTTTAAATGGTGAATTATAAAATTAAAGTAGCAGGTACTTGTGTACGTATTAAAAGAAGTCCTAATGGAAGAGAAACTTGAATTGCTTGATTGATAGAAGACTTCAAGAAATTAGGATAAATTATTTAAATGCAAATAATGATTGATGGATTAGAATAATTTAGTTAAATGCAAGTGATCATCGACGAATTAGAGTAAATTGTTTAAACGCAAATAATGATTGACGAATTAGGTTGAATTATTTAAATGCAAATAGTGATTTACAAATTAGAATGAATTGTTTCAATGTTAATAGTCGTTAGTTTCATTTTTTCATCTAAAATACATACCTAAATAAATAGTTTTAATTAAGAAATAATTTCTACAAACTCAACTAATTTTGAAAAATGATTGAAATTTATTAGAGGCTTGTTAATATTAAGAAATGGTATCTGAAATAATTTTCATTTTATATTTAAAAATTACGCACTGTATTTGGAAAATTATTATAGTATATCTGTAAAAGAGTTTCAAAGTTACATTCCACAAATGTCTATACAGGGTATTCCAGTATTAATGGTACAATCTTGATAGGGGTTCTATATAAGGATTCTATACATTATAAGAAAATAGGTCGAAGCTAAGCAACAAATATTTTTCATTTGAGGCTTTGTTTTCAAGAAACGTCGGCTTTGAATTTTCTCCGAGTACGTACCTATACACTTTTGAGAAGCAGAGTTGTATACGTAGTACGCTGGCCAACATTTTCAACAATTTCTGCATTAATAAAGTAAATCTTAAAAGTTACATGGTTTATTATTATGTACTTATAAAGCTATGACATATGATTTGTATCGAAATTCGTTCAATTACGAGATACATAGTCAAGTGCTCGGAGAAGATTCAAAATTAATTCTTTCAAAAACAAAGCTTCACATGAAAAAATTGTATTCCATATTTTCGACTTATTTTCTCATCTAGAATCATCCCTTCTACGGTTGTACCATCAATACTGGGACACCCTGTATATTTCTTGCAATATATACAGTATCCTTATCTTAAATGTTCTAAGAGTTTAACCGATGCATTCATTTAAATAATATAAAATATGGCGAAAAGTAGAAATTTTTAAAACTCAATCGCAGTAAGATAATCAATTTTGAAATCTGAATCTACATTATATCATAAAATCAAATTTAAATAACGTTCGAAGTAACATATGTATGTGTATATCCTGTGCGCGATCTTCTTAAGCTATAAATAATACAATTTATTTCCATTCCATCTACCTTTTAGATTCATTCAGTAAAGCTTTTGCCGTTCTTCTTTGGACATGAAATCTTAGATTTACGCGAAAAAGTCTACAAGGATTCATTCAGAAGGAATTTCATTGTGTTTACCTGAAGCGATGCTTGAGCAGATTTATTGTCGATGTGAACAGTTTCGTTGGAAAATTTCTATGGATAATCGCGTACAATTTCTGAAGCTCAGAAACTATAATTCTAGCTTAGAATTAAGTCACAGTTTAGAGGTGCGGGGCTTAGAGTTACGGTTTCAGTTAAAAACGCGAATTTCGTACCGCTTTGTTTCTTGTTATACAAATCATGCGTGATCGTCGTGAATAGAAAAGATGTTTGTTGTTAATACTAGCATCTACTTTATTGTCAACCGAAAGATTGATTTGATAGCGTTTCAACTATGATTATGAAATCAGAAAAAGGCGAAGCTGAAGCAAACTCTTAGAACGATATCATTCATTTGATAGTATCCTTTGCACATAACGATAGCTAACTATTTTTTGACAATTTTCTATACTTTAAAGATGTCAAGAATTTCGTATTTTTATTAATAATACTTATTCTTATTTTGGGAAAAAAAGTAGTTTCAGTTTTATGAATACATCGTATTATTTACAAACATTTCATTGTTGATTTAAATGTAACTTGTCTGTTATTTTTATTTGATTGATGAAACCTGAAGAATTTCTGAAAATAATAATCGCTTTTATGTATACGTATAATTTTTAACAGTTAAATATTTTATTAGGAGTAATTAAACCAAACGATTTTATTGATGAAAAAATGTTTAATTCATTTGTTTTGGAAGAAAATTAGTACAGTAAACTGAATTTAATTTTTTTCTTTTTCTTTTATTAAGTATTTCGAATACTTTTCCTAAAAGAAGTAAGCAAAAATAGACATAATTCTATGTGTTAAAATTTAGATTATTTCAGTTTACCAATTTAATCCTTACCGTTCTAGCAATAAAAAAAAAAAAATAATTTTCTTTTCTTGCACTCTCTAACAAGTATATAAAATTACAATTACAATTACTTTTGCAAAATATAAAATTCTTCCGCTCAATATTGAACTATTTCTTGAAAATCTTTTATAAAAAATATGATCATACACAAATACAAAAGAAATCATTTGTCGAGCATCATTTTTTTTTTCCTTGTAATATTTAATTAAGCGGCATGCAGAGGATCGCAGAGAATTCCTTTGTGCTGGTACAAGAGTATTTTATCGCCACCATAATTCACCATTAGACCACGAACAACGCACGTGGTGAAATACGATGATGCAAAAGAAAGATATTAACGTTGAAGGGGAAGAGGAAAGGATTCTAACGAGACGCGAGTCGACGGACTGCTGACTGATCGAAATTATTCTTTCTGGACGGCGCGGCGCCCCGAAAGCGAAAGTGGTTCGAACACTGGAGCAGAAGCTAAAGTGGACGAGCGAGTTGGTGGGTACATAACTTAGGTGGAGGCGGTATGTAAAACGAAACTACGCTGTCCATAGCACGATATATGTATGTGCAACGGATCGCACCACACCTCAATGGAATAAATTTACATGTACCTCGGCTCAATGAGTCCCGCCAAGTTTAGGCTCCATAGGTAGACAGGGGTTCGATGGAAATTGCCAGTTACAGCATGTCCTTATTTAACACCTACCAACTCATCCTTATTTCAGAACAGTGAATATGATTTTTTGTTCTTTCTATGGAGGAATTTAATGTCGCATCAAACGCATAGGTTATTGGCGATTGCTCTAAGAATTGATTATAATCTGATTAAATGCCATTATGATAAAAAATCATTCTCTTTAAAAAATTGCATTAGGGTATTGTATGTTTATTACATACTTTTGTTAGTTATAGTGTGATCTTTTAGAGGTAATTTGAAAAAATAAGTGTCTACTTTGAAAGAGTTGCCCGTAGAATCTAGAATATGTAAAAGAGTAAAATTTTTCCATTCTTCAATCCAAGATTTTTAATCAAAAATTTGATATTTGTTTGTTGTATTTGCTTCACATCGTATATGAAGCAAGTGGAATCAAATTTTTCTCGAGGATAATGTGAAAACACATAAAATAGGATAAAATCTGTAACGTGGATGATATAAATTTAGTTGGCTATGAATTATAAATCTAGCTCACATATAGGTATATAAATAATTCATGATTTTATAATGCATGTGAAATAGGATAAACTGTAACGCAAAAGTAATAAATTATTATAATAGTGAGTTTAATCCTTGTTTGTCATATTAATTTGTAACATATAGTTGGATTTAGATCATGAACCTTGGTGCAAAAATAGTAAACTAATATAATTGATTTGAAATTTCTTTATTTATTATACAAAGTATATACATTGAAAATAAATCTTTAAAAGATAACTTAGCTGGTTTTAAAAACTGACTGTTTGGGGTTTGCAATTTGAAACCACTATTCGCACGAACGTCTTGTCTAAATCCCAGGGATTACATCAAGTCTCTGACACCATTACGAACTAAATGGCATACATCTGATTAGGAATGTTAAGAAGCTTAACCCATAAAATAATCTATCAAACACGATACTGTCATTAGACGCTACTTATATTTAAGTTGCACAATCTGACACACCACAGTAAGCATTGTGTCATCCTGATATTCGTCACGTCAATATTCAACAGTTCCATTTACTGATTAGACGTGCTTTGTGAATATCCAAATTCATACAGGTAATTTTTAGTTTTCAGTTACATAAAACAGAATCGTTTCTATAAAAATAAATTATCCCTTTCATTTTCAAATTGCTTAACAAAAAGAGAAAAAAATTATTTCTTTCTATATTTATTCTTATTATATGATATGTATTTAAATGATTCCTATTTTGCTCATATGATTCTATTTGTAATTATCAGCTTAAATTTTCAACATGATACTCAGAAATTGTTTATAAATATGTAAAAGTACTTAGGTATTTTTTTCATTTCACAAGTAAAAACTATGTACGGGAAGAGTTAACATTCCTTTCGTTGTCATTACGTAAAAAAAGATGAAATAGATTTATACATGAAATTATAAATGTATAGTCATTTTGAATGCAATTATATCATAAATATTATATTATTTTATATTTTCTAAACTTACCAATACAAAAATGAATTTATTGTTAATGAACCCTCATGGTACGTTTACGATATGAACGTATGAATTGTCGCACGAAATAAAAAAATAAAAAACGATAATGCCTGATTTTATCGATCAACTTTCAAATATGCATGTTGTATGTACTTATGTACTGTTTTCCGATCACAAAAAGTTTCGTGGAACAGCACAGGAGTAAGATGGGGTACTACGCACACATTGACTGACTCCCTAGTTTCACACGAGCCTAATTAGTACTTACAATTAGTTAAATGTGAACGCTTCATACGTCAGGACTGGAAGCAGGTGTGAGCTGAAATGGGGCGCGATCATTCGGATCGCGTTATTCTCATGGGACTTCTTGTGATCAGCGGACAGTTTTCCTTATACCATCTATGCAAAACTTAAAGAAACAATAGATGGTATTAATATTTTATTTTACAGTGGAAACGAACGTATTCCACTCTCTCTGATAAAGGAATTTGTTCACAAGGTTGAACTTCTTAGTTTTTTCAATCTGATTAAATAAAATTTACATCAAAATTCAAAATAGCAGAGCACGGTGAAATGTGTTACATATACTGCACAAATAAAGATAAAGTTTCCTTCAAAAATATGTACATAAAATGCATAGTGTGACAGCTGGCAGAGAACAAATGCGTGGAAAACAGTAGGGGACAAGGGTGGTTCCCGATGGTATTAAAAATTATGTGTTTTGCCAAGGGATGGTTCGCTCTCGGTGTGAAACGATAGGATCATAAACTATATCCTTTGCCTTTTCTTTTTTCATGGAAATTAGTATTAATACAGAAGATCATAATCTTCCTTGTCACCTTTTTTACGTCTTATCTATTGAAATCAATGTTTTGGACATCTTGGTTCCTTTTCTCCGTAGTTCAATTTTAAAAGGTGCAGCTAATACAGTTTTAAATATTATTGAAATATTAGGTATCCTATTAATATTCATGAACAATATATTACAAAAAACTATCAATGAAGTTGACAATTTGTAATGAAATAATAGGTGCTTTAAAGTAGGTATTAGAGTAGGATGTTTTTTTTTTAAACAATGGATATAAAAAGGATTATCATTTTAACCCATACCTAAGAGTTGAGACTAAAATATTTAAAACATGATATTCCAATATAATCAAAGAAATTTATTATTTTAGTTTTAAAAATGAAGAATTTTTAAATACATATTTTAGCCTATTTTACCTTTTATTGGTATGCTTATATAAAATATATACCTCTTTTTTGTTATTATCTTCGTATCCCAAAGCCTCTGCTGCACTTCACACGCGTTTGAAAACACTTTGTATATTTAACATTATGATGTTTATTTGTGTTTTTAGTATATGAATTTTAATGTAATGATCCTTTAGAGTAAAAAAAATGAATTAAATTTGAATTGAATACTGAAGAGACTACTCTACATGGTAAGCCGGAAGAACTTTACTGTACAGTTTTAGCATTTGTAGTAGAAAGGTTAAAAAAAAAAAATAATGATTGAAAGTTTTACAAGGTCTTAAACAACGTAAAGCTTACAAAAAATTAATCTGAATTGTATAATACTCTTTGAAATGTGTTTGTTTTGAATATTGTTTGTAACGTAAAATTAATTCTTATCTCAGACACGTCTAAAGGCACTTCCAGCTTGATAAATAGCATCTGCTACCTTGGCGACTTGTTGTAAGTACATGATATTCATGTAAATGGACATTTTGAAGCACGTAATGCACATTTCCTTTTTTTTTTGCAAGTACTTCTGTTCCTCTAGAATGTTGCACTATTACAAATCAAGACACTCAAAAATACCCAAACTACTCGTGATCCAAACAACACTACAAATTACTGTAATGAAATTCATCGTAAACTGTTAACCAGAATTCTCAAGTGTAAAGATGGATAGTAGAAAATGACGTTCGGCAAGTAAAATTTGAATAGGAAATAATTTTACGTATCATTGAACAATCATAAATGCATGATCATTCATCAGAACTCTGACAGAAAAGTTATAAGAGAATAAAAACAGATCAGTAAACACTACGTATGTGATTCGACAAATTAAAAATTGTTTATATTAGTTAAGTATAATTTAATTATGAATTCACCCTTTGCTGCATGGTTTTTTTAATGTAGAACCTCGCAAGTACAATAATAATAAGGGAATAAAAAAATAAAAAAACTTTTGTAGTTTCTAAAATTTATTTTAAAAGTAAATATATACATGTATTGTAGATTCACAATATATCGTCCAAATAAAACAAAATATTGCAATTTTAAAAGATTAGAAATATTAATAATGCAAAAATTTCGTAGTATATTGTATTACTCTATGTAGTATATTTGCAATACAATGCAATCAAGAATAATGCTTAATTTTTTACTTCTAAGGAATTATTATACGTTTTTTGATTTCTTCTTATGAGTCAACATTGTGTCAACCATGTAATCCTGTAGGTCTAATTTTAAACAGTACTTAATAAATATTTTCGAAACTGTTTATATTACCAAAAAGTATTTTAGATAAAAATAAAATGGCGTCAAAGGAAACATAATGTAATGTAGTTAATCTTTTGTAGATTGACGCATAAAGGACATATAAAAATCATGTTAACTTTTTATATAAAATCATATACCTATGTCTTTTAATGAGTTAATCGGTCTAGCTGATGATTTTCTGTGAAAAGATATTAAATTACTTATAGCAAGACAACATTAAGACATTTGTCTGTTAGTAGCAACGATGTAGAACAGGATTTTCAAAACAAAAAAAAATATTCTCCTCTAATGAATCATTAGAAAAATAAGAAAATTAAGTTCTATTTTTTTAATTTTTATAATTAGTCAGCTTTAACTATTGTCCAATAACATTTTTTTTTTCTTAAAACGTGCAGCAGCTAAAGGGTTCTTCTATTTCTGCTATGAATATCTAACGATAAGTTAAGTAACTTGATTACTTAAATATGCTTGATACCTTACATATCTTGTATTTTAATAACCTGTAACTGACAAGTATGTTCAATTAAAAACTAATCAAGTTCAAGCGATTAAAGGAGAACCGGTCGTTTAGTGGCTGCTAGAGTGTTCGGTCTCGTTAATTAGACGATGCGCTAGCGGCTAGCGCATCGCGTTGGTACTCTAATCAAATAAATGAATCCATCCAAACTAACTGGCGTCAAACGTTTTATGCAGGAAATATTTTCTTCTCGACCAGATGTCATTACACCCGCTGTCTAACGTGGATTCCGCCGCGTTTAATGCTCACACGAATTCAATGGGATTAGCTCACTCAGTGGATCACTATTTTTAGAGCGTAAAAGTGCCGACTTTGCTCGGACGCGATCATTTTCACTCCGTAAATTGGATCAGCTGTTGTTGCAGAATGTTGCATGTCAATCAAGGATCATGGGAGTGTTGAACAAGGGATGAGAGAAGGGACAGTGAACAAGTGGACTTTACGAGCTTTCCGGGAGACGAGATGAACCCTTTCGGTTTTTTGTCGAGTAGTCGGTTGAAAATAGACGCGACATGGATTCTGTCAAATGCGGCGTTTGGAATGGCTCCGATATTAACTATGGGATTACGTAACAGAGGGTTAGAACACGAAACGAGAGCTTTTTCTTCACTAGGACTATGTAGTTTTATACATACGTATATGTAGCTATCTAGTTTTTGGGGATAGGACAGTTTAAAAGTGAGATGGTGATGAAAGATGTAGAAGATGGTGTTTGGAATGTTCTATGTAATATAAGGATTAGATCGCAATGTTTCTTTTCCTTTTTAATTATTTTATTAAAAGAATGATTTGCAAACATTACAATTTAAGATACATATACCTACATATGTACTGTGTAATACATTATCCCTCATTTAATTCTATATATTTCTGTAAAGGTAAATTATACAGTGAGAAGCAAAAGTGAGTATACACTGTTCAAGATATAATAGAATACCTCGGTTAAAATTGGACTAAGTAACTTGAGGTTTTTTGAGAAGCTATAAAAATTAATTCACTGAAATATGTATCTTCATCGCTTTAAAAAATTACAATTTGTTTAAATCGTGAAAGAAAATAGTGAATGGTAATTTTTTAACTTTTTTATGTGACTCTATAATGAAAATTTAAAATATGTCTTTCATATTTTATGCCTGAAAATTGATGCCTGATAAAAGCAGTAATTAAATATCTCTAATATCTAATAAGGTAGTAGAGTAAATTCTGTTGAAATAGAAGTTTAATTTTGTTACCAAATGTTGCAAATTCCTATGAATACCTACTTTGAAAATATACAAACGCGTTGAAATTATTGAATACATTCACGTTTACCAAACGCAAGAGGTTCGCTCTTATTTATACAATCTAATTTTAAGAAACAAGAATTACCAGTAGTAATCTTGATACGTATGTATATACGAAAGCACAAATTTACTTAAATTGGCTATTAATTTGTCAGTTAATCTGAGTAGTTCGCGTGGAATGGTCATCGAGAAACATCGGCAGACGTTTTACACCAATTTCGCCGATATTTATGAACAATGCTATGTCCAACGGCATCCGTAAACCGGCGGGCGCGGCGTCTGTAGCAAGCGAATAACCACCGCACCGGTCTGCTTGATGCAAATGAACGCGCATCAACCTGTAGCAAGATAATGACTATAATAAACGACGATTCAATCCTGATAAATCCCTGATTGAAGCAATTGCAATTTGTTGGATAAAATTTTGTGAACGCTTTAGAATATTCCTGGGCATCGATGCAACATTCTTGTTGATCTACTAAAACGTTTCATATCTCTCGGCAAAATATTTAGAAATAAAATAATTATTATTATTTTGTAACATGCAAGTTTAAAAAAGGGAATTCTTTAAAGATTTAATAAGCGCTGCTTCGTGAGAAACACTTTCATGCTATTTTATGTTTTTGCGTTGGAAATAATGGTTATATAAAAAAAGGGAGTAAATTATCTATGTTCCGTGATGTGATTGCTTTAATCAATCTGTATTGCATCTTAAGTGTATTTTATTTTTTAGGTTACGAAGTTTTCCCTGCATTTTTCTATAATATGTTTTTTATCTCTTTTCTATTGATTTTATAATAACATGTTTTTACAAACTGTTGAGAATAAAAGTTTTTGTATTTTCATGAGTTTCACATAATATTTTCAACATATATTTCTGTAGATTTAATTCTTTAATATTTATAGCTTTTCATAGTTATTCAGTTACTACAATTAAATTACAATGAAAATTACAATTTGTTGACATTGTGAAAAAAAATAGTGAATGGTAATTTTTCAACTTTTTCATATAAATCTATTTTTGTGGTCTCGATGAAATTTTCAACATACACAGAACTTATCTGAATCTACGAAAGACATATTTTAAATTTTAACGTTGAAAAATTACCATTCACTATTTCCACAAATTGTAATTTTTTAAAACGTTGAAAATACATATTTTAGAGAATTAATTGTTATAGTTTCTCAAAAAACCTCAAGTTATTTAGTATTCTATTATATCTTGAACAGTGTATACTCACTTTTGCCTCTCACTGTACATATACTTTATCATATTAAAGAAACCTTTGAAATATTACGTAGATAATAACGTTTGGATGACTTTTATTTCCTGGTAGTATGGCAGTTAAAAGCATACCTACCTAATTATATTTGCTAATGGTTATCTAATATAAGGATGTTTAAGAAAATGATTTCTCACAGAAATCAAAATCTCGATCCTCTACAAAATTATGGGATGAATTAAACGGAAAGTTTAAAATAAACCACTGCACATTTTTATTTGAAGACTGAGGTACCTAATATTATCATCAGTTTTGCAGTTGTACATAGACTACATGGAAGACGTGCTAAATAATTTATAAATAGTTGAAATATAAACAGAATACATTTTTTCGTGTAGTCAAAATAAGAAACAACATTATTTATGGAATGCGTTTCGATGTTTAAAAAAGAAACAATTTAAAAAGAACGTTTATTCAATATTTTTGTAAACACTTCCTGTTTTTAAAGTCTTTTTACATATTTCTGACATCCTAAAGCGTTTAGAGGCAGCATTATTGTTATTTAAATAACACGTACATAGGTAAGGACACGTTAAATCGATGTTCGGTAATTCTAGTAATCGTTGGACCGGCTGCACTTGCCGATAATGAGTATTCATCGAAGTGTCATAAATCGTTGATCTGACATTGCCCCATGTTATCAAGAAATGCTTCTTGAACGAATAGCGAATAATTGTACCGGATCCGTAAGTATCGGTATACGCTTTTTGCGCCTATTTCCGTTGCTCTCGTTCGAAAATGTAACATCACCAACGATATTTTTTCTGCGATCGATGCTTAAATATCATCGATGAAACGTGGTACATATGAGATTCTTTTAAACATCCCCCGCCTTTTTCTTCTTCTCCTGTGACCGTGTATTATTTATTGGAGCTTCGAAACACGGAAAATTGCAGATCGGTAATGCGTTTCTCATCGGTTGAGCATCGATGATAGTTCGACTTCTTTCCGTTTTGCATTCCTTTTTCTTTTCCCCGTTGCATATTGTGAAAAACTACGTATTCGTCTACGATACCCCCCCGTTACAAGCCTTGAATTACACGCGATATATTACTTAAGTAGCATCAGTAAAGCGAACGCTATGATTTATGTTCGAAAACCATGGTAGCTCGATTTGCGAAAAATAAGAGAAAAGAATCGATTACTTGCCTTCTCTGATATTACCTTCGCTCGGCAAAAGGCCCTTTTAACCCCTTCGTATGAACGGACGAGATTCATTTTTATTCATTCAATTGTTCCGACCTCGTGATTCGATGTCATTTATTTGGCACTTACGATTAGGACGAAATACGAAATGATGGATTTTGAAATCGAAAGTCTAGCACAATTTGATTACATCAAAGTATTTCATAATAGTACTTATGATATATTGATGCAAATTATTACATAAATGCATCATTAATATTCTTACTTACAATTAGTACAATGTGTGATTTCGAAACATATAAAGTCTAATACAATTTAATGACAATAAAGTATCGCAAAAATAATTAGTGCAAATAGTTGTATAAACGTGTCATTAATATTCTTAATACAAATAAATTAAATGGATAAATCTTATTAATACGCAGATGATGTCGAAATAGATATAATACCGTCTATGTGGTACTTTCTTCAAATATAACACTTTACCTAATATTTGTATTAATAAATTATCAAAAATAGATATCTTTATGTTCAAAGAATCTAATCGGTTAAGGATCCTCGAACGTTCTATCGTGTATTTATTTTTTAAACGAATTAATCTTGATAACATCTTTGTGCTTCAATTCTTTGTAATACGATAGATTTCAAAACGTCCCACCTTTTTATTAATACTTTAAATATATATGGTGGAATATTTTTCATAGGTACCACCTTTAAGAATCACTTAAAGCACAGAGATTTACATTAAATTTCACTTGTGAGTTTTTGTAAAAATAAAATTTTTGTGCAACATAGGCCTGTTTTGTTTTCAAGTTCCGCGTTTTAAACAGTTGTCGATTAAAACCTTTTAATGAAAATCGTAGTTTGTAGGTTAATTAAAAATTAATTTGAAGCTTTTAATTGAAATATTTCTTTGAATATTATACATTGCGTTAGTATTACTGATTTTCTTCTTGTTTTATACATATAATATTTTTGTTTCCTACTTATTAAAAAATAATTATATTGTACATGATGGATTCCTAGATAGTTTGATTGACTAATTAGAAAACTCACCATTTCAATTTTATCCTTCCTTTCCTGCTACGTACACTCGTAATCTAATTAAATAAACTGATCTCAGAGCAAAATCAGTGATTAATCTTGCGTAATGCGAAAATAATTAATCATGTTATACCCCAATGAAAAGTAAACGGTTAAAGTGCTTGATATATAGATAAGTGAATGCAAATCGATGAAATGAATCATATCTTTAAATAACTTTGAATATCTTTGCATCGTTTTTAATTAATGATCTTATCGATGAAGTAAAAGATACAATTGTATATTATGTTTACATATGCAAATCATTTTTAAGCACTCTTACTTATAATTGATTAAGTAAAACTTTTTTCAATGAAATGTTTTACTCTTTGAAGAAAAACTTTTGTACTAACGAGTTCTTCAACCTTTTCATATTTTTTATTCAATTTCGTGTTGGTTTTTTATTTGAAGTATCTACCATTAGAAAATATGATATATTAATTTTAATACTGTAACACGTTGACTGATGCAGTGGAAAATTGAAACTCCAATTATTAAGGGTAAGATTAATTAACTTTCAGATTTTTAATTTATAATTTTCAATTTGCTTCCTTGCATTATCAGTAGAGTATAATTAATTGTATATTTAATATTTTTAAATAATTAATATTTTTTTCTATTATTTTCTTTTAATGATTTCAGTATCTATATATTTAATTTGTAATATCGGTCAGAAATTATCTTTACGACATTTAACGTGTTAAAAGACAACTTTCGTAGTAATGAATTTTTCATATTTTCTATACAGTTTAATATTTTGAACAATTTGTCAAAATTTATTATCCTCATTATGAATCACTTTATTTCTTTGAAATATCGCCTGTATCTCAGAGTACGTACAAAACGATCTAACCGAACGAACAACGGCATAATCACAAGGAGTGTGCGTACTTGGCTTTAATATTAATCGATCGAATGGTGATAAATCTTCGATCGAACGAGCGAGCGGCTCGAGATCGGTAAGGATTTGCTATGCCGGTGTTCAATCAGAGTGAGTTGAAACTAATTTAGGAAGTTGTGGTGCATAACGATTGAGCCTGAGGGCATCGCAAATTCGGTTTTGACTGGTCGACTCGCATCTAGAAGTTACGGATATTATCTCCGAATGCATCGGATCGCCCAGCAATTTAACACAGCATCAATTTGTCATTCTACTTATTTGCTGTCTGCTTCTTCTCTTTACACGTTTCGCTTCCTTTTCGAACGAATCGATGACTCGTTTTGTCATCGATTTATTTTTAACCGGATTTCTTGTATCCGGAACGTCAGCGTTCCTTATCATGGAAATTTAAAAATCAATCGATAATATACTAATTCGTGATATAATAAATAGAACGTAGAATTGAAATTGAGTGTAATTTGAGAGAAAAATAGTTCAAGAAATTCGTGAACGATATTGATTGGTACGAAAATTTCTTGATAAAGTTTGAAGAATCTGAATGTTTTTAGCAGTATGATAAACTATTCTTTCTTTAAATTATACAAACTTTAATTGTTCTTCTGATATAGTGTGATGAACTTTTATAAAATACCTATCACTATAATAATTTGTTTGTATCTTGATAAAATAATATATAAATTACATTATTATTCAAATATTTTTCACGATAAATTTGCTGTTCTTTTCTACAAGGATGAAATCAGAAGGAAGACGGAATGGCTCGTTTGGTAGCATGATGTTAATTTAAATGATAGCATGAAATGTTAATCTGCATGAGAAGTATGAAGAATTTATAACTGTAATTAAAGCACTGGTAAAATATTATCGCGTATTCCGATACATCATGCAATGATTCGTGTTGCCATTTATGATTCTCGATCAATAAGTGCCATATTTTGTTGAATGAATCAGCGTGACTGTCATAAATCTACGTACACGCATCCATGCTGGTGACGTGTTATTTACTATTATAGTATGATAAATTATATTAACTTGTACTGATTCATGAAGATCATTCTTTTAAATGATAAAGAGAAGTCTATAGATATATTGCATATACTGTATCCTATATACTAATGGATATTATGATACTTACTGAAAACATTGATATATAGATTCAAGCAAGGTTCAGAGTTTATGAAATGGATATTAAATATTAAAGTTTTTACTAGCTGTTGACATCACTTAATAGAATATGTCTACAGTAAGTTAAAAGCATGATGCTCATGGTGCTTGTTTCAAGATTTATTTTTGTCTAATTCTCCATTATTGTGTTCAATTTTTGCAACGTTTGTTTTAGATATGAGATCAATTTTCGATATTCTTATCGTTTATGTTGGTCATCTTTAGAATTGTCTAAAATGTACATGTTTTGAAACACATTCTAATTAATATGATTATTATAACTATTGAAAATTTCGTAAATAAATTGATTCTTTCGTTTGAAACGAGTTAATACTACGAAATGTTGCATGTTCCATTTAACTGTAAAGTGTAGTTCAGGGAATATTAATCTAATAACAGAAAATGGTACGTTTCCTTACTGTTACCGTAATATTTTCTTAATAGCTTGAGAAATTTTCTTAATAGCCTCCATTCAAGGCACTTAGAAAGTTTTCCCTCCTTCCATTTAGAGCTACGTATACACTAATTACGGTAATAATTACATAGATCGCGTAGATTTGTAGGCTCTCCAATTGCATTGTACATAACATCTATTTCTTTTTTTTCCCCTGGGTCATCAGCTTCGTCCAGATAAATCTTAATAGACTTTGTAAATTTATGGTAACATAAAGTTAATTGGTTTGTTTCTGCAGCTTAACTTTATTATTAAACACTGAAGTTGTTGACGTTTTAATTATCATAAGAGATTTATCACTTAAGTAATTAAAAATTATGTAAATAATAAGCTAGAATAATTAAAAATAAAATTATAATCTTTCATAGGATAACACCAGCATTTTATAAGTGTAACGTCCCAGAGATAGGTACGTCACTGCACCGACGTATAGGGAGAGCGGTTCCCTAAGAAGGCGACTCGTATGAATGTATCAGGGATTATAGGTTCGCGTGGTGTGCGGTTGAGGAGTAAAATCCAAACATTAATGTATCAGACTAATAGTTTATTCAAATAGGTAAGTAATTGATAACTGAATATGCTATATATATTAGTATATGAATTAGTAGTAGTATTAGTATTAGTATCTTTATATGTATATATAATTCTTCTGTGCGTGTGTATGTGACTGCACTCCTAAACTGCTGGACCGATTTTGATGAAATTTTTTGTGTCTGTTCAAGTGGATTCGAGAATGGTTTAGATTTACAATTCAGTCCACTACAAAATGTTTTTTTAATTAATTTTTTATTTATAAGTTGTTGTTGATCTTGGAATGTTTTACATTGGATCTGGCAGACAGCGCTGCGATCGCGGTGTCGAATATTCAAAAATATTTTATTTTACTTCCAGTTTGTCCCGATAATTGATAAGTCGAATTGTGGTAACTGTACACGTGATGACGTCAGGTATTGTAATAACTTTTTTTATAAAAATTTTCATCAAAACGGTACAGATTGTTACAACTTATTCAAAAAAGTTTGAAATTTTCGGATTTAAGACGTGTGTACAGGACAATGTCTGTCGGGTCCACTAGTATATATATATTAGTACGCGGAGCTGACTATAGGTACAGCCAACACTCTGAATAATGACCAACTACGCTAAGTACTGGAAATTATCAACGAAAGCAACTTGTACTATTCCCTCAGATATGAACGGACCACTCTACAGGTCGCAATCGGTTTCTGGGCAAGCCAGAGCTATGTGTAGTATAGGCCTTGATCAAGGAGCTCCGCTCCTCGCTAGCTCTTTACACTTGATAGGTGACTAAACCCACATGTAGTGAACGCGTTGCGCACCATGAGTAGAAGGTCTGTAGATCCTTAGAAACTTGTACTTGTCGCTGTAAGGAATTTAATTTAGCATCGGTTACTCTGTCGCTATATCCCTACCTAAATGGTTCAGCGCTGAGCAACCGTAGCCTTTCCTCTATTGCTAGAGTGGTAGCTGCACTCGACCGAAGTCGAAGTCAAGCTGAGCATGGTCGAAACCAAACTGATTTTCTTCGCGTGGCACGCCTCTATTTATAGTCAGACTCTGCTGACTTAGCGCTTTTTTTCTACATAGAATTCCTTCGGTTTCTGGAATTCCCCATCACTCCCTACTCTAGATTCTCACCCCACTGCGAGATCATCGGGGTTGCGCTGGAGCACATGTGGTCGTACGTCGATAATTTATCGATAATCTAGCTTACCGGCTGACTTACCGACTAAACGTTTATCGACTTATTTTAATATTATATTTTCATTTGTGAATAGGACGTTTTTCGATTCTGGGATGCGCCCCGCATCATCTTTATTTTCATTTCGTCTACCTCGAGGCTTGTACATCATCCTTTGGGTGCTCGTTTTGTTCTATCCGCAACTCTGGTCTCTATTCGGACATACGATTCGCAAAAATGTTTATATTACGAATAAATTGATGCAGGTGAGTCCGATCCGCCATTTTCTTCACCGTTGACAAACATACATTTCAATATTTTATAACTTTTTGACGATTTGGATAATATAAGGACCAGAGTGCCCTTCTTTAGGGCCTCCTGAATACGTCCTTCAAATTTTGTTGCATTCTGTTCAGTAATGACGACGTAATTTGTGTTGAAAGTTCTAGGGATTTTTCTAGGGACTGTCGGTAAAGTTTTCGACTTTCGCATCACCTTAATTCTTAAATTGGGGTACCGCTGGGACGTTACATAAGTATGAACACCCCAAGTTCAAATAGTAAAGTATTTACTTTTGTCTTCAATTCTCTCCTCAGTTTTTTCGATAATAAGTTCATCAAATTTTATTTTATAAGAAATAAGCATTTGGACCAAAATACGATGTGCAATACAAATATGTACGATAATGTTCTTATTACGTATAAAATCGTAAAGGTGTTACATGATTTATGAATGGCAGTGTATAGTTTTTAGCTTCTAATAAAGCCAAGTAGTACTTACCTCGTCTCCCTTCGTCAGAAATTCTAACTACATACTTACATCGATAATGATATTCACCTTTATAAGAAAAGACATGGTTCAAAATGAAAAAGTTAGCCGACGTCCAATCAACGACCAATAAATAACGAACGATGAGAGCAAATAAATGAGGTGGTGGTCTTGTAACGAAGACGCAGTATCCTATCGAAAATAAGGCCAATCGATTATAAGGTGTCCTTGTATCTCTCAGTGGCGCTAGGCCGACACGCTAGGGGCGCGTTCTTTTAATGATGTATTAGCGCCGTGTTTTGACACGAAAGAAGCGGCAACTGGTCGAGGTCGCATTCTTCTCCTTCTTTTTCCTTTGTCCTTTCGTCCGGCTTTAAATCCACGCGCGGCCTCTCATGGCTCCCATCGTTCAGCCCATAGAAACATTTCAGTGAACCACTTAACGCCCCGAAACCCTTAACCTTCAATTAATCAATCTCGGCGAACAGCATTCAGCTGAGATTTTCTTTAACTCCTTCGACGATGTCCAGAGAGCTTCTTGGCGGTACGAATTTTAATCTTAATCAGTTTGGCACATCGATAATTTCGTTAGTATCGAACTTGGGTCAAAGGATTTTCAGCAGTTAAGATATTTCAAGTTTACAGATCCTTCCATTCTAACAATACTATTGTTAGAAAGATACAGATGATTATTAAATCACCTATTTATCGTCTCATTCATCGGAAGTCTCTTAATAGACTTTTTAATGTCAGCAATTATTGACTGAAAATTAATCAATCCAGCTCTAATAATTAATGATTCATTTAATTCACTCATTCGAAATGCATATACCTATAAATTGAGGTGTGCTTCAGTAAGAGTATAGAAAATATACTTAATTTATTATTAAATTATAGAGAAATAATACCTGTTCTTTTAAAGAAGTCTAATAATAGTCTACCGATTTAACAGAGATTTAACGATCGTTAATGATTCATTTGCTATCCAATTGAAATATTTAAATTGAAATACATGTATATTAATAAGATTTATACCAATAAGAAGGAAATTGATAATATAGATTTACCTATTTTCCTACGTTATTTATTACTAAATTATAGAGAATTTAATATGTATCTTTTGAAGAATGACTATCAAATTATCAAAGATTTAATTATTAATGATTCATTTACTATGGTATTTAGCCAAGTCTTTAACTAATTCAGGCTTTAAAAGTGAAATTTGCTGCAATAACGAATAAATTGATAATTAATTGCTTTCGATAAACTTGTCTACCTAACAAGCATATTATCTACTGCAACTGCTTTCAATTCGAAATCTCCGAATCAGTAACTCGCCAATCTGGTGTAACAACATGATTTTTCGAACAAACAAACTTCCATATCATTACATGATAAGTAGTAATAATTTTCTGTGAAACAGCAACTAACGACGGTACCCGCCCAATGAACCGTCCTCAGAATCAGATTTGGCCAGGTTGGATCGTAAAGAAGATCGAAATTCCGTGGCTTCATTAGACACGAGCTGCACAGGTACATGCAGACTTACGATCCTCGATCCAAGAAATCGGCGTACAACGTTCCTTATCGTTGAGCAGCATCTATAGACCCGATGCCGAAAAAATCGGACTGGATGCATCTTGTAAGGAAGGCGTCCTACGGTTTTCGGGCCCAGCCCCCAAAAAACCCCGAAAGAGTTTACGGGTTTCTCGAAGCACAGCCAAAGAGAAAGAGAGAGGGAGAGATAGAGAGAGAGACTAGCCCGGGACAATAAACACACAGGGGCATTTATAATGAAAGAGGTCGGATGTGAACATTTTATTTTCTCTTCTTCTTCCTTTCTGTCTATCTTTTTCCTTCCCTTAAACTAATACGCCCTCGCGTATGGGGATGGGCTTGGCCTCGAAACTTGCTATCTTCACGTACATTAATCATGCTGAAAGGGTTGCCAAGGGAATTGTCCTCCCTCCACGAGGTGTTGTCCCTGTGTCCTGTTCCTTGCTGAACAGCCGCGGTTATTCTGGAATTTGAAACTCCAAGCTCCCTTGGAAACGCTTCAACAAGCTCGATGTCATGGATTCCTACTTTTTGTCGTCTCGTGTTCAGTGTCCACCGTGTACCAAGGTAGTCCAGACAGTGTTTTCTGTCTTTCGTAGTGTATCAAAGGAGGCATTAGATCATGGACTTTCGGAGGATTCGTGTAAAAGGCAACCCAGTCGGAAATGTAAAAAAACAACTGGTAATTATGCAGAATAGGGTACCCTTCATCGATTTCTGTGATCTTGACATATGTTGTAGAGGTCAATGTCCTCAGCAATTTCGTGTCTATACCATCGAGCATCGTAGACGTCTCTTGATAGGGAAAACAGCGCTGTTGGTTAAGCTCTTACTTTTATTTTTTTCTAGTTATTTATTAAATTTTATAATATTTAAAAATTATATAAATTTTTCCTAAATTAATCTAAATATTAATACCTTCGAAATAAAGATTTTGAAAATTACTTACCATTTTTTCAGTTAATTAATTATTTGTACATTGTTTCAGTTTCTAATAAGAAGATTTGTTATTCATTATTTGAATGATTTCTAATAATAAATCGACTGTGAATCGATTGTGAATGTATTTACTTGTTAAATTAACATGTACACTCATAGGTGTACTAAAAACAAGTACAAGTACATTCTAGTGCTTTTATTTCTTACTAGACACCGAATTTATTTATCGCTTTTAATTGGAAGAAGCTATTAACTGTGTCTTTCCAGACACCACTTCGTCAATCGGGCCAGTGGTTAATTGAACTCGTCAGAGAAATCGCTTTTGCTTGTCTGGTTTGGTTTCAGCCGATCAATAGGACGGGTTTCTTCTCGAACGCGCTGTCTTTGCATACATTAATCACCAGAAAAGGGTTGGCAAGGGAATTGTTCTCTTGTTTCGGATCGTGTCAGTCGGCTCTTTTGCCTACCACCATCTTTCCTCGTTCGAAACTCTAAACCCATCCTGGAATTCTAAATTGAACCGCATTAGAAGCGTTCTGTGTGACGTTCTCTTAGATTCCTTAGATATGAGAATTCCAAAATTCCTCGAACACTTTATCTCGTTTCGTTTTATCTGAAACATCTAGTTCGAATACCTTTTTTCAATCTGGGTTGAACTGGGATTTCAAGATCTACACTGTCAAAATGATCAAATTATTAAGTAAAAAAAAAAAACAAAAATTTTGAGATAATACCAATACCATTTCTATTCGATAATTCTATGCTAACTTTCTATCTTTGAAGATAGCACACATTAATGCAACCTTTTTCAATCTGGCTCGAACTCGGATTTTAGGATCCAGACATTCATCCATTTTCATAAGAACAGCACACATGTGTTATTATTTTGTCTGGGAGTGTATGCTTCCACAAATCTTATAATATTGCTGTTTTCTTTTATAAAAAGAAAATACAACGTCTTTGTCCCGAGGACCTTTCATATACAATTGAACCGAAGCCCTCTTAAGTATCAATCTCAACACCATCTAATCTGATCGTAAACGGATTAGCGTAAGCAGTTCAGATAAAACTAACGTTTCCTATTTGCATTCTTTTTCGTTTACGATATTCTAAAAAGAAAAAAAGGTTGTGATCTCTGAACAACCCGCCATAAAGGTGTTTCATTGTACCTTAGTTCCACGTGTTTTCCGGCGTATCGGTGTTTACACGATCATTCGAGGACAAGGATTATTGAATAGAAGCAAGGCGTCGTAAAAAGGGCAGGTTGTCGCGCGCCGGTTTCTTTTGGGGAAGAAACGTCTCTAAAGAGGGTGGTCCTATTGTCCAGAAAAGGGTTCGGGTCCCCGGGATACTCGAGGCCCTACCACGATCCGAAACGCCACACAGGTTGAGACCGAAATCAGATATTGTTCAGCCCTCGACTTCCTTTATGGCGTATGATGGATGAAACTAATCGGTCAAGCAGGTGACTATATACACCCTGCAGTTACACACGACTTACCATGACCACGGGTGGTTCCAGGTTTCCAGTAAGCTTGCGGGAACCATGGGTTCCTCTTGTAGAATATACGACATTCACGTTTCGTCTGTAATGTAATACCTTTCAAAGGGGTGAATTTAATTGGCTTTAATCTTCAGTATTTTAGGGAAAGGATAACATGTGTCTAGGAACAAACTATGGGGTTATTTCGTGATTAAATTTCATTTAAGATACAGTTTAAGTATTTTTATTTGCAAATTCATGATTCTTTCCTTTTTGTTTTGTCTTTTAATAAGTTGTGATTTTTAAGAAAGATATTATATTGTTTAATATTTTAGTTAGAAATGTATTATAAAAGGTATAGTCGGATAAGGTGGTCGAAAGTGCTCCTAAACCAAATTCGACTTCCGATGACAGATTCGATAGAATATCAGGAAGAAACAGTCTGTGTCAAGTTTCAGCACTTTATCTTATCTGGGCAAGGTAGTACCTAATGCGCAAAAATGAAAAATCACGTCTTTGTTCAATATCTTCTATGTTTGTGCATGAAAAATTCTAAAAAACATCAGACACATTTCTATTTATGAAGCACATATGTATATTATAGGAGCTTTGCAGATTTTTAGACTGAAAACCCGAGCTGTAAAAAATTAAAAATCTCTCAAAATGCTGAAAAATTGCGATTTTGTATTGAAAGAGTCGCAGATCTGGATTCATACTTTTTTTAGTAAGTGTATATTATTGATATTATTGTTATTATTCTCAATATTTTTTGAGATTTTTTGGTCTGGTGTGCCATGGTTAAAAAAATTAAAAACCGAATTTCTTGCCGTTTTTTACGTGTCAGAGTTACTTATAGGGCAAATTTTCTTCTTGTTTTTATCAAATAAGGGTGTTGAACAATGTTCAATGTTTTTACGTACCAAATTGTAAGTGCGTTACATGCCTTATGTCCCTTACATGCTCTTTAAATATTAAGAAGGTTTCCAACAGTCCCGGTGGTCCAGTCAACTGATTGCTAAGTCATTAAATTTTCGTTTGAGAAATTTATTAAAAAGAAATTTGTTTTGAAAATTATTGAAATGATAAGAAGACAAATTCCTAAGAACAATTATTTGTTTCTTACAAAATTGTTCAAACCATCAATGAAATGGTATAATAAATCACAGGCGAAGCAGCGTTCTCATGACGTAAACATCACAGCTTTCGAGAAATGCCTAACTGTTTTGTCGAGGCAAAAAGGGAAGGAAAAAAGGAGGTATACTTAGAACACGTATAGGATATTAGAAAAAGATTTCGATATTCGAAGAATCCGTAGTCGGTGCCTTTGGTATTTGAACCGTAGTTCCTAGAGTCCGGGATCGGTATCACACGAGGCAATCGTAGCACAAAATTTTCGGCTTATAATGACCATAATTAAGGCAGAATAACCATAAAGCAATAAGTACGTGATTGATGCGTGATCTGAACTATTAATGGCTTCATCTGGGAATCGAGAGTGTGCGCGTGAAAGAGAAATTTAAGGCGGCTAAATTACACGGTAAATCGTTCATAAACAATTCACTTCGGATTCGAGACTCGATTATTTTCAGTTATTCGATAGCGCCTCTTAACGGACAGTTTTTATAAATGATTGATATACACGCACATCACATATCATGTTTTGTTGAAGCGTTTGCATTTTCTTTGATCACAACCAATTTTCTCATATTTTCGGTCGCCTTTGATATTGGAATTATTAAACTAACGATCAATTTTCATATTCTTGCTTCGAAATTATTAACATAACAGATATTTTTTAGGAATTTATGACTACGTTTAATGAAACAGAAAAGTGACCCCCACAGAGGGTTGTGACTGTTGAAATCTCCCAAAATGATAAAAGGTTTTGGTAAATTATCAATTAAATGGTTTAGGTCAGATTCATTTATGTCCTGGCTGTTTGGTAAGTATAGATTGCAAATAAAAAGATCCGGTGATAGCCGCACTTTCGTTGTTATAATTTCCATGTTGACATTAATTTGAACTTCATTAGCTATTAGGGAATTTTTGATTAATATAGCTACACCTCCGCTAGCAGTTTGTGAGTTTCTGTTAGTGGCGAAAACATTATAGTTTTTAAATTGGATTGATTGGTTCGGTTTAAAGTTAGTTTCCTGCAGACATATTATATCTGGATGACATTTATTGACCAATAGTTGAAGTGAGGCTAGTCGAGGGAAAAAGCCGTTTAGGTTCCATTGTAAGATAGTTAATAACATATTAGTGTTTGATTAGAATTTAGTTGGCAAGTTGATAGGAATTTATTCGTGGTGTTGATATAATCGTAAAGATAAGCGTCCGATTCATAGTCAGTCGATGTAGGGGAAGGAAGGAGTGAAATGCTGGTGGCAGGCGGTGGTGGTGACTTGGTTTTAAGGTAGTCCTTGAGTTTTCTGATCGTCCTGTGAATTCTGTTTTCGATGCTACGTTCTTTAAGAAGTGGGTAGATTTCCGTTAGCATTTTTATTAATGCTGCCGTATCACGCGTATATTCGAGAGCTACTTCTGCTGTGTTTTCAGTTCCGAAAGAGTTTTCTAAGAAACTGATTAGTTGGATTAGGTTTAGTGGGTAGTTTGTTTCTGGATTGTTTATTTTACTATTAGCGGGCTCTATCATTTCACTGATATTATTGGTTTTGGTGGTTTTTCTACGTTTGACTGTTTTAGTCGTAGGTGGCAACATACTTATAGTTTTAGGTGGGGAGAGATCAACGATTTGAACTGTCTTATTTTCCGTGATGTTGGTATCTATTGAAGATTCTGTTGAAGTGGAGTGAACTCTCTTGTTTACTAAGGTTGTAACACCAGTAAAAAGAGAAGCTTCGCGAAAGCGACGCAGTCTGGAAGCGTCCAGACAATTTCGAGAAAGTCGATGATAGAGCATCACGGGAGGCAGAGACGCGAGGCGCGAGCGGAGACGCGGAACGCGAGCGCGGAAAACGCCAAATTCATTCCTGACGACGAGATCGTTGATTTCGGCGACCGCGGATAGCAACGAGCGGATATAAATTAAGGGCTCGCGACTGCCTCCGTCTATTTCGCCTGCTGTTAACAGAGAGAAAGGACGAGGTAAGACCATCGGCCGCTCTTGGTCAGCAGGTTAGGGACTCCGGCAGGAGAGTACGGCGACAATACCTGGACGCCTGCCGGAGAAGAGAGAAAGAGAGAGAGATCCCGGTAGGAGAGTTCGGCGACAATACCTGGACGCCTACCGGAAGAAGGGAGAGTACGGGAGACCTGTTCCTGGACGCTCGACCGACACGGAGAGTACAGCGATAATACCCGGACGCCTGTCGGTCGAGAGAGTACAGAGCATCTCCTGGACGCCCTAGTAAAGTTAGTCTTTAAACGCCCGTTCGATATGGAGAGTTCGGCGATAATACCTGGACACCTATCGAACGAGAAGAGTATAATCATGGCGCTCGTCATAGAATGTTTTGTACGAATGAATAAACAAGAAAACTGTATCCTACACCTTGTATCCTCACCTAATCCGAATAAATCCTGTCTTTCAACAGATTTCCTTGTATTTCAATTAACAATGGCTACAAGGTTATATTATTCGCTTGATGGGAAACTTCAGGTTGGTTGTCACCGAGGGGAACGTGGTTGCTTTGTGGAGTTTTTGGGAGGTCAGCGTTATTATTGTAAATCTCAAGTGTGTCTGTGTTCTCATTCCTGCCAGGTGTTGCTGTTTTAGTAGCATTGTCACATTGATTCGCTACATGGCCCTCTTGTTTGCAAATAAAGCAGCAGACTTTGTCTGTAGATACAAAGATTCTGTATTGTGTATCGTCATGGGTGATAAGAAAGGAATCAGGGATATTAGGAGCATCCTCGGGATTAACAAAGATCTGTCTTCTAAAGCTCATAACGTGAGTGAAACCTGTGTCTTGAATGCCTGCTCGAATGAACGACATCTTTGATGTCAAACGTTCGATAATATAATTCTTTTTGATGGATTTAATAGTGGTCTAACAGTCGTGTAGGCGTTCTTGATTAGTAGTTTTGGGTGGTTGGTAACAATATTTTTAGCAGTGTTTATACTATCCAGGTAGATGCAGATTCGACCGTTAGATATACGTGAGGCGAACCGAATAGCATTGGAGCCAGTGATATTGGCGATTGCTTGTGCATAGTCTATCATGATAAGACCATCAACTGCGTCAATTATGATAGCTTATTCCTTGCTAGGGAAATTGAAGTTCTTTGTAGCTGAAGCGTAGGAGATTGTTGACTGTACGGGTTGTTGGTGTGGTGTATTTTAATCAGTCGGGTTATTGGTTTCCATGTTTGGACCCCTGTACTCGGAAGTCATGATATTGGAATCTCGATCACCACTCATGCGGTGAGCATGAGATCCACTGAATGTAAACACAGTCAACTGTTCACTGTTTTATGTATCTGTTTAATATTTAATATATCATTTATGGTAATACATAATCTGTATTCATATTAAATTTAAAAATTTGTTGTTCTATTCACGAATACCGCTAATTGATACATTTTATAAATTCTCAACTAAGTGTTTTATTTTTGCAGAAATTAATTAGTATTGTGGTTAATCCAGTTGAAAAGTATCTTTATTTATTTATCATATAAATGCTAAATTAATACTGCATGTTTTATAAAATTGAAAATCTTTATTTTATATTCTTTTCTATGTTTGGAAAAAGATGATTTATTTTCAAGTTTTTATAATCTACTTTGTAAAATCACAAATTGTAATTGTAACAAATGCTATAGCAGATGGAAACAAGGTAAAAAGCAATGAAATAAAAAAATTAAATATCAAAGTGTTAATTGTATTTCCGAAATATCCATCAAATTTAGTACTGCTGATTTTCTTGTTAAATATGGAAATTGTCACCATTGGCACTTTGATTAATGAACATTATTATAAATATTCAAATTATCATATTCTTTATCAAACACCATCGAACAATGTCCACAGCTTTATTTTCCATTCTAAACACATCCCTTTGATCGAGGTCGTAAATAAAACAATAGTAACAAAGGTTTCACGAATGTTCATAATGAAATAGCTATAGACCAAGCCATATTTTTCTTTCGACTGTGTTAATTTGTTTGCCCTGTCGGCCAAATTTCGACGTAGTCTCGGTTAACCCGTAACATAATGGCAGTTATTATGATAATCGCTTATTATGAGACGAATAGAAGTAAAAATCGCGCTCGGAGCACATTAAATTACGTCCCATCTCGTTGTACCTTGTACATATATGTATACTATCAGCAGAAAGTTTAGAAAATGGCTAAAAGATTCGTCAAATTTTAGCCTATTTACTTTTTTAAAATTATACTTTATATTAAAATATACAGTATTAAATTCTGTTCAGGTTGTAATTATTATTAAATACCTACTTGCAAATACAGTGTAGTTTTAGTATTAATTTACATATTTATTTAACAACTTCCGATTTTAAATTGAAAATATTTCAGATTTTGATAAACACAATGAACTATATAATTATTATAAAAAGTAATAGGTAACAATACTCAAAGAAAGAAATTGCTAGAAGAATTGAAATTTTTTGTTAAAAGGGATATGTTACACATATGTACTAAATTCTTATAAAATAAGATTACTTTCAAACTTTCTATCAATAGTGTACGTATCGATACGGCCGCCTACATACACGGTGTACCCTCGAATCAATCATCGGATAAGTCGACCAGCTTCAAGGGATAAATTGTCAATAAATCGTGCACCGTATTGGGACGACAGAAGATAATAAAGTTGATTCTTAAAGGCTTCACACTTTTGCTATTAATGGTACTTTAATATCCGACTGAAAGACAAATTTATAGGGATTGTGTGTAGTATTCGTATTACCCTACGTGTAATAAAACATACTTTGTGTTTATCTTCGATATATTCTGCTTTAATATGTCAATCTAAATGCATACCACTGCACTATGAAATATTATCTTGTGCATGCTACAATGTTATATATTAGTAGCAACACTTTAAATATCGTGCATGATTACGCGTTTAGTTATTTATCACCTGTGAATTGATCACGAAATAACAGAGAAGTTAGATTGTAACACATTTGTGTATCACGTTAAAAGTTATGTACTACGGTATAATTCGATCGTAAATAAACGCTTCGCGCCTAGGCTGAATTCTAATGCTATTTGTTACATCTGAATTGGAACTTTTGCATAATTAATATTGCCTACCGGTTTAACGTATGAATTTATAGTTGTATGGAAATCGAAACTACAGGTTTTCTTGAATCCATTTTTTATCATAGGTGCCATTTGAGGATTTAAGTTTCTGTTTAGCAAAATACCTATGTAATCGTCTTGTTTAGAAGTACCTAATATAGGATATTTTTTACAAATCTCAATTATAGTTCAATTAATCAAATTTCAAAATCGATTTAAATAAAGATTTAATCTTTAATATATTTTTGTTGATTTACTGGTAATAGAGTATCGTATAGGTATAGCAGAAAGAATATCATAGAGTATCATAGAAAAAAACAGAGTATAACGTGATTATCATAATAGAATGTTGTTAAGTTGACAACTAAATTCTATGACCGAATTATGTATTTATTAAAATTTAACACGTGACAAATATTTAATAGAAATAAGTGTTTGGGTAAGTGTCAGATTTACTCTTACTAATTTTAAAGTACACACGATGTATAGCTAGAAAAATCATACGTAAAATCATGTAAAAAAAAAGAAAAGAAGAAACAAAGCTCTAATAATAACAAGTTCTGTATGGCCGAATTCCGTCAGCCAGTATGTATACATATACCTTGTGCGGTAAAGAGCTTAACTTTAATATACTCGTATGTATACAGCATAGCCTAATCTCTTCGACATGATAGGGTGTTCTCTTCGAAGTGTCTACTAATCTGCGAGCATATGCTATGTAACATGCATCGTTATATAGCAAAGAGGAGAGGAACAAGCAATCAGGTAAAAAAGAGACTCTTGTTAATTATATTTTCTGCATAAGCTAATTCTGCCAATCTGATAGGATACAACCATGTGTATGATAAAGAGGGTCGTACATGGCCGAATAAAAAGGGAACGTCCGAAATACGCGAGTAACAGCCCACGGGCTGAAATTATGCTTCGATTATTCGTGTCTGGTGGTGGAAGAGGGAGAAGGAGCCGCAGGTGGGAGTCATCTAAGGAGGCTGGCTAAGCAGCTTCGCACAAGTCACCCACCCTCTTTTGCACGTGATCCATGCCGCTCTCAGAGTCTACCTTCATCTTTGTTTTTACCTTTATCTTTTTCTACGTTCTTTTTCGCCTGGTTTCTCTTTTTTCATTCATACCTTCATTCTTATTCTCCACGTCCTATCCTATAAGCCGCGCGACGAACGACGGGCGTCGCCGTCGTGTCTTCGAACGAAAATCAGGGATGCGATAAGCAAACATTCTCCGTGCCGCTCTATTATTAAACTATAAAATTTCGATGGTCCCAATGGCGCAGAAAGTATCGGGATTACTTTGAATTTCGACGATCGATCGGTTCGATCGAAGGGTCCTCTACATGTTATACATCACCACCCTTTTGCCCCTTTATCCTTTCTTTGTGCATGCTTGATTAAGACGTTTTATACCAGAAGAACATGGAATATTTAAAAGGAATTCGTGAATAAAATTGTAACCATGATGAACCAATTTCGCTTGTAGGCGAAATTTTAACAGTGAGATTAGGAGTACATGAAGGGACGATGAAGGGACTTAGTTCTGAGGATGCAACTGATATTATTATTATTATTTTTTCATTTACGACATTACATTTAACAATTTAACTAACTGTTTTTGTGTTTAATTCAAAAATATTTAAAAATGTTAGTTGCAACCCTTTAGTCCTAAGTGCCTCAATTGAGACACAAAATTTATATTATTTCTTTTGTGATTGCATATAAATAATGTTTTCCTTTATTTTATTGAATTTTGTTGAATTTCTATACGATATTAACCATTTGTCAGCAGAAAAATTGAATTACTATTTTAGTTCAATATAAATTGAAAATGATATTAACATTCCTGTTTTAAACAATTGTTATTTTGAATGTTTAACTAATTATGCTCAATTGTTTGATAAAAAATGCTTACGTTTAAATTTTGCAATACATACCTATTACAAAGTTAGCTAATTCATAATTTGAAGCTAACGATGTAAAAAGAATGAAGAAATATGCGCGATTAAGCATAACAAATGCCACGCCATTGGTCTGTCCGTTCTTTCGTGGGTCATCTTTTTGCCGGTGTAGCCTGGTTACGCCCTTGCTCAAACGTCGGTGCCCCTAAGATAATTATAACATCATCCCACCGAAAATCTACAGGCTCGTTATACCTCATAGAACAATGATCCCCTACAATTAAATGACCGCGAACCCTACCAAACGATTACCGATTCAACCTAACAAACACACACGTTTGAGCATCAATTTTTAACTTAACACTTTGGCGGTCGAATATTTTAAACAATCAATGGCCCTTGTAATTTTATTTATATTAACACTAGAACTACCGACGTTTGATGCACACTTATGTTTAAATTGTAAAGATTACTATAAATAGATAAAAGATGACACAATTTAATATATACATTCATTCTTCAGCTCGATAACAGCCATTTCAATAAAAAGAAACCTTGATAAAATTTATAATTTAAAATAAGAAACTGGAAACCAGTCATTTTGATCCCTTTGGAACTTGTAGTGTTAAGCTGCGTACTTACACGTTTGTTACCGCGACCTGTTACCTAGCCAACCGGCCGTGGTAATAAATGTGGACTATGTCTTGTTACTGCATATCGTTACTTGTTACTCTTGGTTCGGCTGTTCCGTGCACTGTCGGAAGAATGACCCGCTCCAAAGGAAGTAACGAAATAAGCAGGAGTAGAGAGTAATAGGTGTAGTTAACAGTTAACACTAAACTAAACCTATCGAGAGGGGAGAGTTGCCGAATTTGAACCGTCGTCTAGATTGGACCCATCACCTTATATTACCTCCTATAACAAATAATATCGCAGTATAGGCAGCATATCTAACATTGATGTATACTACGCTGATGCGTAGATATGCTGCCTATACTGCGATATTATTTGTTATAGGAGGTAATATAAGGTGATGGGTCCAATCTAGGCGACAGTCCAAATTCGGCAACTCTCCCCTACTTCGTGTATACCTATTCCTACCGTCAGCGGTCAAATGATCGCTTTAAAAAGATGTATTTCTTAATATAGAGTAAAAATTATGAACAATTAGATAGTGAAGAAAATATATTCTTAGATTCAAAAACAAATAATGTTTATTTTCTTCTTCCTCACCGTATTTTTTACAAATTATAGGATTCTTGATTGCATATTTCCGACAAAAATAGTCATTTAACCGCACATGGTGGGTTTAGTGTTAATAGATTTAGAAACGGGTCACACACCGAACCTCGTTACCAAAAAATGAAATAACGGATGTCAGTAACAAGGCTATATTTATAAGTAACAAATGTGTACTTACGTATCTTTAAATATTTTTTTAGAAAATTATAGTCGGATGATGCTAGGTGCGCTAGAAAATGATTAGCTTCTAGATTGTAATTAGTACATAATAAAAATAAATAGGAATAAGGTGAAGTATGCTAGTGTAAGAAAAATTAAAGCACTGTCAAAGTTTAAAAAATTTCAAAGTATTAAATAACTTATGATAAATTGAATTTTTTTTGTTAAACATTTTAGTGTTTTAACTTGTTTTTTATGCAAATAATTTGTCAACAACAGGTTATTGAAACATCGTCGAATGATCAAGCGTTCCATTGTTAAATATTTCCTCAACAGCGAATTCTTTGCTCCGATCCGCAATAAAGAGTCTCATAAAATAAATGACGTCCCTCCTACCTGCATTTAGAATGTCGCGTAAGCTGAAGGTAGGCCAGAACAATGGTTACAACCGTTCTACATAGAATACATTTTCATTGCTACCACCGGTAAATTACGAGTTATGAACCTTATGGCTGCTTCGAGGACTATCATCGGGTCAGCGCGGAGCTTTCACTGAAAATTGGCATAGAATTGCAGGCACTAAAACTCGAGAAGAAAATCTCGTCTGTTGTAAAACGACCGTGGTAACTGATCCCCGGTAGAGACCGTCAATTTTACACGGACTAAATAAACAGATAACAGTATGTATCTGCCCCTTAAGTAAGCACTCGACAGCCTATAACGACACTTACCGATTCCTCTCCAAGTCCTTGTTAAGCACTCAAACATGAGAGCCTCAACCTGTAAGTTATACACGTGTATATACATGTGCACTTATGTACATATCGATTTCAAATGTGACAGAATGTTTGCTTGAATTCATACGAGAAGTGACATTTTGTCATTCATCGTCAGTGAGAAGATGCAAGAGTTGAGGGCAAATGACTATATGTAAAATATAAGAGAAAGCAGTTTACGTTTTTATATGAATAATAAATGCGAGAAACTTATTTAATAACGGGTAGTGATAGAATAGGCAAAGCTTATTTTATTATTGTACAATTGCAATATGATACTTGAAAAATATAACAAGGCATTTAATTGTAAGAACTAAGGGGGTGTATGATAATCTTTGAGAATTAGTAGAAAAAAATTAATTTACTACTGTATAATTATACATATAATATTTGAAAAATAGAGCATGTCAAATAGATAAATTAATAAAAATCGATTTCTTAAAAATTTAGAATATAATTTGAAAGGTAAGGGTACACATCATAATGAGAAATAACAAACTTCGAAGGGTTACGAATAAAAATAAGGTAAAAGTATTTAGATTGATATTATACGAAATAAGTGCAACGATAGCCTTAATTAGCTTCTAATGTTGAATTGCAAAGGTGGCATTAATATTATATCATATTACACCATATAAAATATATTGGCTAAACAAATGTCTATATATATATCCCTTTATATAAACGCTTTTTAATATATATTTATTAATGTTTTAATAATTTAGTATAAATAAACAATATTTAAATAGATGTTATATTCTGATGTTAAATACTAAAATTTAAAAGAAAGTAGCGAATGCCCGGCTAGCTCAGTCGGTAGAGCATGAGACTCTTAATCTCAGGGTCGTGGGTTCGAGCCCCACGTTGGGCGATTTTTTTTTTTCAATTTCTTAACAATCTATTTCAATCATTTTTTATAACTATTCGAAATAATATAAGACAAAAATATAAAATAAAATATGTACGTATTGAAACCGATCATATACATTTTTGTTTGCACATTCACATGAATCAAAAAGGCATAATAGATTATCACTTCAAATTTAATTTAACATCAATTACACTGTTGATATTTATAAATAAGTCTACATATAGTATTTTTCTTACAAAGCACAAATGTGTCATATTTTCAGAATAAACAGTTCTCTTTTGTTTATAGCATTCAAAGTTTAAAACGATGCACGCGTATCATGGTTTATAGGTTTTTCCTCTAAAATAGCCTTATTTCTATTTCAGATCGTATTTTTCTGTTTAATCTAGAGTAGGGTATGCAGTCATTCCTGAATGCACCGAGGCTAAAAATAAGTTTTAAAAGATGCCTGCACTCACGTAGAATTTATCTCATTGTCGCTTTTGTTAGCACAAATGTTATGACATAAGTCATTTGATATCGTTCGAAACTCACCCTTCGGAAAAATTGAAAAGTTTTAAATTAAACGAGGCTTTGAAACCAATGACGTGTTAAATAAAAATCTTTAAACTCGGATTAATGTTTCAAGTCTTCGAGAAACTTTCACTACATGCTTTTTGATCTATATATAATCCATTTGTAATTTAAATATCTAATGGGTCAATAAAAGATAATGAAATTCAACTTATATGTGAAAGTTCATTGGAAATTCAACAGAGAATGATGAAGATTAATCATCAGACATTACAGTAATTGCAAACTGACTTAGAACAGAAAACGTTTTCTTACGATTCAAGTTTTTCACAACTTTATTAGAAAGTTTCATGATATTATTTGATTATTAGTATTGCGCATCGGCGAAAAGGAGTATCTGTATTTAGACACCATAAAACCTTGGTTAATTTCTTAATTTTTTATTGGTATCATAGTAATGCTATTCCTTTTTCTCCTCTCTTTTTTTTGTAATTATTCAATTACATTACGTTTAAGGCATCGGCGACCCCACCTCAGTGAACGTGTTAAATTAAATATTGAACAACAAAGCAGAGCAAAACTTTTGAATGCACTTAACACCAAACTAATGGATATAGGTACAGTAGCAAAATTAGAAAATGAAATTGGAAAACACAGTGCAAAAACATAGTTATCCGTCTCGCATACTTGATCGTGTGTATAACACTGAAAATTCTACTAAATGCAATAGGATAAAATTTGAAATTAAGCTCTCAGGTTGAAGTTTTCAATGGTCGACTTTACGTGAATGGTAATTTTAAAAAAAGAAACTGCTTGTTTGTCGCAAGTGTTCTCTCCGTGCTTAATAAAACGAAATTTCTAACGAAGAGGAATGTTCTTCTCCGAGCATCGAATGAAAGCAAGTTACGTGGAAAAAAAGATTGCAAAATCGACATCCAGTTCGTTACATTTAAGCCAGTGTTGAAGATAAGATCACGGCACTTGACCGATCGATGGGAAGATCGTTGATGATCGAGGATCAACAGCTGGATTGCTCTCGATCGCTCTTCTCTCTCTTCTCAGATCCTCCTTATTATTTAATGAATGTCATCTATTTATTTTATTCTGTCATCAACGTCATTTCACTCTTCTTAAAGTGGATATACCGCAAAAGTTAAATTTAAAAGAGAACACTGAATCTGATTAAAAAAAATGATGTCCGTCAAATATTTTAATTGAGGGAAACTTCCGAAAGGCCCCGCCACCCTAGGTGGATGAGGGTCTATATATAGGGGTTTTAGCACACGAGGAATCGATTGAGACTAATTACAGAGCTGGATATCCAACTGTTTCAGAGATACAGGTAACTAGTAGTTAGCCGGTAAATTAGACTTAACTAGAGATAATTATCACAAATGACGTCATAAATTGACTCTCGAAGGATACTCCACCTAACCTGACCAAACCTAACTTAACCTAACCTTTTTCTTTTTAAATTTGCCGGAGGGGAAATGCAGTTACGTACGCGCGCAGCAGCCCCTTTCGCACTATTCGGCATAAAGGACGCCTGGGCAGTGTGGGACTTGTACCACCCACGAGGGGTGGCACCCTATCCACTAAAACCCTACCCCGTGTTGGGATGTACTTCCGAAAGGCCCCCCCCACCCTAGGGCAGCTAAACTTCGGATTTATAGTAATTGAGGGACGAGAAAAACTAAAAGAAAAAAAAAGGAGCTTTAAAATTTAAATTAAAGTTGAGCGCTTAAGAGCTGGTGGAAGAGTGACGAGTAAGCATTCTGGTTCTATTGAGGGAGCACGTGAGGAAGCAAGGAATCCTCCGAGGGAGCAAGAATGCGCAGTCTGATTTTCAAGCCGAATGTGAGTATGTACTGACAATGAGTATATTTCATATATCTCGAGGACGGTTTATTTGCCGGACTTGAAAATTGTCTCGTTCGATTTCTCGTCCCTCAATTACTATAAATCCGAAGTTTGGCTGGCCTAGGGTTGGGGGGTCTTTCGGAAGTACACCCTTTAATTGTAGAGTATATAAAATTTTTATGATTATAAACTTGAGCAGAAAGTTTGCACGCGTGAAACTTTTCAATTATTCTTCCCCCTTCGAGTTTCATATGCGTGGGTTTCGAGCTGTTAGAAGTGGGTGGAGAGAATTCGATTGTAATTTATGAATCGACGCTCGCTTATCGCTGTCCAAGTAGTAATTACACGAATTGAAATTTCTTAATAATAGAGCACCTCGATGATTTCTCTCGTACATAAATATGTATTACAGGTATATTATAGCGTGTTATTCGTTGATTTAATAATGTCGTCAGTACGAGTTTCAAGACTTATCTCGGAAGCTAGAGCAATATGTATTTACGCCTACTTATTGAATTTTGCATTAATTCATACTTATGGGTCCGGTTTAGGTTAAACGGTTTAGCTTTGTACAGTTAAATGTCGACAATGTTATAAATCGTTCAGTATTTAAAATTCATAATGTCAATTTTCTCTTATATCTGTTTATGAAATGAATAATAAATTAGACAAACGTGATCTGTCAGAAAATAAGTCATAGAATTAATTAAAAAATTTTTGTTAAAAAATAATTAAAGTCACAATATCTACAAGACTTATTTGTATGATACTTTAATCATTTTTTCAAATTTTAGAATTCTTGAATACAAAACAGAATTCACTTTTTTCCCTCTCTAGAAAACACTCTTGACGTTGCATTTCTACACTGTTATCAGAAAATAAAATTTACAAAGTAATATGTAATACCTGGTAAAGTAAAAAATAATACGTAATTTAAAAACAAGATTTTATAGTTTTGCTTTGTTTATAATTTCTGTTTCTATAATTAAAATTTACAAGGCGGTCATAAATATAAAAGTTATAAACACAATTAATAACAGAATGACTGGTATTAAATTGGTTACATTCATCAAGCAATACGTACATATTCCGAGTCGATTGATATAATAATTATTACATTATGTTAATTAACTCCAATTAAATTACACCTTGGTACACTTTCATACATCAAAGATTTCATTAACGTTTCATGTTTTTGCGTGCTTCTCGTGTCGAAAAACTCACGGTGTTCCTTTGGCAGAATAGAAGTGTAACGTCTCGACAACCACGTTGGATGCTTATACAGCTAATTGATATGTCAGCTCTGAATTAAAGTATCATTAATGGTTCACTTTTACGATCGTTTCGTTTCGTATGGTTTGCTTTTAAAACATTTACGTCAAGCCGGCTTAATCCGATCGTTTCTATAGGTCGCGACGCTAATTTGACTGAAATTGCCACGTGTATGTTTAAACGGTAATGATTGTATATAGCACAAGAGGGGAATTGATCAAGGTTATAAGCATTGAATGAATAGTCAGTGACCTGAGGCTACTATCAATTATAGATATATTTTGCGTAAAAGCTGACATCGAACAACGATTTGGGTAAAATGAATAACTGAAGGCACTTCGTACCTTGATCGACAGAGTTGATACACAGTATCGTGCTAAAGTCTTAAAATATTTCTGATATTTCATTATTTTACGAAATTTTACATGATTTATTTATCTCTTACATAATTATTTAAAGAAAATTTCATTTGTCCATTTTTAAGGAAATATCAATAGAATAAGTATTAGATATACCGATAAATTCTTGCCATCTTTCTTGCAATAATATTGATTGATTTTTTATTCAAATTAAGACTGATCAGGACTATTCGGAGTATAACTACAAATTACTGCTAACAAAGCAAAAAGAAATGGCAATATATTAAACTTATTTTTCTAATCGATAATTTAAAAATGTGTAGTTAAAATCATTTTTTCTTTAATTTGTTAGCAATAATTTGTAGTTATATTCTGTAAAATCCTGATTAATCGTAATTCAAAAAATCATTTGATATTATTGCGATTTCGATGTCAACCGATAAATGAAATACATATACATATGTATTATAGGACTGCATTCTATAGAAGCATAAACTGCTGCTGAAATATGCAAATTGATATGTTAATATGTGCAAATATTAGTCAAATTAAAAATATTGGAATACAAATTATTTAATCCAGTCAAGGTGCTCTACAACACTTACGGTTAGACCTCATGTTGCTCAATTGATTAAGAACCCAATTCATTAGACATAGTTGTTTTTTATTTTTATTTGCTTCAATCAATACAAAAGAGCTTCTTTAGTTAATACCCTTTTAAAAACATTAGACGATTTCCAAAAAGAGATTGATGAACTTATTTCATCAAAAGCCCAATTTATAACTTGTCTGATAAATAGAGTCAAGTGTTATAGGATTACACTGATTATACCGGTTACACTTAAAATAGGATAGGAATTTAATTTGCTTAAAAATAAATGTATCGAATTCGATAATAAAGTGGACCATTTATTAATATATAAGAACACCTAATAAATTCCTCAAGGTATAGTATTGTATTTTTCGAAGTTGATGGAGAAAGTGTAACCCCTTAACGGGGTGAACGTAAGCGACGGAAGAATGTGGCGCCTCGTAATCTACGGCACGTATAAATCCGCGTCTATCAGCGCGCACCGATCCATTCCGTCATTTTTTCAAACAATCCTTGACAGCTCCGTATTTACGAGACGAACGGTAAGTGCGCGTTAAGTGACTTGTCTAAAGCAAACCGACCGACAATGGATCGCGACGAAAATATTTCTACATTGCTGGAAACTTGGAAACCACTATCGGCTATCTTCGAACAGCCGAGTTCGACGAGATGTTCGACAACGGTGGAAATTTGACGCGCCTCGTAAAAGACGAGGGCTTCTTCTTTAGATATATCAGGGAATGTCGCGGTGCGATCCTCGATGAAGGGTATTCTCCCTTTATCTTTGTACACGTCTAGGAAGCCGCCTTGTACACTGTTCTACCGGATGAGATAGTTTTCCTCGAAAAAGCTGCTATTAACGACGTTCGAAACGCATACCCGATGTACCTTGATCCTTTCGCCTTTTTCCTCCGTTTTCTTTCTTCATGCTTTTCTTAGGTGGTTTCAGATTCATTTACATGTATGTATTGGGTAGAGTTAGAAATTACTGTATTAATACAAGATACTTAACACATTGAACGCCACAGTAAAATATGTGTATATGTATAATCGGTCACAGTGAAATTTTTCTTGTTAAGAATACGAATAGCTAATTTTCAAATTTAAGGTTCCAAATTGCTATTGTGCATTACTAACATTATAATAATACTATTAAAAATGTATCTCCTATTTGCTTTTCTTAATTATTCGATTATATTAGATTTGCAGTGTCGTACAAATAATTGATATTCAAATCTAAATTTTCGATTTTCTATTTGATGATATTAGTATAATATTAATGCTATTCAAATGTATTTTTTTTTTAATTATTCGATTATATTACGTTTAAGGCATCGCTAATGACCCACGTGGCATTCAACGTGTTAACAAATTTGTCAATCTACATCTTTTAATTAAGTCACTATGCATCAGAATATAATAGTGAACAATCGAAACTAATTATACAAATTTTCAAAAGTTTCAAACTTGACGATGTAGATATGAATGTTAAATGAATTTTTCTTTATGATATTTCACTTCGGAATAGTTTCTACCCCGTCAAGGTAAATTTTGATTATATAAATATAGAGTAGAGATGAGGATATAGTGCTGAAATGTGTGATCCTCTGTGTGTAATTGGTCTAAATATCAGGGAATGATAAAAGGTTACATTTGCTCGGATGATGCAAGAGTTCATCATAAGTTACGTTCAGACTGATTGTTCATATGGTCATTAATGTGGATAGTGTATTTTCTTGGTGATATTAATATATGTTATTATTGATTCTTTTGCTGTGGTACATATTTAAGTTTGTACAGTAGAATCTCGATTATCCAAACACACATTGTATGCTTTATTATCAGAATAATACCACCTGTGATACGATACGAGATAATACATATTCGTACGCTCGTCTTATTTTCTTTTCAAGGGCGAGTGTAAAGATGACGAGAAAGATGAATATTATGATGGAATTGTTTTATTTTGTCTTATTTCTTGGTGAAAATGCCAAGCTTCTTATACTCCACCTAATGCATTAAAGTTTAATTTAAGCATTCAGCCCGTCAGATTAAGATTAAATCTTGAGATCGTTTTTTTTTGTTTTTAATTATCAGCGTCAGATGAAAAGAACTAAATACTAATTACTCAAAAGTTATCGTTTTGCAATAAGGCTGGGGTTGCGCTGAATGCCCCAGTTAAAATGTGTACAAACCAAATCTATCATATTGAAAATAACATTTATTTAAAAAGTATTGAACATAGGTAGTTCACTTTAAATTCAAGCCAAAATTCATTAAAAATTAGTTTTATAAGCTAAAAGAATTCATTACTTTTTCGGTTAATTGATTTTTTAGATAAAAAATGACATTGTCAGTGAACGAAATAAATGAAAGAAACATAGTTACATTGAAATTTCTTTATTACGACCCTAATAAGGTAAAAATCGGTTTCAAAGAATTCTCATTTTCCTTGTCACGAAATTCCTTGAAGCATGCGAATACACAAAAGCGTTCCGACCGATGCAACATCACGTTTTCCCATTGTTTGCAGTCCCGACTCCGATTCACCTCACGTTTTTCCCTAATAACAATACGGAAACGTTTCATCAATAGTACTCAAGGGACGACCTTGTTACTGTTTACAGGTACGCACAGCTGACCTCGATAGAGAGCTTTCGCTAGTGTCTAAGGAAGCATGAAAAGGAAACGAAGAAGCCGAAGAAAACGAGAACTCATGCGTGTTGCGGCTGATCGTCGACTGGTCGTGGTGGAATCGTTGTGAAGAAAAGGAGCCAGACTGGAGTCATCCCGTTAGCAAAACATAGGAATAACACAGAACGAAGAAGAGGAAGTACGAGTTAGCCAAGATACAAGGTAAGAAGCGAACAAGCTGAAACGGGACAGGTAAAGATCAGCAGCGGAATCGAGTGTACGCTAAGAAGAAGAAGAAGAAGACGACGAAAAAGGAGAGGGAGGAGGAGGAGGAGGAGGAGGAGGAGGAGAAGAAGAAGAAGAAGAAGAAGAAGAAAAAGAGGAAGGAATCGAAGGCAGGCGACAGGAGGAGGACGAGGTAAAAGGATCGTGACACGGACGCGTGTGCAACAGGCGATTTCTGAGCGATTTATCTTGCCAGGTTTGCAGGTGTTCGCGTGCGTCCTTCGTGGCCTTGTTAACGGGCTACCTTTTTATCTTACCGCATCGACCTTCCTCTAACTCCGTCATACGGGATAGGTAAAATAATAGAGCAGTCCCGAAAAACGACGTAACTCGAGGAGGAGTGTTTAACGAAGAGAACGAGGAGGAAGTAATCCGAGCGTAATACAAGGGAAGCGTATACTGAAGAGAAAAAAAGGGTGAAAGAAAAAAGGGGTTACGGGTTGACAGAGAAGAAGAGATTCAGGGAAAGAAGGTGAGGAAGGCAGTGGGAAAGAGCAGCATAGGTAGACAGGTAGAGTGGCGAAGATATATAAGCGGAGAAAGAGAAAAAGTAAGAGTAAGAGAAAGAGAAGGAGAAAGAGAAAGAGAGTGCGAAAGAAGAGTAAATAAAAAGAGAGGGTGGGAGGGATGGAGGAATAGAGAGAGAGAAAGTAAAGGGGAAGGAGAAAGAAGAAGAGAGGGAAGGGAAGTAAAGGAGAAGGAGGAGGAGGAGAGATAAGGGAAGGTAGAAGGGGATAAGGGGAGTAGCGCGAAAGAAGAGAGGGAGAAGAAGAGGCGCGTGGTGGCCGTGGTGGCGAGGTAGCGGACGAGAGCGAGCGAGCATCCAGATCTGTCGCGTGCTGCGTCGCTCTGGGATGGGACGGAATCGGGACGACACGGTACGAAGCGGAACGGGACGAGACGAGACGAAACAGGACGAAACGGGACGACGGCTACTACTACAACTACGACGACGGGATGGGATGGATGCTGTGGATCCGTGTGAGTAGCGAGTCGAGTCGATCCCCGCGCGCTGGTATTGGTTTCACTCTCGGCTGCTGCCGGCCCGTGTGCTCACAAGCACACTCGATCTCTCTACGAGAGCGAACCGAGGAGCGTGCCCGAACCGAGCCGGAGAAGAGAACCGCGGCACTCGTTCAGTAGTTTCTCGGACGCCGCACCGGCACCATCCGACCTACCAGATAACCCCGGACTTGCCGGACTACCCCCGACCTCCTAATAATACCGACATACGGGACGATCGCGACGTTGGATCGTTCGTTTCGAGGAATCAAGCACGTCCTAAGATAGGATCGTTGACCGTTCGCCGAATCTGCCAGCATCACTGCGGTGACATCGTGGTTTTGTCGTGGTCAACGTGTTGGATCTAGAAGTCGATCGGTGCGGTGGGCAAAAAAAGATCGGTCCTACTCCGAAACGATCGTCATCGCCACGAGGGATTACTCTCGTGTTCGTCTTCGCCTCGTGCGTGCGTCCGTGCGTGCGTGCGTGCATGCGTGCGTGCGTGCGTGCGTGCGTGCCTGCCTGCCTGCCTGCCTGCCTACCTGCCTGCCTGCTGCGTGTCTGCGTGCTTGTATATTCGTCGATCATCTTTTTCTCGGTTTGGCCGGTCAACCGATACCACGCTCTTTACCGGTCGAGTGTCACACGGAGGTCATTAGCTGTTTACTTTTTTCTCTCTCTCTTTCTCTCTCGGTAACGTATCACAGTACGTGTGTCGGTTGTTTATTAGCAAGCCGCGTTGGAAGCATCACCCTGTACGAGTTAACCAGGTGTTTTTGCCCCGGTGACGAACGTGTCGGTGGAGCACACTAGCCGTGTTCGTTAACCATCCCGAGTCGAATCAGCTTTCATAGTAAACGCGTTGCTTTCGTTCGATCAGTGGTGAGAAGTGGTGGTAGTGTTTGCCCGCGAATATTTCGCGAAACAACTTTGCCGCGTGATTCACGACCCTTCGCGACTCCGGAAGGATACGCTCTCCCACGAGTGGTCAACGAAGAGGGCAAGGGCAAAGAAGTCGGTGAAAGAAGCAATACACTGTGATATAGACAAGGACAGAAGTGAGGAGGTGGTGGTGTTGCTGGAAGAGAGGGGGAGAGAGAGAGAGAAACCCGTTAAGGCGGTACGAGTAACGTGTCGGTGGAGGTTCTTGCGATTGATAGAGAAACTAAGAGGAGAGGGACAGAGCGAGGTCGACGAAGGTAATCGGTAGCATCAAGCTGCGTGCCTCGACAAAACCGATTAAAGACAAGCGAGCAACGATCCTTTCGTCTCCTTTGTCGCTAATTCCCTGTCGTTGGCTTTTCGTTCAGTAATCGTCTCGTCGACCGATCTTCACCCAGGATCATTCGCAGTGTAACGAGTACCCTCGGCGATATCGGCTACAGGAAACCAAGACGATCCAGTCGCTCGTTTGTATTCAGAATCCATCACACGACGCCTCGATGCTACCTCGTAAACCTATTCCGTGGTTTCCCATCTTTGCGAACAAGCCATTCTGACTGGCGTGATCTGGTTCGCGCTGACGAGACATCGCCACTGTCATCGTCATCGTCATCGTCGATTGACCGTTGTCAATCGATCGTGCTAGCCGAAGGAGAAACCGCTGCCACGGCGGTCCGCAATAATGCGAGATTATCGAAAACGGGGTACATGGACGGTAACAGCAGACCAACTGCTGCATCCTCACTGTTCAACGAGAATTTTCCCACAGGGCCTCCTGTGTTCGAGGCGAAAGTAACCGAGGATGAGGTGGACTTACATTGTGAAACTGTATTATTACCATTCGTGTGATTACCTGTACGACGAATCGAATTGTGTACCGTGGCTTTGATTTTCAGCAGTCAGACCGCTCGATACGACAACGAGGAGCAACAGTGAAACAACGGAAATTGTACGACACGAAAGGGAATATAATAAAATAACGAAGAACAGAAGAAGAAGAAGAAGAAGAAGAAGAAGCAGTAGACATAATCAGCGAGAAGAAAGAAGAATAAAAAAGAGAAAGTGAACAGAAAGATAGAAAGATAAAAGGAAAGGGAGAAGTGTGGTGTGTAGATAAGAAGGAGGAGGGCTTGGAAAGGAGTGTGGATGAGACCGTCATGCCCGCTGAGATCGACACGGGCGGGCCAACGGTGCTGCACTGTGATTACCGTGCCGTCTGCCCGATACCGATCCTAACCTCAGCAATCACCGAGTCTTCTTCCTTGTACCGCGAAAATAGAGTTGTTCGGACGAGTATCGTACGACGATTTCCGCGGACGAATCGCGACGAGAAGGACGAATCGTTGGATGACACTGGTTTGAAGTCTCGTTGTTGGTCCGGTTTCTCCTTTCGCCGGACTGGAGCCGCGTCCGCGCGTTCCGTATTAAGAGGACTCCGTCGAAACAAGCCACACATCTCGTTTAACGTTCCTACGGAGGCTATCGATGTGTCCTCACGGACGGCTGATGATCGGCAGGATTGCCAGCACGAGGATACTTGTGGTCCGGAACAACCGGAATCGCGACTTCGCGACACCATCGACCAGTTCGACGAAAACAGGACGATAAGGCAGACGCGATCGAGACGAGAGGAGTGTTCGCTCGAGCATGAGAGGACGATCAGCCGTAGATTTCAAGCAAGGATTCAGCTCGCTTCGAAGACAGGCCATGAAAAGGAGAAAACAAGCCATGATTGCCACGGTGTACAAGGATGGTGCTCTAAACGCGACTTGTCGGCAACTGGAAACTGGACGGAGTTTCGAGTCGCAAACCAAACAGGAATAGGGAAAGCACGGTTCTCTAGTCAGTCGAACGACCCTTCGAGATCGAATCGGACGTATGAGAAGGTGGTAACCACCAACGCGACAAGTACGCTTCCGTCCTTGACCGATGAAACGTGGAAGGAAGTGGACGCGACAAATTCCTGGCGATGCGAGTCGCGCGCCACCAAGGTCGAGTTGACGGTCGATCGGCAGACCGACTTTCCTTCCCTCGACCACGAGTCCTCTTCGAGGAGTGGCCATACTAGAACAAGAAAGAAGAGGCGCGAGTGTCGTAACAACCGTTTCACGTACTTTCAGTTAGCCTTACTCTTCTTCCTGCTCGCGTTCGGACAGTGCGGACTCCGTAAATCGAGTGTGTTCAACTGCAGTGCGAAATCAAGTGCCACCGGTTTGAGTGTGTTGGCGATTGGCACGGTTATCAGTGCAGTGAGTGCCGCACCGGTTGATTTAATGGCTGATGCTGGGGTAAGGGCAGAACGATCGGCCAATTTGTCCCACATCACTGGCGCTTCCAGGAAGATCCAGATGTACATCAAAAATCGGCATTTGCAAATCCTGCCGGATGGCACGGTCAACGGCTCTAACGACGACACATCGGATTACAGTGAGTACCGATTTTCTATATCTATCTTAATATATTCAACGATTCCACTGCAACTGGAAACATTAATTCTCTTCCTTTTATTCTGGTCCGTGTATACCTGCATTCGTATACCATACTCAACGTCGATCTTACACGCACACCATTTATCCTTAATTTTCCTTAATTAATTCCTTATTTTCCTTCTCTCTCTATGAAAAACGATTTCTTCAAATTGATATCGTGTTAGAGGTTCAGAGTTAAGCGAAAGTTACGATGTCATGATCGTTCGTTGACAGAAAATTGATTCAACGCGATGTGACGCGACGCAACATTTCTGTCAGAGCTGTGAAATCATTTTTTTTTATTCCGCGCTTCGAAAAGAACTTATATTCAGAATTTTACCACTCGCGTAAGACTCGCGTCTTATGACTCGCGTGGGTGTTTATAGTTTCTAGTAAGGTCGATGCAGTTACATTTTGGCCTCTTTTAGTAGCTGTGTTACCGTTCAGACGTTTGATTCGATCGAAAGAAATCATCGATGATATAATGATTTAATAATTATTATACCTATGATATTGTGCAAAATAGGACACTTGAAAACCGAATATACTTTTAAAACCAATATTTTTATAGGTCATAGATACATATATCCATATTTTGTATCAATCGATTATAATTTGATCGTTTAATCCTTTTAGTATTTGTAAATTTATTCACAATTAGTTATATAATACAGATGATGGTGATGTTTGAAATGCGTAGCATGAATTTCTAGAAATTTAACTATTCTATATGAAAAGACAATTTATTAGATGAATGTATTATTAACAAATACCTCAAAATTCATATATCGACTCTAAGATACTCAAAGGTTCAAAATAATAAATCAATATAGGTAGAAAAAATGGAAAAATAAACGAAACTATTAGCGAATCTATAATTGACCTCTTTTCTTACTGTCCGTCCTTCAAAATAGTTCTTTTGAATTCAGTACTTATTCAATTCAGGTAGCTGGTTCACGATGTCAATTCCAGCAAACCCTTAGGTATCCTACTTGGTACTCGGGGATATGTATTTAGTTTCGTACGGCCCAGTTCGTCGTCGTGCCTTAATCGGTGACGTTGACCTTATTTCGAGATTCCACTCGAACGTTCGATACCTCGAGCATCCCGATTTTGCATTCTAAATCGAATCTTGGAACCTTCTGCTTTCTCCTTCACGATAAAGATAAATCTGTTATCGTATTTCCAAGTTCACGTAATTTCGTTTGCAATATTTTCAGTGAAATCATTGCATATAAAAACATTTAGATAGGATAGGCATGAATGAAAAAATGATAGGAAGTTATGAAATTAAATTGAGATAAATCATTGTGTAACAAATTTTTTTGAAGATTTTTGGTTTTATAAAATATGGGACGACTTGAAATTTGAACTGAGTCCTTTATCCATTATTTTGATCCAGGATAATTTTAATATCATTATATTGGGATAAATTTAATAAAAATTTGACTAGTATTAAACCTTTTTAAATTATAATATTACTAAGCAATTTTTTAAATAGCTTCTAAGTCAATTATTTCTTTCATAAGCAGTTTCTTTGAGTTGGATTGAGATAATAGGAAGATACTAGCAGGTCAATCATTATAGAAAATTATAGATCTAACAATTTATGGTATATCTTAAATTCTCTTAATATCTTTAAAAAGATTGAGACAATTTTTAAATGAGATTGACAGAAGTACAAACATATCTGCATTTTGAAGAATATTAATTTTAAGAACAATGCTTAGAACTAACAATAAATTTTTTAATAATTACCTTATCTTACCTTATTTCTACGATAATTAACAAATTTATTATGTAAATACTATAAACATTTTTTCGTAATAATCTATAAAGCATTTGAAATGATTAATAAAAAATAATTGTTCCAAAAGAAGAATGTGTATGTCATACATCAGTCTTTGCTTAAATTAACTAATGTATTCATTTACCTATATGTGTATAACACGATATTATTATATAATATGCAAGTATTGATTTATTAGTTCGCACAATTAGTTATTCATTAAGGTTCAATTGTGATCATCATAAGGATATCATAAAAACTTATGAAAAGATTTAATGTCGCGTCGAGCGAAATCACAGAATCGAAAACAAGATTATGTGGATGAGAAAGTGCTTTTCTTGTGACCGGAATTAACGGCGAAATTAACAAGAGAATGCGATCAGGTCTGCGACTGGGACGACAGAGCTGATCCAAGAATATGCGCTGCCTAGTAGTACATGTACCTCTTCTTAACTAGTCCACGCTAACCTTTGAAACTTTGTTAGTTCGTCGGTGGTAGCTCTAAATTCACGTCGACAGATCGAAGCTTCTTTTTTGAAATGGGGATGAATGCCTAGAACCGTTTCAATTTCCCTATGCGACTGTTTTCCAAAAAGATTTACGCTTTCATTCAACAACATCTATCCATGAGTTGAATAGAATTCGGGAAGCTTTGCGTTTAAATTTAACCGATCATTCAATTATTTCTGGAAAGGAGGTTACATAACAGTGAGAAGTAAGGCTACTAATATGTTGAATGCCACAAGGGTCACTGTTGACTGACATTACACACTTTAAATATAATTAAATAGGTAATTAAAGCAATGATACGAGGCATAATACATTATTCATATACATCAAAATAATATTCACTGGAATTAACTATGCGATTATTTATACCTTTTGTTTAAATATTTTTATAAATAGATATGTAATTATGCAACTGTTCCAACTTAAGAGATAATAATTAATACCTTAACTTTGTTACATTTAGTTTATATTATAAATTACAATATTTTAATCTCTATTTAATCGTTTTTATTACATACTCTTTATTCAATTTTTATAATATTTTTAAATTCTATTAATGTTATTAACTGCAGATTATTTTTACATGTCTATTTAAAATTAATTCGAAAGTCAAATATGATAACAAATTGAATATAATGAAACTAACTAATTGTAAGGCATTCATTATTTATTTAACTGAAATAGCTGTTAAATAGGTTAGGTTAGTTTAGCTATTTTCTTATTTCGTGTTAATATACACACGAATAATTATTTTCTGGGAAAAGAATATTATTGGTTCAGTTTTGCTTCTCTGAAGGAACACTGTTTCTATAATATAATTCTTGGCCTTGTTTCCGATAATTGTGGCGTTACCCTTTCACGAGACACTTGCTTAACCGTCCTAATGACCGAACGAAAGCTGTGTACTTCAATTTCCTCTTGTTGAGGGTTTACGTAAGAACTTGAGAATAACGGAATTCGTACGATAGCTGTAGATCTTTTACAATGTTTTCACATAGTTTTCCCAGGAATTTGGGTAAACGTTTAGAAGAAATAGGAAATTACTTCGTTCTGACCTTTAGGTATTTAACCCTTCCGTTTCGGCCAACGAATAAAATGCTTACAATTGCATTTTATATTCTATGAACTCTGGGATGAAATTTATAATAATGACAAGAATTATTTTTTAAATATAACGTAGTTTCATTTATTTTCTGCACACATTTCGAAGCGAAAGGGTTAATTATCTGTATATGTGAGGTTGACAAACTTTACTTGTAAAAGACCAAATAAGCTTTAGGAAATTATTATACAGGTATATAGTATGTTTATAAAGTAAAAGATCCACAGATTCTTATGTGTACACACTTGGATATCTTATACGTATTTAAATGTATCATGATATTAGATCAGAGGGTATTTGAATTTTTGATTAGGAATGTTAATAATTTTTTTAATAATAATTAACTAGAAATTTGTTTATGATAAACCGTTTTAAAAAAAATAAAATTAAGTATCTTAACGCCTTAAAACTTGTTATTTTTTAAATAATAGATAATATGTATTACAAAAAATGAGAAATTCGAAGATTAATTGAACAGAATATCTATTTTTCGATGGTGTCTCGATGGAATAACATTGTCTTTGAACGGTTTAATTGCGATTTGTATATATCTTGCCAAAATACTTCTAGCTTGCCAATAGACACCGCTCGTCGCTCGTCTCAGTGACTAACTATTCTATTTTCGACTCTCTTCCGGTGTTGTTTTTAACTCTTTTATATTTTGATTTACCTATGCGTGTAACTGTTCTGTTATTCAATGGTGGATGACACAGTCCGTCGCTTTGCTTCTTATCGTTTAATATATTTGTTATTATTTACACTTTCTATTAACATTGCGGTTAAATAATCGCTAATCACTCTATGGTAGGTTTTTTTTTTTAATTCTGATTATTTTGTGCCATAAAGTATGACTTTTAATCTACTAACGTTATTTTGATGATATATTTTGAAAATTTTTCCTTTTGGAATTCCCATATAAAAATCATCATCATTGGTCGGCAAACTCGAGACTCAACCTAATTGAAAACTACTTACAATTAGAGATTTTAGGAGATCAATAACTTTTGTAATTTTAGGTGCCTTTTTATATCAAAAGAACCTATTGGTATGATTATATGTATTTGAAAGCTTCCATAATGTATGCTGCAGAATGACCAGTTTTTAAAGTAGTACGTGATATAACAGATATGAATCCATTACGAAACACGGTGTACTTAATTGCCGCACTACCTTATTAGCATTTCTTCCATTTCTAACAGTTGATACTCTTTCGAGTGGTTTTCAGACCGTATTCACAAAATTATTCTAGATAGTGTATCACAGAATTTGAATACTAATTATTAAATTTCTGTTTGTACTTGTTTACATCGTAATTTAAAAAAGACATTTCAACACTTTGATGACGTGCATATTTTATGGAATCTTTTTTATACCTAACAAGAGATTACTAATAGAATTGTATATTAATTAAATATAAAGGTTAATAATACAATAGTGAGTACAACACACGTCAAAAGCAAGTAGTGGTTTGTCATTTATTCGTGGCAATGATATTAGTTTGTCTACTTAAATTTTTCAAAATGGTAGAAGATATTTGATCATCTACAATTTTTAAGAGAAATGACATATGAGACAGGATCATTCTCCTTTCAGGAGAATACAAACTGAGTAATCTATAATAGACGTACAATCATAGTGGTTGAGCCACGGATTGACCTAGTTTGAACGCAGCACATCCCACGATCTTGCCTTGTATTCGTAATCCCCCTTTTAATACGATCAACGAATGCAGGGTCATGTTGACCCACAAGGAAAGTTTCGTCATATGCAGTTCAGAAGAAAGAATCGTGTTCTTCGTAGTCAAGTTGAATAGTGTATATAAAATCCATAGATCTCTCTTCAAAAACCATAGAACACCTATTAAAATTTCATTCGGGTCTAAAAATGGTTGAAATACTTATAAGAAAGCAGAGTTCTTTTCATATTTTATATTATTAACTCTGTGAATGATAAGAAATCTCTGCAATAATTTATTGCCAAACTTTATCGAGATCATTAATAATAATTGTTGAATAAATTAAATTTCTTTTTCAATTTTGAAATAATTTATTCTTGCAAAAGATGTAAACAGATAAAGAAATAAATATAAAATTTAAATAAGTTGAATGCATGGAAAAAGATTTAAAGATTATAGTATTCATCTAGACTCGGGTGAAGACAACAGGAAGGATTAATTAAGATAATAATTGAGAGTTTCTGAACATTAGCTGGCGAGAATGATCGAGTCAATGACACGATAAGTATTCAACTATTTTCTGTGCAACGTATCCCGATTAATACACATTAGTAAGTAGGTGGAAACAAGGTTACGCAGTTCGTAAAGATTCACACGTACATATGTTTATGTACGACCGTTGTGGAGATAGGTAGGGGGAATCGAGCCGATTTAATCACAGGTGAAAATCGTCTCGCAAAACGGGTTCATCCTTACGAGCATTCCTATGATTATACAATCGGAATGTGAATTAAAAATTCGAATATCACATAATGATAACACATAGAAGAAACGTGTAAGGAACAATCTTTATCCGACTGATATTTGCAATGGTGTTTATAAATGCACTTTATGTCCGGTTTAAATGTATACACATTATTATTTCACTAATTATTGAAATTTAATGGAATATCTGAATTATTTTCTTAATTATTATTTAAAGAGATATCATGATTAAAGTAATCTTTGTAAAGGAGCTATAATTACACCACCTTATTATGTGTTTCAAGTTAATGAAAAAGACGTTAAACCTTTTTGCTATGATTTTATTAATAGTTGCGTCAGTCAGAGCTATTCAATTGCTTGAAATATCATGCATACATACATATGTACTTACATAGCATCCAACGATCCTTTACTGGGAAAATTAGAATTAGAATTAAATTCAAAATTCAACCATATTTAAAGTATCAACCAAATTTAACACATTTTAATTGTAAATTTCGTCACCGATGTGACTCGATATCATACAGCAAAGGGTTAACCGATTTAGATATTTGACACTAATATTTGTACATATACCTAATTATAAGCGCAAACAAAATCATAACGGGTATCTCAAGGAGATAAGGAAATTTACATCCAAAGTTCTCTTGTCATATAAAATGGAAAATTTACTGTTATTCGAATTATTCAAACTCAACTGTATTATCAGATATTATTCCATTATGAAAGTAATACTATAATTATTCAAGATGTGACCAAAACAGTGTCCCTAATATGTATTTTACATTTTCTTTGTAAGAGAAACACAGAAAATAAGAAAATAAATTATAATTGTCAAAGAATTTACTGCTAGGAACACAAGGGGTTTCTTAAGTAAAAATCATGAAAAATAATTTTCTTTATTAGTCGAAAAACTTTTCTCCTCTTACAAGCGTAGGCTAATCTGAACGACAGTATTAATTAGAATTTTAATCTAGGTGCTTGGCGTGAAAATGGTTAGGCATGTTAATTAAGATTCCGTTTTTTCTTTTCGTTTCTTATAGACAAAAAAAGAAATGGTAAAAGTATTTTCTACTTAACATTAATCTATCCTGTTGAACGCGATCGTGAACCTCAGATCCTGGAAGATTAATTATCGTGCAATTTATTTGGAGGAGTATCGCGCGGAGATTTGTTGTTTCATCTTCTGCGGGATGATCTCATGTAAATGAGCTTAGTGATATCGCGATCAAGCCGATCACCAACGGAAATGCCAACTGTGATGGCTCGTTTACATACTCCTTCGAGTATATACGTTAATTGATTCAGTGTACCTGCACACTCAGCCTGCTCGTTTATTTTCGCCGAGCGATATCTTCGATTGGACGCAAACGTGCAAATATTTCGTCCTGCGCGCTTTAACCGACGCGATAATCGCAACCTTTCCAGCTGTTTACGAGATTGTATTTTATAATTCGTTCAACCAGGAATTTTCTGTATCTACTGCTTCTGCTTCTTCTTTTTTCTAATTCTTGACCCCCTTGTTCGCTTTCACTTTCTTCCAGCTGTCGATATTTTCTATTTCGATTTCGATTCACCAGTATCTGTAACATCAAAAATTTTAATATTATTTCATTATTTGTCTGTCACTGATGATCCCAAGACAGCCAACGTGCTAAAAGATACGACGACTGTCTAAATATCCAGACAGAGAAATTTTACGATGGCCATAAAATCTATATCAATTCTCGAGAAGCTTATATTAAATAAGAAAAAAAAAGAAAAGTTAAAAAGTTTTGCTTCTCTTATGTATAAATGATCAATTGAACGGATTGTATTTCTTCGTCCATGTCACTTTTCGAATCTCACGAATTCAAAGGAACAAGTTGTCCGTTCAGTCATAACCCAATAAAGCTGGTAACGTGCTTTCGCGATTGTAAATCACGATCAGTATCTAGTTACGTTGAAATGTGACTTGCGATCGATTCAACTTACAGGGATAAATTATTTTTTTGAAAGGGAGTCACGAATATTTCTGCTCGTGCGATCGGTAACGCGACTTGGAACACCACTGTGAGTACGGAAGAGGGAAGAAAAGGAAAAAATAAAGGAAAGGAAGCCAGCGGTCGGGTAATAAATCAGTCGGCGAGGGCCAGTGATAACGGAAGCTTCGAGGGGATTCAATGGCCCCGATACGCCATTATCAGCCGGAGAGAACGACACGATTAGGCAAAGACGGAACTATCCGACGGGATCGCGAGGTCGTGACCTATATTGCCCTAGGCCAGGGGTGGGCAATTGTTTTGGCTCGGAGGCCACTTTGTGGAACCGGTGGTTAGCGGAGGGCCGTACTTTTTTAAATGATTCTATTCATTAGTTAACCTTGCATTTCAGAAAGGTATAAATTGTACCAATACCGATAAAAATCGATGTATTGATGTGGCCGTCCTAGTGGAAAATACGAGACGAATCTTCGGTCGCGCACAGGAAGAGAATCTCGATTCGAGGCGGATTTTTCTGTCTTGGCGGGCCACAAAAAAACTCTTAGCGGGCCGCTATTTGCCCACCCCTGCTCTAGGCAATAGAATTTGCTCACAAATTCCTGGACAATCTTGACAGTCTCGTTTGCCCACTGGACATTGTTTACATAAATTCGTCGCATCGTGGATCAATATTTTTCATTAGTTTTATTTCTATTTTTGTTTTGTTTCGAGACGATGTCAAAAAGGAAAGGTTTAATGATTGATTCTTTTCCTTTTTGTATTTCCATTTTTACTGGGAGTATTTTTCTTTGCTGAGAATTGCAAAGGAAACATTTAATTGTGGTAACAGAAAAAATATTTTCGAAAGATTTTATTGTGGACATTTTCGGCTTTCACCTTTTTTGCTTCTTTTTCTACCTTTTCTTCTGAAATTGAATGGAAGAAATAAATGTTTGTGACCTAGTCTGATTTCTAGATGACGATGCAAAAGATATGTACATATATTGGGATGATTTTATTGCGAACGTTTTAAATTTTCAATTTGAGACTAAGCTTTGTCATCATATTTATAAAAGATCGGTATTCAAGAAATGGGAGAATTTGATTTTTCTGAATGAAAATTGCTCTACATTCCATGTGTAACCCTAGACTAGGAATCGTAACAAAATATGTAGATAAAGAGTTAGATAGGCTATCGAGCTATTCTAAAAAATTGGTTATCTGTATTATAAAATGTAAAACTTATTTACTAGAAGTAATACTGTAATATTGTTCTATATTGCATTGCTTATCAATATTATTAAAAAAAATTATTTCAGAAATAACAAACAAACATTTTGTAATTGAAATGCAGGTAATATACATATATTCAATTAAGAACACTTACCTACTTATTAGAAATTAATCAAAATATTCTTTAATATTTAAAAGAAAATATGATTCAGCCCAATAGTTGATAAGATAAGAGTAGTGTCTTCAGTTACAAAACGGTCATTTTAAAACAGAAACTTGCCTTCTAAATTTGACTTAACGGCTTACAAACTATTATAATATTCTGAAAAAAATTGTTATTACTTATGATAAGCATATATTTGCACATTTATGGATTAATAATTTTCAGTCTACTCATTTACTTTTAATAATATTTTATTAAAGTGTTCAATGTCTCAAATATGTCTTTTAAACTCAATGATTAGCTAAATTGTAAATAAAAAAATGTATTGATTGCCAAAGGATTAAAAAAATATTACATATCGACTCGTTAAAAAATTTGCTTTTCTCAGGTGTTATACTTTCAGTAAACCGATGACATAATTTAAGAAAGGGAAAGAAAATCCAGTAATAAATTGTACAGTTAGAATACCGTAGCGTTGAAAACAACCGTTCAATGATGTGTTAATTCAAACGCGATAAAACGTGAATTTACTCGCTGCCTAGTGAATCGACGATGAATGTATCGCAGCAACGTAGGATTATCAGGGAAGCTTGGAATCATATTTAATAAGATTTACGAAACGGCAGGATCGTGTGATATATTGAACGAATGCTCCTCGCGAACTCCGTCTTTGAAATGATAATTAATGGGAGTCGAGGAGAAACGGTGTAAACTCGGTTAGTCGAGTAACTCTCACGAGAACGAGTTGAAACACGAAAAGCATGCGTCTAATCCTATGAATACTGACTTATGGCAAAAGTACATATGTACATATATTCTGCACCAAGAAGTTAACGAGTAAATAGATCGGGGTGAACACAATGTTAACCCATCGATACAAAGTATCTACATATTTACCTTAATTGAATATTTTTATATTTTATATTTCATTTTATTACTGACAATGAAAGAATTATGTTTGAAAATTTGTATAAGAAATATACATAAGAAAACTACCAATTTTCAAATTTAAAAAATAAAGTAACAATTATTTACATAGAAGATGGAACATTAAAATCACGAATACGTGACACCAGTTGCCAAAGTGATAAGAGTTGGAGTACATACACGTATACTTAAATTGATTCAATTCGTTGAGATGCGTCTTATTTCCCGACCCTTTTCCGGTGGTTTCATGATTTAAGAGGGCTTGAGAATTGAGTTAACGTTGAACTCGCACAATTATTTTGTGAGACAACTTGTTTGAAAGAAGAAGCTTGGAGCTCCCTGCAGAATTCGTTGAGAAGCTTCAAAGTTTTGGTGTTAAATTTTAATCATACAGTATCTAATTCTGTAGTATCTTGATGAACATTTTATTTCTGAAAGCCAATATATTTTTACCCCACTGTAAATCTACAGGTGTAGGAAAAATAAAAATATATAGATTTCATTCACTGTTATTAATTATTAATTTATAGCAATTCTAAAATAGTCTTAGATACCATAGTATTTGACTAATATGTAGAAATTAGTTTGTCGTTGATTCGAGAGAGATTCGTAGCTGATAATTAGTTAAATCAACACCCGTTACTTCGTGACATTCTCAGAAGAAGTTTCTTATTGATGAAAAACAGGGGTACGTGACAAGGCACGTTAGGCCATTAATTAGAAGGTGTGGCTACGTTTCTCGTGTCCACTCCAACTCTCAATCGTTAAAATTAAAGCATAATGAAAACTCTTAAAAAAGCATCGTAAATCGTCAAGAAATACCTTCTTTTATGAACACGTTCAACTCAAAATATACATATAAGCAGTGACTGACATCACAAATTAAAAAAGGAAAATAGAATTTCCAAAGATTTTTTGCATACTTAACATTTATTTATTTAGAAAAAAAGGAAAGAATTGCAACGTTTACACGAAAAATTATGTCCCATTTTTGCTAATGCCTGGTAACAGACGAGAAACGGCTATATAAAATCGTTATTTACTATTTACGTATACCTATGTGACAATTATTTAGGAATATAGTGTTGTCATGGCGTCCACATATTGCGTTAATGCACTTTAAGCATATAAACTAAACATCATTCGCTGCGTAAGCTTTAGGTCCGTTTATATCTACCGCCATTAAACGTATCACACACGGCAAATATTTCTTAATATTTTTAATGTCATACGAACCATATTTATCTGGAAGAAGGCATCTGTCACCGATTAGAACCGAAAACAATTAAAGATAATTTTGCAAGTATTTGAAAATTTAGAGAAAGTAAAACAATAAAAATATCTTATAATCAGTGTGAGTACTATTAAAAATGTGAAATTAGCCAGGTTCAGTACCCTAGATATGAACGGGGCTTTAATCGTGGTCGAAGCATCAGCACCGGCGCGCCGGCAATTTCGCACTTGGAAGCGCGCGATTAAGCGAAGAAAGCCTCGAAGCTCGTTCCCGAGTCTTTGACCGTCTTTAGCCGGTGCATGGTGGCCATAAAAAACGTGCATCGATGGGACACAGCGAAAATGTTGATTTACGCGCTCAGGAGCAGCATGAAGCAGAAGGATGAAGCACGCACCGAGTGGTCGGAGCTTTCTCGAGGGTCGCCGACGTTGTTCGGTGCCGCTTGGAACGGGAGCATATATAACAGCGATTTGTCATCGTACCGAGATTTCGCGATTTAAGGACCCACCCAATTGACCCCATGCGTTCTTGGCCGGCAGCTTGAAGATTTAGGGGCGAACACAGCGACATTAAGTGGTCCCCGTGTGAAGCGTGTGGAATACCGATCGCGGTTCCTCTCGTCCTGCCACGTAGCCTGTCGGCCCTCGAGGATTCCTAATTAACCGTTCCCTTGCACCTTTTGCACCGTACAACCTTCTCTTACTATTATTTTCCTTTCTCTCTCTCTCTCTCTCTCTTACTCTCTATCTATCTCTTGCTTTTTCTTTTTCTTTTTCTTTTTCTCTCTCACTGTCCTTCAGGATTTGACCACCCGCGATCGAGCCCTCACTGAAGCAACAGTTCGTTGCTCGTTGACTCTGTGCGAAGGTTTTTGTGTGTCCTCTGTGACGCGAATTGCTCATCGACGGCCAGTCCATGACGACGATATACAGGGTGGTCTGATGACAGAACTGTCAGAGGGATTTTCATTCATTGATTTGAGAGAAAGCTGCGCTGAGAAATGTTAGAAATGTTAGAATTGTGCTGAATATTAGGTTAACCCTTCAAGTTGGTGTTTACTAATTACTCGTGGACAAAATTTATGGCATATGGTATAATTTAGATGAATTCATGAAATCTTGTATTGATTTTTTTTGAGATAAACAGTAGTTGACTTCCACACTAGAAATAACTATACCTAGGCGTTTAGTATAATAGCACACGATGATTTTTTATTTAATAATTTTATTTCCAAAAGCAAACAATTTTTATTGGTCAAAGCAATGTACTGTAATCACAGTTTTCAAATTTTAACCTATTACAGTAAGATATCATTAATTTTTAGTAAGTGTTTATAAGATAATACTTTACAAAATCTCATGAAAGTTACGGAATGTATTAATTACTGTAGAACCTTTTTTATTAATAGAAATAAATTAATCTTTGAGTATTAAAAACAATGTTTTAACTGATTGCGAACTACACAGGAATATTACGTGTGCACCGAGTGTCGGTAAATCTCGTTGAACATGCTAGGGATAGAATTGGGTCGTCACCCGATTGATAGATTAAGCAACCAATTACATTGTTTATCAAATTCGAAGATTGCGGCGGGTTCTAAACGTAGCATCAGACGGTTCAACCGGAAATTAGTGTCTCTGTCAATGTTAATTTCGAATTCTCCTCGATTATTCCTTCAATATTTTGAAATAAGATGCATTTTTGAAATACATACACCAATTTCATAACAAAAGTATACAAGTCCATTCACTCAAATTAATGAAATAGATAGAACTGACATTATAAAAAAAATTTCGTTTGTGTAAATAGTTGCAAAAATAATTTTCATTTTTATAATCTTTATAATTCTCTGCAATTGTAATATAATTTCTAATTTTACAAAATTCTAATTTTAAAGATACTTATGTATTAATAGTGATATTAATTCAGAAACAAATTCTTAATTATGAAATATTATAAAATCTAATATATAACTAAAAACTATTAAATAAAATTGTTTCCCCAGCTGTTTAAACCTGAGTGGGAGGTCCTTCTTCTCCTACAGTAGCATTTTTCTAAGGGAAGCCTATCGTGCTCGTTGCTGTACTTAAAATCCTAAAATTGTAATGCATTTAAAGTTTTTTGTGGAAATTCAAAAAATATGTCAGTTTAGTGGAAACTGGCGTGCATTTCGCTCGATATCACTTATCGGTTCACCGAACCTTATCCGAGATCCTTCATATTCGTACAGGTTTCCTGATGTGGCATAAAATCTACACGTGCTACACGATCGACGTGTCATAGATAAGAAGCAATTTTCACGTTGTCAAACGGTGACCGATAAATGGCCTAACGTGCCTGTTTCTGCGTACGCGGAGCGTGTTTATACGCGTTATAATTCACAACAACGAAAGTCGATATCGTGGTGTATCTCGAAAGCAATATCGTCGAGGCTGTCCCCTTTCACCTGTCTTACGACATGTAGGAATTCAGACGCCTGAATTGTTGATGTATTCATTGTTAGTACGACTACAGTTATTCTTTATTGAAACATTTTTAACCGACTCGATGCAGCTGATAATTGGCTAGAAACAGCTATAGGCGACAGGATGTGTCGTTAGAAATCGTGAACCTGGTTAATATATGTATAGATTTTTGCGTGTACAGTTTATTTCCTTGATCGTATATTTAACTTTTTATTGAGCTTTTTAGAGGTGGATAGAGATAAAGAATATTAAAGAGTAAGTGTAAAACTTGTCGTTAGTATAGAGTATGCTTATTCTTCAATGACCATTGAAGAGAGTTTAACAATATGACATGTCAATAAATTTGAGTTTATATGAAAGCTCGAGGAATTTGTAAAATTTCATTATTGATACAGAGATTGATATTCGTTTCATCTTTCTCTATGGTTTGAGATTTATTAAATTTTTATATTAAAGTTTTATAAAAATGTTACGTGTTGTATTGGATTTCCCAAGAATGAACTCAATTAACTCAGATAACAATTTTTCATAATATTTTTAACATTATATCTCTGTATAGAGTAGTATACGTATTATACGTATGATACGTACAAATTCTTAAAAATATTTTTCTGAATTAGTAAGATGCTTTAACCTTTAATGAGAAGAAACGTTTCTTCTAATAAGAGGCAAAGTTGGTGCAGTGATTTATGAGGCGATCGAAGACGCCTCGCTAAATCAATTGCACTCACGATCGATCCTCCTGCGATGTTGCATCCCCTGTATGCAAATCGTCACGGTGGATAAATCGGCACCTAAGGCGACGTGGTGTGGTTAAATCGGCAAATATTTATCGTCCCTAAAAATAATAACGTACCATCAAACTTTTCGCACTTGGGGGTCTTGATCCGCCCACTGTTACGTGCATTAACGAGAACCAACGTACAGAAAGTGAACGTTTTGCACTCGTTCACCGACTCGCTTAGTTTTCATTGAGGGGTATTGAATTATACGAATGGTATTAGCCGCTATGTATCGTACACAGGTGTAATTTATATCCGGGCCCGATTCGATGTTTCGTTGATATAGCCCCGGTAACAAGTATTTATTTTATTATTCGCAGCAGCCGACAGCGCCGGGAACGACTAGTAATTTTATCTGGGTTTCGGTGTCGGGTACCAACGATGTTTTTCAATTTTTCATTTTTTCATTTCGTGCGAATAATTTCGGGATGAAAGATGCACCCGCTTCGTAAGTAAATTGGACAAAATCTTAGTACAGTGTGATTTGAAAGTAGGGGCAGGGTGGATTTATGGGGACAAAGGAAAAATATATTAATTGATTTTTGAGTATTCAAGAAATATTTACCACAAACAGAAGAAGGCATTAGATTTGTAATCATTGTACTTATAAATCCTCTGATACTTCAACCAACAATATGATAATATATAATCATACTCCGAGGCGAGCTCCGAAAAAGGGTCCCTTCACATACGACATAAAAAAAGGTACCTACCTCAAATAAAATTTATAAAATTAACATTAAAGTTTGTATAACTAATTTAGATTTGCATTTACATCGATTAATATTCAAGTAGGTAAACATTACTCTTATTGCATTCTTAGACGCCAAATCATCTTATGAGGGTCCTGGACCTTGGGGGGGCTAGGCGGCCGCCTAGTCTGGCCCTGTATAATAATAATAATAGCATAATACTCTGATACCAATATTTCTCTATTATTTTCTTATTCTAAATTTTATACTATTTCTTTAATTATTATTTTCTAGTGTACGACACTCTTCCATTTAAAAATTGATATTAGGTCACGATTGATCGGTCTCGGCCGTTCAAGGGTTAAAGTGACAAGTACCTATTATAAAATGGTTTTTTATATCTTCGTTGTAACGTTTCTCAGAAATCTCCATGAAAGTTCCCTAAATAATTGGAACAAATTAAGCAAAGAAAAAGGCGCGTGACGAGGAGGAAAATGAATTTGTTCGCACGTCTTAATCGCATGGGAGCCGATAGCTTGCGACGCGACGCGACGTATGCACCGAGCTCTCGCATTACCAGGTATTAGCGTGTCGCAGTTGTACGTGCACGCAATAATCCGTGTTGGAGCGGCACGATATCCATCGAGACCTCGTTAATGAACTTTTGTTGCGAGTACAAGCTATTATCGCGCCTCTGGCAGTGCATAGCTGCGATCGAGATATGCTAATATCCTCGCTGCTTCTGAAGAACTCGCTCGATCCGCACGAACTCGGCTACAACTCCGAGCTGTACATCTCGAAACGCTGCTGCGGTTTCTTTCTGAAGCAGTACCATTTCGGTCAGGTACAAGCCGGTGGTCGTTCCTTGTACCTTCTCACGTGTCTCTTGTAGGTACTTCCTCGTTGTGGTCACAGGCCACGAATACCTGCGATGATATTTGGACAAGGGATTTATACGGTTGATTTTTGCTCCCGGCCAAGCCAGACCGGAGCTTCGTGATTTTCCACGAATTTCTAGATTTCGTCAGACCTCGCTTCGTATAACTGAGTGAATTCTTTTTGTGTTTGTAACTGAGGAGAAAGTTTCGAGAGTGTTTGAAGAACTTTTTATACGCTGTTTGAGTGTTGTTCTCTTAATAGATTAACTTAGCTTTCTTAATTTTAAATTATTTATTAGGATACTTTTGTTAAAGTGAATGCTATACCAGTTTATGTTTCATCATCTATTTATTTATTTACTATTTAGAAGATACAAACCTATACCTATCTACCTTAAAGAATAACCACATTCACATAAGGAAAATGCAAATGAAAATTCATTGCTGAGTACCAGCAGTCGATCAGATGTAGAAAACTACATAAAAAAAGAAAAAGAAAAAGAAGCAGAACTGAAATGCACGTTTCATATGCAATGAACATAATTCCCAAAAAATGGAGGTTCACATTTCAGCAGAACCAAATTGACCAAAAGGCAGTCTGACATCGAACAAATCAGACGTGCGTGTTCACGTGTTAGCAGGCCATTCCGTCTACCGTAAAACGGAAAAATCGGAAACACCATTGAACCGTGAAACTTGTGCACGAACAAAGAATCGGAGTAATTTATTCGTCGCTCTCGAACCAAGATAATTGAAGCACGAACAGAGGGAAAAATCTGTTAGGTTGTTACATTTCAAGTAAAAAATATCAAGTAGAAAATCTAATATGAATTCATAACATAAAAGTAATACAAAATACTACTTGTAGTATGTCAATCTAAAGCTTAAAACTTGATAAACATAACTACATAATTGTTTTATTAACATTTTTGATACAAAATGGCTAGGTGCCAGTTGTAGCAAAGAAGAACTGATTCAAAATATACTCAGCGATAAAACTATGAGACACTGAGATTTTATCTAGCATTTTATTAATACTATTTTTTTCTTCAAAGTTTCCGTTACTAACATGCAAAATCAACTAAATTACTTAAATTGATTTCCATAGCAGCAATGTTGGCAAGTTAGATTAAGCAAAGTTCAATTAAAATTTATAATCTTTTACGAAATAAGGTGTCAAAAACTATAAGACAATAAATTCTTGATGCAAGAAAAAATGGGTGAAAGTAAATGAAAACAAAGTCTATTTATTAGTAACTTGTTGCGCCCCCTCTATTTTTTATCCTTTCAATTATTTGTTCCGGTATCCATTTATATAATTTTTTTATCGCGCGCTAACATTCCTCAGATGTTTTCTATTAAATTTAAAGTTAGATACCTTGCAGGCAACGGTAAAATCTATATATTGTGGTCTTCAAAAAATTTTTTACACCTTTTACTGCATATACAACGGTATTGTCTTGTTGAAAAATATAATTTTCACACACAATGATGCTGGCATGTCGTGTTGACTGTTCTTCTAATATTTCTATATACATAGAAGTATTCATGTTAGTGTTAACAAATTTTATATTGCTATGCCACCTGCACCCATTTGCTTCCTTGATAAATGCAATTCTCTCTTCCACAAGTCGTGAAAATAATATGAAAGACTTTCCGGTTTATTCAAATTGAAACGTTTTTCATCCAAAAAATAACTTTTCTCCACTGGAGATGTTTTTCAGCACAATTTTCCCGGGCTGTTTTATGCCGATTTGCAAAAGGCGGTTTTCTTCTACAATTTTCGTCTTTTTAAATGCTCCGCTTGTTTAATTATACTTGCACGGCTGTGTTTCCGAATGGCCCCACCAAAATTGAGAACTCAGGTTCGGTATATAACCTAAATTGACTATAAGAAACCGATTAAACTTGGTTTCAGAGCTGGATGTCTAACCTTTTTCGAGATATGGTGGTAAGATTAGGTTAGATTCTATGTATGCGCAGTATCGAATAGTGCATACGTAGTCCCAAGAAACCAATTTTAACCGGTTTCTAGTAATCAATTTAGGTTTGTATACCGAATCTGAGTTCTCTATTTTGGTGGGGCCATTCGGAAACTTATCCTGTTGCACATTACGAATATTGGTGTGAGCAGCAGCTTTCGCTAGAATTTGGCGTGCTGTCAGGCTAGAATTCGACGCTGCCCTCAGAATGGCTCGTCGTTGTCGCTCGGTTATTGTTTTTGGAAGTACACCAAGATGCTTTCTTCCATAATTTTTCCTATTTTTTAAATAATTTAGCACAGCACGTTGACTTTGTCTAGTCACTCTTGAAATTTCTGCAATAGAAGTATTCTTTTCTTTTAAACTTACAGCCTTCGGTATTTTGTAGAGCTGTAGAATATGTGTATGACTACATGTACTTAACAATAACACTACGTATAAAGGAAGACAAAACTCAAGGCATATATAGAATTTTCCATGAATTTCGTACGTGTCTTATAATTTTGTCACGAAGTGTAGGTGTATATATACATGTAAAGTTTAACATGATTTCATGGAATTAGTAATTGGAGTATCAGAAAATGGCACTTGTGGCATTAGATTATTACATTTCAAATCAAGCATATAAGTATATGTGTCATCAAATCATATCAGATTTTCCATGTTTCGAAATCCGTCATTTGATATGTAATAAGCTAATACATAGACGTAGAGCGAGACGCCAGGAACCCCTGTAACCACACGCAGCTCTTAACACCCACGCGATAGAGTGTGCTGCGTGCTGAGCGACTGATTTTAATTCCGCTCTACTGATTTTAATTGAAATATCCCGGACGTAGGTAACTCGAATGAAATAAATGCCGAAATAATGCCGTTGAACGTTTGTTCGAGAATGTTGGAAACTCCGATTATTAAACGTCCAGAGATCCGAGGAGTACGAAACGGGGAGATATTTTTTAAACGAGTCGGGAAATGACTTTCCTCCAATCCTTCTTTATATTCGTGATGACAATAAAATGACCGTAGTAGACGTTTAACGCACAAGAATTTCAGAGACCGACCACTCGTTAACTTGTCGAGAGATTTCGGGAAAATTACGACGAGATGATTTTCATGGTAGATGGGTCACGTAACTGGGATGAGTTACACCGATGTTTCTCTTGGCTTACGATGGAGGAGAACATGATTAAGGGGATAGTTGAATAGTAACAAGGAATTTTTTTTTAACGCGTTCACCGCTACGGTGGTCATTGGTGATTACTGTCAAAAGTTTAATATTATATTATCAAATAAATAATTTAAAAAAAATAGTTGTTCTATCATATCTTATTCCTCGCAAAATACAAAATGAATTAAATATTGATAAAATAGGTAAGTAGATAAATAGAATTCGAGTACTAAGCTCATATTTCAATACCAAAGTTCATATTTCGATTTGGGTAAAATAATATTTATTTGTCTAATTTGATGTAAGCCGTATGGAATACGCTTTTCGATATCTAAAGTCTTTATCACTGCCTATTACTAATGTTGATTCTGTTTTTATTTTACATCGTTCGAATAAATCGATACTCTTATATGGGTTCGATTCGCAAGTAGGATTACATCGATAAATTCTCGCAGATTCATTTATCACAGCAACTTTTATTTCTTATCTGTAAAATAAACTTCAGTATGACATGATTATAGACTGGTTATATTTCAAGAATCTCTCAAAAACAATTAATACGAATAATTTCAAATAGGTATACCATCTGCTATGATGCTCAATATGTTCGATGCAATATAATTTGATATCTTACGATTCGTTCGTTATTTTATCTGCGATCTAACAACATGAGTTAATCTTTGCTGGAGGAAACGCACGAACTTCCGGTTGGAGCTCGAACCCTTTGACGTACGGTCTTGCAATTAATTGACGGGTTGATGAATGAAAAGGTGATTCGATGAAATGAACGTAGGAGATACGAAATTGAGTTATATAAAATTCAATAATTTCATGGAGTTGGCCACTTATTTGCAATTTTTATCGTTTTCATTTTAATTTTTCTATATCATACTTGATTATCAATTTTCACGGTTGAGAATGTTCATTAATATTTAAAAATTGGAATTTAAATGAAAAAGATTTGCAGAGGAAAATTTTATTATTATTCTACCTGTTTTCTGAAAATGGAAGCTGTAAGGATTTCTACTAAAATAGTATCTTATTCTTTTAAAAAATGTTATAGATTAGCTACGCTCGAGAATAGATCATTTATACATAGATACTTCAAATGCAACAGATTAACATTCGTATAGTATATTATTATGATTTTTTTACTTAAATTTGTTTTAATTTTTATAAATATTTTTATTTTAATTTCTTCGATCTTTAAATAAATGTAAAATATTTTTAAAAAATTTTAATTAAAAATATTTAAATATAATAGAACGGTATAAATTGCATGTACTTATCTACGAATTTCAAACGCAAAGTGTTAATACATAGTACTCAAATAGCACTCTATTGCTTATAATAATTAGTAAAATATTATAAACTACCGATGTTCTAAGAATTGACTTGAAATGCAAAAGATTAACGTTCGTACGGTACACTATTATTCAATAAAACATTGTAAATTTGATAGTTCTAACTGTGAAAATGGAAATAATATTATACTGCTTAGTATATCTATAGATTATCTATGCTTAAAAATTGTAGGTGATTCAATCGTAAAAAGATTGCACTGGAATAACACACTGTTCTTCAATAGAACGCTATAAATTGTCTATATTCCGACTTCGTTAAGAGTTATATTTCGAATCCAAAAGGTTAACACTTCACATGGTACACTATTATTTAGTGGAATGCTATAAACTACTTATATCCAGGAATCACTGAAATAGCACTTTACTGCTTAGTCGAACACTATAAACTCTATATGTATATCCAAGAACTATATTTCAAACGCTGGAGGGTAGTATTGGAACAGATAAAACGCTATAAATTGTTCGTATCTAGAAATTATATTTCAATTGAGAGAAGTTAACACTGGCACGTTACATTAGTATCAACTGCAATGCTATAAACTGCGTTACTTATTAAGGAATTAGCCCTGAAATAGCACTCTGCTCTTTGTTAGAACATTATGAATTACCTATAGCCCTAACAATCTATGATTAACATTCATAATGATGGGTACTATTATTTAATAGAACGCTGTAAATTGTCTATATTTAGAAATGATATTTTACAAATAAGTTTTTTACATGTATTATAGGAATCGCATTTTGAACGCCAATATCACCATTCAGCTTTATGTTCCTTTGAAGGATTAGCGCTGGAAACGTGACATTAGCTACACAACTCACACGGGTGCTGTTGATCACGAAACGAATTATTATATCCTGATCATCAAGTGTGCAGGATAATCTTGTTACTCGTGTGTCAACCATTCGCTTTTGCAAAAATAATTATCGGGTTATAGTATGATAGGGTGAACGATTCGGAGATTCGCTTTCTTGTCGGATTAAACGAAACGAAATGAAACGAAACGAAACGTGTTCACGAGCATCAGGCGTCGATGGGTTCCGGCTGAAAAGATGATAAATGAAGCGGCGTCTAACGTAGCAGCCCGCATTTCAAGTCTTTGTCGCAAAGAAAACTATTAACCTCCGGTCAATGCTGTCGTTAATCGATATTAGGCGAATCAAGAAGGGGCCCAAGCGTGCCATGATTGTTCGTTCCCTGGAATTATTATTAATGATTTGTGTTTGGTGGTTACAGGCTACTCTTTTCGGTCTGCTCATGAAGAATGAGAGGTTCATTGATCTTTCACACCTTTTAATGGAATATTGGCGTAATAGGGTGAAAGCATTTGTTGGCTTCATTTTGTAGCGAGGATGAACATCAATTTTTAATAGAGAAGCTAAGAACAATATGGAGTATCATTTTATTTTTTAACCAGCAAGCTCAGGAATAAGAAGAATTTTAGAGAATTTTTTGGTGACATTTGTTGCATAAGTCAACATTTTATGGATCTTATAGAAGTCGTGAATTTCGTCCTTTTTCTGAAAGAAATCAAGAACTGTCAATTTTCAGTTCATTTGGCAATATGGTCGGTATTATTTTTTAGCAGACTTAATTGTGAAACTTGATTTATTCAATCACCAATTTTATTTATTCAAACAAATAAGTAGATTCATATATTAATAGCATTCGTTTCTATTAGAAGAAGACAAATACATTCACTAATTTTTGAATTTATTCCAACAACATAATAAAGGATTAGTTTTTCTGTTTTCGAAATTTCTCGTTAAGGGGTTAGTATACTTTGTCGGTACGGAAAACGAGACGATTTTTAAGTGGCGATTAACGAAAAAGTAAACCATCATCGATTATCTTGAAACTTTGTACTATAATTAGGTGTAATATTGGGTGAAAAATACTGTGGACAATGTTTAAAAAATGTTTATTTTTAAGGTGGCAAATTGCCAAGTTTCCAAACTTGTTTTTTATTTGATGCCCATCTGGTGTGCAAGATTGCAAGAAAATGGCTGTTAACGGCAACAAAAACCGAAATATTTTATTAACTATGATAAAATTGCTAGGGATTGACGATGAGACATTTCAATTTTTGTAAAAATGAACAATATGGCAGATGTTTGAAGTTTGAAGATCAAATTTCGACGAAAAATGAGTTGTAGTTGCTTATATTTTGCTTTATATTCAATCCCTAGTAAATGTAATAGCAAAGGTAACTGTAAAGTTTCAAAGCAATTGATTCATTAGAACTAGAGCAATCCTGCACACCGTTTTGAAAAATATAGTTTCGAGAAAAACGCGTTCCAAGTAGACTCCAGCGCGTAGAACGCAGGTAAGTACACGCCACCGCTTTGGGCTCTGAATTTCCAACAAAAAAAAATTGTTTCGAAACTGGGCCTTTTGCATAATGTTCTTAAGGCTTCAAACTATTATTTAAGGCAAAAAAAAGTCGATTTTTTCGAAATTACAACGTATCCTAACCCCTTAAGTATCAATACCTAGTCAGTCGTTGCACGTTCCACTAACACAGATGCATTTCTAACCAAAGAATCATAATTCTAATTTTACTTGAAGCGTAAATTTACGTTATGCGTATAAGTCGGTTGTGTTACCCGATTTGAATAACTTATTTAACTTATGTCTTATTCCCAGCAGTGTGCGGTTACGTTTCGTAAGAAATTCATGGAACGTAACAAGTTGGACACATACGAACCATTTGGAATCCTTAATAGGTATTCTTATTAAAGTCACGCACTAGTGATTAGTTAATAATTATGGCGTATTTAGTTATTAGTGATACATTCTCGGCGACAATCGTTAAGTAATCGTAGCGCATGAGATGTGCAATTAATAAACGAGACGCCTCGGTTAATGAATATCAAATGCATTTCACGTGCAATAATCGCGTTCCTTCTCGCTGACCAGCGTGCTATGTAATTAAAATTTATCTTACGCGGAAATTTCACGGTACGATAAAACTCACACCTCAAATGACCCGTAAAATTGGATTAATTTATCTTCAACTAGTAGAACGAGTAGGAGATCGAGATATTTCTGAAAAAATGGCGCATAATTGGAAAAACTGAGATTTATATTTTAATGGACGTGTTATCTAACGGTTATTTCCCTGCAATTATGTACTAAAGTATTTATTTCAAGGATGCAATGGAAAATAGTTTCAATACGAGATTAAAAAGTTATATTAAGAAGGAATTGAGATCTTGAAAGTTTATCTTATTGGAAGATTTTATTTATATTGTGCTAAATAAACTAAAATAACTCAACTGGTAATTACTGCATCACAGTTTTTCTTTTATTAATGTTGCAATATACATATGCAGTTTTATAAATGAACGTTAAAAAGATTACTATTCATTAATTAATCCTCATTTGTGTTAATCGCTTTAAAATTCTCCTCTATTTGATAATATAAAGGTATTACTAACGAGTTCCCGATTGTCTCTTGTCGTGAACGGACGCGTTTCTAAGTGTGTTGAAAGTGTACTGTATGCATATACCACGACCTTTCAGAGATTCTATTCGATCTCGCAGTACGCAGTGAATCAAAAGTTAATCGACGAATACATATAACAAATTTCTGTAAGGTTGCACTACGGTGCTCCGTTAAACAACGGGATGGCTTCTGAGTACAGAAACCACCCTTCACCCGTTACCCACGACAGTCCAAGTTCCGCAGTTCCACGTGCCACAAGTTACGCCGCAGCCATCCAAAATGGCCAGTTCCCCAAAAAAGATCAGGCCATCGTTATCGAATCTAAAGAAGGGATACTACTGAAAGACTATATAACCAAAGTTGGAGAAATAATCGGCCCAACCAATATACGCTTTGCGTCGAAGATGTCAAACGCAAGAATTTGTCTCTTTCTCGCCAGTAAAGAGGTCGCCGCCGAGTTTACAAGCAAACACACACAGTTAAACATCAACTGTAGAAGTCAGACCACTTATTACCAAACACCTACGAGTGATTCTCTCTAATGTTTAACCAACAATTCCCCACACATACATACAAGACACTCTCGACAAATTAACCATAAGAAGAGGATCATCTGTCTCTTTTCTCAGAGCAGGTCTGTCCGATGAAGGCTATGCACACATATTAAGCTTCCGACGCCAGGTTTATATCCATCCCGACGACCTATCTAAGCTACCGAATATTCTTCAAATCGTTCACGACGAAACTAAATATTACATTTACCCATCTACCGACTCCCTAAAATGCTTTGTATGCAAAAAAGAAGGCCACCTAGCAATAAATTGTACAGATCAAGTAACAGTAGCAAACGAAAAGACCCTTCGACCGGATGCTAGAGACTCAGAAAATAACACTAAAAGAATAACAAATAACAACAATAATGAAATTGAAATTACAACGCCCCCCCAAACACAACCCTCTAACACAACCATGGAACCTCCAATTAGTCCAATCCTTGAGACACTAACAACGGGAATCAAAAGAACTAGATCAGACATTACCACTACCAACTCAATTGTCACTATGCCCGAAAATCTTCCGACCTATCCCAGATCCCAGAATGACCAAAAACCCAAAAAGAAAAGGGCAAAGAAGAAAAGCGATTCCAATAAAAATGAAAAATCATTAGATAAAATGCTTGAAGGACCAAATAGCCTTCTAAATTACATCCAGTTCAAAAACCTCTTAGAGAAAACTAAAGGCTCTTCGAGCCCGAGAGAAATAATGGAAGAGTTCTCAGACAATATCGAAGATCTTATAAGTTTCATTAAAAACGACCTCTACCCCCTTGCAACCGACCCTATTCTAAAAAATCGCTTTACTAGACTAGCTAACAAAATAAATAACCAAAACCCAAACAGCACCAAAGCTCTTTTGAAAGTGATTCGTCAAACCAAGAATAACCAAACAACCAAAAGGGGACAAAAAGAGTAAGTAATTTGACGAAGATACATTATACCAATCATGCCAGATAAAATTCTTCAATGGAACATAAATGGGCTGTATACCCACCTTGCTTATTTTCAAAAGTTAACTGCAGATGAAAAACCTGACATAATTTGTATCCAAGAAACGAATTTTAAAGACCTTTCGTTCCAACACATAAAGAACTTCAAATTACACTACAAAAATAGAACAACCTGTCTATCAGCAAGTGGAGGAGTGGCTACCTATATAAATGAAAACATCTACTGTGAGAAAATCAAACTGAGGTCAGTTTGGAAGCTGTGGCAAGTTCTGTCATGCTAGCTTAAAAAAAATCACCATATGTAACCTCTACCTACCCAACAGCTACAATATACAACTTAATGAATTATCACAGCTGATAGATGAACTCCCCAAACCATTCATAATTCTTTGTGACTTAAACTGCCATAGCACAGTATGGGGCTTAGACTCAACCGATGCCCGCGGAAAAATAATTGAAAATATCCTTGAAAGACACGACTTAATACTCCTAAACACTCAGCAACCAACGCACTTCAACGTCAGAAATAGTTCCTTCAGTGCAATAGACCTAACAATTTGCGATCCCAGTATAGCCGATCTCCTTGAGTGGTCAGTTATAGAAGAACTATACGACAGCGACCACTTTCCGATTTCAATAACAGTAGGGAAAAATGAAATTTGCACGAAAATCTCCCAGCCACGATGGAAGTTTCATAAAGCTAACTAGATAGAACTCTCGAGAAACATTATATAGAAGAAACCTTGAAAAAACTTAAAAATCCCAGCGAAACCGACCCAAGTGAAATAGATGAAACATTTTCAAATTTCGAAAAACTAATTTTAGAGGCAGCTGCTAAATCAATTCCCAAAACATCAAACTTTGCAAAAAGAAATGTATCATGGTGGAACGAGGTATGTGAGAAAGCCATAAAAGAAAGAAAACATGCATTCAATGTATACAAAAAACATAAAACTGACGCTAACAAAATAACTTTTAAAAGAAATAGAGCAATAGCAACTAAGATAATTAAACAAAGCAAAAAAGAATCGTGGAAGCGTTTTATGTAATCGCTAACAAGTCAAGAAAAGCCAGAAACTTTGTGGAAAAAATTGACAACTATAAATGGTCTATCAAATTACTCGAAAATCACAGCTCTGACCACCCCTGAAAACCAAATCTCTACCGACTCTATTGAAATGGCAAATTTCCTAGCAAGTACCTTTGCAGGAAATTCTAGTGACGAGAACTTTGACCACCAATTCCTAGAGTTTAAACGCGTTGCTGAAAACCAGCCTATTGCCAACGAAAATGTTGCATCACCAGAGGAAGTAAATCACCTCAACTTAAAAATTCAATTAAACGAGCTCCAATCTACTCTTACGTCCTGCATAAATTCAAGTCCAGGGCCAGACGGGATACCAAATATATTCATTAAAGAACTCCCACTCATAGCACTAAAATACTTACTAGAATTATACAACTACATATGGCAAAAAAACGTTTTTCCTAACAAATGGCACGAAGCCACAGTTATTCCAATACCAAAACCAGGGAAAAATAAACTCCGCACGGAAGGTTACAGACCCATCTGATTGACAAATTGTCTCTGCAAATTGCTCGAAAAAATAGTAAATAAAAGACTGATTTGGTACCTAGAAAAAAATAAAATAATTACAGAACACCAAAGTGGTTTTAGACGGCACCGATCGACAACGGACGGCTTAATCTACTTGGAATCCAACATATGTGAAGCATTCATTAATAACGAACATTCGGCAGCAGTCTCCATGGATATGGAAAAAGCGTACGACATGGTATGGAGACACCATTTGAGTATGGTAATATACTCAAATTTATAATCAACTTTCTAGAAAAAAGATATATTCACGTACGCGTTAACGGCCACCTTTCTGAAAGAGTTGAAATTTTTAATGGGGTCCCGCAGGGCTCAGTTATAAGCGTAACCCTATTCCTAATTACCATCAACGACATAGTCCATACAATAGAAGCTCCAGTTAAACGTATCTTATTTGCTGACGACCTTACAATTTTTACATCAGGAAAAAATATCAAAACTACAGAAGAAATCCTACAACAAACCCTAAACAAACTACAAAAGTTCTCAGAAGTAACTGGCTTTAAATTTTCACTGTAACTATTTTCTCAAGACAGAATGGCCCACCCGTAATAAATCTCCTTCTCGGCGGACACAACCTTCAAACTCTCGAACAAACAAAGATTCTAGAATTAATTTCCGACAAAAAAGTCACCTGGATACCTCACCTAAAATCAGTAAGAGACAAATGCAACCGACGCGACGCTTAAATATCCTAAAGACTCTGTCATCGAAGAACTGGGGAGCAGAATTCCAAATTATAAAAAACACATACATATCGTTTATCCGTTCCAAAATTGATTATGGTTCCTTAATCTATGACTCGGCAAAACAAAAAGCACTAAATAGTATGCTCTCCCCAATCAACAACACAGCGGCAAGACTAGCTAGTGAAGCTTTTAGGACGAGCCCAACCGAAAGTATACTGTGCGAAGCGCAGCTCCCAATTCTGGAACATAGAAGAAAGAAACCAAGCCTCGACTATGCGTTAAAAATCGCATCATCTCCAAACTGCCCAGCTTATCGAAAAATTTGTTCCAATAACTATGTAAACCAATTTAGAAACAAATTAAGACTCCCGAAACCATTCAACATCCGCATATAAAAATATTTCAGAGAAATAAACTTCCAACTACCTCCCATTTTGCCAACAAAACAATATCTAGTCCCGCCATGGACATTAAAAACTCCGCAAATACTAGCAGAAACAGCCATTAATCACGGAAAATCTATTTCTAGAAAACCTCAACTTTCCAGAGTATATCAATATTTTCACAGACGGTTCTAAATCTAAAAACAATGCTGGATGCGCAATTATCGTAGACAAGCAAGAAGAAATACTTATCAAACTCTCAAAACATTACTCAGTATTCTCGAGTGAAGCTTGTGCCATCCTGCAAGCAATATACTACATTAAAAAATCCAACCAATCAAATTTTATTATTAACACTGACTCAGTGAGTACCCTTTTATCACTGATAAATATAAAATCAGAAAACCCCATCATAAAAGAAACAGTAGAAGAAATATCTAAACTGAACACCAAAAATATACTGTTTCGATGGGTTCCTTCCCACGTTGGCATACCAGGAAACGAACAAGCTGATGACGCTGCTAAAAGAGCATCTCTATTGGAAGAACATTCTCAAATACCAGTCTATTATAAGGACCTGAAGAACTCAGTAAAAGCGTTATTAGAATCGTTACGCAATGAACAGTGGATAAATTCGAGACACACCCACCTTAAAACGTTAAGAAAGGACATCTTCGAACACAATCCAGCCCTATTGCTACCCAGAGCAGACCAAGTCCGGATAACCAGATTGAGAATCGGTCACACAAATTTAACTCACATCCACCTGATCACAAAGGAAGAACCGAAGAAATGCCCGGACTGCGACGAAAACTACAGTGTTAAACACATTCTATTGCGATGCCCCAAATACACCGAAAAAGACTCAAACATAATTTCCTCAATGAAGTTCGCACCCTGCTTACAGCCACAACCACTGTAAAAATGTAGTGAATTTTCTAAAAGACATTTAACTGTACAACTCACTATAGCTACCTAATAGTTTGACTACCCACAAATGTAATAGTGGTCGCTAATAACCACGAGTTAATTTAAATAATTTAAACAATTAAATTAAACAATTAAAAGTATTACTAAATGGCACTTGTGCTATAATAACTTGAAGTTTAAATTCTGAAATTTTGATCACAGGAAAGAGGAAAATCCTTTTAAAATTGATAGAAAAAGCAAGTAAAGGCATCTGCAATAGCCTGATAATTCTATCGCATGCATGCTTATTCGCATGAACTGTGCCAGAAACGAAAGTTGGCTTCACATCGAGACAATCATTAACTGATATATGTAGGTAATATCGAAATGGTTGACACACATAGTTCTATGAAAGCGTCGTTTCTGATCTCTCACGAGGGTCGTCTAACTGAACCTTTGTGTACCTAACTTTCTATCTGCTGTCGTACAAAGTGCTCTTATAATTTTCTGTATAAAGCTTGCATTCATGATAAATTGACGAAGCCCGTGTTCGATAAATTGCACTCGATTTACCAACGATAGTCAATTATGGACGGCATTAAGAGTATCAGGTTTGATGTATCGGCTAGGATATCGTAAATTGCACACTGCATATCTCTTCGTTAAATCGATTTTACTTGATCATTTTTCAACGCGTATCCGCGTCAACTCTTCCTTAGATCAATCTAAACTATATGCCTTCCTGGATCATAATCAAACGTTGATTTTCTCTAAATGTTCGGAAATGATACTTTGATGGTATTTGAAAGTACTTCTGGTGAATAGAATAAGATAACTGTGATCTGACATCAAAACTATAAATAATTTCAGTGCCTTTTCGTCTCTTATCTATCTGATGTAATATTTACGTAACTACTTAGAGATGTTACAAAGTACATGTAATTGGGTAAAAGGTGGTACGAGACCACCTGTAGATATGACGTAAAATGATATTCTTCAATGTGTTTGGTAATTTGGTAACTTCTTAGAACTTCAATGTGGATAATATATTATATACAGGGTATCTCATTTTAATCTTTACACTCGAATAGTAAATGCTTGCAGACAAATTGCCAGACAAACTTTAGAACAAGTGGAACTGTCATTTAGGGATAGAATCAAGGTCATCCTTTTGAATTTAGAAGATAAGAAACATTTTCTGTACGCGGAGTGTAAGAAAACTTCAAGTCATTGAAATGACCTTGAATGACATTTCAAGGTCAACATATTGTAGATCAATGGATTCATCTTGAGCTAAGCTATGTGTCTAACGTAAAAAAACACACATTTCCATTTAAAGAAATAAAGGTCACCTTCAAATTTCGGAGGCGCCTCCATCTAGAAACAAATAGTGTCCACCATTGTATGCCCCACTTCGAACAGAGTATGTTTCGTTTAAATACTTTTTTCGAAAAATGGACATTTTTCGAAAAGATCGCGTGTAAAGATTAAAATGAGACACCTTGTATATAAAAAAGAATTATGGATCTTATTTTAACGTTCTTTTCAGGCTTTGTTATAATAATACAGACACATGATGAGGTTGATAATATTAAAAACAGGGAAAAATATGGAATTACTATTTTATAATTTACTATGACTTGTATACTCTTAATTAGCACTTACTATAAATCCTATGTTAATAAATATCATACCTCATTTTCTTATTGTGAAGCATTTAATTAATTGCCATATTAATAAATATATTTACTATATTTGAATTATTAATTTTAGTTTGACAAATCATAACACCTTAATCTCAGAAAGATAAAGCTTTATACATAACTAATTATTTCTAATGGCTTTGTTTTTTTAATCTTGAAAATATAAGCAAAAATAAATAAATTTTTGAAAATTTTCTAATTAAGAGAGGTATTTTCAATGTTTACAGTGTTTCCTGAATGGTGAACTATTCCATTTTAAATTCATTTTTTTCTCTTCTCTTCCCATCAGTGTCCCTAATTTTTTATTCTTATTCAATTTCCTCGATTCACATCGATAGATGACGATAGAAATGCTATGATATCAAGTTTAAAGGACAGTTGACAAGGAGTATGGGGTACATTGTAGAATCGTCATCAATTTCGTAATCGACAGGGCGTCACGTTAAATGGATCTTCATTAATGACATAACACAGGAGGGTCTGGGATCTGGACGCGTCCCCATGGACGCATGCATACATTGGTATCGCGTTACATTAGCTGGTATATCGGTATTATAATGCTCGGCCGGTTCGTAGCCCCTTAATGGACTTGATTGATTTTCGTCGTGTGCCCGAATCACTGGACAGATGCATTAGTTTCAAACGGTCAGCGTGAACCATGTGTTGTCCCGTCCTCTCGGTCGTTCTGCTCTTCTTTTATCCCATGGTTTCGTGTTATGTCGGCCTCACAACGCGGTGGCAACTTGACGTTGCTTATCCGCGCCATGGACACGGCCTCTCGTTCTTGTGTAGGAGTCGCCTGTCAAAGCTTGGCGATCAGAACCAACGGGGAAGGGTGAATCACGATCGAATCGTTAGTTTTATTGCATTGTACGAACATATATTAAGGCTTCGTAGCTCGTTCTTCTTCTTCTTCTTCTTCTTCTTCTTCTTCTTCTTCTCCTTCGAGTGGCACGCGGGGGATAGTTGCGAATCAGACCGAGAGATAGAATTGCTTGAGTGGAAGAGGTGGATGTTACTTGCTAAAGTAGCTGTTATTTATTAATACAGAAACCAGGACGTTGTTTATTTAAAATAAAATTTGGTTTGTATTTTTCCATCTTTTTTAGAAAAACAACACAATTTATTTTTCAACATTTGATGATTTTTAAACACAGTTATTTAACATTGGAATGCAGAATGTATTTAATTTTTAGTTTTATTCTTTCACGAAGCTTTTTCAGAAGCTTCACTTCTAATTTTTTCAACATTTTAAATATATCATTAACTAGGAGTTTAAGCTTCAGAAAACCTGTGTAGTATATTCGAATCAGTATCATAAAATAGATTAATGCAGTTACGAATGCACAGATTTCAAATTAAATGAACTAAATTTTCATAAATGCTCGGGTATAGTGTCATTAAGGTTCGTTTGCAAAAATGAAATCGTTTCATTCATCCGATTTCTGTAATAACAACGCAACCTACTGTACATTCGAACATCCATATACGTATTAAAACACTATTCGAATCACGGTTAGACACAAACTAGCCAATGGTGCTCGTTTCACCTAATTCGGGGTACTTTAACGATCACAAATATTTGCGCTGAAGATTATATAACTCAGGATTACAATCACGTAATCCGAAAGCGGGTTTCCGTTTGGAACGCGTTTCCCAGATGGGGGGGTTCGGGGCCATTTTGTACGATTTGCACGAACCACCGTCATTACTCGACGACGTGACTCCTCAATTACCTTCACTTTGCACCTTTATTCAAGTTCGCACACGATTTCGTAATTATCAGAGCGTGGAATCGAAACGCATCGGTAGGAAAAATGAAAAGGGCGGTGAAGGTTCGAATTCCTGGTTCTTTCCTGTGCGATAACAACGAATTTGTCTTCGGATCCTGACAGGGTGGTATTAAAATCCGAGCACACGGAAATAGTAAAGTTAAAAAGGAACTTACAGTCGTCGATTTGTAAACTAGCCAACGTATATAACGACGTTCGGCTTTGCTAAGAAAACGTAGCTATGCCATTACGACCAGTTGCACGCATATATACTTGCCTAATGAAAGGGATTACCGATCTACTCTGACTTTAAGCCGCGAACGCATGCCAACTCCCCCTCCCCTCCACGCTCACAGCCACCCTCCCCCTTCCTTTTATTACGATTCTTTGATGGGTCATTAGCGCTTCGAATTGCACTGGCTATTATTTTGATGCGTTGGCGGAGAGAGAAAGAGAATGGGTTCCAATGTAAATTACAGTTTATAGTTCCTTGGCTCCAATGATTCTCTTCAAGGTTAGGATACGAAATTACCTCATAGGAATGGAAAGAAACGTAATTTTGGTGCTTTTTCTGACTCTATGGGATAGTTCTAACAATAAGTTAGATTGCGTGGATTATGATATCGTGTTTCGTTGAAAAGTAACTTTACTGTAGGTATGTGGGATATGCTTCCATTTAGGCTGCTTCATAATTACTATGTGAATTCTTAGAGGGATCTATTGCCCATCTTATGGGAAATAGTTTCATCAAGTATTCATGTCTAATAGCGACAGTCAAATTTCATGAAAAATGGATTAAGTTTACGAAAATTAAAATTATTATAGTCAAAGTGTTGACACATGTGTGCTTTTCGTTCGTCTCAAGGCAAAGTTCATGTACATATTTTTATAATATAATTAAGAAATTTTTGTTTCTTTATTTAGGTTTTATAGAGTTTAAAAATTTATTTAATACCTATATCAAATTCAATTTTTAGTCAGCAATAAATACTCTATCCGTTCCGGTTTTAAAATTATTTTTGAAGAAATCAGTTTATCTAACTCAGAGATTAGTATATTTCTAAAATATCTCAAGTTTCTTACAAATGAGTACGAATATCGAAAGAAAGAAATTAGAAATTATTTAAAAGTAGAGTACTTTTTCAATAAGAATAAGACCTGATTGTTGTTTTTAATTAAATTATTTGCATCTGTCTCGTTGCCAGTTTCAACTAAGAATTAACCGTGTTTCATTTGCAAATAATTGAAGAACACTGTGCGTAACGCGCTACAAATAACTCAGACAGGAGCTCAAACACGATACGTGTTACTTGTTATGTCATTCGTGGTTGAATGACTGTTACCCGGTACATAGTGTGTATAGGGTAATACATATTCATTAATTGTTCTTATAAACAGAAGCCAGTTTTACCGAAAGAAAACAATCCACAGGTCTAGATGTAATACGAACTCTGAAGTGTATGTCTGCGTTCATTTACGATTTAACACTTTACTGCTTACAGGCAGTATTAAATCATAGTACTCTTTCACTCGAACGAACTATGCTAAAATATGATAGGATGTGAAAGTACTTATAAATGTTAGGATATTTCAATATTTTTATCTTAAAGGGTACAATTTTTTCTTATCAATAAATATCGCTACATTATTTAAACTTTGTTAGATAATTAAGTATAGTAATTTGTTTAAATGACAAATATATAATGTACAGAATTTCATACCTTAGAGTTAAGAATTCAAAAATTTTACAATGCTTACTAAAAGTATAAACTTAAGAAACAAATGTACAGTGAATAATACACTGATAGACGTATTAAAATATATATTCATCAAATTTTAATAATTGCTTAATAAATCCACAAGTTTATGCTACATACTTAAGTTAATATATTCGCAATGAAATCAGACTTCCCCACGTGAGATGGTGTTGTGCGAGGTTCCCACCCTTCGTCGTAAGCAAAAAAAATGCAATGTAGCGAAGGGAATCTTGTATATGTATTACATATATAGTGCATAGGTCTGTATCTTCTCACCATTTGCGTATTAAACGTTTACGCGGCAAAATTTAAATTAATATTTATTTTATTATTCGTACTTTTCAGTTATATTCTAAATTTTATAATATTTAATTATTATATTATTAAATATTTAATAATTGTTGTTGCCTCTTAATTTTTAAATATTATATTATTATTTTTTTTCTTAATTAATTTTAATATTAATATCGTTAAAATTAGGGTTTTGAGAATACATACCTGCTTTCCCTATATCCATATTTTTTCTAGGAAAGGCTTATTTGATCGCACGTGTAAGTACCTTTTTATTGTTAACGCAGGAAATTACTGTAACTTTATGATCTACGTAAAATTCAAAATTGTACTTAACATTGCAATGTTGTAACAATAAGACAATTATGTTATGCTAGCATCGTTTATAAATTGGGATAAATTCCAATGTCCAGCTACTCTGTGTACAGATATATCCGTTTCGCGATAACGATCAAACGCAATGATCGAATATATCCGTTTCAAATGCAAATGGTTTAACCCCTTCGCTATGATCGTCTCTGCTAGACACTATTCTCCTATGTTTATGTATTAGGTAAATTATTTAACTCAGCATCTGAACGTAAATAAAATAACTTTGTTTGTAAGGAGAAATTTTTTAGCGTAGAGATTGTTATTAAGAATGTATATCTACTATTTGAAAGTGTAAAAGCTTTCGTTAGACGGCTATAATCGCGATAGTATCCACTATGATGCGATTATAATCATCCATAATAACGAAAGAATGAATAGAATAGATTTGTTTAATAGATTTGTTCGTTATCTTTAAAATATTTTTAGTGTAGATATTTTTGTTATTAATTATTATACGAAAATTTCGATTGCACGCTTGCTATTTTGAAATGTAAACACTTTGCGTTGGACAATTATAAGTATTATAGTTGACTGTAGTATTATAGTGATCGTTTCACGGTGAGTGATTATAGTCGTCCATAATAGCGAAAGGGTTAACAGAATCATGTTTTTCAGAATGTGTCGAAAGCTATCGCGATCTAAACGCAAGAACAATTAGAGAATAGCGGTAATTTCTAGTTTAAAGGTTTCCACTGGCAAAGCAAATAATGTCAGTGAATTCCTTTCAGTTTACAAATGGAAATAACGTCTTCTTATTAATAGTGTACTAATTACGAGGGAAGAGTAGACGCGAAGATTCGCGTTACTCTTAATTGGCCAAGGTTTAATTAATGATCCTCCGCCTCTTTCTAGACGGATCCATGCATTACTAACGTATCTTGGTCTCCACGATTGCCAACATTGTTGCAGCTAACAAAATAACATCTGCTTTATTTCTCGTAAAAACTTGACGTAAAATGAATACCTTTGTCTGCAGAGATAACGTCCTGTTCTTTTGTGTTCTTCATTAAAAATTTCTTGTTCGTATCTTCTAGATCCTTTCGTGTAACTCCTGTCTCTCTTTCAACGTTCGCCGATCCTTTCTAACACGAGAACGTGAAGATATGTACCTAATGAAAGAACAACGAGCAACATTTTTATTGCTTGTTGCTTGTTTCGCTGGAAATTTTAACGTGTTCCATGTTGTTTTACAGAATGTTGGTTATATGTTGGATGTTTCCATTGAAATGCGGTTAGACCAAAGAACATATAGCATCAAAAGACTGTATAAATAAAATGAAATTTTAATACTTTGTAGATTGGTATCACGTATTAGCGTAACTAGGATTTTTTTGGGATAGGCCAGAATTTTATTATTACGATAAGATTTTGAGAGGATTTAAAAATCTTAAAATTTAAACATTTACAAATTTTAGAATTTTGGGATTTTGAAATGTTGGAATTTTGGAATACTAGAAAATTTTACTCTTAGAATCTTAAAATGTTGGAATGGTATTTTTTAGGATGCCAGGCCCACTTTTGCCTCTATATAGTTACGCCAATGATGTAATTAAAATCATGGCAATTTGTAATTTATATATTTAACTTTCTACCTAATAATAATAGTAACAATAGTAATAATTTCAGAATAATAACTTTGTAGCACAGATAACATAAAAAAGCCACTAAACACGGTTATGGAATCATATAATTTGATTATACGGTATCTCACTCCTTTGTTTCTTTTTTACCCCTTTTTCACTAGATTTCAGTCACATTTGTTCTTCGAGAACGCCTTTTCTTCATACCACTATGGGTACAACCATAAACCTTCAAATTATACGGATAGACACGCAAGAACGCGCAATGTTTACAATTACGGTGAATTTAAATTCCTGACTTAATCCTTGGGGATTTAATTACGGTGATGGTACCCTTATCGTCGTAATCTGACTTAATTTTGCCGTTCGTGCAACTGGGCAACATTGAACGTTATATTCACGTGAAGGGAAAATGTTGTAACCAGTGGATCGATAACGTTGCAAGCAGCGAAAATTTTTTAGGAATGTTAATTCATTGCAATCGCGGTGAATACCTTTGCTATTAACGTCTACTCGGTTTGCTTATCCTGGGATCATCGAGTCTTCCCTAACATTTTAAAGTCGAGCATGGATCTCTTCACGGCAACGTGGCAAGACTGTTAAAAGTAATTTGTATGAAATTGGATAACGTTAATTAAAGTTTTACTTTTTTTTCCCTAATATACTTGCAGAAACATTTTTATATTAAATATTCAAGTTTCATTTTCGTAATTACACGTGATACTTAATTGCAAGGTATATAATCAATTGATTTAATTGTCGCTTTTTTTGTGTGACCTAAATCAAAAGGCTGAAAATGCTGCAATTTTTTGAAGGAGTTTATAAATCATTTTTAAACTATCAATTTATATGTTAAAAAGATGGCAGCATTGTAAATTTAAGGGCTAAAATTATAATTGGGACTTAATTATAATTATTACCTAATACTTAACAACGTACTAAAATATTTAGAGCTTTTAATTGGGAATGTATTTGTATACAGGGTGTCATAGGGGGGGGGGGGGGGGGGGGGGGGGGGGGGGTGATTCTGAACAACTTTTACATCATTCAGAGAGTCATTCAGAAAAGAAAAATTAAACAGATATTGCTTAAAAAAAGAGAGAGAAAGATACATAAGAACAAATAGTTATTAAATGGTACTTGTTTGAAGATTCATTAATATTATTTATAAAAGATAATTAATATTTACGAATTATTAATTACCATTTAGTAGTTAACTTTTAAATCTCGTTAAATAATAAAATATCTAGAATCGCTTCATTTCCTTTGACCTTCCTTTTTTTCACTAACTTTTGATTTCTAATGTTACACCTTGATGACTCACAGTACAAAAGACTACACAGAGGCGTTTTGTTTCTTCGTTCTTTTCAGCTTCAAGACTCACTCTTTCTACTAAACTTTTTCCTTTACTCCCATCTAATCCCACGTTCGTTCTCCTCTTGGGTGCTGGGTATATCTTCTCGCAATCCTTTCGTCTTTCTTTCTTTCGCGTTCTCCTTTTTCATGCGGTGGACGGTGCACGCACGCCCGTCGAAATTTATGATTAACATATCGCATTGTTGTTGCCTCCTTTATTCTTTCGATTTACAAAGAAGCTACAGATTTACGAGCCACCTCCCTCTCGCTACCCCTTTATTTTCGTTGGGTGCACGATACACGAGCTTATCGTACGGTTCGGTTCGGTTTTTTTTTGCCTACTCTTTTTTTCAATTCAGGCTCGATCAGAAATGCGTATGAAAATTTCAGCCTTACAGTATTTTTACTTATTCTTATGGTGTTAACTTGATTTAGTATGCATCTTATTTAAGCTTTTTTGAAAGAAAATGAAGCAGTTTCTTTTTAATGATATTTTTGATCGATAAGTTTCCGAATGGTCCCACCAAAATTGAGAACTCAGGTTCGGTATATAACCTAAATTGACTACCAGAAACCGATTAAATTGGTTTCAGAGCTGGATGTCTTACCGTTTTTGAGATATCGTGATAAGAAATTTTTGTATGTACAATGTTGAGACTACGTATGCGCTATTCGGTACTGAGCATGCGCTATTCAATACTGCGCATGCGCTATTCGATACTGAACATATGCTATTTGATACTGCGCATACACAGAATCAAACCTAACCTAACCTTACCACGATATCTCGAAAATGGTAAGGCATCCAGCTCTGAAACCAACTTTAATCGGTTTCTTGTAGTCAATTTAGGTTATATACCGAACCTGGGTTCTCAATTTTGGTAGGGCAATTCGGAAACACAGCCTTTTTGATAATTAATTTGTAATATTAGTTAAGATTTAAAGATGTAGTCTATGTTACGGGTGACATTTCTAAAGTAATATCGCAATTAAGTGATATGTGTTTAATGAATAATGTGGGCACATTGGTGATTTTTTTTAAAATAAATCACTCACACTCCAGTTCGACAAAAAAGCCTAAAATTTTGCTAATTTACGTTCACCACTTACATTAAGCCAACCAAAGACATTATGGAGCCTTTCATGTACAAAGTAGAACATAAATAATGAAAATACAAAGAAAAAGTAAAAATAAGCCTCCCACGATTACTTTCATAATTTTCCGTAATGTGTAACTTATAGGTATTTAATAAAATCATTCATTATCGAGCAGGGCCGTCATTTCTGGATGATCGACAAGGTTCTTACGGGAATTAGCTGTCTTGTATCTTTTTTGTTATCATATACATATCACGCCCTACTCGGTTCGATGCGGTTGGTTAGTGTTAGCCGCTGTTCTACGCTCGTCCAAGTTTGAAGAAATGATGTTGACAGATGTGGCGTGAATTTACCGCGATTCAGAAGCGGATCGAGTTTTCCGGCAACGATACGCGATACAAGATCCGCGTCCCGCCTTGATACTGTCGTCAAATTTTATTTTATTTCCTGAAAGTTCTCTGCCTTTGGTTAGAAAGTTCTGATCGGAAACGGGCGGTTTCTAATAACGTGCTCGTATAATCGGGAAAATTGATGGACCCGGTTGCTTGATCGTATTACTCCGAAGGAATGAATTATTAAGACGGTCTCAAAAGCGTAGGCACAAAATCCACTTTCTTCAATTTCATTGTTCTTTTCAACAAGTTAACAATTTACAATAACTTCCGAACAAATTGGATTATATTTAAGACTGCCTCATTAACATCTATGCACTTAGGGGAGAGTTGCCGAATTTGGACCGTCGCCTAGATTGGATCCATCACCTTATATTACCTCCTATAACAAATAATATCGCAGTATAGGCAGCATATCTAACATTGATGTATACTACGCTGATGCAACCATTCTGCCTATACTGCGATATTATTTGTTATAGGAGGTAATATAAGGTGATGGGTCCAATCTAGGCGACGGTCCAAATTCGGCAACTCTCCCCTATAAAAGCAATTAAATTCATAGGCAGATGAATTTACTTAACATATTGTTCTCTCTCTCTGCAACGTGTTTCTGCAACTCAGATGGTTTTGAATATATTATGTAGGAAAATTAATTTTGTCGAATCAAAATATTTATTGAATATAGACAAAGTCAAAGTTACGTGTACTTTGTTTCTATTTCGTGGTTGTTCGATGGTTTTATAAACGACACGAGCTGTTGGATTTATCAGCTTTGTAAGTGGTGTTGATTGGTCTATATAAAGTTAATAGCTTGATATTCTTCATATTTAATGGAAACGTGAGCAACATATACTTTATGCCTGTTGAACTCTACATACTTGAGAATTAAATGAAATTGCACTTAATGGAATTAACGTGTTTACCTGTTTTTGGATTATTTTGTTCATTCGAATAAAGTTTTGTAAAATATTCTACTTATCGTTAATAGTTTTGAAAATATAACATTTAGTTGTTGAAATATAGGGTAACACATGTATCTTGTAATTGGTTAATAATTTGTTAAAATTGATTAATTTTTGTAGACCATAAAATAGTTTTAATTGGCAAAAGAAAGAATTGAAGATTATTTTGATAAATCATTTGTTAAGGCCTTAAATCGCATCATATCAAATTAATGTAATAATATAATTTTAATTCTTAAATAATACTTTACATTTCACGTAATCGTTAACTTAACATAATACCAATAATCAGCGTAAATAAAATTAACAGTTTAATGTTAGTATTTTAAGTGCAGAATGCATGAAATTAGCATTAAAACTTGGAGTTATGTAAATTAACCAGTGATATAAAGATAGCATTCCAGAAACGTAAACAGAGGAAATAAAAATTACGTATCATTTACACAGTAACCGTCACATTATCCATTCGCTAATAACCTGGCTTTCAAACAATTCAATTAATTATAAATAACATTTAAGATAACCGATTTATCGGGAACTTGCGTTGTTCTTATTTAATAATTATATTCATCGATAAACGATTACATGAAACACAAACGAAATCGCTTTTCAGATGAGATTAGCAGCTCGTAAAGCGTTAAACCTCGATATTATGACACACTTTTTTCAATTTCAAATTTGCAAGTGAAATTTCTCGTACTTCCGTTGATGAATGTTTGCCAATTCAATTCTCGTCCACGTTGATTGTCGTCATTTGCAGCCACGGTATAATCAACATTGTATGTTAAAAATGTTGTCGTTGGCATAGATCCATACGGGTTCAGACCTACAGCAGACGAGACAACGAACCTCGATACATTTCTGTCTTCTTTATTTTTGTTTCATGTACACGCGTGTGTATCGTGTACCATGTCATCTTCTTATTTTCCTTCGAATAAAGTGCACTTTCTACCAAAGTTCAACCTGGTTGAATTTTTATGAAAATGTAGGCACCTACTTTTCCATTATCCATGCGTTACTTGCAAATATTGTACAGTATCGGGCACGTGTGATAAGCAAATAGGTTTCGTTTTCATTTAAGTCAGATTAGCAAAGTTAAAACGTTAAAATTTTATCTATTATCTTCTCGATATTTCGTTACTTTTATCGTCCATTTTTAATGAGATACGTAAAAAAAATCCTAATAATAGAGGTAATGGAAATTTAAACGTATGGTAAATAAATAAGTAAGTTTCGTTTTCATTTAGTTTGAATTTTTGCAATTTTCTGTTGATTAATTTAGCGGTCGCAGCTTCAGATGAATATTGGAAAAGTACTAAAATTTATTGTTCACACTTATTGTTCTAGCCTTCTGCCTCTTATAATTAGAAAAGTGAATTGTTTTACTTTAAAACATTTGTATGAATATTAAATTATCCATTTAATTTTTGCTCACGAATCTAGAACAGGAATGTATAATTAATAGAAACCCCCACCGATGGTTGGACTGTTAGAGCATGAGTTATGTGGTCGTCTATATACGTAACAGTTTTAGAGCAATTTGCAAAGATAAGTGTGTCTCGTGGTCGACCTTCGCGTAAACTACTCGTAGTCATCTTGAGTCATGTGCGAACTATGTCATAGGAAAAAAATAGAAAATTATCCAGTTCTACGGAATATGTGGGTATCCTTTTAAAAATGATATTTTCGAAAACATTAAATTATTTACAGTATGAAATAGAAATTATTATTATTTATTATCATTCACAGGATTTTATTCATAAATCCTTATTGTATGCAATGAATTATATCTAAATGGAATACTGTTCCAGTTTCTGATTTTTCGTATTAAGAAATAGAGATGGTTAGTTTATTCGAAAATTCTTCTAATTTTATGTATTGCGAGGGATCTTTTACCAATTTTGATTATCATTTTATTTAGTGCCAACAAAAATGAACCCTTCTATTCAGTTTTCTGTTAACTTTGATTATTTGAACCGAGTTATAGATGAATTAATAAGTACCCGAGATTTATTAATTTGTTTTATCACACTCGCTAGCAACATTACATAAATAGGTACCGCCTTTGATTTCCTGTATGAGATCATAATTAATTGTTTTGCATGCTTTAAGATAGATAAAAATCAAACTTTACCATATTATCTTAAAAACGACGCGCATGACTTGAAATTATCGTATAGTATTTTATTTTATTTTTAAAAACTGGTCTACGAGGGGCGAATTTTCAATCCAATGTCGGTAGTGAACGTATTAATAGACTTCCGGTAGGTAAAGCGTTAAAAGCGTCTTAGAGTGTTAAGAATATGTTATATAATCGTCGCGCAACGTTACAGAATACATAAATCCTTTTTCCTATTATCGTGACTGAAACACGTACAGTACGTGCCTTGATTTCCTTGATTTTCTTTTTTTGTAAATCGGCCCTAATTTCTGTTCGGTAATTTCCACGGAAGCTATTCGAACAAGTTCATCAGATAAACAAATTTCTAAGAATATCAAACAATATCGAGGCAAAGCGGGAAGCGATGGTCTTTCATGGCACGTGCCGGAACGCCCACGCATGGAAATATCTCTGCGTCCAATAGGTTCCATGGTTTCAGGGAAATTTCAATTGGAAACTTTTCTCCTCGTTATCTTTCTTTCACAGTTTTCTGAAAACGGAATCTCGTTCGGTTATCTTTGAATTAGTACATTACGTGACTCCAACTGTGGGTGTTGCTCAATGCGTTACGATACATGGGGTACTTTCTTTTCCTTTTTCTTTTTCTTTTTCTGCATTGGATAAGATGGGAAAATTATGGTGCATAGAAAAGAAGGAAACGGTGTTTCTGTTGATATCTTCCTGCTTGTTGGGGTATAGCTTGTATGATTGTGGAATGTTCAGGGTGAGACTTGATAAATGTAAATAGAAAGTTGTCATTTTATTTTTATTTTTACTATTCTTGTTGTCAAAGCTTATATTGATTGCTTTGTCGTGGACAATTTTATTAGTGTTTTGATTTAGTGCAAATATTACGTTGTTAGAAGTTTGATAATCATGTTATTGTATAGGTAAGTAAATTATAAGAAAATTTCAAGATTAAGGTAAAGATACTATAGGATAATCTTGAAGCATTTCATTTTTGCTTTTAAAATTTAAATTAAGGTAAAGATACTATAGGATAATGTTGAAGCATTTTATTTTTGCTTTTAAAATTTAAATAAAACTACCCCTTCCTCAGAGATATACTTTCACAATACCACAAATGCCACCCCCTTATTCTAAATATATAATTTTAAGCATTTGTATAATTAATATTAAGCCGTTACATATGAAATGGTTGACTTTGAAACATATAGCTTTTGAAGCTTATTTAGGTTTTGTTGAAAATAACTATATAAATTAATGCCTGCTTCTTCGTTGAAAAAACAAGAGATCAATCAATGTACTGTTTGTCCATTAAATTTTCAGTTGCTTATAATTCAGAATATCAATGAATTTTTCATTCAAATAACAATAAACCAGCCATTTTATATCAAGAATATTAATGAAACGTTTATGTAATTATTTTTATCAAAATTTTTATGCCAGAAAACCTTCTAAGACCTTCCATGTTCCAAAATCGGCCATTTGACATGCAACGTTCTAATGAATTATTTCAGGGTGGTATCACAAATGAGAAATTCCTTAGGAACAATGTGTCGACCAGTTTCAAGCACTGATTAAGATACGTATTCCAGGAAGGATACTCTAATAAATGGCTCGCGATTTGGTTTCGCATTCGCAGCCAAGTTAACTAACTTAAGGTATCCATTATTACTTACCATGCTACTTTGTAAATGTACGTAACCGCTAATAAGCTCGATAAATCAAAATGCACCGGGTTATGATTGATAGATTCGTCAGAGCGTAAAGATTTCATGGTATGATCAAGTGCAACGGTGCTTCGTGTGATATTAATCTTTCAACCGTGTGTTTACCGAGCAATGCTGGCTGCCGAGTATTTCGTGGTTTTTAAGAGGCGTGTAGTTTGAACGGGCCGAAGTTTTGCTTGTTTTCCTTCACTTTTGGAATCCAAAATTTCCATCCAACGAGATCACATGGACTTTAAATAAAGCAATCATTTGTTGCTTTTTATATTCAAACAACCAGAATGAGTCATGTATTAACATGATCTATGCTCCGTGGGTCACATCGGGGATGGTGTTTATCATATACCTTTGATTATGCTAAAACAGATATTCTTTAGCACTAACAGAATCAGCAATATTTTGCTATATTTCTGGTAATATTTCTGTTTCTTTGTGATGGAATTTATTGGATGCCAGTTTTGAAACAAAATACGTGAAAAGGATTAATCTTAATTGAAGAGTGAAGTTATATTTACAAAAATATAATGTAAGTACATTCTAAATTAAAATAACGTTATATTCACTGTAGAGTGTAAGAGTTAATAATCAAATTTAGCATTATTACTCGTTTTTAGTTGAAAATTGAACATTTTTGAATCTGTAATAGACATTTCTATATATCTGTAATTAGTACTATTTGTTCGTTATTAGGAGAATAGTTTTCCGATCGTTCTGTGTCTTAGAATATTTAATAAGGTTCGAACGTTGAATTTCCGGTGTGAACCCGTTTATATTGCGTGACCATATGAGCATATTACTTTGTTGATTGCTTGTCTCGTAGGGAGACAAGAGGCCACACGCGTACAAATTAAAGCTTCAGAAGAGTTAACTGTTGGGAACACTGGGAGCGTTACAAGTAACAAATGCCTTTCATTTAACCCTTGCTTTTGTTAGTCTTCGTAGAACGTCGTTTAAAGAAATACTATTTTTTTCACGGTTCTCCATTCTGTTAGAGATACATTAACATTTTAACCACTTCATACCCAGAATACCTTTCTTTTTACACAACTTTTTGTGTATTTACTAATCATGGTGTCACCATTGAATACTAACTCGACATCAATTTTTATTTTGCTTAGTTCTTTGTATTTTTACAAAAAATCTATGAGGGATGTACACTACTCAAAAGAAATATGGCATAGAAAAATTTTAGACAAAAATTGGCCAACTTTGATTGACGGTAATTCCGCGACAAATCATAGTAAAATTATATTCTTTTTTTTTAATTAAAGCTTGAAATCTCTACTTTAAGATAAAGTAAAGTAGATAAAGTTCGTACTTTATGTTTCTGCAAACAGTATCCCCGAAAAAAAATGAAGCACGTCCATGCAATGCGTCAAACTTTGTAATTTTCAACATAACAAACATGCCCTCACATTTAAGGTGTTACAGTGGTAGGGATGCATTACACCTAAAATCGAACTATAGTATCTTAAAGTAGAGATTTCAAGCTTTAATTTTTAAAAAAGTACATAATTTTACTATGATTTTTCGCGGAGTTACCGTCAATCAAAGTTGGCCAATTTTTATCTAAAATTTTTCTATGCTATATTTCTTTTCAGCAGTGTATTTATCTCTTTAGCCCACGGCCGCGTTTACCCCTAGGTAAAATAGACACAATAGAAACAAAAGGGGCCCGCTTGTCATTACTAAACGAAATGAATAAATCTACTAGCTCTGATTGCTAAACTTAATTGAAAAAAAACATACATAACAAGGATCTCGATTTTCATTCAGCATTCAATATATTTTTATAAAGTTTTTATAAACGCTGCAAAAATCAGAACGATGTAACTTAATTATTATAAGTAAACGACCTAAACTTTCAAGTGATTGGATAATGGTGTGTACAAAATTTAATATTTTATTAGTGTATTTTATACCTATAAAAATCTATTTTTTGTTCAATTTTGATAAGAGTACTTTGCTCATCATTGATTTCCTTTAAGAGTAAAGCGTCAATTCATAAGGGATTGATACTTTTGTTTTGAATAAATAAAAATAAAAATAGATAAAACATTCATACATTGGACAAACGTTCTTCTGATTCAAGATGTGTCATAACTGTAATCAGTATACGTAATAGCAACATAATTCATAGAGTTTCATTGAAATCATGCAAATACAGTTTTATCTGCCATAACGTACTAACATCATAGCACGTGTAATACAAAGATAACCTAATAGACGAAACAGAGTAAAAAATACAATGTTACAGCGGATACGATAAAATGCTTATCTAAATGATAAAGAAGTGGAAGCGGTTGTTTCGTTAAAGTAAAGGCAGAGTAACTAGTTCGTAAAACATTAACCAAGAAACATTGATATACATATGTACACATACATATTCGTATTCAATACCAAGATAGAGTTCTGTTGTAATTGATAATTTTTCATTAAGACCAAACTAATCGTAAAAAAATGCACAGTTCTATTTTAATACTATTAACAAACACATTTTACTACTTTTCCTTTTGTTTGTAATAGTTATTACCTAATAGTTTGATTACTGGTGTCAGTTATAAATGATAATTTGGTAGTTAGCAATTTTACTATGAATATTTTTTCTTTTGCTTTTTTCGTTGGAACAATACAAGTTAATATTATCCATTAACGAATTTCAAATCATCCAAAAATGATAATAGACTCTTCAATGTATTATGTTACGACGAATCTTCATTTCGTTTTTAATGAACAAAGATAGAAATATGAAAAAAATTGCTTGAAATAAAAAATCACAGTTCCTCGTAAGCTGATGACTTCTTAAATCCCAAGTTCATTTTCCGTCAGTTAATGGATTACCGTGCAATCACGGCGAGCCTAAAACAAGGGGAATCAAGTGGTAAGAAGATGACACCATCCGACTGGTCCCAGCTGCTTAAGCTCCTTACGGTGGTTTCTGGTGAACCCCGTCCTTTTCGGTGAGTCGTTACTCACCGAATTACGCCCATTTAAGTTTCATGGGTCTTTTCCGTCGAAACGATGCATCGCATCGTGTCCAAAGGGTTAAGAAATTCTTCAAGTCTTCAGAAGATCGTCGACATGGGTCGGCTGGTTGATCGAAACGGTTTAGAGAGCCAGTTTAGAGACGACGTCCACACAAAAATTCATAATCGGATTTCGCGGGTCGGTGCATATCACGTATGTATGTAGATACGTGTGCGCGTTTGAGTCACTCTCTGGCTGAACGATACTTTTGTACTCCACACGAAAGAATCTCTCGAATTACTCACTGTTTTTTTCTTTGTTGTTAGCTTTTTCTGTTTGACACCACGCTTAGAGAGTACCCTCTTCATAATCTCCAATCCCGGTAATCCGACAGGGAAATTACTTAACAATTCCGAGACCATTTCCTGCACAGACCAACGTTGATATTCTCTTTCTATCAACTGGCTCTGTTCGACCCCAAAGATTTTCTCTCGACCCTTTTTGCCTTGCATCGCAAGCGGAATTCGTTGGACTGGTTCGGTCGTGACCGGATCAGTATCGATGGACCGTTTGTTACCTTTCAGAGCAGTTGCTCGAACCTTGTTAGATTAGTTCATGTATTCTTTATTTATATTTATCCTTTCTTGCCTGGGACAATCATTCATTTCCAGGCTATGAAATCCTTTCGTTAACGAATTTTCTAACTTTAATTGATACACTGTTAGGCACGTTTCACAAGTCTGGATCATGATTGACCCGATCCTTTTCGAAGACTCGATGATGGCTACATTTTTACAATTTTAATTCTCTTTTTTTACAACTAGGTACCAACAGATTAGTAATAGAACAGATTGTATTTCTTAGATTACTATTACAATTACAAAATTACTAATTTCTTAATGGTAATTAATATTTATAGAGTATAGAGTGTGCAAAAATAAAGTAAAGAATAATGGCTTGGAAGTGTTAATGAATCCAGCACCTTTTAATCCCAACAAACACGAAAGTGTTGAAACGTTTCAATTTGATGACCTATTTAACAAACAGTATTAGAAATAAAATTACTTGTAATCCAGTTAACTCGTAAATCCGTTTCTCACCTAATCCGTGTCCAATGTACAAGCGGAGTTGTTGTACATTTCGCCAAGAATCGTCGAGCTTTTATACCTCCTTTATTTCCGTGCAATCTTATCTGCGCTGATATAGTGAAAAATGGGGCTGTTTCTTTTCAAGCGGAACCTTGTAGGTTTCTCGAAGGGCCCAGAATAAAAAGAAGAGAAGGCAAAGCTGCCTTCCCTCTCGGTTACGCCGACATATACACTCTGTACACTTGTATACACACAGTGACGTACATGTAACGTGTTACAGTAGCGTAATACACGGGGAGTGCCGTAAGTCGAAAGTATTTGCGTATCAGTCGATAAATTACATGCCGGTATCCCGTAATTAATTTAGCCAATTAGTAAGCCACGTATCAGGCATTCCGGAGAAATATTGCCGTTGAAACAACGCGAACCAAAACTACTTTTCGTTAACGAGAAGCTCAATTAACACGTTCCATCTAGCTACAAATCGATCATAGGGTCAATGAACATTTTTCTCTGAGCTACTGAAAAATCAAGTCTCAAACGTCTTGCACCCAACTATCCATCAGAGTACATATTTGGACACTTACATTATTAGAAGAATAAAGATTTCAAGTAAAACTTTCTAATGTAATTTTGATCATTGTTGCTGCCACATGCGTTTATACGAAGTCAATAATGATTCAAATAAAGTAATGTCATATTTAACGTTTAATGAGGTAAATAAGGAAGTAATAATTGAAGGTGAACGGAAATAAAAAAGTATTAAACACCAGAAAAACACTCGCTTAGAAAGAGATAATTATTACCTACTATTGCAGAATCGTTTATGACATTTACATATACTTATATGTATAATTATAAGAAATATAACAGTAATAATTTTTCATGAGTTTCACATAGATTTTACGTCGTTTTGTATTAATTAAATAAGGAAAATGTGGATTGATTAATATTTACATATCTTATTGATTTCTATTTTAATCCAAGTTAAAAATGTAAATATATTAATGGATATGACTTATCCTGAATAACGTTTAATGGAATTAAATTAAAACGTGATAAAATTTTACTAAAAGACTATTTACAAGGTGGGTGACGAAAACTTAATAATTAATATTAATAATTAACGATTAAGCGAGCCTTCTTTTCTGTAATAATTTATTGCTTTGTTATTTATCAACTACCTTTTCTAAGATCAACATTATTATTATTATTATCCTAGATTGTAGAGTTTTGGTTTGAACTTTAGTTCCAACTACCCACAAACTGTTTTAGCTTTTTTCCTTTCGTTCGATTTCATATCGTTAATTCTTATTCTTTACGACGATTTTATTAGAATACTTACACATGTACGTAATTAGTACTTAGCATTATTAATAGCACAACGAAGGAGATCAGGCAGAAATGTGCGATCGCGTTTTAATAAATCGAAAACGCGCGTATTATCTCGTAACTGCTTCACAGCTATTAAATTGGATGGGATAATACGCAGGATCGCGAGGTTTTATTGGCGAAAAGGTTGTAAATGCGTCTTTAAGTGGTAATTGATCGGATGAAAAGCCACGTATAAGAGATTTAGTAAGATTCATTTTTGAAGAGAACAAACCAGCTATCAATGCGTTAATCAATTTTCTCTTCATGCAAATTTAACTACTCTAAACCTAAACGTTTTTCGATTGATACGAGTTCCAAGTATGGCAGGCCATAAAATTGTCAGGCGTTTCAAAGCTACAGCTTGAGAGAAACGTGTCCAACATTGTCTATCTGCATAGCGTGTTTCAGGGTGCTCAACTTTCAATTTCCACCGAATCAATTTGTAAAGTTGAAAATATATTTTCAGGAAATTTTTGTTTCTCTAACTTTGAATTTAACTGTTTTTCCATATCTTGTACCGCCTCGTAAAAAATTCACAATTTCTTTTTTATGGGTGGTTTCCACCTTTAAACCATTTTATTGATAAAAGAGAATGGTTCCATTATTAGCGTCACTTGACGCTAATTTCTTTTTATAATTTTAAAGAAAAAATTGTTCGTTATCCAAGGGTTAATTAAATAGTGTCACGTAACCTTGTTACTATTTATACATACTACCGTAGTGTTAGTCAGCTATCATTAATTTTATTCATCACGATAGATGTGTTGAATTCATCGAATACATTTGAATAATCTAAAAATAAAGAAAATGTACGATCGTTCCGTGATCACAGGTGCGCCCTATATCAAGCAGAGATTATTTCTAGATAAACAATTGCTCGAAGAAAATTCTTTTACGCCCGCGTAAATTCTTGCCAACGTTTGTTGGCGCACAACTGGCATGCTGCTCGCTTGATGAAAACTAACAAATTGTAGCAACAATACACAGTTAAAGACAAAATCATTCATTTGCAACAATATGACAGTTTCGTAGTTTCCTCACGAGAGAAGAGATTTCTGTTCTATTCGTATTTACACTGAGTTACGTACGAGTGACAAACTTAGAACCTGGACTCTAAGCTATGTATATAATTATCTTGGCGAATACGTGCGTAGGTTTGTGTCTTGACAAACTTCCGTTTTGCTCTAATACTTATTTTACGCGACGATTAATGTATGTAGAAAGTTACTTACGCTTTTCCTTTTATTTCTTTTTTTTGTGGTTGGTTGTGCAACCTAGTTTAGTAGGATTCGATGAAACTGAGTGCATTATGGTGTACCCTTTCAAATGTTTGTTGAGAAAACAGTGGATAAAATGGGAGAGATAATGGTTATTTTGCTTGGTAAGTTTGTTGTAAATTTATAACATATGACTATGTTGAAAGTTTGATGGGATAGTAGGAATTTTCTATTTTGTGGTGAATGTTTTATCACAATTACAATTTATTGCCCAGTTATATTATTTGACTTTACAGGAAGCAAATTTTATTCGGTACAATTATTAAAAATTATTTTATTTTATCAATATTCCAACACATATACATGTTGGCTACATTCTCTGATCGATACAAATATTTCTTCTACCCCGGTAATTACGAAATGGTAGCAAAATAATATATTGTGGAATACACCTATGTATACCCCACACACGGTCCTATAAAGATTAGCCAAATCTTATTCTTTCTCTAAATTGAAATTCTTTCTCGTTGTCTCAATTAGTTCATTAATTGAACCGGATCTTATTGTCAGTAGTACCACCTTCTCTTCCGAAGGTATCAGAATAAGAGGGTAGAAAGATTCTTCCCGTTGGACAAACAGGATGCTGGGCATCGGTTTTTTGTAATCCCGCCGAAAAGCCGGGAGGTTCTCAATGAGACCGGCCATATATTATGTATCTTCGGATCTGTCGTCAAAGGAAGGCTAGGCGGCGGGGGCCATTTTTCAATATTACCGCGATAGATCATCCGGCAATAAAGGGATAATGCATCGGGGGATACCACCAATGAGGCTCGAGTCTGATTAGGTGAGTCGAAGTTTATCGACCCTCGCAGGAGGGAGGTAAAAGGATGATGCATACCGCGCTACCTTCCTTAGACCTTCGTTTGGTCAAAGGTGCCGCCCACATCGATCTCTCCCTTTCGTGCCTCATTGATTCTTCCAATCGTCCCACCGTCTCATGCCATCGAATAATTGAGAACTAGCTTCGCTTGTTGCACAGGGGAAGTCCTTTTCCCTTTGTGAAACCAACGGACCTCGGATTTCAATAAAATCTTCGACGAGACTATCTCCTAACCTTTCTTCGAAAATCCTTCCCTTTAGAAACAATCTGTGAAAAAACGTAAATATTTAATTTTTTATTTCAACCCCATCGGAAACGTTTAAATCATTAAGATTAATTTCCACTGATTACCTTTCTCAGGAAAATTATTCGCAATTCAATAAATCAACTGTAATTGGAATTATTCTAAATGAACATTCGGGAAAATAATAAAATTGCTCGCTGTAGAAGACTTTGGTCGTGAGATCGAAGTGGTTGATGCGACACAACGAAATACTCCTGTCCTTAACTGGCAGTCGTAAATCAATTGGAGAATTTATTGATCGGGTTCACATGCACTTTGAGGAGATCCCCTGGCACGTGCGTGATACAGACGAATCAAGAAACCGATTAATCAAACTGTCCGCACACGCGAATTACTATCGTATTAATTATCGAGCCGAGTCGCGTGCATTCCGCTAGAGAATTTTAGCTGCACGCTCATCCTCTTCTCCTTTCTTTGCTGAATCATCAGTTGATGCTTTCTGTGATTGTCACGCTAAATACGTAAGAAAATTACACAGCAGTTAGGTTGGTGACATCAAATTAATTTCCTTCTAATTGACTCTTCTTCGGATACACGAGTAACTACTGACCCCTTTCTAGGATTATTACTTGGTTCAAGTACCATTTTACCAGAATTTGTTTTCTATAAAATAATAAACGATTAGATAAATTTTCAAATAATTATCTTAATTAAATTTTCATCTTGATTAAATTTTAATTATTTAATAAACTCATGGAATTTTATTAGAAATACATTATTGAACCTTAGAATAATGAATGCAGCGACATTCAAGATCCAACTTTAAATCTGTGTTATATTGACATTTGGATTGACACTATAGTAATTACTTACGTAGGTAATAATTCAAAAGCAAATTGTGTACATACAAGCGTTGTTCAATTACAGAAATATACCATTTCCTTTCGATTATTGTAATTTAAGAAGCTAAAATATCTGATGAAATAAAAGTCAAATATAAACGCTGAAATATGGGTCACGTTTGACTCACTCACGTCAGTATCGAAGGACTCGCAGAGGAATACGAAAAGATTGAAAGTTCGTCACAGCAGAGTATGTAATACTTATTTACTTTATTTTTGCAATTGAAGAAAGTTTTACAAGCTGCAAATTGATGAAACAAATATATCCAGAGGCAAAAGTCAATATACATTTCACAAACTCGAAATTTTACGACAGAAATCAGAAAGGAAAAACTGTTATATAGTAACTAATCATTGCATGAAAACGTGAACCTTTTAACTCCATTTATTATCATATATCTACTGAATACTTAACGTTAATAATAGAAATTAATGATTTGATTTATAAAGTATGCATTAATCATTGATAGATTCATAAAATTAATAATACAGCAAGAACGAAAACTGCTAAAAATGATAATAATCAATATACAAAGTATAGGTATACATATACTTGTTACAGAAATTAGGCAAAGAAAGTTATAATATCAGTAACAACAGGTAGTTTGTGATAGGATTAGACACGTGATAGGCGTTTCAGAATTCTATCAATGATTTCACCCATATGTTATTTGTACGAGAAATGTAATATTATGCGTCATGGTGATAGTACACGTGTCACAGATAAACCTGTTACATTTAGTTTTGCCCATCAAGTAAGCTACTGTCATGTGTTTTACACCTCTTTGTACATTATAACTTGTAACATATGAGATGACTGCTTATTTAATTAGGTAAGAAAATTTTGTTACATTCATAAATAACAAATGATAGTTAATTGTGTTAATTTAAATTTGGTAATATTTTTTTAAAAAATGCAAATTATGACAGCATCATTATTAACGTAGATTATATCAAAATATGCTACCTTTAGTAATACTAGATTATATTTTCATTTTTCTAAAATTTATTCGATATTTCTAATATTTCTTGTTAGTTATTTTAATGTTCCTAGTATTTCGTATTAGTTATTTACGCAAAGTTTATTTAAAAAAATCAAATACCTTAAAAAATTATCCATAAATTGTCTCCACGCTTAATTTGCCATTTTATTTATTCTACAAATTTATCATCAAATATCTCACAAAATTATTCAGAAAACATGTAACAGACTTTTTATTCTGCTCTCAAATTACTGTAATCAATTTATCGACCTTGTTTTCAGTACTTAATCTCTTTCAAACGATCCTACGTATACCTACAGATTCCCGATTGAATCACGTTTAATGATAAATAAAATATCGATAATATATTTCAAATGTTGGATCGATATCGATCTCGATGCATCCGATCAAAGATAAAAGAACAATTGGCAAAGATAGATAGGTAGCTTAGTGAGATCGGTAGATCGTTAGTGTCGATGATCGGAGATATTCCGGTCCATGAATTCGATCAAACTCAACACACGTGACGAACAATTCCAGCAGCGATTCCAGACACGATTTATCTCTTTACCGAACACGGCATAATAGGTATCGCCGATCGGATCCATCCAATTTATAACGCGATCTCATTCCAGCCGATAGCTGAAATAAAATTGAATACATTATTCCGGTCGAGTGCGTGAGCTGCATTGCTTCTGGAGATTCTGCCGCAGGATTCTATTTATCGTAGTGACGCTACGATGGATATTCGATGTATACTATGGATATTCTATTAAAGTCTCTTTATTTCTTCTCATTTTAGATTGATCATTTTCTGTAAAGTCATCAGAAATTCTATGCTGAAAATACTCTGTTCTGTATGTAAATCATATACAAAACTATAATATAATGATTTTAATAAAAATGTTTAAATCAAAATTTTGTATCATGAAATTTTGTAAATTGATAATGAAGAATGTATAAAAAATGTGCAAAATATGGAAAATAAAAGATATTCTTAATCAGCTTAATGATTAAGTCTAATGATTAACAGAATTATTCATTTCGTAATAGAATAGTTTGACAATTTAACAAACTAAAAATTCTACACAACCAAGGAACACTCGATATTCGATTTCAAGCTAAAAGTATAATAATTTTATCTCAGAATCCTACCTAAATGCTGAACATCCAATTGAATTCAGTAACAATAACCTACCTCAAAATCCTCGAAACTTCTCGACGGTCGTTTATGCACCACTGACCTAGTAGACGATCATGACGGACAATTCCAGAAGCGATCAATCAGGAGTCTCGCGACCCTCGACCTGCCCGACGAAACGAGATTCCTAAAGGCGAAACGATCTCCATCTCTGGCTCCTTGCAGTTAGATACGAGATACATATATATACATATAGTATACATATATACATACACATACATACGTGATAGTCTAGTGACGCGACGCGTCAGTGGAGAAGCCGAAGGGAGGCGCCGCCTAACAAACTCACAGCTCCCACAATCTGGTTGGTTACCGGCTGCATACCGTCGCCTTGTTATGCAATCAAAGTCGAGCAAGAAGTGCCGGTAATGCTGACGTCCGAACGTGGTCTCAGCTGTCACGAAGTCAAAACTATGCCTGTGTGGTCCCACGATTAATCAGACAGACCTACGTGCACCTACGTTGTTGGCTATGGTCGAGGACTGGCCAGCTCTTTCTTCGTCTTTTCGACTGGATACCATTCGCGTCGAAAGTTTACGAGCTCGATTAGCATAACAATCAACCAAGCCACGCTATCGTCTCTAAGCATTTGCCACCCGTCGTCTTCTTACGTTTTTCTCAACCATTTATGAACCTTTACTCTGGTCTCGTTGCATTTCCACAGATTATGATACAAAAATATTTTTTTTTTCTATGATAGTGAAAAATAACATATATGTAGATAATACATTTCTTGTACGATATGAATATTATAAAAAGATTGATTTACTTCTTTGATCTGTGCTTCTTTCGACTTCTTATATTTAAGAGGTCATTTTGATCATTTTGATAATTCAGAAATATGAATCTTTAAAAAAGTATTAATTAATTTCGGTATTTACCCCTAGCTGTAACATTAAACAAATAAATAAAACATTATTTTATAAACTTAATATAAAATTATATAACAAAAATTTAATGTAGTTATTTATGATATTCGTAAAAAAGATTTTCTAAAGATTGTCAAATTTGTGATGAAATCTTAATAGGTAAATTGAAGAGACTGAAAGAAATTGAAAGTGTCATGTAAAAGGATTTGGACTGAAGTAACACACGTGTTGTCTGGCAACTCAATCTCGCGTGATTAGTGAGTAAGTATACAAGACTTGCGCAATTCTTATCTCTCTCTAAACTTTGAGCTGTTCTAGACGTTGCTAGATTCTTTTTTCATAAGAAAACGAATACTTTCAGAATTTGATAATGTTTTGTGTCTTTATGAAAAACGAATCAAATGCGCGGAAATTTCTGTTATGAACTAGTTTCGTTGACCTCGCAAGAGTTGTTGTTGTTCCTTGATTTGCTATCATTTTTGGTGATTAAATGATACGCTTCCGGCACTTTCGCAATTGTGTATAATTTATCAAAAAGTATTGTGTTTATGAGATAAATAAAAAAAAAGGTGATGTCATTCGTAGGAAATATACTGGGTAAAATGTTGTGTTGTTGGGTACAATGGTATATTTTTATTATTAAAAATATCAGCAGAATATGAAATTAACAATAGAAAGAAATAATAATATGGAAAATTTACGTTTTATGTTACGATCGTTTTAGCCCATATTTAGAACATCGTACATAAAATTTAAATCATATTTTTATATGTAGGTAAATATTATTGTTTTATATAAACTCTACAAACAATTTTTCTCTCTTAAAAGTTGTATGCCTAATTAAAATATAAGTAGTTAATCTTATAATATCTTTTTGTCAGAGTATATGTAGATATGAACAGAAAAGTTCAATATAACATTAACTAATACAGTGCTTTTTTGTCATTGAGTTATAAATGAAAAAACTATCGTCCAAAATTGGATCATCTGGTTTTATAAATTATAATATAGGTACAATAAAGTCCCTTATTTGAATATTAAATTTTTGCGATAAGAGAATCTCTTTTCAAATTTTTTACGAAATTGCTTAAATACAATATTAGATTATCAAATAAAATAGGAAGTTGAAATAAAGTGTGATCTATTGTAAAGATTGTCTTAAGATTTGATAAAACACGCAGAGGCATAATTATAAAATAACATATCATAATAAGATCTTTATTATATTACTGCAAGTTTTTGAAATTCAACGTAAGAAATGTGTCTCACCCGCAGGAACCACGAAATAAGAAACGCTTTTAATGAAACCACCATAAGCGTGGATACCTTCGTCATAGAAATATAATCTGCAATTTATATTTCTCGATAACGTTGATAGTGTCCTTTTGAAAATTGATGTACCTGTGTAACTAATAATTAAGGCAACCAAATAAAAAATATTCACATTCCGAATTCCTAAATGCACAAAATTTCAAAAATTATTATACTGCCTAGTTAAATTTCAAAAATAATCGTAGCATGTATAATCCAAATATTTCGGTTGAATTATAGAATGAATAGTAAGATGATTACTATTAAAATTATAAATCTTAAAAACAAAACGATTATAAAATACAATATTATACATTATTATTAGAATTATTACTTAATTAGAATTATTACGGTATTAGTCAACCTAACATAGGTAACATAGGTAAATACAATTATTTCCTGTTTGAAAATACAGTATTGTTTGAAATAATATCATTTTGGAAATGGCCAATTCTTTGAAAGATAGAGGAAAAAATATAATAAAAGGTGCGTTAACGTTAAAGAACTTTTACGAGACGAAGAAGGGTGGGATCAGAAAGGAGCGGAAGAGGTTTCTTCTGGAACGAGGAAAAGGGATACATAATTTCCTCGCGTTCTTTTGCATTCCATAAAATTGCTAGATAACATCAGGGCAGTTAAACGGGAAAGGAGAAATAAGAGAATATCCTACTTAAATCCGCCGCTAATTGTGAATTAAAAACCACATCGTTTTACAGCCTGAAGCGACTATCAAGCGCGAAAAATCCATCAGATAAGATCTGTGTCCTCCTCGTGGATAACAGGCTGTCGATGTTCAATGGAATTAGCCGCATGTCGGAAGAGTAATTTATCAAATAAGTGATAATTTTATGTTGTCGCTTCCGTTGTCCTCTAAATCGATCATTATTCATAGTTTTCTAACAGTTTACGTATCGCTAAAAGCGACGGGATAATAAGAATAATGACCACTTTTTTATTTCCGTGGTCGGTGTGAAAGTCACTTTAGTTTTTTCATCTTGTATAATAGATACTTCACCGTTTCACTGCCTAATTTAACATACTGATCTTTTGTTTTTGACTGAAACATTAAATCAGTGACGTGATTGCTGGTTTAGTTTTTTTCTAACAAGCATTATAACGATATGGCGCAGGTAAAAATAAATTATCTATTGATAATAAAATCTGTAATCGTACGATACCTTTCATTATTTTTCTGATATTTTAAAGAGAGTATGGTGAAATTGCTATAATAGTTATAGAAGTTTATATGCTAATATAATCAAATTATTACAAATAAAAGGGAAGAATGGCAAGTGAGAATATTAAAATAATTTATGCAATACTAGGAAATTATAGTAATCAAAGTTAAATTTTTTACTGGTCAAATTTATTTGTCTATTTTTTTTTATTTGCCAGCACTTTATTCCTCTAAATAATATTAATACAAAATAGCAAACTTACGCATGAAATCGATAAATTTGATATGAATAAAACAAAGAAAGTAACAACATGTTTCTTGAATTAATATACAATTATAATGTGTCAATTATTGGTATACACATTGTCAATCACCTTGTCAAGTAAGATTATAATTAGTCTGTGTTACCATTTTTTTCTTCTTAGAATTTTACAATTTTGTAAACAATAATTTTTAATTAAAGTAATTATTTTATTTTGTTCCTCTATCACTATGAATCAATTTTGACATTTCTGTCACGTAAAATATAGATTCATCAAGTACTTATATGTATATGTACATCTAATTCTTTAAGGCCTATCATTATACAGGGTATCAAGGAAATAACAGATCTACATATGCTTAAATGATCTTTTGTTACCCTTAGAAACAATAAAACATGGTACTAAAGTTTGGCCACCCATTTCCGTGACATTTTGTATAGTTTACCCTTTAATAATATGAATTCATGTACTCTACTGTTATATGAATGACGACCTAAACCCTTTGATAATGTAATAAAATCACGAATTGCATTCAAAAATATGTACATTTTTATATTCCGAGGTACTTTTTCACCCGTGAGAAAAAGTATAACAGAGACCCAAACATTAGGAACTGAGAATAATATCATTCTCAGACTAAACTATTCGTTACTTGATGCTATAAGAGTATCAAGCAAAAGTCTCACTCGCGATAAACTGTCAAAGGGTTAAAGTGCGTTTCGCGATGCAGGTATCCGTAACTAAAGGGTTAAAACGATTGTGAATGCGGTGAGAAAATGGAACACATCGAGCGTGGCCGCGAAAAGTCGCGCCGCGCCGTAAGGCCGTGTTTATTGTCGGTGCTTGGAACCAGGTAACTTGGATGCACCTGTTGCGGCTAATCGCCCTTCCAAGTGATCGTGCCACGTTCCTTCAGGTACGTAGAGCAACGTAAATAGTCGCTTCTTGTTGCCTAATGCACCTGTCCAGGTTCCTGGTCATTCTGTTTCTTCGCTCAATCGCGTTAATCCTTAAATCGCTAGCCATAGTCATCATCCACGAAACGACCTGTACTAATGCCGACTAGAATTGCTCACGGCGTAAGGATTGTTGTCATTGTTGGGTAAATAAGGTAGGAGAGACCGGGGGCAAAAGTAACACGTTATGAAAGTAACACCCCCTCTCAGTCCACATGTAATGTCCTCAGGAAGATTTATCACTATAGTGGGAGGCACAGTCATATCCCCTCCCTTTATAGTCAGTCGACGCGGGGTTACCGCCTGAACTGCTTTTGTTAATCTAACATTTGTGATTTGATAGCCACCAAGTAAGTTTTTCTCCTTCTAAGTTTTTTGTAATAAACGGTAAGCAGTGCCGAGATTCGGAGGCAAACAGATGTCTATGAATTCTTAAATAGTGCATTAACCTAACCAGATCTTTGATTTAGATACCGTCGATATAATTTCCAAATTATTAATTTTCAAACTTAAAAAACGTGCTTGGGGACAAAAGTAACGCATTGTCTCGGGGACGAAAGTAACACGTTTTAGTGCATGAAATGTAAGGGTTGGTCTCGTGAAGATTGTACTGAAGGTGAGGAGACTTATCTGTGCCATAATGGTATTTCATAAGTTGTTTGTAGACTTTATAACCGTGTTTTATGTAAGCTGTTCAAAGTTAAAACTTGTCTTTGGGATAAGTTTTGATAACAAATTAACAAAGTTCCTATAATATTATATGTATAATTTATTCAGAGGCTATATTGATTGTTGCAATAAAGATAAAACTTTGTATAACATGTGTTGCATTGGTATCTAATTTCTTATGTCCCTATTCGCAGTGTTACTTTCTTCCTGGATACCAGGACGAAAGTAACACTTGTCATGTCTACGGACAACGTTCATGGCTGCCTAATATATTGCTTACATGGAACTTGAACCAGTGTGCATTTATAGAGGAATATGTATATGGGCTACATGTAGGTATAACTTTTTTTCAAATTCACTCTTAACACTCACTGGTAATAAAGCCAAACATGAAAAATGTTACTTTTGTCCCCGGTCTCCCCTACTTACGATGCTTCATTTGTTTATTGTACCTTTTAATAAATAAAGTGGCGCAAAAATATGATAACAATAATGAGCGTTACCTTATATCCTAAAATAAATCTTCAATTATTGTAAAAAAAAAAGAATGCCACAGAGTTAATTTGTATATCTAATAAATTAATTATACAATTTTAAGTCTACAACTAAAATCTGATACATTATCTCAAAGTTACACGAATGCAAAGAAGGTTAAAAAAATTGTTCTGAAATAAATTAAAAATGATTCCTACACTGTATTTCAATAATAATATTTGCCGTTACTGCGACTATCATAGCAATGATTAATTCGATGAAATTTACTTGAGGACATATCCTTGCTGTTAATAAATTAACAAATTAAATTATTGCTTCAAACGTGTTTTACTCAAATTATTTCGGTGACAAGTTACGCGAACATTCGGATATTCAAATGTATCGTAAATTAGAAACGAAATTCCTGTTTCTATATCGATAAGTATCTGTTATTACTAATCAAACTGTCGATACCGTTTTAACTTCAATTAAAACAACTTTAGCGACATGCGTTGAAATATTCATTAGATTATCATGTAACAACTATTTGAATATTCAGATTTTACTGGCGATGAAATTTTGATACACAATTTATTTACGATTATTTCTTCTTAACATATTCAATTTGTATAATAAAATATATGAGAGACAAACGATACATTTTGTTATTCATTTGTTACAAATATACATATATAAATTAAATATGTGTCATAATAATATTTTTATTGCTGTTACAAAGTAATTTCTATCTTGTACTGTTATTTAAATTTTTTAGCCATAATTAATTATTACATGTAGCGATTAAAAGAAGTGTCATAGTTTAAATGTTTTTCGTAACACGTATCACGAAATTAATTCCTCATTGTCAGTTATTTTCCTTCGAATTATAATACTCGCAAAACTAAGATATCCAAAGAAATATTTGTCTTACATAATCTCGTGATAGAATCTAATCGTCAAGTTAAATTGCGATAGCGATATAGGTACTAGCAATTATGTTTGTATTTCAGTGCGGGTCGATGAACAGGCGCCTTGTTTTTGGCGCTGAAAGCGAAAGCCAGACTTTCAATTTCATTGGCCTTCCTGGTTTCTTCTTCCATTCATTCGCTCTATAATTCAAGAAAATGTGTCCAGCTAACTTATTATATAAAACTGACTGTCAACTTCAACATATCTTAAATTTAGGTGAATTAAAAAGAAAACACTTTATTTCTAAATTTTATAACTTATAGAGGGATGTTAAGTATTTGATTTTTGAAAGATCATCTTATGTGCAATACCAATGATTGTCGCTACAAATTTCATTTATTTTAATAATTGGATTCTAAATAGCACTAATATTATATTCATTTTTAACGGTAGCAAATGAAAAATTAAAATTACATAGAAAATAAAATTAGTATGATATATTTTGACGTTGATCTACGTTTAAATTGAAAATAAATTAACATATAGAATTTATTTTTTATCTCGACAAAAGTACATTAATAATTTCTATGACTTAAAATCAGGAATCTGAAATTTATCCTTTGACAAGTTTGGTTATTCTACTGTATATGTTCATTTTAACTGTAACACACGATATGGCAATTTCTTTAAGAATATTTTTAAAAAAAAAGAAAAGAAGAAGAGAAACGCGTGCGTGAAATTGGGGTGCTTGATACTTACGAAGCTTAGGAACGCGCCGGCTCGAGAACACCGTCTTTCGATTCTATTCTAAGTTGACCTATAGAACGTTTTCTTCCCTCGCGCACGCAGTCGAAAACTCGGCCTCGAACCGTCCACGGTATCCGTTTGTTTTCTGGGTGGTCGAAATACGCCGGTAATAAATTCAAATAGCCGGTCGAACATACACGGAAGAGGAGAGGGCAACCGAAGATCTGGAAGTTCTCCGTTTCTTTCTTTCTGCACAGGATAGCAGACCCACGTGGATCTCTGATATCCGGCTGCTTACTTGGCTGCTCGGCTACTGATGCCCGATATTTCCTGTGGATTAAGAAATATCGTTCGCTTCTTTTAAATATAATTTCGATGCCTGTAAATCGACTATGTATTTCATTTCGCGTTTCGTTTATCTTTTTTTATTAAAAAAATTAAACCCTCCACATATTTTACGATTCTCTTGAAAGATACTAATGACCTTTATAAATGTAGATTTTTACAACTTGTGAATTTTCAGTTTCTCAATTTCTCAATTTCTCAATTGCAATTTGGTAACTTCTTTCGTAAATCATGACATTTGTTAAATTCTTTAAATTAAAAAGTTGTATCTTACAATAGTAATAAAGTAATATTACTAATACATATTACTTAAATATTAATTACAGTTAATAAATTAATAACTTTGCCTCGTGATCAAGTGTAATTCTATTAATATACTAACATTGCAAGAGTTAAAGATACCATGGAATGTGCAGTTGATCGACGATTGATCATTGTTGAGAGAGTTGATCAAGCGTTTGCAAAAATCTTAATTTGATTAATGTACATATTTCTAAACTAAGGCTAAGTTACTTTGCTACGCAGCTTACAATTAGCCAGAGAGATACGTAGTAAATTGAGCACGAATTCTTCTACTTGTGCGTCATTCGGGAACTTTTCTCCTCCTAGTGTTTCAATAACACTTTGCCAGTCGCATATTTCATCAGATTAATAACTCTAGTTACTTTATGCTATCTTTTGTATCAGAAAGTGATCTACTGATAGGATTAAATTCTCTTTAAAAACATAGTCTGTGACTTTCGAGTATAAATCATCTTCTTTTTTTAATTCCTACCAATGCTTTATTAATGCTTTATTAATAATTGTAGTTAATTTCATCGGAGTGGATTTGAAATTTACAAACAATGTTAGGAATAAAATTATTAATTTCAAAATTATAATTAATACATACATGATATCGTCGATGCAAAACGAGATAAAACATACTATCGTAAAACGCCACTTATCAATATCAGTAACACCTGATATAAATCAAAGTGGTTAAGCAAATAATAATCATAAAGTTATAAATCATACAAGTTGTTAGTTATAAGTTGTTAGATGTATATTTGAAAAAGTAATCGTTCCAACTAATATTGAACTTCTTGTTGCTCTTGATGATCTGATTAACTTTGAGAAAAATATACGTACAGTCTATGGCTCATCATTAGGACTGCATGCAAAAATTTCGCTTCTCTATCTATTACACTATGTTATGAATGAAAAATTATCGTTGGCCACCTTTGGTCTCTTAATTCACTCTTCATCATAAACTCTCTTTGGGAATTTACGTAAGTAGGTACCTAGCAAAAATAAATGCACAACTTTAAATAATATGTATTTCATACAATTTCCATTTGTAGTTTAAATAATTAACTTTTAAACTGAAGTTAAACAAAAATCTGATCCTTAATAAATTAGGTACGTCTGAACTGGTGGACTTGTCCAGTTGAAAAGTTTTTCCCTGTTGAGATTTTAATATTAAGAAATTAGATACAGAAAGATGATCTAATAACATACGGAAATTGATTAAATAATTCCGAAAAGGACATTTTGAAAGTTTCTCTATTCGATGATCCTCCGATCGATGTCATTACGTTCATTCGTGGACCCTACATTTTTTTTTTTTTTTTTAACGTCTCGTCGTCAGCACGGAATGAGGAAGTCAACATTCAGGATTGAAGGTGAATATCTTGCATTAAGATTCCAACCTTAACCAGTTCGGACAGTCTGCGGGAGATAAAGAGGACATAGTCGATAGCAGACCCGCAGAGTCATACTGTCATTAATTAAAGTTCTCTCGATATCGTTGGCGAAAAAAGAATTTCGGTGAAATTCCGCTCAAGGTTCGCGTTTATCGCGATTTCCTGTTGATGGACGATACTCCGTGCAGACGGTCACGATAGCGATTTACTTTCGATCGGTGCTGCTTGATAAATGGGAACCGCTGTTTCATGGGTCAGCCGCAATCGTTTCGGATAATCCGTAATTAGCTGTTCACTTGGAACGCTTTTGCAATCCACTCTCCATTCAGAATTCTCTTCTTTCTTTATTTTTCTCGAATTTGCAAGATTTCGCAACGAAAATTCTCATTCAGAGTTTTAATCTTCTTTTAATTATGTGTGGTTTTTATAACAGTTGTTCTTTTCTAATGGTAAATATTAAATTGTGACTGATGAAATAAAGTGCATTAAAAATATTATTCATTAGTGTAATATGCGCTAAAATGAATATTATTTTGCAGTATTTTTATGTCACATAGGTATCTTCGAATTATTCATTTGATATGCAAAAACCAAACGTTTGCACTTATATTTCAATTTTTAATATTGAAATTGAGATTATACTAATCGTAAGTTGTTTTTTTTCTAAATTTTAATTTCAAAATAAAATGGATTTTTCTTTTTATTAATTAATGTATTATATATTTGACGCTATTACAATTTTTTTACAGTAGGTATGTACGTGCTTCGTACAAATAAGCGATTAATTGGTAGACAATAGTTTTTGTTTTAAAATAAAATTAAGTATCTGTTCATATACACTTTGTCTAAAATTTTTAAATGCCAATTATATTCATAAAAGTATCGATAATGACTTCATATCAATTTTTCCAGACAATAACTCCGCCCTATTTGTAATTAATTGCAGTTCGTTTCGTTGTAAATGGAAAAATAAACAAAATATTTTCATAAATTATTGTCTCAAACTCGTGCAACTTTGATTTTTAACCTGAAGGGGTTATTTCGTGTTACCTTTTTTAGCTTTGTCGAACCGTTTTAGTAAACTTACATTGCAATTTCCTCTCGTGATAAACTGTCGCTGGTAATTACAATGTGTAACAGCTATTGTTGAACTCAATTAAGATGCAAAAACATGACAGGAACATAGGAACGACCGGTTAGAAGCATATCGTGATGGCAAGTGTGATAAACACGCAGCTTGTACCTATGTACATTTTTTTCCGCCACTGTAATTACAACTTGTAATTGCGAGTAATTACAATAACTGGCAGGGGATTAAATCCCTGATGCAATTACCAGTGAAATTTAAAAATGTTGCCATTTCAGTTGCTCGTCGAGTTCGTCGATTTTGATAATACAGTAATGAGAGGTTTTAAAAAACGTATCTTCGCGATCACTATAAAAAATAGTTAATTGCGAGATGTGTAATTGGGCTCTTGCATATTAATTAGTAGATTTCGAAACAGAAAGTCTAATACGATTCGAAGACGTCTGAAAGTACATGTTGCAAAATATCACTTGGAAAAAGGAATGAATATATCTTAATTGATTATGAATTATCTAGCACATGTTTTATCTGATCTGTGTTAGAATAATTTAAATTTTAATTTACAGGTTCCATTCTCCAGCTACAATTTGTAATTTTTAAAAATCATTACGATAAATCTCCACTTAAAAAAGCTGTATCACGTTCGAAAAAAAAAAAACAGTTTCTTTTGAACCGTTAGCAGTATACCAATCTCTTGAAACCGAGTTTTTAAATAAAACTTTGCAAATAAAACGGTGAAAATCTGAAGTGTACCGACATGTAAATCGAAAGTGCGACATAAGAAATCAAAACGTCAAGTGTATCCGATAATAATAAAGAACCTGTTGATTGATCAGCTGATCGGTATCAAGCCGTTAATTATAACAAACCGGGCCGTGAAATCGACGTGTAAAGGTCTCGCCAGCCTAACACGAAGACTCAATGAAGCACCGAAGAGTGTGCATCGAAAAGGAGCGAGTGTCCTCTTCAATGAAACTCGTTAATGAACCGAAACTCTACGATGTCGCCCGCTGAGACGACAGAAATTCCGGGACGAACGGTTACGCCGCGCCGGAAGTTTTCATGCAGACAATGGCAACCGGAATAACGGCTGGCTCAGGTGAGGATCTAGGTGAGTCTAACAAATGTCATGTCACACGATCGAGAGCCTGGAAAGATGGTCCGAGGGAGCAGACCAGACCTATCCCGTGGACTTTGATATAATTCATGGCGCCTATGAATAATGTATGGCCGAGCCGCACGAATTCATGAAACAACGTCGTCGAGACGGCACAGTCGCCGACTTATATTCTCTGAACCGAAACAATAGAGAGCACCTATATCTTGACCGCGACGGGTACCATCCTGAGGATCATTTGAAAGTCTAACAGGCGTCCTTTAACAAAGTGCAGCCTGGTTAAACAGCGTAATCCAATTAGCGTGCCGCTTTTGCGTGTCACTCACTCGAAATCTCGTTATACAAATGAGGAAATAAAATTTCAAATCGACGCCGCCGTTGTTGTTGGAACCTTGTATTTCTCAAGATCGGGGAATGTTGGGGGGGTGGAGGATCCTTTTTAGGAGGGGCAGGTTTCACTTTCGGCGCTTGCTTGCTAAGAGCGTATTTCGAGAACGAACGTAAAGAAGAGAAACATGGTACTCGGTTTTGTAATTTGACGCTATTTTTTCGTGTACCTGTAATACAGTGCTCTTCTTACAATTAGACCACTTGTCCTAATTACCATCTGAAAATATTCAAGAAAAATGTTATAATATTTCTAGATTCTAATTTTGCTTAAAAGATCAAAAACATATAGAACATAATAAAAAGTGCAGTACAGCTCATGCAGTTTACTGAATTGTTCCCTTTAGTTTACACAGTTCTTCTATTTGTTGATTCATTTTGCTAGGGGGTGAAGTCCAGATATAAGGTGTTGTAACTCCTAATGCAAAGTACCAACCAAATATGGTACAAATTTAGATTGATCTAATAAACAATTTTATAAAATTACATGAAAGTTCGTATATATTATACGAACTCTCTTAGCAATATCTCACTTACCAATATTCCTTGTTAGACGTTTAACCCTATTTGTAGAGGATCGACAGCCAATGGCGATCCGCGGCTCGTACCCGAAAGAAGGGGCAGTACTGCCTTGTCTGAGCAGACCCTTGTCTAAGGTTGGCGCTCTGCGTTCTAAAGCAACCTTCATTCTGTTTCGACAATGTTCTGCTTACGCATTATTGTATTTCTTGTCTCAATAAACATTTATCAATCTCAAGGTGTCGCCCATCTGTAGCGACCCTTCCAACACTATTAACACTATTATCATATGTGCCTGAAAAGATTTTTATAGGTTTGTAATTATTCAACCAAATATAGCAAAGCAAATAAAATAAGGATAAATTTCCGAATGGCCCCACCATAATTGAGAACTCAGGTTCGGTATGTAACCTAAATTGACTACCAGAAACCGATTAAGTACAATTTTGGGACTACGTATGCGCTATTCGATACTGACAATCGACACACGCCGATTTTGATGCCCTTTGAGTATGATATATGTAGAACTCAAAAAAATATTTGACACGTATTTTTTTTTATCGGCAATCGTCCATGCTGAAGGGATGAAAAAAATGACAAAAATAGATTATTTTTCAATATATTTTTTAAACAAATAAATTTATCAAAAAGGTGGCTACATAGAAAAATTTGCTGCTCAAAAACACACAAATTCCATTTTGAATTTTTCGCTTACACCTAATAGTTCCTGAGATATTCAAGAAAATATGTTTAGCAACTTCAACTTTGAAGGCTATTTTCACCCCTTCAGCATGGACGATTGCCGATAAAAAAGAAGTACGTGTCAAATATTTTTTTCAGTTCTATATCATACTGAAAGGGCATAAAAATTGGCGTGTGTCGATTGGGTAATGTCCCTTGTGAGCATGTGCTATTCGATACTGAACATATGCTATTTGATACTGCCTTATTCAACCTAAACTTATCACGATATCTCGAAAACGGTAAGGCATCCACCTCTGAAACCAACTTTAATCAGTTTCTTTTGTCAATTTAGGTTATATACCGAACCTGAGTTCTGAATTTTGGTGGGTCCATTCGGAAACACAGCCTAAAATAATTTTGATTATTAAATTTTATTTGCAGTGCAGTATTACATATTTATTACATGCTTTGTGTTGGACGGTTATAATCGTCCATAGCAGTAGTTTATAGTTGTTCGTAAGTAATTAAATGCAGTTAATGTAATTAAATGTGATGTATTAAATGGTTAAACTTTGACTGAAAGAATTCGTGAATAACAAGTAGCCAATAAAACGCTTTGAAAGTTGATCTAAACACGCGTGATCCTTGAACGATCTTCATTTTTCCTACTGATTGCTTCTTGCGATTCGACGCGACGACATGGCGATTCGATGCGGGGCAGGGGCATGAATTCTATTAACAGGCCGTGCACTCGTCATCCAAAGTGTCGAGAGAGAATTTAATTTATTCCTGATGTATAATCGATCGTGTCAATCAGTCGATTATAAAAATGGGCCGTGCATAAAGCTCGCGTGACTTGCGAAACGTGACCGTGTCGGCGTGGACAGGTGCAAAAATTCGATTCACGAATTCGTCCAACTCGATACACGATGTCTTCGTCAGCTTGGCGATCCTCGTGACACGAATAAATTACGCGAAATCCCGGACGATTCGCGCGATTCTTATTTTTAGAGTGAACTGGTTTATTTTAGAGACTAAATACTTATCACTCGTTCCTTCGATGTTTATTGAAATTTACTTGGTTGAAACAGAACTTGGATGCTAATGGAGCGTTTCAGATTCATATGTTGAACTCTTAAACAATTTAAGATAATTCTAAGATAGACAATATTAGGATAGAATATGTTCATATTTTTTGTTTTTGTTTTTACTGATTTAGATTACTGAAAATATTTTATGGATTTGTTATACTTATTCCTAGCTATTCAAATAGAAGATGTATTGTTAAAATCAGAAATGATATGTATATTAGGAAACTAATATCTAAAAAAATGATAAAAAATTTAGAAAGTAAGAATAACAAAGAATTTTAATTTATATTTAAACTTTGAAATACGTGTTGGATTAGCAAATATCTTATTGTGATCTTTTAATTCAAATATCTTTTAAGCTTTCAAAAAAAATAAAGTTTATCATTTTCTATTTTTCTTTATCTGCATTTGTTGGCAAAAATTGATATGTTAGAAAGAACGTAAGTTTATTGGATAACAAAGTGTTCTATAGATGAAAGTATTAAGCTAAGCTAAATTACATGTTTTTACTTCAAAGCGTGCACGATAAATTCCTAATATCTGCGCTTAAATTTTTTGTTTGTATTAAAGAGATAAGATATTTGTCTTATGGATGAATTTATAGGGCAAATATGACTTTCTTTAAACACAGACATGGGTTCATTGTACTCGAAAAGTTCATAGTCACATTCTTAAGAATCGAGTGTCTTCCATATATGTACCAGTAAATTCAAATAAAAGAACTAAACCATCGATAGAATTGCTGAAGGGAGGTGGTTTAGTTTTTTCAATAAAACAGTTCCAAAACTCACGAAAGATAAATATAATCCATAAAGTGACGGAAATGACATCATAAAATGTAACGAATTAAAAATCGTTAGAAGTATTCTATGCAGAGAATTCTAAAGAAGAGGGATCGAAAATGCATTAATTAAAAATCAAACGATAATAAACGCATTACGATGCAATTCCAATATGAGACGTAAGATGAAAATGGAAGTAGTTGGGAACATTTAACCATGTTTGTCGGGGAAAGCCAAATCGTAATCGGTGCCATCACTAATTTTTGAAACGATGGCGGTCTGGCAATCTCAAGATCTCATTATCGCGTTGCGCACCTATTAGAATGAGATCTTGTTAAGATTTCTTTTCTATTTTTCAGCCGATTCACATTTCAGAATATGAACATACAAGTGAATAAACACCATTCTTGGATCAACGAAATCGTAAACAGAGAAATATCTTTTTGCTCGACGAAGGGGTGGGTTCAAAATTCATGGGTTCAATCGCTCCCGTTTTCTAGGAGTGGACATGAATATGATATGAAAAATGAAAATGTTTATCAGCATTTCTAAACAAAAAGTACTTTAAGAAAGGTGGTGGTGCAGGAGCAGTAACAGCAGCGTTCTATCCTAAATGTAAGCTTTTGAGATGACAGTAACAAAAATTGCATTTGTGATCTAAAATAAAAAAAAAATAAAAATGTTTAATATCTACATAGGTATAATTAATACGTACATAAAGAAGAAGCATCATTTTTGGCCCTAAAATTGAGGATAGAAGAAAATTCTATGAATTAGAGAAAATCTAAGTTATCGCAAAGTCTTTTTATGTTTTCCTAACAAATTCATGTCGTGCATTTTAATCTCTTCATTTTAAGTCACAGTTGAAAGCCCTGCACCGCAAAAGTCTGAATGCGGAGAAGAACTTTGCTATTCAAGCTCCTACACCGTCATTTTATTTATTTATTTACATCTTTAAATTGAAATAGTAAGAGAAAGTTTACTTAATAAATAACTATACAAATACATTTTCATAAAAACCATTTTTTAAATTATCATCTCTAACCCTTTCGTTAACCCTTTCCTTTAATCGAAAATTGTCCACTGTAATACACTGACAATGAGTTGCATTGAACTTGTCGCAATGAATTTGTAGCCAACTTCACTGCGACAAGTTCAAATAACAATTGCAATTCGGTGGTTGAAATTTTGTAAATTAGTTATTCATTACTTGTTTTTATATTTTCAAGAAATTTTCTTGTTTTTACATAGCTCGCAATCAGTATGAATTTAACTTCATGTTTCTATATTAAATGTTAAGCCTGTGTATGGGTTAATGTTAATATGCGTTTGCTATTCAGAATTTCCAGTACGTAATACGTATACATATATGTTAATATTCTTCGTACAGTATTATTCATCTTTGTAGGGGGTATAAATACATCGTAGGTAGCGAAAGGGTTAAGTCTATTTCCTATATGCTTCCGGTATGTTTTGCTGCTCGTTTTTCATCTGTCTGCATTTCCACTAGGACTATTCGTTTTTTGTTCGTTAATTACCTTATTTTATAACGCCCAATTTATATTTCCGTTCAAGTAAACTTAATCGTGACGTTTTCGGAAAAACGTTCGATCCGAGTATGCTAATTAGACCGTCTCGTGACGTTCGCATTAAACGACTGTAACGCTTGTCGTTCGCGTTTTACGATGTGTACTGATTGATGCAGGTGTTTCCTGTGCTGGAAGGTGATTACGTTCATTGAAAGTTTTTGATAATTTAAATAATTTGAGGAAAAAAAAAATAGTTCTGGTAAAATGTTAAAAGCTGATGAATAAAGGTAAATGATTTAATTACCTTTCAAATGAATCTTTAATTGATACATGGTGTTGTATGTTACAGTAAGTCGAGCAATTATTTATCTGGATTCATTAGAATTCATGCTAATGAGATTATTTATCGCGGTATCAATCAATGTGCGACATTAATATCAGCAGCAAACACGGAGGACATTAATTATTGACTGTCATTTGAAAAATTTTAGTATTTGATGACCGGAAGATTGATAAGAGTTGTAATAATTATTATGCGCCGTGCTTGGTACTAACAGTTAATTAACAAACTGGTAATATAATAAATCTGATAATTAAACATGGTTATTAACAATAAATTGACTTATTAATTAAGAGCTTTATGCATTCTGTACTGATATCACTGCATTATTTGATAATACAAATTAATACAATAAATTCAACGGTCATGTGCATTAGTTAAAAGTAGAATATTAATGCTGAACAATAATACTAATTATAAGTAATAATAAATATAACTTATTTATGAAAAGAAAGAATTGAATCATTTTGCAGTTTAATTATACTCGTTAACGCATCATTGATTATTCATTATTTTATGTTAGTTCCTTCAACAGTGCAAGAAGTACCAATTATTAATGAATTAATGAATATTAATTATGGTAAGGATTCAGTGAGATTTTTCAAATACAGAAAACCGGTAGCAACATACGTATCTATATTTGCTGGAATTCTGATTAAAGTTACGAATAATTGAATACTAATGAAATGCTAATTTCTGGTTCTATTAATCATTAAGAAGGGTGCCAGTAATTTAGTTTGCTCTTGATAGAGAAGCTTCTCGGTAGATATCTACAAATTTTAAATCATTTTTTCCTTGAAAATTAAATACTAGAAAACCAGTTTTCCAATACACTGTCCGTTAAATTATTTCAGTTCAATGAGAATTAATGATAAAATTACTAATTAAGTATCTAACCTTAATCAATCATTGCTTTTCAGATAAAGCTACGAAAATATGTATTTTTATACAATTTTGAATATGGAATTAAATTAGATCAAAATATATATGTTCGAAATTGTATGTGAAACCACTTATTTATTTATTTATTTATTTATTATTATAAAAGGAATGATCTCTTTTCTGGTAAATCGATTAACTCCACAAAATTAAAAGTAGAAAAATTGATATAAAAAAAGTACAAAAAGTGGAATCAATCGTTTTGACTTGTGAACGGTTCAATTGTAGAGAAGTATTAAATATTCTTCTGCGTTTCACGTATAATCTTTTGCTACTATAATTGAAAGACTCGAGAAAATTACCAAAGAAATTAATATTGTCCATAAATTAATTGTTTAGCCCTCGGACTGCGGACCACGGAGAGGGCCATATTTTAATTTAATTATTTTTTAATTATTTTAATAATTAATTTAAATTTAAATTTTACACTAGTCTTTTAACAATTAGCAAGCTCCGTTGCTTGAGGGTTTTTGACAATCTGATGATAACATTGTTATGTCCAAAACACACCTTACGAATTACATAATTCTATCAAGTAGAATTTGATGGAAAAATATTCTTAACTGTTTAATGAAATAGTTAAATCTGAAATGTGAACCAATGGAAAACAAAGATCGTTTAACAGACAAGGGAGCGAAAGATGCAAAGGCTGAAGAAGCCTCGTTCGTACCTTTTGGTTCGGCCAGGCGTGAGAATGTTGTGAATTTGAACGGGCCAGAACAAGATCGCGTGACCCGGAATCCAACGGCAGAAAGCAATGAACTTTTGCGTGGCAAAGTTTGCACGTTCAGGTACAGCGGACGAGTCCCCATTTGTCTTTCGACTCCGCTGCGACCGGTGCACAACGTATATTTAGTCGTCGCCTATTTTCGGTACACTCTCTTCTACGCCCATTACTACACCGTGAAACGTTTCTCATAGACTTGGGAAAGATCCACCGTGAATTGTGCGAACAGATGAGCTGAAAGAGAAAGGGGAACTTGTCTGGCAGTGGCCAGAAAAGACGGTTGTGTCACATTTAAGATCGACCGACCGTCTTACGTAAGTGACCGAGGTCACTGGAAAATAGGAATTTATTTTTTGCTTCTTATAAATTAGTTTACAAACCATAAAGGCACAAAATTAATTTTTTGTATATTAATAGATTATACTACATATCACGAATCTTCCTACAATTCTGTTCATCATACTCGTTGCCTTACATTACATTATTAGAAATGTAATAAAGAACAATTACTATTAAATCGGCAAGCAAATTGCATACTGAAAATCGCCAGAATTATTTCATTCACAACCGAAAGTTTTAAATAAAGTCCCTTGTTAACACATAAATCAATAGCTGTGCAGGTATTCACATTGAAAGTGAATTTATAACTGAATTGACATCCTCTGAAGAACCTTGACAACGAAATCAATTAATGTGACAGCTCAATGCAGATCACTTGTTATATTCACTTTAACATCCTTCAACGCTATAAAACAGACTTATTGCCACTAATCTAATGATTTATAATTAGGCGTGAATGTTTGACGTTTAACGTTTTCGTTGATTTATACAGCAATTGAGAATTTTCTCTACTTTGCATTTAATAACATTTTATCTTCTTTTGTCTGTAACTTCGTTAATTTTGAGAATTTTTCAAATGAAACCTTCAGAACATATACATACATAGTTTAAAAGTATTATTATTGAATATGTGACATTGGTAATCAAAGTGTCATAAATAAATGGCAAAGTGATAAAGAATTTTTCAATTTCTTTTGCTACCAAGAATTTGCGATTTCTACAATACACATAGGAGCATTCTATATGTATACATTGTCATGAGTTCACAACGTCTGGAAGAAATATCCTTCTAAATATCCTTCGTGTTGTAAACAATCAATCCCATAGCTTTCTTCAAAGGGTCCATTATAGAACCCCGTTGAAACTCCTCAAAGAAGAAGTTTACGGTGGAGGATATTTTGTTTGGCTTTGTCGCACGGTTTCATTTTCTTCATATTCGTGGAATCTCGACGCATTCGTGTGCAAATTAGCTTCGGCTACGTGCACGTACCACATCCTTTTACGTCGAATTTTCCAGCGTTTCTTCCGTATCGTTTTTAAAGGTAGTGGCTCGGCATATCTAATCGTTGGATTTTTCATAGACGTCGAGCGTGCCCGGTATCGTAACGATTTTCAAGTGTGCGCGCTTTTATGCGACCGTGTGCGATATTCAAATGTAAAAACGGCCGTATCGTGTGGCATAATGGTCGCACAATGTGCTACATAGTATACGGAAACGGAAATAAGAAACGTTCATGTTTTGAACAAGCTTCATTTCCACTTTTAGTAAAACTGACGAGAGTGCTATTTTAGGAAACAAAACAGTTGTAGCTTGAACTGACCTAGTTTATCGTTTTTACCTACCTTATTATTTTCACAGCTTCTTCTCATCGTCAGATAAATATAACTTATTAAGTATTCTCTTGTTTTTTCTTTTAATTGAACCTCTATTTTTAAAAAGTCATTATAACTACCTTGTAGTTATCGTGGTAATCGTTAGGTACTAAAATAATCGTTAATGTTATTATATTCTCGCGCCACTTTTCAAATACACAGAAACCCGGGAAAATATTCAAATTTACAATAGTAATTAAGAAGCCGTAATACCACAGCCACCAAATTAATTTGTACAATTAATAATTTGATTGCAATTATTTCACAGTTTCTAGCCTTTTTTGCAAGTTTCTGCTTTATTTTCATATCTTGGTAAATGTCTACAATTAGGGCCCCAACGAGAAATCAATTGAACAGAGATAAATTCTATATATTTTTCCCCCCCGAATCCAAAACTGTTGATAAAATTTGGGGGTCGCTTGTATTTACTAAGATATTGTGGTGAATATTGACCTAAAATCGTTATTTTCAAAAGTTAATGACTTTGTGGGGCAGACAATACTTTTAAAGCGCGTCACTAACCTACATGGGTTAGGCTAGGCTATCAGAAAAAATATAACTTACCTCAATTATAACTAACTTGTTGACCCGTCAACAATAGTCTCCTTGCTCAGTTCTAATTCCTGTTCATAGAGTGCACAGCGCGGAGGACGCATCATGAGAAAATATCCAATAAAACGGGCAATCGTCGTGATATCAAGATTAGAATTGACTAGCCACCTACTACTTTGAACACTTTGTTTAAATTCACACTTTGAAGTTATTCTTTTCAAGGAGACTATTGTTGACTGGTCAAGTTTTTGCCTTGAGGTAAGTTATATTTTTTCTGATAGCTTAACCTAACCTATGTATCTGAAAAAATACAAGCGACCCCTAAATTTTATCAACAGTTTTGGATTTTAGGGGCAAAAATACATAGAATTTATCTCTGTTCAATTGATTTCTCGTAAGGGCCCTAATTGTAGACATTTGCCCATATCTTTTCAGTCATGAAAATTTTTGCCTCCATTTTCTATAACTTGGATATTAACTTTTAGAAAATATAAAATTGATCGTAGCAAAATTTTTGGAACTTCTACACAGGTTACTTGAAAGTTCATCCAGTAGCAAGAACTAAATATCACATAACCACTGTACCAGATTTATTATAAATAAAATTTTATAAATTATAAATGATAAATTATTATTATAAGTTATAAATTAAATTTATTTGTACTTTAAATGTTGTTATGAGTATTTTTATAATATCCATCATTCCAACCTATTTTTACAAATATAGCAAGTTGAAATCTGTTGAATAGACAGGATTTATTGGATTAGGTGAGGTTACAAGGTGTAGGATACAGTTTTCTCGTTTATTTATTTGTACAAAACATTCTATGATGAGCGCCATGTTTATACTTCTCCCGTTCGATAGGCGTCCAGGTATTATCGCCGAACTCTCCATATCGAACGGGCGTCTAGAAAACTAACTCTACTAGGGCGTCCAGGAGATGCTCTGTACTCTCTCGACCGACAGGCGTCTGGGTATTATCGCCGTACTCTCCGTGCCGGTCGAGCGTCCAGGAACAGGTCTCCCGTACTCTCCCTTCTTCCGGTAGGCGTCCAGGTATTGTCGCCGAACTCTCCTACCGGGATCTCTCTCTCTCTCTTCTCTCTTCTCCGGCAGGCGTCCAGGTATTGTCATTGTACTCTCCTGCCGGAGTCCCTAACCTGCTGACCAAGAGCGGCCGATGGTCTTAACACTATGACGTCCGGCGACACCACAGTGGTGACCTTCACAAAGTATCGCTCGGCGGCCGGCGACACCACAGTGGTGATCTTCCCAAAGTATCGCTCGACGGCCGGCGACACCACAGTGGTGACTTGAAATCTATTATCTCCCAATAACCTCAAAAACAACGGGCGACAAGCGAAATAACAGAGTTAGTGGTGCCGGCGCCAAGCGAAGAAATGTTTAAAAACCGTGCGGCCGGCAAAGTGTTAACTCGTCCTTTCTCTCTGTTATCAGCAGGCGAAATAGACCGAGGCTCGTTGCTATCCGCGGTCGCGTTCCGCGTCTCCGCTCGCGCCTCGCGTCTCTGCTTCCCGCGATACTCTATCATCGACTTTCTCGAAATCGTCTGGACGTTTCCAAACCGCGTCGCTTTCGCGAAGCTTCTTTTTACCAAGTTTACCAAGTTGTTACAAAGTTTCATTTCTAAATCTGATGAACATACACAATTCTTTGATTCAATCACTTATTGAAAAAACAAAAACTTGTAAGGTCGACCAAATGCCGTCACACGACATCTCCATCACCTAACAATTTTATTCGCAATACAAACAGTGCAACATATGTTCCCATAGTTTTTAATTTTCTATATCTACCTTGATCAAAGCATTTACCACTTTTAAACAAACGATGGTCATTATCGAGCTTGATTTAAAAACCACAGTGTACATACATACGTCAGAACGAGTGCTATCGATGCTTTCAGCGTCGATTCTGCACAAAACGAAAATTTCTTATCAGAATTTAATCGCCGCGAGCTTAAGACCAGACTTGATTAATCACAAACGCGCGCATTTCGCCTTCCTTTTTTTCCGCTGTTTTTTTTTTCACCCAATAGAAAAGAACAAACGTGTATCCCTGAGCGAGCAGGATTTTCCTCGGAACGATAAAGACTCGTTCCTCGGAGGAAAAAGGAAATGAACGAGAGAACGGGACAGAATAAACGCGTCTGGATCGCGCGTCCCAGTCTGCACAAGCATCGAAATAAAAAGGGACGCCCGTTCTCTCGCGCCGATATCAAACTGGTTTCACTTTCTTTCGGTCGTGTGAACTACGCGGTCAGATGATATCAGACGATGTACTCGGTTATCGAAGATCCCTATCTCTCGGCCATTGAAAAGGAATTCACCAGGGACAAGATCTCGGCCATGTGCATCGTCACGTCGAATCTCCGTTGCTCCATTAACCCTTCTGGTGCTATAAAGAGATATACCACCGTTCATAAGTCATGAGAGTTATAACACTATTAACCCTTCACAACATTGAATCAAACGAGTATTTATTGATTCCTTAAACTGAATGTACTTTTTAAATGTTAAAATGATATTGAAAATTGTAATGAAATTCGAAATTTTCCTGATGAAAAATTATTCGCAGTAGTAAAATTTGATGACTGACAATTCTGCATATATTCTTATTTATGTATACATTATTTTTGGACATTGATAGAGGCATAAATTAAAAAAGTTCAATTTTGCTTTTGAAATATAAATCAGCTGCTTAAAATTTTTCATTAGAACAGTTTAAAAATTAAGATCAATTAGAAAAAAGATCATATGGTTAATATTCAACTAGTCAAATACAAATATTGCACTTCTTCGTTTGAAAAGAGTTCTGAAGAAAAAATGACTGTATTCCATAACTGTATTCATAAAAATATTATAAAGTTTTTATTATAAATGTTGGGTGTTATATTTTTAATTAAAATCCCAAATATTCTTTCCCTTTAGAGCTCTCCAAAAACGAAACTCGCCACTGCACTTTCCTGTCCTAGATATGTATTTAGATGAATAAAGTTTTCTACTCTTTAATTAATCAATTATAATATTTCCAAATAAGCAGAGAATTGAATTTACGACTTGCTATCATCACAGAAAACAAAGAAAGGTATTAAATCTCCAACGAATGCAAAGATATTCATAGCTGAAAGGGTTGAACACCCTAATTCTAATAACGCAGTTCTATCGTCCTGAGTTGAGTTATATATTAAAAATAAATAATTAAGCGGTCACTGGAGGCCGTTCATTACGAAGATTAAGCCGTTCTATCCCCCGTCGTCTTCAGCATCGCGCGAGATCTCGATGAAACGAGCTAGCGACCTGTTGAGGCTACATCTGGCCTGGTCAGGCAGAGGCTCTTCAATTTACATATTCACGATAACTTATTCCCAATGACTAGAGATAAATTCAGTCATCTTTCCTCCCATTGACGAGACTATGCACGTGTTTAGAATTGAAAAAGCAGAACGCATAAAAAGATGGAAATTAACACGTGAAACAACTAAACCTATCAAAGTGACCGATTTCTAACTTTTTATTTCAAGTTGTAAAAATTATTTGTAATGTGTCGATTATTCGGTATTGATTGGCTTATTTGAAATGTATAGATATTAATTTATTTTTTGGCGCCGCTTATTGCGATGTGCTTACACTTTTTTTAAAATTTTAAATAATGGAAACCTTCGCATTTCCTTAATATATTAAATTGAAAATATATTAGGTGTACAAATTAATTCGATGTCTGGCGCATCACACCTTAACTGCTACTTTAAATTTGAATTTTTTCTCGCGCTACCTCAATAATTGAAATTAGGATGACTGTTCGAAAACAAAACTTCAATTAAAAAAGGAGAAAAAGCACAGAATTATTTCGTACCTTTAATACATTGAAAATCATACACATGATAGGAAAATCATGCTTGTACTACTACAATGTATGTATCGAAGCAAGAGATTGAATCACAACATCCTCAAGGCATAACACTATCATTTCAAACATAAGTTTCCAAGAAGCAAGATGAAGAACTTACGCACTGTTTTTTATTCAGCGCAATACCACCATGATTCTTGCGACCATCATTATATTTTCTTCGTGTATTATTTTTTTCTTTTTACCGTACAGTTGACAATAAAATACTAAAAATAAGACGTTGCACGGGTTTCTTGGCTTGCACGAAAGACCATCTTCGTAAGTGCATTTGACGTAAATCAACGTATTACCCCGGTAATTGCATATTGGAATGAGTTAGAGTTATTGTATTAATGGTACATTGTAATAACTAGCACCGTATAGCGTGTCATACAGGGTTATTAGTTTGAAAGCTGTGCTATTAGATATTATTACAGGAAAGGGACCTCGGGCTGTTTCCTGATACCTTGCATTTGTATTTTGCGTGAGATTTACTTTTATCTCACACCTCACGCAACGTTTTACTTTTTATTTGCAAAAGATCCTATCTGAATATATAAAATAATTTTCCAAGTATAGGGTTTATAGTGAATTTCATTTATTCAGCTATTGAAACTCGAAAAACTCTAACGAAGTGCAAAAGTCACATTTTCACTTTTATTTATAAAACGTTCAGTATACATTTAATCAAAATTTATTTTATAAACCTTTTCGCCACTTAATTTTCAAAATTCTCAACTCATTCTGATGAACATGTTACATTATGTACTTGAAAATGCGTAACCAGAATGTAGATTGTAGAAGCTGCTCTACTGTAAAATTCTAAGAAAATTGAAAATTCTTTTTTATTGTATTAGAAAATAGTTTTAAAGTTCTAAATTAGTGGCTAAAAGGACTTATATGAATTCACAAAATTGAAATATTATAGAAATTTTCAAGATTATATTTATTTCATTGCAACTATCTTTTTTGACACTTGAAATATATTAATTTATAAAACGGATCTTGAGCTATTGAATTTTCTGTTAAAACATCTCCTACTATCTGAAACATGTCTCAGTTATTTTACTGAATACAATAGGATGATTCGTCATTTACAAAAAACGGAAGTAGAAGAACAAGATAAATTTGATAAATTTGAAAACTTGACAATGAAAAAACGACGAGTTGTTTCTTTGATCTTGTTAACATTCAATCTTTTAAATATTTTCAAGCAAACTCGCTCCGAAGAGAGATTGTCTTCGATAAGGGACTACTCTGATCGACCCTTATGGTTGAACATAAATTATGCTTAGACATTCAGCACCGAACGATTTTTTTTATTCTACACTGTTTCTACTAAAAGAGAGAAAAAAAAGAAGAAAAAACAGAAAGCTAGAGATAATTGCAGAGGATAATTGAATAATTACTTACGTAATATAACACAGGAAGTGATAAAACGTCAGTAAATGTCAGCTAATGAATGAAAAAGGATATTTAGTATGTAGTCATTTCAAACTAGAAAATTTCAAACTGGAGAAGAGAAATTTAAAAAAAATTTTATGTAGCATTAATTACCTATACTATGTAGAAAGTGGAATGTTTAAATTATCAATTGAAAAATGGAGATTTGTTGTAAGACATATATGAAACTTTAATTATTAATAATAGGAGTAGCTAATTTCCAAATGTTAACCTTCAAGTATTCAATTTGCTACCTTACATTATTAATATAATAGTAGTATCATTAAAAATAATATCTAATTTGCGGTGCCAGCCACCGATGATAGGCATCCATGGCATTCCAAGTGTCTCTATTTCAAAAGAAGAATTTTAAAACCTCTCATTCTCACAAGTTTCAGATTATCCTGGTGTTAACGTGTGAATATTTGTTAAGATTTTATCTCATGAACGAGAAAAAGGAAGGAGGCAAGGGAACTATGAATTTGCTGCATCATTGTTGATCATCAGAGTTTAATCGGAACGTTCGATGGAAGGGAAAGTAATTAGTCCCCCTAATAACTTCCACGTTTTATCAACGACGAGATAATGTGAAGAAGTCGTCAGCATGAAAATGATCGCACTCCTCGTTAAGAAAGAACCAGGTAGACTTTGTTCGTTGGCCAATGATACATAGTTACCTACAGAGAGGCATTTCTGCTGCTCACGAGCTTCGCAGCCAATTAGGACAAAAATGTCTAACACGGAAGGCGGTTAGAAAGGAGCGTTCATTGACATCGAATTTTATCTGCGTTGGAGTTGGTTCACTGATAACGGCTCATCTACATCACAAACGGACGAGTTTCCACGATGATAATGACTCGGTATCCGAATTAAAAAAAAGAAAATTAAATAACTCATTCAGCTAGTTACGGGTGTCCCTATTAGGACCGTTTCCTTTGTCCTAGAAACATTTTTATGGGCCACTACTGATACACCATGAATATTCCCTAAACTGATCCTTTCATTGACATTGTTAACGATTTAACATTCGTCGTTATCTCGATTGGTTAATTAATTCAAGCGGTGTTAGAATAGTAATGAAACTAGGAAACAAGGAAAGTGTTCTTCGTTCTGATACACCATTTCACCATAGTACTTTTCAGTGTCTTCTTCTTTACTTAATAAATTTTTGTTTAGTAGCTATTATATAACGTTGGTTAAATACTATGTAACTAAATTGTTATAACTATTTTACCATATTTAATTAAAAATGAAATTATAATATATTTTAAATTAATTATTTAATCAATTATTGAAATTTCAAAAATTCAGTCCAAGTTTCGATATGTTTCGATTCAAGCCAACTTCTTTGCCTTGAAGTCATTGAATTTCGATCGTACGAAAGAACGGTACGTACCGTTAAACTCTCGATTCCTCGACTTTAATCAGAAGAGTTGATCGCAAGGCGGTCAAGGTCATCAAGGTCTTGATGCGAGGGCAAATTTCATGGGCAGATGGCTGATTGAAAGATTCCTTCACCTACGCATCTTCCGGCCAGCATGATACACGCAATTTTGAGTAACCAACCAGCAATTTAATAAAATTACACGTAACAAACAGGTAGAGGTTTCAACTGCTATCATGGGTAGCAATTTACTACATTGTAAATTGGAAATAAATTAAATTCTAAGTGATCGATAAGCTAGAATGATTGCATTTATAAAGTTTCAAAGAATTTCAATAAAACCAAAAAGAAATTTAAAAAAAGAATGAATTATTTTGCTTTATTTATATTTGATAAGATAACAAAGTAGCAAGCTGGAATAATGGAGTATGATCTATGCTTCATTAAAATTCAATTACGCCACTAGAGTAGCAAAAACGATCAACAGGGGAAGGTTTGTTCAACCGTTAAATGATCTAATTATCACTATCATGATGACGTGAAACAAGGTTTCATCGATAGAAATAATCCTCGTAAAAATGTGTGAATGAATATTGTGGACTATAAAAGCTGGAAACGAGATAAGAAAGATCTTATATGTATCAGGCTAAAATACTTACGATGACCGTTTAGTTTACTCATGCTTTGATTACGGAGCGAAACTTTGACTAGAAAAAATATAAAGCAGCTGTATTGGCTTTTATTATTGAAATTTTATGGATTGTTGGTTTTCATTTAGCACCGATTAAAACACGAATTTCATTATCCTGAATTTCTTTCCCACCAGAGTTAAAATTATTCAAATATTAGAATTTTTTAAAATAGAAAAAAGATCTTTCTATTGTAGTTATTTAAAGTCGTCTATACATATAGGTCTTTGCTGGAGAATTATTATCTCCAGTTTTTTAAACGAACCACTTCATCCCTGTTATTGACATTATACATTAAGATAATTAATTGAGCAACATGCTTTCTGCAATATAGCAAAATTATAAATTATTAGAAGACGATAAGACAAAATAGTAACGTGTTGGCCCATAATTAATTCATACATTAATTAAATACACTCTCATTACGCTAGCGAGGAAACTGCAGCATTTGTGCGAAATTATAGCAAACTCTTCTTCAAAATACGATCAAGAATTTGTGTAGAAATTTTTGTAAAATTTTCTAAAATTTTATCTGCAATCAGAAATTTTCCACCCTATTTTAAAATACCTAAACAATTTGCATTGAACGACCATAACCGCCCCTACTAGCTAAAAGGGTAATAAACAGGTCCACGAACTTCGGTACAATATTATGCAATCAGCAATGGAATAACCAGTATTAAAGCTTGTTTATTTATCAACAGTTTTCTGGCATGTCTTATCGAATCGTGTTAGTAAATCATTCGCAGGACTAGCCAGTCCCTGTTGATGGTGATTATAATCGAAAGACTTAATCATGCTCGGCGCGTGTGTAGGCTGCGCGCATTAAGCTTGCATACCTGCGCAATCCGGTGCACGTGTAAATGTAAGTATGTACACTGTGCAACGATGAACCACGTGCGCTGGACGAGGAGCAACAGTGACCGCGGCGCGTATGTACAATACAACCTGTTACTTGTTCGTAGCTGACAAGAAAGGATTCTTCTTGGCAAAACACGCCTGTCATGAAATACGAGGTTACGTGATTCCGATCGCGTCGCGATCGCATCGATCTGGATTACGTTTTCAGATTTAATTTAACGCGATCCACTCAAGCTTCGTTTAATAGCGGCACGTATAGAAGCTGATTTTTTCCGCTCGCGTAATTGTAGGACGAGCCCGATCACATAATAAAAAGCGATAAAGCGAGGATCCAGGTAATATATTGATCACGATAAGAGAAATATACTGAAGGGAATGCCATGCTACTTCTACGACCCGAGATGTTCTGTACTGTTAATCGAGATAGTACCCGTAATTTCAGACTATGAGAGATGTTAAGGCTGGTGATACGGTAGCGGTGTTTTTACAAAGCTGTAATGTTTAGTGAGAATACTTTGAATATTGAAAAGGTTGTTAGTAACCTGCACAGCTAATTAGAGATACTCGATTAATTAAAGGAAAAATAATGGGAAAATATTATTTTCTATAGTAGATGTTTCTGTTATACCGATAATAATGTAAGATGGCAAGTAAAATCTGGTAGTTTAAAATTTGAAAATTAACCCTTTTAGTTCGACATCGATCCATTGTACTTCAAATAAAATAGTAATGTCCCAAAATTGAAAAGTAAGAAACAGGCCCTGTATGGTATAGGGGGAAGTTGCCGATATCGTACTGGTCTCCTAAATCGTACCACATTCAAATTTTGCTTAATGTTGAATGGCGACACCAGCTAGCAACATCTTTTATAAGCTAAGACATATATATTCCTATAAAACCTTAAATAGTGTATCAAAATCAATTACAGTACCTGTTCTAACAAATTTGAAAAAGCAGGTCAGCCTAATGTAAAATTTTAATCATGTTGCGCTTGTACTGTCTCTTTTAAAAATAATTGAATGATATTTATTTTTACATAAATATAAGCCTACGTTTTTATGTGCATGTGCCAATTTTCAAATCATGTTAAAACTTACTTATAAATAAAATAAAATAAAATTATAAAAGAGCCGGCGAGTAGCCTAAATCGTACTGCGGCGTAGTTTCCCAAATCGTACCAGTACGAGTTAAACAATTGATCAATATTTTAGATATTTTTTTTAGGTTATAGTTATGTCAAAAAGGAAGTACGGACAGTGAAGTGCAAATAACATGAATAAGGCTATAATAAAACATACGTCTTCAACTAGTGCATCTGCAAATATTTCTGTATCGCTTAATGAAGAGGAGTGGTTCTGCAGTTTGTATGAAGAAGTTCAACTTGAAAATATAATACAATGTTTAAGGGTATATGAGGCCAGTGCAGGCGTGTCAAAACCACAAAATGTTATTATTGTCCTCAATGTTAAATAAAATCAATTTATTATTTATAACTCAGAGATAGGATATTGAAAACTAACCAGTACGATTTAGGATACCGGTTGCCAAAATCGTACCTTTGTATCATTTTTTTACTAATGCATGTAAGACATAACAACTGCGTTCAAAATGCAGTTAACGTTATCCACAGGTTATTTAAATGATATTCTATAAAATTGCTCAGCTAAATTCTCAAACAGACATACCAGAGCTTCATATTATGCATAATATCTTAAGTGGTACGATTTCGGCAACTTCCCCCTATGTATAAGTTTGTAATCCGTCATCATCATTTGCACATAAAACTTTACGCAGGAAAATTTGAATCAATATTTACTTCGTTATTCGTATTATTCAGTTGTATACCAAATTTTATATTGAATAATTAAAAGTAATGTAGGAGAGGGGCGAAAAAGACGTTTCGTCTCGGGATCGTCTGTCAGACTCGTCAGTGGGGCTGACAACAGATGATCCTTGCCCCAGACACCTATCGTACCGCAATTCGGAACTCGTATTCGAACTGCATGCCGGGTGACCGCTTGCGAAAACACTGCACCGATCATCTCGCCACCACCTACCGGTCCCCGGCCCGAACTAAAGGCGTCCAGGAAGACAAAACCCTCCTCTCCCCCGCCGCTAAATGCCTACAGTAATACATACTATTTTTTTTTTCTAAATTACTTTTAGAAAGTTTTCTCGTCAAAATTAAGATTTTGAGAATTTCTGCTTCTTCTGTATCGCCATTTTCGTTATGGAAGTCTGATCTGATCGTCTGTGTAAGTATTTACCTATATAGGTATGCATATACAAATTCTCGTTCGCTACGTAAATTTTAATGAATAATCTCTCGATGCTTGTTATACGAAACTTATTAGATTTTGATACATAGTATCAAATAATATTTGACTTCGGCGATCATAGTGACGCCTGAATACCTTAATTTATCCCAAAAAATTTCAAATTCGACAATTCCTTGATCTTCACCGGTAAATTTTAATCTTTGACTCTTAATCGAATCTGCCATTTAAGAATTGTTAGAAATTCGCACAAAATCTAACGCTTCCACTTCGAAGAAATCTCGTTGCAATTAATCATGCGAAATCGTAGAGGATTTATCGCGATTAGACATCGTTCCTTCGTTTATTTCACAAAATCCTGAGCAATTCATCAAGCTTAGAAATTGCTTCTTCCGCGTCGCAATTAAAAGGCTAAAATAATGAATCATCAGCTTATGTCGCTAAAAGATTAACGAGGAAACAAGCTGACGAACAAATCTAACTAGAAATGAACGAATCTAGTGTCACGAGTTGGCGTGAAATTTCTTCGAAAACATATTTATACGTGTGAAATTCTACTTGAAAGTTTACCGTGAGAAAATGTCCGGGAAATTGTAAATAACAGTGACAGGGATCGATTTATTGGGACCTATAGACCCAATCGGCTTGAATAATGCCGATTCAAAGAGGTGTTTCGCGAAAAACATCTCATTTGTGTGTTGAGGTAGAATTGCTTTATGGGACGGCAACGATTTTCTTAAAAGAACATGTTTATCTTGTCGCTGAAAAGCGATTACATTGGTGAAAGTGGATAACTTATCGTTTTCACGCGTGACATTTTGTTTAAAAAGATTTTCTTCAATAGCTCAGATAAGTGTTGTGATTGGATCACGTGAATGGGGTACCGTTATTTTCAAACAATTTCTATTTGTTTAGGTACATTACTGACTGCTATTTTCATTCAAGTGTTGTTATATAAAGGAGAAGGTATCATAGTCCCCTTAATAATTTTTATATTGTAACAAAGTCGTCTCGCGGTTAAATTCAATTATGTAAATTGTTTTCCATTTACTTTCACTTCCTACCGCTGATAACCGTATTACTTTATTTATCTACGTTTTAAGGAAAAATGTAAAGCAATTGAAATTATTATTAAGTTTTAATTAAAAAGGAGTATAAAACTATGGGGCCATGTTACCGTAAAAAGAAATTAACATATTAATTACTATCAAATTGATCAAAACGAAACATAGTGGTCTATTGAGAAACCCAGCCAGGAAAATTCACTCTTCTGACAAGGGTACAGGCAACAATTGATCTCCTTCGATGAATAAAAATCGGTGCAAGTAGGTCACGGGAAACCGATATTCGTGAAAAGAACAGACAGAGGGTGAAGGCTTTTCTAACCCCTGTTGGTGCTTATTTAGCTCGCACCTTGTTTTTCTTTTCGGTCGGCTCCGTTTCGTTCATTGTCTCTCCGGTTAACGACCGTTTAGACGAGCAACGATCCAACCGATTGGACGTCTATTGTTGCGGTTTTCCTGGTGGTTCTCCTCGTGGCGCATCTGTCAGCAACGTGTCTTTCGGAGCACAGCTGGGCCGGTCTCGAGTTTCCAGTTTGCACGTTTACGCCACCGTAGTCGTTCGAAAAAGCCGCAAACCCAGGAACCAGAGACGGGGATTAGGGAAAAGGTCGAGGATAAAATTATTTTCGGGACACGGGTTTGTTTTTCGGCTCGAGGTCCTTTTCAACTGCTCGGGGTCGCGTGGAATCGTTGAGCTTTGTTGATGGCGAATTATGAGGGTTGAAAAGTGTCTCGAAGGATTTCATCGAAGATGGTTCTTGGTGCGAACAGTGAGTTTTAAGAGAACTATTCATATAAAGAAACTAGAATTTTAATACTTATACGGTGCTGTTCGCTTGAATAACCTCGCCTACTTTTTTAAGTACTACATGTCCTTAGGTAATGTGAAAGAAAAAGACTTTCAATTTTTTATTTAAATCATGTTTATTAAATCCTTAACTAGAAATTAAAAATTGTTTATATTATATAAAACCCGTTTATGTATAATATAGCAGCTGTTAGAACACTTATAGAAAATTAAGTACTTGCACAATAAAATCATTTTATTAATTTATATAAAGATAAGGATCAACTTAGAAATTAGATTAGATTAAATGAAGAGTTTTAATACATTTTAAGAATTTTATTGCATTTCTTGTTTTTATTGATATAACAACAGCTTCAGAGTCTAGTCAATTTGAATTTGATTAAAAAAAAATAATATCCTACTTAATTCGAGTAATACATCACTATGTTATTTTTTTGACAATATAATGCATTACTTGCGATTAGTATTATATTGGTTTTTAGTAGAGTATTGTTTTATCATTTTTATTTTAAACAATTCTCTGAATAATAGGTACATAGATATCACTATTTTTTCTAGTTTTGAATAAAGAAATTAGAAATTTAATTCTGACACTGCATACTTAACTTTGATTTTATAATTTTGTAAATTTATATAAAATTTCATAAATGTCCTGGGACCTCTGAGCGGGAATACAACACACGTTGTATTTACCTGAAACAGGGTCGTTTATGTCATATTATGGTCAATAGTTCTTCTATTAAAAACACACATTTTAGAATGTAATTCTGTATTACTTATAAGAATATATCTTTTTTGCACTGAAAGCTGTTTAAATCGTGGTGGAAAGAAACGCATTGCTGTAATTTCACCGGTCTCATCCGCGTAATCGAAAACAAAACCGGTCTGCTCTGCATGGTTCCCAATAAATGCCGAATTCTCGATCCCTTGCACGGGAACCGCAACAAAAATATTAAGAAATCGTTGCTTTATTACGTCGAAAGTGATTCCTTGCTATTATAGAAAAAAACATGTGCTCGAGGACGAGAAACATTGTCGGGAAACAAGAGCGTAACGTACTTTTTTCAGCTATTCCAACAGGATTGTTCAAACTTTCATGCGAAGATTTACAAACTCTCCAATTTGGTGTTAATTAGTAAGGGACTTTTTTTCGATACCATATTAACTTTTTATTTTACTATACTGTTAATACAGTACGTGCTTTCGTGTAGCCATGAACAATGAGTTATTGACATTAAACGTTATGCAGAATTAATATATTCAGTTACTTGTTTAATAATAAGTAATAAGTTTACTTGTTTTCGTAATATTTGGAAATTGAATTCCTCAATCATAAAATGGTTACGTATTCATATGAAATAAATTATTAAAATTTACAAAGAATGTAAACACTCTAGGCTCGCAGTGAAACAATTTGTAACATTGTTTTCATTATTAACTCTCCTTACATTAATAATGTAAACTAATTGTACAATATTCAGCAATCTTTAAATTGATACAAATTACAAATACTAGTAAAGTGTTTATGTAGCCATTTTCAACAAACTTTGAGCTTTAAATTGATGTGCCATAAGTGCTAGTTCACGATACCTTTATTTTATCGAAATTGTGTCAAAATTTCAATATTTTAGAATCGACCGTTTGATATAGAAAACAAGATAACCAAAGAACAATTGAAGGATTTTGAGAAAAAACCCTTAGAAATGTATTGAAAGAACAAAAATCTCACTGACCATTAATCATATTCAATGAGAAAAGAGATGGAATCTGTAATAATTAACAGTATATCGTGGCAAATAATAAATCTCTTGATCAGAGACTAGTTAACATCCGACAAATTACAACACGGTTATCATTTCAACGGTGAAGATCAAAGTGACCGGTTAAGTTTCTCCTCGATTTTTCTGAAAACTTTCAACGGAAACGTTTGATTATCCTAACATAAATCAAGCAACTCATTCCATGACGATGCCGAGTGGTGACAGCACTTTAACTAATCACGACCTTTTATGTACTTACGTACGGTTCAATTTAATTGGCTATCCATGCTGCTGGTTAATTAATCATTCGTAAAAATTCGTCCGCGCAAATTGTGATTAAACGGGGCTCATCAAAGGGTGCCTTTGTCGCATCGTTGCACTCGGCAATGCTAGATTGTTAATTGCCCGATCGAAATTCATTATCGATCCCCATTTGCATTTTGCTGATTTATCGAGCAAGGTTTCGGCCTTGCTTTGCGGGCTTCGTTCCGGAACATCCGATACGAAAAGTGTACGTATTTACAAACTCGTTTTTCTCGCAACAATTTTGCACGATATACAGCAGCGATATATTACAGATAAAAGATGAAAATATTTACTCAGCTGATACTGGTTCTATTTGATATATTTGTTGGTATGAAGAAGTACAAAAAAGCAACCTTTCTTTTTATTGCAACAGTTTTCCTAGCAAAAACGAAACGTGTAGCAAAAGGAGGTACTGGTTTTGCTTTGATCCGCTCGTGTGTAGAAAGATTACTTGTTCTCTATAATTGGTATTTTAATAGTTTTCTTTAAAGAAAAAAACTGAAGCATGGAGTAATCACTTCTTGTTGTTGTTTAGCTTTTTGCAAAGATACTATGTTATTTCTTCACTGTTCTGTGAATTTGTATGCAAAATTAATAGATTCATTGTATATCCTATATAAATTAAATTAAATCGTGGTGACATTTTATTAATATTTAAGTTATTGCTTTGTACGGTTTTAGTAGTTTTCAGTTGATTAATTTGCAATTAGTGCAAATTAATTCTAAAAATTAACGTAATGAAACTTTAATAATTTTAATAATATTAAAATATATTAAAACAATAATAAATGAAAGATGAATCGAACGGATTACCTAACTTTAAAAAATGGAATAATTTCCCTCACGAAGAAGTAAAGTCGAACAACAAGTTTATAAATTACAAAAAAAACTAATACCACAAATGACATCGCAAATTGAATTTCTGATGAAAAGAAAATTATTCAACACTTTCTTCGATGAAGGTGTAAACTTCAAGATAGATCGAGCGAATGTTGAAGGAGGGTTGGCAACAGCCGGCTTTCCAGGAATGGAAAACAAAAAGAAGATAAAGAAATGACTCTATCGAGTCGGTTGCCTCTTGTATGCATCGCTATTTCAATGTCATTATTGCTTCGAACTTGTTTCTACGTTTTTATAACCGAAGACCACCTCACCTAAGCAATAGCTCGTTTCTTCTGGTTTTATGATCCCTCGATAACCATCGACCCGTACCTTATATACCTGAACCTGTTCACAGAATATGGCTGGAACAAGTAGTATTTCGAATGCTTGAGGGGTGACCAATTATCGTTATTTTATCTTGCCAATAGCATTGTTACCACCGCATTCTTGTACCATCGAACTGTTTGACATCCTCTAACTTTTCGGTGATCGATTCACTTTTACACCAACGATCCTACTCAATTTTATTACTTTTCTACGATACTCGCAGATGGTTGGCTGTTTAACAAGCTAGAAATAAAATGTTCGCAGGAAGATGGATCTAGTTTTAGTTACGATCGATTAAAGTCATTGTTACAACGGAGGGTTGTTAGTTATGGGTCGAACAACATAAGGTCGATACGTTGTAGAAGTTTTTATGTTACTACTTTCTTTTCAATGCCCGAGTTTAATTGGCTAGGAAACTTTGAGCATGACAGTTTGATGATTAATAAAAGTTATGGATGCAGTGTCATTTGCGTAGCTCTAGCTGGATAAACCTGAATGATTTCCATAACTTATGCTTCTTTTATATTGTTAAAATTTTATGATCCATATTTTTTATTTGTGCGAAGGGAAAACAGCAAGACTGCTGACACATCTTAAATCTTATTCCTGCATGCAATCAGAGGATCACAGATATTGTATTAGGAATACATATAGTGGTACCTCGGTACATGTTTTGTTCGGTATACGACATAATATTTTTTTGTAAATTTTGCGTCATTTTTAAATAATTATCTCAGAGGAAAAATTAAATTAATAGTCAATTATATTCGGAGTTGGTGTATTATTAACTGACTGATCATACAAGTAAGGACTATAACCGCAAAACAGGAGGCAATAAAATTTATTCCATTAGGTTACATTTATATTTTACAAATTAAGAAATCGTTTAAATGCTATTCATGACATAAACAGTGTTTAAATTATTTTACAACCCCATTAATGTAGGTATAATATCAATAGGAGTTTTTTTTTTACATGAGAACGGATTAATCATGTTTACATTACTTCTTATGGGAAAGGTTGGTTTGGTATACGTCCTGTTCGGTATAAGTCCAAACATCAGGAACGGATTAAGGTCGTATACCGGGGTACCACTGTATTACTGATACATTTATATGTATGTATAATCATCTTTGTTCAATTTTAATTTTTAGATTGATATGTCATAAATGATATTTTGCGATAGTTTTATGTTATGAAATCGTATCTACAAATTGATTCAATAAAAAAAAACTAGCCATTTTGTATTAAAAATATTGATCTTAATCAATATGCATTCTCTTGATACTTTTCTGTTATGAAATTATATCAGATTTTTTATATTTTGAAATTGATCACTTGATATACGCAAACAATCAGCCAATTTGTATGAAGAATATCGATGAAACCTTTTATAAAATCAGTTTCAATAAATCTTAACCTTTAAATTGATCTACTACAAGTGTTATTTTACAATAATTTTCTGTCATGAAATTCTGCCAGACAGGCTTCCAATATAATGCATTCATTTGCTCATTCTCCTATACGAGCAATCACCATCGTGATAAACGCGGTGTCATCGTGATCGGATTTACCCCATTGAATCGTGCAACATCACTGTCACTTCTCATCCTTCGTTGAATAGATACGTAAGGTTGAAGCACAACAAACCCATTGAATCTACACTGTGTTTCAACAGCTCCACCCAAGCGAGGGTATTCGCGATCTGACAGGTCGCTCGTCAGTTTCTAATCAAATGTATTCAAGCATCTGGTCTAGCTGGCTTATCTATCAGCTACCAGGATGCACATTAACATCTTTCTCGAGGCGTGTAGAACCGTTAGCGTCGATCGCCGCGCCGCCGTACCCCGATCCGACAAAGACATCAGGCAACGAACACAGGAGGCGTACACGCAACACGCCCTAACTGTTTTCTCGGCCGTGTTCGTATGGGGCGCCAGCAATCCCGATGCTATTGTGAAGTGTCAGCAAGTCGTGGCACGTGGGCACGTGCTTTACGACGTGTCACGTTAACAAGCGTTTTGAGCTTCGGTGAAAACAATAAATATTCCCTCCCTCCTCGCCAAAGGACCAATCAACCCATTATGTTACCGCACGCGTATACCGCTCGCGTCTCTCGGAACAATAAAGAAACGCTCGAATGAAAGTACTCGTTGCCAGCCTTTGTGTTGTTACTCGTCCAGCTAATCTACCAGAGGAAAGATCGAGCCGAAGGTATGCGCGTTCAGAAGCTGTTAGACGAACGCAAATGCATTAGGATGATTTGTGTCAGCTTCTAATGTGCAGTTAACCTATCGCGGCGTTCTACGCTAGTCGCGAATCAGTAGCTGAAACTTGATTAATGGTTTATTTGATGCCGATTGTGATATTCGAGGCAAGCATTGAAACATCTTGAATGAAACGAAGATGATTATTTCTTGCCATCTAATTCTTCAACACCGGGCCTTGGAGTTTTATTTGGAGAATCTGCAGATACGAATCTCTTCTTTATATGACTTTTTGGATTTTTTTAGAATTTCATATTTTCTAAAATTATAAAAGGATTTATATCAAACTTATATATGAAATTAACACACTGTCATATATTGATATTACTTTTTTTCCTTTTTAGCAAAATATCACAGTTGTCTTTATGTAAATATCTAGATTTTTGTTTTGTTTGTTTACTTCACACAATTGTAATCAATGAGATGTAAATGTTAACTATCTATACATATTTTCATAGTCATCTTTATTCAAGCTATTGTTTTTTTCTACATGTTAAAATGACATAACAAGATAATATTTTGTGTATAATTTTCTACTTTCATTTCAAATGCAATTTTGTACTTTCAAAACTGCAGTTCATTTATACTTTGCTATCATTGAACAATATCAATTTTTATCACTGATAAACAGGAATACCCAATTTTATTCCATTTTCTTCTAATTATTTGATTAAATTACGTTTAAAACGTCGAACAGCAATCAACCCCCAGTTCGGTCAACAAAATCTATACCAAATTGATCTTATCTGACGATATTCGTACGAAAAACACTTGAAAAACAGTCGTCACCGATCGAAAGAAACAGTGTAAAATCTGTTGAAAACGAGTTCCACCCACACAGACAATTAGGCAGGCGCGAATTAACCCTGGTCGTAGAGGCGGACGGAAATAATGTATCGAGTGGTAGGTGGCGAACGCGTGTGGCCGGTCGTATCATAAAATAAAGAAGAAATCCAGAAACGCGGGTCGTATAGGGCCGTGGTTGTCTCGTTGAATCCGCCAACGACCCATACATCATTTCTCGAAGCTCCTCGCGAAACGTCCCGGTCCGAAACTCGTGTACCAACCGGATAAGGAGCAACAGTGCGCCACGCCGCGCCGCGCCGCGCCGTTTTATTCATAAATCAGGGAGGAGGTTCCGCTACAAAAGATCGCGAGGCCGACAGCGTAACCGTGGCAAATCGTGACCATCGATTATTCCGATAATGTCATAATCCAGCCGAACCGGTCGAAAGTGTTTTGCACCACGAAGAAATTTGTGGCCACCCTCGCCACAATTATTTTTATAGCGGCCAGACGAATACGGCTGAGCTTCATCGTCGAAAGCGAAATCGAGACGAAGGCTTGGCTTAGAGTGTGAATTTACAGTGGACGTTATTGGACCTGTTTGTGTTTGAATGGAAGAAGGTGGAGAGATAAAGTGTTCTTCATTCTGATAACTTTTTTTCGACAAGAATTATAAGACTCTGAGGATCGATATAGAGGGTGTAAAAGTTGAACGGTTAATTTGGTATCGTAAGAGCTTATCTACATATTGTAAGGTTGGTTAAATAAAATTACTGTTGTCAGGATATCGTTTTTAATCAGCTCGTAACACTAAACTCTTCGCTCTTACTTGTTAGGCGCGGTCAATTTAGCGGTCTTCTCTCTACTTCTGATGTTCTAGGAGAGGGGAGAAAAAGGCGTTTTCCATCTTGGGATCGTGTCTGTCAGACTCGTCAGTGGGACTATCATACCATAATTCGGAACTTCTACATACTTACATATATTTGAACTGCATGCCGGGCGACCGCTTGCGAGAACACTGTCCCCGGCCTAAACTAAAGGCGTTCGGGGAGACAAAACCCTCTCCCTTCCTCCACTAAACGATTACAATATATGTATATATGGCAAGTTGGATTTAAATATTTTTGCTACATGATTATGGTAATAATGTTAATCGATGGAATTACAAATTTTGATATTTAATTTTATATCATTTCATATTTGACTTTTACTATAATAGTTTGAACTCACAATTCTGTATTACAAGAATACGTCATACTAATGACTATTTTTAAAATATAAGTATTTAACGATAGGATACAATACACGAAATACCTAATCAAAGAATAATGTATAAAATTATTCAAAATTTTATTAATGTTATAGGAAACGAACAAAGTCACATATTAAACCATATTGTATCCAATTCGGTGCACACAATAAGACGTAAATTATATCCTTATCAATTCAATTGACCTACTGCACGTAAAGCAACACTTTCGATCCTGAACGAACTTCCTGTACTGATTACTTAAATAGATACAGACTCGTAAATTGCATTCTATTTTTCTATTCCACACTGTGGTGCTGTTAATTGTCAACATTGTTTAAAAGAGCGTGTATCGTTCGTGCTAATCATATTCCTGGCTAGCAGGTTGGTGTTTAAAAATACTAAGATATCCAATCGTTTCTGACCGATCCAGTTTTTCCACGGATCCGATTTATAGGATCGACTATCTGTCAAACCGTGGTCGTCTCTTTAACTCTCCTTCTGTGTGGCGGCTTTAAGAAACATTCCTATCTAATGCAAACCACGGATACAGTTAACCGTAAATGACTTCTCCGTAAGCTGGATAAACAGCGAGTAAGCGTTCCGATGCACGCTTATTACTGATTTTTAATGAACATGGTGTTTAAGTAAATTATAAGCGGTACCCGGCTTCCGTCAAAAATGTCTTATTTCATAGGCCATTAATCCGGCAAATCTTCTTTTTAATATGGGATCTTCACGTATGTATATCCCGTGTAACGAAGTATAAACATTCCATTGGGATCTGATCATCCCATGAATTGGTTCTTTTGTCTACCATAACGTTCCACTTATTTGGAAAATTAGCGAATGATTCTTTTATTTCGTAAATAATAATTTTATTTCTTTTTAAATTGAAATATAATTCACCGTAAAGGTATTCAGGTAAGTACTATGGCTTTTGGCATAAGGGTTAAATATACGCGAGTCATTTTTTTTAAAAAGGATCCAGAGACTTCATCCATCATTACTTGAATAATCGAAACAAGCATCATTTAACTCGTATTACAAACTACTCGATCATTTCGAGTTTTCGGCTGGTACATGAACAGGCCACGTCAGAAACAAGTACATATCAGGACAATCTCTCAGACATTGTAAGCCAAATACATCTGGTTGAAGTCACAATATGCCGACATGATACAACGTTCGGTTCAATTACTTTACCACTTGAACGATAATATTTACAAAGCTTTTGAAATAGTAAGCTTTAGAACTACTAAATATAATTAAAAAATAATATCAATGACTTGCAATGATGTAAACAGTTTAACCCTTTCGAGACAAAGTTCTTTAATAATGAACCGAATAATTTCAATATTGTAATAAATTTCTATATTACGTTAAACAACCTGACTCTATTGAAACAATACATTCTTAAACTCGGGATTGAAGATAAACAATTGATTTTGGCAGCATAATATTTCAATTTTGTGTTCTTATTAGTTTAAATTATTGATAGCATGATCGATTACTTTTGTTCTCTTAAAACAAGTGATCGATGTTTTTTGCAGTTTTAATTAGAGCTGATTGCACGTCTGATAATCCATTAGATTATAGGCTTAGCTAATGTAGACTTGCTTCGATCAAATCAAGCTTCTCCGGGGAAAACGGTGATGTACCGGTGAAGTCTCGCCTTTCCCATTAGGTGCCCATGGGCAGAACAAGCTAAAGTGAACTAGAACGAGATTCGCTCTAGAGCCAATCCTTTTTCGGCCATTTCTGGTCAGACCGGAAGTGGCAAAAAAGAAATTTATTTCGGCCATTCGTTGAAATTTTGACCCACTAAACACAATGGCGCAAGAATTTTTTCGATAACTCTTACCGTTTGGCCTGTACAAAAGTGACAGAAAGTCTAAATGCTATAGCCCCCTTATTAAGATTTTCGATCTTAGATACGGATTGGCTAATAAGAATATAGGGAAAATTTGAACTAATATCTACTTTGTTATTCGTATTTTTCTAACAATTATTTTTAATAAACTGCTCTTAATGTTGATATCGCCAAAATTAAGATTTTCAAATCTTCTGCTTCCTCTGTAACGCCATTTTTTCTAGAAAAACCTGATTTGTTCACGAGTGTACATGTACTTATAGATTACATCGATTCTTTTTTAAATTATGATTCTCTAATAGATATTGTAAAGGTCCTATCAGTTTTGAAAGGATTAAAGCTATATGTATATTGTACTGTTACTCTGATTTGTTTGAATTACGATATACCCGATTATTCCAAAATATTGCCTGGATGTCCACCGTTGCAATAAACACTGATATATATGGGGCCACCATATCACTGCTGACCAGACACCATGTCATTTACTTACTTAGATTCATACTCGTGAACGGAGCAAACCGCATTATCACGGATCTCGGTTGTGAAACCAAAGACGAGCAATTACTTTGTTGGGTGTAGAGAGCCGTGTTGACTGGCTAATTAATGGCGAAACCAGAGGAACGATGATCATCACAGTCCATTCATCAAATTGTTTTTCGCAAGAGATTGCGATAGTTCATCGAGCAATTTCAATTTCGTCCAGCAATAATTGGGATTATTAATATTTTGCAATTCAAGAGAATCATGATCAATATCTTGTTAAGGAAGGCTACAAACATGATTTTAATCTTTGATTAGTTTTGTTTGAATGATGTAAGAAGAGAGTGAAAAATAATAATAATAGAGGTTCTGATATGTAATGTGAATTATCAGATATGTATATAATAAAATAGAATAAGCGAAGTATAAATAGATATGTGTTTAAATTGAGACGGTTTAATCATTTTATTTTAATAAATGCATTTTTGCATTTGCAATGATAATATTTATTTCTTATCATTTTATGGAACAAGAAATCATTCAACCATTTTCTCTTTTGTTATTATTACAGTTTTTTTATCTATTACAGCATGCGTTAATTATAATTTTAAAACGTTCAGTATAGAAATTCTCAAACATAAAGCTATTAAATAAGTACCATTTGCATATAAAAGAGAATATTAAATTACAAGCACTATAATTGTGATGAAATGTGTAGCCTTTAAGGTGTTCATTAAAATTCATAGTAAACGTACATAATTTTTATATCTCGCTACCTAATTATTCATCGCAACCAACAAATTCATTAACATCTTGTATAATATCAGAATTTATGGAACGATCCGACGACTAATCAGGAGTACATTAGAAATGTTCATATTTTTACAGCAATTTTCTTCATCCTTTTTCTCATTAAAATCTGCTTGTGTCTGCTCTACACTGCTTTATACGCATGGTCCACCCTTTGCTTAGAAAGTACAAGCATTAATTTCCTTTTTTCATGAAGATATAATAAGTGAGTAATTTATCATGAATCTATAATAGGTGAGTAATTTATTGTATCGCGAAACGAGTTATTCTCGATCGTAAAGAGAAACTGGAGCAAAGGATGTCAAAGATAGATGGGCGTTTTGCAATTTTTAAGCAACTCAAAGCGATGGAATGATTTATTTTCTTAATTTTCCGCATTGAATGAGAAACTCAATTAACACATGATATCGGACGAATAAAGCTATACAACTAAGAAATACGATATTTATACTGATCGATTTGATCGTGATTCTCGTGTTGCAAAAGTATATGATTGCATTCTGAATTTAATGTTCTTATACTATAAAGTGATTACTCTTAACTCTTTCAATATAATATATTGTTATTTTTGCAAACAGTTTTAAATTGAGATATAAAGTAGAAAGTATACATATAGGTAGGTATTATAAATATAATTTGTTTTACATAAGGTTTTGTTTAAAATAAAGAAAGGATAGTTTGAAAATTATTTAAAATATTTTTCATTAATAATCAACTGAGTTACTAAATTATTACTTTGTATTTCTTATGATTAGAATGTGATAAATGATCACACACATTAGAATTTTCAAATTAAATTTTCTCAAAAACAAAGCCGTGTATAAAAAATTTTTATTCTTTATTTTTCACTTCGTTTCTTCATTTAGAATCATCAGCTACCTGTCCGTATTTTATATTCTGGTGCACCTTGTACATCAATAATTCCTTCCAATTATTTCACCATCGTTCTATTAGTTATTCGTTGCTATCATTTCAATACTTATCTTTTACAATTTCATTTAGTTTACTGTTATTTAGAATTATCATCTTCCTATTTACACTCCATGCTGCGGTACACTCTATATTGATGAATTATTTTTTTTTAACTGTTATTTTACTCTTTATCAGTATAATTTTAATATTTCTTTATTATTATTATTACATTTATGTTATGATTATTACCGCCTTATCACTGCTGCTAATTTCTGTACCAATTGATTACTGAAACAATCAAATCGCCACTACTATTCAAGATCCCCCATTAATTCAGTTTCACCTTTATCAGAGAAACGTATTTACCGAGACGTGAACTGCAAACGACCCTTCGACGTGTAAACATTGACGCGAGCTTTCAGTAGCAAATTCGATACCGATCGCGTAGATTTTCACGAATCAGTTTTGTTGATTAAACGATACGTGAACTGAAGTTACAAGTGCAACAAAAGCTAATGGGGATGCAATTGCAGTTAAGCTAGGTAGTTGTAAAATGGATACGACCTTCAGAACAATTGGAACAATGGTAATTGGTATTGACGAAGTATCTGAAAAGTATACAAGAAGAATTTTGATTAAATATAGATATTTATTAACATAAATATTCACATTAAATTAATTTAATAAATCTATAATTTATATGTATAGGATATGTGTATTTAAATTTAGTTATTTATGTATTATATTATTATAAGAATTTAAAAAATGGATTATTAAATATAGAATACATATTACGAAAATTAAGTTACAATGTAAGAAATTATTAACTATTTTATATTTTTCATACCTGTTATTAATAAACTATATTAAAAACAACTATATCTAATAGTAACTAAAATGAAAAAAAAAAAATATTGTTGTTCGGAGCATTTAGAATTTAAAATCTCTGGTAATTTTCAATCTTAAAGTGATTGAATAAAATACTAATCATTCAAGTGGCGATTATATTAATAATATTAATAATAATAGTACCAATACTTCAGATATATTAGTTTTATCATAATTTACTAACATTTTTATGTTTGTTGTTACTAAATATATAATATTATATATATTGTTCCTTTGTATCAAAAAATAATAAATCAATAATAAATAAATAGAAATTGGAAAGATATATTTAATGTAAAATTTAGTTAATTTAATATGTACATTCCTATATAGCAAAGAAGTTTTCAAAATTGAAATCATATACATAATGGAAGGGTTAAAAATTAAAAATTATGAATTTCCTTTCTATTTTTGTCAAAGAATCGGTGTCGATGAATGAGCCGCGTTGTTTTAGCAGGCGTCACATTAGTATAGCTACACAGCAGCACGTGGGACACGCCGCGGCCGCGCCGATCGCTTATGTAAATTTGAGAATCGAGGGTCGAAAGGGGTCGTAGAGCACACGATCAGGGGGGAATATTGTGTTGTGGGAGCATCGCGGATGAGAATCTATAAAAATTCCAAACATCTTATTCCTTCCTTGAAACGTGAATTTACGGTCCTGAAAGTCGGCGGGCGGTCTTGACGCCCGGCCAAGATTAATACACCAGGAAAGACAAAAAGATCTATCGTACTATGGCTTGTAGTTGGGAAAAAGGTCCAGGGAAATAAAGATACCGAAATTAGAATTGGAAGTGTTGGTGGAAACAACAACGCGAGGATTAATCGAGTGGTTCTTTCGCGAGAACGACACTCTTGTAAGCTGTTTAGATGTACGTTTTTTAAGATAACCTTGTAATTTTCTTGGTTTCTTGTGAATTTATAAAATAACGTTATTTTGATGAAATATTATGAAACTATAGATGCAAAGGAGTCCTCAGTATCATAAAATCAATTTTGAGAAAAATACATCTAAACATTTCAAAGTTCGATATTTTTCATGTTTATTATGTATTTATGTAATACTGTTTGCAGTATTTAAACAATTTAATATTCCTTTTTCATAGTTTTGGTATTACAATTGGAGTTACTGAACATATCGATCAATAACATTAATTTTAATTGTAGCCTTCTCAGCTTCCTTTTTACATAAAATGTTAAAATATAATTGAAGATTTATAGCAACTAAAATATATACATTGTGCAAAATTTGTATTATAGAATAAAAAATATGTTTGTCGAGCCATTTAATAACATTTAATTGCATTTGCATTTGAACAAACATCTGTAGTTTAGATATTACTCTTGATACTACTTACTTAGATAATATCACACTCAGTCCTGAAGACAAATTCATATTTTGCCATATTTATTCTTCTAATTAACATAGTCATTGGATATATTCATTCCTGTAATTACTAAAAGAAGCATGCTGATGGAAATATTAAAGGAATGTTATAAGAAATTTGTCACACTGGCGATGAAATGAATGACATTTTATGAGCTGAAAATGAAAATTTATTCATTTAAACTTAATTTTCTTAGAGATTATCACTCATTTAAGATTCCATTTTGTCTCAAAAGCAACTGAAATGTTATTATACTAAAATTAATATAAAAAATTGTGTATGTATTAAATAATAATGACAGTTTATTAGTACGTAAAAGTACGATATTTCCTTTTCTGAATATTTCGTGTCCCATAAAAACGCGATAATTCATGCTAACCAATACTGAATTAAAAAACCAATCTCGTTTATCGATTCGTACCTTTTTTATTTCGATAAATTCGCACGTGAAAGATGACCATCGGTTTCTCAGCAGGTAATCTGAGAAATTACGAAAGGTTTCCTCCCTTCTAACCGACCGTTTTCGTGGCGGTTTCCTGTGGACCGGTGCTTCCGGATATTATACGACTGCCGAACTCCTCGGAGCGACGAATTTACATAAAAAGGTACCCGTGTTTCACGGTGTCGTTGTTCCTATAGGCGCCTCCCCAAAGAGTTATGCTAGCCGGTGGCCACTTAGCGGCACAAATTACTCCAGCAAAACGAACAAGAACGACGATTTATCACCATTTGGGTCTCTACCGTGCACCGCGTACCGTTTCTCCTTCGGCTTTGAATTTTCAAACGGTTTAGAAGGGAGGATTTCTATCTTGAATGGTAAAAAGGAATCAAGCTTTTCCTCTTTTCGCAATTTTCGACAATATAAAACTCTCAAAATATCATCTTAATACTTTTGCAATTTGTAAAAAAGAAATACGAATAGGAAATTAAATTTCGAATAATTTTATAATTAATCGGAATAAGTTTATTTCTCTTTCTACCCACAATTTGAAGGAAATCGTTGGAATTTCCAGCACGACGATTCAATTTGTTCCTTTGAACCGTGGAATCGTTGGCGTTCTTCCAGCTTCGTTTCGTTTAGTTCCGTCTTCGGAATTGTCGATGAAAGAGGTCTTTATCCGATTTGGAAGCTGAAGCATGTACTTGGAAGCTAGAATTCTTGTTGAGCATTTTATTTCTATTCTTCTCACGTTGTCGCTGCTTAAAGATATTTTGTGAAAACGACGTTTCGTGATTGATCTACGAAAAGTTTTACCAAACGTATTTGAATAATAAAATTACATAACAACTGCTGAATAAAGTAACATTTAGTGATTCTAAGAATTTAATCAGCTTTGAAAGTTCATTATATGCATAGAGTATCTATTTACTCGTGTTGTTTTATAACTCATCAAAATCAAAGAAAAATATGGGTTAAACTTTGATTCCCGGGACATACAATTATTGCCCCTTTTTTTTGTTCTTTAATAGTTTTTGACACGTAGAATCCATAAATGTAGGTCGTAACTTTAGGAAATTAGCGGTTCAAAAGTTGAGTATGTAAAGTTTCGCGTTTTTAGGGTATTTTACACGCTACTTTGACGCCATGTTGCTTCCATCTATTATTTGATTGGCCCACATAGATGAGCATTCAGAGTTCCTATGTATCATACTACCAACCAAAATTTTTAAAGAGGGCCCTTTGAAAGAAATTATTACATTTCAACAGTATTATTATTTTCCTGGTTTTCCGCCTGGCGGCGGTCGGATTTAAATATATAGCCTAACCTAATCTGATACTTCCGTTTACCTTATTTAAAAATATATTGTTTCCTAATTGCCTCTATTAATAGAACACAAAAAACACAAAACTAAACGAAGCAGTTGGATAAAACGATCGACAGAACACAAAATAATTGTTGTTTGTTAAAACAAGATACGTGCGAAACAAATTCAAATGAAACATTTGATTTATCCCGCCAAAATGGCCGCCGAATGCTCATCTATGCGGGCCAATCAAATAATAGATGGAAGTAACATGGCGTCAAAGTAGCGTGTAAAATACCCTAAAAACGCGAAACTTTACATAATCATAACTTTTGAACCGCTAATTTCCTAAAGTTACGATCTACATTTATGGATTCTACGTAAAGAGCAAGAAAAAAGGGCAATAATTTTATGTCCCTGGAATCAAAGTTCAGCCAAAATATGTATTGAACAGTATTAATCGAAACCTTATTATTTCTAAATTTCTTCTTCCTTTTCTTTCGGAAGAAATAGTGAAAATCAGATGGAATAGTAATAAGAGTAATATAATCAGCGCCAACCGGAAATAAAATTGTGCTTTAAGAAACAGACAGAGGAAGCACGTTTAAAGGGTTAAACGTTTAAGGGGGATACGGTTTATTGTGGTGTTCTCGACACAGTCAACAGGCTTCTATTTTCAGCGCCACGAGGAGAACACCAACCAGGCTGCGACGAAGCTTCACTTCGTGACATAACCACGGGTTAGTGGCCTCTTCGTGACACTCGGTAACTCATTTGCCCGCATCGCGAAATGTATTCGTAATTTATTTTGATGCGACACGTGCAGCTTCTTTTTAGTTCGTGCAAGCTTCCGTTGTTCCACTTATTTCGTTCGAAGGAATATTTGACGAAAGTCGAATGGACAGGGTAATCAAAATATTTGAGCGCTTTTCAGAAAAAGGTTACTGTCAGGTTTGTTTTTGTATGTGAATGTGAGAGGAATAATTGGGTTGACAATGGAGTGAATGTAAGCAGGAGAGTGTGGTGATTGGCAGAAATGAGTGTGAATTCAAGCGTTGGTCAGTTAGTCCTAGTGATGGGCATATTTCTGAATTGCATCGATATTTGGTATCGATATGTATCGATATACATCAATTGGGAATAAAGTATCGATATTATTGATATCAATACGTACAATTAAATTAAAAGTGAAGTTCAGTAAAAAATAGACTATTTATTCAAATATTTGTTTTATGTATGATAAACATATTATTAATTTTAATTTTTTTGAATGAGCATCCATTACGAGGATTATTTAGAATCTATATACAGATCTTCTGTTAACAGCTTATATCTAATTTACGTTTACATAACTATTTATTAATTTATGCATTACTATACATTCAGATCAATATTGCATACATTCTATATATGTAAATAAACATGTAAGTGAAACTTATTGCTACAAAATATTTTTCTATCTAATTTTCTCCTTACTGTACATACATTGTATCAAAATTTCGATATTCACATATTAAGTATCGATACTGCAATATATCGTCATGTTAAATATCGATACTGTATCGCCCATCGCTAGTTAGTCCTATTCCGTCGTAATGTATGTACGGAAAAGATTCTTGTAACTGTTCTTTATTAAAAATATTATATTCAAAAATTAATGAACGACTGGTGCCTTCCCCACAGTTACAACATAATTTTTTGTCTTCTAATTGAATTCCAGACAGTTATCTACTGTTTGATCATCATCTTCGATATTTTTTTCAAATTTTTAACATACTCAAAAGGGTTAAAAAGATAGAATATCTTTAAAAAAAAAGTATCGCAAACAAATCTAAGTACTTCTAATATTACATTAAAACTAAATGTAATCCTAATGCCTTGCGGTAAAGAGGAAGCCAGCATAGTAGACAATTACCAAATTCCACAAGATATGATACTGGATTATTTATAACAGCTTTGAATGGTTGATGCATATCTGCTCGACTGCATTAAGTAATTTGATCACGTTTAGATTTGAAATTAAGCAGAGAAAATAAAAAATTGATAATTAAATTAAAGGGGAGGGGATGGATAGATTCATAGTAACTTTAATTGTTGGAGAATAATTATATCGCTTCCTTAAAATATTTTGTAAAGTAAATACATTATTTTATTAATTCATTATATAAATATATATACATATAATGCACTAATTTATTATATAAATCAATGAGATTTTAATCTAATCTTTGCACTGTGATGTTTATATTTTTGATGATTAATTACTATTATGTGTATTTATTGATTGTGTTTAATAAAAATATTGCAATAACAGCACATTATAATACACACTTCTTTCGCTGCTTAATTCGAAATAATTTATGATACATTTATCTAACAAAAATTTGCAGAGTACTACACTGAAGCTTTTAAAAGTTTCATTAAATAGTATTTTTATTTTTAACTAATTTTACCTGTTATCTTCACAATATTTCGTTGCTTTCATTACCAATAATTTCAAATATCTAACATGGATATTTTTTATTGAATAAGTAAAGGAATTGTTAATGATATAGATGATGGGTTTCTATAGAAATTCAAAATTGTCGTTCATACATGAGATCAATCTTGACAATTGTTACTTGCTTTTCACAATCAGTGAATTCCTTCTTTATCTTTTGGTTGTTTGATTATCATCGAAGTTCATAGAATTTTACAAAGCCAGAAACGTTAGAAGGTTCTTAAAATACTCGTGGTTTGGATATATCTGGTAGATGTGAATGATATCACAAATAGCTTGGTGCATACTGTCAACAAATCGAGTGGCATAGAAAATAAACGAATTTCGTCAGAGGTACGGATGTTTCGAGGATTTTCCACCTGTTCTAACTTCCTTCCTCATCATGCACATTGTCTTTTGTATATTATTTCACGTCTCTTTTTTAGTATTTACACGCTTTGAGGGTTTGCCGACTTTTAGAGCACTGTTTTCTTCTCAAACAGACATTCTAAGAAAATATTAGTTCGTGGCAGAAGTAGTGAAAAGAAAGATTTATTTCTGTTACTGTGAAAAGCATTGATGGTGCGAAAAACTTGGAATTTTTCTAGGAATAGTTAATGATAAATTACTCTTCTTTAGACTCATTTTATGGTAGGTACATAGCAAGTAATATAAGACGATATAAGTACAATAAATCTTACAGAATTATCTATATTTGTATCATTTATGTGCATTGCTTATTGGTGTCAAAAAGACACACAACTGTGACAATATTGAAATTACATTATTTAAAATATTGTTTCAAGTTTTGCCCAAATCTAAGTAATATGTTTCCAAATCTTTGTTATATTCTGATGAGTTAGAGTTGTTCCCGTGGTAAAAATTGGACGAACAAAAGTTAATTAAAAGATGAATTAGCAATTCAATGACCATTTTAATAATAGTTTAATCTGAATGAATCTACTTACAATTAAAACGCGACTGTGTCACCGTGTTTCAAGTACATTTAAATCGGTTCCCTCATCTTCGAATGATTTCGAATCGAGTCATTCAATCTCTCGAAATAGAAAGAATGCTGGTTGGTAGATTCAAGGATTTAACGCGACGAGATGAGTAACGTGTCTAGCCGCAATACATCACCTTTCCAGTTATTTGTCCTCGTTAAAGTTTTTAGTTTCCGTTTAACTTGGAGCTGGACCGGCGCTAATTTGCCCGTAGATATTCCTTGGGACTTAAGCGGCCACGACGTTTGGAATTTAATCAGATGGGCATAAATTTTATGCGGCTACGTAATAAATCCCACGATTCGTTCTTTCATCGGTTCCGATCTCTCGACTTCAGTTCTAGTAGAAACAGAAGAGGCATGTTGCGGTATAGGCAAGTCTGAAACATGAGCAACCTGAACTCCTGACTACCTTTGTTTCGTCAATCCGATCGAATGGTGTACCTACATACCTGATGGGCATCATTTCTGTTATATACAATTTGGAAAAATTAAAAATATGCATATGTTACTTGTAGGTTCTTCTGTTTTTTATATTATTTATTGACCGTCGCATCCAATAAATGTCAATAGCAACTACTAATTAACACTTATTTACTTAAAGTTGGTACAGTTCAAGACTGACAATGAGTGAGCATTATTGAAATAAACTTCCTTTCCAATAAAATTTTTATTTTATTCATTATGTATTTACTTCGTTGTTTATCTTAATTAATGGTATTTTAAATAAATGATATTAGTATTTGTTATCTTATTTAAAATTTAGACTAAGGTTATACAATTTTGTTCACTGGTTATTTATTTATTATGTGTTACGCTTATTTATTATCATTTAGTTAATTAGTTAGAAACACGAATAAAAGAAAAGAAACGAAATTTCTGCTGTTAGGAAACAGAATTTACAATTAATCAACATAAATTTCCGTTTGAAAAAATGATTTAATAAGTGTTAAAATATTATTTTCTGTTATTTTTATGTAACTTTACAACTTTTATGCAAATGATATTTTCACATTTTCAAAGTATTTTAAAAATAAAGATTCCATTCGTACAAAATTAAAATGAAAATTCGAAACTCGTCGGAGGTAAGATATAATATTTATCTCATTGTCAGCGTAGAAGATGATTTTCTTATGATATTTTATACTTGAACGTCTATGCTCTCTGAGAAATGACTAATTTTGAAACGTGAGATTAAAAGGAAACCAAAGAATCAATCTAGATAATGATATTTTAGATGTAATTACATGCTGGAATTTTCAAATACACATTTTTCATTATCAGCAGCTACATAAAATATAAGAATTAAAAAAAGAAAATCAAATGCACCAATCAAGATCGAATCATGAAATAAATTATTTAAATAATGCCTGTGTCTGATTTGTACAGTTTAATCCGAACGAGTCATCACGACGAAATTATTTTGATTCGTGCGTCACATCGACGATGCTTTCCGGTGAAAGAGAATTTTCGTTTAATCATTCTTAGAACACGGAGAAATCATCGGATCGAGAGCAGACAAGGTCGCTCATTGTCACGTAATATTCGCCCGTACGTGAATAAAGTCACGCACCACACGACCATTTTAAACGACTAACAAATCGCATGACAGCTCGACATTTGAACTTGCTTTACCACGTATCATTTGAACTCAACCTTTAAGTTTAGTTCACATTGATAGAATAAATGGCAAAGTATAATATTAGGGCTTTACTTAAGACTTCTTTAAGGAATATGACGATGTAAAAAAGGGAGGAATCACCACTGCCGTATAAAAGTTTACCCGGCAAAATTTTATCTAATATTCACTTTATCCATTCACTTTATATCCAGTCATATAAATATATTAAATTTTATAATATTTAATAATTAACAACTGTATTGGTTTTTCCTAAATTAATTTTGATATTACTATTCCCAGAATTAAAATTTTGAGAATTACATCTATCTATCAAATTTTATAATATAGTATTTCATAAATATTACAGAAAACTTTTAAACAATTAGTTTTGCCCTAAAATGAAAAATATCTGATTTTATGTAATTCTATAATTATTAAAATTTTTATTGACCTTTATTGTTTTTTATATTGAACGACTTAAATTAAATATCTTTTTTTACTACTTTCAATTTCATTTATTATCTGGTCTTTTAAAACTCGGGTATTAAATTGAAAAAAAAAAACACACGTTATTGATTGTACTTACAATTTCTTTCATCGAACACTTTTTTACCTGAAATACAATATTGCGCAAGGTGGATGTTCGTGTGAAAGCAAATACAGATTCTGCAAACACGAAAAAAGTAAAGTGTTTACAGTAAAGACTGGTTTGCAAAGATTTGTGTGCTTAAAGCTAACAAATTACTACTACTACATATTATTTATAGTACTACTACAGTTGCGATATTTAGCACTGTTGATACTGCTACTGCTACATGTAAATAGAGATTACAAAATGTATACCATTCTTCGAAAAAACTTCCACTTATCGTTAAGTAATTTTGTAAAAAGATAAATACTAAATACTTACTCTTTCATTGAAAAATGTTATACAATTTTTACGCATGACATACAACAATAATCTTTCCCAATAAATCGATTTTTTAAATTCGATTTTTCATAATTATTATTATGTTTTTTATCCCCCCCCCGTTTATTGATGCTTCTACGAAACATTAAAGGAAACATTGAGTTTTAATGAATGGAAATTCCCTGTGATTATGGTTTTGACATACGTTCTAGAATTTTAAGATGTTTATTTATTTACGTCAACTTCTAAAGTAACATCAGTAACCCAGTTCTTTTAATTAACAATGTATTCGTAAAATGTTTTTAAAAATATCATCCCTATTATAGAACAAATAAATCGTTACTTGACACTGCTATTCGTGTAGGATTATTTACCTCTCAAAAATATTTTTATTTTTCTAGATAAAGAAAGATGTATTGTTAATTTCTTTTTTTTGATTTATTATAATATACATATAACAATATTAAACAATAATACCTTCCTTGTAAAATATTAATAAAACACTTTAACACACATTAGTATTTTATTATGCATTAAGTTTTTAAATGATTCAGAAAGAAATGTAAGAAATATTAATATAATGATATTCGAATATCACAATAATAATATTCTACTAGTCTGGGTATAGGTTAATTAAGAAAAGAAAACCTAGAAATTAAGATTGAGATTTCCGTTTTCCAACAAAGTGCTTTAAACTGATTAAACCAGCAGCACATCGATATACGTATATTACTAAAATATAAAATAATAGATTCCTTAATCGTAAATGTAATATTTGAATTACGATTTGCGTAGGTAGCTTCAATATTTAATTAGATAGTTGATTAAGACTGGTTTTGCCAAGAATAATATCTATACATATATCGAAGAGAAATAACATTTCACGTAAGTGATCGAGTTACATTGTAATCTTCTGCAATATTAGCGGAATTAAACGGCAACTAATAAACGTATACTGGCGGAAGATTTAAATTTATATCGTAGCAAGCGTTGCGGCGTGCATGCAAATATTTTTCCTTAAATACCGACAACGTAGGAAAAGAGAAGTTTCGATTAAGATTTCTTGTAAAACAAGAGAAAGAAAAGGGGTAGGTATGAAGGAAAACGCGTGACATAGTTGGTATTTTACGGCAAGAACCAGCTCGGATGAAAGTGATTCAGCCTTGACTTTTAAATTATTTATTCTTTCGTGTTGATCGTGATATTTCTCGAATATTTCCTTTTCGCATTACGATAAATTACGCGAGCTCTTCGATGCTTTCTCTTTCTTTATTTTTTTCATTTCATTGTATAATAAAATCTAATATTTCATTTTATGTTTATTTAATCACGAGACAAATTATTATTACTTCATTATACATTGCTGCGAAATTGAACTTTAAAAGATTTGTATTACAGGACAGATCTTTTATAGATACTCCAGTATCATTGATGTTCCTTGTTATATAAATGAATTTTTTATTTCTAACAACTATCAATCACAAAGAGGAATTAAATTTATATTCACATTTTATTAAAATTGTTTTGAAGTTCTGAATTTATTGAAAAAAATCAATCATCACAAGTACTTACTGGAATATTACTTCATCAACCTGAAACCTATAAATATATTTTTTTAATATCAACAGTATTCGACTAAAAATTTATTTAGATATACACACTTTATTATTAACAATTCATTATTCAATAAATGTTTATTTAACTTTTCTATAATAGAAGAAAGAAACGCAGGACCACGTATTTCATTACTTAATCTGTAAATTATAACGTATTAATTATCACGATAGATAGTAAGTTATAAAATCTGTGCAAATAATGGTATTGTACTAATTCACTTTAATATTCCAATATCAATATAAAATCTTATAAATACACTCGCGATCAAATCAGGCTTCCCTAGAAGAAAATCATGATGTTCTGGGTTTTCGTCCTTCTCCATAGATATCGTTGAGAAAAATGTCAACGTAGGAAAGAGGCTCCGTATAACAGTCTGGCGCTATCACTTGCGTATAAACATTTACACTGAAAAGAATTAAATTACTGTAGGGGAGGGGAGAAAAAGGCGTTTCGTCTCGGGGGATCGTCTGTCAGACTCGTCCATTGAGGCTGACAACAGCATAGACATATGAAATATAGACGGAGCATAAACTGCTACTTTAGGTAAGGGGGGCTCTGATAATCGGGGCGAGGAGGGGACTCGTCTGACTTCGACTTATTCCGGCAAGACTCGGTAGTATTCGGCTCACATTTCACATGTATGTATGTACACTGAGTTGCATTGAACTTGTCGCAGTGAAGTTGGCTACAAATTCACTAACACATTCACGCCGCAGCGTCGGTGAACCGATCTCGCCATTGGCTCACCAACGCTGCGTGAATGCGTTAGTGAAGTTGGCTACAAATTCATTGGCACATTCACGCCGCGTCGGTGAGCCGATGGGCGAGATCGACTCACCGACGCGGCGTGAATGTGTTAGTGAATGTGTAGCCAACTTCGCTGCGACAAGTTCAATGCAACTCAGTGTACAGAGTTGCATTGAACTTGTCGCAGTGAAGTTGGCCACGCATTCACTCATCGACGCGGCGTGAATGCGTAGTGAATTTGTAGCCAACTTCACTGCGACAAGTTCAATGCAACTCATCGTACGTATGCGAAAAGCCGAACATACCCGAGTCTGCGCTTACGAAAATAGTCGAAGTCAGATGAGTCCCCCCCTTACCGCGATTATCAGTTACCCCTCGTAGAAAGGCTCCGTCTATATTTCATATGTCTATGGACAACAGACGATCCCTGCCCCCGACACCTATCATACCGCAATTCGGAACTTCTACAGGGTGTCCCGTAACCTATTTTCACCCTCTGAGGTGGTGGTAGGTGGGGTGATTTTGAACAACTTTCTCCTTTGCGAGAAAGTGGTTTGAAGCTTCCTTTTTGAATTATTAAGCAAAAACAGTGACCAATCCGAGCGCGTACAGCGTGCTGGCTCAGGGACGGCAGTGTCGACTACGAAAACCGGGCCTGACGTAAGTCGCGAACAAACGGCTCGGCACCCGGTTGGCATAGCACAATAAACAAAATGAACTGGTTGAACATTTTTAGTCGTTGTTTAAAATATATAGGGAACCTAATCTCTTGTCGTCTGTCATAATGTAAAAAAGGAAACTCTAAGCATTCTAAACAACAAATAATCAACAAAAAATGATTGAAATGGAATAAACGTTTGGGATGAAGTTCCGAATACGACCGGTCGCCGATAAAGATGAAATTTTGAGGAGGAGGGGGGAGGGGACCCCAAATATAAAGTGGTATCTTCGGCTTCCTAATAGTTTCTGAGATATTAATTAAAAACTTTCGTACAATACATAGAATTTTTCCTATACAGATGTAACTAACACAACCGTCTTCGCTGTAGTAAGCTGACATCGTTGACACAGCGGGGATTTCAACCTGACTATCTATAAGGTGTCCTATTCAAAACTTTGGAGATACGACGACTGTTGTAGCGTTGCCCTATTTATCTGCCCTAACCTACGTATAAATCAAATGTGTTTAATTCCTTGAGAATTAGTAATAAAATATAAAACATAACGTAATGTAACTAAAAAAATGGATTTTACATGGAACACCGTATAGAAACGGAAGCCGATATCGCTATGGTGTGAACGGCTGTTCGACACTTGACGAAGACGGTTACTACAGCGAAGACGGTAGTGTTAGTTGCATCTGTACAGGAAAAATTCTATGTATTGTACGAAAGTTTTTAATTAATATCTCGGAAACTAATAGGAAGCCGAAGATACCACTTTATATTTGGGGCCCCTTCCCCCCTTCCCCTCAAAATTTCATCTTGATCGGCAACCGGTCGTATTCGGAACTACAGCCAACATTTGAATTGGAGGCTACGTTAATGAAAGCAGATAATTGCTACTGGATCACTGTGTCGGTCCCAACCATTCGACGAAAAAACACCTTGCCTATTATTCATACCTAAGTGCAATAAATGAGACGAGTTCAATGGCCCGACCATGAAATCAGCTGTTCTACCGAACGTGTTTCCTCGTCGAATGGTTGGGACCGATTCAGTGGCAATTTTCTGCTTTCAGCGTAGCAGGTTAAATTAGGAACGAATCGGTAAGTTTCATTTAAATTGTTTTCAAATTTTTCATCATTAACGTAGCCTCCAATTCAAACGTTTATTAATTATTCCATTTCAATTGTTTTTATTTGTTGTTTATAATGCTTAAAATTTCCATTTTTACATTATGACAGGCGACAAGAAATTAGGTTCCGTATTCATTTTAAACAACGACTAAAAATGTTCAACCAGTTCACTTTGTTTATTGTGCTATGCCAACAGGGTGCCGAGCCGTTCGTTCGCGACCTACGTCAGGCCCGGTTTTCGTAGTCGACACTGCCGTCCCTGAGTTCGCGCGCTGTACGCGCTTGGATTGGTCAGTATTTTTTGTTAATAACTCGAAAACGAAGTCTTAACCATTATTTTGGCAAAGGAAAAAGTTGTTTAGAATCACACTAGCAATCGTCCCTCGTTGGCTGTCAAGGCAGTCGTGGAACACTCTGTATGTACAGTGTGTCCTACAAACTCTGCCCACTTAAATATCTTGGTTATTTCAAACAATACGAGAAAATGTTAGTTACAAAAGTTATAGAGCTTAAGAAACTGCATAATGTGATATAAATGGTGTTCTTGTAAGTGGAGGCGTAGAGAAGATAGAGTGGCCACCTTTGTTTTTTTAAATGGAATGCCTAATTATTTGTGCTCGATTTCGATAGATTAGCATCTTCTGAATATGAAAGTACTAAGGTGCATTTGTCCTATAACTTGTCGTTGCTGAGATACTTAATTTTTTTCATGAAGCATGTTCGAAATGTCGGCCATTTGCAGCGATGCAACGTTGTAGTCTTTGAACTTACTAAGAGAGGTCGAAAGCCTAATAATGCTGTTTCATGACGTTTTCTATTCGCTGTTTGTTTACATTTGACGTAGTGAGCATAACCTCGAATACGTTCTATAATGAAAGTAGTGGAATGCAAAAAGTCAGATATCTCAGCAACGGTAAGTTAGTGCTTTTATACCCAGAAGATGCTAATCTATCGAAATCGAGCACAAATAATTAGGCATTCCATTTAAAAAAACAAAGGTGGCCACTCTATCTTCTCTACGCCTCCACTTACAAGAACACCATTTATATCACATTATGCAGTTTCTTAAGCTCTATAACTTTTGTAACTAACATTTTCTCGTATTGTTTGAAATAACCAAGATATTTAAGTGGACAAAGTTTGTGGGGCACACTGTACATTCGAACCGTATGCCGGGTGGCCGCTTGCGAGAACACTGTCATCGATCTCTCGCCGCCACCTAGCGCTCCCCGGCCCGAACTAAAGGCGTCCGGGGAGACGAAACTCCCCCTCCACTAAGCGCCTACATTACTTTTGATATATTAATATTATTAAAATTAAAATTTTGTGAATTCCTGCATTTTCTATATCACCGTTTGTCCTGGGGATTTAATCGAAGTGTAAATAAGTACATATGATTCGCACTCATCATATTAAATAACAAATGCGTTAATCGTCATAATATGTTATAGTTTTTAAAATTCCGATAAATAATTGATAAAAAAATAACGTATTCTACAAGAATGACCCGTAACAGTCACGTTGAATCACAAATGTGAAAATCGTTGTACCGAATAATAAACTTTAAATCTTTGACAACTAATTGCATTGTAAATACAATATCTTATTATCACAATTTGATACTCTAAGATCAATGTATCTAGTAAACACTATTCGTACTCGTTACATGGGGTCAGGATTCGCGTGTAAACGTTACTCGTCATAACGAGCCGACAAATTACCACTTCCTCGGATCGCAATGCATAAACCTTACCGAAGCGATGTAACGTACAAAGAAAGAAAAAAAAAGGAGCGCGAGGCAAATCAGTGACGATCGGTCAGCAATAATTTTCAGGTAGAAGAAAACGATATATCGTTCCTCGATTAAACATTCCCTGTCGGCACGGTGTATCATCGCAAGAAATGAAAAACGAGAAAAGGAAAATGCGCGAAGAAAAAGGTGGGAAGAATGTGCGTGTCGTAAAACAGTCGTCGATCACTACCGGGAAAAAGAAAGAAATGGTTAAGAAGGAAGACGAAGAAGGTGGGAAACGTTGTGGTATAAAGTGTGCAGGGAGTTGTAAAGATGCGCAAAAAAAAAAGCGCTCGATATCAAGGACTACGATCGATTCCTCGTTCGTTGATACAGTTACGATCGCGCCTCGTGGTAGCAGTTGGTGTATTCGTAATTTACCGATAGCCCATCAACGGGCCTTCATTAGTAATTACCAGCGGTTCTCGTACCAATAATCGCGTCGATGAATATTGCATGACAAGAAATTTCGTGGACTTTTTGTCACGATGAACACGGTTCAAACACCGGTTAACTTATGCCTGAACGTATAACAATTTCACTGAGATTGCTTCGTTTACGGCAGAAATCGACCGATCGATTAACGATTAGGATGTTTCTGGAGGTTGATGCTTCGATCGCATGAATCATCGAATGTAGGTACATACACCAGATGATGTGTAGCGAAATAATATCGTGTTGTTGATATAATTGGAAAAATAAATTGTGTGTTTATTTGTAAGGACCTTGTAGCGGAGATAGAAGCGCATTGAAATTATTAGATCAATCTTCTAAAATGATAGAGGGTTTAACTTTCCTATGGAGTACAAAGTGGCGCCATTAAAATGTAATTGTTCCGAGTAATTTCCAGTAAATGTTTAATTATAGAGTGATAATAAGAAAGATATTGAAGGGATACATTTTTCTGTTGTAGGAAAGTGTTATGATAAAGTTGATGCTTAAAATTGCCATGCTTTGAAAAATAGAGAATTAGAATCTTACTGATTATTATCTCATTTTGTCTTATCATTGCCTATGAATGATGTATTAATCGTCTTAGGAGGTGATATTATTTATAAAGTATTTTAGAATAAGCTTTCCAAATCTTTATATGTATATATATTTCTTCTGTGCGTGTGTATGTGACTGAACTCCTCCTAAACGGCTGGACCGATTTTGATGACATTTTTTGTGTGTATTCAAGTTGACTCGAGAATGGTTTAGATTCACAATTCGGTCCACTACAAAATGTTTTTTTAATTAATTTTTTATTTTTAATTTGTTGATCTTCGAATGTTTTACATTGGATTCGGCAGACAGCGCTGCGATCGCGGTGACAAAAACATAACAAATCGCAATATGACATAGCCTATGTCCATCTTGAAAGAATAAGCAGTCCAATAGTGCAAATTTCATTAAAATCCGTTTAGCCATTTAAACGTGAAAAGGAACAAACGATCAGACATTTTCACTTTTATATATTAGTAGGGATAGGGCCAGGGAAATAGGGATAGAAATAAGGAAGTAGGGATAGTAATAGTTGATTAAAATTCCCGGGCAGAGCCGGGTAACGCAGCTAGTTATAAATAAAATGACAAAAATCTGAAGATATAGATATAAGTAATAAGGAATAAAAATAAAAAAGTGATTAAAATTCAATTATATAGGTATATTAACCAATCAGCTGTGGCGACCTCTTTTCAGAGCTCGCACCTACATATGTGTCGCGAGAATCAAGCGATGACGGGTATAGTCGTCAAACACAAACTGTGACGCTGTTAAAGTATTGGATCAAAAAGACGGCTTTATTTTATAAAATGAACAATTTTATTACTCATATTTACTCATTCGCTTAACATGAACATATACTAAATACATAATAAACGAAAAACTTAGGAAAGATCAAATATCTATAAAAGTTAAAAATGTAAACTACTGATGTCGAGTGGTATTCACTAAAGCAAGGAACAACGCATAGTGGCACTTTACACGTCGAACACCAATACCGCGATTCTTTCCTAATCTTTTTTTTATAACAAAGAGCACACCTGTAGTCTGATAGGGAACTGATAAGCAGTTCCAGCCAGTGCATACGGAGATGCATGAATCCATCTCAAATTATTTATACTTTTTATTTGTTTGTTTTATTTCGTTCTGACCTCCAAAGATTCTAAACATATTGAAATTTACGAATATATTTCAGTTTTCGCTAAAATTACAATTTAAATAGCAAATAGTAACTAAATTTTACACGTGACGGATATAGTCGTCAAACAGAGCTGACTGGTTAAAGATATAACAAAGGTTTCTATCTTGATATTATGTACCTGCACTTTATTATTAACACCTGAATCAACACTGTTGCTTTGTAATTGATTTCATCAAGAGGCTTTTAATTATAACATAATTAATTAAAACGAATTAAGCAACGAATTAAAAATAAATAATTTTTGTTCAAAAACTTATTAACAGGTACTTATTATCGTATGGTTTATTACAGATATGATTATTTAATTTTTTAATTTACGGTCATTATCTGCTATTTCATACTATTAATATTATATATTAATGTTATTTGAAATTATTGTTTCTGTTATCGCTTCTTAATTATGTAAGGATTTATAATGAGGGCCGCCAATGATGTACGTAATTTGATATGTTACAATAATTATTTCATTACATTAATTTCATAGCATCAGTTATACTTAATCTACATAGCAATCAATGTATTAAGTGTGCAATATTTGAGTGTTTCATTCTATATTTTAGATTTTCTATTTGTGTCATTGGTGTAATAATAGGTAATGCTATTCAAGAAACCTATACCTTCTTTTCCTCTTTTTACTTTTAGGTGGTAGTCAATGTGTTAATAGGCTTCCGGTTGATAAAGTGTTAAATACTCCAAAAAGATCGTATGGGTTTTTCCACACGACTACCTTACCGTTTTGGTGTAGATATTATATTTTTACTATTTTATCTACTGTCATATTTTTAAAAGAAGATTCGTCAGTTTGTAAGAATAATTTACCTTGCATACTTCTACATGCATACCTATACCTATTGTACAGTATAATTTATCGCTTAATTTGTAGCCTTTTATAATTATTTATTACTTGTAGTCATTTTATTATCATTTATACTATTTAATTTGTAATTTGTAATCTTTTTAATGAACTCACAAATGATTGAACTTACAGATGATTAACCCAAAAATTGTATATCATCTTTTAAAATCGAAACGATGAGAATCATTCGTTTTAATGGTTTCAATGATGATATATTCTTAAGAGTCCTTAAGGAAGCAACGTAATTATACATAATTATAAATATTAATAATATTAATAGTTTCAAAATGCAAGTTGAAGTATCTCCCGGTCGGAAATGGTACAAGTCCTAAAAGCACTCCGGAAATTACAGCCCTCGCGTAACAATTTTCTTATAATGTTCTCATAAATCCACTGCACAACATTTTGCTGATTTTATATAATATAATAACGCAAAATATTGGGTTACTTCGAACAACCCTATATTCTTTATATTATCATAATTATTAATTCATTAATGCTTGATTTCTAATATAGCTTTCCACTTACAATACATATAATTAAGCATTTAAAAATTAATAAAAAAAACAACTTGGACATATTGACTATTTATCTGAAAGTATTTTCGAATGTTTAAGAATTTAAGTCTATTATATTCTTATAGAAATTAACGTAGAAACAACAGAAAAATGAAATACAAATATAGACAAAATAAAGATAAATAAAAAGTTTATAGTGATCTGATACCTACAAATGTAATTCTTAATCAGCATGAAGCAAGTGGTTACACGTTGAATGTCACAGGGAAAATGGGCATGTATAGTCAGACACGTTGAAAAATAGTTCAATTTCTACTTTGTACTATTAGTAGAAATGTGTGGGAATTTCGAATAGCCGATACTCGGGTCAGGCAGGGAATTATTTCGGTCGATTCAAGATTCCTGAAATTCGAAAAACGATAAGAACAATTTTCAACCCGATCCGAGTATGGGGTACTCGAAATTTTCAAGAACCCGAACTGATCCGATTTTATTCAACTCGACTTGAGTAGATTTGACCCAACTCGATATTTCCGGGTTCTTGCACAGTTACTATTAGATTGACTTGATTTGCGATTTTCATGTTTTTTCCTTACAAAATTATTTATTAAAATTCAACAAATAATCATTTTCAATTACAGTAAACTAAATTTGAGTCAGTAACTATTCGCTATATTTATCGTAATTTTTGTATTTCTCTACGGTAGAGTTTGAACGAGTTTGGAGCAAAATAAGCTGTTCAATTTTCTTTCTTTTCTTTTATTTAAAACGTTAGTCATTAGTGGGCGAGATAATAATTAACATGTTAATGATGCTTGATCGAAAATTTATATTTTTTCAACCGGAACGGCAAAAACCGTCTGTTAGATACTAATGACCAAATCAGAAAATCATACGTTTCTTCGAATCGATTACAGGCTGCCTAAAAACTAATAAATCCTAATTATCCCTTTTCACGTGCATGTATCGCTTAATTAAAGCGAGACCGACGCGACGGGATTACGAAGGCAACACTGTAAATGAAGTTTGGAGGATTAAGTAATCCCAGTTGTAAATTACCTTATGCTAATCGTGGGATTCGTTTATAGCTACTCGCGGCTTGGATAAAGTAGATTAAAGAGTAGGATCTTTTACGGAACCGACACGATGCGGGATACAGCTGGATAATTACATGCTTCTATCGCCGTTCAAGTAAAAAGGTGATAATCAATGTGTCGTATTGGAACATCGTAAATCGATTGATCAGATATCACGTTTCTCGCTTTAAGATAATCATGCTTTAAGGTCCATTTTATCGAAATCTCTTCACACGTTCTTCGATATTGTTTCAAAATTCTTTGATTTATCAACAGGTGATTTAGTTTGTAGGGAATTAGTAATGTTAAAGGAAGGACCAATCCTTAAAATACTACTTGAAAATTCTGTTAAAGTATTATTAAACTTGGGTTGTAAATAGTTTTTGTTACGATACCTTTAACAAATAATCTTTCGAATAAAGAAGAAAAAATTCTTAATTAGTTCTTAATTAAATTGCTTTATATTTACAAAATTTCAAATAATATAGGTAGGTTCAAAATTCTCTAACTATTTTTAAATAACAATTTTATGTAACATTAATTCTTTATGCAAAAGTAAAAAATCATCTGAATTTATAACGATCTGTCAATTACTCTTCATAATTTTGTTATAATTAACATTAAAGGTTTTTTAATTCACAATTTATAGGGATCCTTAAAAGCATAATCCTTCACAACCTTCATAGATCAGTAAGTTCTTGAACAGTTAAAAGTCATTATCGAAACTATAATCTTTCATACCTTTTCTATATATTCCATCAAAATCTTGATGAAATTAATGAAACATTTAATATTTTTCTTTCATAGCTCTTACAAAGAGCATCCTGATTAAAATCCTTTTCACATCTTGGTTAAAATTCTGCAATTCGCAATGGCTCTTGAAGCTGTATACCTTCATAACTCATAGTTTGTTGAATGAATTTAAAATGAAACGTAATTTCACACTATTTTACAAACACTTTATATATCATATCTCACAATTTACTGCATTATATTTGCATTAGCAGATTAAACATGCCATTAACGTGGTTCGGTATGACCGATAGTAAAACAGGTTGCATTACTCGTCCTTTTTAATAAGTGAACGCGTGGTTGAATTGGTCGCGAAATAAGTCTCACCTGCAGGCTGCATTCTCATGTCGCGCGGATTAGTCACGCGTCTCGTCGCTCGGTCGCCGCTAATGACCTGCAACGTTAACGAACGTCAGCGTTCTAATTGATTCCCTGCATCGTTTCACGCGCTTCTCAGCGATTCGCTGGTAACGACGTGCGACGTGTCACCTCGACTTGGAAGCGATTATCGAGACGATACATCGAGAAAGAGAAACCAAGCCTTTATCCCTCGTTCCGTTTCTTGTCTGACAGGTTGAACGTCTACTTGTTAGCTTCCGAAGCGGAAAGCATGTTATAGTCAAATCATTTTCTTCCCTTTGTCTTATGATTCTTTTTATTTGTTCAATTACGCGTTATCATTGTTTCTCGTTTACTCTACGAGGGTGGTACATTTCATGGCATCTTTGATTTGTTGTCATTTTTATTTTATTTTTTTTTGTGAAATTATCCGATCTATAATGCAGTTACATTAATTAATATCATGACACCATATAAAATGGAATAATTTCTTCAAAAGTGGTAGTAGAAGGCTCAATTTTTTTTAAGAAGTTAAATAACTTATTTACTAGATAACGCGTAAAAAAAATGAAAGAAATTGTAATTTTTGGAAATCACATAGAAAATAATTAAAATTATTTTTTACAGTTTCTTCATATGAGTGTCTAATGAAAATTTAAACAATATGTTTTGTAGATTTAAGCCGTGCATATGTATTAAAAATTTCGCTTGTCGTTTGGTCCAAGTTTAAAGAAGTAATTTTGTTTTAAAACGTGTCTGAATATTAGAGTAACTGTAATTGCTGATTGATGATCAAAATTGGAATTTAAAGTGTTAATATAAGAAGGGATTTGTTCTTCCCGTTAGGGAAGGAAGGCGCTGCGAGAGTTCCTAATACATACGGCTGGAGCGCCACATCATCTTTTTCCGTTTAATAGTTTATACTGGGTGTTAAAAAATACCCTGAAGACCTTTATACCGCTGGACAGATCACGAAAAATCGAAGTGAAAAGTTCTGTAGCAATTTTCGATGGGATCAGTAGTTTAGCCACATTTCGTTGTTGAAAATTAAAAAATTGAACAATCAGCGCACAGCTTAAGTGATAAGACCCGCAGAGTAGGAGACTAGCCTCCTCTGCCGCCAATGAGCCGTGCCGCTGAGTGTCGCGCTTACGCATGCGCCGAGAGCAAATAATTTGTCTGTTTGTTTGTTTGTTTGTTTAATCTATTAGTGGGTCATACCCAGTTGTTTCAATTTATTAAACGGTTTGATAAACTGTACACGTACAATTTTCGTCTGTACCCTGTAGTAAAGATTGCTATCTTAAATGGTTAAAAAACCATAAAATTGCTATCTTTACAATAACAAACAACGTTTGAATTATTTAAATAATTAATTAATTCTGTCTCCACTAGACTCTCGGCGCATGCGTAAGTGCGACGCTCAGTGGCGCGGCTCGTCGGCAGCAGAGGAAGCTAGTCTCCTACTGCGCGGTTCTTGCCACTCAAGCTGCGCGCTGATTGGTCAAGTTTTCAATTTTCAGCAACGAAATGTGGCTAAACTAGTACTGATCCCATCGAAAAATGCGACAGAACTTTTCACTTCGATTTTTCGTGATCTATCCAGCGGTGTAGAGGTTTTTACGAGTATACCGCAGTTCATCAGAGTCCATAACTGCGACGCGCAGGTTGGAAGATGGTGGGGGAACGCAGCGAGCTCTCTGCTAATCGCTTTCCACTTCGTTTGGGAGTATCGCCAATCAGTGCGAAGATGCGCACTGGAGATGCGCGAAGAACGAAAACTGGTCTTTTCGCAGTTATGGACTCTGGTGAACTGCGGTATAGATAATAATCAGTTTCGTAATGATATTCATATGTTTAGTTTTATCTAATATTATTTTATAATAGACGTATCGTTTATTAAAATAACGCTGTAATTGTTAAATACCACCCCACAAATATATTATAAATTTTATTTTCAAAAAGATAAAATCTATGTAAGTTAAAGCGAAAAATAAATATCAGAAAAGCCGAGATTCGTTCACCCAATTGAAGTTGATTGCTTAACAAATTTCTATTCACTCTGCCTGGTTCAAGAAACATTCATAACCAATCCACTCTTCCTCATGTTGGAAAAAGGGCTCGTAAACACTTTACTTCTCCATTTCGTTGATTAAACGTAGCTGTTTTAAGTTCGCTATTTCACAATGTTCTAAGTGAACGTTATTGAGGCGTGAATTGGAATGAGACACGCTCGATGCCTGTTTAACAGTTTATTATTGAATCATTACTATTTAATGATTCGCGTTATATGGTAAACTGTTGTAGAGATATTTTCCATTTCGGACGTGGCCTGCCACTAGTTACAATTTGTTTCCGTCTTCCTCAATGGATTTATTGATCAGCAAATTGTTAGCAATGAAATTTTAACTGGCTGCGAGATTACTGCTTTGTGTTCAATTTGTAGCCTCTTAACCTTTTCAATACTCATTAAAATAACATTTATTTGTATGTTATTAAACAATATTTTAAGGATTCTTGATTTTATAATTCGAAAAATTAATATTGTTCAATGGATTACTTGAAATTTTGATAATTTCTATATGAGAAATAAAGTTAAGTTTAATCTTTGAGATTTTTATAAGAGCATTGCAAAACTTATAATTTTATTAATTTGAGCAAAAATGTATCTTTATTGATCTAATCAATAATTTCAGGATTAAATTTAATTTGACATTTTTCGCCTTTTCATTTTCTAAATTTCATATTATTTATTTAGATATTCTTGCAATTTATCTAACCCAGACTTAATAATTTTTCATTTCTAAAATTAAGAATCAATTTTTTGATTATCAAACAATTTTACACATAATATGTATATAGTTCAGAAAGCCAAATATTTCTAATGAAATTTTAACAGAATTTTAATAATTTAATAATGAATTTTGTTCATTACTAATAAAATCAGAATCAAGCTGTAGGACCTTATAAGAATTAATTTTAACCCAAATGGTATTTTGTCACATCTAAATTATAAACTGTATCACAAGCTTAATTCATTTTTTTTTCTTTTTTTTTTTTGAAAATTAGATGAAATGATCCTCAAATCAACCGACTCTTCTTAAGTTTAGTTATTATTAGAATATTCTAAGAGAAACTGATGTTCGGAGTTTAAATTTCTCGAAGCAAATAAATCTAAAGGTACCGATAAAATTATTTATGTGATACGTTTGACACCTTAATGCTGGCCTCTCTTTCTAGAGCCGTTACAAGCCACCATCATTGAATGATCGTGGCGAAAATTCGTAAAAATCGCGTGAGCTGGCCACACTGTAATTTTAGTAATAACAGTGCTCCGGTTCGCTATGAGGCATCCGGATTTTCAAGCTTTGAACAGCCCCGTAATATAAACACCGCGTAAAAATCTGTTTTGTTTGAATAATATATGCACGGTGTGTAAAAGAAAGCAAAAGAAACGTGGCTCGTTTTATGATTGAAAAGTGAAATTAGTCGTTTCGACTAGTAGTTACGCGTTGAGATTTTGCTTTTAAAATTATAACAAGGCTCGAACGCGTTCTCTTAGTTTGTTGACTGAAGATCAGGACTGAAGTATAATTCTAGTAATTATGAACCATAATTGAATTTTTAATTGTTTTTGTAGCAGATATTATTGTATATCGTGTTAATTACTAATACTTTGACAGTCATTCATTTCGTGGAATGTATAATATATTTTATAATTAACAAAAGATGATTAACACTTTGAAGACTGGAAACATAAATTTATGTTCTAGGTGATCGCTCTTCAATTTATTGCGTAGCTGGGTACACGTTGTCTCTTTTAAAGTCATAGGATAGCTACCTGTTTTGGTAATATTCAATTATATCATGTAAATTACATATTTCAATTATAGCTTTATCGCAATAATAAGGTATAATAAAATAAAACGCCTTCGCCTGTATTATTAGAAATTCTTGATTTACCTAATTATTAAAACTAATTACAAATACCTGAAATTTAGTGAAAAATGAAAGTAACATTAATGTAATATCCAACGTGTTAAAATTTTTTATCATCCCAAATTATTTTGCAAAAAACATGCTGTGTAAAGCAAGGAGAAAACTTCATATACCTATACATATTTTCAAACAAACGAGAAACAAGTTTGCTCACGTTCATCGAGCATATTTTTTTACATATTAAAATATTTTAAAAAATCGTTAAATAATGAAGAAAGATAGAAAAGGGAGCGATCCACAGATTTTCCACGGTGCACGAAGAAAACCCAGTTAATTGCTAATTAATAATTTATAATTACTGTGGAATGCATAAGAAGTACGGTGGATCGGCGAGCGACTAAACAACAAGGTTTTTTAATCTGACAATTATGGTCGTACATATGTCACGTATCGAAAATTGTCAGGCCGCACCAAGAAATTATAATTCCGCGTTTAATTAAGATTTTCAATCGACTCGAGATCTTGTCGCGACATCTTACCTTTTATCGAACGTCTTTCTGCCATTGCAAGAATACGATTACGATTATTAAGGAGAGAAAAAAGTTCGGTTGAAGTGATCGGTCGAGTCGTAATGTAAAAGGGAGATCGACACTTTATGCTAATTAAATTTCGCTAGGTAAAACTCGATCGGGATTCTTGAACGAGTTGGCGGTACGACGAGACCCGACATACTTGCGACATAATTTCTAATTAAATGCTGTTTGCTAGCGATTAGTATGATAGTTTGACCAAGAGGTATTTAATCCGATGCACGGTTGTTTGTTATTTTGCTCGCTATTATATTATCCGAAACGATTATAAAAATTCGTATGTATTAGTTTACATTTGCATTAATATGCATTTAAATACCCCCACGTAAAATGTATCTCTTCGTGTACCTATTTTATCGGTCCACTGAATGAAAAGTGCCGACAATATGTCGAGTGTGAAACTGTTTCTGAGGATTTTTCATTTATAAAGAAAATTAAATATGACAGAGTCATATATTTCTGTAAAATGTTCTTAATGCATCATTAAGAATAATATGAGTTTCTTCGTTTCAAGACTTAAAAATTACCTACTATGAAATACTTGTCTGTTTATGTATATGTACATATACATATATAATATGGCAAATCCTTTGGATTATAATAAATATGACAGTACCAGAAATTTAATTATGAAATTCACTTTTCTTATGAAGAAAATTAAATGAATAATTGACAATGTCATTTATTTCTATGAAATGCTTTTGCCATAATATCTTTAAAGACAACATGTATGTAAGTAGATGTTTCTTGATTGGAAATATTATTACGAAATATTTATTCATTTTTATACACTTGCATACATTTCTTATTCTTAATTAAAGATATGTATTTGGTAAATATCATGGACCACCAGTGGCCCACACAGCATTAAATGTATTAATTAATCTACGTACAGCAATGAAACGCAAAAATTATACGTTTCGCTGGCACCATCACGAAGAAACAGCAAGATGACAGTTTACATTAACAAATTACCGTTCACGACAACATTTCGTTCGCTTAAACGAGTCCTCCCGTCATTCTCGAATTTCATTTAAGAGCTCATGCTGCCTGACATACACGCGACCAGATTAAATTAAAGTTCCATTAAATCGCGTGAACGTGTAACGACGAGATAAAAAAAAAATCATTTCACTCACGTTATACTGGCGAAATTTACACGATGCAGCTGTTGCAAATAAGTTTGAGCAGCCGTTTCTAGACGCGTCTAATCAGAACGACATCTAGTCCACCTTGGAATCGACGTTCCTGATAAGAGAAAATGTTCAGTAACATTAATGATAATGGGAAATTCACTCAACCTTGAGTGTGATTCGTTGTTGGAAAAGAAGAAAGTGGGTATATAACTTCTCTTGATTGTGAGTAAAGAGTAAATAACAATCTTTTCGTTTGGGTGAACAAAATTTTGAAAGATATCTTCATTCGCGTAACTAGGATGGGCCTTACCCCCCCAATCAGGACTATCCTTCTCAAAAATGTTGACGTTCACCATTTTAAAATTGTAAGATTCCAAAATTTTAGAATTCCAATATTTTAAAATTCCAAAATTCCAGATAATGAAAAACCAAAAATTTATTTATATATAACAAGATTTCTTTAAAAGTAATTTTTAAAGTTATTGTTCTTATACTCAACTTATATACTCGAATAAATTTGTTTGAAATTTACTTAATTGTATTTTTTTGTTTTAATTACTTTACAACATTGATTACATGATAGCTTCACTTTAAATTCTTAAGATTTTAATTACGTTTTCTAATGTGTTCGATAACACCGCTATTTTTATTTTTTAACTAAAATTGCTAGAGTATTAATAGTAGTTAATGCGTTAAAATTTTTGCAATGTTATCTATTTCATTTCTATTTTACTTAAATGCTGAATAATATCATAGTATAGTTGATAGAAGAGGTCTAGAGAGCTTGGAAAAACTTTCAAATAGTGTGAAAATTAATACCCTCGTTTCAGCTATTGAAAAGCCACCCTTGTCTGGTGGTTTATTATTCTTTTTTTCTGTTTAAGGTATTCATTCACATACACCTTCTTTCTCACCCTGCTTAATTTACAGTCCCGTTATGTTTCTTTAATAGATTATATACATCCTAATAACAGGATTAGTATGTCGGGATGCAGATATAGATACAACCAGGCTTGAACCTTACATAGGACCTTAACAGTCTTGTAAATGTGAATGATAGTAACTAAAGGGTTTTTGTGAAGAAATTTTACAAGAGTTAGATCAGAAACGAATTCAGAAATTTTCGATCATATCTCTAAAAGAATGTTAATAAAAGAGAATTTTAGTTTAGGAAAATTAGGCTGATTTAAACATATTTACAATTTTGCAAAAAATCTTGAAATTTTGTGGAATATCCTGGATATAGGTACTCTAGAAAATAAGTACTTAGATTTTAAGAATTTTTAAGGAAAAGAACTAATTTCTATCAAATTTCTGCTAAAAGAAAATGCTTCTCCTGTACCTTTCAATTGTAACTTTATCGCAATAATAAGGTATAATAAAATAAAACGCCTTCGCCTGTATTATTAGAAATATCCCGATCGAGTTTTACCTAGCGAAATTTAATTAGCATAAAGTGTCGATCTCCCTTTTACATTACGACTCGACCGATCACTTCAACCGAACTTTCAATTTTTTTGATTAAGAAAAAAAAGTATTTAAAGTAACTCGAAAACGTTCATCTAAAAAGAATCAAAATTTTAATTTCAAATTCAATTTCATAAAGGAGGATTATATATACTAATTTAGGCAAAAAGAATCTCTAAAAAATCTCTTACCCTTCATTTACATAAATCTCTTTAAAGCTAATTTAACTAACCTTATTTCACACTTAAACTAATTGTAAGTAAACAGGCCAGCACCCTTCTATTTCTCAGTTACATCAGTTGATCTGTAATTGAATTTCTTGTTTCTTGAACAACATCAATAACAATATTTTTATCGTACCATCAATAAATTTACCAACGACGCAACATGCAATGAATGTAATTATTGGATTGAAACAGAAAGACTGAAAACGATATATATGTACATAATTTATAAATTCTGATGGTACTATCGATAATTAGTTACTTTCATAGTCGTTTCGTAGATGTGCAATGTTCGATTACTCGTTCTTTAGCGATATTCGACTCTGATAATCGATACCTTCTAACCACGTGGAATGACCTGTTCCCTGGAAGATTGTCAAGAATGCGCCCCGTGTATACTTTGTATTTACATGCGGCGAAAAATAGGAATGATTACACTGCACTCGAACCAGAACGAGTCGAAGCAGTCTACATCCGGCCCTCGAGGATAAATGGACTCCCAGGTTGTTAGCACATGGAATATTTCTAGTAATAGAAAAAAACGAAAGCGCCCTTCTTGGCAGAGTTTTAATCTGCGAAAAGTAGAGGAATCGAAATTAGACAGACATTTGAATCCGCTTTTAAGTCTGATTGAACTGTATTCGAATTCTTTGTGATTCTGTGCTGAATTCATATAGATATTTTTAACTCATTTTTTACTGCAAGCTTTATTTGAAAATTTAAACGTGATACTTTGTAGAATAATTTTCTTACTATAAGCTACATTTGAAAATTTAGATATTATATTTAGCAAAACAATAGTCAGAGAATTAAATAAAAGGTTTTATTACAAAGCTCATGATTGATAATTACATACTGTAACAGTAATTGCAGTTCAGTTAATTATATCTTAAATTAGAACTAAATGAAAATTTAATTAATAACGGGTTAATTGAATTATTCTAATTAGAATTAGAATGTTTGTTTATAGCATACTAGATACATAAGAAAACAAAATAAATTAATCGAAATATGCAAAATATACAAATTACCGTGATACTTTATACTAATACAATATGTAGGTATTGTATTTTTATTAAATTTAGAATAAAATAGAAAAACAAATTAGTATATATAATCCTCCTTTATGAAATTGAATTTGAAATTAAAATTTTGATTCTTTTTAGATGAACGTTTTCGAGTTACTTTAAATACTTTTTTTTCTTAATCAAAAAAATTGATCAAGTCTAATATAATAATTAGTCAAAGAAAAGTTTAACACTTTTGTAGTGTAGATACCTGTCATAAGTATCAAATACAATGACGTTATGTACAATAAATTAATCGTTCCATTGTTCTTTTTCTTTTTGTTTCAGCAATATTTCAACGAATGTCTGTGTCTAGAGGTCAACTGAGGATTCAAGGGGTTGCGACCTGCCTGTACCTGTGCATGGATTCCTGTGGTCTTCTATACGGCTCGGTAAGTCAAACTGTCTATCAGAAAATCTTACTCTTCCCTTTCGATAAAATCAACGATCAGGGCATTCCTCGAGTCCAGCTAAGCAATGCCCATCGTTTTTATTCGATATTCCATAATACGTTATCGCGGCATCTAAATTAAAGGAATATAAAAAGATTCAATGTTTTCGAGTTGCGCTACTGATGTAGAGAAGAATATTACTGATGAATATGATTTGAAGAATATTACTGATAAAACTTTTCAGTTCAGTAATAAAGTTTCTTTCTATTACACTTCACAGATATTCTTTTAAATTTTCTTGAAGTGATTTTCAATTTAATAGTGAATTTATGAGAACAGATATACACGTGTACAGTAAGACACAAAAGTATTCTATCTTAATAAGTAGGTCAGCGGAAATTCATGACTTTTATCAAAGATTCATGTTAAAATACACAAATAATAATAGCCTTTGGTTAAATTTGAGATAAGACGAAATAATTTAATTTATTAATTGTTTTTAAATATTATGTTAATGCTTATCAAAAAGCTGATTTTAATGTGTAAAAAGTCTAAATTAATCCGATGATAGAAAATGACCACAAAATTGCACTTGAGATATATCAATTTATAATTGTTTATCAATTCCTTTAAAGGAAATTAAATAGTTAGTGATATTTGGTTATTCATGTTAAATGAAGAATCAGCCACTTTGTATTAAGAATATTGCTGAAAAATTCATATGGTTATTTTCACTAACAATAAGCGTTAAGCTTCAAATTAATATACCATAAGTGTTATTTTGCAATAATTTTGTCATGAAATTGTATCAAACTTTTATATTTCGAAATCAGATATGTATTCTAAAATACATTATTATCAACATTTATTATCAAATAAAATATAAAATGAAATAAAAATAATTAATTTTAATCAAATCGTGTCTCTATTAATTTTTAATTTTCTATTCAAGTATTAATAATATACTTACGTTTTACGAATGGAAGATATGTGATAGTATATTATAGTTACGTTTATTATTTCGGCATGAAGATAATAACTTAATTAAATTGCTGTTTGCATATTAAGTGAACTAATATTTTTAGGACTTACTTTAGTTAAACTCGCGATTCGATTGAAAATTATCGACCTTGCTTGATTGCAATTATAAAAATTGTTATTATTTTTATAATAGACTTTCGTTAATGAAAATGTATCTTAGAATGAAATTATTAACTCAACCACATACTTCGATACATTAATATTAATTAGGAATTGTGTTTATCTTTTTTTTTGCAATCCTGAAATTATAAGTTCATCTGGATTTATTTCGATAATATTTTATCAGTCAATTGGCAAAATATAAATAAATTATGATTTACCTTTTAATTATTGCACTAATTATTGAGACAAGAATCATTAGAAGCGACTATTAAAAATTCATGGTGGCATAACATGCATTAGTTTTTCCTTTGAAGTATTACACATAAGTGTAATTCTGAATCTTTCTTTGCACGAATTTATGATTTATTTGTTACATTTTTACTCAATAGTAGTCTAATAAATAAACAGTTAAATTCACATGAATTATTTTCGCATTATAAAAAGCGAAACAATGACAAGTGTGATCAATATGTGTGATCGAATAATTAATTTTATTGCCAAAGAAAGAAAATGTAAAAAGTATTAAGCTTTAATGAAATCAGAATACTAACGAAAGAATTTCCTAAAGATTTTATATACTCTTCTCGGGAACGATTGCTCCTATCGGTCCCAGTATAGAACCACTACTGTATTGTATCACGAATGTGTGGGCGACGAAACAAATCGATGCTATTTCATTCCGATCAATTTCATCGACATTTTCGAGACTTAATTAAAGCCAATGACGTTTGATCGAAATACAGGAGCAGCTGTACGAGCCTGAGAAACAGGTTTAGCCCTTAACTACTATCGTTCCCTCTTTCGTTCCTTTTTTTATCCACCGAGTTGCCTGTAACTAGTACTGAACAAAAGGAATGCGTTCCCCTGGGGTTGATACACTCTTGATTGTGTACCATTTCGCAAGAAGATACGTCTAATGGCCGATTAATCTTGTCACTTTTGTGATTTCTGCCACGTCCCCGTGTCAGTTCTTCGTGTAACGAGGAAATTGAAAATTGATTCTATATCAGAACGCTAATTATTCTGATCTGATGATTCCTTGCTCTGGATATTGACAATTTATTCACGATTAACCCCTGGAAAGTGAATCATTGAGAGAGTGATAATATCAGTTGAATTTCATATTCAATTCTCTACAGCTATTACAAGGCTTACTAAAGTAAAAAATAAAATGGGTATTCTGCATTTCTACCCCCTTCTTTACTATGGAAATTTAAGAATGACACTTGCGATCAAAAATGCCATATTGCGAATAAAATTCTAGAAACAAAATAATTTTACAAATGCGCTTTCGAAGAGAATTAAGTGACTATAACGAAGGGATTAATATGAAAGACTGTACATAATTGTCAGAAACGTAACGAATAAAAGAGACATTTTGCCTGCAGAAATCTGCTGGAACCATCATCTGTTAATCAATGTATCTGTTTAAATCATATGTTCGGACACATGTCAGGCTGGATAGATTAAAATTGCTCAGTGTGCATTAAATGAAGAATAAATTCATCTAAGTGTCATGAATTCCGAGGTGACGTCAAGTTTTTAAGTAACCTTCCAGTATTCAGAGGTTCGATAATATGTGCAGATATTAAAGGAAACGAAATCAAAGGGGATTTACATCGCGATAATGTGAAAACACGATGGAAGGTAGCCCAGATGTAGCTGTCGTATTCGTAAAGCGGATACGAAACCAAATGAATGTCACGGATTCCCGAGGTGGCTTTCGATGCTGGTGCGATTAGACCGGTAGAAACAAGCAGAGATTGAAATAAAGACGTGGTTAAACAACCAGCTCGAAACTAGTCTCGTTAAGAACTGCATTTCATTAAAGTCGACTGGTACGCTTCGAACCGTATCGAACAGAAAGAGAGTCGTATCGTTGATCGGTTTCTCGAGGAATTCGTTCGTTCTTTTCGCTAATAAATATAAACTGTCAAGTATTTGCATATTGTGCTTGATCTTCGACCATACATATTGCGGATTTATTTCTATCCTAAACGAACTGTTTAAGTGTCCTGCCTTTGATAGAGCTATTTTGTTATTCATACAGTTAAGAGTCTGCTCGGTTACTATAATTCTAAGGAATTTTTACCTAATAGCCTGAAATATATAGGTCTTTGATTGTATAAGATATTTATGGAAATAAATGTTGATTGATGTTACTTGGTCTATTACAAGGAGAGGTCTTTGGATCATGATCATTAGCGTAATTAAGATCTTTATCCTAGGTGGGCTAGATCTCTTACTTTTTTACTGCTTTATTCTCATATATATTTTTTATTCATAATTTCACGTAATGAGAATATTATTGTATGTTTTATATTTAGTTGAATTGCATATCGCATTTGAAGTCAAATATTTATTTTCAAATATTTATTTAGATAAAACTTTACTACCTGACTAATTGTTATTTCAATAAGTTCTGGTAGAAGGTGTTAATTTTCATTGCAAATTTGCATTTTTCTTTGAATTCAGAGTTTACATTCAAATCACTGTTTTCATTTACAAAGATGTAAAAGAATTATATCTTTTTGTAATGTATTAAATAAAATAAAATGATGATTTAAAAAATTCAGATCGTTGAATACTTTTGGTTGATAGTGTACACGACGTAATGCAGAATTAGTAAGAATGTTTATAATTTATGTAGGAAACGAAATTCCAAAATAACAACACCGTAATCAGTATTCTAACTAAGATGAATCAAAGTAAAAGATACAACAGAAACGATGACAGCTTTAAATGAAGCAATGAAATTGTGAATACCACTTTCGAAACGACACGTTATCCACTTTACGAAACTAACACCTTAAGATCTTTGGAATGAAGAAATCAACACGACCTACCATATATTTGCAGATGTTTAATTTACGTTCTGAACAGAACTGTTAGAAAGAATCGAATAGTTCACTGATTGTGAGTATATCTGATAACTAATCTACATAACACGAACATCTAGGCAAAACAGTCTATCGCCGCTGTAATGCAACTAGTAACAGATTAATGTTCGGTTGGTTATCTGGTCGGGTTAAAATGAGCACAATTCGATAGATAACTTTCATATTTCTAATTATCCGAGATTTGTACGGAAATGATGGTTTTGACGGATTAGCATTTTTGTTATTCGCGACAGATCCAGAACTATTTGTGGGATAATTATTAATTAGGATAGAGGAAATAAATGGGATAGACGAAAGTTTGGTTTGTAGTAACAAATAAATGGGATTTATACAATTAAGATACTTTTGGAAAATAAATTAAATGAAAGATTTGATAAGAAATTCTTTGTATGGTAATTTGTTGAAAAAACTATTACTGCGTTTTAAGATTTCTTTCAAGAAAACATTTTTAAATAGGAGATTGTATAAGTAGATGAATAGGTAGATATGGTATGGATTTCTAGTAATTAATAAATCATAATCTACACAATTCAGATTCCGATAAAAAATAAATTATAGAAAAGAAATTTATTGTAATAATTGTATAGGGTAATAGCTACTGCTATTGAGGTTCATTTCAAAATTCTTTAAACTATACAATTTTTTCTTCTTAAAAATCTAGTGGTATCAACTGTTGGTTATTTTAAAATATGAATTTAACAATAATATTTAATTGACGTTGGACCTACTTTAAAATTATACAATACTTTAATTATTTACCTTCATTTAAACTGAAAATAAGTTCTGAATTTTGAATTATTATTTATCTCAACAAATATCAATAAGTGTATATTTCTTTATAATTTTTGTAACTTTCAATAAAATATTTGAAATTTGCTTGTTCTAATGTTAGAGTTGATACATTATAGAAGCAAACTTGAAATGCTATAAATTGAACACTGGTACATGTAAATTAATTCTGAAAGCGACAGTTTACCCTTTATTTTTAGATTATTACCGTTTAAACGCGAGTTGGGTTGTATGGCAAATGGCAACATGTTACACTTTCCGATAAACTACACTGGGGCAAGAGATCTGAATCTGAAACTGTGAATTTACTTTACAAGATCAAATAAGGATTAAAAAGAAAATCGTAGAACAACATTTCATCTTGTTGTACACGTAATTACGCGTTACTTCCTTGATCGGGATATGTTTGAAAATGCGAATGCAGTAAAACACGCTGTTCAACATTTCTGGCATGTCACGAATAAGGTGGTCGTAAATTTTTTGAAAACGTTGATTTCTCTGTATTCCAATAATCGAAAAACACTACTTACAAATTACTATTAGTATGATTTGTCTACATAATTACAAAATATTATTGTTCTTCAGTTCACTAGTTTATATTTTCGTGGTCAGAATTTGAGAATTCTGAATTAAAATTTTATCGATTGTAATTCTTGAACAACGGAGACTGGATCAGTCGATATCAAAACTTACAAAACATGTATGAGGATATTAACTCAAAATTGAAAATATAATTTTTTGTGACGGGTATGGTGGAATAAACGTTGCTTTGCGAATGATAATTACTTAGTATTAATATGTATATTTAAGGATGTCTTATGACACATAATAGAAAAGAATATAATAGTTTATGCATAGTTATGAATACAAAAAGAAAGAACAAACTTATCGAATGAATTATAACTGCGTGCATACTATTAAACGCTTAGCAACACTACAACCAACAGGAAGTGGCGCTAGTTGCAGCCTAGGAATTTTTGCTTCCCATAGCGGAAGTGTCTTCATTTTTTATAAATTTATAATTTAAAATACAAAATTAAATTGGGACTCTTTCCATGGTCTATCGTCCGAGGATTAATCAGTTCAATCTAGTCCAGAATTAATAATTTTTACTTCTCATGATTATAGCTTTAATTGGTAGTCAGTTATTAATTAATTTTCAGTAAATGCAACAAATAAAAATAAATGAAGGAACATTATATGGGGAATCGAGTTTTAATTTTTCAAAATTCAAAACATACGTATATGTATTCATATAAATTTAATAATATTCCTTTTAAAGTAATATAAATCGAATAAAAAGATTAGCAGTTGACAAGGTACAAATACTTCGGTGACCGATTGCATAAAGGGGTTCGTCTCTTATAATATTTGTGTATGACATCTTTGGGAATTATTCAATATCATTTTTTTAGAATGATAGCTTATACCATCCAACCGTATCTCTGATGTAACTTTAATTCGTCTTTTTTGTATTTTCTCAGACTCCTATCCACTTCAATCATGATGATAACTATTAAAAGTTTCATATTTAAGTCTTTACATATTTACATATTTAAAGAGAATCTATGAATTCAAATTTGTCTGTTAAAATTACGATTGAATTAAAAAAGAAAAAAAAAGGACATTAAAAACACACAGTGAGATCGATCAATTGCCTAGTGTGGCTCGATTACAATAAACACACAATATCACATTGTAAATCATTCAATGATTGACTGACTAGAAGTAGAGGGTTGCGACCTTGCTATCTCGTTTCCGTATCTCGCGTTCAGTTCGCGGAAAGTATGTAGTTACATTTTGTGCAACGTCATTCGAGAAGAAGAGTAAATCATTTATTGGATCTGTTTCTTTGATATAATAGAAGATGAAGATAGGTGATAAGCAACGTTGAGGAAAGGGTTTGTGATACAAAGAGTAACAGTTTGAAGTCAATCAAGTGATGTTTTATAGAATGGTTCGCGTGTGATCCACTGGTGAACTGGATGGTTCCCATGCAATCTACCGATAGGTCGTGTGACTTGTACGACCCACTGATAGACCGTGTAATTATTTTTTTTACAAGCTGTTAAACAGCTAGAACATAACTAACACACGAGTAATCTTTCTAATCTATTTTGTTTTATCGAATTCTATCGTATTGTATAAATTGTACCTATGTCTGATTTCAAATTAAGGTAGTAATTACCCTTTTCAGCAAATAATAATTCGAAATGAAAGATTTTTTACTAAACTGTTTAATGTTTCAGATAATGTCTTTGAAGGATTAAACGATCTTTTGATAATCATGAGCGTGAATTCTCAAAGAAGTACAGTCCCTGGCCATCGAATTAAAATTTCACTTTTATGGCTATAATAGTATGTCATATATGGAAAATTGTCTTTGGTCATTTAAATTACTAGTAAATACATTGATAACCAGGTATACATAGCAATAGATTTGTTACTATTGTGATGAAAATAAAATTATGTGGGCGATTAAGGGCCGTGCGAGTGTTTGTCTGGAGCCTACTCAAAAGACTAGTTTACAGATATGTGGGAAAATAATGAAGATATAAAGCGTATGATCAAGCAAAGTATACGAATCGAGCTCATGTCAGAATCGAGCTGATTTTTTTTTGTGTGGTTTCTTACAGTTAAAAAACATCATATTTAATATTATTATGGCAGCGCATCAACAAAAATAATGTCAATAAATATTTTTTTAAAGATTTTTATTCGTCGATCATTCGAACTTTTTTCAAGATTTCTAAAAGAAATATTCTGTTCTTTCAAAATACAATAGATATGCAAACTATTTTGACAATTCTTCATTATAAAATTGCTGAATAGCATCGAAGATCCCCCACGAGTTGAACAGTAACATTCAGTTAAATTCGTTTTGCTGACTGGGAGGCTGTCCCCCCCCCCCCCCAATAACTACACTAACTAATACCGATAAATATGTTACTTTGTAAATTGTGTTTATTATTTCCTTATATTAAAAATGGGTATCGATATTAGTTAGTATAGCATTTAGGGGTAGTCTGGGGGGCTCAGGAAAACGAATTAAATGTTACTGTTCAACTCGTGGGGCATAAAAAAAAATCTTTAAAAAAATATTTATTGACATTGTTTTTATTGATGCGCTGCCATAATAATATTAAATATGATGTTCTTTAACTGTAAGAAACCACACAAAAAAATTCAGCTCGATTCTGACAGGAGTAACACTTCCGAACATTTACCGTAGTCTATTATGTTAGTAGCTAATAAATAAGAAATTAATGAACAGGCCTTTTAATTTTACGGAAAACGTGAAAAATACTGAAAATTTGTAGTGGTCGTAATTCGATGGCCAGAGACTGTAAAAGAAAAAAGTCAATTTGAAAGGGCCGAGCGTGAAATTCTGGCGTAATCGCACATGGCTGCTACCACAGAAAACAGATAATTATACTTTCGGCCAAGAAGTTGAAGAGTAGGAACCTTCGAAATCACACGGTAGCAAGAAAGGCTTGAAATCGTTGCTTCCTTACTAACCACTGTAGACTTATTAGCATTTATGTGATTGATAATCGTGTTTGTCATCATTTTTTAACCTCTCTAGGTATTACGAAATTGAAATTTCATCTGGATATAACATTTCTATTTGTACTATTCGCGTATTATTAACACGTTGAATACCGCGAGACATCACCGATGAACGCAAAGCAGTAGAAAAATATTGCTTTGAATATACTGATTGTTATTATTATATTAATAATGTAACAGAGAGCAAATTGAAAGCTTGGCATTTTCAACTTAAAAATCAACTAGGCTTGCTAATAGTATAAGGTAGTAAATCAAAAGCTTGAAATTTGAAAATTAACTTTAACTTATTACACCGTTATGTTTGCAACGAAAAGAAAAAATTCACACTCTGGTAACATAATAAGAGGTGACTTTTTTACTGTACATACTCATACATTTTTTTCTTGTTTCGATACATGCAAAGCAGCTCAAACAGAATGCATCAGCATGATATTTGACACTGATCGGATAAACGAAAGCTTAGTCGAATAATGTTCAGATAATCAAGGATTTACTGCAATATATTATTCAAACACAATTTATCTGTTTTACCAATCACCTTATCAACCGACAGCAACACAATATAATGCGTCGACCCAGAAAAAAAAATCACTGCAAACAACTAAAGTTAAGCTTAATGCTGTATCTTATTCCAAAAGAATCACTTCAAATGACAGAAATTAAATTTAATATCCTACTCTGTTTTAAAATAACATCATTTTAAATAGATGGAATTAATGAACTTTCTATATCTCTATATCTCAGTATTTCTGCATTTCCTTTATTTCTCTATTTCTATTAGACTTAGGTTTATTATATTCCCGCGCCACTTTTCAAATTCGCAGAAGGACGAGAAAATATTCAAGTTTCAAGTAGAAATTAAAAAGACCTAATGCTACAGGCACCGAATTAATTTTTACACCTAATATATTTCTAAATTTTCATGTTTTCTAATTTTTATATTTCTATATTATAGAAAAAGCCATTAGATATTCAAAATTCATCATTTTCAGTATGACAAATGTTTTAAGACTTTTCAATAGTAGTGTTGATACTAGGGATGTGCGGGTACCCTATATTACGAGCTCGGGCGGGCTCGGGCGGGCGTCCGATACATGCGTGCAGTCGAGTAGCCCGACTATTTCGGGTTGAGTCGGGTACAATCGGGCTAGAGGTGTGCGAGTACTCGAATTTCGAGTCGAACAATGATCGGTCGGTCGAGCCGAGTCGATCGCTTGAATTTGCCGAGCTACTCGAAATCGACGAACTAGTCGAAAAAATCGAACTACTCTAATATTCGCGCCCTCGTAAATCGAAGTTTCACAAGGGCTCGAATATTCGAGTAGTTCGATTTTTTCGAGTAGCTCGCTTTTATATCAAACAGTTCGTCGATTTTGAGTAGCTCGGCAAATTCAAGCGATCGACTCGGCTCGAACAATCGAAGCGAGTTCAGCTCGACTTGTAAATTACGAGTACTCGCACACCTCTAAATAGGGCTGATTCGGACGAGCTCCTGCTGGCCGCGGTCCGCGATCCAACTCTCATGTACTTGTTAATACTTGCAATAAACATGTGCAAAATCTGTTTCATATGGAATTTTGGAATAAGATAATTTAATAATAAGATAATTTGGGAGCTCGTCCGAATCTACCCGACTGAACCCGAAATAGTCGGGCTACCCGACAGCACGCATGTAACGGACGCCCGCCCGAGCCCGCCCGAACCCGCCCGATGTTTTCCGAACCGACCCGACTAATAGGACACCCAACACATTAGTCGAGCTGCACATCACCTAGTTGATACACATAATTAAACTAATTAATAATGAAACAAGTACAGCAAAATTGATGACAGTAAATGTGTTATCAAGCTTTAATCAAATCTGTTATTCTAACGTGGCAAATCAAAGAATACTTCATTAATCCTTGATCATCGAGTGAAACCGATAACAATCTGCTGGTTATGTTTAGTTAATCTAAGCGAAGGTGAAGACCCAGTATAATATTGTCAAGTATTTACATTAGAGGAACTGTGGACATAAACACACGTTAACCTGTTTCTACGAGCTATCGGTACCTTGTAATTAGAACACCTATATCTGTCGTTCCATCCCGGCAGCTGGCCAGCAATTAAAACAAATAAAAAAGATATTCAACCCTGATTGCCGTCACTCTACACAGTTTCATAATTATTAGCTTCTACCTATCTCCTAATTTATACGTATTCCCAACACGAGACACCTTCATTAATCAAGAAAGATTGGAAAGAACAAGGATAAAGGTAAAAATTCGTCATATGAATTGAACTACTTCTTCATTATAAATAGACAATTGTAAGAATTTGTATTAATAATATTTGTATATATCAGTTAGGAAGGTGGAATCCCTGAAAAATTGAAAATGACTTTAACTCTAAAAGAGCTGGTTTCGTCATTCCAAGTTGAATTAGTTTTGATTATAATTAAGTACAGTTTTCTTAAAATTTTATAAAACGTTTATCTACTTGAAAGGCATATTATTTATTTTGAAATCGTAATATACTCAAAGTTTTTGAATTATCCTCTTCATCGTTCGTTTATTTTTGATCCAGAGAAAACTGTAGGTCAAGAGTTTCAACACTTTCTCGTTATTACCTGTTTCTTCGATTCTATTCCCGTGTGCGTAGATATCGTCGCATTCCAACATATCAATTTATATTATTTTATAAAAAAAAAAGAATGCAAGGGTAAGCCGGTCTGTAATTGCACGATCTATGCATGATCAGTGGCAAACGGCATTCCAAATAAGAACTGGGAGCAAACGTGTTAATCACATGTATGATCCTGGATGCCAGGAGAATCAGCTTCATCTTTCAGCACTGTAAAATTTCATATTTAATAGCGTGTTCCCTTAAAGGCGTGAAAGAACACCTGGGAACTCGTTACATATTTTCCCCGCGGTTTCGAACGACTTTCAATAAATCCAGTTCCCAGCACGTTTCTTCTGTCATTTTATTAGTAGTTGAACACCGAACGTTCGCTCGTGTATCATATAATTTAAACTAGCGCGATGGATGCATAATATTATCAACGAAAAAGAAACAAAACTCGCAACAAGCTTTTGATATGCATTGCTTCTAAATTGTAAATTTAGCCAAACTACACGAATAGAGACTCTGTAGCATAAATAATCAAATAGCTAACAACCTATTCATTTTAAATATTAAATAATCTTTATTGGATGCTTTTACCGGTTCGCCCAGCTCATCGCACAAGTAACAGAGTTATTCGAATAAAAGTTTATTTGGATAATCTTCAAATTAAAATATGATTAAAATTAATTATTTTCAAATAACTTAATTTAATTTCTAATTTTTATTGAATGAAAAATCTAATACGTTCAACTCCGTCGGATAGAGTAGGAAGTCTCGTGGCAGGTATTGCATTAGGTCGAGAATAGAGCTGAAGGCCGTTTGAATGCCGGCTGCACCCTGTACCGGAACACTCGTCGTGAGTTCAGTGCGGTAGAATTTGTTCTTGTCGCGTGTTCGCATTCCGCGTGCGAACAAACTGCTTCCTGTAACCCCTCGGTGGACTATATGTACCTTGCAATCTCTCAGGTTTTAGGTGACAAGTAACCCTACTGAAGTTGAATTTTTGAAAATTATTTCATCATACACTCTACCAGTGTTAGTCTTTTTATATACATACATATGCACGGAAAACAATAATTCAATTCGTAAATTTTCTGATAAGATAATTGTAACATAAAAGATCCTAAATTCAATGATTATCGCGAAATTTGCGTTTGGTCAAATTTGACCCATAAACTTACATCATTAGTTCAATCGTAACGCTGCGCTGTTTAAAATTTCTTTTCTATTATTAATTATTCAACTGTACAAAATTCGGAGCATTGGTCGTTAATGGCCATCATGGCATCAGCATGCTGATTAGTAAAGTTTCATTTTTCCAAATGAAAATGAAATGCAGCTATTAACAAGCAGTGACGCATGTTCTTTCCCCAAGTTTGTCCATTTTCTATCACCATCCTGTTCCCCTTATCATTCTTGAATCACAAACGTAGTCGAGGTACAGAAATGCCCCATTTTTAATCGACTTCGAAAAAGGAGGAGGTTACTCAATTCGATCAGTATATTTTTCTGTTTTTTTTTTTTTATTATCGGTATCATTTGCTCAGCATGCGCTTCAATCTTTAATTGATGATGCAAAGGGACAACGTAAACACGCGTTTAATCGCTAACACAGGAGCTATGCCAAACGAACGTGTAATCATTACGCTTATCATCGACTTAAATGAGGCTGAAGATTTCGCCCGTTCCTGATCGAGCTCGTAAACATCGAATCGTCAATGCTGCCCCTCCGTTTTTCCCGGCATAAATAAACAAATCAAAGGGGTAGATCCATAGTTAAAGGAATAAATTGAAAGAGCATTCACGTGTCGCGTGTGCTATGCACCGGTAGAACCTGATCCAGTCGCGTGTTCGGAAACCTGCTTTTTCTAACACTATCCTCACCATTCGTGTATATTTATCAGTGATTGCGTACTCAATTAACTCAAATTCATGCTGCTTGTTCAGTCGCTGCTACGGAAAGTCACTTTTCACTAGGTGGTCTGGGTATTTTCTGAATTTTTTTTTTCCTATTTAGTAGATTTCCCTTTTTTTCCTTTCTCTTTTTTTTCGGAGTTTCAAATGTATTGGATTTAAACATATTACAAACAGAAATATCAATCGGTATTTCTTTGACTGTTGCTTTATCATTTCATTTCTCTTTTTTTTTATCGTTTCACCATTTCATTCTGATCTGATAACATTTGGCGTGTAATTACTAAGAAATGCAATTGCCAAACGCATATAGGACTAATAGCTTCCAGCGGACACAGGCGCATGTGCGTCCAGAGCGGTCAAAAAGATATACACGCGATTCTTGAGGAAAGGCTATAAAAGCCAGCCTAATTGAAGTCCAATTTGCCAGCGCGAAGAATGGAAGCAAAAGAAAAAGCATTTGCTTTCCGGGATCACCCCATAACACGTCCCATCACGCTTCCACCGGTCTGTTTTCAAGAGACGTAACACGACTGTTCCTATTTTCGCAGCGACTCGTAGACGACCGAGACACTTTTTCCTCGTGCCGCGAGGAAGTCACGACGATGTCTGGTTCTCCGGCTTCCGTCGTCGTGAATCTCGTCCGCATCTTTTTTTGGTTTAAATCGGGGTCAGTTCGAAAGTTAAACGAACTCTGGCGACGCGCGATCCAGAGGATCCCGATTTAGAGCGACGTACGCCTAACATCGGTGTCTTTTGATGACGCGTCTCTCAAAGGCGAAGCGTAAACGTACGCCTGTTACCAAGCATCCACCGCATTCTTTCGCGCCGGTAGCGAAGAATTAAACTTCCTCTTTTTTTTTTCAATCTACCTCTCGCAAAAGTGGAAAGGTTACTTTCCCTTTTTTTATCCTCTCGCCGCGCCGCGCCGCGACCGTTAAGACGGCTGGTCTTTTTTTCGCGTAAAAGCAGGTTTGCAAGTTGCACTTTGCACGTGCAGGGTCATCGTTACGTTGGTACGCCCTACAGGTTCGCCCGTTCAATTACCTGATAATGGTGACGCGCGATAACGCCACGCGATACCTCGGATCTCTCCCTTGAAGAAGCCTCCAGGCTTTGGGACGGCTGGAACCGGGACGAGATTTCATGGTCGTGGAGATGTAGGCCACGGGCAGCAAGCAAAGTACTGGCTGTACTCTGGCTTTTGGGTATCAAATTTTTATGCACACTCGAACATCGATTATTCGAATACCGGTTACTCGAATGATTGATTATCAGTTATTGTTTGGAATATTGTGGGCAGATATATGGATTGAATAGTTATCATTTCCATTTATTATCGCATACAAATTCCCTTGCACCTTGAAGTGAAAAGTGGAGAAAGTTCTAAATTTTCTGTAAAATTGATTTTATGTTATAAAAAATCAGAAATTATTCTGGATCATAGGCAGTGCTCAACTGTGTCCCAAGGATTAAATAACATTACTATTATACATTGGGAGAACTTCAGAATTAATTATTCATTATTCGAATAATTAAAATTTTAATGTCTGAGTTTCCGAATGGCCCCACCAAAATTGAGAACTCAGGTTCGGTATATAACCTAAATTGACTACAAGAAACCGATTAAACTTGGTTTCAGAGCTGGATGTCTTACCGTTTTCGTGATATCGTGGTAAGATTAGGTTAGATTAGGTTAGGTTCTGTGTATGCACAGTATCGAATAGCATATGCACAGTATCGAATAGCGCATGCGCAGTATCCCAAAATTGTGCAAAAATTTCTTACCACGATATCTCAAAAACGGTAAGACATCCAGCTCTGAAACCAATTTTAATCTGTTTCTGGTAGTCAATTTAGGTTATATACCGAACCTGAGTTTTCAATTTTGGTAGGACCATTCGGAAACTTATCCCATACGTCTCTATCACGCTGCGCTGTAACAACAAATTATGTTCAACTTTTTTCATATCAATTTACTTCCATCAAAACCAAGAAAAACGTGAAAAATCCTGAAACATCCCTCTATATCTTTTAAATTGAAACGATCAAGACATCCCCCCCAGTTTTTCTATAAAATGATTAGAAGATCAGAAGCTTCCTGCTATCCGACATTATCACTCATTTGCGAGTTTTTACATTGAAGTTTACATGCGTCGATATAAAAAAGAACGATCGCGTGTTTAATCATGGTCCGCGTTCCATCAGTCTCGCTAACATGACACTCCGGCAACACCTGTCGACTATATCACCTGTTTCACGCAAAGACGATTTTTATCGGGTCGGTTGAAAACCATGAGCTTCCGCTATGATGTATCCAGAACCGAAGGAAACAGCGAACTTGATGTATCGTTAAAAAGTAACTCATGCAGTCGATGGAAAACCGGAGTTGTCTCGATCCACGGACAGTTTAATTCAGTTCGCTGAATCGAGCCGGAATTAACGTGGCGGATAAACCGCGGGATGTTTACCGCGAACGAACCGGTGCGCGTTTTTCATCGTTATCCAAGTTGTTTTTTGCATGGTTGTTCGCGTGTCTCGGACATTCCGGGCCCGGAATCACGCAGGAATCCACACATCCACCACGGGAGCAACAATTTCGCCGGGATGCATTAGCATCCTTTCCAGAGAATCCTGCTGGCTTCTCTGGTTCACTTCGGTATATTAATGCACTTGCAACGATCGCTTGTTTAGAAGCCAAGCCAAGCCTTATCTAATGATTGTCCATTAACACGCAAGATGATAACTGGTTAATGTCGATGAAAGCGAACGAGAGTTTTGATGACTTCAGTTGAAACGATCACCACATGGGCGATAAGATGAAATCGGGGCGATACTGTAATTAGAACGATTTCCAGGAATTTGGAATTAAATCAGATTTAGATAATAATTGGAATACCACAAAGTAGTGAGAGGCTTCTGGGTTATTGCATATCAAATGGCAGATTTTGAAACTTAGACAGTTTATCATAATTTGATGACATAAAAGTACCGCAAATCACCGTGTTGTTATAGCATGTTGATTTCAAGCTTACGCTTAATGAGAATAATTATGTAAATGTTTCATCGATATTCTTAATATAAAATAGATGATTACAAATTTTAGCAGACAATAGAATTCTACATACATGTTACATTCTTGCTTATCAAATGGCAGAGAATCTGATATGATTCCATAACATTGCAAAATGGCACTTATGTCATATTGTTTTAAAGCTAAAGATTTAATTTAGCTAAAGATTTTGTATTGAAAATGTTTAAGTCTACCATAGAGTTAATCCCTCGGATAGATTCTTAATAGATAGTAATAAGGACTTTGTCTCGTACAGTAAAAATTGGGTAAATGCAAGAGAGATTGGGACCCACACATTGCATATATCCAGCCGAGGTGTCGATTCTATGTGCTGCAACCTTAATTGATCTTTTACATTATCCTTTTATTGTTATTTTAATGAGAGCAACGTGTTTTTGTATTTTGTGTGAATATAATTCAAACTAGATCGTGTTTGGTCTCATTTTAATCAGAAAAATCTCACAAATGCGTTAGTCAAAGTTTCATTAAGAAAAAGTTAAGAATAAAAAAGCTTACGAGCCATCGTAAAACTTCGATTTACTTGAAGATGAATTTTCAGCTCGAATATTCAAGTAGTTCGATTTATTCGAGTAGTTCGCTTTTCTTTCAAACAGTTCGTCGATTTTGAGTAATTCGGCAAATTCAAGCGCTCGACTCGGCTCGAACAATCGAAGCGAGTTCAGCTCGGCTTGTAAATTACGAGTACTTGCACACCTCTAGTTTAAACCTACCGGCTGCCTAAACCAAGTTAAAGAAAGGTAAAACAACAAGAGAATGGCTCAGAAATGTTTTAATGAAGTAGCACGAGTCGGTTTGTTAGATAAATAAACACATCAAGCACCAATTCGTCATTGACACACTTTCCTAATATACAATAACGTGAAATTTAGAGCGTAGTCCTTTGATAGAATTTCAGAAAAACTCTTGAACTAATTGCATAAAGTTCCTTTTTGTAGTTTTTTAAAGAATCTATAAGTGCTACTAAAGTTTATATTGTAAAATAAGATACTTAATTCTTCAAAAATAAATAAAGTTTAGAATAATAATTATTTAAAAGTATTAATTAGATTATCAAATTAAAACATTCATCTATTGATTACTATAATATGTATTAGATGTAGTTTATTTTTATTTTTCGTTTGTTTAATTGAAAACTTTATATATGTTTCAACGATTCATAAGTGTATACTATTTAAAATAATTAAAAAATTTTGTTTTTAATTTATTTCGGTACAGGTAGCCCTCCTATAACACGGTAGATAGGTTCCTAGAAAACGCCGTGTTGTGTGAAATCGTGTTATATGAGACCCAGAGCAAATACAAAAAGGGGGGTTACGTTCCGAGAACTTATTAAAAACAAACATTTTTTTTTTTTATTCTATATAAGCAACTTAATTTTTATTAAAATTATAACACAAAACGAAAAAAAAACCAACAAAATATTATTTTCATTTAATGTATCATTAATTTATTAAAATTCTTCGTCATCACTACTTACAATGAGACGACAAGTCTCGCCGCGGATGGTGTATAAACTGTGCATGACGCATTCCGCTATAACATCGGAACAGAGTTATAAATGAGTTAATTATAATTCATTTATATATTATCATGTAAAGGCACTATAGTTCATTATTCCTTCCCGTTATTATCATTAAGCAATTTAGTATTTAAGTATGTTAAACAAAAATCATATTATCCAGTGCTGTAGAAGTACAGTGTTGTACAAAGATTTTCTCAATTTTCTTATCGTGTTAGAGCGAAACAGTGTTATAGGTTGCAGTGCTATACGAGGGTTCCTGCAATTTACCCTATCGTGTTAGAGCGAAACCGTGTTATAGGATGCCGTGTTGTTGGAGGGCTACCTGTATATATTATTCAATATAACATGTATGTAGCACCATTATAAATATTCTAAAAGAATCCTAAATTAAATGTCAAGTGAACTATACAATTAAGCATTGGTCTATTAATAATTGGAATGTTTAAGCACTGACCTATGATAGATAAGCACTATAATTATATGTCACTATATTTACCAATACATTACGAAAGCACTGTTGCTTCCTTTATTATAGCCGTCGCAACTGCTAATTAATATATGCAATTTCCTTAAGAGATCAAGTATTACATAGAACCATATAAACTTTTAATTAAAGGATATAATCTGACTGGAATAAAATCTTCCTGTTAGCGGTCAAGATGTTAAAATTACAAAAATTTCTAATTAAACTGTAATGAAAATAGAATCAGACTCTAATGATACACGTAAAACATTTTCAACTACTTGTGCTATCTATTTGTTCGCTGACAGTTAACACATTAACTACATTTTCTCAAACGTTTCCTCGTTTTTCAATGCAGCAACAGGTCTAATCGATATACGTGAAATACCTGAGGAGGATACTAATTTTCATCGATCTATCTACAGAACGAGAGAAAACTGTCGGGTAGAAGAAGGATCGAAAAAAATGTCGATGATAAAAGCAAAGCAGTTAAGAGAAGCACGTCCCGTTCGTGTTACTGCTACCGTGTTATGGCTGCATAAATATTAATTTGTACCTTAATTTATAGCCGCTAAATACAGTACTAGCCGATAGCTGTACCGCCAGGTTACATTATATCTACAGTGTGTTGGTTAATGGTACATCGAAGCATATTTCTGTAGGATACGTGTGGCTAACTCTATTTGCTCTTTTCAACTTTGCTCAGTTGTTGAGTAAATTAAGTCAAGGATTGCCGATTCAATATCCCGAAGTTCCGATTCCAATGTTTATATTTTATGGACTTTGCAACCAAGATAACATCAAATAATGGGCTGAATTATGTACGATGTTATTTTTATTTCAATATTTATTTCAAATTAAATTTACATTATCTGAAGTCTTGCCTAGACGGAGGTGCTTCTGAAATTTTATGGAAATTCTTTTTTTCCTTTTACATAGATTGATTTCTTAGAATATTATGCACGAAATAGTGTTAAAGTACCTGCGGTATTTAAAACATCAATAGTTCTTGAACATTTCAAGTCTCTTTATGTAATATATTTCACTTTTAAATTTGAATCATCTCACAAACTATAGATTTTATTATTGTAAAATTAACCCGTCATTTAACCCGTTAATGAGTACCGTTGATTAAATTCATTTATAAAAGGTACAATATAGTTTGAAGTTACGAAATCTGATCTTGCATTAATTAATGGAATTACTATGAGTAATTCTTGCATTTCAAATATTATTCCAAGTATTCAGCTCATAATACTATCGTGGTATTCGTCGGATATATGTAATATTCAATAAATTAAATTTCAATTGTAATTTAGTCTAAATTAACCGGGCTCAAAGTTTTATTACACGATCCCGATTTAATCGTATTGAATCTAATTAGAATTAAAATTGATGCAACATACGACATTATATATATTTACAATTTGATTTTAATCGAAGTTTACCATAAAATTTTATTGTCCGTATGGATGTTTTGGAGTTCATATTTTATGGAGTTGATCGTAACTGAGATCTTGTTATATGTAGTACTTTATAGCAAGTGCTCAGTGAATTTAATTATATCTGTGAGATTAAAATTGGACGGGATTTTATTGCGCAAGATCGTCTACAATTGATATTCTGTACATTTAATGATAATTACTTAACCTGCTATTTAATTTCACATTCTTTTAGATAAGAAAAGAAGGTAAACGTCTTTTGTTCAAAAATATTACGTACGATTGAAAAATTTACAATGGATATAATTATTATCTCCTCATAAAGTTTAAAGATAAAGATTTTAATTACTACTTCAAATTATGTATAATATTCATAAATGCCAGAAAATGGTATAAATGTAAAATATTTTACGATGTTACGAGTTATACTTATCGTTAATGTAAAACTCGTAAACGAATTAATAAGTTATTAATTACTAATGTTACACTTTTTATGTCTGTTACAAACATGACAGAGTTACGCTATACTAAGTTTAATATTAATGATTATATAAACGCGTACAATAATATGAGAAATTAACTTATGAACTAACATTATAATAGAAATAATAATTAAGAAAAAATAACGTGGACGTGTGTGCCAAACCGCACACTAACTGACTAGAAAGAAAGGGGGTGACCAACTTCATAGCAATACATGGCCTATAGGGATCTCGTGCCAACAAAACATAATTAGCATTATTATTCTATTAAATATTCTACAAAATAAATCGTATAATAACCCTAATAATACTAATTCAGAAAATTAAACATTACCTACTTTGCAATATTTTAATCACCATCACAAATTCGCTATTAGACATCTGTGTTAATATGTACTTTGAAGGTTATGAGATTCTTTTATTATATATGTACATACGTATTATGTACATACATATCTTTTTGCTTAGGTTGCTCTTATTTTGTAGCAGAAGTAGATTCTTGATTTTTAATTTTTAACTCACAATCAGTATCTTTTAAAATAAAATCTCAAACTTCTTTTGGTATCACTATTTGATGACATCATCATTTCTATTTAGTAATACAATGTACTTTTTTCCATTTTTCTTCAATAAGTTGATTAAGAAAATCATTTTTAAATGTAGTAAAATTCCTTTTAGTGGTGTATTACAGCAAATTTTAATGTTGCAATTATTATAAACTAGTCCCTTACATAATATTTAGAAAAACAAGTTTGAACATTAACACAAAATTAACTATTTATTAGTACATGAAAAAGTAGAATAGAACATTAAGCTATCCTATTTAAAATCATTATTAGACTTAATTCTCCTATATTCCATGTTAATTCTGTTTCACTTAAAGCGCATGAAAAAAATAATTATCTTCCGAGTTTTTTATTGTCTATGTTGCAATTACAGAAATAAATAGATTAGGAGTTAACGTGATTTACGGATCATAAAATGTTAAACGTAATAATTATCACTGTAACGTGTCGTGAGAATGATGGTAGGAGGGTAGGTCCTCGCTAAGGTGGCGATGCCGTGGGCCAACAATTGTTTAATCGTGGCCGAAGATAAAAATAATGACGGGGCGGTGCGTGTTTCGTCGCTGGTCCACGTAAATCAAGGGGCCAGAAGCTCGGAGCGAAGAGGTCCAGCAGAATCGACCGGAACACGATAAGATCTTTCGCTCCTTTCACGGACGAAACGAGCCACGCTCGGCTAATTATCTTAAATACTTAATTTGTAACCGAGGAATCTGAGATTTTTCCGAGGGTCGCTCGTTGAGAAGCCGCGAAAGAAACCCGAAAATTGCGTCGTCTGCCAGTAGACAGCAGACTAAGATCAGACATATTTTCAATTATTTTAAATTGAATGGTTAAATTACTTAACTTGATAAATTTTCGTCAATTGTAATAGTATGCTTATTAACTTTTTCTCTGATAATATCTAACACGAGTTGCATTTGTAGAATAATTAACCCTTACGCTACAACCGCCTTTGTTAGAAACTGTATTTCTAGTATTGTATATTTATGTTATATGTGAAGTATCATTAACATTAGGTGTATGTACATACAGATCAATTCAGCGCCTTTACTACTCCACTTTTGTAATTACTATTTTAAATTTGAATATCTTCTTGCGCTTTTGTGTACTTGAAAAGTGGCGCGAAAATATAATAATTGAAGTTGCCATTACGTTAGAAACAAATCTACAATTGAAAAAAAAAAGCTCAGAATTAATTTGTACATTTGAGATATACAATAATTCAATCATTGAATCAACTTTATACTTTGCCACTTACTTCAATTAAATTATTTGCTTCTCTTTAATCAGAATTATTCAGTCCAATCATTTTGTTAACAAATCAACTACTAATTTTCTTTTTTGTATTGAGGCTCTCAAGTGGTAAATAATATTGCCTGTGCAAAAGAAAAATATGCCCTCCCTACACTTGATGACACCCACTATCGCGTTATACGAGACTGCCGTGTTCTCTGATGAAAATGTTAAACAAACGAGCTCTCACGATCACAAGGAACCGGATGATCCAACCCACGCGATCGATAGATCGGTGACGAGACGTGATTCGAGAAGGAGGCTTTCACTTATCGCGGGAGCGAACAGACGGGTATAAATTAACGCGGAAAAAGGGGTGAGCAAAGAGGAAGATAGGGAAAGCATGATATTATGGCGCTCTTGAACACCGGGAAGAACTCGCAGCTAATGATCTCGGATCAATAAAACGAAATGCGTAGAATAAATATCGGTCCGACGCGATAAAGCTCTTCCTTCCTTTCGCGTTCGTCCGTGCTAAAGCGGATGCGTTTCTTCTGGCTTTCCATCGTCCTTTGTGGAAACCTCTTCATCCGTCGTGAAACACGTCGAGCTGGTGACTAAGAAACGCCTTGCCATAGAAACTAGCACTAGTAAGATAAAAACATGTAAAGCTTGATACAGGTACCTACGCTTTAACTTCACATGTAGTCAACACATTAGCAACCAGTAGGAGGTCGTCTGTAAAGGGCTTTCATAGATTTTTCCCATTTCTAGACTTCTTTCCTTCTTCTCACATTCAGTTACATTCTCACTACTTTTTCCTTTAATTTATTTTTCTCATATTTCTTACGAATTTCTTTTTGAATTTTTAAAAGAAATACAGTTTTACGCAAAAATAAATATTTTAAACAATTATGTAATGTCGAAAGTAAAATGAAATTTTTATCAATCAAATTATGAACAATAAAATAATAGATAGAATGTTTTCGAAGAAAATTTCGAGGTAGAATGGTTTTTATGAAAAGTCTAAAAGAGTATTTACGTCCTTCATGAACAGTTCTAAAATTCCTTTAGGTACGTTTAGATATCGAGTTGCATAATTTAATATGCAAACTTTTATCTTTGGTATGGGAAGGATTCCGAAATCTCAGATACGATCCGTTGTATTCCTCCAAAAGAGGATCCCGAAGGATCATCTCCTGTCTCGAAGATCTCAGGGGCGTGGTGAAAGGGAGACAAAAGGCAGCTAGCGTGAAAGTGATGGTCGTTCACGAGGATCCTGTAATTGAAGCCGCGTCAAACGGCAGCAGGGGGTTGTTTCTCGAATCTCGGCCTGCTTTCAAGTTTAATTGGCTGTTGTCCTTATCGGCCATGGTGTCACATAAATACATGCTGGACCTTGCACGTCTCACGACACTGAATGGTACCTCAAAAAATCTCGTCCCCGCCATGAAAAAGAAGACTCGAACGTCTTTGGGACACGTGTGAATTTCCCATGAGGATAGTCTCTGAATGGAAAATCGATGTTTTCAACTGTGTGCTTTCGTTACTCCATGGTGTTCGACCTACCGCGAATAACGATTCTTTTTTTTGTCTTCTTGTTTTTATGAATCATGGTTCAGAGAAACATGAAAAGGGTGGATACTCCCTTTGTTATCGGCTCGGCTTTCGGGTGATCCGAGTTACAGGGACATTAAAGTCATCGGTGAAGATTAACATGTTGATATTATTTGGAAATTTTTAATTTACCTAATTATAAGTATGTTATTACATTATAATTACATTATAGATACCAGATATAATAAAATATTATGAAGATTTGGTAAAAATAAAAATACGGTTTAACGAACTTTTTCAAAGCTTTAACGTGTTCAGATGCAATATAGTGAGGATATATAATTAATAAAGTAAGGGACTCGAATGAAGTTGTTTCAAGAAATTGGATAAACTCTGGTTATAGAACAGTAAGAACGCAAGAAATAAAAGTCGCTGAAATAGAGTGGCTCGAAATTGTAGCCTTATCGAGATGGTCGCGAGAAGTATAGATACGCAGCTAGTATTTTAGCCACTTTATGCGTGTGCAGCTTATACGAATGAGAGCGTTTATTTAACTTATGTGACCGCTCTATGATAAATCAAGTTTCTTGTTTCTTCATTTTTCCAAGAGATTGAACGAGCTAGATTCCTTGGTGAGAATATAACCAACAGGTGGTCCAGTGTTCCCAGATCAGGTATATTGGGTCGAGTTAATTATTTTCAAAATAGCAATTGATTTACTAACTCCTTAATAAGTTTTAAAGATATGGAATTCTCTTCATTTTATAGCAAATAAAATAAGTTAGAAATTATAATTCTGGTCTGTAATCTATGTAATTTGTTATATTAAAATAATAACTTAAAATGGTCCCAAAAATAATTTAAAATATTCAACATTTTTTATTTACAACCAAAAAAAGAGTCGTGTTTACAAAAATGATCCTGTTACATGCTGAAACACAAAAAGAAAAAATATTTTCCTTGCTAGAAAAGATTTTCCAGTAAATCCAGTAATTCCAAGATAAAGGATGTACATCTCGAGTGTCGTCCATCTCTTCGTCTTAATTACGAATAGCAATGAAATATCATCGGAAAATATGAAATCCATCCTGACCAACGGTCAGCAATGGATTAACCCAAACCGACGATAGTTTATCAGACACTAATCTGGCTGGATTCTCGTTAAAATCGGACACGGTGCTTGCTCGTTTGGCCCGTCGTACATCAGCCTCGTACTTACTTACCAAGAGTTCTGGTCCGTTCTTGATCTTTTTTTTTTTTCTTCTTTTCGTCGCATATACACCGACGAACAAAGACAAACGGCAGCTGCTAGCATCTCTTCCTTCCTTTGCTTCGTGACTACTCGTTACAACATAATTCAAACCGCCGACACGGGCACAAATATTATGATAGACGATCGGCTGTACATTCGGCGGAACCGCAGCTTTACTCTTTGAAAATGAAAATGAGAGAAACAAGGAAATCTTGGTCTTCGTGATACGCTGTTCCCTTTACAAGGCGATGTTGAATTATGGGTACAATCTGGTACCTACTGGAAAGAATTAACACCTTGAACTCCACAGTGAAAACGAACATATGTACACCAGCACATTGAAGCTTTGATTATTAAACATATAAATAATTTTTAAATTGAAGTTCACAGTTTGTTTACTGGTGGTAGTGTATTTATGGTAATTTATAGACTCTCCTATACATACGAGTCAATTTATTTATCACCCTAATAATTTATTAATATTTATGTTTAGAACAATTCACAGCATTTCACAGTCCATCATTTACCATCCTAATTAATTAGAATTCTACTGTATCACCTTACCCGAAAAAACTATCCTAATTTTCACCCCCTGTTCTACAAATATCCTACAATGTTTTTACCATAAAACGACCATAGATTTTTGTCATTTTTAGATACGTCCCTTATTCCTTGTCACATCCAGCCACAGCTTATTAACCCTTCGTTGCATAATATTTTTAATATTTATATTTGGAACAATTCACAGCATTTCACAGTTCATCATTCACCATCATAATTTATTAGAATTCTACTGTATCACCTTACCCCAAGAAACTACCCTAATTGTCACCCCTGTTCTACAAATATCCTACAGCGTTTCTACCACAAAACGAACAAATAAATCAACAGAAGTTTAAGAAACAAATCGAACGGTCTGGTTGACCAGACAAGAATTCTCGCGTTTAGCACGAGCCAAGCGACGCGACGAGACGAAATAAAAATTCGACGAACGGAGAATTGCATGCGCACACCGGGCTCGAGTAATCTGTCTTGCTTGTCGAAAATGGAGAAGCTGAACCAGACGGAGTCGCTTTCGTTTCGTCTTGTTTAGCGGTGTTCTCGAAAGGACCAACTTTTAGGGGTCTCTTGGTGGAGGTTCGTGGCTCGTGGGTGACCAGTGGGCGTTCGAGGAATGCCCCTAAATAATCCTGAAGGATAGGATCCTCCTTTCGGGCCACATTCGAACCACTAACGTTTACCCTTTTTTTCGGGTTCTCAAATTTTCGTCCGGCTTCCCCATGGGAAAATGATAGGGAAACGTGGACAGGAAAAGTAACGTCTTACTTTAAGGATATATCTGGCAGAGATTTATAAGGACCTGTTTGTTTGAGATTTTCCGCTTTTTTTTTCATTCCTTTTCGTTTTCGAAGAGGCAGATCTGGTATTAAGTAACGGTATCTTCCTTAGCTTTCGTAACTACGCCCCATTATTGTTTATGACATTTTGGATTTTCTACATTTCGATTGTAATAGAGATTGATATTCTGAAGATTTGCTGTACCGAGTGTTTTTGAAGGGTAAATGTTACTGAATAGGTGGAGTTTAAGAACTTAGGAGTTTATAATTTGTTATGTAGTAACAATTTTTAACTTTTTCTAAGTTAAAAATTAGAAAATTGAGTTTACTGATTTTTTAATTTTAAATCTGTACACTTTGCAAAATACTTTAGTATTTTTTGTTTTTTAATTTATATTTGTTTCTTCAACTAATCATAAAACATCATACGATTAATTTTAAATAGCTATGTTATTTAAACACTTAATATTTAGATAAATGAAACACATTAACCTGTTCCATCACTCTGACCCATAACAATGTCATTATAATATATACTGGTTTCCAAAAGTTAAGCATAATTTATAAAATGCACATAATTACCAATTATGCTTAACTTTTGGACACCAGTGTATATATCTTCTTATTTCTCATATTGCATTATACAAAAGAAAAGTATTTTGTTCATATTTTAATTGTTTACCAATTATCTAATACGAACCTTATGTAATCTAAGAATATTACAATATCCTTATATTTACAAACTTCTTGTGTTTGAATTATTGCCGTGGTATAGTAATATTTTGTTAAAATGAAAATTAATAATTTACTATACAACATTGCTTACTAATTCCAAAATATAATAGTCCTGATATTAATAATTCAGATTTAATAATTTGGAGCATAAAATAAAGTTATTTTATCATTTACTTTGTAGGACAAAATATTTGAAATAGTATATTAAATATTTATTTTCCCAAATTTTATTCAAGCTCCTTTATGGAAATCGTGTCTAAACGTTCTCTATAATTAAACTTGAAACGACTCGTATGTTAATGAAGGATCAAGCAACGGTTGAACGATGAGTATCGAAGAAATAAAGCGAAGAACCACTGTGAGTTGCGAAGTAATGTATCTTCTCGCGTGGAAGACACTGACATCGTACTTCGTTTGGTTTACGAGCGCGGTTTCTTTTGACATGGTAACACGAAAATACACGTCGCATACCCGATCCGTTGCTAGTTTAACCTTAGACACGTCTAAGAGCGTAATTCTGCGTGCACCAGCGTACTACACGCGCCAATCTCGTAATTTACGCGAACAAGTTCCTACCAAAGTGGGAGCAGAAACATTTTCCCGTGGAATTAGCGATCCCGTCGAGAAGCTGGAAGTTGCTACCGAAAAGAATTTATGTGAACGAACAGTCATCCTTGCTCTCGAGAGAATTTTTTACTTCCTTACTTTAGAAGACGAACTTGCAATTATCTCCATTTTCAAAACAATTTTATATTATAATAAAGTTTGTTTACAATACAATCATTTGGATCTTACTTTTCTTCATTCGTTAAAATTCTCGGATAAATTTCCGAATGGCCCAACCAAAATTGAGAACTCTGGTTCGGTATACATATAACCTAAATTGACTACCAGAAACCGATTAAAATTGGTTTCAGAGCTGGGTGTCTTACCGTTTTTGAGATATCGTGGTAAGAAATTTCTGTACAATTTTGGGACTACGTATGCGCTATTCGAGGTAAATGTTCGGAAGTGTCACTCCTGTCAGAATAGAGCTGATTTTTTTTATGTGGTTTCTTACAGTTAAAAAACATCATATTTAATATTATTATGGCAGCGCATCAACAAAAACAATATCAATAAATACTTTTTTAAAGACTTTTATTTGTCGATCTTTCGAACCTTTTATCAAGATTTCTAAAAGAAATATTCTGTTCTTTCAAAATACAACAGACATACAAACTATTTTGACAATTCTTCATTATAAAATTGCTGAACAGCATCAAAGATGGCATGTATGTAAGTACACTGACGATGAGTTGCATTGAACTTGTCGCAGTGAAGTTGGCTACAAATCGGCTCACCAACGCTGCGTGAATGCGTTAGTGAATTTGTAGCCAACTTCATTGCGACAAGTTGGCCACAAATTCACTAACGCATTCACGCCGTATCGGTGAGCCGATTTGTAGCCAACTTCACTTGTCGCAGTGAAGTTGGCTCCAGATTTACTGACACATTCACGCCGCGTCGGTGAGACGATGGGCGAGATCGGTTCACCGACGCTGCGGCGTGAATGTGTCAGTAAATCTGGAGCCAACTTCACTGCGACAAGTTCATTGCAACTCAGTGTACGTGTTCGACAATTATAACCAGCCATATGGTAATCACGTAGTCCGAATTTTGGGATATTACCACGACAATTCCAGATATAAACAAAAAACAAAACATCCCCCACGAGTTGAACAGTAACATATTAAATTCGTCTTGCTGACTGGGGGGCTGTGCCTTCCGATAATACCGATAAATATGTTGCTTCGTAAATTGTGTTTATTATTTCTTTATATTAAAAATGGGTATCGGTATTAGTTAGTATAGCATTTAGAATTTAGGGGTAGTCTAGGGGGCTCAGCCCCCCAGTCAGCGAAACGAATTAAATATGTTATTGTTCAATTCGTATAGGATAAAAAAAAATCTTTAAAGAAATATTTATTGACATTATTTTTGTTGATGCGCTGCCATAATAATATTAAATATGATGTTTTTCAACTGTAAGAAACCACACAAAAAAAAATCAGCTCGATTCTGACAGAAGTGACACTTCCGAACATTTACCCTATTCGAACCTAACCTTACCACGATATCTCGAAAAGGGTAAGACATCCAGCTCTGAAACCAAGTTTAATCGGTTTCTTGTAGTCAATTTAGGTTATATACCGAACCTGAGTTCTCAATTTTGGTGGGGCCATTCGTAAACACAGCCAAATTCTCTATCTTCTAAATAATTTCATTGAAAGAGAATCTAGCAAAAAGCGACGCAATAAATTACAATTCCCTGCTCCTGCAGTTTCCTCCTTTAAACAATTCACTGTTAAAAAAACAATGCAAGAGAAGAAAAGAGAACCTGTTCCTAATCCTGTTAGCTCGAGGGCTCGCGTCGTTGACCAAATTAGAAAAGGAGAATCTGAACCTACAACCCATCCCATCTGTCTACGTCCCCTAAAATACACGATCGACGATGTCTCGCCTATTAAACGATTAACACCTCGGAATTAGCGAGCAGCGTGATATAAAGTGACCAGTGGAGTATAAAAAAGAAACGAAAGGAACGAGTCGACGCGTGGGCTGTTCTTGGTTTCGAATACGAAAGTATGCAACAAGAGAATCGGCATTCAAAATTCAATCCAGTGATTTACGGTTATTGACGTGGACTCTGGTACTGGATAGCCCCTACGGCGCGGCGTCTAATAACGCAATTAATTCGCTAATTCGATTAGCTGTTCGCGACCACCTCCTTCTCGAGTTCTACAAATTACCGTGGAGCGATTAAGGCGCCGTAAATCTTCTCGTTTCGTCCATCGACCACACAAGCCTGTTCCTACAGCCTGTGTTGCGAATCAATTGCCACACGAGCCTGTTCTTTCGTTCGTTTCATTTTTACCCGAGGATGCTCGTTAAGGATACCTATACACAGTGGCGTAACTAGGATTTTTGTTTCGGCTGCACCAGAATCTTTAGCTTTACTAAAAGTGTCAAAGATTATAGTTAGTCAAAAGGTAATGGTCCTTCAATAGGCAATTCTAAAGAATTTTCTATACAAAAATTATGCAGCTTTTCAATTATTTAACTGCATACATTTATTTTTATAGACTTCACGAATATTCCAAAGTTTTGTCAAGTAAAAATATTGATTTATTTTTGTTCTTCATAAAATAAAAAAAGAAACGAAAAAAGTGCATAATCTGTACAAGTATGACTATAGACTTAAGCAGAATAAAAGAAAAATATCAAAAGATAAAAAAAATGGCGAGATATAAAGTTTCTTTTTTTCGGGAACAAAGATATCTGTTTTTTGAATAGCAAATTTAAAAATATTGATTTACTTCCAGATTAGCCGATAAAAACGTGTTTCATATTACATGGAAATAAAAATGTCATACTTGCTTTATCAAGTACTTCCAAAATACCTTAAAATTATATTTTTGAAATAATAAACTATCAGAAGATAAAAAAACAAAAAAAAATTTGACTTGTTTGTTCTTTTATTAAAAGGATGAATTATTCAAAAATTACTAATAATAAGTAAGTACACTGTTAATGTTACTTGCCCTCTGAACCTTACAAGTCAACAGCCTATTACATTTCTAAGCAAATAATCACATAATCACATACAATTCCTTCCTAGGAAGTACTCAGTGAAAAGTAAATGATTTAAAATATAATTTCTACTTGTTTCGCCAAAGCAATATTCATTTCTATGATTGAATAACTCCTCATCCAATGTGTTGTTACTAATCAATGCAAATAAATCATGGCTTCGTGTCCAGTAATAAGGAACAATTTCACTCCGGCTAAACGACTTTTAATTATATATTCGAAATGCAGATGCGTGTCGAAGCATGTGTTGCAAATGTGAAATGAACCTTGAATGATTTCGTGTTTTGTACTAGATATATTATCAGACATATGTTACTGTCATGCGTTTCTAATCGCCGTTATCAACTGAATTGCAAGTCTGTTAATTGTACAGTAGGAAAGTGAAAAGGTTGAAAATTGATTGCTACTATGTCAGTTATTTCTTAATAATCATTTTCGTCGATTTACTGTTTGATGACCATACAGTTTATCAATGGCTTTTGTTATTTTCGAAAAAGAAATTACTCAGAAAATTACATTTGGGAGCTCTTATAATATACGTCATAAAATTATTTAAAAATTGGAATTAGTGCAAATGAATAAAAGTAAATTTAATAATATTTTCGAAATACATATTGAAATAATAGAAAAATAATTTTCTTTAGTAAAGATATCGATAAGATTTATTTTGAAAGGTCCAATCTTTTTTCTTTTTACTATTCTATGATTTATTTTGCATAATTTTTGACAGAACTACTTGATCTTAAAATTATCAATTACGCAGCATATCTATTTTGCTCCCACAAAGTTGATTATCTCAAATTCTACCGATTTTCGTAACAATCCTAATCTTAATACTGTGTTCACCGTTCTTCGAACTTATTGGATTTAACTCGAATTCTGGGTCTCTACGTAACATTCCTAGTTTTAGAACGAGACACCGATTTGTCATTCAATAATTTTATCTCTAAAAGTTATATAATTTCGCGCAAAATAAAACTAAATCGTCGTTGATTTTCTTCATAATATGTAAAGTATTTATTTAAAAATAATATCTGTGTTTTTTATAAGAATTTTTTCTTTTATCTCATGAAGCGTTTTATTAATGAATTTCGACACTTTTTGACATATTATAATTTTAATATTATACATCTTTATTTAATGAAAGCTATATATCCATGATCAATCATAAAATATAAACATAATTTCAGTGAATTCATGATACCATACAATATAGCAACATTTGAATTCGTTCGACAAAATATACAAGAAATTCAGTTTAAAAAAAAGAAACGAGATAAAACGAAACTGAAGGAATTACTGTCTTCTATTTCAAACGATGACAATCCACATTCCACTCTATCTTAAGCTTTTGCGGGACTTGTCCTCGTTGTCTTACTTTCACTATTACATCAACTTTTATCATGATTTAATTGTATTATTAATATTAATACATGAAAATACTTTGTTTAAAAACTAGTTAGCTCTGTAAAATAAAAAAGATAGAAATTTGACGATATTGTATCGTCTGTTAAGATGAACCTACCCCTGTAGTGTCTAATACTAATCGTTAGTAAAATCCAAGGACTAATTGTCAATATATGCATTCATTGCGCGAAAGTTTAAAATTAACCGATATTATTGATGAATTAACAAATAAGAAATCAGGAAAAATACAGCTCTGATTTTACAAGTACCTAATGTTGTTTCTTTCTAATATCCCGTTCATTTTTTTTTTTGAATAAAATTAAAATAAATATATCATTATTTTTATGAATATTTACCATCGTCAATTATATAGAACTGTCATAAAAACATGCTATAGACTTTTAGGAGTTGGATTAGATTATGAATCTAATCGCAATTCGCATTGATAAAGGCAGCCAAATGTTTCTAGCGCGTAGCTAGCTAACAGCTCAGCACCGATCCTGCTTAAACATTTTTACAGTACCTATCTATTAGGGATGTGCGGGTACCCGATATTACGGGCTCGGGCGGACTTGAAAAAAATCGAGCGGGCTCGGGCGAGCTCGGGCGGGCGTCCGATACATGCGTGCAGTCGGGTAGCCCGACTATTTCGGGTTCGACCGGGTACAGTCAGGCTGACTCGGACGAGCTCCCGCGGGCTGCGGCCCGCGATCCAATTCCCATGTACTTACTTGTTAATACTTGCAATAAGCATGTGCAAAATCTGTTTTATATGGAATTTTGGAATAAGATAATTTGAGAGCTCGTCCGAATCTGCCCGATTATACCCGACTGCACGCATGTATCGGACCCCCGCCCGAACCTGCCCGATGTTTTTCGAACCGACCCGGCTAGTCGAGAACTCGACACATTAGTCGGGCCGCACATCCCTAATACCTATACGAATGCTCGACATACAAGTATTATTATCACAATAAAGAACTGTTAATTTTCAGTTTATTTTTTTAAATAATTTAATAATAATATTGTTACAAACAATATTAAAATTTAAATTATACCTTACCCTTTAATAATTCATAAAAAATAAATTGTTCCACATATTTTTCTATACTTACCAAAGATAGAAGAAACAATTGTAATTTAAATGCAAAGAAAAGGTCGTAGAATGTTCGTTATCCAAATGAATCCCAGGCGAAGCGAATTCTCATTACACGGTTATTTACAAAAGGGGAGCAATAACCCTGAATACTACCCTCTGTCCCAATTAAACTTCGAATTATCTTCAAGAACAAACGGGGCATCAAATGGTTTTCTTGCGACGATAGAAGGAAAATTGCAAGCCAGAAGCAGAAACGAGGATGGCCTATTCAATTATTAGAGTCACAGACGCGTATAGAAATGGCTGCTGAAGAAGGGACTAGAATAGAAAGCATGAACTCTACAAAATTATCTGGCTCGCGTGTAACTTCTCTAACAAATGCCTGATCACAAACTGTCACGCGTGTTCAGTTAATTTGCAACAAAGAAGACGTTGTCCTTAATAGACTGTACCGTCACATGAGAGTGCAATTAACGAGACCCGTTGTCAATCGAGCTTTCAAGAAGTAGAGTATCTTGATCATTGTGGAGTAATGTCCTTGGGGTTGGTTTAAGAAATGATTTGTGATTCTGCGAAGAGAATTATTTTTATTTAGGCAAAAGTATTCATCAAGAAATATTAGAATTTTGGTAGAAGAGATAATTAGAATTTCTTTTATTCAAAAAAAAAAGTTATTGAGCTAAAACGTACAAATTAATAAAATTTAATTTCATAGACATTAATTAAAGATGCAAATTACAGGCAAACTGTAAATATTACCTATCTAAATGTTTCCTATAGATTTTATCAAGAAATATAAAACCTTTATAAACATTATAAATACGTAAAAAGTATAAATATTTCTTATCCGTAATTATCTGAAATTACTAATTCTAAACCGACAGATTAATAAAATTTTATTTACTATACGCGTTAGTCAGAAACTCTAAGGTGTTTCATAAAAAGAAAGGGTCTTGATTAAATAAGCTCTCTTGTGTTCTCGTAACGAGGAAATAACGCAAAACCTGAAGGTTCTCTCTTCCATGAGACAACTTTGCTTTTAATTGAAACACCGACATCAACATGAACGTCACTTAATCGTGCCAGTTAGCCGTGATCACACAGAGGTGGTTATCATTAAAGAAAGTGATCATCGTGTTTTTTCACGAAAGCGATTGAAACACGGCAGCTTGTGTTTTCTGATAATCCTGGAAATTGTTGGGATGAAAACGAACTATGGCGTTGCATCGATAATATGCTGCGTCATTTAAATCGTTTTTACACACATGGAATATTCTGCGTGGGAGAAGGCAAATTTAATGGAATATTAACGAGGATATGAAAGAACGACGACCATGAGACAGGTGTAATTTCCTGCGAAGAAATCAAATTATGAACACGCTTATTTTCCATGGTAGAGAAATACATAAAAATTTTCCTGTCTTCTTAATTATGTCGAGAGGATATCGGATAAGAAAAACTGTTATCTACATATATAATTGCTGGGAAATTAAGTCAATGTTGTACAATCAATTTCTAATTTGCAAAACCTTTAATGGTTATACAGTTAAATGATTGAAAAAGTGAAGCTTTAATAGTATTTTAATGATTGAATTTCTACAATGTCTTGTGGGTTATGAAAAATTGAATGAAAGGTGGAATAGGTTCAGCAAGATTACATAATTTACTAAATAGTTTATTATAAAATTGTGTACAATTATAACTAATAGCGAAGAAGAAGAAATTGATATTATACTGAAGAAATTATTATTTCAGTTAATAATTCCAATTAATAAATATTTTCCGTATACTTGTGTTTATCACTATCAAATGAATCAAATTATTAAATATTATCAAACTTAAACAAAATTATTTTGAATAGTTTTTACTTGAAATCTTTATATATATATATTTCTTCTGTGCGTCTGTATGTGACTGGACTCCTCCTAAACGGCTGGACCGATTTTGATGAAATTTTTTCTGTTTGTTCAAGTTGACTCGAGAATGGTTTAGATTCACAATTCGGTCCACTACAAAATGTTTTTTTAATTAATTATTTATTTATAAGTTGTTGTTAATCTTGGAATGTTTTACATTGGATCCGGCAGACAGCGCTGCTATCGCGGTGACAACAACATAACAAATCGCAATATGACATAGCCTATGTCCATCTTGAAAGAATAAACAGTCCAATAGTGCAAATTTCATTAAAATCCGTTTAGCCATTTAAACGTGAAGAGGAACAAACGATCAGACATTTTCACTTTTATATATTAGTATGGACAGGGACAGGGAAATAGGGATAGGAATAAGGACGTAGGGATAATAATAGTTGATTAAAATTCCCGGGCAGAGCCGGGTAACGCAGCTAGTATAATATATAAAAACATAAGCTCTATTTAGAAATGAGTAGGATGTACAATTCTAAATTTTGTAAAATTCTATTAACAATTTAAAAAATTTATTCTGTTTTCATTTCTAACAATCTATTTACACGAACCAAATAATCATTATTAACTCGTTCACATTGAACAAAGAATCACAAGTGAAAAATGAATCAGTTATTTTACACAAGAATATTAATTACAAATAAGTGTCTTACTACAAATCAGGAAAGCTTACACCCTACCGCGTGTTGTTTTTAAACAGGCTGTTCACGTGAACCAAATAGTCGTGATTAAAACACCGAACTCGTCGTTTAGACGATAAACACAGTGTGCGCAAGAGTTTTCACGGTTAAAATGACCTTAGGAGTCTCGGTTGCAACACGTTGCGCACACAGTGCAAGTTGTGCCTTACAGCAAGGATAAATCTCTTATCCGTAGACAAGGAGCGGTGCAGTCGAGTCATAAAGTTTTCTCGTCTAGGTGTAAAACAGCGTGCAACAAGCGGCCTGGTGCTGGTGGCACCGCGAAATTACGCTCTCCATTAAGTGGGTTTTTTTTTCTAACGAGACCATTATTTACGATAAGTTCGCCGTAAACGGCGATATCCCGGCAAATGCACCTGCGAACGAGTGGCGAGCATGCTACTCACGTCCGTCCGCATCACGGAAACGCGTACACGCCGCGCCGTGTGTACGATGAAAATAATGAGATTGATCGCTCACTCTTGGCGCCGTGGTTCGCCTTGTCATTATGTGACGAAGAGCACAATGAAACACTGTGGGAAAGATAGCAAACATGTATATTTAACAACGAAGACTGAATTGTTTTAAATATTTTAGGAATATATCCTTTGTATCGTTAACCGTGAGACTGGACGAGAATGGAAATTCTTGTTACGTCTATTACTGTATTTTGACGACTACGTTATGTTTTTAGTTTTCATTTATAACGAACACATATTTTGTTTACACCAATTTTTATCTATAATACTTTTATTTTCTATTCATCTTTTATATTATAATATGTATAAAACAAAAAAAGTAATAACTACAATTAATTGCAAAAAATATGTATGAAATAAAAATTCATTTATATAATTTGTGATATTTTATGAAAAAATAAGATACTTCCCTTAGCAGGATTTGAACTTGCACCCAACAATAACGTCAACTTCATACACACGCGTCTTACCACCAACATCATTTGTTTGGTTTCTATAGCAATTTTCAATAAATTATACACATATGATTCAAAATGACAAATATGTCAAATATCTTGTAAACTATTACTTAGTGTTTTACGGTGAAAACTATACGAGTAATTTTAATATCCGAAGATCTATCATAATTCCAAGTTTCGCTAAAATCAGAGCGTTAGATTTCGCGAGCTCCCTTGTAAAATAAGATTATTTATAAAATTACTAACTAATAAATTGAGATAAAACAGTAAAAACAGATCCTAAACTTTTACAAAAGATTTGAACAATATGTCACGATTGACTTGCACGCAAATTTGTATGATGAGAGCTCTTTCAACTACATATCAATGCATTTTCAAGGTGATTAATTTTGTGAAAGACCCAAGCGAGGATGGAAACTTAGTAAGGCACCAACTGTATGCGATAATAACTGCTATTGACTTCACTATTGTGAGCAGTAACATATCATCAGAAGAAATAGGAGAGATGTTGATCAAATCATTACACACAGCTAAGGAAAAACTTAAGCAATATTGTCACAAGAAAGAAGGTGTTACGGATGCTGAGTTCAAGATAATAATTAATACAATGAGATGGGCGGAAAGGTTAACAAAGCAAACATTTGGAATAAATGGTGTTGTAAAGCCTATGGGGTTTTCCAAGATTCTGTCAGATCCTTTCTTCAACTCTTTGATACCAACCGTTGATCTGAATGCGATATTAGACAATTCAGAAACATCTGATCCAGAAGAAGTGGAACTTTAATTTCTCAATCCAACTGAACGGGAGGAGAAATTCATTTTTTAGAAGGTAAAATCTACCCATTCTTTTATTTACCAGCTAATAAATTATAATTAATAAATTATACAATAAATAGGAATAAAAAGTTGCGCGCCTATGGATATTTCTATTGGAGCAAAGTTTCATCGAAAAATATTTCGGTACCAGATATGGTCGTTTGCACTCTGACAGTGAACGCGTTAAATACTAGCCTGAAGGAGGATCAAAGAGAACCTCAAGAAGCAACAGTAAGACGTATCCAGACGAAATTGCGCGTAACAGACACGGGGCGTGCAAAAATGATAATCTGGCCCGTGGGACAGGCACGTTCTCTTGCCACGAACGAGACGGATAATTTATGGCGGATGAAACGGTGATGCAATTGCGCTCGTACATACGTTGCACGCTGAATATGGGGTAGGAACCAGTTGACTTTGACCCCGCATGAACCGTCCAACGAGTTACATACATATCTCTCGTACGTGTATGTACATCTTTGCGTGTACGAGTCGTTGGATGAACACGTGTCACGTCAAACGACAGGTAACAGGCTTGTCGGTCGATTAAGCTACGTATGTCTCGTTTCAAATTCTGTGACATTAATTCGTTGACATCGGCAATTCAACGGGGCTTGATTCACTGCTCGTCACAAAACGCATATTACATGTATAGCGTTTTACAAGGACGTGATGCTCGTTAAAATTTTGGATGATGGGAAAGGTTAAGACGAAAGAGATTTTGTTGATTTTTCGAAAAGATTCATTGTTATGCGGAGGGTATTGGTACGACCGATGGATGAGTAAAAATGTATCTGGATAGTTCAATGAAATTTGCTATAATGTCATTTTATAAACCGCGAAGCAAATTCATATATAAAAGTTTTATTCTTGAGTAATTTTATAATAGAAAGTTTCTTTAAAAAAGCATGAAATATTAACAAGATCTAACACAATTCTTACGAATACAAATTCGGTTGAAATTAATGCTAATTGTGAGATTAATAAGTAAAGAGTATTGATTGAAAATAATATCAATTAATAGAAAATATTATTAACGGGTAGTGTTATTTTTCTGTTTTTCTCCTGTTTATGGAATTATTAAAATATTCTATCTTTTATTATTTTAAACACTAGTTCATCTTGATTTAGAATTTCTCACTTCAGAGCTAAAATGTTACTTTTTAAAAATAAATAATCTTTTAATTAATGATTAGAGGAAGAAGAAAGAAATTCAACATTCTTAATAATATCAATGTTATGACTTTATTTATCAATCAATTGAAGATATACATCTTACTACCACCACTGTCAGACTAAATCAGAATGATAGGAGAAGGAAACGAACTTCTGATAAGAATTAAAATCATTTTTCTTGTTTTTAACATTGCCAAGGAAGAGGATGCTCTCCCGTGCTAACGATCGATCCGATAACAGTAATTACAGTTGCTTTTAAATGGTGGTTTAATTGCTTTAAAATACAGTTACTTTATCAGCTTCGTTGATAAATATAGATATACTAAACATAAATATACGCGCAATTTGACTTCTGCGGTAACCATTGAGGCCACCAAGTCTGACTCGCGTTTCAGAGGAAAAGGCTCGTTACAAATGTTACGTAATCATCGCTTTAATGTTACTGCAGCTCGGTTTGTAGAGAATAGGTTTAACTTGACCATTTAAAATAATTTTTAACTACAGTTGATTGTAAGTAAAATTTTGAGAAAAGACATTTCAAATAACGTTTAAAATGGTATTCACATGCTTCAGAGTTCAAATAAAATAATATTTTAAGTAGAAAATGAAGTTTCGGTCAAAAAATATTATTTTGTTTGAAATTTTGAATAGTACTTAAAACAGTTTTTCTTTCAATTTTGGTGTAAAATTATTTTCACTGTCGAAATTTCACTTTCTGTTTAAAATATTATTTCATTAAATCATAATTAAATGCCGTTATTGAAATAATCAAAATGACGCAATTTTTTTAGGTAATAGGGAAAATAACGATACAGGGGAAGCAAACATTCTCAAAATTTTAATTTTGACGATATTAACATTGAAAATAATTCAGAAAGTAAATAATATAAATTGTATACTGAATAAAAATACAAATAATAGAATAAATATTATAATAGTTCAAATTTTCCCGAATAAGCGTTTATACATATAGGTACAAGTGTCGGGAGGTCACAGACTTGTATAGATCCCCTTCCCTATATTGTCATTTTCTCCAAGGATGTCTATGGACAAGGGCGGGAACCCGGGACACCACCACTTTTTCTACAGATACCTGATTTGATCGCAATTGTACGTCAAATATATGTATAGCTATAGTTATAAGTTAATTGAGCTCTAATCAAATTAATCAAACTCTAATCACTACTAAATCTATCAAAGTATACAAGCACGGTGTACTTTTATAGAATTTTGATTAATTATCATCCGTACAACTTAATTGTAGGCTCCTCTTAAATTATAACTAACGATATCTCGTTAATGTTAAATGATTCCCTCCAATTATTTTGAACAGTGTAGTACAAAATTAATGATATTAAATCTCAGATCTACCCACAGATTAAATACAATACCAATTGAAAAGTATCCAACTTGTAAACGGTCAGAAGTAGGTAACATCATGATTATGTTTGCCACTTGGAGAAATCGTAATTCCGTTCGACGTTCGCTATAATTTATTTGACAAATTACACGTTTCGGTTCTCATTAATTGCAGACCTACCATTAAGTTCGAGGCATTGGAAGGGAACAGATTTCCGTGCTCAAGTTAATAGCGTCTGTAAAATAGCTCGTAGTGTGTTGATCCGATATATACATACATATATTGCAACTGGATTGGCAATTGAAAAATTATACACGAAGTCAATCCATCCTCCGTAATTTGCTAGATAAACAGCATCGACGTCTGTAATTGATACTTGCACAACATATTAAGTTAAAAGCGTTTGAAGGGTTAATGTTATCCGAGAATTGCAACAATCAAAAAATTAAACGTCAATCTGTGTATTTGTATCGTAATTTCTTCGAATTAAATTTTCGTGGTACTGGTTAAATAAAAAAGTGTTACTTCGTGAATTATACAATTTTTAATATAATTTTATGTTAAATACTAAATGATTTATCTTAATGTAATATTCAAAGTACAGGAATAAAGTTCACTTCATCTGTATTTATTTATTGATACAAAAATTGGAATAAACTAAGTAAGTAGAGTTTTATCCTAAATCATTGATTCTCAGATTTATTAGAAAATCAAATAAAAACATGACTGAATATTTCAAAACGTATTTAAAAATTGTAAAATATTTGTTTATAATTTTGCATACAAGATTACGAAAAGTTTTGTGATATTCTATAAGAGTTTAATTAGAAGTGTACTTATAAATGTATTAGGTATACAAATCAATTATGTACCTTTTTTCTTAATTGAAAATTTATTTTCAAAAAGTTACGATAGTTCCAATTATTGAAGTAATCGACATTTTTATTGTATTCTTGCGCTGCTTTTCAAATACGCAGAAATGCAAGAAAATATTCAAATTAAAAAAAAATACACTCCTTTTTCGAAGTCAGTTAAAAATAAAAATTAAGCAGGCGTAGTGCTAAAGGTACTCAATTAATTTATTCACCTAATATATGATGAAGAAATTTAATTGCTATTAGAATCACCTCATGTAAATTGTTTTCAAGTTCACTAGTGTGAATTTCACAGTGTTATTATTATTATCTTTTGATAAGGGTTATTTTTATTTATAAACCCTCCAATTGTATCAAGTATGTTGTAAAAATTTATATCTATAATACAGAAACTTAATTATCCTTAAAATAACACATTAAATTTATTAGAAATAAAATTGATATTTGCTGAAACCTGAAACTTTCAACAAGTTCAGAATGACAGTCAAAATGTTAAGTGTCTACAAACTTCTAAACAGAAACGAGGATGATTACCCTTCTACAATACAATTGAAGCCTGAAAATGTTAAAACAACGTTCCAAGAGATCAAAGCTGATATTTTGACGGTGAGTAAGCAAACTTCGCAATATACGAAAGGAAGTTTCATGGTTGCAGACAGGATAGTGAACAGGAGCCACATGTCCACGACGTATCTTTCACAGAGAAAGGAAATCCCGATGATTTCAATAATTTTGCCGGTGCATTTTTTCACTCGAGCTGTCGACAGTGAGAGAAATCGGCCATTCGGTGGCACGTAAATCTTCCAGCGAAAACACAAAGGTTTATTTAGGTGTCACGTTTAATGCATGATCGCTCGTTTTCCTTTGCTTATGGCAAAATTCAAGGGTGAATTCAATTGCTAAGTGAATAATTGCGGTACAACATGTGCGTTGCCCGACGAAACGCATTTTACCTAGTATTTCATATTTATGGACGCCTTAAGGAACTCGTAGAAATGATTTAAATTACTACTCAGTGATTCTCAACCTTCTGTGTTGAGAAAAGCAATTCGGCAAACAACTATCATCGTTATCGATATTCTTGCGCCATTTATTGGTAGCATTTCAAATCTAAAACAGAGGATGAGAAAATATTCAAATGTAAAATATTATTTAATTAGACCGACGCGACGTAATATTAGCACGTTGACTACTATGCTAAAGTTATTGAAAATTTAATTAGATCATATTCTTATTTTGCACAAATCTTATCCATTATTTTCACAATATTTTCATAATTACAGATACCTACACGATACGAACATTTTTAACTAGATAATTTTCAAAAATATCTAATAACATTGATAATTGAATGCTATGGAAATTTAATATCGTTGAAATAGCAACCTACGAAGGAATTTCTTTTCCTTTAGATGCAAAACTCGAAGTAATATTAATCAATAGGCTGTCAACGAAACGGCGTAGACGTATGCGCCGAAATGTGCATAAATCGTAAAAGTTATTCTCGTTCACACCCTCAACGTATCCACAAATATATCTGGTGAGATAAATTACATTATTCGAGGGTCAATGCGATCGTTCTGTAATCATGCCACGCACATGCCGCTCAATGAAATTGCTATTTCGCGGTATTCCACATTTATCGTTGCTATAAACGAGGATGTGGCCAGACATCAGAATTCTCTCCTTTTATTTTTATATTTCTCCTTCATCGGTGTGAAAATTAACGAGCTACGAATTTGACGTAAATCAGAGAGAAATACCGATGTAGATTTTCTTAACGACAAATCTTTCTTGTATTGCACTTTGATCGTTCATAAATTAGAATAACATCTGCTTGGTGCTTTCATATATTTTTCTGAAAAATCAACTTTCGAGAAAGATTTTATGAAAATTTTCTTGAGATAACAGATTCAACTTATTTAATAAAAGAAATTCAGCTAATCCCTATTTAACGTGAAACACCCAATATTATAGGTTAATTTTTTTTATTAAATAAAATTTTAGCTGCAATTGTAATAATTTCAAATTTTGTATGGTAGATTTTATCAAAAACATACACATTTACATTGTTGTTGTTACATTGTTACGATTAAAATCATATTTTACATGAACTGTGTAAAAATGGAATAAAACTTGAGATAAAGGGTTTAACCGTACAAGCATGGTGAATCGGTCCCCAGCATCAATTTCGGTTGATATTTGCCTTTTATTTAAAGAACTGTGAGGAATTTCAGCCCCCCCCACCTTTTTAAGGGGCATATGACAGGAAACAAACCTAACTTTTACTATTTTTTTTTTCTCGGAATCTTTTAAGATATTTGAGCACACTAAAGTGCAAATAGTAGGTACTCATTAGCTGTACTTCATATATGTTTTTCAAAATTTTTATCCGATAATTAAGAGTTGAAAAATAATAAATCAATTTTTTAAGGTGATTTTTATAGACAATCCCTTAAGTGACACCCGCTGACAAAATTAAGAATAATCCTTTGTTGCTTAATCATTGTCTGTAAAAGTTTCAAGAGTGTCGAATTGGTACAACATGATTTAAAAAAAAAAATTAAACCAATATAACGCCCCTTCATAAGGCAAAGGCAGCCTGAACGTTAATGACGCTCATCCTAACCAACCTACTGGGGAACACGTTTTTATACCAGAAACAGCTCTCAGAAAAATATGAACTTTGTTTGCCTTAAACTGTATGTTTTTAAATAAAAAGCATTTAGTATACTTATATACCTTAAACATTCCATTCAATTGCCATTCAGTAAGATAGCTTAATTAAAAAAATCAATTTGTTAATATATTATTTAAATAAATGACTGTTAGTTAAATGCTTTATACATAAAATAATTTTTAACAAAAAATACAACCGACTTCGAGATGCGCTAAAAAGTGTAAAATAATTTATATTTCGTTTATACAATTACTTAACAATTATTAATAAAACCTCTTGCTGCATTAACAAAATGCGCTAAAAAGTATGAAATAATTTCTATTTCATTTATACCAATACTCCACAGCTATTAATAAAATCTATTTAATCGTTAAATATTATACTAAATACATTTCAATCTTTTCGGAAGCAGCGTAAAATTAAAAACATTTATTCTACTAGAAAGATCCCAGTTCAGGTGTCGACAACCTATGACTCACGGGTCACCAAGTGACCCATTTGATAATTTCAAGTAAACAATATTCAACGGGAATCAACACACCCATTGCGGATTAACTACATTACATCAGAAGTGTTGCCAATTTCTGATACAATCGTTACAATTACAAATGTTTTCAGCCGTATCTATAACGTTCCGTATTTTTTCTTACGACTTATTAATTACCAAGTTCGTCATACCGCAATCAAATCGTTATTGGCATCATCGTTTATTCGGGTATTTTTAATTTTGCGCCGCCTCCGAAAAGGTTGAAATGTATTTAGTATCCTATATATTTAACGATTAAATAGATTTTATTAATAATTGTTAAGTAATTGTATAAACGAAATATAATGTATTTTACATTTTTTAGCGCATCTCGAAGTCGGTTGTATCTTTTGTTAAGAATAATTTTATTTCACACTTTTTAGTGGAACGAGCAGTATTTTTGGAATACCGTAAGGCGGTTTTACGTTTTTATTGGTTAGGTAATAACCATAAACAAAAGAAAATATACTAATCAAATTTAGATGGTTAATAAAAAAGCTATAATTCAAAATACAGTCCAAACTAGCTTCCAGCGACCGATACATGAAGGAGCAAGCCAGCCCTTCTTTTTTCAGCGACCAATTGATAAAGAAAATGACGAGGTCTACTTTCACGGACAATGTTGAAAAGTCACAATCGGTACATTCCTCGCAGAGTAATGGCTATGCACTGCAGACACCAAACAAGGAATATTTTGCAATAACAATAGTTATTAACAATAACAAATTCCATAAATTTTTGCAAGTGGGATCATCGCGGAAATATCCCTTATTAGATGTGAAAGGTTTTATCGCGATTGGTACATTCCTTACAGAGTAAACGCCGAAAAATATAAATTACGTTTTTTGCAATAAAAATCGTCAGGAATAAACAAATGCAGAATATTTTTTTACGGGACCAATCGGGAGATATACTCTACAAGTTGCAAAAGGTTTCGTTTTGATTGATCCATCCGTGTCGGAGCAATCGGTGAAAAATATAAATCAAGCCTTACGTTTTTTGCAAAAAAATCATTAGCAATGAAAAAATGTAAAATGTTTTTCTAACAGGACCAATCTGGAAATATACTCTACAATAGGACTGGTCCATCCATCTCGGAGCATACATTTAAAAAGAAAAGAAAAAAAGTATATGCATATACATATATGTATACTGATCGAATTGAGTAACCTCCTCCTTTTTCGAAGTCGGTTAAAAAAAACATACAGTTTACGGAAAGTAAAGTTGATGTTTTTCTGAGAGCTGTTTCTGATATAAAAATCATGGCAGGCCGGCGAAACGTATTCTTTTGTAGGTCAGTTACATTGAGCGTCACTAACGTTCAGCCCGTCTTTGCCCTATGAAGGGGCGTTATATTGGGTTTCTTTTTTTTAAAATCATGTTGTACCTATCCGACACTCTTGAAACTTTTACAGATAATAGTTAAGTAATAAAGGATTATTTTTAATTTTTTCGGTGGATGTCACTCAACGGGTTGTTTATAAAAATCACCCTGCAAAATTTATTCATTATTCTTCAATCCTTAATCATCGGATAAAAGTTTTAAAAAATATACGTATATGAAACACAGCTAATGAGTACCTATTATTTGCACTTTAGTGTGTTCAAATATCTAAAGCAGTTTCTGAGAAAAGAAATAGTAAAGTTTAGGGTTGTTACCCGCACATCTCCTTTATCAGTGAGGGTAGGGGGTTGAAATTGCTGACAGTTGTTCTTTAGGCAAAAAGCATTATGTGCTATCAACTGAAATTATTGGAACCGAATTGTTTGTTTACAAAATTGATTAGGAGAAACTTAAAATAATTATAAGAACCATAGAAAAAAAGGTCATTATGTTTAAATAAAACCGAGTCAATGATACCAAATAAAATATTGTAAAATTTTACTTATGTGATAATAAGACTTGTGTTCTTCTTGTTAGTAAATTAAACATTGTAACCTTTTCAAACCATTAAGGTAATGTTGAATAATTACTGCAATTATCATTCCCGTTGTTGAACATCCTGAAACCATTTAAAAGCTCGCAATAAATGTATCCTCTATAATCAGTGCAGCTTCATTTCCATAAAAATCTCGTAACAAGTAATGTTTCGTTATTCAAGTACCATTCTTAACACGATCACCATCTTGAAAACACAAACTGAATCCTATATTTAGAAGATTGATGAACATCCTATAATTAACAAATTGAATCCTCTTCTCTGATTATAATGTAGTACAATCTATCACATATCGTTGATTACAGTACCTAGAAATTTCAATTGAAACGCAAGGAAGTTAGTGAAAGTAAAATTATAGCTAGTAAACGTTTAAAGTGGAAGAGTTAAATGAGTAGAAATTGGGCGGCAACATTCAACGGTGTAAATTCAACGTTAAGTCCTCAATTTGCGATTCAATAGTCATAATAACATGTCCGGTGTTATTCAATTTACTCAAACGTTCTCAGCAAACCTGTGACGTATCAGTAACAACATTGAAGCAGTTACTGGATGAGTAAATAAACACATTCAGGACATAAATATGTACATACACTGCCGGATTAAAAGGAGGTCTAAGGGGGGCTGTAGCTTCGGGCTCCACTTTGTAAATTTTTGGCAGGTGCCCCGTTATAAATCCATTTATTAGATATGTCAAAAATTATTGAATGACGTACTGTTACCCTTTTTCTTTAACATTAAATGTTTATTAATTTTATTAAGAATAAATATTAATTTTTAAACTAAGTTTATCAACCAAGGGGGCTTTTGAAGAAATTTTCATTCAGCCCTGTGTAACTAATGTAGCTAACGGTATGATCCTAATAATTCATTACAAAATTAGCAAAATTAGCTTCAGCATTAATAATGTAACTTTTCATTGAACATTTTGAACCCTTTATAAAAATATGGAGATTTAATGTGTAGTAACTTAATAATTTTAACTGCTTAAAAACAATTACAGTAGAATCTCGATTATCCGAACTAATTCTGTTTAAAATATTCGGATAATCGAATCTTTCAGATAATCGAACGATTTATATTAGAAACACATTACGTACGAAAAATGATAATTTATTACATAATATATGCATTACATACCTATATTGTTCACTTATTTTTATCCTCCCAATATTTTGTGCTGCCAAATTGCATTTTTTTACAGTAAGTTAACAATTCCTACTATATCACATTGTGCTGATTAACAAAAAATACAATCATCATTATTTATTACAGTTCTGTGATATATTTTCTTTAAGAAATTGTGTCAGTTTTGATTCAAAATAGGCCAAATTTAAAAAATAAAGACTTACATCATATTTCGCACTGTTATGTAAGTCAAGAACTTAAATTGTTTCTCTCCAGTTTCTAAATTGAAAAAATAAAATTTGAAGAGTGGAAAGAAACCTAGGAAATTCAATAAACACAAATTAACTTCAACCTCCAAATTAACTAATTCTTCTTTTTTTCACAAGATTTTACCTTGAAACTATACTGTAAATCTGTCTGAAATTTGAAAAAGAAAGAATATCTGATAAAATTAATTGGTTCTTGAGAACATCAATTTTAAGTAGGAAGCAACAAAACGATTTTGGGATATCTTTCTATTGCAGAAATCGTATAAAATCCAGTGATAGTTATCGATCGATAAGACCAATTACTGGTCATTATCACGTTGTAATTGTACCGTTCAAGCGTAAAGCATAAAAGCGGTGATGCTCGGAATCGTCTTCCCCTTTAACACACAATTCTCATTTCGTTGAGGCAGACTCTCGAAAGCGGGTAAACGCCGGTCAAAGTATTAATGGTGTTTCCCGATGGAAGCTAAATGAGCATTAAGCATACAGTGGAAGCAGCCAGACCGGTGAGAGATGCTGCACACCGAGCATTATGTTTTCGCTGGCGTTACGCCGCGCTATGATTTCACTGTCCGCTTTATGGTAACTCGTTTCTAGACGAGCGGAAGCGGCCTCGCTCTTCATCGGCTCTAATTACAGCGTTTATCCGACGGTTAGTAGAAAAATTCTGGCGAGCGTAAAGATTACTGCGGCGCGTAACGAAAAACCGACTTGGCTTTATGACGCCGAAACGGAGCTGAATAGCTGGTTAAAAATAGAAAAATTACAAGAACCATATGAACCTAAACGGAGATTGGAGTTCAGTCAATCAAATTGAACCATTTTTCTATGTTTGAACATTAACATCGATGTCTGACCATTTTTTTGTATTTTGTTACAGCGAGAGTACACAGACGATTGCGTGTTCAACGAGACCCTCGAGCAGCACAACTATAACACCTACAGTTCGGCAAAATGGTCCACGGCGAAGAAGACCCTGTATCTCGGGCTGAACCGGCGTGGACAGCCGAGGAGGGTACAGGCGAAAGGTCACAACCTAGGCAGACTGTCCGCCTACGCGCGAGTATTAACTCAGGTCGCTCCATCGGAGCGGGTGGAGGCGCTTCAAAGGCGGATGTTGGGAGCTCAGCACAACGTTCGTCATCGGCACAACGTGCATCGCGGCGACTTGATCCAACAATCGCTCTGCCCCACTCTTCCGGTACAGGAAAAGGACGGCAGGGACAAGTTCAGGTGTCGCAAACGTAAGAAGAGGAAGAAGAGGAAGCGACGATGCAGACCGGGCGAGAAACCGGGTCCTCAGTGTCAAATCGTAGAGGAGAAGGGTGAAGGGAGCGCGGTACATCCGGTTAGAAGCGAGGCTTTCCCTTCGAACGGAACTTCCCTGGAGTCAAAGAGGTCCTGCGAAGGGGCTGCGAGCGAGGAGGCATGTCGAAGAGAGGCGCTCTCGGTTCCGTCTAAGAAACGGAAGCTGCGGGTCCAAGAGGCGGCCGAGGTGGTGGCAACTGTCGGCAGGAATGTCACCGGCAACAGCAACGGTAAGAGCAAAGCACCAGCGTCAAACGCAAAAAAAGTACACGCCGCTGGCAGCATGAGTCAAAGTAAAAAGCCTAATTTGACGGACGGGAAGAAGAAAAAGAAGAAGGGGCCAGCAGCGAGGAGGAACGGAGCGGTGCCTCTGCCCCGGAAAAGGTTCACGCCTGGGAGCAGAACGGACAACACGTCTGCGGTGCCCACGGCAACTCCCGTACCGATCTTCGCAACGTCCTTCTCCTCTTGGTGGTCTCCTGGTGTGTCAACCGCCCCTTCAGAGAGAGGAGTCTCGCCTAGGCGCAGAGGCAAGCAGGCTTCCTCGCGGAAAAACCAGTCTTCCGGCAATCCACGTCGGGTAGGGAAAGCTTTCGGGAAAAATCGTGCCAAGACGATCGACCGTGCCGTGAATACATACGAGACCACCGTTAATCCCGACCAATCGGTGACCGTGAAAGTTCCTCAGACCGTTTCCGATCGATCTATTCGAAATTCTTCGAGTCTATCCCCCGACGACGTCGCGGACGATGTCCCGAGATCTGAATCCTCGTTGTCTGAATCCTTGTTTATCGACGAAGACGCGTCTTCGACATTTTCGAACGAACACGTGACTGCCGTAATGGATTCGACCACCTCGATCGAGGCCACCGGAACGTCCAGCACGTTCGGGTTGCTCGAGGAGGAGAACAAATCGGTCGAAGAAGTAGCGGACAGCACAGACGAAAGCGACAGGTTCGACACGCCGGAAATTATTCAGTCGACCACCACCCCTGGCATACCGTTCGAGAGGTTAGCTATGTAAGCCGAATTACCAGTTCGAATTCGGTTAAACTCGATAGTGTCCACTGGGATGGATTTATTTGTAAACTTACGTGTACATAGTAATCATGATACGATACGATTTACAACATACTCCACATTCATGTATGACGATTGCGTGCGCATGAAGTGTTCCGCGCGTCAAACTCTCGGTGTTTCGATCCGCCGCGGTGCGGCGCGCCGGTGGCTCTTAATCGAAAGAAAACAGAATTCACTTGATATATTCTTGGAATTCTTGCTTTATTTTGTGCTTTCGAGGTGTCTTATCCATTAAGATTATTGCAACCAATGGGAAGTAAACCAATCTTAAGTTTGCATGCAACACGAGGATCCTTTTTGCGAATAGTTTGCTAAATTTACAAGAATTTAATTACATTCATTTGTTAATTTTTTATTAGCTAGGCCATCTCATACACGCGTAACGAATACAAGGTACCCTGAACAAAATGCGCAAAATAATTATCTTAGAATTAAGCAACGCTAGATGCTCGTCGCTTCTAATAAAGGTAGAGATAACCTAACAGAAAAATAAAAGATTACGTATACGTCAGTGCATGCGGTAGACACCTCAAATCATGCATGTTCAGCCTAATTAATTTCATCGAGTTCGACTCGCTTCGATTTCGAGCCACATTTGCGATAATTGCCGCAAAGCAGGCGTGCTCACTAGTGTCGACGGAAAGAGATTGGAACGTGAAATGAACCGTGTACGTTTCATGGTACGTCACGAAGGAGCGTGTCGGCCGAGACGGCTTGTCCGCTCGGTCTTTCCTCGTTATTTCGAAAAGACGTAATTACCAATGGGAAGAGACGGGTCTTATCAAACGACGGGTCCGTTGTAACGAGCAGAAAACTCGGCTCTTAATCCGTAAAAACGATTCGCTGTCGCGTATAGAATAGCACCGCGTTCCGGATCGTTCGCGAATGGACTAATTACGCGAACGGCCTCGCGAGCGCAGCTGATTCAAACCGAACTGTTTTCATTAAATGCCTGACTCGTTGGTATTCCTTTACACCGTGTCCAATGAAGATGTTTTCGCTTATGCCGTGTGGAAATTAATGTATTCGTTCACCATCAACCCTTCCGTTTTCTAATAAGCCGAAATTCGCCTTGATTAGACCGCGATCAATTAAAACTGCTCGCTACAACGAGACGCCTTGCACGACGTTAAGTTAAGACCGTCTTTTTAAATTCACTTTCTTAAAAATTTTCAACTTTGTTGTTCGGCGGACGAAGAACACCTTGTACATTATCTGCGATACGTAGTTATAATTAACACGGCCCGCGATTCGCGGTAAGAGAAGTAATGATAGTATTTGAACGGAAGCGAGGAGCACGGGAAACGAGACAATGTGCGATGTCGAACGAAGATGACTAAGGCTGGGACTAACGTTCGACGAACAACACCGAGAGAGACACCATGGAGAACAGACTGTCAAGGTAATAGCAGGGTAATCGAGGGAATTAAGGAGACGATGATTAGGTCGGCATACGGTCGTCACAAGAGGCCAATCATATACGCCAGATAACTATGAACGTTATTTACGATTTCGCGGTGATTTTCCCTAGGGAGATTACAAGCGTCGCGTGTGTTCCTTTCCTTATTTCTTTTTATAGGCTAAACGCATCGAAAGTTTGGGTATTCAGGATTTTCAGATAGCGATGTAGTAAAAAGAAAATTCGATAGGAGAAGTTAGAGTGTTCCTTAATTTTTATGTTGCGTAATCAATTTTATCAATGGTTCTTAAATAATTTCAATTTTAAAGAAAAAAAGAATTCTATTGATACTAACTTAACGACTATTGGCAGTGTTTTTAATGTTGTAATTGGCATTTATCAAAATTAAATTAGTTTATTCACTTATCCATGACTAAAAAGATGTCTCTTCTGTATTTTATTTATCTACTAAAAATAATAATATTAATAATAATAATAATAAAGAATTAGCCTAGTTTATTCTTACAACGAAGAAAATACATTTTCTGATGAATGACTATAATCAAATTTCGCAACATAAATGTTAAGGAAATTGACTAGTAGCCTTCTACTGCTAATATCAGTAAAAACGGTATGAAAAGCTTGAATTTTGTACGTTTTTTAGACAGAGAATCCAAAGTATTAAAACTACTCGCGAAGATAAAAAAGTATTAATATTAAATGAACGTTAAGACGTTCTTTATTCTAACGGAGAGGCAAATACCTATCTGCCAAAAATTTGTAATTCCTATTGATATAAAAATCGATAAGCCTCCATGGGAAATAGCGATTAAAGTTGAATATTGTAAACGAGATTTAAATATCGTCGAACTTATTATCAGCGTCCCTGGAAGGAAATAGCCTAATTTTTGTATCCTTCCACTTACAAAGGAAATTTAGCTGATATAATTATTTGAAAATAGAAGAAAAGCATATTGTAAATAGAATCTTGGAAATCTATTATAATGCTCTGTTCATTTTTTCTTTTTTAAAGATCGATCTTAACATTTTGATCACCGCACATTTCGTGTAATTGATGAACTATGTTTGCAAAGTTATTAATTTTTCATTTGAAATTTGTTTAAAAATGACGTGAATAATCACGAATATGTGACACAGGCTGTCAAAGTGTTAAAAAATCACTCGTAAATTATTTATTGCTCGAATATAATTGACGTTACAAAAGCGTAGGAATAATAATAAAAAGTAAAAGAATAAAGATTTTCCGTAGGTACAAACCTCGCAACGTCGCAATAATGAGGTATTTTTGATGCATTTTCATAGAAAACACTAAACTGCCTTTCGTAAGTTTAAAAACCATCTGGCACGCGGTTGCATTTCATATTTGATGAAACGCGACGGATTTGTGAAGAAAAGTAAAGTAAAGTAAAGAAAAAAAAAGAAAAGAAAATCCAAAGGAACTCGATGAGATTCTATCGCGCGCAACGTCTCCTTGAATCTCGATCAATGATTTTTGTCGACATCCGAAGAGAAGCCAGAAATGTCTTGACCTCGCTACGAATCTTTATAGGAACGACGTTAATGCTAGTAGTATATTTATTGAAGACTTATTTATTGTAAACAGTTGACTCCGTGTACATACGTCTACGATCATTACTCATCAATCATGCGCATCGATCATGTGTTCTTCGTATGTTGTGACTGTCCTTCGGACGTACGAATTCGTCAAAAATTATTGACTAATATTTGAAACATTTTCTTTTTAAAAAAATTATTATACTTGAATTATAGTATGAAATGTAAAAACAAGAGATACGAGATAATTATGATGTGTGTGAATTTCAATAAATGTATTCGAATAAGGGTATTGTGGAAGAGGATGATGATGATGATGTGAAAATGAAAAATGAACGAAGTATCTACATAATTTGATATTAAAATTGTGAGTCGATTAAAAGGCAAATAAAATTAAATAGTAAACGAACATTTTAATTTCAATAATTTTTGGAGAATTTTCGTTTCTTGTTGTTAACCATCAGCTGATGAATTGAAAGGCAGTTAAAGTATGCCTATTAAAACCAAAATATATGCACTTTTGAATCAAATAAATGGATAGTAATTAAATTATAAACTGGAAGATGAATATACAGTAAATACAATTTATTGCTTTTAATAAATCAGTCTTTTGGAACTGAATAAAATTTGAAGAAGATGATGTACATACATAAAATCTTATAACAATAAGAGAATGAGTAAATCAACACATTTTATATCACTGGAAAATTAAAATTATTGAAAAAGAATTATAGGAAATCAACAGGAAGGTAGCATATAAATCAATAAGTCTACTTTTATTATTTTCATCAATGGAAATTAAAGTTGTTAATAAAAAGTATATATAACACCAAAAAATACGGATAAATGAAAAAAAAAAAAAATTAAGTAAAATAGATATAAGGTAGAAAAAAAGATTACAATATATTAATAAAATACACGCATTTTTAAATAAATATTCAAATAAAAAAAAAATTTTTTACGTAACATTCGAACAACTAAACCCATCAAAATGATAGTTTCCAGATTTCTCATTTTATGATACAAAAATTGTTAAAAACCTTTTCGTCATGATGTAGCTATGTTGACTTTTTATTAGATATAGAATAATTATATATTCTAATTTATGTTCCAACTTTTATTCATTCACTTTCCCAATTCATCTTCGATTTAAAAATAGGTCACTTGTTCCACTGTCACACATTGTACGAAATGAAACTTTCATTTTGAACCAGGTGTTCCATGTTTATCAGTTGGAAGCATTTTCCCAAGCATAGAGCCACGGTTATGCAACAGATGTAACAATAGTCCCCGACAAAAAAGTCTGCTATTACTTCCGGCGGAATTGAAATTGGACCGCTTTACTCGCAACGAACACAGCCACTTAAATTTCCATTTCCAGATAATAACACGCTTCTATTTCGGTTCCTCTAAATTACGGAAGTAGAACGAGGCAAAATGCTTCCGCATGCATTTTCGCAATCATGTGTGAAATAAATATGTATGCCCTGATTCGAGCTACCTTAATTACATCTATCATGAACACTCCTTTTGATGCAAGAATTCAACGTAACGTTTTTTTTTTATTCTCTGAGAAAAGTAATTGTTTCCGATATTATAAGGCAGTTATAAAAGTTTACACTATTCATATTTAGATTTTTCAAAAAGGGAAAGATATTTAATTTTCGTTGACTACTATCCATCTTTTATTTGATCTCCTAAAAGTGTTTACTTTTTCTTAAAGATTTCACGCTTAAAATTACGAATTTTCATTTATTTTGCCTAAATTTAAATTTTTCGAAAGTAAAAGGATACCGTCTTTAAGCCATTCGTACAAAATGGTAGAAAACATAAGAAAAGAACAGATATCTATCTATTCTAAATTCTAGATGTATATTAGAAGTACATTGAATTATCTCAAATATTTTTCGCTAAGAATATCCAATTCGTATTTATTCTTTTTACAAACAGAACGATACCTCTCTTCAACATCACATCTCATTTCAACCACTTTCAGCATAAAAAAAAAAAATTCTTATGAAATTCATACAATCATCACAAATATTTCATATCAGAAAAAAAAAATATGAAAACGCAAATGTCGATATTTTTGGCGAGTTTCTGCAATTGTAATAAAGTATGCATGTTTTGGCGAATGAGACAGAGGTAAAAAGACAAATTTATTGTAACGATAGCGCGCATGGGCTGTACGAGTTTAACGAGAGACAATAAAAAAGAAGAACGACGTTTGTACAATTGCGAGAACGAGAAACCGGAGGAAAATAGAAGGAATAAAATGAAAAAAAGTATGAGGAATATCCTTAAAAAGCGATTTCGTTTCTGTGCACGTCATTCAAAAAACCGTCGCGATGTGTCGATCAGACACCAAACTGCTACATTATACATTGTAATCGTATAGAAGATCGCAATAAAGAGAGACTAAAGGGAAACCGGATGATCAGTGTGCGATATAAATTGTAAGTTATTCGATGATTTCGTATTATTCGACAGGACCTTATTATTATTATTATTATTATCATTATTGTTGTTATTATTATTATTATTATTACTATTATTATTATTATTAATAAGACTGTATAACGGAGAAGAGGATGGTGATGAAGAAGAAGAGAAAAACAGCTACTATATTATGTAAGTTAAATTGTATACAAAAGAAAACAAAAACTGTACGCGCTTATTATTTTTAATTTTTATCCTAGGTATCGTGTTCTCGGCATGGAAGATGGTCACGTGACATTTTCAATCGACGATATCCAGATTATTTTGTATTTTAAATTGAAAAGATAAAAAAAAAAGATGATAGCACCTTGTTCCATCGACGAATTGTATACTAAACTGCGAAATCGTTTGTCATGAATTTAGACTGCGGATGTTTTTTACGCAATTATAACATTGTTAAAATACATACAAATCAGTTTCAATAAAGTTTCCGTACAACATTGGCGTTAGACTTTATGTACTTAATATTGTGTAATTCATGCACAAAATATGATGAATAAATGTTACTTACGTTATTTTATTCAGAAATATTATGCGGTATTTATTATTGAAACATAGTTTTTTGAGGAATTGTTGAACAGAAATAAAAATTTAAACGTTTCGTACACATTAATATTAACGCGTTAATTATGGGAGGGTGACCAATTATCAATATTTCAAACCTAATGCAATCTAATAATTAACGCAACGACTGTAATGGGGGTCACTGATGGCAAGCACCTAAAATTTTATATAATAAAATTATTAGAAAAAAAGGAAAAGAACACAATCTTATTTTAATCATTCAAAACCTTTTCTGATAAACTGTACACAAAAACTGCGTGAATTATATATTGATATATATACGCATAATTTGGATGATAAAAAAATACAAAGAGGGGGTATTACATTGATTAATCATTGCAACAACATAAGTGTTAATTACTTACTTAATAATTATTGCATAGCTTGATTCTGAACGCGATAATCTATCAGTCGAACACAATGTACAAAATAAAATATACATTTTTAAAACCGTCTAATGACAAAACAAATTTCTCTTCAAGTTCCGTTTCTTTGCACTGATTTGCATAAACATCCACAGTCTAATCATGGTACATGCGAATCGTTGTGATCGTTCCTAGCACAGTGGCGTCGGATAAAATCAGTATTTGAAATCTCGTGGTAAAAGAGAAAAACAAACGATTCGCGAGAAATCTGTCAAAGAGAAAAAGAAAAAGAGCGTAGAAGTATAATAAGAATACGACAAGCACGGAGACGAACGTACTAGCGATCCTTTATCGGAACAGCTGAGACAACGATGAAGAAACTGGTCTAGCACTGCCATTTGTAAGCTACGTATTTAATTCTCATAGACTGAAACAAAAAGAAATATGAAATATTTAATTGTTAATGAAAATCGGTGAAAAGAGAGAGAATGAGCGAGAGGTAACGATGAGAAGAACAGCCATTGGGTTCTAAAGTATGAAACCCTTCAGGCTGTTTTGTTTTTAATATTTAGTCAAAATATCGCCACTTGCAACGCTACCTTGTGATATCATTCAGGATCCCTTTTTTCTCTTGTCCTCTTTCCTTCATGTACACTTGCGTTGCTCATTGTTTTCAAGAACAACGAGAAGGAAGAAGAGATGGGAGCAGAAGAAATGTAATTTTGATCCTTGTGACACTGTTTCAAAGGAATAGTTTCACCAAGGATGAAGAAATCTGTATTTATTACTCCCCTTATCTTCTCTCTCGTTCCTTCGATGCAAAACCCCACCATATCGTCGCCATATAATTTTTAGAGGTAATAAATGAAATATTATTGAATACAACTGGATCTTGTTTTTTATTTCATATATCTTACCTTCTTTAGCAATTTATCAACGCTAATCCTATTGAACAATTTCGTTGTTCATTTTCTTTGAAAAGAATGCTTCTGATGCTATTTTTTTTATATCTGTATTTATATTTCAATATTTCTTGCTTACGAGGAAACATACCGAAATGTCCGTCTCCGATTTCGATGAAACATGGTGGGTATATTAAGCAGGTGAAAATAAGCGACACGTATTTTTTATAGCTGCCCAATCGCAAGTTTAGGGAGTGAAATCAGCCCTTGAAATATCAGCAGAAAAATGGTACATATCTAGAAAATTATCACAAATATAAGAAAACTTCATAGGGAAAAGTTTCATGGTTTCTTGAGGTAAAACAAAAAGTGATCACAGAATTTAAATAAAGTAATTTGTTTATAACAAAAAAATGTATTGTTACATTATTTTAAGAGATACAAAAATTTACATAATAACATAATAACAAAAAGAAACCAAAATTTATACATACATGTATAACGTATAGGCATACGGGCGGCTATTTTTATGAGATACACATTTATTAATCATACCAAGATCATCTAAAAGGGTACAGCCGGATATGACCTCATGTAGGGGGGGGGGGGGGAATGGGCAAAAATGTAAAACACACGTTTTGGTCAATGTCTCCTATATTTGTGCATGAAAAGTATGACATTGTTAGGAAGTAATTTATTGCTTGGAAATTGATATACGTTAACAACAAAATTGATATAAAAATTACAGAAGTAGTAAACATTAAATTCGAGAAGGCTATCAGTTTCTTTACTTTTATGTATGTATGTATGTACATATACATATTGTTGCGACGGCGAGAAGTTCCCGCTCTTTCGACGCATCGACCGCTTCTTGATGTATCGAAAGAGCCATCGACTGCCCCGTCCGAAGCTGTCGTCGAATCATAACGAGAAGCTATCCCTTATTTCGAGCGGAAACACGTCACCGTATGCTTGAGGTCTCTTAGACAACCGCGCGTCTTTTGAATATCAGATTGTATCGGGAAGCCGACCTGTACGGATCTATTGCTTAAAACTCCTGTGTAACTGAAATATAGGCAGTCTAGTTTGCTCCTTGTTTATTTATTTAACTATGGAAAGTGCGAGCTCCACTCCCCGGCGCAACAATATATACGATCGCTATCGGACGAGGATGATTTCAATAACTGATATCGTTTCATTTCGATTGAAGATTAAATATACTTGGCGTGTGTACTATTCGTTAGTGAATTATTGATCCCAATTATGATGCAAAGAATGCAATATTAATAGTATGAAGATTGTACATAAATTTACGGAACATAAGTTTCATAGAAATGATATTCCGTAAAGTGTAAAGAAATGTCAATAGCAGAATGATTTCTTACAAAACGCACAAGTAATAATAGCAGCATTTTCATAAATGTCACATGTTGATGCTGAATTTGTACCGAAACAAAAGTCTATTAGATTGTCGAAACGAGGGGGCCTGTTTTCTACATGACGTTTACATATCCTGTGTACCTGGTGTCACAATCATCTGGCTGAACTTTATTAGTATTAGTATGCTTTATGGCCACAGATGAATAAGATTTATTCAGCACAAAGTGTCTGTGTGCAAAACAGTAAGATTAAAATGTCGTTCTGAAATGCAATCGTATTACCATGAATTGATATTTTATAACCATACGATATTTTGATTAATTAAAATTAATTGATTTTTAACGCAAGTGATTTCAACAATTATTTGTTATTTGCGTATATTATGGGTAGTTCTTTACCGCACAGGCATGTGCGTATGAAGATACATATGTTAAGTACATAATAACAATTCTGTTACCTTAATGACTGCATGTTAGATAGGCATAGATAGGCATGACACGGAATGCAGCGAAAACAAGACCCTACTGTAATTAACAAATGTGTAACTCATAAAACTAGCCGCTCGTATGCCTACAGGGTATACCTAAACAAGTTTTCCTTTGCCAAAATGTTGGTTAAGGCTTCGTTTTCGAATTATTAACGAAAAACACTGGCCAATGAGAGCGCACGTAAAACGCGGGCTGAACCACTTGGGTATGCTCTGCGTTCGAACCGTGGTCGTGATCAAGTACTGTACACCGATGAAATATTGCGGAGGCTAAGGAGTGACTCCTCGGTCTGTCCCGTCTAGTCCCAACGTCGTCAGGCACCCACACCACTTGACTTTGCGGTGTGCAAGCAGCGGGCTTAGTATGTGTGAGCGTTTCGACCAATAACGCGCGACGGTCTAGAATGCGTGTGCATTAGGCGTGACTAGAAACCTCTGACCAATCGCACCCGCATTCCTTAGCCTCCGCAACATCTCATCGGGATACAGTACATCGGAATCACATCGGTATAGTAGGACTCGTTGGAGAAAAGTTGTATGGAATAATGAATAAAAAAAAGAAAAGGATAATAGTATCGAATTATTGGTTGCTCATGAACAACGAATAAAGTAATAAATAGGTTTCATGTAGAATAAATAAATCGATACTATTATTTTTTCTTTTTTTTTTTAAATAAGTTTGCAAATAATAAAAAAAGGATTAAAATGCAATAACTAATAAACATGTGAGTTTTAAACATTAAATTTGAAAAAGTCCAAAAATAATGTAAATGAAGACCTGCAATGAAAATGGCTGTCACTGGCTCATTGTGCCGATCCTGAGCATTCAAGGAGAAAACATGTTACGCTGATTGGGCATCTTAGGATTGGGCAGCTATTAAAAAGATACATGTCCCTTATTTTCACCTGCTTAAGATATCCACCAAGTTTCATCACAATCGGAGACGGACATTTCGGTATGTTTCCTTGTAAGGAAACTTGCTCAGCACTGCAGCAAGATTCGTTTTTTTCTTCTAATTTTACAATAATGAAAAAAATGTCTTTTTAACATTGTCCCTTTTACAAATTTGAAAAGAAAAAATATCAATAGAAAATATTGCTGTTAAAGACAGTTTAAAATTAATTAGGACACTTTGTAAATAAAAATCCTTATTAATATGCTGTAAAATAATAATAAAACTTTTCCATATAATTCAAAGATAAAGTTTTTAAATACTTATAAACATAGAACTTAAAAATATTAAGGTACAATTAATTTAAATAGACATATTTATTATTTATTTTCACTAAACTTTATACTTCAAATTAATATGACATATGTATTGTTTCGGTAAACCAACAATGATTTAAATTTAATTTTATATTCTATACTGTTTTCATTTTTAACCGACTTCGAAAAGGAGGAGGTTATTCAATTCGATCAGTATATTTTCTCTTTTTTTGTGTGTGTTCACCGATTACTCCGAGATGGATGGACCAATCGGAACGAAACCTTTTGCATCTTGTAGGGTATGTCTTCCAGTTGGTAATAATCGCGATATGCGTGCAATAATTGAGACCCTTACAACCGATTGATTTACGACAACTGAATGTCATAGAAAAAACATCGTAAGGGAAATTATTAAATAAAAAGAAACGTCCATCGAAGAAGAGGAACGAAGAGAAACAGGATTTTGAAAAAACGACAGGTGTAGACACGATAATAGTTGAACGAAGCAAAAACCATGTACGATCCGGTGGTACGAAAAACTATCAAGCAAGAAGATGAAATGGTTAATGTTGCTGTAATAGAATTCCTACTCGTCTTTTCTAACATCTCTTGCCGTCGTCCCGACGCTGTCATGATAAAGATATAAAGATAATTATGTTCGCCGTTCAATCCACTAATAATAATATTGATTTTGTTACGCTGTTCCCGTTAACGTCAACGGATCGAGGGACAATGTTGTTGAACACAATATTAAGTCATGTTCACGTGTGCATAAAAACAGTATTTAATGCAAAAATCCAAGACACTGGTGAGTTGATAATTGCCTGTCTCACAGCTTCCTTTCTTATCGTGGTTGTAATCCCTGTTGGTGGTTATTAAAAATTTAATATTAAATAATCTTGTATGAATAGCTGCAGATTATGTGAAACACAAAGGCGGAAGCAGAGGACATCGTAGTTTCCACATCAAGAAGCTTTCAAGTATTCAAAAACATGTTATTAAAACATTAAGCACCACAGTAAAAATGGAAATAAGAAACGTAATATGCAATTTTTGTATATTTGCTGCTATTATATGGTAAAATCGTCTGGAAACTTATTTTAAGAAAGCTGAGTATTGAAATATAATAAATTAGGTGACCATTCTTGATAGTAATCAAGAAAACCATAATATATTATTTTGAGAGTTATAGTAACTTCGATATGACAAAATTTTTACTGGGCCAGTAAAAAGTGAACTGTCAGGTTTAAGAAGTTAATACGTAAAATTATAAATGAAAACTAGATATGTCAGGGGGAAACTTCCGAAAGGCCCTCCCACCCTAGGGCAGCCAAACTTCGGATTTATAGTAATGGAGGGACGAGAAAAACTAAAATCGAAATCAAAGAATTAAAGCTTTAAAATTTGAATTAAAGTTGAGCGCTTGTAACGAGTGAGCATTCTGGTTCTACTGAGGTAGCACATGAGGAAGCAAAGGACTCTCCGAGGGAGCAAGAGAGCCATTGCCCAGCCTCACTTCCTCCTGTGCATGCGCAGTCTGTTTTCAAGCCGAATGTGAGTATATTTTATATGTACATCTCGAGAACGGTTTATTTGCCGGACCTGAAAATAGTCTCATTCGATTTCTCGTCTCTCAATTACTATAAATCCGAAGTTTGGCTGCTCTAGGGCGGGGGGGAGGGGTCCTTTCGGAAGTACACCCTATGTCAGAATCAAGTAATACATTTTTAGAAGACCTGGCCCATCTCCGTCAGTCAAAAATTCTTTTAGTTATGCCAATACTCACAAAATTGAATATACATTCAGATGAGATCCATAAAAAATACACATTTATAAGCAACAATACAATATATATAATATAATATAATATAATATTCATATGTATTATTAAAGAATTAATAAAAAAGTATCACAATGAGATAAAGTACATCTTTTATACCTACGGGTATATAAGTGAACATAAAGAGATATAGCTATTTTATTAGGTTGTGTAATAAATTCCTGCGTTTTTTATATTTTATTTTTTTCCCGCAATTTTATGTTTTGTTAGGTAAAGTATATATATGCATTCGCAAGTCTTTTTCTTGCTCTACAAACCTACCTGCTTCAATTTTTCGAATTCATTAATTTTAATCAATTTTCAGGTATTTAAAATGGAAGTTCCAAGAGGCAAAAAAGTTCATTTTCGATATCTGCTCCTTTTGTTGTGGTCAAAAAACTACGGAAGCAGTTCGCAACATTTGTGACGCGTGGGGAGTAGATGCTATAGCTCTGAGGACCGCTCAGGATTGGTTTGCCGAGTTCAAAAATAGCAATTTCGACCTTGGCGACGCATCTCACTTCGGCCGATCTTCCGAGTTCGACGAAGATCGTCTCAAGACGTTTCTGAAGGAAGATGGTCGTCGAACAACACGAGAGTTGGCCGAAAGATAGGCTGTGCCTTTAAGACCATCGTTAACCATCTTCACTCCACGTCGGAAGGCGAAATAGAACAAATGTCGAAAATGCATTTTTTGCCTTCCGGAACTTCCATTTCAAAAGCCTGAAAATTGGTTGGTAAATATAGGTAAATATTTAGAATAAGGGAGCCACCTCCGATTTCGATCACCTTGAAATATGTTGTCAAGGTCGTCATTCTGAACAACTTTCTCCTATACATATAATAGTCGAACTCTTTTAGTTTTCGAGATATTTGAAAGAATAACGCGCTTTACTGTCAATATTTCCCAGAGTGAATAAATTGCAACTAGGATCTCTTCTATTGTTAAGCAGTAGAAGGGAGGCAATTCGAACATCTGCTATAATGATTACCAAATAAGTGCACATGCACACACACAATGAGGTATCAACCCGACCGTGCAACCTCGACACGGTATGTATGTACACTGACAATGAGTCCCATCGAAGTTGTCGCAGTGAAGTTGGCGCGCTAAGGCATTCACGCCGCGGCGGCGTTAGCGCGGCAACTTCACTGCGACAACTTCGATGGGACTGAGTGTACACTGAGTTGCAATGAACTTGTCGCAGTGAAGTTGGCTCCAGATTTACTGACACATTCACGCCGCGTCGGTGAGTCGATCTCGCCCATCGTCTCACCGACGCGGCGTGAATGTGTCAGTAAATCTGGAGCCAACTTCACTGCGACAAGTTCATTGCAACTCAGTGTACACCTTGGCTACTGCTAATGCCGACGGTACTTGAACTTTATCGACTCATATCTCGAAAAGTACTCAACAGAAAGAAGCTCATGGAAGTGTTTTGAAAAGCTCTTGATGTCAGCTACAAGAATATTAAATAAAAAGTGGGGGTTCCCATTTAAAATTTTTAACTTGACCTTGATAGCTCCTCGTTTGACCGTTTGATGCATCTATTAAAACCCTACAACTTATGTATGAAATATCTTTTCCTAAAATGCTTTGTTTTCGAGATATTCCACCGGTCCCGCACTTTTTCCTTAGTATATCGGTATAAGCTTAATACAGTCTAATGCTAAATGTCAAGTTCACTCATAACTTTGGACATTGAGTCAACGACTTTAGTAAGAAACATAAACAAGATATATGTATACATATATACACACAAGACACTCTATTAAACGCAAAATGCTGTCGAAAATTTATGTAGCCTTAAGATAACTATTTTCTCAAATATTTCGAAAACTAAAAGAGTCCGATTAATATATATATATAGGAAAAAGTTGTTCAGAATAACGCCCTTGACAACATATTTCAAGGTGATCGAAATCGGAGGTGGCTCCCTTATTCTAAATATTTACCTCCCAAATAAGTTTGATGGGATTAAAATAGAATAATTAAGGAAGTGTTGTAGGAGAGGGGAGGAAAAGGGGTTCGTCTCGGAATCGTCTGTCGGACTCGTCAGTGGGGCTGACAACAGACGACCCCTGCCCCAGACACCTATCATACTGCAATTCGAGACTTCTGTACAGGGTGATTCTCTCGCAGCCGGACACAAAGGAACTGGCGACAATGAACCCCTTGATCGTACCATAAAGAGGTCCATACACACACAGAGTCGTCTCGGCCCGGGTAAGTCCCAGCTGGCACGTGACAATGCGGACCTCTTCATGCCGCGGTCAAGGGGTTCATTGTCACCAATGTTCTTTTGCGTCCGGCTACGAGAGAATCACTCTGTATAGAAGTCCCAAATTGCAGTATGATAGGTGTCTGGGGCAGGGATCGTCTGTTGTCAGCCCCACTGACGAGTCCGACAGACGATCCCGAGACGAAACGCCTTTTTCTCCCCTGCATGCCGTGCGACCGCTTGCGAGAACACCGTCAGCGATCATCTCGCCGCCACCTAGCGGTCCCCGACCCGAACTAAAGGTGTCCGGGGAGACGAAACTCTCCTCTCCCCCTCCACTTAAACGCCTACAGTGTTTTTATTTCATTTATCATACATATTGTATTGCTTATAAATATTCATTTTCTTATATAGGCGTACGTTCAATTTTATGAGTACATAACTGTACATATGCATTACCACCACAAGCACACCGAATTAATTGGCCTACATAATCTGTAATGAATGCCGGTAGCTGATGAACATTTCATCGAAGGAGAATATTCGAAACGTTAGTAGATTATCAGGAGTGTCTGTTCTCATCAGCATCTAAATCAAGCCCAAATGACCATTTCGCTAATTTACGCTCGAGCAAGAAACGAATGGCTACAGGGCGTAGCTAACCGATCACATCATTAACAAGTCCACTAAATGCCTCTACAGTGGATAATTACTGTCAGTATCGTTTTGTCATGTTTTCTGGAATATGCGATGCCACGTTATCAGGATTATTGGTGTCATTGTGGCAATCATTAAAGGTACCTCCCGGTTGAGGCGGCTTCTTTGTTGCTTTCCAAGCTACGAAGAAATCGGTGGCTGTTTCGCTGGAGCGATCGTAAGTACGCTAAGCCGGATCGACTTCAATTATTCAAATAAGCGCAGATGAGAGAGTCGATAGCCTTGGCGGATGCACGGCTGCTAGCTACTAGCTTGTGGAAGCTTCGTCCTGCGCGGATGCAACCCATAATTCCTAGACAATCTTCCCTCTGGAGAGGTGCTCGTTCGAAGAGATGGTTAAAAGACTCTTGACCAACGCAGCTGGCTGCATACTCTAATAAATTTTACTCAAACAAGCAGGACAAGCAGAAAGTTGGAAAAAATTAATTTTTTAATTTTAGCATTTTGCTTGAAGTGAACTACCAACGTATAGCAGATATGCTTGGAGTGCAAAGGGTTAATACATGACATCTCAAGAATATTTTCTGAAAATATTTTCTAATTTAAAATAAAGTAGACAAAAATTCCTCTTATGTGTCGAGCTAATATAAAAATAGAAGATTAGATTAAACTCAACATAGAGCAACAAAGGATTAACCAGACGATTATTCTTTAGTATCGCTGCACAACATATTACAGTCAAGCTTACTATATCGTTCTCTTTCTATCTTGTCGATCGATGTCGAGCAACCTGAAGAATGTTCATCATGCTCGAGTGCCGTTCTGTAATGACAAGTTTCTTTTTTCCTGTCGTTACGAACAAGCAGTCGTACGTGCGACACAACCGCTCGTTCTTTTTTCTTCTATGGGCCAGCAGGAATGCTGAGCACAAGCAACGCAACGACTCAAAGAATCCGGAGGTTTTATTCTTTTCAGGATGTTAGGTCGCGGCAAGATCGCGGGGACAGTGAGATAAACGGATGCTTCCAATTAGTAATTGACGTTTACGAACTTTTTGCGATACTCGTTTAATTGATACCGCTTTCACGGTCGGTATACGGCTTTGTTATTAATCACACTCTTATGAATCGTGAGCGGACGATCAGAGAGGGTATTTCCATCTTGCAGGACTGGACAAGGCGCCTCAAAGTGAGGTAAAGAAAGTTTCTTGTTGCTTGATCTTGTATGCCTTTGAGCTTATATGGCTGACAGAATTATAAACTCTTATGATATTCTAAATAATTACATTGTGCTATGATTTATTAATCTTCGGATGCCGGAGTTGGGTCTTTACTGACCTAACATATGTATGATTTGGACCTGACAAATAGCAGTCACCGGTGATCGGCACTATGAATTCAATATGATCAAATAATTGAGATAAAATAAAATGTAAACAAATTTTAACTTACATTAGTATCAATATTCCTTAGAATTTATGCGAAGTATCAAAGCGATAGGTTAAGAGTACTTAGATATTGTGAATAAATGTAATTATAGTGTACTTACGACATTTTTTTTTAAATTATGAAAGTAAATATAATAATAATAATAATAATAATATAGTTTATTCCTATTGCGGGGTACATAAAAAGAAATATAGCTCAACGATAAAAATATCGTTCTATTTTAATCATTCGTTTAGAAAAAAAATTGTATACTGAAATTTCGACAATATGTAAAACAAAATTTATAATTATAAATGTTTAAAAAGTACACTTTTATAAATAACATATTATTTTATGTAACACACGAGTAACATAATAATGTAATAAATGGTTAAATTTAATTTTAGACTCTTTTTCATTCTCATTTTGTATATTTTATACCATTTCTTTATACTCACGATCAAATTAAGCTTCCGGTAACATAGAGGAAGCAAGAATTCTCAAAATCTTAATTTTTACGATATTAATATTACAAGTAATTTAGAAACAAAATAATACAATCATTTTTCATTACTATGTATTTTAAAATTTAGTACATAACTAAGAAGTACAAATAACACAGTAAATATTAATTCAAATTTTCCGCATAAATGTGTGTACATACATACATGATGGAAGGTAACAAAACTATACATGTACAGATATGTACTTACAAATATGGTGCCCTTTGTGTTACATTGTTATCTTCCTCGGTGAAGTTTACACAGAAAGGTAGGAACCAGGGACATCATCACTTTCCCTGTGGAAGTCTAATTTAACCGTGAACGTATTTGATCGATTAAAATATCACACCTTTCATATCTTGTGGGACATTCTGTATTATAAATATATATAAAAATACTGTTTTGATGCCATAGATACATTTACGTGTAAAATAGATATTTTTATATTACCGTTTAAATAATTGATAACACCTGGAAGTCGCTTCCTGTCGATAACAATTTTGCATTAATACAGAGTCAATATGCTGTTGAAAACATAAAAACAAGATACCTGTATCTATCGTTAATGCAAAAGCGATCGATCAATCATTGTAAATTACAAATAGGTAGAATTTGCACTTTGCTGCAAGTAATCAAGAACCGTTATGAAATTATAAACTCTAGATAACTATGAATGATGTATTGCTGCTTCATCGGCATGTAAGTGACACTGACGTATCCGCTATTAATTACCATTATTAATTGCTGTACTTACTTTACGTGACACGTGCAAATGATCGTGCATTATTCTCTGGTGAAAATAAGAAATGTAAAATTAACATCAATTGTATTCTTGTTATGATTATTGTTAACAAAAACATGATTTTATCGAAAAAAACTTGCTCGTATTTAATAAAACATTAGACTAAATTTCAACATCAAATTAAAAGTACTTATCGAAAATAAATATTCTATTTAAGCATTGTATTTTAAAAAAATTTTTAAATATGAATTTTTTTGGGGTTAAAGTAAAAGTAATTAAAAATTTTTAAGTTATATTCTACTAAACTTCAATGAAATTCTAATTTAATAATTGGCAACTAAATCTTGTAAAATATACTGAATGTTACAAAGTAGAGAAACACTATTTCTACTATCCTCTATTATTAGTCGGACGATGATCTATACGACAATCTATATTTAACATTTACATAAGAGAAAACGGAATATAGACTTATGAAATTAAGTGTTATATTTTTTTTTAAATATATAATATTATATCATTTTTATCGTTTGAAATGCATGAATATCTCTCAATAGTATAAAATCATTGTAATAATCAATAGTAATGTAGTAAATAAAAGACGTATTCCAGAATATATTCTGGATTCCACTGCCGATAGCAGGGGGGTCGCAGGGGGTCCGCGACGCGTCCGATCACGAAAAATCGAATAGACGTGCCCTTACGACTTGCGACGAATCCGCGACGATAGACAATAGTTTTATTCATAGTTTACGTAGTTTTACAGTTTATAATTAGTTTAGGCACCTAGAGTTAGTAAAACCTACAGTAATAAAAATCAATAGTAATAAAATCATTGTTATGAAAATCACTGATAACCGACACCACAAATCTAATATACTTATATAATAAAATAAGTAAATAGGCATTCTTAAATATTAATATTAAGTTTTTAATGTTAACTCGTTAAGTACCTAATGTGTCTAACCACGTACGGTAATTTCCACTACAGCCATTTACACGTTAAAGAATTTTTCAAATGGATGTAAAATAAATTACATTTTCATATTCGTATTACAAAAACAAGAAAAGTTACGTATGTATATTTTCTAACAGCAAAGCTACTATCACTCTGTAACAAACGTATTCTTAACAAAACAAGTCTCAATTACAACTTCTAACCAGCAATAAATATACTATATACCCTATAATAACAGCAATCAACTCTCTTTTAATCCCTTAGAAATAAAGTTGTCGAGTCAAGCAATAATACCTCGCAATTGAGCTTTACAATTTACAACCTCATCATTATAAATAATGCTTGACACTTTCAATAAAAAGAGAATTTGTTCATAATTTAGGTACATTTTTAATTTAACGATAAACAGGTATTTTTCAATTGAATTTTGATAAGAAAGGATGAGGAATCGTAAATGTTACATACTAATGCCGTAAGTATGTTACATCATATCAAAATGTTAACATAGAATGGAATATTACAATCATATTATCCTTACTAATTTCATAACACGAAAAATGTATAAAGCTAAAAAAAATTGCCATTTGGTTTTCAAATAACAGGTGCAAAACTGCATTCCATTGATGGAATATTTAATTTAAAAAAAATCTTTGCAGACCTCATCACAATATGAAAACAGCAAAAGCAGCGTTAATATCTATAAAAATCGTATACACGAAAATATATGAATAACCAGTTTCGTTTAAAAAATGTATGTATATGCATTTAAAAGGTGGTCATTTTAAAGATTTTTATATCATACACCTGAGAAATAAAAGATATCATTTCCTGCTTTAATCCCTATCTATGCACTACATAGTTACAATATTTTTTATTAGGGAGAAAATTTATAACTCTACGATGCATAAATGCAACCAGGAGGAAAAAAGATGCAGGTAGTCCCGGTTAATAAACGTCAATTACTAGGGTAACCGGTAGTAAGAGTACGAGTACATTAGCCCGCATAATTTTAGCACTCGCAGCGCTTGAACGAAACTCTTGAGCGTTGCGTCACAGCATATCGTGGGTGAAGATGGCACCGTTTCGTTACATAACGCCCTTCCAATACTGTCTTTTGCTGCTGCTTTATCCTCCACGCTATTTTAGTCATTCAAATTTCACATCGTACAGACATAGTTGCTTCGCCTCGCGTGTCTTTCTATACCTTGTTAAAACACGATCATTGAACTGGTATCAGGTGATTCACCGTAATGTTGAACTTATACGGCGTTATGTATAGATTGCAGATATTTTTGTAAACATATATTTTTGCAAGAAACGATTAAAAAAAATGAATCAACTTTTTATTTTACATAATGTGTACCCTTTACATAGGGTTTTTGCATACATTCAGACTTTGATTAATTTATGTTTCATATTTTACACATTTTGCATATTTTAAATGTGTTACACGTATTGGTTGCATGTAACACAAAATTTATGTAACACGAGAGTGTTTCATGTAACTGGGACAAGCTATAACTTTAGAATAGTAGAACATAAACTAAAATGTAATTAATAAAAATTAAATGGCGTCGAATAGAGCATTATACATACATATGATGCGTGTGTCGGCACCAAAACTAGAAGCGTTTCAAAGGTTTCAAAGTTATCTTCATTTCTTTTTAATGGAATTGTGTACTTACAAGGGACATTACCCAATCGACACACGCCGATTTTGATGCCCTTTGAGTATGACACAAAACTCAAAAAAATATTTGACACGTATTTTTTTTTATCGGCAATCGTCCATGCTGAAAGGGTGAAAAAAATGACAAAAATAGATTATTTTTCAATATATTTTTTAAACAAATAAATTTATCAGAAAGGTGGCTACATAGAAAAATTTGCTGTTCAAAAACACACAAATTCCATTTTGAATTTTTCGCCTATACCTAATAGTTCCTGAGATATTCAAGAAAATATGTTTTGCAACCCCAACTTTGAGGGCTATTTTCACCCCTTCAGCATGGATGATTGCCGATAAAAAAAAATACGTATCAAATATTTTTTTGAGTTCTATATCATACTCAAAGGGCATCAAAATCGGCGTGTGTCGATTGGGTAAGGTCCCTTGTTAGTTATACATCAGTTGAAGCGTTTTTTAATTATCTATAAGAGTATTAAGGTACTTGGGTCGAAAAATCATTAGTTCAAAAGATATCTTAGGAAGAGACTAGGAGTGTCTACTACCTTTCTACGTTATCTTTTAAACCAATCAATTTTTTATCTTCATACTTTTTCGTAGAGAATAACAAGATGCATCAAATTATTTAAATAAATAATTATATTTAATAAATATAAATATAATCTTTATATTATATAAAATTTAAACGAATGTTAAGATTATATTTAATAAACATAAATATATTAAATTTTATTATTTTAATTTAAAAATTTAAATAGCTTAAAAATTAGAGCATAATATTGAAGATATTAAGGTAAAATGACGTCAAAGGAAGTACAAAATTCGTCAAAATTTCTTTTAAATTATGAGGTCCCAAATCCCTCCCTTAAATATTTTTACATAAATATTCGTAGCTTATTTATGAGAAACAATGTAGGTTTGAATAACTTTACATTTGTTAACTGATACGATAACATTTCTTTGTAGAGTGAATAATTGAACAAAATTTTATGGTATTATTTTATAATGTCAATATTGTTAATATGTACAGTATACACTATATTAATTTATTATTAGTTTCTATTCCTTCATAATAGTATACCACTACCCTAAATGTAACGAATAAACCTACAAGAGTGACTAAGTAAATAAACCTAGGTAAGTAAGGGTCTCATTGCTTTCAACTTCAGTCATTAAATAATTTGATTATGTTATCCTCTTCCGTGAATTAATTCTGAACACATTCTGATGAATACATATTTTCTACAAATGAATTTACTATATTTTCTAACAAATGTTTAACAATCTATCAAACAGTTTTTATAAAAGGTACACTTTTAATTAATAAAAACAACTTTGAAGTAACACAACTACTTTTAACTGACTCAATAATTACAGATTATTTGCTTTGTTATAAAATACGAAAGTAAATTCAGAATATGCGGGATAAATTTGCGAATCGGCTTACAACGCATGCGCGTGCTGGTGTTATCTGCATTAAACATGGCGACCGTAGTGAGGTTGTCACGTCGATTATCTTTATTCTCCCGGCATTTTCGTGGTGTCACACGTTCTTACAATTCGTGGCGAAGTGATAGTGAAGTGAAACAATGGAAAAATAGCACCGGGTTATTAGCAGCAGTATCTATCGTGCTCCTTGTTGGCTACAAATGTTCAAAATCCAATGTCGTACACGCCAAATCTCGTAAGGTTTGTAAATACAGATTTATTATCTTCCCTTGTATAGAAAAAATAAGTTTATAAACTTTTATAAACACTAGATTTGAATGTGAAGAATGAGTTTTCAACTTGCGCAATGATATCAGTATAATTTGCAAAATTTGATGTATTTAACGTAAACGATTTGTTTATGTTCGCTGATATATAGCATCCCATAGTTTAATGATTTTGTCACCAGTGTTGAATAGCCTAAATTCATCACATATAGATTATACCACGTGATTTCATTTTTTTCCGTTAATGAGAAAAATATGTTACATAATGTGACATTAACATTTGAGGTTATAGGTTATAAGTTAAAATTGAGTGTGTTTGTAAGAAAATGCTTTTCTTATTTTCCACAATGTTTAATTTACTAAATTATCTTTTAGTACATTCAAATGTAAAATATTCTCTCAAAGATATTTTTAAACTATACAGTTGTAAAAATTATTTAATTGATAAGAATTGAGTTGTTATGTTTAATATATGTATAAACATTTTACTACTTCTAATATATTCCATGAGTATGCATAGAACAAACTGAAAAGTCTCTTTACAAATAAAGAAATAGAAAATGTACATCTGCGTCATAAAACATTATTCATACTAATAAATGAAGTTGTGATATAAAAGTAATATAATGTTAATATCTTAAATCGACTTTAAATGCACAAAGATATAGATTTAGATATTTCAAAGGGTTCTTTGTGCTGCCCGCAAAGATAATATATCATAAACCAATATGATCTACCATCCCAAATTTCTCATGTGCGATTTCATATTCTTACCTTAATACACTGCGTTTCAAAACCATCTTACTAACTGAAATTGTTAGTAGAAACCATTAAAATCACGACTGACAATAAATAAAACACAGAATCGTAGAAGATTTAATATTTGTTGTATCTTGTATCTTAGAAAAAAAAAGATGCTTCGGAAAAGTAGAGTAACACAAGTTTTATCATGCAATATTTCTGCATAAATTGAAAATCTCTCCAACAATCCCATTGCTACTCGAATGATATTCATTTACAAGCATCAAGGTTGCATTTATTCAAATTCTACTGCACTGTAACTGAACCAAAACAAATTGTCAAAGCATCAACCATAAACAGATCATCTCCTATCATATGTTCTCTTGTATACGAGTCATCCATAACTATACCTGGAATAACAGAACAAGTGCAGATTCTGGCACAGCCACAAATCACAGCAAACCAGTAATACACTGGCGGCTATTATCTCGTCCGAGATTCGACTAAGTACATCGTCACGGTCGTTTCACCATCTCGATACAGCGATCGACGGACGTGTTGTCTGGCGATAACACGGAACACGGCTCCAGAGAATGTTAGAAAACAACGCGCGAATCGTATCATTGAACCGCGCAATGATAGTACTCACGGTCTATCCTAGAACTGTTAACAACTTCAACTATAGCAGGCCCCATTTACATATCAAGTTCTTTAAGAATTGATCGAATGATTGAAATGCAATCAATACTTGTCAAGTTCCTAAATAAACCCAAGAAATTAATCTGTGGTTTTACAGAATGGAGCAATTGAAAGGAACCTTGATTTCCTTCTAGGTAGCTTATTTTGTTGATAGTATGCGGATACTATTTATTCCTTTTGTACACGATGTGGATGTTAAGTAAACTACACTATCTGTCATTTCATAATTATCAAGCGTAGTTACTTAATTGCGTTAGGTTGATAAACGATAGTGTGAAATTAAGAGTCAAAGCAGCATAAATCTTCATTTTCGAACGATAAGATTTTTCAAGCCTTGTCGAACGTATCACGAGATGGCTGTACGTGATTCCCGAGGCTGGCATAGTGTTTTGCCTTCCCTCTTTCAGCTATCTCGCTACGATTACGCTTCTTGCTGCTGGCAGAAAATTGATTATTAAAAGATACGATGAACGATGCTAAGGAAGATACTGCTGCTCGGATGAGATACAATTTGTTAAGAGGGCAATTACCGAGTCAGAAGCAATTACTGGGGTTTTGAGACGAGGAAAGGAAATTTTTAATACGACCTGATGCTTCTTACTTGGAAAAAGGTAGAAGGTAGAAGGTATTTTTATTTCGGAAGATAGGGAATATGGAGGGATTATTCAAAGAACTCGTGAATATTCCAAAAATTATTTCCAAGAAAATCTTTGCAATTTTTTTCTTTTCTTTGTTTATTCGTCTCTTGCATGACCAAATAAATTCGCTTTAACAGCAGAAATATGTATACATAGATGAAAGATTAAAAGAGGAAATTCGTATAAAATGCACGATAAGTAGATAGAACATTTTTATTTCATTGCTTATGCCATCCATTCAATTAAATTTAATATTAACAATTTTCTTTTTGCTATCTTTCTACATATAAAAACCATTCAGCAGTTTCAGAGTGTCTATTTCTCTTTCTGTCAGAATTAGTTTTCTGATATTGAAATCTCCTTGGATCACTAGGTAACGTTACATAAACGTTATTTTATTTGCCACTATATCGAAAGATGTTACTGTAATAAACGGAAGATGTAGATACAAGTATGGTAGAACTGATAAACCACCTTAAACTGAAAGTACATTCCATAAAACGTCCTTTTATTGCTCAATATTTTCGAGCAAAATTTTATTATTCAGCGAGTAATATACAATCGTAAAACTGGTACACTTTAAAGTCAAAGTATAAAAGCTGTTGGCAGTGAGGTAAACTTGCGTAGATACAGATGGTAGAAGGAACGTCTGAATCGGATCGAAGGAACGAATGTTCTTGAACACGTTATCTTCTTGTTCTTCGTTGAACAAGCGAAGCATTCGATAACGAAGAATCATCATAAATAGTAGGAAATATCGTATAAATTGAAATTCCGCAAGATCTGTAATGTACAGCAAGCCCTGGACATCGTCATATAATTGGATTTCGTTTATCTGATGAACCATTACCAGTTGTAGTATAATGGATAATCAAGCATCTACTGGTGAAGGTGAACTTGATCTTCTCCTAGATTGTTTGCAACACGCTGTTTCAAAAATAGTTCGTTTTTCATGGAATCTATAACTCAATTTTAATTTTTTTATGTTATTTTTACTTTTTGCTAACAAGAGATTATTATTATTAGAGTTGACTACCACACTGAGGTATGATTGTTGACAAATTTTATTCATTATTTTTATAATATTTCTAGGGTGTGCGGGTATCTGAAAATTCGGGTCGAACTCGAGTCGGGAATTTTTTTCGAGTTCGAGTGCGACTCCGAAAGTTTGTCCTGCATATAACTTTATTCGGATACCAGCAATTTCAGGACTTAAACATTACTGTTATACTAATAATATAAGATAGAAAATTAAGAGCTTAGTAGTGAAAATTAACTCTTCATATCTTTACTAATTAGAGCTTTAATTATTATGTTTGACGCAGTTTTCTTCGCCGTTCTTTCCAATCAATTTCCTGAAAACATAGCAAAAATTCACATTTTAATATTTTTTAGATGATATAATATTCAATCTCTTCTAAAAAAATTATGTAAATTATATAACGCTTTTTAGGAATAATTAATTGAAAGTAATTTGTTTCAACAAACTAAGGGTACTTCGGTGAAGTACGGTTCAGGAAGAAATCTTTAATCAGCACAAACGTCTCGTAAAATGGTTCGCAGTTCACATCTAGTAAACTAATAAAATTAGATTTATGGGAATGTAAAGTTAAGCTGATGGTTTGTTTGATTATAGTTTCAGGAAGATTTAAGTAGAATTGATTCATTGCAATGGTATGTTTCTGAGGTTTCCATGAATATAAATTTTAGTTTACTGTAGAAAACGTGAATGGTAATTATGTGCACTAATTGGAAAAATTAAATTTTTATTTGAGTTGTGTAAAACTCGAAGATTTCCGAGTCTTTAAATAACTAGGATGAAATTTTTTCCATTATCGTTGCATCATAAAAAAAGAATTTCTTTTATGTTTTTACGGTTCCTGTTTTATACGGTTATTACTTAGTTTTCAATGAATCTAGGTTTAATGAACTGTAAAAATCACATTAAAAAATAGCGTTTCAAGATCGATTTTATAGAAATTTTTCAAATGGAGCACTGAATAAATCTGTTTTAATTATCTTTTCATTTCACACTGTTAAACGTGCTTTTACATTCGAAGTGCATTTTTATCAAATATATAAAGTGAACATAACTATAGAAAGGGTATATTACTTAACAATTTATCAGTCAATGTTTCCAATTAATAAAACAATTTCTAAAAATCGTAGAAAATCATACATAAAATTAAACTTGTTGGTAAAACCATTAAAATAGGGCATTAACACCGATTCAAATGATTTTTGGATGTGTTATATGTGTAGAGAAGGGTCCTAAGTAAAATGCACTTTGTCCGAGGTTTGTTATAAGAAAAGAAAAAAAGTTAAATATATTACATTATATTTAATCTAATATAAGTTACTTCTTTTATACCATATTGACCGCATAACTATGAGAATGCAAGACATCGTACATTCGCCTTCGTACATCATTAATTTACTATAACTTAACCTAATTCATTTTTTAAAGGCGAAATATTTTAGCGTAATGCCAGTAATTTTATTATTTTTCAAAGAAAAAATATTAAAATCTGTGATGGGAACATATTACTAGACAGTGATTATCCATTTTTAAACGCTTATATTCGGCTCAATGTAATGTAAGAAATACAAGTTTCTTTTTTTCATAACTTTTGAATAAGGCCCTTCTCTATTCAACGTATCCAAAAATCGGTGATATCGGTGTTGAATGTCTTTTTCTATAGTTTTACTATAGAATTTTTACTTTATTTTGTTATATATTTAGATGGTTAACAGGTAGAAACTCCCGAGGGTAAACACGAAAAATTTAGCAATTAAATTATTCATGTGCAAATACGTAGCTGTAGGAAGGTAGTATTCCGATGCGAAGCTGTTATCTGATTTCAATTTCCTGCCGCAATCTCGGCGCCACTATAATCGCCATTGCATTATGCACCGTGGTGAACCACGTGCATTGGTGCATCAACAGTAGGCAGGTGTTTTGCCGTCCACGTGGTTTCCATCGATCGCTTCAGCTTTAATTTTCAATACCCACGTAAACATTCGATCATAGATAATTATTAATTACATTGTTTTTCGTTACTTTTGGGAAAGAAAGAAACGAACTTTTTCTGAAAATTGACTCAAACGCAAATTGATACGTTAACTAATATGTAATTCATAGAAAAAGATAGAATACCATTAATACAATTTACTATCATTATTCCTTAATTATTTCGAAAATGAAATCATTAGCTTAATAAAGTTGTATACCAACATAGGAATCAACGTTTACGACTAATATAATCTACTCAATCAATACAAGTAATAAAAACAAAAATCCGCTACAGAACTATTAAAAAAGGAAAAAGAACTAAATCACATACTGGCAACAAGGAGCAGTTGAAAGCTCGCCTGAGGGAAGATCATGGCATACCGTGTCCTTAAAAATCATCGGACTTTTGCCAACGATCCTCGCCAGATACGATCGTCTCTGGCGGGCAACGATTTAGCTGGAACCAGGAGAAAATTGTTGCAGCAGGAGAGAGCTGGTCGCGTGTTTCTTTATTGAAAACTATAACAACCGATACGGGTGGGTAGGTCAGCGGGGTAAGAAAGAGGCAAACGTTTACGAGTGCAGATGAAACGGGCCTTAATCACACGCAGTGGGCCATTGGAAGAAAAAGAAATCCGGTTTCGCACTTAGCATAATGTTCATGGTGTCTGTCATTACCACGAACCGAAAACATGCCAAGACTAACACCCCTTTGGATTCGGTAGACACGCAAAGACATGCCAACAGACGTTTGTACGAAGGTGGAAAAATCTTGGTTGGAATATTAATAAAAGCATTCTTGACTGAAATTAACACTGTCTTATCACGGTTGGATCATTGACGTAATCATTGCTGAAGAGGCAGATGAAGATATGAGGCATTCAGCACAACACAGCCCTGACCTCAGAACAATAACTTTTGAGTAATTAACACTTACATTACGTGATAATTAATTCTTCGTTATTCTGACTTATCACAGATAACTTTCCAGTGTCCATAAAAAACACAAAGTACACTCTCGATTAAGTTAGACTTCCCTAGGAAAAATAGCGATATACAAGAAGCAAGAATTCTCAAAATCTTCATTTTGACGATATTAATATTAAAAGCAATTTAGAAAAAAATATGATAATTTTTAATTATTAAATATTATAAAATTTAATAGGTTGGTATATAATTGAAAAGTTGGAATAACAAAATGAATGTTAATTCAAATTTTTCCCCCTTTATTGTCATTTTCCCTAGGAATGTGTATACATATGTAAAGAACTTGAAACATTATCTTTTTTTCTGGGGAAGTCTGATTTGATCGCAAGTGTACTTAAATCAAAAATGTCATTTTTTTAAATTTTTATTAGCTAAGCCAGTATTGCACTGAATGCCTTATATGTTGTCTTGAAAAAGAGAAATAGTTAATGAGCTATGGGATTAAAAAATTAGAGTAATATCGGTGATAGTGTATTTATCCTATAATTAATTTAAAATGTCTTCAGTTTCAGATTTAGTAATATTGAAAATACTGAAATAGTGGTAATTGATTGTCTGAACCTCCTTTAAAGGGCATTGAATCAGAAAAAGAATTTTATTTATTTGACCACATCACAGAAGACCTAATTTCCGAAACCAGAAGACCATGTTTATGGTGGTTCCCGGTGGCCCCAGTTTAGCCGGTAGCAATTTGTACAAAGACACCGGCACTTTCGTTGCTTCTTTCTAACGAAAGAAGATTAGACCTAACGGCGGCGTTTGGTATCCCATAAATCGACGGCGCCGCACATTAACCACGGGAAGAAAACGAAACGATTTATGAGTTAGCCACGACGTAAATTCATTCTCGCGGAAATATCTTTCCTCCACCTCTGTCACTGATGTATTTTTCAATGAATAATCGTGAGATCGTATCCCTGGAACGATGTTTCTTTCGTAAGAGACTGGATTGTATCTACTTCTTCCCATGACTGACCTTGACCAACGATTAACACGCTTTAGAGAAAATTTAGAAACTTTCCGAGATTTATCATTCTTGCCTTTTTATTATATCGTAATTGGGCTTTTTAATAGGAACGTATTTAGAGACGGCAACTTTATGTAACTTTAGATTTTTAATCTTAGGATCATGAGGAAGGGTTAAAAGTATCCACATGATTTAAATTAAAATTATTATTTTTGTTTGTCATATCTGATTCATACTTATTTTAGTTATGAACATATTTTCTTATTTTAGTTATGAATGTATCTTGTTTCCTTTTCCGTAATAAGAGAAATTTCTTCACTTCGAATGTAACGTTAATCAAACGAACAAGCTTTGGAAATTGATTTTTTGAGAAAGAAAGTCTCATGTAGAGTGTTCATGGCCGGCGAGATCGCAAATTCTCATCGTTACACCAGTCTTGTATGCATATTTTTTAAAGCTTAACGGCAGCTTATGTTGCGAAATATACGTGATGGATATTACCTGGATAGGTAGGTAAGCAGATAGGTGGGAGGAAAGTAATCAGCCACAAAGTGGGCGTAGAGGCTCATACGAAGGAAGCCAACAAAAGGGCCTCGCCCTTCTAGAAATTCGACAATCTTTCATAGTCATGTTTCACTCGTGTATCGATAGTTAACCTTTCGGGGAGTCTGGCCAGTGTGATTGAATTATTAAGATTTTTTTACATATGAAAGAGCACCAAGGAAAATCATATAGGGTACCGGCCCCTCGGCCTACAGCTTAGAAATGGTTATAATTCTTCATTGGGGTGCATTTAAATAAAAATGGCTGAAAAAGTTAGTCAAAAAAGTGTATGGGCGCTGAGTTGACCTTTGACTCTTTGGAGGTCATTTTTTCAAAAAATATTATAGGTAGCGCCGCACTCTCAACTGCATTTAGTAGACCTTGGATAGTAGTACTAATGCATATTTTTAGATTTGATCTAATGCGCCTCTGATAGATTTTCGGAAATTGTCATCTGGTCATGGGTCCTTTTTGGCCATGTCGGAGGGTTGAACCGGGCCAGTCTATACGATGTGGAAGAGAGTGATGAAGGCGACGTTCTTGAAATGAACTGAAGAATGTATTCCATTTTTCTAGATTAAATTCAAGTTTTTGAGTTTCGTTTCAAAAATAAACAGTTTTTTCAGAGAAAATGTTGTACTGGAATGTATCAAATTGTAGATATCAACGAGTAGAACTATATTGTTGCAAAAGCTTCCCAAAACATATTTTGCGATTTTACGATATGTTCCGACGAGGCGATTTTTTTCAAAATCCCCTCATTTGTAGGTATTGACTAGGGGTACTTTGAGGTATATAGACTGGCCCGGTTCAACTCTCCGACATGGCCAAAAAGGACCCATGATCAGATGACCATTTCCGAAAATCTATCAAAGAGGCGCATTAGATCAAATCTAAAAATATGCATTAGTTTGGATAGTTATCCAAAGTCTACTAAATGCAATTGAGAGTGCGGCGCTACCTATAATAGTTTTTGAGAAAATGATCTCCAAAGAGTCAAACGTCAACTCGGCGTCCATACACTTTTTTGACTAACTTTTTCAGCCATTTTTATTTAAATGCACCCCAATGAAGAATTATAACCATTTCTAAGCCGTAGGCCGAGGGGTCGGTACCCTATATGATTTTCCTTGGTGCTCTTTTGTTTCCCATGAAACTGATTTCTAGCCAATGGAATACAGTAAAACCTCGATAAGTCGTCACTCAAGGGACCGAGATTTTGACGACTTAAACGGAGTGAAGACTTAAGCGGAGTAAAAACCATGTAAGTGACGACTTATAGAGGTTTTACTGTATTTATACATTTTTGGGGAAGATGAACTTTATTTTATTTCCATTTACTCTACTATATATTCTGTATTTACAATTTGAAAACTGGTAATTTAGTGGCATACATTATATTTGATGGTTGCATATTAAATAGCCGATTTCATAACATCAAATGACTGACAATTTCATGACATAAAAGTATTGCAAAATAGTACATACTATGAAACTTAAGGTTTGCTGAAAATGACCACATAAATATTTCATCAATATTGTTAATATAAACAGTGACTAATTTTGAAACGAACAAAGTTTGTCATAATTTCATGTGTGATATATCAACTTAAAATTTAAAGTTTATTAAAAGTGGTCATATGAACTTTTTATTAATGTTCTTAACATAAAGTTGATTATTAGCTAACTATTTTACTGTGTATTGAACATAGTAATTAGTAAGACAATTCTTTAATAATTAGGCAATTTGCGTTATTAATATTTATGAAGAGTTTATGTATAATATATAGTTTATCATTATTAGTAAATTTTAAGATTCAATTTGACAGTAAAATTAGATTGGCTTCCTATAATTGTTCTGTAATCAATTGTTCTGAAAACTTTAAATTTTCAATTGATATATCACGAGTGGTGTATTACGACACATACTTTTATGTCGTGAAATTGCATCAGACTTTTAATGTTTTTAAATCAGCCATTTAATATTATTAAGAATCTCGTAGAAACTCTCAGACGTATGATTCTCTTAGTAATTTTTTTTAATATAAAAATTGATCTCATAGAATATGCGGCCATTAAAATGTTAAGACATATTGTATAGTAAACAGTGAAAAGCAGCTATTACAAATGTACAATTCAAAGATTACAGTTCAACTTTCTGTTTCATTTTGTTCACAGCGAGAGGATGAGGCTCAAAAGGCAGTTAAACTGACGATGAGAGAAAGAAGGTTTATAAAATTTGCATCAGTCGAATATGATGGGCAACTGTATATGACACCGCAGGACTTCCTCGACAGCATTATCGAAGCAGAACCGAGACGTAAGCATTATACATATAAATTTGCTTGAATTGCATTAACGTTGTCAGGTTACGATAATAACTCGTCTTTGCCTTTGACAACAAACGCCCTCGTAATTTCTTCCAGCATATATTCACCATTCCAGTGCTACCTTTTGTTTCGTACCATTCAAATCCTATTAAACTGTTTAATACGAGTATTTTTATGTACTGGAACATAGAATGTTAAATATTAGGTGTGCAAATAAATTCTGTGTCCCTTCTGTTTTTTTACTTGACGCTTTATTTTTAAAGAGTCATGATAATTAAATTTAAAATAGCAACTGAAAAGATATTAACTTCAATAGTTGAACAAAATTAAATTAATTCATTACTAGATGTTTCTTTCTTATTGAAAAAAAGAAACATATATGTATATATTAAGTGCTTTTTTTATGGGATAAATACTAAAAAAGATTATTGGTAATATTAAATCGTGTACTATTACTTTTTAAAATCTGTATTAACATTTTCCAACTTACCTTTTTTGTAATCTGCATGCACTGTAAAATATTAGAAAAATTTTTACTTGACTTTTTAAAACTTACAACTTCTCAACATTCATTACACAATCATAATGATAAATAAATTAGAAAAGATTAATTTTTCTGGTCACATAATATATGTATTATACGAAGAACAAATAGATATTTGATTTGTACCATACAATGTCATTATAATTTGGTGTCATAAATTAACTGCCATTAATTTAGTGAAATCAAACAACATACTACATTAATAATAATTTTAATTGATTCGTGACTGTAAAAACTATATATCTAACTATACTATAGTTAAGGGTACTCTTTCATTAATGAACATTATTTTTAATCCTTCGTTGCTTTATGTTGTTTTGCTACGTAAAATAATATTCAATTAACTGTTTGTATTTCTTGTGTTTAGTAATTGTAAATAATATCATGTTACGTAATGTTGCAAATTTTCAATATTATGCAAATATTTGATTTTTCATTGTTTAAAATGAATCATGCAACGAAGCGTTTACGAAGTTATAATTATAACAGATTTTATAAACAAATCGACCATTTCATTTATAACAATTCATTTGTCTATTCAAAAATCGAAATTCAAGTTCTTTCATTCCAAATTATCCGCTATGCTTTTCACAATATAGAGTTGTCTGTCTATCAAAACAGAAACATTTCAGAATAAAAATGTCTCATCATTCTATTTCAATGCATGCACTTTGTGGCTAAAATAGATCTTCGAACTGTAAACAAGTGATTTTGTAGAACTTTTCCTCGATGCTTTGACGTGCGTACCTCCCTATACAAACTGGCAATGACGATGCAATGAAACCACGGTTCTTTTCTTTGATCAACCGAACCACGTGAATAACCTAAATAAATAAGTAAATTTCGGTGATATTCCAGCGAGACTGAAGAGACGCGTGTTAGCTGACAAGGAGCTGGAAGTGATGAGAAACAGCATCCCTTCGCTACGCCAAGGAAACCCACATATGTTCAGAAACCTTCGGGACAAAGGTGAGTTAGTCAGAAAATATCACACGTTGCTTTTTCGATTTTTAAATGTTTGAAAGAAAAAATTCTTTAACGACGCGACGAATGTACATATCTTCTTGCGCGTTGAAATAGTTTTTCCAACGAGGCAGTTTTCAATTAAAAAATGAACCTCAACGACAGTCAACATGTTAACACCTTCGCTAAGGTAGGGGATATAGAGACCCCTTTGTTCATATCTTCGTACCTTCGCTCTGTGCGAGCAGCTTTTTGCTGAACATCAGTTTAGGTGTTAATATTTTCGTCATTTTGTCATTATCTTCATTGAAATATAATCAAATATATCATATTTTATATTATTAAATAGTTAACTGCGGAATTTAGTTTTAAAAATCCCTCGCGAGATGCATAATTAAAATCAAGCAATGACGAATATCTATCTAATATATCAAAGAGAATAATCAAACTTTTTTTTATAAAATACATAGCAGTTTTATTGGTGATATAAAGGAAAAATACCACTAAATGACATTTTTATTACTTCTTATTAAAATTTGGAGTTTTTATATGTATGTAGTTTATTGTTTCCCCTTAGGGTTTACAAGGCGCTTATACATGACTGAAACATACCCTCTTCCACCCGCCCGCGCCCTGGCCATTTGACGACCGTTACATTCTAAATTCCCTTTTCCTACCTTTCCTACCAATTTGGAGTTTTTATAGTAAATGGTAATTTTTTATTTTGCACGACCAGTATACACGTCAACCGCACCGAAATAAAGTTTTGGATTGACGTGTATACACGTCGAATGCAGTTAAATGGTTAAACATTAGAGTCGTACGAGAATTCGAAAATGTCGGGTCGAGTTGGGTCTGCATTGTTTAGATCGGGTCCCATCAAGTTCGCGAAGGTACAGAGGGTGATCAAATTATTAGAGCCACTCGCATAAATGATGATTTTACATAAAAACGATTAATTCTTAAATGAAAACCTAGTTAAATGGAGTTTTTGTCGTTTTTTTATGATGTAATGATGCTTGTAACGTTATGATACACAATTGAAAAAAGTGAAAGTTCTTTACTGGCCTGGAAATTCTCCGGGCTTCAATCCCATCGAAAATTTGTGGAAATATTTATTATTAGTAATAAATGTCAATTGATTGAACGTTTGATAGAAGTATGGACCAGAAATAAAGCAATCAAAATGAATTGCTTAAAATGCATCGAAAGTATGTCGAAAAGAATTGAGACAGTAATTGCAGCAAAAGGCGGCGGTATAATCTTATACCATAAATGTACTTGTTTATTTTTATAAGTATTTTTCTGTACATTATTAGTAGAGGATTATAAAAACCTTAAAATTGTGGCTCTATTTCTACACAAACGAGAAAAACCCATTTTTCATACCATGGCTCTAATATGTAATTTGATCACCCACTGTATATGTATATGTAGGATGCCGACGGAAAAATGGCATTTTGTCTCAGGATCGTCTGTCAGACCCGTCAGTGGGGCTGACAATAAACGATTCCTGCCCCTGACACCTATCATACCGCAATTCGGAACTTCTATATATGTATTCGAACCGCATGCCGGGCGACCACTTGCGAGACTGTTACCGATCATCTCGCGGTCACCTAGCGGTCCCCGGCCCGAACAAAAGGCGTCCGGGGAGACAAAACCCTCTCGCCCCCTCGACTTAACGCCCACATATATGTGCGAGAACTCGAAAATTTGGAGTACCCGATATTTGGTCGGCTCACAGTGAATTAGATGCAATTTTTTATAAACACTTCCAATTCACGGTCATGCTGAATAAAATTTGTTCCGAAACACAGTGCCCGTATGGGGGGTCACGATTCGACTGAAATAATTCTCAACACGATCCAAGTATCGGATACCTGGAATTTTCAGGATCTCGTACATCTAAAAAAATCAAGAAATCAGTATGATTTTATAACATATAAACTGTTTTAAAATTGTATTAATTTCTTTTTAATCTATTTTCAAGACAACTATTAAATTGTTGTTATCCAAAATAATGTTTATCGTTGTAGATAATTTTATATTAGAAGGTATTTGTAATAACTATAGGTATTTATAGTTGTGAAAATTTTGAATGAATGAAACTGTTTTATGAAACATTATAACCATAGTCATGAAAGCATTACTATTTGTTTGTTTTTTTAATTTGACGTAGAACAAATAAAGAAACTAACATTATAAAATAAAAAATTTGTTCGTATTAGATTATTTACAAGAAATCTAGTTGGATAATAACTTTTGAGAAATTCAGTTATTAAATTTAGGATCTAAAGTACCTAACAAGTAAAAAACCAATAAATTAAGATACTCATCCCCATTATAATAAAACAGCAATAACGCGAACCAACGTTTTAGCATCAAAATTTATTCTTTCCCATTACTCTATTCTCCAATATATCTTCAAACACCGTGAAGAACATTCGGTACCACGTTAATTGCGCCACTCTGCATTTAATCGATTCAATTAGCATTTCATTATCCGTGCAAATTTGAAACGCACATAAAGTAAGGGTGACGTTACACAAGTGACCATATAGCATCGTGAAAAAAGAAATAGAATGGAACCCATTGAGGATGAAATTTAAAATTCTTCGACTTGCTTCATTAGAAATACTGGTATTGGATATATAACCCTCGAATGATGGAGCTGCAACAATTGTGCAAAAAAATATTGAAAGAAAATATTACAAGTAGAAAATTCAAATAATGTGGAGTAGTGGTGCTCAGCCTTTTTTTGAAGTACCTCTTATTATTGCAAAATAAAAAACTCTTTATTAATGATCGCGAGGCTATTTGACAAAAACAATAGTAAAATTTACCAGAAATACAAACATTTATTTTTTAGTAAATGAAATCACAAACATTCTAATAGTACTTATACAGCGTGTCGCGAAGAGATTTAAATAGTTAATAACTTATTTTATTGGTTATATTTTTTATTCATTGTTAGTTAATTATCATACTTCATACTATTATATAAAGAGACAGCGTTTGTTTGTATGTACAGAAAAATTTCAAAAACTACTTACCCGATTGATACCAAATTTTAACAGTAGCTTCCTTGCCTTCTCTGGAGTGACATAGGCTATATTATTTTAATAAACTGTGGAAACTATCACATTGAATTCTGCCTATCCGTGTGCGATCGTGACAACGTACGCGTTATGTAGTATGGGGTCGCCGCTTTTCTACTGTTTCTGCAGGCAGCAATACCTACTTTTCTGAAATACTAGAGATTGATCACCAAAAAATAATACAACAATTATTACTTCAAATTCTCGAATTTTCTATTTATGAGAGCGGGCGAAGCCGCGACGGGGATGCTAGTAAAGTATAAAACTTCAAGATTCTCTAATACGATATAGGTAATACTACATCCTTTAAGTGTCACTCATTTTCTCCATCGCATAGGCAAACTCTTTCGACGACATTTTCCATAGTGGAGTTTAATGTTTGTAACTGAATTCCTCTAATTTCTGTTCGAATAGTTCTTTCAGATACGCCCATAAAAAGAAAGCCGGGGCCGTTAATTGCGAAGACTGTAGCAGTCGATTAATAGCGGCTCTACGCGAAATGATTTTGTAAAATAATATTGTACGATTTTCGGTGATTGTGTACTACTAGACTTCTCCATGATATTATGTTTCCAGATTGTTGATTATAATTCCTGAAAAAATGATATAAATTATTCTATAAACAAAAAGGTTATAAAAATTATATTAAGAAATACAGAAGATAAATATAAGATTATATAAGAAACAGAAAAGAAAATATTCATAAAATAAATAAAACTAGGTACATTGTAAATGTAGCTAATGAGGTAGGCAAAATAAATTTATAATAAAATAATAGATATCTAATTATTTTTTGAAGAGCAAAACAAATTAAATTTCTTATTTTATATAGAATGCCTAACGTAGCCCTTGGCACTATTCCGCGTACCTCCGGTTGAGAGCCACTGATATGGAATATAAAATTAAATTTAAATTATCGTTGTTTCAGCGGTCCACCCTCTAATCGTAAGGGTTAATGCAATATTGTGAAAATTAATGGATAAGATTTATTTAAAATAGAAATGCTACCTAATGAAATTTTCAGTGTCTTCAATGTAATCGAAGGTGAAATTTTCAAAGGCTCCCAAGATTCTTACAAGAGCTCGCACGAACATTTCTGAGATCGGTAGAGCAATTAATCCCGCCACCCCATCGACGGACAAAATAACAGGGTCTTGTCGTTAACGAGTCACCGGTGCAGCTGGTTTCAGCTTCTTCCTGGCTTTTTGTGCGTTCACCGCACGTTTGTCGCGCTAATGGAAATGCAAATAATCGCGCACGCACGAAGCCAGTTTCACACTTCCCTCTAATAAACGAGCCACGTTGCTCTCTATGTTAATACCACTTTCTCTTTTTCTTACCTGCGTGTGATCCACGAACCAGATTTTTATGAACGAACACCTACTTGATCTACTCTAGTAGATCTTATAAATCTACCTTGCAGCCTTTGAATATTTTTAAAATTTTTATTGTATTTTTATCATTCCATTCACATATATTACAAAAACATAATCAAATAATATTCTTTGAATATCTCAGCAAAAGTCAATAGATTTCACATTAACCCTTTTGCAGATATTTGCAATTATTATTTTACTACATTATGATTAGACTACTAGTGTAGTATTATACAGTATAGGTAATAGATGTGTATATTATCATTCAACGGAAAAATAGATTATTGTTTGTCATTTTGTATTATGAATATTGATGGAACATTTATGTCCATCAACAAATAGCACAAGCATTAATTCTCTGTTTTTATATTGGAAAACAGATTTGAAATTTCTGTGCCAGAAATTATTTGAACATGATTTTATATAAACATATTTTGAACATACTTCTTGCACCAAGCTACAGATATTGTTATTTTCATATAACTTTAAGCTTTAAGTTGATATATCATAAGTGCTATTTCGCAACGCCGCTCTTATAATCTTTCCATTTCCTATGTCAAAAAATATTTTTTTCTTTACAATTAAACGTTATTCAATTTTACTTAGAATAAATTTCAATTTTTGAACAAAGTGTATGAGCCAAGAGAGCTTTGAAAGTTTGATTGCCCCGCGCCTCAGAAATCTTAATTCAGTTCTGTTATTTAGTAATACTTTTATGTAATACCGTTTGACGATAATACAACCGAATTATAATATTTATTTTGAAAAAGTAATACATTATTTAATTTTCCTTAAAGGAAGTATATTTAATGTTACACTAAAGGAAGCCGACTGCCGAAGATTGATATCCATTCACGAATAAATCCATTCATAGGATTTATAGGATTCACCTTCTTTGTTTACGAGGATGTCTCGACAAAATCCCGTATTAATTTCTACGGTAATCACGTTAAAACTCGCGTCTCACCGTGGCAGTGTTCACAATAGAACATGTCTAGAAGTAGCAACGAATGGAATTAGCTACGCCTCATAGCGTCCTAGGCATTTTTAGGCATCCCCTATCTTTTTCTCCTCGCGGCTCGAGAATGCCCAATAATTCAGAGTTTTAAAGGCATCCACGATGGGACACAGGATAGTCTCGTGTATCGAAAATTTTGATCACCCTCGAACACACCTCCCTCGCGTGCTTCGCTTTTGTGGCGAACGTAAAATCGATTTTATTATCCCATAAGCACTCTATAAAAATCCTTTCACGGGCTTCGAGAAAGGTGAAAAGTCTTACGAAGAAATTGGGTGGAAGGAAATGGTCAGAGTTATACATTTCGTTTCTTTTATCCTTGAATCGAGTATTTCGGATTAACTCCCTTGGATGAAGCTATTCGGGGAGGTCGGCAAACATCAGAAAAACCAGTACCACGTCCCTTCGATTAAAAACTACACCTTGGTACATTATCCTTTGGATTGTTCCGGATGTGATTCTGTGTGGAAATTGATTCGTTCTTAGAAGATATTAACACTACGAGTACGCCTTTTTCAAACCAACAGGGTGATCCATGTAACTAGAAGAAGTCATACCCCTTTTCTGGTTGCAAAATGTTCGAGTTATATTTTCAGAATAGTACCTTTTTCGTGAATGCCATTTTTTAAATTCTTAGCTATATTGAATGCTGTAGCAGATTTACAATAAATGTTTGCAAATAGGTAAAAAAAATTAAATTCTAGTGCCTAATGCTTTATCTAGGGGGAGCCTATTCACGGAAGTTGGTATTGTAACAGTTAGGGTTAAACTTCGCTTAGGAGCAGCATTTTTTAAACCTTTTTTTGCATGATCTGATTGTATTCAATAAATATATGTAGACTAAATGTAACGATTTCGAGTGTCGAAATTCCTTGTTTCAAAAGTTATGTATTATTAACTCTTTGCACTCGAAGTTTTTTTTCATTCATATTACCAGCAACTCGAAGCAATTAAACTTCAAATTCTAATTCATCGCTACTACTTTCAATATCACTATAATTTTCACAAATTTTTCTTTTATTTGCCATATCGGGGATATAAATATGAATTCAAAATATAAAAAAACAGATAAACTCGAATCTGATACACTCTACTGCTGAATAACAGGACTTAACTAAATGGCATCCAACTGCGGAATGCGGAATGTTGCTCAAACCGCAATTGTCTGCTGTTATCGAGAGCATAATAATCCGCTAGCCGCGACCGTTATTTTTCACCAAAAGCGAAATATCCTATAAATAGTTTTTACGATTTGTTTTTGTCCTTATGTTAAAAACTAAAAATTATTTGCATTGTCTCTGTAGCGGAGCCCTCGAGTTTGAAGACAAATTTTAAATGGCTCCGCTCCGGAGCCCTCGAGTGCAAAGGGTTAAAGTTTAGAATTTTTAGGGTACTGTTTGGCTAACTTAATCTTTCTAAGACTCTTTTGTTTGGTTCGTACGTGCTGTGTTGACGATGCGAAGTTCAATAGTGTTTTGTGAATTGAAGAAAGGAGGAACCGTTAAGGTGTTAATTTTGTTGATAACGCGACTTCTGATATTATGATCGTGACTCTTGACATTTCTCATTAACCCGCTTAGTGTATTTGGCTATTGTAGTAGCCATCAAGATATTATGCATATTAAGCATCATAGAAACCTATTTAATTGACGTAAGCGTATATCAGACTATCGCAGGATGCAAGAAGTGGGAGAACATCGCTATTCTAATATATACTATAAAGTATCGTTCGCGTTTACTTCGTGTTCGCATTTGTTTCACTTTTCAGTGTGCTTTGTCTCTTCTCTTTGGTTTTAAGTCGCTATGACACTTCAGTTTTTAAATGTTAAGGGTGAGATGGTGCCTCACACTATTGTTCTCATCACAGGGGATGGTGCCTGCCTGTTCCGGTCCCTCTTCTATCTCATGTATTACACTTGGCAAAATGGCTAGGGATGTGCGTGCGCTAACCGTGAGACATGTGGTGGACAACTGAGAGGAAAAAGACATTACGTTTGTCTTAGACGGTAAAAAATATGTTTGTAAGAGAGACAACAACATGTCTGTAAAAAACACCATGTCTGTGAGAGACACCATGTCTGTAAAAAATTCTGTGTCTGTAAGAGACTACCCGCGGCCCGCGGGGCGATGCCGCATCTGGGGTAATTACAAACGGGTTTTACCTTGTTTAAAATTATAGTACATGAAACCATGACTTTTAATAATTACAGGGTTTTTGCCTGACATTGGATAGTTGTGCTAAATTTAAATTGTTTATTACAATTAAAGGAAAGGTTATTGGAGTCATAGTGTATTTTGAGTAATTAAAGTAATTAAATACTGAAGCAAAGCACGAGTATTAAGCTACTTTTCGTAATAGTGAAATAGGCCTACTGGGGAAATCACTAACAAAAAAAGCGCATTCACAATAGAACCTCAAGAGTGATACGGAAATCTATTGGCGTTAAATGTAAATACACGCTATCACCTATTTGCGTGTCTTATTACACATGTCCTCCGGGGCGAAGCCCGGGTAAACGGCTAGTAGCAAATAAACATATGATGCCGTAGCGATGTTAATGTACGTACTGGACGGAAAACATAATTTAAATTCTATAAAAATTGCAGCGTATGTGATGAATTATTAATAAATACAATGACTATAGCACAGCTGTAACAAGTATTCAAAAAGAAAGAAACTGTCATTAAAAGAAAAAGGAACCAAGGATTTGAACCGTGGACCTTTAGATTGCGAGTTATGTGTTTAACCGCAGGGCTAACCGTTTATATCTGTGACACTTAACATCAGTTTATTACACTTCAAAATGTAAGAAGTAACTAACTTTAATTGTTCATATCCTTTAAACAATTAGCCGTCTGCCTCCAAAATGGGGTATACAGGGTGTCCCAGAAAGAATGTTAGTCCTTTAAGGGGATAATAGCTGGGGTCATTTTGAACAACATTTTCCTTTGCAGAAATGTTGTTTGAAGCTTCGTTTTTGAATTATTAGGGAAAACTACTGGTCAATCAGAACGTGTATAGCGCGCGAGCTCAGGGACGTGTATAGCCTTAACTACGAAAGCAGGGCTTTACCTTAGTTCCGAACGAACACTTTCGGCACCTCGCCGCCCCTGAGCCCGCGCGCTATGCGCGTTCTGATTGGCCAGTGTTTTTCCTTAATAATTCAAAAACGAAGCTTCAAACGACATTTTTGGAAACGAAAATGTTGTTCAGAATCACCCCAGCTACCACCCCCTTAAAGGACTAATACTCTTTCTGGGACACCCTGTAGACTTATTCAGCTCGACGAGCTCTACACGGTGGCAGAGTTTCATTAATAAGTGAACCTACACTTGGGTAGTTCCCCTCGTGAGTGCAGCTATGCGAAGCGTATAAATAGCATCTAAACAACTGAAAATCATCGGCGATATTCATTTTGTTAAAGTACCATAATTACTTCATATGATTGAATTATTTGAAGCGATTGTCAGTGTAAAAGAAATACAACTTATACTTTCATTACTTTTTCAGCTATTTAAAAACTGAAATGCTCGGTCAAACTTCGTTTTAGGGAGAATGCTCAGATATTAATTAAAATATTTCTAATGCTGAAACTCTTTGTTTCAGCAATAAAAAAATTAATAGGTTATATTTAAAACTTGGTTATTATAGTAGCCAAAGTCAGACAACACTCTCAGCATAAATTTTGTATTTTATATATTTAGATGCATCGGAGTGAAAGACTTCAGAGAAAAAATGAGATGTTGGTGGAAGAATTTTTATCGCGAATTGGCAATGGAAATGAATCAGACGTAGAAGATGTGGTATTAGAACTTACTTTTTCTGTGAAAAATGCAAAGTAAGCCTATACATTAGTCGTCAAAATAATTGTTTTAAAGATTTTCATCAGTCTTATAGAAGTAACCGTTCGAGGTAATCGTGTGTTTACAATTAAGCGAGTGTCTGAATCAGTCTCTTAGTAATACGAAGTGTTGTTCTACAAACAGATACTATACTGAAATTTACTTTTATAATTAAAAGAAAGATTAAAGAAAGGAAGAAAAGCAAGCCTTCGCTGTTGACCCATAGTGCGGCAGGCTATGACTGACCCTAAAGGATCAACTAAAAAGGTACCAACTAAACTCCGTTTGGCAAAGAAAGGCGATCGCTACGTTATCAATAATGGATTACGTAAAAAAAGACTAATTTCAGCATCCATAACTAGCAGAAATAGATATGACAATAGAGGAGATTGATTTAGGTAACCCCACAGATAGTAGTGCTTCACGGCATTCAAAAGCGGAACAGCATGGAGCTGGTAGCATCAGCTCTCCATCTAATGTAAACACCAACAAATAGTTAACGGACATTCCTCTATCAAATTCGTTTGAGATTCTTGCTGTTGAGAATAATTAAATGTCAGATGTCGCACAAGATACGCAATCGAAGCCGCCGCCAATATTTATTGAAGCTCAAATGATAGAACCACTACGAAAACTTCTTGAAGAGGCAGTTTGCAACGAATACACCTTAAAACAATTACACAATAATGAAGTCAAAATACAGATTAATACGCCGCCAGGCTATAGAGAGGTAATCAAAGTTCTAAGAGAAAAAAACGCTAATTACCATACGTAACAATTTAAAAAAGACAGGAGTTATAAGGTAGTTCTCAGAGGCATTCACCCAAAAACTGACTTAAATGATATTAAAACTCAATTAGAACAGTTAAACAAGAAAATCCGCTCAATAACCAACATGGTACAATACGATACAAAAAAACCGCTCTCTCTATTTATGATTGAGCTCGAACCACAAAGCAATAATAGAGAAATTTATAGTAGCACGAGGGTATTAAATGCGATCATTACTTTTAAACCACCCAGGTCCTCAATGCAGCAGATGCCAATCCTTTGGCCATACTAAACATTATTATAATAAAACTCCCGCCTGCGTCAGATGTGCTAAAAATCACCTCACTAATGACTGCCCAATAAAGAGTCGCACCGACATTGTTGAATGTTTTAATTGTCAAGGCAATCATCCTACCAGCTACAAAGGCTGTAGTGTTAGAAAGCAATTGCAACAGAAACTTTTCCCTCAGCTCAGACGCAAATTAAGCTCAGCGCATACCAAGCTCAGCCAAATACAGGTACTGCCACCACAATTCAAGATGCTGAACACTATAATCAAGCTTCTGTAAAATCATATGCATGGATAACTAGCGGTGCTTAAACAAAAATAAACTCGCTGCCATAAAATGACTTCATCAACAACGTTGAAACCAGTACTACCGGGGATACATGTGAAATTAAAAAGCTACTTGCTTCATCAGTTATAAATACAGAAATTCTAATAAACATGCACAACGAGCAAATGAATCTGCTAAAACAACAAATACAACAATTCAACGCTATGCAAGACCTCATAACAAAACTCATGCTCAAGAAAAATCGCAATGAATCATAAACTAACTCTTGTAGTTTGAAATGCCAACGGACTAGCTAAACGCATACAAGAGCTCAACGCTTAAAAAAAATTAGTGCAAACTAAGATAAAAAGGAGAAACATGGCCTATCTTACAGGTACAAACTCAAAACTGAATCCAAGGAACAAACTTCTACTATACAAGACCATTATCAAACAATCTGCTAGCAAATAACTTATATCGCACATCTATCCCGAGAAGACTGAGTAAGAAGCACTCCGGCGATCTGACCAACTAGGTCCTAGCTACTAGAACATCCAAGTTTACAGAGAGACGTATCTAACTCGAAGGTATGGATCACTAGGAAAATACCTTCAAGCTATAGCCGTGTGAAGTTGACCACCCAATATTAAAAAATTAAAAATTTTCTTTTTGCAAACGATTGCCCATTAATGCTCTGTTGGAATTTTCGTTTGCCCCCTTTTAAATATAAAATTATAAGTATAGGTTTTATTAACCCTACGTGCCTAAACTAATTATAAACGGTAATTATAAAATGAATAAAACGGATTCGTCGCAAATTCGTCGCAGGGCACGTCTATTCCCCATAGGTCGTTGTCGTCAACTGATTGTCGATTTTTTATGATCAGACGCGTCGCGGACCCCCTGCGACCCTCTGCCATCAGCAGTGGGATTCAAAATATTCTGAAACGCGTCTTTTATTTCCTACATAAACAAATCAATATTGGAAAATTCAAAATTTTCTTTTTGGAAACATTTGCCCACGAATACCTCGTTGAAATTTCCTCCCTCCAGTTAAAGAAATCATGCGCAATTAAATTTAAGAAAGATATTATTTTCACTCTCGTTTATGAGTTCCCCCACCATCTTACATTGAAAATGGCATTGGTCATTACACTGCTTTTTGCAAAACAGTAACTGGATCATGGAAAGAACATAATGATCTAAAATTTAAAGCAGATATAATTCCAAATGGATCCCTATCAAACTTGTTAGCGTCAGCACGTGTGCAAGAGTTGACACGTGGCAGGGTCAATGCATCTATCGACACCCCGAGCCATATGTCTGTCATCGGACTTGGGCCGGCGTTAGTTGATACTTGAGGTGCGACGAATTCTAAGAGTCGCGGATGTTTTGTTTATGGAACGGCGATAGAGAGTTCGATCGAGTGATATAACTCCGGAGCCTCCTCCGCCTCGCGCTGAAAGCACCCCTCACCGGGGGAGTCAGAGTTCCCCAGCCGACACCGGGAGTCGCACCCGCCCGCCCCCGAGTCCAACCGGGGTCCGGGCTCCTTTCGTCCGGGGTGGAAGGGTACACCGCGACCCCTCCCAACCCACAAAAACACCCCCGTAAAATTTTCTTCCCAGGAGGCGGGAGCGCACGCTACACTACCCCGCCCCGCATCCGTCGCGCCGGGGGGGTAAACAGCGAACGCCGCCATCGCCCCCCCGCAACCCTTGCGGTGGCGGATTCCAGCGTCGTCGCGGCCCACATCCGCGTCCTCTTCGAGCGGGATCGTATCTTTCGCGATCCCGCTCGGACCTCTCCTTGGGGGCCATGACCTCCTCGCAAAAGGAGGTCACCGCCCTCCACTCTGTCTCGCCGGCAAGCATCTGTCTTACGACGCCAGCCGGCGAGAGGTCCTCTCCGATCTACACCGTCAGGGCATGGCGGGCCACCGCAAACACTGGGCACTCCGCCAGCGTGTGCTGTGCGCTGTCCCGCGCCGCCCCGCAGAGCCAACACCGGGGGGACCACTCCCCCCAGTGGCTATCGAGATACAGGCCGAGGTACCGAAGACCCCGGCCGATCACGATCCGGCACCCGTCGATCTCGAGCCAGAGCTGGGCCGGAGGGGCTACCCCACGCCGAGGCTCGAAGTACCACATGGCCTCGGTCTTGTGGGAGTCCAGCGCCAGACCCAGCCCCCGGATCACTTCTCGCACTATGGCGACCCCCACCTCGACACGGCGGCAGGTCCTTAACCAGTCCCGCCCGGTGGCCAGCAGGAAGTAATCGTCTGCGAATACTGTGGCCCACACCCCGGGCGGGAGGTTCACCCGCAGCGCCGCGTCGTACCCCAGGTTCCATAAGGGGGGGCCCAGTACGGACCCCTGGGGCACTCCGCGGTCGACCTCCCTCCGGTGCTGTGCACCGCCCCGGCCCGTGTACTGGATCCACCTGCCATCCAGGAAGACTCCGATGATCCTCTGCAGATACGGGGAGACGTTGTGATGAACCAACGCCCCCCGTATAGTCCCATGGGGCAGGGTGTTGAACGCGTTTGTGACGTCCAAAGAGACGCTCAGCGCCACCCCACCCCGAGACGTGACCGACTCTGCGACCCTCGCGGAACCCAAACTGGGTGTCAGCCAGATCGGGGCCAACGCTCGACAGGTGGTGGACGAGGCGGTTGGCGATGACACGCTCGAAGAGTTTTTCCACCTCGTCCAACAGCACAATGGGCCGGTACGCAGAGGGAGAATCTGCGGGTCGTCCGTCCTTTCGGAGGAGGACCAGCCGCCCCTCCCTCCATATCGAGGGGAACATCCCCTACTCTAACGCGGCGCTGAAGAGGCGGCACAGCCTCGGGCCCAGGACGCCGGACGCGATAACCCAGGCGCGGCCCTGGAAGGTGTTCTTGGCCCCGAGCCTTCTGACGGGATTGTCCAGCTCCTCCTCTGTGACCCCCAGGTCGGCGGACCAGGCGACGGGCTCCGCCGGCCCTTGCCGGTGGCGGGGGTGCGACGTTCCCCCGGAACGGGGGAAGAGCGTGTCTATTACCCGCGTCAGCAGCTGGGCGTCCAGGCTCTCCGAGACCTGGGACGCCCGTGCGCAGAGCGTGCCCATGACCATCCGGTAAGGGCGCCCCCACGGGTCCTCGTCCAGAGAGCCCTGGAGCTCCTCCCACGCCCGGGATTTCGCGTCCCTGATGGCCTGCCTCAGGGCTACCACGAAGACCTGGTATGTGCCCCTCAGCAGATCTTCCCTCGCCGGGTCGCGGACCCGAGCTCTTCGGGCGCGCTGCCACTGGCGCTGGGCGTGCTGACACTCGGATCAGAGATCCGCAATGTCGCCCGACCACCAGTACACCGCCCCCCGGGGGGGCAGGTGCGGGGCCCGGGGCATGGCGGTGTCGCATATTGCGGTCATCGTCTCCCGGAACCACTTGGCCTCCCCCTCAACGTCCGCGACCGGCCAGGCCACGACGAGGCCTGTGGCCATCAGCATGTCCTTGTCCAGCCTCCTCAGCACCCAGCGACGCAGTGGCGGGCCCCGCGCCGACCGGGGGGGCGAAGTAATCGAAGCTGATGTATTGCTCAGCGTCTCCCTCGCTGCCACTCTCCAATTTTGCACCCTACGCCCGGCCACAGGGGACGCCCAGCCCAGATCCACAATGGATTCACCCTAAGCCCGAACGCAGGTGCTGGCGGAGCCCCTGTTCAGGAGCAGGAGCTCCGCGCCAGCCGCCCAGAGCAGTACCGCCCCTCCTCTCGCGCCGGTCCTCGGGGACCCCCAGGCTTCGGCCTTGGAGTTGAAATCCCCGAGGACCAACGTCGGCCGGGTGTGGGAGCTAACCACGACGCTCCCCGCCCGGTCCAGAAACTCCTCGAACCGCTCCAGGGACCAGCTGGGCGGCGCGTACACGCCCACCACTGCGACGCCCCCCCCCCCCCCCATCAACGGCCACGAAGCCCCGCCCCCGTGCTAAGACATCGGCGGGCGAGGGGACGTGCCGGCCCCCCAGGACGATGGCGACGGAGCCCGCCGCGTTGCCGAACCAGTTGGGCCGGTCCAGGACGCGGTACGGCTCCGACACTACCGCAACCTCAATCCGCCACTCGGCCAGGGTTTGGAGCAAAAGGTCCTGCGCCCCAGCCGAGTGGTTGGTGTTGGCCTGGAGGAACGGACCCTTAGGCCCCATTGCGCGCCGTGCCCGCCGCCGCCTCCACAGCTGCCCCCGCCCACGCCTCGGTCTCCTGGCGGTGGTCCTCCTGGATTTTTGCCATCCTGTCGGCGATGAACGAGCCGGAGGAGGCCGTAGGGCGGGAAGGCGCGCGAGTCCCAGCCGCCCCCGAACCCTTAATTGTAATGATTCAATTATTAATTTCAATTAAATCGTTCATTTACTTTTCAATTAAATCATTCGATTAAATTCAATTAATCGTTTCATTGCCATATGTTTGTTTTTTTAAGATTACTGCATTGCTTTACTCGTGATTTCCCCTGCGAGAATATCGTAGCTGAGGTATCCGACGTAGGAGACAACGAGGATAGTTTGCCGTAGGAGACAATTACACAGTGGTTCCGCTATTGTCGGGAAATGATAGTAGGCCACATTTGCAAAATGCAAGCGGGCAAGCTAAAATTAAGCGGGATCAGTGAAGCAAGATCTGTAATCATACATGTAATTTAGATACTATTGTATTTTAAATATTTACAATTATGTACAACTACTATTGTAGGCGTTTAGTGGAGGGGAGAGGGTTTCGTCTCCCCGAACGCCTTGAGTTCGGGCTGGGGACCGCTAGGTGGCGGCGAGATGATCAGTGTGTTCTCTCGCAAGCGCTCGCTCGGCATGCCGTTCGAATATATGTATATAAGTTCCGAATAACGGTACGATAGGTGTGTGGGGCAGGGATCGTCTGTTGTGAGTCCCACTGACGAGTCTGACAGACAGTTCCGAGGAGTCCGCGCGCGAACCTTTCCGACTGGAGAAGGTCGTCGGTACGTGTTGTCCTCCCCCTTTTAAGGTGTGCCTGTCTAGCAGGTCAGAAATCCGCCCTCCACAGTGCCAGATTTTGTGTCGCCTCACACCCACAAGTGTTTACAAAACTTGCAATATACATAATATAAGTAGGGCAAGCACTTCGCATGGTCGAGGAGACCATCGACCAAACAATAAACAATGATGAATGATCGCAGCAATATTTTGATTGATCGCATCCTCCTAATTAAAGAAAATGTTGCTGCGGGCAACGAGATCCATACGGACTCATTAAAAAATTATTTATTATTATATATGCAGGAGTAAAATTTTCTAGAAACGTTGCGTCAGTTGTAGAATGCGTCGACATTCCACATCGACGTTACTATTCTGTTTCCCTGAAATTCTCGGTACAAATTGGCTAATACTTCTTTAAAAATTGAATACTCGATAAGGAACAATATTAAACTGTAAATTTATTCCAATAAAGAACTATGAAACCCTTTTATAGTCGTTTTTATCACAATTTAAGCTTTGAATTAGTATAATGTAAGTAGTATTGCATGGAACTCTTATGTTATCAAATAATGTCAGACGTTTTTATTTCATTTATTATTTTTTAAGATTTATAAAATCATTTTTTTCCATAACTTTACTTAGAAAAACAACAAAAACCATTTTGTATTATATTTCTTTATACTGTTATTGGTTTATATAAAAAATTAATCTAATATTTTGTTAACTTATGAATTATGCAAAGGACGCGTATTAAAATTAACATATTATTGGGTAATATACAAAATAAAATATAAAAATTGCTATATTTAGTAAAACATGATAAATTTTTGAAAAATTATGTAATAGCATAATAGATAATAATTTATTTTCATTTGTTTCGTTTCTAGGAATCATTTCTTACACGGAGTATTTGTTTCTCTTGTCCATCCTGATCAGTGAGTATACATTCATTTTGTCATTTATTAAAAGTAACTTAAGATACTGTGTCCGTAGAAAGAACTAAATTATTATTATGTCGAAAATAAGCACGAAACGAAGAGGAATTTTCTTTCAGAACCGAAGTCAGGTTTTCACATCGCGTTTAACATGTTCGACACCGATGGGAATGGACGCGTGGACAAAACCGAGTTTCTTGTGGTAAGATGATTGTTTTTATTCTTTTGTGTGCATGAGTTTACTTTGTCCACAAATTTTTAGAAGTTGTTTTAAGTAGCTGTATAAACACGTTCATATCTATTTCACTGAAATGGTTAAAATAAAGTACCCCTATTTTATCTTTTATCGTTTCATAGAAGTTTAATACATATAAAAATTAAGATTCAAATTGTAGCAACAAATCAAAGATGAGCAATTTAAAGAATTTATTGTGAATACGCTTTTTGAATAATTTGTCTTGGTATTTTGTTATACCCAGTTATTTATAGCATGCATTTAAAGTAAAATGTTAAAGAATTTTAATCAAATGCATCATTTACAGTTTTATAGTAAATCATACTTTGATTTCACTTCAAAATGAATTTATTCATAAACCAATGATACAACATGAAATAAAACAAAAAAATGGTATATGGCACAATTTTAAAACTCCAGTGACATGAAAGATATATAAAATTAGTGACATTTACTAATAACTGATATGTAGTTTTTATTTAACAACCAGTACCTCCAGATTTTCATGAAACTTTATCGTTATTGTTTGATTTGTTTTATATTTATCCTTATATTTAAAAAATGTTGAAAAAACTTAAAATTGTTAACCTTTTATAATAAACAATAAATCAATTCATTTCACTGATTGATGTAATTAATATAAATATATACATGATATAATCAAAGAACAGTTTTAATTTGAATTATTTAAAAGTTTATAAAAGTATTCAATAGATAGAAAAAGAAACAAATAATAAAATATGATATTAATATAAAAAATATGTTCCTTTAAAAAAACATAATTTTGTTACTCTATGATATTTCTAATAATATTTAAAATGAGCTAAAAATTGAAATTAATATTAAATTTGACAAAAAATACTATCTTAATTATATAAAATTCCTGCTATATAATCTGCTGTAAAAAATAATTTCTCACAAATATAATTTATTATGAAGATATCAAATAAAAATTTTGTTCTAAAAAAGAACTTCATAATTTTCCCATTCTTATTTGTAATTGAATTTATATCGGAAATGCAATTTAACGAAACAATAAACATATTGCACAGCATTTATCATAAAGTTGAACGCAAACACAGTGGCACCGAGCACGTGGCAACAAGAAAATGTAACTAAAAATACAACGACGAGAAGAGGCTCGTGTGATTCGATGCACGATGAAAAATGAGTTCAGTGAAAGAATGAGAATTTTTCAATTTGCACGGTTGCGTTTGTAATTTTCACAGATCCGACGGTTACTCACTGTCAGTGGCAACTTGAAGAATCGAGAACTCGACGATGAAACGGAACGTGCAGTGAGTTTAAATATATTCATGGAAAAAAAAGAACAGAAAAGGGCGATCGAACGGAGAGTACAGCTTCAATTATTATCGACTCTTTAATCGCTTGCAAGTCGTAATCAGACCATGACGGCTGTACGCTTTTGACATCTAACGAACTTGCTTAACAGTATTTGTCGATTTACTCTTTCCTCGATGTTTTAACTTGTTCTATTCAGAACGGGAATATCGAAATATCCATTAATAATTTTTATGCTTATTTTTAATAATTTCCAATCGAGAATATTAGAATAACCATGGGGCTTTTTAATTATCCTAACTCATTCATTAATTTTGCTTTATAATATAGTTTTAACTTCCAAATTTTCATTACACATATTTTGAGATTAGCGAGAGGATAAAAAGAAATTACATTTAACTTAAAAAACTTCGAAATACTGATAATGAGATGAATTTATCGTAACTAACCCTTGTCATTTAAAAACATTAAATATCAAATTCTTTTTATTATACGAAATAAATAAAATAAAATTTGCATTATAGAAAATATTGTATAATTAATGTAATTAATTATATATATTAAGTTTCAACTTAGTAGTAGTAACTTAACTCTTTCCGTTTCAGATTGTTTAATATTTAGAAACAAATTCTTCTGGCACAAAATATTATTTATAACTGCCATAAAAACTATCCTGTCAAAAAACGGGTTTCCACCATAGGCATACAAATCAGACGACGTGGCACTTGCCACTAACAGGGTTAAAAGAGTTAATGTAAATGAAAAATTTTCAATTTAACATAATTTATTGTGAGATGTACTAGTCTTCTTTCAGAACTTTTTAATAAATATGAGCATATGTTGCTCCCTTTTGTTTCCCAATTTTTATTTTATTGTATTTATCTTAAAATATGTAAAAATTTATATAGCTATCTTTATGTTAAAACCATGCATCAAGGTAAAAAAGGGTTTGCGTTAGGATAATTAAAAAGGATGTAATTACATTAACATTTCTAAATGTTAATTAAAATCGAACGAAATTTTTTTTGTAATTCGTTCAACTTATAAATCGAAAAGTTTGATCATGTTATTTGTTGTTTTATAATTATGGATGTTATTTTTATGTTGCTGCAACATTTTAACAAAATGATAAGTATCTTTAACCTTCGAACGGCACGGCGGACCACGGAGAGAGCCATGGTTTTAATTTAAATTTCTATTTTCTACATTTTATACTGGTGGTTTTTTTTTTAATTATTCCTACAATATATGAAACCCTTTCGTTTTAAAAACATACATTTAACTTTAGATAAAAATTCTTGTATGTGTTTTGTAAGTTTGGGTCACGATTGACCTAGGCCCCGCTGTTCAAGGGTTAATGCTAATTTTCCATAACAATATTTTTGCTTTAAAATTTGTAATTACTAATTTTAAATTTTATTTTCTATTGTTAAGCAGTCATTAATTTTTCTTTTATTCATTTCGAAATTAATCTTCTTGTACATTTTAATGCTTGAAATTGTTTCTTCTTTCTTGGGCTGTTTTCTTTTGTTACATATCACAAGTTTGTCTAATTTTTCATTTGCGTTTTCGCTTAATCACTTCGTTTCACGAAAGCTTTTATTTTGGTGTAATGCAGTATCTTTTAATTTGATTAATTTCATTTAATTAGTTGTTAATTGAATTATTATTTGTTGATACTTTCTTTTCGATGTATCAGTTGAATTCTATAATTACACCGAACCGAGAGGTCAATTTCAAACGGAAACTTCGTAACAACCATGAAGAGATTAAGGAACAAGAGATTGTCTCTAGATCCTACGTAAGTTTTCGTTATGTCAAATGTACACGCGTTTGGTTTTTCTTTAGAGTGCACTTTTTATTTGCAACTTATACTTAATTAGGTATAATTAAAATTACATTATTATAAATTACACTATTTCGTATATTTCGTTGTAATTCGAGTTTATAAAGGTCGCTAGTATATATTTTAATATTTAATTGAATTATTACAAATTTCCATTTTTCATACTCGGTAATTTAATCAGTTTATGATTTACCAGTTTTATTTACTTATTGTTATTACCATCGTAATTTGTACAATTGAAGAAAATTTTAATTTATTAGGGTGAACTGGATAAAATAACAAAATATAAAACCTAATCGGAACTCTCTTTAATAAATTGCCGAGTAAAATATTGAAATTGATGTAAAGTAGAAAACTTTTTAACATGATTAAAGATTTAACAAATTTGAATGTTTAATAAAGATATTTAAAAACAAAACTAATTTTATAATAATATTCTAAAGTACAGGGTAAGTATATAAATTCAGCTTCCACAAAATTCGAACCTAATATTGTTTCATCAAGAAGCGAATATAATAAGTTGGCACATAAACATATCACAGTAAAATACAATACACGTGTGCCATCCATTAATATTAATCTTTGCCATGCTAACCCTCTTGCCATTTATTTCAGACCCATAACTTTGGATGCTGAAATCATTGCTGCCATTTTGCCTCTCTGTTATGCAAATCCACTTGTATGTTTTGTTACAAAAATTTTATGTTTAGCTACAATTAAGAAATGTTAATAATTTATATTGTTTTCGATTCGTGTAGATGGAAAAAGTCTTTAGCCATGCTTGGAGAGGTCGTCATGGTACAGAAACTAAAGAAAAATTGGACCTTTTAACCGAAAGACAAACAACCCCTGAAGAGATTCAAGTTCAATACATCGATGATGATCAGGTAGGCAAAATTATTTTATCGTAAGTATACATGTTAAGATTAGGATTACAGATTCGTTAATAAAAATATGAATTCATTATTAAATTATGTTTTCCTGATTTCCTCTGTTTAACAAATTGTCATATGTTTATTGTTAGTGTTACGTCCCGACAAAGAAAAATTCTATTATCTCCGACTTCAAGTTACGAAAGCGTTAGCAATCATGAAATCAGTTCATTGACTGACCTCCTTAGAGTCACCAGCGTCAACAAATTCTTTCTTCTTCTCGAAACGTTGCGCCGAAAATATGTGCCAACGCACCAACATTCCAATAGGTCAATATGCTAGTGAACTCTTCTCTCAACCCATGCAAAATCAGCATTTTCAGCCATAATAAAAAACCGATTTCGGGCAATAGCGAGCACAGTCGTCCATACAGTCGCGAGGTGCGCGGTCTCTCTGTCCGAGGAACGCCTGGTATTTCGGAATACTTCGAGCAGAGTTTCGTGAATAACAGTATCACGCGAAAAGACTCAGTTTTTAACCGACTTCGAAAAGGAGGAGGTTACTCAATTCGATCAGTATGTTTTTTTTTTTACCGATTGCTCCGAGGTGGATGGACTAATCGGAACGAAACCTTTTGTATCTTATAGGGTATGTCTTCCGATTGGTCTCATTAAAAAAAATTTTTCTTTTTTTCATTGTTATTGCAAAATACAAGAAATTTTTAATCTCAACATAGGACGATTTCAATGACCCTTTAATATGTTGTCGGGGGCATGATTCTGAACAACTTTTTCATTATGCATAATTAACGAAAAGCTTTAGTTTCCGAGATATTCGTGAAAAACTATTGTCACTACTCATTGTTAGTGTACAATAATTTAGTGTCTCTACCGGTGTATGAGTCAGCATGCACTCGCGGATTCACTACTGTTTCTTGTATACATGTATACTCTCCAAGGCATGTACATTGAGTTGCATTGAACTTGTCGCAGTGAAGTTGGCTCCAGATTTACTGACACATTCACGCCGCGTCGGTGAGACGATGGGCGAGATCAACTCACCGACGCGGCCTGAATGTGTCAGTAAATCTGGAGCCAACTTCACTGCGACAAGTTCATTGCAACTCAGTGTACACTGAGTCCCATTGAAGTTGGCTACAAATTCACTAACGCATTCACGCCGTGTCGGTGAGCCGATGGCGAGTTCGGTTCACCGACGCTGCGGCGTGAATGTGTTAGTGAACTTCTCGCAGTGAAGTTGGCTACTAATCAGCTCACCAACGCAACGCTGCGTGAATGCGTTAGTGAATTTGTAGCCAACTTCACTGCGACAAGTTCAATGCAACTCATCGTACATATGAACCGATTACGATGAAACCTTTCACATCTAATAAGAGATATTTCCGCGATATCTCACTTGCAAAAGTTTATGCAATTTGTTATTGTTAATAACTATTGTTATAACTTGTATGGAACTTGTTATCGTTAAAAACTATCGTTATTGCAATTAACCAATAAGAACGGTAAACCACCTTACGGTATCCTATAAATACTGCTCGTTCCACTAAAAAGTGTGAAATAAAATAATTTTTAACAAAAAATACAACCGACTTCGAAATGCACTAAAAAGTATGAAATAATTTCTACTTCATTTATACAAATACTCAACAGCTATTAATAAAACCTATTTACTCGTTAAATAGTATACTAAATACATTTCAACCTTTTCGGAGTCGGTGCAAACTTAAAAATACCCGAATATACGATGCTACCAATAATGGTTTGATAGGTTGTCGATGCCTGAACTAGAATCTTCCTAGTAAAAGAAAAGTTTTTAATTTTGCGCCGCCTCCGAAAAGGTTGAAATGTATTTAGTATACTATTTAACGAGTAAATAGGTTTTATTAATAACTGTTGGGTATTTGTATAAATGAAGTAGAAATTATTTCATACTTTTTAGTGCATTTCAAAGTCGGTTGTATTTTTTGTTAAAAATTATTTTATCCCCGTTAAAGAAAGACTCCAGTTTCAAATCATTTACCGATAGAACCGTTAGTGTAAAGACATTTAGACTCATTGTTAGTGTAAACCCATAGTTTCGATTAATAATTATCAAGAATATTGTTCCATCATCCGTGCGTCGAGAGGAAGAGAGAGAGAAGGCACCAATCTATCAAATTCGTTAACCGTTTCTGTTCATCCGGTGAGTCCCAACCAAAATCTGTATACATACTCTGTCCTAAGTTGTTAAGAAAATGTAATATCTTTTGGTCACGCATCATACTATCATACTTGTATTCTCGTCCGGAAAGTATAACAATTCGACTTTGTAACAAATCATTTCTTTTGGGATAATATATATCATAGTTATTTATTCAATTTTGGTAATTATTTGATGCGTATTCCCAAACCCTATATCCAACGAACGAGAGACTTGTATAAGCCTAGACCGAATTCGAATCCCATAATACTTTTCCTTCACAAAAGAAGGTGTTTAAGCGTTGCGTCTAAACTACCGCAGAGTAGTCACCTACCAACTACGCCTACTCCGCACGTAACATTAGATATATAGATAAGAAAAATATACTTTTGAAAATATTTATATTATATTTCAATTATATCAAATGTTTACTTATTTTTAGTTTAAGGTAAATGAGAATGGTTTTATAAAAAAAGTTGGAATTTCTAATATTTTTTTTGTAATATTTGCTTAATAAATAGTGTAATTTAGTAATTGTTGTTATCAAGTAGAATGTTATAAAACTTTTCATTTTACTATTTTCTCGAGAATAATTTCTATTAATTATGAATGGTAACAGTATATAAGAAAGCAGATTAAATTAATTTTATTCATTTCTAACCGACTTCGAAAAAGGCGGAGTTTACTCAATTCGATCAGTATAATTTTTTGTTTTTTTTTTTGTGTACGCTGATTACTCCGAGATAAATAGACCAATCGGAACGAAACCTTTTGCATCTTGTAGAATATTCCCCCCAATTGGTCCCGTAAACAAATATTTTGCATTTTTATAAGAATAAAATAAAATATAATATTTTGAAGTCGATTGTATTTTTTGTTAAAAATTATTTTATTATATAGAATTTTCGATTCGACGACTAAAATTTGAACATATTCCTTTTCTTTTTTCTAATAATAAAAAAAAGAATTATACATTTATTTAGTATTTCTATTAATATTAAACTTTTGTCATTTATAAATTAAAAATATTATAACCGATCATAATAATATTTTTTTGCAGGGTTTGCAACGTCGACATGCAGTAGATACATCTTTAATGATACACTTCTTTGGAAAAGACGGCAATAACGAGCTGAAATACGAAGACTTTAAACGTTTCATGGAAAACTTACAACAGGAAGTTCTAGAACTTGAGTTTCACGAATTTAGTAAAGGAAGAGATACTATTTCCGAGTTAGATTTTGCCAAGATTCTGTTAAGATATACTCAACTCGTTACTGACGAGTAAGTCAGTATTGAAAGTATACAAAAGTTTTCAAAAAATATTATTTACCATCGATAAAATTAATAAATACATTAATTTTATTAATCAAAAAGAAATGGGCGTGCTGCAGTTTCGCAGTACCTATGTACGAGCTATACCTGTAATAAAATATTAAAATATTTTGCAATTTTTCAGTCAAAAAGAATGATTTGTAATCTCGTAATTAGGAAAAAATACAGCCGTCATTAAATAGTCGATCAGTTTAAATTAATATTTACAATTATTCTCATTATTAGAAAGTCATTTGTGGCGCTTATGTAATTATAATGATAATAATTTTCCATAAATTTCTGATGAAACAGAAAAGATGTAGATTAACAAATACATATATGCTTTACAAATGTTCATTTTAACCGAATTAAAAATATGAAATATGTAAACGTTAGAATCTTGTATAATTGATTGATCTCTGATTATTTTACGTATTCTCTGCTTACAGATGCGATAAGTACTTGGATAGAATACTACAGAATCCAGATCTTCAGACGGGTATCGGATTCGAAGAGTTCAGACGATTCTATCAATTTTTAAATAATCTCGATGATTTTGCAATCGCTATGCGAATGTATACACTGGCTGATCATCCGATATCAAAAGGTTTTAAAGGATACCATTTTCTAAAAAGAACTTAGATGTTAACAATTATTTTTCTTATCTTTCAGATGAATTTCAACGAGCTGTGAAAATATGCACGGGAAGCATACTTTCAAATCATATTATTGACACTGTATTTGCACTTTTCGACGATGACGGTGATGGTCAATTATCTTATCAAGAATTTATTGCAATAATGAAGGATCGTCTTCGTAGAGGTTTTAAGGTATAAAAACATTATTTTATTGTATTTAACAAGGTTCAAGACATTACTTCTTAAAAAATTTAGTTTTAAATAATTAATTTTATCAGAGTAATTGTGCTGATATACTTGATAATAATTTTCAGTATTACTTTATTATTATTATTATTATTATTAACATTGGAACTACCAAACCAATTAAAATGACTGGCTTCATGTTTTTTATTTTAAATTATAAATTTTATCAAGGTATTCTTGTTGAAATTGTATGTTGACTGTTACCATTAAAAAATAAATGTATACATTAAATTATGTTATATCCTCTATATCATTTTTCATATCATTTTTAACTTAAAAATAAAAGTGCATCAAACTTCGATAGTTCTAGTGTTAAAATCCGTTCATACATCAATATAGTTTTTAATACACTTTCATATTTTCATATTCTTGTATGTTACAGTCTCAACAACGACACAAACGTTTCCAAGCATTTACTTCCTGTGTGAAACAAGAAATGAAGTCGCGTTAATTAACAATAAATGTACCAAAAAAAATGAAACTAGGAATAATTGCATAAAGCATCGTAAAGTGCCATTTAGACTCCATTGGTTTCTTTGAAGTCTTACAGAAATTATATTTAATCTCTATTTCATTAATTTCAATATAACAACAGCACAATTATTATATAGAAAGAATCTCTGTGCTTTTCCTATGTACATTTGTTTCGTTACCATTTTATATTCATGTGATTACTATGTTTTGGTTTCTACAAAGAACATGGATAAGCTAGTCCTAGCATTTATGCATAAATATTACTAACTTGATAAGTATTCGTTGAAACTTATTATCTTATTAATGAGTGTTATATATAATGTATTTATTTTTAAAGTGATATTAATATGCCTGAGATTTTATATACTTAATTTAAACAGCTATTTCATTATAAAAAAAATCATTATTGACTTGTAAATATTGTTTTGATATTCTACAATAATAAATGTATTTTCTTTCCGTATTATACAGAGTAAATCAAAGTATTGCAAACTATTATCTCGGAAACTATAACTATCGATCTAATTTTTTTTTTTTTTTTCTTAATGTTCTTAATAGTTAACCATTTATGGCAAAAGGAATATTGAAAGAGTGAATGGAGGCGTTGAAGAAGAACGAAAACAGACGTATTTTGCCTTAAAATTCATTTTATAAAATATTGGAAATTACGACCATTTACTTGTATTATATAGATAAAATATACCTAACAATCAGTTAGATTTAATTCTAAATTATATTGTGGCTTGGTGCAAAAAGTGGTAATATCGTATTTTTACAAAAATAAGGTAAACCCAGTATCAATTTTACAAACAGTAGTATATTCTGTATAAAAAATAACAATTAAAAATTTTATTTAGAAATGACTATAATGGCATTTGTACATGCCAATGTCAGAGTTTTTTATAAAATAAACTTACATCTTTTTTTTTAACCGTAATAACATAAGCTTTAATTCTTTCTTTTTGTGATAGATACGAAATTTGAAACAGCAGAAATTTCTGTGTCAGAAATTATATGAATATGAATTTTTTAACATATGTTTAACTACTAATGTCTCAACTTTATAAACATTGACATTGGTACTTCTTGCACCATGTCACAGATATAGAATTAATTCCAATTAGTTATGTATAAAAAGAAAAAGAAAATTGTGGGAATCATAGATTTTATGAATTATGCAACTATCTAAGCACATTTAGATCATAATTAAGAGTCTTTCAAATGATCAGCATTTTTCATCGATACTTTATCAATTGTTAATCTTTTAAATAGTAGCAATACGTTAATTTCTTTTCTCACACGTCCAATAATATTAATAATAATTAATTATACTGCACATTAATGCTTACATTACAAAATGTTCCACTCTTCCTATATATATGTACCACTAATGTCCCAGTAATTGTTGTTTGTTATCACTCATCGCACTGATTACCGTCTGGTGGTCTCATGAATTGAGCCAACGAAAAGAGACATTCCATTATGTGTACCTACAACTTGACATCAAACGAACTTTATCAAGGAGAATGAGAGGGCAAAAAAGCTTCCTAGTTCCAGAATAACAAGCATCGTCTAGGAATGCATTAAGCGGCGTAGTTGAAAGCTCGACAGATTAATTGCTAAAATGACTCTAAGATGATAATTTAAAGTATGCATACCTTAGAATGATTTTACCACAATAATTCAAAGTAATTGTAATAGATATTATATTTTTGTAAAATTTTGTTTTGTAGAAATTTGGAGATTGTTATTAGAAAATTATTATTTTCAAAGACATAATGTTACATAAGAAAATAGTAATGGATACTATTTTTTATCAAATTTTATTTTATTTTACATTTTACTAAAATTTCAAATTTGTTGTTAATAATTATTAGTATTTATCAAAAAAATTATTATTCTAATAATACTGTAATGGCAGTATTATTTCCTTGGAAAATATTATGATAGACATTACTTTGCATTAAATTTTATTTTATGAAAATTGAAAAATTATTATCACTTGCTTGGAAAGTATATTAAAAGCAGTAATATAATTATAAATATCCTACTTGATACCTTACAAAATTAATATAATATTGATGCTACTTAGAATTCTCCTGAAATTTTTTTTCTCAATTATTTAATCATACTATATTTGTGGATCTACAAACCACTTGACATGTTGAACAATTTAAATAAATCTTCTAATTATTTTGTATGAAACATCCGTTTCAAGTGGCGCGCTTGAATCGATGAATTTAATTTGATACAGAAAATTCCAAAGACAACAAAAAAGCGTAAATGTCAAGCAAGAAATTATAATCAAAGACAACTGACAGATTAGAGACACGCGTAAGTTCGCTAAAGTCGAAGCTTGTTGTCAAACTTAAACACTGTTTCAGTATTTACAAGTAAGTTTCGTTTCAGATGTCGATTAGTTAGACACGATGTTGCATTCTCTCTAACAGTAACAGCAAACGTGAATGGTGTAATACATATTCTTAATTTGCATTTATTTTTAACACCATGACCATCAATTTATAATTGAGATAAATCTGATTTAATTTTATAAGTTTAAGACGAAGCAAGTGTTGAATAGATCATTACAGTGCATTTATATCAGTTTTCAATATAATTTAAAAGAAGATTTGGAAACATTTTATCATTCGACGAAAAAATCATGAAAATGATGAACCTAAAACAATTATACAGGTAAGTCTTATTGGTGAAATCAAATTATTTGATGTTTTTGTTGTGAAAATAATATCTATGGATAGACTGGATTGATTATCAATTTCAGCAGTGGTAATGTAGTTAAATATATTTTATGAAATCAATTGATAGATATCCCATTAAAAATAAATACTCGTCTAATTAATTTAATTAATCGTGGATTGAATTATTAACTCTTAAGTCTAAAATTATTTTGACATTTATGAAAAATTAATTCGTTTTCTAAGTTCACACTGAATTGGCAGTCAATATGTAATTGCAGAAAAAATGTTACATTTCGTCAGATTATAAACTGTGTGTTTAAGCATCTTGTGTAATTTTTATATTAATTTAGACAATTGAATAGATTATTATTACAATATGAAATTTGATACTGCAAAAATTGTCACTTATTTAATACTTAATTGTTTCTAAAACTTTCAAAGCTGAGATATAACATTTCAAAGTTTTTAAAAACAATTTGAATTATACTGGCAATGAAAAGCAAAATATCAGCAAGTGCAATGAAATATTATTCATAATTTGCAGATTTTTTAAATACAAACTTCGACCTTTGTACGTTTCGAAAAATTATCTTTCCTTTATATTTCAACCGATAGTTACGCAATTTCCACGTCATTTCCTATTATAATTTTCACATTTGTCTAGTTTCACACTTCCAACTTTAACCCTTCCCCCAAAAATAGGTAATTTTGATTAAGAAGCAATTAATGGAACTGAGTACTTCTTTTGACATTAATCGATACATTTTATCTTTCATTAACAAAAGCAGTAAGGTACTTGAGTCGAAAGTTAGTTAGTTCAAAAAAAATTGTTTTAGGGAGAGACAGGGAGAGCCTAGTAGTCTTTCCCTAAGATATCTTTTGAACTAATCAATTTTCGACCCAAATGCCTTAACACTTTTTTGTGAGTAATAAAAAGACGCTTCGATTATAAAGACATATAAAGAAGCTAAGACAAATTTTAAGAGATAATTCTGGGATTCAAAATAAGACAAAATAGCATTCACACCTTTGTTTCTTACGTTAGTCGAGTAAAAAGCACCTAAAACCGGCAATCTTCATAGCACCGACGGATTGAACATCGTGTCAGTAGGGGTGTGTACAGTCATTTCCAACAATTATTGAATACTACATAGAAGCTTACCACGTGCTATTCTGTTCTTCGGTGCTGCAGTATGTAATGTGACGTGCGAATAATTGATAATCTCGTATTAATTTTAGTGAATATGGCGTGCGTTATAACATTTCCTCCAAGATTAAAGAACAAAGAGTTTTATGCCGGGCAACAATTTGTCAGCACCTTATATCAAATTGTAACAAAAAGAAATATAATACATGTAGTAAGCTTCTTTTATCAATGACTGTTGGCTGTGGCTGTGCAGGCCTCTACTGACACGACGCGACGTTCAATCGTAGGTGCTGTGAGGATTGTCTGTTTTAGGCGCTTTTTACACCAAAAGCGTAAACGCTTTTTTGTCATCCTTGATTTTCGTCTTATTTTAACCCTTCGAATTACCTCTTCCTTATATAGTTCTACTAAAAGAAAAAAAAAATGAAATTAACCTTGAAATCTTTGACATACATCCTCTTCCAGTATTAATACACACATAAAGTGATGCTCCAGTCAACAGTTCTTAATTTTTCTATATTCGGCTATTTTGGAGTTATAGCATGCATGGGGCATATTGGGGTCCACCCAAAAATCCAGAAACCCAAAATCCCGACAGTCCAAAATCCCGACAGGCCACCGTGTTAATCACGTCGTCCGAATTTTGGGATATTACCATGACAATTTCAGATATAAACAAAAAACAGAACATCCCCTTCGAGTTGAATAGTAACATATTAAATTCGTCTTGCTGACTGGGGGGCTCCGCCCCATTTTTAATATAAGGAAATAATAAACACAATTTACGAAGTAACATATTTATTGATATTGATTTTGGGTGTCGGGATTTTGAGCTGTCGGGATTTTGGACTGTCGGGATTTTGGACTGTCGGGATTTTGGGTGCCACCGGGCATATTGTATATATATGTATGCAGAAGAGCTCGGAAATGAATTATTAATTTTAAAAACTGAACATATTATAATCAACCCCTTATAATTACACCTACACGTGAGATAATATAGAAATACAAAGTAATTAGTACCAAATACCAGAAAAGTAAAAATATTTAAAAAATAATAATAAAACTAGCTATATTATAGAAAGTTTATTAGCCAAATTTTAATCGTCGTTTTGCAGTTACCGATCATGCATGATATGCATCATAACTAAAGGATTAATAATTCTGTCCCAACGAAAAGTGCCTACATATAATAAAATAGAATTAATATAAAATCCTACAAATGTAAAAATGTTAAAAATGAAATGAAATTATATAATGGAAAATTAATTCATTAAATTTTAATAATCAACTTGAAACTACCAATTTATAAGCAGCACATACATAAAAAAATTATAACTTCTGTAATATGGAATTAGTGCCTATAACGTCTTAGAAGCGCTAAAGTATTAAAGAAAAAAATAGAACGAAATTAAATTAACACGTTGAACGCCACAGTGAAATTGGACATTTTTTGTGAGACGTATTAAAGCTCTAATTACTAAGAATAGTAATAATTAATTTTCAAATTTCAAATTTCAAGCTTTCTACTTGTTATTTCACATTATTTGTACCATAGCAATATTACTTAAAATAATGTTTTTCTATCGTTTTCTTTTAATTAATCAGGCGTGTGTAAATTGCGGAGCCGGCCACTGGTGCCCCCCATGGCGTTCAACGTGTTAAATAATAAAATTATTATTTGTCAAATTTTTATAATTGACTTGCAACTGCCGACCCATATTACGGTCGAACCTCGATAATTCGAAAACTTCTATAAGACAAATATTATATTTTCTTTATTCCCTTCCACTCCATTATAAGAACCTCTATAACTCGCAATAAAGCTTCCGTTAATTTGAATCATTTATGTATTTTACCTTTACAACTCGAATTTAGGAAACAAAGTAAAATCACAGCTTATTTTTAATAATAAAAGGAAATATTTCAAAGTATAAAATTAATCTTACAATAATGTTTATACATGGAGGTATACAATACATACCTAAGTTGTATATTTAGTTATAGGTATACAATCAACAATAATTGGCCTCTGAATTTGCCTTTTGTTTACAACTTTACAAGTCGAAATGATCATACAAACCCTCTGTAAGTTGCACTTTTGTTTTCTGAGCACGATGCACCTGTGTTAAACTCAATAAGCTGAAACCTCCAGAATTCGAAAATTTGTTCCCTTACCTCGAGATCCCCTAGTGTATAAATAACATACATTAATCATTAAAATATTAATCGCCCTTCTGCTATCTCTTCTGTTACCAAACGCGTGTACATTACGGCTGAAATCGTAAGAATATTAAAAAGGCAACAAAATTATCGATAAAATGCTCAGTCATCAAATTTTAAAAATTAATCTAACAGTAATAGATGATTTTTCGATCGAAGGATCTAATCCTCAATCATATAATATTCATCCAAAACCCACTATAATGATTTATTATATTAATAGAGACGCAATATTTGACTCGGTTGATTTACCCTTGATTCGTTCGTTCGAAGGAACAAGTCGCAAGGATACCGAAGATTCGACCAGGATATCGGTAGTGGGGATCGATCGACGATCGTACCACGGTTAGAATTCGAAGCGAACGGCGAACGGTCGGTCAGTCGTGTTGTCAGAAGTGTCAGAAGGAAGTGTCGCGGCGACACGAACGTACGTCAGGCCGGCGTCGTCAGTCGTGGAAAAGAAGCGGATCGGCACGATCCGCACGCGTCGTCGCGCAGTAAACTCCTGATCGCAGTGTTCCTCGGCATCGCGGTGTTCACCTGTCATCTTATCGATTCTTATCTACGAGCGGTCTACCGATGCGCCACGTGCGCGATGGGCATGATGGGAATGTTCAAGTGGCTTAGAAAGTAAGTGTTTTCTTTTTTGTTTTGTTTCATTGTTGTTCTTCTTCTTTTCGTTTATTTTCCTCTTTAACCCTTTTAATGATACTGACACCTATAGATATTCAATTATAAGATAACGTCGATTTTAAGTTTTCTGTACATATTTCGAAACAAGCGAAAATTAGAAGAGTCCTAGAAGCTAATTTCTGAAAATTTTTGAAACGTAAAATACTGATTTTGTTTTCTACTGGACTCCGAATTCTTGTTCAAGAATACGTTGCGAACGATTCTTTGTTCACTGATTTTCTGTTTTCTTTTTCATTTGGGTTTTGAAGATTTCAGTTAGATTTTGTATACAACGACATGCGTGGTCTAAAGTCATATTGTTTTATTTTATTAGAAAAAAAAAGTATTCTAGAATGGAGAAATTTTCAAATGAACGTTACCAACGAATGTATAATTACCTGTTTAGCTTTTATAAATACAACTTCTATCTTTCCGTTTGACAATGTATATATAATTGTTTTGTCAATGTCACAGTTAAAAATTTATTACCTACAATGTGCTTTCCGAGTTTAAATCTTCTACAACGGAAGGTTCAACACATGAAAAGTGACAGGTGCCACAAATTTGACGATATGATGGACATTTTTATATTATTTTGTGTTAAGAGCAGTCAAATAACCGTTACAGTTTAAGCAGGGAACATTTTAAAAATTAAAAATTTATTTTCTTTATTTAATGGTTAAATTAGAGTTTTAAAGTTAATGTTGTTAATTATTATAAATTTATAGTTTAAAAATTTGAGTAACCTAATGTTTATCAGTAGTTAAGTTTACATCGATTCTGTATTAGAATTCTATTATTAGAATATATATCTATTAATTATCATTGAAAAAGAGGTTGGCATAAATAAGTTAAGGACGAGAGGATAATACATATGTATGTACTTTATATGAATATCTGATGGTCGAATTAAAAGCTTGTTGATAGCCGAAAAGTTAATATTGTTAATATTACCAATTAATTACTGATCATTAATTAATAACAATCGTTACTTCGATTATTATACAATTGATTTAATTTTGAATGAACTGAGGAAAATTTCTGAAAATAAAGAAGTTCTAACTAACGAAAATAAACGCGTTGATAAGAAGAATTATCATGTATTATGGAAAGTACTGATAACTTTTTTTGTTGTAACGCTGCACTTAAGAACTGACTTGAGTAAAATAAATAGAAAAGATAACCAACATCAACTTCCTATCAAATATTAGAAGCTTGCTGAAAATGAAGACAATTTAATAAATTTAATGTTATGCATGGGTCTACCCCAAAATCCCGACACCCGAAATCCCGACAGCCCAAAATCCCGACAGCCCAAAATCCCGACAAGCCACCGTATTAATCACGTCGTCCGAATTTTGGGATATTACCATGACAATTTCAGATATAAACAAAAAACAGAACATCCCCCTCGAGTTGAACAGTAACATATTAAATTCGTCTTGCTGACTGGGGGGCTCTGCCCCCCAGACCCCCCTGTATACTACGCTAACTAATACCAATACCCATTTTTAATATAAGGAAATAATAAATACAATTTACGAAGTAACATATTTATTGGTATTGATTTTGGGCTGTCGGGATTGTGGGTGTCGGGATTTTGGGTTTCGGGATTTTGGGTGCCACCGGTTATGCATATATTTACTATCGAATAAAAATATCGTGGATTCTATATTGGTAAATTTATAATTAGAAACATATAAATTTTTTCTGAATAGCTGTGATAATGTTAGTAGCTACACAGACTGACATTATTATCTTACACAGCGGTTTGTTTGCTGACAATAATATTTTCGACGATCAGTTTAATGATGAACCTCGTACATGTGACTTTTTATTTTTTACACACAAGATTCACCGGTTTATATAGATTCTTTTTTTTCCTCTTAACGGTAATGATTGAAAGGTTACATCGTGTACGTGACGTTTCTTTGCAACTACAAATACAATTAAATGTTAATTTATTTACATAAAAATGTGTATCTTCTTCGAAGTATACATATTGGAAACATGTAATCATAACAAAACAGTTTTGTAATTACTATAAAAAGAAGGACACGTACCTACTTACAATGTGCACGATAATTACGAGTGTAAAGACCGAAGGAGAACTAATTAATTAATCTTTAAAGGTACACTTCCCCTTTTGGTTTAAAGTATCATGATTCAGAATTTTTGATATATGGTAATTCTTGTAATTCAAACTATTCTATTATTTTTGTATACTTTAGACATTAAAATTTATCAGAAGAAGTGAAAAAAGTAGACTAAATAAATATGTACCTACTTTTAAAATAATTATTGATATGGTTTATAAAATATTTTTAAATATTTTTTCTAAAGATTTTCTAATTATTACTGCAATACTGTGAAAAATAATTTTTACCATTTATACGAGATCTTTATTGATTTTTTCTAAAGTTTTGCTATATATTACGTTTCTTCTACAAAGTTTTGAAATTTAAAAGTTAGAAGATAATTATTTCTAACTAAATACATAGACATTAACGATCATGCTGGTTGATTTTTTTGCAATATAATCGTATGGTAAACTGGTGACACGATAAAATTTCTAAAACTATAATCAAATAGATACAGAACGATAAGCAACGTTTGCCTCTAACGAAAAGTGTTAATAATTTAAGAAAAAAATTACAACTAGCTAGAAAAGAATTCATGATTAGATGTGTCAAAGATATTAGAGACGCGATGATGAACACATGTGTGACTTTCACGACGTGCTACCACATTAAAGTGTAGAATATTAATTAGAACATTAAGTGGAATAAACCTAAGTCGCATATAAAACAGAATCAGAAGTAGATTAAATGGCTGAATATTTTAAAAAGAGAAGAATATCGTTGAGCACAGGTAGAACTTTTCCCTGTGAAATGTTAACTAATAAAAAGAAAAAAGGTTTATAATTATAGTTCTCTTTAAATAATTTTATTTATTTTTTAAATAATAATTAAAAAATAATTCTTAAATAGTACAAAATTTAAAAAATACAGTATTTTGTCTTTATATTTCTTGAATAGCTGTCAAAATCATTGTTCCAGTTATTCTTTAAAAAATCAATCTTTTGAAATAGCAATTTCTATTTTCTTGAATTTTCAATATAATTCTAGAATGATTCTTTTAATTTTCTAGAAGAAAAATTTATATTGTTCGAATAACTATTTGGCTATTACAACATGAATTACTGTTTACATAAAGAATAGAATATCGCTAGCAAACATAAACTAATAAAACTCCAACTGTCGAGTTGTTAATGTCCCAGTTGCTATTACATACATACGTGTGTTTATAAAGGCTGCTTTTAAAGAACTTCGTAATTACTGTCAACACTCGTTATAGTCGATAGATTCATGACCCCCATAACGGTAGCCAGCTAATTTTCAAACAAAGAACGATTCAAAATGTTTTATTTATCAAAATATGCTTAATTATATTAACGATAAGAATTAAAATTCTGTATTGCACCATAAACACGTTATAACATTCTTATATATATTGCTTTTCCTATAATATTGACTTTTAGCTAAAGAGTTTTCTTATTTTCGTCAGTAGATGACATTTAACTTTCTTTTGTTTCAACAAATGCATACAGACCTCAGAAATGTACATTTAAATGCATTTTATTGAAAATAAGGTGAAGATTAGTAAAGTTTGTTACGTGTTATAAAAGATTAAAAATGAGAGATAAGAAGCCTTATTTTCACTAAAATATACCTATTCCCGGAAGAGTTTTTGAGAAATAAAGTGGGTAATTTTTTGAAAATGATAGAAGATAGAGAAAATAATGATCATTGTATTCTATAATAAAGTTTAAGCGAAAAAATTGCGATTTTAATTGCTTGCGCGTTACTTCTGATTGCAAGTGCGTTGACCGATCTCGATGAAATTATCAAGATACATATAACTTACCTAAATCTGCAAAATTTATGTAATTTGAAAATTTAGTTAATTTAAATCTTCATTACAAGCTTAGATAAAAAAGTGTCCTCCATTAGGTACTTTTTTCACGATTCCGACAAATTGTAACTTTTTAAAACAATAAAGACATGGTATCTAGTAAACTAATTCTTCTAGCTACTCAAAAAAAAAAACTCTAGTTGTTTGGTCTGTTTTTAAAAAAGTTATTTTGGTTTAAAAAGTGTACGCTCAATTTAAAATTTTAAAATTACTTATTGAACACTTCCAGTAGATTTTATTTAAAATTGCAGATGTGAAATAATGATAGGTTCTAATGTAAAAGTGCTTGTATCCATTTAGATTTCAAATGACGCAAAAATATTTAAAAATGAGCAAACATATCTATGGAAGGTTTGATTAAATAAAACTTCAGTATTCGTTAACGATAGATTTGGAGGATTTTAATTAAAATCTATTTCAGAGAGATAATAACCGTTGCGAACAGTAAATATACACAGAATCAACCTTCAAAATAGACACAAATTCGTGTTACGATGGTACGTCAGTGTCGTGATTATTCCTCCGATACATGTGAAACAATTCGAATTCTCTTGATTTGATATTTCTATTTCAAATAATGGAATGGATGAACTACTTTTGCTCATTTTTCATTCATCAAGTGCTTAATAACATAATCTCTGTAATCATTCGTGGAACGCGTTAAATCTAGCAAGAGAACGTGTAAATAAATACTGACTAAAATTAAAATTTCTTAATGGAGTTATTAATTAAAGAACGAAGGAATTTTTATAACAATTTTGTTAAGAAAAATTTTACAACTGTAAAAACAAGATTAAAACATGTTAAACTTAAAATAATAAACAGTTATTAAATAATTACTGTATAATTAATATGATTCATATATGACTATATTAATAAATATATAAAAGCAAAACAAAGAAAAATTATTTCTTGTAACGATTTCTCAACAAATTTTTGTGATTCTAATTAGGCAAGAAATGTAATTACCGAAGAAAATAAGATTATATTAAATGTACAAAATATTTCTATATATTTGAAGTAAAGATTTTTTTCAAGTCATAAAAGTTTGAATTTTTTTCATTTTCAACAGTTTCCAATTTATAAAAAGAGTGAGAAAATATTCAAATCTAAAGTATTATGATAATTACAAAGGTGTAGTGAAAACAAATTTAAGATGTAGAAATTAACTCGGTGCCTTTGATATTATATCTTCTTATATAATTACTATTTTGAAATTGAATATTTTCTTGCGCTTCTGTGTATTTAAAAAGTATTCAATAATTAAAGTTATCATGTCTTCTTAAAAATAAATCTTCAATTAAAAAAAGAAAGAAAGGCTATACCTAATAGTTTGATTGTAACACAAGAGTTAATTAGTTAATTATTACTTTCGTATCAAATTTTTCCTCAAAAAATATGCAATCTGATATGTTAAGGCACTGTTTAATTTCCTGTGATTTTACCGAAGGATTCACCCAAAAAATAAAAAAGATAAAAGAGAAAAGAATAATTATTTCAAGTACAACGGTATATTTTTTTAACTCTCGGGTTCGCACTATTATTATAGGATAAACAGGAAACAGTGTTCAGCAAAGTGAGACACCTCATTGTTCGTTATACTAGTGACAAACGAACAGGCATTTCTTTCATTGCACTCTAACAATACGTATGATAATAACTGCAGTTGCTAAACGCATCACGTGTGTCACACTTATTAGAATTGTTCCATCTGCATTCAAATAATAAAATGATCCACTTTTATGTAATGTTGGATCAGTGAAATCATATCAACGGGACAGTTTATATTTAATATTTAACATTTTGGAAATGAATAGGCATAGCTACTATTTCAATACACTTAGAAATGAAAATCAACTTATCTTTTATATATTTTTATGTACAGTTGCCCTTACACAAAATATTGTAAATTAAATTAATTTTCATTTTTTAATAATCAATTCAATTTATTATTATAGTATAATACATATTCCGCCTGAAAATGAATCCGATAGTTTATTAGAATCGGAATCAATAATAAATTAACAAAATTATACAACGTTCGGTAATTATAAATATTCAGTATAGAGATTAAGATTTAGAAAGCATTTCTTAAAACAATGAAAGTACAGAGTAAAAGAACGAACTCATCAATACTTGTTTTGCATACGAATGTAATAATAGGAGAAGCTGTCGTTAGTCTACATTTCGCATCGTCTAATCGAACGGTGAATACAGCAATTAAACGTACGAACATGTCGGTACTTTCACCAAAAATCTTTACAATTGAACCTTTTGATATCAAATAAATTTTACTACAACAGTTTCACAACCAGTTCCCAAATATTTCACGCGTGATCAGTGATCTCCCATTACCGGAAATTGTAAAACAAAAGAGAAGGAAGTGGGATAGTCCTTAAAATATTTCTATTATTGTAAATAGATAAAATAATAGTCAAGAGGAATTTATTATAAGGTTCATTTTACCTTCACTTGAAATGAAAATTAATTAAGAAAAAGGAAACTGTTGATATCACGTAAAATATCATTTGTTTTATAGGTATTAATTAATTAATTTTTGCCAAAAAAATGTTAACACACTACTTCATAAAGAATACATTTTTAAATAATGTTTTAATTTTTAAATAAAACTGGATGTACCAATAGTCTTTTGACACATTGTGAATGTGTTCCCATAATTACTTGTCAAAATTGGTATTTTAACTAAAAATTCTAGTGCAACATTTGTCTAACTTACAAAGTCACATACAAGGTGTCTTATTTTAATTTTTTTCATTTTTCAAAAATTATTTTAAACAAAGTTTATTAGGTAAACAAATTAATTCGGTGCTTTTAATATTACTCTTTTATTTACTATTTTAAATTTGAATACTTTTCCACGCTTCTGTATGTTTGAAAAACCTCGCAAAAATATGATTAACAATATAAATTCCTTAAATAATTAAGAGTTTTACCATGACTTTCTGCCAAAAAAAGTCACAGCACTAATTTATATGCCTAAAATCAATTAGTTCTCAAAGTATTAGGATATAATGTTTAAAAAAAGTCAGCAATTCGTGACATGTTTGAAATTTCAAAATAAAGGCCAAAACATGAAACATTATAATTTTAGATTTTCTTATACCACCTTATATTATTCAACTTTTATCATGCTTTTCGGTACTGTTTATCAGCTAACTGGCACGGTAACCTTCACCTATAACATAACTCGTCGGCATGAGAATGATGCTTTATCATAGACGTCGCTGCGTCCGGGTTCCCCTGCTCTAAAACACTAGTTCGCGATGAAAAACACTGATCAACCGCGTTAGTTTTATCATCGTTGCAATTGCGATCGTAGAGCACGTTATCGTCGTTTTAATAAAATTTCAAGTTTCAATTCGTTTTCACGGGTCATGTGACTGTTCTTGCATTTGGTGGTTCGATCTGATTTCACAATGAATATTCTCGCTTATCTAGCATTATGAAGTTGAGATAACTATTGTACAAAGTTACGTAAAGTTAATGTTTCATGCAATTGACGTTCCTCTAATTAGGTGTATCGTTTGAAGAATATTGTTTTTAAAATTGTGTTGAGTGAAATGAAGAATTTTATGGTAATTAATGTGTTTCGTATATTAAATTATTTAATCCTTAGATAGCGTATCACTGAGAAAGTTGCAATTAACATTTTTTGTCATTTATAATTTCTAAATTTTCAACTATTTTTTTAATGCATCAGGGTTTTACATTAAACAATTTAAGCGTTAAATTTTAGACGAAGTATCTTTGGTGATCAGGATCACGATTGATTTTACATTTTTTAAAAGTATAAACTTCCAACAATGTTGCGACATACATATGTCGCTTTTTTTATTGGGGTATAACGTAGATAAGTGAACTTTCAACGCGTTTTTTTTAACGCGTAATTAGAATAAAAAGAAACTAATCAGACGATCGGTATGAAATATTAATACGATATTCTACGTACCAGTAACCATTGCAAATACCAGGCTTACATTCCTATGCGGAAAATTTTGAAATTCTCAAGAAAAATGAAAGAAAACCTTTTTGTTAAATTTTAATTAATATTGTATAACTAATTCTAATACCTGCAATAGCAGTACTTTGTACCGATTAAAAAATTATTTGACTCTTTTTAGTATTACATCAATCTATGAATTAAAATCATTTCTGCCATCTAAATATGTATCGTTTCAACAGTGCCATTTTCATGCTTTTATATTTAATTATATCAATTAAAGCCTTGGGTACAATCGGGCACCCAAGTATCCAAACTCTAATATTTAAATTTTTTTGCATACATTAATTGGCAAAAAAATATTCAAAGATCAAAGCATTGAGTAGTTACCTCCGCACTCAATTGTCCTCACAAGGACAAAAACTTTCATTGCATTCATGCTATTAATTAGAATAATTCGGACCAGAAGGTTTAAGGGGGTGAATCAGATCTCTTTGAAATTTTAAAATTTTGATAATCTGGAATTCTAATGTTTTGAATTTTTGAATCTCAGGATTGTTTACTTTTAGAATTCTGAAATTTAGAAGATTTGTAAGTTTAGAATTCTGAAAAATAGGAAATCAGAAATTTTAAAATTTTAGAGCTTTTGAACCTTAGAATTTTGAAATTTCGGAATTCTGAGATTTTGAAGATTTGTATTAGGTGTAGAAATTAATTCAGTGCCTTTACCTTTTACCCCTTTTTAATCACTATTTTACATTTGAATATTTTTCCGCGCTTCCATGAAATGGCGCGCAAATATGATAACGATAACAATTATTTTAATAATTGAAATTACTATATAATTTTTTACAAATAAATCTTTAATTAAAATAAAGAAAAAGCACAGAATTTATTTCTACACCTAATAAATTTGAAATTCTGAAATGTAGGTATTTTGGAACTTTTTAATCTTCGAATTTTCAAATGATAAAGGTTCACATTTTTGGTAAAGAGCCAGTCCAGATTTTTAGGAGGACAGGCGCACCCTTGCTAGTTACGTCAATGATGCTGTTTCGAAATAAAACAATTCTTTTACAAATACCTCCAACTGCATTTACATTCTAGCACTTTTTATCACAAATTCGGGCATCATCGTATTCTACATTGCCCATGTACTGCTAATGGAACTGTGACGATGCGGATCTGAAAATAGCGACAGGTCAGTTCTTACTGCACGAGCACACAATAAAGGTTTATTAAGCATACTAATATGCTGTGTATGCTTTCTCTGTTAATCGTTTCGTCTTGGTATAAGAGAAGAGACTCGGACGACATGTATAGTACCCGTTTAATGCATCAAGTAATCTGCTACGTTCTCCTAATCTGCCACACTTTATGCTTGGAGAACGAATTTAGCTTCTCATAACTGAGAAAGTTTATTTTTGAAATCATCTTCTGTTTATTAAAAAAAATTTTATTCAAATTCAATTTAAAGTCATTACTTCAATTTGTTGATTAGCATAGAATTAGACCCATGATTTATCAATTTATTTTTTACAATTAGATTCGTATCTAATTCCATTAGACATAATATAATTCAAACTTTTTTTAAATAATGAATTACTTATAAAATGTTTGATTCACTTTAAGCTTAAGATTTTTAAATTTGTTACATATAGATTTACTTTTGATTTATTGAGGGAAATGCAATTTCTTAAGAAAATAAAAATATTAAGACGTAATGACTATTATAGGTAATTTGTTATATTTTGAAAGCTGAAGAGTTATATTTTTCACCTTTACATCTGCAAAGAATTTCTAAACAGAAATCATTGTTAAATAAAAATAACTTTAGTAAGGTTTTATAAGGACACTAAATTTGATTCTTTAGTTCACAGAACTCTGCTGTTTTTATACAGTTCTTATTTTTAATTATTTTCTGAATTCATTTCACAAATTTAGTTTGTAAATTATTATACGAAAAATTTCAAATTTCATCCAGAAGTACCTGTTTGTCATAAACAATATTTATGTAAATGCCCATAAATATAAATGAAACACCCTGACGGTACTAAAAGATAAACATTATCTATTTACCAACAATAAGATATCAAATTAAAATGTTTATTTTACGATGATAATAAGATTATCAATCTGCTTGATATTTAAGATTATCAATTTAAGAACTATTTAATCCCATGTTCACTTCCAAATGACAATTTACGATCAAATGTAATATATGTACATACATACATATCTGATACCAAAATAGATTGAAAATTATAAAAAAAATTAATTAAAATGCTCCTTTCATATTAATAGTAAATAGGTGCATGCAGGTACATGCAGAAATTAATGCAACTACTTAGTTGGCCAGTTTTCTAGTGCGAAAAATATGAAATGCGGCCATAGGATGTGTAGTATCCTATCTGTATACTATTTCCTATTTCGTCTTCACTAATCTAGATCACATAAACAAAACACCTAGTATTGAATATACATATGTATAATGCCTGTGGCTACCAAAGCAGTAATTATTTCTTAGAGAAACTGATTTCTGAAAGCTTCTACACTTTCGATTTGACAAGACCAGTTAGAATAATAGTTTCCTTAGTAATTCATATACTTCCTAAAAATAACAATTTGTTTACTGTGTATCCAAATTGATTTTTAATCATGTATTCAATAAAGAAAGGTTTTTTATATAAAAGATTCTTTCGAAATCACTTTGAATAGAATATAATTTTTGTTGTTGTAGGTAATAAGTACATAATCCTCTGTATACACTCACGGTCAAATAAGGCTTCCCTTGTGATATACAGGAAAAAGGAATTCCGAAAATACCATATTAATATTAAAAGTAATTTAGAAAAAAAAATAATATAAATTGTAATTATTAAATATTATTAAGAAACTTGAATAATAAATAAATATCAATTCAAACTGTTTTTACAGTGGGTCCAAAAAATGGACCTCGATGAAATTCTCAGCATACACATAACTTATTTGGATCTACGAAAGACATATTTTAAATTTTCATTATATACTCACATAAAAAAGTTGAAAAATTACCCTTCACTATTTTTTTCACGATTTCAACAAATTGTAATTTTTTAAAACGACAAAAGCACATATCTTATGTTAGTAAATTAATTTGTATAGTTTCTCGAGAAACCTCAAGTCATTTGGTCTAATTTTAAACGAGGTACTTTGTTTTAAATGGTGTACAAATACTTTTGGGACCCACTGTACATATTTAGATTCTGCTACATTGTTATTTTTCCTGGGAATACCTACTGGGAAGGACAAGAACCCGGAACATTATCTTTTTCCCTGGAAAAGCCTAATTTAATCGTGAATGTACTACATTCCTTGAACAGAATACATTTCTCGTAATAATCTATATAATCCTGTGTGCTATGTTTTTTTAACAGATAATCCAACATAAAAATCTGTCAAATTACTATACTCGTTATATAGTAACAAACAATATTAATTTTTTATAATAAATAGTAGAGATAATTCTGCATGCTATATTATTCTAATAAATAATCCAAATGAATTCTAATGTATACTTATACAAAACTGCCATTATACTATATTTATTATACTTTCATTTGATCGAAAAATACTTTCTTTCAACTCCCCTCTTTGAACATCACTGGTGGCTCATGTAACACTCGTTGTCAGTCAATGTATCAAATAAAAGGATTGATTCCTGGGTCTAAAAGCAGCCATTCACCAATGATCGAGCAAGCATTAAATGACCATACTCGGACGAATGTAAATTACGGAAGCGCACTATTTTACCAAATACCTTCAGTAGCTTTAGATTACAGCTTATCAGATTGCATTATCATTACGTGTATTTTCTCTCGTGCCGAAGGTTTCTGATTATAAGCCACAAACAGAAATCATTATTTTGTGAATGGATGCTCACCGTTACGTTTCAACTTGAATTTCAAACAACCATCAGCACGAGTCCTTGTATACATACAAAAGCTACAAGACCTACCTTCACGTTTCAATTGGAAAGTATTCATTAGATTTTGTCTCGTGTTTATCGATAAAACCGAGAAGGAATTACAATTTTCAATATTGACATCGATACTTCAGATCCAACTTATCGATCGTTTAATTAATCTTTCATTTAATTTTCGTCCATTAAAATTCAATGGATCAACCCAACTAATTAATGAAGTGTAACCTGATCAAAACATTTTAATTGCATTTGTTATTGACGATTATACAGTCACTACTCCAAGCGAGCCGAGTTCAATTAATTGATTAAATTAATTTCGTTGATTCGATACTATCGATGGAAAGTATAAATGATTTCTGTTTTAATTATAGATACAAATAAAAACTTATACAAAATAACAGTAGGAATATCTTGTATTGTGACGTTTTAGCATTTTTCAAAATGTGTTTTAGTATGTAAAAGTGATTTGTTTGGTATCAAATTGTTCGAGAATCATCAATTGGTATGGTATCCAGTATCAGTCTGATTATTGCGGTTTACGTTATTTGCAGCCGGAAATTAATGTCAACAGAAACTGCAATAATTATTGAGAACATTTATGGACAGGAAAATTCCAACACCATTAGCATCAATTTCACCCACTCGTCGCTTCAGTCGTTATACAGAGTTTAATTAATTGTTCTGGCAATCGGTTGTGGGGATTTCTTAAACGAACGCTGCTCAAATGTTTGAATTCAATTGAAGAAATTGCCGTTTACGCCTGATTTCACCAATCAGGAGTGTGTCTATTTCTGTACGTTTAATTTAATGCATACGATGCATAATTATGCACAACATGTCAAATTCAATCCGCGAAATAACATAAGAGTATAATGTCAATTTTTAATTTATAAACATTTCTCAATTTTCAATTTGATGGAATAAAAATTAACACATTCGGCGCCACGACAATCACCCATCAATTAATTAAAAAAATTAAAATAATAATGTTGTTTTAAATACCATTAAGATCGCATTAATAATTTAAAATAACCAACCAGAGTCTTTAAAAATGAATTTGGCAATTAATGTTTTAATCATTTGTTAAAAATATTCTACACTGATAGGATTAAATAAAATGAAGAATAATCAATTCTGAACACAATAAATACCAATCAATTTTTTCTTGATCTTTCGGCTACGCTACTGACCATGGGAAATACAAAGGAAGAACAAAGAAACGTTTAAATAGTAACGGAAATAATTGTGTCGTTGCTCTACGATCCATGAAAAAGGAATCAGAGAAAGTACAAGTGGAATTTCGCAGACCAGAAACGAACGTTACAGGCTATTCACTTTTCGCGGTACAACAGCTTTTTCTCCCGGTTGAGTTGTTCTACTGACCTGACCGTTTCGATTGCACTCGGTTGAAATTGGTGCATCCCCTCAGTTTTCCTCCAGAGGATTTACTAATACATTTTATTACATATAACGCTGCAACTGGATTACGTATTAGAAAGTGGATTAAGTTTAATAAAATTACTATATAACGTTATCTGGGACGAAACCATATAATCAATGCAATTTTCCGCGAAACATTACGAATGCATCGAAAACGAGTTTTAACTGTGAAAATCGTTATCTAATTTTAATTTATTTCAATTTCAATTGAATAATCAAATATTCAATTTTTGTTTTAATTTTGACCGTACAAAATTGTATGATTAGGTAATCCTCAAACAGTAAACTGGGTCAATCGTAACCCAAATTAAAATTAAGTACTAAAATTTCCGAACGGAAGATTTTCATACTTTAGAAATATAATATCTAAAAAAAATAGTATAAAATTTAGAAAAGGAAAATGAACACAAATTTTCAATTTTTAAACGATAAATTATACGTTATATCAGCAAAGACTTTGTTATGAACAGAAATAATCGTAAATACATACATAACATAACAAAACAAGTTTTGTTTTATAATTTGAAATAGTTCAGTAGATACTTTAGCGCGTAATTAATATAAATCGATATATCGATACATTGTACTCAAATTAGTTTCGGTTTAAATCTATTTAATTTCATAAAATTTTTAATATTTTCCGAGTTTTTCGAATTTTCTGAATATATTTTTAATATATGAATATTCGCATACCTTCAAATATACATCTCTATTTTTTTTACAGGGATGTTATACAAAGAGATCGAAACGGATGGAATCTGGCACAAAAACAGTGTGGCTTAAATAAGTAAGTCTAATATTATTATCAAAACTTATTTTACATAATTTTTTAAATATTCTTTATAATTTTTACAATTACATCAATACGCTTCATAACAGAAAGTATAAAATGGCGATACGTTTTCACAATTCCATAGAATTTACGTCTAGATAATTGAATGAATAATTAATTGCATTACACACACTTTAAAATAATACAAGCACACACATGCTCGTAAAACAAGTTTCATCGAACAAATACTCACTAGTCTTTGTACGTGTACATATGTATATGCAGTTCCATTGCACGTAGCATATGTATTTTTTTCCTTCGAAAGTTCAATGTTAGATCGGGTTCCGGCTCATTGTGATCATGTTAAACCTCAATGAACACGAGAAAATAGCGATCATTATCACCACACCTTCCGCGGGAAATCGTTTACATGTTGCGAACATCGAACTATAACGAAATTCACTCGTACATTGGTTAGAATTTCGGAACTCGAATAAAATAACGTTACCAGGTTCACATTTTAATTTAATAACTCGTTAAATAAAATCATTTTTAACAAAAAACACTTATTTTTCTTGTGTTAAATTGTCGAGTTCAAATTTACGCGCCCGCCAATCAAAAATCAGAAATTTAGTAATGACCAATAGCGCACCGTGGCTAGCATTTTTATTGTATATGGGTTACCGACGCTAATCACTGTCACGCGCATTATTCGTAAGGATAAGTTTATTTTTTGATTCCAAGACGAAAGCTCTATTGTTTTCTGCGTTTAAAAAAATGACAGACGGCGTAAAAAAGCGACATGAAAGGAGATACAGTTGCGGACGAACTGTCAGGTGAGTGTTATATTTTTACCGCCAAGGAGAATAAACGTCTTAACCTATTTTGTCGCGTGTGTTGTCAAAGGATAATTCAAACTGACAGCGTCCACTGTAGTTCTTCCGAACGACTCTATGTTATACTTTATTCTTTAAGTAGTTACAATGTTTCTTCGCTTCTGACAACGATCAGTGTCTTTCGTTATATTTATTATTTGATAAAAGTAAATTAGTCACATTTTCTTGGTGTATTACCTTCATGCTTTGCGAAATACCGATCGCCCTGCATGTCCTCATTTATTGTGTGTGAATATCTATAGTGTGATGTGATATAAAGCATAATGATGATAGTTTAAAACAATTTCTGAAGTTAACGTAAGTGTTAGTATAAATAATAGTAAACAATTGTTAAATGTGCTACAAAATTGATAAAATAAGACAACAGATGAATAAAATAGTTTTATCAAATATTAAACAGTGCTTCTCAACTAACATTATTCTAGTCTTTTAGTGACATTTTAAAATACTTACGAATAATAATTAAAAAATCAACAAATTTTGTATTATAACCTTTAAATTTATATTTTTTTATTCACAGCACTATTTGGTATATTCATAGTAATTATTTATATTATTAATAATGACGTTATCTCTGATTCTAGCGAATCTTACCGTAATGCATTGCAAGCATTCATAGATCGTAGACGACTTTCTGACGACGTGGATACGGATACACCGGCTAGTCCAGATAAAAAGAGAGCCGATCTTTTGACTAAAAATAATAACAATAAATGTGACAATGAAAGAAAATTCCATGAACCAAAATCGTGTGTTCTGGGTGTGCCACGTATACCACCGTCGGAAATCTTTGAAATCGGTTGGGTAGCCGGGACGGAAGATCGATATCTGGAGCTAATTTTTGCCGAGTGGCAAAATACTAGAGTTTCTTTGAAGAGACACTCACACCCAGAATGTAAGGACGCTGTAAAAGCAGATTTAGATGTACTTTCGTAAGTACCAATTTCGCATAAAAAATTGTCATTGATCTCTTAATATATGTATAATACAAAAATCAAAATGATGAACATAGGTGAAAAATATGACCCCTCAAATGTTTATTTATGATTGTGATAGTATCAAATTAAAATTATTTCTTTTATCTTGTATTTTGCCTAAAATCCATATACATATGTAGATACTATAATTAATGAAATGCTAAAGCTGGAAAAAAGACCAATTTTTATTACAATTAACGATTAGCAATTGAAGTTCTTAATTATCATTAAATAATAATTATCCTTTAATTTATAAAAGGATATAATCTTTTTATTATGTAGATTTGGTGTCATTTTCTGTTTATTAGAGAAATTCGACATCCAAACGTGCTGTTATTGATGGCCAGTACCTTCACAGACGACCATGGTTTAGTCTCAATTTTAGAATCCATTGATTGCACCCTTTATCATTATATACACGATCAGGGTGAACGTATATCCATACAAGGTATCGCGAGATGCGGAGGAAGACTGTCGGATGCATTGAGACATTCTCACATGCGCGGATACATGCATACTGCTATCAACTCGCATTGCGTCTATTTGGCTTCTAATGGTATGGTCAAACTCGGTGGATGGGAATTGGCGATGCACGTCAATAACGTAAGTATTTTCATTTTTAACGTGTTGATTGCCACTATGAAGTTGTTGATAATTTTATTAAATATACCCGAGATGACCTTTGGTATTTTTATTTTTAATAGATTTTATATATTATTTTTACACTATTTTAACATATCTATTATTTGTAATTTCAAATATTAAATGTTTTATAATATTAGAATTTAAAAACTTCGGAATTTTCGAATTGTATTTTAATACCTTAGAGTCTTAGAATTTTTTAATTTTTAAATTGCGAGTAGTCAGTCTACATGTGGGTCTCTATAGTTACGCTAATGGGAAAGTCATAGAATTCCTAATAATATGGCTGGTAGATTCTTATGAAAATTGAAGCATTATCCGCATGTAAGTGGTTTATATGGCAACCAATGTACTAGTACAATAGAATCCAGCTTAACATAGAAATATTTTATTATTACGTGTATTTTAATCTTTTTTGTTGTGTATGATACACAAAAGTTCTTCAAATGCAGACTATTTGATACTTTTAATGCAAACTCATATTACGTTATTGTATTTATAACCTTTTCCCTGTTTGTTATTAACGTGAGTCAAACGCGCGATATCGCGTGATCTGACCTTCTGCAGAAGACAATTTTATGACCATCTGAAGTCAGGCTAACGAAGAATAATTCTGTATCTCTTATAAGTTAGGCTGAGAAGCTTTTCATCTCACCCTCATAGTAGCATTAGGATGCAAAATGTGCCGCTTAAAAATATTTATGTATCTTTTTTTTTCAACGTTGCCATAAAAGAATTTATTTATTTTATAAAACATTTTAGACAAATTTAGCATATTTTTAATTTATACCAATTAAATCAAATTCCCTAAAATTTCTGAAGTCGAAAACAAAATATTGCAAAAAGTATTCTACTTTAAATAAAATAAAAAAAGAAAGCATTTTATAATCCTTTGAAATTTAATTTTTTCTACCATCACATTATTGTGAATAATTTTTGTAAAATCTCTAAAAATAGATATCAGTTTTCTATTTTTTAAATACGAGATCCTCTAATTATTTCGAGACTGACGTGTATAAATGGCTAAAATTGAATGGATGTAACGTCACATCCGTCTTTCCATTGTTACGCCCAACGGTATTTCGCAGCAGGAAACAATCTTGTTTCTCACAAAAATGTCTATTTTTGAATGAAATCACTGTATCGTGACGTTCTTAATTACATTCAACGGCTGAAGCATGAAAATTCACGTAAATCATATGCAATTCACAATTCAGAGTGTCATGTGTATTTTAGGAAATGAATCAACTAAATAAATCACTAAACCAATCTCAATCATTATTCTGTTTAAATAATATTAATTAAATTTCACTATATTAAAACTTCTTACTCATAATCATCTGAAATTTATTTACTTAAATTTTTATATTTTCTAATGAAAATTAAATTCTCGCATCAGTTTTATAAATAAAGTAGAAATAAAGCCCAAACATCTATTTTAAGAGTTATTTTAAGATTTTTATGGTTCACTAAGCCATCTAAACATTTCATTAAACTCTATTTAACAATTTTTTTTGTTTGTTTGTTTTTTTGTTATTAAGAATGTAATGTTTGAATGCTTTACTCATCACTTGAAGTGGATATATGTATAATATATTACAATTTTATAACTTAATAGTAACTACAAGTTGGGAGAATTAAGTAGTTCCCTTAATTGTACGACACTTAAACTTTATTATTTAGATAGAATCGTAAGTTTTGATTTCTGGTATTCAATTAATAACCGTTGATATGATAAAGACAATTAACAGGATTCCAATCGATATGATTTTTATTAGTTCGCATAGTATGCATGAAAGTAGAGAAGAAATCGTGGTCGTAAATTTGATGAAGTAATACAGAAAGCAACAGGGATTAGAATGGTGAGAATTAATTTATCTAACGTCTGCGTGCTGGATTGAGAATAATTTCTGTGAACTTTACACGATTCTCAATAGGCTTTCATGCCCAATTCTCACGATTTTTCTTTCACAAGCGCGATTAATAATGCAATATGCCAGGAAGTGAAATAGCAAAGATGTTTTTCATATTTTAATCCTAGGAATTCCAATAGAGGGTCAAACAAATATCTACATGATTTTGAATTTTAATTTCCGTTTTGTTTTTTTTTTTTTTCTTTTTTTTTATGGAATAACTTCTTCCTGTTACATATTATTAATCTAGTTCTGGAACAGACCTCAAACTTGTAAAGACAAATTTTGATTTTATTTGTAATCAAGGACTTAATGAAGACTGATAGTAAAGAACTATTAAATCTTTTTTAATGAATAAAACATCTAACGTTAAATTATAATCTTACGTCAAGTATTTACAGTTAGTATTTTTGTGTTATAATATTTATTTTTCATATCATATTACTTAATGTTTAAGCAGAAGAAAGAATATTTTTAGCCATGATAAATATGTATGTAGATTCTTGTGTTTCATTGGTTATTTAGTATCATTTTATTCATTTGCGAATAGTATTAATATTTATATAACTAAAAAACAGAAATATTCATTATGATCTATACAGCCAAAACCAGAAAGGGAATACGAAGAACGTTTAAGAACCGAGATCTTCCGTTGGCAAGCACCGGAACTTTTTCGTAGTTACGAGGCACGAAAGGAGAGTGATGTGTACGGACTAACTTTGTTAATTTGGGAAATGTGTACAAGTAAGTTCTCAGTTAATTAATTTACCAGTATAACCCCCATTTGGAGATTTTAATACTTACGTAGCAAAGTAAAAAATAACTAAACAACCATCATATTAGACCGTTGTATACCTATTAAGTGGCTGGTTTCGAAATATGGAAAGTTTGACGTGATATAATAACATAATATTATCACAAAACAGCACTTATATCAATTCCAAGCTCAAAGTTAGCTACAAAAAAGTGAGCTAGAGCGAGATTCGCTCTAGAGCCAATAGAGGTAATTTACAAGCCGAGCTGAACTTGCTTCGAGCCGAGCGTTTGAATTTGCCGAATTACTCGAAATCGACGAACTGTTTGAAACAAAAGCGAGCTACTCGAAAAAATCGAACTACATACTCGAATATTCGAGCCGTCGTAAAACTTCGATTTACTTGAAGATGAATTTTCAGCTCGAATATTCGGGTAGTTCGATTTTTTCGAGTAGCTCGCTTTTGTTTCAAGCAGCTCGTCGATTTCGACCGATCATTGTTTGACTCGAAATTCGAGTACTCGAATAAATTGAGCACTCGCATACCTCTGACAATGAGAGCCAACCCTTTTTCGGCCATTTCCGGTCGAACCGAAAGTGGCAAAAAAAAAAATTCAGCAATTCGTTAAAGTTTTAACTCACTAAACACAATCGCGCAAGAATTTTTTCGATAACTCTTACCGTTCGGCCCGTACAAAAGTGACAGAAAATCTAAATGCTATAGCCTCCTTCTCAAGATTTTCAATCTTACGATTAGATACGGATTGGCTAATAACTACATAAGTTAATACATACTCTTAATACAAAATGATTGATTTGCAGTTGGAGTAAACATGTCAATTCTAACGCAATTTCATGACACAAAAGTATTTTAACATAGCACGTATGATATAGGGTAAGGTTGCTCAAGTCGTACCTTTTGAATTTTGAATTTAATACGACGACAACTGCGCATGTAACGACATCTATATACATATACAAAAAAGGAAGCAGTCAACAAAAAAGTACCTACATTAAAAATTTTTAAAAACAAAACCAATAAAACTTACACTGATTGGTTTTATAATATTTGTGCAGAAGACCGGGAGGAAAATGTGATTCGATGCTTGAAATGTAAAGCATGGGTGCATGATCTATGCGCTGGAGTTAACAAAATAATAAAGAAATATGTGTGTGATGTTTGTACTAACTGAATATGTAACATATGTAAACAGATTAATAAAGAAATAGGCTTTAATTATTATTGTTGCTTATAGGTGGTACCACTTAGGAAACCAGTTTCCTACGTGGTACCGCTATGAGATTTTAAATATTTAGTTTATTTTATGTAAAATCATACAGAGTTTTGAATTTTATTACAAATAAATAATATCAATGTTCACACAAGTTTTGAATAACACATATAATTCTTATTTATTTGATAAATCCTAACATTTATACGAGTTTTTTCTTAAGGGGTACGATTTGAGCAACCTTATCCTATATCAATTTGAAGCTTACAGTTTATTAAAAATTATCATAGAAACTCTTCGTTAATATTTTTTAATGCGAAACTGTTTAATTGTTAACGAATCGTCTTGTCGATTACTGTATGATATTCAGTAAAACGATTAAGTTCTTTGACAACCCATCAATTTGTGTTAAGAATATCGATATTCTTTATGCAGGTATTTTCTTCCAATCTTAAGCTTGATGAAATTGACGTACCATTAAGTGCTAATCTACGATACTTTTATATGTTATCAAATCGTGTCAAATCTTTGATGTCTCGAAACCAACCATTTAATAACACCGTTAATTATCTATTGAATGTAAGAGTTATAAAAGAATGAAAATTAATAAAATATGAAATTAATCAACCTAGCTTCTCACAATTAAAGACTGGATAATCGTTCATTTCCTTTATCCCGAATTTCCCGTTGCTTTCTCTGGATTCTCACGGAACATCCCGAGCAAGACTCGGAGCACTCGCGGAATCCCGAGCTCGTTGATTTCTTCATGTGAACCTGAACGATTACGAGATTTGCTTTTAAACTAGAAACCCTGTCGAGAATCGCGGTGTAAAAATAAAACTGGTTTTCGAACCGATAAGGAAACGGAATCACGTTCACTGAGATTTCAATACATGCAATGGTTCGTCGATTTCCCTGCTTATGTTTTTATCAGCCGTTCTGAAACAAAATTTCGCAACTGCTTCGATTATGTAAATACGCGAAAATGTTTCCCAGAGATACTTGGGGATCCATGGTTTCCGTTTCCTGAATAATTACTAGATTAGCGCAAAAATAATTATAGCTCTTGTTTAAAATTAATGATGCTTATTTGGCAAATAAAGTTTTATTGAACTACAAAACGTTTATGTGATACTAATGTTTTTTCGCTAATTTATGTTAATTATTGAATTCTCTTTAGGTCATATTTACAGCGTTAATAATAATTATTAGTAACGGCTCGTTAGCGTTATTCTTTATAAATAGGGGTGAAGGCTTTGTTTTATAAGTTATATTTGATTTCATTGTCTTGCATAGCAATTTTGTTTTACTATCTGTTCGTATTTTTTTAATATTACAGGTACCAAATCAGTCAAAATGGCTGGCTTCAAGTTTCTTATTTTCAATTCTAAGTTTTATCGAGGTGTTTTTGTTGAAATGTATATTGACTATTATCGAGATAAAAAATGGATGTATTATGTTTCACCCTTCATTTAATTTTCAACTTAACACTAGAACTACCACAGGGGTCAAAATGACTGATTTCCAGTTTCTTATTTTAAATTATAAATTTTATCGAGGTGTTTTTGTTGAAATGTATGTTGGCTGTTATCGAGCTAAAGAATAAATGTATATATTAAATTATGCTTCATTTTTTATATATTGAATAATCTACATTATTTTCAACTTAAAAATAAGTGTGCATCAAACGTCGGTAGTTCTAGTGTTAAAAATAAATGTACATCAAACGTCGGTAATTCTATTATTAAGACTGTCAAATTAACACTTTGTCATAGAATATACTTTCTTATCCATAATGAAATTCATTTCTTTTCTTATTCGATAGATTTACATTTCATGGTTTTCAAAATTATCATTTTCCAAACTGTAATTCATACATTTTGCTATAAGTATAACATGGGCTATTAAAAATTTTTTTAAGCATATTATTTCACAATGTGATGGGTTATTTTTCAAATTAAGCTTTTAATTTGCTCTCTTACGTTATTCATAGAACACTAATGTTCTTTTTTTAAATTAATTATTCGATTGTAAAAAAAACTGAGGCGACGAGTACACGACAGTAAATGTAGAAGTATCCCGTAGAAAAAAAGAAGAACTGAAATTTTTGTACATAATTGTTGAATTCTCTCCTTGTATCATGTAATTTTTCATGTAATAAAAATTGATTGTTAAACGATGTACAGTGCGTGTACCATGGAGCGGCTACAGCAAAGCAGACGTGGAAAGACAGTACATGCATTGGAAACGAGGTGTTATTATGGATTTATACGATTTCCCACCATTGTTGAATAACTTATTGGAAGCTGGACTGCAATTGGATGTGAATAAAAGAACGCTGGATATGAACAGAATGCGCAGATTTCTTCAAAGGCTAGAGGTTCGTTTCTTCATTAATTAAGATGTTTAATTCTACAAATAACTCAATATTCCAAACAGTACTATTATTTAAAGTTATTCTTCTCTTTATTTTCTAAATTTATTGGTTCAAATTACATTTGAAGTATCAGTCACCGATGATGTCCACAATTACATATGTTGAAAATTTGCTTGATACATGAAATAACACGGTATTAAATTCTTGTATTTATTAAACTATTGTAATTATAAATTTTCTTCTACATAAGGTTGAAAATTTTACTTTGATCTTTTAAACCCCCAATTTTTTTCTTTACTTTACTTTTTTTTATTCGTATTTTTATTATATTGAAAAAAATAGCATTCGAACTGGATTGTGATCGAATATAGAAGTGCAAAGATCGATTAAAACTCTGTTTCTATTCAAAATTAAGAAAGAAAATCATACAACGAAGGTTAACATTAGCATAAATACTTTGTAATTTAAATTTGCTGTATCGGAGAAGTTAACAAAAATTTGTTGTTTGCAAAATTTTCAATATTTACAGATGCAATACGAAGACGAAGAACCAGTTTACATTGATCAATATGCAAACAACAACAACGATACTGGAAAGACGTTTGTTTCACCAGTGACACGATCTCCGATGGGAATCTCCAAATCCAAGAGTTTAAAATTAACCAAAAGTGCTTCAACGAGACAGTTATATCCTGCGAGAGATCCAGAATCACCAACGAGCCAATATTTATATTCAAAAAGATCAAAACAAACCCGAAGCGTCAAAGCCACAGCGCACATCGAACAAGTAAACTTCTTTGGCGAGGATGTTAAACGCACCACTAACGATAACATCCAGAAAAACATGAATGTGCTTTGCAGTGCGCAGAATAATTATAAGAAACATAACTATCCGAATTGTAACATAGAAACGTTGGATGTTGCTCCGAACGATGAAGTTAACTCGGAGGCTTCCCAACCATGGAATAGCACTTACAAGAAGGTAAAAGGACCGCAAGAAACCGTGGAATCCAGGAGTACATCGGTGTACTCGTCACCGTTGTTGGATTCCACCGATGACGAGTCCTTCAAAGATGCCAGAACCAATTTGAAACAGCTGAAGAAAGTATTGGCGAACAGAAGGGAACATTTCTTCTACGGCAGCGATTCGTCGCACACCTCAGCGGATACGAGTACGTACTGGAATTTATTTTTTAGCAGACCACTGACAGACAGATTTATACATCAAATTATTTTACTTATAAATAATGTACATTCTTGCTCAAAAGTCGGGACACATCCCTTTTGAAAATCTATAACCCTAGAAAAACGAAGCCTCTATTCATTCTTAATGCTTTTTCTAATAATATCTTTATTAAGCCAATATCATATCGCTACAACGAGCCCTCCTCTTATAGAGTATTTCATTTTGAATTGAAAATTGCAAGTATCGTTGAGACTGTTAACTATACCGAAACACGTTTTAAATAAAAATTGAATACAGTATTGCCTCGTAATAAGCAAGTGGTCTCGACTTCGAAATAAGCAAGTCGCTATCCCCTCTTCTTTGTTTGAAGTCGCCCGCAAAGTGAGAGGTACGAGAAATGAGTGAGAGGTCCATGAAAGCGCGAAGCCGATGTTTAGGGTAATAAATTTCACGCTCGACTGAGCAGTGACATCGGTTAGTAGAAGAAGGATGGAATATATGTATATAATGCTTTCTATCCTTGTTCAAAAAATAACATCGCTGCTCGGCCGATCACTATATGATTTGCCGCTACCTCGGATCTCTCACTCGTTTCTCGCGTTCTCTATCGTCCCGTTTCGAGAACAAAGTCAAGCCGAATAGCTACCTCCCTCGAAATAAGCAACGGTTCGGTCCCGAGCCACTTGCTTATTTCGTGGCAATACTGTAGTTTCTAGTGGAGCATAATTAAATATATAATAATAGTATTTTAATAGATGAAAGCATTAAGAACTAATAAAGATCAAAGTTTTTGTTTTTATTTTTTTTTTTTTTTCTAGAAAGATTTATATCAAAAAGTGAATAATTTAGCAAACATTTTAATTTTATTATTGCACAGTGATACAAGTATGTACAGTATCGAACAAAGTAGACCTCTTTAGGGAGAATGGCGTTACAGGGGAAGCAGAAATTCTAAAAATCTTCATTTTTACGATGTTAATATTAAAAGTGATTTAGAAACATAATATTATAATTCTTAATTATTAAGTATTATCAAATTTAGTATATAATTAAGAAATATGAATAATAATATAAATATCTACTAAAATTCTGCCGCGTAAATGTTTATACGTAAGTGGTGAGTGGTCGCAAACCCATATTGTATGTATGTATGGAGCGTCCTTCCCATACATCGTCACTTTCTTCGGGAACGGCTACGAAGCGGGGCGTAAGCCCGCGGAAATTGACGGCGTTGGGTAGGGGCTGCCATTCTCCTAGAACAGGCCTGTCTAACTGCTAGAAGCGAAAGAGACACTGCTCCCACTCTTACTACTTCAGACTTCCCCCACCATCCAATAGCGTCAGTAGTGGGACAGCGGTTTCTAGCAGCTATAGGGTGATCCATCCTCTCGCTATTGGGCCCAAAGGAATTGCCGCCACAATAGAATGAAGAAGTCGACATCCCATTTCTGTCATCGCTTGCTTGACGGAGGTGGCCCCTGCAGCGGAGACGGCTGTGTGTGTGAAAATGTGTGTAATGACCAGAAGAGTCCCATTTAAACGCTGCGGAAAACAGAATATTTTCTTAACACATTTTCACCCACACAGCCGTCTCCGCTGCAGGGGCCACCTCCGTCAAGTAAGCGATGACAGAAATGGGATGCCAACTTCTTCATTCTATTGTGGCGTCAATTCCTTTGGGTCCAATAGCGAGAGAATCACCATGTAGGACTAGGAATATACAGGGTGATCCTCTCGCTACGCTACCCAAAGGAAGTGCCGCCTCAATAGAATGTAGAAGTCGACATCCCATTTCTGTCATCGCTTACTTGATCCCTGCAGCGAAGACGGCTGTGTGCGTGAAAATGCGTGTAATGAGCAGAAGAGTCCCATTTAAACGCTGCGGAAAACAGAATATTTTCTTAACACATTTCCACGCATACAACCGTCCTCGACGCAGGGGCCTCGACGGTCATGTAAGCGATGACAGAAATAGGATGTAGACTACCACATTCTATTGTGGCGGCACTTCCTTTGGGTAGCGTAGCGAGAGGATCACCCTGTATTGGAAGAGTCGGGAAACCAACTGGAAGAGTGGGGGGAGCCGAACGCAGGCTGCGTGTTGGGAGAAGGAGCCACGAGAGGCCCGTGGGCCGCGGGTTAGACAGGCCTGCCCTAGGAGAAGTCTACTTTGTTCGATGCTGTACAATGTACACCTACTGACATGTATCTTATTTTTTCATGACTCGTAGTATTCTTTTTGTACGAAATAATAGAAGCTGTGATAATGTAATGAATTCGATAATCTCATTCTGCTGCATGATTTTATTTAAAAATTTGAAAATAACAGTTTATTCAATTTATTAAATAACAATTCATTAATGATGTTGTTAAAGTTTTGAATAAATAATTATCACATCTATTTGTTATCATACACATAGCTAGTTATATAAAATATGAAAAGAGATAAAATTTAAATATTTTAACGATTCCACTTATAATTGTATTTTTTTTAAATATATTTTTTAGACCCTCGTGAAATTTTAAACAGTAGCCTGTAACCTTTGAGCAGGAGTGTAAATAATTTGTATCGCATTAAATGTCTAATCTGCAAACAATTTAACTTAAACTTCTTTGATGAAATTTTGTTGATCAGGTCCAAATGCAAAAACTGAAATACTCAATCAAACAAAAAGTAAAGACTATGAACCACATAAACCAGCCAGTCATAAGACTAGCTTGGAACCAAAATACAATAAATCTCCCAACCAATATGATCCTAGTTATATGAAATCATCTTTACAACAATGTCGTAAAGTATGCTTCTACTTGGAAATATAATACTTGTTTTAAAATTTCGTCAAATAGTTCCTCACAATCATCTGATTTTTATTATAGATTCCTTATTTGCACACACCTGAAAGTATTAAAGATGCGATAGCGCAGCCAAAAGTATTAAATTCTGATCCCCAAAACTTCTTCGAAACTTCATTATGGAGAAAGGAAAAATTAATCTGCTTATCCAAAATGCGGAAATCATATTGTGATGAACCAGTAAGACAATGTTATAAAATTATTATAATGATAATTAATTAATTGATAGCGCGTGTAACGTGATCTTTAAAAATTACATGCATACATTTTTTGTTTACAGTCACAATATATTGCACAACATACAGACGATAACGATACAGCTTCAACCGAAACTTTTACCCTAGCTCAAACGAACGAATCTACTTCTCCAGCGAAAAGTGATAACACTTATGTGATAAATAAAACACCAGAAGGTAATAGATAGAACCATGCGTCAGCATTCTTGTTTTAAAATCAAAGAAGCTGATATTAAAATGTTTAATGCGTTTGCTGTGGATTACTAGTTATAAACACTCACTGAGTAAATAAGTAAAAATAATTTTAATATTAAGATTTGGATGGCCTCATCTGATATATGATTTTCATATAAATCCTTTATATCGAAAAACAGATGACTGAAAAAATTATTTTTGTGTATTTTTGTAATTATTAGCTTTCAATTTGGAATTATTGCACAGTATAATGAATAGAAATAAATTTTTAAAAATTCTTACGTAAAAATTTATATAGCGTGTCTCATACAACTGGGCCAACATATATTTCTCAAATCGTATCAAACAGAGGAAAATTTTATTAGGCAAAATTATACAGTGTAAGATAGAGTATCACATTAGGTGCTACTGTATGCGTCGGTCCTAGGCGTTTTAAAGATTTCAAGGTCATTTTCACTTTTTTAAATGGGATTATATATTTTTCTACACGTCGATCGAAGCATCTTTTTATTCTTTACAAGAAAGTATTAAGGCGCTTGAGTCGGAAATTAATTGGTTCGAAAAATATTTTAGGGAGAGACAGGTAAATGATCTAGTGGTCTTTCCCTAAGAAGAAAGATATCTTCTGAACCAATTAATTTTCGATTCAAGTGCCTTATTACTTTTTTGTAGAGAATTAAAAATATTTCGATTGGTATATAATATGGTACACAATTCCATTTAAAGAGATGAAGATGACTGAAATCTTTGAAGCGCTTCCACTAGTGATGCTCCATTCGACGACATTTCATTTTTTCAAATGACATTTCTTTTTATCTTATATCATTTTAGAGACATAACTTGGCTTAGTTAAGTGGAACACTGTATACATATAAATTCGTGACTGATGCCGTCAAAGTTTTAATATTAATTGAATGTGACACAAATGTCGTACACCTATCGTCAAGATCACAGCGAACGTATTGCAAATAAAAAATTGTCATTAAATCCCCCCTCCTCTCCAAATATAGTAGTACTGTGATATTTGTATACAAATGATTATAATCATTCCTCATTTTTTATACAATAATTAGCTGCTGAAACCGAAAACAACCAAGAAATATTAACTCAGATTTCCGGAAATCCAAGCGATTCGATGGAAACTATAAGTCCTCGGAGTAAACCATTACAAGTTTTAAAAGACGCCTTGGATCGAGCTACGAAGATTGTACGCTCCGTCACACCGAACACCGATGAATCCTGTCCATCTCCTCCATTTAAGTCTTTTCAAGAGTTTGAAGACACAATGGACAATGGCCAATCCTGCAAATCTATCTTCGAAGACTTATACAATTTACGAATAAATAGAGATAACGAAAAAATTAGAATAATTGAAAGAGATACAGCAAAGGACGAATCGTTTCTGTTCAATAAAAACAATATGACCAGTAACGAAGTCCAACAAAAGTCTGGAAACGAAGTTACTATCAGTATTAATAGTCGAGAAAAATCCAATTGTTCCTATGATGCATCTTACAACAGAAGTTTTATCTGCGAATCAATTGCTGAAGTGTCGAGCGAATTTAATAACTCATGTAATGATATAAAGTCGGACAGAGAATTTAGAAATGATGAAACAAGCAATATTGAAGGAACTGTACAAACATCCACAATAGATCAAAGTAGTGTTGATGATCGGAGAGAAGTAAAGGAAAACGAGGTGAAGGATTTTAATTTGATGTTTCTAAATGATAGTTCGAAAAACAAAAATTGTAAGTCGTGTCATCACAATGCTTTACCAAGAAGACGTTCTTTACCAGCAGCATTGAACCAATTGAGATCAATGAATAACTCAGCTTTAGGGAAATTACCAATACGCAGAGGGGTAAGTACTTCATGAACAATGATATACTTTATACAGAATGCTCCATGCAACTCGGCCAAGGTATAGTTTTAAAATAATGGAAAATAGACAAAAGTTTAATTAGACGAAATCTGTGCTAAACCTCCACTTCTAGAATTGACACGTACATTATGTGATGCTCCATTTGATACCGTTTAATTTTTTCTAATATTCTTTTCTATTGTATACCATTTTAGAGCTACAGCTTTACTGGTCGTCAGTTGCATGGGACACCTTGTATATGTATAAGCAACTGCTGGTTAAAGTTGTTCTTTTTTTTTAATTTTTTTTTATCGATATTTTATGACATCATTTATCTGAACATTACATAATTTAAGAATTAATTTCGATTATATATTAATAATATATTAATAACCTATATATAATATTAAATTATTATTTGTCTTTTATATGAAACATGTTTACAGGATGTTCCTGACAGCACTGTTGAAGACCTATATATAGACGATGAATTTGGCGACAGTTTAAACGTTAATATGGTCCTATTAGACGAAGATTTAACTGTTGACGAGGATTTTTTAACCAAGATATCGGAACTATAAAATACTATGGAATAATGATTATAATTTACGTTATTTGAAATATTGCTGATAATTTATTAAATTTTATTTTCAAACATATATGCAATATTACATAATTATCAAGTTCCAATTCCAGTTGGAATAATCACTACTAAAGATCAAAAACATACACATATTTTGTGTTCATTTACAAAAAATATTCATATATTTTGCAACTTAATATACATCAATCAATACATGACTGTGTATTTTTATTTTATGTGAAATATATGATCAACTATCATTAAGTACTGTAAAAATTAAAATGCAGTAACATTCTCATGTCAAACATAAGTGTAAATAAATAATATCCTTTATATGAAACATACAATAAAATAAATTCTTTTAATATTAATTTTCAGTTAATAAACTTACTATAAATACTACAATTAACAAATACAATAATTAGTATTTCAAGCATAGTGTATTTGCAATATAAAAAATACATAATATTAGTAAAAGAAAGAAGCTATTGTGAAAAATAGATATCATATTTTCTATATCGTACTTGCTATAATTTATGCAACATGTTAAACAGAAGTTTGGTACTTTTCTTTAATATTTGTCAAAAGCTGTTAATACACTAATATCAATTAAATTGCCAAGCCAAATACGGAAACAATACAATACATTGTCTTGTTTTCCCAACGTACTGTACAACTTCCATCAGTAGCATTATCCCAAAAACATGAGCTTGCTGTATGCAATCCTGCTCCATTCTTCTGCATAATGGTACAGGTAACTAAGAAAATTTTAAACAAGCAAAATTAAGGAATTTAATTTTTTGTATATTACTGATGTGTACTAAGGCATTGATTTGTTTTTGAACATAGCAATACTCACCAATATATTTGTATGGTTTCTGAAGTTTCGTCAGATTACCCAAGCATCCTTCAACAACATTTGATGCCCATTGATTTACTTTATTATGTTGATAAGTATTTCCACCAATGGATACTTCGATTGCTTCTTTAATAATTTTGCTTACATCATCAACCACAAATTGGATCTAAAACAATAAAACATTAATTAAAATGTATAAATATTTCTTTAACTTGCATTTTTAACATAAAGATAATAAATTTACCAACTAAATAAAAGACATACTTCAGATACTTAAACAAATTTTGAAACTGTATTATTGGTACATTTAAAAAATTTTAAGTTAGTGAAAATATACCAAGAAAAAAGTGAATACTAACCTCTTCTTGCATATCTTCCATCATCTTGTCGGTCTTTTAATAAATTGCAAAATAATAAACAATTCTTATATAAACCCAAATGAATTGGTACCAACAATTAAAATATAGTTATTAAATTAATGTTTTTAATAAATATTATATTACTTTTGTCTTTAGTATGTTATTGCACACAAAAAGTTATACAGTTCACAAATGCATATTCTATTAAATTTTTATTTTCTTATACCTCGTATTAATTTAAAAACGGTAGTACAAATAAATTAAGCGATATATTTCATTTTTAGTAGGTATCTGTCGGGGAAAACCTTTGTCGATATCTTCATCGAACAAAACAAATTGATTACTGTCACCTACTTGACACCTTGACTGCTTGACACTGTCGCTAGCATCGACAATTGACATTCGTTCAAATGTTATATACATATACTTATTTTTAAACATTCAATCATATTAATACTGTGTCAGTACTTTTTCTATTCTGATTATTTTTAAATAAAATGTTCAAATTATATTTTTGTATGTTTCACTTACCTGCTTATGATTCGTAATTTTTTCAAATAAACGCGGTATAATAGATTTGTTACTAGTAACTACTATACATACATGTAAGCACACCGGCCTTCTCTCTAGTTTTACACAAGCAAGCCTAATTAGTGATGTTCAACCAATAATACACTAGGGCCGAAAATACATAAGTACTTATACATACACATACAAACATATACATATATGTATATTATAGGATACACGTGTACCTTATGTGCATGGTGATTCGTGAAATATTTTGTTTTTAAATGATGGTTTAACTAATTATATTATGATAAACAGTGAATTTAATTATTAATGAATGAAGTAGTATCACATACTACAAGAATTGTTTAATTTATGTGTAAAGTATGTTGCACTCGTACAAAATGTTGCACAATAATTTTTTAACGAAAATGTTTCAGTATTCTACGCATGTTACGGCTAAACAAATTTTTGAATGTCTTACTCATCGTAATAAAATATGTAATAATACTGCACGGTTATTTTACAACGATAAGAATAGTATCGATTACTTAGTAAAATACCTACGCAAACGACAGGATACGATTGATCTTTATGTTGAAGATGAAGAGAAAGCTAAATTCAAGAAGCAAACGAATAGTGGGCCACTAAGTATGCTGTATTTTAACCCTACTGCACCTGAGATACATAATTTTTTTACATATAATTGGATACGCTGGTGGAAACATTATAAAGTACAACTTAGAGAAAAGTTACAAAAATATAGGTATGAGAGAAATCAAGCATTAGGTCCTGATTTAGCATCGGCTAAATTTGTGATAATGAGTGGTGGCAGAGTGAAGTTTACAAATCAAAATGACTGGATCGATAACTCTAATACAATTGAAATTGCTAATTTTCCAAAAGAATATCAACCAGACTTTGTTTTAGAAGGATTAGATTTAAGAGGATATCCTTTAGAATATGAAAATTTTTATGTCATATCTCGTTTACATTACCTTAAATGGCTGATCTTAAGAGGTTGTAACACAGTTAATGATTGGAGTATAGATAAAATAGCTGGAGAATATCCAACATTAGAATATCTTGATATATCAGAATGTAAGAATGTAACAGAAAGAGGATTAGAGGCTTTATACAAAATGCCCAACTTAAAGCAATTGTTTGTGACAGACTTTTATAATTCTGCAGCATTCGAGTTAACTTGTTTAATGTTAGAAGATGTTAATCCACATCTAAAGTGTGAAATTCTAAAACCAGAAAAGGACATGTTATTAGTGCGTGGATATGAAAAATAAATGTAAATTTTAATAATATTGTAGCATGTTTTATAAAATATACACTATTATAATTTATAAAAATTAAAAATATTTATATATTTAATCTTTTGTATAGAAACTAAGTATTCTTTATGAATTTATTTTTCTCTCTGCGCTTCTTAACGTAATATAATTCTGCTTTATTTGTAACTCCATAAGCTTTGATGTTTTCATTATCATTTATCAGTTTTACATTATCAAAGCACAAATGATATTTTTTCCAAATATGTGTCCAACTTATTTTCTTCTTAACATTCTCTCTTTTCAAAGATAAATTTGTGTGACGCTTGATAGCTTTCTTGAGATTCAAAACTGTAGTGTTGTGAGGAGGCACCTGAACGTGAAGAAAGTGTTTTTAAATAATTATATAATGTAGTGTAACTTTTGTAATGAGGAAAACAAAAAAATTTATACGAAATAATGTTACCACAATCCCAAGTTTTGGTAGTTCTCCACGATTCAAATACAAAGTTATTGCTTGCCCTTGTGCAACTGCAATTTGAGCTTTAAGTTCTTCAACCGTAACATCCGACGGTAAACCAGAGAACAGCGGATCACTTTCTATTATATTATCAATTGCCTCTTTCGTTAATTTAACTAACTCATTATGATCAAGTTCTGATTGCTTATCGATTATCTCTTCGTTCTTAAGTAAATATTTATTTTTATGTTCTACATTTTCTAATTTACTATCCTTAACAGTACTCTGTGCTTGATCCATGTTATATTAATACATACCGTTATAAAGAACGTAGGAAATATAAATGGACATAGGGAAACATTAAATAATAGTAATACAGCATAAGTTTCTTATGCTTTCTGGAATATGATAAAAATGTCTTTAAAATAACGTACATATACATATATGGACTATATACAAAGTATATATATATATACATACATAAGATCATCACTGGAAAACAGTGGACTATACCGTTTGTTCAGAGTTGACGCAGGCGCACATCGTATTTATTAGTGCAATGAGGGCGCGGTTGTCACCGATCAATCTCGACTGCATTTGTATGTATGCAGTTCATCTGAAAAGTTTGTGAGCTGTAGTTTGTTTTACCTGCGTACGTATTGTGTTACTTTCAAACATTCGTTTGAAGTGCGATAATCGTTAGTTAAAATTATACATCCTAACGCACGGCTATCGTGCAGAAGGTGTACTGATACTTGAATTAAGAGCGAACTGAAGTCAAAACATCCATCAAGATGACGATTATCACAAAGGCCCTTACCGAGAAGAAGACGGACAAAAAGGAGCAAGCGTTGTTTGTTGAAGAAAATGCTGGGGTTAGCATTTCTTTCAAACAATTTTCATCAACTTTAAAAAAGAATAATTGATAAAAAAAGTTTTTTATATATTTTGAATATACTTTGCTGTTCATAAATAAACATATATGTAGTCCTCGATCAATTACGTGACCGAATTTTTATTTCTATTGAATGCTATTCTAAAGTATATAAATTCATCATCATAATTGTTATTATTATTACTCATTGGCAGTAAAAAGATAACGTGTATAAAGCATATTTTACAGTGTCATTTGATAATAGATTATTACATGTATTCAGCATTATCACAATGTCATTGTTATTGTTATGATTATTATGATATTGATTTATGAATTTTCTTGTCAGTGCAATTTTTTTCAATTCTAAAATAAATATATATTTAACAGTTTTAGTTAATAATTAACAATCTAGTGTTAATTTAAATTTTAATTGTCTCAGTTAAAATTTTCTTTCTATGAATAAATGTTTTTCTAAATAGGAAACTTCAAAGAGAGATCCAGAAGCACAACGTCAAAAGTCTGATGTAGGAGGTCATTTTTTTGTTTCACGAAGAAGCATACATCATATTCATGTTACAGCAACATTTTCACTGTTCCTTGTTGCATTGATGATTCTTATCATTGGAGTAATTGGAGGTTTATATATATATAGGCAGTATGCTCGAACACAAATGCATAGATTTAGAACAGGATGGTACAGCATTCCATACGATAATTCGAATAAAGCATCTTATGCTGAAAGTGCTGCTCAACAAAGTTTGATGGCAGATTTAGATTTGCTTTTAAGAAGTTCAATAAAAGATGAACAGCAGGAAGTAATGAGTATTGAAAAAAATTTTGATGGCAATATAAGTAGTTTCTTCAATGAACAATTTGAATTTGATTTGGAAAATGAACATTATGAGAAAATTGATGTGCCTGACTTCCGTGGTGGTCGTCAAGGCAGGTTCATACATGATTTCAACATTGTAAGTTTAATAAATTAGGAGATACTGTAAATAACATTTTATATAATAAATTACAGCTTTGAATTTATATTTCATTTTGCTGTAGAATAAAACTGGCATTATTGATGTTGACGGGCGATGCTGTTTTGTTATGCCACTAAATCGCAAAACAGTTCTACCACCACGCAACATGTATGATCTTCTTCGAAAAATATACAATGGTAAATATAATTAGGTTTATGGAAGAGATATTTTTTTTTAAATTATCTTATATTAATATAAGTATTGTATATTTATAATTGTTTCAGGTTATTATGAAGTAGACACAGAAATTGTACGTGAAACAATGAAAGTAGTAACACCACCGATTACAGATTTATCAGTGGTTGGTACATATATAGCCCGTGAATGTCAAGATTTACCAACATACATGTTAACAAAAGTCAATTCAAATGGTCAGTTATTAAAGCATTTAATAATAATCACATAATATTTTTTGCTATACTAATTTCTTTATTTTTACTTTACAGTTGTTAAACGTAGCATATCAAGTGGTGTGTTTGGACAGTTTGCAGGAAAAAATATTATAGAGTTTGATATTTTGAATTTAGTTGATGTTGAAACATATCAGAAAAGTTCGCAAAATTAAATGAAAGGAATTTATTATTATTTTAGAATATTTGCCATCAGTAGATCAATGTATAAAAATTGTATCCAGCTAAGCAAAAATAGGTAATTCCTCTGTTTAATTCCTGCAAACCTTATATTACCATCTAACTATTATTTCTTTACAACCTAATTCAACAATAATTATTTATTTTTAAATATACCTAAATTCACTTTCAGAATGTTAAGTCTTCCCATCATGTCCTATCTTAGCTCTGAATCAGTAAATCTATAATAAAAATAAAATATATTAATTACTGTTTAACATTTTAAGAAAGTTAATTCAACAGCAAGCTGACTATATATAGCTTATGTGATTTAAGAATTACTGCATTTTTACGAAATATTCAGAGTATTAATATATACAGATTAAGTTTCAGTGAAATGCTGATGGTGCTTATTTTTAAGGTAGAATTGTATGTTCTTTTCCATTTATTTATCTTTTATGCTTAAATTGTTTGACAGTACAGTTCTAGTAAAACAATAGAAATAATTCGTGTTGAAATCATTGTACATCTATTACATATAGCTATGTGATGGAATAATTAATCATTGTACAAAGTAACAATTACGTTGTGTTCAATCATGCAATAATTTTACAATCATGGATCTAAACATTTTTACTGAAAAAATATTTTATAAATATGTTTGAAATTAATGATCATTTCAGATTGAACTAAAGTATGTTACCATGTCTTATCATATCTCTTTTTCATTAGATAATAATCAATGTGGTATAGTAACACATGTGATCTGTTAAAACTTAACATTAAAATATGTATTAAAAGTGGTGAAACATAGATAATAAAGATTCTGTGACCAGATTGATAGTGTGAGTGTACTGAACTTCCTTTTCCTCTCCCATACATATATGCTACTAAATTTATACTAAATATTCCTCAAAGAAAAATTTGAAATACCTCAGGAATTTATAGTTTTTTTGATATTGCATCTTAATACTTTTTTACATAGAATGTTCAGAATACACAAAAATACACAATTTCAATTGAAAAAATTCTATTGGGATTGTGTACTTCTTCTGACGTCAGTCAAAGCGTTTTTTTTATTCTCTATGAAAAAGTACCAAGGTACTTGCATGGGAAACTGATTAATTCAAAAGATATTTTAAGGAGAGACAGGAAGAGACTACAGGTCTTTCCCTAAGATACATTTTGAACTGATGAATTTTCGATCCAAGTATCTTAATACTTTTTTGTATGTAATAGAGAATATGCTTAAAAAATATGTTTAAAAAAGTAAGAATAACCTTGAAATCTTTGAAACACCTTTACTTCCGTAACCAACATACGCATCATGCGATGCTTCATCCGACACCATTTAATTTTTCTTCATGACATTTTGTTCTATCTTATATCCATTTTAGAGCTATAGCTTGATCTACTTGCATGAAATACCCTGTATTTTACTTCTACGCTTTTAGTACCGAACACGTTACTTCTATGCACAATGATGTTTCACCGGATCTGACGCAGAGCGCGTCAAATTTATAAGTCAATAGCTTTGAAGAATCACCAGTTTAACAACTTCAACTAGTTTTAATCTATTAAGCAGGATTCTCTTCATTTCTAAATTTTTTCTTATTTTCTTTTTCTCTTTTCGTTAGTTATCCATCATCTTCTACCATTATTTACGCACGACATCCTCTCGACGATCCTCTTGCAAAAAAAAGATAGATGAAGAATCCGACCATCTTTCACGGTTCGACTGCCATTTCTTTGTGCGCTGTCTGATACAAATCTATGGTAAGTGTATAATACAAAGTAGAGTATTAGTTAATTACATGTTTCATAATTAGATTCCGTAACACAAAATTTGTTACTTTGCTTTTCAATATATATTTATGCTAATTTTAATATTCTGTGTCATAGATGTGTGCAGATCGAGTATAATATACAGGAAGCAAGATAAGAACATGGTAGGAGGATGCAATGTTAAAGTGAAACCGTAGGAAATACGCGATTCTGCCTAATCTTTATATCATATTACTTGCGTTTTATATAAATTGTAAGATAAATTAAGTTATTGGATGTACAAGAAGAGAAAAAAAACAAATACGTAGTTATTCAAAAATCTTATTGGACCCTTATTTCAAAAATTCAATTAACAAAGTTTTATAAAAACCAAATATTTCAGGCAATGTTATAATTTTAATTCAAGTTCTTTAACCTTTCGTTGTAGGATTAGTTTAAAAGTACCTTTTTACAATTGTTTACTTATACAAGGCTTATTTGTTGTATACAGGATGTTACATGTAACTGGTTCAAGTTATAGCTCTAAAATCGTAGAAGATAGAGAAAAATGTCATTAGAAAAAATCATTACGATGCATGTGTCGGTCCCGGAATAAGTGTTCCAAAGACTTCAAGATCAATTTCTTGTTATCTCACATCTTATTACTCGCTATAAAAAAGTATTAAGATACTTGGGTCAAAAATTGATTAGTTTAAAAGATATTTAGGGGATGAGTGGGAGAGCACAATGGTTTCTCCGTAAGATATCTTTCAAAGTAATTAATTTTCGACCCAAATATCATAATACTTTTTTGCAAAAAATAAAAACCGTTTTGATTAACACCCGACAAAGTACACAGTTTTAATAAAATCTTTCAAAAAATATTAAAAAGACATTTCATACGAAAAAATCCTAGACTTCAATAAGTATTTGTACTCAGATCATTTTTACCATTTTAAATACTTCACATACTCCTAACTGTGTATTAAACCCTCACTTTTTTTCTTATTTTTTAGAAATTCTTTCCGACTGTGCAACGTAATTCTTAATCACAGTACTTAAACGTAGAGAGCGCAACAAAACGAGGTTTTGCAAGAGGTCGGTATTTCAGATCGTACGGTAGAAACTCCTATAAAAGTTGGCTGGTCTATTCTATAGATTATAGCAGATCCGTAGTAAAATAAAATAAAATAAAATAAAATGAAATGAAATAAAATAAAATAAAATAAAATAAAATAAAATACAAGATTCCGCAGTAGCTGAGCATGCTTAGTGACTGGCTCGGCAGTGTAACAGCTGGAGGAAAAAGCGGTTGGTAGGAGAGGGTCCCGTTAAAATAAAACTTCGATTTTCTACTACTCCGAACACACTATCGTACGCGAATAATTCTGCCGTGGTGGCGCAATTGTAAAGCGACGAGGAAGGAACCGCGGTGCCGTGCTTCTGTTCAGTTGGTCGCTTCGCCGGCTGCTTATGCTGTCGGTGTTACCGTGGACAGTTAATGATTCCCGTTTCGAACTCGTGGAATATTGATTGCATTCTGTTACGAACAATTTTTAGTCAACGAAGGATCGTCTAACGTGGGTGTTGCGCGACTCTCCATTAACGAGCAAGGTACCGATCGTTTTGCTCCACGTGCAATTTGAAAAAAAGTAAAAGAAACGTGTTTTCTCTTGAATAGCGTAAAGGAATTTCTTTGCAGTAGAGTCTCGTGTATGTTCCTCTGTCAAACAATCGTGATATCCATGAAGAGACATAAAGTATTAAATAAGATTCAAAATATCAATTTTGTTATAAATAAATCAGTTTAGAAATTGATTGGCTAAATAAATAAGAAAATGATATTGATCGTTGCGCCTGTAGTAACGCTATATGTAACGCAGATGCTTGGCTCGTGCCAGGTGCAACTCCGAAATGCATCAAAATTGATCCTAGCGTTTCTATTTAATTTTCCAAATCTACAAGCACTGATAGGCTGCTCGTATCCTCGCTAAACCACCAATCAGTTAATATTCGCATCTGGTGTAATTTCGAACAAATGATATTTCAGAGACTGCAGCAGAAAATGCATTATGCAGTTTTTGAAAGGTGGTGTATATTGACCGTGATACATTGTATAGGTATAAATACGATCGTTGTTGTGGCAGTTCATGTTATCCCTATACGAGACAAGATAGTGATCGTAACACGTGCGATTCTAAAACAAAGAGGCTGTTGGCTCTCTTGGACAGAGTAGTCTTCCGTAACTTCTTGACAAAGAGACTGATTCGTAACAAAGAGACTGTGTGATACAATTCTCAAATGCTAAACTCGTCCGTCCATAGTAGTGGCGTCCTGTTTGCTTCGGGAACGTAACCGAGATTGACCTTGTAGTTTCGTGCAGATTTTTAAAGCGTACGGAATATTAATTTGACAAAGAAGAAGCAAAGGAGCGACGAACCAAGCCCGTTTTAGCTTTCATACGCAAACGGATAGATGTCAGTCGCTCGGCTATCCCTAAAATGCAAAGTATTGATCGTGGTAACTTGTACGGCTCAGAAATAATGTTACTACCGATACCGTGGCTACCTTACGTAATTTCGAAACATAAAGAGTGCTCGTCTTAAGTTCGAAGCGAAAAGAGGGTTCTCTAAGAGTCGCGTTCGTGAACGATCGTATCTTGTGTAGGTTGACATTCCTAAAGAAATTTTCAATAGAAACGAAAGGATCATTGTCCTAATTATCTATTCTCTGACAAGAGAGAGATTCTCACGATCAGACATATATATACCTATATATATTTGTACTAACTTTCACAGTTTCAAAATACAAGTAGCAGAATTCGGTGGATAGAGTGGGTGACATTGGAACATGGACATCAGACTTTTACTGTTAATCCTGGCGATCATCGGTGCAATGTTTGGTGCGGTCGCAACCAGATTCGGGTTTCCCGGATTTAACAAGATCGCACAGATCGTGCTTGCTGTGGCGTTGCTACCCGTGCTATACAGATTCCATCGGAAGCTGTACGTCATCTGCAAGGTTCTGCCTCGTGATATGAAGTAAGTCACAAATCATTTCTCGTTTACATTAGACGCGAATTGATAGGGATGGCATATACGTTTCGATAATCGTTTTCAATGATCCGTTTTAACCCTACTGTCCCTCTTTTGGATCTATATTACATTTTCATAAATACTGTTTTCTTTTTTTTAATATTTTATGTTTGCTTTTATCACTATTTTATATTTCTTAAAATAAAATTGTATCATAATTTGCGAAAAGGTAACTCTCAAATCTGTATTAAAAAAAAGATACGTTTGAGGATTTCTTTTTAAAACAGACAAAATTCACACCAAAGGAGTTATAGATTGATGTTATCGATTTATTGATTGAAAATCAATTACTAAATATTTCATTATGTAATTGAAATATTAATATTTAATATAGGCTGCAATAAAAGAGAGCTTAATATTATACTCTGTTTGATTTTGAAATATTGATATTTCATTCTAACGATTAGTTTGTCTACGCGCAATAGGTTACTTGTTCATCCATCGAAAAGCGAGAATTACGGTTTTCGATGGATCGATGGTTATACCCGGGAAAGAAGAATTACCGTTTTGTTTGAGCAAAGAAAAGAACGAAGAAAACTATGTCTTAAAAGCGTTAGGATATTTCTTAAAATTCTTTTTATTATTTTTACATCAATTTGCAGGTTGTTATAATTTATACCTCGTCTAATAAATATGTATAACTTTTTATATTAAATTGATTATTGGTTATCTCTAATATTGTTTCTAATAGCATGACTTTACTTAATACATATTTTTGTCTGTAATATTTAGATTGTTTAATTTCTCTTTACATGTCACTTGTTTGTCACTTTTATTTACAGTAAATTAATAAATACAATTATATCTTAGGTCTTGATTTCTTCTTTTAAGTGCTTTCAAGTTTCAATTAAATTAAATACGTGAAGAAAGAAGTCCTTGAATAGTTTTATTGGAAAATAAATTGCTTAATACTTAAAACTATTTCAAATACTTAAATTCCAGTAAGACATATAACTAAGAGATCATCACGAAAAATTTGATAAAAGTTCACTTATTCTCAGCATTATTAATTTTATGTTGTTAAATTTTGACAATTTCACATTGCACTCTGTATTAAAAATAATTTTGAAAATAATCACCTTCAGTTTAAGACAAGAAAATAACGAAATGATCATTCTAACTATAATCAGGAAAACCACAATATCTTGGAAGTTATAATAAATTTCTACTAGCAGTGGAAAACAGCGGTCAAAGCAAAGGGAAAGAGTGAAAACATAGAGGGTAAAGGGAGAAAAGGTCGCTATTTATGTTTTCGAAATACGAGAAAATAGCTTTAAGCCTAAGAACCGTATTTTGCCCGTTGTACGACGCAAATTGCCTTATACACGTCAAGTTACAGTAGTAGGTAAAACACCGACGACGAACCAATTAAGGTAACCCTCCCCTAGGTGCAAAGTGTTGGAACGTTGAAAAGCTGGATCTAAATTTATCCATCTATTCTGCAATGTTATAGCTCATTTTCTTTGCAACAACTGCAAATAAGCGTACAGTCAGATTTTAATGCATGTATTTCTTTTACCCTAACGGTTTTCTGCTTTGGCCAACGAGCATAGCTTTGCGAGGGTCAATGACCGACCATCATTCAAGAAAGAAACAGTTCACTGCATGGATGGATGGGTGGTAGTAGATGAATATTGTCGTTATAGATAACAAGAAAATTCATTTAAAATATCAATTAAAAAATACGAATGCGTGGGCACATTCAGTTTCGCTTTTAATCAGTCTCACGAGTGCAGGCAAGATATAAGAGTGATAAAACAAACGACGTGTGAAAGTTAAAGCAATCGGGTTAAACGAATGGTGGAACACACTTCCTGCGTTCAACGATGAACCGTTTCTGCGCTTTCCTTGCCGAAAGCGGAAAAACTACAGATATGCAAAATTTGCATAAAATTAGAAATATACATTTAAAGAATTAAAAAGAATTATTAAAAGCTACTTTGTACTTTAATACGTTGACTATTATGTGGCCAGCAGCCTAAAGGCGATCGGAATCTTAATATAACCTAACCTAACCTAACATATAAATAACAAAAAAAATTATATTCTGTCAACATTGGTATTGATCATTGTGCACTACAAGATTGTCTGCCATCCGTACTAATGTTGGCGGTTTTAAAAATTTTATTTTTTCTGTTATTTATTCGTCTAGATTAGGTTAGGTCAGAATTCGCTGTAGATCACCCTGTATATCTTAGAGGAAAAGAGTTGCTTAAAATATCGTATTTTACAACATATTTAAAAAACATCGAAATCGAAGGGGGAGTAGCTTTTCTACAAGTTCACCGTCATTTATACTAGTGGAACGTCCCGTGCTATGCACGGGGAATTAATCAGTTAAAATATAAATCAGTTAAAATATAAATTTGACTTTGCCCACCATCCACCCGAAGCTCCAATTCCATGATATTAAACCAAATGAAACTTTTAATTAAAAACTTCGTTGTAAACTACATTGTGTTGTAAAAATTCATCAATTTGATTTGTGGGAAAATTTGTTGCGCCGGATCCGCGATTATCTCATGAAAACCTTGACCCCCTCCGCAGTCCTAAACCGTAAGAGATAGACATGCGCAGTAAATTTTTACAGAAAAAGTAATCAAATAAAAAGCAACTGCAGCACTTTCAATGATGACGTAATTAGTTTTTATGTATCCCTTAAAAAGTGTCCCTCACTTTCAAAAATGCATCAATTTGATTTGTTAGACAATTTGTTGCGCAGGATCCGCTATTATCTTATGGAAACGTTGACCCTTGCACAGCTCTAAATCGTAAGAGATAGACATGCGCAGTAAATTTTTACAAAGAAAGTAATCAAAGAAAAAGTAGTCGAAGCACCCACAATGATGACGTAATTAGTTTTTATGTATCCCTTAAAAAGTGTCCCTTAATAAGGGTTTTACTATACTATCATTGTAAGAGTACACACATAATATTTTTCTGCCTTGTTTTCGAGCATGCGTACAACGTCTCAGCGTCACTCACGGACATGTTTCTGCGTTATAATATGATTTTGAGTGGTGCTTAAATTCTCAACATTAAAAATATTTGTATTAAGTAAGTACCTACTTGAAATGATGGGTATTAGACAACATTTGTTAACCCTTGGATGGCGGACCATGGGGAAAGCTACAATTTCAATTTAATTATGTATTTTATATTATTTCCAATTTCTAAATTTTACACTGTTTCTTTAAAAATTACTCTTCCAATATACATATAAATCTCTTTCATTTGAAAATCATACATTTGACTTTAGATTAGTATCCTTGTATGTTTTGTAAGTTTGGGTTTTGATTAATCCAGCCTCCGCTGTTCAACGGTTAAACGTAAAGTCACTTTAAAATTATAGTTTTAAAACACTAGAAGTTAAAAAAAAATGTATTGAGCAAAACTAAAAGACAAACATTTGAATGAAAGACCCTGTGTATCGCAAAAAGCTAAAAATTTTAAGAAAATAGTGTTTTACGTCGAAGGTTTCTATTTACGAAGAATCATTTATCATCTATAAATATCCCGTTAAAATAAAACAACAAGCTTTGAATAATTAATAAAAACGCGACTTGAAATATTGATATAAACGTATAAATCAAATGATTCGAAACAGATTTCGTATTTTATTGTGATATATATTATTTTGGTATTCTTATTTAGCAGCAAATAATATTATTTACATAAGGTTATTTGCTATAATATTTTTTTGGAGTGTGAGGGGTTAAATATGGTTCATTATCAATATAGATTAAAAAATGTTTACCGATGTGATCCAAATTTGGAAAGCTTACCCTTTAATAGCTCGAACTCAGTGTATCAACCTGTTTTATATTTACCGTGCCCATTTCCTTTGACAGAAATAAGTCTGTATCTCTGTTAGATGTCTCATACAAGCTATAAACTGATCGAAATACGTAGTGCAATGCAATGATGATAATAGAGGTCAATCGTTTCATAACTCAGAAAGTACTAGTCTATTGCAATGAATGAATGAAATTATGTATATTCAATTTTTTTTTGCGATAATCACTTACAAAGTAGTTATGAATATTCCAATAATCGAATACTAAAGACTGTAAATAACACTAATAGCAATGATAATAAGTGGTCAAAGTATAAATTTCATTTTCCTACAACACATAGATAAATACATATTTCGGTATGAGATTTTAGTATTCAGGATGTTTTGTGAATATATGCAGTAAAACATAATTTCTTTTAATTTTATATCTGTTCTGAAAAAGTAAATATTTTGATATCCGAAATGTTTAAATGAAGTCAGGTACCTAGATGTCTAAAATAATATTAATTTCATGTAATAATACGAAATAGAAAGAATAGAAAATTAAATATTTCTGTAATTAATAATTGTTGATATATAATATTTATTTAATTATATTATATTTAAATTAAATAAATACTTAAAACTAGTATCTATTAATTTAAATAGATAAATACTAATATTTAATCTAAATATTAGGTGTACAAATTAATTTGGTGCCCTTTAGCATTAAGCCTTCTTAATTGCTATTTTAAATTTAAATATTTTTTCGCGCTTTTGTGTATTTGAAAAGCGTTAGATGCCTGTACATGAAATAGATATTTAAAATACCAGTAATAATGTTACTTAGAATTTACTTACTTGCGCTTATCTTAATTATTTGATTAAATTAGCTCGTTTACTGTTGCTATCAAAACGTTTTAACCGAGCACATTAGTGGCTGCCTGCATTGAAATGCATAAAGAAGCTATATCGCACATGACCTTTGTGTTTGTTACATGGAGACTTATGTAATTGTCTTCGCGATTGACTATTGAGAGGCAAAGGGTCAACAAAACGTATTTTTCCATCGATGAATCTTGCCTGTCCATGGCACCATTAATACTTGTTGGATACCGTCATAGACTAAGCAAATATTTTTACTCTTCTCGTTTTGGTTAAGATAAATAAATCCTAAATTCTGTCTCTAGCCACACTGTCTTCTACATATACACTCGTATGTATAAAATTACGCGTACGACCCTTGAATTCTTTACTCACCATCTCTGAATCATACGCTTGACCCTTCGAACCTCATCGTCAGTAATATCCAAGAACTCCTATTGGACCTAATCCTCATTCTCACCACTTTCAAAATCAGACTTCCGACCTTTTAAAAACAGTAGCAGAACACTTTTCCTTCAGAATAAGAATACGAATCAGAGCCAGAAGTAGAGTTGTGTAATCATGTAAAGAATCGCTGGCAGTAGGAAATTACTTTAAGTGTCTAATGTAAGAATTCTGTGTATTAAGTTTAATAAAATATTTATTAAACATCGGAATCTAACATATTGTATTGATGGTATTTTTCAATACGATTCCATAAACGGTATAATAAGCACATTACTATTGCTTTGAAGTACACTAGCGTGAAAATGATATGACACTAAAAAAATTTCTGTTCATTTATTTATTTGTTTGTTTGTAGACTGTATTTGTAGATATAAACTCCATATACAAAATAGAAAAATAGAAGCTGTACCTATGTATGTACGTAATAAAGTATAAATCTTTGGCTTGGTGCAAGGAGTTTATATTCAAATAATTTCTGCTGTTGTAATACAACAAGAAAGAATTAATGCTCATGCTATTTGTGTTTTTTACAAAACGACATAAATTTATTAAACACGTTTATTTTATGAAAAATTTTGATATTGGCATTTACAAGTTAGGCTCCCTTAAGGGAAATGGTGATGAACGAGAAGCAGGAATTTCAAAATCTTAATCTTGACGATATTAATCTCAATAGTTACTTAACAAAAACTAATGTAATTTTTCATTATTAACACTAGAACTACCGACGTTTGGTGCACACTTATTTTTAAATTGAAAATAATGTATATTGCTATATAGATAAAGGATGAAATATAATTTAATATATACATTCATTCTTTAGCTTGATAACAGTCAACGTACATTTCAACAAAAATACCTCGATAAAATTTATAATTTAAAATAGAAAACTGGAAACAAGTCATTTTGACCCCTTTGGTAGTTCTAGTGTTAAATATTATAAAATTTCGTATATGACTAAGATATATGAATAATTAATAAATATCAATTCAAATTTTCCCTGTAAACGTTTACATGCAAATAATAGGGCCAGAGTCTTATACATGCATACAATCTTATATGGGACCCCTTTTCTACAGTGTTAGTTTTCCCGGCACGGCGATACTAGTATTAAGGTATTCCATTTTTCCTGGGGAAGTCTGATTTAATCGTGAATGCACAAAACATATTTTCATTGATGGTACTGGAATTCTTGACAATTAATTTCGGTGGTACGCATTTATGGAAAGGTTGAGAATCGCTGAAATGTATTTAACTCTTTACTTCAAAGATTTAACTCTGACAGATACAAGTTGGACCTTCAGTTTTATGTACTTATTGAAGTGCTTCTTACATTAAAAAGTAGCAAACACTTTAAACATTAACATTTGAAATCGTTCCATGTTTTGAAAAATAACAAAATATGTCTAAGCAAAGTTTAAACTTTGATCTAAGCATAAATTATTATTGAGGAAACGATCCTGAGTGTCTAAAATGAAAGCGATGACATGAAAAGAGCGGATCATTAACAACAGAGCATTTCATTGGCGCACATTGTAAATACCTCTTTGAACACGAGCTCTTTGTATTTGCTACGAATAATATCGTGTTTACTGTGTCTTATCGCTTTGTGTTTGCAACAGTGACGCCAGACGGGAAACCAGAAAAAATCTGTAAAAGCCTGAGAGGTTTCTTTGTCCATTAAAGATCAAATACTTTTCTTTTTTATATTTGTACAAAATTAATTTAAATTTTATTCAATAACTTTAACTTTCAAAAAAAAAGCACCTATTTATGCATTTGCTGAGATATACGTTGAATATTGTTGAGATAAAGGATAATTATGTATGATAATTTTTAAAATTTATTTTCATTTTAAAAATAGATAACATTCATTATTAATTGCTGTGGTGTTAACACTCTATCAATTATAACATTTTTATTTAATTTTACTAATAAGAAGAGACTCTGATGAACTCAGTAATTTAAAAAAAAATATATATAAAATTTTGTCAATATCTGAATTAATTAGGAGGATCTCCTAATTAAAATGCAATAATTTTTGCTTACATTTTCATCTTCTAAGAATGTAAAATATTCCCTTACTATACATACCATCTTATAACAAAATTTCATTTATTTTCTTAAATAATGTTTTTTAATGATTTTGGTAAGAAAAAAGGAACGAAGAATGGTTGAAACTTTAAGTTTTCCATCTCTTTACACTGAAAATAAGAATTGGCAGTGAAAGTAAATTACGTTATCAGAAGAATACATACATATCTTCGGTACGTTTACAAAGTTTGCAATTACTGAGTTTGAGATCTTTCTTATGTTAGTTATTCAAGGACGGTCAGTTTCGTCGAATATAAAAACGTTATGTTCACTGCTTTTAATGAAAAGCTAATGTAGGTAATGGATTTTCTTTTATGGAGGCCTTTTATAAAATGTTTTCAATATGCGTTCTTAATTATCATGTGCTTCTCTCATTATTTGTTAATCAAGTTGGAATTAGATGACGAAAAAATAATTCAGAATCATTATTACTTATTCAAGGAAACAAATCGCCTTTTGTTTGAACTAAAGATGCCTCTATTTATTGAAGTTAATAAAGTAAATTTTTTTGGTACAATAGTAATAGTATTGGCGTAGAAAGGAAATCGATAAAATTTAAATATTCACCACCACCTATTTAACATTATTAATATTATATTAATATACGTTAGTTAGCTCCGGTTTAAAGGGATGTCTAGGGGAGCTGTAGCCCGGGTCCCACTTTGCAGGAGGCTCCATTATGTCTTCCATTTACCATGGCAAAAAATATTTCCTTTTCTTTACGTTTACATGTTATTTTATTTTGTTTAAAATAAACTTCAATTTTTGAACCAAAGAGACCCTCGAAGGTTCGATAGCCTTGGGGCCTCAGAAATCTTAATCCGCTGCTGACTTTAGTAATCAATATTAATATTATCCCTTTGCACTCGAAGTTTTTTTTCATTCATATTACCAGCAACTCGAAGCAATTTTAGTGAAAAGATCATATTTACATATAAGTTAATGATATACGCATTAAAAGAAAAGTCATTTTCGACCGTTATTTATCACCAAAAGCGAAATATCCTATAAATAGTTTTTACGATTTGTTTTTGTCCTTATGTTAAAAACTGAAAATTATTTGCATTGTCTCCGTAGCGGAGTCCTCGAGTTTGAAGACAAATTTTAAATGGCTCCGCTCCGGAGCCCTCGAGTGCAAAGGGTTAATATTAACACATTGAACATAGGGGGTGGGGTCACCATCGATCATACATTTAATATTCTCCAATAACTAAAAGCAAAAAATAATTAAAGATAATTATAATCAACAATATTATTATATAAATTTTGTAAGACAGTATGTAGAAAATTAAACTGGAAAATTAAACAAAGGCATTTTAAATAATTACAGTAATTATATAATTCCGTTCATTTTCATGTTAAGATATTTAACGTGTTAAGAGAAGATTCATTATTTTACAAATTGTATAGAGTGCAATGAACGAATAAATATTCCATTAATCTAAAATTGTAAATCAATATCGCATTAATGCAAAATTGAAGTTAATGATTGATTTATTCAAAGAAATTAATATTTATTGCTACAACGGGATAAGCAATTATAATAACATGGAATTTATGCAAAAGAAAAAGCAGAAAAAATAGAAATTCCGCATTGCGCAATGGAAGCTCATCGATTGACTAAGACATTCTTACATCGTTCAAGGAAATCCAGAAACTGTTTGGAGAAAAATGATAGACCCATAGTTGAAACAAAAATTACAGTAATCGAAGAAAATTTTAATTATTCCCTAATTAGCGCAACGTATTTCCTGTCGTTTATAAAACTTCCTTCCAAAGTTCATTCTAATATCACCGAGCATACTACTTACATACCTCGTTTATCATAGATAAACAAGTCATTCAAAGTTTCACAGCTTCTTCTTTTAATTGTTTTATTTCCACGTAAGGACTCTTGAAACTCCTTTAATATGGTAAACTTTGATATAAAATATAAAATTGACTATAAGATATAATTATGAATAAAATTGCGTGCGTATTTGAAGCTTATTAAATTCAATAATATTTTCTTCCCATAGGGTTAACTATGTTAATTTTGATAATGTACACTCGCGATCAAATGGGGCTTCTCCAACAAAAATAACCATGTCCCTGGTTCCCAGCCTTCTCATAGGCATCCCCAGGGAAAATGTCTATGTAAAGAAGGAGCCCTACATACATACATACATATATGTATAGGTCCGTGACGGCCCACCACTTGCATATATGTAAACGTTTACGCGAAATTTGAATTAATACCTACATTCTTATTCGTATTTTTAACCGACTTCGAAAAAGGAGGAGGTTACTCAAATCGATCAGTATATTGTACATGTATATCTTTTTTTCTGTGCTTGTTCACCGATTACTCCGAGATGGATGGACCAATCGGAACGAAACCTTTTGCATCTTGTAGATTGTAGAGTATGTCTCTCGATTGGTCCCGTTAAAAAACATTTTTCATTTTTTCATTGCTAAGGATTATTATTGCAAAACACAGGAAATTTCTAATCTCAACATAGGATGATTTCAATGACCCTTTAATATGTTGCCGGGGGCATGATTCTGAACAACTTTTTCATTATGCATAATTAACGGAAAGCTTTATAGTTTTCGAGATATTCGTAAAAAACTATTGTTACTACTACATTGAATTCTACGTATACTTACCTCTGGCGGTGTATGGGTCAGCATGCAGTCGCCGATTCTCTACTCTTTCTTATTATACATATACACATATCGCATCGACCGAAAATCAGTATACATATTGTATAATAACTATTGTTATAGCAAAAATCTTATTTCTTGGCGTTACTCTGCAAAGAATGTACCGATCGCGATGAAAGCTTTCACATCTAATAGATGTTTCCGCGATGATCCCACTTGCAAAAATTTATGGAATTTGTTATCGTTATTGCAATTAATCAATAAGAACAATAAACCACCTTACGGCATCCTACAAATACTGCTCGTTCCACTAAAAAGTGTGAAATAAAATAATTTTTAATAAAATATATAACCGACTTCAAAATGCGCTAAAAAGTGTAAAATAACTTATACTTCATTTGTACAACAAAATGCACTAAAAAGTATGAAATAATTTCTATTTCATTTATACAAATACCCAACAGCTATTAATTGTATGCGTTTGGTAGAGGGGGAGAGAGGGTTTCGTCTCCTCGGACGCCTTTAGTTCGGGCCAGGGACCGCTAGGTGGTGGCGAGATGATCGGTGATAGTGTTCTCGCAAGCTGTCGCTCGGACCTACCTGAACCTGGTACCCAACTTTGAAAAATTCAATTTCTTCAAATTGTATTGTATTCCCTTTCGTTTGTACCCGTTTGTACCACCTTCACTTTCGTTTGTACCCCAAGGGGTGAAAAGATATAAGGGGGCGAAAATACCTTAGCACCCCACTTTAACATTTTTTAATTCTCTCAACGCCATAAAAAAAAGAAACGTTTGTACCCGTTTGTAACACCTTCACTTTCGTTTGTACCGATTTTTGAAACTGACCCCAAAGGGTAACTTCGCCATTTTTGAAGATAATTCACATTTAAGTGGTTATTTACATGAATTTCGATGTTTTAAACTAATGTGGAATAAGTTTTATTTCATGATATTTTCTTTTATGGTATGTTACCAAAAAATAAAACAACATAAATATTACAATGAATACAAAATATTTAGTAATATAAGTACCTATGTACAATTTTTCATAATCACACTAGGTATGATTTAATATGATAGTTTTGATATTTTAACATTTTAATTTTTCGTTTAAGTTCCTTATAACAATTTTCTTTTTACTTTTATATTAGTATCTTTTAGAATGATTAAATAGGAATAAAAACACATAATTTGAGCCCAACTTATAGGTAGTCAATGGGAAAATTGATTGCTCTATATTGCTTTTTATTTAATAAGGTCGTTTATAAATACCGCTGAATTAATTATCTCATTGTTTTGCATTCGACTATCACTGAATATAACGAAGAAAGTAATTTTTCGCATACTTTATTAATGCTACTTTAATAACTAGTGCTAATTGCAATGACAATAAAAAAACTAAAAATAAATTCTTGAATATTCTTCAATGATACTTTTTCGTCCAACCATTTTTCTTTTATAAACATTTACGTGCGTAGAATTACTCATGATTAATTGAAATTATTTGAATTAGAATTTGAACAACGCGCTGAAATTTTGAATGAACATTACATTTGAATTATTTCTGTATAAAGAGAAATATGCAATTAAAAATGAAATAAACTTACCAATTCTTTATGGTTAAATAAATTTCATAAAAATATGATTTAAGATCTGAAACTTTTTACCAATAGTGTACATATCATAAAATGTAATTCTGACTTTTGATCAATAATATAAATACATGTACAAATTCTAAATTATGAAAAAAAGGTTTAGAATTTTAGTAACGTAAAGAAATTCAATGGTATTATACAAATAATGAAATGAACAACACGAAATATTGAATACATAATAAGGTATTGAAATATTTTCTTCATTTTCTTAAGAATCTTTTTCGTACAAAATACAAAAAAAAGAAACAAAATACAGTCGATACATTGTGAACATATTTACGACCAATCATAATGTTAACAGTATATAACATTATTACGCATTCTATTTTATGATCAGCATTACTTGCCAATTTTTATTATCAACAACATGAACGATCCCGGCCTTGAATTATTTGCAATTATTTGCTACGCTCTTTTCTTTTTGCAATGCATACGTTAAAATATTCATTGATTTGTCGTGTTTCTTTAAGAACAGTGATTGAAATTAGAATCTGAATACGATCAGACGTAATGATCGTTTCTGTCATGTTATTTAACTTGTGTCATTATCATAATTGATATATTACTCAGAGGTTTCATAAATATTTCACAGACACCTGATTCCTTCACAAGACCGTGAAAAGTTCAGCATCGATGACCTGCGGTGTCATTTACGCTACCTTACGAAACTATTATTTATGACGTAGAACATTGCCACGATAACTATATAACTGTAAAATAACAGAGAAAATATTTACCATTACTTTAGCATTATTAAAAAGAAAATTACAATTTTCGCTGAGAAAACAGTGACATTTTAAAATTTAATTTTATATTTTATATTATTTTTATTTTCTAAACTTTACACTAGGTATTCCATAAAATTATTAATTTTCTAATATACAATAGGTAATATTTGTAATATAAAAATAACATTTCCATTAAATATTTCTGCTAAAACAAGATCATTTCAATCTTGTCATCGAACCTTCGAGGGCCTCTTATTTAATAAACTTGGTTAGAAAATTCAAATTTATTCTAAATAAAATTAAATAACTTTGAATGTAAAGAAAAAGGATAACGGTATGAAATATGTATTGGTATAGTAAATTGAAGACCTATGACGGGGTCCCGCTTAATTCGGCGCTGCTTCTTCGATATTAATTTTGAAAACATGTGTAAGAATAAATAATTTTTGGGAATCTTTTTATATGAAAGACATTAGATATTTTCAATATTCCCCTTAAATATTTTATTTATCTATATAAAAACTCTTTCATTTCGTAAGATTAAATCACGAATGATCTAACATTCGGTGATCAAGGGTTAATTGAGTTGAAATTTCATTTACTTTCATTTAACAATACAGTTTGCAAATATAACGCTTCTTTTATCAATCAGTATTATAATAAATTTATTATTTAGATGGAAAAAGGAAATAATTAATGAATTAACCGAGTAATGTAAATAGAATTTAATTACATGCATTCATGACTCATGTACTGTAATATTATATAATTATAGCTTGATCATAGAGTGATTATGAGAATGCACAAAAAGCAAATATTGTGTAATAGCCACAAACACAAAATGTTATGTAGACGAAATACCTACACGGTAAATTATAAACAAGTAGTAAAATGAAATTCGTATTTTATAAGAATTTTAACATGGAATTTTTGTTCAACATTTTTAATTTTATACTTTAATTTATTTATTCATTAAATTGTTTAAAAAATGAATTTTAATTTTATAATTATTATTTTTCAGATTTCTGTATCGTGCTATTACAGCAGAATTAGAAACGAAAAGCCATCGTCGGAACAATATGACTGTTACAAAGGTTTTCAGAAAAAGGGTGGAACATTACCCTAATAAACCTTGTTTCTTCTTTGAGGATTGCGTTTGGACGAACGCTGACGTAAGTACAAAATTAAAAGAAAGATAATTTTTCATTTTATGGAAAATTAACAGTATATTTAAATTTGTTGAAAATTCTGGTAGAAGATATAATAATTGTATCTTCTAATAAATTAATTATATCCTTTTTGAAAGATTCAAGTATGTCTGTCAGCTATATTTTCAAGCATTTGAAATTGTAGAATGGGTGATAAGATTTTATCAAAATTGTGTCACTTGTGAATACATATGTACATATAGGCTTCGGCGTAACGAGGAAGGGGCCAGGGTGGGCCTGGCACTCCCAAAAATGTGGATTGTCCCTTCCGCCATTCTAAAATTTCAAAATTTCGAAATATCAGAAGTCCAAAATTTCTATAGGACCTAGCTCATTCAAAAAATAATTCTAGTTATGCCAATGAGTACAGGCAATTTGGAAGTTTAGTTGGAAAGCAATATTCAGCTTCAAATTATTTGTCTTTAGTAATTAAGCAATTTGTTGACATTTTTTGTTAATAAAAACGAGAATCTATTAATAGCAATGTCATGAATTTACATTTCAAATGCTCATAAATTTCTTTCTCTAAACAAATGCAGATATCCAAAATATTCAAATATTTTTTTTAATATTCCTTAATAATTTCATAACTAAAACAATTGAAAACATTATTTTTACTAACAATTTCAGAATGCCTTTCAATTATTATTCAGAAACATCAAAATATACTTATTAGTAGTATTCATACAAGATTCGTAAAGAAAGATAAGAAAATTAATAAAGTACTATTTATATTCAGAAAACAAAGCTGATATAAATTTCAGATTTATTTATTTTAAGTCAAATGAAACGTAGAAACGAATCGTATGTTTGTTTACATTTAAATGAGAAAAATATTGAGAAATAATGGGTAAATATTTAAACTTCCAGATTAACAAATATAGCAACCAGATAGCCTCTGTGTTTCAAAAAGCTGGTTACGTAAAAGGAGATGCGGTGGCATTAATGATGCCGAACAGGCCGGAATATGTTGCTATCTGGCTTGGTCTTGGAAAACTCGGCGTTGTCACTGCTCTAATTAACACGAATTTACGACTACAATCTTTGATTCATTGCATTCGTATCGCCGAAGTGAAGAGTATCATTTATGTGGAAGACTACTCGTCCGGTAAATATGACAATTATTGCAGCCGCGTGTAGGAAAGATATGAAAGAGGGAAAAGCATTGTGAAGAAATATTATTTTCTTTACTTTTTCCATTTCAAAATGGAATTTTTTGTTTGCAACTTGTTTCGTTACTGATGCGTCAACTGCGTCAGTAAAAAGTTAATAAAAGTATTAACATTCTATCACTGTACTTGTAGATTTACCATTTAATTTAAATGAATTCGTAGCGCCGGTCATCGATGACCTCTATAGAAGCAACATTTCAGAGGATATGATTGGTTAATTTTTAGACTTTAATTTAAAATTTGGTACTTTTCGATATTAGTATGGTAGAAACTAATATTATTTCAAATTTATGTTTTTTTTTTGCTTACTATTTATTCGATTAACAAAATTTGAGCTTATGGCCAAGACTGGGTTAAGATTTCTACGGCTCGGAGCTATTAAACCTTCGAAAGCCCTCTTGGTTGATAAGCTTTCATTCAAAACTTGAAATTTATTTCGAATAAAATTAACCGTTTGACTGCTAAGCAATTCTTGCAAGAACGCACGAAAACTGCGGGACATATTTTGACTTACTGAAACTCGCAGCGCAAAAGCGCTGCGTCGCGGTTTTCGAGACAAATGAACGTAGCGCTTTTGCGCCGCGTAGCAGTCAAACGGTTAAATATTTGATTGTAAAATAAAAGATGAATTGGTAGAAAATAGTTACTCCGATTTCGATGATTTTTAAACATGTTGTAAAATTCGTCATTTTAAACAACTTTGTGGAAGAGTGGAGAAAAAGGCGTTTCGTCTCGGGATCGTTTGTCAGGCTCGTCAGTGGAGCTGACAACAGACGATTCCTGCCCCAGACACCTATCGTATCGCAATTCAGAACTTCTATACATATATTTGAACTGCATGCTGGGAGACCGCTTGCGAGAACACTGTCACCGATCATTTCGCCGCCACCTAGCGGTCCCCGACCCGAACTAAAGGCGTCCGGGGAGACGAGATCCTCTCTTCCCCTCCACTAAACGCCTACAACTTATTTTCTCTAATTGTAAACTATGAGTAATACTACTACAGTTTCACCGAATCTGTCGCGGCGTGTGACTTTAACACATATTCACGCTGGAGCGATGGGTGAGGAGCACGCGAAGGAGGGACTGCAGCCAATTGACTGCCGGCGTGAATATGTGTTAGAGTCACACGCGGCTGTGTGCGTCGGCAAGAGATCCTCGCTTATCAACTGTTTCTTCAACAGGATCACATGACTTGGCTACTGTCCATATAACGGGTTAGCTTAAAATCAAAGTTAACTACTAATTTCAATAATTTTGAACCTAACCTAATCTGGACATATAAGTAACGAAAAAATTATATTCCGTCAACATTGGTATTAATCATTGTGCACCACAAGATTGTCTGCCGTCCATACTGATGTTGGCGGTATTTTATTTGTTCTGTTATTTATATGTCTAACTTAGGTTAGGTTAGGTCACATTAATATTCCGGCGGCAAATGTTATAATTTGATTTTTCAGTTCACCCGTTGTATGAATAGGAGCCGGAGCACATGGTGCTACCTGCAGAAATATTCTTTTGTGAATATCACGCAAACTAATCGAAGCAGACATATAGTTTAGAGGAAAGAAGTTGCTTAAAATATCGAATTTTACAACATATTTAAAAATCATCGAAATCGGAGGGAGAGTAGCTTTTTTACAAGTTCACCTAAAAAAAAGGAACAACAGTACAAAATGATTTCATTAAATATCTTTTGACATAGTAAATAAAAGGCTTGTAACGAAGTCTCCGGAAAAGTGGAACCCGTGACTTTAGCCCCCCTTATACCTTCCCTTATCCGGCGTTGCCCATAGTAGTCAACATGTAGGGATATTAAGGTTTTGCATGGAGAAAGGTCAAATGGAAAGAAACGGTTCACCAAAATATCTTTGTGTTTTCAGTATGTGGCAAGAACAAGAAAAATATGGACCGTAAAAGATATTTATAAGGAAAGATAAAAAAATTGTTTTTTATAATTTGAAATACAGTACTGATTTCATAATTTTAGTTATGTTATTTTATTAGTTTATTCTTCGAATTTTTTCACTAAATATGAAATATTAACTTTTACTTGCAATAGTTAAATCAAATCTATAATAATGGAATATTTTGCAATAATGTTTGACTTAATTAAATAGAATCACTTTGCATATTTCTTTCACAGTATTGTGGCATCTCTCCTTCTCTTCTTTTTATCAAAATTAAGACAATTTAAAGAGAATTTGTGTATATGCAAATTCAAATATGAAAAATAAATTAGAAACGATATTTCGTTGACTTTTAATTTAAAAAGGGGATACTTATTTATAAACAATGGAATTGATCCTGTTAATAAATAAGAATTAGAATTGCTAAATATAACGATAAGAGTGCCGATATGTATGTTCGAGAAAATGTAAGGGATTTCAATTTTAAATGTCGAACTCTACGCGTCGACTCGATTTGAAGGTTTCGTAATCTTTGTAAATCTTCGGTAACTCCTTCTTAAACCAATTTTGTTCCCACCGTCTCTCACTCAGAATCAATATATAGCACAATATTTATTACAATACATTTACAAAAACAACAGATTGTTTGACAAAATTAAATTACATATATTAATTATGTAGTTATACATACATAGTATTTTTCTATTCAAGAAACTTATTTAAACAACAATTTATAATTACGAATATTCGATATAAAATTTTATGTAACAGGTTTACAATATAATGCAACGAATGTTTAAAAGAGTAAAATTAATATTTCTTCAATTTCATTGATCAAACTGTATTATATAAAACAGAAGGGTCTACAAATAGGACCCTAATGTTTTAATTTGAAAAACAATTGAAGTCATCTATAAAAATTATTTTAAAAAAAGAAAATAGCTTTTGTGCTACTAAATATTATCGTTTTCTTTTTATTTTTTGCGTGCCTTTTTTAAATGATATATTAAAATAACAGAAATATTTTAATAAGTACATTTTTATTTATGAAAAATTGAAGTATTAATTGTGTACAATTAAATGAATATAAAATATTGAATTTTCTTTTTCAGCCATCAATGATATTAAAGATTCGATTCATGGCATCGACAGATACAAAGTGTGCTTCAAATCAGAAACCCATGATGATGGTGCGATTGATTTGAACAAACTTTTATCAGAAGCCAGCACAGAAGAACCAGTGGTCAAAGATGAACCTGGATACAGAGACAAATTATTGTACATTTATACCAGCGGCACCACTGGCCTACCAAAAGTGGCTATACTACTAAATTCAAGGTAAACAAAGTTCCTTTTCTTTTAATGCAACCATAAAATCCATACAATTCCTAAACTGATCATAAACTAACAATAAGCGATTTGAGACACTTCTGAATGAAATAGAGAGGTTCAATGCAATACCCTTTTCATTCTTAACCCCTTCCCGTACTTTAACGAGTCTGACTCGTGATGAAGATTTTGGCCCAAACATGAATATCACGAGTCTGACTCGTGAACAGATAGTCGGGCGAAACATGAATATCACGAGTCAGACTCGCGAACAGACTTGTGAGTTCAACAGTGGTAACGCGTAAAAATGCCTATATGTATATCAGATATCAAAGCTCTTTACATTTCGGCACGTATTGCGATTGTTCTCGAGCGTCTTGTCTGTTTAGCGCGCTTTGACGACTACCGCTTGGGCCCGAGTTTCGTCGAGCTAAATGGCACGGGAAAGGGTTAATCATCGAACAATGAATGTCGGGTCGAAGAGTGACCCTGACCTACGAAATCTATACATAGGTATATATATAAGAAGTGCTTTGATTAAAATTGGGCACCAGAATTTTGCAAAAATAATATTTTAAGGAGTATTTTACAGTTTCGAAAATAAAAATCAAAGAGATTAAAAGGGTTTTTTAAACATAATATTTCTGCTAAACCAAGACCACATTTTTAATATTAATTTTGGAAATATGTGTAAAAATAAACAATTCGGGGCAAATTTTCTACAACATATTTCCAATATTTGTTAATCGGCTAACTCAATGACCCACCCATCCCTACTTATCTTTTTTTTTTAAATAGTCTAAATCTATTGCAATAAATGAGTATAAACGGTATTATTATATTGATAAAAGGTAAATATAGCGTTTTAGGAAATATTTTTTAAATAGATAGTAATTATTGAAATCTTTTTATAACTTAATTGTAAGATTTAAATAACCATTATTTGATTCATGTGTTTGAATAATATGTACTTTATTTCAAATTAATAGAAATATAATGATTTTAAACAATGTCATTTTATATTCAAGCATTTCTTAACACTGCTTTATTTTTAACATTGAACTTCAACCACATCATATAGTCAAGGTTGACTATATCACCGTAGTTTACAAAAGTTAATTCATTATGTACGAATATTGATTATCAGATGTAGGTCATTCTTAAACGACAAATTAAAACGACATACCTCTGGAAAATTCGAAGCTAATCAATAATTTTCCTGTAAAATAGTAATGTATAAATAATAGTAATACACCCAATACTAGTGCACTGTTTTAAAATTATAACAGTAATGCCTGTCCATTCCATAATTAATTAAAATCATAATTAAAAGAAAAATATAAAAAACTGTTTCAAAGCAAACAATTATTGTATAATTCAAAAGAAATGAAATTACTTACACAGAATAAGAAATACGTAAAAAATTATATGTGCTCAATTAATTAATTGTCATTTGAAAGAATTAAGCAGGAATTTATCTAGAGCTTAATACCATTGAAATTTGTAAAATTTTCAAATGTTTTATGTTTTTTTTAACGTATTTTAAGCATTAAGTTAAGAAAACATGTTTGTTAATTGTTCATTATTTAACAATATAGTGTTTTTATTCTAAATTACACACAAAAAAAGAAAGATATTGATTAATAGCAGTTGAAGAATCCAAGTAATAAGATCAAGATATTTTCAGACAATATTTAAAATAATTAACATAATTTATCGATATCTAAATTATTTATTATATTAAATATTGTTATAGATAGTCGTGGATAAATATATTCAAGATTAACAAAGTAAGATATATTTGCAAATCTTTATACATAAATATACAATATATAGTATCATCGTCAGATTTGATAACAGGAACCGATAAACTTTCTCCAATTAACAAATTGTTCTAACAAAATCTAAAATAAGTATAATTTACGTATTTTTGCAAATAATTTAAAAACTTTTTTAAAACAAAACTAGTTTTGCAACAGTTCTATGATTTTTCAACCCTTTTTAATTGACGAATAATTAGCTAGAAAAACAACGGACTTACAATTAGAATGACGAACAATTTCAGAACAGTTTTTCAAACTTTCATTTACTAGTAGACCCTATTCCGTGAATCCGAATGAATTATCTGGCTGCTGAACGTATAAATGATCTGTAATCCTCTCAGGAAAGCCTTACGACTCATTCAGAATGAGATTACATGTAAATGTAGTCGCTTTACCCGTGTCTGCATCCTGTCTGTCTGCATTATGTCTGTTTTTCACTGATAACATAGTATCCTTATCCTAACTAACAACTTCCGTTTTGCGTCAGTATAATAATTTCACTCCTTTCACAGTTAAATAAAAACATTTCCTTATTTTCTTACATATTTTAGATTCTACAAATAACACTTTCAAGTCGGAGATTTAGTTTTTCAAACTATCTCAAAAGGTTAAATCATAATTAATAGAATAATTGAAGACACGAGTGAATAAAGGTGTCATGTAACAATTTTTCGAAAACCACATTTATAAAGTAGCACTATATTGGTTTGTCTATGTATAATGCTATCGGATTTTCGAAAGACAACAAATTCGTTTACATATCTTTTAAAACATCAAAAAATATTTAATTGTTTTTTAGTTTAAAAGAGAAAACATAGCTATTTTATTATTACCGTCAATAAAACCATCATTTCATAGTTGTCTAACCATTATTCGTTAACTGAAGAAATAAGATGCAAATGAATAACTTGTCTTGAGTAATTAATAATTAATTTGTGACATGTCACCTTTATCCACTTGTGACTTCAATTGTAATATTGATTATTCTAGATTCACACACTTTTACGACATTACCAAATCAAATTCTGCATTATGCGATAACAGTAATACATACATTTACATCTGTTAAGCATGTATTAGTAAATCCTTATATCCAAATATAGCATTTTATTATAAATAACAATAAGTAAAGGAAAATTTTTAACGGCGTATTACACATCGAACCATATGATTTTTCAAAAACATCAGCTTTTATCATAATAACATTTAATGAAACTGTTATACATAAAATAATTTATATTTCGTTTATACAACTACGCAATAATTATTAACAAAACCTCTTGCTGCATTAACAAAATGCGCTAAAATGTATAAAAGAATTTCTATTTCATTTATACCAATACTCCACAGCTATTAATAAAACCTATTTAATCGTTAAATAGTATACTAAATACATTTCAACCTTTTCCAAAGTCGGTTAAAAAGAAAAAGAATGTAGAAAATTAAATGTAGTTAAATGAAATATTTATTACAGTCCATTATTGACAAAAATTTTGTCAGAGTGTTACCGGTTGCAGTAGTATGTTATTCAAATTTTTGCATTAATCATTATATACATGTACACAAAAAAATAAAAAATTTGACACAAATATGATAAAAGAATATTAATTGGCGCTTACCTGAATTGAGAATTGGAATTTATAGAATATTAATAAATAATCCAATAGGAAAAGATGAGAAAATGTCGCGAACTTAGTTGGGAAGGGGTGAAATGGGTAAAAGTACATAAGTACGCTATTTTTTATAAGATTTAAAATTTGCTTCCAATCTTTATTTTAATATCTGCTTAGGTATGTATCTAAAAAGTTTTTCAGAATGTGTCTTAATTAACGGTATCCTATTCATAGTGTATAATATTGACATGTAAAGAGAATAATTTCTGTTTTTCCAGGTATTTGCTGGTCGTAATGCCGTTTAATTTACTAGGAATAAGATCAACCGATATCCTGTACAATCCAAATCCATTGTACCATACTACTGGTGGAATGATTGGAGCAGGTTTCGCGATTCTCAAAGGCATACCAACTGTGTTGAGGCCCAAGTTTTCAGTCTCGGCTTATTGGACAGACTGCATCAAGTATAAGTGTACAGTAGGTGGTTTACAAATTTTATAACAATCTCATTGAAATCATCAGATCATTCCATAAGCAGTGTTGCTTTTCATGAGTAACTTTAACTTTAATACATTAACACAGCGGCCCGCCTCAGCGCAACCATATTATAATTATCCGATAGGGAGGATCAAAAATATTTCTTTTTCTGCCTTCTTAATATCGTGCTAATAATAAATGTAATTTTCTTCAATTTTTGTTTATTCCCGGCAACAATTTTTTAAATTTTCCAAAATATTCCGGGATTTATTGGAAAAAGAAGGTTTCTAATTTTTTAATAGGGCGTCAGCAGGCTTTTCTGACCCTGCCCGCAGTCGTGTTACTGCGTTAACATGTTGATTGCCACAATAGAAATATGTAATCGTATCTAGTAAGGCGCACTATAATACCAATTTATTATTCTTATATGTAACTACTGTAAGAATCATTGGTAACCGGCATAATTCTCCAACAGAGGGGTCGAAAAAGTTTTGTTCATACTTCAATAACATCATGATCATATTAAGTTTAATTTTTTGCATTTTTGTTTATACTCAGCATTATCTGAAAATTTCGAAAATATTCCATTATTTTTTTTACATAAAAGAAATTGTTTTAATTGCTTAATAAGAAGGTCAGCTGACCTTTTTGATCCACCGTAATTGCGTTATTGAAACGTATAATTAGTAAAAGGAAAGAGGAGACAAATTTTGAATAGCGTTAATTGATAACAAAATTTATTTGAACGAAGCAATTAACGAGTAATTAATTATAACCGAATATTAGTGAAAGAAGAGGTATACTTTAAATAGCATTAATATTAAATAAAATACCAAAAATTTAATTTAGAACATTAACTGATCCTCGCATAATAATGAAAACACAAAAAATTCAAATAAATTTTTTCTACAGTTAACAGATGTCATACTAACTACGAAAGGTAGACAGTGGAAAACAATTTGAAAAATGAAACGATCGCATACTGAGCGATTGTATCTAATTATAACGTGTCTGACTATACATAGCCTTCTCTACTGTGGTATTAAACGTGTTCATTTGATGTTTTAATGTAATACTTTGATTTGCTATTTCAAATTAACAGTATGATCTTATTGTTAGTAACATATAATTGCTTTACTCTTTGATTTCCTTAATTAGTTAACTGAAATTAATTCGCATTTTCGGTTATTGATGACCTTTATCTTACCACAGAGAAAATGAACATCTGAAGTGAAACACACTAAAACACTAATTATTCGAAATATAATTAATTTATTCAGTTTATCATTTTACATTATTAATCCTTTGTAGCATCATTTCTTGTTGAATTTTGAAAAGAAATACACCGTTCAACAATAAACAATATTTTTTTTAATTGAAGAGTAACTATAATGACAAAAGATAAATTATAAGATAAAAAATACAAAAATTTCGTGGCATTATTTTGTGTAACAAAACAACGCGATGCAGTGAAGGATTAATAGTAGTACATACCGCAAAACAATTAAGGGATCATCTTTCGGAACCCAAAAAATAGGGCGAGTTTCAGATGGTTATAGCTCCGACAAAAATGGTCCGATCGATATGGTAAACAGATCATTTGAAGCTGTGAAATCTCTATCTTTAGATATTCTTTTAAGATTCTAGCTATATATGTTTTTTTTTTTCGAAAAGTTATAGTTATATAAGTTGTACTTAGAAAATTTTAAAAAATTTTATTCAACTATGTAATGTTGCATGAAGTGAACATAATTTTTTAACAAGTTATATTTATACCAGTCGAAAGGGATTACCTTTCTCTGTAAAATCAGTACCTGTCTATTGATTGTTGTACGATTTTTTTTTGGCCAAGTTATACAACTTTGAAGTAAAAGTCGTCGTTTCGACTCTAACTGCCCCTAGAAAGCAAAGAAATCATCGCAGAACATTCAATGAGAAAGCAATAGAAAGAACAGACTTTTCTCTTTAACGATAAGATGCATCTCTTGGTTTCTCAATTTGATAAATATTTTGATGTACCCGCTTTTTTTGGCAATATGCTTCAAACTCGTATAATTTCCATTTTATCTTTAACTCGCTGTATCTCACCAAAGATGGTCGTAGTATCATGATCTCAAGTTCATTTTAAAGCCGAGAATTTGCCGATTCCATTGAGACTCAAGCGAATGCATTGTGACAATGTTCCGTGCAATTTCGGGTCCGAATTTTTGTATTTCTGCAAGGGTGGCGTACTCTGGGAACTCTGGTTCCCTTTTGCCCACCGAAAATTAGCGGCCGTGAAAACTTGCCGACTCTTCGAATATTTGACGCGTATGAATTCCTAGTCCTAGCTGCTAGAAACCGCTGCCCCACTACATACTGACACTACTGGATGGTGGAGGAAGTCTGAAAGTCTGAAGCGGTAAGCGGGAGCAGTGGCTCTTTCGCTTCTAGCAGTTACACAGCGACTGTTTTAGCGAATCGGTAACTTTTCTAAGTATTACTTAAAATTTTCTAAGTACTACTTATATAACTATAACTTTTCTAAAAAGCAAAATAGCTGGAATCTTAAAAAAGTATCTAAAAACAGAGATTTCACAGCTTCAAATGATCTTTTTACCATATCGATAACTATTTGAATCTCGCCCTATTTTTCGGGTTTATGGAGGTTATGATCCCTTAATTGTAATGTGTATTTAAAATTCGTCTTCTCTTGCTGATGATTATTTTATTACATAAAATTTTATATGCACTGGTCACCAGTGATCCCTCCATGGAAATCAACGCGTTAATATCTTACCTTAACAATTTTCTGTTAATATTTTAATATCCTTAATCCAGTATAGGATCAAGAGGATGTCTAGGAATGATGGCTGTAGCCCCAAGTTTCACTTGCCAAAAAATATTAACTGAAATTTTGTTTACTGTTGCCCTCTTTTTGTGATTAGATATTATTTAATTTGATCTAGAATAAATTTGAATTTTTAAATGAAATTTATCAACCAAGATGGCCGTTCAAGGATTGATAGTCTTGCGCCTCAGAAATCGTAATCCGAACTTGCCTTAATCTAAAATTTGGTATCACCCCGTACTGCTATTTTTATACGAATTCGCATCGAAACAATAAGTGTAGCAAAAGAATGATTTGAATACTGCATAAATAATTCAGGCAGGATACGTACCAACGAATTTCTAAACATTTACAATTACAAACAAGGTACATAAGATGACATTGCTTATGAAATGACTTGATCAAATGAATAATTTCTTTTTATTCTTTCTATTAACACATTCCATGCCGTCTGAAATTTAAATTGTGTGACAAACGCGATTACAACTCGCTTCAAAAATACTAACTCAATATTAATTTGATTATAAGAAAATTGCAATCATAATACGTACATTATATTTTCCATTTTTGCTTCAATGTTATACTTTTGTTACGAGCCGGAGGAGGCGGCTGCGTAGCCGGGGCTTAATTTCGGTTATGGTGTTATTAATGGCTTAACCAGTGCTGTTATTAACACTGGGGGCCTAAGGAAATAGACACGGAGACGAACCTACTTATCGTAGGCGAACCTATGCATAGCTAACGTAGGGAGTCTCAGGAGAGTGATATGGGAACGAACCTACGTATGGCTAACGTAGGGAGCCGTAGGAAATGTTAGTGTTAGGTCCTGTCATTTGATTAGTGCACCTCGAGCGGTAAAGGTACACCTTAGTGGATTTTTCTGGACTAGTTAATTGAACAGCAATAGGTAAGTTATAAATGATCTGAATTTATTCTCCTTGATGGGATCTTACAACTGTTGAGTGTAACAGTCACGGTGTTCAATGAGTTAAATTCTAATTTAGAATTTTAAATGAATTGAATTTAAGAGTTTAGTTTCGATTACGCGAAGCAAGAATCTAATCCTTCTCGGTTTTTACGAACACGAGTAAACGGGGGCGGACTACGACGATCAGAATAATGCTTAACAGCAGACAACGTACTGTATAGTTACTGTACAGCTTGTAGTAGCTTGAAGGGGACTTGAATACCCAATCTCGCAGAGTTTCCTCGTCGCAGAGATTATCCGTAAGAGAACCGTACTGACGTGTATCGAACACTTTCGAAATTTTAACTAGACCCAAAGTGCCCTCGCCACCACCCTTTTTACACCCAAAAATTGGAGTAAAAAAAGTGGTGGGGACAGACTCCATGTGATTCCGAGGGACCCCGCCCTTTCTTAGCGTTGGTCTCCAATTCCCGAAAGCTGACTATGCTGGGTGTGTGTATCCAACTCCAAATAAGGAAATTTCAGCGACAGGAACGTAATATTTTTCATTAATTAATTGAAGGTATATCTTAGATAAATTTACAATTAGTGAATCAAATGACCCATGCGGCACGAAATGTGTTAATCTCGTACAGGAACATCGATAGCTGAAAAATCAGTGAATCAGTACAATCTTGATAATTTAAATAAAATAGATAAATACAGAATTACAGATATAAAATTATTCTATTTAAACACGTAGACCGCTACAGTAAAAACGAACACACTGAAATTAATTTTCAAATTTAAGCTTCTTATTTTTCACCTTATTTATTAACCCTTATTCGAGTAGATGGTTTCCTGGAACCATTATTTTAATTAATCGTAAGTAAGTGCAAATTAATTTACTTTGCAACGTTTTAAAATTTTACAGAATAAAACAGGATTGCATAAATTTCCAAATAACTATATTAACACGCATTAAAACCAGCTGTAAAATTAAAATTAAATTTAAAGGAGGTTACAACCCCAAGCCCCAGGGGGCTCCGTTATAAACTTTCCATTTACTATGTCAAAAAGTTCACTGTTGCCCTTTTTATTTACGATTAAATATTAAATTTCAATTTTTGTACCAAGTTTCTTAACTAAGGAGGCTCCCGACAATTTGAAAGCTCCGGGCCCCAGAAATCTTACTCCGGTTCTGATTAAAACATACTTATTGTAGCGTCCCAAGACACCGAAATTCATCGATTCAAATTTCCCGGGGTTGTAAATTCCGGTTACACGCTTGTGCCGATGTTTGTGACGCTGACTCGCGGCAGGGGAGTCTTACAATTAGTTGACAGGTTTAAATATGATACAACGCGCTCACTATATAGGCCTTAATAACTTCTTCACTAAATTATTTTATTTAATGTATGTGATGTGCTAAGTCGACGAGCGTAGTTACCAAAGTCCTTCTGAACGTGCTCTTACAAAAATGCGCCCTGAGGGTGAAAATACATACAATGCGCCGAACCGAGAGTGGAGGTGGAAAATGCGTCGAACTACGAAAAATCTTGAGTGACCATCCCTTTGCTGGCCCACGTGGTGTTCATGGAACGGGATGGTTGGGTCATCAAATAATTTACGCAAACCGATGAGTATCGGTACTTGGGACCGATGGTGCATGAACTGCAAAAATTACTTTATGGCGGGGGCCATAATGGGCCCACACGAAGGTCCTGTAAAGCCATTCAGGCCTATTTTAATTAATACTTTTTCGCTGACTAACCTAACCTAACCTTACATAACCTTTTTCTATCTAATCAAAACTAAAAGGAAGCTCCTGCTGCTGATTGAACGGGTTAAAAGTCGTACTCTGTAATCCGCGCAGGAAGAGCCTAGCTGGCTTCTCAGCACGCATGTGCTACTTTCCAACCCAGGTATACAGTACAGGACCTTCGTGCGGGCCCTTTATGGCCCCGCCATAAAGTAATTTGTGCAGTTCGAGGTCCACCATTGGGAGCGCACACCTATCGTTAGTTTAAAAATTTGCAAAGTCCATAATCCGAAAAAGGGTTAATACAGGGTGATCGATCCTCTCGCTAGTGGACTCAAAGGAAATGCCGCCACACCGTTATGAATGGACTCAATCCCTTTTCTCGACGGGGGTGCATACTGTAGCTGTGTCCATGAAAAGGTATCGATGACAGAAAAAGGACTTGGGCCACATCATGCTATTGTGGCGGCACTTTCTTTGAATCCACTAACGAGAGGATCACCCTGTATAATAAGGTGTTAACGTAGAACCATTCAACATAGGGCACATCATACTGATAATGGGTGAAAAAGCCTTAGTAAACATAGGTGGAAAGGTAAACTGTTTTTGAGATAAACATTTTTCTACTAATTGACTTACTGGCTTCTGTTATTGGGTGCGATGTTTACCTCGGTGTTCATAAACCACGTTCTGCATGTCCTCATTCAACTTCTGCATATATTTCATAACAGGAGATTTGATCGATGTGGAAATATGTAGAAGGAAGATATGTGGAACGTCTCGTAAATATCGAAAAATCAGTAGTAGGTTTATTTATCATAACGTACAAAGAAGTTTATATCTTAGAAACGGTTAAGATCCTTTTACTTCATCGTCAGTACAGTGTGTTCTACTATACCATATAAGTATTGAATGGTGTTTCCATTAAATCCTATATAATAGTATTGCTACCAATTTCTTTTTTTCTTAATTATTTCATTATATATTAGATTTGAGGCGTAGCAATATACGGGCCACCAGAGATCCACCATGGTAGTCAACATGTTATTTAATTACAATAATAATTATTGAGGCAGTAATCAATGAAATGAACTATTTGATAACAACAAATCAAACTGTGCACTACATCAAACATGTTATTTCACACAATAATATAAAATTAGTATTCTGTTCAAAAATCTTCCAAGGTTTACAGATATTGCAAACTAATGCATTTAACTAAATTTTTGCCAAGAAAGCAGAGTTGAACTGTAAACAGTTAATGATGAATTAGATATAACTTCATGACACTAATGATTCTGACTATTATAATTAACGTTACTAATAGTGTAAATAACTTTGCTTATTGGTAATTTTACTTATTAGGCTGCGCAATTTATCGGTGAAATGTGCCGTTACTTACTGAATGCGCCACCGAAACCGGAAGACAATGCACATAGATTAAGACTCATGTTTGGAAATGGCATGAGACCGCAAATTTGGAACGAGTTCGTCACGCGTTTCAACATTAAAAGGGTTGCTGAATTTTACGGGTCCAGCGAGGGAAATGCAAATATCGGTAAAATTACAAATATTAATAGGAGTGTGCAAAAGTTTCCATTGACCATATATAAATATAGCGTTACGAGGTATTTCGGTTAACTTTGTAATCTATTTTGCTTAATTTGTATAAAAAATGGTATAAAAAGAGTCACATCTATTAGAATAACAATACCTTGAAAATTCATGTAAAAATAAAAATCCATAAGACATATATACGTCATTGTATATTTTCTTTTGTTTAATCAAGAGATAAAAAAATACAGCAATCAGGACAACTACAAACTAATTTTAGTATAATTAAAGTATTAACGTATTAAACTATTAGTTGTACCTATTAATAACTGTTTTATTTTCTACAAATTAGCTCCTGCATCAACAAAAATCATTTGCGAAGTTTATATAGTAATAATAATAATAATAATAATAATAATAATTATTATTATTATTACTATAAATTTCTCAATAATTCGCTAATGATTGTTATCGCTATGACTGATAATAAAATATTATATCATTAAAAATATTCTTTCAACTATAAAATATTAATAAAATAAATTGTTTTAAAAGGACAGTGGAAACGTTTGTACAATGCTAATAGTTACGTGCCTAGTTTGATATTTAACGTTTTATGTAAATCGGGATAAGAATGAATCTTGAATATTATTTCGTTAAACTCTGTATATCGTGCTGTTTTCTTTGAAACCTTCAACTCTTTGTGATAATACTATTTGGTATTTTTATGTCGAATTGGGTTTCTTTGAGTCACAATATTCAAGTTGATAAATATTTTCTTCTTTTTAGTTTAGGCCGAATTGAATTGTTTTTCAAAAATATTTAGTTCTCATTATTGCATTTTGCATAATCTTATGAAACATTCAATTGCATTTTGTAATTCAAATTTTATTTTTTTATTATAAATACATTATTTCTTCATAATTTCGAATGTTGATATCTACGAAAGTGAAATTTCAAAAGATTTTCTAATTTACTTTTACATTACAGCAAATCTGGATGGTAAAGCTGGTGCTGTCGGTTTTGTACCATTAATTATACCAAGAAGATTCCATCCGTTAGCAATTATTCGTGTAAATAGCGAAACTTACGAACCAATTAGAGGTCCAAATGGATTGTGCATCAGGGCAGAAACAAGTAAGAATTTCAAACAGTTATCTAACATTTTGTTAATGGATAATAAAAAAATGACATATTTTAAATTAGAAACTTAATATTTATTATATTTAGTACTGAATATTTCTATTATTAGTAAAAATATGGAAAATGTTTATTTACAAATTATATGGTATCGAAGGAACCACAACATGACAAAAAACTTTATTTTTTAATAAAGTGGAGAATTTTATGTTAAGAGATTTTAAGATCAACCATGTATACATAGAAGATAACATGCAATTCGAACATGCTATAGCTCTAAAATGATCGAAGATAGAAAAAGATGTCGTTAGGAAAACTTAAATAATGTTGAATAAACCATTATCTGATGTATGTAAGTACATCATATTGGTTCCGCAAATGGAAGTTCCGGAGGCGTTCCACAGATTTCAAGATCAATTTCGTTTTCTTAAATGGAATTATATATTTTTCTATATGTCAATCGAAGTGAGTTTTAATTTTCTCCAAAAAAGTAATAAGGCCATTGGGTCAAAAATCGATTAGTTCAAAAGATATCTTAGGGAGAGACCGTGTGTTTCTCCCTAAAATATCTTTCAATCCAAGTGAGTGCTCAGGGCCGGCGTGACTTTTTGCAGGGCCAGAATACACATTTAAATCCTATACTTAAATTTCACAATAAGGAATATATATTTTTGCCAGCACCAAGCATTTCCAAAAAAGCTCGTCCTTGTTTTCGCTAATTCACTAGAAAAAGTTTATCTTTTTCGATTTTAATAATATTTAAAGCGTCAGAGTGAGCGATGTCAAAAAGGTCATCCAACGAATCAAGAAACTCTCTTTCCGTTCTTTCTTGTATCTCATTTCGGTGTTTGCGAGATTTTTGCAACAAACGCCAATTATTATGCAATTTTAACAACTTATCGATGCTATGGTACGTTGTTGTTGTAGGTATACGAGCTTTAGCCCAGAAAACTTCCGCTTCCTTTATCACTATAGCTGCGCTTGGGCGGAGCTCTAGTTTAACTTTATGCACATTATAAAACAGAACACACAAAACTTGTCCATTGCTTGATAATTTGGAGCCAATAATTTGGCTTTCATCATGCCCCAACAAAAATATTCTGTCAGCGCTTCTGGTTTCCATCTTTTCAATTCCACTATACTCTCAAACTCAATTCACGATACGAATACTTCGAACTCACAAAACAGAATGAAAAATGACCGCTGTGACTAATAGTAGATACATTTAATCATTAGAGACTTTACCAGGTAATATCATATGTTACGAGCCGGAGGGGGCGGCTGCGTAGCCGGGGCTTAATTTCGGCAAATGGTAATTGTTAATGGCTTGACCAGTGTTGTTATTAACACTGGGAGCCTAAGGAAGTAGACGTGGAGACGAACCTACGTATGGCTAACGTAGGGAGCTCCAGGAGGTTGGCTATGGTGGACGAACCTACGTATGGCTAACGTAGGGAGCCACAGGAAAGGTGTAGAGTGGAGGACGAACCTACGTATGGCTAACGTAGGGAGCCTCAGGAGAGTGATATGCGGACGAACCTACGTATGGCTAACGTAGGGAGCCGCAGGAAGCGTTAGTATTAGGTCTCGTAACTTGATTGATGTACCTCGAGCGGTAAAGGTACACCTTAGTGGGTTTCTGGACAGTAAATATAATTGTACAATAGTATGTAAATTAAACTAGTATGAGTTTATTCTCTATTCCGGACCTTACAATTGTTGTGTGTAATTGTCGCGGTATTCAATGAATTGAACTCTAAGTTGCACGTTTGAAATGAGTTGAATAAAATAAGTTTAGTTTCGATTCCGCGAAGCAAGAATCTAATCCTTCTCGGTTTTCACGAACACGAGCAAACGGGGGCGGATTACAACGATTATAATAATGCTTAACAGCCGACAACGTACTGTATAGTTACTGTGAGTGCTTGAAAGGGACTTGAATACCCGATCTCGCAGAGTTTCCTCGTTGCAGAGATTATCCGAAAAAGAACGTACTGACGTGTATCGAACTGATTCTAGACTTCAACTAGACCCGAGGTGCCCTTGTCGCCACCCTTTTTATACTCAAAAACTAGAGTAAAAAGGGTGGTGGGGACTGACTCTACGTGACCCGTAGGACCGCGCCCTTGCTTTGCGTTGGTCTCGAATTTTCTAGAAGACGGTTGGTGTCGGGTGCACACATCCGATTCCATATAAGGAAATTTCTTGAGAAGGGTTTGTAACACCATATAAGGAAATTTCCAAGACGGATACGTAACACATAAAACACCCTCGAACGATATAAAGCGATCGCTTCTAAAATATTCTGTTGGAAAAACCAAAAAACCTGTGATCTCTTGATCAGGTAAAACGTGGTAATATTCACCACTGCCGAGAACCTTTTTGTATATCTATCATGCAGAGCTCCTACTATACATTTTTTTAATATCAGAATATATTGTCTAATTTGGTTTATTTTATATAAGAACTCTAAGGGCTAGCTGAATAGGAGATTGCTTTTCGTATTTGAGATAGCCGCTTCCGCAACTACGCAATAAGACTCATATTAATTTTAGCGGTAAGATTCAGTAATTTTTAGTATATTTTTGAAAATCGTACACAAACGATAAAATTATACATGTAAAAAATTATATTTTTAGTACAAAATATTTGCTACAATTTATAAAACAAAATGACACGAATACATTCGATGTCAACGTGAAATCGTATAAATTTTAAAACATCAACTCGATTGCGGCACGGGTTCCTGTTGTTCAATCATACTGAGACTTTGCAATTATCATTTTTTCACCAAGTTTCAAAATTTTAGCGGGTGCGGCTAAGAAAAATTGGAAGTCGAAAAATAAGGGCCACCCTAGTGCGCACAGGACGTCCCCTGGACGTTCTACTTTTTAACAGGCACCTTCCTAGGATCTTTAAAGGACATAACCAGGATATACAGTGTGTCCCAGCTTAAGTGTTATAATTCCGTTATTCCGTAACTATTAATGATACAAAAAATTGTTGATATGGGAATTGCACGGTAAAAGGGGCCCTATGTTTTGGCCAAAGTGAAAAATCTTTTGCATTATTACTTTAAGAGATATGATGGTCAAGTTTCGTTTTTCAAACGGAACTACATATTTTTTTTTAGTTCATGTGATAGTGCTCCTCAAGACGAATTTATTAAGCTGTAATGTATACACTCGATTTTAATTAGTTTTCAAGATATAACGTTTACAAATTTCCCGATTTTCAGTAGATGCGTCTCGGTTTGAGTGGCAAGTTGTAAAAGCGGCCCTATTGTTGCGGTAAGTGTCACAGCGGTTATTCTTTGGGTCTGCCGTTCCTAGCGTAGACCCCCGCTATGGCACTTACCGCAACAGTAGGGCCGCTTTTACAACTTGCCACTCAAACCGAGACGCATCTACTGAAAATCGGGAAATTTGTAAACGTTATATCTTGAAAACTAATTAAAATCGAGTGTATACATTACAGCTTAATAAATTCGTCTTGAGGAGCACTATCACATGAACTAAAAAAAAATATGTAATTCCGTTTGAAAAACGAAACTTGACCATCATATCTCTTAAACTAATAATGCAAAAGATTTTTCACTTTGGCCAAAACATAGGCCCCCTTTTACCGTGCAATTCCCATATCAACAATTTTTTGTATCATTAATAGTTACGAAATAACGGAATTATAACACTTAAGCTGGGACACACTGTACATATAGGGGACATATGGATGTTAACGGGACATTCTCCGTATGTACGAAACGTCCAGCATGGACGTTCGATGGACATCCATGAAATGTTTCTGTGCTATCTGGGTATTTATTATAAGTACAAAGGATGTTACATATATTTCTTGTAAGATAAATATTACATAATTTTTCTCGCCTTTTTCGCCACAAAATCTTTGATTACGTCATCAAAATTGATTGAGTTAGCTACTTCGTTTTCTATCGAAAGAATAGCCGGGGATGTAAATCGGTCTTGGCTTATTGATGATCGAAGATAATTTTTTATTAGTTTCAACCGCGAGTTTCCGGGGGACCATACAAAACGCGAAGCCTGGTTCCGGCGAACGCGCTGAACCTGCCTCGCGCCGCCCCTGTGAGTACCTTAATACTTTGCAATATTTTAAAATTTTACAGAAGAATACAGGACGGCATAAATTTTTTTTTTTAATGGAACTGCATATTGGTAGTGCCTCCTAATATGTACTTTTTCACGCAGAGTACTCCAAAGAATCAATCTATGTAAAAAATGTACAATACACTATTAAAAAAATATTGTATTGATTTTGAAATCATCAAAAATCCTCCATCTACACAAAAATGATCCTATGTTGTAGACTCTTTGATACCATATAACTGTTTGAATAAACTTTTTAATAAAACCTAGCTAAAATATAATTACACCGCTTGTCATGTAATAATATTAATTTGAATAACACTAAAATATTATTTTTCATTCAGACGAGCCAGGGATGTTCATAGGACTAATAAAAGAAGGGAATGCCTTGAGAGAGTTCAATGGCTACCTAGATAAAGAAGCGTCAAAAAAAAAGATAATACAAGATGTGTTTGTTAAAGGTGATAAGGCTTTCCTGACGGGTAAGTTATATTTGAAAAATGATAAGAGAAACTGTAAATACAAAATTCCATACATATATTATACAATCAAGCATTTTTGTATTTTTTCTTTTCAAAGAAGACTTACATATTTTATCGTTCTCTTTTGTAGGTGATATTTTGGTAGAGGACGAATGTGGTTATATTTATTTCAAAGACAGAGTAGGAGATACGTTTAGGTGGAAAGGTGAAAATGTCGCCACTGCCGAAGTGGAGGGTGTCATCAGCAATATTGCTGGACAACGAGATGCTACTGTTTATGGAGTTCAGGTGTGTAATTTTAAAAACAATATTATCTCAAATCAATATTATCTTAAATGTCAAACGGCGTATGGAGGGTTAATATGATTCAAACCGCAAGAGCATTTCACCTAAAATTAGATGTTTAAATTGTGTAATGAGACAGTATTTAAAGAAATAATTGCAAATTTACAAAACAAAAATGAAAAGAAATCTAAAATTAAATTTAAATTATCACCATCTCAATGGGCCATAGTGGCAAAAAATTATTTTAAAAACATCAATTTCTTTGACTATCCCTTAATGTGACTTCGAAGAATCGAGAGTCCATTGCAAAAAGTAAAAAATTAATTTACTCGCATGACTAATTATTAATAAACGTATGTTAATGTTTTTCAAGGTACCTGGAATGGAAGGAAGGGCTGGAATGGCAGCGATAGTTGACCCAGACAGCCTTCTAGATTTCAAAGCCCTGGCGGAAGGATTGGAAAAAGCTTTGCCAGCCTATGCGAGACCAATATTCTTAAGAATCGTGAAGGAAATAGAAATGACAGGAACGTTTAAACTGAAGAAAGTGAACCTTCAAAAGGAAGGCTTCGATCCGAGTAAAGTTCAAGACAAGATATACTTCTTGTCGGGTAACAAAGAGTACGTCGAGATCACACCTGAACTTTATAAAGAAATTATATCCGGAACGAGGAAGTTCTAGTCGTCGCGCACGATTTCAAGTGTCGAGGATACATGTAAAAGTTAGACGTGTAACGTAATGTTTTTTTTCTTTTTTTTTTAAATATGAACATGACAAATTACATTGCGCCTTGTAGATACAACGCGTAAAGGGTTTTATAACATCACACATGCGATACCACAGAACATACATTTAGGCTGAAAGTTTGTCGAACTGTTGTAAGATTATTTTTATGATAAAAGGCCAGAAACAGGGAGCTTGTTGCGCAGAGAAGATTCTATTTCTGTCATCAAACGATCGGACAAATTTCGCCAATAGTTCTTCTAACATTGGAACGAGCGAATATGGTGACATGTTCCTGTATATTTTATAAATACTCTACATAGCGTAAGATTGGCACTGAAGGTAGAATTAGTTTGATTAAAGTCATTCTATAACAAATTTTGATCTTTTATAAAAAAAAAGGTACCTTATTTCATATTTAACTCTTTCATGTTCTATTTGCGATTATTCAAAAGGTTTTTTCTTCAAAAGAAGAAGAAAAAAAAAAAATGAATTATCAATAGCATGTTTGCAGTATTTAGTTTAAATATACAAAACCTGTCACAATATCCAATATTGATTTTAACGAAACTTATTGTTTATATATACATATTTTTTAATTTGCACCTATCTGGGTTATTCTAGTATAAAATTACCAATGAAATCTAAGTAATGAACACAATAATTAAACATAACGCGATTAAGCTCAATTTATTATACTATTAAATGTAATCTAACTTCATAATCAAAAAAGATAACAGATAAATGTAACGTATACCTCTTAAAAGAAAAAAAAAAGATATTAGTGTTCGATGAAATACAGATTCACTTCCACTTTAAAAGGTATTTAAATATACCTAATAGTTCTATGTACTTCATGTGTTTTGTCTTTACTAATGCACCATGTATATATTATTCGTATACTAGATTTTAATAAAGATGTAGTTAGTTGTTTTTCAATAGTTTCTCAAATAATCCCTGTGATCAGACATAGATAATTGTTTGCCCAAGTGTCTAAACTTGTACAGATAAATTAGTAACAATTACAATCTGTATTTTACACAACTTTTTTCTTTTAATCTTGTTGTTAATTAGTTTACCATTACAAAAATAGACATCTAATGGAATACTATTGGGGATTTCACTTGTATTTTTATATTTAGCACTACTGCATAATTGTATTTTCATGTATAGTAAATTTGAAGATGTATTTTTAAAATTAATATTATTAGTCAAATTTCTCATTTTGGTTTTTTTCTAAACGATAAGAAAAAATAAAATTAAAAATTTGAGTAAATCAAGTTAAATTAAAAAGAAAGTTATAAAATACGATCTTTATAAAATTACCAATTTGATATTTATGAAATATCATTCTCCACTTGTAATGTATATGTTATGAATCAGTAAAACTAACGTAGGCTTATGTAAATAAATAATTATACTTTACACATGTGTAACAATTTGATTTATTCCTTAAGTGATCTATAGTCTTACTGTATTGTTTTCAACATGTAAAATAATTTTTGTCATTAGTCTTTGGATATTTAACAATAAATGAAAGGAATTCCACTGAGCTGAAATATTTTTAGAATTTATTTAATTGATATAATTGCATCAACTTGAAATATCGAATATTGAAGTCTAAGTACAGTCTTACATTCACAAAATACTGTAATAAATAAGTAATAATCGATGAACAAAAATATTCGCGCTCTTAAATAATTTGCACATGAAAAATAAATGGTTTCTTTTTTTCATGTACATTTATCTATCTAAATGCGGTACAGCAATACGTTGATACTCTCCGCTTATAATTATAAATTTTTACTGTCAATATAATTTTATCATTATCATTAAAATAATTACATAAACTTCATAAAATAAATACCACAGATAAAAGACAATCATTTGACTCGGTTACTAGATACAAGTTGATTGAATCATTCTTTCTAAAAAATCATTCTATTTTTCGTGTATTTTGATTACCACCTACAGAGACACTACTATGTTATTTACAAACATGAACATGATACAAATGCAATGTTCATATCACAAATAATAATTATGGCAATTATACATCTAGCTCCGTGACCAACGAAGCTTTTATTATTTATAACCGACCTGCAGCCATGTTTAAAGAATATTTGAACACTTCCAAAGAATCCTAAGTTGCTCACATCATAGAACGATGATGCAACAATTTAAATGATGTTAATGTACTTTAATTAAGCATACAATAGGTCAGGTAAAAAAATGCACGATAGAATAATTTTTATGTATAAAAGTATTACATCAGAAAATAAAAAATTAAACATACCTTTTGATGACCGAAGTCCTTGCTCTCATTTTATGATCGTATACATACATATAATAAATGAATTTGGATATAATTCTTGCGTATTGAATATTGCAAAGTTACGTATGTATAGTATTTGCATACGAAAACAATCACGTATCGTGACTCACTTCTGAATCAATATTATGCATCTTGTCTCTTTATCCTCAATGCCATTACACACGATGAATGTTAAAGATTTTCCTTTTTATCCCCAACTTATAAATTTTTCTCTAAATAATATTTGATGCTACACAATAATATACTGCAAGTTTTCGAAGCTCGCTATAGCTTTCGTGAATAAATTATATTATATATGTGTTTTATAAATGCTAAATATATTACAAAATTTATGAAACTTCTAGCTTATAAATCTTTCCTATCACTGTTTCCTTTGCTAATCTTTTTGATCATGTGCGATCAATTATCGACACAATCCAATTCTTCGACTTTAACCACGAATCAGTGGCCACTTTTATGATACCTATAGAAAAGGAAATTTGTTGCAGCTATCAGCTAGGCGGTATAGCTTTGGCAGTCTGACCAAAACCTAAATTAGGCCGGGTACCGAACCATGACATTTTCCATTCCAAGGTTTCTTGCAACAATCGTTCCTCTTCCGGGGAGAAATGTAGAAGAGTGGCAACTGCTCTTGTCAAATGAAGAGCCTTACAAAGAAAAGGAAAGTTAGTTTAAAATTCTACAATTTTTGTAATAGCAAAATATATACATATATGTATATGTATAAAAAAGCTTATGCTAAAACTTTTAAAAGACCAGAAAAATAAAGGAGAACAGAATAAATAATATTCTCCATCTTGTGAAGTGAGTCATTGAATTTACCTCATATTCCCTACTTGTTAGGAACTTTATGAGAACATGTTTAAGATATTTGAAGTTAACGTCATCCTCTCTTGTAGTGGTGTGTCTGGCAGTGATTGTTTTTGACGAGCTAGGCTTGAGAATTGCAGCAGAAGGTTCAGCATCACTGTCCAGCGAAGAAGATGGGACTCTTAACTCTCGATGAAGGGTCTTCTTCATGTCTGTTAGCCGTTGTTGTAAAACCTTAATTGTCTATACATACATTCAATGATTAGTGTCCTGTAAAATTCACCTCCATTCTTATTTCTTCATATTTTACCTTAGTCTTCTCGTTTAGTTGTTCCTCTAAGTCCAATAAACTACTTTTCAAAACTTTTTCATTTTTCTCAATTTTCTCTCTGTTTCGTTCTACTTCTTCTAATTCTAACATTCGCTTCTTAGTTTCTTCTAACGTTGCCATTGCTTGTTCAACTTCCTTGCTTTTATTCTGTAAATTGTTTTCTAAAGTTTCTATCCTATTTTGTAACTCTGCATTCTCCACTTCTTGACGACGATTTTCCTGTTTCACAATTTCAATGTCCTGAGAAACCTGAGCGTTTCTCAATAAAGCAGAGTCCTTTTCACCTTTTTCCTTCTCTAAGCACACCCTTAAAGTTGCTGATGATGTTCGTTCTGATTCTAAGTCTTCTCTTAAGCGAGCTACCTCTAGGTGTAAGGAGGAATTATTTGTTCGTTCACCTTCCAAAGATAAACGAACGTGTGCTAATTCAGAAGTAATAGCTGTAAGCTTCGTCGTAGTTTCTGTTAGATTTTGCTTCAATTCAGAGATCTCCTTAGATGATGATTCCTGACAAAAAGAAAAGAAAATAAAACACGTGAGTGGTATCTAATGCTGAAACTATCAAACACATAACTATAATTTTGTGTTGACAACACTCTGTGAGATGTGACCAGAGAACCCATATCTTTGGAATTTATGGTACAATTAAGGTTTGTCACTAAAAGATTAAAGCAAGATATAAAATGTGAAGTTAGTTGAAACATACATATGAGTAAAATGAACATGGAGCAATCATCATTACAATAAATATTATAATTCTTCGTACTGATATAAATGAATATTTACAAATTATTTTAATACCGTTTATATAGATAGCTCAATTAAGGCAGTGGGATTTAATGAAAAATTATTATTGATAAAACATTTCTGCATTTTGTTAAATAATCTCTTGTGCTTGAAATGAGCTACTACATAAATTTCTAATGGAAACACAAAGTAATGTTTCAAATATAATACCATGAATATAACAATTCAGATTGGAAATTAAAAAACAAAGTTGTGTTGTAACAGCAGTACTTGAATACAAAATTTTGGTTGTGCCATTAATTCCAAAGCTCGAACCTGCAACAGACTGTAATTGGTTTAGAACAACTTTTACTATACAACTGAATTTTCAATAAAACTTTCAATCCTTCTATTTAACCATTCTATTATAGTTTCTATTCTAAACAATGTACAATATGTTTCCTTTTAATTGTATCCGCCTGGACACGCATTCCTAATATTTACAGCAACGTAAACGTAATTGAATAGTGTAATTAGTGTAGTAAAATATAATGATTCGTTTAACCCTGTAAGAAAAGAATCGTGTAGAAATTGGTGTTTATAATAAATATGTAAAAAGCCGCTTGAGAAAAGAGGGATATAAAAATGGGTATAAAAAAAACAAGCACAAAAACGAATGCGATAAACGATGTAATTTATTATTATTATTTTTTTTTATTTTTTATTCGACAAATAAAATATACAGAGATGCGACCGTACATAAAAATATCATTATGTCGATACTACCTAAACTTTCATGTACAAAGGCACACAAGTGGAAATGTAGTAGGATTTTAAACAGCTGACCCAATGTCATCTTTGTTTATTGGTACATGATACTGACTTAGATAAATTATAAAATGTACATTGTAAGTTTCTGCATGCTTATTAACGGTAAATAAAAAATTATAAACAAAAGAATGTGCTGATAAATATGCATAAAATAAATGTTCTGTGCGTCAAGCGTCAAGCATCTTAGAGAAAACATGCAAGTATACATAGGCGATATGTAGTTTTTTTTTCTACAAATTAAACACACGATATTATTCTACGCGTTCGTGTACACGCGTTCCAGTGATTTTACACTCAACAACGTGTAACGTCAATAGCTTATAAAATGATTAAAATGTGTTCAAACAATTACGATAAACAGTTAGAGAAACCATGGTAAAAATAGAACACAAACATAACTTTTCATGATCACAGGTAATCTAATTAGAAACAAAATGTATTATGTAAGATAAAAATACTTAATTTTTTATTTTCAGTATACATATTGATATAAAAAAAAGAAAATTGTATAAAATAAAGAACAAAATTCAAAGCTTTGAAAGATTATTATTTAGTACTGTGATCATTAAAAAATTTGTCATTTGATAAAAGAAGGAATGTTCATTTGTTTACATTTCAAGGTCTAACGGGACATCCTCTCCAAAATAATCTAAGTCATGCACGACTACATATCGCGGTAACTCACAATTTGCCGCTTAAACTCTTCCACCTCATCATCGACGCTGGCCCGGAGCTCTTTTAGTTCCGTGGCCATCTCGTCGATGTCCTCTGCCATGCGCAAAAGCTTGGCGTCTTTCGTCGCCATGACAACATTGTTCACCTCTATTTCAGCTTCTAGCTGCTTGATCCTTTGCTTCAATTTCTCACTTTCCTCTTCAACTCGTCTTCTCTCTAAACCTTCCTCACCAGCCTGTCTACTAAGCCTTCCAACTTGTGTTTCTAAACTGGATATTTTCCCTGACCAACTAGTCTTTATATCGGATAGATGAAGGTGTGCTTCCTCCAACTTCCTTTCTAACAATGCTCTTTCTCTCATCAGATCAGCTATTCTTTCATCAACCGTCACTTGATCATTAGTCTCTAAAGCAATTCTCTGTTCTAACACAAAAACTTTGTCCTTTAGATGACGAACTTCTTCTTCGGTTTGTGCTAGTTGACAGGAAAGTTGAGCTCTCTCTCGCTGAGTAGAATGGCGTAATGTTTCCATTTCATCCTGGAAAGGTCAATGTTGTTACAACGAATATTTTGTTGTTACTATCATTATTCAATTTTGCTCTGTGAAGCTTTGTTGCAAATCTTACCAAAGCATTGCTAATGCATAAACATGAATAGAATGTTAAAAATAATCCAAACCTTATAAAGCCAAGAATAAGCGAATAATGATGAATTACATGATAAATAACAACAATGCTGGAAGTGAACAAAACGAAAAAAAAAAGTTTAGGCAGTAGAAACAAATACTGTGTTAGATAAATATCTTTATTAAAAAAATAAATAAATAGTCTTTTATTATCTGTTATAAGATGAATACAATACAATATTGAAAACAAATGTGTATAAATTCATTGTTTTACTGGTTAAAATTGATTAATAATTATTCCACGCTGTTATGAGAGTAACAACATTGGAGTATGAGTACTGCAGTAGAGAAACAGTTTAGGCATTTTAAATGAAATTTTTACTGTAAGATGAGAAATTCTTCTATTATTAAACCACTTTCACTAGTTAATACATGCATTTCTTGTATGTTATAAAATTTTGCACCAAGGAGAGAATTACATAAAGAGCAACATTGATATAAGTAAAATCTATAGAAGTTATTTATGTTGCAGAGTAGCAGCAAAGCTTTGAAGACGTACCTCTAGCGTCAGCGGTAGCAGCAGCGAATTAGCGGAAAATACCGCCTACTCTGATCTCCAATGCTCTCGTTTATCAAAGTTTTCCAATCTTCATGCGTATGTTGTTTTCACAAAACTTTCAATTTCACTTAGGTTTCGCTCATGTTCCATAACCAATAAAAGAACACTGTTCATTTACAACTTGTTTATATAATTAACGAAATACCTATCTTTTTCCCAAACTACATTTAAATCAAATGGAAGTAAAATACTTCCTACAAAATATTGGAAAAGAAGGATGGAACATATATGGAACAGTTATGGAACATATGCTTATTATTTGTTTCATTTTAATAAATGTTTGAAATGTAATCAAATAATAGATTATGACTATTATCATAGTCACTGTCCATGATAGATTTTGGTATTGTGTCAGTATTGAAAAAAAGTGCAGAAAAACATAGCAGTGACAAAACAAAAAGCTATAAATAATAATAATAAAAATAATAAAAGAAAAAAGCCTCAAAATAAAATTCAAGTTTATAAAAAAAGCGTGCTTATATCTAAAAGATATACGTTTATTAACTTTTTAGGAAACTGTATAACATTTAACTAGTATTACAAAAACAAGTAATTCTTTAAAAAACATTATGATAGGAATAAACAAAAATAATCTGTTCATGCAGTTCTATCTGTTTCCATAATAATAACAAAAAAAAGAAACAAATAATCCATGGTATTAATCAAAATATAGCACAATGTATAATACAAAAATGTTAGATTTAAAATTATTAATCTAATATTTTTTCAATCTGATACAGCACTGAAAGTATGAATATGCAAAAGAATTCGTTCATTTGAAAAAGAAATAGATTTGCTTTAAGTAGAAATAACATTGTTATAGAAAAAAAAAACAGATTTTAATACATATTTATGAAAAGTGTTTCTAAAGTAATCATTTGATCTTACCATGCTATAATTATTACACGAATTAAGTTATATGTACTACATTTCTTTGTTATAGAAGTTCTTCTAGGTTAAACAAATTATTATAAATTACGATTAGTTATAAGAAATATTTAAAAAATATTTAATTTACTTTCTCCTTCTCTTCCTTTGTTACAATATATAGTTTAAAACAATGCATATTCAGAGAATATTACATTCTTCTAGTAGCTAATATGTTTAATGAGTATATAAAAAATATAAATGTAAAATTCTATACAATACATACACGTAAAAGTAATGATTGAATAAATGAAACCTTATAAAAAATTTCTTTGTTTTAGATATCACTTTGATGTACAGGTAATTTATAAAACGTTTGAACAGAAAAAATGTGAATAAATATTTTTAACTAAAATTAAAATATGCTCCATGTTTATTTACTCAACTGAGGGTAATTAAGCAACTTATATTAACACAATTATGTTAACATAAGTCTAAGGTTCATGGTGTATTTTCAAATAGTATTCAAAATGAAATGAAATAATAAAGTACTCACCTGCACATTGTTCAACTCATCTTCATATCTTCTTAGTCGTGAAACTTCACTTTTTAAACTGTCAATTTCTCCAGTAGCTGCTTTTAAATGATGCGTTTTCTCGTCCACTTCTTGTTCTTTGGCCAACAACTTCATTAAAAAATATGAAAATATAAATAATAGTTCATACACTTAGTTTTGTTAAGTACGCATGCATTAAATTGAACATACTAAATGCTTTATTTTTGCCATTTCTTGGGTTTGGAAACCTTCTAGCTGTTCTGCATCTTCTTGAAAACTATACAACTTCTTTTTATATTCTGAAACATGATATTATTAATAGAAACATTAGTTTCATTCATTGATTATAATTAGTATAACACATAATTATATGTGATATTAATTATCATGCTTTATTTAACATGTACCTTCAGCATCTTTTAAAGATAATTCCAATGACTGTTTTGTGCGTTCTATATTTTGTAGTTCCTCTTCTAATCTGCTTTTCTCCTTTTCTTGTTTTTCAACAACTTTCTTCCATTCTTTTTCTCTCTCAAGAAGTCTTACTTTCCATTCTTCTTCCTTCTTTTCCATTCTTTTTAGCATCTCTGCTTCTTTTTTGGCTAATCTTTTCCGCCACTCATCTTCTCTGTTTTCAAATTTTTTAATATCTTTGGCAGAAAGTTGCATTCCATCATTCAATTTCAGATCAAAACTATTGTCTTTTTTTAAAGAAATAGGTGGAGAAGGTGATGCTGCATTTTCTTCTCGAGAACCATCTAATGAAAGCTGAGATCCACTAATGCTACTTGTGGATCCCGTCTATAAAAAGATTGTTATTTCTTATAATAATTTATATTACATAAACATTACTGATTACTATTTATATAGATACAAGTTCAATAACAAAAGAATATATTATCAATTAACATTAAATGTTAAAAAAATTTTATTTTAAATATTCATATTTAAATAATGCATTTAGTTTATTATAAATTTATCTAAAATACAGCATTTTCTTTACAACAAAGCGTTGTAAAAGTGTTCGTAAAAACAAAGAAAATTCATAAAACATAATACGACTAAAGAAAACTACGTTAAAGCGAATTGTTAGCAGATATTCCAACAAGACTTGTGATAATACAAAACCGGATAATGAACACATGCAATATTAATGAACCATCTGGAAAACATATGTAGAAATATAAATTGATATTTAATTTAAAATCCTGTTAAAATTTCCCCAACGATTAATAACACTTTAAAACAATAATGAGAAATTAATGACGATGTATAAATAAGTGAATTAGGTGTTTATAGACGCGATATCGCGTTAAACACTGATAACATTTGGTACATAGAAACAACACGTTTACCTGAGACATATGCCTTGAATTGATACCACGCACATTGCCGGCATTTCTAACGACAGTTGACACGTCACTCCCTATTTCTTCTCTTATTTTATTCTTTAGCGTTGCAAACATGGTGCTATAACCTCCAACGATGCGACCAGAAAATGACAACTACCACCTGTCAATGTCAATGTGCTGACTTTGGAGCCACTAATTGGAGCAATATTAAAATCAGCAGAGTAAAAGAAGAATATACCAATAATTCATTCTTTACTGCTGAAACACGGTTCGACTTGATTGAGTCATCGTGAAAACATCGGTGAATACGCGGCGACGATAACTTTACGCACAACCGAACCATATATCACAAGCAGCCGATTGAGCCGACTGCCATACTGCCTAGTCACGTAAGTAGTTACTGGTTATAAAGTGCGATACTGTATCCCATAGACAATGTCTATACAGTATCCCCTGTTTCGGGAAAAACATGGAAACTTAGCGCGAAATTCGAATTACTGAATTGCACTCCCACACAACAGTATGTATGTAATATAAGTATCACCAAGTTGTAAGATTATCATTGAATGAACAACACTTATACGACTTATATGAACAACTTTTATACTTCAGTTAAAAATAAACAGAAATGATGTATATGTATTTACATTGTGTGACGGAATACTATACATATATTTATCTTTCTGTGTTTAGAAATAATTATACAACGTCACTATGCTTTGTCAAACTCGATTCTTCTTAGGACATAAACCAATGAAGTCATTGATTCACTAGGAACATTTTTTTATAGAAGATAAAAATTAAATATCCAATGTTGGTAGAACTGCTACACATAAAATGAAGAGTGCACTTAGCGTATACGGCGGAGGCATTGTGAGTTAATGTTTTCAAATTCAACGGTTTGGGATTTGGGAGTGCATGTGGATCCTCATTTTTCGTGGTTTTTTGGTGATGTGTTGTGAAATTGGATTACAAAATGGGGGAATTCTTGAACGAAACGGCAGCTACAGTAAATTATTTCGATGCGTAAGTAGTTTTTGTTTAATTTTACGTATTTAGCATGTCACTTTTTGTTGTAGTACATAGTAGGGGGTCTCTATTATTTACGCATCGTAGTTCCTTTAAACTTGTTCTTTACTACTTAAGAAAGACCTCTGATGACTGTACATTCAACTTTACGTTTTGCATTTTATTTTATTTAAATATATAACAAATATCGTATACCTGAATACTTTAATAATTTATTAAATATATACGTGCGCTTAATATAAAAATTTGTTATAAAATTGAAATTATTATTTCTTCTTTTAAGAAACAAATATAAAGAATTAAGTACTTTTAATGTCTTATATGTACTTAGCTTGTTTGTTACACATTCAATTGTCACATATTCTATTGTTTTCAGCTGTCAGTGTGTTCAATTTGATGTAAATAATAGAAAATGATTTTATCGACATTTCTTGTGAAGCCTCGAATTAATAAACAGTTTCGTTTTGAATTATATTAAACTTGCCTTGTTGTTACAGATTTGTGTAATTACTTTCGTATGTATTTAGTTTCTATTAATAAAATACACATACAAAATCTTATTTACTTTATATAAAGAAATTCGTTAAAATTAGATTTTAAGGTTACGTAAGTATTTACTTACTTATATAGTTGTTTTTGAGATGGCGCTTTTTTGTACTGTAGTGTCGTCTGGTATTAATAAGGAGAACTACAGGGTGATTCTCTCGCAACGCAACACAAAAGCCGTGCCGCACAATGGAACCCCTGCTGTTCCGTTTCTTGTCTTCGTCTCAGCCATAAACACACACAAAGCAGTTTTGGGTCCGGCGATATGGCCCCTGGGTCTTTTTACCCGCAAACACAGCAGGGTTTCATTGTGCGGGGCGGCTATTGTGTTGCGCGCCGAGAGAATCACACTGTATAAGCAGATCGATGTATGTATTTTTTGCGCTCCCTGTTGATATGAAAAAGCTCATTTTTTTAACACTTGATATTAGATGACGACATACATATATTTTCCACTATAAGCGGTCTGTTTAAAATATTAGATTTTTGATAAATTTCCAATATCAATATATTCAGAAAATTACCCTTAAATCAGTTCCAAATAAGCAAAGCGTTTACTTAAAATAATTTATCAATTATATTTATCAACTATTTATATGTTTACATACATGTCAAAGATTTAAAATGCAACTTTCAATTAGATTTTGCAACTTTTTATGATAATTTATGTACAATATAATCATAACTGTTAAACTTATATCTACAAATACATAATTGTTAATCGAAAATTTGTGAAAGAAGTACGTATATTAAAATTATGTTACATGAATTTATATTAGATTGCTACATATGTACGTACCATGCAAATTAAAGATTCAATTCTTTTACTGCTTATTTAAACAATGATAATTCTACCGGCCAGGGTTAGAGGTCATTTCTCATTTCAGTGGTTCTCCAGATTTATGTTTCCTAAAAATTAAGTAAAAAATATCAAATTTCGTACCGTCCATGTCGGAATCTCGATAGGTATCAGTTATTTAAACATGTTTTTTATTTATTATTAATTTGAATTATCGTCAATTTAACGTATAAGTTAGTCGTGTAATATCGGTATTAAACTATAAGTTTTATGGTGTTGACTCACTTCGGGTACACGATATACCTGACAATCAATTGTAATTGTCCCTAAAGCTGTAAATCTCGGTACCTGTTTTTCAATAAGAACCGTGTTTCTTACTCACGATTATGATTTATAAATTCTGAAGTAAATGGAATACATACATACTCATTTTCGTGGTCGTTACTTGCCCGCAAGAAATTAAATTTCTTCGAACTCTTTCCGAACAGGATGGGTTTTTATCAGAAAGGTAAAATCATAAAACGGATGACTGATAGGCTTGTCGGTATTTGTTCTGTAATCTACAGTTTTCTTATACGTAAGAAATTCATAAAATTTCTTGGATTCTTCTTTTTTTTTTAATAAATCTTATGTGGGGATTTTTGAATAGAAGAATTAGGAAAAAGATTTAACTACAAAGTCTATGACTTTCAATTTTTAAATTAAATAAAAATCTGGTCAATGGATTAAAGTAGTTTTATCAATAATAGTAGTAATTAAACCTTTATATATTCAAAATGTTAAAACATTTGGTCATTATACTTAATTTATACACATAAGTATGTTGTTTTTATGTTTGTACAAAAGTTAATATTAAATTGGATTTTAGAAATTAATCAATACTAACGATATTTTTTTTCTGTTTTCTTATGAATTTATAAACTTTATCCGGTAAACTTTATTTAACGTAACGAAGAATAAAATTGTATGCATTTTAATATGTGGTGAATAAATTAATATAAAGTTTATGGATTAATTACCTGATATAAGAGAAACAAGTTTACTAGAATTCCCAGCTGTTGCTTTCAGGAAATGTAAACAAAAATGAGCGATTACTTTTACTGGTAATCACTGATATAAATACAAGATTATACACTGGTATAATCCTCAGAACGTCCTCAATTTTATTGCACATTTAAAGTATGACTCATAGCACGGGTTAACCCTATTTGCCGGCAGTCAGTAGAATTTTGTATTATTTGTAAATCCAATGAAGTTCAATAACATATTAACATTAATATTGTAGCTTCTGATTCATAAATTATAGAAGGTATTCACCGAGTGAAAAATTGCTTTTAACACAAATTTCGTACACCGAAGTGTCTTGTGTCTGCAGGCACTACATTAATGCTATTTAGCATTTTAATTCGTAGATTATGCAGAATAGGGTGCGTTTACGATTGGCGTAACTGTGGAACCACGGCGCGCCTGGCTTTCCCAAAATGTGGATTGGCATCCCTTCCCACTAAAAAGAAAATTCATTAGCTCGTGAAATTTTAATGGAAATAAAAATTTGGGTCGAAATGCAATATGCAACTAGAAACAAAATAACGTTCTTATTAAGTGAAGAGTTAAATTTGAATTAAGTATTATTAGACATTTGACATTCTTTGTAAATTTATGAGACTTCTTATGGAAATTAATTTTCATAATAACCACCGTTCACTTTTAGTTTTAAATATACATATGCATGAAAGAATTTATAATATTATATATTGTATTTTTTTTAAGGTTTTTGTACAATATACTGCTGTAATGTTATTATTTATGGTTTGCATACGTAATATAAATAGATACTTAGGTTTTTCAGTTTAAGATTTCTAGTTTGAATTTCTCACGAATTCCTACATTAGTAAAAATCAAAATTACAATATCTATTAAATTTTGCAGTGCAGAGTCATTATAATAAAAAATATAATTATTCGACTATTCGACCTGTATTGCTACTGAACCAAAAATTGAGTATTATGCAAGACTGATTATTTTTATATTGCTTCTACAATTTATCATTTTATATAAAAGTATTAATAAATAAATTTTAATATAAGGTTAAACCAGCTTATTATAACGTTGAATCAATTTACAGTGTAAATAATCAGCTTCTATGTGGATAATCGGGTACATGGGCACTCATTAAAGCTCTAATGTTATTTTTATTTTAAAAACATAATTTGGTATGAAAATTATCTAAGGAATTGAGATTGCAACATTTATTGTTAAAAGTGTCAATGCGTTCATTGCATTACAAACGAATGTGCCTAATTGAATATTGAAAAAGAAGGAAAGAAAATAAAATATATACCAACAACAGAAGATAGAATATTCAAGGTTTAAATTTGAAAATGATCGATAGATCTCGAACATGTCTTACTATAATAATTTCTATTTTCATTGTGGAATCAATGTGTTAAATAAAACTGTTTATTTCAAAAACTGTATCAAAATGAAAAAATGACTAAAATCGAAATTACTTTTGTATCAATTCAGTCCTACGATCGCATCATTAGGTATAGCATCCCGCATTATCGTATTATGTTATCATCATGCTATCGCACCGTACTATTTTATCTCCAAATGAGAGACGCTGCATTTGACCGATGCACACCACGTTTCCGTCTCCTTACAACCCCGCTTCTACCCTGTATTTGTTTTTGTCGTTCGGTTCTCCCTCCGTCACGTACTCCGTCTGCTCTTTATCTTTGCTCTACCTTCCCTCCCTCTTTTTCCCTCTTTGCCCATTCGCATGGGGTCCATGTGACCCTCCCTTCTCTCGGTTGCTCTTCCATCAGCTCGCAAGAATCTTCCGACCTTAAACCCTCCGCTCGTTCCTGCCCCTCGATCAGAACCACAGAGCTGTGTCGCCGCCTGCTTTTCAGTTGCGTTCAATCTGTCGTCAGAGTAGGAGGTTTCGTGATCGTGTGGATCTTTGCGCTTCGTTGAAAATCCGCGTGTGATAAAAAGGACAACGGTCTGAATGGATTACACACATTGGGTATATCGAAAGTAGCAGTGATTCTTTCGATTCGATCGAGAGACTCGCGATGGAAGGCGATAGAAGACCGGTGTTAAAGCTATTGCTTTTCCCCAAGAGGACTGTGTTTAAGTACAAACTGCTGATTCAGTGACAGGGTGCTGTTTTTACGTGTTTTGTTGCCTGTCGCGAATCGATCAACAGGAGAAGAAGAGTGTTTATTCGGTGTGAAACAACGTGCTTTAGGACACAGTGGAATCGTCACCTGACGTTGGGCGAAAGTTATCTGTCGGCATTGATCGGTCCAGGAACATATAGAGGTCGATCCGTGGTAACACAGTTTCGATTTGGGACACGGTTTTTTGTTTTGAAAAAAAGAAAAAAGAAAAAGTAGATGCCCCGTTTCGTAATCGTAAGACTGACGAGATTCATCGGTTCGCACCGATAATGCTCGCTTGAAAACGTGTATGTTATAATAGACCTTTCTGTGCCAAATTAACACGTGCCAAAGCGTTTCAATTGAAAGTACAAGTTTTCTAGTATTATCGTCTAACAATAAGACTTTGTATTATTATCTATTGTTGTTTTATAGCTTTTATTGGTAAGGTTCGTTTTACACGCGTAAGTTGTTTTATATAAGAAGGGGACCCGTTTTATTTGTACGGATATTTTTATTCTGGTGTACACTGATGAGGAACAATTACCGCAATATGTTTTTCGCCGGCTACGGATATTCCAATCAACATCAAAACAATCCACCATCGCCGACCAGGACCAGCGCATGGGGTAGCGTTTACAGTCCGTTTCGAAAGTGAGTAACCCGCTGATTTCACATCGAGTATAGTGAATCTATAGTCAATTGTTTGTTAAAAAAAATTAGAATATACGTATAAGGCACCCTATCTAATCCTCCCTAACATACAGTGCAGTGGGGCGCAAATGTATTTGTACCTGCACCCTTTAAAACAGAATAAGTTTTTTAAAATTGGATCAAAGATTTTAATTTTTCTTTTTTTTTTTTAAACCTAGGAAAGTTATTTGATTAGATAACGTGTTTTCGTTATTCTTAAAAAATTGCAGCTCGTATTTTACAATTTTTTTAGTAACTAAGTTATATATGTATATGCTATGTTTTTCGAATTTGGATATTGAAAAAAAATACATTTTGCAGCGAAAATGCGTCACGCAAGTAGATCAAAACGATTTTCACTACGTTTCCCCTGTCGTTACCTAAATTTAGATTGTCGTGAATATTTTAAGGTAAACCTTGCATCGTTACTTTCTCGATATGTAACAAGAGGGTGCGGTTTGACAGCTTTGAATAACAGCATCAAATGTTTCATTGTAAACGCGGTAATCAAAGAAGCCGCTAAATGCAGCATCCTTTTACTTCTTGCATCGTTTCTGCGAACTTGGAAATTGTCTGACAAATATTCCAAGAAGGTGGTATTTTACAAATTTCTATTGTACTTCACACGTATTTTAACTACATATTTATTGTAGTGTTTCATTAAGTCATTTGGAAAATTGAAAAAAACATTTATTATTTAAAAAAAAAAATTACATAGCTTTTGAAATTGATTTGAGTACACTGTATTGTAAAAATTTATTATTTGATATATTTGTGATGTAGAGTATTGTGTAATATAACATTTTATACTAATCATTTAATTTAAAACATCTACATATATTTAGTAATGTCCAGATTTGTTGAAGCTTAGTAAATGCACTTTCTGCACTTTATAGGTGCACTATTATTAAACATTGTACACACGATTTCATTGAAGATAGGTTCAAAAGTATACTTCATTATATTTGTTATCTTCAAGTCTTTGTAATTGTAAGTTTCCTGATGTACAGTATCGAGCATGGTAGACTTCCCCAGGAAAAATGGCCATATGCCCTCCCTCCGTAGGTTCCCAGCCTCTTCTAACAAGGGACCATCCCGAAGTGACAATTTCCGATTTTGATGAAACTTATGTATAATATAGATCTCGAAAAAATATTTGACACGTATTTTTTTGTAGCTGCCGACATTCATGTTAAGTCCCCAAAGTGGAGGGTGAGAATCAGATTTGGTCGAATATCTCTGAAACCAGCAGAGCTAGAGGGATGGTGTAAATTGCAAGATTATGTATTTTTTATGAGGAATCCAAATTTCTACGTTTTTACTGGTAACGGTATTACAGTGAACCTAACAACTTTGTTTCGGGTGGGGTCAAAATTACCGTCGCAGGTATAAGAATCAGCCGGCCAGGAGAATTCGAAAACCCCGTAGAATTTTGTTTCACGAAGTATCATTATTGCAATCATTACATTGAATAAAATAATAATTTCATTATTTTCAGCTTTTCAGAAAATTGCAAGAACCAACGGTCACACCAGCTGTTTTTAGAGCTCCCATATCTTTGTAAACGTGAAACAAGTTGGTTTCAGTTGCCAAAAATTTGAAACAATTCGGGTGCAATAGCACCGCCGCCCGGCTGATTCTTATACCTGCGACGGTGATTTTGATCTTACCCAAAACAAAGTTGTTAGATTCACTGTAATACCGTTACCAGTAAAAACGTAGAAGTTTGGATTCCTCATAAAAAACTACATAATCTTGCAATTTACACCATCCCTCTAGCTCTGCTAGTTTCAGAGATATTCGACCAAATATGATTCTCACCCTCCACTTTGGGGACTTAACATGAATGTCGGCAGCTACAAAAAATAAGTGTCAAATATTTTTTCAATATCTATATTATACATAAGTTTCATCAAAATCGGAAATTGTCACTTCGGGATGGTCCCTTGTAAGTTTACAGATTTTTGGGTTTCTGTTCCGAGGAGAGTGAGGCCTCCCACCACTTACGTATAAATATTTCCACGAGAACATTTTTTACATACGCCATTTTACCTAGGGAAACCTAATGTGCTCGATATTGTACAATAGTAAATTAAGTAAATAATTATTGAGTAACCATTATTTTATTACTTATCTATTTTGTTGTTCAAATATCTGTTTGTAATTTGTATTAGATTAAACATGATTTGATGACATAGGTAAATGTATCATATAATAATATTTATGATATACCAGTTCAAAGGTTAAAGTTATATGAAAATTATTACATAAACACTTTATTAATCGTTTTCAACATAAAATGGCTAATCGATAGTTACAGTAAACCATGACCGATTTCGGAGCATATAAAGTTTGACACGATTTGATGACATAAAAATAGTTTAAAATAATGTTACTCTGAAGGGTTGTAGGTATATATGTAATTGGTTAATTATTCGTTGAAAATGGAATATTCACTAATGAACAGTACTATGCTGTATGTACAATATATTACCTACAATGAAGAACTAATCAATTTGTATTAAGAATCATAACACCTTTATATATATAGTCATTTTTATTGAACTTTAGGCTTTAAATTGATATGCTATAAGTGCTATTTCGTGGTACTTTTATAAGATCTAATAATCTAATGTCACGCGTACAATTTTGGTTTCAAATTAGTGGAAGATTCCAACTACGCAGTGGTAAAAGTACTACAAAGGGTTGGTATCTGTTCCTGGTGTGCAAATACCAGATCAATTGTTGTTTTCTCCTCAAACTGACTCATAAATACACTATGGTGATTAATAGTTTGCTTAGGAAGCTATTTATACCCCGTAAAGTATTGAAGACGAAATCCTTTGTTTGCTTATTAATCTATTCAAGTTTAGAGTTCATCGTTAATAACTTCCATGAATTTAACCTTAGATTCGTTGGTTTCGTAATTAACACATTCATTAACATAAATTCGTTTTTATTAAAGCTACTACTGAATAGGAACCATGAATCATTTAGCCAGACGTTTGTTTATAGTATTTATGTATGCTATAATGTATAGGAATTAATGAATTAAGAGAAAGAATACAGGAACGAGTTAATAGAGTCATATTCAATTGTACTTTATTCTAGCATGGTTGAATATTAAATTGCAAGAGGTCAACGCTCATTGTGATTATACTACTTACAATTAGTCAGCTTTGTTTCATTTCTTGTGAAAATGCTTATCACGCCGATGTAAGTGCAAGCTATAATTGACAACATTTATTAAATTACAAAAGTACAAGAAAAGAAGGTGCATTGTTTATTTTAAAATTTTTTATAGTTCTTTTTTTCATCTTGAAAACTGATGTAATTTAAATATTCTTTTAATAATACTTTTTAAACTAAATGAAAATGAATACCAAAAATTAATGAACAAAATATATTATGTATTATGCAAGTAATTATTTTAATAATTTCTAGAGAAACACACATTAATTTTATTCTTCTTTTTTTTTAATACGAATTTTTTTTAAATAGTTTTTACTATATTGTAGCTAGAACTGGAGCTATTTGAACATCGTGGTATTTAAATTATTCCCAAGTACATACTTGAATGCCATGAATAAACTTTAAATATTCTAGTATTCGAACATACAGGGTGTCCCATGCAACTGGAACAAACTATAGCTTTGAAACCTTAAAAGACAGACGAAATTAAGTAGCATTGAATTGAGCATAACTTCCCGATTCCGGAAATGGAGGCATTTCAAAGATTTCAATGTCAATTTTATTCTTTTAGACGAAACTATATACTTTTCTATATGTTTATCGAAGTTCTGTACGAAAAGAGCTTTGTTCTCTACAAAAAGTATTAAGATATTTGGATTGAAAATTGATTGGTTCAAAAGGAATCTTCAGAAGAGACTTTTCCTGTCACTTTGTAAGATATTTTTCGAAATAATCAATTTTCGACCCAAGTATCAAATACTATTTTGTAAAGAATAACAAAGTGCATCGATTGACGTCTAATAAAGTACTTACCCAGTTCTAATCAAATTTTTTCAAATCATGTTCCGTACACATTTTCTTTAACCTCTGTCGAACCTTGGGAACTGGAGTCATTCGAATCTTTTGGTATTTAAATTACTCGTTGGTACTTTGGTGCCATGAATAAGCTTTCAATATTTTAGCAATCGAACATAGAAGCACTTTTATACAGAGTGTTAAATAAGAAAAAGGCTTAGGATCTATATATTCGATACACTGTTCATAGGATTGAATAAAAAGAGAGTAAATAAGTATTATTTATAAATTATTAATTAATATAACTAATCAATAATTAGTTTCCAAACAAGTATCACGAATACTTAAAATAAAAGTATTGAAAATATTTAAAAAAAAATGTCAGTCTTTCTCAACATTTTCTTTTGTGTTTGAAACACGGAAATTCTTGTGAGAATCACAATGTATGCGTCGCAAAAAAGTCGTCACACAATGGCCATTTACGCATCGAACGTTTGCGATACGTCAGACTAAATTGAATCGATTTACATACATGCACGTTTTTCAAGTACATATCTTGTGCATTCATTAAAGCCTTAATGAACTCTTTCGCCCACTGGACACATACACGGTGAGACGTATAACAGTAGGTACGGTAGCTAGACACTCGCTGTAAACAATGTTTCCACTTGACAAGGGCGAACTAATTGTTTAACTGGGCAAGTTAATACGTTTAACGATCTGGTAATTGAGGAAGGTTTGCACGTTAACGTGAATTAGCTCGTTCTAATATCGCTCAACAATGTTTCGAACGATCATGCGATGCTAAAGCTGATTTATGGTATTACTTCCAGTGAAAACATGTTGATGATCCACCGATTATTATCCTCTTAATCTTTGGCCTTATAATATCGAGTCATACTTTTGGATCAGTTGACTGAATTGCATTTATAGTAGGAGTGAAACGTATTAGTCATTAGGAATTTTGAGGTTAGGTTAAGTCTTGTAAGAAAATCATAACACGAACATAATGGAAATGTGAAAAGTCATCGTGACTAATTTAACCCTTTGGATAATGGACAACTAATATTATACAATTTAACTTTTTATTGGATGGTTTTTTGTATTTTAAAACTAGAAAGACTGAAACTTAATATATATCTATATTGTCCCAAAGCAGTCAAAATGACTGCATTGTGAAAGAATAACTATCTGTAAAGAAATTTGTTTAAAATTAATTTTTAATATTTCTTATACTATTTACAGTCATATAGCAAGTTATTAGTAAGTATTAACAATCAATGATTCTCCTTCCCCCCTAAAATACGTTATCGCGCATTCAAGGGGAATGTGGTACGTGGGCAGGCCTGGCATAAAGATTCGAATAACAAGTCACGTTACAAGTGACGGTAATCAAAAAATATATAAACTGTTATGCGAATTGGGAGCCGATCTGGTCATATAAGAAATTTACTCAATGCAATAGTAAAAGTCATTTGATTATTATTTAAAATTTTCCAAGTAGTCAAAATGACTGCCTTAGGCAATAGAGGTATAACACATATATATACCGGAAATGAAAGAGGGGGGGAGGCAACTACAATAGTTAATAAACGCATTTATATGTTGTACAAAAAGTCACAAAATTCTAAGAAGCTGTGTCATTCTATACACAATTGTTTTTCTAATTGAAATTGAAAAGCAGTCAAAATGACTGCCTTAGGCAATCTAGTGTTAAAAGACCTAGTTGGGGTAACTAGGATTTTATTCTAGGGTGGGCGAGGTCCCAGAAATTTTGGAATTTCGAAATTCTGGAGGAGTTTTGACAATTTGGAAACTTGGGATGTAGCGATGTGCCCGAACTGACTAGTCGGGTCGATTCGGAAAACATCGGGCAGGCATCCGATACATGCGTGCAGTCGGGTATCCCGACTATTTCGGAAAATTATCTTATTCCAAAATTTCATATAAAACAAATTTTGCACATGCTTATTGCAAGTATTATTAACAAGTAGATGAGAGTTGGGTCGTGGACTGCGGTCCACGGGAGCTCGTCCGATTCTGCCCGACTGTATCCGACCGAACCCGAGGTGAGTACTTACATAGTCGGGCTACCCGACTGCGCGCATGTATCGGACGCCCGCCCGAGCTTGTAATATCGGGTACCTACACATCCCTATTGGGATGTTAAAATTTTAGAGCGGCGAGAGGGGTAATGCACTTGGGGGGGGGGGGGGGGGCAACTCTGGCCTCTAACTAGTTACACCATGATAGTCACAAATGTTTGAATAATACAAGAATTTTGTAGCATATTATTTTATGTAGCACATTTGCTATATATTCAATAACGGGTTAAATTTAATTTTAGATTTTTCTATTTTTATTTTCCAAGCTTTACCTTATTTCTTTAGTTATTATCTACTTCTTCGATCTTTAAAACATTTGAATACCTAATTTTAGACGAAGCATTTTTGCATTTCGTAATTCTGTGTCACAATTATTGACAACATCCGCCGTTTGATAGTTAAATCATCGTGAAAGTTCCAAATCCGCAATCTAATTATTCATAATATAATAAATATCCATTTGAATATTCTTTATATATTTATTGTCATCTGTATTGCTACTTATTTTTAGGAATTTTGAAACTGCAGTTTGTGTTTTACATTTGTTACCGAAAAAGATTTATTGCTGATGATAATTTATATCTAAAGTATTACTGGATATCGCAGATTTTTTAATTGACACGTGGTGTTTAAATGAAATGTTAAAATATCAAAATATCGTTGAACTTTGTTAACCTTTACGCAGTAACACGACCAGCGAACAGTTTTTAGTTTTAACTTTATTTTATCTTTTCGAATATCGTTCGTTAAACGTTTAATTAAAATTCACTACAATTTTATTTTGACACGTACTAAAATTAAGTGACGTTTACCGAATCGTTCAAACAAAGTTTTCTTTAATAAATTAAATGTTATAAAGTTGAAGTTAATGATAAAAATGTTTAAAGAATCATATATGAATAATTAAAGCGTATTAAAATGTGGTATATAAGGCAATTATAATTTATTTTAATAATTATATATGATTTTTAATTTTGGTGATGCCAATTTGATATTGTAAATTGAAGAATATTTTAATTAACAAATTTTCTAACAGTATGCAAAGCTGATGTTACTTAAACGTTGTATTAATTTAAAATACAGTGGAAATGTTTCTAGATTCTACGCAATAAATAATTCCACCAGTGAAGCTCAGATTATATGTGTGATTATTCCATAATAATTAATGTTTAAATTTACTGAATTTAAATTACAAAAGAATTTTTCTAAATTGCAAATTTTTATAATTTAGTTGTTATATTATGTTTTATAGAATTTATACATGTTTATAATAATTTCTAATAGAAAAGTAAAAGATTGATTATTATTTGACGTAGAATCACGTGCTTAATTATTATAAATGACAGAGATAATAAAACTCTTTGATGGTAACTTTCTTGCAACAATTCATAAAACAGTATAAAATAATTTTTAAACAAATGAGATTAATATATGAATCTTATGACAATTTATATATTTTAGATAATTAATTAACTCTTTTAACCCTAATTGAACAAATACGCCATGATGAATGTTTCTGACTCTCTGTTGGACAATATATGTCACATGTATGCGTTATTTTATATTTTATTTTTATTCATTTGAATATATAGGTACTACTACCTTTAATTGGCAACGGTGACAATAAATAACAGTAACACGAAGGATAAATTTTATGTATACAATAAAAAAGAAGAAATTTGGGTGGAAAGGTTTAATAGATGATCTTACATGACTTTAGTCTAGAATGTAATCATCATTAATATGAAACTTTTTTTTCTTTTAAATGTGTTATACAAGTCGGTGAGTGTTTATATCAAGTTGTGTCAAAGGTAATCTCGAGGCCTTCCCAATATTGTAAACAGTTCGCTCTTTGTTGTATTTTACAATGGATCATCAGAGAACAAATGATACAAAATTTTGTACAAAGGAAGTTCTATGAAAAGAATGCACTCCCTATAGAATCGATTAATACTCGTACCTCGTGCTCCTGTTTCGGTCCATGCCACCATATCTGCTCTCCGGGTATTGATTACTTACACAACCACCCTCCATTTTGCCATATGACGACAACTCTCTGCGTCATTTCATGAAATTGTTTTCAATCTTATCAATTCTTCGACGATTCGACTTGTCTTCGATGATTAGCTAGCAGTACACGTACGGCGGAGAACAATATAGCTATCGTTAATTTAAATTTTTAATATGATTGGGAAAAATAGATAAATTATTAATTTGATCAATAATTTTTTTGGAAGTGCATTATTAAAATTTTTGGATTTTCAGATTTAGATTTGTAGATTCTGTTTTACAAAAGATATTGTTAAATATTGTTTCAGTATGGTTGCACTTAGTTTCATACATATTATACTAATTTTTATGCTGTTCCGTTTGCACGTTATGAAATGCGTTATGAATTATGTAACGAATCTCTGTTGCGACCAATTGTAGCTTTGCAACGACGCAGATGGTCGTTTTATTAATTTCTGATTCATTTCTACGTCAGTTTCGTCATATTTGTAATGTTTTGTAATTGCATTTTATAATAAACATTTGGTTTTGATACTAAATAAGGACAATATATTTACCATTTGAGAATGATTAAATCATTGCATTAAAATGACATTAATGTCTCTATTTTCCTTATCGCAATATTAGTAAAATCATTTCTTTTTAAATCAGATTCTGTATTATCTTCATTCGCACATGTATTTACTTACTACTATATTTTGAAAAGAGATAAAGTTGCTACATTATAAAAGGTTTAGGTTGCTGGGATCATAGAATATCTGACATGATTTCATGACAGAAAAGTTTCTTAAAATAGCAATTATGATATATTAATTTAAAGCTAACAGTAAGATTGAATAAAAATGACTGCGTAAAGATTTTATCACGATTTTGCATAAAAAGTTCTTTGTAAGAAATTGGATAATTCAATGTTAATGAATTAATTGTTCTGTTGTTTATTGTAACGAAGAGATGACCAATTTTGATTAAGAATAATGATAACCTTTACTTCTTCAAGCTTAAAATTAACATGCTATACAATATTATCTTGTAATACCTTTCTGTCATCAAATCATGTGAGACTTCCTAGGTTTCAAAATCTGCTATTTAATGTGCAGCAATGCCATTTTCAACAACCCTTAAACTTAAAAATGGTATGCCATAAATGTTATTTTATGGTACTTACTTTTATGTCAAGATTGTTTATTAATGATTTTCATATTTCAATCCTCAGCTTTAGTAATGCAGAAAGAATTGTGTCCCTTAAATTTGTAAATATTAGCCATGTAAGTTTATAAGAAATGTCCATACATGTATCGAGAAAAACTCCGTCAAATAGAATTTGTAAATCTACGTTCTATTGTTTGAAAATTGGCTATTTTGAGTTATCGTTATCTGTTGTATAAAGTTCACAATAATAATATGAACGTCGGTGTCATCCCTTCGCTTTTCCTCCGTGTTCGTTCCGGTTCGGAAGACTTCTGAGGCGTCCAAAGATTCTCAGAAGTCTGGATCTGGATTAGTTAAACGTGGACGTAAGGGTTGTGCTTAATATATCAGAGTCGGATGTTGGGGTGCAGTTGAAAAGAGGAGAGGACACCCATGGTTATAGCGATTTGTGTCTCCCATTTCCGAGGTGAACGGGATTACGTTGGTCTTGCAGTTTTTTAAATAGACTGTGCTAAAAAAAAAATTGGTAGCCCTCGTCTTTTGAAGAGTGACGAAGGATGACGAAGGTTAATGATACGTACAAAGAGTTCTGGTAATTATTTGAGCGAGTTTTTGTGTGGAGGTTCAAGAAAAGGAAATTATATTTTTAACAGGACGTACAAGAGGGACGTAATACTTTAGATAACTATTAAATTGTTGAGGACGAAGTGGTTAATTCAATCATAAAACTTTGTTAAAAATAATATTCATTAATCCTTCTTTGCTAAGTTTTTTCCCGTCATTTTAAAAAGAAACAGCTTTAAACAATATAAGATATTTTTCTCATTTAGAAATTTATTTTTAAAAAAATTGTATCGTTATGTAAGACAAAATTTATAATTGGAAAAGGTTGGAAACACAAGAATATCATAGTACAGGGGTTCTTAAACTTATGTAGTCCGAGGACCCCCTCTTGAACAACATCGTTTTCGTACAATGTTTATTAGTTATATAAAATATAGAAACCTGGAAAAAAGTCAACTTCTGAGAAAAATACAAATAATAATTTTTAAGCAATATGATATAAAAATAAAGAGAAATACATAAAAATCACAGAAGTTCGTGTTTTATTTATTGCCTTAAAAATATATTTTTTATTGCTCCGCTCTTCTTGCCTTTTCATTGTCTGCTTCAACTGTTTGCAACCATTTTTTATAATTTCGCGGACCCCTGGTAATGGCTACGCGGACCTCCAGGGGTCCGAGGACCACAGTTTAAGAACCTATGTCATAGTATATTATTTTATATAGCAGATTTGCAATATAATTAGTGAAGGACTTCGAAACATTTATATTTTTACCAACTACGAAACATTTAAAATCGGAGCTGTCGTTAGATATTGCAGAGCCCGGGATAAAAGTCGAGATTACTAAAAGTATTCAATGAGATACACGTAACTGTAAAATTAAAGATAACACGAATATTTTGTACTTGTTATATGTACTGTGAAATTTGATAATAAATTTAATAGTTTTGAAAGCATTTTAAATGTGGGGTAAGTTCGATCGGTGCCTGGGGGCGGCTCTGTTCAGAATTACAGACTTTAGTTGATCATGGTTGCTTATTTCAGTTAGTTCATATTTTCCATTCTATTGAAATTTCTGTTGATATTTATTTTATTGAAACTTTAGGTGCATGATTCCTAAATTCGTACGTATTATGAAATTTAAAAGGATACAATATTCTGATTATTTAGAAAAAAGAAATAAAAATGTATAGTTTTATTAATTCATTTGCATCAGGAATTTGATATACCCATTCGTTCCATGTGCAAGATTATTACCTTTAATAAGATACAGTAATGATAATAATAATAATTAATATATAAATGAAGAAAAATTTAATACTATTGTATTCGGATGCATAACAAAATTTTTTAGATAGCTATTTCTCATCGAAAATCAATAGAAGTACAAAAATTGTATGCTTTTGATCCGTTTTGTCACATTTGATGTCATCTTGAAAAAAAAAAAAAAAAAAGAAAAAAAGTAGTTATATGAACACATTTTTCAAACCTTCTAATAATGCATATGGATTAATTTCTTAAAAGTTTGTTGGACGCTTTTAGAATAATCCAATTATCGTTTAAAATTATTCATTTTGTAATATTGTTAATTATTTTAATAATTCTTTTATACTGCCTGTTCTGTATATCTATGTGATATTCTTCTATTTATTACTGTCTATCTTTCTTTAATATTTAAATTATCTAACTGTTCTCAAAAATGTTCGATGCCTCTAGTATTACGGCTATTTAATCATTATTTCAAATTTGGATATTTTCCTGCGTCTCTGTGGAATTGTAAAGTGGCGGGATAATATGATAAAGATAACGATTATTTTAATAAATAGAGTTCGATTAAAGAAGAAAAAGAAATTGCATTGAATTAATTTATACATCTATCAAAGGGTTTTTGAAATTAAAATAAATTAGATTTGCCAACATGATTTTATACATTGCGTCTCTATTTTTAGTTTTAATTTTAAAGCACTCTTTTTTAAACTTCAGAATTTCAACAAAATCATTAACTTCTATGAATCTTTAAGGAGATGGTCCATGTTTGAAGCAAGTTTCTAAGCACTAGAAGCCAGTGCTGTCGGCTTTTCCAGACAGCACGGTGCGGTGGCGAATAATAGTAGAACTCTTAGAACTTGTTAAGATTCGCGACAACACGCTGGAGGAACGTTATCCGTTAATTACTCATTTTACGTTTCAACACCGGCCGGCAGGAATAGCATTTGGATGAAATCTATATTAAACCTTTCTGGAAATACTGCATTTCCTTATTGCTTTTACCCGTGGTTTCACGTGGTTCGCTACTATAAATCACTGGCATGTCATCCAAACAGTTTTACATTACGTTAAACCATCGTTCGTTCAAACGATGACCATTGAAATCGAAATCTGGGTCGTTGTTAACCCTTTCATTACGGCAGTTTTCGTTACAAATACCCAACAGCTATTAATAAAACCTATTTACTCGTTAAATAGTATACTAAATACATTTCAACCTTTTCGGAGGCGGCGCAAAATTAAAAACTTTTCTTCTACTAGAAAGATCCTAGTTCAGGCGTCGGCAACCTATCAAATCGTTATTAGCAGCATCGTATATTCGGGTATTTTTAATTTTGCGCCGCCTCCGAAAAGGTTGAAATGTATTTAGTATATTATTTAACGAGTAAATAGGTTTTATTAATAGCTGTTGGGTATTTGTATAAATGAAGTAGAAATTATTTCATATTTTTTAGTGCATTTCGAAGTCGGTTGTATTTTTTGTTAAAAATTATTTTATGGGCCTTTAAGTACGCTCCACGGCTGAAGTGTATTGTAATCGTGATTGTTGTCTCAGCGGCTGTATATGTATATGTAATAGAATAAAACGTCTACGTGTGTAAACCGAAAACGAGTGTGTTTCTTTGCGAAAGCGAATCGCTGCTAAAATCCTTGACAGTCTTCTTACAATACAATAAATTTTATTTCAAATATTTTTTAATAAAATTAATAGATAACTATTGATTTCGGATGGTCATTTTTAATGTATTATCCTATATAAATCTCACTGTGAATTATTGTTTATAATAACCAACAACCAGTCATTTTGTATCGAAAACATTAATAAAATATTCTTGAAACTTTCAACTTCAAATTGATGCACCATAAGTGTCATTCTACAATACTTTTAGGGCATTAAATTGTGATAGATTTTATATACATAAAAATTATTCATTTTCATCATCATCAGTCATTTTGTATTACCTCATGTAAAATGAAATTTTTTCGCATTTTTTTTTTTTCTCGCTGAAGTCGATAGGAAATTTCCTCGGGAATGCGATAAAAAAGTTAGAAAGTGATCAGAGATGTTCTTGTATGTTATTTTCAAAAACAAGTGAACGGTTGTATTGGGCGATTTATCTGTTACTCAAGTTTTAAACGCGTTTTTCTCGAAACGCAAAATTTCGCACGCCGTGCAACGTAGCTCAAAAACTAATTACTCGATCTTGATGAAACTTGGCATATATATTCTATAAACAATGGGCCTCAGCATGACATGCTCCGATTTTTTTTTTTTTTTATTTAAAGTACTGTTATTAAGAATTTTTGAGAAAAAACTCCGGTTTTTTTTCAAAACTTTGCCATTTTCGCAATTTTGAAAATTTTAATAAAAGAAAAATGTCATGCTGAGCGTTTTTGCATAAAGAAGCTATTCCATTTTGATTTTTTTGTTCCAGATCATTTTTGTGCACTGTACACTGCACGGCGAATTTACAAGATGCCATTTTCAAGCCGCCATTGCACCATCGTTATTAAGAATCAAAATTTATAAAAAATATTTCTGTTTACATTATAACGTAAATAAATGACAAATTTTAAATCAATCGGCGCATTACATTTTCCACAAAAAATTCTTGAAAAACAGACCATTTACATGAGGTTGCCCCCTTAAAGTAATTAGTGCAAGTTTTATGTAGCAATTTTTTTCACAATTTAAGCTTTAAATTAACATGGCGTATGTATTATTGTATAGTAATGTACTTTTATGTTATTAAATTCTATGAGGCTTTCTTTGTTAATTTACCAATTCTTATGAAGTCATTTGAATAAAAACAGAATAGTTACGGTTGATGTTCTATATTTTTGTATATTTATTATTCCCTGTAATTTCATTTTAAACTCATTTAAAGATTCAAGGATCAAGTTGCAATTTTCCTCATTGTTATCAAAGAAATTCACAATACAAATTTTTAATAAATCAATCATATCATTTTTGAAACAAACCACACACAACAATTCGTATTTATAATTTCATTTTAAATTCATTCAAAGATTCAAGAATTAAGTTGCAATTTTTCTCATTGTTATCAGAAAAATTCACAATACAAATTTTTAATAAATCAATCATATCATTTTTGAAACAAACCACACACAACAATTCGTATTTATAATTTCATTTTAAATTCATCTAAAGATTCAAGAATTAAGTTGCAATTTTCCTCATTGTTATCAGAAAAATTCACAATACAAATTTTTAATAAATTAATCATATCATTTTTGAAACAAACCACACACAACAATTGGTATTTCATTGTACTAAGTCTGGTAGGAGATTCCACTAGAATTTTCTGGATTATTTAAATCCCCATTGATTCAGCTGATTAATCCTTAACGTATGCCCGAACTTCGTCCTTAGTACACAGGATGTTTTGCTCCTAATCGAGCGTCGTTCTGGAAATAGAAGTTAGCCTTCATCTTGATCCTTTTTAAAAGTTTCATCTAATTCGGTCTAGTTCGTTGAGTCTATTTCCTGTGGAATCAGGAGGCACCACGTGCCTTCGCTCCATTTTCGGCCGTATTCCAAAAATAAACGGTCTTTGAGCTATAGTCAAAGACCGTCCTTTCATTATAGACCTCGAAGAAATATGAACAAAAAATTTCTGTCCCTACTAAGCAACATAATGAACACATGTTATCTTATGTTTGATTTTTGAATTCAGAAAATTTGTAATCATTAGTCTGCGGATGTTTATGTTATTATAACATATAAAAATATGCAAAATATCTATGTATATGAAAGTTGCAAGAAAAGACAGTTTATTGTCTCTTTTGATAGGTTGATTGCCGTATTGAAAATTAGTGTACGTAGTCATGTCATATGGTTATGTATTTTAAACGATAAAATAAAATATTAATATTTTATTCTATATATTTTAATATTAATTATTTAGTCATAGCATTTTTATTACAAGATATTTTTTATATTCTTAATTTAACAAAACTATTAGTTTAAAATCTAATAATTAATCTCTATTAGTTATTAATTATTAATAATCACACGAAGAATTTTATTTTATAATACTTAATTTACGCTTCTATTATTTTTTTGTTTCAGCACAAATTTGCCGTTACAAGACATAACTATGAGCCAGACTTTACCATTAATAAACGGTAAGTAAAACAATTACTATCTTTTTTATCTAAATTTTAATATACTACTTATACCAAATATACTGCAATTGTCTTTTGTAATTTTTTTTTTTCAAAATAATTTAATTTTCTCTGCACATATTGTTGGCCCTCCGTTGCATTGTGTTGCTATCAAACTCTTGTATGTTTTTAAACATTTAGGACTACATATTCTTTCACATAATAGCGAAAATTTTCAATATTATACAATTTTTCTTTATATAAATTTCTGAAATAGAGAAGCATATTTTATTATTAAAAGCTATATATTTTTTCGATAAAAAAAATTAAACAGCGAAGAGTTAAGCAGTAAATAAAATACATATTGAATAAATATTTATATGGTACGCATATCTATCTGAATTTATTGACATTTTCATCTTCGTTAGCGATGCGTTAAGATTCATATCACAATTTGTCGATCAATGAGTCGTTAAGATTTATCGTTCATCACGACGAACCGGATATAATTTTACGCTCCATGATCACTGTAGATTGTTATATAAGAATTGATTACAAAGGCGTATTTATTAGTTCTAGATCGACTTCGATCGAACATGTCGTGTACAGATGATGTTCCTGTAGATTAACTTAAGTGACCAGAGGTCACCGATATTGGGGCTGACAATAGAACGATCAGTTACCTTCCTCTTTCCCTAGTGAAACTACCTTTATTGACCATTTCCCCTGAGCAATTGACCCTGTATCGATAACGTTCATCACTGACCAACAGCTGATTGCTCAATAATTCTACTGACAAGAAAATGGTCCTTCTAAAAACTTATTTTCGAAGATATTTATAAGATGATTTACACTACTTTGGAGTATCTGGAAATAGGTGAAATTTGGAAATTTTTTTTATAGGTAATTACTGAATGGAAAGTTTTATGATCGACTTTAGTACTGAAAGGATTAAATAAAGGTTGATGTTCGAATAAGAATAGAAATGAGGATTCTGTTACGAAATTAATAATGTTGCAAATATTTATATGAACCAAGTGACATTTTACTTAGGATAAATACAAATTTTAAATCTCTATTTAACAATAAGAGCCAAATTAATCCAAGTCTATTTCTTTTCAAAATATAAATCTAGATCCCAGAGCCGGAGTATAAGACCACTTTTCACTCTTTCTGATGACGAAAATTATTTTGATCTAGTCGTTTAATTTTTAATATAATAATGTAAAAATAATATTAAGTCCATATTTTGTTCCGATCCAAACAGTTTAAAGGGCTCTTGATACTACAATAGTTTACAAAAAATTTCAGAGTCAAATAATTTGAAATCCAGTGTTAGGTTAAAATAATTTTGGATTTGATACCTCCTTCAAAAGGTACGTCAGAACCATATAACACTTTATCCAGGTTTATAGTATTATTAAGTCACAGGAGAAAAGATACAAAATTGGAACTAGGCAGTATTGAGTCAAGACATGTTGATATTAAGTCCATCGTTCTCCAGTACATTATTTCACTTTTAAACAATAAAATTACATACATGTCTTTAATAATTTCAAAATTACAAGATTTTTGCACTTTTGATTTATTCTCTAAAATTTGGAAAGTGTGACAATATACGGGAGTTCAGAAATATAAAAATATAAATTATCTTATTATTTTATTATTATTTATTAAATTTCTCCATCTATACAATATCAGTTTTTGGATACAATTTTTGCTTAACATGAACGTTGAATTGTCATTCTCTATTTTTCTCTATTTTTAATTGTATAGGAGTTAACCGGATCTATTCATATTTCATTTAAAATAAAGAAGATTTAATTGAATCCTATTGAAAAATAAGAAAAATAGTCTTAAGCTAAAAATAATGAAAAATAAAAATTGGTTTTTTATTGTTTGGTCCTCTTGATGAAGTAATAGATCCCAATATCATTCTATGTAATAAAGTGCACGAGAATTCGCACGGCCTGGCGTGTGGCTTGGTAATTGCATCTATCACGATGAAAACAGGTCAACGAACCTTCTTCCACGCTATTACATACAGCTATTTCGCGTCTACGCAAGGCTCCGACGTAATCTCTAGTCTGCCGACAGGGGTGGTCACGCCCAAATTTTCAACTATTGTCCTCTTAACAAAATCTCCTTTAATCTATTGAATCATGACAGAAACTCCAATTGAAAACTCATACCATCATCGCGATCGCAATTTGTACTAATTATATCTAACAAGATACACAAACATCCGTAGTCATTTGAAACAGAAAGAAAGATTCGAAACAGTGGTTCTAACAGGAGGCAGTTGGCGTGGCCAGTGGCCAAAAGTTAGCTAGACTAACCTAGCTAACGTTCCTTTGTAGTAAAGCATAAATTTATACGTTGGCTGAACGAATCTGTGCCAGCGCTGGCCAACATTTTGCTCCGGTTTCAACCACGTTTCCGTAATCTGTGGATCTATAGATAAAATTGCACGTGCTCGCCGTTACCATCGCTGTTTGATTTTCGTCTACGCGCGAAACACGCTCTACTCTTTACTCGGTTTACAACAGCTGCGAGCAGCTTTTCATTTTCTCCATGGCATTCTGGACGAATAACAGAGACGAATCTATCGTTCGTTGTTTCCAGATCTTAAGGATTGGATAACGTTAATTAAAACAGCGTCGAGGTTTGGTTCAATTCGACCAGTTGGATTAATTAAATTCCACAGACTAGCGGGATGTTGTTCAGAAGCAGGGGATCATTGTACGCGATGAATCCTGTGGATCTCTTTGTGCTTTGATAAAATTTGATGGATTTCTGGAAATAGCGGTGAAATCTGGTGTTAGTTTTATGTGGAGTTAATTGAAGACAGGAATCTTCAGTTTTCTGATAATTGAACAGAGCATGACGATTATTTGAAGTTTGATTAGTATTTTGCGGTGATATGTTTCTAAAATTAGAACTTTATATTATTTACCCCTCGTTGCATGATTTGGTTTTTAATTTTGACCCGAAAATACAGTTTCAAACAATAAAAAATTTTTTTTGTATCTCAGAAATTGATTTGAAGAAAAATTGCATAATATGTAAAATTTGCAAAAAAATTATAACACAAGACGAGAAATACCATCATTTTGTGGCATATTATTTTATACAGTAGGTGAAAAATAAAGAGACATTGAAACGGTTCTTGATATTTAGTTATTTGTCATTTGTGTAAGCTTAGAAAATTATTTTATCTTTTTTTTAATTTTATATAAATAGTGTTAATATTAGGAATAAAAGGAACACTATTCTTCTTTTAATAACATTTCAATCAAAATTATGGTCCTCTTCAGACTTATTTGTTTAACTTTATAGCTTTATGTGTGACAAATAAATATAATTTTCTAATACTACAAAGTTTTGAAAATATAAACTGGAGAATTAATATTTTTGTATTGTTTATTTAAGTTAATTTTAGTATTTAGTTAATATAAAATTCATTTGACTCGATTCAGATGCGAAAAATAAAGTTAAATAAATATATTTCACAACATAGTCGATAAAGAAAATGTTGTAGATACAGATGTAATAAATTTATGTCTTGAGATAGTTAAGGCGGAATAGATTAGTCAGTTGAAATTTTCCACAAGATCCAAGTGCAGTACAAATGCATATCAGTGCCTTTGTTTTTCAATGAAATCGTGAATGTACATATATAATACACCCATGATATGACAATTAATTGAACAACATGGATGAACATTTTAATTTTTCTACCATTTATCAAATGTTCCAAAACAAACATTCCATTACACTCTATCCACGATATGAAATGCTACTGGGTTGTAATTACTGTTGTAATGTGTCGTATAATGGAAAAGCGAAGTAAGTTTATAGTTCCGTTAAATTTTTATAAGAATTTCATTTTGGAGAGACTAAATATATCGTCTGAACTTTATTGCATCGGCATGGTAAAGTTTGGAATGCGAATTCTTTGGCAGTTTACTGACCATGTAATATAATCTCTAAATTTAAATTTAAATTACATGTAGTTATACATAATATTGTTGAGATAGTATATGTTTTTTCAAATAAATGATAATGTACTTATTATTTTATTACATTTGTTAAGCAAGTAAATATTGAGCAAGTCTCTGTCTTTTAATAAATCCATTGATTAAAATTTTTCACTTCTCTTTAATAATTCATAATTATTATTATTACTCTTTTTGTATATCATTTTGTTTATATAATAACTTAATAATAGTATAAATAATACTAAATGGGTAACTGTAATGGGTAATTATATCACAAGCTAACATGAACCATTACAGAACAACTACAGTGTTTTATGAAAATTTGATCTTGTATTTTTTTAGAATTAAATACTTTTAATTAAATTTTGTTAATCTATTATTACTTCAAATTAGGATTTTGAGAATATCTGCTTTTTCTATATCGCTATTTTCCTTAGGAAAACCTTATTTAATCGTAAGTGTATGTAGCTACCATTCATTCTTAACGCTTTTCTAAAAAATAATATGTATGTTACCGGCAATGTATGAAAATCAGGCATTGTATAGGTTGCCTGGCGTTTTTGGGCAAAGTATGAAATATCCGAATTATTTTAATATTATATAAACTTTTTGTATGCATTGTATGTAATACCTAGGCATTCTGTAGAATGAGAAATACTATTTAGGTAAAGTGTTAAAAAAGAATCATGAAAGAAGTACAAAATAAAGTATAAGACTTTTCTTATTAAGGAAAATAAGAGAAAATAAAATATGAACCTACTTGTTGCAACAAGAAAGGAAAGAATTTAATTTAGAATTGCATTTAATTGTCTTTCTCACAAAAAAAGAAAAGCTTGAAAAGAGAGTCATGAAAAGGTCTTTATTAAAGAAAAACATAAATGAAAAAAGAAAATAGTAGGTGATATTAGAAACGTCATTAGCGGGAGTATTTTATACTTTGCTGGTTTATCTTTTGTATATATGTATATTGCCAAGGGATTCTATGCAATGCCTATATTAAACAAAGATTATCTCTTCAATACTAATCTTGAAGACCTAAATAGCAATAGATAATTTTTTAGAAATTTTTCATTTGAGCAAAATAGTAAATTTTTTGTATTTTTTAATTGGTAGGTTTAAAAAGCTCCTCTTCTAATCTTTCTAAGATTAATAAAAAAATGTTAATATTAAAAGTACCATGGACATATCAGAGTTGATCTTAACCGCGCAAAGATTAATTTTCCTACAGAAATAAAAGCCGTGTGTATCCTAGAAAAGTGTTTTTCGCGGTCTCAAATTACAGGAAGCGGTGGCCCATTTATTTCAGAGGAGATTCGCGGTGAGAGGGGCAGGGGATACGTGTCGCGACTCTGTATTTATTTCTGTAACACGTTGCCCCGTGGTCTTCTGCCGCGTTATTCGCCACCTTTGCGAACAATTTCGATGTTCTGTCGGCTGTGTTACTTGCACAATATCCTACGGTGCACACTAGTCCACTGTGGTGCATTGGATTGTTTGTTTTTCCAGCTGGCTCAGATTCTCCTATCTTCTAAACTTTCGTCCGCATCGTGGAATGCGAAATTTGTATTGAATACCAGGATCAGCAGGGTTGTTAGCTGCAAACGTTTCACATGCTAGGATTGATTTAACCCCTTTGATCAATGATTCCTTTTCGCAATTCTGTTTGCCATAATTTAACAATGAATTGTATACACCAGGTCTGAGCAATGTTTGTTTCTATATAACTATTACTGGAAATTCAATAAAAACCACAAAAGAGATATAAACAATCTAAGTACAATATTCCATATATTCTTTTATAAATAATTCAAATAAGAATATAGTCACCCATGCTTAGCTGATTTTTGAGGAATACCGAAACTTTTAAATAAACGACAATAAAATGTCTGTTTAATTTACTTTTATAGAAAATTTTTAACTTATGGACTATATTTATCGTTTAGTACTTGCATTTATAGAATAATTGGGCATGTTTTATCTAATTTATCTAATAATTGGTTGAATAAATAAATAGGATATCTCACAGACGTCACCTCATCATTTAAGGGTTAAAAAATCATTTCTAACATACCATAATCATTCCACACAAAATTTTATATATCAAACCTAATAACAAACCTTGGCAATAAATAAGTCAAATAATCACATCTATTCTTGATTCACCTTATTAAAATAATAAATACTTTACAAAAGATGTTATTATTCGACATATAATTAGTACTACACGCATTAGGTAAACATATTGGCTAATAACTAACAAATGCTTACCCTATGAATTTATCTAATACATTCTATCTAGAAATTCTATCGTGTACAAGACAATCTCAGTTAAAATTGATTTTAGTTAATTTGGATCGTGTCCCAAAGCTTACACAACGTCGCACAAATTGTAATGGACCAAATCTAATGATCATATTTTTATCAGTTTTAAAGTTCAAATTGTTTTAAATCAGTTTTTATAGTTTAGAATTATGTTTTTTGATTGTCCGTCCAATTGTATTAGACTGGCTCATGTTAAATTAATTACAATCATTAAATTTTGCTGAAAATAACTACATAAAAGTTTTGTCAATATTCCTAATACAAAATGACTATAGTTTCTCTCGTAACATACCGCTTAGTATTCTCTAATTTTCAATTTAGAGACAGTCAATTTTTATTAATATTACTGATGAAACTTTTATATGATCTTTAAATTGATAAATTACAAGTGTTATTTAGTGAAACTTTTATGCAATGAAATTGTGTCAGACTTGTATGCTTCAAAATCAGTCATTGTTTTCTTTAATTAATAACCAGCCATTTTATAATAAGAGTATTATTAAACCATTTATGTAGTCATTTTCACCATAATGTAAGCTTGAAATTGGTGTATTACAAGTGCTATTTTATGACACCTTTATGTCATCGAATCATATCAGACTTTCCAAGTTCTGAAATTCGCCCTTTGATCTGCAAGAGCCTAATAATTGATGATTCATATGATACATCTGTTACGGTTTGGATAAAGAGGTAATCATCTAAGCGCCGCATATAACCTGTTAAATGGTCAGGTAATGAACCTGACGTATGGTTAAAATTAATTACACGTTTCCAAACTGCTTTCTACGTGTCATTTTCATTTATACGTTGACATGATTGGGATAGAGCCAGACGCCTACACGTCTACGAAAAACTGGTGGCTTTATGAAGTGAATGATAATTCACAGAGTATGTAATTCTATTTTTACGTATTAACGCACATGGCAGGGACGATAAACCTTAATCTTTCGAGTCTCATCTTCGAATTGACTTATTTTGCCTGTCTAAAAATATACTAAATGTTCTACATCGATGGTAATTAGCTAACGACTGTTAAAATATGTTTTACGAGTTAAGAACAATTTAAAAATTTAATATTTTCGAATGTATACATTATTTATGGTTCAATAAAATGCCGATAATATTGATGTAGAGCAATGAGTTTAGTTAGCAAAAAAACGTTAATTTTAATTATAATACTTTGATGTGTCTCTGCCATAAAATGTTTGAAATTTGAAAAAACACATTGAAAAGTATATTCCTATCGTTTATTGCTCTTTTATCTCTAATCTTTGTTTGCAGTTATACTGTCTGTGACGTTTTGCGATACTCGGCTGATCTAAGTTTAGAAAATGCTTGCATGCAGATAAATAGAGAAAACAAAGAGTAAGGAACACAGAAACATGATAACTTGTTACGAATTTAGTGTTACTAATTCTGTGTGCCTGCAATATTTCATCATTCATTTTCAATTTCTCACCATTATGACATTCTATAAAAACAATAATTTATATTCATTAAAGAAACCTTATTTGACTATGCAATTTTCCTGTTGCTATATCTGATGCATACAAAAGCAGTATAAATTCGATATGTAAATTCATTCAATGAATCATTTATGATCCATTTATTGTATAACATAGACTGTTTATAAATTCATCTCATTTTCATTTAATTTAATGGATACTATAACGAATAGTTGCAACGTTAATCCTGGGAATCTCAAGGTGTTGGAAGGTTTAAGGTCAGTTCGAAGCAGGGTCATTTTTTATTCATGTTGAAGAAAGTATTAAAAACACAATATTTTTCTCTTGATTATTGAATCTTATTTTTAAATAAATTAATAATATTAGATAAGAATAATATTAAAACTCTCGAGTTCTTTAAAGTTATATATTATAGTTTGCAATTGGTTATTATAATCGACCACATGGTTTACTTCAGAACTTTGTATCTTCTGATTGAAATTTGTTAAATTAATATTATATTATATGTTTATTAGTGCAGTTTCTTTAAATATTTTATTAATCTTGTCAGTAATCTTTAGTATAGAATGTTTCGATCGAAATCTTTAATGCAACAATAGTTGAATTTTGTTGGAAATTATAGTTTGTTGTAATTGTATCAAAAGTGATAATGAAACATTTATGTAGTAATTCTCTTTAGATTTTATGCTTCAAATTGATATGGCATAAATGTTATTTTGCAATACTTTTCTGTCATGAAATCGCGATAGACTTTAATGAACAGTACATACATTTTAATGCACTATTTACTACAATCAACTATCAATAATTTTGTATCAATCACATTAATGAAATATCTATGTGCATATGTAGTAATTTTTTTCATCGTTAGACTTTAAGCTTTAAACTGACGCAGCACAACTATTATTTTTTGCTACTTTTATGTCATGGAAATTCTATCAGACTTGTTATATTTCGAAATCGTCCATTTGATATGGGACAACCTAATAATAATCCATTTTATTTTTAACGAGAGCATCGTTCTCCTTGAATCCAATTCCCCATTCTATTTTCCGTTCGATTAGCTTGACAGAGTCGATTAGCAGAATCCAATATCGATTGAGGAACACGAGAACCCCCCCGTTAACGCGCGTGTCAGCCAAAGGTAAACGCATCGTGTCGCAATGCCGTGACCAGTTCAAGTAACCCGAAATAACCAACGAGGTCCGTCTGCTTCGGATCCTCGTTTCTGCTCTACAATTAATAGGCTGATGCTAGCCGGTGAAATTGCAATTGCGTGCGCTCACGTTTCGAATTCGCGACTTTAATTACAGTCACCGGTGTTGGACAGACACCGAGGGCCTGGAGAGTGGTCTGCCAAAATAAAGATAGCCGAGAAACTCTGCTTCTGGCCTAAATGTGTCATCTATAAATACGCGAGCCCCGTGTCCGCTCGACACAGACTCGAGGCAAAAGTCGATATTGCACTCGCATCGATACCTAAATCACGGAAACACCTTGATCGATACCCGGAAACGAGAAATATTACCTCTCCTGTTATTTGCTTCTTGGAACGTTCGGTGACAGTTCAAATTGTTGATATTTTTGTGTTGGTCAGATTTTTTTTAATGAAACTTTCTTAGGGGTAAAGATGAGAGATTTCGAAATTTATGTAAGATGTATTTGAAATTAATCCGTAATTAGTACGGCGGTTTTATGAATGGAAACTTTTTAGAGGTGGATATCGAACGTGATATGCGAAATTTAAAAATTTATATTTAAAATTAACTTGAAAATTCTTGTATTCGAACACTTATATCTTTCTATCAATTTTAACCGGGTTCTACTTATTGATAAACTTAACCCTTCGTTCAAGACATGGATACTCAATTAAAATTATTTTTTATAGAACATAACTGATTATAAATCTGTAATAAAGGAATTAATCATCTATTTGACATTTGAAACAAAATTCAAAAAATCTTGTAAAATGTTGATTGTGTAGGCGTTTAGTGGAGGGGGAAGACGGTTTCGTCTCCCCGGACGCCCTTTAGTTCGGGTCGGGGACCGCTAGGTGGCGGGGAGATAATAGTGTTCTCGCTGGCGGTCGCCCGGCATGCAATTCGAATATACATATAGAAGTTCCGAATTGCGGTATGATAGGTGTCTGGTGCAGGGATCGTCTACAATTGTAACCTCAGTGAATATAGAATGTTGATTCAGAATAATGAATATTTAGCATAGAATTATGGTATGGTAACTGAGAATCGTATTCGAATTACATATATAATAAATTGTATTGCGATTCGACGTTAAAAGCGAAGGGTTACTATAGGTAAAAAATGAAAAAAATTGTTCATTCTAAGAAATGGATGCCGTCTTTCTTCCTCGAGGGTAGACAAAAAGTAATTTATACTCACAGGGGTTGGAACACGTGGTGTAGAACATTACAGAGAAACTGCATTGGGGTAGAATTCAAGTGGAAACAGGACTCGCTTGGAATTTTAGCTGGCAATTGTAACCATAAGAGGGAAATGCATGTGAGAGGATAGCTTCCGGCGATCAATCTAAAGTTTAAACGTGGGATAGGATTTACTTCCTGTTTGCAGAGGATTTAGTGCTTGCATCATGCATTATGTACCATATTGCATTATAGTTTATTATATTGCTTATTAAGACACCACAGTATGCATAAGTATTAGGTATAATAATATCTCAGTTCTTGATTTAAATTATCACAATGAAACTTGGTGTGCCAATACCATTTTGGTTCACTGTATGTTCGAAACAAACAGAGATATGTATACTTACTTAGAACGCTTAACACTAGAACTATCGACGTTTAATATGCACTTATTTTTGAAAGGGAAATAATATAGAAAATTAAACAGCAAGAGGATGAAACATAATTTAATATATATACATATATACATTTATGCTTTATCTCAACCATAGCCAACATACGTCTTAAGAAAAAAAGTTATAATTTAAAATAAGAAATTTGAAGCCGGTCATTTTGATTAGTTTGATAGTTTTAGTATTACTAATAAATAGAATCTATGTAACAATAAATAAAAATAATACAAAAGTACATTAATATGAACAGATATTGGAACTTCAATTGTTAGAGAAAATTACATTCTGAACGAATTTTTAGTTGTATCGTTTTTAGATAATTTTTTGCATTGTTGCTTTTCAAATATTATTGTTATTAGAAAATTTATCTGTTGAACCACGTGTATATTGAAGGACGTTAATATCATCGTTTCGCTTTCGCAAGTTTGTCTGGGAGGTTTAAAATAAAATCAGTGCTTTGACATTTTCACTATGAGCAATTAGTTTAAAGAGAAAATTTTAAAGAGAAATATATTTACAGTACTGTAGTAAGAAATGGATATTGTGTACTTTCCTTTTGTATTATATGAGCCAAATACTAAATGAAATTCTTCTTGTACTAAAATTCTTTCGATTCTGCTTAAACTTAATTTTAGCAGAAAATTACAGCTTTCAGCGTTTTCAATACAACAAACTACTAATATTTCTTGGTTAAAGTATCTTTAATTATATTGCATTAATGATTTATCAATCAGTGTAAGTTTAGTTTAGTTTAACAAACACTCCCAAAAAATCTTTATGAAAATCAGTAATTTCTTTTCATCGTACTGAGCGAATTTTCTATTACAAGGCTATTTTATTTCTGTTCTATCCTTAAATTCTTAAAATAAAGTTCCAAAGTATTTGGAATCAAGTAAATATTTTTTATAAAAGAAACAATGTAAGATACCTCAGGGTGTAGACAGATTTTCATAGAAATTAATTTTGCAGTTAGTGACTCGTCTGTTTTATTTCTACTGTCACAAAGTGATGAATGAAAGTAGTACTTCTCTTTTCTAATTTTGTTTCATACAAGATCGTTTTCTGTTGAAGGGAATTTCGGGATAATTTATTACATAGAATAAGATGAATCAGTAGCTATTTCTACCTTAATAATAGTTTGAAAATCATAATCTATTTGAAAGAATATCTTTCAATTACAGAATATGCGTACATTGAACGGAGGATGTTATTATGTGATGATATCATGTATTTGATCAATTTTAATAAATAATTTTGTAGAGAATTAAATAGAATTGGTTTAAAATTTTTTCAGGAACGAAGAAAACATAAAAAATAAAATTGATAAGTCTTTCCAAAGCACGATGTTGTGGCTCGAAGAATCCTTGAAAAGTCTGCCTATACCTAGTACGTGATACGATATACGCTCCGAATATAATTTTAACTGCACGTTATTGCGATGTAAACTTCGGCGCTGCTCAACCATTCTCTTTCAGTTGGTGTTTGCGCGGCCCACGGTAAAAACATCGACGATATTTCTGAACAGCCGTGAATAATTTTATGGATATTTCTCGAAAATGTTTAATCGTTAAAAAAGTTCCTTAAAATGTGACGATACGATAAGGTGATAAGGTTCCACGTGGGATGGGATGTGGTAGGTCGCGCTTAAACGCTTCGACCCTCCTCGAAAACATCCAGGACAAGCCAATAAAAATTCAAGTTATGTTCGGTACGAAATATTTATAAAAATTTATTAACAACAATAATAGCCTGTTTAACCTATTACTACTAAAAACTGCAATATTTCCAGCATGAGATTCTAACCAAAAGTTCATTAATTTAAATTTTAGATCAATCATATTTACAATTTAATTGTTGAAAATTGAATCTTTCTAATATTATTCACTAGGTATAGAGTTTTTGTTTTAATTGGAATTGACAATTCAGATGATTTAGAGGTCGATGAGTTTGATCGTGAAACTTGAAGCAAGATCGTCGAATAAATTACTTCATCCCAGTGTATCCTTTATGATGTGTAAAAAGTGATTCATTTAAGAATAATATGTGTAATTGTTTGATGAATAGACGCGTTAATCTTGCAATGAAAGAACGTAATAGAGGAAAAAAAAGTTGATACGGAATTATTACATAACACCTTGTTACTCCGTCGATAAAGTGGCTGCTATCATTAAAATTGTCTATGCTCTTTTCAGAGCAACATTCTTGCCTTTCAATAATAATATTTAGAATTGTTTAAAACACTAAGTTGAAGTTGATTAAGCAATTAAATCGTGTAAAATATTAAATTAGTCAAAAAGGTCCGTCCTCATCTCTCGATTCTACAATTTAGAAAACTAGCTTGAAATAGAAATAGAAATTAAATTTCATTATTAAATTAGAATTCAAATTAGTCCTGCTATCCAAGAATAGGCAGATGCCTAGAGCCCGGTGAGAGAAGAGGCCCGTATAAAGGTATTTGTCATTATCAAGGATGGGATGAGACTTAAACTTTTACCGTAAGATAAGTAATATGACAGACCCGCTAATTTTAATTAATTAGGCTCCAAATTCCTACTAGACCACCGAAAATTTTCCTGAAATAAATAAATTTACTGACTTTGACTTTTAAATTTAATTAAGAAATATACAATGTATAAGAACGGTTCCGGTTTTCATTTGTATGTCTGGGGCCTGAAGAACTCTAGGCGCGGCCCTGCTGCCATTCAAGAATTAAATTCGAAAATATACATAGGATTAACAAAGATCTTAATTAGAAATCTTATTAATCACTACCGCAATGTTTTTAATCACTCACATATTTAATTATAAAACACCGATACTTAAGCTTGCGTTGTTATATGTCGTTAAGCTTCCTAAACATTTACCTTGTTGAATACATCCAATGTTCCTACTTGTTCGCGCTGAATTATGTCGCACAAAGAAACGTCGTACTGCAAACTACCGTGCTTAATAGTCTGTATTAAAGCACAAGTGGCAGATGCATTTGGATACACTTGTTTGACTGTCCCAGGAGTTATCATCTAGATACGTTATTTTAGAGTTCGGCCTTTCTTTACGTTTCAATGGTTTTCATGTTGTGGACACTGAATCCAGTGACACGTTCCAAAGTCCCATATCTTCGATAGAATTTTCTATTTTAGTTTTTTATGATATTTATACCGAAATTAAGTTTTCAAAGGTTTTCAAACTGCTTAAACTCAGCACCCAAATTTTCTTAAGTTATAATAAACTTTGTCTTGTGGAGGTGTACGGGTACCCGTCTGTGTTGAGCACTCGAGCAGTCGAATCGGATAAAGTTGAACGGGTTTGGACGGGTACCCGAGTCATATGAACACTCGGTTAGTCGGACATAATCGGACCAATTCGGGAAAGGTCAGATGAGTTCGAGCGAGTTGCCCCGATAACCGAGATTCAATGTAGCATTTTGTTTGAAATACGATCATTGGCAGAGAATGTTATTCTCGGGACCCCTCAATTTGATAGGTGTATCTGATAGATATTTTTATCAACAAAAAGAATACTGCAAACAGCTAATGCGCAACGATTTATAGTTTTCGAAATATTGGTTTCTAAATGTAATAACAGCAATACTTTCATCTACTTTTGGTATGTCGATGGAGATAAAGCTTAGTTTTTTTTAAACTATATCCCCTGGTATTATATTCTGAATTTCTATAAACCGAATGCCTAAGATTAGCTTTTTCTTCTGGAAGAAAACGTTGATGCTATTGTGGTGAAAGTATTGTTGTACATATAATAATATTGATATCTCGAGAACTATGCATCGTGTAGCATTATGCTCTATTAAATAAATACACCTGTAGGCGTTTAAGTGTAGGGGGAGAGGAGGGTTTCGTCAGCCTGGACGTCTTTAGTTCGGGCTGGAGACCGCTAGGTGGCGGCGAGATGATCGGTGACAGTGTTCTCGCAAGCAGTCGCCCGGCATGCAGTTCAAAGTTTCGAATTGCGGTATGATATAGGTGTGTGGGGCAGTCTGACGAGTCTGACAGACGATCTCGAGACAAAACGCCTTTTCTCCCCTCTCTTACACATCTATCAAATTGAGCGGTTCTCGATATTAACATTCTTGTCTATTTTGAATATATTGAATTGTCTTTACATCAAAATGCGGTACCCGCACACATCAAAGCACTGAGATATAATAATTAATTATGCAGACTATACTCGAGAAGACCACTATCATCAAAACTATAACAATTTATAATGACAAAATTCCATTACCCATTGAAAGCATTGGGTTGGAGGTGATAACAGAGCGAAAAGTCCAAAACTAAAAGTTAGGCAAAATACATACTGAAAAAATCAAAATCCTGCAACTGTCTATTTTTACCTGACAGTGAAGTGTTATAAAAATCTATACCCCTACATTAATAACGAAAGGATTATTTTGGAAACTCTCCTTGAAATAGTGATTCTTCCCCGGTATCATAACGATATCAGAATGTATATGGAAAATTCGATAAAAAAGAATTTAATCGGTGATTTACCACTTCACTTGATCCTAAAATACAAAAGAATTCACGATCCTTAAATAAATACGGCTAAAACGTCAGATGGAATCTCCGGTGGGTAGAGGAACCGAGGGACAAAAACGTGTCATCTTTTGTCTACAATTCGCATGCCAGAAGAAAGAGAACGACACGGCGAAGAGCATGGTTAATGAACGAAGAGAACTGACAAAGGGAATGGAAGGAAGAACTGTAAAAATGTGCATCAAACGAGCATCGAAAGCGACGGTGGTAAGGATCGACTGAAAGGTTTAACGGCGCTTGGTGACGCGCCAGAAAAGATTTAAAGGGAGCAAGACGGCGGCGCTCGTTTAGCATCACGAAATTGGCATCACTCACGTAGCTCAAATGAATTCGAGAATAGGATCGATTCAACGTTCAATTATTGCAAAAAGTCCACCTGGAGGAAAAAAGCCACCTCCTGCTGATTTTGCGTTAACTGTCTTCGTTAGTCACGAGGAGGATCGTATCCTTGAAAGAGACCTAATCGAGACATGCTTATCTTTAGTTTTCGTGTTCTCAAAGTCGCGTTTGCGTTACGATCGATTTTTCACGGGAGTGGAACTTGTTTGTTACAAACTCTGCACTCCATTGCATTGGCAAGAATTCAAAAATCACGAGAATCTTTTAAAAGCCACTCGCATGAAATAAATAAGGAACAATGATTATAAGAAATCGCGTAGCAACCAAAATAATAACTGAATAACGAGAACTATGTATTTCAATGCTCTTTTATTTTTAACAATACAAAAATTGTAATTTTAGAAACACCCCACTGAAAAATACTGATGATGTTTCTTTTAAAGCATATTGCAATGAAAACTGTTAATTCTAACAGTTTTTATTTATAATTTCACGTAATAAGAATATTATATTGCAGTTTGATCCAAATATTTATCTTTATTTATATTTTATGAGTTGATAAATGCTTTCTTTTTTACTTTTTCTAATAATTTTGATAGAAGGGGGAAGAGCAGTCCACATTTTAAGAGGGCCTTCAGCTAACCAATATCTACCAGAGGCGAACTGGGATTTAAATTTTTACTGGGAGATTAGTGGCATCACGAGCTCTAATTTTAATTAATTAGGCCCCAAATCCCTAATTGCCTACCAACGATTTTCTTGAATTCCCAATGGCCAGTCTGTCCCTCATATCTACATATTGTCAGCATTTCAATTAGGGAATAGATTGACAAATTGCCAATAATAAACCAGTTAACGACGGAATTTAGTTTTAAAAATTGCTCACGGGATGGATTATTAAAATCAAGTAATGAAGAGTATACACGTCGAATGCAAGGCAAATGTTCCTATTATAAATTTTACAAAAAAAGTAAAGCTAAACAAGAAAGGATTACATTTTTATTCAATAAAAAATTAACAGTTCATTGTTGAAACGGTTATTGTTATTAAAAATTTAAGAATTGTCAAAAAATAATAAAATTTATACGTAAGAAAAGTTACAGAAAGAAAATAATTTTAAGAAGTTAAAATATTCAGTAAAGTGTACAAAATAATTCGGACTCATTGTCAGTTTGTAAAGAGTAATACATTGCACGGGGAATATTCAATATACCAAAGGGAATAGTCAAACTTTTTCTTATAAAATACATAGTAGTTTTAAGGGGCTATACCAGTGTAACACTTTTGAAAAATCGATTTTTTTTTGCATTTTTTGAAAGTCTATACTCTCTAGAATATCATATTAAAATTTTAAGGTCGAATCTCAAATAGTTTATGAATGGCAGCGTTCTAAAGAGTAACTGCGGATCACGTTTTTCTCAAAACGGTATTTCTCAAATTTGCTGCAGCTCTAATTCGAATACAAATTATTGCATCGACTCGAAACTTTTTCAACGTGTTCAGTACATGTTTTGTCATACCATGAACTAGGATTTTTTTGATTGGATGAAAAATGTCAATTTGGCATTAAAAAAACTGCTATTTTTTTAGGCTAAATTCCAAACTTTTCTTCAAAACTTCGCCATTTTGTCAGATTTTGATATTTTTCAAAAATCCTAGTTCGTGGTACGGAGAATACCTTCTAGTTTAACAGCGTTTTTGTTATTTTTCATTTTAAGCACTCAGGCGGCGGCAATCACTGCAGCAGTGGAGCAACTTTTTTTTTTTGGAGCCCTGGGAGATAGCGCATAAGTCGCTTGTTTTTTATTATTTTTGTACCAAAAAATTACTATAAATATGTGATTTGTAACTAAATACATCCCTAAAGTTTAAAAACATGGGATGTACTATTTCTTTTAAAACAAATTCCCGAAAATCATCTAATTTTAGAGCGGTCACACTGGTATAGCCCCTTAATGGTAATATAAAGAACACATACCACCCAATGACGTTTTTATTATTTTTTTGGAGTTTTTATAACAAATGGTAATTTTTTATTTTATACGACGTGTATACACGTCGAACAAATATTGAGAAGGTAAAGTGATGCAAATCAAAATATTTTTAGTATTGACAATATTAACCATCTGAGAGCTATTGAAAATACACTGGTTCCTTTCTTTACGCGGTACTCTTTGTTCATAGGTTTCCTTTTACATGGCAGAAATACCACCGTTAATATGGTACATATTTCTCATACACGTTCCAGATTTACACGACCAAGAAACATACATACATATGTTAAGACAATTGGAGACTTAATGACAACTGTTCCTCAACTGAAATAGCTTTTCGCATAACTGTGTCTTGTTTCATGATAGCTACCTTACTAAATTCAATACATTGTAAAAAAAACTTCTTATTTACAAAAATAATTAAAAAAATGTTTTCAAGTTTCGAACAAAAAATGTTTCTTCTTAAAAGTTACTCCCTAGTCCATACTCTTTTCTTTTTGTTTTCATTGATAAGGTTAAAATAGTAACTGTATCTATTTACATACAAGTTTTCTTTTGAATAGACATTTTCAAATGTGAACCATTGAAAGTTTTTTGGCTTTATTGACAGTGTCAGATGTTTAATATCTTGCATTTCATAAGATTTTACAACAGGATCTTAAAACTCTAGAATCTCAGAGCCTAAAAATTGTAGAATTTGGAAATTTCAGAATCCTAGAACTTTGAAATGGTGAGGGGATCAGCCCACATTTTTGGAAAGATCAGGCTCATCCTGACCCCTACTGAATTGCACTAATAATGATAATTAAAAATTGAATGTATTTTCAAATTTCAAAATGTATTGAATGTAAGAGGTGAATGTAATTTGTCAATAAATATTGATCACTCGAGGGTCCCTTTAGCTTATAACTAGTTACGTAAATGTTTATGACGTCGTTGATAGATTGTCTTTTGTTCACGATTTCTCGGCAACTCGGATAGATTTGATGGAAAATCAGAAAGGGGGTTACGGGTTAGGAAGCTTGAAACTGTCATAGTCGTAAACGTGATCGTACAAAATTTGGGTTCTCATGTTCAGCACGTAAATGTTAAAGGTAAAGTTACCGTCATCGGATCAATGTAAACGAGTATATCGTAGCCGTGATCAAACTGGTGACTTATTGAAAGATCGTTATAACACGTAAACGGTGAAAATTTCGCGTGTGAAGAAGTTGGTAACTCGTTAAAATTCTTTCGTTAGAAATGACTTAGGAGAAGCTCTGACGTCGATGAAATACCCAATGGTATTAGGGTAACACCATCTCTTCTGCTAATTATGGAAAGTAAGGTTCTAATAATCTCGAATAATCAATTTTCTTGTTTCTTATTATTTTTTTTTTTATTATTAGGTTAAGGTACTTATTACATTATTATGTATTTCTATTATTATGTATTCGTATTTTTATTATTATTATTATTATGGTATTATTTGTCTTGCTAATTATGAAAAGTAAGACTAATTATTATCGTCAAGTGTTCATTTTTCTATATTTCCTTCATATCTTTTTCTATTTTTATGCATAATAATATATTTCCTACTATTATATTATTATGCAGTGGTACTTTTTCTATTATTATCATAATAGTAATAAGTTATGATATATTCGAATACAAATTTTAAGTAAACACTATTCATCCTTTTAATTATGTAGTGATTAGTAAAAGTTTTAGTAGTAAAGAATTAGTAGTAAAAATAATAAGACTTTATTAATCGCCAATCGTCCATTTTTATATATAATATTTCATATCAGAGAATAATTAAAATAATGCAATGAATATAATTGTGACAAAGTATAATGATTCCTAGTATCAGAAAGGTGGTTAATAGATCAATAGAATTAAAATTTTTTAGAAAACGAAACGTTTGATAGTATTGCAATTGTGTTACTCATTTACATAAGAAAAACTAAAAGCATTTATTTTTCTATTTCAGGTACAAATGTGAAATCGCCTGGTAAGACCTCCCCAACGGGGGTAATCGGAACTAGAGACGGGGGAGGAATCGGTAGAACAATGAAAGAATACGAAGACCAATTAGAAGCTCTTAAAAAGGAGAACTTCAACCTTAAATTACGAATTTACTTTCTCGAAGAACGAATGGGTATTACGTCGGCGGACGAAAATGCGATCAAGAAGAATATTGAGTTGAAGGTTTCTGCACGTTTCATAGATCTTCAATTAATTATTAATCATAATTTCTTATATAGTTATGCATTTATGTCATTTGAATTGGCATTAATTTGTTTTTTCACATATATGTATTTTCTTTTGTTTTCATTAAGTTTGTACTGACCTTTTTAAGTTTCAGATGTTATCAGTGCGCTATGTTTGATCGACTTTACAACACGTTTTCTTTGGTTTATTATTTAAGTTTTGGTAAAATATAAATAAATGCATTGGAAAAAATTATATTTTTTAAAATTATACAATGTTTTCCAGTTTAAACTGTTTAAATTTGTCATAAGCTAGTCAAATTTATTTCAGTTTATAACTAAATAAATTCAATTTATTTGTTGACCAAAATACACTAATTTTATATGTAATTTTACGAACAATTAATTACAAATTTTTCATTAATTGTACAAAACCATATTAGAAAGAATAATTTAAAAACTAGGGTACTAAATAATTCAGTATCTGGGAATGAAAAATCTAATAGACAACGATAGATGGATTTTAGTTATTCTAATTAAATTATTGTACGTCTTCGTTCACGAGATTTACTTTTACTATTAGGTTGAAATTGAATCATTGAGGAAGGAGCTACTTGAGAAGCAGGAACTTCTTAGTCAAGCAGCCAAAGCGTTCGAATTAATCGAAGAACAAAAAGAAGCTTCCTCGAGGAATCAAGCTCAATATCAACAGTCCCTTGAAAATGAACGAGAAAAGATCAGGCAGCTTGAGAAAGGTTAGTTGTGAGATTTCAAATGAAAATGGAGGAATTATTTCAGTTTCCATGATTTTTGTTTTAATTATATAATTATAAATATTCCATTTAATTTATAATAAACTCTAAAATAGATTCTGAAAATGTAATGTATTCTAAGGTTTTAATTCATCGATTTTCATTCTTGGTCGTAACTATGCCGTTGCTCGTTTGAATTCCTCTTTCGATTTACACTCTTTGCTTCCCTTAAGACTAATTTATCCTCGGTGCGATGAAAATGTTGTGCTGCTCTCTGTTACGACAGAATTAGCGGAATACCAGGAAAAGGTTGCAGATGCATCAATCTACTATAAGGAAGCATTCGGCATTACGCCAGAGAAGGCACTGGAGAACGAGGAGAAATTGCATCAAATGGAGGAACTTGTTGCATCTCTAGAGGCCGAGGTAAAATGTCATTCAGAATATGTAATTTATTAACACATTCAGCGGTACGTGGGTTATTGGAGTTTCAAGTATTTTTTTGAATAATTTCATACAAGAAGAAACATATGTATATCTTTTAATGAGCACTCCTGCTCAAAAGTCGCGGGACACCCCTGTTGATAATCCTTAATTATATCATGCAAATAATTTAAATTATATAGCCTTATTGCCGTATATATTTATGAATATACAAATACGTTTAATATTAGTGGATTAAAATAAAATAAAATGTTTAATTGTTCAAACGTTTTAAATAATGAGAACCATATTTAATCCATTGATATTAAACTCGCATATGAATATGCGCGCGTGTGTGTATAGTATATATATTGATTAAGAAAGTATAAAAAATCTTTTTACTAAAATGCTAAAATTAGAAGAAATAATTCTATTAATCTAAGACATATAGAGGGAAGAAAGGTTTTATTATTATTAATAATTTTAATAAGGGTCTGAGTAAATTACTGAAGCTATTTGTTATGATATATTTAGCTAATTGTATAAAATACAAAGGTTCATTTTATAAAATTTCAATAAAATGAATTGTCATACGTACTATAAAGGGCAAAAAATATAATAGTTTACAAATGAATTCTAAGGAAAGTAGAGAAGGTGACTTATTCATTTCTGACTCATTTCCACGGAACTCATCCTAAAGAATGATACACTGTTCATGAACGCTACAATCGACAAGTAAATACTGTTCTACATATTTTTCTTCCTATGTATCTACATCGTTTTTACCTTATCAGTATCCACTTCCTTCAGCTGCCGCGAAAGGAATGCGTTTCCTGATAAGCCGGCTATCATTCCTCAAAAAGAGGGAAAAAAATTAATCAGTACGCTTCTGCTCGTGCAAGAGCTTGCACCGATATTCTTCACTCATAAAACATTTGCAACACGTTTTATGTTTGAGTATTTAGTATTCAGAGAAATAAACAGTTACTTCTTCTTTATTGATTCTGATAAAAATTATTTTTGTTTGTGGTGGAAAGTGTTCAACATTTAAAAATTTTTTAAACATTAATTCTGTGATTTTTGGGGATATTAGTTTTGATACTGTACTAATCGTTGACAAATTTTAATGAAATCTGTATTTTTGACATTCTCCAAATTTTAATGAAAATTCATAAAAATTGCCCGTTAAATATTATTTTTGTACTAGTTAATGTGGTATGCTTATAGTTATAAGGAAAGTTATAGAAAATTATATTCAAGCAAAAATCTATCCAAAACGAACCAAGGTCAATTATGATACAATTATGCATGGATTAATATAGGTGAAACAGGTAACGAACAGTTTAGAAGAGGAACGTGTTTGGGCACAAGAGCTGGAGAGCGAAAGGGACGAATTCAGGGAACGTTTAGAAGCTGAGACGCGTTTGAGAGAGAATTTGGCTGCAGAAAGGGTGCAAGACATAGAAGAGTTACGAGAGAAGGTAAAAGAGCTGGAGGAGCAAGTGTTGAAAAGAGATACCGTCGTTCAACAGAGTCGAAACGAGCTGATTGAAAAAGAAAGAATCATTAAGGAGAAAAACGCTCAGCTGGATGAGAAGTATCGAGCGTACGAGGAGCTGAATGCAGTTTCAGAGAAAAGAAAGAAACAAGTCGATCAGTTAAGGGCTTCTATAAAAACCAGGGACGATGCCCTCACGGATCTGAACAACAAACATCGTGCCCTACTCACTCAGGTGATTCTTTGATTTCTTATTTTATTTGCATGTATTTTGTTTCAATTATCAAATGAAAATTATACTACAGATTATAGATAATAGTTTATCTGTTGCTACTGGTGTAAACGCGAAGCCATGGTTCTGAAGTTACTAAATTTCAATAATATATTTCAATAGTATGTGATTACAATATTCATTGTGCAATAAAAATAAAATAATGCTTTAGCATAATTAGAGTTTACAATGTAATGAAGAACAGTGGTATAATTTGGTTAATTTTAGAAAATGCTGTTATTGATCAATTTTTTTCAAATGCATAATTATTATGCAGATACATTGAGAATGCTAATGAAGGGTTTATGTAGTAATTTCCACCAAAGCTTAAGTTTCAAATTGATATATGTACTACAAATGGTAATTTGTAATACTTTTATGTTAAATCATGTCAGACATTCTATGTTTCAAAATCCATCATTTATTATGCAACAATTTGAAACCCTTATTAGATGAATTTTATTAATGGAAGAATTCTAAAGTTTATATATGGTTTTTATAATTTTCCTATTAAATTATAGGTAAATAAGTATGCATTCAAAAAGTCTAAAATCGATCTTTTTTTATTACTGCCCTGTAATTGTATTAGTTTCCAAAAGACTGAATAAAATATAATACTTTCTTTAAATAGTTTTTACGTAATATGTTATTTTGAGTTATATCGGATAAATAATTTTCAAAATCTTTAATTAATTTTCATTACAGTTTGAAAACGGTTACGCCAAGCGATCTCCACCTAGCAGTCCATCGGCTATGAATCCAATTGAAGATCCTTTACAATCGAGAATGGGACAGAAGTTAACGTGTGTCCAAGGGATGACGAAGAAGGCAAACACTTGTCTCGATTGGGAACCAAACCGAGAAAGGTCAACGAGAATGAAGTCGCCATTGCAAACTCTTAGCGGAGAGGTCAAAGACGTGAGAGATTTGATCAAGGTTCGTGGAAATTTCTATCCTTCCCCTTTTTACTTCCTCGAATTACTTCAGTCTTGAAATACGCTTGCAGTTAATCTTTTTTACTTCTGTAAAGATATATAATAAATAATATTAACTCTAGGAATCACAAGGTTTTGTAAAGTTTAAACTCGACCTTTCAAAAATAAGAAAGAATGATTTTAATAAATCAAGTATAAATACTTTTCTATAATTTTTCTATGAACTATGGGGCTTACAAAATCTGTAAAAATTTTTAACTAAGAAGACTCTAATGTGTGTTGATATAATTATTTGAAAATTTATACATGTTACTCGCTATTCTTTCATTAAGCTTTTAAATTTTACAAAGTAAATTAGATTGGACCTATATGGACACAGAAAATCCTCTATGGAACCAAAGTTGAAAATTCAAAGAAGGATTAAATGTCTTTTTCTTATATGCTTTAGTTCTTAAAATTGTTATTGGTCATATTAAATTTCTCTTCATTCTATCTGTCAATACAAATCCCAATTAATTTATAATAATGAATTTTATTTTTAGACACAAAACTAGATTAATCTACTAAAGTTATAATTGAAAAAAAAAAAAAAATACTTAGGAATTAAAAATTTTATAAACATTCTTTGACCTCTTCTTGGGATTCCTAAAGTTAATTTATACCTGTCCATTTATACAAATAAAACATATTAACTGTAGGAAATAGAAGAAAAAGATGCTGACTTGAAACGTCAAGAAGAATCAAGAAAGCAACTGGTATTGAAGTTGTGTAACATGCAAAAGCACGTTGAAACGACGGACTACAGGCTGAAGAAGTTGGAAGGAGAACACGAGAAAGCCATCAAGACAATCCAAGGATTCATGGAGAGACAACAACAACTGGAGAACGTGAAGCTGAGGAAGGAACAGAAGATCATGGAGTTGGAAATCGAATTGAACAGGTTACGAGAGTGCGAGAATATCCAGTCATCGAGGGATAGTCATAATCAGTTTATTCGAAGAGACTTCAGCACCGACATGACGGATGATCCGGAGCGAGATCCCAGCAATCAGGTGGACATGATGATTTATCTACTTTGCACGGTTGTCTCTACGTTTTTAAAAGATCATACAGTGATAAAAGTTTCTTTTTTGAAGCTTTACATTATTATCCCTAAATTATTTTCATGATTGATAAGAATGTATCAACAAATTCAAACTGTAATCTTCGCAATATGCATACAATTCAGTTAATATTATTATAATACAATAGTAATGATATCAATATCGTAGACATATTACTAAAATCTTAATTCAGGCGAATCGCGGTGGCCTCCACAGTCAAAGGGTTAAGTGGTCTGTAGTTCCATAAATTTGTGTCACCCTTCACACATATCAAGTGTTCTCGTTTCTTTTTTTTAAATTGAAGATTTTTAAATAATTATGGTAGCTCTAATTATCGAAATAATTTGTATCGTTATTATATTCTCGTGCCATTTTTTAAATATACAGAAGCGTGGATAAATATTCAAATTTAAAATAGTAATAACAAAGGTGTAATATTAAAGGCATCGAATTAATTTATACATTTAGAACAAAAAATTAGACTTATCTTTAAATATGAACAAAAAAGCATTTTATTTTTCAATTTTTCTAATAAAAGTATTTTTAGTAAAAGATGAACTTTCTATACTTATCATATTTTGTATTTAAATGTCCACGTTCAATATTTCATCAATTATCAACTTTCTTTTCTAATGCGACCATTACTTCAGTTGCAATATTATCTTGAAAATTTCAAGCTAATGTGTATATTTTATTTATTAACAATTCGGAATGCAATCGCTCGAATACTTTTATAAACGACTGTAATTCTTAACAAATACATAATTAGTTATACTGTATGAGAATTTGCAAGCGTAGAGACAGATCTTTGAATATGTAATGCATGGCTTAACTATTATCAAACGTTTCTCTTTCTTTCAGAGATACTGAATATCACCTAACATCTTCTACTTCTCTTTTTCTACTTTTCGCCAATCATCACTCTCACTGCATGACACTTACTGCTTTTGGGCTACCATTTATTAATTTGAAAAATTGAGACAACAAGTAGCTGTGCACTATTCAACATGTACGCATTAAAGGATTCGAGCTCAGACTTTAGTAATTTTTCAATCACTTTTTGAGCTACAATTTCCTACATATATAAGGGTTTCTTTTTTTATTCGTTTGTTTGTTATTTATTTTTTGTCGATTTTTATCAAGAAGTTTCAAATATTTTTATTGATTATTATCATTTTTTTTTAAAGAAAAAATATACTTTTTTGCACGCATTCGTAGTATTAACGCATGGCATGGATAAAAACTACGAACAAGAGTATTATACCTTTAACTTGTGTATGCGTACCGCTGTTGATTTGAATAGTTGTATTTTATACATTTATATGTAAATTTTTTATTTCACTGACAAGTTTTAATAAATTTTTGTACAATTTTTTTATACTGTTTTCTTAACTAATTCTTTCATGAAATCATATACTGCATACTGTTTCCTCAAACTCCAAGCTACTCAACTTAACATGTTTTTTATTTCAAATAGATGGTTTGATAGATTTATAATTAGATTTTCCATATATCTTTTAAATTTTATTGACATATATATCATCAAAATTGACAGAGCTATGTCAAATTTTGCAAATGTAAATCAAATATAAATTGACGAAGCTTTCGGGAGACTAAAAAATTAAAGTTATTCGTTAATTTATCTCGTGGATTGGATTATACTAAGGATATTATGGAAGGAAAATATTAAATTTTAAAACCTTATGGACAATTTTACAACAATTTTATAACGTATAAAAAATATCTCATTTTTTGTTGTTCAGAGATACTATTTTTTAAACTAATTTGTAATCACCTGCTATTGTGTAAAACTTTTGAGAAATTTATTCTTTTAAGCTGTGAAGCTCCGGCGTTTCTTCAATTCTGTTCCAAAATTTACCCATGGACGAATCTATATATAGTTTAATTAAGCTGTAGCCCAAGGTTCCAGTTCCTCAAGGGTTATCAAAATATGTTTTCAAAAGATTAACCTAACCTCTGTTGATTTTTCATTTGATTATCGTAAACTTTTATTCCAAATATTTTATTAAGAAAAATTTTAAGAATTACTTTTAAAAGTTATTTTTTAATTCGAAACATGTAAAACTAAAAACATTTAAAGCAACAAAAACTCAAAATTTTTACAGGTTGCACAATATAAAACATAACATCGTTCTTTTAATACTTTAGTTCTACCTTTGTTACATTCAATTAAAATATTACAATAGAAAGCACAATGATACTACTATAATGACTCTTTTTCTAAAATTACGATTCACATACAAGATGTTTTAAATTATTTCTTAATTAGAAACAGTTTTAAAATGATACAAAATGAGTTTCTTATTATTTTGTGCTAATACGGGGATAAATAACATCTTTTTGAGGAAACAATAGTATTGTTTTGTATGCAGAGTGTCTTACAGAACTGGGCGAAGCTATAATTTTATAATAGAGTAAAAGATAGAAACTAATTTTATCAGATTATAACTGTTTATCTGAGTGAAAATGTATATTTTTCATTTTGTTAAACCTCTTTTCTCTATGAAAAGAGTATCAACACTCATGAAATATTTCAAGTTATTATACGAAATATTTCCCTTTTAAATTTAACAAATGTCTGTGTAATCGTATACGATCGGTTTACCTGAAAAGAAAAATATACTGTTCTGTTTGACTCTTACGCTACTGTGGGTTACTATAATCGTCTCACACAACATTTACATCTCAAAATAACAGACATATAATTGAAAGAATAGTAATATTTACATCAGAAATATCTTATTACGAATAGAATTTAATAAATAAAATTACTTTATTAATATTCGGATATTGAATTAAATAATTTAATATAAACAGTATGTAACGGGTTTGAGGGATGGTAAACTTAGGCTATCGCCCAGGGCGGCAAACACCCTAGGGTGTCTTAATTTTAATTTTTAAAAACGTTTTATAAAAAAGGAAAAAGAATTCAAGCTGGAAAAGTTATAGACACCCTAAAGCCGACCCTGATTATACAAACGTACAATTGTGTTTAGAAGCAACGACAGCAAAAGGGTTGTAAAAAGAATTAAGTTAATCCTAATCTCTTGATCCGATATAATTTTACTTCGAAATATTTCTTTCATGTTGGAATAAATTTACAAAAAAATTGAAATCATCACCTTTGGGTGTCTCGCTTTGTGTATTAGGTCGTTGCAACCGTATCATTCTGAGCAAATAAATGTATCTTTAGGCCAATTTGCCATAATGACAATTTTTTCGGACAATGAACGTACATATCCGGCGTAGTACTCGAAAGGTTAATGATATTTAACGTGATGGTCAAGATGTTAAAAGTCAGATTAATTTAAGACTCTCCAGTTTAACGACCATTGACAACCCACACAGAAATTCCATCCGAAACGAGCACGAATCATCGATGCTAGGAGAAATACGACTGAATGAAATCGGCACGATGCTTTTTAAGACGATCAGCTATCGAGTAATATTCGTGGAAGACCAAGTCCCGGCGACATGCTATCCTCGTGATACGAAAACGAAGACGTGCCTTTCGTCTAATAATAGAGACAGTCCGCTCGCGAAGTCTGCGCGATCCGCTCACGACAGTCTTCGCACGAAAATTCGTCTCGACACTGTTCCAACCACCGTGGCTTTCCTCCACGACGAACGACAATAACGAAAAAAAAAAACGAGAAAATACTAAAAAACACGATCGACGAATCTCGATCAGGAGACTCGAGGAACCGACCACGTATCCTTATTTTTTACTTTTTAATTAAAACGACAATTAAAGTACGAATCGCGAGGAAAAATAACGTGTGATTATTATTATTTTTTATTTATCTCAACGACGAAGGGAAAAACAACCTTCGAGAAAAAAGAAACGAAATTTCTAGGAGAAAAATCGGTCGAATTGTCAGGAGATTGAAAAGCAACGACTTTTCACGATTTTCCATGTTTTGAAAGACGGATCATCACTGAATTTGAAGATCGACTCGAAAAAAACGACGCTATCTTGAATTTTTTTTGGATATTCACCAGTGCTAAGTATCCTAGCATTCGCGCCGAGTATCTTTTCAAGGATTACAATTCGATACAATTGAAATCGAACAAGCGATTAAAAATGTTCTCCTGTTTGTGTGCCTCGATGAGGATGGAGGTAGGTAAACGTATTGAGTGTCGTGTTAAAAAAGAGCCAATTGGAATTTTCATTTAGAACATCTTGATTCAGTGTATTTAAGATTACGTGTTTAATTTTGATAAATAAAAGGAAGTTAAACAAATAATACTATGGTATTTTTGAAAGTGAGTAAATAATAATTTCTCTGAAAAAATTTACTTTCCTCAGTTGTGTCATTTGGCAAATCTACGATATCTTTAATGATAATGAAAAGAGTATGATTCAATCATTTGGGAAACTATGTATATCATAATTAAATTACATGTCAGTTTTGGGCAGGAGATTAGATATTTGAATTTTTATACAAAAATTTATTGTATTACAATTAATAAATGATCTTCAATGTAATTTCAAAATTTCTATCTTCTAACCATTGTAATTTACCATTTAATATTGTTATCCCAGACAAATGTACGCATTAAAAGTTATATTTATTAATTTTGGCTCCCATAAATATAAAAAGTAAGTTTTTTATTTACTTTAAAACAGATAGAAATCAAATTTAGTCGTGTACGCTTTTAACCTTCTTTTATAAAAAGGAATATTATTTTATTTAAAAACAAGATAGTGATTTATGATGAACTAACTTAAAATACTGGTAGCCAACAATCACCTGCAGCACACTACACAATGCACATAAATTATACTAATATACAATTAATATCGCTAATTGTTTCCCTGCTTGTTAATGAATATTTCTTTTCTAGTGCTTCGCTTTCTTTTCGCTTTCGCAACGCTAAAGATTCTAAAACTATCATAGATTCTAAATTCCACTGTTAAACTATCCGAGTTTAATACCAGAAATAAAATAGCAGATTAAGTGTTCAGAAGATCGGTAGAGCATTAATCAAGTAAAACTACAAATTAGATCTATTTGTTTGCTTTTAGGGGCCAGATATTGTAACCCTTGTCTCGCCTCGCAGTTGGTCAAGGAAACCGAAACTCTAAATATCCTAAATCACTAAAACAGAAAATTCTACACGATGATTAATAGCATGCAAATGTCCCTCTATTTTTACCTTCGATTACCACGAATTCCATGAACACCGAAATTCTTTCAATTTGTTTAATTAGCACGGCTTAGAAATGCAAACAATAATTTTGTCGCACGCAACTTTTGTACATAAACATACTATCTTTGTAATCGCAGCTGTTTTGCAAATAAAGCCTACCGATCGTTCAAACCGATTTTGTTTCCGAGTTTTATTGACAAGAACAATACTTTATATGTGCAGCAACGATTCGACGAAATGGAAGCGAAAATTAACGACCTACGAGACCAAATAGAGACGATCAAGGCTGAGAAGAGTCGTTTGGAGAAGCAGATTGAAGTTGAATCGGAGGTAACTTTCATTTAATCATTTCAACAATTTCCTATAAGTTCTCGTTAGTAAATATGAACGGTGTAAGTATGTTCATGATCAAATCAGACTTTCCGAGGAAATACGGGGATGTCCAAGATTTCTACCTTTTCCCGTAGGCATCTCCGGGGAAAATGGCAATATAAGAAAGGGGCCCCCCATATCTATACCTACCACCACTTGCGTGTAAATGTTTACGCAGAAAAATTTGAATTAATATTTACTTTGTCATTCATAATTATATGTATATTAAATGTAACAATATTTAATAGTTAAAAGTTATATTATTTTTATTTTAAATCACTTTTAATATTGATATCGTCAAAATTATGATTTAAGAATTGCTATTTACCTTGTATCGACATTTTTCCTATGAAAGCCTGATTTGAACGTGAGTGTACAATTGTAAGAAACTTGGATTTTTTTGTCTTTTTATTATTTTAAAATTTGGAAAATGTCTTTTCATTTATTCCTAGATACAAGTATTTATAACGGAACGTCAGTTTTGGAATAATCATAATTTTTCATCATACGTACTATAAAATAAATGAAAATTCTTTGAAACATTTACATAGAAAATAGTATAACACGTAGACAGTATGTAAGATCTGAAGTAATTTTACTCTGTTATATATTATATAAAAACAGAAAGGTAGTTGCCAAATGATAGTAAACATTCACATTCCATGTAGTAATAGTAAAAATTAAAATTTTTTCATCTTCAATGTGAAGAACCCAAGTACTTTATATTTAATAACTGTATTTTGATTGGAACATCAATTTTAGCCACTTAGATTATACAGGGTATTCGACAACAGGTGAAACAAATTATACGAGATGATTTTTGAATTTGTTTTTTTAGTTATTAGAGTTAAAAGATCGTGTGAAAAGCGCCTAAAACCGGCCTGTACAGTCATTGCCACCAGCCATTGGATACTAAAAACTTACCACGTGAAATTGAGTTCCTTTTTGCTATATGTAGTATGGTATAAAGTAAGTACTGACAGATCGTTGCGTATCATTAAACATTCTTTTCTTAATCTCGGACGAAATGTTATAAGGAACATCGTATTCACTAAAATTAATACATAAAGTTATTACATTAAATATCGCAGAATAGCACATGTTGAGCTTCTGGTATTCTGATTGTACACATCCTTACTGGCATGACGTTCACTCGGTGCTGTGCAGATTGCCGGTTATAGGCGCATTCACTCAAATTTTTAACTTTAATCAACAAAAAACAACTTGTTGCCGATCACCTTGTATAAAGAATCTTCCTGTTATTGTTAATGTAAAAAGCAAAATATACGATTAATTGAAACGGAAGAATTGTCATATAGTAGTTAACTGAAACCGATAAAGAATTAATACACAATATGAAGAACTAAGAATATTTCACCTTCGAGTGTTGTTTCTTATATCAATTTAAATATCATAACAATTTTTAAATTATGTATCTAAATTTCTGACAGCAAACTTTCATAAAGAATTGTACTATTTTGTATTTTCTATTCAGATCTCTTAAAGAAATCGTTTTATTGATTGTAAAAACGTATACGTAGGTAATAATAACCATTTGTTTATTACCTCTTTTGATTTATATTTATAAAATCTAACTATTTTCGTTCGTAACGTTATATTACAATTCAGTTTTAATTACAATCACTTCCTTACATGGCTCTTACAGTGCCTTTCAATTAGTTCTTTCAATTGTTTTACAACATTGTTTATTTAATTTAGAATTATCTTTGATTACATTTTATGACAAGTAAGAGTCAGTTACCTAACGTACTTTAAAATATTCACTCTTACCACCCACATATCATTTGTACGAGTTAGTTTAATTTGTAAAGTGACTCTCATTTACTTCCAAACAAGACCTTTTATTCACAATTAACACGTTGATTTCCACGCTGAAGCGATTAATTTTAATTTTGAACAAATCTCATCTCATCAACATAATTTCAAGTATTTAATATAAATATTTCGAATTAGGTGAGTTAAAAAATTCTGAACGATTTGAGTTATAGACTACTATGGAAATTTAAGTATGATTTAAATATAGGTAACATAGTAGTCAACGTGTTAAATATTATTTTACACATCCTCTTATCTTACAAAATTAATAAAAATAAACCCAAAGCGCTTAAAATGAAATAAACGTAAAGCATCTTATCAGGACGATTTACATATCAGTTCCCAAACTCATCAAACATAAATACAATTTGTTCCACAGGAACTGCAGGGACGACTTCAAGACAAGGAACAGAAGATAGAAGTTTTAGAAATCGAGAAGCAGACGATAAGGGAGCAACTACAAGACAAAGAGAAGGAGCTCGACAAATTAAAAGAAACAGCGAAAGCTGAAGGTGAAGAGGAGCTTGAACGAGAGGACCTTCTTCGACAACTTCAGCAACGAGACACAGAGATAGAGGAGAAGAATCAGAAGATCGAGCAGCTGTCGAAAGAGCTGCAGGTGAAAACTCAGAATTTGCAGAAGCTGGTGAACACGGAATTGTGGAGCAAGAACAAGGAAATAGCGAAACTCCATAATCATATGACTGCCACCTACTGCCACGAAAGGAGCCGAAACAAGTCGGACATGGTGCAAGAGAGCGCCAGCGCGCAGCTATCGACCCTGGTCAAGGAATTGAACGACATTGGTATCAGGGTAACGTTTACCAATGAAGTGATCCAACTGAACTACGTCGACGGGAACGAGCCCATTGACGTAAAAACAATGACGGATTATGTACAGAAGCTGGTGATGCAGAAGAACGAGTTAGAGAAGGAAGTCGACTACTTGAAGTGGTTGAAACTAGTCTCGAGACCGGACATTGCGACAGAAATCGACGGATACGGGGATAACCAGACAGAGAGAGCGAAAAAGTATTGCGAATTGTTACGTACTCATTTGAAAGACTTGATGAAGTTCATGCAAGAGATGATGAAGACTGTAGACCACGCAGACACAGTTGGTAATGAGCATAAGAGGATTGTACTCGATGTGTTGATGAGCTCGAAGATACTGTCCGATGATTTTGTCAACGCATTGGAGGGTCTTTCGACCAATGATCATCCATTTAACATGGAGCAAGTAAGCGCAAGGTCGATCGACAATTCGGTGAAGAAAAGTTGGTCAGAGAATCTGCTCAGTGCTACTAAAAACCATGGCTCTACGCAGTCTGATTCAGAAGCGTTTTCAGAACCGGATAGAACTGTTTCTTTGGCTAGGATTGGGCTGCAGGAGACGCAACAGAAATCGTTGAATCGATCCAGGTTTTCTAAGTACACCAAGACGTTCAGCGATTCTGAGGACTCCTTGGAGTATGTGCCTTATCATAATATTTATCAAAATGATTTGAATGATTCTGAGACGAGTCATCATATACAAGAATTGAAGGAAACGAATGCTTTGTTGTACAATGAGCTCAGTGCTCTTAGAAATGATTTGACCAGCAACGTTTCTTTCGATTGTGTAAGTATTTATTTACTCTTGTTGTTAGGCTAATGAATTATTAACGAAGATCTTTGTTATTTTATCTTTAATAAGGTACATTAAAACAATAATTATTAAAGATACGATCAGTTAATTCTAAGAGTATTTAAAGTTTTCTTTATTACTAATTATTTGGTTATATAAAATTGAATTGGCTGAGAAATTCAAATGATTAAATCCTGTTGTTAGTCCACCATTATACTTATATGCATAATTAGGAAAAATTATGATTTATCCTAATAAGCAATTGCGAGATCCTAATAATTATCAATTAAAATTTTCAGAATTTAAAAGAAAGATGTAAATACTTTTACTTTAAGTATTTTGCTTTACGAGGAATAAATTTTGACTGCTATTAATTTTAATAAAATCATAGTTATTGAAAGTTGTCAGTAAATATTAAAATCTTAAAATTAGTTATTAACCTGTTATAAAAATTTTTGTTATTGCTATAATATTTTTTTGTTAATGTTATTAGGAATTTGATGAAAAAATATCTCCCTTAATCATTAAATTGGAAAAATCGCAGAAGTTCTGCGAGAAATTGCAATCGTCTTTGGAAAGGAGAACACACGAAGTTCACGTGTTGAAGAAGGAAAATAAACAAAACTGTGCTCGCAAAGCACAATTAGAAAAGAAATTAGTTGATCTGGAAAGTATGGCAGCGGAAATGAACAAACAGAAAGCCGAATTGATGCACTATAAAGAAAACTCTGAGAGGAAAACCGCGGAGATGTTGATAACGCTTAACAGAGAAAATGATGCGGTAATTAATTATTTTCCTGATTATATTTGAGTTGAAAAATTTATGATTTTAAGACTTAGTTTATATCATGTTTAAGATACAATTATTTGTTTAGATTCTTATTAACAGAATAATTTTTTTAATTATAATCTTAATACCAACATTTAATGGTAAACAATGCTTTAAAAGTTATTGTAGAATTTAGTAGATTTACTGTTTAAAATATTACAATGTCCAAGCTTTTTAACCTTCTAACAATTATATGAAATACAAATAAATACTTCATTCTTATTAATTTTCGTATGAAAATTGTGCTTAATGCAACTGTTTCTGAAGAATATTTAAAAAACATTTAGCTATCGAATTAAAAGAAATTGAAATGATCAGTTTTACATTCGTAGATGGACATTTTTCAATTACAATTTATTGTTTATCCAATTTTAGTTGAGAACACGAATTAAGAAGCTAGAGGAAGAAAATGAAACTGCTAAAGCAAGCATATCAGCATTGACAAAAGAATTGGACCACCTCACTCTATCGCACAGCCAAATTCTTGTAGAAAATACTAAGTTAACGAATGATAAATTACGTTTGGAGCAAGAAATGAGGAAAACAGAGAGTAGATGTGATATGACCGTCCGTTCTATACACGACAAATTTAATAAAGAGGTAAGGTCTTCAAGATTTATTTTACAAAATAATATAAACAACCTTTTTGCTATGATAGAATATAATTTCAAATCACGTCTACTATATTTTATATTATAGATTAGGAATGTTCAAAAGCTTCCATCGTCACGTTTAAATAGTGATTAAAATTAATATAGATTTGGAATATAATTTTTGGCGTCTGTTTTCAGATATCGGATCTAAATCAAGCAAACGAATCTCATAGGATAAGATTACAGGAGCTAGAGGTCGCTAACAAAGAACTCCGAAGGCATGTTGCACTTTGCGAAGCAAGTGATTCGGCGCCAAGTTCCAGTGGAGTTTCTTCAATACCTACAGAGGCTATACTGAAACAAACATGCGAGGACTTCATGCAAGAATATCCAGCTTATAGCGTTAGTTGATAATTTTTATTCACGATTAACACCGTCGCTTTTACTGACGCATGTGTTGCATTCCGTCAATTATTTCAATAATACTTATCACTATGAGACAATATTCTTCTTTTAACTGAGAAGACGCATATTATTCTTATTTACACTTTTTCTATTGGAAGCCTATTAATAGATTTTTCGAGTCCATCGATTGTTGGAAAAAAAAAAATTCATTGTTGATATTTTGATTATCACAAATTAGTTTATGAGTTAGTTGAAGCAATAAAAATTAAATGTAGTTTACTTAAGAGGAAATTGAAACTAAGAGTTACACCTTATAATCTTTGTCTAATGCCAAGTTATAAAATGATAATGCTTATCGATTTTATTTGTGAACGGTAGATAATGTGTTAAGAATAAAAATATTCAATAAAAACAAAAAGGCAACATTTGCGTTAACAGTGTATTATTGTAACAATTGATAGGACGCAACGTATGTGAAAGGTGTTAAGTTGGATTATTTGCTACTTTCCAATCAACTACTATTAACTATTATTTTTATATAGAATTCGCAATATTGGTTACCTGTAAGTTACCCAACCATGGGTGGACGTAGCAAGACAAGTTGTTCACCAGATTTAGGGATTGAGAGCGATGCAGCTATTACAACTATGAGACCATTGAAAGATACTTTGAAAATCACCGAATCAATGACAAATTTATTAAGCGACGAAGACAATGGCAATAGTAACAGAGCAATTCGAGAAATGGATAACGAAAGCCCATTGCCGATAGAAGGTAATTTTTATAGAAATTTTACTATGATTATATTTAATAATTTCGTTCAATTAGAGTATAATAATTAACAATATTCTATTTTATTTTATTAGGTCTCGACGAGGTGGAAGCTTTAAAACAAGAAAATGAAACGCTGAAGAGAAGGCTAATGAAAACTAGAAGGGCATTAGAGGATACTTTTCAACATCTATCCGCGTCGAATAAAAACAAAAAGAACGTCGAGAAGGCTATAGCAAAACAATTACAAATCACGAAGAGTATACTGAAGAAAACAAGGACGTACGAGGAGCCGTTGGATAACTGATAGAGTTAGAGGAACCAGAATGTAAAGTCGCTGTTGGTTGCAAATTTTAAAAATTGACGTTACAGTTTACTTTTTATAATTGCGTTATTATTATATCTCTGTTATTGACGCGCTGTTTGATTCTATTTAAATTTCAAATTAAAATTGTACCAATTGATAAACGACAGCGACGCTTGTTAGATCGTGTGCTAACTGCGAGAAAGTATTTTCATACATTTGTGAAAAGAAAAGAATGAAGAAGGTAAAGCGTACTTTTGAAAAGAAGATGAAATTGTACATTGTGAGTTTGTATATAATTGTGTAATCGTTCTTTTGTAGATTGTTTCTTCTTTCCAAAGATTTACGCAGTTTTAATTAACAAAAGATAAAACTGTCCATTTTATCGTATTTCGTGTTTTTCGAGACCAGAAATTCGCGCTCGTGTACATATAAACTCAGAATTTATCATTTTACTCAGCATTTGTACATAGTCCCACAAATAAAGTGCCATTGATATTTGACAAATATTGAAAGTGACCAAATTCATTCCTAAAATTCCTAAAATTATTCCTTCTATTATAAATCGTTTCCTTTTTCTTTTCTTCTTTATTCAACTGTATTATATCATTTAATAAAATGATTAAACAATATTTATTTTTTAATAGAAACAAAAGAAACTTTACCAACATTTAAAATTAGAAAAATTCTTAAACTAATTTTATTCTTTTCATACGATAGCATTTGAATAAAAGAAAAGCAAGACATATTTAGTAAATAAAAAGAAAAAAATATTTAATCACGATGGTATTATCATCTGCTACTGTTTGATAATTTTTATTAGGCTAACAATTAATTTGTGAAATGGGTACATATCTATTTTCAAATTTTAAATAAATAAATAAAATAAAGAATAGAATTAAATTAATTAGCATATAATAACTTTTTCTTATCTTTTCAAAATCAATGTAGATTTCAGCGAAAGAAGTTTAATAAATTAAAAACAAAGTTTGGAATATTTTAACGAGTTTAATTAATACGACGCGAATTTGATTCAAATAATAATGCTTACTTCGATTAAAAATTGTTATTACTTAATATTATAATAAATAATTCTCTAGAAAAGAAAAAAGTAAAGCTCGTAAAGTTACTTCCCAATCTCATAACGTCAAATTTAATTCTTTTCTAATTTCAATTTTAATAAAAAAGAAATTAATATAGTATCCACGTAACTGAGAAGTAAAACTTCAAAAAGGAATCTATACGCAATTCCTACGTGAAATATAAAACATCCTAATAAAATTTGCTTACTACAATCATTCCTGTAAATGAAATATTCCGACGTTAAAAATATGATTCAATTGTAAAGCTGAAAATAAAATACAGGGTGATGTAGATTACGATAGAATTTTTATTATCACTCGATGACTAGATAATAATATAAAGATCCGTAGTAACTCATGTCGATGAAGTTTATGAATTGCGCTAGTCACGCGAATCTTTCTCATTTTTTTTTTCTTTGTGAAATTCGGTGAGGAGCACGTGTTCGCTTTTCATAATTCTGTACAACATTCAATATTCTTACCCGACGGAGTACAGCATATTTCTTGACGATCGTTTTTTTCGCGGGTAAAACGATTGGGGACGACGTATATACAATTCTACAGTGATATTTTTCTTTCTGTCTCGGTCCTTGTTCATGTCGCGTGATATCTCAATTGTTTCTTCGAATAATACGAGGCACACGAATAATTTTTGAAAAATAATTTCAAAAAGTATACGATTATTAATGATTGAGCGCCAAAATATTTAAAATAGAATCGACCGCGGCATGCCTCGTATCATTGCGCATGCGTCTAAAATTAATCGTCAGATTCGATCGATCGAACCTGCTACTTTTGATTATCGATTATTTTATATCTAATCGTACTTTTGCGAGTATGTGTACTTTATGTGTACATACATACATATACATTTTATACATAACGCATGTATGAATCGAGGACAATTGACATCGTTATGACTTTGATTATTTAAAATTATTACCACTCTACCGATGAAAATGTAATTAACAATTCTATGAATTAAAAGAGGAAGTCCAAATGGTAAAAACTGTTATCTGTTCGAATCATTTAGTTACAGATTTTTTTCATAAAATTTTAAAGAAACGTAAGGTATTTATCCTAGAAAACATTTCACAATTTCATCCGTAAAGTGTCAACCGTGCAAATCGAACATTTGTTTAAACCAGATCGATCGATCGAATCGTCCCACGATAGTGGTTAATCGATAAAACGTGACACAGAACGCGTCAAAGGTGTAATCTAATGACGCTCAGTTACCCCAACGATAAACAAACATGCAAACAAACTGTGATTTGATAGTCGGTCGAACGTCGCCATATTTGTTTGGCGATTTCGTGTATGTTGACGGAACCGAGTAACTATCGTCTAATAATTTGTTTAAAACAAGACTTACTTTTAGATGACAACCTCAGACACTGGTACATACCAGGATAGAAAACATTTCAAGAGTTACTATACATCTCACGATACACCGTCAATTATACAGTTATGCAGATGCGTCTATCCAATGACAGGGGTCCCATGAGGTTCGCCGATCGGAAACGAAACGCCTTATACGTGATAAAATACGACACGATCAACGGTTCACATCCGACTGTCACGATTAGAAATCACGTTATCACAAGTATGTTTACAAGACGCTCGAAAGTAGTACAATTAACGCGGACCGTTCACACGTCACGTCTGCACCCTACCGCTTCTCAAAGTCGACTGACCATGAGCGGTTCGCGGAAAGGTAAGTAGCGTGCTTTTGATTGGTCGCGACACGCGCCAATTTCAAACTACTAAATCCTTATACGTGGTGACTTTTATGGGATAATGTGATTGTTTACATTGTGATCAACCAACATTGATCTTTCTCAAACGAATCCTTATAATTCGTTGATATTTTTTTCAAAGAAAGTTTTGCTATTCGATGTATTTTTATAAGTATACTAATGAAAAATATCGAAAAATGTTAGGTAAATTTTTATTCACACGGATGATATCTAACGAGCGTCGATTCGTAAAAGTGCTTCATGGTTAAATTTATATTCGGAATTTTGCTTGCGGACGGCGTCGTCCCTGCAAAGATCGCTGTACGCCAATCCTCTTTATATTCTGTTCCTACTTATCATTTTCTGCCTTCTTTTACTGTAGTATGATAGAATCTAATCTGAAAACTATTTACAATAAATGACACCTGAAACTTCTATCGTCACGTAAGCGCTGTAATACCACAGAAACGTGTCCTATGAACGAAACGATGTGATTTGCGAATTAGAATCGCGATTTTTCGATCGATACAACGGAGTCGTTCGTTGGAACAAGCGAATGGAGCTCCCCGAAATATTTCCCAAATATTGATTTTAATCAATATCAAGGTATATATTCGAAGAGCAGTTTATTTCTGTTGAGTCGCATCGATTCAAACGAACGCTCGTTTCTCGCGACACGTCTAAACTACCCTCTAGGTTTCTTTATTCGACGATTAAACTCCATAGTACCGAGAAACGAGGAACTTGTACATAAATATATTTAGATTAATCGTACCTATCGAATGTGTATCGTACGTGCGCTATAAATGTAACGTTATACGACAGCTCAGACAATATGGCATCATTTCGATGACGGGAAACCGGCCGGGACGGTGCAGAGTACGGTGTAGAATGATTCCCTGGCTCGAGTCGGTGCTCGATTGTCAGCTTTGTATCGAGTTCCTCTCGTAGATGAATCCTTTTTCTTTTACGATGGAACATCGAGAACACCGAGACCCTTTCGATCGGTTCGAGGATCGTTATCATCGACGATCGACGAAGGACAGGTTGATCGGATGGAGGGCCTTAGTCTTTCGACCGAGTTATGTTTCGTCGAAGGGCTCGTCAGGTGAACGCTTTGCGCCGATCCGCTCTTCCGAACGGTGCTTGGCAACGCGTAAGTTTGCCGGGTTATGTGGCGTAGTGTGAATGGTGGTGAGCATGTGGAGGTGGTGGTTCGCCGAGCCATGAATCGGGCGAGGGTGGAAAGTCTGGGTAACCGCCTCCGCCGCCGCCTCCACCGCCTCCGCCGCCTCCGCTCGATTCGTTGCTCAAATCCGACGCTGGCCCTGGTACCATGCCACCTGCGCCTCCTGCAACATTCATCGTCCAGTTGGTAATTATCGATGGGGGTACAACACTTATTCTTTTATTTAAACAAAAATTCATGATAATTACACAACACAATACTAGTGCAAAATTTAAGTATAAATAATGATCACCGTAAAAACAATCATTTTCATGACATACATAACTCATTTGTACCTAATGATGAGAAAAGAAACTTACGATTAATGACTAATAATTGTATATGTTAAAGAATTGTACTGGTAACAAAGGTCCTCTATCCTGCAGTTGTATGAATTTTTTATTAAAGTATGTCACAGTCAAAGGGTTAAAATGTGCGTAGAAAAACTAAATTAACAATTAACAGGAACTGTAAAAATGTACGATATAAAGAACATAAAATATGCTAAGTTTAAAATTTGATATTTCGAAGTCGGCTGTTTGATGTTTTAATAGTTTATGGTGTGATAATGATACATTTACTTACCTAGGGTAGTGTAGACGGAGAGGCCAGCATCCGGTGGATATGGGAATTGAGGTGGTAAGGACGGTGATCTGGACGTTGAAAGATAAGGGGGTGTTGTTGCACCCAAATAACCACGTGGAGGGCCCCCACCTGCCCCATTTCCACCGCCACCTGGACTCGCGCCTTCACCATCTAATCCCATGTTCACCACAGTGCCGTAACTGTCGTTACTCAAATCTAAGTGCAAATATTCATTTATTATCAAAAAGAATGTTTTTAATATCACAATGTGAATGTATTTTCTTGGACACTAGAACAACCAAATCCCTTGAAATAATGGATTTCAGATTTATTATAACTAAATTGCAGAATTTATTAAGGTGCTTTTGTCGAAATAAAGATGAACTTTTATATCGAGATAGAGATGGATTGTACATACTAATTTATTTGTCTTCTCTTTAATTCATTTCTTGACTTTATTTTCAATAATTTAAAAGTAGCTATTCATCCGGTTGTTCCAGTGTTAAATAAATTATAAAATCATTACATGATTATTTTGTATATCTAACTCGCTTTACAAACAATTTAATATAGCAATTAAAATAATTTATAATTTAAACTTTGCAATGTATTTAATCTTATGGCATATAAAAATAAACCTATTATTGTAAGTAAGTTCTTACTAATTGATAATCAAGTTGTTTTAAAATATTTAAAATTTACAAAAATCCTTTCTATACTCACTGTCAGATTTTATGCAATGTAAAAGTAAATTTCATTTCTAAGCGTAAAACTTTACCCTAACAATGAATACACTTTAACAAATTTATTTTTTAATCCGAAACGTAATTGAAGTGCGTGTGATTAAAATGCTGTCAGGCGAAGGAAAGACACTCGGTAATGATGTTGTTTAAAATTTACGCAATAGCTGAAGTTTACATGACTTTACGACGAGCATGGTTAACGATAGGCATAAATTCTAGGATAGTCCGCAATCTTCCTGAAATCTCGGACACGGTGAACTGGCAGTTAGCCGCCACGACTACCTGAATAATTGACGAGATTGTCTTCCCCTCTGCTAAACGCTCTAGTACACGAGAGCTTACGTTAGATGTAACCAACGTTAAAGCGAATGTAACACAGGAAAAGAATACTTCTTTTCAGCATTTATATTTTTCCAAATTTTTTTTTTTAACGCGTCAACTGTCATGGAAAGCACTTGCTACCGGTATCACGAATTAATTTAACATTACATTGTGCAATTGTAAGTTGCAATTTAATTAATCTTTCAACATAAAAATAAGATTAATTATTTGATTAAACTTTAAATTGTTTTCAACGTTTTGCTGATATTTTTATATTCCGTTTTTTTTTTATATCAGTCATTTTCAACTAGTGGTACACGTACCACTAATAATATGCACAAGGCATTTGAGTGGTAGATGGATGATTTGTGCAATATACAGTGTACAATATTTGTGCAATATTATTTAGCAATCGTACATATTAGTTTATTCTTTAAATATAATTATTTTATTAATATATATTAATATAATAATATAATAAAATATAATTATTTTGTTATATATCAATTTTATTAAATTTGATTAATTTCAATATAATTAAATATACTATCTCTCTTAGGTTCTTATGTATGTACACTTGCGATCAAATCAAGCCTTCCTAGGGAAATGCCGATAATTTTGACGATGTTAATATTAAAAATGATTTAGAAACAAAATAATATAATCTTTACTTATTAACGGTTTGAGTGCTAAGCGAAGCGATCGCACTTTGCTTGTTCCATGTCAAAAAATGCCACGGAATTGGCTCAGTGGACCCAACTATCCGTACGTTTGACGTCAATGGCAATACACTGTTAATGTTACACGATTGAACACCAGTATTTTTGCAAGCTGACTATTTTAGAATGCAAATAATTGGATAATTAACAAAACTATAAAATTAAATACAGTTACCGCGCTGTATAACGCATTGTGACATAAAACAGAAGAAGCGAGATTGCGCCGCGTGGCATTTTTCGACCGGATTTTTGTAAAAACCCAGTCAAAGTTTTAGTATAAAACTGCGAAGTACGAATAACAAAATAAATATTAATTCAAATTTTCAAGCTTCAACGTTTACACGCAAATGATAGGGCCAGACTCTTATACAATCTTATATTCTCGGAAAGGCCGAGAACCGATTTTTCCTGCAGAAACCTGACTTGATCGCGAATGTACAAGACATATTACTTTTGTTAATGATAATAAAATTCTTAAATTGTGGTTTTGGTGATACACATTTATGGAAAGGTTGAGAATCGCGGATTTATTTTATTTTGAAAGCGTACGTCAACTTCCACGTTGAAGCTACGAAAAATTTCTTTTTTGAAAGGAGAATTACAAGCACACTGCAATGTAGGAAGAGAATTTGAACATTAAAAAATTTTGTTCTTTTTATTCCTTGAAGAATTTTTTGTTTTTCTAGCATGTTATTTCGTTTCAGTGTAATAAAATCTGTTGCAACACGAATATATTCGACGATCCTAGGCATTGATATCAACATTTTCTCGTTTCACGAAACGGAAGAAATGCTTGTGCATACAAAAGGGGAACCTGCGTACATTTCGCGATATTGGAAACACAAATAACGTGTTATCGGTCGCTTTTCAATGCCCATTTTTAATAACGCCGTGCAATTTTTTGACTACAGAATCATCAAGAACATTATTTGGGATAGACGGTACAAATATTGCTCCTATAAATTGCAATTTCAAATAAAATAATAAGAAAATGGAATTAATCAAGATGTAATAATTTGTTATTATATACATATAAACTATGATAAAAATATATTTACAATTTAATCATAATGTCTGCTAGAATTCTATGATGATAGATATTAATTACAAAAATTGAATAAACCGTTTAATATTTTAAGATCATTAATTACAATTGCAGCTTGAATATTAAAAATCTCTTTGCATAAATTTGTATTTTGCAAATGTAAATCGATGCACGTGTTCAGAAGAATACAAATTGTTAAAAGAAAAAAAAAAAGAGGTACTCGTTTGCTCAGTTGAAGGTTGATTCTTTTTATTTGAATTATTCTAATTGCTATATCTTATTTTGAATATAATAAGTGGGATCAAATTTCAATCATTAAGATTCATTTTTTTTTTGTTTTCACAGAATAATGTATGACGATATTCTTAATAAAATGTTTGACAAATCAATTGAACTATTTTTGCAATAAAATCATAAGAACAAAGAACAAAATAGGTAAATGTAAATATTGGTACATACCATGGTGACCAAAGGTGGAGTCTAGGTCGACCTTAAGTTCATCCTTATCAAGGAGCTTATCATGTCTAGGTGAATGTCCACCAGCTCCTGTTCCTTTCATACTTCGAAAATACTGTGACCATCTCGTTCTTCCCGCATCTTTTTTCAGTCTCTTCTCCTTTGCTCTCCTATAAACAACAAAAAATACAAAAAATAATTATTATTTGAAATACACCACTACCAAAGGGATAAAAACTATTACGGGTGGCAATTGATAAAAGTTTTCGCATTAATCGATAGCTGTTAATATAATTTCTTTTAAATAAATAAATAGTAATACAAAAGTAACATTAATTAATTAATTGACTTTAGACAAAGTTCCTAATGAAAACGTATGAGTACCTACGTGTAATTTAATTTATTTTAAATATTTGATAGAAGATTATTCCTCTTTAAAATGAATAGTATTAGATTTATTCTTATTTCTATTTATTCATTCCTTTTTTCAAAATTGTGAAAGAATGCCAATTGTAAGGTATGTTTATTTTTTGCAGACACTCTAAAATCAGCTAATTTTACTAAGAATGTTAATTGAAAAAATATAAATAGATCAAGTTAAATGAGCCTTTTATTTAGATACTACAATAAATCTAAATTTTTTATTTTGAAATTCTCTTACAATGCCTGAAATCTTCATAAAATAAATTTTTCTTTTCATAAAAAAAAAGAAGAAAAAAACAGATCGTGAAATACAATGGTAATTCAGCCTCTCTCATTTGAAATTGAAGAACTCCTATAGATTACCATTGTTAAAAATTCTAACAAAGCATTAATTTTATATCCATGTGATTTCTCACCCATTGCAACAAGAATTGTAAGTTATTTTAACATTGTTAAAGAGCATCGAGAAGATGTTTCCAGAGAAAAATATACCTACATCACACGTGCGCATTTTTACAACTTTTACGTTCCTTTTATCAATAATCATAAAAGAAATCGTGATAACAGTACAGTGCATCGACATTTTCACAGTGTTCTGCTCTATATAAAAAAATCCTAGGATTAACATTAAACACAGACTTGCTAGTAACTGTAATACACGAAGGTACTTGTAAAGCTGATAAAATATTTTTTTCTTCTGCTTGCTACATTGTACGCAATGTCATATACTACGTTGTCGAAACTGATAACATGTGTTATAAAAATCTGAATTTACAGATAATTGATAAATAAAACATAGCACGTATCACATAAAGCTGCTAAATATATTTTTAAAAATGAAGGTAATTTATTTTTCAATGTTGAAGAAATAAAAGTTTATTTAAATTAGATTCGCTTAAAAACTAGAGAAATTGATGTTATCTGGTCCAATTAAGTTTCAGTTATAAATGGCTTCTGAAACCATGACAAAACTGTTTTTCTATGGTATCCTAACTAGTAACGAGAATATTCGGGTAAGAGAAAAGACTCGTGTATGTAATCGTATTTGGTATTAAAATTTAAGTATCGTTTAAATGTTAACCTGTGCCAGTTGCTTAAAACTTTATTACTTTTAATTGGTTTCACACTTGTACACTCGCGATTAAATCAGACTTCCTCCCCCTAAGGTGCCCGCCCCTTTTCAAAGGGCATTTCCAAGGAAAATGACAAAGTTGGGAAATGGCCCCATGTTTGTACATATACAGGATGTGACAGACTCGTTATTCCGTAATTATTAATTAAAAAAGATTGTCGATATGAAAATTGCACGGTACTATAGGAACTATGTTTTGGCAGAAGTAAAAAATTTTTTGCATTATTAGTTCAAGAGATATGATGGTAAAGTTTTGTTTTTTAAAATGGAACTATATATTTTTCTCAGATCACGTGAAAGTGCTTTTCAAGACGAATTTATATTCGTTATTTAATTAGTTTTCAAGATATAACAAATTTTCCAATTTTCAGCAGAGCCGTCTCGGTTCGAGTAGCAAATCGTAAAAGTGGCCCTATTGTTTCGGTAAGTACCCCATGGTGTGGAGGATGGTGTTTTCTCCACCAATAAATTTTACCGTGCAATTTCCATATCAATAATTTATTGTACAATTAACAGTTACGGAATAACGGGTCTGTCACACTTCAGCTGGGACACCCCATAAATCTGTGATTCCCTTTTACTTGTGTATAAATGTTTACGCGAGAAAATTTGAATTAATATTTACTTTGTTATTTGTACTTTTCAGTTATATACTACAATTTTATAATATTTAACACTAGAACTACCAAACCAGTTAAAATTATTGGTTTCATGTTTCTTATTTTAAAATGCAAATATTATTGAGGTTTTTTTATTGAAATGTATTATGTTGGCTTGACGAGATAAAGAATTATGTTTCATCCTTTATCTATTTAATTTTCTACATTATTTTCAACTTAAGAGTAAGCGTGTATCAAACTCGGTAATTCGAGTGTTAATAGTTAGAAATCATATTATTTTGTTTCTAAATCACTTTCACTATTAAATGTACTATATTTCATGCAATCCGTGGTCAAGTTGTTCTAAATAAAGTGAACGATTTTACATAAGTTCTTGGACCAACAACGCTCGAACGCCAGATTACTAAGATAACTACAAATTAAATTAAATTTTATTTCCATTTTTTTAATTGCATACTATTTCTTCAAATATGATGCTTATATCATTTTTAAAAATGTAGGTAATAAAGTTGATTCGGCGTGGGCCACCTGAGTCAGTTATGTTCACGATTAATCTTTTTACTATGCTAGGCATTCAAAAAATCTGAAAAAATTCTGGAATACTTAATAATCGTTCTTTCAGTCAAATGTTTAAAGGATGAATTGGAAAAAGTAAATATTTGTTAGGAAGTTCGGAAAAGATTGAAATTTGCTTCGGTCTAAACTATTCAGCGTGCTTACGAACGGTTACATTTTTTCTCTCTAAATCTTTGATCATTATTTTGTTAATCGACTTCGAAAAAAGAGGAGGTTACTCAATTCGATCGGTATATGTATACGTGTACCTATATATACAGGGTGTCCCAGTTTTAACCGATCAAACTGAACCAGTATGTTCTATGAGTAAAAATAGGAAAACAATGTTATATAAACATAGGTCTGAAAATGCTTTATAAAAAAGTTATAGCCTAAGCTTAATTAGCCTATAAATCATCAAAACAGTACAAATATTTACACAATTCGATCTCTGCATTATCACGATTAACTATTCCCAATAGTAAACATAAATAAAAGTAATCATAATAGATTTCATTAATGCCTTCGACTTACTGTTACATTCCGATGTATCTACCAACAATTCTCGCTATTAAGCTTAGGCTATAACTTTTTTATAAATCGTTTCCAGACCTATGTTTATATAACATTTATTTCCTATTTTTACTCATAGAACATATTGGTTCAGTTTGATCGGTTAAAACTGGGACACCATGTATATATATATATTTTTTTTTTAACTAAATATTTAAATTAAGTTCCTAAACAGGGATACTGATAACAAATGAATTAATCTGCTAGCTATAAGTTGTAAAATGATGATACTTATCTATATCGTTTATGAATGGTAAGTACTAATGTATTAGCTCGTATTTATTAAATTTAAATATTTCAAATAAACATACCTGTTTTGAAACCAGACTTGAACAACACGCATGTCGAGTCCTGTATCCTGTGAGAGTTGTTCTCGCACGTGCCTTGCTGGTTTAGGACTGGTATTATAAGCTAATTTCAAAGTTTCCAGCTGTTTTGCCGTGATCGTCGTCCTCGGCCTTTTGTTTGGTTGGTCACCGTCTATACTTCCTCCGTCTGCCAATTCTGCAATTTGAAAGAATGGGAGCGTTTATCATCAAATTGTAAATAAAGGAATTTCATGCAGAAACATTCTTCTGAATTATTTTTTCGTAATCTATACAATCATATCAATGCAACATTTGGGTAATATTATTTATTTCACTGTAATTGTTAATATTTTTTAAATTTCTATCTATGACGTTACAATTTGGACATTCTAAAAAAATATAGCAAGTAGAATAAATTAATTTTTCGAAGGATACTTGTTCTAAGGTGTTTTAAGAAAAATCAATTCAATCCTTGTGCTATGGAACATCATGCATCTAATTTCATATAACTTACAGAATTTAAATTTCTTTCGAAAACTTTGTAAGAAAATATAGCAGCAAAGAAAAGAAAAATTCAAGTATAATATCTTTTCAATCAAGAGTAAAAAATATTATTCAGATACCTTCACAATCATTGCAATTGAAGAGTTTTAAATAAAATTACATTTTCTTACATCATATCTAAAGGGCTAAGATAAGAAATCTATACAGATATAGAGCAACTGATCAGCAACAATCTCATTTTACTAACAAAAGAAATATCTGATCAATGAAGTGTAATTTACAGGATTGAACTTAAAGAAATTTGTTGCAATTGAGTGTAATTTATCTCTTACCTTTTGCCTTTGCCTGTTCGTAATCGGGCTTGCAAACAAGCTTCCTGTCCTCCATGAGGTAGAATTCGTCGCCAGTGTCCAACTGTCGAGAGCAAAGGGCGCACGAGAAACAAGTTAGATGGTAGACCAATTCTTGGGCCCTACGCACAACTTGCGACGGTGCCAATCCTTGGCCGCAGCCCGCGCATTTCGTCCCAAAACGCCTGCCACACCAACAACACACAACATTTTCACATTACGTTCGTGCATTAGTGACAGCAACGTGTCGCCGTATCATGCTGATACTGCCTTAAAAATAGAAATGTTTTTTTTTTTATTAGAAACTACAGGTTTCTTTTTTAAATTAGTTAACCCTAGAGTGGTCGCGAGAATTTTGGACAAGTTTTTTACACGTTTTCGTGTGTTTACTAGAAAAATATTTTAACGGAGCGTTGTTTTTGTATAGTCTAAGTTAATAAATAAATGATAAACTTTAAAGTGGGTTTTCGCCCTTTAAAAACATTTTTTGACAAATAAAATATTTTATTCTTCATAAAATTAGAAGGGGATACCACAACAGGCTTTCTTTGTAAATATTGTATTCGAATAGTTTTTTTAACCATATCTATTGTGAAATAACTGTTGGGATTATAATTACTATTAATTTGTGTACTGATTGTTACAATTGAAACGACTACATAGGGTACCATACATTTTAATTTAATAATTTGAATTTCATTTTATCTTTTACAATATTTTATTTTTCTATTATAAATTCTGTATTATAACATTCTTTTAAATATTGTTTTCTGGTAGATTGTCTTCAACTTCAGTTGAAGTACTATGTTCGGTAGATTTAAACTACGATCAATCCAGTTTCGCCATTCAATACAAAGTATTGAGGATACAATGATTTTATTAATTAGTATGATTATTTATATTGCTACCATTTATTACTGTTAAAGTCAGAATGGTACTTAGAATACCCTATATTTTCTGGTTTAGTAACTATTTGATTAAATTACATTGATTGAAAGTTAGAATAAAATTAGTATATAAATATAAAAAGATTGTAACAAAATTAAAAGTTGCTGTATCATCTATAGAAAGTAACAGATTTTTATACCATAAAATAGTAAAAGTATTTCTTATCAACCACAATGTATCTATATCAGAGAAACCGGAAGATTGTAAACCACTTATTGTTAGAGTAGGTATCTCTTGAACAACAGGCACTGAAACACTATGCACATAAATAATACTACTTCAATAACTTATCTACTGTATTTTTTATTAGAGAAATCATTTCAACTTAATCAAAATGTTGAATTAATTTTCAAATAAAAATTTCCAACTTAGCATGTACCATACATTATTATCATAACATTAACATTATACAAAATTTTTTTTTAAATTACTCTATAACATAAAATTTTAGATATCAATTCTCGGTGACCATCATATGCTAGTTCATTTAGCTGAAATTTCATTATAAAGAAAAAAAGAAACTAACAATACTTTAATCTTTCTTAGACGATTAAAAATAAGGCTTGTTTCTAGAAACCATCTCTTCTAATGGAAACCATCTCCGAGCCGATACGTCAAACGCAACAAATCATTCCTTCATCGAACTTGAATGTTCTTTTTATTGTTTCTGAACGCGTTGCGAACTCGAATCTTCCAATTCCCCTGAAAATTCCGATCCCAAGAAAGGGCGAGTTCTATGGAGAAGGATGAGACGAAGCGGAAAGGGAGCAAGTTCCTTCGACTCAGAAGAAGAAAAATGGCGTCTCGTGCTTTACCAAAGTATGGGTGGATGAGAAAAGGCGCGTTCTACGGACACAATCGATACCGCTCCCAGTGTATGTACTTACGTGTGTGTGTGTGTACACGTTTGATCTAACTTTTTGTACTTTCTTATTAATATCTACTTTTATATCATCCATGACGAATAATACAGAGTTTCGGTTCTCCACGTGCATTTTGCAAGTGATAAATAGTAACTGATAAAAGTTTTATATACTTTTCTCGCTATCTCTCCAGATAGTGTTTGTAGTAAGAAAAAGTGTACGTACATGTTGTTACGTAATGATGTATTGATTATCTCACGATTCGCACGTTTTTCATATGCGGCATAAAGGTGTTTTGAACAATATTTTTTTATAATACGTGTAACATATTGATATTGTCTTTACGTAACTTTCTTTTTAATTGGATTGAATTCAATTGAATTGAGTTAAATATTTCCTAAGTTATACTATTCATTTATCAATAAATGATAAACATAGTATTTTAAAAATTTATTGTCGTTAATGCTTTGGTTTCTATTTTGATATTGCCGCAATAATATTCAAATTATAATTATAGTAATATCTATTTAATTGAAAATGGATAGAAATTAAACATGAAAGTACAGGGCACTACTTGTTTAATTTTGATACCAACAATGTTAATAATAATATATTTTGTTATGCATGAAATTTATTTATCAACGAGGTATACAGTATTTTAAATTTTAGTTTTACCCTATTACTGTATAGAAAAATAGTGTTTTATATAAATAATAGTGCTGCGTATTAATATTAATGAGAAATTTGAATGAGCGGATTTTCAAAAATAACATCAATCCTAGCAATAAATCATTTAAACAAGTTATTTATTTTATAAGTTGAAATAACAAAAATTCGAAATACTGCATGAAGTGCAGTACTAAATCTCTTTGTATATTTCTCAAAATCCAAGTAAAAAGGTTTTGAAGGATATACATAATATAGTAAGAAGAACTAAACAAGAAGAAAATGTTTAACAAAGACTAAAAGTTTCAGAAATTTTCTTGATTGATACATGTTTAAATAAGTTCCATTTATAATTTATATGATTTTTCGAGTTTGCTTCTTTAAATAAATCTAGGGATTTGTTTTTTTTATTGCTTTTATTGAATGTGTGCAACGTAATTTCATTAAATAATAGTAGTTTGATACGTGATTGTGTGTTCTCCAATTATTATCATCGGTGATACTCGTCTCAAGATTCATAGAATGATTCATAGAATAACTCCCGTATTTGTAATTCATTTTGTGTGTATATAAATAAATTTCGATGATTAAAATCGAACTTATTTATGCAACAATGCAATAACTGTTGCGTTCAATACAATGGAAGAAAATGATTGGCTGAAGTTAAATTTTGTAATGATCAAAAAGGCGATGGGAATGAAAAGATAAAAGTAAAATAAAAAATTATTGAATTTTTAGAAATAATTATTGGTACTTACTTGAAAAAGTCGTCCTTGCAGAAAACATGACCGTTCCTCGCAAAACATTTGTCGGTCAATCTTGCACCGCAATCTCTGCACGTGAGACACCTCGCGTGCCAACACCTTTCGAGAACCCTCAGAACGTACTTGTCCAAAATCGCTTCCTGACAGCCTCCACATTTTGGTATCGAGGCTGCAACATTCACCAGACCCTTTATACAGCAACCAAAAACATCATCATTCATTTTCGAATCAAAATTTCAATGAGTTATTTTCGCGATTCGTCAAAGAGTAAACGTAAAGTTGTGAATATAAGTGATGAACAAATTAATATATTGAGTGCCGTGGAAGTCGATGGTAATTAGCACTACAAATTTAATATAATTGAGTAACTGAAAGAGCACAAAATTCAAGAAAATACTTAATGCTGTGGTTAATGATATTTATTATAATTTATTATAGACCTGAATTTAATGAATTCATTTAATGAGTCTATTAAATTTTATAGTGATTTCTAAACTGAATACTATTTCCGTGATTAATTCTAAGTTTTTAAGAAAGATAAGTATACAAAAATAATTATATTGATGTATGTACACGTATTATCCTATCGAACCGACGCGACGCGACGGGAAAGATTAAATGCAAGATTTTGAAAATACATGAATCACAAAATAATAACAGTTGTTTATATTTATTTTGAATAATTACAAATAAATGTGATTTGAATTTTTGTGTAAGTGTGTTTTGCAATGATTATAAATTAATTTAGATTTCTATTATCATGAATACAATTTTTATCACGGTTTTTTAAAGTCGATTTACTGTCACAGTAACAAATTACTAAACTGATTATATTTTATTTTTATCATCTAATGTTCTAATCTTAATGTGGATATTTTGAGAAGAAATTACTCTAATTTTTATTTCCACTCGACCTTCATTTCTACAATATTGTAATACCATAATTTTATAATTATAATATTGCAATAAAAGTTGATGAGAATTATAAGATATCAAATAATCAAAAAAATAAATACTATGGTAATTTTTTTTCACATTATCCATAACAAATTCAGAAAGGCCGGACTATAAAAATGAGAAATGCCTATATTTGGTTAATTTATTAAACCAATCAACATCAAATAACGCAATAAATTAAAAAAAAATATTTTGTAATTATTAGACGAAATTTAACATTCTTTTCTTCAAAATCAAATTTCACATTATTATAGCTCTTTCAACACTTCAAATACACTTGCACATCGTGTCAACTCTAATTAGAAACTATTTAAGTGTCACACGATTTCTTTACACCATTGGTAGAATGAAAATTCGACCAACAGGATCAACATTCCTCACTTACAATAAAGAATCTCGGGAATGTGAGCTGGTAAACCGAGTTCCAGAGCCGGCTGATCGAGTGGATGCATTTCGTTGTGGTCAGCCTTGGCGAAGTTTGTGACGTTCACAGTGTTTCCGGCGTTACTGCTGTTCCGGCTGACGTTCTGCGACTCTGGACTGTCATGTGGCGGTGTCAAGATATCTTGACGAGCACGCCGATACATCCCTTCCAGAGACAGAGCCTCCCGGCCCAACATTTCCAGGCTTATCATAGTCATAACTGCGACTTTCTATCCGATTCACTTGTCTCCAATCATTTCTTTTTCTTCATCGACAATTAGTCAAACTCCAGATGTTGATAATTTAGGACTAATTAGCTGAATGCTACGTGTAGCTTTTGATCCTAATGTTAATTTTTATTTTTCGCTTCATATGACGTTCGTTTATTGAATCTTGATTATTTTGGGACTTTTTACGTCCCCATAGAATTTCAATTTAATTTTTCTTTTATACCCTGATGATTAACATTCATTATTCCTAAGTTCTAGGTCTTAATATCTAGATTATTCGTCTCACCATCATAACAGATGTTATATTGCACTATTTTTTTAAAATAAACATAGGTATTTCAATCCTTTTCGGTAACAAATTTGTTCCAATTCAGTACATATTTTTATTAAATATGTCCTTCATTTAACAATAAGTGCTTCACCAACTTCATTCAACAAACTTATCCAACACTTTTGTAAATCCATCGAACTATTGTTTTAAAGATAACAAAGGACCAATGATTATAGAGGATGTCGATGTATTGAGAGAAGGAAAATCATTGAGAGTGAATCAGCGAGTAGCGATGCTAACGATGCGAGGATACGCGACAGACTGTTCGAACGATACTGGAGCTGCTCGTGCGCACGTGACACTTGTGGGTGTGGCAAATTTTCGGTGGGGCGTGTGGCAATCCTATTGGCTATGGCTTGCACCCACGCTTCTAACGCTTTGACACCGATTGGTGGAAAGATCGACCGCCTCCAATATGGCGATTGGCGCACCACAAACAGCTTTCCGTCCGCGAACGCTGTCCTGACTTGCTGGGTGCTGGCTAGGGTGACGGTGATGTGCTGTTGACACGGTGATGATACGCTACGAGGATGAGAATGAACGTTTCTTATGTTTCTGATGCTTTTGACAGAGAAATGTATTGGCTTATGTTAGGGTGGTGACATCTACAGTTGCTGGGGTTGAATTTCAGTTTACTCCAATTTTAGTTGGATGGTTAGTACATATGTAAATCAGAGGTTTGGCAGCGATCTCTGATCTTATTGTCCATGTATAAATGTTCTTACTGAAGTTACAATGATTTTGGCAAATTAATTTAGTTAGATATATAAAAGAGTAGAATCTAGATATTTTTGTTAAGTTCTGGATTATATAGATAGAAATTTTTTTAAAGCACAGGTAAAAAAAAATCTATAACCTGATTAGATCATGTGCGAATATAATAATTAAAGTAATTAGAAAATATGCAATTTTGAAATTTTTATTAATAAAGAACTTTTTTCAAATTTATCAATCAAGTGTCAGTTGCCTCTAAAAATGACTTTTTTACTCAGGGAACCTCATATTGCAGCATGCACATGTATCGTTTCTTTTCTTAAAAGCTGTAATTTCAAAGTATAAATTGTTTATATAATTCCTTTTTTTTTCACTCCGAAAAGCGAATAAATCTGTATTATGATTTGAAAGCTTAATAAAAAAAAGAAAAAAGTGAAAAATTAGTTCTTAAATAAACGTTGTACAATATTAATATTTATATTTTATTAGAATCTAAGAATCTGATTAATTATATGAAAATTGTTTTTTAAAATTGTTCATTTAAATTAGATCTATCTCCCTCGTTTGTTCTGTAATTATTCCATTTTTAAAGTTCCTTGATATTCCCTTCCAAAGTTATTCTTCTGTATTTCTAGTGCAAACATACACAAATTAACTTCATCGTCAAAAGTTATAATTACAAATATTATTGATACGCTTTACATTCAATCCAAAGTAGAGTAGAACAATAATTAGTTAGGCAAGCGGACCATAAATAAGGAGTATTCATTGTTTAATTATCAAAATCATATCTGACGACTGTAACATTTATATCAAACTATTATCCAATATCATTTTTTCATTTAGTGATAAATTTGTAAAATTTAAAAAATTTTTCATATTCAAACGTTTCAACTTAAAAATAACAATAGTACTATCATCCTATCCGCACTGACAAAATTATTGAACAATGGGGATTGATATTTTATAAATATTGTAAAAACTAAATAATGCTTATGTTAAAACGACTGGATTAGAAATACAAATTCTTCGTTATCTCAATGATATATTGTGATATTTCGAAAGAGAGATGGTTAACTTAATTTTTTATTGGCCAAAAAGTATTTTTGTAATTTGTCCACCTGTTAGCATTTATTATTTTTTATTTATAATATGTTAAATTTACATTGAACATCCTATACAGGAAAAATCGTAATAGTATTGATTTATCAATATTTAAAAGTTCATAAAAATCTAAGGAAGACATTCGAGCTGGCTTTTTTGTAAGAACAAATAGAAACCGAACCAAGTCGTAAAAGGAAAAGAAAAAAATGACAGAGAACCACCCCACCAGTTTGTGCTCGCATTTTCTTCAGTCGACGATCATCCAACGGCACATCCGTGGATCCATTTCCACGGGTACGAGCGTGGCTACGGTTTCTATTCATCAGAATCGTCACGTAAAAGAATTCGTCGGCCTTTACTCGGCGAATTCCTTTGGCAACGTCTAGAGAGCTGCGTCGATTGTGAAAGCAAGCGTCGCGGAAAGGCAAAGAAAGTGGGTGGAGGTGGAGGCGAGCTGGATGCTGAAGAAACGAAAGAAGCGAAAGAAGCGAAAAAGAGGAGGAACGGGGCTGAAGAGTAGGTGGGGGACAAAAGGATCCGAGCGAAATTAAGAACAGCCCTCGGCTCGGGGGGTGAGGGTCGCCATTTTATAATCTTAGTCGAGATCAGACGTGTATACTCTTTTTTTCATCCCTGGCTGGCGAGCGCGCGCCCATACACACCGAACCGAATAAAGTCGACGAGGGTGGGTATAGGTCGACGTATAAGTAAGCAGACGTATAGATGCGCCTACCACCATCAACCGGCACACTTTCAATGCTCGTCTTTGTTTTTCTCGGTCGCGTCAGATGGCTCGTATCCTCTTTGTCCTTGTATCTCGTTCACCCCCTTCGCCTTTCGGATGAAAACCCTCTCGCCGGTTCGCGTTTCAAACGCGGTGCTCGCGATTTTCCTCTTGGCTGTGCGACCTCTGATCGCACCCTTTAACAGCAGGTTCTGGTCTAGAAATTTTTTAAAACCGACTTTTTTTTCTTCTATTTCATATTTCAGTTCTTTAACCCTTCCACAGTTTATCTCAAGTGATATTGTTGATTATTGCATCCAAAATGTTTAATTTTTGTCGTTTAGGGCCCTGTTATACCCTAGTATAAAATATACCTACTCTAGTAATACGCACATTGTTTGACAGCAATTCGTAATTTTATTGGGCTTTCAAAGAATTAACCTTTGGATTAAAGTATGTATTTTTGCTGTAAGAAAGTAGCCATTTTTGTTCTATTAAAAAGGAGATGCTTTTTTCAAAAATATATTTATTGTAGAACAGGGGAGAAAAAGGCGTTTCGTCTCGGGATCGTCTGTCAGACTCGTCAGTGGAGCTGATAACAGACGATCCCTGCCCCAGACACCTATCATACATTCCTTCGGAACTTCTATATATTCTAATTGCATCCCGGGCGACCGTTTGCGAGAACACTGTCACCGATCATCTCGCCGCCACCTAGCGGTCCCGGGCTCGAACTAAAGGCGTCCACTTAAGCGCCTACATTATTTCATAATTTTAATTCTTTTCTTTCAAATTATTTATTATCTCGGATTATACACGTACTGCACCACTCTCTATAATGAATAAACAAACAAATACTTTTCCAGCAATAAAAGTGTTAGAACAAATAAATGATAATTAAATGATAAACTATAGAGAAATCAATATAACTTATTTAGAATATTCCAAATATAGGAAATACATAAAATATTTTTGATCAACATAAACAATGAAAATTATGAAGGTGCCTATTTGTATAAATATCCACAGCCTAATGATAATAAAAACTAGCCATAAAGTGCAATGACGTGTAACCAATTTGCATTATTACCGCTGAAAAAAAGATACATCACACCCTGCCTGGCAAATCGTTTGCGTGTCAAACTTTTTTTTATTGGCACGTCGTTTTAGGAGCGTGGAAGGAAGGTGACGCGTACGCATAGCAGATTTTATGGGCATGACCATGATCGTGCATGCAAAGTGTCGAACCATCTGTTGCCTCTCGTCCCATCAGGTGGAAAATTTTACATTCTTCGTAGTGCGACCGATCTAACTGGAATCGTTGGTCGATTATGATTCTACAGCGAGATCATAAACGAGTGGATGATTACGAGCTTGTGTCTCGCGTGAACAGGTTCTCGTCTGGTGTTCGAACCGTGATTACTGTTCGTTGAACAATATGAATACGTAAATTTCTAGGGGTTTATTATGTTTTTGTAAGGAAGAGGTTAGTAGTCATGTAAACAGTGAAAGATGGAAACTCGTTTATAAATTTAATGAAATTATTCAAAACTATATTAGAATATGACACGCTATAATATATGTAGACAAAAATTTTCATTAAATTAAATTGTTTGAAATAAAACTTTTACTATGATTTTGCTAGATTTTGGAACATAGTAAATTTGTCAGAAGGATGCTCTGTAACATTTGATAATAGAATGCAAGGTCACTTTGACTTATAACAATATCAAAATATACTTAACTATAACGAAGTATACATATATACATATACTGCGTGTATGTATACATGCATAGAAAGAAATGTACGATACGTATTGGGCTAAAATCACCATGCATTCAGCCTAGAAGGATAATTTCGGCTTAATCTTGACGTGGATAATTTCCATAGTTTCTACTTCGTAATATTTTCTTTATTATAATTTGATCTAAACAGAAAATCGAAAATGCAAAATAATGCAAGAAATAATAATAAGATTTAAATGCATTCCGAAATAAAAACTATGTAATTTTCTTTCAAATTATGCCCAAGAAATTTAAAAGGGTCAGAAGATACCAAGAATGATAATTAATTAATTAAACCAATCGACATCAAATCACCCAATAAGTTATAATAATAAACATAATAATTACTAAAAGCAACGAAGCAGTTTATATTTAGTCTAAAAGAATTGAAACACAAACAGTCACGCCTAGTGAAAATCGTCCACCCTCAATGAGGCGTATATTAGTCTAAATAAAACAATAAATACAAATAAAATACAATGATTGCGCATATTAAATTATTAAATTAAATTAAATCTATTAGATATCTATTAGATGGCGTTATATGTATAGGTGACACCAGTAGTTCTCAACGCTGAAAGTCGACCTGTTTGTCGGGTACGTTTTGCGATTATGTTCCTTCCTTCTATGTCAAATTATCAGATTTATCGTTAAATCTTAAAGTAGAAACACAATTTTATACCTTGCTTTAATGGTATACTTAGCAAAAATGTTTCTCTATCGTGTGATATGATTAGATTTTCTCCTAGATTGTTAGTTTTTGAAATATAATAAAAAATATTCCATTTCCATTATTATTTAAACATTACATGTTTATAATGTAGTAACAATTTATATCATTTTATTCGGTAGATTTCACAGAATTATTGCGTGAAAAAAGAACCTGAATATCTGCTATTGTAAAGATATAAATCATTTCCAAAGTTGAATATTTGCAATTTGTGTTTAAGATTTATTATCTCGAAAACTATAAAAGTTAGATAAAAGTGGCTTAAAGATTCGGATTCAGCACACAGAAATCTATAAGGATCACTCATTAAAAATTACAAAATCAAATAACTATTGCAATTTATCAAACATTGTTGTAGGTGGACGATTTTCACTGTGAGGTTCATTTCGAACATGATTCTATTTGCAATGGTATATCTCGATTATTATTCAACAGAATAATAATGCTTTTAGATTATATTATGTGGTTATTTATGTAGAATAATTTAATATGGACAAACATTGTATTTTATTTGTATTTATTGTTTTATTTAGACTAATATACCGATTGGCAACAGTGGTGTGGGTGGACGATTTCCACTGTGAGTGATTGTAGGTGGCTCATTCCACCCTAATATTTAATCTCATAATAAGTTCCCTGTATGCTTCTTCAACGCCATTAATTCATTCGAATCAGAGGCGTCATGTTAACTTTTTCCTAGATACGTAGTTCTATCATCCTTTATTCTTAATAAATAAAAAATTTGAATTTATACATACGTAGCGATAAAAAGATAGGGGTAACAAATTTTACTTCCTTTTATCAGTAACTTACTAAAATACTTCACATCAACTTCATTCATGAAAGTTTTTTATCAATCTGTCGTAGTTATTAATTGCCGATTTTTAAAATCGATATTCCATAGCTCTAAGTCAGCAAGGTCAGCTTCACAAAAGCTACCATACCTTACTCGACGCCCCTGGCATGAGTTTACCTTCTGTTGCTACTTTACTTTTTGCTGTCCATTCCTCATCCGTTCGGATTTTCAGCAGGACACCTGGAAAGTCGAAGATGTCGCTGGTTACCGATACATCCGATACAACCCTCTCGTTTCCATTGCGAAGATCCATTAAGGGGGTGGCTCTGCGATTGCGCGACCCCGTGATTTCCGTGGGCGTCCTCCTGGAGCTTCGATCACCCGAGCCCACCCTTCGTCGGCTCCGTTGCACATGTCGACACGCCTCCAGGAGTCGTTCGTCACCGTAAAAAGCATCAGTGCTAGGGTTTATCGCGGCCTATCCAAGGGTGGAGGTTCACTCGCCTACGGGTTCCTCATGGCTCGTGGCAAGACTAACGACCACGAGGCAGGAAAAAAGGGGGTTGCAAGCAGTACTGGCTCGTCAGGATGGAACGCATCCCCCCGGCGGTGCACACTTGACCCGACAAACGATGACATTTCTCTCTCTTTTTTTTTCATTTCGCTTCCTTCGAGGATATCGTAAATATCAGAACGAAAGGTCAGGGGATGAGGGTCGGATACGAGTCATTATCGGCGCTTCTGGCACCTTCATCCCCTAGATGATGATTTTTCTTTCGATGCTTTTTTGTTTTGGTTTCTGTTCTTTTGTTCGCGGACGTGGAAAATATCAGAGGTTTGGGAAATACGCGTGAAGTTACTTAAATGTTTACCGTGTTAGAAATTTGTTCGCGAGGATGCTACTTTTTATTGTGATATTTGATTGCATTGCATATTTTTGTTTCAGTTTATCGTCTGGGTTCAAGGTAACATAGTTGTATAACAGTAGCTTTTTATACGTAAAAGCTTTTGTCATTACATCATAAATGGGAAGTGCGATCTACATTTATTACACTTCTTTGACTGAAATTATTCAAAAATATTTAATACACATTTTGTTAAACAATTCTCAAAGAAAGTCTGTTCAAGTTCATAAATGAGATAAATAAGATAGCTGTTTTATTTCTTATTTTATAGTATATATATTTAGATTTAACGACAAAGAATACATAAACGTGGTCTTGCTTGAAGGCGCGAACATCACATAAAGAAATAACGGTTTTATATGTAACGGCCCAATCATTGCTCTTGACAACAATAGTTCTTCAAAATACCGTGTAGAATTTATAGCAATTATATAATTTTTGGACACACTAGAAGTTTCTTCGTTGTTTAAACAGTCGTCAATGATTTTTTAATAACAGAAATATCATTAAAACTAATCTCAATTTTAGTTTAACAGATACAAAATCAGTAATCAAATGGTGAAGTATTAAAACCGATTTTAAAACCTAAGAAGCCTAACATTATTAATGACAAAAGTTTTTATTTTTTCGGGGGTTCGGGAAACTTTCAGCTGGTCTGGTAGGGATTTGGAGCTGAATTAATTAAATTAGGGCCCGTCATCAATCTTTTGATAAAAATTTAAGTCACAGTGTACCGTTGAATGCTATCCAATGTAAAAAAATTAACAATTTTTAATATTTAGGTATATTAGTTGATGCATCAACGTGTTAATATTCTATATAAAAGGTTTCACGTTCGATCTAATAATTCGATCAGCACGGGGCCACCGATACGGACGGGGTCCGCCTAAAATTCATCGCCTAAAAAACCATATGCGTAAATGGGGCAGGCGAGCAACCGGCCGATATAAATTCAAACGTATTTACGCGGTGAGGGTGCCGTAATTTATTACCCGCCGATGTAATGGAAACGCCCATGGAGAGGATCTGCCCGTGCAAATTCAGTTATATGCAGTTGTATCTCGCTCCCGATTCCTCCGCGCCTTCCACTCCGCCCAGCCGCGGGAATAGAGTTAAATTAAAAAACGTACGGACCTCGTGAACGCGCGTATTTCATCGATATCGCCTTTTTGCCGGTTTGCTTCTCATCCGTAAAACATTCTTTCCACGACTCTTTTTCGAAGAAGTATTAGATCATTCCAAAGAATTTGTATCATCATAAGACACTTTTCCCTGTACATTTCATTTTATTTTTTGTTTTTTTATATACAAAAGATGATGAGTTGCACGAAAAATACAGGGTCGACCAAAGTCACTTTCTCATTCCAAAAAATGTTACATTTTGTTTTTAATCATTATTGCGTTCTTTTCATTTTTAGAAATACAGTTGAATTGAAAAATAGTTTATGATAAATACATATGTATTATACCAGTGTGCGAAAATTGTTATGTAATATGTGATGAAACTTATTTTCTCCTAGATAAGTTTTATTGATTTAACAAAATACATGATTCCAATTAAAAATTTAGGATTTAAATGACATCATTATCATTCATTAGTCACATTGTTTTACCACTTTTTCAACGAGTTGAAACATAACTTTATTGAAGAATTAAATAATCCATCATTTAAAAGTTTTAATTAAATTAATTATGTTGAGAAAAGAACTCTTTTTGAGCTACCGAATCGTAGTCATTGAATGGATATAATTTTCCTTATTTAATTGAAACAAAATATTTGAATCAATAAATAACTTTTTAATTAAGGTTTGTTTTTCAATTTATTTTTACAAAATTTACAGTAAAATAACGTTGGTCCAACCTGTATAATTTTGTTGATCAAAAACAGTCTAAGAACACTTGTATCATAATAAAAAAAGCAACACAACTGTTTTTTAATCTTCAGTTTAAAGAAATGACAAAATTATCTACCGTGAAATTTTCAATAAAAGCATAAGAATATTTAAAACACCGCACCGCTGGAAAAAGACCATAGAGAACCTGTTGAGAGGTATCCGCCCGGTCATCAGTGACAGAAAGAATGACTAAAACCTGACACGATCCATTTCGAAATCCAGCGTTCCATTGTCATTGTGTCGAGTACAAAGAGTATAAAAGCACTCGCTCGGCAAGCAAGCGTCGTTGAAAAAATAATAAACCGTCATTTTCCACCAACCAGTTTCATCGTCGACTACAAAAAATAAAAAAAAAAAAAAAAAAAAAAAAACAGGTTGTCGCATTCACGGCGTCGCGACGAACAAACGTCTATATACCGACATCGGCGCGATTCCTCGTCGTAACTAGGAGCGGATTTCTCGCGACAAGCGCGACGGGCAAAACAGAAGTTAGCACCAGATGTGCCATTGTGTCATGGACGTGCACGCGAGCGGAATCGTCTGCGGGGCAGGGAAGCGGGAAAATCGGACCGAGACGAGGTGTACGCAAAGTCGAAAACAGAATACGTAGCAGAGAAAGCTGGAGAACGAGAAAAGGGTAGAGAAAGAGTAAGTGAGTCGAAATATAAATTCTATTGTGGCCCTTTAAAGTCTCGATTCTTTTGCTCTTTATTATATTTTCTGCTGTGAAAGTAGAGCTGTTTTGGTTCTTGCACTTCTAACGTGAAGACTAAAAGGTATCAATTAAAATTAGTGTTTATTCAATATATGGTTCATAAAATATTGTATATTTTATACAAATTAAATAAATATTTATGATTTATGATACAATCTCATAATACTTGAGATTTTATCCAGAACTTTATCTAAGTAAGACTAATTGATCGATTAATTCATATTACTGTTTTGGGATTGCAATTGATGAGTTTTTTACATTAAGAGTCTACAAATGATTAAGCATATGATATTTTCACTAATTACAGAGTAAAAAATCATCGAAAATATACAATTTTAGTACCAAAATGAAAAAAAATATTACAAAATGATTATTTTCATAGGAAAGTTACTAATTAGTTAAAATAATAGTCAAAGGATTACATTTCCTTCAAAAATATTTTTCGTTCTATACAATTATTTACATAATTAAGTTTCAGAGAATTTCGGATTTTGTTCGTAAGTTATTATATTAAACCTCAAGTAGATCCTGTCAGTTGATAAATGAAAAAATAATTACATAGACTTTCATAGTTAAATGTCAACGTTACCAAACTATGCATACAGAAAATAATGACTTTCATAAATAATTAAGAAATGAGAACAGTAGGACAGTACTGAATATTTCTCCCATTACTCAATTTTAAATATCATTAATTCTTTCTCTGACGCATAGACACCTTACTGATTGGAATTATTTTGTATTGAACGCGATTAATCATAAATTCCTAATAAAATAACTAATTATCCATTTCAATTAAAAAAACTCTATCCTGAAATTTTTATTTTTGACTTGCAGTATCTCTTTTACAATTGATAGATCCAAACGATAATACAGAGAATTTAAATTTTCACTGGTGTAGTTATGGGTACCGTTTCGTCGGTAAACAAGAAGAAGGGAGGTAGGGTAGAAAGAAGAGAAGAGGTAAAAGGGGTGAAAAGAGCGCGTGCGTGGGTGTGCCGTCGCGGCAGAATAACCACCGCCTCGCCAACAGCCCCTTCTTCGTCGATTTCAGCAGCGACCTCGGACCGCCAAACCCTCCTAGCTACCTCGTCATTTCGAATTTCGGCTACGTGCAATCCTCGTTGCAACTCCCCCGTCCGCGTTTGTATGAAAAGCCGCTCACAAAGCCCGACGACAGCTCCCTCTCATTGTCTCCTCGGCACCGTCCGAGATCTCTCAAACGTTTGTACGGTTAAATGGGCTTAAACGACATACGCCCGCGCATTTGCGTGCACCGGTCCGTGCTCGCTGAACCTTTCATGTCCGGTTCCCTTTTGCTGTTTCAGGGATAATCAAAAGTAACGCGATCCCTGGAGATCAACGATGTCTGACTTCGCAGCCAGTTCCGGCTTCGTGGATCAAAATCCAGCGGGTAGGTGGGGTGCACATGGATGGGATCAAATTCAATATGTACGATTGTGTGCAATTTAGGCTTCTTTTAGTTAAGGGGAAGTATAGAAAAAGTAAGATCCTGCTTTTCAAACTGTAAAATTTGTATGTTTAAGGGGGTAGATCTATGTTATTAAGAATAATCATAGTTCGCCTCAGGGATTAAAATTTTTATCTGGTGATTAGTGACACTATGGACCTTATTGCAGAATACCGGCCCTAATTTTAATTTAGGCCTCAAACACCTACTGGCTCAACAGAAATTTTCTCAAACTCTCAGTTCACCCTTGGTTCGTCTGTAGATCCTACGACCTTTGGTCATAATAGGTTATGCATGAGAGTAGGAAATTCTAGATTAGACTCTTTCTAGGATCTCTACAGAGTTTTATCAAAAAAAGGCTCTTTATTCTATATTTATTTTTCTTTAGCCAAAAAAGTCTACTTTGCACCAAAAATGTACTTACTTATAAACCGTCTCTAAATTTTCACTCTTAAGTTGAACTGTGTATTAAATGTAACTTTATGGTAACCCTATGGTTGCAGAAGAATCCAGTACTAAATGCCTGTTGTAAGCAACAAATTTATAACACTGACAATGATAACTATTTGGTATTAAGAAACAAAAAACATAGAAATCGAGAATAGAAAATTTCAAGGGAAGTTTTAGAATTTTTTCTGTATTTGATTTCATTAATTTATAATTAAAGCCTTACCCTTTTCAATAATTGTAACTCAACTATATGACTATAAAATATAAAAGATTTATTCGTAAATATACCCAAATGTGGTAGGTGCATATAGGTTGTCCTAAGAATCAATCATTTGTAATAAAAGTCAATTAACCGCGTATATGTAATCGACGAGTTTGATATCTATGGATAGTGAAAGATCCGTCTGATAGAGGTGATTTCAACGGAAGGGATTAATTGGATTTATATTAGACACCTAAATATCTGGACTTAACGATTGGAATAATGAAATTGGAGTCTCAAGTACATAATTATCTTTATGTATTACAACATAATCAGTTCGTTTGAAGTTATTTTGATAGAATCTAAAAGTAAGCTTTTTTAAATTATGGTGTTATGATTGGTTGTAACATTGTAATGTAATGAAAAAAATAATAAGTTTTGATATTGCAAGCAATCAGATGCATACTATTATGATCAAATTATTATGATCTTTTCTATTAAAACTATTTTTTATACATAATACTGTACAGTTAGGTATTAATAAATACAAAATAAAAGCACTGTTTATATTAATTTTATGATTAAAATTTCTAGTTCTGTGTTCATTCGATTAAATATAAGAAGAAAAGAGATAATTACAAATGTATCCATTTTGAAAGCTTCAATTTAAATACTGATCAGAAATGTAAGTAAATAATTTGTTCGTTTTTACTCAACATTTAAAGTAGCGTTCCATTTTACGTTCTCACAATTTTTTTCCTGATAAAACTGACGCGTATACGAAACGACAGCAAACTTGGTGTTTCATGGAGGATGCAATTAAGTAAAGTGCATAGAATGAGTTGAAACGTACAGTGTAAAAAACTGGAAAATACCAACGATTAGGATCATAGATATTGCAAATGGAAAACTGTTTAACTTACAATAACCATCTCTTCAGTTTTTCAAATAATTTTCATATTAGAAATTAATACAAATGTAGGTAATACTCGTTCAAAAGTTAGTTACTTCATTAAATTTATCATATTTCATTAATATGTTGCTTTTAACTCAATTTTGTATATTTTATCAGTTATTGAAATCAAGTTTAATATTATTATTTCTCATATTTCTAAGTATGCAATTTTTCATAATTTAATTATATTACAAATATTTTAGAGTATAAAAAAGAAGAAATTAATTCATTAAAGATGTAGTAAATAAGAAATCTAAACATTACAAAGACAAGTACTATCAAAATCAAAGATAAAATATCGTGATAAGGAATGATCACTACTGACAATAAAATAAATTCACTGTGCCTAACCAACGACATTAATAAATCCAATAACTTCCGACCGATAAAACGGCAACTGATCCGTCGAATTCTTTTTTCTCCCTTCTGAACGATCCTGGCTGGCAAACAGTTGGCCGTGCACGACGAAAATTCATCGGGAATTGTGCAAACATGTATAAAATGCTCACAATGTGTCCGCGGGACTGGCTAATACACGAATGGTTCGTTGCGGCTCACAGAACCCCAGATAAAAAGGCCATGGACCTGTTTTTCCCTTCTTCATGTAGGGTGAACACCATGGAGAAAAGAGCGAGTCACGTTCATGGATTTTATCGTCGATTACAGCTCGGACAAATGATGTCGATTAACTTTATTAGAAGCATTCGTATGATTTTTATTAAATTTCATAAGTAGCATTCAAGCAAGATTTTAAATTAGAAAGAATTAGGAGCAAAATTAAAGCTTTCAGGTTTAAATAATTGCAGATCAAAGGAAATTAGGGGAAAAATTAAGAAAGGTTTTGTTACCGGCGAATGACGCGCGCGTAATGGTTGCCAACCGTCTAGTGGATTTTCCACTGAACTATAGCTAAGATCGCTCTATTGTATAAAAGCTCCACTTCCGGAACGCTCAATTATATTATCGTATATTTTATAATAAATACTATTGCACAATTTAACCGTGTCGTGTTCCACTGCCGTTTCCACTCCTGCCATCAGGTTTCAAATTAAAAAATGTAAAAATTAAAAGAAAATTTAAAACAAAATTGAAAACAAAATTAAAGGTTTTAAGTTTTAAAAAATTGCAGGGTGAAGGAAATTATAAATAAAATTAAAGAAAGGGTCATACTTAAACAAAAGCAAATTAAAAGAAATTAGGATAAAAGTTTTAATTCAGAAATGTAAAAAAAGAGAAAATTTCAAATGTAGAAGCTTAACAATTTTAAAATAAGATAAAATTTGAAATCTAAATATTTTTATGAGAATATAGATTTTCCCCTTTATAAGCTATTAACTATTTCCTTTTTGTTATTAAAAGCTTAAATATCAGATTTTGCAATAATTTCTATTCTTCAGCACATAAGCTTTATCCTGCCTCTTATTTTCATCCCTAAAATCATACATTTCGAAACATTTAACAAAATAATTGCATTTGATGCATCTATGGCTTACTTAAAATGCAGTTTCGCTCAACAATGTACAAACACTGTCGTTTGATACCAATGTAACGTACCTACTATCAGTAAAGTTATGGTGTGCGAAATCACTCATTGTCGGATAAGTTCGGAATTTCAGTAAACTTGACTTGCATCGGATTACAAAGCGATCAGAGTGAGGTTTCTGCATTAAGCTATCAAAGTAACACGTTACGTAGGTAGGAAACGCATGACTAAAGCAAGCACCACGTACAACAAATGGGGTTCTTCGCGGGGATGGATGATGGTCCGGGGCTTAAATTATTTATGCGCACCGCCCATTGCGTGTCCTGCATATCCATGCGCTGGCTTAGGCATATGGGGACATTAGCTACCCCATTAAGCATTTTATCCAAGTGTTCCTTCTATCCTAGAAACTGGCTCGATCCAAAATGATCCATGACGAAGGATACAGTGATCAGAATATAATCAGACATTGACTAATGTCTGTCATTCTGTCTAAAAACGAATGCATAGATCAAACTATGTGCAAAATATATTATGAATAATTGTCAGAAGAAGAACAGAAAGGTAGATTTAAAAGTCTGTAAAAGTATGACAAATAATTGTAACAATTGCAAGGTGTAGGTATATTTACCTTTGATTTTCAGTTATTAGGTATGAGATACATTATTCAATCTATGTAAAATTTTAAGATGCACAAGGCTCTTATTAAACATGTTATTGAGAATCGGACGGCGGACCATGGAGAGAGTCACAATTTTAATTCAATTTTGTATTATATATTATTCTCATTTTCTAAATTTTGTACTGTTTCGTTAAAAATTATTCTTCTAATATATGAAACTCTTTTTCCCTTTAGGTTAATATTTTTGCATAAGTTTTGTAAAGTGCGATCACGATTGACCCAAATTCCGTATTTGAAATTATGTATAGAAATAACGTATACTTAGTGATACAATGAATTAGTGCAACAATCAGTGATACAATTTATTAATAAATTAAGGAATACTAAAGGTTCTATATAATAACATTAAATGTCTTTAATTAAAAAAGCTTTAAAATATGTGCAATGAATTATTCTTTACACGAAAAAATGTGTTAATAAGTATGGTTTGCAAAATCGAAAAGAAACATTTATAGAACAATTGTATAACGACAAAACAAGTAGGTATCTATCTATCTAGCACCCAATTTCCTAATCTATTTTTTTATAAAAGTATGCATTTACATAAGTATCCCATAATCAATTAGAAGTATTATTTCAACAGTCCAATCAGTTAAAAATATTTCTACTAATACTTTCGACGAGAGGAAAAAACCTGAAGAAAAAGTAAAAGAAAAACATTTTTTCCAATATCTCTTTCAATACTTTCTGCAGGAGACAGAAAAAACACATGTTCTTATAAAAACAAAAAACAAAACAGACTTTCAAAGGAAATACACGTTTAACCAAACTGGTAATAGCACTCCTTACATAGATATGCTACGTAATCGATAATCGCTTCCATCATGACACCCACTCGTGCCCGCTTAGCCTACTTCCTTCAAGCGTTCCACGTGTGACCGCACACCCTTGCCTTGAAGGGTGTTCGCGTACACGAACACATACGGCATATAGAAGCAGTATGTACATACGTAATACTGGCTGGTATATGTATCGGACGAAGAGGGTTAGAACATTTAGCGAGTACATTAAGGAAATTGCGTGGACTCTTCGCACCGCTCCCTGTCACAGCCAGCCTGGTCTCGCATTCTTCCGTATTAACCACACGAGCGAGGGGTGCGAGTAAGGGTTGCCTTTTTCCCGACCGACATGGAAAGCACTCGCACATATATACACGCTTGTCTAGCTTCCAGATAGTCGAATAGATAAAAGGAGCAGAGAATTGAAAGAGATGCGCTGATATGCCTACTGACGTGCTGTTTTATAGCGGAACGACGATACGCAACTGTTCGAAAGATTAAGTAGATAATTTGTTGGCTGACGCGATGTTGATTGATTGAATTAATTATTAGCATATCAAAAATTTTTTGTCGAAAACGTTTTATGAAAAATATTATTACAATTTTTATTTTTCCAAATATGTTTAGGTTTATTTTAGGATTTTATTAAAAATATATATTGTGGGAGGTATTTAGTAGAGGTGTGGAAGTACTCGTAATTTACAAGCCGAGCTGAACTCGCTTCGATTGTTCGAGCCCAGCCGAGCGCTTGAATTTGCCAAATTACTTGAAATCTACGAACTGTTTGAAACAAAAGCGAGCTACTCGCAAAAATCAAACTACTCGAATATTCGAGCCGTCGCGCGTCGTAAAACTTCGATTTTCTTGAAGATGAATTTTCAGCTCGAATATTCGAGTATGTAGTTCGATTTTTTCGAGTGGCTCGCTTTTGTTTCAAACAGTTTGTCGATTTCGAGTAATTCGGCAAATTCAAGCGCTCGGCTCGACCGACCGATCATTGTTTCACTCGAAATTCGAGTACTCGCACACCTCTAGTATTTAATAACATTTATTCATAATTTATTTAGTGATTTGATGTTAACTGGTTTAATTAAATATTAAGATTTGAAGATTTTTCATTGAAGAATTTCCACAAAAGAAATTAAGTATTACAATTCTTATTTTACAACACTTTGATTGTATGTTTAGGTATTTATTTTAGATTTCATTATACGTATGTACAATTGCAAATATATATTGGAGAATAAAGACGATATTGTGGGTTTTGGTGAAAGAAATTCATGTTATTGATCGGTAGAGGGTTGAAATATTTTTACAACAATGTAAGGGCGGGATCTGTAATATTTGCCCTTGCTAAACGAATTAAAAACAAAATAACAATTCGTTTCCAAAAATAGTAATTCAAATAATCAACAGTGAAACATTGGTTGAAAAAGATGAATGTATAAAGAGAGTAAGCAAATCCAAATGGAATTGAGAGGCAAGCAGCTAATAAAAGGCGTATAAAGACAAACGACGATGAAACTAAACGCGAGAAAATTCACAGAGATGCGAAAGCAGAAGAGAGTCTGGGTACAAAGGGACAAAAAGCGATAAAGAAGGATAGAATGAAAAATTCGGCAGTAAAACAGAGGGACATAAACGAAATGGAGCACGTTGAAGGGAGAAACGCGGCACCAGACCCTGATGGGACAAGTAGGGTCAAGTGAACTAAAGCAAAACTACCGGGATAGGGGTGTTAAGGGGACAATATACGTTTCGGATCAGGGGTGGAAGATGGCTTTAATCTATTACTGGTCGACTAGGTGGAAGTGGCTTCTTGTTACACGCTCGTTTAGACGAGGCGAACTCTAAATTGATCCTCCATGGTCGCTTGTATTCTAGCAATGACAATAAATCGTGTCGATTGAAAATAATAATGAATCTATATGATAACAATTTTAAATGAATCAATGTGAATGTTGCTCTTTTTAATATTTACAATATTAGTTTTTTGCCACAAGAAGTTGATTGATTACTTAAAGTGTGCATATATGTGGCTGATAACATTATCATTAGACTAATAAAATTATAGTATAAAATTAAGATACCGACGCGACGGTATAGAAGAAAACTCCATACACCTAGTCCATAAGATAGCGTAATCTATAATTACTGTGCGTATTACAGGTATAGCTAATAGGTAAAGAGTAGGGAGCAGTCTCCGGCATCCATACGGTTTATATGTATACATATAACGATATTAGACGTAAGAGGTTCGGCAAAGCGGGCTAAGTGCGGATGTACTCAATTATTCAGTTATCACAACTTTTGTTCTTTTATATTTTTCCTTTTTACAAATAAATATTTTTCTTTAAACAAATAACCAAAACACAAGCATACTAAATAGTAAATATAAAAAGTACAAAATAATAAAATGAATCCTCTTAATTTAGAAAATATTGTAATTAATTTCAGTTGCGATTTTTTTAAAGAATAATAAGTGCAACTAATTATTTAACAATTTTGGTGGATGCTTTAAATTTTTTTTTTCAAATTATCCAAAATTTATTAGCATTATCTAGATATTGTAATTAATTTCAATTGCAATTTTTTAAAGGGTAATAAGTGCAATTAATTATTTAACAATTTTGATGGATGTTTTAATTTTTTGTTTCAAATTATCCAAAATTTATTAGCATTATCTAGAATATGCATTTCTATGTGCAAATAAAAATTATATAATTATATAATTAAATAATATTCATAATGTTCATAATTAAAGTGAATTCATTGTAAATCAATTATGTAATTAATTAATATCTTTATAAAAATTTTAGTACATTTTCATCATGTCATCTTGTATGTACCTATAATAGTATATTTCTAAACATCTTATATATTTCTGCAGTTCACTAAAATTACATTTGAACGTATAAAACATTAATTAAATAGAATTACAGTTTTAAATAACCTTAAGAATTTTAATTGAATAATATGAAATAATTATCAGCACAGTCACATAACTATAATTTGACTAATGATCACCGAACCAAAAAGACAGATGTGTTCGAGTCATGCTGTTTCCATTTTTCTTTCTACGATTGACAAATTATCCCGTACAGTGATTTTCATTCGAGGTACATCGTCACGGAGCTTTACACACAGACATTGCTTCCGGGAAAGGTCGAGAAACCGGAAATCAAAGGGTCACAAGGTGGACGATGCAAAGGCCTCAGTTATTAATATATTTTTTTTTTTCGTTTGCTTCAGCGAGCACCAGCTGCCGTTGCTCATATTTTCTTTGACTTGTTCGCGTTACGACTCCAGGAGGGCCTCTAATAAAAGTCCATTTTATTTTGTTCCTTTGAGGTCACGTATTGAGAGGGTGGCTGAATCGAAAGCACCCCTGCGGAACATGTTTTCAATCAAACTCTTTCAGCCGATGACATGATAATTCGAAGAATAACAAACGAATTATTTCCACTCCCGATTGCTTATCTCTGTAATTATTTCATTTTTAAATTAATGGTTTGCAAGCATATAAAGGTTATCATATCTTTTCAAAATATTAAGTTATATTTTTTAATTAATCATTAACTGTCATTTAAAAATATAAGTAACCCTAATGATATTTTATCTTTTTTTTACAAAAGTAGAAAATTTGGGATATAGTGGATTTTCAGTAGATAAAATGTTAATTAATTTACATACTTAATATCTTCTTTATCATTTCATCTTCAACAATATCTACATATTTGCTCAAATAATTCTTGATGACACAATGAAATTTCATTGGTAACCCATTGACTTTCAACAGCAGAAGGGTTAAAACAGTGAAAACGATACAGTAGCAGCACGAGGTCCTAGAAGCCAATGGTGTCGAATGGGGTAACAAGATACCGGACTGATCCATTGAACTGTGTCATCATTCAAGAACATTGGTCAATTTCTTCTGACAGGAAGTTTGAAGGATGCTAAGAAAAGGGAGAACTGATGGCAAAGGCTTCACCATCTGTCCTTTGACACGTGCCAACTTTCGTTAAATATACCTGTTGTTCGTCTTATGTTTATTCAAATTTATAACAAAATTTGAGAAAGAAGTAGCTGCATTTACCCGCAATAATAATTTTCTGAAGTAGTTTTATTATTTAACAATTCGTTAATATTCTAAAAATGGTAAAGAAACATATTTTTTAGTTTTTTAAATTCTGAGGTTATATCATTGTTATAACATTTTTAATAATAATTAAAATTTTCAGTTCATCAAATCAACTAATTTATTTCATTATCCATCACCTAATTGCAAATACAAAGTTCCATCTTCAACTGTTTGCCACAATTTCTGTTATCGGGACACTGGATCGCCCAAAGTTGAAATTTCTAAGCTGTCTATCGATTCAACCGAAGACTCAGCCAGTCTCGATTCTCACATTATATCAGCATCGAGTCCCTGGAGATGTAACAAGCCGAGTGAATTCACTGGGGAGTTATGGGAACGGCACTGCAAACACCAAACCCAAGAGTATCCGATGTACTCGCCAGCATATTGCAGGAGGTGCCCATAGGGCTTTCCGTGCTAGAAGTCGGCAACGAATGACACAGGATATGTGAACGAGAAAGAGATGCATGGATCCGCTTATGGAGCAGTGTGCAAGTGTTACGACCTGCCATTGTGTTCACGGTCGTTGTTCATGGCTGTTTTTGCTCCACACTTGACACGTTCCACGATGGTACCCATGGGTCATAGGGTGATCGGTTACTTGCCTTCTCACGGTGAAGATCGAAAAAACTGCTGGTGCTCTATGGTGATACACCATGAGAGTTTTTAATTGAGTTGCTCCTTTGCTGGTACTGCGTATAGCAAAATCAAATATTATTATCTTTATTTTCATATTTTTTATTATTTCGAAATTAAAACTGCTGTGATTGTTTCTTGAACGTTTTTATTATTTATTTATTTTTTCTTATGAGTTGCGGTTTGTGATTTTTAAATATTAACTCTTCGTGAGGAAGGTGGGTTGTTTACGTTCGAAGCAAATTCCAACTTTTCCAAATTTCCTTCTGAATATTAATTAATTCTTTAAACATTTGACTCAGAGAACGGTTATACCTATATATTAAAGAAAAGACCTTAATAAGTATCCCAGAATTTTTTCAAATTTTTTGAAAACCAAGAACAGTATAAAAATTAGTCATGGACATAAAATACCCACGTTGCCCACGGAGGGTTAATATTTAATCTTTTATTATTTTATATACGTAAATGATAATTTCTATCATGAAACATAAATTGGTCCTCTGTTTTATACATATTATACACCATGGAATTTATTATTATATTTACAAAAATTTGAAAAAAAAATTACATTTAAAATTGTCCAGATAAATATTCTCTTGTTAATAATAATTGTCTTTACGATTGTGTTCAAATATCCTATAATCATGGAAAAACATCAATAAAAAAAGATTCTGTTATAGTACTTTGGTGAGAAAAAATTAAGGTAGTCTTAACTCTATTCTCGAACGTGTGTCAATCTATCGAACATGGATTATTGGATGACAGGAGGATAACAACTCTTGTAAATGGATTAAACACCGTCCGTGCGAACTACGGGAATTATCGAAGATCGATACGCTAAGCTACAGTCGACCTGGATTTCTGTTTAACTTTCAGTAACGAGAACCACAATGCGTCTGATGAGCGAGAAAGTTAATCAGGATCCTAGAATTTCTTTTTATCCTTTCCAAATACAAAGATCAATCGATTTGTATTAGAAATTAGATTAGAATTCATTGTACATAATTCTGTTCCTTTTGCACTTTACATATGTAAAGATAATTACTGTTGAAATACTTATATCGATTGTAAAAATTATTATAAAAAGAACCTTCCCCTAAAAAAAAGAAACAATAAAGTATTATAAAATGATAATTATACAGAGTAGAAACTTTTCAACCTACAAATATATACATATACAGATATTGCTCAGAATCCATTCATAAAGGAACTTTTACCTCTGCTTAATACTAAAAAAATCATGAAATCGTCTATGGCTGATATGAGTTACACCTTTTTGTTATAAGTTAAAAGTAAACACAAAAGCAATTAGGAGGGTAAATGCTTTTTGTGTCTAACTAACCTAATATAATAAAACCTAACCTAATTTCTTGCTTATAAGCAAATAAGCTCTTCCATCTTCTGTTTTTATTATACTTTATTGAAAAATTTCAAACCTAAACAAAAAATAAGCGAAAGAGAATTAAATAAAAAAAGATGATTTATATGGTAAATTGTTTTCCATTGTAAAAGAAAATTATAATTAATAATATGAAAAGTTGCTTAAAGAAAAGAACAGATGGGGTAAAAATAATGCTTATTTTTTATTCATTAAAAGTATAGCATTGCCTTTATTTTGTCAAAGTAAAAGACATTGCTTATATTTATTCATACCAGCCTGTACGTCCTCAAAAACCATATCTCATAATATCTAAATCAAATACTTGAGCATTTATCAAAATGGTAAATCTTCTGATTTCGCGTACCAATCGCAAGATCTTTCTTTTATATTCTATGCTCAGTCCATCATGTTTCATAGTTGTAAACGAAATTTTTCCATGCTGAAATTACTCGACGAAGCAGAATCACATACCACCGTAATCATCGGGCCTGTGCAACAGTGAGTTTCCATGAGAGAAGGAGAACACGTATGGGAAGAGGCTAACGTTCGAGGGTGTAGAACTGTGGAAACGAAGCGCTGGCAAAATCCCCTGGGAAATCAGAGAGGCACAGGACTTTGCCGTCTCGGTACCGGATGGATCGTCCTGGCCGTGCGTTTCGAGGATACGTTCCCGGTTTTACGAGCGTTGACATTAGCCCAGCTCTCGTTTGCTGTTACTAAAGAACAAAACATCTCGAATTTAGGGGAATATTTTGACGATCGAAAAGGATCAAATATTGATCGGAAGAAAACTATTTTGTCGTTACATATTATAACCCATTTGTATTACTGATGCATATATGCGCCTGATGCGTCTGTTCGTTATCACCAAAATGCATACCTATATGTATACGCTTTTAGAAATACACATAACATTGTGCAAAATTATCTACACAGATAAGTGATTAAAGTGTGGAAGTAAAGCTCATTCGAGTCAGTACAATAAATGGAAAGGAACTACATTTAAAATAAAATTCTACAAATTATGTATTATGCATACACATAATTTTGCAATATACATATAACAAAAGGTAAATATACAAATAAAAGAAGGCTGACCAGTACGAAAACTATATTAAACTTGATAAGAAGATTTGTAATTTGTTGAAACAAAATAGTCAGTTTTTCACTGCCAACAAAATTTTATTATAATATTTTGTTTTATTTTATTATTACGTTTTATGAATAAATAATTATATATAATTTACTGAATAAAACTTTGAGAAATTCATAGGATTTAAAATACCACGCCTTATTCTTATTTTTTAAATACATAAATGAAAGTAGACAAAAATTTTAGAAACTTCAATCTAATTATAATTTTGTTGTTGTTAATTATTTTAATAATAAGCAAGCAGAAAGTTCAGGAATTATAGAAAATATTCTTGCTTGTAATGCATAGGTATACTGATATACATTTTATTTATAAAATATGGTTAAATCAATTTGTTGAAAATTAATGAAATAAATAATTGAAAGACTACAAGTGTTTAATTTACCATTGATGAAGTTTGAAAGTTGATACACAATTTTATATTTTTCAGAAGTATTCAAATTACAATTATAATTGTAATTTATTGAGAAGATATACGAACTAATTAATTATTTGCTCTAATTAGTAAACATTTTATAACAGACGATAATACTTCAGGATATTTTTATTGAAAGTTGTTACGTGAACGGTAATCGCTCATGTAACTTACACTAGTGAAACGTGTATCTGAAGGAATCAGATAAAAGTAATCCAATTGATTGTTTGATGATCATCTGCCGATTCTAATCGAAGTCACGTATTTGACACGCGTATCGTTTATACAACTCGATAATACCTTTTGTTTGAGACGAAATGTCTGCTATACATTCGATACTAAACGTATCATTTTTGATAACAGTTAATTTATATAAATATTTATAATAATTTCATTATTTACTTGAATTTTCTGTCGTTTGCAAAAAAAAAGTTTTAATCTCATTTTATCTTTAACATATTTTATTTCATAAGATTGAAACTTTATACATAATCAGGAAAGCAGTATAGTTTGTTTCCTTTTTGTGTTTTTCACTGATTTTTATTAAAAACAGGAGTAGCAATTTTGTACTTTTAGAATATAAATATTTAATCAACTTATATTCCTTTTATTACTATTTATTATTCAGTAATATAGCAAAGATTATACTTATGCTTACCTCAATTTAAGATTATTATTTGTTCAATTTGAATAAATAATTCTACGGTAACAGAAATGTAAAAATCACGAATTTAGTTCTCAATTTAATATATAAATTTATATCATGTAATCAATGATTCCAACGGCAATGTGTTAATTTACGTAATGTAAGATAACATACTATAAACATATAAAAATTATTTTATAAAGGTATTATTAAATGTATAACAATATAAAATTGTTTCATTCAAGTATATTTGTTCTAGAATTTTAAATGTTTTAATAATTTCCATGATGAAATGAAAGCAAAGCAAGGACGGATCAAAGCGTGTATCAAAAATACACGAAGGTTCAATTACAATTCGAGATAAATGAAGAACAGACGACCGTCACGTGTACGACATTCATCAACGTCGAATCCTTCAAAGGACGAAAGGACCTGCTCTATCTTCACCTTCTCCCTGAGCACCCTTCGCTCTCTTTCGGAAACACGCGCTTGGATCGACACGTGACCGGATAATTGTGTCCATTGATGCCTTCCAATCGATAATGTTTGAAAAATTCATTGAACAGGTTGCGGAGAAGAATCAGAAACAGGTGATCTGAATGATTGTTCAAAGTTAACCCTCGCAAAACGATGCCTGGGCATATTAGATCCGCTTGCGTCAAGTTCTACTAACCAGCAAACGATGAAAATCATTTACTTGTTACAAACTTAAAAACCGTATGTATTTAGTACTGTTTTATTTTTCCATTATTATTGTTGATTTTATTTCCTCTTTATTTTGTATATACGTATTTTGTTTTTTTTTGCATGTATGGGAAATGATAATAAAGATAGGACTTTATATGTAGGTGTAATATGGATTAAATTATTAAATAACAAAATTAAATTTTATTCAAATTTCTTAATTGCGATAACTTTTAAAATCTTCCTCACAACATTATTTGTTTATTTTATTGACTTGTTTGCCATAATAATTGTCAATTTTATCACTGAAGAAACTATTTATTTCCTTCTTTTACTTTTTAGTCTCTTTCTTGATGTTTTAATTACACAAAAGTCAAATTTTTTTCTTTTTCATTCTCATAAAAGGATATGGAAATACGATTGAATTAAATTCGTGTTCTTATGATGTGCATAAACTTTAATCACAGAATTTTTCTACTTAGGACGATAATCGTTTCGCTGGATGCGTCCGTTGGTCTTAATTATTCCAACGACGGTGAAACGTAGTAATTAAGGGAACGTCCAAGTTTTCCCGAGGGATACCGCAGTCGGACGAAATCCAGATCATTCCCTTTAACCCCAGGGGATGCGAAATCCCACGATCGAGAGGCCCGTGCCAATTCTCTGATCCACACTGGGACAGACTCCGAATATTGATAATAAAAATAGTTTTATTTGATGGGGTAGATCTTTATCAACGATACCCGTGGTACCTCAGAATAGATTTTGGCAAATTGTTGTGACAGAATTATTATTGATCGTGTTTATACATTGTTTCAGTTTATACCTCTTTTTATTGTAGGTATACAATGTTAAATCATAATTCGTTATCAGGAATAATAATAAATAATTTTTATGTTAATAGAAAATGATAATAATATACAGATATAAAAAGTGATCCAATAAGAATTAGCACGATTGCATATCTGTGCAACCATAAAAGTAAGGGAAAAATTTTTCACTACTAAAGTGATTATGGCATGATCACATTTTTTAAATACATTTTTTAAAAACAAATTTTTATTCGAAAAATTTTACCTTAATGGTTTGAAATTCGAAAGATATTTAAGATGCTAATTTTTATTGGACCACTCTGTACAATTTATTGTAAGCATGGATTTTTTTTAAAATTATGCAGAAATTATTTATAAGATTGTCAATAGATTTAACATGTTGCATTGGGTTTTCTTTGAAGAAATATTAATTGAATTGCATTGAAGTTTTTATATGAAGATGATGTTTATATACCATTTATGTATTACTCGTTCTGTCTCAGTTTGTATAACATTACAGCCAGTTTGACGAAAAAACGACTGTCCTACAATCTTGGCTATGTCTGTCGAATTTTCAAAATTAGTTTCAGCTTCGTACAAAGCACGTCATGAATGTAACCGTAGGAAACGTCACGCATTATGCCAGTTCATCGCTTGGCAGGTTGAGTAATCAAGCGTAATGCTTTCGTGTTTCGGGCACGCTCTATTTGCACCACGCATGATAGCCAACGTTAATAACGTCCCATGAGGACCTAATGTCGAGCCGAGCAAGCCTCATAATCCAAACTGTGCGTGTACGCTCATAACTTTTCGTTTCCCTTTCGGGATGCTCCTATATCGTAGCTTTGTTACCACTTGTGACTTTTAAACATTTTCCCTTGATGTAATAAAAACATTTTTCCATTTTAAATTTTGTCAACAATAGATTTAAAAAAATTACCACATTAGATTATTGCACATTAAATGGGTGATTTCAAACCATTAGAATTCATTAACAAAATTTGATGACGTAAAAATATTGTCAAATAACTTTTATGATAGACCAATTTTTAGCTTAAAATTTGAAAAAAATTATTATATAAATCTTTCAGTACTATTTTGAACAAAAAATAAATGATGACCAGTGAATAATAAACAATGGTAAATTTCAAGATCTATAAAGCCCGATACAATTTAAGTGAAACAAAACTTGTACATATATTATTTATTAAAAGTTTTGATCGAAAAAAGTATCCCTGTCACTTATAAAAAAATCCTAAAAAATTACATATTTATTTTAATTGATTAGAGTAGTTTAATTACTTAACACTTAACCCGTTGGCATTGCATTTATCGCTAAACGATCGGCATCGCATTTTTGCAATCTGTAATATGATATACAGTATGGTTCATAGCTATAAACGATTTTGTACTTATACCTAAAAATAATGCATAAAAAAGAATATAGGCTGGTTTTTCCTTCAGGAGACCGATAGGATAATTCAGGATTTCAGGAGGTGAAGGCCGATAGGATAAGTGTTAATAGGCGTAAAAATGTGTATTAAATTTTAAAATATTTCATTCGTCTTGAAATGTATACATTTTTAGTAGGTAATTTTTGCTTTAGGTAGTATTAACTGACATCCTTTAGGAAAGCCAACCCCAAAAAGGATTCTCGTTCGTTGAAAACACTTCTAAAGCGTGCATAATTGACCAAACGGTCGACGGTTGGCCCTATTTTGCTTTAATGTGTATCATTAAACTTAACCAACAGAGTTCATACTTATTAATAGGCGCTTGGTGTGTCCATTTTACAACATCCTCGCGATTCTAGATATCCATTATCGTGCTTGAAAATTATGTTCCTTCATAAAGGAGGACCTTTAATTTCTTGAAGCACAGAATTTAACAATAAGAACAGACACATGTTGCGTAGAAATTTTATTTTTTTATCGTTTAATAAACATTGATGAAATAGGTTCATTTTAACTCTTGGATGAATGACCGCTGAGTTAGCAATAATTTCAATTTCATTTTAAACTCTCTTTCATTTTCACTTTCTAAGCTGTAAACTATGATATGTATTTCTTTAGGTATTATTTTTCCAATATATACTTTTAGGACCTAATTTTAGTCGAAATATTTTCTATTACGATTGATTCTACGTCCGACATCCAGTGATTAATCTTAGGAAAATTAAGCAGGGAGTTTGTCAAGCCCACCAATTAGAAAATATTGATAAGGCAATGGTCAACAGGGGATGGTAGAGTTGCTCGTCCAGACTATGTTTATTCGAAAGAGCATGAAACGAGGAGTTTATGGTGCAATTTTTGGGTGCCATTGGCAACGGATTCAAAAGTTATGGGACTTTCAAATTTTCATATTTTTAAGTGCAAATGATTAGAAAACATCAGAAATCGAAATATGAAGTGAAAATTAAGTGTAAAAGTGACAAAGGCATGAATTTGAGATGATTAGATGATGTTTATTAACAATTAAGATGAGTATCAGGGAAAATTGCATGTTTTCCCAAGTGATGCAATTTGTACTTGTGTGATCATTTGCACTTAAAAATATGAAAATTTAAAAGTTCCATAATTTTTGAACCCGTTGCCAATGGCACCAAAAAATTGCACCATAAACTCCTTGTTTCATGCTCTTTCGAATAAACATAGTCTGGACGAGCAACTCTATCATCTACTTTTGGCCATTCTCTTGTGAGACTGAGAAAGTGATTTTGGTTCAGTAAAGATATTTATTAAACAAGAAAGCGTTAAAAATAAATTGTGACGTATGAGGTTCGGTTCTCCTAGAGCTATAATAGTCATTATTATAGGAACGTAAAATTATACGAAATGAATAAAAAAAATTTTTTTCAACCAAAGTAAATGAGTAAGGTGTAATGTAAATTTTTGTACTTCAAATAATATTAATTTATCGAGAAGGTATTCAAAATCTCATCATGCATATTTAAACACTAAAAAAGTGGAACGTTTTTAACACCCATCATAATTCAAAGAATTAATAAAAACGTAAAGTCAGAAAGGATTTTTATAACGATAACACACACACGATAGTACATAAAATTAAAAATTAATTCTACAAGAATATTTAGGTCATCTACATAAAGCTACTATAAGACCTTTTATCTTATCGTTCTTGTGCGACATTGACCACTAAAAAATGATCAACGTCATAAATCATAAATTACGGTTCATTATTATAATTACACGTGAGTGGCACACGTACAGGCTCGTATCAGGTGACCGTCCATCTTTCCGGGTGTAACATCATTTTCTGGCGCGTTGTATAACTAAAGAGAATACATAGTGCGAATATCGCGTGACTTTCTGCCCGAGTTTCTACTTTGTACGGAAAAAAAATATTTCTCACTTTCTGCGTAATTTGCACTTAACCAAGTATTTTATAATTTAAACACAATGATCACTATTCTTGCTACCTATACACATTGGAGAATAACGGAAAAGTTTTGCGCATATGCGCAAATTATTTGTTGTATAAATAAAAACCGATGGTTTCTTTTCCTCGAAAATTGATATCCCAACGTTCAGATGGCACCATTTTGTTGCAAATTAGCTTTCAAGAAATTTATCTCAATAAGGATTACATGATTTAATATATTATGCAATACATATTTTCTATATACACCATTATTTTTGGATAAGAAAAATATTAGAATTTTATAAAAATGTACTCTCTAACACAAAAAATTGTTTATAATAAACATTCATAAGTTTTCCAGATACACATTTTTAACGATCTATATTATTCTAACCTTTTTGGGTAGGTATACCCTCTGTTACTCTTCTATTTATATTCGAAGCACTTATAAGAGAAATTCGGTAACTCGAAAATTCCGATTATTTTTAAATTTTGCAGATTTGTAGGGAACCTCAAGAGAAGTATAGCGCAATTTTTGTTTTTGGCCCAATTTCAGTTCTTCAGGGTGAAAACATCCTCTGAAGGTAGATAGGTGTTTTCATATTTCCCTGTATATCGTTAAAACTATCGTAGATATAAAAAAATGGTTATAATAAACACATATTATACATATTATACATGTGTGCTTGCACACATACGTGGTAAATAATAACGTATCGTTCGAAGTGCAACGATGGGCGTGCAAAGTGCATGTATCGATTAAAATTATTTAAAAACCACTTTGTTCGAGAAATTTAGCATACATATCTGCATTTATAATGAGGTTCTACGTATTTTTCGACGTGACAGAGAATTCAACATTTTTCAAAATAACAGTGGTGGGGGAATTTTTTTATTTAAACAAAGAATTTGTATCAATTTAATTGCTTCGTTTTATAGAGCATTAAAAACCATTTAATGTTTAGTATAACCATTTTTTTATATCTACGATAGTTTTAAAGATGTACAAGGAAATATGGAAACACCTATTTACCTTCAGGGGGTGTTTTCACCCTGAAGAACTGAAATTGGGCCAAAAACAAAAATTCCGCTATACTTCTCTTGAGGTCCCCTACAAAACTGTAAAGTTTAAAAAAAATCGGAATTTTCGAGTTATCGAGTTTCCCTTGTTAGAATCAAAATTGTGTTTAACAATTTAACTATTCATTTCTGTTCTTAATACAAAAATTTGAACAATTTCCATTGCATCCCTTTGGTTCTACCTCATTTATAATTGTATTAAATAATTATATTATATCACTTCTGAGTGAATTCCATTTGATTAAAATGAAGAAAACAATTTTAGCCAGCTTTTTGATATAAATACTCCGATGTTCGACGTGTAGGTAATAAAATACTTTTGAGTAGTAGTGAAGCTGTTCGGTCGGACAAACACACATTTGCGAGCTCACAAAAGTCACGGGCATCTCCTAGATTCTAATCAAGGGCTGCGTGTACCTATTAGGGACAGTCATTGTGCGTGGGTGTACTGTGAATACAAGCCAAGGGGGAGTACAGTTTCTCCCCTCGGTATCGTAACGCTCCGACGAAAAGCAGAGGGGCTGACTTACTACCCGGCGAGAACGTCACTTGTCACGTCCGATTATGCGTGATTCTCTTATTTCCAGGTTGCAGATACCGGTATCCGGCGTGTTTTCTACGTATACAAACCAGACACCCTCTTCTACTTCTAGCAGCCACGACTATCCGAACGCGCTCGTCTGTTTCGCGTCTGCCGCGTCATTCTTCTCCTTTTTTCCCGATTACCCTCTCTAGAAGGGTGGTTCTCATTGTTAGCATGGAAAAATGAGAGGAAATTTGTAGTCGGTGATCAAGGAACGAGAGGCACAATAACGTTTCAACGCGTTGAATTTGAGATAAACTCGTGATTAATCCTAAAGTAGGCGTGTGATTTATTTGATAAACATGGGGCCATTTACAAATGAATATTATAATTAAAACATTTTTACATGGGGCCCTAATTTGATAGTCAGCTACTGCGATAATGCAGATATAATAACTTTCACCTATGTAAATTTGTAAGTTATTCAAAATATAATTTCTCATTTTTTGATCAATGCCAAATGTTTCAATAATTAAATGCAAAAAATTCCGAATTTTTCATAATTATGTCAGGTAAGGATCCATTCATCCTGGAACCTTATGGAAGGATGAAGCAAGCTAAGGGTTGGTATAAAAACAAAGGCGAACCACGTGCAGGCTTCCAGAAGTTATCGGGCTACTTCCGAACGTTAAATGTTATATCCACCAGCTATCTTCGAAATCGTGCATCTGTCGCGCATTTCGGTGAATCACTCCGTTCATGGACGGTGGGCGCTGCTCTACATTATGGCTTCCATAGTCCACGGGTGTTCCGGGATATTGCGTTCCCGTTATAGACTTCGTAGTACTCGATGGTCAGCTGCGGAAGCGCTCGTGCCACGGGTGAAACCATAAGGCCTGCAATTATGGGGTTTGCGGTCGGCCCGTGATGATTTGTTAGAACGATCCCTGTAATTAACAGGATGACTTTCAACTCCGTCTTGGCTTCTACTCGACGAAATCTTCTCCTGTGATTTTCTTTTAGACGATCGTTTTCTGAGAATCTACGACACTGTTGTTTTCTGACTTTTGACTGTCCTCCTCAGCTTCGATGTTTTAACTAATGTTTCGAAGCATTTTTCAAATGTTTTGAAAAATAAGAAGAAATCATGAATATAATATTTTAACTAAGGAGAGCAGTAGAACTTGGCTGACGGAATTACACATTTGTTTTTCACGGTATGACTGGCAGAAAACAAGGTGTTTACCAAAGATCCAATTTTAATTTAGGGAAGAAATATACTTTTAGGTACAATATAGCAGTGAAAGTATAGCTAGTTAATATACTTGTGATGTTTTTACCATCATGTACCAAAGGTACATGTAAAACATATTAACATCTCGTTGAGTAGAAAATCTAACAGTGGACCTCTTGATCGAGTTTTGGTATGTACAAAATGTGTTGATACCGTATTAAGACCTCTATTAATAGACTTTTTAATATCGACTGGTAATTTTGATATCGAATTACTTATTGAATGAAAATCAATTAATATATCTTTGATCATGAATGATTTATCTATAATTAAATTAAGTTAATAAAATTTAAGTTTAATGTAATAAAATTGAATAATATGGATCACTATTAAGTGATTAATAATAACAACAACAACAACAACATTTTAACCCTTTATGGCGTTCAAATGTACCAATTTTAATAAACAACTGATAAAATACTTTTTCTTGCTATCATATCGTAAAATCAAAGTCCATATTCATGTTATAAACGAAACTATTGTTCCCGTTAAAAATTATTTTCTATAAAGTGTAAAAATAATACATTAAAAGAAGTAAAATAAACAATAGCGAATAAAATGATTTATCAGTAAAAAAGTGCTGATAAAAAATCATTTGTAAGAAATCTATTGATGTGAAAATGTGATACACAGTCAGTGTTGCATCTTTTGTGCTCTACTTGTTCAACTTTCTTTGATCCATTTTTCTTTGATCATATCAGAGTGATCTATTCTTTGAATATGCACTTCACGCTTCCTTTCTTCTTTACATTGATGTTTCCTTCGAGGAAAGTAGAATAAGAAATGCATTATAACTTAAGAAGATGGAATTCCGTATCTGGAGCATGTTCATTTAGGTGAACGGAAGAGTGCAGCTGACAAAGTAAACGTTATTTTAAACGTAAAAATTTTACGTAACGATGACGTAACCACTCGTGTCCTGTTTATATACGTCAAATTTTTACTTCTATAATTTTTGCATTTGACTATACTATTATCTATACAATAAATTATTATGATACTGTAAAACAATTTTTCTTTATTTTTATTTTAACAGAAGAATTAGTGAAATTCACAGTAGTTTGTGAAAGAAATTTAGGTGATTTTATTCAAATGTAAATATTAAAAAGAAAATCAGAAAAATAGGAATTATAGCTTCTAATTTTCTCTCATAACAATTTTACAAATTAATATTTTTTAAAATCTATAATATAATACACATTTCTTTGTACCATTATTTTCTATACAAACTGTAAATTTACCCCTGCGGAGACTTCGACTTTCATCAAAAAAAGGGGAAATCAACATATTATTCAGCTACAGAAACAAAACAAAAAATGTACGCCTCAAAATACGCATGTGTGAACATTACTATACCTACAATAATAAAGTGAAATGCTTCGTCATACATCACTTCTAAAAATTCCTGCATATAGAAAGGGGGATACAACAATATCCACAAATATATTATTTGTTTTCCGTGTATGTATGTATGTATGTATGTATGTACAATGTACAGGGGTTAAACAAAATAATGAAAACACTTATCGTTAATGCTAATAAAAATGATTAAGCATTACGGCATTTTGCGATAACAATTATTAAGGATAAGTATAAATGTGTAATGTTTTCAAAATTCAATTGCTTAATTTATTAATAGTATCCATAATTTTACTTGAAAAATGAGTCTCTTTGAACAAATATGAAATTAAAATTGCGATTTCTGTTTCCATGATAAATTTACATTTTGACTTTTTCAGAATATTTATTAAATTATCCCATTAATAAACATCTTTAAATTACTTTAAGTACTTTCTTATTTAATTCTTGTTCAAATCACTAAAACTGGTTCAATGACATTTAAGAAGAGTTTAAAAATGCAGTCTATTCTTGTGAATTTGAATGATGTCCGTTGGCATACTGAAAAGCTCTAAAAAAATCAGTGAGTTTTTCAATATTTATTATAATTAACTGTCCCAACATTAATTCGCGTGTCGCATAGCTGTTTACTAAAACTCTTCGCGGTTGGTGCGCAGGGCCGACAATCGATATGAAGCACCGAGTATCCCGGGAGAATCGCGATATGTATTTTCAGAAGCAACGCGGTCAAAGCACACCCTCGTCTCAAAAGTTTTGTTTGCACGCGGTGCCTTTCATCGAGCATATTTACCGCTTGATCTTATTATTTCATTCGTCTAAATTTAAACACTTCAACTTCCCCGCAGCCTATCGACGCTTGTGGCCACAAGGCTGATAATTGAATTGAGGGGGTTGCAGCAATACGGAGGCAACTCCACTTTTTACGCACTTTTTGTTGTACAGGATGAGATATTTCAAACAGGTTACAGGTAGTGGAAGGAATGAACAGAATGGTTACAAAAATTAGACATAAAGTCTAATTTGGGGGTGGAATATACAAAATTAAAAAATTTAAAATAAATAGTGTATTAGTATAAATTATAATTTTAAGTTATAAGTTAAAGTTATTTGAAATGAAGGCATGAATAGATAAATGGAAAATATTTTGTAAGCCAAACTCCGTTTATTAGTCAGCAGGCAGAAATGAATATTTCCTCCTATCGAGGAAGAAAATAATATGGTAATTATCGATATCTCGGTTTTTTAACATGCTGTTGAGATAATGATTCTGAGCAACTTTTTCCCATATATATAACCGCCGCTCGGCCTTAGTTTTCGAAATATTTGCAAACGAAAGTTGCTACTATACCAATGAATTCTGCGTATATCTACACGTCCGTGGCGGTGTGTGGCTAGCACAGGATCACCTACTTATCTCCTCTTTCTGCAAGCAGATTACGGCGGCAGAAACCTAAGGAGTATAACGAGTGAACTAAATAAAAAATCGAACTCGATTGATTTCAATGATTTTGAATTTTGAATTGCGTGGCCGGCCGCTTCATGGCGACCGGAATATTAATCTAACCTAATTTAACCTAATCTAATTCACTAATTTAATTTTATATTAGATTAGGTTCGGTTAGGTTAGGTTAAATTAATATTGGATTTTTAAGTTCCACCCGTTATGTATACTACTTGACAGGTACCATGCTGTGTTTATAGAAACCAGTCATCCCATACTGACGCACACACTGCCACGGACGTGTAGATATACGCAGAATTCACTGTATAGTAGCAACTTTCTTTTGCAAATATCTCGAAAACTAAAGCCGAGCGGCGATTATCAGAATCATCATCCCAACGATATATTAAAAAACGAGGAAAATCGATGGGTTTGACGAGATATCGATAATTACCTGAAATTATCATAAAGGGGGTGATAAAATATTCAAATCTAAAATACTAATTAGGAAGGCACCAATTGATTTGCACACTTAATATGTTTAAATAATCTATAAAAATGCTCATTAACGAAATTATCTTCTTGAACTTTAATCACCGTATCGATAACTATAATTCAGTTTTCAGTGAAAATTCTCTCAGCCACTCGAAGCGTGTCCTGAGACGAATAGAGCGAGGAAAAGCGAGCTAAACCCTAGGAAAGTAAACCAATTCGTTAACCACGTTACAGGCACGCTGGTATAAGCCAAACCAAACATTGACATGTTCAATCATTTCGATCTCTCCACCTACCATCGCTTCACGAACACGATCGCGTTATACGCGCTCAAAGAGGAAGTAGATAGAGAGAAGAGGATAGGGGACGAAGAGAGTACGAGCGTTCGCCATCTGGCCTCGAAAAGAGACCCAGCTATCAAGGGGTAGAAATTGAAATGAAAACAGGAGAATCCACCCCCTTAGCTTGTCTCCGGTGCTCTCGTCAATGAGGGCTATTAGGGGACGATATGTTTTTCTTCTTTCACTGATTTCTACGCGATGCATTGACTTTCGACTTGTCAACGAGAATAATTCCTTCTTGTTTAACTGCTTCAGGAATTTCTTAAGGTACTTTCTTCCTTGGAAAATAAAAATAATTGTTTTTACACGTTTTTTTCTTCCTCCAAATTTTTCTCATTATTTGAGTAAATATTATCATTTGCTTTTTAAATTTGGATTGAATAATGGTCACACTAGACGTTTTGTGAATGATAAATAACAGATTCTACATTTTCTGTTAATTGTGAACGCTTGAAACCTACTTTGCGTACTTTTTAACACTTAGAATTTTACTCTGTAATTATAATAATAATAATACAGTCATATAGAATCAAAGGGGAACAAATCGAAAAATAGTGAAATTATGTAAAGCATGAAATAATGAAAATTATAAAAAGTGATAATACCTTCCAGAAGTCAAAAAGAACTCTTAAAATTCACTTTCCTTGCGATTCTTCCCTTGATTGTTCCTTAATTTTCTACGTACGTGTTTGTAAAAATAAATCCACTTGATAATTTGATATAAAGTAAATTAAATCCTTCACAAAAATGATTTCCACAAATTGTTGCAAATGAAAATTAATCAAAAATCTTATGCTTCTTAAAATGAAACTTTCAATTTTATATGTATGTTAAATATTTGAAGGATAAGTTGTTTTATTCTTGATCGATAATACACTATTTTACCTTTTCAACGACAATTTATTTTCATTTATTCAATTGTCATCGAAACGTCGTTTCAATTCAATCGACAGTAGGCAGCCGTATCGTTCAGCGAGCACACGAATAATCCGCTTTGGATTATTATTAACGCAACAATGACCGGAAGCTCAAGAAATTCTGTTCGAGAAAAAAAATGAAAAGCTCGCAGGGCTTCGTGCGTACATGAATAGAAACCAAATTCGTGCTTAGTTGCTTTTTCCCCTGCTGGCTATGGAAAACCTACGTTCAATTGTGGGATGGATACCCATTGTTGGATAAAATTTTAAGTACATCCGACTAGAGTGGTGCTGACCATTTTAATTTCTTGCTATGGTAAGCAATATAAACAAAAGTTTATTAAAATCACAGCAAAAGGATGCTTTCATATTTGAAGTTCCATTACCAAGGACTCTTAAAACAACAATATAATATGAATTTCAATTTCATTTTATACATTTCAAGCTTATTTGTTACTCTATTTACAAATTTTGGAATATTGCATTAAAATAGAAGCAAAGATTGATAATAAAATGAAGGTTTAAATAAGTTAGGTTGTTAAAAAAGGGCGTTATGTCAAAAATTATGATTCTACATTTTCATTTTAATTGCAGTGGATATCAATTAAATGACACCTGGTATGTCATCAATAAATTAATCTATATAAAAAACAAAATATCTATTCCTTACTTATCGTTAGATGTAAATTTATACAAATTAGGGTGGTATGATTACCATTTGTTGGTACCTTTATGTTATCAAATTTGATGAAACTTTTTATATTTTAATAATTATGATATTTGTTAAAAGATGCAGTCATGGCATAAATAAAATTTTTAAAATCGTCAAATCAAGAAATTAATCAAAAGTTAATTAATAAATTAATCTACAGGACAAAAGGTTATATAATTCGTGCAAATAATTTTACAAATAGAATTACCTAGTTTCAGAACAAACTATCCCAACCACGGTAGAAGAGCGACGATCCATCACGGTCATCGATTCGCGGTTTTGTCAATGACTATTGTGGACAAAAATAGTTTAGCATGACAATACTTGCCACGCCACACCTACATACAAATGACAACGAATGCGAGTGTTTCCAGTGGTATGCTTTCTGGCTATCCATGGCATGCATTGCAAATTGCAGGTGGATTTATGGGTGAATCGGGATGTCCCGTAGCCCAGTTCCCATGCTTCCATCATGTAATTGTCCGTAAAGATCTGTTTTATCGTAAATACTCTTGGTTGCAGGCAATCATTTGTACACAAACTGGTATACATTTGCTTCTCTTTTTAAACTGCATTTTAGTTAGAAATTTATTAACAATTTTGATGTTATGTTTAAACTTCAGATAATGAAAAAGTGAAATCTTAAATAGTAAAAATCGTTCATTACTTTTATTTTTGTGTAATAATGTTTTGTTTAAAAATTGAATTAAAGTATTATTCTATTCATTAATACAGTGTCATTTATTTTAAACAAATAATTAACTTTTTATAGGCACAATATTTATTACACTATTGGGTAGTTTTAATATTTTAATAAATTTAAAAAAATTCTAAAATACTTATCAAACTCTCTACTTAATATGTACATGTAATTGATCGTTATATCAAATATTTGCAAATTTTTACAATAAAAGTAATATCTTTTATTTATGTAATCAAGGATCTAAAGCTGTGAAGGGTTACATTTGTATTTCTCACCGCGTTGTAATATTGTAGATATCAATTAATTTGAATCCTTATAAATGGTATAATACTTTGATGGCACAGCATAATAATTACAGTTGTCAAACATAGAAATTAAACGGTATTGTAACAAATTGAAGAAAAAGCTGAGGATAAAGGGTCTTAAGTGTTGAACGACGCTTAGAATAGCATTTTGGCTATCCTCATCGAGTACTTGGCTTAACAGCATTGAACGGGTCACGTGTCGACCCGTGTCCACCGGATGTCATGGTTTTGTCGCATTTAACGCCTCTTCTGCGGACCATTCACTCGGTGGTAAAGCCATGGGCGTTTCCTTTTTCCGCCCAAGTGATCGACAGACCGGTTTCAGCTTATATCATGAGTACTTTTTGACTGATAGGAAATGTGAATTTTAAATTCAAATTTTCATTTTAAATTGTGGATGGCTTGTTAACCCTTTCAGGATGGAACATCTTTAATCCCTTTATTTGTAATAATCACCATTCAATTCGTAAACAAATCAATCATTTATTACTACTAAAACTTGGTAAATAATTCACTTATTACTTCTTATGGTGCTCCTATGAGCATTTTCTCAAAATTTCTATCTTATTGCAGCTTGAACTTAATTACCTCTTTGTATTATTCATCTAAAGATATATGTAAATTTCCCGACATTTATTGAGGTATCTCTTTTCATTCCATATCGAACAAGAAACAAATAATAAACCACTAATTTTTCTGTTTTAAGCTTGAAAATACATGTAAATGCAAAACCTTAAGAAGCTATACAAAACCTTTTAAATTATTTTCAGGTAATATGAAACCAACTACAGAATCCCCTCAAAAGAGAAAACCAAGTTCAATGAAAATTCTTCCGCTATTAAATTATACAGTGTGTCCCGCGTAACTGGAAACACTCAATTATTTCCTAAACTATTAAAGATACAAGAAATTGCTTTGGTGGTTATTGCATGATAAGAGAAGGCAACATTTTGACGCAGACGAATTCTTTTTGTATTGTTATTTTCAAAAATATAATGGCAAAGTTTGGTTTTTTAAATGGAACTATATATTTTTCTTTCGATCATTTGATACTGTTTTTGAAGTCGAATTCAATAAGCTTGCATGTATACACTTGATTTTCATTTGTTTTCGAAATATTGCGCTAACAAATTTGGAGATTTTTCACAGAAAAAATTCACTTCAGTGGGAAATATCAGCAGGGGTCCTGTTCGCGCGTAAAGTGCCGCGTGGAAATGGATACCACGGGCAGGCCCAAACTTTAGACGCGAACAGGACCCCTGCTGATATTTCCCACTGAAGTGAATCTTTCCCGTGAAAAATCTCCAAATTTGTTAGCGCAGTATCTCGAAAACAAATGAAAATCAAGTGTATACATGCAAGCTTATTGAATTACAATCATCAATCACAGGCAGTAGGGTCGTACAAATTGACTCTTTTTTTAACAGACAATTTTTAACTTCTAAGGCCATTTTTACCCAATCGTATCTACGAAGAGTCTCCAGTTAAACAGACAGTCAAAAAGATAGATGGACAAATGGAAGGAGAAATAAAGCGACAATACAATTATCTTAATGGAGTTGTGGACGCCGCCGCTGGGCATTATTGATTTCATGTGTGATACTCCTACTGACTCGTAACTCTTCTACGACGTAGGATCAAGAAAAATGTCCTTGGTATTAATCAACAAAAGGTATATGGAAAATGATGTAATATGTCTACTCAAGTCAATATAACAGTATCTAGGCAAACAAACTTTCCTTTTTAAATGAAATTGTGTGGTTTTTTTTTTACTCAGATCAATTTTTTTGAATATTCTGCATGCAAAGACATTCGAGTGCAATGTCAAAAGACAGAAATAGTTGACAATTCATGAAATAATCTAAGATTTTCAAATTCATGATTTTTGCCCCGATATTCAAGACACTCTAATATCGTTTATATTAAGAGATAATTTAAAAAGTAATTTTACATTTCTTCTACGAAGAACTAACCAGTGTTTGATAGGAATGCTACTAAAATATTTGTGTTCATTTTCGTCAAAGCTCAGTTTTCAAATTGACATGCCGTAAGTGTCATTTTACGACACTTTTGTGTCATAAAATAGTGTCAGATTTTCTCTATTTCGCAATTCGTTATTTATATGTCAAGCGGACCGTAATTGTTTCGTATTTTATCAATTATTTCCTATTACCGTGTCCTGTTGCAACAAAACCGATGTTCTTTCAGGTTGGCGCAAAAGTGGCTCACAAAACGTTGGAATGAACAATCCACTCATTCGAGTCGCCACGTGAGTTGCACGTGTCAGGAGCGTGCAAGAACAACTGGTGCCCCGTCGCTTCTGGCACCATGTGCGTCGATGAATGTGTCGCGTGCTGTACACGCGTTTTAATTCTGCTGTATAAGATCATCTCGAAACTTGTAGGTGTTACTACCCTTTTCTCCTTGTTGCGACTTACGACTCTTTGTGTTTCACTCTTTGTTGTCTGACTCCATGCAGATGACTTTTGTTCAATTTCGTGTTGGAATCATTGATCGTTATTGTAATTTGTTTCCATGCAATGATAGAATACGTATTTATTTGTTCGACTTATTCTCTATGGAATTATTCTCCAATTAAAAAATTTCTTCTGCTAATATCTATACACGTAAAGTTTGTTACATTGAATTCTTAATGTTGACCACCACAATGAAAATAGATATATGTAGTCAGAAATATTAAAACTGTAGTTATTAGTTTATTGTAGTTAATAGGATACAATCGGTTAATGTTCAAATTTAAGCTTCTCAATTGGTACCTTGCATTACAAATATAATACTGACACTATTCAAAATCTCTTTACTTTGATTAATCATTCAATTATTTAAAACTTGAGGCACCGATCACTGGTGACTACCACGATGTGTTAATGTAATTTCCCTTTTTCCCTTCGCTTTTTAATTATATGACTTAATTAAATTCATACCATCCATCACATTTAATATGGTAATTATAATATTTTTATCATTAAATTAGTTTCGCTATAGAATCAATCAATTGCTTCCTAAGTGAATTTAAGTAAGTTTATATTCTATCATAAGCAGACTATGTAGATAAATAAAAATGTTAGCTTAAAGAACCACCATGTCACTCGCTACACGAGATCATCGATTAAACTGTCTTTGATGGTCTTAAAAATGTTGAAAGGGTCGCAGCTAGGGGCCAACAAGAGGCGCCCGCATTTTCGGCGTAAGTTACACCACTCGACTTTGAAAGTTTCAAGGATAAGCCAGCTCGATGATAAACAACTCGAAAAGTAACTCCTAATCGCACATAACAATGCCATTGTACAATACAACGAACGACCAACTGGCATGACTGATAGTACGTTCTCGACAACATATGGGGTAGAGTAGATGGTCTTCTACTTAATGTTTCGTGCTTTCTACCCTTCTGTAGAATCAACTGCCGATAGCCACTTGGGAAAATAAGGGTCAGTACTTGAAACGGATCTTTGCTTTTGATAATGATACATTGGAGCGATGGTTTTTCATCGAATTTTGAGATTTACCTATGTACAGTTGAATATTTTGAAAGAATGACGGAGCTTTGAGCATTAGATGGAAAGTAAAAGGACTGAGAAATATAAAATTCTTTAAATGTGTCTCAGATACAATTTTACTAAATTAGTCGGTTTCAGTACTAGAATATTTAATTAACATGGCAGCACTTTATGCGGAGAAAGTTTAGATTTTTAGAAAAATAACGGTACATTTTTCGTTGCTAATAACATTTTAATAAGCAACGACCGACGATTAAGTTATAAGGAAAAATTACTCAGGGAGGTGTCCCTTATATTATATGTTAAGGTCATTGGAGCGGGGTCTCCTAAAGAAGAGGTTTACCAAAGAAATAAAATGTTATATACCTTTACTGTTAGATAGTTGATTCAGTGGCTTACCAAAATGAAATTAGCATAACACATGCTTATAGGTATACTCGCGATGAAATCAGGCTTCTCTAGGGATAACAGCGATACAGTGGAAGCAGGAGTTTTTAGAATTTTAATTTCAATACCAATGTTAAAAGCAATATAGAAAAAAAATAATATAATTTTTAATTATTAATTATTATAAAATTTAGTATATAAACTAAGAAATATGAATAATAAAGTAAATTTTCATTCAAATTTTCCCGTGTACATAAACGCTTATAAGCAAGTGGTGAATGGGCAACGTCATTTTCTCCGACCATGTCTAGGGAAAGGGATAGGACGGCAACCCGGGATATCAACATTTTTTCTAGGGAAGTCTGATTTGATCACGAGTGTATATGTATGCATACTGTAAATAAAGTATGTAGAATATAGTGTACCATAGAATATACTATACATATACTGTAATTTGTGTTATTTTATTTCCTTACCTTGCAGACAAATTCATTTAAATTCACTGAGGTGTGTATTCCATTGAAAAAAAATATTAACTAAACTTTGAAACACATTAAAAGCCAACTATATGATAGCTTTTTGCCGAAAACTTACTGTAAATGCTATTATTTACACATCTGCATGAAGTGTTTAAAATTGATATAAAATAGGATAAGTACCTAAATGTATTAAAGTAGTCGCACTTCCACGCCTATTTATAAATGTCGTATGAACTGATATGAAGAATAATTTTAATTAAATGATACAAATCAAAACTAAGGGAGAAAGAAGAAACAGAAGCAAACAAACAAAAACAAATGAATATCAAATTAAAAAGGACTCACGTTCTTCCTTGATCGGAAAACAGCTTGGTGTTTTGATCTTCCGTTCTAAAACAAAAGGAAAAGAACAAACCGATTAAAACTATTAAAATAAATCATATAAAAAAATGAAAATAAAAGAACGAATATTAAAAGAAATTATTTAAATAAAAAATAGAATTCCAATAAATAAAATTAGAAAGCTGTTATGAAATGTTTTATTGTATTTGCATAAACTATAACAGAAAGCTCGGTTAATTCGAATTCTTTACCGACTTATACGTGATTTTGTTTCAGAAATATGTAGACAATGCTGACGTTTTATCTTACCAAGGATAGTAAGGTTTTTATGGGATATCGTGTCAGTCGTGCTTCAACATGACAGTACTTTTCTCGCGGTAAAGATGATAAATAATTTACCTGCAAACGAGTACACTCGTTCACCTACCTGTGCAATATTCTGATTCGTCACCCACGTGAATTAAACTGTTCGCGAGTAAACACTGAAATTGCCATGTATACTTTACAAAGAAAAAAAAAAAAAACGCAAAAATTGCGTGGAAAATATTCACTCACATAATTTTGCACGTTAAATTAAATTGAAATTAGATAAACATATTTGTTATTAAATTTATGTACAGAACGCATGCAGAAACATAGACTGAATGAAAATATGCATAATTCACATAACAATTAGCATTTCGAAAGATTTAGAATAAATAATAATCTTCTACTTTCTGAATTTTTCGTTGAAAGTAAATTAGTTTACTTTTACCATACTGATTGTGAGATTCATAATTTCTTTAAATGAAATAACTCATTTTTTATGATATTTCGTTTTAAGTATTGTTTGTAACTAAAAATTAAATTATTTTGTAATATCTATATTTTGTTATAAATTTCTCATTAGATTAAGAATAAATAATTCAGAATTTCATTAGCAATGAGGGCTACAATTGACCAATTTTGTACTTGTCCTTTGCATATTCTATTGTCTTATCAAGTATCATTTAATGACATAGAACATAAAATAGTCGAACATCAATCTATAGTATGATTATAAAATTAATTTTAAGTGACAATTAATCATTTTGTGTTAAGAATATTTATGATACTCTTATACAGTGTGTCCCGCGTAACTGGAAACACTCAATTATTTCCTAAACTATTAAAGATACAAGAAATTGCTTTGGTGGTCATTGCATGCTAAGAGGGGGCAACATTTTGACGTAGACGAATTTTTTTTTAAATTGTTATTTTCAAAAATATAATCGCAAAGTTTGGTTTTTCAAATGGAACTATATATTTTTCTTTCGATCATTTGACAGTGTTTTTGAAGTCGAATTCATTAAGCTTGCATGTATACACTTGATTTTCATTTGTTTTCGAAATATTGCGCTAACAAATTTGGAGATTTTTCACAGAAAAAATTCACTTCAGTGGGAAATATCAGCAGGAGTCCTGTTCACCAGGGTTGTATAATCATAATCATCAAAATTTAAACTCCAAACTAACATATCACAAGTGTTATTTTGAGGTACTTGCATATCATTAAATTCTGTTTGACTTTTTATATTTTGATATCTACCAGAATACCAAATTCAACATGAATAATAATTCTTAATGATACTATACATCCGTTTGATGTATGATGATGAGCTTGAATTTTAAATAGTTTAAAAATTATTAATTTATGTATTGATTTTAAGTTTATTTTTTTACATTATTATTTTATAAATATTTTATAAATTTATCACCTGCAATACTTTGTATTGGTAAAATAATTGTTGAATGAACTTGAAAAGGATTTTCAATTAATAATGCAAGTTTTTAATATGCAACAACTGAATAGAATGGATCTCAACGCAAGGTTGCAAAAAATGAACTTCATATTCAGTATAATTCGTTAACATACTACGGTTTCAAAATGTATTGTACCTCATGCTTTTCGCAGTAACAAGCCATCGTCATTAAATGTATATGTATAAACATAAGTTTTCTGAGTGCGCGGTTTAAACGGTGTTTAGTTCCCATCAAGAGCCACTTAATCTTCGATCGTGTAAACTCACGCAACAATGGGTCACGCGTGGCCACAAAAGGGGCACACGTGATTGCGTGGACCAAACCTCATCGAGTAGTCACGTGGCGCCGGAAAAACGGGCACAACATCCGCACGAGCCGGTTGTTCTTCATCGAAAAACCTAACCGCAAACCACGAAAAAATCCACCAGCACAGCCTACAAGAAAAACAACCCCCGGGTCATGGGTTCCCACGTATATACGCGCGTAAACCAACTCCAACCCCCTCGAATTTTCGGTGTAACGTTTCGGATTACACGGTGTTTAGCTGTTGCCCATTGCTCGTGCGGTATTCCTTGTTTGTCGAGGACCGTAATCGAATCGTTTTCCAAACTATTGTTGGCAACTTTGATGCTTTACTGGATTAACGCATTTGCCACCAGCGCAGTCACATGTACAATGGATAAAAAAAAAATATTTACACACTCTTTAAAAGTTCAAACTTTTCTAAAATTGAACTAAACGACTTGAGCTTTTTTGAGAAGCTAAAAAGGTTGGTTTATTAGATGACCCGAGAAAATTGTAATCGGTTGAAATTACGAGCCATGATCTAATTGTAAGCCTGTAATCAAAATTTGAAAAATACTTTCCGTACATTTATGTAAATTACATTTGCAAATAATATTAAATCTAACATTTAAGTTTGGCATTTGAAATAGTAAATGGTGTCAGGCAAGTAATTATTCGTAAAGTAATAACTGGAGATATTTTACTGAATCATATGTTACAATCATATAATAAATCTTCATGAGAAATTAATCTAGTGAAGAAAAATTATAAAATTACGTATGTAATTAGATAAAGTCAGTTTTGCTGAATTTCTATTTAATTAATGAAGATTGAATTCAGTTCCCGTGATTAATTATGAATTGAAATTAATGTTCGAAACTAAAGCAATCAAAATATCACCAATTCTTTTATAAAAAACTTATTTTAAATAATGAGATATTAAATTATGGAACTATTTAATTTTGCTACATTCTTTTCAACCCTTACCCCTATTTTTATAATAGCTGCATCACAAATGTTAAATGAAATCTTTAAATAGGATAATTATAGTAAATAATTGAAGAATTAGGGATTTAGATCATGACAGGGTTAATTTTGATAAGAACTTCTTTTTATATACTTTATATATAACTCTTAATCAAATATTGACATTCTAATAGTGACGAACGAAATATTTAATCTTATCGAAGACATTCCTCTTCAGACAGTAACTTGACTCACGTGTCGGTGACATACTGAAGTACATATAATAGTGTTATCTCGGTGTTAGTCAATGTGATAACTTGCGTAGAAGCTTCTGAAAAGGAGGTCGACTTATGTCGCAGCATGTTACCTATTGAGGAAACTTCATCACTTAAAACATATATGTATTCAGCACCAGCTTTAGGGAAGGGTGAAATATGTAGGATTACCGGTCAGGGCAGTAAACATCCTCGGCGCCTTAAATACCATTTATAAAAACGTGTAATAAAAAATGTATCAACTTCGAGATAGAACATTTATATGTGCATATATTATTATTGAGCGGGGGGGGGGGGGGGGAGAAAATTTTGCCCATAGTGACAAATACGCAAATTGTAAGACGAGTCCTACGTGTATCCACTGTGATTATTATACGTAAAAGTACCATGACTTATATTACTTAATAGAAATGCAAGCACAGTTTTTAAAAGTTCGTGTATCTTTTTATATCAGATAAATAATATTTTTACTTCAACAACGATGAAATATGATTATTTAGTGGGGCGTATTTATACAGATACGTGTAACTGTATTTAATGTGTTTTTATTTCAAAAATGCTGTATCAATAGTACCATATCTTAAAGATTCATAGGTTACAAATTGAATGCTAACAGTTCTTGATAGAAAATCAATTAACGAACATTTGATTACCAATATTTTATTTATAATCCAAATCAGTCAAATTGGATGTGCTATAATTTCGAAAATCTTAATACTTGCTCTATAAGTGAAATGTTAAATGATACATTCCAGTCCGTTCGTGATATAATTTTAGTTCATTTAATTATTATTGATTTGTCATTGCCATTAATTCCAGGAACCTAATAATTTTAAGACGGCCGCTACTCAGACAAATACCAAATAAAATAATTTTACTTCTATCTGTTAAAAATCTTTATTTTTTTACCTATTTAAAATTTCTGATCATTAAAATAGATTAATAAGTTCTAAAGACTGCAATTTTTTAAATATCTAAAAAATGTACTTTATTTTGTAACTTGAAAATCCTGTACATATAAACTGTTGAATAATTATTTAATTATTGAAATAATTATTTGAAAAATATGAGTGTTGAATAAATATATTCCTTTTTGTAACTTGATAAGCATGTGTCAAAAACATGATTTGCATGTATAAAAACTAATTCAAATAAAACATTTTAACATAATTATAATAATAACATAATGTTTTTACTAAAAGAAACAGTCTAAAGTATTATCAATTTATATAAGAATAATTTATATAAGAATAACGCCTACCATGATCCCACGAGTATATCCAAAGATGAAAAAAAAGAAGAAAAACAAAAGAAACTGTCATAAAAAAGAAACTATCGATCAAACCTCAAATTTGAAACGTCAGCCCGGAAATGGGCTGTCTTCGATCGCTTACAAGAGAAAGGAAAAAACTGGTAATAGCGTAATGACCCACAGGGTGAGACGTGGTAACTTGATGCCAAGGCTCGACGCGTGCCCAAAGGACTCCCAGGAACAGTTCCTTTCCCAGATGCTGCTTTACACGCCGTTTGCTTTTCTCCGTGTCCTCGTCGCGTTTTATCGTCGCATTAATTTTCACAACAGGAGGAAAACGACTTCGCGACGTGCTATTTTCTAACTTTTTTACGCTCTAGTCGTATCGTGGCTATGAATAACAGTATCGTAGACGTGAATTTTATCCGAGGTGCAAAGAAATTCTGAGTCCTCTGAATCGAAACCGTTCACTTTGTCGACACGATTATTTTGTCGACAATTATTTGGTTTTTTGGTTTTTATAATCTATTTTTTGTTTCGTTTTATTATTTTTTTGGTTTTTGTTTTATTATTTTTTTGGTTTTTGGTGTTTTGTTTTACGTAATTGTCGACAAAGTGAACCAGATCCCCTCAGAATAACTTCTGATTTCTTTTTTAGGAATAAAAGATAATAAGAGTTTGAAAAATATTGAAATTATAAGCATTCGAGCTGTTTTGATTCTTCAAATTTAATGGAAGGAAAAGTTAATTTTTTATAAGAGATTGAAGTATATTTAGTTTTGCTGAATTAATTTTGTGTCTACAAAGCAGTAGCTTATTGTTAGTGATGAAAATCTTAAGTGACGCATTGTTTAACCCTGGGACGACAGACCGTGAAGTGTCACAATTTTAATTTAATTTTACATTTCATATTAATTTCATTTGCTAAATCTTACACTGTTCCTTTAAAAATGATTATTCCAATATATGAAACCGTTTCGTTTAAAAATCATACATTTAACTTTAGGTTGGTATCCTTGTACGAGTTTTGTAAGTTTAGGTCTCGATTAACCCATGCTCCACTGTTCAAGGGTTAATATACATATAAATGATACATAAATAAAACGTAAATTTTCTTTGACAAATATTATAGTTTCTTGAGTTATAATATATGTAGATATACCGTTCTTTTTATCAATTTACTTTTATTGTCAAGAAATATTTGAAATACATATTTAAATTATTAGATGTTACACAGTTTAAATAACAGGAAATGAAACTTCGACAAATAAAATAATTTTATTTTAATAACCTGAAGAATAAAATAAAATAATTTTATTTGACTTTTTTGTAACATTTAAAATTTGAAATATTTTTTCTCTAAATTTTATTCAGCTCTACTTAATATCCATAGAACTTGTAGAGTCGCAAACATCCCTGAAATAATGACTTTATTTGTCAAAATTTCATTTCTATTTAAAATACCATTTTATTTGAACTCTTCAGCATTTACTTACGTTAATGTTTTCATGAAATAGTTTGAAATATTTGTTCCTTTAATTTTTCCTAAGTCCTGAGGCTACAACGCATCCCCAAAACAATTAAATCGTTGAAAGCTGAGTTTCGTCTGTGCAGGTCATAAAAAATGACACATCGAGAGGGTATCGATACGTGGGCGGCTAATAATTTTCTCTCATAAAGACAGAAACTGGTCATTGCTGGTCGATAACCGTTATTTAACGACGTTACAAGCCCGATGTATCACGCGTAGTGGTTGCTCGGGGCAAAGTCGTGGAGAGAAAACGAAGAACACGAAGGAAACGAAAGCCGGAAGGGTCGTTGGGGTTCGTTCCAACGGGGTTTCCGGCGTGGGTAGTGGAGATGCGGCGATGCCATAAAAAGAGAAATAGGAAAAACCACCGTCACCGCAGAAACTTTCGACTTGGAAAGCAATTCCCATCTCGGCGGTCCGCGAACATTTCACCAAGAGAAATGTAGGTGGGAAAACGTTCCTGCTCTTTTGTACGGAAGAAAAAAGACCGGCCAGCTTTATTATTACTTCAGAATATTTAGTGCGTACTGGCTCTCTAATCGATCTTCTCATCTTCTTCTTAAATGGTTGAAGACATTTAGGCATCTTAAAAATAATGTCCTCTCCAAAAAAATATTTTAAACAGTATGTCCATGTTTACTATTATTTTTAATCATTCATTATCAACTTAACATACATTACAATTTTTTACAAAACACGTTATGATCTTTTGTTTAATATAAATTTTACTGGCTAGGATCTATTTATGCCAAAACTTATTACCATTTTTACCATTCATTGAAACATCAAAACTGATACTTTTTTTTCAATTCTTTATACTGTTTTTAATTCCAATCCTAAATTACGTAACTATCTACTTACTTCTAAAATTTCTGAGATGAAAATATAGGTAAAATATTTAACGAAATGCTAATAATCAGAATTAATCAATTTTACCGTTTCTAATCATTCTATGCTTCAATTTCTAATCTCGATTATCAATATTTTCTTTCTTTCAACAAGATATTAAAACTTGGTACTTCATCTCAATTGAATTTCTTAGATTTCTAAATCATATTACAATAGAAAAATAATAAGTCCCCTAGTGCAAGAACAGGCAAGGTATAAATTTACTGTTGACAAACATAACACCGAAAATTTTATTTTATTTTATAGGCGGATCATTACAAGATTATTGTTTTACCATTAATATGACTTGTTACCCTATTTTCAATACTAATAATCTCATGCCATTAATATTGTTAACAACATTTATTAAAATGTTTAAAAATTATCAATTAATTATAACACTGTCCTACAGCAAAACTAAAAGTTTTGATAACTCCTTTTGTTTTATAAATTATCCACACTCAAGTTCAAAGAATTGGATAATAAGTATATAAAAAAACTCAAATTTTATTAATTTAAACAATCTAATCAACATGAAATTACCAAACAGCAAGAAAAACCCTTATAGAAAGAATGCCTTTTTCATCTCTCTAATACGATAAGCTCTTCCAATCACCGGCTTAGGCTACCTTAAGCCGGAAAAGTACGTTCCCAACGCGCGATACAGACGCACAAACTCGACAGGAATCTCAAGGTTTGGTCCTTTGAAAACGACAAAGCCGATCCGTCGCCGTCCGCAACAAAGATGCGAACCTTCATCCTCATTTTCCCGCCCCGGCACTTCCACCCACGCGCGTGAATACCACGCGCCCTCTAACCAGCCGCCATTTTCTTTCCACCCCCGTCACCATCCGACTCCCATTCGCCATGAGCCACCGTTTCCTATGGTTACCATTTACGCGAGGGATGCTTGACATCCTCATTGGAGCTTTCTACGCTTTGTTAAACCGCGACTCTTTCCTTGTCTGTCTGTTCCGAAATTTCACTTGGCCCCATTTTCTTCTGTGTTATCAACATGTGTTTTCTTATCATATCGTGTTTGATCATTTCAGTTCATGGCCAATGATTGGTTTCAAGTTGTTCTGGGAAATATTTTCTCATTGTAACGATGAAGTCATCAAATCGTTAGGTTGTGGCAAATTAAATAGCCGATTTGGAAAATGAAAAGTTAGAGATTTGATGACATAACAGTATTGCAAAATAGCACTTATAATAATATCAATATGAAGCTTAAATTGGCTGAAAATTCTTAACATAAAGTGACTGGTTCTCTAATAGAAGAAATGATCGATCAATCAATTCACTTTCTATGTTTCGGAGTCGCTATTTTTTGTAGTAATTAGCAATCAGCTATTTTATATTACGAAAAATCATGTTGAACTTCATATTTTCCAAAATTAGTCATTGTTTATTGTAATTGGCAATCGATCATTTTACATAAAGAACATTAGTAAAACGTCTGTTCTGTAATTTTCTTCAGACCCTTAACTTTCAATAATATATTGTATACAGTGGTAACTCTGTATACGTCCTGTTTGGACGTGACTAATTTTACTCGGTATACGACATAAATTTTTTCTGTGAATTTTGCGTCATTTTTAAATAATTAAATTAATAATCAATTATATTCGGAGTTGATGTATTATTAACTGACTGATCATACAAGTAAGGGTGCAAAACAGGAGGCAATAAAATTTATTCCATTTGGTTTGCTAATTTAGAATTTATCATTAGGTTACATTTATATTTTACAAATTAATTATGTTAAATAAACTAGTGAATATTTTTTATAAACTTTTAAATGCTGCTCATGACATAAACAGTGTTTAAATTATTTTACATGAGATCAATAGGAGTTTTTTTACATGAGAACGGATTAATCATTTTTACATTACTTCTTATGGGAAAGGTTGGTTTGGTATACGTTCTATTCGGTACAAGTCCAAACATCAGGAACAGATTAAGGTCGTATACCGAGGTACCACTGTATTATAAGTGCTATTTTGTAACAATTTTATGTCATGAAATTGTGTCAGACTTTATACACTTTAAAACTAATTACTGCTTGCTGTGCTTGACGATCAGTCATTCTACATAACAACATCAACAAATCAATTACATAGTAATTTTCTTCAAACCTCAAGTTTGAAATTAATGTGCCATAAGTACTATTTTATGATACTTTTATGTCATCAACTAATTTTCTACAGTATTGAAATCCGCCTTGCGATACGATAGAACTTAATAGCCACGTGTTACTAGGTAGGAAACGCTCAATCGACTGGCAGTACCAGTAGAAAAGGCTAACAGAGGCGTGCAGTTTAGACCGGTCTGTTTGGGCCTAAGTTTAGATTTAGGTTTAGATTTAAGCACATTCGCTATCGTGCCCGAAGCAATACCGTATTGATTGTGGGGTGGCCGAGCCTCCGAACACATTACATGATTAAACCGCCCCAATGGCATAGCAACCAGTCTTGCAGCACTTACCTTATTAAAATATCCACCACTCTCACCGCGCCCTTTTAACAAAACCTTCACGCGGACCCGCGAACTAGCTACAATTTCGTCCTCTATTCTTCGTTATCGAAGAATGTTCGAACAATTTTTGTTAGCTGTTTAGTTTGAACCTTCGTTCGAAAAGGATGAGGATCCATTAAATACTTAAACGCGTTAATCCTTAAACGACGGAATCTGGGTTAATCGACGCCCAAACATACAAAATGTAAACAAGGATGTTAACCTAAAGATGAATGTATAATTTTTAAATGAAAGAATTTCATATATCGGGAACATAATTTTTAAAGGAACAATATAAAATTTAAAAAATAAAAATAATATAAAATAAAAAATGAAATTAATATTGTGGCCGTCTCCATGGTCCGCTGTCCGAGAATTAACACTTTCAACAAATAAAGAAACTATTGCTGATTTCGTATTTTTTTTTCTAAAAAAAAAGTTTCAGATGAGAAGAGTGTGGGATTAGGATCACATTAGAATGTAACTTTGAAATCATATCCATACGAATGTTTTTTTTTTTCTCAACAAACATTAAAATAAAGGAAAATTAAGAGAATTATATGAAAATATAATTCAGAGTTTTAGAAATATGAAAGATTAGACAGTTAAGGCAAAAGGTTATAGTAATATTGTAACCAACATAAATAATAAAAAAGGTAGCATTACAAGTAAACAAATAAAAAAATAATATTTTATTATAACAGATACTAACGGTATAAAACAATGTAATAATAGAAAAGTTTTACCATTTCAATTTTATTTTCAATGTTCATGTTGGGATTAATTTTTAAACAAACTTTCATTATGAAAGGAAAATTTTAAAGTGAAGATGTTTTGTTCTAAAAATAGGTAAAAAGAAATACTCTTCCTAAGAGAATGCAAGGACTTTTAGAATAGGAAGGAATAGGTTTCTAGAGCTCGTAACTCATTTGTCATGCACCTGAATGGAGCCGTTAAAAAATATTTAGTAGTCAGAAATTGAAACCTCGTAGCCGTAGCGAATGGAACCGAGAAATCTCTGGATAAGGGTATTCATAATTGAAGAAATCTTCGACCTTGTTCTACTCACCGAAATCGACCGTATAAATAACTCATGCGATAACTTGCTTTGCGAGGAAAGTATAAAAGAAATGAAGAAACAAAGACAAAAGGAATCTTTATATTACAACTATACCTCAACCTTTTTATTAAAATAAAATGTCAGTATTGCATTCTATGATTTCCTACAATTATGAAAAGTTTTGCAATAATAAAATAAAACTTAATTTTTTGTTTAATTCATCCTAATCACAATTTTTAATATAAGATAATCATAATTGCTGTCGACAATATATACAACGCAATTTTTCGCGATTAAAAACGACCATTACTTGAATAAAAGAGGTACATATCCAAATTCAAGAGATTACACATGGAATTTTGATAACGTGATAAAAAATATTCCATGATGTATCGACGATGAAACTGCAGGTAGTGAAAATCAATCTTAATTCATCTTAATTCGTAAAAATTATTTTCTATTGCACGAAAATTTCTTTTTTAGAACTGGCACGGTATTTTTATCTTTGATGCTTATTCATTCTCTACAGTGTGTGTTTTTAATAAAATTGAACTGCTTATAAATTTTAAAAAGAACTTGATGTTATCTTTTTCTTAAGAATAATTAAAAAGATCACTTACAAAATATCATATGAAATTTTCTCTTTCAAAAAGTGTCACAAAAATATATTGTTCTGTGCTTGAAAATAATTTATAATTTAGTAAAAGAAAAAATTTCCATCATTTTTATACAAATTTCACAACTGTATTGCATTAAGAATATTGATAATAATCCAAATTAGATTATGATGCAACTAATAATATCTTCTTATTGTATCAATCACAGTTTTTCTTATTACCACGTGTAAGAATAAACTTTAATTCTAAACAAACAAACAAATCGGAAATCTTAATTGTACGCATCATTCCAATCCAATATTTACGAATAGCTTCTATCAATTGATAACATTTACTAGTACGATACAAGACTATCACCGTCGTAATGTACTCCACTTAATGGTAGATTAAATCTTACGCGCGTAATAAATAGTGAATTTATTTCTGTTAATCGTCCAATTAAATAGATCAATAATAAATTATGAATTGATTCTTAGTTTGACTTAATCTTATATTGGTAATGATAATATAACATATCACTGATAACGCTGGAACATTATAATATGTATGACTTTTGAACCGCGTGAAAGTATACTTTAACTTTCCTGGATTTATTAATCGTATTATGCGATTCAATCGACAAAATCAGTACTTTAAAATGCGTATCGACGAATATCGATCAGGTGTGTTCGAAATATTGTGAATCGTGACTTCTATCGATGAACAAGAAACCGGATATTTTAGAATCGATACGAATCGGTGTAGATAGCCGAAATGTGACAAAATCGTGCGTTCTCGATGTGAACAGTTAATCTTATCAATCATTCGGATCGACATCCTCTTATCGAAAAGTCGCCGCTGTTCGCGTACTGTGGCACAAAAATCTTAACCTGGCCCGATATTAGAAGAACTCGTGATAGCGATTTCATTATTTAGGCTAAAGTTACTCATTTCTAATCTGAAGATGATCTTATAGAAATTTATAAAGGTAATTTTCGAAAAATAAACGGTCCCATTTTCCCTTTTAGAATTATTGATTGTTTTATTAATTACTCAGTAATTTCAACAGATTAATATATTAAAAAATTAATTATATAAGGTATGAATAATTATATTTCAAATTAAAGCTCTGAGTTTTTTATTTAATTATTATTGGTATAATCCTACATTATACCCCTAGGTTTTGTAGTTACCCGAAAATTGGGGTTGGGAAATTTTGCGGATTTGGCGGGATTCCGAAATTTTCTTTAGTACATTTTGTTCGGGTACACCTCATTTGAAAACCCGAATATCAATTCGGGACTCGGAACTCAATTACATTCGATTATACACGATAACGTATGAAAATGCTTTCAAAATTAAAAATTTAGAGTAAGTATGAAAAATTATGCCCCGAATGCAGCGTTGATTCCCGAGTTGAGTTTCCAGTCTCGAATTGAGTTTAGGTCTTGAGTCGGTAGGTATTCAGGTGCCAAAATTGCGGATATCCGAATTTTGTGTGTTAGATGAATCGCATGCGAATCTCGCACACCCCTAGTATAATGATAAGGCAACTGAAATCTTTTATTCCGTATTGTTTTATTAATTTTATTATTTGATTACATTAAATTTGAAACACTACTCACGTCAGCCAAAGTGTGAAAGAAATATGATTAATTTTAACCCTTTAACGATCAATGCTGATGGGTGAAATTTCACTCCACGCAATTTTTGCAATAACCATCGTAATGTTATTTGCAACTACTGCAAACGATAATTTCTATATTTTTCATCTAATTTTTATTAACTTCATTAATTTTCAAAATAAGAAAAAAAATTATTGCGGTAAGGTATTATCCATGGTCCATTAAAAACCAACCAATGAAATAATGAAATTTGTTATCATTCGTATATAAAACACATAAATAAATGATTCCAGTATATGCCTCTCGATGATCGTCTCATTTTATGTAAAATCGATTATTCGCAGCTAAATTTGACTGCCGATTGAATAATTAATTCTATGATTCTAATGATCGATTGTAATTGCTGGAATCAGGAAATTGATTCCGATTACAGATGCAAATAGAATTGTTCTTTTGCAATCTGCGTAATGCGATAACAAGTAAATCTTGTGAAATAGAATTATGGAGCGTGATTTTTTACTTTTGACGATTTCTAAGAGAACTGTGAGTAGATACCCTTAATTTTGTTAATTATTGATGTGATCAAAATTAAAAAAAAACTATTTATTATGAATTTATTACACTATATAATTTATATATAATATGTTGTTTAAATATTTTTAGGGGCTTAGGAGAGAACCAAAAATAAATTGAATTATATGTTTTCGAGTAAGTTGATGCACTTTGGACTCATTACCTTGAGAGTGAATCTGGTAAGATTTATAATTTTCTTCATACAGATAATGCAATCGTGGTGTCAGTAACACTACTTCTTGTAACGAATTGCATCATACACTTCGTTTTAAAGAAATCCGGACAAATTTTATACAGCTCAATCTAGAACGATAAATGCTCTTTGACGTTAAAAAAGTTTACAAACTTTTAAAGAATATGATAGCATGGTTCGTGACAGATTGCTATAAATAAATAGCATTCATCTTTCAAAAAAAAAAGAAATAGAACCACGTTTCTTTTTACTAGTTTCATTAAAGTCATATAACGTTAAAAGTGATGTTGCAATTTTCAAATTTTACTATTAATTCAACATTAGAATAAACATTCTGAAAATAATCCTTCTAATTAAAATGTATATCGTGCTTTAATAACTAATAATACTATTCCTCAACCAAATACAGCATTCAAAAGAACTAACTGAACAAAATATAAATTCTTCATCTTTAAAATTAATTACAAAATATTATTATTTCATTGAAAGCTTACATAAATACGTATCACAAATGTTAATTCATCATCTTAATTCTTCAATTAGGTAACAAATAATGTTTCAGCTCAACGCTCTGTACAGAAAGACCTTTTATTTAAGCTAAATTAATGAACAATTTTGTTGTTTTAAGCTTACAGCCTTTGTTGATATATTTACAGAACAACACAGTGTTTACTAAACATATATACATGTGTAAATCCTTCGTATACGAAGGATTAAGATTAACCCTTTGACCAATCGCTTCAATCATAAATATTTTCAAAACAATGTATAATAATAACATTCTCAACTGCCATAAATTTTGTATATTTTATACTTGAAACTTACGTATAGGTACATTACGAGAACGTAGGCTCTTCTTAGGTAAGAAAGTTAAAGATTTAGAAGGAACATTAAAGAACCTAACGTGGACCCTCCTGTCCTTGCATGTAAACAATAAGGACAGTGGTTCTCTCCTATAATTTAAAAAAAGGCCTAAGTTGCACGTAACTGTTCCATTTCAAAAACGCCAAAGGTAGAACCAAACATACCTAACCTTCCCTGAAATACTGTCTTCGTACAAGAAAATCGCGCTCTGGAACGGTCACAGCCCAGTCACATCTTACAAAAACATCGAAAGAATCCTTACCTTCCAAGTTCTTGTTCCTGGCGAGGAGAGCCAAGAGGACGTCCTGGTTGGGCGCAGCCTCCGCCAAGTCGCCGGTGTCCTGATGCGACGGCGGTAACGAAGGACCCAAAGATGGCATGGTGGTCGCCGGTGGCCGAGGCATCATCACCGGTGCCGAGCCCAATGGTGGCAGAGGTAGCCCCCCAGGTGTATGGTGAAGCGGATTGTGCGGCGGCGGACCGCTACTCGGTAGCGTCGGCAGCGTCGCGACCGGCTGCACTGCCGCCGACATCGACAGATCGACGCCACCCAACAGTACCGGACGACACCCTCCTGAACCAGGACCGCTGCTCACCGCCGGGAGGATTCCGCCACCCCCCGGCAGTGGTGCGTACGGCAAGTACAGCTCCAGTATAAGACCAGGAAGAGGCAATCGTGGGAACACCGACCGACGGCCGTCTCTTTTGTTCTTAAGCTTGGATCCTTTTAATCAGGCTCTCTAATCAGTCGTCAATTATAATTGCACATTTGCAGACTCCAAGACTGAGGATAATTGGTATTATTCTAGATGATGGGGAAACATCAATGCTTCCAGCAGCACGAAATTTCCCTATTTATATACGTAGTTTATTCCAAGATTGATGTTCACTTAATTATGATTGCACATTTGATGAAAATGATTTGGTATTGATTTTAAGGTTGAGAATAATTTCTGTTATTTTGTATGGTGCTGACTTATGAAATTGAAACCTAATGCAATGCACACTTTTCAAGTTAATATTTTCTCCTTCCTCAACGCAGAAAATGAACCTTTTCAATTATATTTCAATTATTTAGTCGTGTTCCCTTGTCGCCGATGAAAAAAAACTAGTTGGTTTTAATTAAAATATGAAGAATTACTAATATTTTTGATGATGTTGACTAGGGCTGAGACAATATACTATTTGAAATTGAAACTGAATTCAGCGTACACTTCTCGGGTCACTGTTCGTCAGAACACAAAATCTTTCTATCACTAACTGAACAGTTTTACTTGATCAGACACACGAAACCGGCACACACTTTCGCCGTCTTCATCGAGCCTGTTTATTCCTATCGTTCGCGTCTCGGCAGATCGCATTGAACGACGTCGAAGAAAACAATCGTTTTTCCCGTTTTTTTATCGATCGATCGTCCAAAGTTCCCGTCGTAATCTCGTTCCCGCTGTTGCGAAGTAAACGCTGATGACGATCGATTGTCGAGAGGCTCTTTACTTTTGTCACCTTCCGATGACTTTGTCTGCCACAGGGTAGAGAAGTCCGCACGCTTGTCAGTCGAACGATCGCGTATCGGGCGCAACAGAAGCACTGACGTTTCTTATTTCTAGGATCACCACGAGCGTGCCGAGCGAACGACGTTTACGAATGTTTACGAGCGCCGCTGCTACAAGCTGACTCTGAATGGCATGTTTGTAAATAGTCTCTGTCTGCGACTTCGCGAACAAGAAAAATACCACTATTTACCGGCAATAAAGTGGACACTCGACAGTGCTTACGTCGCAACGTCGATGATCAATGACTCGAACGTTTCGAGTCGTGAATCGCCTTATCCGTTCTCATGAAAATTGCATTCTTTCAATAAGAATTTTCGTCTCGATGAAAACGTAACGATGCGGAGTTCCCTGTCAGTAGATAGTTAAATTGTTTCACGAAAGAGGAAAAACTGTCACTTGGAATCGCGCGTCACCGCGTCGAATGATCGGCATCACTGAAATTCCCGGGCTAAATTTTTGCGCTTGCAGACGGAACGAGACGCGAATCGACAGGTCGAGATCAGGAATGAAACTGAAGAGAGCAGAGCACCTCGGTTTCCGGCAAGGTCCGAGCGGACCTGAGGCCAGCCACGCACTCGTTCGGTCCCTCTCGTGCTCTGAACTCCAAAGCGACAGTTCGCGTCTTATCGGTTCGTCCACGGCTCCCGGTTTATCTCGACCATAACCTTGCTTATGTTTCTCCAATCTAAGCCGGTCTTCTTTGTAAAATTGTCTGCGACTTTTCTCCTCTTAGCGAGATTATCTTCGTTTGCCCTGGCACCCTTTATTCAGACCTTGTATAATTCACGCCAGACAGTTTTATAATTGATCATTACAAAGTGCATCGAAATGCTTCCGCGGTTGCATTATAATTGACACGAGATAGCACTGATACAAAAGTAATAAAAACAATCTAAAACACTGAAGATCTCTCCGAACTTCTTTATGGAAGTTTCTTAGGAGGATATTATGCTGTTTGACATTTCTTCGACATCAGTACATTAAAACTTTGTATTTTTAATACATCGAGAAGACGAGTAAAATGGTAAAATCCAGGTCCCAGCAAGCTAAGGAGGATGCCTTTCTTACGAGTACTCCTTGCGTTCCGATCCTAATACGAATCTCAACGTAGCAGTCGAAACGAGCCTTTTCGCGACGGCCGCGGCCGCGGCCACGTTTCGATGAGCCGAGTAGAAAGACGAAGATCGTCTCGATAGCAGTCTAAGGCTTTCTCAGTTCTATCCTTCTAATCTTGTTCGCAGCGCGTCTATCTCGAGCGTTCGGCTTTGATCAGCAGCAGGAGGCGGTGCAGTTTTTACACGCGTGTCGATGGAAATCGTGGCCGGGACCGATGTAAATTCCGAATGCCAATAGAGAGAAAAACCCAATGAATCACGTAGCAGCGATACTTTCGTACGTTGAGGTTGCCGTTCGTCGCGGGTCTTCCTTTTCGTCCCGGCAGATACGAGCCGAATGCGACGACCGCGACCGGTAAGAAACGACGAATTCCACGGCTGTTGAATCGCGATTTTCGTCCTGCCACGCTCTCCTTTCCTTTTTTCTTTCTTGCCCCTCGCATCGGTGGAGAGGACGCGTCTCGAACTCGTCATCGGCCGACGCACCCGTCCATTCAGCCGACGATGATTATCCACCACTGACAATGACTTTCTTCCCTTCGGGCTGGTCCGAACTTTTCTTCGGAATCCTTCGAATTCCGCTCGGTGACTGATCTTCCACGTCGATGGACCACCGATTGAATTAATCTTCCTCTCCTTTTATGCTGTCCAACTCCGTAAATGGTACACCGATCAGTCCACTTTCCGAGGTAAATGAAGAACGCGGATGATTACGATACGATGCATACTTCCATGATGTTTCGGTAATGTTCTGCATTTAATTTATTTCGTTCTTCTTTCGTTCACCGTCCACGGGTTCGTCGATTCGTCAAGCGACTCGCGCGATCACCGATACGCCGTTAATCATCGCGTGACGCGATACGAAAAAAGTGACGATACTTTGAGACATTTCAAAGATGCTCTCTATCAAAGTGACGAAACTTGAATGAATATCTATGAATCGAGCGGAAAAAAATGCACGCTGCCACGAAGATCTCGGAATGTGCGATTTGATTAGCGGGTACCGCGACACTATGGAGTCGGCTTCGCGGGATTCCCGGCTTCAGCGTCGAGGATGAGAAAGCTGGAGGGACCTGGAGGGACTTGGAGGGACGCATAGATAGGTGGAGGTGGTGGTTCTGAACGTTCTGTGAAACCGTGTGCATAGCCCTGTCGGAGGAGAGGTTTCCACCCTACCATCCATGGTCACCACCGAACCGTCTCGGACTAGCTCGCACCGAAACGGGGGAGAGCTTTGGTGGGGTAGCTACGTTGGCACGCTTGCGCCGCAAATCTGTCTCCCTCATGCGAGATACGCGCAGGGGGCACGGACGCGTCCTACTAGAAGATTTTGGAATGATTTGCGGTACGTGCGAGCGAATCGAATGGAAAAGTCGAACGATGGAACACGTAGAACAAGTCGTGTCACCTTTCTGCTGAATGTCTGAAGGTTGCGTTTCAAGGGAATGCGAAAGATGAATTTTATTGAGCATCTCTGAACTGTGAAACTGGTACTGGTAATTTTGTCTTTGAATCATCTAGGTGATCGTCATTTGATTTCTAAGATTTTATATTGAATTATGAAAAAAAGTATACATTTTTCGACACTGTTAATGGTCTCCTATCAATATTTAAACAAATATTCGAAAAACATTCCTTGATTTTAATGCGAGAAATTCGTCGAGCTAAATTTTAAGCCGGCGACGTCGATAAAGGATATTCCTTAATAAATTTTACTTATTTTTTATTGAAAATTTCAGTTTTGTTAACAAATATTTTATACAATTTAAAATAGAATTTTGAAAAGTTATGGATATGTATTGTCAGACTAAATCAGACATGCGCATTATATTCAAGATTTAATGGTAATTTTGAATAGTATAGATAATACAAGTCATTAAAAATTAATTTTCTAATCTATTGCTTCAAATCTATTGCTAATTTCAATTGCTAGTGTAGATAACAGTAGTATTTCAAATTTTCTTTCTTCATTCACTAGTTTATTATTTTATTAAATTAATTATTGTTGACCATGATGGTATTCAATTTATATTATACAAAACAACAAAAAATCATATCTTTTCTAAAATGAGAATCACTATTGTAATCATAACAGTGTAATTGTAAGGAAGAAATCTTATTGCTCATTCAAAATAAATCAAAGCATTATCTAAGGGTAAAATTTGATAGAAGACCATTGAAACTACTAAAGGATCTAAATTATTTTCATCCTAAATTAAAACTCAAGAAACAGAATTTTTGAGCGATCTCAAACAAATAACAAGAATTTCGTTTCGATCTTCCAGCGAACAAAAGATATCTTTTCACATGGCGGAGCGGAAAATCTCTAAACATCTTGCAATGGAAAACGAAATAAAAACACAACAGATGACAGATGGAAGAACGCAACAAAATGAAAAAAAAAAAGTTTGGCGACGCTTCGGATACATCGAAGGTTGCGAAAGGAAAGAGGCAGAACAGTATCGTGCTAATCAAGACCGATGGTCAATAATGGCGGCCACGGGTTGGTCGGACCCAAGTCCAACCTACCCTTCGAGCGTCGGGCGTGTACGGGGGTGGTTTAAGCCGGCACTTCGCCCCTCAGTAGTCGACAGGGGTTGATTCTGGCAAGAGCTGGAGAGCGAGACATATTTTTATTGTACCTAGGTGAATCACTGCTACAGGGACCTTTTTCTATGTGTTATTCACTCGCGCCGTAAACCAAACGTACTATCGCGAATGCTAGCGATGGGAACAAGGTGAATTGAATCGTTTAAATACTCACCACGTTGATTTAGTATTCGTGAAAAGTAAAATTAGATTATAGAACGTAAGCGTAACTCTTGATTCATTTTTATTTTTCATATCCTAACAAATAGTGTACATACAGGGGAGGCAGAATGGTTCTTGAGAAACTCTCAATTAAAAATTTTATGAGTTTGAGGAATAATCAAAAGATTCAAGGTGGGAAACAGTTAAAAATTAATATCAAATGAAATTTGGTGATGCAAGGAAGGTAGTAGAATAAGTTACTAGCAATTAAATTAAAATGGGATAAAAATTACAAATTTCACACATATGGGTAATCCTTATTTGTGTTTGTTTCTTATATTCTAATAAATAATAGTTAGAAGTTAATATACAATAGAATTTAATGATGTACAGGAGACAGAATAAATTAATACAAATTAAACTCAAATAGGATAGAAATCACAAATTCAATAGCAAATTAAAATTATTCATTTTTGAAAATATTAATAATTTTTCTGAAATGGTGGATAGGTATATTATGAGTCTAGATTATAAACTCTTCTAGTGACTCGAAGGACAACATTAAGATTTATATTAACATTTATATTAATAAAAATTGTAAATGAAGATTGTATAGCTATTTATGTATTATAAATTGATGGAAAAATTAACCAAATGTCCAACTGGACAAATTGTAAAGCACATATACAATATAAAAATTATATATCACATACTTCTTTAAATATACTGGTTACCACGAAGAAAATAACCACAGCTGATACAATATAAAATAAAATAAATATTAAGAATATTATGGATTAATTATTTGATTTAAAGTCTCACAATCAGTGTAATTCTACTGATACTCCAAATTTTCTTTCTTTTACTTATTTCTTACATTTTTATAGTGTCAATTTCCTTGACAGTCAACGTGTTAATGAATGAAGAATTTTGATAATTTTTAATGAAGTTGAATAAAAATAAAAGAAAAGGGATTAAGGTATAGTGAACCATGCAAGTTTTATGGATCCGTAATACTACAGGATAATTTTATCTCAGAATCTTTTTCAGTCTTCCTGTACTTCATACATTTTAAACATCATGTACAATGTTGCATTTCGGCTTTCTTTAGAATTAATGCTTCGGTATGTGATGCTTTTCTTAATTTTTTTTTTCAATTTTTCTTGAAGAAACCAAGAAAATCTCGGTCAGACTTTAAACTCAACGGACAGAAATAAAACCGCGTGAAGTGTTCTCAAACGAGCTCCAGGTTTATTGTTTGAAGAAGTATACATATTTTGACATTTTTATATGCTTTTCTCAATTCTTTTCACGTACTGTATTTTACGAACCAGTATCTTTTGCAGCAAAATTCCTAGAAATATTCAAAGCCTAAAAACTTCAATTTCTTTGAAACTAACATTTCTTTGAATCTGTTCAATTACAGTGCCAATATTTATATTTTATTATGATTTTTTCAACTTATTTTAAGCAGTATTTCAAACGTGTAAAATTAAAAAGGTAAATTTGTTTAAGAATTAAATTATCTAATTTTATTTTAAAAAATCATATTTTGTTTTAAATTCATTACAACTTGTTAATAATTCTACACTTTATTAACCAACGTTATCCACTCTTACTCTGAAAAAAAAAAATTAATTCGTACCATAGTAACCCATTTTCCCCTTATTAACCCTTGTACGATGGAGCCGAGTAGGTACTTTGCTGACTAAAGGTACATATACTTTAGAATTTAAATTTAGCTCTAATTTTCGAAATTTTTTACTATTTCTTTAGACATTATATTTCTGATATGTAAAACCATTTCATTTATAAATTAGATACTTAAATTTTTGAAAATACAAATTTAGCTAATACCCTCCGCCATCTAAGAGTTGACAAGGTGTAAGTGAGTTGCAAAATGAATACAATTTTTTTTTCTTCTGTCAGGTACACAATGAACAGGTATTGGAGACGTTAAGACGACAGATTTGCTTGAAAATCAAATTGGGGGTGCATTGAATGCCCATCGCTAGTGCACGCTCGCGCGCGCATAACGACTTACATGCACATGTTTCTGAATAGACACATATCCAGAGGGTAGCGTCGACCCGTCGGATCACCCGTTGGATGCACTCAACGAAATTAAACCTACGTTCCTCGACCTCGGACCGACGTCGCAGTCACGTCCAGCCGAGATATCGGTAACGTTACCTTTTACCACGTTTTGCGCGCGCCACTTCAAACTTATTCCCGCGAAATTTCTTGGTTACGATTTTTCGAGCACAAACTACTCCTTGCCTTACATATGATTCAGAATTGATTTTAATTTAATTTAATTCTAACTTCCATTCTGTCCATAATAGGATTTTATCATTTTCTTAATCCTTGCACTTACTGTTAGAATGGATTCAAAAGATATTTGCATACGCTTTCAAATAATGGTATTTCAGTGACTTTTTTCCAATTGTTTGAAAGAAAATAGTAATAGTCACTTTTTCTGATTTTTTAGCTTATTTTTTATTTTAAGTAAGTTGTATATGGGGTTACCCAAATTGACGATGAGTAGGTATTATATCTGCAAATTAAAATAAAACAGAAACTATGTAAGATATATCAGATTTTCTCTAATTTTTTACATAAAATTTGCTTCATGGCGAAAATTATAAAACGAAACGACACTTTTGGAGTTAATCACCCTAATCACTCCAGTGTATGAAAAATTCAATGGATGCTGAATGTCATGAAGAAGAAATGTCAAATGGTTAGCAGGATCATACAGTTTGACACCAATAAATTTTCTATGACATTTTTATCTTTGTTTCTGCATTAACTAGTTTGTATATTGATCGAAGGTTTATAGACATATATAGACATTTTCAACTGTAAGCTTCAAATTGATATAACATGTGTTATTTTATGCTATTTTTATGTTATTAAATTGTGTCAAGCTTTTGATGTTTAGAAATATAGCCCATCATTTACTATAATTGGCAACCGTTCAAATTATATTAAGAGCATCGAAGAAATCCTGATGAACTCGTTTCAAAGAAACTTTAAGATTTAAATTGATTATAATACTTTCATGTCATCAAATCCGTTCAGACTTTTGATGTTTCGAAATCGGTTACATATTTAATAATTTTTCAACTTTTAATCATTCTCCGTTAAATACACTTTGAATCAGCGAACTAAATCCACCCTTTCATTTGACTAAAAAACTAATATAATCGAACCTGACAGAGGATGAAAATTGGGTTATGAGGAAGAAAGTATCCCCGGACCTCGGAGTGAGGATCCTCGGACGGTTTGAAAGTATCGAAGTGTCTCGTTGGAAAAAAGAGGTTTTTTCAGATCGCCGCTCTGCCATCGGTGCTTCCTCTCGGTTTTTCTTTTTTTTCCATTGAACCAACAGGGAAAATACTTCGCGAGGCTGGCTCGGAAAAATGTGGAACACGTTGACGTTGGAGCAACGAAGCAGACGAGAGGATATCGAACCGGCAAGTCCAGAGGCGGAGTTGCCCCACCAGGTTTCCATGGAAACGTGACACTCTCTTTCGGGTTTTTCGAGCTTTTCGAGCTGTTCAGAGCTTTTCGAGCTTACTATGGTTACTCTCCCTTCGTTTTGCACTCTATGCGCTAGGACAGGCACAGGCATCGCCAGAGGATCGCACCGAAAGAACGATATTTCCCGTTATTTTCCTCAAACCGAAGGGAAAAATTATTTGGTTTCCTGGAAATTGATATCGCAGTCCTGCTAGTTTTATTTAGCCGTTGTATCGCTTCTCGTTTACTATTCCCGATACGAAATCCTTGTTCTTCGTTCCCTGTTTGAACAAATAACAACCGGCCTTGACACCATAGTAATTAGCACATGGCAATTGTTCGCTGTTCCAAGCATTTCGTAGAATGCTGCAAGTTAAATAAAATTGCCCCGATATTTAAATATTGGAGTAATTAAGATTTTTCCTAACTGAGATGAATTAGGCCCATGGAAGTTGGTACCGTGCGCAAAGCTGTCTGACAGATGCCGAACGTCAAAGTATTAGAATATTAAAATCTTGGAATCTTGGAATTTTCGACCCTTAGAATCTTAGAATTGTAAAATATTAAAATTCTAAAACTTTAGAACTTCGAAATTTTACAAGTTTGGAAATTTGAAATTTTAAAATACCAAATATGGCTTACCCTGGCCTTCATCTAGTTATGTCAATGTATTTAATATGTTAAATAACAATATTTACATCGTGTTTCATTTTTTAAGAAACATATCAAACCTCTACATATCTATTGGTAATAGATATTGAAACAATAGAATTCAAGGAAATATGTTAAAATTAACGTCATCGACAGTCTCCAGGAGCAAAATGGAAAAGAACAATTCTTTATTCGGTATATCCTATGTAGCCCCTAGTATAGAAGCAGAAAATGTACTTTCATCGGGCACACATCTTGTTCTGTCCTTTCCAATGTACCTCGTACTTGCTGGCTCGAGCATGTGCTCTGTCGCGTGTGAAATGTCCCCACGATTTGCTCTTCGCCCTTTCTCTTTCTTTCCAACTCCACCCACCTAGACACGATGCTCCAAATGGCATCGTCGTTTACGTAAGTTAAGACAGAGTTTCTCAAACTTGCCCCTTTCGAAATTGTCTTCGTTTTTGACGAAGATAGTGGAAAGTAGGATAGAAAATAAGTTTTGATAATGTCTTGTAAAATAAAAGAAAAATCGTAAATGTCAATAACATATTGTTACCACTGCCAGGCTAAAGGTGTTGCCAGTTTCAGTAAATAATATTTTTATTTTTCAAATGTTGTACTTATTGTTTTGTCAACATTTTTAAATCCCTAAAACCGTATGCTCTGGTTAGACTTCCAATAGAATAGGTTTTAAAAGAATAACTCCGCTATTTTGCAACATTTTTATTTATTAAAAATTATAAAATAAAGTTGAAAATGATATGTAAAAATCTAAACATTTACCTATTTAAACGTCTTCCTTGTGTGATAGTCTCAAATAATTTTACATAAAAAGAAATAAGGCAGAATAAATTTTAAGTTATCGAAATAGAAATTAGAGATGATAATCATTTCTACACTAGAACTACAAATTTTTGTTAAATTTACTAAATTTCTATCAATTTTACTGACAGAACATTGGCGTGAGAAGCGCTGGATTAAAACAGAACCGCACACCTATCCGTCTCTACGTGATCGTCCGCGAGTATTCGTAAAGTGAGCGAGAAAGAGCAGGAATGACATATGCGGAACGTAGCCACCTCTATATTTTACTTGAAGCTATTCGCGAGAATTTACGAGGAATACCCGATACTCCCTTTCTCTCTGTCTTCTCGTCTCCTACGTCTACTCTTTATCCATACATCTATCTGCTCATCGTATTTCTCGATTTTCTTCGCTTCTGAGAGCTTTTCCTATCTTGATATTTAAACTGTTTATTGTCGAAAACTGATAGTACATACAGAGGATAGACAAAATAAGTAAGAAACAATACAAAATTTTTAACCCCTTTTTATTTGACTTCGAAAAGGAGGAGGATACTCAATTCGATGTGTATACTTCTTTTTTCTTTTCTTCCATATAAAGGGGAAAACTTAAGTTAATTGGATTCTAAATAATTTGTATTATGTATAATGGTTTACTATCTATAGAGCTTTTTTCACTGCGAATGTAGGTATTAGTAGATATTTAGCCAGATACATTACAAAATGAAAGTATAAAAAATTAATTTTTTGATAGAATGCTTCAGTTTCATATTTTACATGAATCATATAATTTTGATGGTAGTTGTAACAATTTTACTATTTTAATTTCTGAACTGGACGGCGGATCATGGAGAGAGCTCCAATTTTAATGCAACTTTGTATTTCACATATTTTCATTTTCTAAATTTTACATTGTTCCTTTAAAAACTATTTCTTCAATATATGAAACTCTTTCATTTAAAAATGATACATTTAACTTTAGATTAATGTCCTTTTATACCTATATTTTGCAGGTTTGGGTCACGATTGACTCAGGCTCTGCTATTTAAGGATTAATTAAATTAAATTTGTAATGTCGATTACCACTGACCAATGTGTCGCCTATTTTATGTAATTTATTTAATTTTCAATATAATACATATGTACGTTTTTGAAAAATTATGAGTATTTTTCAAAATTTACCTTAAAAAAAGAAAACTACACTTTTTACGAAAATTACGTGTAAATACTCATATATCTTATCGTTAATATCAAAATAAGGATCAAATTAAATTATCTAACCTCTCATTTCAAATAGCTAACTAATAAGACTTGTCGAATTTGTTTATGTGAATGTCAATTTCTGAATAAAACAAGTAATTTAAGATATATTGATTGAATCAACGAGCCGAATGAAGCCAGCTCCAGAGGGAATTCGATTAAACGCGCTGAAAAGCTCGCGGCAGATTCTTCAATGGTGTTTTCAATGTTAACGACCGAATTAATAAGAAATTAATGGATCGTTAGCAGGAGCAATCCAGTTTCACAGATTATTAGTTGTTAACGAAGTAAGCGAGATAACTTGTTGAAAAGGGAATATCCTTTTGCCTCGAGCTACGCCTTTAATCTACCTTCGGTATGATTGTAAAGAATCTTTTGATACACTGTTTACAATCGTGTTACGTATTCACAAAAGAAGCAATCAAATTTCAGAAACAGAAAATATAATCAAATTGTGTGTACATTAATTGCGAATGTATGGAAAGAACGCGAAGTGTGCGGTAGGTTAAAAGATAAAAGAGAATGGTGCATTTAATATTGAAGAGATTTACTTTTAATAAGAATGAATAATGAAAGAATGTAATTGTACGTCAGATGAATTGAAAGACATTAAAATGTGACTGAAGAGTATTCCTGGCCACGATAATTAATCTAATACTCTCTTACGCGGAAGATAAAGTGGAATGAATAGGAATACCCAACATTTTCATAAAAATATTGTTAGTGTTTTATATTGTATTTAAAAAATTTAACCAAAATGATTTGGCTCAAAGAAAATTTATGAATTATTATTTTGTATTAAATAGTAAATGACGTTTAATTTATTATTTTGTATTTAGTTTATACCAAGTTTCTCGAAATACAAAAAAATCTTACATGATTTCATGACATAAAAGTATCGTAAAATAACACTTATGTCATAACAATTTAAAGCTTAAAGTTTAACCAAAATGACTACACAAACGTTTTATCAATATCCTTAAAAACTTATTAGCTTAAATAAACAACGAATCGACTAACGTATAACATACGATTGGTATTGTTCATTAGAGAATATTTAATTTTCTGTTCAAAAAGTAACAGAAACAAACTAGAAAACTGAAATAACAAATCAAAAGATCCATAACCATTCGGAAGTACATATAAGGAATAATTGAAAAGTGAACAACATTAAACTGTAAATTGATCCATCGTAATTCATTGATTCGAAATTGGTTATTTGACATCCAACAACCTAATACCAATTTTTTTTATATATGTATGTACCTGTTTGCTTCTATTATCATCATTTTTTCTATTCATTAATAAATTATAAAATAGTAATAATGAAAAATATTGCACAATAAAAATAGTTGAAAGTGAAGTAACTCTCATTCCAGCAATTTATATTATCTTACCAGATAGAAATCAGACACTTTTAATGAATTATAATTTATATTATTAAGTATGACTTCATTTATTCCTATTAAGCATATCACATAAGTAAAATATGGACAAATTGAGCGGATTTTCAACGGCGCCGTGGCTTAGTTGGTTAAAGCGCCTGTCTAGTAAACAGGAGATCGAGGGTTCGAATCCCTCCGGAGCCTGGATTCCTAAAACAACAAATTCCAGGAAATTTATTTTTTTTTTCTATTTCTTTTAATATAAAAAAGAAGCTATGGAAGGCAGAACAAAGTTCATTTAACGTGTTGACTGTTAGATGGTTATCAGTTATTCGGTAAGCGGCGGCGTCTTAAATTTTGTATTGAACCTTAATGTATGACGGAACACAGTGGGCAAAAAATGACTTCTTTTGTTCAAAATTGTCTGGAGCTCTCAATTTTTAACTGAATCGAACGTATGGTGGCTCAAATTACTCGTAGAAAGCCCAATTAATCCATGAGACGATTCGTAGCCGATAATGCAAAGAACTTAATGTTACACAGAATTCTGTTAATTATACCGGTTGGCTTGATTTTAAAATGATGGAATGGAATACGACCAAACGTATTATCGTGTTTTTAATATGAATGTTTTAAATATGTCACAGTATTTTATTAACTCAATATCATTGTGAAATGTAAAATACAAATTAAATGATTATAAATAAATACATCCATAGAGTTATGCTTATAATTTTAAGCTTTTAACTTGACATGGATAAGCAAAGAAAATCTTAATATTAAAACTTAACCAGTTGAAGAACAAAAAGAGCAAATCCTTGTTATGATTTTAGTACAAAATAAAATTTATAGGTAGAGAGATTATAAGTTTACAGTGTATGCTTTCAGGAACAAATAACTTAATTTAGATAAATAATATACGACTCATGCATAATATCAAGCTTAGAGGTGCTTTATCCATACAGGGTTAATCAACTACATTAATTAACATCAAATGACATTAACTAACAATAATTAAAAATAATTCTTATCGTCAACGACACTATGAATTAGATTTTATCAATGGGTAATGATAATTATTTCTTAGGTGAATGACAATGTTTTAACAGAAATAGTATTTTGTCTGGAAAATTTCACGAGAAGAATTCAGATGATTGCTTATCAAAAAGCAATGAAAAACTTTCTAATTGGAAGAACAGGAGTAATTTCTACGTGCCTAACGCAAGTACCGTACAGTTTGGCGTGGAACTTTGAGCAAGTTTTATCAGCCGTTATCTTTTATCTCGGTACTTTGCCAACTTTTTAAACCTCTGCCGGCGGGTCAGCATTTTTAACCCGCAAGACGTAAAGTTAAATATTCACTTCATGAAAGTGCCGTAAAGGGGCACAGTTTTCGCTTCTTAGTGGCTTGGCTGGTCGGAATAGAGGCGAGGAATTCATTTATCCCCTCTGCGAACACATACAGAAAATCTTGATTCATATAATTTACAATTTATGTTTATATTTTTTACTGATATCTACGTATAATTACTTGTATGTTTCATTTATCGAATTGTTAATGATTGAAATATAAATACGTTTGAATATTTTATAGTGACATTTTCTTGTCAAGATTTTTATCCCATAAAATTCTGTTCTGTTTATGAATGGAATTAACAAATTTTTATTTTATTCTTGAAATGAATTTTTGTATTAGAGGTGGAATATGTTTGGGGTGTAATGGAAAGAACAATGAAAACTTTATCATGTTGAAAATTTATGAAAATGAAAAATAAAAAATTCCTAATTATAACTTAATTATATTAATTACTATACTCATCCATATTTTGTTTAGAATTTTTAATGATTCCACATCTACCAAACTTATAATTTAATATTTAGTAAGATAAGCTATTTAAAAATGATGTTTCTTAATACCAATTCCATAATTGAAGAGAACACTGTTCTATACAGGTAAGATAATTATTTCCTGTTTATTATAAAATCACACACCCTACTTACCGTTTAATTGTATAAAGTAAAAAGTACGGACAAATAACGAGTCAGTCGAATAGCCAACAAGTTATGTACTTGCAGTAACATGAACAAACCAATTAGCTGGTTAAGCGGCTAAACCCCCATGAAATTCAATTGTCTTCGCCCCATGCGACGCCCAGCTAACCACCCTTATATTTTCATCCTTCTCCACGAGCACTCGAGCACCACACCCGAAACTCTAACGGCCGTACAGGCTCGCTATTATGGTGTCAATTAAATTAGATCACCAGCCAAGTTAGGGTGGCTTAACTGATAGAATGTCACATATATACTCGGATACGTTTTTCCTTGCGAAAAATGGGTTACCCATAAACACTGATGTATCGATTCATGTCAAGAGAAAAAACAATGTTAGCATCAAATGAAATTGTTTCACAAAATAAATATGAAAAATGTACACTAACTACTTTGCTTTTGATTTTTTCTTTAAAGTGTGCAATTTTGTAAACTCTCATTTGATTCAAAATTGAAATTGAAATTAAACTTGAAAAATTGATATTTATAAATTTAAGAATTGGTTAGAAATTAAACCTTTAAAACTGATGTTGGGAAATGTGGCAATCAAAACTCAGAAAAATTAAAAAATCGATAATCAGAAATGTAGAATTTCAATAGTAGAATAGATTTATTTAAGAAATATGGATTCCTATAAGCGTGATATTTGTTTATTAAATAATTTTGTTATTTCTAAAATACAACTTTCCCTATTACACATTACGAAGTAACATTAAAGAAACTTTTTATTTATAATGTAATAAATAATAATTGAAAGAAGTGAAAATGAGCCCCGCTTGAAATTAATAATTGATAAAATAACAATTTAGCTAATCATTTTTTCGCGCCGTGACTAATGGAAAAACTAACACTAATTTTTCTATACTAAAGAATTTTAATAATCATTTTTATCAGATTATTTTTCGAATGGTACCTAACGATCAAGAATTTTAAATTATGTATTATAAAATAGAACGACAATTGTTTCTGCAATGTTAAGCAATTCAGGAACAATGATCTGCAAACTTTTATATCGTGCATTTCTTTTTGCCTTTCGAGAAAACTTTTCTGCTTCGCGTTACCTTCGGTCAGCAGAATTCTGAATTGGTTTCCATCTTGGATTACCTCTGAACAAAGAGACTCTCGTGAACTCAGGGAAAATTAAATTAGCGTCGTGAACGATTCTTTCCACGCAGACATCATTGCATCGATGTTTTATCAATCCAATTCATTTGCGGTAACAGTATCACTAACAGTTAAATTTTCTAAAGTTTCAAATATTAGCCGTTATAATATTACTATCATAATAAATTATTTTTCTTATCATTATAGTATGGATGATATTTCAATGAAAAAGAATTGTATAATGCGTTTGTTAAATAAAATTTAAAACCTTTTTATCATAAATGAATAAAATAATTTTTTGATAATATTTTTCAAATCTCTTATTTCGAATTTTATACAAGTTTTCTTAAGTACACCAAACTGTTTATTTATATATAAGATTTTTCAAATTTATAAACATATGTTTTTCAAAGTTAAAATAAATAAGTCTAACTTAAAAAAATGTTCATTGAATGGACACCTTGTACATAAATGTAGGAAATTATTATCTGTACAAGTAGACAGCGACAAAGAGTCAGATATTAACTGGTCGGGATGAATTCGAATGAAGCCGGGGACGTTATAGCACGTAATAGTAAGTTATATTCTACAAATCACTCGACTGTTTATGAATAATTTAAACGTTCAGCCCCTAGATATCGGCCTGGGGTGAGACTGACAATTCTCCGAGGACAAAACGTAGAAACCCCTCAGGGATGAAGACCCTTTGTTACCGCCTTGCTAGTGGTTGAAGCAAGGATCCTGCTCTTTGAACCTATCGCACGTGGTAAGCCACTGTTTGCGTTGGTCTTCCATGTTGTACCATACTTCTCGACCGTATACGGCATAGGGGTTGTGAATTTATAAATAAATGCCCAGGAATATATCAAATTATCGAAATTTCGATTTCAATTTAAAAAATATCACTGAAAAGCATCTGACAATTTTGTACTAATTATTACTTACCATATAACTAAATCAGTTATCAAAAATTGTCTTACTCTGTTTGATTTAGAATTTAGAAGCAGCAATAGAATTGAATACCTACATCAAGTATAACCACTATGAAATAATTATTTAGGGTTTAGGGAATAAAAGCAAATCGTACAGTGGAAACTTCGCAACTAATGTCTAATGATTTCTAATCATTTCTAATAAATTCTAATAATTTATAATAATTTATGATAATCTCTGTTTATTGTAATCTTTTTTCTGAAGAGTTCTATAAATATGAATACTAGCTTTTTAAATTAAAAATTAAAAATAACGTTTGTAAAAATGAAAAATTCTCAAATTTTAATATTTAAATTTAAAATCATCATAAAAAGGAATAATTTCTCTTTATATTTAATGAATGAAATTTTAAGAAGAAATATTACGAAAGAGTTGTCTTGATTGGGCCATTATAATGGATTATAAATGGACTATTATAATTTTGTCTTATATATCGCATAATAGGCAACATAAATTGTTTAAAATTCTTTTAATAGCATCTTTATTTACTTTTGGTAATTATTGTGTTATAATTCTAACAATGAAGCAAATACAACAATTAACCCTTCTGAAAGAAAGTTACACGTATCAATACTTCTTCCTATCAATTGTTGGATTAGACCAGTTAGATCGATCTACAATGATTCACGCGATTGCTCATACTAAACTACCTTCAGGGTGAATCCCTAAAGCTAGTGAATCGAAAGTATTCTATTCAACGCACTACCGATCATTGGCAGCGATAATGGTGGATTAGCGCGGTACCATCTGTCATTTGACTTACCCAAAATCGCGTAAAGGTAGCAATGGTACCCAATACATTATCGAGGATTAAATAAGCTTATTAACCCTTGGATATTGGAGCCAAATCCTCGCTGACTCAAAGTATCGTTTAAGATGTTAATTTTCTGAATTTTATGTTATTTATAATATTTAACAATCTTTCGTGTGGAAATTTAAGTGCCTGATTTTTGTCGATGCACCAATCAGCGGACAATGGACGAACCATCGGGAGTTCAGAAAAATTCTTGGTGGGCCGATAAGGATTTGGAGCATAATTAATTAAAATTAGATCCGATATTCTACAAGAATCACTAATCTCCTAACAAAAATTTGAATTGTAATCCGCCTCTGATTGTAGATGATTTGAAAATCTAGCTAACTATTGGTCCAGCTATTCGAAGGTTAATTTTTGGTTAATAATTGCTAATATCAAAAAGTCTATTGATAAATTTTTTAAAAATAAATTATTTATATTAAAAATAAATGATACAAAAATTTAAGATAAAACAACCATAATTCTTCAAGATTGTATTAAAATACATATAATTAGCATAGAATGATCTAAAAGCTGTGAATGAATCCCTATTATATTTTCCGAAAATATTACATGCACCTATAATTTTCACTTGTCTATGCAATCAAATTGGCGACGTTATGTTCGTCTTTCTTTGATTCATTTTTCACGAAACACTATACATGTACCGGTTACCAGTAATGAATGGCGATATAGGAGGGTGCATGAACGTAAATATGACAAACGAGTCAAATGGGGAAACTTATGCCGCATATACATTTCATTTGGCGATCGGCCAATTGGCCTGATCATCCGGAACATAGAGGGCATTTCACGGATTTTATCGAATATTTTGTGGAGCTTACGGATTTAACGTTTAATGCTACAGCAGGTGGTTCTCGCTTGGAACATTCATGTAGTGTGATTAGGTACATGATCTTAAAAATTGATCGATAAACCTTCTGTTCTTAAAAAGACGCGTCATAGTAACACGATGTTTTCTTTGTAGTTTAAAATTTGTTTTTAAAAAAAAATGAAAATAATGTTGTAGCCATCTTTTTGAGTACTTTAACCCTAACGAGTATTCCAAAAGGTTGAAAAGTGTAAGGATTTGTGAAAGTTTTTCAACTTTCCCTTGGGATTTCTAAGGTTAAACTTGATGCTACAATTATGTAAAATAAAATTGTGTTTTATTTACTTTTTGTTATTGCAGGTACCATTTATCAGTATTTGTATTGAAATATAAGAAAACAACATTACGACCTTAACATTAAGAAAACCAGCATTACCTGCATCTATACATATATAGGTTTAAACTACAGATAAATAAATTAATAATAGATAGTAAATTGGCCTAAATGAACGTCTAAACATAGTAATTTCCTCCATTTAAAAATAGTCATTTCATTGGAATTGGTTCCTATATTGACAAACCAACTTATAAATAACATTCAAATATAAAATGTGTAGAATAAGAGATAAAAAAAGATGAAAAAATAAGGGTAAGGGGGCACCCGGGTTTGAACCGGGGACCTCTCGATCTGCAGTCGAATGCTCTACCACTGAGCTATACCCCCAATTAATATAAGGTTCTCTGATACCAGTTTTCAGGTGATGTTCTAATTTATTCTAATTAATAGATAAATCTAATTATTTTACAAAAATAATTTTATACATAATAAGTAGAACAAGTAATATGATATATAATAGCATCTAACATACACATAGGTGTACGTACATTAAAATTTGTTTAAAAAGATAATTAAACATAAAATAACAAAAGAGCTGATTGTTATCTGAATAATATTATTATACATATAATACGAGAATATAGATACAGAAAATGATTAGACTTAATATTACTACATATGATGAAATAAAATTATTATATTATTACATTTATTTCCAAATAAAATGTAATATAACTCTAACTGCATTTGACATGATTTAATAATTGCCTGTTCAATTAAAATAATTGATATATTACAAAACGTTGAACTATTTATATTTAAATTATTAATTAATTGTACATAAGTTAAATATTCTTTCAGTATTAAGTAAGAAATATCTTTTGCGGTTTAAATACCTACTTTTTATTTATTTTTCAATTTGAAAAAAAATGACATCTAAATTTTAATGTGGAAAGTCTCTTTTACTATAGAACAAAAATTTTGACGTATCCATAGTGGTCATTGAATAAAGAACGAATGAATTCGCACGTACCACAACTACCATATATTTTCTAGTAATTGCAGGTCATCAATGACTGACATGGGGCAGTATAAAAACAACTTTTGTTGTCATACAAATAGCCATGAGTTGAACCCCCCATAAGGAACGGATGACGACAGGTAGAGTAATATACTGAGGACCACCTAGTGGCTTCAGGACTTAGCCATATGCCACCGTGACTAAGGCGCACATGGTCCGCAATCGATGTGTATAGGACCCCATAAGAGCATGGGATTCTTCAAAAGGGACTTGTGAAAAGAGCGTGAACGTGACATCAATAACTTTGCTTTCCCTTCTCCTTCCTTTTTTACATTCTTGTTTTCGGTGACTTAAGTTAATCAGATGAACAAACTTTGAATTGACACCTCATATATGTTATCAGTATTAATAAATAAATGAATAAAATTAGCTATTGCTACTGTATTTTTTCTTCTTCATTTAAATTACAATAAAAGAGCAATGAAAAGTCGTACATTAAGATTTCAGGCAATCATTGCGAAGGGAAAATTTCAACCTTCAAATTGACGGTAATCTAATTTACCAGAAACATTTTTTAAACTACTTCGAATTATCAAGAATAACCCTTTTTTTTTCTTTGCATCCTAAACTACCCTCAACTGTAAAGGAATGCCTGAATAATAAAAAGTGTGTAAAAGGAATCATATTCTTTTTAGAATAAATAAGAATATTAAGTAATATATAATAAATAATAGAAAAATAATGCAAGAGGAAATTGTAATGTAAATACTATTATTTAACAAATCGTGTATAAGCAGTCATTTATTTATATTTTAATTTTAGTGGAAGTTTATGATAACATAAGTAAGACAACCACCAATATAAATGATAATTAATGATCACTGGTGGCAGTCAGCTTACACGACAATAAATAAATAAATAAAAAATGCTTCGATCCTGTAATATTTTGTTATATTTAGAAAGCATTGAGGTACAATTATCGAAGTACAATACATAGTCGAATTCGAAAAATCAACATACAGAACGACGAGTCGTTTTTCAATAGTTCCCCGGCTAACTAGAAAAATGAAACGAACCACCCAACACCGAAGTCGGTCTTTGCAGCTTTCCGTTCGGTTCGCGAATTAATCCATCAAAACAGTCACGATATAACTCACGCCCCTGCTTTTTGCTACCTCTTCCGTTCACCTTCAAAACTTTTGAAATTGATTGCGCACCGTATTTAAATACCGTGACAACTAGAAAGTCGGAAAGAAACTCAATTTACTTCAGTTCAGTATAAATTTTTACAATTCTTGCTACTTTCCGTGCTTGAGAAACTAGTTTCTTTAGTTTAAGAAATGTTACGTTACTTTCTTAAAATTATTCTTTTATTAAATAGGAAAATGAATTTACTACAGGATAAAATTATAGAAAAAGAGGCTTCAACGCCTATTTCGCTGATTTTTGGAAATGTTGTAAAGAGATGAGCCCTGAGTAATCTCCAGAGTCCTGGGATAATCTCGATTCAAAAATCATGACAAAAAAAGAACTTGTATTTCTTACATTACAGTGAATTGAGTATAAGTGTTTAAAAATGGATAATTATCGTATAGTAGTATGTTTTCATCATAGATTTTGATACTTTTCCTATGCGAAGTAATAAAATTACTGGTAGCGCGCTCAAACATTTCGTCTTTATTCATTCATGAATTTCCTACATACTGAAAATGGATTAGGTTAGGGTATAGTAGACTTATGACCTAGAAAGGCGAAAAAATTTGCGCTGAATGTCTCATATTCTGATCGTTATGCTTTAAACTTGCATAAGGGCAATCTAAATAAAGAAGAATAAAGCAGTAGCAATTTTTAGAACAGTTGCAAAGTTCATTTTGATTGAATAGTAATATATTCGATTTTCTTTCCCTCATAACTTTTGAATCGTAATCGTTCGAAGTCTTGAACAAAGTGCATTTTACACAGGACACTTCTCTCTATGCGTATTTAAAAATCAGGAAACTCGGTGTCAAAGTCCATTTTTTATAGTTTTACCCAAGTTTGTAAATTTTCAAATAAAATAGGTAAATTTTTTAATTCTTTCAACGGCAAATTGTAAAAATTATAAGCATACCTATCATCTTTTAAATTCATGAATTAAATTTTTTCAATTATGTAAAAAATAAAAAGAAAAAATTTTAATCTAAATTATTTTACAATAAAAATTCTAATTGTAATAGTATACATACACTACAGAATCGGAAAGTTATTCAAGACTCTTATTTCTTTTTCAGTTTTCAAGATTTCTGTTACATCTTAAAGGACAAGGCGTTCATTACATGAAATGCAAAGGGATCAGTATGAAGACACAAGTAAGTACTTGATTCTTACCACACATCTACCACGTAAACTATTCTGGCTTCAAACCAGCTGGCACCATTAACCCAAATATATGTGTCGTTCATAATGAAGAGAGAGATTCTAGCTGATAAATTAATCACGCGGTTCCCTCATGCATTCTTCGAGACTATCGACCTCGAAATCCCCCGATTCGATATTCAGGAGTGAATGAAAGATTCAGCTATCATCAGGAAGTGTTATCCGTGATTTGTTTCCGCGCTATCAATATTGATATGTGTACATATATATATATATAAAATAATTCTTCGATAATGTATCTATCTACGATACTTCAATAATACTACACATTTCTGAAATTATTGAATTTGATAAAATTTATGAGAATGAATTTGTACTACTGAATGTTCTTTTCAAACATTTAACTTTTAATTTTTACAAATATTATCAATGAATAGTGAATTTAAATAAAATGATAGCTGTTGATTTTAAGTCTAATATCTATAAAATATTTCTTTACTTATAGGTAATATGTTCTTAATATATAAATCGAAAATTATTGGTTAAAAAATAATTAAGAAAATATTTAATTTCATTTTTGTATTGAACTTGAGATTTTAAAATGATGTATTATAACTTTCGTGATTGCACCGAGCAACTAAACATTATCAATTCCAACAATGCTGAAATTCACGTTGCATGTATTTATAATATAATCACGATTCTTAATCACATTTCGCAGCGTTTGGAGTTCGCATAAAGGCACGTTTTGAAGTATAGATGTACAGCTCGGAATTCTCTTTGGCAAATATGTATTACGTTCTGCAACATACATTCCTATTCTCTTTGTGATACTTTCAATTTATAAACTTGACATAGTACTCTGTACACTATTAATATGAAAATAAGCCTTAAAGCTATCGAATCTACCTTTTTCTAACCTAAAATTAAATGTCTTAAGTTATGGTTACTGAATATACTATACTACCCAATTCGAAACGAACTGTTGCCATTGTTTCAAGCACACTGTGCGTGTGCGAATATACCCTAAAATCAAAATAAGGAGTCAATTTAGACCTCAATCACATTTGCCTGTATACAACGCTTGCTACCCAAAAAAAACATCTTAATAATTGACTGATTATCAGCTATTTCAAAGAAATCCTACAGGATGGCGTTCCAGGAAATTAAATTCTTCTATGTTATTGAACAAACTATGTATAGCCTTTCTGACTTTTTAATTCATTATTTTTCTTTATATGTTAACAGCACACAGCACTTAAGGGCTAAAACCGTGCCCAACGTAGCTTGACTTCAATGATCTAATGAGAACGGGTAGATTCTACGGTCCCTAAGACCGTTGGCGTTTGATGTTGTCCGAGCACGTACCACGTGTGAGCACGTATCACTTTGGATCAATTCCGTGTTTAGATTTAGATTTATTTCCTTTGTGCGAATGCATGAAATTTCATTCTACGCAGAAAGATAACACGAAACTAATTCCTCTTATGTTGTCCAAGGTATGTACACTCCGGTGCAACGTCGGAGGCAACGTGCAGATTTCATTCAGGTTCTACCATTCGCTTTCAATTTTGGGACAACCTAGGAAGAATTGTGGGCATTTTCAGGTGAATGAAATAAGTAAAAATAATATTAATTATTGAATGTGATGAAGATCCCCGTCGCGCGCATACTGTTAAGATCAGAGACGACGTAGATCGGCGGAGTCCACATCGAACGTGTTAAGGGCACACCGTGGCGCGGGTTCCGGCAGCGGATAAGCGTGGAAACGGAAATGGACGTGTGCTCGGCCGCGCGTGCACGGATCAGCTCGCAATGGAACGTGGGCCGCGTAACACGGCATGCATGTGGATCAACGTCGGTGTGTGCCCACGTCGTTCTCCACCGGCTGGCCCGAGTATAGGATCAATATAAGCGATGACATAGCGAGAGCTCATCTTTAAGCCACGCCCGCGAGTCCGCGAGCACCAATGCGGTCGCGATCCACCGACTACGTGACCAATAGGCGGCCAGCATCGATTTTTCGCGGGTTCCTTTTTTTCGCGAAAGTGAATTTCTTCGCGATGCTGACGGGAGTATCGGACAAGAGGAATAGAGAGAGGCGCGGAGCGAGATGCAAGAAGTCGTGGGACAGAGAGAGGATAGAATCGCGCGGGTGGTAGTAGAAATAGAATGAGGCGTTACAAGGATGGTAGTAGCGGTACGAGAGAGGGAGAAACAAGAGGGTGGAAAGAGGGGACGCCCGTAGAAAAGGCGGAGGATGAGGATCGATGAGGACAGGGTGACTCTTCCAGGGGTAAACGAACCCCCATTTCAGCTACCCTTCGCGCTGTTATCGGCTGTCCCTTTTTCAATCGACAGAACCCCTGCTTGCCGTTGCTATCGACGTAGCCTACGAGTTCATCTGCATGCGTGGCCTGCTGCCTATTGCAAGACGCGAACGCATGCCGATGTCCATACCGTTCGTCACACTTTTTTCACGCATTTATTCCAAGCACGCGACACACGCGAGCTTACCGGTCTGATGAGCATTAACTCTTTTGCTGCCGATGTAAAGGTGCATCTCCGATCCACACTTCGTCAGCAATATACATACATACACCCCCGTCCATAAGTCATGGTACAACTTACAATTAGTATTTTAGAATAAATTTTCATTATTTTCTTCACAGGTTAGACTGACGATAATATGTAAAAATTATGCTCAAATACGGTTAACCGATGTATGTATAAACACCTTAAGAAAAACCGGACAGTAAGTTCTATACTATTGTTTATGATAGGGACCATGTGTGTCGAATCCAACGATTCTAGCGTCGTAAATTCAAGGTCATCAAGGACTTTGGAGAATGCAACACTCTGAAAAGATTTTTGTTTTGACCAGACGAACAGTCTTCGTTTGTTCTTGTACAGTGATAGAACACTATACTCTTGCTTAAATCTGTAAACCCATGAAATTATAATAATAAATTTCACATTCACGGCAGGTCTATATTTTGTGTGTAATGTGTAGAACATTTAGAATAAAGTTAATAAATTTGAATCCTCTTCTTATTAAAAGATATTCAAAAAATTGAACTACGAAAAAGTGGTGATTGTGTACTAAAAGCAACTGTACTTATTTTTATATCAATAGCAATCATTTGTTATATTATATGAAAAGATAATGAAATAAATCACAACGAAATAGAACGTATGCAGTGTAAAATGTATTCAATAAACCAGAATTTTTGTCGAAATAACTCTATGTGGTAAGTAGGAAGAATTTTATTCCATGTTCATATTCATATAGTGTAAACATTTTTTATTTAAATTACCATAGTGAAAGAGTTAATGTTAAAGTTGAGATGGGCTGAGATTTAATACGAGTCTATTTTTCGGTAGAATGATTACTACGTTGAATACTGTTTGTTTATCAAATACAGGATGAGCCAAGTTCATTTTGACAAAGTGGGCAGGTATATTTTGTAGATGTTGTAGGTACTTATGTTTTTCATAATTGAACTTAAAAAAAAAGAAGTCATTTCTTTTCTATTCTACCCAGGTGACAATAAAACACAAATACTTAAATAAAACACCGAATCCTATCTTAGAAAATTTGGCGCAAAAGAAATTTAACGCCGTCTCTATAAGGTTAATTGCATTAAGAATGTATGAACTTTATTCTCCCTAACATTTTATATTAAAATAATATGCATACTATATTTACTATTTAAGCAAAATAATAAAAGAGCTAATAAACATAAAATTTAATTCTAAGTACATAGATTTTATGTTGGTAATGGAACTAAACTAAGGTGTAACACTTATCTTTAACATCTGTTGTACTGTCCAATAAGGCGTATGGTGTATACAGATTTAAATGGATTCTTTGATGCATAAGAAACACTTGTATACGAATGCCTGCACTATTCTACTCGAATTCAACGATGTTGGTGTCGCCATCGGGTGGCGCACTAAAGAATTATTCCTACGAAATCAGTAACTGTTGTCAGTGACACAACTCAAAACATTCATTTCAGATCACCAATTTGAAATTTTTACTGTTATTATACATTTCACTATATTTAATATTAATATATTAGTAGAAAACATATTAGTGTCCTCTGACATATTAGTATTCACATTACTAGTGAATACTTTCATTATTATTATTAAAAAATATAATTAATTACAGATTAATGTATATATATAAAAATATAATGCATTCTGATGCAATATGATGCATATGATATGAATGCAATGTTGGATTTAATATTAGTAGTTATTAATGTTTACAAAAATATATAATAGTACACCTTTTATAAATTTATTGCTGAATAAGAATTTTTATGTATATTTTTAGCGACAATTACCATTTCAACAAATAAGTTAAGTGTAAAAAGAATTTATATTTATTTTCTCAGTTTGATTTAATGTACAAGTAGGCCACTAGATGGCGAACTTTCTCGCTGTTAAAGGTGAATGACGAGGATATATATTATGAACGGGAGATTGAGCTAGCACTCTGGTTTCCCTTCAAATCACGTATAAATCTTTCGCCTTTTACTAAAGATTTCCGTGGAGGGGAATAATTGATGAGTCTTAATAGAAATTTTTTGTAGTGCCCAACGCAAGTTGGGTCATAATATAATGAAAAACATAAATATTTTTACATTAAATTTTAATTCCAACCTTCACGTTTTTAGTTAAGAAGAAACATAGCGTGGTACTCACATTTAACGTTAATATTTATAGGTAAAATTTATAATAATTATAAAATTTGGTGAAGCATTTATTATAGAACTTTAAACAGCAGATTCTTTGCTTTCTTTACGAGGAGAAATTGTAATAACTTTTTCTTAAATAATTTTTATCAAATTGGTATATACCACGAAGTATTTTAATATTTATACTTTTTCTTTAATACATTGTAGATTCATAACTTTTATTGCATAATGTTTTAAAATTATATATTTATGTTCGAATCTCTTGTAGATAAAATAATCTGTTGGCGATAAAAGTATAAAAATAATTGTCTCAATGGCAAAAAACATCTGCAGTTTGCAGGCCCCGGAGGGATTCGAACCCTCGATCTCCTGTTTACTAGACAGGCGCTTTAACCAACTAAGCCACGGCGCCGCTGTTTTCGAGTTTTCTTCATATTTATAACTTTCTGCATAAACAATTCATAAAGAATATTTTTATTAATATAAATCCATAATGCATAGATATGTAAGCAGATAGACAAATGTTTTGGTTTCTAGTACCTAGCGCGGAGGATTCTATAGATGCATCTGGCTAGTGTCGCAAAATAACTGTCCTCTTAACCCATTGAACGTAGTAACTATTTAAATCTAATTGTAATCAAGTAATTAATAAAATAAAAGTAAAAATAGATGTTTGATAGCATTATGATAATCTAATAATGTACAGCAGCAATTTGGAATCTTATGTTAAATCTGAAAATTAACTATTTCTAACTTCTACAAGCGGAATATCACTGTCTGACTACACACATTCATTTACACTGCAGCGTTCAACGTATTATGTAACTATTGAAGGTTCCTAAAAATAACCATGGCAATATACCTTTATTTATCAATATCTGAATGGTAAAAATATTAATTTCACAATTATTTCTGGAGGCGCCGGGTATCGATCCCGGTACCTCTCGCATGCTAAGCGAGCGCTCTACCATCTGAGCTACGCCCCCATGTGGAAACTTTTTCTTATTTAAGTACTTCAATGCGCAGTACATTTATGTATATTGAAAGTACAGTATTGCCTCGAAATAAGCAACTCGCTCAGGACCGAACAGTTACTTATTACGAAGCAGGTATGCTATTCAGTTTGACTTTGTTCTCGAAACGGGACGATAGAGAACACGAGAAACGAGTGAGAGATCCGAGGTAGCGGCAAACGGACCTCTCACTCATTTCCCAGACCTTTCACTTTGTGGGCCACTTCAAACAAAGAAGAGAGGATAGCGAGTCGCTTATTTCGAGGCAATACTGTATTCTCATTTGCAGGTTTGGAAAAACTGTTACATTGATTTGTGTATTGTTGGAAGTATAAACAATATTTTCTGGAGTCAGAACAATTACCTAACAATAAGTTACAGGTTTTTAAATGGAATTGAATAAAAAGCACAAAACAAATTTTACGAAGGATTATTTTGAATTTTAGAGGGATTATTATGAATATGGTTTTAAAATAGTTGATCAACTGTACGTTATCAGAATTAATAATAATACAGGAAAGGAAATACATTTCAAACTCTAAATGCTTATTCTTAAAACTGTTTCTCAGGGTCATTTTTCATTTTAATTAATTATAGAACAAAATTTGGGAAATTTTCAATTAATAATGTTTATTCTAGTATCAATACTCAACATAAGCGTACTAAACATTAAAGAGTTAAAATATTTATTTCATTTCGTACACAAACCATCATTGAATATATTTATTAGGCAACTAAAAACATTAAAAAATACAGAGAATATCTAATGTTTATATGCTAATGAACTTTTTTGATTGAACTTATATCTTCGTAGAGAAAAATTTCCATAAGAAACATTTTTCTCTCATTGCAAATGAAAATATAATTCCGGTAAATGGTAATAAGATACTGAAAATAGTTGATCATGACAATCACCACCTTCATGGTCATATCTCTTATTACTTTTTATCTTCCAATGTTATATAAATGGTTTCGTTGTTACGCAAAGTATTCAAATGCTATTATCCTTTTATTTCCAATGCATTTCTGTTGCAGAATTTGCTGCATTTAAAAAATTGCGGAAACCTAATTTAAATATCTATTATGTGAGCAGTCTGCACTATTTGAAATGTTAGATTTAAAAAATCTGCTTATGTTTGTAGAAATTTGTACGTTCACGTGGATCCTTTCTCAGGAAATGAGAGTAAGCGTTTAGGAAAAAGGTCAGTTCAGAATGAACTAATGTGGCTAACAAGGAAAGGCACGGAAGTGTCTCCCTCCGATTTTGATGAAACTTCGTACATTTGTTAAGCAGGTAAAAATAAGGGACACGTCTTTTTTTATATCTGCTGAGACGCGACTTTAGGGGGTGAAAGCACCCCTCAAAGTTTCGACCTGAAACTGCTGTCTCGAAAACCAAAAGAGATACGTGAAAACTTCTAATGGGCGGATTTAATGGTTTTTTATATACGATAATATGGTGTTAACAGATTGTCAAAAATACAATTTGTTTATAACAAAAAAAATGTTTATAACATTATTTTATAACTTATTTAAATTTATGTACTGACAAAAAATGTAGAACATTTCATTCCAAATCCATTGATATATATGTTTATGAAATTCCCTCCTACAGTTCCGCAGATTTTTATTATTTATGACTCGCGCGTACGCTCGCTGAGTCAGCGCGTGATACTTTAATTGTATCTGACGTTATACACCGATGTTATTTATCCGCAAAAGTGGAAAACAACTATTTTTATAACATACAATGGTTAATTTTGTTAAATTTGTATCGCTTGATATAAAATAATTAAAGCTATACATACTTCAGGGTGGATGTATGAAATTGATAATTTTAATATGCAACAAGGAATTTGAATAACTTAAGGAACATAGTCGTGACAAAAATGATACTCTTCGAAGAAATGCTTCAAACATAAAGGCTTTCGGTACCGAGCATAAGTAATAATAGCCATATGTGGTTCATTTTCAGATTGATAGTCAATACTTCTAATACTGTGTATTGCAGATTATACATACAAAAATGTTATACAAGCAATTCGGTCAAATATAATAACACATGACATAGATATTCGACGGTGGGCGTTACAGGCAAAATTAAAAGAAGATTTAGCATCATTTACAGCTAGTCGTACATGGTTGTTAAAATTTAAATAAGCATATGGTATAGAATCGCGAAAAGTTACAAAGTTTGTGACGAGGTTCAGTATCGATAAAGAACCAGAACTGATTTTAAGTTCTCATAACTTTCTGGAGCGTGTTAAATCCTATACCGATCGTTACGGATTTGAGAATTTGTATAATTCAGATCAAAGTGGTTTCAACCTCGAATTACATTCTAGACGAACTTTGGCGATTGAAAAGTACGAAGAAAGTAGAAGCGGTAATACAGTCAATTCCATCCACTACTCATAGCTACACTATACAACCTACAATATCTTCAAGCGGAAAACTGCTATCTCCTCTCTTCGTCGTGTTAAAGGAAATATCTGGAGAGTTTAGACCTAGGGTACAACAAACTATGTTTAAACCAACGAACAGTTTGGCTACCGCGTCAACATCTGGAAAACTGACCAACGAACATTTTAAAATTTGGTTAAAAGAAGTTTACTTTCCTAATACAAACGAGAAGACTGCTTTACTATTAGATTCTTGGAGTGGACATTGTAGTCGTAGTATTGTGGAAGCTACACCGGAAAATAAAGTATTAGGTTATTGGTTATTGTCGATAAAGAGCCTTGTGGGGTTGGGAAACCCGTTCTGCCGTTCCGAAGCTTTCGCTTATACCGGCGGTGTTAAAGGGCGCATAGCGCTTAATTTATCTACCTCCAGTGTCACCTCCTTACCAAGGGGCGACGGGCCGGAGCAATCCCGCTCATGGCGAACCAATCATCGCACGGGGGGAAGACACAACACCAAACTCTTCGTCGGCGTGTGAGGAGTTTTGCTCTAGGACGCGTCTACTTTATCAAGCTTACCTGCGTGGTCTCAGCTCATCCCACCAGGTGCTTCACGTCCACAGCCAGAGCCCCGTTTGCCACCGGTAAACCGGTGCCCGGGCCACACCACAGAGAGGAGGGGTTGGCACATGTCACCGCTGGGGCTGTCTGCAAGGCCCCGAACGTCATCTTTGTGGCCCAAAATAAAGAATTAGTAGTATTTACGATTCCAGCAGGGACTACAAAATATTTACAACCATTAGACGTGTACGGATTTTGTGTATGGAAAAATTTTGTTCACCGGTTTTCGGACACAGATTACATAAATTTAAATAAGTTGTAAAATAATGTTATAAACATTTTTTTTGTTATAAACAAATTGTATTTTTGACAATCTGTTAACACCATATTATTATATATAAAAAATCATTAAATCCACCCATTAGAAGTTTTCACGTATCTCTTTTGGTTTTCGAGATAGCAGTTTCAGGTCGAAACTTCGAGTGGTGGTTTCACCCCTTAAAGTCGCGTCTCAGCAGATATAAAAGAAACGTGTCCCTTATTTTTACCTGCTTAACAAATGTACGAAGTTTCATCAAAATCGGAGGGGGACACTTCCGTGCCTTTCCTTGTAAGAGAAAGTTTGAGAAAGTCGAATTGCAATTTAAGTTTTTTCTTCGTTATATCACTGTGGAGAGGTAAACAAATTTTTTGAAATAAAATTCCGCTTTGTTAGCTTTTGTTCTGCTGCTATGCAATTTCACCAATTCAATCAGTGCGAATTTTTATATTAACTCCCATCATTTAATAGATTTAAATATTTTAATTTTTGTAATGATCTTAATAAATTTTAAATCAGAATCCATAAACTAGAAAAAAAAATTGACTGAGATAACTAACAATCAGAATGTGGTATGGCCAAGAAAATATGGCTTTTCAATATACTTGTGTATAAATGTATTGTGTTCAATTTGTGTGAAAATTTTAAAAATTTCCATTCTTTTGAATGCGACCGTATTCATTAGGAAAACGTTTAATTTTAATTCATATGTTACAATTTAAATGAATTACATAAAATATTCAAGTTCAATATGATAAATAAATTAAGAAATATATACATCACTTTGGTACGAAACATATAAATAATAAAAATATAAACGAATAATTGTATTTAAAATCAATTATATGTGCGAAATACAGGGCGCGTTAGAAACGGAAGTCATCTTCAAGGGATGAAATAATGGTTGGTATAGACCCCAACATTTCAAGTAGTTGTATCTTGAAAATGTAAGACACTTTAAGCGATTGAAAAACTTTATTTCATGTATACATTTTATATTTTTCAAGTTATGAAATAAATTTAAAACACTATGTGTCACTTTATGTTTTGCAAAGGTCTGTTGCTATTGTTTTGTATTACAATATAGTACATATGTTTCAGTACAAAATATTGAAAGTTTTACGCGTTTAAACTTCTTTTCTTCAATTTGAAAGTATGAAGTATTCATTAGAGAGCATTGGTACCTTCATAAGAAATAAAAAAATTGACAAATTGATTATTTAAACAAAAAAATGTGGGCTCGTCCGGGATTTGAACCCGGGACCTCTCGCACCCTAAGCGAGAATCATACCCCTAGACCAACGAGCCAGATTAATAAACAATCCTTTCACTAAAAAGCTGATCGTGGAGAACAAATTATTGAGAAATCGACCTAAATCCGTTTCCTCAGTCGGTAACATTGATTCCACATTTTAATCTAGCAAAATAATCCTCTTAGACATTAGAATCTTCAATTTTAATCAGAAAAATGATAATACATTTTAATTTCATAAATATTATTTTAAAAGAAGGTTATTTAATAAATATTGTAGGAATATATTGAAATTTTGAATTCGTACAACTTGTTTGAAGGAATTGAGTGATGAATGACTAGATAATACATTTTACTTGATGTTTTTATATGTTTATAAGTATATATTATTACCTAATTTATGTTTATCTTGTCAGGAGCTTGGTAGTCATTAAGATGAACGACATTGACAAGTTGGCTCGTTGGTCTAGGGGTATGATTCTCGCTTCGGGTGCGAGAGGTCCCGGGTTCAAATCCCGGACGAGCCCAAAAATTGATTTATTTTTTTCAAACCTTTTATTAATAATTTAAACTTCATAGTTATAACTATTTTAATGTAGTGTGTCGTGTTATTCTGCTTATTTCTAAATTGGAATGTTCTATTATTGATAGAGAAATGGTTTTGTTTACTTACGTCGTAAATATTTTAATTTACATGTGTATTATTGCCAAATATGATTGAAATATTAATAAAACTTGATCAGAAAATTTGACTTAATTTTTCTTTCACAAACATTTATTATATATTTGTACACATTTTAAATAATGCTGCAAACGTTAAAATGACTGATGATATTGAATGAGAAACGTGAACATATTTTACTTTAATTTCAAATAACCAAGTGGATATTTTGTCTTTATTCTTGAAAAATATGATTCTGCGTTGTATGCTTTTAATGGTTTAATTGATCTCTGCTTGAAATTAATGTAAATTATCGCTATTTTATAATTAAACTGCATTTTCGTTTGCATAACTATACTTCTTACAGTCTACATAAGATGGCGCCAGCGATGCTGTTTTTCAAACGTATTGCGGATCTTTCAAAACAAGGCGGGCACAGATGTATCCCAAAGGAAATATGTACTCTACTGTGTTTAGCTTCTTCACTTGATAATTAAGTATAAAAATGTTTAATTTAATTGAAACCTACGTAAATATAGGTCATTAATACAGATTGAAATTCTAAATACAGATTAATAATTTAATTGCTGTAAAATTATTGTGAAATTTATATTGCACGAATTATAGATACACTTTTGGTAATATCGTATAATTATCAGAAGTCATAGCAGTAGTTAAATATTATGAATGAGAATTATTAAATAATGGAAGCGGCTGTATAGAGGGTGTCCTATGCAATTGGGCCGACTTATATGTATAAACATAATAGTAAATAAAAAATAGAGAAAAATTTCATTAAGCTACATTAAATGGTGTCGAATGGAGAATCTCCTGGTGCATGTATCGGTTTCGGAAGTAGAAGCGTTTCAAAGAATTCAAGATGAATTTTATTTTTTTTTAACGGAACTACATATTTTTTTATACGTCAATCGAAGCGTCTTTTTGCTCTCTACAAAAAAGGAATTAAGGTACTTGGCACGAAAATTTTGCAGCACTAAAAATATCTTAGAGAAAGGCCGCTAGACTCTTCTTGCTTCCCTTAAGATATTTTTTGAACTGATTAGTTTTTAACCCAAGTGCCAATACCACAATTGATGTATTGAAGAGTATACAGGGTGTTCGACAACAGGTAGGCAAAATTTCAAGGGGTGATTCTAGGGATAAAAATAAGACCAAACTCAAGAATAACGAAATAGCGTTTGCGGTTTTATTTTCCAGTAATTAACGTTTAAGAATTCGAGTAAAAAGCGCCTGAAACCTGCGATCCGCCGAGCACCGACAACTGAAAGTCAGGTCAGCATGGGAAAGTAAAATCATAACCAAGAATCGATGAATAGTAGATACTTACCTCGTTCTATTCTGTTTCTCGGTACTCCACCATTCGGCTTCGATTCTTGGTTATGACTGTACCGACCCCTGCTGACCTGACGTTCAGTCGTTGGTGCTGGGCGGATTGCAGGTTTCAGGCGTTTTTTACTCGAATTTTTAAACGTTAATTACTGGAAAACAAAGCCGCAAATGCTATTTCGTTATTCTTGATTTTCGTCTTATTTTGATCCCTAAAATCACCCCTTAAAATTTTGCCCACCTGTTGTCGAACACCCTGTATAGTTCCATTAAAAAAAATGAATTTGACCTTGAAATCTTTGAAACGCCTGCACTGCAATTGTTTTTTGCGATTCTTTTTTGTGATTAACAAAAAAAATCACACAAAAAAATATCGCATAAAAAAAGACCGCACAAAAATAGATTTGATTGTAGTATGGCAGACTATAATTATACATCGTTTCTTTGAATACGATTGTAGTTTGCATTTTAAACTTTCCATTTGATCTTTTGTATAAATAATATAATACTAATATTATTAAAAATTATCTTTAATTGCTTTTGTTGTGCAGCGTTCAACGTATTAGTATTGAATTTGTACACTGTAAAGTCAATTTTTGTTATTCAACAAAAGGATTCCATAGTTTAGCATTTTCCTCTCACATCTCACTCCTACAAACAATTTCAGGGAATTGAAACAAATAATTATTGAAGTTGTAAAAATGATCGTGCTGCTATGATTGATCAAGGTTGCCCACGACAGCAATGAAAATCCTGGGAGAAAGAAACATGCACAGAAATGTCAGCCATTTTACATTCAATAAGTGAAAAACAGTGTTAATCAGCCGAGGGTATATAAAGGGGATGGGTTTGCTATAATTCTCAGTGGAATACGTTCTCCTCGTTGATTGAAGCTGACCATTCAAAAAATTGCAATTCTCTAAAATCGTCTTTTTCAGTGCACTACCCCTTCTGGTAAGTAAATTTATTTACTTAACACGTTGATTTCTGTCATCACTGATCAACAATAGAAATTTAATATTATCAAATAATTAAAGGAAAAAAAGGTTAAAGAGAATTTCATACGCTATTAATATTGCATTGTTTATACAAGGTAGCAGGGTAGCCAATGTTAAATTTAATACATTGAATGCCATGGGGTCATCGGTGACCAGTGCCATCAATTTAATAATAAAATAAAATAGTTAAAAGAAGAAAAGTTTTGATTAGCTTAATACCTTGACAGCCGGTATTTTATATTCGTAATGTTGATATTTATTACTATTTTTTTTTATCTTGTTCTTATCTAGCATGGCAAATACAAAGTACCATTTAAAAGTAAATAATTTTGCAGTTTATGTAAATTGTTAGATACAAAAAGGAATTTAGAATTGCAAAAGTTAAAATTACCACGAAATGTATAATTGCTCTTGACATTGTATATCAATTGTAACTGAGTTATGCGAGTATTGGTTGAACATAATAAAAAGTTATCTAGGGCATATATTAATAGAAATGTGATTTTAATAGTTTACACGTGCAAATATTATTACAAATATTTAATTTGTAATCATGATTGTGAATCTCTCCATTTCATAAAATTCATGTTATTCATCAAAATTTATTAGATAACAGACTAAGCAACAAATTAAAATTATTGTGGAAAAGAATTGATACTTGCTCTTTAATTTTTGCTGTATTTCTTAAAGTAAGATATTTTTAATTTATTTTTAAGGAATAAGCATCTGAGGGCTAATGTTTAATTCAATCGCAAGATAATTATTCAATTTTTTCGCGAGTAACATTAGAATAATTTAGAAAATTACGATATCTCTATTTCTAATTTGAGCAATATTTCTTCTTATAAATTGATTATCATACTGAACAGTATATCAAGAGATAGTAACAACGATTAGTTTTGAAAATTGAATTGGAATATGGAAAATAAATGTATTTCATAAATTTACGTTTGCTGTAAATGCTTTTTCACGTTTCGGATAATTTCCTTGGAAGAAGTGAAGGCCGTTATGCACTACCGGACTGATTTATGCTCTTCCGGGATTAGTTCAAGGACATTCTCTCCGCATATCATATTTTTACCATTTTTATCGTTTTTGTTCGTTAACTAAAGGAATAATTCATAAATGAATATCTTCAAGAACATATAAGTATTCAAAAATATTTAAATAAGTTTGATATGCTTCTACATAGTATTTACAGAGTACCATTTCTATATAAATATGTTGCATATCTACAAGGAGTGATTGTTCTATTGCTTTTTTTTCCACTTAATTTTAAATAACAGTAGAACAGTTGAGTGAAATTAGTTAAAATTTTCAAGGAATATTAACACCTTGACCATCACTAGGATATAAGTGACTAATGCTTTAAATTCAAGGTAATTCAGTGAGTAATTAAAAGAAAGGAGAAAGGAAGTTTTTGTATAGCACTATTATTATTTTATACTAATAGCGAAAAACTGACGATATAAATTTGAAAAGTAACTATTTCTATAGTACTTAATACACATAATTTTTTGTTCCTCTACTCCGTTATTTATTGTTATATGTCTAAAACCATAAATAAGTCAGGATATCGTAAAATCGCACTGCAATTATTAATTAAACTGAAAAGTAAGAGTTACGAAACACAACAAAACAAACAAAATAATAATCAACATTTATGAATCTTCAATGAAATAATTAAACTGGTTAACAGGATTAATAATTATTTTTCAATTATTTAACCTAATATGTTTTTCAATTACGTATGTAATTGATTGTCAATCTAGATAATCAATATTCTATCGCATAACTTAATTGCATTTATGTAAGTTCTTACATTAACGTTCAATGAAAACCACATAACCGTTTCATTCTTCAACATCTAGACGAGCAACTGTGACAAACAATTTCATAAAACTAAAGTTACTGAAATTACAAATATCGGTATAAAATCGTCGGTTTCATGGATTAATGGAAGTGGTTGTATGTATCGTAGAAGTTAACCCTAGAGCGGTCTTTGAATTATTTTTGACCCAAAGACCTTAAGTGGATAATAGAATGAAAGAACGTTCTAGAATTAAATGTAAATATCAGTATATTGATAAATATAACAAATGACCTAACCGTGGTAGTCTAACAATGTAAAATAAGGAAAAATTATATAATATCTTTCCTGTCAATTATTGAATACAAGATGTTAACACGAAGTTTATTTGACTCTTTGATAAAGTTTTATTTTTCAAGCTACCAAGAGATCAAAATTTCTACAGTATTAAATCTCATCAGTGTTTAGATATTATTATTATTTATATCTAATTAAATTTTAAAGGAATTTCATAATAACGTGCGTTTACAAGAGAATCACCAAAAAAAACGAAAATTCGACAGAATCTTTCCCGAAATAGGATCTTTTCCGTTTCCTTCACGGCACAGACAGATTAATTTTGTTTTTTGTATAATTATGGAGAAAGCGAGAGAAAGTTTTCTATGTCTTATGTATCGGCATTTAACATTATCCGGCGAGGTTCAGAAGCGACCTTACTTCTTCGGGGACCGTTCTCAACACGACACGTGTGTCATAGGTTCCGATCGGGTTCGACTGTTTGTCCTTAGATCGTTTCCGTTGAAATTTCGTGTGTGTTATAGAACGTTGATATTATAACAAATTTCACAAAAGATTTCTGTGTTTTTTATTTATATCTTAATAATTGTTGTTTTGTTCTAACACATAGGATTAATTAAAAATAAAATAGTATATTATTCGGAAATTCTGATCGGTAATGGACACGAAAGAGTTTGTTGATTTTGGCAAAGCGGCCATCGATTTCGTGGCTAATTATACGGATAACTTGAGAAACAAGAATGTCCTTCCGGATGTTGAACCTGGATATCTTAGTGAATTGTTGCCGGAAGAAGCGCCACAGAAAGCGGAAACCTGGCAGCAAGTGCTTAAAGATGTCGAACAGTATATTATCCCAGGGGTAAGTCTGTATTATATTAAATTCTTTCATTTTTTTGGTTTATTGAAAAAAAAAGTTAAATAAAATTAAACGGTGGCGAATGGAACATCACGTGATTAATATGTTGGTTCCGGATGTGAATGCATTTTAAGATTTAACTTCGTACCTGACAGCCAGACTAACCCAAGTCCATTTGAAAAAAAAATGAAGTTATACACTATTCACCGATCACAAGAAGTCCCATAAGAATAACGTAATTTGATTGGTCGCATCCCACCTTAGGGGGTCAGCGGATATGAGCATAGTATCACCCTTTTGCCCCTGTTCCGTCGCATCAGACTTCTTGTCATCGGTAGACAGTACATTATTTTACTGTTCTTTCTTTATAACGGTTACAGAAACATATTCATATTGCGCTTTAAATGAAAAAGATGATCATAAGGACTACATTCGATTTCTATACAAAGCAATGTGTGACCGTTCTTGATTTTCTGCTTTACTGGAATGTAATGAACATGGACTTGGGTTAATCTGGCTCTTATCGTCAGGTATAGAATTATTTTTGAACCAATCTTTCAACAAGTTTCATTAAATACTATTATTTTTAACAAGTCTGACTTACCGTGTTACTTCGAATTTAAGCCGCACTTTCTATTCACATTTTTAAGTCGTAAAATTATGGTGCGGTTTAAATTCAAAGTGAATATTTTAACATCAGATGTTAAATGAAGATGTCGAAAGTGATAGTGTATCTAAAGAACATTTTCAATAAATTGTAAGTAGCTTATTATAGTTATCTATTTCATTGAAACAAATTTTTTCTTATTTTTCAATACCTATCATAAAATCATTTTTATTTTTATTATTTTTTCTAATTTTCCAATTTTAAAATCCTACTGCAGCTTAAACTCGAAGTAACGCGGTATTATTTTTTCGATATTTTGTTACTCTTTTTGTTTATAATTGCAAATAACTGATACGAATATTTTTAAATAGGTAAGTACATGAATTTTAAGCCGATTATAGATGAAATATTTTTGAGCCAGATATTTATCTTTCTTAATAGGTAACATGACAATCAACGTGTTAGAGTTTTGGTGTCTACTAGGGATAAGTTATCGAAGGTTTAATAAGAAAAGAGTAAATAGGCTTTTAATGGCGTTAGAATTATACTAATCATGTAGGATAATAAACTAAAAACGTGAATTTAAAAGTGAACCAATCATATTATTAATTATTATTAATAATTTAGTACGTCTTACAACTATATGTAGCCACTTTCACAGTGTTCTGTGCTTATTTACAGGTAACACATTGGAATTCACCGCATTTTCATGCATTTTATCCGACAGCAAATTCTTATCCGGCTCTTGTGGGTGAAATTTTGAGCAGTGGTATCGGTTGTATTGGATTTTCATGGCTTGCTTCACCCGCCTGCACAGAGCTCGAAGTTATTACGATGAACTGGCTCGGAAAATTAATAGGATTACCGAAGGAGTTTCTAAACTGTAGCGAAGGTCCAGGAGGTGGTGTTATACAGGTAGGTAACTATTGTTAATTCAAAGAAGAAAAAAAACAGAAATTTGATTTCTGTATATAAAACTACAATCCATTTAAAAGTCATCTACAAATTAGTATTTTTTTCCCATCGGAGTGAGGGTATTTTCATCTTAATTCAACATGGTGAGAATATCTTAAGGAAAAGATTTTTTTTGGAAAGATTGAAATATGCTATAATTTTTTAATAAATTTTACAAACCGTACATTTGATTGTATGATGGCTTTAATGCACTAAGTTATTACAACAAAATGAGGTTTCTCGTTGTATCTCTTACAAATTACATTAATTATTTAACAATTTAATAAAATTATCAATTGTGATCCACAGATGCAAATTTTATTTGTATTTTAAAAAAATTTCTGTCTCAAAAAATTTAAAGAAGCATGCTTTACAGTTCTCTTGTATTCATCTTACTAATTTAGGGCGTGTGTATATACAGGTAGATTTCGATTAGTGGGAGTAATAAATTCCAGAAATTGTTCGCATTATTTGAATTCGTACTATTCGATTACTTGAAATATAGGAATCGGTTCTTATTGTTAGTTAAAGAAAATATACGATCAAACTTTTGAAATATACCTTTCATACGTATATTATTAAATTATAATAGCATAAACATGTTTATTATTTTTAAAAGTATTTTTGATAGCACTTTCTTCTGCTTTTTCATATCTTCGTATATGTGATGATAAACCCGCAGAATTTTATCCACGTCTCTGTTAACTTGCATGCTTCGATCCATGTCTGGATCGAAAAAAATCTCGCAAGCCTTGCATTAACTCAATTTTTATTCGCATTAAATGCGACCTGGTATCATTTTAAAATTCGCACTAAATCGAATATCGCACTATATGAACTCGCATTAATCGAGACTTACCTATACTTCAGTATTAATATTTTTCTAATAATCCTTTACTTGTAATTGACACATTTACAGCGGAATTGTTAATATCTATTTTTTAACACATTTTCTATATTTTATAATTAAAATGTAAAAATAAAAACAGTTTGGGCTCGTCCGGGATTTGAACCCGGGACCTCTCGCACCCTAAGCGAGAATCATACCCCTAGACCAACGAGCCGCTATATCAAGCACTTGTCTTTAAATAAATTAATAATATAAAATTCATTAAGTTTATTACATCATTATTTTTAATGTTATTGTACAAAAATATTATATTCCTTCAATCAGTTTTTTCAATTTATTCTTGTATCAAGGCAATATTACTGTTCCTTTGGTTATATCCTACTATACTTTTTAGGTTCCTCATTTCAGTTGAATAAATAATTAAATAAAACTTAATGAGAGTTCAATAATTGTTATGTTTAATATCTTTATGATTAATGTTACGTTTCTAGAAATTATTAGCCTAAACATACAGTGTGTCCCACAAACTCTGTCCACTAAATATGTATCTTGGTTATTTCAAACAATACGAGAAAATGTTACTTACAAAAGTTATAGGGCTTAGGAAACTGCATATTGTGACATAAATGATGTTCTTGTAAGTGGAGGCGGTCACTTTTGTTTTTTTAAATGGAATGCCTAATTTTTTACGCTCGATTTCGATAGAATGGCATATTCTGAGTACAAAAGCACTAAGATGCATTACTTTCATATTCAGAAGATGCTAATCTATCGAAATCGAGCATAAAATATTAGGCATTCCATTTAAAAAAACGAAGGTGACCGCTGTATCTTCTCTACGCCTCCACTTACAAGAACACCATTTATATCACATTATGCAGTTTCTTAAGCTCTATAACTTTTGTAAGTAACATTTTCTCGTATTGTTTGAAATAACCAAGATATTTAAGTGGACAGAGTTTGTGGGACACACTGTATAGATAATATTATTGAATAAATATATTGATCCGTGGGAAAGAATCAGTATACTTATACATATGTTTAGGGTTAATTGCTGTTTAGGATTTAATGTATTAATTATTTTTACATGTATTACGTAGTTTTCTTTATTTAAATAGGGATCAGCAAGTGAGACTACGTTGGTGTGTTTATTAGCAGCTATAGAACAAACCACACGTCAGATAAAACATCTTCATTCAGACTGGGATGATGCTTATATCAGGTCGAAATTGGTTACATATACGTCTGGTAACTATTTCATATTATGCCCTTATTTAATTTTATAATTAATATATCTTTAATGTGCTAATTATACATTACATTTTACTTCCAATTTTTGAAATTTATCAGAAAAGATTAACATGAAATTTTGTTAAATGGTAACCTAAACTTCAGTTAGCAATCAATAGAGATAAATGTTACTTAAAACTCAGAAAATAAATTTGTTTAATCATCAATCGCTTTCTTAAATAGTTTTACAGCAAGATTGATCATTTTAAGTGTCAATGTTTGTTTCACACAGATCAATCAAATTCCTCCGTAGAAAAAGCAGGAATTTTAGCCTCGGTTGCTATGAAACTTTTACCAGCCGACGAGAAATGTGTTTTTCGAGGTGAAACGTTATTGAAAGCGATCAAGGAGGACTTGGTGAAAGGTTTGATACCATGCTGTGTTATAGCTACTTTGGGTACCACTGGCACGTGTGCCTTCGATAAACTTGAAGAATTGGGACCCATTTGTAAAGAGTACAATGTTTGGTTGCACGTCGATGCTGCATATGCAGGTTAATAAATTTACAACAACTACAATCTTTTGTTTAGAAATGTTTAACAATTAATAATTAATCACTTTGAATTTCGTTACTTTTAGGCCATAAAGTATAACATAGTACACTTTTTAAATATAATTTCAAACTTCTGTAAATTGAGTTATATTGAATTCCGTTCAAAGCTTTTAAAACCAAGCAATATGATTTGAATAAATTAAAAATTAATTTTAATTAATCTATGTTCAATAAATCATACAGCGTAAAATAAATAACAAGTAGATAGAAATGAGGAACTTACATTCTTTCCAAAAAATTAAAAATAGTTATTAATGTTATGTAAACATATATATTTTTGTAGGTGCTGCTTTCGTTTGTCCCGAATATCGGTATTTAATGACTGGAGTTGAATACGCTGACTCTTTCAATATTAATCCACACAAATGGTTACTCGTGAATTTCGATTGTTCTGCATTATGGTGCGTGTATTTTCTTGTAGTTTATACAAATAAAAAAATGTTTTACTCTCAAAACGATATAGCTGTATGTTTTAAACAATTATAGGGTTAAAGATTCTAGGAGACTCATTGAAGCTTTCAGTGTAGATAGGATTTATTTGGCACACGATAAAGAAGGACTTGCTCCAGATTATAGGGTAATTATTTACTTATTCAATAAATTATTTTGTTTATTTTTATGAAAAATTCACAAATATAAAATTATTTTTCAGAATTGGCAAATTCCGTTGGGACGACGTTTTCGTTCTTTGAAACTTTGGTTTGTCTTGCGTCTATATGGAGTGGACGGTTTACAGGAACACATAAGGCGTACCATAAAATTTGCTCAAAGATTTGAAGAATATGTTAAATCGGACAGCAGGTTCGAATTAGTGATAGGTAGATCCATGGGTTTAATTTGCTTCAGAATGAAGGTACATATATAAAAATTATAGAACAAAATACACATAATGAAGTAATTAAAATAATCAGAAATTTGAAGAATATTATCTACTTAATCCTCCAAATACGACTTTCAAATATCGCATGCCGTAGAAACTTTTACCTAGCAGCCGACCTTCATAGGTCGCAGAAAGCATGATTTCTTGGTTTATCGACCAAACTCCATATACCGTAGGTTTTGTTTATCAAGTTTCTTAGCTCACACATGCCAGTGCAAAAATATAATTATTATATCATAAGATACGTTCGGTTGCTAAGCTATACAGGATGCCCCAAATCAGGTGGGACAAATTTTAAAAGATGATTCTGGGGTTCGAAATAAGACGAAAATCAAGAATAACAAAATAGCGTTCGCGGATTTATCTTTTAGTTATAAACGTTAATACATTCGAGTGAAAAGCGCCTGAAACCGGCAATCTACATATCACCAACGATTGAACGTCGTTGAGGGGCGTGTATGTACAGTCATTTCCAACAGTCATTGAATACTAGAAGCTTACCACGTAATACATATTATGTTCGTTTTTATTACAGTATGGTATGAAATGTTGATAAATTGTTACTTAACATTAAATACTCTATTTTTTTAACTTTGAAGGAAATGTTATAACGCACACCGTACTCGCTAAAATGAATACGGGATTGTCTACTGTTCACACGTCATATTAAATACTGCAGCACCGAAGAACAGAATAGCACGTGGTAAGTTTCTTGTATTCAATGACCGTTGACAATGACTACAGGGTCTACCGTTTATCTCGGAACCCGTGCGCGCGTAAACTCATGAATGTGGCAATAGCGCAACGTTTGGCATTATTGGCGATACTCTAGTCCGAGATTCGATTCGGGATGCGAGTATATTTGTCTCTCTGCCGATCACGCCCGAGTTTTGCCGAGCCGAGCCGAGCCGAGCCGACTCGAAGTTCCACTGCTTATCGTGCATACTCATATCCCGAATCGAATCTCGGATTCGGTCGATTTCCTCACAGCTCTCTACATGACATTATACTTTCAGCAATGGTTTGCAGAGGGTGCATCTATCGAATTTTAACGCTGTTGCCACATTCATAAGTTCGCGCGCGCACGGGTTCCGAGATAAATGGTAGACCCTGTATATGCATGTACACATCCCTACTGGCATGACGTTCAATCGTCGGTACTATGCAGATTGGGGTTTTAGGTGCTTTTCATTCGAATCTTTCAACATTTATAATTAAAAAACAGAGCTGCGAACGCTTTGGTTTGATAAGGAAAAATCAGCTTCCGTCGATAAGACAAGAAGTGTCCAATGTTTGCCGTACCCAGGTGGTTAAAAGTTTCGCGATATAATTTAAAAGTCTGTAACAAAAAAATTGTTTTTAAAAAAATGCCACTTTCAACTGTTATGTATACGTGTATACATAACAGAGAAAAGAAGTTCATCATAAAATGAAATATAAGTTTATGAACTTTTTAACCTATGATGTTAATTTACGTAAATATTTCAACAAATTATAATTGTAAGACACTAATGTGAATATGAATAATTAATATGAGATTAAATAGATATGTACAATCTTTTATTTTCACATAAAGTGTAATTTCTTTTCTTTTATAAATTTTATTTTAATCAATTTATTATGATTTTCAGGGTGACAATCAGTTAACTAAAGAACTTCTCACCCGTTTAACAGCCGAAAAGAAGATTTATGTGGTTGCTGCAACTTTTCGCGAAAAATTGGTTGTTCGATTCGTAATTTGCAGTCGTTTAACTCGAGAAGATGATGTTATATTTGCTTGGAATGAAATTACAAAACAAGCGACAGAAATCGTGGGACCTAAGACACCTTGTTTGGAAGAAAAAGCACATAAATCATTCGCAAAATCTTCGGCTGATTTAGCGACGAGGATAGAAAGTTTAAATCTCGAGTCAAAAACGCAAACAATATCGTAGAATAAGTTTAACGCTATGGAGCAAAAGTAGGAAAATTGTATTTAATTTTCTAAAATTTCTAACTCGATTTCAAAGTTTCAAGTATCTGTTAGAGCTTTCAGTCTTCGCAGGATGGTGTTTAGTTTTAAGAAAATAAGATTTTAATGCAAAACTTCGTTCATTCGTTTATAGTTAACGAGAAAAATAGTTGAAATTGGATGTTCAGTTTATGAGAGTAAAATATTGAAAATATCTGTAATAACTATTCGAATCTAAAGTAGCATGTGAGTTGTATGATGAAGGTAAATAATTGCAAAGTTCTTTGCCGGAAAAAATGAAACTTTGTGGTTTAATTTAAGCGTAATCATTGTAATGATATTTTTGCTGGCATAAATATTTATAGCTCGTATTAATTGTGTTCGTTGATTAATATTTTCATTCATAATTTGTTATTGCAGATTTAAAAAAAGAATATTAATGTAGGATTTGAAAAATAAAGAAATTATATTGTAACTGTAGGCGTTTAGTGGCGGAGGGGAGAGGGTTTCGTCTCCCCAGATGCCTTTGGTTCGGGCCGGGGACCGCTAGGTGGCGGCGAGAGATCCAGTGACAGTGCTCTCGCAAGCGGTCGCCTGGCAGGCCTGGCATGCGGTTGGAATATGTACACTGAGTTGCATTGAACTTGTCGCAATGAAGTTGGCTACAAATTCACTAACACATTCACGCCGCAGCGTCGGTGAACCGAACTCGCCATCGGCTCACCGACACGGCGTGAATGCGTTAGTGAATTTGTAGCCAACTTCACTGCGACAAGTTCAATGCAACTCAGTGTACATTAAACTAGCATTTTATTTTTTTTATATTAATTATGTGTTTCATTGTTATGCTTCCTGAATAGCCTGTTATCGTTTCTCTCCTTAAACCGATTCAAGGTAATTGGATTAGACTATTAGGTTTTATTACATACAAGTTTCGAGTATGATAGATGTTTGGGACAGGGATCGTCTTTTTCTCCCCTCTCCTACATAACAATGTTTAAATGAATAGACATTTTGCAAATCATTTTACACAGTTAAGGCCCATATTGTATCTGTAAAAGTGGTCTTGGTCAAATTCAGTGTTTATACATGTTGTAATCCGAAAAAACCTACAGGCATACAGGTAGAAAACAAATGTTTTCTGTGCAAAAAAGATGGTCACATCGTGAGACAATGTCCTACTGTTAAAAGCGTGCCAAATACAAGTGATAAAATAATCGTTAATGAAATGGATAATGAGGTTACTATCAATGAAGAATCTGTAGTGGAAGTTATGCAAGAAAACACAACTATTTTGCCTATTAATACCTCTGAAGTCATTACTTCTAATGATATTTGTATTCATGATTCCGTTCTTGCCGCTAGTAATCAGGAAAACAACTATCCGTATGCCGCAAACGAAACCCCACCTTTAACGTTTGTCTCTCCGAATTGTACCTTGCTAACTGCAGAAATTCATATGAACAATGATCCGTCTCCCATTAAACGACCTCTCTCTACAAGTTCAACGGGGTCATCACAACACACTAAGGCTAAAGACAATTTATCAACGGATAAGGAAGTTAAGCCAAAGAAGAAAGCTAAAACTGAAAAACTAATAGCTAACGCAGGCCAAGAAGGAACCCAAACCAAATCAACTGATGAACTAATTGAACCAATTAAGCAAGTCATCCAATTATCACCTGGAAAGTTTATTCTTAACTATGACCAATTTAAAGGTTTTCTAGAAAATTCTTTTGGATCTGGTGATCCTATTAGCATTGCCAAAGACTACACGAGTGATACTCAATCCTTAGTGAATATGATATTCGACCTTTACCCGCACCTTAGTGAGCGATCTATTAAAAGCAGGTTCACAAGAATTCTTAATAAATTAAAAAAAGGTTTGACAAATCAAGACACCGAAGAATCTGAGCCTGAAATCTCCGAATAAATTTGAATAAGTTGTTTCTGAAGTATTGTACAATTATAATGAATAGCATTATTCAATGGAACGTTAATGGTTTTTTTGCTCGGCTCGAGAGGATCCAGTTACTGCTATAAGACTATAAACCTATGGTAGTGTGTCTCCCGGAAACTAATTTTAAAAACAATTCTACTGGACAAATTAAAAATTATCAGTGCTTTGTTAAAAATCGAATCAATGTTAACCATGCCAGTGGAGGGGTAGCTACCTATATTAGAAATGAAGCAGTAGCTACTGAAGTTCAGCTTCAAACTAGTGTCGAAGCGGTTGCGATTTCAGCTCCAATTAAGTTATGCATCTGTAACATTTATTTACCAAATAGTTATACTTTCCAATTGAGCGAAATAAATGACTTGATTGCACAACTGCCGAAACAATTTGTTCTAGTTGGCGACTTTAACAGCCACAATACATTATGGGGCTCTGTGACAACAGATCGCCGTGGAGATATTATTGGTACTATATTGGAAAATCCAGATTTTACTTTGGTAAATACTGACCATTGCACACACTTTAATGTATCCAGAGGTACCTTTAGTTGTATTGACTTGACGATATGTAGTACCAATTTTGTCCATAACCTGGATTGAGCAGTACTGAATGATCTACACGATAGTGATCACTTTCCTATCTATATTCAGCTACTCAATATCCCTAATAATCATAGCACTTTTTCATTTGTCCCACGATGGAAGTTGAAGGATGCTAGATGGAACCTATATAAGGAACGACTTAATTCCTGTCTGCAAGAGTTTAATTTTGCGGACTGTCTTAATGATATCGACAGTATTACCGAAATCTTTTCTAATTTTATTATTAAGGCGGCTAACGAAACTATTGGAGTGACTTCTCCACCGAAAAAGCACAAGCCTGTTCCCTGGTGGAATGATCAGTGCAGGGAAGCCCTGAAAAACTCTAAACGAGCTTTTAATTATTATAAAAGACATAATTCGGAAGAGAACAAAATTAAGTTTAAAAAGTTGCGTGCTACTGCCAGGCAAATTATTAAACAGAGTAAAAAGAATAGCTGGATGAAATTTGTTTCAACCTTAACCAAGCAGACTAACATCAAAGAAGTGTGGAATAAAATTAATGCAATCAGGGGCAATAGGAAGGGTTGCGGCACGCAGTTTATTATGAACAACCAGAATGATATTGTCTCTAGTCCTCAACAGATCTCTGACATATTTGCACTCACATTCGCAAATAATTCTAGTACGATGAAATATGATAAGGACTTCAGACAATATAAAGGTAATCTGGAAGAAGAAACAATCAATGTAACCGATGATCTCAATCATCCGTTTCTTGATACCCCTATTTCTGAGAGGGAACTCAATGAAGCTATCTCTCGATCTAAAAACTCTAGCCCGGGTCCCGATAATATCCCTAATGTTTTCATCAAAAATGTACCTCCTATTGGAATGAAAATACTTCTTGATATATTTAATATCATCTGGTCTAATCATGTGTTCCCTAAAAAGTGGAATGAAGCGATCGTTATCCCTATTGCTAAACCTGGTAAAGACTCATCTAAACCCAACAACTATAGACCCATCTCTCTTACCTGTAATATGTGCAAGATCCTTGAGAGGATCATCAATTTTCGGTTGAGATGGTTTCTCGAGCGCAATAATCTCTTAGCTGACAATCAGTTCAGTTTTCGAACTAGCCACTCCACCATCTCACACCTTGTTAGCCTCGAAACGCGGATCCGTGAAGCCTTTCCCAACAAGCAGCATGTACTCGCTGTTAACCTTGACATCGAAAAGGCATACGATATGGTGTGGAGATACAAAATTCTGCTCAATTTCAAAGAGATGGGTATTACGGGCAATATGTGGCATTTCATTAACAACTTTATTAGCAATAGGAGTATCCGGGTCCGTTTTAATGGTTTCCTCTCACAAAAAACTGTGATTGAAAATGGTGTGCCACAGAGAGCTGTTCTTAGCGTTACTCTGTTCCTGATTGCTATCAACGAAGCGTGCAGCATCACACAACTTCCAACAATCACAAGAGTGTTTGCTGATGACATTACTATTTTTTGTAAAAGAAAATCTATTAGTACCTCTCAAAATTTTATTCAATTGTCCCTTGATAAATTAAATGCCTGGGCTAAAAGAACTGGGTTTAAGTTTTCATCCACCAAGACTGAATGCATTCTATTCACCAATTGCTGTGGATCTCAGCCGCCCTCACTAACTCTAGGAACTAATCTTCTAAAAGTGGTTTCTTGTACGAAGATTCTTGGACTAATTTTTGACAGTAGACTCAAATGGAGCCATCACATTGACAGCCTTGTTGACAACTGCAAAAGAAGGTTGAACATACTAAAATCATTGGCTTATAGTAACTGGGGAGCTGAGAAAACCATTCTTCTTCAAGCTTATAAAGCGATTGTACGCTCCAAACTTGATTACGCAGCTATTATATACAATTCTGCTAAACCAACTATACTGAATGAAATTAATACAATTTATAATACTGGACTGAGGATTTCAACTGGTTCATTTCATACTAGTCCCATTGGTAGTATTTTGATTGAAGCTGGTGAACCATCTCTTCAACACAGAAGGAAGTTACTTAGTATTAAATATTCTATTAAAGCTGCGACTTCGAGGAATGGTATCATTCACGATGACATTTTTCCTAAAAACCAGTCCAGGGTAAATCGTCAACATGGTAATGATCCCCCCTGGCTAAGAATTCAAAATTATCTCGACAATATGAACTATATATTACCCACAATGGAGAAAAATAGATTCCACAAGGATCCACCCTGGTTGCTTCAAACTCGAGTTGTTGATACCTCGCTTAAATTGGGTGAAGTGATAGATTTATCTGACGAGGATTGGAGAGGCCGATTTAATGCTTTTTGTGCTAATTACCCCTCCTTTAAACACATCTATGTTGATGGTTCCAAGAATAATCTGGGAACAGGAGTCTCGGTTTTCACCTAGGACGAATCTATCAATCATGGATTGAATTCCTTCAACAGTATCTTTTCCGCCGAAACATATGCATTTCTCATGTCATTTAATTTCATTGCTAACTTTCCTGACTCCAAATTTATCATCTTCTCTGACTCTCTTTCCACGTTAACAAAATGTCATCATTTCAGGCAGACCACCGAAATGTATGTTGCAATTCAAGAACTGTATAATGATTTGATAAATTCAGGGAAAACAATAATTATTGCATGGATACCCGCCCATAAAGGTTTTTACGGAAACGAAATGGCCGACCTCGGGGCTAAAATGGCTACCACCCTTCGCCCTAACAATCATGCCATTTATAACTCTACTCTGGATATCACCAATCATATAGGATCCTTGTGCGAGCTTGAGTGGAATAAGTCATGAAAGAATTACAAAGCTAGCCCTCTCCATAAGTCAATCAATTACTTCTACGATCTCAAAACCAATTCTCAGTTTAATAGGAAAGAACAGGTGGCTATTACAGGTTGACTCATGCGTGTCTTTTGAATGGTGAACCGCGTATGATGTGTGAAGTTTGCAATGTGATGCTCTCAATTGATCACATTATCACCAAATGTGATAAGTACAATTTAGGAAGATTGAAATTTAACATCCAGGACGACCTGAGGAATTCACTGGTCTTAGTAAAGTACCAGGAAGCAATAATTGGATTCTGCAACGACATAGGAATTATTAATAGTTTATGATGGACAACTGAAGATAAATATCGACACACCACTCACCGAATTAATATACCTTATGTTTATTATATATTAGAATTATACTTATTTATATTTTTCATCTACGTTTATTTTATGTTTATATTTGTATTACATTATTTACTACTCATTTATGATTATTATGTACCACTAACATTATGAGCCTGTGGGGCCAAGTCGCTAATGACCTTTGCTGTTGATGCGACTATAAATTAAAATAAATAATAATAAAAATATTAAAATTGCGGCAAATTCCATGATTACAAGTTTTGCATTGACTGGAAAGATCTATTTTGCTAGAACAATTAGTTCATCTAAAGTTTATCTAAAATCCCTAATTTACAAAATATTGTAAAGTAATCCTAAAGTGTTCTACAAATTATGGACGATTATGGACGAAATTTCAATAAAAGGCTACAATTTCACCGGAATCAAAACAGGAAATTGTCATAGTCGGCTATGACTTTAACCCGTGTGCACCGTTCCAATTTTGATTACATTCGTATCATTCTTTTCCATATATAAGTAAAAAGTAAAATTAATTTATATTTTAATCAATAAATGTGTTCTACGATGGCTTTTAATTAGAAAACAGTAAATTTCTTAGGAGTACAAAATTTTGTTAATAGATGATTAGATATTAGCTTCTGATTTTTGGTCAATTTGACCAGAATTACTATATGTACATACAATACATACGAGAGTTAAACAATGAAACATCAGGAAGGCAATGGTCGTTTGTTTGCGCGTGTGACATGCTCTCCTCATAGCAACGTTCACCAATAAAAAATCCCTTCTTGATAACATCTATGTAAATTTTTATCAAGATTAAGCATCATCGTCTTCATGAACAAATTTACTAGTTTCGCAGATTTACGTCCAATGAGATGCTACTTACGAGGTCCAGATTATCGTTTCGAAGGTTCCAAACAATTTTAGTAAAGTAAGTTATTACGGTAATTAGCATTCACATTTTGACGTTAGAATTTCAAATTTAGATTTTATACTCCTGAATTTACATCCTGAGTGTCTTTTTTAGGAATAATTTACAATTAACTAACAAATATTTTCATTTTGTTTACAAAACACTGTAGAAATGTGTTCATAAAAAAAAAATTGTAAGGTTGGAATGCAAGTTTGATAACTTCATACACCATTTATGACAGATTGCGTGATTAAAGAGAGAATTATAAATTTTTATTGATTATCAATATTTGAATTTGAAGTATTGCTGAATTAAATTATGCCTTAATTTTTCAGTAATTAGATACAAATTATTATTCTACAATATTTTACGTTTGTGGTTAATCATAATTGTATTTTGCGCTAACTTCATAAATAACTTGATTCTTTTGAAAAGTTTTACAAATTTTTATAATTAAACAGTGATAATTATTGGAATTGTACGGATGAAAATATAATGTAATTAATACAGTTCATTGCAGGTTTTTTCTTCTACAAATAAAAACTCGAAGCAGCCTAATAATTACCAAACAGTTTATTTATAAATCACAGAATATTTCATATTTCAAATCAATTATGTAGTTGTTTTCTATCAATAATTCAATCGCAAAATTTGTACCCTAGATAATCAATTTCAACGAGTTTATTGAGTTTAATCGTGACTCTTAAAGTTTCATAAAATGAAAATTCTTTATCTGATTAGCTACAAATTTCTAAGCAAATAAATATAAAAAAGAAGAAAATGGGAACCGTCATAAGATATATGTATGTTTATGTTAAATATGTCTAGAACCTACTCGTCAAAGAAAGGAGGAGGTGATAAGGAAATACCGTCATGTACAAAAGTAGCCAGATTCGAGTCATGTCAGCTGGATCCTTGCATGTTGGATCCATGCAAACCGGAACCAACAGTGGTGATCATTGGTGCAGGGATGGCTGGACTTTCAGCTGCGCATCGTTTAGCACAATGTGGTCTTCAAAATTTCACAATATTAGAGGCAACGGATAGGTATACCATTTACAGTAACCGTAAATCACGTAACCGTGACTGAAAAGTCATCATATACCTATTACACTCATTAGACTATTCATGGAAATGCAAACTAACAAGAAACGCTCCCGAAATCAGAAATCCAAACAATTACGAAACTTTGTAGATACGTAGAGCAGTGTTTCCCAAAGTGTAGTACGCGTACCTCCTGGGGGACAGGAAGAGTTTGGTGAGGGTACGCACTGAATGAATTTTATTTTACGTTTATTATTATTTTGTTTATGTACTACAAAAGAAAAAATAAATATATATTGTTATTAAAGTATATGCAATTTTTTTTTTTACGAGGGGTACTCAGTGTTACGAAAATGATAGAAGGGGTACACAAATGTCGAAAGTTTGGGAAACACTGACGTAGAAGATGTTCTCCTGATCGAAACGCAATTTTTTTTTGCTGTCCGTTTTCAGTCTAAAGGGGTAAAGTCGCCCTTAAAATTTCGGCTGCTTTTCATTTTTTTTTTCCGAAACCGTTAAAGATATCCAAAAACTTTATAAACGGAAGTTGTTCATCTTAATGTATAGTGCTTTTTATGTTGAAACAAAAAATTGTTTAAGCAATTACAAAAAGTTATAAACAAAAAAACGTAGAAACTATTGAAAAGTTCTAAACCTTGTCATGAAAATAGAAAGTGGTCTGTTGTTTAAAGTGATATAATGTTTAATTATCATTTGCTATTTTAAGGGAGCAAAAAATATTATTAAATATAATGATATGTTTCATTTTCATTTTATTATTTGCAAACGATAACTGATATAAAGCGGTCCTTAGGACAATAATTGCTGTCCTTGTTTACCCTTGTTTAAAAAACCACGATGGTTACGTATTATGCATCACGTAGGTTTTGTGTTAATCTCGATCGTATTACAGCGTAGCTAGAATATATGTGGTGGGGTTACAGAATCTTGTTGAGCAAAAACAAAATCTACTGGGTTTGCAAAATTACTTGGTTTTTCTTCAATGTACTCACTTTTGTACCATGCATATGAAAACATATTGTGATATTTTAGTGGCGATAGCTGATTATGTACTAACGATTGAAGTTTAATAATATTATCTCGAAAATGCAAATTAATGTCATAATTTTTTAATATGACGAGGTCGGAAAATTTTGTGACAAAGTTTTTCAATCAAGATCAAGAAGTTGCATCAATCCTGTCGTTTTTCTTGGTATTGTGTAAAATTCCAAATCTTTATTTGACAGCACATTTTCTTTTAATATTTCCGAACAGTGACCATGAGTTTATTAACAAGACACTTTTTGGTCCTGTATTGAGTAGATATACATTCATTAATCATTCATGAATGAATAATTCTTTTGTTAATTTTCCAGATGTTGATGCCACCAAATAAACATTCCACGGTTTAAACAATGACCCTGGTACCTTTGGCCCGAAATTACCTCCTTATTCCTTTTGAATTTAGAACAAGAAAGAGAGGAGAAAGTAGCTTACCCGAAGCTGAAACTGTAAAAAGTATTGTGTAACGATGAGTCGCAGCGGAAGTAGATTGAACAACAATTTCTACAGTTTTTGATCCTTGCATTGCTAAAGTACGACCAGAATGTAACTCTAAGTCGAATCCACTTTCGTCAGTATTGAATACATTATCTGCCCCAATATTTTTTTTAATGTAAGGTTGTACGCGATTAACAAAAGAGGAGGCAATTTCGTCCAATTTAGTAGAATCAATTTCGTATGAACGGGTAATAAATTTGTTTATTTTTCTAGAAACTGTTCTATGAGCCTTTTTGAAACTCCATAACTAGAGTCAAAATGCCTTAAATTCTTCCAGTTTCATTACTTCATCTGCTTCTACAGTCCACATTCGGATATCTAAATCGTGGATAATGACACGATTTTCACTTTTACAAACTTTATTGAAAACGTATTCTGAAATCTGTAATTATTTTTCTCTTCGAGTTCCCTCTTTATGCAGTACTTCTTCCCATCTCTGTAAAAACGTAAAAAGATTAATTCATTTTATTCCAAAATGTTATTGTAACAAATGCTATTACAAAAGAAAAATATTTCTTTTTTTAAATGTGCTTTACCTGTACTATTGGTGAATCGATTGAACTTTTCGGAACTTATGTTACACATTTTCTAATGAAAGTCATTTCCTTTTTCCACCTTTTCAATATACAACAGCATTTCCGTTATATTCTAATGTCACAATACCTCCTTCTTGTGGAATATATGCTTCAATTTTATCTTCTACGTGTTCTACAACTTCTTCATCAATAGGTGAAAATATTTCATCCACAAATTCCACAGAATGTGATCTAAACAGATGAACAAATTTTAATGTACGTTCGGTTTCCATTACAGACGACGTATCTTCAACCGCTCTAACCAGCAGATCTTTTAATATATCATAAAGTGCTTGTCCACGGTTATTAATTGGTGTTTGATTGCCATTCGTTACGCTGAATGTAATCATAAGCAAACGAATTACATTTACCGGATTTATGGCAAGCATTTTATTAGATGAAATGTTCCCTTAAAAGAGAATTTAAAATTACTAAAATATGGACATGCAGGGTCACAGATTCCAATCAACTGACGATTTAAATGATTTTTCGCAATTTTTTAAAGGCGTAATTTTTTATCTTATTTTCGCTGCATTCTGTGCCCTCTGTTTCTATTTATTATAATAAAAGACTGATACTGGGGCATACAACAACACAACTAGCAAAAAGTTACCCACAATGTATACAGGTAATGGATAATTATCAAAATTATTTGCATTCAAGAGTAACTAATTGTAGTTAATATGAATTATTAGTAGATAGAAAGGCTGCAATTCGTCTTAGGAGACCGAAAATTTTTGGTTAAAAAATATTAAATCATAGTTTTCGACCTGGAATATTTGAAAATGCAAGTTAAAGTTTAGGAAACCACTTGTTTAAAAGATACGATTATGTGAAAAAAATGTATTTAGCGTACTTTGACATTATTGTCTGAAGGACCTTTTTATATCAGTTACCGTTTGCAAATAATAAAATAAAAACAAAACATATTGTTATTATATTCAGTAATATTTTTTTCAGTAATATGTTTGCACCCTTAAAATAGGAAATGATAATTAAACGTTATATCACTTTAAACAACAGACCATTTCCAATTTTCACAAGAATTTAGAACTTTTCAGTAGCTTCTAAGCTTTTTTGTTTATAACATTTTGTAATTGTTTAAACCATTTTTTGTTTCAACATTTAAAAAGAACACTATATATTAAAATGAACAATTTTCGTTTATGAAGTTTTTGAATATCTCTAATGGTTTCGGAGAAAAAGAAAAAACAACGAAAAACGATGAAAATTTTAAAGGCGATTTTCTTAGCAAAAAAATTGCGTTTTAATCAGATAGACTCTGTGGATCCTCTACATATCCACAGAGTTTCATAATTTTTTGAATTTCCGGGTTCGGGATCATTCCTTGTAAGTACTCATGCTAAGTAAAGATAGTTCTAATATTTTTTAAGTATTGAGAATAAAAATATGATATTTGGAATCATTTAATATTTATTTGTTAAATCATATTTAGAATTATTTGTTTTAGATTATATATTTATTAAACAAATCATTGGTGATTGAAATTTAACTTTAGACCTTTTGAGACATTATTTTCTCAATTTATGAAATTTGGTCGTTTTTAAATTTAAGTCCTTCATTTTGATCTAAATTCCTGTGTACATATTTCGTATAGCTGAGTTATTTTACATCCCTATCAAAAGTTGGTCCCATATTTTTGGTAGATTATTAATTACAAGGTGCCGATAACGAATCTTCTTTGCAGACCAGGAGGCCGAATCCATTCATGTTGGTTAGGTGACGTAGTGGCGGAAATGGGCGCCACTTGGATCGAAGGAGGATGCGTGGCGAATCCTGTTTTCACCTTAGCTGCTCAAGAGGGTCTTCTGAAGCCACCTCTGTTCAGACCTGATCCGAGTCGCGGTCTTTTTTGTACAAGCGATGGACGGGCTATCGATCTTCCTGTCAGCATTACTGCTTATCATACCTTCCGTCAAATCGAGCAACAGGCAGCAGCTCTTTTCTCCCTAGGTTGTGGCCGCACCCACGGTACGTTGCTGAATTTCATGGGTGTCAGAATTCAGCAGGAGCTCCACAATTTCCCGGAGGAGCAACGGTACAGTTGCCCAGGTCAACTGCAAACTTTATCAGCAGTGATGTAAAAGTAGCTGTAATATTCGTACTGGCGTGATTTAATTTACCGTAGATGGTAGTGAAATTGCTAGAGATATTTTCAGAATACGAGTTTAATTATTATGTAGTTGTTCAACAATACTCTTCTAGTTTGATAAGATGGTGATATATCGTTAACAACGCTATTTACAGACTTTTCAGAATTTACTTTCAAACTCTACTCTCAACTTTATAAGATATGGGTAAAACCATGGAAAAAAGCCTTTAACGACGATTTCACTGATAATGAAATCGGGTATTTTTTATATAAGAAAGGGCTTTGAATAAAATGCACTTTCTCGGAGTTTTAGGGCGATCATGATTTGAAAGTTATAATAAAAAAAGCTTGTACTTTTTATATTGCATTGAGCCTAATATAAGTGAATTAGGTTAGGTTGGATTGGGGTATAGTAGGCTAAAAGTTTTTGAGTAGATTCAAAAATTCGTATAAATGTTTTGTATTCAAAGTTCGAACAATCGCACGAAAGTCTGAAGATACACTAAGAACGAATATGTAATAATATCATATTGAAAGTATCAGAGACCAAGTAAAAACAGAGGTTCAAATACTGCGCATATTAATATTAATTTATTTTCACAATTAATATTATTTTTACTCATTTAATTAAACCAGCGAATATCCGTGGCCCCCAGTCCGCAATAAACATATTTAAAAAAATGATCTTTATATGCTAGCAGAATTTTAATATGCTCTACAGTAAATTGTCAATTTTGTGGAGTATTTAAAAAGTTATAATCACGCACTATTTGTTGAGATCTTGTGACATTTGCATTTTATTAAAATTATTTGCACTCGTAATTACAATCTTTTAAATGAATGATAACTTGAAATAATTAACGCCTCATATTTAAACCGTCAATTCGTGAATTAAATAATCGAATGTTAAAACACTTCAACAGGTGTTCAACTAATTAGTTCCAGAAATACACCTCCTATCATACAAATAATTGACAAATAATTATATGAATGAAAATAATTGTTTGGCAATTAGATAGTAAATCAGATCTAGCATGTTACGTTACATCACTGCGTTTTTAACGACACGATATTTCAAAATGTTCCCTCTCGATACCGTTGGCAATTTTACGTCTTCAGATATGACGCAGCCAGAGTGATGTACGGAATGACAAACTGCGTGAGATGCCGGTGCGGTGATGATCTTTCGCTAGTTTCTGCTGATCAATTTGGAAGTTACATCGAGATTCCTGGTGGTAATGTTAGAGTGCCTCTTGGCTACGTTGGTGTACTTGCTCCGCTGCTACGAGATTTGCCAAGCTGTTCTCTCAAGTTAGTTAACTCTTTTGTTACCAGTGGTGTTTGCAAAGCGTTTCAAGCAAAACTGATTGATTTTGACCGATTCAAGTTCAAATAGATAACACAGAGACCGGATGTCCTATTACCTGTTGCTCATTTTTTCTGGCAACTATGTATATTTGTATTTCACTCTGAAATTATTCGATAAAAATATTTACAATTGTCGTTTACTATTTTATATATTCTACATATTAATGTGTTGCAAATTTTTTGGAAATTATTGTTCAGTTTCATGATATTGTATGGATCATTATAATTCACAGTTTCTATACGATAATTTTAATAATTTACATGTTACATTTAATACTTATTATAGGGGTTAAAACGATTTATACATATGTATATTAATTTGTATAATCAAAGGATATTATTAGGTATTAGAAAATTAACCATAGATATTATTAATTTTGTAATAGTCATTGATGGGACTTTTAGAAGCTTTGAATTAATAATTAATAATTGTAATTTGTATTCTAGAAGTTAGAATGTCAGATAAAGAATGTACTTGTAAGTTTGACATTCTAACGATAAAATGAATAATTATTACTCTTCACATCAACGCTATTAAACAAGAAAAGTTCGCCTACTAATTATTATTAAAGTCATTAAACATACTTTTATTCAAAATATAATTGAATTTATTTATAACATCGTAAATATATGAACTTCATTCTTCGTTACACATTTCTTAGTAGAAGGTTCATAACATTGATTAAACTGCTCATAATCAATCAATCAATCCTCGGACAGTAATGTATTATTGGAATTTTGCATCCAGAATAGATTTCAAATTTACCTAACAAATTTTTAATGTAAAGTGTAATGAATGTTTGATGCTAACCAATTCAATCTTAATGATTACTCCTTTACCAAAAATATCAATATCAAAAGCAATAAATAACTATTCATTTCGCTATAAATAAATGTTATATTTAATGTTATCAATATTAGTTGATTTATTTACAGAAAATGAAATGGGTACATTTGTTCTATTAGATACTGTAAGCCGGTTAGTTGTGTCAGATGGGGTGCCATAAGTGATTCTTGTCCTCGAGCTGTGGTGAAGTGTTGCGATGGCGAAGAATTTCCCGCTGATTACGTTATCGTTACCGTGTCTCTTGGTGTCCTGAAACATCAACACGATAAACTTTTCTGTCCAGCATTGCCTGCTGAAAAAGTCGAAGCTATTTGTAAATTGGGATATGGTTACGTTAATAAAATATTCTTGGAATACGCGAGGCCGTTCTGGGTTTGGAAAGAAGGTGGCATTAAGCTAGCTTGGTCAGCTGATGAACTTGCTGACAGATGCGACTGGGTGAAAGGTCAGATTTTAATATAATAGTTAAAGTTTAAAAATAGAAAGAGTATTCGATGTTATTTTTATTACTAAATTTAAAAAGTGAATAATTCCATTTACCATGTTTGACTATGCTTTAATTAGTTATTCCTATTGTCGTTATATGCTTAATAACATTATTAACCCTCGTACAACTGATACAGGGTCACTTTTCACTCCTGTCAATGACAACAAGTATAATAAAATACGTTTAAAATGTATAACAACCAACAGAGAATTAAATAAAATAATATTTTTAAATACAAACATTAGCAGAAAATAGTTTCTATTAAAGAGCAAGATCTAAAGTATGAATTATGAAAATCCAGCTGTGAGTAAAAAGTGACCTGGGGTGTACTTCCGAAAGGCCCCCCCACCCTAGGACAACCAAACTTCGGATTTATAGTAATTGAGGGACGAGAAATCAAATGAGATCATTTTCAGAACTGGCAAATAAACCGTTCTCGAGATATACAGGGTATACTAAAAGTGTGGGACCCCCCTATTATCTCGATAAGAACGCATTTCCACGGAAAATGACTAAAACAAAAGTTGTAGGGGTCGTAAAGTATTATCTTGTAGTGACCTTGAACTTAACCTTGCAAGTTATTTGTAGGTCAAATAGAATTTTTAAAAAGCCATTATTACCATTTATCCCGGGAGAAATTAGTTAGGTAGGTTAGGTTAGGCTAGGGTTAGGGTTAGGTTAGTCATTTTCCGTGAAAATGCGTTCATATCGAGATAATAAAGGAGTCCCACACTTTTACAATACCCTGTATATCTCGAGAACGGTTTATTTGCCAGTTCTGAAAATGGTCTCATTCGATTTCTCGTACCTCAATTACTATAAATCCGAAGTTTGTTTGTCCTGGGGAGGGGGGGCCTTTCGGAAGTTTCCCTGTGACCTGATATCGTCGTTTGCAATTAGCCCTTCGAGTGTCAAACAAATATTATTTTTTAAAGTGATTAAATAACATATGCATTAAATTAATTGATTCAGATTTTCTCATATTACAGGAATCTCAAACATAGAAGAGTTATCGACATCACAGCACGTTTTATGTGCATGGATCTGTGGTCGTGAAGCAGCGGATATGGAATTATGTTCCGACGAAGAGGTGGTTGAGTCAATAACAAGAGTCCTTCGACAATTTACCGGTGATCCAACGCTTCCTTATCCAGCAAATCTCCTCAGAAGTAAATGGTGCATGGATCAATACTTTGCTGGTGCATATAGTTATATGGGAATGGACAGCACTGTTGGGCATCAGTGCGATTTGGCCAGTCCTTTGCCAGGTATAAACACTGTTTTTTGGAGATATGCGAGAATCTAAAAATACAGAGTCGGGGCGGGTCGGGTCGGGTCGGGTAGGTTTTCGATAGTATATGTAGATGTGCAAGATTTCAAAAATGTCGGGTACTCGCTACCCAGATCGGGCCAATAATTGTTTTTTTTCGTAAATTCTCCCAATTCACGGTCATGTTCAACAAAATTCGTCCTGAAACACAGCTCTGCTGTTAATTTTGTATTTTGTTTATTCTAAGATATTAAACTTTACACCGTAACGCAAAATAATCTTCTTCTTTGTTCTCATTATTGCGAAAAACTACGCAGCGGTTAACAAACATTTTTACTCTAACCGGAGAGAGGGGGAGAGGAGGCAGAGTCATCTATATAGTAACAAAAATAAAAGAACCATCTTTTGCTAACTAAAACCTAACATCTCCAAATTTCAAAAATCCCGAATCGACTGAACCCGACTCGAGCATTGGATATCCGACATTTTCGCATATAATTCATTTATCAAATTTAAATTACAAAACATGTGGATTCAGCTAGTGCAAGAGAATGCAAATCTAAAGTATGTTGGATAAATAATGAAGTCCAAATTTATTTTATTAAAGTGGTAATTAAAATAGAATCTTTTTACATGCATGTTATTTTAAAATAGTTTTTCTTTGTAAAAAAGAAGGAGAGGAATTCGTGAATTTAGCTCTCTGTTTAATAGCTATGGCCGTTTTGGAAAAAAGCTCTTATCTTTGTTCAGGTACATGTGAACCAATACCACCAATTCTCTTATTTGCTGGAGAAGCCACAATTCCGGGTCACTATAGCACAGTACACGGTGCTAGATTAAGTGGCATTCGAGAAGCTGAAAGGATAATTCAATTGACGAAACGTTTTGGTGGTCCACCAAAGAAAATTATCGAGAAGAGTTCTTAAAAGTGTGAAAAATTAATATATGTTGAAGTAAATGTACCTGTACCAAGTGTTACGTCCAAAAATAGATCTACTGTCCACGAAAAGCCATTTGTCAGTTCATATTGTTTAGCTGAAAATGAAATTTGTATTAAGTTCCAAATTCTTTGAGGAATGTATTTAATTTGTCATTTGATGATTATATTATTTTTTATAATTGTAAGTTATACCTTTGCTACAATTTTACATTGCACATAGTCAAGTTCAATAAAAGATATAATTTTTAATTTATGCTTGAAGTTTTAATATGTTTTACATATACATATTACTGCATTCCATTGTTTGAAAATGTGGGGTCAATTTATACAATATTACATCAGCCTCAAGGCCTCCAAAATATTTTTTCTAAAGTATGAGAAATGGGTATTGTATGTATGAATGTATTTTCGGGATAGCGAGGCGCTTTTTGTAGGAGCGTGCCCGAACCTGGTACATTTTACATTTTAACATAAGCTTTTCTTAACTTTACATTTGTTATATTTGCATATTTACACTTGTTATTGGATATAACCTCCTTTTCTTTTCCTTCTTCATACCTTCTCTTTTTCTTCCCCTAACCTTTGTCTTCCTTTGTCTTACTTACTTTCCATCTCCCAATACCCATCTCTCTTCCTCTTCGTTCCATCTCCACTCTTCTCCATCGATCCATAGTCTTCTGCTGCTGTATTCTACCCATTTTACCTTTGCCCTTTCCTTTCTAGCCTTTTCTTTAATTCGTCATTTATTTCTTCTCTCTTCTCTCAATTGGCCCTCATCTATTGCCACCTGCCACCTCTCCCACATACCTTTTTTCTTCCACATAATTTCTTTTTTATCATCATCTTTTTCTAGTTCTGTCAGAATGACTATTCTCCCTCCTGCCCCTAATACTTCTTCCTAATTTCCACCATTTTTTCCCAATTCTTTCACTAACATCTTCTTGATGCGTACTGTTCTTTCTTCTAGATCTTTTACCTCCACTAAACTTCTCTTCGTTCTTTCTCTTCTCGCCCTTTCCATTCTCTTCCCCCATATCTTTATCCATTCCTCTTCTTCTCTCTTCATTCTTCCTGTTTCCTCGCTCCTTCTCCATTCCTTTGCTTCGTCAATTTCTTCCAGATCTTCTTCCGACCTCCTTCTTTGTTTCTCCCTTTTCTCTTCTCGCATCCTCTTTCGCCTGCTCCTCCTTGTATTCCTTCTTGATTTTTCCCTTTATTATCTTGTGCTTCTTTTCTTTGCTCTCCTTGTCTTTCTCTTTTATACTCTACTCCTTCCTTTCTTTCTCTCCTTCATCTTATCCTCTGTATCTTCTCTTTTCTCCTCCTTCTTTTTCTCCTTTTCAATCCTGTCTTCTTTTTCTTCCCCCAACTGATCTTTTCTTCCCTCTCCTTTTTTTTCGCTTTCTTTTTCCTCCTGCCTTGATTCCTCTTTCCTTATCCTGCCCTTTTCTAACCTCCAGCTTCTTAATTTCTCCCCCCTTGAAAAATCCCTAGAAACGAGAACACAAATTACGTCGTCATTACTAAACAGAATGCAAAAAAATTTAAGGGACGTGTTCAGGAGGTCCTAAAGAATGGCACTCTGGTCCTTACATTATCCAAATCGTCAAAAAGTTATAAAATATTGAAATTTATGTCTATCAACGGTCAAGAAAATGGCGGATCGAACTCACTTGCATTAATTTATTCGTAATATAAACATTTTTGCAAATCGTACGTATTGTTCCATCCACCTCGGAGTAATCGGCGAACAATAAAAAAAAAAGAACAGAAAAAAAAATACTGATCGAATTGAGTAACCTCCTCCTTTTTCGAAGTCGGTTAAAAAGTCTTAAGATGATGAGTAAGTACACGGGATGATGAGTTACTCTACCTGTAATACTTGATTTTTTTAGAAAAGTTAAGAGGTGACCCAAATCACTTATAAACAATCTTATAACACATCATTTTAAATAAGTATACCAAAAAACACGCATGTTTACTAAGATAGAAACATTAGAATAATTATAACTTATAATTAGAGCACAGTGGGGTACTCAATTACTTCTGTATGTGTCCTAGGATTAAGACAATTTAATAATTAAGTCACATGTTTTATATGATTTATTGTATTAATATTGCTATAACAACAATCATTTTGACAGATAATATTAACGTTTATATATTAAGCTATTGAACGAAAGCTTGAAACACATTTTTTGTATAACAGGTACGTACATAGAGTTACATTTCTTTTCTTTACTTTCCGTTGGTCCCGTTTAACAGCAATCTGTGTTATTTCACCGAGAAAACGTTCTTATGATTAACAAAATTAATACTTATTCAAATTCATTGCTTTAAACTAATACTCCTATTTATATAAACATTTTCAATATATTTGAATACCTGGAGTATAAAAAAATATATTCATTTTAATTATTATAACTGTTCTTGAATATCTGTATGTTGCTCATTCTTATAGAAAATCAGTGTGCCAAATCGTAACCAGTGCATACGAAATAGTTATTTAATTATGATTATTTTTAAGAACGTTTGCTCGTTCGATAGACCAAACAGTGCAAAGTAATTCTAGATCTATTTATTGTCCCAGTTGCAGCACTACTTTACATTAAAAATGCCATAAGTGTATTCGAAACAATATGAAAATTCAACAATTATTGTTGCAAATAATCTGTTATCAGTTATAGGCACTGGCATAATTAGGTAGAGGCCTGGTCCTTTTCCAAAAATGTGGATCTTCATTATTTTAAAATTTTAGAATTCAAAAATTTCAAATTTTTAGATTCCCTAGATTTCAGAATTCAAAAATTTCAGTGTTCCAAAATTTAAATACTTCAAAATTCTAAATTCTGAAGGTTTCAAAATTCAAAAATTAAATAATTTTTCAAAAGAGACTTATTGTTAGCCCACCCTAGAAGGTTCAAGTTATGCCAATGGCTACAGTATAATATAAAACAAATCATTCGAGATATTAGTATTACATTCGAAGTGTTACATTAAATCTAACTAATTTGGTTATTAGTTATTTTCAATTATTGATATTGAAATTCAAGTACAATTATGGCAAATGAATATAATATTCGGGAATGATGATAGCTTGTGCGAAAGAGGAAGATTAAGATATCTTACATACATACATATACTACATATTTATGATTATTATAACTTATTTACAACATAAATATGCTACGTACTCTTTAACAATTAATACACATTAGATGAGTATTTATTTTTAGAACTGCAATATTGAATTGAAATCTATAATATTCCATTAATTAAATAATTTCATTATCATTATTTTATGTAAAAGAAATATGTAATACTTTAATATAATTTAATTTAAATTTAATCAATCAGTTATTCAATATTTTATAGCTCATTATTATGCATATAACTTTGTTTGCTGTTTAATATACAGACTTATTAAACAATATTTTATACAGTATTGTTTTTCATATACATATTGCATCACGGAACAATTTTATAATTAGTTAACCTACTTTTAGCTAAACACATTTTAACAGAATATTTTGCAAATAATTAAATTTCCATTAAAATGTCGCAAAGTATTAAAGTGGAAAATAAAATTATATATTCCTAATTTGTATAATTCTCTGTACAAAATATGCTGAAAATAAGGAAACTATAGAAACTGCATTTTGTTACAGAAGTAAAAAATACTTTTATTATTATGTTTTCTTTTAAAATATACGCAACTGTTAATGATATATTCACAACTATAGTCAATTTAGAGTTCCTTTTAACAAAACTATATTTGAATCTACATTTATTAAACAATGTCGCGGAAAATGCATTCAGCGCATTGCTTACAACGCGATTTAATTCAACAACAGCGTTCATGTTAATTCGTTTCTCGTATTGCAATTGATATCTACACTAACATTATATGTGTTCAACAAGGGTACATTATTGTGATGATATATACAGGGTATCTCAGTTTTTTCAGTCATACTATGTCTGTAAATTCAATGAACATAAATAAGAAATGTAACATGCAAAGCGGTATTGTTTTTTTAGTTAAAACCTAATATATTTTAGATTATTCATTTCGGTCATCATACTGTTTAGATTTTATTTTCCAAAGGCAAAGAAAAGATTCATATATCTATGTATTATATTAGATGCACAAATTTGTTCGGAGCCTTCTGTTTTTTAAATTGAAGATTCATTTTTTAAAAGTTACAGTAATTTCAATTATTGAATTCATCGTTATCGTTATCATATTCTTGGACCACTTTTCAAATTCACAGAAGCGCGGGAAAATACTCAAATTCAAAACGGCAGCTAAGAAGGTGTAATACCAAAAGCATTTGTTTTTGTGTCATTGATACTGTTAAAACTTTGACGCTCCATGTCATATATAATTACTATTCAAGATTTAATAAATTTGTAGTGTTTATAAATTGAAATTCTCAAATATAATTCTAGATAGGCACAGTGTCCACTTACGATAAATGTTCTTAACAGCTTCTTGCGCGAGTTTAACTCTCTAGTGCAGCGTTTCCCAACACGAGGTCCACGCCCCACAGGGGGGCAATTTGATTGTTAAGGGGGGCAATTCGAAGATGGACTCGTCCAGAGTTTAAGTTAATCGTATGGCGACTCTCAGTCGCTACTCAAGCTGGGTAAACGTCCATAATTACTAATAATTAAAATAATATAGAAAAATCTTTCATTAAAATTATTTCGTACTTGAATTTCGGTTCTCCATTTTATGTTTTCAAAATTTACTTACTGTGTTTCCTCAACAACTTCCTAGTGATTTCTTTGTAAAACCTACCATTTAAGTTTCTTCAGTGAACAATTCAATTTTTGAATATTAAAAATTATGTTTACGTTACATAGGGGGTATAAGAATTTTAGAAAGGCTTAAGTGGGGCACGGCACAAAAAAGGTTGGGAAACACTGCTGTAGTGGATATCCACTCTCATAGAAGCCATAAACGGTGTTACATTTAATACCTTCAATGACCTCAAATTTGTAGACAGCTGGCATAAACAGATTAAATGTAACGACACATACTGAACGAAAATTCGGGAACCCGAGCCCAGATCGGGTTGAGTCGGATGATGGTGATTCACCTAAAGCGAGTTCGAGTACCAAAATTGCGGGTACCCGAACAAAATTGTAAAGATTCCCGACCCGATCCCAATCCGATCATGATTCGACCCCGATCGTTCAATCTTAAATTTGCTTGTCAAAAAAATTAGTCAAATTTCATACTCAATGATCCAATAACATTTTATTTTCTTCTTTATACTTATAGAATGAACTGACTTTTAATCAGAAAAGTGTGGAACACCCTGTATAACACCATGTATTTTTCATAATTTATCAAGCAAATGCAAAAATTATATTGGATTTATATTATTAACTTATTCAATTTATACAAGATAAGATTCTGTTTCTTTGATAGAAAACCCAACAATATTTTTACAAGTTGCACGTGTGCCAACAACTATGTAACAGTGTTGCAAAAGATGCACAGTGTAAGTGTCGTTCAACGATGGAAGAAAGCGATTTAAAGGATCTGAAGAACGTTGGCTAGCTATCGGAAAAAGTAGCACAAGGTGACAGTAATACTGCGTTTACGCCGAGTTATGTGCTTCTTTGCGTAAAACGGCATCTGAAGAACGATCTTTGGCATTTTACGTACACACGGGACATGTCCAGCGTATTTCCAAATCTTACTAATTACCTAATAAATAATTTTTATTTGAGAATCTGGTACTGATTAATCCTCAAATAACATATCAGGTCTTCTCCCACCCAAAGCATAATTTAGAATTTAAATTCGTTTGAAATTGTTACTTTTTAAACGTTATACTATCTTTTTAATTAGCATTTTTCCAATGTTTGAAAGTCTTTCGTTTGAAATGTTTCTAATTCTAATTCACGCATTCTTAGGAATGGATCATGAGTGACCTGGTAACAGTCGTTCGAGGGTTAATACATCCATATAAATTAATTTTACAAGCTCTGAAAAATGTTTAGATTTTTCAGTAATCAGATTCTTTAAATAATTCTTTGACACTAACTATATTTGCTATAATGTCGTAGCGCAAAAAAATATTTTTAATAAATTAAAATTTCCTTACCTGTTATAAACATAAAAAGTAAGTAGTGTATAAATTTTGTAATTAATTTAAAATTGTGAAATACGTAAGACAGATCAGCACATTTAAATCATCCACTGGTTCTTCCAGGTCTACTTAAGACAAGAAAAGAACTAAAAGCTAAGATTGATTGCAGGTTGCAGGTGCCAAGGATCTGCAACCACGAGCTATCTGAGCCCGCCATCACTTAGAAACCGATTGCTCCTCGAGGACTTCATCAGCCCTGAGTTTTATTTCCTTCCAGGAATTCTGGATATCCTTGCTCTCGCTAAATCGTGAGCAAATTGCAAACCGCAGGAAATACGTATCATTTATTTTGGATGGCACAAGATGAATGTTTTTAGTAGCGTTGATTTTCTTTAACAGATTCTCGTTCAGGTCGTTCGATCCCTGTGAATAATTTTCATATAGTTAATATAAAAGTTTTCATGCAGCTAACAAAATAAGATGTTTGGTGCTTTAATTCTTTGCAAGCTAAAAATTCTTTTTATCTAATATTTAAGAAAATGCAGACATAAAATACTATTATAATATAAAATAAATTTTTTTCATAATTCATAAGGATAAGAATAGTTAATTTTCAAATTCAAATTTTCAATCTTTTACTTTATATACAGAAAAAACAACTGAAAGAAAAAGAATTAAAAAGGGATACATAGGTAATTACAATATTGCCATACACTTTATGTTATAAATGATAATCTTGAAAATAATTTACCTTCAACCGGAAGCAGACGAGTCCTAATACCACTTCAGCCACAATCTCGAATCGTGGGTCTGAAAGGACCAGTGCCTCGAATTCATGAGCCTGGGCGACGTGAGTCCTGATATATTGTTGGAGATTCTCTACCCCATAAATTCTCAAAACGAACCACAATTTCAACGCTCTAAATCTACGTCCCAATGGAATTTGCCAATGCTATGGAACAAAAACAGATGTTGCTTTTACATGGAAAGAAGTAAACCACAAAATTAGGTGTATATTGCTCTAAATTTACAAACTGAAATTTACTTTTGTGAATTAAAATTATTTTAAAATAGATATAATTAAAATTTAAGACAATTAAAAAACCTTAAGGTAATATATAATAATATATTACAAATAAATTTAAATTGTTGTTAATTCAATGGTTTGTGTAATATTACATATATCGTGACTCATTGACCATTATAAAAATGATTAAATATTACAAATGAATGTGTAAATTTACCCTATAATCTGGGGCAGATCCTTGCATGTCATGTTTCAGGTACAACGGGTCAACGTTGAATGCATTAATAACATAAGTCGGATCTTTTAACCACATGGTTGAACAATCAAAGTTCACCAACATCCATTTGTGTGGATTGAAATTGAAAGAGTCAGCTAACTGAATACCATTCATTAAATGTCGAAATTCCGGGCAAATAAAAGCGGAACCTAATAAAAAAACCGTCAAATAAATATATTTTATATAAATCTTTCATAGAGAATAGTATAATTTTTTAATAATCACCAGCATAAGCAGCATCCACGTGCAACCAAATATTCTCGCGATTTGCAACAACCCCCATTTCATCAAGGCGATCGAATGCACAGGAGCAAGTTGTCCCTAACGTTGCAACAGCCTACAAAATAATTTTAATAAATACGTAATTATAACTTATATAAATTATAGCAAGTGAAGTTTTAACACTCTAGGACAATACGACGTCAGAAATATACCTGTGTTTAAATTAAAAATTAAAAATTAGAAATGAATTACCATATAAAATAATTTTTCATTTTGATATTGATAATTTTTGTAACTTAAAATAAAAAATGTGAAGTTCGTCGTTTTGAAGAAATTTTGGTCGTTTTAGTGTTAATATTTTAAAAGAAAATTTGAAACTTACGTAGAATGGAATTGATCCTTGTTCTCTGTCCTTCCGAATCGCTTCTGCGAGTGTTTCACCACGAAGTTTGTATTTAGAATCAACTTCTAAGGATCGAAATTTCACGCCTCCTAGAAGGCCAGCTCGTTCTACAGAACTGTGAGCCTGACCTGAAAGACAAATTAAAAATAAAATTTTATCTTGTCTGTTACACATATATAGAAATGTATATATGAAAAAATTGTTATGTTATCAAAAATATATGTAAGAAAACTCAGTTTAATAAACACCTTTTTCAATTGTTGAAAATTCAATCGAACAGTTCAAAGTAGTTTATAAATACTTTAAAAATAGAATTTGATTACAATCCCTATGAAAAATCACATTTTAATTTATTCTAATTGTATTTTACTTGAAATTAATCTTTTTGAAATTTTTATTTCAAGCTTTTCATACCATCTACAGTTACAATAACAATATATACACATTTAAAATAATTAGTTTAAAAAATAGTTTCATTATTTTTATAAATGAGATGTTTTAATGATTATTCTGTTATACCTATTTCTTGTAATTTATTATAAACAATAAACACTACTATTTTCATTCGAGTATTAATCAACTGTTGCAAGTTTCATAAAATAACCTACATTTCATTCAACAAAATAAAAGCCTCTTTCAATTTTCAATCTTCACAACACAATAATCAATAAGCTATCATTTCAATAGGTATTAATCATCGATATAGAAGCATTATAAGTATTCTCATGAGACACCTCATTCCTTTCTTCTTCGAATTGCTAATGCATTCGTCGAGCTACATTGACGATGGAAAATTACGAAATGCTTTTGTGCAGGTAACTTTCTACGATTCGACGTGCCAACAGAGCGAAGTGGTAACAGGAGCGCAGAGCAATCGAAGGGGTGAATGTGGGTGGTCGAGGATAGAAGGGTTGGAATAACTCGAGTGGTTATTACGGGTTGCCATGGTGACAAAGTGCTGGCTGATGAAGTGCTGCAACCCCGTACTCTGTCCTGTCAACTCACCCTCTTACTCTCATGCCTTTGTCAAATGTTAAAGAGCGCCGGCCAACGTCATCGTTAATCTTGTTTAAGAGGAAATCATGATCGAATAGTGGCTAGAATTTTTATCCACCTAATTTCTAATCCCCTTGACATTCTTATTTTTCGTTGTTCATCGATTCTGGATGAAAGTGATTCTTTCATTTTTGGTATTGTATAAAATAAGAGTAATTTTTTTTTTTTTTTTATGAACGTCATGATTCAGTGATGTTTAATGATTTCTTTAAATTATTATAACTTACTATACAATTTGTATTAAACCTTTTAAATTTATATGTGTAAGCTACTTATCAAACTTCTTCAACTTTCCAAGTAAGATAAAATGAAAAACAGATTAACGTGTAAATACATTTTAAATTCCTTTTAACTAATTACTTACAGGAACTATAAGCGACTAGTTTTCCCACTATTTCGTTGTCTGTCCATTCAGGATGTTGTTCCTTGACCTGCCTTATTTTTCTAGCCTTGGCACCGAGAAGTGCTACTAAAGTTGCTTCACTTGCAGTTCCCTATAAAGTGAAATTCAACTGCTATTTTATTGCTGCTATTAGCCGATTTTCCCGAAGATAAAGCTTAAGATTCATCATGAAGAGTTTAATAGGCGAGCAACAGGTGACAAATGTATGCTTTTATGATTTCTTAACGATTAAATTAGACAAGTAAATTTTTCCAATACAAAATGCATTAGGGAACAATATTACTTGATTTATAAGATGAACTTTAGTAGAATTTATGTTAAATTTTAAATAAAATAGGCTTTAATTTCTTAGCATTTATTTCACAGTTGAGTTCGTTAGTATTTAAAATTTTAAGAGTTAAAATTATAGTATAGTACACTATTTAAAATTCTAAGAATTTCATCGTCAGTATAGTATAATCTAGTAACGCATTCAAAATTTTAAGAATTATAACTCAAATACTTTTTCAATATTTTCAAAATATTACCTGTATAACACCACCTCCTTTTCCACCGCTGCAAGCTAGAAACTCGTTAGGTAAATCTAACATTTTTCCCAACCAGTCCAGCATTATCACTTCCAATTCTGTACAAGCAGGGCTCGCGATCTGTATACAAAAATTAATTAACCTTATTTCACATTTAAATTATATTAAAATATAATGAAGCGTATCAGCATAGAATAAATGGCACTGACTAATTTGAATTGTAAGAATAGAAGTGTAAGAAAATAATTCGAAATTATGTAAACAAATGAATGCACTTATATCTTGGTAAATAAATAATGATAATAATTAAGAAGTGAAGTATCATTGACTCTTACCCAAGTGAATCCAATGCAAGCGATAGCACCGCTAAGCATATCAGCAACAATTGCTGGGTACGATTGAGCTGTAGGAAAATAGGCGTGGAATTTTGGACTATGCCAATGAGTTACCTAAAACCAACATTTTTTCGATCAAAATAAAAAAAAACAAAGACACAAAAGAAGAATAATAATAATAATAGCAGCCAAATTTTTGTTAACTTTTGTTGCAAATAATTGCACATTCTAATGTAATCTCTTACTTGTCTTATGGCTCTTTTTAAAATCATATTCATTAATAATATGTGTAAAAAATTAATACAATTAATAATATATTTTAATAGTGGAACAATAATAGGTGGCTATATTTTTAGAGCTCATGGAAAGATTAATAATAGGTTTCTAGATATGAGTATTCATTCTTGTGAAATGATTACTGTATGGAAGGATTAATAATAAGTTTTCAGATTGGATTACTCACTCCTGGCATGATTACTCTTTCAATGTCTGCCATTATATCTTTCCAACTTTCTGGAGTTTGTGGAGCCTCAGCTGGCAAGAGAGGCTTCATGTAACCTGGTTCCACTGTTGGTAATACTTTCCTACAAATTAAGAACAATTTGACTTAAAAGAAATTGCATTTGTTAAAATTTTCATTGTACTATTGCTAGTTATTATGAAATATTAATTAAATGTAGAAAAGTGTGGTGATTGGATCTCCTTTGTGAGCTAATAAAATCTTCAATAAATTCTATAAATTTTTGAAATTTTTCTTTTGTAACAATTTTGTACAATTGTAAAATACAAAATGAAAATAAGTGACTTTTTCTACAAGCAATTACAAAATTCTTCTGCTACAAATGTATCTTGTTATGATAATAAATATCGAACATTCCAATGCAGGTATGTGTAACAAAACGCAAAGGACAAATGATGCAGGATATAATGTTTAAAGACAATAAAAAAATCACCTGTCCCTGATATTCTCCAGATAATTAACAATATATTCCGCCATTTCCTTGGCGAAATCCTTGAAACCGTCGGGATCCATGTTACGTTTCCTGCAACATTTCCACATTCTGTTGACTAATATTCAAAGCTCACTTATGTTATGAACGACTGATGTTTTATGTATTTGTGTGAATAAAAATGTTGGACTTGATAAATTACGGTTAACAAGGATCGATGTTTATTCATGTACAATGTTGTTTTTTTCATGATGATTTTTTACAAAATTAAAATAATATAGATATGTTAAAGCAAAGCATTAATTGTTTAAATACTTCTGTGATTAATACCTAATTACAATAATAAATTGATGCAATCATTTGTTACATATTTAGAGTTATAGTATAAATAATTACTCTAAGTAATTTAATAACAATTAGTTTAGTAACATATATAAAAAGAATTGTCATATTATTAAAAAGAAGTTCTAATTCGGAATTTAAAAAAGAAATAATAAAAACTTGAATTTAACTGTTTCAGTAATATACATATATGTATATTTAAAAGATAAAGAATGCACCCAAAGTGTGAGATAGACCTGTAAATGAATTTGTGAAGCAATTAAAATTGGTATAGTTTAGTAACAATCATGTATATTTTATCCGAAAATTCTGAAAACTAAATATGCAACAGCAGTTCCTTATAGATAGTTGTTTGGAAATAACTTCCCCAGTAATTAACATATATCTCTTATAATTTTCATTTGAAAAGCTAAATAATAATTTATTTCTTGTAGATTGCAACTTTATTAATTTTTCTGAATTTTTAAATTAAGTTTTCACAAAATATAGTTTGAAGATAGTACTATTATCAAATTAAAATGTTTTTCAAAGATTGGGTTTTCAATCGACTTAGGTACACGTAGTCCCTTATGCAATACATACTAGACATCTGATACTTCTAGTAAATCTAGAGGACCTTAGTAAATCTAAAAATCTTACAATTAGTTACGCCAATGCAGTTAACTGAATCATAAGCAACTCACGTTATACCCGATGACAAGATATCACTGAAAGTCGTCGTGCCACGACGTTCAGATCGTGGCAGTGTTCTGTATGTACATATGTACGATGCAATAATTGGCGAGACTTGCCTTCTCAATGTGGGTCTTTAGAATCGAGGTAGGAGGTAGAGACACGTGTCTCCTCTTTGGATAGATAGTAAGAGAGGAAAAGAGATTTGATCTGTGCGTAATGATCTACGATTTCCATCGCAAGTAGAGACAAGTTGATTCGTGAGAGAACAATGACCATGACCTATTTTTTTTCTTTTTTGAAGCAAGTTTCGTTCGACACCTTTCCCCTTCGTGATTGGTCATAGATTGTTTCCTGACAACCGTACGGAACACGAACGCATAATCGATTTGTCATCAGATTTGTTGGAGCAAAGCGTTTGACAGGAATAAATCATTCATTGTGGAAATTTGAGAACCATCAATATAAATATATGATTAAAATTCAGAGCTTCCTTGATCAGCATATTGTTACATTTTATGCTTCGATTGTTAAAAATATGAAATTATTAATTTTATTTTGTTATTAATTAAAAGAATTTAATGAAATGATTTTAAATTTATGACATTGTGAAGTATAGCTTAATTTAGTTTCATAAATTAATATCGATTTTAAGCAAATAACAACAAAAGCTCTGATAAGATTTAATAAATTTATAAAAAATTATGACATTTTAAATTCGTATTGATTGTAAAAAACTGTGCAATCAATTAATTCTATTTTGAAGTTATTTTAATCCTTGAACAGCGGAGTCTGGGTCAATCGAGACCCAAACCTACAAAATATGTCCAAGGACATTACCTAAAAGTTAAATGAATAATTTTTAAACGATAGAGTTTCATATGTTGACAAAATAATTTTTAAAGGAACAATGTTTAAATTTATAAATTGGAAATAATATGAGATACAAAAATTAATTTCAAATTGGGGCTCTCTCCATGATCTGCTGTCCGAGGATTAAATGAAAACAAAAGCTATTTCATAAAATTTCATTTAACTTGTGTAGCACATTATAAACAATAATTGTCTAAATCACTCTGCAAGTATACAATTTTACGATTAGACATACCTAAAATTATTAAATAAAATTTTTTTATATTTTGACAAGTATTTTGTCCAATTTGGTTTCAAAATTTAATATATTACGACAGTTGCAATATATTAATAAATTAAATATTTACCAATAATAACGATTAATAATTAATAATTCCTACTTAATTCCATTTCTATTGCGGCAGATAACGTTCAGTATTATTACGTAGAAAGAAGGAAATGACGATTTAACGTAAAACCTCGAACGTCAAAGAAAAAGGAGGAATTCCCTTTGGGAACTCCCATGATCGCAGCAATGACGTCAAATGACTCTCAGAACTGGAAATGCAAGCAGAAGTTCATTTAAACACGTTAACCATTTGAGGTCATCAAGCTGTTGATACACAGGTGAACGTATGGTTACTTTCACGTAGGATTAATTTGTTTTCGTTTGGTAAAATGATATCTTTGGAGATGTCCAATTGCGTAAACACAAGGAAAATATCTCTGGTCTTAGAAGCAGTTGCATAGGCTGTTATAATAACTGTACAGCTGGGATAGGTACGAGATTTTTTATTTGATTGCATCGAGATCCTTATGTGTTTTAATAAAGAGCTTTTTATTGTTTAATCTATAATCTTTTCAATGGAAATAATATTTATATAATACGAGGCAAATTCGTCAATTTTTCTATTTCAAATTACAGAAATTTTTCTAAAACTTTTAACAAAATCTATGTTAACTACATCGAAGGTAAGAATAATTATTATACAGGTCAACTTCTTTTCCATCCTTTGCTTATTTACTTTTCCAATTTCATTGTGATATTTTACGCTTTTGTTTAATAACTACGGATCAAATTATCCTAAATATTATTTATAAATTATACATAAAAATTTCCATTTCCTTACAATCATTTCTGTTAATAGAAATAATTCTCAGTTATTGTTTAATTTTGGGAAGCATTATTCAGGAAACGATTATAATATGTAAATTATCTTACATCAAAGAATGTAAAATGAATTTTAATTTATCACGAAATTTTAAAACATACGAACAAGTAAAAATTAATGTGAACACATGAAGTGAGTATGCTTGAGTGATTCAAGACATGTCATAATATCTTTGTAATATTTGAATTAAATCGACCATGACCGATCATTCTTTTCTTCAATCTTTACTATGATCAATCAAGGTCATAATTATTATGTTCTTATATAAAAATCAAGATCTTACGTACTTCTACCAGTTACCCAACAAAAATTACTCAACTCTTCTACCTTTCAAATTCTAATTACTCCGAATTTATTTCATTTAGCCCACGTTCTAGAAACTCAATGCGAAAGTCAACTTTCGAAAGATTTCAGCTTTAAAAATCTCTGATTTTACTTTATTCATTAATTCTTAAACAAAAGAAGATCAAACATAACACTGGTCTATACTCTTTAAATATTTAATAAAATATTGGTTCTAGAGATTTTCAGCTCAGCTTGACTGAAAAAAAGTGATGGCTAAATTATTAAATAAACATAATTAAAATTTTTTGAATAATAGACATTATTTGAAAGATGAGCAATTTCATTTTCAACTTCAATTCAAATATACGATAAACTTTTTATGTTGATAAAATAATAAGGTACATTAATTGTACGATTTTTTAATGTGTTGAAAATCATGCGAAATATGAACCATTTCTCGATTATCTAATCAAAAAAAAATCTAATCCCATTTTAAATAATTAAAACAGTAAAAGAAATCGATTAAAGGCAAATAAATTCTTCGATTAATCATCTAGACTGCTACAGGAGCGAAAGGACAATCCTATCCTTGGAATGCTTTGCGTTTGCAAAGATAGAAAACGTATTGCAGGCTCGGTAAACTAATGTAAACACGCATTATCGCGCGTACAATTTGATGTAAGCTTCAGCAACGTACTTGTGTATTTTGTAACATCATTTATCTCTAGGTTAATCATATATTTACGTTTTCTAAATTTTCCATGTAGCAGACATTTACGTTATTTTGATATTTTCTGAACATCTAAACTAGTCTATGCCTAGTGCGTGATCCGAACACATGTTTACGTGCTATATGTATTTGTCACGTGTATTTTTTTTAATTCTTTTTCAATCGATTTGAAAAAATATGTAACATGTGTAATCTACTATGTTAAAGTATATTTTAATTAAGTAACTTTTTGATGTGAATTGTTAAAATTGAATCAGATTTGTAGGTATGTTTCATTTAGATTGGGGTACCAGGGATGGGGGTCCCAGTGTGTTCGTAAGAGGTCCCGGGACCCTCCCTGTTCCACATTACCTCCGGTCTCTCCCTAGGGAGGCTGGAGGTGTTTTCCGAAGATTTCCTCCACGTAAAAGGAAAAAAAAAAAAGAAAAGCTACGTTTCATTATTTTCCCTCTTTAATCATATTTTTTTTTGTACTAGAATCTTTATCATTACTTTACGTAAACATGTTAATCGACACGGAAAAGACTTAATTCTTATGCGGAATGTAAGAAGAGTTATAGAACGAGTTGAAATTGTTGATATATCCCCATGATATTTCAGCTCTTTTTATATCAAACTATTCAATTTCAAAAAATGAAGCTTAAACCTTAACAATTCCATCACAATAAAAATTCATAATATTTTTCTACCTTAAATACTATAAGACAAGTAGTCAAAGCTTATTAAATTTAATTACCATTTATCAATTTAATCTTCGACATCCTCAATGATTAATCAACGTCCATTAATCACTTTCAACTATATCTATCAATGATAAAAATCTATTTTTTAAACTTTTCTATTTTGTACACATCCTTATTTCTTTTGGCCATCTATTATTAAGAACTCTTAAAACAAAAATGTCAAAAATATTTTGGAGAATAACAAATTCAATAAACATACTAAAATTCTAATTATCATTATTCACTTTATCATTCACAATTATATAACTTGACCCAAAACAATTACTCTAAACTTGTAATATAAATTTTTTAATGTAGCCTGATAACAAATTTAATAAAAATGGATAAATTTCAATTGCTCTTTACCTACCTATCCCCTTATTAACAAACAACATGGCTCAAAATAATTACACTGAATCATAATAAAAAAGAATGTTTTTTAATTCATTTATCTCTTATTAATCCGTTTATCAAAACGTCTATTAAATGTTGATCAAACATACCAAGATTATAGTAGCGGTGTTATCGCTTGACAGTTGTGGTATCCACGTGGATCCGGTTGGTGATTGAGCAGCTATGAACGAGTGATGTGCACGAACCGCGAATGTCCGCGTTAAATTGCTGTCTCCTCCGCATCGGCATTCTTTATATACCGCCCCACCCATTGACGACAGTTCGGCTTTCATCGGTTACCATCGAGTGATCGCGAACTGCGCAGGTAGATCCGCTCACATCGTCCCTGAATTTGCGATTCGATCTATCTCGACTCGAAGTCGAAGATCGATAAGCCCGACAAGGTGTTTTATTAAAGTTCACGAAGCGATACGGGAACGAACCTCTACGATTAACGACTTTGTTAATTGTTTGCTCGTTTCACGTTGCCGTTTTGTTAAGTGTCCTCTGATGAGGCCAATTACTATCAAATCTCTAAAGAATTTCTTTACGGTTGTTTACTAAATTCTGATACAGTTTGATTAGGGATTTTAATTGAGTTTATTGATCGAACTCCAGTGTTGCTTATAGGAAATTACATTTAGCCAAGAGACAGTTTCAAAATGATTTTGTGATGCTGCTTTAATTTGATTTTACCTTTGGTTGTTGTGAAAGCGTTTGGTTGATGGTGCACTTAAGGGTTCATTATTTGGTAAGAGATAAGTGATGAAGTGATTCCTCATTGAATAGAAATAATTTATTTTTTTATTTTTTTATAAATTCAAGCTTTATTAATAGTTTCAGTTTTTGAATATTTTTAGACTTGATCTTTGCTAGAGATCTTCTGTTTCTATTCCATCGAAATTATAATCGAGTAAAACTTAACATAAGACAAGAATATAGTTAAATTAAAAGTCATCTGTTGTATTTAAGAAATATTACTGAAGATCGATTCAAAATAAATGAGCGTGCTTCATAAAGTCTAACAGCATAATATCGTTTGGCAAATCAAAGCGAGCGATTCTAACAATAAGACGAATTGTAATCTGATTTCAAGTTCAAAATCAACGCACCATTCAGTCGGCTAAGCCGAATTAATGCTTTCAAAGTCTATACCGTTTCCTTGTCGATTCGCGCTCTCTTATAAAACTGTGCCGAGACGGAACTTGTACGTTTGGCTGATCCCTGTTTATTTATTCGTGCAACTAGTTTGGACTTTCACTGTTAACGATTGCAATGTTGCACACATAATACCTGAGTCAGTGAACGAACAACGAAGGTCGTATAAAACGGGACGAAACTTCATACTTTTGAAAGTTGTCATTTTAATTTTGACTAGACTTCCTTAAGAATTTATTTAAATATATACAAAAATAGCGGTCCATTTTTTCGAACATCAGATTTTATTTGTTTAAACTTCGGTTCGAATTTTTGAAATATCTAAATTACTGGCTACTTTACAAATATTTGCATTATTTTTAAAGAAGTTCATCACTGATTTGAACCATAGACTTTATCATCGTACCTTTATTTTCTAATTTTTGTAGTTTTATTTTGGTAAGTATTTAAATCCCCAAATAAAACTTATGATAACAATGAATCATAAAAAAATTAATCAAACTAAATAGATTAACTACTGTTCAAAATCTTGAAATTATTCTAAAACCAGCCGAGATTGTGTAAGAAAAGTCAACGATCAACAAGTTGTCTGAAGAAAAGGAAACCTGTAGCTTCCTAGCATTCGTCGGAATTCTATCCTCTTATTAAATCGTTGTAACGAGGTAGAAATACTTATTAGTGTCATATAATGTTCGTTCTGACTCCGTTAATTAAACAGTAGCAAGCTTCGGCTCGGTTATAATGATATCTGTGTCAATAGTTTCGAATCTCGTTCGCTTTTGCTTCAGCCTGTTCACTTTCATGGAATCACAGAAAAATATCCTGCTAGGGAATCGTGCGTAAAACAACACTGACTCATTCGAACTGAGACGGAAAATCCAAACCAGCAACGAGCGGTTTCGCGATCGTGACGCGAGTACCACTACCTTTGAAACATTTTTAAAAGCGGTGAAAGATGAAAGCGCTTTAAGTTCAGAAAGCAACTAACTCATCGTCAGTTTTTTATTATGGAAAATTTAAAGAAACAATGATAAAGTAAAATAAGCGTAGGTACCATAATTACTACCATACAGATAATTGATTTTTAATGAATGTTACTGAAATTAATAATCTCTAAACTCTAAACGATGGTGCTGAGTCATTTGTGAGTCAGATCTATTTATAAAACGTAAACAACGATACTTTGATTAAAATTAAATATTCAAATTTTTAAACAAAAATTCTCATTTTTAAAAGAATGGTAAAGAAATGTCTCAAATTAAATTGAAATTGTTCCAGTGACTCCTCATCCAAATGTAATGAATTTGAATAACTCACTGAATTTACGTAATTATTTACTGAAATTATGTAATCAAAAAATTGAAACCTCTAATATTGCAACGATTACTTTGACAAGATATTAATTCACTTGGAAAATAATAAAAGTTCAGATCGTAATCCGACTAAAGGCTGAATAATGGTCGGATGCTCTTCAAAGAAGTTATCTGTGCGGTTGAAACAGAAAAAAGGGGTTAAAGTAGCCGAGTTCTCGTCAATTTTTCCACTTCCAAGTAACTTTTACATGGTCGAGCTCCTTTCTGCTCCCTCTTCGATTCACCACCCTTATTCAGACGTTGAAAAGCTAAGAAACGAATGTACTTTTCCACGATACACTGTGCCGTCGTCATGACTACCATCGTCTTGGATAATCTTCTGCCTCTAAGGACATGTCCTGTGTTATATCAGGCCATTTTATTTCTCGTTTCCGCGAAAGCGTTCTTCGCTTCCAGTTTAATTCCGAGAGATAGTCAGACATCGTAATGATCAATGATACATTTTGGGGAAACCTTGATCGATGTTGATACATCATTAGAGAGTCATCGAATATTTCAGTATATAATATAAAAATAGGGTAAAATAAAATGATTTAAGATATAACAATGCAAGGAAATAGTCACTTTGTTTAAAGATTTATTATGAAATAGATAACTCAGAATAGAAAACATTGGAATAACAAACGATAAGATTATTGTCGGGTGTGAGCCAAATTTCTTAGCTTTATTAATAGCGTTAAATGTTTAATATTTTGTATTTCGCAACATCCTACGTGAGAATTTTAAAATTTTATGAAAAGGACCAATCCCTCGGGGGGGGGGGGCACTCCAGCCTCTATCTATTTATGCCTCTATCTATCTACTGATAGAAAATAGAAGATTAAAATGTCCAGAAATTAAATTTTGAAAGATTTCGGAGCGCAGTAAAAATTTATTAGTATTAAGATTAATGACAATATTTCTATTTTTCAATCTCTTATAGGTAACATGCTCACCTTGGTTTTTCCAAAAGCTAATCCAACATTATTCTAAATAATTAAAACTATACTCAATATTTGTTTTACCATCTTATCTCAAATATCTTACAAATATTATAAATAACATAAAATAATAAATGTTGATGTACGAATTTAAATATAAAAACAATACCAAAAGTTTCGCTTATAACTTACATTTATTTATGTTTTAACTGATTGATTAATATTGTTTCAATCTTTTTGTGCTCTTAAATTTGATTGCGAAGATTCGCATATATTGAGAAAATGTCATTAACAGGGGAAAGGATTCGAGCGTGGAAGGACAATTTCCTGGTGTCTCTTGGTCGGACATTTCCTTTGACTAAAGTTGTTCGGACATTCTATCTCACAAGATCCTGCTGGCTTTGAATCGCCCAATTCTCTCCCTTTTTGGTAGCTTTGCTCACTCTAGTGCTCTTAATACTTCTTTGTAATTAGATACTATTATCTTTTGCACAGTTTAAAAAAATATTTGTAAAAGAATTTGTATTATTTACGTTATTAGGTTGTTGCATATCAAATGTCCAATTTCAACTATTTCCAACCAATTTTCAACCGTTGGAGACGTAGTGAAATCTATTTTCTCAATTATTACTTTTATACCACAGCAATTTATATTCTTTATTGTTTTTCACGCTTCCATCAAATATTACGTATTCAACATTATATTGTTTATTGTTAAAGTTACATTAATGCGATAACAGTTAAAGTTGGGGGAAAGTTGACGCGAAGGAAGTACTGAATTATTCGTAGCCATTCGTTACTTTTCAGGGTGGAGGGAAGCTATCGGTAAATGTAATGCATTATGTATGAATGCGTGATATTCAAGTAAAACGACTCCGTTTCAGAAAATGAACCTCCCTTAAGGTCCATCGTAACTGAGGGTAATGCTTACGAGTGATTTCTGTTTCATTCTTTCTATTGCTGAGGTATCAAAACACCTTACAAAATTTTTTTAAACTATATAATAACAATAGAATATCACGTCAATGTTAATAAATAAATGCATTTTTATTTGTATTAAGAATTTAAAATATAAAAAAAAAATAATTGATGGATTCAAGTTAAGTAATGATATTTATTAAAGTACAGTTTTGTGGTAAAAATTAATAGAAACATTTCATATTCGATGCAATATTTTTTGAATACAATTTTTCTGAATTAAAGTTCTAGTATAATTCATTTATTTTAATTTTTAATTATATATTTTTTTTATTTGCTCATTTTAAATGGTGAAATTAATTGTATAAAAACAATAAGAAAGAAAAGAGAAAATAGGAGAAGCAGGTGATGGATTTAAAACTGACCACGAGTTTAACAAAATTCAAACACAAGAGAATTCCATTAACCTGGAATGTAAGATATACTCTGAAGTATTGTTTCTAAAATTGTATAAGAATTGAACGACTCAAAAACTAAATTAGCGATGAAATCAGACTTTCGTAGAAGAATTTTTATTTTAACGATACACGTTAGTATTAAAAGTAATTTAAAAAACAATAATATAATTTTTAATCTTTAAATATTATAAAATTTTGTATATAAGTGAAAAGCAAATATTGATTTAAATTTTCCCGCGTGGACTTATATGTGCAAACGGTGGGGGCCACAGAAGTACTGTTCAACGATCACAAGAAGTTCCGTGAGAATATCGCAATCTGATTGGTTGCACCCCACCTCAGCTCACACGTATTTTAGGTCGCGACGTATGATTGGTCGAAATGGTTGCATCTAATATTTAGACCATAGTGTCTATGTTTAGTCTGGTGTAAAACTAAGGGAGTAATCGATGTGTGCGTAGTAGGGATGTGCGGTCCGACTAATGTGTTGGGTTCCCGACTAATCGAGATGGGTCGGTTCGGAAAACATCCGGCGGGCTCGAACGGGCGTCCGATGCTTGCGTGCAGTCGGGTAGCCCGACTATTTCGGGTTCGGTCGGGTACAGTCGAGCAGATTTGGACAAGCTCCCAAATTATCTTATTCCAAAATTCCATATAAAACAGATTTTGCACATGCTTATTGCAAGTATTAACAAGCACATGAGAGTTGGATCGCGGGCCGCGGCCTGCGGGAGCTCGTTCGAATCAGCCCGACTGTACCCGACCGAACCCGAAATAGTCGAGCTTGTACCTGACTGCACGCATGTACCGGATGCCCGCCCGAGCCCGCTCAATTTTTTCAGAGCCCGCCCGAGCCCGCTCAATTTTTTCAGAGCCCGCCCGAGCCTCTTGCCCCTGTGTTGTCCCGCGACACAAAGAGGTGCGTCATTGCCACTGCGGGTGAATTGATCACTTGAAGTTTTAATAGTATAAATGAAAATAATATGACGTTCTGTCTTCCTTTATATATTATGCATAGGAGGCTTCCATCGTTACATTGTCATTTGTCCCGGAGATGCACTTTTTCACAAAAGTGCTACCGTTTGTAGTTCCAATTCCAATTATAGTCCGAGGGAGAGAAGGGAATCCGGAACATCACCATTGTTCTTGTCGAAGCCTGATTTGATCTTGAATGTGCAACATTATGCTACTTATGTAATTATGCTACTTATGCTAATTATGTATCGACTTTCATGTTTTTAAAAATTTTCAGTAGTTAATCTATTAGTGCTGGATGTTATATAATACATTATAAATTACATAATAACGTAAAAATGATAAATAATATTCAATAATTATATATTGTAAAACAAATTTAAAATAATATTATAATTTACTAATTTATGAATGAGTTTCATCCAAATTTTGTATAGCTATCACTGAAGTAGGCATATTTTCTCTTCTGCAAAATGTTAGAACTAGCGTGAAATTATCATCATCCGTTCGATGATTGTCATCTCAATAAATTCGAGAAGGCATCGAATCTCTAAAGTGTAACAAATGTTCTAACCTAGCTTGCGGATAGCAGAAGAAATATAAAAGGATGATAAATCGATAGTTCAAATCAAAATTACCAGCAATTATTGTTTGTTTATCTAATTCCAATAGTGAAAAAGAATTTAATCGAAATTGTATATTATTAATGTACAAACCTTTTTTTTCTAAAGGATTACAAATTAGACAGAAAAGCAATTAGAAAAATATTCCTAATGTTAATTTTTTGTTGTAAACGTCGGACTGTGTTTTACCAACAAACGTCTAAATGGTATGTTACGTTTTTACGTAATACATATTTCACTTGCTTTATTCCTAGACTTTGTTCAAGAGCTCAGGTCGTTCACCACTCTTAAGTTTCTTTAAGAACGTTCTTTTTAAGACGTTCCTATTCTTTACTTCTCGTACTTACAGAAAATACCGTTTCGAATAATTTTTAAGAAAGATGTTTGATTTAAGAATTTGTTCGATGATTCCGTTTTGAAATGATTTTATATTTGTTAATGAGCAAGTTATAAATTTAAGTGATTTTTAAACAATAATGTAAAAATTATTGCTCTTATATATTCTGTTCCTTGAATTTCTTTTTATTACTAAGGGTCTTATATCTTTTCCTGTGTTACGTATATTAAATTAAATTAAATCAAATCAAAACTTAAAGGAAATAATTTGAAATCAATTCAAATGGCTAATGATATCATAGCATCATTTAAGCAATAATTAATTGATGTAAAAACATATTTTTGTCCAGGTTTTCCGAAACTTAATTGTTACATAAAAATTACTTAAATCTTATAAGATCCATAATCAACCAAATAAGATCTTACCGTTAGTTTAATAGTTTAAGAATATAATTGAACATTTCTGAAAATAACCATAGCTTTATTCGCATATTAACGATAAAAATATTCTATAGCTTTGAATCATTTTTTAAAATTAAATTTGAATTAAAATATGATTATAACCTTCTATTGCAGTTTATATTTATACAAGATAATGTAACATTTACTTCATTCCTATCACATTTCGTGAACTTGAAGTCTCATGACTAAAATTTATTATTTATTGATAGGATATGGAAACAGTGAAGGAATACCTAGCGTTCATCAATCCTCATTGGATAGCGGTGGTCGCTACAGGGATGTATACCCATCTACGTCAAATTTGCATAATTGGTTTGTGTTTTGATGAAGACACCACTCTTCCTTTTGATCCATCTTATGCCTCGGTGATTTTTGTATTTTCTGTCCTCTGTCTTCTTGCTGAGTATAGACTTTGGCCTAGAACTCTTAAAGAGCCACCGATTCAACTTCTTTATATTTATGAAGTGAGCACAATAAGTATTTTCGCTTTTAATTACTTAAATGACAAAACAATGATGCGCGAACAATTTTTACGGAGATAACATATAAACAGTTATATAGTTCCTTCTTTTTACTTCTGAAGATGTTAAGAAACACTTTAGAAATTTATTAAATATTTCTTAACCCTTCCAGCTCTGCTGATGGCAATTGCATCATATTTAGAGCTCTGCGGTACATACTTGCAATAGACGTCGTTGTTGGTGTCAATTGCCATGGTAGAAAGTCGGTTAAATTTTGCGCCGGAGTTCTTATAGCAGTTATATGTAAACACTATTTTACGCCAAAAGAATTTTTGTTGAGTATCAAAAAATCCAAGGCTGAAAGGGTTAAGCATATTTCAATATTTGGGTACAATGTTCTTTTTATTAATTAACGCAACGGTACTATATTTCAATTAAATCCAACTAAATGAAAATATTTATTTTTCTTAATATTTATGTAGATGTTGGTAGCAGCTTTGATCACGAACTTAACTACACGTGCTATTTGGGTGCCACTTATGCATGCCATCAATTGTTTAACTCAGGAATCAAGCAGATGGGTGAGTTTATTGAAATTATTTCGCTTCCTAGAGTAATTAAAAGCGTATTCAGTATCCATATAAATTTAATATAATATAAATTTAGAAAAAATTTACAATACTTAATTACAATACGTTACTCATCAAATTAAACCAACAATTAAGTCTTTCACTTTTCCACTTTGGTCGTCAAAATTTTATACTGTTCTTCAAATATTAGTTTTGCAATACACAAAACATGTTGAATATCAAGTTTATGTTGCATGAAGAGGGGGTCACATAATTGGACCAAATTGTACCTTAACTTTGGTTACAGATAAAAAAAGGTAGAGAAAGAACATTAAATAAAAACACTTATAAATGCATTGTTATAAAGTTACAATAAAAATAAAAAGCAATAACTTCTCGTACATATCTACATTACAGATCTACAATACATATCTACATTTTGTTGTTCCAGTTATTATGGCTGAATGCAACACTGGGCCTAAGTCATTACTCTTTGCTGACTGATTTTGCTTACTATATGGCAAAAGATTGCGCCGCGATGCACATGGCTTTCTGTATGTCTATACTGTCATTCGTCTGGATGTTGGATGCCACCGAATCATTGGACGCAATTTTGGACACTAGGGCCAAGTAGTGAACCAGTGATGTTTAGTTTTGTAAGACACTTGCATTGTAGAGCAACTAAGTTATAAATCGTAGTTCTTCATTCAAATATTAGCGATATAATCAATCAATCTAAAATATTTAGGGCACTTGATGGAGGCATATTACATAATCCGAGTAATACAATTAAATAAAATAATCATTTGATTAAACAATTTCATTTTAAATTTGGTATACACGGTGTCCCGGAACTCGCGTAATTCTCTGGAAAGGGGGGTTGCTGGGGTGATTCTGAATAACTTTTTCCTTTACCAAAATGTTGGTTGAAACTTCGTTTTTGAAATATTAACGAAAAGCACTGGCCAATCAGAACGCGCGCTGGACCACGAGAGCGTTGGCTTTCAACCGCACTCGTGGTCGTGAGCAAACGCATTGGCACAACGTGGGTATCAAGGGAAGGGTGCGATAAATGTTACATCGTCTTAAATTAAGAACAATGTGGAATTATTGGTTGCTCTTGAACAACGAATAAAAAAAAAGAAAACGTGGTCGTCGCGGGACGGCCGACAAGAGCGAAGCTCAGGTCATAATGCGTAAATTTACAGTTTAATTAGAATTGTTTTTAGTAATTTCATAGTACAATTATTGAAAATGAAAATAAAACAGTCAATATTAGAGAAATGATTTTTATTACTGTAGATAAATACGACGAGATCGTCTTTTGTCGCGAACGTTCTCGTACGCACGATTGAATCCGCTACAATACTAATACATAATCATTTTGAAAACATGTGAATGTGAGAGAAATAGAGGAGAGGGGCACGAGGGATGCTAGTAGGAGGTAGGGGAATCGTAACGTTCCCTCAAGTCGATGTTACTGCCGAACGCGCCAAGGAGAGCTTCGCTCTAATAATGAATCGTTCATGTAGAATGAATAAATCGAATTGATCCAACACTTTTATTCGATGTTTCTACATTTGAAAATAGGTTATAGTTCGTGGCCATATATCTGTTATTCTCGGTAACCGAGAGTACCCGAGAGAGACCCGTGTCGATCCTTTGAATATTGCTGAACGTAGAAAAGGACAAAAAGCGAAACAGATCTCGCAGACGCTCAAGCTAGCAGTCCCATTTGAAGTTGGAAAGGAAGACCAATAACGTTATGAAGACGTTACGAAGTACATAGTGCGAAATATTATGTACATGTTTTCGTTCGTGTCCAGTGCAATAGCAACCTGATTGTGAATAAAAATGTTTATTTACTTGAAAGAATCGGACCCTTTCGGACCACGTAATGAAATTATGTGAAAGGTGATAGTGACCGTGTGGTTCAGTGAGTTTAATGATCTCGTCTGGAGATCAGCTATTCTTCGTAATGTGTTCCCTCTTCGAATGTTCAGGATCGACACAATGATCCAGTGACTGTAAACTATTTTCATTGCAGTCTAGTCATTTACAGACGAATGGGTAAGTTTCATTTACATTCAATCCTTTTTTTATGATTTGCAAACTTATTTTGATTTCCAAAACGTGTATTCGTTTTTCTCCATATCGAACATAGAATAAAAGTGTTGGATCAATTCGATTTATTCATTCTACATGAACAATTCATTATTTTATTCGTTGAGCAACCAATAATTCCACATTGTTCTTAATTTAAGACGATGTAACATTTATCACACGCTTCCCTTGATACCCACTCTGTGCCAATGCGTTTGTTCACGACCACGAGTGCGGTTGAAAGCCAACGCTCTCGTGGTCCAGCGCGCGTTCTGATTGGCCAGTGCTTCTCGTTAATAACTCAAAAACGAAGCTTCAACCAACATTTTGGTAAAGGAAAAAGTTGTTCAGAATCACACCAGCAACCCCTCCTTTCCGGGAATTACGCGAGTTCCGGGATACCCTGTATAGACAAAACAATCTACTTTTTTACTATACTTCTTGAAATAATTACACTTTGGATTAATTTCATTTAACAGATATACAGAAAAAGAATTTTTTATGATTAAATGTTTAATTTTTTTATATTCCTTTTTAACTAAATTTAAAAAAGTAATAAAACACCTATTTACCTGTAATATTTTATTTTTTCCTATTACTAAGGCTTAAATAATTGGTAGCTATTCGTACTACATAATTTTTTAAAGAATGTATTTTACTAATAGTAATAATTTTTTAATTAATTTTTCTAATGATTCAAAGCTTTCGGTTATTTCTTAAATTATATTTATAATGTTCGTGTATTTCTTTCTCAGAGAACAAAACGGCGGATTTTGGTCACTTTGCACATGCAAAAGGAGAAAGATTAGTTTTGCAAATCCTGAAGTTACAGATTGGTTCGTATATAAATTTATGTGCAGTGCAGACCCTGGGAATGAAAATAAGCAATCAGATTCATAATTCAACGTAATTCATTTTATAATAAGTATTTATATTACATAAGTTGTGCTTTATAATTTGGATGTCTATTCGCGTATTATACATGTTTACTTGTAATAAAGTCCTTTTTTTGACACATTAACAGATTATTATATTTCGTAAAATAAATTTAAATAATTTAATTAAGAAACTAAGACTACATTATCAATATTAATGTTGTACTTTATTTAGTTTGTTATTTTACTGTTTGAAATGAAATGAATTTTAAAAAAAACTTTAGATATTAACAAAAAATTGAAAAATTTGGTTTTAAGGCGGTAACCCCTCCCATGCCGGGTCATTTAAATAAAGGTTGCTAACAAATAATAACAAGAATAACTATTTGCATGTTTATCGATACATTTATAGTAACAATCGAAACGTTGAAAACAAATTCGAGATATCTCGTATATTTATCTAACAAACGTCCTTTTCAACCAGTCGTATTTAATAATCTCTTTGTAACGTTGATATTAAATAGAAGCTCAAAATGATTGAAGTATAATATTCCTGAAAATGGTACAGTTGCTCCACACAATTTGGGCGCTATTGCTAAATGCTTTGGAACTTCCAATTTTTCGAACATGTTTTGCTAACGCTATGGAGGACGAAGATCGTGAATCGTTGCTTTGCGGACCACCATTTAGTTCATTTCTCTTTAGTCTTGGTATTTATATGATTATCATTCACTCCACCCTTTTCCCACGTTCTTTCCGTGAACCAGAAATGGGTTTCTTAGTACTCTATGAGGTTAGTAATGTTTAACTTTCATTCTAATTTTGATTTTTTAACCCTTGTGTGAGCAATTAGGTACCCACGTAGTCATTGAAGCTTCAATATTTAAGATATTTTACATTTTATAAACGTAAGTAAATGTAAGAGCATTCAATGTATAGGGATTCAGAGAAGTACGTTGTTGTCCACATAAAGATTAAACAATATTCTACAGAATGCTAAAAAAAATATGATATCTTGAAAATTGCAATTTCCTTACTAGAAAGGTATTTGAAAAATTCTTTCCTATTTAAAAATCTGAAGTTTCATATTCGAGATTTAACCGAATAAAATTAGGTTAATATAACTGCATAGTAGGTAGCCTCGGGAAGAATGACGATGCGAGGGAGTACATATAAGTAAATGTCCCACATATAATCTCACCACCACTCGCGTGTCGACATTTACGCAGGAAAATTTGAATTGATTTGAATTGATGCTTATCTGATTATTAATCTTTTTTAGTTATGTATTAAATTTTATAATATTTAACAATTAAAAATTATATTATTCTGTTCCTAAGAGTTGTCTCTGAGAGTTCCTGCTCCCCCTGTAACGCCATTTTTTCTAGGGAAGCCTATTTTGCTCGATACTGTAAGTACAATACATGGTTCTTGAAACACCATTGAGCTTATTTTTGTTTGCAGTTTCTGGCCACAGTATTTCTCTTAGAATTTACATTGGCTTGCATCTGGACACCTCTTGATGTGTTAATCTCAACCAGGCTACCCACGACTGTTTGTCACGTAACGTAACAATTTCATTCATTCTATAACATTCCAATAGAAAAGAAAAATAGCATATTAAACTACTTTGTTTTTAAATAAATGCAGTTGCTTCAACAGTTTGGTTCCGATGATGCAGTAATCTCATTTCTCACAAGCAAATCTTTGACAGTGATTATAACTTACACGGTTGCAATCACGTTCCTTCTTCTTACACTTCATGTTACAGATTCGGTGGATTATACAATTCTTAGGTATCATTTCGTTTCATGTAATTCCTCTTTAATGACGAAAGGGTTAATTACAATTAATTTATTTAGAATTAATATCAAGCACTTTCTCTAGGGATTGTGGTGCAATGCCTTTCGCTATGGATGTGAAAGAAAGACTATGGGACAGATTGCAACGAGAACTTTCATTTTTGAATAAAGAAACAAAAACTTGTCGTTGCAAAGTTCGTAGACGTGGTCGAAGCAAGAGTCATCTCAAATAATAACAGACCATTCTGTAAATTGATATGTAAAGTTTCAAAAAACAGCCAATGTAAATATTTATGAACTTATTGGATATAATAAAATAATTTCAAACAATTATTTTAATACAAATATATTTTTTAATGTTGCCCGTTCTTCTGGTACCCCTTGGCGTATTTGTTTTTTTCTGGGGTGAGCCAGGCTCCTTAGCTTTATTAACGGTATCAAAAACTTAGGATCTTACACTTTGAAGGATTTTGCTAGAAAATATTGAAATCATATAACTTCAGAACCTTACAATTTTTAAATACTAGAATTTTGGAAATCTTAGAATTTGAGAATTTTATAATGATAAAATCGGTGAACTTGTAGATGAGCTACTCCCTCTCCGATTTTGATCATTTTTAAATATGTTGTAAAATTCGTCATTTTAAGCAACTTTTTTCCTTTAAGCTATATGTCGGACTCGATTAGTTTGCGAGATATTCGCGAAAGAATATTGTTACTAATCCAGCGAATTCTGCCTATACGTATGCGCCCGTGGTCATGTGTGCGCCGGCTCTCTTGCCTACCCTTTCTGTAAGCAACAGCGTGTGGTCCGGCTTCTAATCATACAACGGGTGAGCTGAAAAATCAAATTATAATATCCGACGCGCGTGGCCGGCCGAGGACGGCCGAAATATTAATCTCATCTGACCTAACCTAACCTACGCGTATAAGTAACAGAAAAATAAAATACTGTTACTTACATGTCCAATTAGGTACATGTACCTACAAGTATAAGTAAAAGCAAAATAAAATACTGTTACTTACATGTCCAGATTAAGTTAGGTTAGGCTATATTAATATTCCGGCCGCCTTTAGGTAAGTAATTTCAAATTATTGAAATTAGTTAAATTTAATTTTAAGCTCACCCGTTATATGAATGGTAGTCGGGCCATGTGGTGTTATTGACAGAAACACTAGAGAAGCGAGTGTCGCTTGCCGACGCACACACAACCGCGGACGTATACGTGCAGGCGAAGTTCCGAATACGACCGGTCGCCGATCAAGATGAAATTTTGAGGAGGAGGGGGAAGGGGGAAGGGGACCCCAAATATAAAGTGGTATCTTCGGCTTCCTATTAGTTTCCGAGATATTAATTAAAAACTTTCGTACATTACATAGAATTTTTCCTATACAGACGTAACTAACACAACCGTCTTTGCTGTAGTAAGCTGACATCGTCAAGTGTCGAACAGCCGTTGACACAGCAGGGATTCTAACCTGACTATCTATAGGGTGTCCTATTCCAAACTTTGGAGATACGACGACTGTTGTAGCGTTGCCAGCCGCCTTCCGGCGGCCGGAAATTTATCTGCCCTAACCTACGTATAAATCAAATGTGTTTAATGTAATAAAATATAAAACATAACGTCATGTAACTAAAAAAATGGATTTTACATAGAACACCCTATAGAAACGGAAGCCGATATCGCTATGGTGTGAACGACTGTTCGACACTTGACGATGACGATTGCTACAGCGAAGATGGTAGTGTTAGTTGTGTTTGTACAGGAAAAATTCTATGTATTGTACGAAAGTTTTTAATTAATATCTCGGAAACTAATTGGAAGCCGAAGATACCACTTTATATTTGGGATCGTTTACCTGCTCCCAACCAACCCTCCAAATTTCATGTCGATCCGCGACCGGAGACATTCGGAACTTTATCCCTTTTTTACTCCAACCTGTATGTCGGACTTGCTTAGTTTTCGAGATATTCGCAAATAAATATCGTTACCTCTACAATATTCGTATGCGTTCGTAGCAATGCATACGACCGTCGCGTCGCTTGCTTGTACATACATAATTTCTGTAAACAGCGACACGGAGCCCGGCAAACTCTTATGTAACGGGTAAACTTAAAAATCAAACTTAACTTATTTCAATAATTTTGAATTGCATGGCCGGCCACCTAATGGCGGCTAGTATATTAAGGGGGGCAATACAATTGGAAGCCATAAATTTGCAAGGTTTTGCGGAATTTTTTTGAACAGGAAGAAATAGTCGTACATTTTTGAAACTTTTGCATTTATTAACATGTATATTAAGGAAGAAAATCATATTTTTTTAATCTTTAATTTTTCAAAATGGCCGTCTTATTGATATGATAGTCGAACAGGTCCGCGCGGGAGGTGGAGATCGGCGTGACGTGTAGCGCCCGTTCTATCCTTCTCAAACATTGGAAACAGAAATAACTTGTTACTCATACCCATAGTTTCTAATTGAACCTAAATACAAATTGAAAAATTGAGAATTGGAAGATTTACATGCGTTTGGATAAAATGTTCATTTTTTAGAGGTTTTCTTGTGTAGTTTTTCAATATTTTTTGCAATAAAAAAGTACTTTTTACACAAACAATTAGGTTTAGCGACAAGGTAATAGTGTTCTGAAGCTGTGATAAAAATTTCAGAAAGATCGGTTGAATAGTTTTTGAGTTACATTTCCCGCCAATTCTAAAAATTATGTTTCGAGAAAAACGCGTTTAAAGTTTTGCTTGGCCACAGCAATGCTCAAGAGGCGTGTCACCCTCGGAGGCTATAGCTTCAAAAATACTTCGAATTTCTTTTGCAAATTTTGGGATGATATTCTTGACATATTGAACTAACAATTTATGCAAAAAAAATATTTGCATTTTTTGAAAGTTCTAATTGTACTGCCCCCCTTAATTTAATTTAACCCAGGCGTGACATGAAAAGGGCAAGTGCACTCGTGTTACGCCTATCCTAATACCAACGATTTCGTGTATGAGATAGTGATTTTTCGTTCTTTTTTTGTTTGTATCAACGCACCCTTATTTATTTTATAATGTTAATTTTGAAGTAAATAATAATTATTACACTTAACAGTTGAATTGGGAAACCATGAAGAAAACTGAAGATTTGATGGGTTATTTCATTCAACACAAAACGCTAACCGAGCATTTTTATTTTTATGAAAAAGAAGGCATTTATTTCATTCGAACTGAAATGCAAAGTACAAATTGGTATAGATAATATAGTGGTAATAATGTAATAATTAATCGTTAATAAATATCAATTCAATTAATAATACAGTGTACCAATATAGTGGGGAATATTATATATATAGTAATTGTACTACACGGGATGTGTTCAGTGGCAGCGTTACAATCATTTTGTGTCATTATATTACAGTGATTTTTCCAATCTCGCTGACCGATGATCATTTGTCCTCGATTGTGCTTTCATAGTTTTCACGTTTTTCTTTTTAATTCTTCCTTTCTTTTCATGCGCCGCGCCGCACTGATTTGTTACATTCGATTCAAAAAAGAAGGACCGGGGCACTGACCATGATACCAGAGAAAAAGATTTTCTGATCGTCTGAAAATACTTTCGGTTGGATACAGTACAACGTTAATTTACTCATAGAGTAAAAATATTATGGAATAAATTTAGAAAGATAATGAAGTATAAATGTAGAAAAATAGTATAATTATAAGTATAAATTTACGATTAGTAAAAGAGGAAAAATTAGGACCCCTCAAAGCAGAAGAATCAGTAAGCTTCTTTTGTAAAGAGCTAAACGTTAGATATTTTTAGACTTCGTGAACCAAGAAATAAATTTATAATTGTTATGTAGGTAAATATTTATAAAATAGAAAACATTTTCACGAATTCTTATGGATACAAGTTTGTATCATGGTTTATGTATACATCTTTCCTTCGATATCAGTTGATTAATAGCGTAAAAATAACATTTCGAAGAGTCACTGAAAAGAAAAATACAATATATATTATCAAAAGGACATTCCAACCGAATATTTTCAGCGATACGAATATTTTATTTTTCGATGTACACAATGTCTCGCTCGCTCTTCGTAACACAAGGGTTATCATTAGAGATGGGATCAAGTTCGATATGTATTCGCTTCATGGGATTTGAATACTACTACTCGTAAAAAGTAATAATTGAAGAAAGATACTTGTATCATAAAACATGAACTACTTTCGAACCATAAAACGATACATTGAATATTGAAATATAGAAAATTTGACAAAATTTTATAGTATAAAAGTATTGTGAAGTAGTCCTTACGATCTGAAATTCCTAATACAAAATTAAAAGTAGATAAGCAATGTTAATCGTACTTTACGCGCACACGAAACAAAATAATTAATTACACAATTGTATAGCATTGAACACAATAGGCTTCTTTGGGGAAAATAACGTTACAAGGGAAACAGGAATTTTTAAAAACTTAATTTTGACGATCTCAATATTAAAAGTGATTAAAAAATAAAATATAATTTTTAATTACTAAACATTATAAAATTTAGTATATAATTAAAAAATATGAATAATAACATAAATATCGATTGAAATTCTCCCGCGTAAACGTCTAACGCAAGTAGTGGGAGATGAGCGTCCTGCATAAAGTACTATCGAGAGATGGAAAGAACATTAGGAAAAGAATGCGGGTACGATTGGTCGGAGTCGGTACGTCATGCCTCACGCACATGCATTCTGGATTATCAGGCGTTACATATTGGCCGATGCGATCACACATTAATCGCTGTACAGTCGAGAGATGGAAAGAACATTAGCGGCACGGTACAGGGGCAAAGGGAGCACTTTGCACGCTCCGTCCTGTCCCCACGTTTGATTCTCACAGTTCAAAGTTCGTCGCAACGCTAACTTCGTACCATCTCACTTTCTCACAAAGTTTCATTTTCCTTCTTTGTCAGGCGACGCGATTAGTGTGTGATCGCATCGGCCAATAACGCGCGATAATCTAGAATGCATGTGCGCGAAGCGTCACGTACTGACTCCGACCAATCGTACCCGCTTTCCTTTTCCTAATATTCTTTCCATCTCTCGACTGTACTTATATATTATATTATATGGGACCCTCTCCTCTACACCGCCACTCTTCCCAGGGCCACCTAAGGGAAGGACGGAAGCCCAGGATATCGCCATCTTCACTGGGGAAGCCCTACATGCTCGTTACCGTAGAAAGTGATGAGTAACGTTAGTATTATGCTAATAATGTAAAATATTCATTTAAAAACTTAAATTTAAAAATTAACCAACTGTATCATTCATAACTGCATTTGAAGTGCCTTATTATAAATGTCCATTTTTACTGCAGCAATTAATATATGTAAACTTTTAATAGAAAATTTTTACTTAGGTAAAATAGTCGTAAAGAGTCGAGTTATAATTATAAAGTACTTATAAAAAATTAGAACCCACTTCATCTAGGTTCGAGCTTATTGCTTCTCTTTCTCCAAATATTCGAACCTATTTTCAGTATACTTAGATCCCACCTCTAATCTTTGTTCGAAAGATGTAAAACGAACAAAGAGAAATTTCGAGCTGGCGAGAAGAATTCTGTCGTTCGACAAATCGGACTAGTGCCGTTGTAAAAGTAATCATCGCTTCATTGAATCGTAATTGTACCGGATGGAGGGTCGAGCCACTCTGCTCGAGCATTTCTCTTTGTGCACGATTAGGCAGTGCTTGGAAAAAGTTTACAGATATGTAGGATGAGCTCGCGTGGCCGCCGTTCTTTTCGTTCGCATTTTCACGGGGCTTCACGTTTTCTCCTTCATTCTTTCTTTTACCATAACCGGAGAACGGACGTCTTTCGGTCATTTATCAATCCAGACAATGAGATCTCTTTGAGAATAAGTACGTTTCGTTCTTTATTTTTATTTTCGTATTGTTCTCCATCATTTTTTAGGTGCATACCAACTCGTTTTCGGTAAAAAAGTTGAGCCGTGTGTGCTTGAAAGAGATACCTTAAATTAATATTGATCATTCGATGGTAAATTCGTTAAAGAAAGTCGACGGCTGTTAATTGATCGTTTCCAAAATGTTCGTGTATTGCTGAAACGGATATGATCTCTGCTAGAACGAAACGAATATTCATGACGATTAATGTCGACTTGTTACGAATTTCTGTTTTCGTACAAAAAGTACATTGATCTTCGTGAAATCAGATTAACTCCTACTGTAACGAGTAGGTGAACTTACTATATAATAAATGTATAATGAATTTAAGTTACAGATGACACGAACGTTGCACGATAATTGTTACACACACAGAAACAAAAATATTAAATATTCACAAGTAACTATACTACAAAATGTACAAGTTTTACTTCTTTGGATTCATTTCATTGTCACTCGTGAACACACTTTGAACATGCATCATACAAAAGAAATGTTCTATTTTAATATTATTGAATAAAGAAAAATTGTCTTATAATTAACAAAAAAAAATTTGTAATATCCTAACAGAGTACGATTTTTATTAATGACTAAAGAGAAGCTATTAGCTTCTGATTCTTAAAAATACAGATTCTTTTCAACCAACCACGAGTACGACCGTTATGGAATGACGGCCGCTTTTTGCTGTTAACGGTCTCACTTCTTTTTTTCGATCTTTTATTTTGTTTCATTAGAATTTCGTTTCTTTCCTGTATTGATTCATCAGTGGCAAATTAAACCGTAATTATATACTTTTCCATGCAAATCGCATTGATTCTATTTATTTTCGCATTCAATAGACGAAGTGTCTCGTTAGCTTCGTGAATTAACACCTTACGAACTACTTGCATTTTGGCATTAATCTTCAAATATTTTGCAAAATTATTGAACTTTAATGTAAGTTAAGTTACAAAAAAATTTCTTAGTTGGATTAAATATCCAAAGATTATTTCAAATGCTTTCATATAAACTTAATATTTTGAAATGTTTTATAATTTGCAGAATTTGTGCTAATCTTTTTTCAAGATCTGTATCACTATGTATGTATAATCCTATTGAGTTGATTTCGGAAATCTCAAATATCAATTAAAATAATCATAAATTTGCCTTTCAATGTAAAAAGAAGTGTAACATCTTACAAACATTGAATAAAAATCGAAAATTGGTGTAACTATATTTTAACTAATTTTTTCAGTCACTTATTGCAAATTAGTTCGTAAGGTATTGCATACTACTGAACATTCTTCGAGGTGCTTAAGTCGCGCGACTGGAGAGAATCTTTTTTATGAGTTACTAAATTGCGCTAGAAATTTGCGCTAGAGAGATAATCTTGGAGTTTAATTTCACATGTTCTTCATATAATATAAGAATCTTTTCAGTTTCAAAGATTTAATAGAAAAGTATATTTCATACTGAATATTCTTATATTGTTTCAATGTTTACATTGCCATTTTAATTATGCGGTAACACAACAGAAAAAAAATTAAATTAATATTGAACTGAACCCGATATACATTCTTTATTTCTCTTGCAAACTTAATCTCCAAGAAATTGTAAGTTCTCTTAATTTCGTATATTTCGCTGTTATAAGCGTATCGCGGGATAATCGGTTTTGCCACTGTACACTCGTGTGCACGCTCACGCATGCTATTTAACTCATTATCAGTTAATCAACGATAAACCGTTCGTTCTCCTACAACGCCAGTCCGTCGAATACTGTGTCTGCTTAGAAACTACTTGGCGGGGTGAAATCGACGTTAGGAATGGCCGGAGAAACGAAAGGGTGAACTACGAAGAGGAGAAGGAGGAGGAGGACGGTGAGACGATGAAACATGATCATTTATTGATGCAAATCTACCAACATCGAGAATACTTTTTCATTGCTTGACTTGAAAATCAAATCACTTGTTCTCTTAAAAAAGAAGAAACAAAAAAAGGAGGAAAAAAGAAATAGAACTTGAAAACTTGAAGTTAACAATAAGATTAAAAATGATCTATTTTTACAACTGGCACTGCATACATAATTTAAATAATTAAAGATTATTAATACAAGTACATATCCTATAATTTGAATTCCAGTGTACATGTACACCATTCGTAACGAAAGGGTTAAATGAAAGGATAAAGTAAGGTTTGAAAATTTGATATCATCCATCAGTATCAGTATAAGTGTTTCGATTAAAGATAAATGATCATAGGGCGTTTCTCAATGGCAGTAGAGGTTACAAAAGGAAACGATACAAACGTCGAATTAACGGGTATGGGAAACGTAATATCACAAACATCACTGGGAAACGATACGACGAATCTTGGTAGGACAATTATACAGAGATGCTCGGTACCGATCGCAAGACGAAGGGAACCGGTACACCGAAATACACGACGTTACTTACAATATTCGTACAAGTGCTTAACACTATGCCCGGACCACACGATCCGACGGAGCTTCCCCTAACCGATAAATTGACTATTAATATTTCCGTAGAGAAATTTTACAAATCAGTCGAGACACACGCGTGGAGATGTTCCGAGGCGACACTATCTTTATCGTCGTGACACTAGGATGTTTCCTTTGCCGGAAGCCGCGTTGTGCTCGCCCGAGATACGTCGCGCATGATCAAGGGTCGAAATTACCCAGACGACCACGAATCAAAGGATTATCACGTCTTTCGATCGTTTTGCTTCATATCTTTTGAAACTCTCGACCGGTTCGACACTGACAGAAAATAAATATTAATACTACGTCGAGAGTTAAATCGTGAGCTTTTCTCGACAACCGTCCTTGGTATTTTTCGCTACGGTTACTCTTCACCCTCTTTTTTTTTTGTTTTTTAAACTTCTCTTTACGTTTCCTCGTCTGTATGTAATTCATCTTCTCATATATATAATATACATATATGTATATATTTATATTTATATTCATTATTTATATCGCTATATAATATTAATCGTAATAATTACATATGCGCGCGGTAACTCTCTTTGTTCTTTCGCGGACTTTCGTGCGCTCCACTTTACTGAACTCTCTTTTATTTTTCCACTTTCTATATATATATATGTATATTTATATTTATTTATAAATTCATATATATATATTTATCATAATGTCAATAATAATACTATCAATAATTAATGAGGATGCTGGTGACGGTGACGATGACAACGATGAGGATGGCTTTCGACTCGCGACATCTAAACCCGCCTTTTAATATTCCTAATAACCCTATAACCGTTAGGATCGTTTGTATTACGCGAACGAGGAAGGCGTCACGAATCATTTATCTGAGGATTCTTTTTATTAAAAACTCGACAACACTTGTCCAGGGTACGTTACACGGAACCAGGTAGCCGGTGCGCATTCGCGTTGGAAAGGAACCGAGTAACTATTGAAGATGAAGGTCAGAAACGGGTCAAATGAGCAATGCCCTTGAGGTACGACTCGGTCGAAAACGGAAACGATTACGCACACGGCGACGATACTGGCATCAGTAACGTTTATTATAATAGTACCTTTTCACGTAGCACTAAAAATGTTTCCAAACAGTTTAATGTGATAATTAAAAGTCATAATTTTTGTACTGTCGACTCTTGAAAGACTCATTTTTTCTGAGTTGACTTAACAAGGAGGTCTAATTGGGAAAATAAAATTATTTTCAACAAGTTGGTACTGCAAAATGTCAATGCTGTAAAGTCATTCACTTTACTGTCACGTGAAAATGTCCCCTAATTCCAGTCGAACCGATGTTGTCGCGTCGACGATTAATAATTAACCGATCGAATACCGGGACATCGAGGTCAGTGGTACCGATAAATAGTAACTATGACTGTGACTAAAAATAATGAATTGTATATATATATATATATATATATATATAGATTTATTTTATCGATAGAAAAGTCTTGCGCGTTGTTAAGACACGCACGAATTCACTACGTATACGCGTAACGTGCTATACAGATAGGTATGCACCCTCGAAGGGTGACGCAACCGTAGGGCGCGTTTGTAATAGCCGTGACTTCGACATACATTTTATTGCAACAACGTTCGTAACGCGACGGGAATCAGAAAGCCCATTTCAATGGGATCACCATCGACGAGCGGATGCGTTTTCATTTATGCTTCTTTCTCATTGCGTAAAATATGCCACGTACCGGAAACGCGGATGTGGCTCGATGATTGCTGAATGAAACGGAACGTTCTTGTTGCTCGAGGAAACTTAATACACCACTTCGATTAGATTGCGGGTTTTCTTTCTATTTCCTGTTTCTCTGTTCGTTTCTTCATAGGTATGTTCATCTCGAATTGTTCATACGAATTCGCGTGTTCTATTGGATAGTTTCTTGTTCGTTTTTTCTCTGTTGATTTAAGATCATACGGGCACTATTCTTCCTACAGGTGTATGGATCGTGTGAGCTATGGAGTTTCGTTGAGGATTTCTTTAGTCCTCTTCTTCGCTTTCCTCTGCTGGCCCGTACATGTCAGCCAACTTGTCGAATCTTGGGCCCCAGGCACCTAAGTACTCGTACTCATGCTGCTCGTCGTCTGTTCCTGTTGATTTTAAACGTGTTTCGCGTCCATTCCTCTTTTCTTTATTATCAACTTTTATTTCATCTGATATTATTATTAACGAGCAATAATTTTTGAATTGAAATAATAATTGATGATTATCACCTTCCATACACGAAGGAGATTTATACATCAGTAATAGTTTAAATAATTGTAAAAATTCTAAGAATTTAATTTATTAAGAAGTTACCTATTATATACATTAAGAAGTTTGAGAACAATTTAAACTACTGAGCGATAAATTCCAATCTTTCCCTATAATAATCAATTATAATTAATCAGAATACAGTTAATTATAGTCAGTTATTTTGAATTTCAAGATACGGATATAACCAACATGACACTACGAAATTAATTTCGTTAAATAACTGAGAAATAAAAACAGCAGGACAATTATAAATATTATTAAAATTACACTAATAATTTAAAATAACAAACTGAAGTATTATATTCAAAAATTAAATTTCGTGATTATTTATTAGGATTACTTTTGCTATGGCGGTCAATGAGTTAAAAGAGATTCATACGAACCGGAAGCTAAAGATGATAATGAGCCTGCGATACTTCCGCCACCCTCGTAGGCATAATTTCGTAGATCATCGAATGGCGGCGCATTTGGATCACTATCAGCTCTCTTTTTATGATCTTCTATAAACATACCCACGTTTGGTTCCGGTCCTAGTGGATCTGAAGAGAAATATTTTCAAACACATTTAGAAATATTTTTTCAACATATTTTTGATAAACGATATGTGATACTTATATGTATACTTATTAAGGTGACTTACAGGCTATTTTACATGGAGGTAGTTTTCCACCCATTTCCGGTATCGGGCCACCAATAGGAATTTGAAGTGGTGTAATATCGAATGCGGTCATGTCATCTTCTCCGCCACCCTCGTCATCGTAATTAATAATATTTTCTCTCACGTCATCGTCAGGACCAGGATACTTAATGTGAGATTCTCTTCTTCTATTGTAGACAACAAATACTAAGACAAGAACTGTAATAAAAGAAAAATATTATTAATGTTTTTTAACGTTTGAATATCAATGTTGAAAAATTACGATGTTTGAAACTTTGAATGGTAGACTGTTAATTTACAACCCCCCAATTAGCCTCTTTGGGATCTTAAGGTTGGTTCAGACATAGCTAGTAATTTAGTCGGGTGGCGAGTAGCTACTTACTACTAAACCGTTTAGCGCATAGAAAAGTGTTCGGACTAGTACAGTTGAGCTTTGGAAATCCAGAGTACAAGATATATCGCTTGACTAAAGAAATGCGTCCGAACAGGTCTGTTCGGAAGCCTAGTTAGTGGTGGGGGAAGCCTACTCGACCAGAAAAATCCAATGAAACGGATCTACTCGACTAAATTGTTTTACTAAACTACTCGACTAAACTGTAGTGTCCATACATAGCAAGTTACTAAATTACTCGCCACTCAACTAAATTACTAGCCGTGTCTGAACCAGCCTTTTGAGATAGTACAGACTCTTGCAGTGTCACAGAATGCAGGCAAGTCCTATTCGGCCCATCCCTACATGATCATGTACTTTTTACCCTTCGGTGCACTCGAAAAGAGCAGTTAGAATTCAGGTGTCTTAGAAGAACGTCCTCCAAAATAGAACACATTCGATACAACGTGTACAATTTATTTAGACCACCTCCTACAGAGTACTGCACATGGGCCTACCATAGATTTAGTTTATTCATACGGATTTATAGTAATAGATAGTAATAGGAACCTCGTCTCGTTCTACATTTATGACGAATACATAAAATGTGTAAAATATAAAAAATAAACTTTTCAACTTGAAAAAAGAAACATTGTGATATAGTAATAATATTTACATTTTTCTATTTAAATGATTATTTGAAAATTATCATGTAAAACTTACCGAGAATAATTAGAAGACAGACAAGAATAGCTGCTAAAGCTCCCATGCCGAGTTTCAGAGTCTGACCCTCTTGAACAAGCTCACAATTTTCTCCCCAATAACCATCGTTACAAATGCATCTATACCGGAACCTAGGATCCTGATTGATGCATCTACCACCGTTCAAACAGGGATAGTCTATGCATTCATTTTTATCCATACATCCTTTATTATCTGGCGATGGAATTCTTCCTTCACCACACCTAAGCACATAAATACAACAAGTACAATTCATCAAATTCTATCTACAGTGGGTCACAAAATTATTCAATCAACGTTTAAAACAGAATACCTCATTTAAAATTGGACTCAATGACTTGAAGTTTCTCGTTTTAAAAAATTACAATTTGTCGAAATCGGGAAAGAAATAGTAAAAGGCAATTTTTCAACATTTTTTTGTGAGCCTATAATAAAAATTTAAAATATGTCTTTCGTAGATTCCGGAAAAGTTATGTATATGCTAAACATTGCATCGAGATCGGTCAATACACTTATTGTTAGAAGTTGCAGGTAATTTAAATTTCCGAAAATTGCGACTTTTAAGAACTTAACTAGTTATGTTACGGATTTTAGGAAATTTAAATTTCTAAGTCCCAGTGTATACGTTTAAAATTATATTTATTTTTGTAGCCATTCTTCATCGTATAATTTACATAGTTATTATATGATAACCGTGTTTCTTTCCTTGCAATAATTTATTAAATAACGTATCATTTCCAAGAAAGGAGGGTGTTACGTTCCGAACAGAAATTTTTACACATTTCCCTTTTGTTTGATCCCCTCCCCTCAATTGTCCCCCGCATTTTGTGACTGCCATTTGTCAATGCTGTCATTGTCAGCTATCAAGGTGAAAGCCATGTTGTTTCTTCTAGCCCCCCTTCTGTCCTCTTTTTGATGGATCTACCCCTATCATCTTGATCCGTTATACTTTTGACCTTCGTTAGAGGTATATGTAAACGGAAATCATGAACATCGATAGATTGTTTTACATTCTGGACCTCCCCTGCTTGAACGCAGATACGATCTTTGATATTTCGAGATAGTCTATCTTTTCCAGACATAATTCCGATTGTAAGTGTAACAAATTCCTTCCTCGAAATCAGCGTGGTCCCACGGCCCAAAATTACGTATCGTCTTTGGTTCTGAGTATCGCCGGATGTAAACCCGAAACATTATTTGTGTGGTCCGATAATCCTGACTACTCTGGAACGTTCCTTATCGGCTCCGTGAAGATGATCGAAATTCTTTATACATAGATTGTAATAGTCCGAATTTTCTATTAATTCATTAAATATTGTAATATTGTATTTCCTCCACGTCGGTCAATCCAGGATGCGAAGTCAAACTTTTATTTAGCATTCGTTTAAATTCAGCAATTTGTATTAATTTTGGAAAGCATATTTTTCTTCCTGTAATGTTAGGATCAAAACGATTTTGTGAAATGTATTATACTTTAATGAATATCAAAATCTTTAGTACGGCAGGAAAGGTAAAGGAATATGCTCGAATTAGGAAGAGAAAGATTAAAACAGAGAGAGAAGAGAGAGATCCTTACGCATCGACACCGCCGCCTAATTCGTTAGGCGCACAACAACGCAATGTAAACAATTTCGGACGAGGCCCGCTCTGGTCTTTTCCGAGAGGTACAGATTGCGACACTCTTCGACGTACAATCGCGAACAGCGTGTCGGCGGGTCCGCGGAGCAATATTGAGACGAGTTTTGTACTTAGCTTGAAAAGTAACAAGTGAGGCAAAAGACTCAACTTCGTGTATAAAATTCTTAATTCGATTTATTCTACTTTTAATTGTTCTATACCGTTTTATTAAAAATTTTTTTTATTGCAGTTTATATTAACAATAACGTAGATTTAAATTTGCAATAGTCCGAGTGTTAAAAACTTCGAACGGTGCAATAGTTCAAGGTGTGTGCGTTCTACTCTCCTTCCTCCAGGGACCAGACAACAGGAAAATAGCAGCAATAGAATTTGGACCATTACACGTAATTTGTCCACATAATCCGGTGAGTCGTTTCCTTTACTCTTCCGGTTATTTTATGGATATTTTGCCGAGGAATTTCCAGTAGTCAGTTTTGATTATAAGAGTCTTCTTCAATTGGAAATTTCTAATTCTAGATTTGTATTTTATCACATGTATCTATCTATTTCCGGCCAATAATTGTGTGTCTCAAATCCAAGTTGTTCATGAGCTAGATCTGCATTTTCGTATATTTAATCACATTATTATATTTCACGTTCAAGATGTATATATACATATACTTCATTATATTTTTATATTTTATATCTATTATCATATTTCAATATTTTATATACTTTATACTTTTCAATATTTAATATATTCTATACATTCCCATATTTTATATATTTTATTCTTTTCAATATTGTATGTATCTCATTATATTTTAATATTTTTATTTTGTAATATACCATTTTTGATTCATCTTAATCAAATTTAATTTTCTTTAACATTACCTTTTATTAACCTCCTTCATAAATCCTATTATATTAGCGATCTGATGAAAGGGTCCGTATAGGACTAGCGTATCTCCGAATTCACAAACGTTTAGACCCAATAGCAATAGAAAATGTTAGGGTAAATTTTCCAGCTTTACGGCGTCACACGCGCGTTACGTTATCGTTAGTTGCATTGCTCGACTACCGCACTACCACATTTCATACTCTTACGCTCATACATCAGCTTACACTTCCCCACAGTAGCGTCGCGATCACACACGCGCGTGCCGCACGTAACAAGAATAACTTGTGAAACTTATGATAATCAAGGTTATATATAAATTTAAATATCCGTAACATATTTAAAATTTTAAATGACTCATTATGAAGTGATCGTAAATCATCTTTCATGCGCAAGAGTGCCTAAACAGCACTTTGCGGAATTCTAGGATTTGATAAAATCTGATTGAAAAAATTTGGGACTTCAAAATAGTAATAATTTTTCAACTCTGATTAGTAGTTTAAAATATGAAAAATTTATTCAAGTAAAGTTTCAGAAATTATTAATATTTCATAAGTAGAAAGATCAACAATTTTTATTAAGGAAAGGAGAGTTTCATCGGATGAAAATAAAATAAATTGGAAATCACTGTGCTCCAGTGTTTAATTGTTATTGTTCTCTCCCGATTAGCAATTTTTCTTTTATGTATTTGGATCATTTTCGTGATACTTACGTGCAATCGTATTCATTCCAAAGATCAATACACTCGAACGGCTCCGGGCAAATGACGTTGGCACAGGGTTTGTTTGATGGACAATTTCTTTCCAGATTTCTGGCCATCGTTGCTTGACCCCATTGTGTCCCATTCATGGCTGGCGGTAATGGAAGATGCTTGCCTTCTAATCTTATATCGTCGAGACAACCTTTTGGAAACATATTTGAAAAAGCGTCATAATTATATGCAATACAAATTGTATATAACAATATTTGTTATTGTTAAATCTAATGACTTTAGAACAATATATTGTTTGAAAATTTTGTTTTCTTATCATTTTGACATTTTATCATCCTTAACATAGATGAAAAGTGCAGTTATATTAGTAAATATTAGAAATGTACAGTGTATAGGTACTTCGAAGTGAAAAAATATTATTTAATTTAGTTCAAATACAAAGCATTTCATATGCGTATAATTTTAAACTTAGAAGTGTTTCGTTCTCAAAGGGTTAAATAATTGAAATAATACTAACTTATCTAAATTACCCAATTAATAATCAAAATTGGGATATAATGTAATAGTTACATATGAGAAAACATTTAATAAATAATAAAATATATGCAAGTTTAATTTTGGATAGATTAGATTACCTTTTTGATAATCACCGTACACTTCAAAAGTTCGGACACCGGTGTACTCAGCTTTGCCACCCGCATAAACTCCTTCCTGTTTGTCAACCAGCAACCATTGATGCCCTTCGAAGGAAAATGTTTCGTTGAATCTTCTTCCTTCACCACCATCTAGTTCCAAAGTAGCAGCTGATCCGTATCTGGAAACTCTGACCGTATGCCATTGTCCATCGTCGACAGCTATGGCAGTGAGCCAAATATCACGCTCCTCGGTCCTCAGACTGTTCAAATTGTACCGGAAGTGCAGTCTGCTATCCTTGATCTAACGAATTAAAGTATATGTCGTAAATTATTAATTCTTCTTTAAAACTTCATGCATACGTTTTTTATTTTTTATTGTGAAGCCATTGTACAGTAGTCATTAAATAAATGTTAATTCTTTTTAAAGAAATGAAATAGAAATATAGAAAGTTTCTTAAGTAAATTTTCTTGGTTCCTAATATTTTTATTGCTTATTATTAAATTCAGATTATACAATTATTTGTAAAATAAAACTCGGTGTTAGGTAAAACTCAACTTAGGATACGTTATTTGTTTTACGGTAATTACCAGCACAAGAAACTCAGATCTTAACTTAATAATAAAGTTTAAAAAGCTTAGGTGAGAAAAAAGTTCTGTATAGTACAAGCGACGTGTTCCTATAGGAATTCAAGCATTACTATAACGTATTACAAATCAAAGTTTCTCTAACTCAACTATAATATACTAAATACTAATTTAATAAATCATACAATAAAAGAAAAACTCACCTCTAAAATAGCATATTCTCTGTTGTGTTGATCACTGACTCTAAACAGTTCGCCATGAACCTCTCGAGTACGAAACCTCAATTGAACCTGAGTGGAATATTTATCCGGTTCAAAGGACAACGCGTATTTGACATAACTTTGTGGTTTGAACGTTGTTGGTATAGTGGGTGTCATGCATCCAGGACCCGTCCAGCCGGAATTACATTGACATCTAGCTTCGGTAAAGCTTCCCACACAAGTACCATGTTCCCAGCATCGCAAAGTAGATTCTTGGTTGTTGCAGATTTCTTCGGTTTGCGGACATCCGGCTACGCTGTTTCTGGAGAGTCCAGGATGAGCCAGATCATAAAGTTTGCTGTTGTGGAAGAGATTCTTTATGCAACCCTCAAAGCCCTTGCCAACCGGCATGTGTTTCCATTTGTAATGGGTTGGATCGAAATTTTCAACGTATAAACCACCGATTTGAAGTGGCGCGTTTACATTTAGGTATTCATTGAAAGGTGGTATGGTGCCTTGTGCTTGGCAGCTGGTATCGTTAAATTCTGGAGGTGTACCGTCTTCCGGTTCTGAGATGTCTGCAGACTTGCAGTAGTCAATGATCAGCTTCACGGTCTGGAAAAATGAGACAGGTTTTGTCATTTCCCAGTGTAATAAAGGTATACCTTGTAACGTGGTGACACGAGTCGTCCCCCTCCCCCCCCCCACACACATCGCCAAGCTACGCCTGGCTTTATTTTAGGTTACCGCGTCCGTCCCCATATCCCCTTAACCCTACAGAGGTAGCCAATCACCGTTTTCGGATCGAAAGGGTAAGAGAGAGAATAAAGATCGGAAGATAGAGCAACGACGCTGCACAAGGTAAGGAGGAGATCCCGTCCCTAAGGCCGACGAAGACCCACAGGAATACCTCCGCAGATAACGTCCCGCGACCAGCGGTGCCTGGCCCGAGGAAGCCACTAAACGTCCCGGTGGTACCATCTCCACGCCCGGCCCTTGGGCCTCTCACCGAAGAGCGCATCGTCGATCAGTCTCCACATCGGCCCATTATCGATCCAGATCCCCTAGCCGTAACGCAACGAACGTCCTCGAACCCTCCACCCTTGAGATTCCCTACCCCTGCGTGCTCCTCCGCGAAACCTGTGACGGCCTGCCACGGTCGAGCCGTGTGTCCCCTATCCGTTGTAACGACCCCGAAAAGTCCCCGTACTTCCCCCTTTTATCTTCGAGTGCCACAAGAGTGGCTGGCGCCCAACATTACCGTAAGAATATTTATTTGGAGATTGTATAGAGTGCACCCCCGCAGAAGGGTTACAACCTGTAGCTATGTAAAAATGATATTGCTCATAGAATTATCTAATAGAACAAAGCGAAGAAGATTTGTATTTAAATATTGATAGAAACTGTTATAGTTTTTTTTTATTTGTTTCAATAAATTATTGCGCGATACTTTTTGTGAATAAATAGGAATTGTTAAATAAAAAAAGAAATTCATCAATGACTTCAAAGTATTCCAATAAGCAGACATTATTGAAAATTAAATTAAAACATATAAATTAAATTCATATCAATTACAATAATTAAGAAGCTGATATAAAGATTTAATTTTACTATTCATAAGGTAGATTTACTTTATATATCTTAAATTTTGTCAAATAAAATTATGTAAGTTAAAGAAAAACACCAACCTCTGTATTCCAAAAGATATCCAATCTGTGCCATTCTCCATCATCCAATGTTCTCTTTGGTTTCACTTTTAGTTCTAGAGTTCCGGATCCAAAATCTATCAATAATCGAGGTATTCCACGTTCCAATTCGACAGATATAAAATCTGCAAATATAAGTATTTATTATATAACAATTATACAGAATTTATTTGGTATTGTATAAGTTATTATTTGGTTAAAAGACTTTCTAGAAAAAAGCAACTCCTGTACTTGGAAATCAGTAAAATTAAGATAACTCAAAACATATGTACTGACATATCACCCATATTTTTAACCAATTATAAACAATTTTGTCAAATGTTAAAGTTTATACAATAGAAAGAACTAAATATCATTAAATGTAATAATTTTATTAAATATAAAAATGACAAACTGAAAAAATTGTCTACTATTTTATTTAACATAGCACTCCAAGTTGTAAATATCATTTGGTTAAGTTATTCCATAGTAACTTACCAGAAACCATAATTTCGTCCGCCTCAGGAGGAACAATAGGCCCGTTATACAAAAGTAAACCATCAGGTTTTTTCGTGATGAATTCGAAACTTAAATGACTGTTATCGCACATTTCTAAAGCAGGATACCAAGCCCAACCATTACCACGGAAACTTCTTGCAGTCTGTTGGCACCTTGGACCATTGTATCCAGCTGGACACTGACATCTAAATATATAATAAAAAGAAACTGTCAGTAACAATTTTTCTTTTTTATTATAATATCTATGTTTCATCTACTTTTATAAATTAAGATACGTACGATAATCCAAATCGTCCTTCCACGCAACGACCACCGTTATAACAAGGGCTACTTCTACAAGATTCGCCTTTACTGAAATTTCGTGCCCCGCATGTACATTCTGCGATTACATCCACCCGCACACCGACCAAAGCAGTCTTGTTTGCGTTTACCATGTAAGGTAAACTGCTGATATCCAGCGTATTTGTGCAACTACCCTCGCATACTTCGTTCTCGTAATAACATTCATCAATGCCGACCATTGTTATGTTAATACCAACTTCCTTCTCGATCTAATTCAATCAAAATAGGGTTTCGATAAAATTTACTTTATTGCATGCTTAATTTACTTTATAATCACTATGTATTTTTTACTTTTCATTGTTTATAACCGAAAATTATATAAAAAAGACTATCTTAGCACAAGAAAATTTGGGGTGCAGTTACGTTAATTGCTGTGTTTATTTTGGAAATATGAGCTCAACGTATGTACTTCATCTGTTAACAAGTTGGGATACAAACGTTTAAATATTTTCATGAACGACTTTAATTAATATGGATTATAGATTTTAGCAAAATTTTGTTTATTTTGTCGTGATTGGTTATATGATATGGACACTAGCCGTCGATAAAATATAATTTACTGCATAATTGATTTGTCAATTAATGTAGACTCAGTAAAATTCTATTTATCGTTTGATTCGTTGGTAGTTGTTATCGGATTAAATTCTTCACTGTGTATTTGATGAGCTAATTAATATGGGCTATAGATGTCAATCAAATTTAATTCAGCCTGTGTTTGATTAGCTGATTAACGTGGATTGTAGGTTTATTATACAATTGATTTATTAATTAGTATAAACTTCTCATTTTGGTTTATTGCCTTCTTAACTTGCTAAGTAATATGAACTATATAATATGAACTATAAATTTTAATAAAATTCAGTTCATTTTGTGATTAATTAAAAAACTAATATGGATTGTAGGCTTCGGTATTAATTTATTCTGTTGTGTGTTTAATTTTAGTTTACTAAAGGTCTTTCACATTACAACTGAGCCGATTTTAAATCTTTGCTGCCATTATAAATATAATTATCATAAATTATTAACTTACCTCTTCACGGTGCATTAGCACGATTCCATTTAACCTGACAGGTTTGTAATACGGTGAACCATGAGCAGCAAATCTAACGTCCGTTAAAGGTGGATGCATTCTACGTAATTGAACACTGAATACATCAACATATTCTCTGTCAATACTCAACAAATGAGCCAATTTATCTCGAAATAATTCGGCCTTACTACGAGACAAAGTTGACGACTGTAAAATAAAAAATGAAGCAATAAATTAGTACCCAGTTGATTGAAAAGAAAGCAATAGAAAGTATTAATCTCAATTCACTCAATTAATAGCAATTCCGTTACATACAAACTGTCACAATTTTTAAAGTATTTACAATCTTGCATTGTAATGTATCATTTTATTATAATCCGAATCAATATTTATTTTATCTTTATATTCTAATATATTATATATATACTAATAAACTTAAGTCAGGTCAAAAGGGTTAATAAACAGAATAATTACTTTATAATCCCAAACTCGAATAAAATCTTCGTCAGTTATACCGGATATTCGAATTGATCCAGAGTTCAATACAGCTTCATGAGGAATACTTTTTACGGTAACAGTAACGTTTGCTGGGACATCTGTTTGAGTGTGTTTCCGATCGTAGACTTTGAAGCGCAAGTGATATCTACCATCATGAGTGCCTGCTTTCATGTAAATCATACCACTATCCTCGTCCAATTTAAATTGAGTATGTTCTAAACTTTCCCAATAGAATTTTTTGTCTGGTAAATCCCAATCGTCCAAATCATAGACGTATACTCTTCCGATCTCGGTATCTGGTGATTGTCCCTGTAGAAGTAATGATTGTTTCTTGATTAAATTTTATTATATCGATATCGATCATTTCTGAAATTCTTCAAAAATGAAAAATTCATTTTAAAACTGCTTTTAGCGTTTAAATAACTCAGCGATAGAATTTAGTATCTAAGGATGATTATTGTGATTTTAGGAAATTTGGGAGTGGAATAAATGTATTGCATTATGAATTGAGTTAAAATTCTAAAAGCTTAGAATTTTTAATGTTTTTAACGCTGTTACTTTGGTTACATAAGTTCTACTAAATAAAAATTCAGTTACAACTATAAGTTATCAAAATTTTTCAGCATTCGAACTCCAATTAAATTAATTTCCAATGAATAAAAATTTAATAAACTGACTTCCAGTAGCCTTTTTTTTAAATTTATACTTTAGAAGTTATTACAATTTTTCAGCATTGTTAGTTACATCAGATAAATTCATAATAATTAAAAATCCAATAAACAAATTTGTATTAGAAGAAAAATTATTTTGTAAAACCAAATTCCACCATTAACTGTTACAATGGAAATCTGATACGTACTGCATAATTATATACAAAAATGTCCTTCGATCCAGGCTGCATTTTGTTATCATTAATGTCCCCGATAATGACCGTTAAGGTACTGGTCCCAGACATTGAAGGAGTTCCTGCATCCTTGATAACGATCGGTATCAAGTACTCCTTTTGTTGTTCTCTATTAAACGATCTTAATGATGACACAATGGCCATACCATCCCCGTTTGCACCCTCTGAAACGAGACAAAGAGCGATGTTCGTTAGCAAAAGCTATCATGGTTAACAATGTTTATCCCTAGAAAATAATGACTTGGTTCAAGACTTACTGTTATCGCTTTCAACTTTGAAACTGGCTCGAATCACATCATCAGCTTTCGGATCCATTCTGAAAGTGAACGGTGGTCCATTGCTCTTTGATCTATCGTCGTCGTCCGTTGCCAATATTTCTACTACTTTTTTCGTTTGAGAATGTTCCTGAAGTATTGGTCGATAATCCTTCAAGAATCTTGGTGGATTATCGTTTATGTCCTGGACAATTACTGTTAAGGTGGCTGTTGCGGTTTTTGGAGGAATACCGTCGTCGATGGCCAAAATTTTCACCTAAAAAGAAATTTAGAAATTAATTACGAGGACTATTTTTTAACTCTTTGAAGTAGTAGTGTAATAATTAAGACTTTTCTAAATCTAACATCGTTTAATTTTTTTTTAATTCAAATTTTACGCAATATAAACATTATTGTATATTTCGGTCATTAAATGATCAATGGTGTGACCTGATGTCGTGGTGTTTCCTCACGGTCAAGGCTCCTCTGGATCGAAACTGTTCCGTTTTCGTTAATTGAAAATTGTCTTTTACGATCTGAACTCCTGTCAATCGTGTAAAATACTTTGCTCTTGCCACCTTGATCAGGATCAGTGGCTGTGAAGGTTTCAAGACTATTTCCAATATGAGCATTTTCCGGCACCGAAGTCTCGATATTGGCCTTCTCGAATTGTGGTTGATTGTCGTTTATATCTCGAAGCTTAACGACTACCCAAGAGTAGGCGACATGATATTTATCGTTGTCATTGTCTTCACCCTAAAGAAATTTAAAGATAAATAAATATCTCATTAATATATAAAAATGTAACGTTGTATATTTATTTCTTAATCATGTACCAAATCCTAAACCGATTCATTTGAAAATTAGTACATGGAAATATAATTACAGCACCAAATTAGAATTTAGACTATTTGTTACTCGACAGTGAATATTGTCATACAGAAATCATATAAACAAGTTGGATAAATAGTTAAGATTTTAAATATGAACGTACCTTATCATTGACCTGTATTCTAAACCTAAAACCGTTGCTTTGCATTTGGTCCTCGTAATCCAATGGTTGCACTATTTTTAATGAACCTGTGCCATCGTTGTTTCTCACCATAGTGAATTTGTCAGCACCATAACCACTGCTTTCGATCACCTGTTCATTTATAAGTTAACATTCACTTCGGTTAGAAATATATAAAATAGGGAATAAACTAAATTCATTAGTTTTAATTATATTATCATTAGGTACATAATGTTGTTTTCTCAGTTAATCAATAATTACAGAAATATAAATATCGCTTTTTTTGTTATTCTTTTAATTTATAGTACAGTATAGCTTCATCATGTAATTAGAGAGATACTGCACCTTATATTGAAATTTATTAGTTTCATCTTCGTCGTGCACGGTGACCGTAAGAATCGGCATTTCCGGTAAATCTGGACCTTCCGTTTCGTCCACTTCGGTGAACCATTCATCTTTCGTAAATTGCGGGGGCATATCGTTTATATCTTTCACTCGTATAGAAGCTGTCCCCGTCCCTATGTATCAGCAAAAATAAAAAGAAATTATGTATGAGATGAAGTAATTACTTCATTATAATAGTTACCATGCGATAACTATCTCTTTTGACGAAGGATAGTATAATTTGTAAAAGATGGTACAATTAGTTTTGATACCATAACTTTCAATTAATTTATGAAAGCTTCAAGTCTAATTACTCATTTAATACTAGTTTTTACTAAATTAAATTAATATTAGTTTAACTAATAGCAAAAGTATAATAAAAAGAGGTGATTTTAAATTTTAAATATCGTTACTATTATATTAATCATGTAACATAACAATTTGAACGCTTACATTAGAAAATTAGATATAAGCTATTAATTATATTAATTATATTGCTAAAATTTTAACTTACTGATAATCAATATGAATTTTTAATAAGCAAAATTTTAGTATAACTGACTCGAAATAAATAAATTAATATATGAAAAATTCGACTAAATTCTACTAAAACTCTACCAAAAATTTCTTATTTATCATTACTTTTTAATTAAGTCGATTATATTTAATCAAAAATGTACCTTTTAACCCTCCTCCATCCATTGCTACCACCTGTATAGAATAATCCGGGGTTCGTTCTCTGTCCAAGCAACATACTGCCGTTTTTATCACACCTGTTTCCGATTCAATTTCGAAAATTGGCGAACCAGTTTCCTCTTCGATCACGTTCTTCTCGATAGAGTAAATCAGTTTAGCGTTTGTACTTTCGTTCGGGTCATCGTAATCGACCGCCGTCATAGTCATCACCACCATTCCTGGTGAAATAGTATTCGAGAAAATTAATGGAAAATTAAATTTCTGCAGTATTGGTGGAAGAAAATGTTTTATTTCAAATATTCCGTCATATAAAAGGTTTACCGAAACCAAATTATGGTAAAAATTGATAAACGGACTATTTGGAATTGTTTCCAAATAGTTATTATTTTTATTCGTTTATATTTTCTTTAAATATAAATTTGGAGAATTAAAATTGTTAGAATTTTATTCAAAAAAATGATATTATAAAGTTTAAGTTTTTTTATAATTCTGTTATTATTAATAACTTCATCTTATTCGCAATTTTTATATGAATAACTTTCGAATCAATTATGTACAACTCTAGTAATGTTAGTGTTTGGTCTATAAAAGTGTTAAACCTAAGAAAGCTCGTGTTACCTGTAATAAAAATTACTTTCTACAATATCAAAAGAATTTTTTCAGCTATTATGAAAAAAAAAAAAAAATAGAAAAGTTGTATTTTCTTCATTTCAAAAGTGGAATGTTACCTGCGGTGCCATTTTCCGTGACATTGCCAAAATAAATTCCTTGAGGGAAGGTTGGTGCATTATCGTTGATATCCTTCAAGTTCACCTGGACATCAGCGTATCCAACTAAACCTTCTCCGCCTTCATCTTGAGCAAACACGGTGAATCGCCACTGAGGTCTTCCATTTGGTTGATCCCTGTCCAGGGGCTGCAGAGAAACGAGTGTTAAATGACGCGAAACAGAGAACAACCGTAACAAATTTTGGAACTAAATGGAGCAGAAAAATTTCTATTCTGGAAGTGATGGGAAACTTGGAAAAAGAATTGTATGAATGTTACAATCTAATCAGCGTCACTTTTGTTTAATTAAAAGGAAAAGGTAGAAAAAATTAAATATGTATAGAAAATTTATATTTGAAAAAATTAATTCTATAAGTGAGTTATTTTTACTTTAAAAGGCAGTGTTATAAATATCTAATAAAATTAACAATTTATTGTAGAACAGGGTTTTTAACCTTCACTAAATGTTTTATCCGAGACTCTTATTGTTAGAAGCAAAAAATTATTTAAAAGTTCAGTGTATTACGATAAAGAAATTTGTTACTCTAGCAGAAAAGAAGAGTATTTTTAATTAAATTGTATCTACCTTTAATACATAGATTTCTCCGCTCGTGCGATTGATATCGAACTTGCTGTTCGCTGGATTATCAGGATCTATACCCTGTCCAGTTAAGAAATAGACGATGTTCTGTGGTCTGTCTTTGTCGCCATCGGTAGCTGTGACCTACATGAAAAAATATAATGAAGTAATAAATTTATAAGTATTATGTAGATATACCTTGATTAACATAAGTCTATTTAGTTTAATTTCTAAAAAATTATTTACTTTACTATTTCCTTAAATACTTCATACAAATAATACAAATAATAATAATTAATATAATATTTTTATATTGATTATAAAAAAATTTCTACTATATTGAAATTAATATTAGGTATAGTTGTTATTTTTGAAAAATATGAACCAAGCAATTTGTACTTGGCTAGTAATTCATTTATATTTAATATTGTCATAAATAATTAATGTTCAAACCCGAAGTGTTCTTATAATTTTAAATCTAATTATTTTTCCTCGCTGAAACATTTTCTCAGATTTACATAAAATTTAATAAGTATTCTCAGACTTTTGGACATAAATGTCTGTACTTACGTAACACGTGCATTTGAAACGGTTAAATATGCTAATTGGAATAATTATAAGGTAATTACAGGACAAGAATAATAATTACCACAAGAACACGTTTCGGTAGTGTCCTGTCGTCTTCCTCGGTGATCTGCGTCCAGTAATTTGGACGCTCGAAGACAGGCGGATTATCGTTTACATCCTTTACATGTATCACCACGGTAGTGTAATTTTCTTTCAAGTTATCCGACGCGGTGAGGCGAAGCTCGTACTGTAAGATTAAAGCGAAACAAGTGGATAACAACGTTCACAGCAGTTGAGTTAAGCTGCTTGGCTAACTGTGGCCATTTTCGGATAAAACGGAAATGGTCTCTGAAGTAACAAGTTACAAATTAACACTTGAACGGGTTGGAAAATGAATGCTTTGAAAGTGATAAGGTAGAGAAATTGAGGGCTATTTTAACCCATAATTAAATATGTGAAGTCATTATAATACGTGAACGCGAAAACTGAATTATATACGAAATTTAAGATCTTTTTGTCTGTTTAAATATTATATTTAAGTATAATCAAAAACATATACATAAAAAGAAATAAAGAAACAAATGATATCTCTGTATCAGAAAGAAAATAAATTGTACTTGTATATTTTATGAGTAAAAATGAATTAGTTTGTGAATAATTGTTCTTTGAAACGTTGCACAACTGAAGGGTTAATAATAATAAGTGAATGAAATATTTTGTAGATGACTTTTATTGTAATAAAAGAACTCGATATACTTGCTCAAAATTTTCTGAGAAACGAGATTTTAATAAAATTTATTAAGTATACAAATTAATTCGGCACCTTTAGCATTACGCCTTCTTAATTACTATTTCAAATTCGAATATTTCTGTGTACATATTTGAAAAGTGGCGTAAGAATATAATAGCAATAATGATTATTTCAATAATTGGAATTATTCAAACTTTTTAAAAATAACTCTTTCATTTAAAAAAAATAAAAGAATGAAACAATTCAAGGAACACGAAAATCCTTCTCCAATTAAACTCTTATCTTTAATGAGTTCTCTGTTGTAATGTGATTAGTCAATCCACAGCATGTTTAAAAAAGTAATGTTGTTTGTTACGAGAAATCGGATAAAATTTACAGGAGCTGTTTTTATCGTTGTCATATGAATTACATAAAAATAAAGAAATTAATATTTCCAGCGATTAAACGAATTTACTTTTCAAATATTTTATCAGAAGATACTGCAATACGGTATCGAATGATTACAGAGGAACAGTTATCCAATATTTATAATATAAAAAATGAATCATTTGAAACGCAATTCGGTATTTTATGATAGTAGAAAATTTGATTAAACCGGCAGTAGATGAACTGATTCCTCAATGAAATTCACGATAATACTATTTCGGTACCATGTCAGTCCGTATAAAAGGAAAGACTTATTAATGCAGCGACAAACGAGTGAGCAGGAAATGTGCAATAACTGCGAAAGTTTTCGCGCTATTTCACGGATTTATTGGGTCGTGAGTAATAAAACGAGGACGACACGGTGGTTAAAAATGGATTAACCATGGACGTATAGAAAGTATTCATTCCATTTCTTTCGTCTCTCATTCACTCTTTTTATTTCATTTCGTTTCTTCACTACTGTCAATGTTCTTTTAATAAAATTGTCGTAATGTACTAAGTACTAACCCTTTTCCTGGTCTCGTAATCCAATGCACCTGCGACGTAAATGGCGCCGGTCATATTCTTCACAGCGAATGCACCGCCTATGTTACCGCTCGTAATCTCGTATCGAATACGCGAGGCTGTAAAATACAGAGAAAGATCGTTTTAAGTAAAATACCACTGGAAATTACAGCTTTTTTATTTCTTGTTTTGCTGCGTGAGCAGAGAAGTGCATTAGCATTGACCGCCACATTGATTGAAGTGGTTGAAATTTTATTGTTAATAAACTTATATTTATATTATTTCTACAATATTTCAATCTTACTATATGTATCCGTGATTCAGAAAGAAAGTAAAAAATCTAATTGTACAAGTTAGACCAGTAACAATTATTATCTTGAATATCTTTTAATTTGTAGCAGTTAAAGAAAGTAACGTCAAATAAAATTTGCAAAGTAAAAAAGGATTCATTCGATGGTGTTAACAATTTCCTTTAAGGTAAAATTACTTTCTAACTTCTATAATTTGAACGATATTCAAGGTGGTAATTTTGATTGGTTCACCATGTATACATACCAGATTACATATCTTTTTGTTTTAATATTAATCACACAGCTTACTCCTTTTTTGAAATTGATGCAATTTATACATTTTTATAGGTACATAGATATGTTAAAATTATTGTATCCCAGATGAAGGTTCCCAATAAAAGGCCAAAACGTAGAAAAAAAATAGTGATCGTAATAACACAAGTAATTGGAAAATAAAATAAAAATATATACATCATTATTTTTCTATACACTGCACTAATCGTAAGTGTAATTAGATAACTTAAAGAATTTTTAAAATTAGGTAATTTTAATAATTTTAATAATTAATGTAAACTGAAGCGTCACCCAGATATGAAACATTAATGAGAAGCTTGTACAATCATTTTTATTAGGTAAACCTTAGGTTTTGAATTGATACGGTATCAGTGCTGTTTTGTAATACTTTTATGTTATTAAATCATGTAAAACTTTATTTCGATATCTGCTATTCATTAAGTGTACAAATTAATTCTGTGCCTTCCCTTTTTTAACTGACAATTTATCTTAGAAAGTAATGGTAACTTCAATTATTGAAGTAATCATTATTGCTACAGCATAAGTTGGATAAACACCCGAAAATCGGGGGACAAGCCAGGCATTTACGAAACGGAGGTGTAGATTTTTAATGATAGAAATGGCGCGGGTAAGGCCTTTGAATGTTGCCGAACTTAGAAAAAGGCAGACAACGGAAGGAAAGAGGTCCTAGAATCAAAGCAACCGAAAACAGCATATCGGTGAGACAATACTAATATAACCATAAAACTTTTTTATTTTTCATTTTTGCTAAATAAAACTTTCACCAATGTAATTGTCAGATTTTACTGATTCAAATAAGACCAAATATGATATAATTTGGACCATATGGACGAAAACAAAAATTCGCATTGGGATATACCCTTGTACATAAAATAAGTAAATATAATTCAAATTATATCGTGTTTGGTTTTGTTTCAACCAGAAAAATCTCACAAATACATTAGTAAAAGTTTCATTTGAAAAAAAATAAAAAATAACAAAAATGTCATGGTTGAATTAGTATTGTTTCACCGATATTGGAGCTTGGCTCGGAGTAAACGATACACCATTCGCTCGCCCAGCTTCCCTGTTCCTCAAAGGGGATCCCTCAAGTGGCCGGGATGGTTTCCGAGTAAGGATGTGCGGCCCGACTAATGTGTTGGGTTCCCGACTAGTCGGGTCGGTTCGGAAAACATCGGGCGGGTTCGGGCGGGCGTCAGGCACATGCGTGCTAGAGTTGTGCGAGAACCCGATATTACGGGCTCGGGTGGACGTCGGATACAGGGTGATCCTCTCGCTACGCTACCCAAAGGAAGTGCCGCCACAATAGAATGTAGAAGTCGACATCCCATTTCTGTCATCGCTTACTTGACCCCTGCAACGAAGACGGCTGTGTGCGTGAAAATGCGTGTAATGAGCAGAAGAGTCCCATTTAAACGCTACGGAAAACAGAATATTTTCTTAACACATTTCCACGCACACAACCGTCTTCGCCGCAGGGACCTCGACGGTCATGTAAGCGATGACAGAAATAGGATGTAGACTACCACATTCTATTGTGGCGGCACTTCCTTTGGGTAGCGTAGCGAGAGGATCACCCTGTATATCCGTGCAGTCGGGTAGCCCGACTTTTTCAGGTTCAGTCGGGCTCAGTCGGGCTGATTCGGACAAGCTCCCGTGGGCCGCGGTCCGCGGCCCGCGACATGAATTCTCATGTGCTTGTTGATATTTGCAATAAGCATGTCCAAAATCTATTTTATATAAAATGAATATACTGGTGACATAGAATGAAATTCATTTCAAATAAATTCGTTACAAGTATTATTTTTCCACATCATAAAAATTATCTTATTCCAAAATTCCATATAAAACAGATTTTGCACATGCTTATTGCAAATATTAACAAGTACATGAAAGCTGGGTCACGGGCCGTGACCCGCGGGAGCTCGTCCGAATCAGCCTGACTGTACCCGACCGAACCCGAAATAGTCGGTCTATCTGACTGCACGGAGGTATCGAACGCCCGCCCGAGCCTGTAATATCGGGTACCCGCACATCCCTATTACCGAACATTTATACAGGGTGTTATGTAACGCATTTTCACGCTCCTAGATGGTGGTAGGGGGGGTGATTCTGAACAACTTTTTCCTTTGCGAAAAAGTGGTCCGAAGCTTCCTTTTTGAATTATTAAGCAAAAACACTGACCAATCCGAGCGCGTATAACGCGCGGGCTCAGGGACGGCAGCGTCGGCTACGAAGCGGGGCTTGACGTAGGTCGCGAACGAACGGCTCGGCACCCCGTTAGCATAGCACAATAAAAAAATTAAACTAGTTAAACATTTTTTGTTGTTGTTCAAAACGAATACGGAATCTAATCTCTTGTCGCCTGTCATTATGTAAAAAAGGAAATTTTCAACATTCTAAATAACAAATAAAAATGTTTGAAATGAAATAATGAATACAAATTTTAAAACAATTTCAGTGAAACTTACCCATTCGTTCGTAAATTCCTATCTGGGTCAATCCTGGGTTATTGTGTCGGTCTTCATCACTTGACGAAGAAACACGTGAGCAGAACAGCTGATTTCACGATCGGGTTAGTGAACTCGCCTCGTTTATTGCACTTAGGTATCGCACTCGCGCAGTCCCTTTCGGGGTCGATTTTTTCACTGAAACGACCACACAAAAGCGTTTATTGTACCTAAGTGCAATAAACGAGGCAAGTTCACTAGCCCGACCGTGAAATCAGCTGTTCTGCACACGCGTTTCTTCGTCAAATGATGAAGACTGACACAATAACCCAAGATTGACCCAGATAGGAATTTACGAACGAATGGGTAAGTTTCACTGAAATTGTTTTAAAATTTGTATTGATTATTTCATTTCAAACATTTTTATTTGTTATTTAGAATGTTTAAAATTTCCTTTTTTACATAATGACAGGCGACAAGAGATTAGATTCCGTATTCGTTTTGAACAACAACAAAAAATGTTTAACTAGTTTAATTTTTTTATTGTGCTATGTAAACGGGGTGCCGAGCCGTTCGTTCGCGACCTACGTCAAGCCCCGCTTCGTAGCCGACGCTGCCGCCCCTGAGCCCGCGCGTTATACGCGCTCGGATTGGTCAGTGTTTTTGCTTAATAATTCAAAAAGGAAGCTTCGGATCAATTTTTCGCAAAGGAAAAAGTTGTTCAGAATCATCCCCCCTGCCACCACCTAGGAGCGTGAAAATGCGTTACATAACACCCTGTATAATGGCTCTGACTGGGTGCTCATCCAACTTATACTGTATTATATTCTTGCGTCATTTTCCAAATATGTACGCAGAAGCGCCGAAAACGATTCAAATTAAAAATTGTAATTAAAAAGGCGTAATTTTAAAGGTACCGAATTAATTTGTACACCTACTACATAATAATATGCAACAACCTAACGGTATAATCTTAATGGCATCCAAAACTGTCCTATTGTTTTGTATATTTCAACAAACTAACGGAACCTATTAAATTATGACCATAAATATTTAGGACTTCGAACCTGATAATAAACTATTAAATATTCTAGTTGATTTTTTTGTGACAATTGATTTACGGTTGATACATAATTTCAACAGCAAAATTCATCGAATCATCGGTGTTGAAGTTTTCACCCAGTAAATTTCCCAGAGGAGAACGCGTTCGATCATAAATATCACACAGAAATTAACTACTTAATTTTGAGCTTATTTCACCGGTGACTCGAAGCAAGACAAACTATATCTTTGAATGTGTTTTATTGCAATTTAATAACTCCGAACGTCGAACTTTCCTAATTGAGGTCCACCGGTTAAATATGTTTCGTGAGTTTGACCGAGCCATCTGGTATGTAAACTTTCGTAAGCAGTTTATGTGCTTTCGTAGCAAGTCGCGAGGATGAGGATGGATTTTCGCGAAACTTACGAGCCGAGTTAAAGATACGAAACTTGGAACCCACTATAAAATCATTATCAGGAACAGAGAGAAGATACACGATGAGAAGTTCAGGTGTTTCCGCGTAGCAAATCATTCGCTGAACTGCTGATTATTTTATCTCGGCGACTAAATTTTTGTTTATCGTTTTACTTAATCCGTATATGTAATGTTTTTTGGACAATTTTTTTATTAGCAATGATATTATTCAACTTCACTGGCGTAACTAGGGATGGGCCAAGGGGCCCAGCCTCTTAAAAGTCCGAAAATATTAATATTAAAAAATATTACAAAATTCCAATATTCAAAAATCTTAGAATAACAAAACTTTAAAATTTTATAATTCCAAAATAATAAATCTTCAAAATTACAAAATTCTGAAATTCTAAAATACTACAATTTGAAAATATCGAAGTTCCAAAATTACAAAATTTTAGAATTTTAAGCTTCCAAGATTCAAAAATTTGAAAATTTTAAACTTTCTAAATTCCAGATCTTAAAAATTTAAAAATTCTAAAATTCTAGATCTTGAAATTTCTAAGGGACCTGGCCTTTTAGTATTCAGTAGCTGTTGGCAATGACTTTACAGGCTCCTACTGACACGACATTCAATCGTCGCGTCGGTGCTGTGCAGATTGCCGGTTTTAACGTTAATAACTCACCGCAATCTTTGAATGTTAATAACTAAAAAATAAATCCGCGAACGCTATTTCGTCGTTCTTGATTTTTGTCTTATTTTGATCTTCAAAATTATATCTTAAAATTTGTCCCATCTGTTGTAGAACACCTTGTATAATAATCACATTTTCCTTTTTCTTCAAGAAATCAGTACTTCAATAGTGTCATCTGCCTGTATTCTTACGATTAACTTGTTTTTTTAATTTTAAAATAATATTTTTTTTTTATCGTCGAATTACGACCACTTAAAATTTTCAATATTTCTCATTTTTTAAATAAAATTATTGCACATAATCCTAATTTCATAGGCAGTGGCTGTATTACTCTTTTTACTATCATGCTGTAAGTGTTGAAAATCTGTTTAGATAGAGTTTTTGGTTTTGGCAAATTTTATGTACCTAATGATTTTGCAATATTTCGTTGCAAGCTTTATTAAAACGTGAGTGTTAGATTCCTATGAAAATCTAATTGTAAGCGTCTCTTGAATATGAACGACACGATAACGAAGGTGTTTTTAAAGAAGAGGATATCTTTATATCATAATATAAGATATACGGTTCTACTTACACTCGTCGTGATCTTTGGCGGTGACAGTGAGGACCGTGTGTTGAATATCCTCATTTTCGTCTACTTCAGCCTCGTAGAGGCCTTTATCGAAGTAAGGTGGATTGTCGTTCTTGTCAGCTATTCCAATACGGATGAATTTCGTTACTGCAACAGATGAAAGAAGAAGGATACGTTAAAAATTTCGTTCCGCTACGGATTTTCATGGTGAGATATGAAAGTCTCGAAATACGGGAAATCCTTCTGAAAAATTCAGTACTCGTATATCCTCGTGATATATCTCTTGAAAATGCAAATTCTATTCTTTGCCTTTTTCTGAATCCTTTGCTCTCTATTGTACAGGATGCATGGGTGAAGAACTCGAGGACAGCTTTTCATTTTATTAAATGGGAACTTCATTCTATCAGACGCATGGAAGAGTGGTATCTGTGTTTAAAATCTACAAATGATTGCAACAAAACAGTTCTTTTTGCAAAATGCGCTTCAATATTTATACTCTGCTGGACAGAATTACAAAACACCCTAAAAATCAATATTTAGAGGAAAAAGAGCGCAATATTTATATTATTTATATTATATAGCATTGCACGTGTATAAAATAGAACCATTTATTTTAATTTAACGTCTTCATAAATTAAATGAATAATACTACAATTTTTTAATTTAATCACAAGTATTATTCTTGTGATATTATTCTTGAAAGTGAAGAAAATGTGTACATTGAAACAAGATTATCATATTTTTATTTATTTCCAACAATGAGTAAAGGTGAGTCAATTACGACCTAAACCTACGAAATGCATGTAATAAAATTTTCACACAAGTTAGATGCAGCAATTTTTAAATAAAAGAGATTCATGTATGTATATATTTGAGAATAATACCTAAAAGAGTGGCCTAAAGGTTACAAAATGGAAATAAAGTAGAATTTAAAATTAAATTCCAATTATCGCTCAACGGTCCATCATAGTAAACGGTTAGATCATAGTATTTCTATCTTGTCGATTTTCATTTAAGTACGAACAAGATCTCAAAGATTCGCGAGTTGTTCCAGCAATTTGATATTTCACGGTTAATTTATGCGGATAATTTAATGGGAAATTCATGTTCGGTAATTTATTAGCTTCCGTTGCGGCCCGGAGATTTGTGAGCTGAGGAAATCGATCTTCGTGATAAAACGGTTAAATGAAGACAGAAGTTCATTACGAAAGCAGCGAAGGGAATTAATTGATTATAAAATAGTAATTTAGTCGGTGAAGTATATTCTTTTATTCATCTTGAATTCCTAAATTAAGATGAGAGAATATTTTCTATGAAAGTAAAGGACCATTGCAAGCTTGGAATACTGAAAAAATGAAATTTATGTTAACTTTTATAAAAATTAAGTATTACTTATTTCAATCTGAATTGAAAAAAATGATATGCGTATATTTTTCAAATACGTATATGTATTATATCATTTTATATTATTCTAGCAGGAATAAAGTAAAAATTTAGTAGTTTTATTTCATTATTACAATCATCTTAATATGTTAGATTAAATTAAGTTTTACACCAAAGTTGAATTTCCAAAGGGTAGAAAATATTTAACTTACAAATATTTTCAAAATTTCAACAGACTTTATTATCCTGTCATTTCGCATTTGCCATTCACCTAAATTATTCTTTTAACAAAATTACTATATTGCTATTAAAGAAAACTCGTTCATTCCAGAAGCTCCAAAAGGAAAATTCTTAATAAACGTGAAAATTACTAATACTAACGATTACAATTCAGATATTAATTCACTTATCCAGGATATGTAAAATATTGATAATAAATTGTGTATTTGTACAAACTCCTACAATCTATCAGTTGCTATTCTAAAATTCCAATAAAAATAGTACATGAAGTCAAAACAAAAGAAACGAGACATCTCGTGCAAATCAATTTACCATGGACAATAATCTTTCAATTTGCAGACACAACGAGATTTACTGTTTGTGAACGACTTTATGGACGATGGAATCACGTTTGCCACGTTTCCATCTCTATTTTCGACATAGTGGAATTCGGGTGTTACCAGCTTGCACATAATTGCCGAAACGACGTACCAAAATACCTACGTATCTATGCGTCGTTAATTGCTGGATTATTAAGATGAATTCTCGCGTCAATTTGGCGAACGCCAGGATGTACTGCTGCAGGCAATTAGTTCCAGTGCACCACCTATCTTAGGAACACGAGTGGTTTAACTCGGTTGATCCTCCATTCTCAACAAATATCTGTCTAATTAACCCTTGACGTTGGAATCGCGTCTCTCAGACATTATACTTTTAATGAATCAAACTTACTAAGCACGTATTACACACGTGACCTGTTCAGAACGATCAGATAATGATATCACTGGATATAATCCAGGAAGAGTAATATGTACACTCGCGAACAAATCGGATTTCTCTGAGGAGAATAGCGATATAGGGTGTAACCCTTTGACGTGGGTACACTCTATACTGGGGGGGCTTTTCGCGATACAAATTTGTTGGGCGCCAGCCACTCGCTGTGGCGATTAGAATCAAAAAAGGGAAAAGGGGGTATTGGAGCGCTTACAGTGGAGGGGATTCGGGCTCTTACGTCCTCACAAATCGCGGGGGAGTACGCGGGGAGGAGTATTGGGGGAAGGGAGGTTGCAGGGTTGGGAGGGGTTCTCACGGGGTTCGTTACGTTACGCATAGATTAACAATAAAAAGGGGATCTCGTAACGGGGTCGAAAAGAAAGGGTGGCCGTTGCCAAAACTCAGAATTCACAATTATTAATAACGGAAGGGCTTACCAAACGCCTCACGTTCCACTCAAACTCACTCTCCGTCGCGTGACGAAACTTTCTCTTTCTCTAAATCGCTTCTTATAATCGCTTTTGGGAAATCTCTATAACGCTCTATACCTATACAATGCTCAAGGCTGATTGCCGGCTGGACGTTTGCGTCAGCCTTTGGGTTGCTTCGTCGGAGTTTCTTGGGAGTCCCACGTTGCTCCTGTTCGCTGCAGGGGTGGGTCTGTCGCCGGCCTCGAAGCTCCTGTTGAGGGTGGTCCTCGTTGTTTCTGTCCGTCGCCTCCATCGGCCCGATACCGGTGGGCAGGGAGAAAGGGGTGAGGTGAGGGAAGAGTTACGGGTTAGCGTTAGGTGGGCGTATGAGTGAGCGCAGCAATTGTGACGGGGGGGGGCACGGGTGTCACCACGTTACAAGGGGAAGCAGGGATTCCCGAAATCATAATTTTGGTAATATTGATAATTAAAGTAATTTGTTTTTTTTTTAAATAATGTAATTTTTAATTGTTATATATTATAATTGAAAAGTACAAATAACAAAGTAAATATTAATTCAAATTTTCTGCGTAAAGGTTTATATGTAAGTGGTGGAGGCTGCACAGACCTAAATGTATACATATGCAAACGTATATGGGGCCCCTTTTGCTAGATTATCATTTTTCCCCGAGGAAACTTACGTGGCGGTGCGGAAACTCACCCACTTTTCAGGAAAAGCCTGATTTGATTGCAAGTGTACTGTACCGAGCTCTAAATGCTCAAAAGTTACCATGTATTATGAGTAAATCATCCTACATATAAAAATATTAAAAATTTTAATAATGTATGAACGATTAAATGAAAAAATGATAATTCTCAAAATCCTAATTTTGGATATATTAATATTGAAATTTTTGAAAGTATTAAGAAGCGTTAAATGTGTGAATATTAGATTAGAAAGATATTAATGTTAGCAGTTTCGAAAAGATTAATATAATCTGTAATTATTAAATTTTGTGGAATTTAGTATACAATAATTGTACTCAAGAGTTACCACAATTATGATTAAATCTTTCTATATATACAACTATTAAACATTTAAATAATTTTCCTTAGTGCATATTTAAATGCCTACATTTTTTTACAGAATGTTGGAGAATATATAGATTTCATTTTTATTCCTATATCCACTACTGTTGATTTATATTGGTTAACAATTTTATTTTTCCCCGATTCAGCTTACATTGCACGAAGAAAAAAAGTCGATAGCACTTCTACTTAATCCTTGTAATCCGGCTTATTTCTCAATCGAATGGCTGTTATCCCGAAGGATATAACTAGTGGGATTGTAACGAGTGATACTTCTCGATACTTTGTATCGTTGCTTCTTTCACGTCTTTCGGTCGTAAATATCGGTTGAAACTAGTTCACATTGAACAAATTACCTCACAAAAAGAAACAATTTGACAAAAAGGGTAACAATTATTACCACCTACCCAAATAGAATTGAAAAGACAATCACACTGATGATGAGAAACAGCTTTTTAGCTTTTTAGAGAAATCAAAATGGTAAAATAATTGAAACTCGTCTTCTTTTTCGTTGTTTGATTCAATAACTCTTGAATTTGATGTTTTTTTAACTTTATTAGAACGAAAGATTTTATGATATATTCAAATTTTTCAAAGTTTTTCAAACACAATTATGATATATTCAAATATATTCAATGTCTTAATAAATGCAATTATTAAATTTTGGTGAAGCAGAATGTAATTTTATTCATAGAATTAACTTGAATCAAAATAAAAATATACTCTTACGGAAAATATATACAGTCATATTTTGTGAGTGTATCATCGCAACAACGAGGAAAAATATCATCAGAGAAAAATAAGCTCTTTTCATCTCTATTCTTTGCCTTCTCCATGCAGAAAACAGTCCGCCCTAGTTTCTGAAATCACCTCGTATCATCCTAGCTTCATCCACAAAATGTAATCCATCATATTTCCTTTTCTTTTCCGGAAATCAACAATCACAGCCGCTTGAAGTACGAAAGGAAAGGAAAATTAAAACAAATCATCAGAAACACGTAATATTTTCTAGTAAAGTGTAACGATCACAGAGAAATGAGAAATCTGGAAAGTATCTTCTTCTTTTTTTGTTCACCGGTTCGTAACTACCTTTCTCGTTTCTTTGACGTTTTATCAAATTAATTTTTAACGTGATGGGTCGAAAAGCGATAAAAAGAACAGAGAAATATGTTCGTGTTTACACAAAGGGAGTCGATTCTGAAGCTCGACCAAGGAATTAATTATGCTACGAGGCCCCGCTACAGCGATTATTCTTTCCCACGGGTTAAAATCGTCCGACCTAGCCGCAACAATTCGAAGGTTTTTTTCCCTCGATTGATTCGCGACCCACTTTTCCTCGACCGTAATTCTTAATGCGAGGCTTTCCACGATTTATTGCTAACCAGAGCCGATGGTACGCCGGAAAACCATTGACAAATGAACAAAATCAGAAGGGATACGGATACGCTTGTAATATCATCCCTATCGAACTTTCTTTGTTGAATTCGATCAATTTTTCTCTTTTTTTTAATTTCCTGAGAGATATTGCTACGTGCGGTATTTGTTAAAAGTTCGGAGTCATTTGCTGATTTTATCAAAATTGAATGTTTCGGTAAATTCTGTACCGACTGAAATGTTTTATTTCATAGATTTTAACATTTTCTTATATTGAAAGTACATTCGCAATCAAATCAGGCTTCCCTAGGAAATATGGTGATGTCCCGGTGTCCTAACCTTCCCTGCAAGCATTCCCGGGAAAAATGATAATGTAGGAAAGAAGCCCCATATATATATGCATATATAGGGTTATCCAAATTTGGTGTCACATCTTCAAATTGAAATAAAACGGGAAGTATGTGATTTTTGTATAGTTTCTTTATTTTAACACAAAGTCTACTGTATGACATTAATTATCAAAGACAATATTATTTAAATGTCCTCCTCGGCTTTTTTTACGAGCCTGATGCGTTTCACCCAATTTTTCATTATATTTTCACAAAAGTGAAATTCAATATCATCAATAGCGACCGTGATTTTGTAGCTCAACTCGTCAATAGTCTTTGGATTATTGGCGTAAATTTCATTTTCCATAAACCCCATAAAAAAAATCTAATGGTGTTAAATCATCCGATCTTGGTGGCAATTGGTGTCTCCTCCTCGTGAAAAATTACTCGTTCGTTAAATTTGGTCAAATGTATCAAGCTCGCAAAAAAAAGCGAAGAAGGACCGTTGAATGATATTGTTTTTTATAATTAATGTCATCAAATAGATTTTGTATTAAAATAAAGTAACCATACGAAAATCAAATACTTTGCGTTTTATTTCAATTTGAAGATGTGACAATCAATTTGGATAACCCTGTATGTATATACATACACTTAGCCTGTAACCCCTAGCACTTGCGTATAAACGTTTACGTGGGAAAATTTGAATTAATATTTACTTTATTATTCGTAATTTTTAGTTATATAACTACTGAATTTTATAATATTTAATAATTAAAAATTATATTATTCTGTTTCTGAATCACTTTTAATATTAATATTGTCAAAATTAAGGTTTTGAAAATTTCTGCTTTTCTTATAACTATGCTAGTTTCTCTATGAAAGCCTGATTCGATCGTGAATATACTCTTATTCATATAATTCTTTCACCATGATGTATTTCAACCAAAAATTGTTCAATGGATAGCAAACGTAATTTTATGGTTAAAATTTAGTAAATTAATTATTTATTATTTAGCTTCATAGTTTTTAGGAAATATTCTTATTAGGTATCTCGTGGCTCGATATTAATTTAACTTTAAGGTCCTATATTGTACATGTTTTGGGTCATGAATAGACAACACGATTGTTCAGGATTGTAAAATATATATTTTATCAGAAAACAGAAACGTGTGTTGATTGCACATCGAAACAGATTGCTCTCTGAGGAAAAGAAGAAACTAGATCTTGCCGCGGCCTGATTTGCAGAGGAGGCGCTTTCAAAAGAAGTTCAAAAATAAAACTTTTCAACAGTACAAAATAAGGAACCCTTCAATAACATGAAAGAACAATTTAATACGTGTACAAATATAAAAATTATGTCAAAATAAAACATTACTTACTATATTTTAATATTTTATGAAAAATAATTTCAGAAACCTGCAATTGAAATTAATTTCAATAATTAATTTATTGATGAAATTGCAATGGAAAAATATCAAATTCGATCAGAAATATCAATAACTTTATTTAGGTATACTTTTCTTGGAACTGAGAAATTTTATTGGATCCAGAAGTATAATTCGGAGATTTCGTTAGATTACTTTTAGACATAGTGAACATCAGTATATTCGATCAGTCAAACAAGCTTTTCCAGACCTATTTGGCACCAGAACACTTACTATTAGAACAGTCAGACCACTCGACTGTGGTTCTAAATCGTCTCCAATTCACTGTCCATTCGCTCACTGACATTATGGCGTTAATTACCGAGCATCCTATGTTTCAGGGGAATAAGTCTGTGCATAGTCAAACTAGCACCACTGTCGTCTGACAATGAGTTTAATTGTACAAGTCGTTTCAGTTATATGTTAGCTCTCTTGTACAAATGTAGGATAATTAAGTAAAAAAATATGATAGAGTATTAGATTGTTGTATACAATTTTGATTTGAGGATAAGAAATACAAATAGAGCAAACATTACACCATGAAATACATAATAATGTAATTTTTATTTTTACTTAAATCAATTTTTACTGAAAGTATCACAACAGATACTTATAATGTTATTCGTGATGAAAAATATCAATATTCAAATTTATTCACGTGTATATTTAATTACAATGAGAATTACAATGAGAAAGTGCGAAAAAATCCACTGTTTGCTTTATCGTAATGGATTCAAAACGGTGAAGATATTTTTATTGCTTGCTCGTTGCATTTGGTAAATGAATATTGGATTGGAAAAAACTTGATTGAGACTCCACAGAAAACGAAATCCTGTGCTTCGAGAGAATTTATCTTTCGTTTATGCTCGGCCAACCGTGGCAGTATAAATTTTAAGATAAACACCGTGCGAAACCGAGGATTCGTTTTCGGTGTTTGACAAGTAAATACGACCAGCATACCTCAGTAGATTATTTTACTTTCTGAACTTTCATCTTGCCCGTTCAATGGCTCCTACCGCGTATAAAAGACGAAGAATTAAAATAAGCAGTCACCAAATTTCATTTGATTCATTAATGCCGAAGTTTACCTTTATTTTATAAAAGCGTTAAATCGATACATTTAATACAAATTGGTTGATTCTTCATTGAAACATTAATATTGTCCATTGGGAAATATCCAGTTTTCATATTTTAAAATGATGAAACAGTCAAAATCAATTATTCATATATCCATTTTCAATCGATTTTAAGCTTTAAATTGATATGTTATACATGATATTCTACTATACTTTTATTAGACTTTTTAAAATCGTTCATTTATGAAATATATATATATAAATCTTGACAAATCCGAATTAAACTTTTTCATTTTTTTTGGCAAAACGAGATAATTTATGATTATTAGTCAAAGTAAAAAAAATTCGGTGAAATTCAGAATGAGAAAAACTTCGTTTCATTGAAATTCGGTGCGAAACAAGAAACAATCCCAAAACCTCCTTATCTCCCACAACGACTTCAGTTCAGGGAACTGAAAATAAGAATTAAAAACTGTTGGAACCATTTTTGACTTAGCTCACCACCGTCCAAATTATTTAAAATATGGAAAGATGTTTATAATAACAAATGTCCTGATATTATTGGCAGGAAGGATCAGGTTGTAGCCACGCGACTTAGAATTGACCACACAAATATGACTCACATCTACAAAATTATTAACAAGGGACATTACCCAATCGACACACGCCGATTTTGATGCCCTTTGAGTATGATATAGAACTCAAAAAAATATTTGACACGTATTTTTTTCTATCGGCAATCGTCCATGCTGAAGGGATGAAAATAGCCCTCCAAGTTGGGGTTGCAAAACATATTTTCTTGAATATCTCAGGAACTATTAGGTGTAGGCGAAAAGTTAAAAATGAAATTTGTGTGTTTTTGAACAGCAAATTTTTCTATGTAGCCACCTTTTTGATAAATTTATTTGTTTAAAAAATATATTGGAAAATAATCTATTTTTGTCATTTTTTTCACCCCTTCAGCATGGACGATTGCCGATAAAAAAATACGTGTCAAATATTTTTTTGAGTTCTATATCATACTCAAAGGGCATCAAAATCGGCGTGTGTCGATTGGGTAATGTCCCTTGTAAGAATCCACCAACGATCTGCAACTCCTGTAACGTTAGACTATTTGTTGAACATGTTTTGCTTAACTGCCCAATGTTACATCTTAAACGATTGGGTTACAAGCTTCCGACAAATCTCAATGACTGCCGAGGCAGTCTGGAAGGTATTACTGTAACTCTTTCATTTCTGAAAAGAGTGGGTTTATATAATAAAATTGAACTATTATACATGTGCGATTAATTTGTAACTACATATGTTGTATATCGTGGTCGCTAATGACGTTGCCGTTCATGCGACCATTATAAATAAACAATATAAAAAAAAAGAAACAATAAATAGCAAAGGTTACGTTCTGACATTTGTCAAGTTTCATGTTTAATGACCCAATAGTTTTAGCATATACAAAATTTTCACTGCAAGGATTCAAAGCGACGCGACGCGCAGAAATCTTCACCGTATGTGTACAGTTATCTAAATTACAGAGTTTAAACTATCAAAGTTGGATGTAACTTTTAATCTGAACTTCGATTCCAGCGAATATCGATACTGTATAACTACGTTTCAACTCTCTTTAAGGCTTTAAAACTTGATCAGAATCCGAACTTAACTTTACGAATGCTTCGTATACGACGATTTTCTCGTTTCTACTCGTTGACTATTTTCGCAGAATGGCGCTCATTTCACGGCTACGAGGGATCGTGACCTCTTTAGTAAGGTTTGTCCCCATAAATCACGTTTGCAGTTCGATTTCGGCCTGAACGTATTTTACCGGGACATTTGCAAATTTCATACGTAAACCTGATATACTATTTACTGTTATTCGACAGAAGAGAATGAAATTTGCAGTCGTAAGCTAATATCCTCGTAGCATCGAAAGGAAATTACGGGCTCGTAAAGTTTTCGTGCACTTTGAAATTGGAATCGAAATAAAATTGAAATCCAAAGGTGAATTCAGAGATTTCAGTACACAGAATCATTTGATAGTTTGCTATTTTTATTATTCTTTTATTCGATCTTACGAAATACTTTTATTATGTTTTCTTCAATGATTATTATCTTTTATATGTAATGAATACGTTTATACATATAGAGAAATGTTTTACAATTGTTTTTCCATAATTTTGTATAACATAATGTTACTCTATATGTTTATTATAATTATCTCAATTTAACTTTACAATCAATTTTTTTTTTAATTTTTATTTTTTATTTAGGGTTTTTTGTCACATCAACTACAAGGTTATTAGCGACATCAAGGAGTACTTAGGTAAAGCTTACATTATCTGTTCTATCGGTTTGATATCTTTTATAAATTTAAGTAAGTCCTGAATTTTACTGTTTTTTAAGTTGTCCTTGAGTGAAGATTCTAGTTTATGTTTGTTGCGGAGGAAATCATATTTAAGTACAGTGGAGGATTAAATGATCTACGGATATTGCACAGTCACACTCTTCACATTGCATTGGGGAGCTGGAGTTTTTGATAATCTGTAGGAGTGAGTAATTCTAGAATGGCCAATTTTAATTCTTGAGATGGCCACTTGTTCTCTTCTGAGTAGATTGGGGGTCGTTTTCAGGTCCTCGAAAAAGTTGTCGGTTGTATTTTTAATATGGTTAGGAGCCTTTTGTTTCCATTCGTCTTCCCACTGGGAGTTCAGTTTATTTTTTATTTCCCTTGTCAGATATTCTAAGTGTAATTTGCCTTCATTAATTATCCTTTGAGAGTTTGCTGCTTTTTTGGCTTTTTCATTGCCGATTATACCTACGTGGTCAGGGATCCAGATAACATTAATTTTATTACCTTTCTCAAGAATTTTTTGGTAGGTTTCGAAGATTTGTAATATAGTTTCATTATTTGATTCTAGATTTTTGATAGCTGTTGTTACACTTTTGGTTTTGGTAAGCTATGTCGAGGACAATCTTGAGAGCCTGATAGATAGCGGTTAGTTCAGCAGACCGATGAATTGTCTGGGAATGGACTGCATACCCTGTGCCTATCGTTGTTTTTGATCCATCTATGTAGATATGTTTATAGTTTTGGTATTTGTAGAGAATTTTCTCTGTTTCTGCACGGAAAAGTTCTGGCGGTGTGTCATGTTTTGGAAGCATTGATAAGGATGTGTCTATTTCCATATGTTGGATCTTCCAAGGTGGCACTGAAGGTAATCTTCGAATGCTGGAGGAGGAAATTTTAAGTTGTAATTCCTCTTGATATTTATGAATTTTGTAGTAAAAGGGTTTTGGAGATTTTGGATATTTTGAGTATTTGTTGATATTTCGGTGAGAAAATGTGTTTGAATGAGACGGTTTGTTGGGGGTGGCTGAGATTTTAGCTGCTTGGGTGACACTGAGTAGTTTTCTTCTGAATTATAGAGATGGTTCAGTTGTTTCTTTTAATATGCTGTAGGTGGGACTGGTTCTAAATGTTCCAGATATTATTCTTAATGCAGCGTTGTGGATGGGGTCCAATCTGTGTAGACAGGTGTTGCTTGCTGATCTGTAAATGATTGATCCGTAATCTAGTTTGGGTCTAATAATGGCTTTATATGTGTTCGTTAGGGTTTGCTTGTCAGCACCCCAGGAGTTTGCCGCTATTATTTTGAATTTCTGTTTGGTTTTAAAAAAGTTGTTGAAAAAAAGGTTAACCGAATTTATTTAATTAATTTTTCTTGGATCTCATTGAAAAATTAATATATACATAATTGTTCATAATATAAAATGGAGACAAGTTATAATTCGCGCGCAAAGACGGCGCCGTCGCACCTCGACTCTCAGCCTGGCTCGGTGGCAGCAGAGGAGGTGCGTCCAACTTCGCGGGTCTTGCTACTCAAGCTGCGCGCTGATTGGTCAATTTTTCAATTTTCAACAACGAAACGTGGCTAAACTAGTGATCCCATCGAAAAATGCTAGAGAACTTTTCGCTTCGATTTTTCGTGATCTATCCAACGGAATCGAGGTATTCAGGGAATTTTTTAACACCCTGTATGTAATAACCTTTTGTAATATGGGCTGACATGATAAAATTGAAAAGACTCGGATGAAGCTTTCATATCTAAGCAAAATAGGGGAATATACAATGTACTTACATATACATAGTACTTACATATATACATATACGTAACATGTTCCTTGTTGCAATAGGGATGTACAGTATGTACGATTATAAAAGGTAGTTCGTGCTTTGTTCACAATTTAAAATTAATTTAAATCAATGAAATATCAAGTTTTAAAATTTAAAAAAATTTGTTACTAGTTATTATTAAAAAAATCCAAGAATAAAATTACTCCAAAAATGACATCGTATTTTCTTTCAGAAAACTAAATTCGACAAATTTCCATCATTTCTACGATCTTGTTCGGAATTCGTAATTAATTAAATTAATTCTCTCCTTTGCTGCGAGTAAAAGTAACGACAGCATAAGTCCCGTTAAGCGCGGGACGAGCTTTCAAATTTATCCTGCGTTTAAAGAGACAGCAGAGATCTGTTTTTAGTGTCCTTCATTAAAGTCACGAAGAAACGACGGAACAAAAGTTTAACGAGTTCGAGAGGCCATCGGTTATCGGTCAGAGGATCGAGAAGTTGAAGAGGGGGTTTGGGAGGGTTGTTTTCTCGTAACGCGGCCAGCTACACCCAATGACTGTACACCGAATGTACGAAACGCGTTACTGGGCCACGGGGTAAGAAATCGATAAAGCCCCCCCTATTCTACCTCTCAACCCCTTTCCAACCCCTTTTGCAACCACTTTCCAAGCTTCAGCGGTTCGGAGAACCTGCTCCTTAGCCGCACCCTCCCTCGACACGCTCGATTGCTTTTGAAAATACTTGATCTCTGTTGCCTTGACTTCGACCAAACCAACCCCCTAATCGTCTATTCAATAGGGAACACGAAAAGAAGGAAATGGTATACCGACACGCACAAAGGATACTTCAGTCGCTGAATATGAATTTCGTTTACCCAATTTAAAAGAGTTTTGTTACTTTTATGTTAAATTAGAAATCCTTTTTTATAAATAGGAGAATTATTTGTTGGGAATAGATCATGTACAATAGTATTTATTTCGGGAAAACTGATCTCATCACTTAGGTGTAAACATTTACTCGGGAAAATTTGATTTAATTGCTAATATATTTCAATTGTACATTAAATTTTGTATCATTTAATATTTAAAAATGATATGAATTTTTTCTAAATTAATTTTCAAATGCATATCTTCCACATTAAAATTTTGATAATTATCATTTTTACTCCATTTAATTATTTAAATCTTTAATACTTTCGTGTATAACTGTAGAGGTCATTTTCTCTAGAAATACCTAACATGTTAAGTGATGTACAGCATTGAGCATAGTAGACCCCCCAGGGAAAATAGTGATATCCGAACCCCAACCCCCAAACTGTAAGTTTCCAGATTCCCGATTTCCTCCATAGGTTTCCTCGGATTTCAGGGTTCCTGAACCTAACCGTAGGTCTTCCGTTTCCTAGATCCCTGCTGGTTCGCATAGGCGTTCACAAGGAGAATGACGATGTAAAGAAAGAGAAAGTGGCGACTCATTACTTGCGTATAAACGTTTACGCGGGAAAATTTAAATGAACACTTACCCTGTTTGTCGTACTTTTTAGTTACATACTGAATGTTATAATATTTAATGATTAAAAATCATATTTGTACTCTGTTCTGAAGTGACTCTTAATATTAATATCGAATTTCTACTTCCCCTACATTGCCATTCTTTCTAGGGAAGCCCACTGTCCTCGATACTGTGCATATTAAATACAATAACGAAACATCAAAAACGTAGTTAAATGCATTAATATTTCGTGGCATTATCTCCTGTTTTAATAACACTCTTTAGCATATTGTCGACGAACAGTTTTTATTAATAAAGAAAATTCATGTTATACGATGGTTAGTAACTTCGATCGTAACTTATTAATTACGTTAATAGATTAATAATAAATTCACGTGGCTTGTAAAGGGTAATTTATACGAAGTTTATTCTACCTGCTTATGAAGTGTTAAACGAAGTATATTATTATACATTTCTTAAACATGTTTCATACACAAGAAAATTGTTTTTTTTCCTCATAACACACTCTATAATCCATATTATCAATTCTTTACAACTTTTAATAACTCATTGCTAGTAACTCATAAAAGAAGTAGATAATTTTACTTCATTTTGCAAATTATTCGATGTTTTGTGCTACAGTTAATTATCAACCCCTTTAAGGTGAAGCAGGGTCAATTGTAACCCGGCATTATGAAACAAAAATTTTTACACAAAAGCATTTTATACACTGATAATTAATTTTTACAGGAACTATTATAAGAATATATCAAATAAAAATAATATAAAATACAAGAAGAACTTTAAATTATGGTGGTTTTAGTGGTCCACTTTTAAAGGATTAATTGATACATTTATTACATCTATTAAGATCCCAACTTCTATTTCTTAATACGCAAAATGAAATAGTCGTCCGAATTCCAATGAGACAGGTGTAATTCAACACTTCACATTTCTGTTAATTTCTTCAGTAATAAAACGAGCAAATGAACGTTCATTGAATTGGGTGTAAATCGTATGAAGTGAGTGTTACAGCGTACGAGCGCAATTTCAAAATTGGAAATTAAAGATTCGATTTAAGCGGACATTCGATCGCCACGAGGGAAATCGAGGTTGAATGGAGACTAATGGATCGCATCGATCTTTTTTTCCTCTCTTTCTTTCTACACCTCCGATGTGACAGGCTTCTCTCCTAAAAAGAACGTACTGATTGCTACGCTTTTCGTTTAATTGGAATTGTTTGCGACAATGATGTAATTGAGTCTCCAAGCTGGCTGAAATTGCTTCCGGATGAAAAGAAGAGAGGAAAAATCGGTGAAAAAAAGTGGAAACGAATTTTTTTCACCTTGTCTTGTTAGCGTTGTTCGTGACGACGCGATTGACCTTGATATTCGTCAAGTTTCTTCGAACCGAAAATGGTTTACAGGTTTTATATTCAATGTTAGTTATTCTTAAAAGTACAGGCAAAAATGAAAGAAAATACTTTGGAAGTATACTGAATACATAAAACCAGTTCAATTATAAAGTTGATTTAAGTATTTTTGCACCTCTTATCAATTTATATCAAGTAAAAGAAATGAAATATTTTCTGAAGATCAATATATTTATTGTTTGCTTGTGTACACTGACTGACAAATTTATTAAACTTTTTATTTTTATTAAAATTTTTACACAAATATGGAAATTTCATCAGAATATTGTTAATGGTAATTGACAATTTATCTTAGAATTCAACATTACTTTATGTAAAGGATAACAAATTTTATTAAAAATTTTAATTACCTTCAAAGATTCAAAATCCACCGAAAATTAATAAAAATTTTAATTAATTTTTGTTATATAATGAAGTTAACTAATGTGCTTGTACTTTTACGAACTTAAATACTATTGAATTAATATTTCAAATAATCCATTAACACAATCAGTTGAATTATACCGGAAGTTCGTTAATTATTATAATTATCAATCTGTCGTGCAACACGAAATAAATTGATTACAAAAGACAGTTCCTGTTTGAGCATATTTTATACGTGGAAAACAACGAACAGTCGATGAAATCAATAAAACTGAAAATTATTCATTTTAATTAATTAACTGAATTTATTAATAAGGCTTGAAATGTCATTTAATATAAAAATGATATTAAAATAAATTTATTTCATTCAAATTGTTCTTCTAATTCACTCTAATTCAAAATGAAAAAAAATTATTTACTATTATGAATATAACAAACCAAAACAGATATTTCCTTATAGTTCAATATAGCTTATATACAAGGTGAGTCGCCTAAGGCAAGCCACCTGAATAACTTCTACATTTTTGGAGATAGAAACAAATGTTTCAGACAAAAGTTGTTTGGTTTCGATGAGGTCATTATGTGGTGCACATAACTTTTCTTCAGATGAAGGTGCTTAGGAGATTTGAAGGCCAACTTAGTTTTTTTAAGTGGAATGGAGTACGTTTTTATGCATCAAACGACGCAGCTAGACATTCTTTATAAAAAAGTACTGACCTATGTATGTCGAAAAGCTGGTAGTTTAGGAGATATTTCAGTTTAAATAATTCTAAAATTCATACTGACATTAGCGTTTATTTACAAGTATGGTTGAACATAACGATCATTTGCATCACAACATTTTTGAAATCGATGAAGTAAGGACTGGCTATTTAAAGGATAAAATTTACGCGAAAGATTCAACTATAGTGACTGATATGAAGCAGCGTATTATAGACGAATGTGGCAAAATATCAGCCGTTACATTAAATAACGTAGGCCAGTCCTTACTTCATCGATTTAAAAAATGCTGTGACGCAAATGGTCGTTATGTTGAACCATACTTGTGAATAAACGCTAATGTCAATACGAATTTTAGAATTATTTAAATTGAAATATCTCCTAAACTACCAGCTTTTCGACATACATAGGTCAGTACTTTTTTTATAAAGAATGTCTAGCTGCATAAAAAGGTACCCCATTCCATTTAAAAAAACTAAGTTGTCCTTCAAATCTTCTAAGCGCCTCCATCTAAAGAAAAGTTATGTACACCACGTAATGAGCTCATCGAAACCAAACAACTGTTGTCTGAAACATTTGTTTCTATCTTAAAAAATGTAGATGTTATTCAGGTGGCTTGCCTTAGGCGACTCACCTTGTATAGTTGATGATAATTAAAAATCATGGTTTGCGCATTTATAGGGCTTGTATCATTATTTTAAAATATCTTGCGGGGCACCCCAAAAGAATTTAATTCATGTTTACGCAATGCGTTCAAAGTTAGTTATGTATACTTAATGCCCAGACCTCTTAACACGAATTAAGAGAAATGTAGTTTCCATGTTTCTTTCGATGTCCTTCTAAAAAATTTGTGATACATAATTTTTTACCATGTTTATTAAAGCGTTCTTGATACTTAGGCCAAATTATGGTATACAACTATGGTAAAAAAGGAATCATTAAGAAAATATTTAAGGAAGATTCAAATTTTGTTTACTTTAATAAGCAATAAATTAAGTAAATTAAAGGAATTTATGAATTTTTCAAAATTCATGTTGAACCTAAATAAATGAAATTTAATTCAAAATTCAAATATTAAATTACAGGTTTCTTGGGTTAAACGGTTAATTATGAATAATTCTTTATCGTTAGTTTTAGTTTTTATTTATTATTTGTACCCATGGCAATTAGAAACGTATTTTTATATTCCAAAATATACTACTTCATTAATTATGTAGTAGGTACGTTCGATAATTTCGGCCATTACAACCGTGTAATAACTCCAATAATTGTTCATATATCATGATAATATCAAATATGTAAATATCCCTTATAAATCAAACTTGTCAATAATTAGCTATTAACTCACCTCAATACCAATTTCTATGTAGCTCAAATAATTTAAGATATTAATATATCAAGACACTAAAGCTATTTAATATTTAATAACAGATTTTTGTTTAGTTTATATACAATTGTATATTTGCATTTAAGGGGAGAGGAAGAAGGAGAGCGAAGAGATAGTATAAAGAACAATCATTGTGATTTTATAATGTAATATAATTGGTCTGTAAGGTTGGGGAACGCTCCGTAAAAACGCCACGCGATCCCGACAGGGAAGCGTTAAATAAATATAATAATATATTTGCATTTAAATACTTAGAAGATAATGCCATTTAATATTTTTTCAACTCCCATTTTAACCTACAAGTACTTACTTACAATATTAGCATAGCAGAATACTTGTATCAGAATTCTCATCAATCACTTCCTAAGCTAACAAAATTTGGAAGTATTATTAATCGAAACATGATAAAACAGGAGCGTAAGATTCATTCAAATTTCATCTATTCACCTACTATGTACATCGTTAATTATATTACACGTCACGTTGTAACATCATTTTCCTCTTCTATAAACACTTTGACAGTTTCTAAATCCTTCTAACAATAAGTCTTAACTTAAAATGAAAATCTAAATGATTTATGTACCCATAATGGGTGATTATGAAGGTAAATGTTTGAAGAAAAAGGAAAAAGCTGAATCTTTAACTTGTTTTCAGAAAAATTATCTTAACTAATTTGTTTTCTATCTGTTCGTATTTATCAAAATTAATAATGAGACATAGAAAAATTACTGGCCAAATGGTTTTAATAGTTAATGTTACTTTAAGTATATGCATCGAGAGATCTTATCTTGATATGTTAATAGGAATCAGGGGCCAGGGGGGGTCTGGTCTCCCTAAAAGTGTAGATCGGTTTTTTTACCATTGTAAAACTTTAAGATCCAAAAATTCCAAGATTTCGAAATTCCAGAATTCCAAAAATTTAAGATCCTACGATTCCAAAATTCTAAAATGTTAAAATTCCCAAATTTCAACGATTCAAAATTTTTATGGAACCTCGCCCAGCTCAAAACAAAATTCTTGTAACGTCAATAGTTATGGGGTTAGTTTATATCTAAACAGACAAATAAGATAAAAATAAAGAAAGACGTATGGCTTTTTTTTGAACACATACAGCTCTAAGGTTAGTTCGGGACAGCCGTGCGTGTGTCACGAATAACTACACAAACATAAAGGCACGATCCACAAGAGAAAAAGAAACAAGAGGTTTTCGACTTAATTTCCTTCCTGTTTTCCGTAGAAATAAATCTCCAGTGATAAATCCACGGTAATAAATCGCAAGAGAAAAGTAGTGTCACGTTGCAGCAGGGCCAAACTGTATCACGTCCACGCGCTTTGCTCTCGAGCCGTACACCTGGCGTGTTCATACAGGGTGAACGAAAAAATTGGGCTCCAGTTTGTAGGATGTGTTAAAAACTGAATAAGTAACAACCACATTGATTGGACTTCCATTTGTGTATTAAAATATTATATTATGACAAATAAATAACCTTCCTGAAAAAAGACATATACATGTATAGTTTGTGTGCGGTGTAGTAATAAAAATTATTATTATATGATTATAAATATAAAAACATTTATTATTTATATTTGGAGAAAATAAGAGATGTATCGTCCGACTGTCCAGAATATTCTGGATTCCACTGCCAAGGGCAGGGCGGTCGTAAGGGATCCCCAACGCGTTCGAACTACATAATTAGTGATGTGCGGCCCGATTAATGTGTCGGTTTCCCGACTAGTCAGGTCGGTTCGGAAAACATCGGGCGGGCTATTTCGGAAAATTATCTTATTCCAAAATTCCATATAAAACAGATTTTGCACATGCTTATTGCAAGTACTATTAACAAGTTACACGAGAGTTGGGTCGCGGGCCGCGGCCAATTATATAGAAATTACTAGCGGACCCGACAGACGTTGTCCTGTACACACGTCTTAAATCCGAAAATTTCAAACTTTTTTGAATAAGTTGTAACAATCTGTACCGTTTTGATGAAAATTTTTATAAAAAAAGTTATTACAATACCTGACGTCATCACGTGTACAGTTACCACAATTCGACTTATCAATTATCGGGACAAACTGGAAGTAAAATAAAATATTTTTGAATGTTCGACACCGCGATCGCAGCGCTGTCTGCCAAATCCAATGTAAAACATTCCAAGATCAACAACAACTTATAAATAAAAAATTAATTAAAAAAACATTTTGTAGTGGACCGAATTGTGAATCTAAACCATTCTGGAATCCACTTGAACACACACAAAAAATTTCATCAAAATCGGTCCAGCCGTTTAGGAGGAGTTCAGTCACATACACACGCACAGAAGAATTATACATATATATAAAGATAAGAGAAAAATTTATATGAGAAAAAATATTTGGACTTTTATTCTAATATCTGATTTGAATTTAGTGACGAAAATACCCCTTTATGTATTATCTATACTTCCGCACGAAAATAGTAAAAATTTCAAAAATAGGCTTTATATCTAAAGCTGAATGAAAATTTAATTAATGGCAAACGTCTCACAACAGCAGTATTTTAATCCCATTTCAACTTCTGCGATAATACAAAAACTCTCAGCCGTTTACTGCAAGCACTAAATTGTAGAGTGCATTTCAATAGGACGCATTTTCACGCGAACAATAACATCGATTTCTTTCGTTCGCTGTAAACAATAGCAGACGAGCTATGTTGGAGATTCTTCCGGCTCGATTCAGTTGGCAGGGAAATAAAGAAACGAATCCCTTGGCAACCAGGCCAATTCTTGCGTGTTCCACGAAGTAAGCCAGAACCAGAATTCGAGCGAAAAATTCCTTGGGGAAATTGTATATTGGTATCCGATGCTACCATGAAACTCGACGAGTGGAATTTTGCGGGATCCTTGGTAATTCTTCACCCAAAATGCTGTCTCGTCACATTGACGATCCACATCGTGCGTCAAAATGGATGAAGGAATTTTGCGTGGCTCGATACTCGAGTCACAGAACCTGAATACCGGATACCAGAAATTCCAAGCAAATATCTGACGGGAATTATGTAGTGATTTCTGTTATCGAGGTTTCCTGACGCTTCGATTCATCATTAATCTCATATAGGCGAGATATTTTCCGATCAGAATATTCATAAAAATACTATAGAAGACAAAGATTCTTTTAAGAGATATTATGGTTCGATCAAGATTCCATAAGAAGATAAGTATTTGTATAAAGAATTTAATAAACGAAACTATTTCTTATTGTTCTGAATATTTTTGATAACAGGAGAAATTGTATCCTTTTGCCTTGGTAAATTTATGGAATGGTACAGAGACCTTAATTTTTTTCATTTAACAGAGAATTATTAGCATTATGAAAAGTAAGAAATATTTACCTAAATTAATTTTATGAAAATTACTTCTATAATTAAACTTCTGTTAAAAATCTATATTAATAATAAGATACTGCTGTTAATGATAATTTTAATTACTTTTTAAACAACCTGATGCACATGGGACACTGTTTCTTCAATTTCAATACATTTGTAATAAAATTTATTTAACATTTACCATAAGAATTATTTCCGAAGTATTACTAATCCTCCGTTGTATTATGTTGCACATGTGTAACATAAAATAATGTACTATAAAATTCTAGTATTTTTTAAATATTTGAAATAACAAATTTTCTTTCACAAAACATCAAAAATCTTCAGAACATGTTATACAGTTTTGTTTTAAATGAATTTCTAAAATAGAAAAACATATTTTATCGTCTTTTCAAAATTTGGATAACAAGAAATTGCCTTAAAAGCGATGGAAACTTTTGTATGCCCCTAATACAATTGATCAAAGTGCCAAACTTTAGAGAAAGACATTAAAATAAATTTAAGATTAAAATTAAAGAAACGACCCTTACGATTAGTCAGTAAATTTATGAACGTAATTACGAGAAGCGTTTATTTATTCAACCCAACGATCAAAAGACAAAGTGTGTTGGTAATTCTTAGTGAATTTCCAAACGCGCCATCAATCTCCTTCGAAATCCACTTTCCAAAGTCGAAGCCGGGTCTTGTCCGCCTCGGCAACTTCTACCAACATTTCCCATCTCGTTCGACTCTTTCACACCGATCCAGGTCGCGAACTCCAAACTTGACGACTCATCTTCCCGCATAATGGCGCCTAATTACCGGCGCATTGATCGAATGAATTAGGACACTGTAAAAGTGTCAACGGCCACGGTCGCGTATTATCGTAGAAGCCACGAACAGCCATCCACGGTGAAGAATCGACGTCGGTTACCGGCGCTCCTTACGAGCAAACTTTTTAACGGGACCAATCTGGAATTTTAAACGATCCCTTTCTTCCTCTCCAACCCCTGTTTGTCCGTTCGGAAAGACCCAACCGACGAGATTTATGACTACTGACCTCAACCACATTTGCTTCCTATCCCTTCGCTGGTTACGCTCTCTTAGAACAATGTTTCTTAACCCTTTAACTGCGGCACGTTCTAAATGGTAACCATTATCACTTTACGGTGAGGTGTTTCTAAGATTTCTCTTAGAAAATAGAGAAATTTCTCTTGTTAATCCTTCGTTGTATCGTATTGTAAACATGCCACATAAAATAGTAAATGAATTGGACGTTTTAAAATTGTAAATTAGCAATATCAAGAAATTTTACTTTATATATGGTTTTGAAGTAGACCGAAATTTGGCTCCATTATCGCTTGTAAAAGCTCAAAAATGTAGCTTCTTCTTTTTTAAGACAACATTAAAAAAATTATGCAACAGAGGATTGAAAATAAGGAAACAGTTTTTAATATTTAAATTATTTGGCTAGTTGCTGCACAATACGTATGCAACAATATTGTTGTATCATACAATACTAATAAAATAGTAAACGTGTTTAAGAAAAATTGTTTGGCGCACGTTTGTCTTTCGCAGTCAAAAGGTTAAATGGTATGTAGCAAAAGATTAAGACACCATAAAATGATAATTAAGGTTCTTTGCAAAAAAATTACTTTGTTTAAGGAAATGTAATTTTGCCGCAGTGAAAATGGGTATTTATTATAAGACGGACTAGATTAAGATTTCTGGAGCCCAGGGCTATTAAATATTCAACGGCCTCCTTTGTTTGATAAACTTGATTCAAAAATTGAAATTTATTCGAAATTAAATTATATATAATATTTAATCGTAAAGAAAATGAACAAAAATAAAAAAAATTTAATTGAATATTTTTTGACATAGTAAATGGAAGGCTTAGAATGGGGCCCGGCTATTAATCCAGCACTCTAACAATAATTATTAAGAATACGAATAGTTAATTTCTATTTGCTATCTTATATTATTAATATAACAGCAACGCTATTGACAATAATATTTTTCAACACTTTTTTTTGTAATTATTTGTACATATCTAATTTATTCCTTAGGTTCCCACTGTCACCTAACAACACTGGTTAAGCCAACTAACAACACCATAACATAAATAAAGCGCCGGCTATGCAGCCTCCCTCTCCGGCTCGTAAACTTTTCTTTCATTCTTTGGCGTATAATCAAAAACAAATACATTGAAAACTGTAGTATGGAGAAGGAATGTAAAAAGGTATTACAACGCGAAGCATTGATATGTTAACTTCTTTCACAAGTCGCTACATTTTACCATTTTCTAAGTATTCATTCTGTTTACTACAGACAAAAACATACTCGAGTAAACAAGTCCCATCGTATTTCCTGTTCAATTTAATTCACTAAGAAAGTAACGAATTGTTCGTTTCTCTAGAATCAAGTTATTCGATAAAAATACGCTTTGAGGAATTGCTCATCGATGGACCTTATCAATAGACAAACGTGAGTGCTTTTAAAGTTAATGGATTAACAATCGCATTGAAAGATCCTTTAAAGTCAACTATCCTTCTTTCGTTTCCTGCTTTTCTCTTCGCTTCTTCAATTTATTTTCTTTAGATTTTCTTTATTTTTCTCATTTTTCTGCCTGTTTCTTTGTTCCAACCTTATCGAATAAAGTCCTATACATAAAATTCTGTTTGCCTCCACATGTTATTGTTACAGAAATCAACACATTCTCATAGAATACAGTCCTACACATTGATATATTTTTCTTGTACAACCTGGTATTAGTGGTTCTTCTACTATTGTGATAACAGAATATAGAAAATGTTATTTCTCTTTCAATATATTTCTTTTATCTCCCCTCGTTTTCTTTCTTTCCTCATGAATATCTCATAGCAGAGTTTTCCAGGTTGATATGGTCACGAAATCGTTTTATATACAAAGGTTGCAGAGATTTTTTTCACACCTTAGTGATTAAAAATCTATTGAAAGGTTTGGTGATTGATTTTGGTCATGAATGATTTAAAATAATAATAATATGAATCACGCTTTCCAATTTTTAATTAGTATTAGATTTTAAAAATATGGGACTTGTTCATTTTAAATTAGATTAAATAATAAACAAAATTTTCTGAATTAGATATAGATACTACTAATAAGATCTCCTTCTTCATTAAGTAATTAATATTAAAATCGTCTGTTTATTTCAACTAAAGAGATACAGGAGTCATGGTGGTTAAATGACTATAATAAGAAAGAAAAATTTTAAATAGCAGTAATATCAAATTATTAATAGCAGAAAGCAAATAGAAAATTTAAATTTCAAAGTTAATTATTCATATTGTTAATAATTAAAACTTCAATATCTTTCACCCTGCAATATACATGTAAATGTAATACTTCTAATAAAATTGCAATATACCTATATGAGAGCTCGTTATATGCAAAAAACAAGGAGTAAGTAATAAAGCGTTATTCTTAATCTTTTTGGTGGGTATCATTCAAGGGATTGTTTGGAGAAATCACTCTGAAATATTAAATTATTATTGTTCCACCCTTCATAACCGAAAAAAAATATAACGTGAAGCTAATGAACACCTGCTATTTGCATTTTAATGTATTAACAGTTCTTGAAAAAAGAAAGGATGAAGTTAAGGGCTGTTACTCCCATATCTCCCTTACCAGAGGGGGTAAGCGAATGAAACTACGCATAGTTGTTTTTTATAACTAGAAAACATTATTTGGTATTTGTAAACACTGAAATTAGAGGGGATAGCCCATACTTGTGCTGCTAAACCCCTTTGGAACAGTATACATATGGTAAAATTACTGAGGACATTGACCCTTCCAATATGTGAAGATCATTGAAATTTTGCATAATTACTTAAGTGTTTTAACGAATGAAATTCATAAACCGTAATTTTATCCATACTAATATAAATGCGAAAGTAACTCTCTCTGTCTGTCTGTCTGTTACCTTTTCACGCCTAAACCGCTGAACAGATTTCGATAAAATCGATAGGCTGCCTTTTGTCTCAAAAAAAAAAAAAATCCGATTTTTATGACCTTCAAATATGTTATATATAGAGGACCGAATTTTAAGCAACTTTTCCCTATACATGTTACCGCCGCTCGGTCTTAGTTTCGGAGATACGAGCAGTTAAAGTTAACGAATTGACAGGTCTGGCTGCTGCCATATCGCGCTTACGATCTTGTGATCTGCGCTCACCCCATTGGCCGCTCTCGACGTTCGGCTACAATCCCTATCCCTACTTCCCTACTAATATATAAAAGTAAAAATGTCTGACCGTTTTTAACCGACTTCGAAAAGGAGGAGGTTACTCAATTCGATCAGTATGTATTTTTTTTTTTTTGTGTGTGTGTTCACCGATTTCTCCCAGATGGGTGGACCAATCGGAACGAAACCTTTTACATCTTGTAAGGTATGTCTTCCGGTTGGTCGCATTGAAAAAAAATTTTTCATTTTTTCATTGTTATTGTAAAATACAGGAAGTTTTTAATGTAAAAATTGGACGATTTCAATGAACTTTTAATATGTTGTCGGGGAAATGATTCTGAACAACTTTTTCATTATGCATAATTAACGGAAAGCTTTAATTTCCGAGATATTCGTAAAAAACTATTGTTACTACCACATTGAATTCTACGTATGCCTACGTGTCTTTACCGGTGCATGAGTCAGCATGCAGTCGCCGATTCTCTACTGTTTCTTGTATACATGTATACTCTCCAAGCCATGAACCGATTGCGATGAAACCTTTCACATTTCCGCGATATCTCACTTGCAAAAATTTATGCAATTTGTTATTGTTAATAACTATTGTTATAACTTGTATGGAACTTGTTATCGCTGAAAACTATCGTTGTTGCAATTAACCAATAAGAACGGTAAACCACCTTACGGCATCCTACAATTACTGCTCGTTCCACTAAAAAGTGTGAAATAAAATAATTTTTAACAAAAAACACTAAAAAGTATGAAATAATTTCTACTTCATTTATACAAATACCCAACAGCTATTAATAAAACCTATTTACTCGTTAAATAGTATACTAAATACATTTCAACCTTTTCGGAGGCGGCGCAAAATTAAAAATACCCGAATATACGATGCTGTCAATAATGATTTGATAGGTTATCGACGCTTGAATCTTCCTAGTATAAGAAAAGTTTTTAATTTTGCGCCGCCTCCGAAAAGGTTGAAATGTATTTAGTACACTATTTAGCGAGTAAATAGGTTTTATTAATAGCTGTTGGGTATTTGTATAAATGAAGTAGAAATTATTTCATACTTTTTAGTGCATTTCGAAGTCGGTTGTATTTTTTGTTAAAAATTATTTTTGTTCCTATTTCACGTTTAAACGGCTAAACGGATTTTAATGAAATTTGCACTGTTGGACAGCTTATTCTTTCAAAATGGACATAGGCTATGTCATATTGCGATTGGTTATGTTTTTGACTAACAAAGAAGCATAGAATTAGTTTGGTAATACTCGGCATTGCCACCAAGCCCACTCAGTATGCAAATATACATTCATAATATAGATTTATCAGTTTTTTGTTTTCTTGGTATTCGTTTCCTTATTCACGTCGTATCAGATGACAAAGAAATACATATCTGTCATTTTTAAAATAAATTGCGCCTTGCATTTATGTAATAGTATTTCTGTTTGTATTAAAGTGTGTTTTAGCTAATTTCTTTTAATTTTTAACATTCAATTCAAAATGAATTGTTGGCGAATTTACGAGAACGCTGTTTAATTGTTGGCGACGTTACTCCAAACATCGCTGCTGTTAGTCGACTGAAATATGACCCCCTTCCCTTCTATAATCAAATTCTATTATAGATATCTAAATCCCAAGCATCCAAAAATTAAAATATAAGGTAGCTTAGTGTTCTCGCTAACATCTTCAGTATATGTACAAGTATTAACACATAACATCACATTTTTATGTTATATAGAAAATAATAGTTGATTAAAATTTCCGGGCAGAGCCGGGTAACGCAGCTAGTTTAATATATGTAAATAAAAGAACACTGAAGAGTGGTTTGGTTGGGTGATATGGAAGCATGGAATTGTTCGAATTCTAATCGAGAAAATAACCGTACAGTGGCACGCATATTGCCTTCATCGAATCCTCGTTGAAGAAACGATCGTCAGCAGAGGAAATAGGAACTGCACGAAGCTGTTTCGATATATCCATTCCTCAACCCTAAGAAGCTTCGAATAAGACGTTCGATCCCGATACCAATATTGGCAGAGGGTTTTCCGCGGTTGAGCATGAGCTTCTATTACGTTCACGTCGTCGCAGAAAATTATTCTCGTAATTTCAGCCCTTCCCGTATCGAATCCAACTATTCCACGATGTTGTGTCGAAAGAGTTGAAAAGAATCAAATGCCTTCCGGCGAATCAATTTTCTAATGTCGATTCAAATTGAATGACAAACTGTCACAAGAATACGAAAGTTTCTGATGATGAAAAATAATGGATTTTCAAATACGCTAGCGTTAGTTTATCTAAACATATACCTACTACTTATCAATCAATTATCGATAATTTAAATTATATGAAACTGCGTAAAATTGGTCAAATATAATATATAAATTGTCCAGAAAGTTTCCGGATTTAGTTTTGTTGCATTAGGTTGCATACATGTTACATAAAGTAATATACATACTATGAAATTTTGTTTCACATAATATCGAGAATTATCAGTGTTACCTATACAATTTTTCCTTTATTTAATTTTTAGTACGGAAAAATATTTTTTATTGTTTAATGCTGTTTTTCCTTTTAAGCTTAGGAAAAAAATTATACAACGAAGGGTTAGGTAGTAGGTGTACAAATTAATTCGCTATTTTTAAATTAAATATTTTCCCACGCTTTGTGTATTTGGAACGGTGTCTCGAGAATATGACAACAGTAAAGTTTAATTCAATAACTGGAGTTACCATTACTTTCTAAAATAAATCTTCAATTAAAAAGAAAGGAAAAGGTGTAGAATTAATTTGTACACCTAATATCATACGTATTAATCATGTTATCTGATTAGTGATTCAGGATAATTATCTTGCCATCTTATTTAATAACTTTCTATTATTTTTTTATAATCAATGTACCGATACTTAAGGGAATTAAATAACGATTTGAAAAATGCTGTATTTCAATTAAAAATCAAGAAAATATAGTTTTCGTTGTGCAACTAATATTAATATTCTAGTGCGATGGTACTTATAAATGAAAGACTTCTTGAAATGCAATAACTTTGTTCTGTAATTAAGAAAAGGAATAATTCATGTATTTCTTGAATTTTATTAAATAAGTTTCAGTTTAACGACATCACTGACGTTATTGTTCTTCTACAAGGAATCCTACGTTTCTGTCTTAGCAGAAGTTATTAAGTTTCTGTATTCGTAGACAGGATGATTCATTAAATGGGAATAATACAAAGAACAAACAAGAACTTTTTCATTTCCTGTAAGCGGGAATATTTCTGTGTAGTCCTTTTTTGAAATTACATTACAAAGTACAGTTGTTTATCTTCTTATTTCTTTTATATTTTCAACATAAAGTTAACACGAGTATACTTATGAATAAATTCAATCGTATCTTGTGGAAAGAAGAATAAAATGTAGTAAGTGCTTTATACATTGACAACTTGACATTCACATTCATATAAAATTTGAAAAATTCATATTTGCATAAAACTACGTTTAGGTATAAATGTAAAAATTTATTAAAATGCAATAATCATAAGATTAATAAACAAGGAAATCAAGTTTCCTTGAGCATTATTCAAAATGTATAAAATATGAAAAATATACGATTTTACCCTTTGAAACCTTCTTTGTACATACATATACATACATATGTATATGTATATAGGTACCGACATTGAATTCTCAAAAACTAGTAATTTTTTTCTCAAAACTGATGGTACTAATATGTAGTAAAAGACTTTGTTTCCCAATCCTAATATATTTATATAGATTGTGAAAATTTATAAGGTTGCGAATAACATCAGTGTTAAAAATTAGCCTTCAAAGGATTAAGAGAGTATCTTAAGTCATCTTGAGAGAAAAAATTATTTTCGTACACATTCATAGTTTAATGATTACCCAGATCAATTGTTCCATAAAACTTTTAGATCTTTCCCTATTTTCTCGACAAATTCTTACTTTTCATAAATTGTATCTACGTCAACGATAATACTCCATCTCTTTGTTTTATTAATTATACGAAATGCGTCTCTGTAGGATAAAGGATAAGCTGTTAATGCACGATTTACCAAGATAAAGGATGGCTCTGTTTTCACGAATGTATAACAATTCTTTGTTATACAACAGCTTAACAAATGTAGGTTAATTGTGCTTACACATGACATCGTGTACAATGGCGTTAACTACTTAAGGTACCTTTATAATTTATGAAATAAATGTAGATAAAATTTCAAATTAGTTGATTTTCTGTTTGTTTTGATCAGTAAGAATATCAATGAATTGTTTATATCCTCAACAAACTGATGTGGCATTAGTGCTACTTTGTGGTACTCCAATTTTTATTAGGTATACAAATTAATTCTTAATGCCTTTTCTGGTTTTTCAAATTGAAAATTCATTTTGGAACAATTCTATTCATAAAAGTAACTCCATTTATTGAAGTAATCATTATTGTTAATATACTGTTGCGTAACTTTTCAAATACACAAGAGCGCAGTAGTTTGTATTCCGAATATTTGTTAATATCCATTTTTCAAACGTCTATATCTCAAAATAGTAATGAGATATTATTTAAAAGGAACTTCACGCTGTGTATTGTTTGTATTACGTTTGTTAAAATCTACTACATTGTTTATCTATATTTCCAATATCGAATATACTTGCAGGCGTTAATTAATTACGGATCCAGTGATTGGAAACCGATACAACAGTTAGTATTTATGTATCCAATAATTGAAAACTCGGTAACGCCACGAAACTTCCCGTGAAAGAATAATTCCATTTCCTTGATCCCTTTTCCCACTGAACTGTAAAAACTTTCTTTCAATTTTCGCTTTAAACTTTCAAACCTCTAACTTTATCAAATTATAAATTTTTTCTTTGAACAAACTATGTACGAATCAAAGTACCTTGGAATAAAGTGAATTTTAGAATCAAATAAGTTCCCTTTCTTCTCAAACCGTTAAATTTTTAAACTTTTCATATGATTTTAAATTATAGAATTTTCCTCCGAATAAATTGTGTACGAGCCAAAGTATTTTAAAATCAAATGAAATCCATTTTTCAAAACTTTCCGTATAATTTTTTATAAAATTTTCCTTTGAAAAATTTAATGTGAGAAAAAATGTAAAAATAGGTACGAACGAAAGTATTCTGGAATAAAATGAATTTCAGAATAATTTTTTTAACGGATGGAAATTCGAGAATCGTATGTCATCGTTGGGTACGACCATTAAAATTCAAGCAGAGAAATGTTTCATTTGGGCTTAATGCTTTCCTACGTCTGCGAAGGTGCAGCTCCCGGAACCACGAATAAAAGATGAACTTCCGCGTTACGTTATACGGTATTTCGACTTAACCGCTAAACGACGGGAAATTCAATTTCAAAGTACCGACTACCTGCTACGATTTTGCACCGTACAACGTGCTTCCTGGAATAATTCATGAACCCTCGACTTAAATCGACCAACGAATCGACTTATATTTCCACAATTTTATAGTACACAATAAAAGACGCAACAACAGAAGATCATTTATAAATACATTTATTGAGCAATCAAAGGATCGTTCAGATCTTCTTTCATTTATAGTTTCCAGTTCCTTAGGACTCAATGGAATACGTATTTACACTTGCCATCAATTCACTCTTCTCTAGGGAAAATGGTAGTTCCGCCCTTCTCCTAGAAAGACTTCACTCTGGAAAGTGACAATTTAACGAAGGGGAACTCATACATAGGTCTGTAGCCAATTTACTTTGTTATCCGTTCTATTCAGTTATATACCAAATTTTATAATATATAATAATTAAAAATAATTTTACCGTTTTTCTAAATTACTTTTAATATTAATATCGTCAAAATTAAGATTTTGTGCATTCTTGCTTCCCCTATGTCGCCATTTTCACTAGAGAAGCCTGATCTGATCACAAGTGTACTTACAATGGAAACATTTTTTTATATTTACAACATTGTATTTAATGTTTGAAGTAACTATTTCTGTTCTAAATTTAAAAAGTTCAAAAAATATCACTTGCATCCCTTTCGTTCCAAGTATAATGCTACAAAATAATATAATAATCACTCTTTAAGAAAATGTGTTGGTTAAATTCTTTATTGCAAATAATATTATTATAGCATGATTGTTGAGAATAAATCCACTGTCTCCATTTAAATTAGTTTTAATGCTAATTTATATATTTCAGGACATCGTGAATGTAAGATAGGTAAACATAATTACATCGTGCTAATATTAAGAGCATTGCATAACTTTTAAAAATATCCATTAACTAAATTTTCAAACGTCTCGTGTAATTTACACCCTTATTTAACGCTTCAAATAGATTAATATTTATAGTCTAGTAAATTTATTTTAAAAATGAATAACACTTGAAAAAATGGTTGAACCTCATTTTGCTTTTTTAATTGTTTTTGTGCATCAGAAGAAACATTTTAAAAAGTTTAGTAAAAAATGTAAGATTCCTTCCTGGTATTCTATCAAGATCTACTAGATTATAAAAAAAAGTGAATTAACCTACATATGATAAAAATAGTAAAAGATTACAATTGGTGAAAATAATGAAAGACGTGGTAACCAATGATTTGCTTCAGCAGTGTTCTCGTCGATAAGTCAAAAACTTGAATTAACCAGTTTGTAACAAGAAAATCGAGTTATCAATGTTACCAATGAAATCAGTACACGATATTGTACGTTTCCAAAGCCTTTATAATTGCATCAATTGATGTAAATAGATTACAAAATGACGTTATCGGATCAAATTCATCCAGAGACATGTTATCGAATTGTACATTGAAAACCCGATACTTGATGAGGAAAAATACGTTTTTCCACGGTGGAACGAATATTTCATTTTTCTCTTTTATTTTTACCCTCTATTTGGGGATCATCGAACGGACGGATGAAGTCGAAACACCGATATATCCACGACTCGATTTGACCAACGGCACGAAAGCGATACTTTTCGGCAATACTTTTGGATAATCGGTCGAACGCGTAACGGGGTATCACCGTGACAGGTGCGAAAATTTCGTGAAAATGTAAACAATGGCTGGCCGTAAAGCTGAATTTTTAACTTTCACGCGACGGAACATCAATTTTACTTGGTGCACGTGAGCGATATTACACACAGCGTATATTTACGTGTGTCAACAAGGACCTGTATACTAGATGACATATTTCGGATTCATGCGAGTACTTTGTTGATGTAAAAATATTATTTGTTTTTCCAGAATAAAGTTACTGCTATACGAATAGCATAGAGTAACGATACAAAATTTAAATTTAAAAATCAACTATTTATAATATGAGACACTTGTAAAATCAAAGAGATGCAAGTGATCGTTTTTTTTTAAACAGACGTACATATAATACAGACCAAAACAAAAGTATCTTGTCTTTTTTCAAAATTGTACCATTTTACCATAGCATTAATAAACCGTGCGATAAATACTATTAAGCACTTATTTCATTTCTATATTATCATATTATATAATTATACATACTTAGATTTAATTTGTTTTTCAAATCAATGATATTAAAAAATCATCTACAAAAATCATTGGCTGCAAAATTTAATTGAATGAAAAGATTATAAAACATAAGAGAACAAAGAGAATTATAAAACACTGATAAAATGAAACAATATCAAAGAAATGGAAAAAGAAAGTTTACGACAAGACAGTTTAAAAGCAGAGTTAAATCGTTCTGGAGATGTAAGCTGACGTATGATGTGCTGATTCTATCGTTCGAAAGAAAGTTTGCGCATCTTTAAAGAGCATCGTAAAGTTTATGAAAAAGTATCAGAATATCGAGTATTAGTTGGCCCGAGGTCGTCTATGATTCTTGAGACTTTATTCACGAAGATTTCAAGACGTTCGAGATCCTTCATCCTATTAAAGATTTCGAGGACTTGTCATCTTTTTGAGGGCTTCGCAACTTTCGATATTTCAATCCTCTAAAGAACTTTCAAATCTCCAAAGTATCGACAAGTTTGTGTTGTCATTCGAGCTGGCATGAAATTATGTATTAATGGAACTGTCCTCGAAGAACACTGATCGTGAATTGTTTCTGTTAACAAATTGAAGTACGTATCGAAAATGATACAAGTTTGTTATTAATTCAGATGTTAATCCATTAATTCCTTGAGGTTAAATATACAAATATTATTTTGATGATAGTATTTCCTATTATGCAAATGAAATAAATAAGAATACACTCGCGATCAGATAAGACTTCCATAAGGAAAATGGTGACATAGAGGAAGTAGAAATTCCAAAAATCCTAATTTTCATGATACTAACATTAAAAATAATTTTGAATGGTAAACTTTATCTCAGGGGCCCAAAAATTATGGCCTTTTTTTTATCTTCTTGAAGTATTTAACGAGTAGAATCTAAAAATCCTAGTTTTAAGGCGCGGAATCCATCGGTTGAGAAGTTACACGTGTGTAAAAGTGAGCGTTGTTAGCGTATTTGACAGGTTATTCCCCGCATCCAATCCTTTGCCGACCGCCAGTTGGGCTCTATTCGTTGGGTGTGAGTACCATCAGTTCCTATCAAATCCGAGGGGATATTGTTTATAAAAAAAAACTAACCTTAGGTATACCGGGTTTAGGCCGCCACTTATGTACATAATTCTGTTTTACCGACGGCGACTCCACTTATTGGACGACAACAGGCTACAAGTTAATATGGCGTCGAAGTAACATGTAAAATACGCTAAAAACGCTCAGTTTTACACACACATAACTTTTGAACCGATGGATTCCGCGCCTTAAAAATAGGATTTTCACAAGAAGATAAAAAAAAGGCCACAATTTTTGGGCCCCTGAAGAAAAGTTCAGCCCAAATTATACATCATTGATATAAGGCCCCTCTCTTTCCTACGTTGTCATTTTTCCAGGGGATGCTTAAGGGGGTAGACACGGCACGTGACCTCTTCGATTTGGGACGTCGGTATTAAGGCTGGTTCAGAAACAGCTAGTAGTTTAGTCGAGTGGCGAGTAGTTTAGTGTATGGACACTAGAGTTTAGTCGAGTAGTTTAAGGCTGGTTCAGACACGGCTAGTAGTTTAGTCGAATGGCGAGTAGTTTAGTGTATGGACACTAGAGTTTAGTCGAGTAGTTTAGTAAAATGGTTTAGTCGAGTCGATCCGTTTCATTGGATTTAGCTGGTCGAGTAGGCTTCCCCCACCACTAACTAGCCTTCGGGACATACCTGTCCGGACGCATTTCTTTAGTCAAGGGATATACATATCTTGAACTCTTGATTTTCAAAGCTCAACTGTACTAGTCCGGACACTTTTCTATGCACTAAACGGTTTAGTAATAAGTAGCTACTCCCCACTTGACTAAATTACTAGCCGTGTCTGAACCAGCCTTTAGTAAAACGGTTTAGTCGATGTAGCGTCGAAACCTCTCCAACATGGAGAAGTCCCGTATTTCAGGTTTCGATAAGGATTGTGATAGGTTTGAAATAAATTAAATAATAATTGAGCCAAAAATGTTATTGTTTATTGGCTCTCAAAAAAACGAAGGGGAAAAGCCATACGGCATAAAAACCCCTGATTCTTAAAATATATTTAAAAATGAAATAAATTGAAACGAGGTGCGAGCGATCGCATGTAATATAATTTTACGTTATCTTTAACTCTTATTATTTATATATAAGCCATTGCTTGCCGGCTCATCGGTACGATCATGTGTTTTCTATTGTGTAATTTGTCTTGTGTAATGCCATGCTTGTCGGCTAATAAATATGATTCGGCGTTAACCAATCATAACGAATTAGAGTGATTACCTGGGTAACCACTCTACCGCGTCGTCGTCACGACCACGGGTGTCTTTTTGTGTACTTGTAATTTGTGTAATCAGGGTGGTTACGTGATGTAACCAACCCTACGAGTCGTCGGTGTGATCGCAATTATCACATCCGAACGACATCCGTATAACTCTACGAGTCGTCAGCTGACCGCAGTTGTCACGTCTGACGACATCTAATATTCGAAATTCAAAGAAATTCGGCTCCTGCACTCGCGAACTAACTCTGTCACGACCGCGATCCGAACCGTTCGAAGTCTTCTAGTCGACTAAAAAGCAAGCAAAAAATATACCCGGAACTATCCTGAAAACTCTAGCATCAGAGGGGTAGCATTTGAAAACGTCCTTTCTTTCTTTCTTCGTTTCTACCGATGACACACGAGGGACAGCGGTCCCGTTAGGTCATTTATGAGTTACACGGGAATTCGTAGAACCGAACCGGGCGAAAACCGATAAACAAAGGCCCTGCCTTGACTCGTCCTTCGAGTCAAAAGGCTATTCCCGGCGACGAACGCGCTGGGCCTCTTGGCATCATAAACCTCCCCTGATGGACAAAGGTTCTCAACCGTGTCCGAACAGTCGAGTCGATCCGTTTCATTGAATTTTTCTGGTCGAGTAGGCTTCCCCCACCACTAACTAGACTTCCGGACAGACCTGCCCGGACGCATTTCTTTAGTCAAGGGATATATCCTGAACTCAACAAAGCTCAACTGTAATAGTCCGGACACTTTTCTATGCACTAAACGGTTTAGTAATAAGTAAGTATGTAGCTACTCCCCACTTGACTAAATTACTAGCCGTGTCTGAACCAGCCTTTACAGCAGTTTTTTCGTTGGGCCTGGTGGAGCCACTTGCGTGGTCTAGTACGAACTTGAAAGGTTTAATTCTCAGCTAGCGTGCGCGCAAGACGATCTAGGAAGGCAACAGCGCCTCAAGTATTTTTACAAACACATTCAAACACTCATCTCGCCAGAGGCATCGCGATCGCGGCGATACGCCTGAAGAACGAAAGGGAAACATTGGCGCGTGGTTAGAGTGAGATGTAGGGTGATCATGCTATCCTTCTTTTAACCTAAATGATAGAATTGTCCCGCTCCGGTAAATTTTGACTGACCAAACGCGTGGATTTTATATAGCGCACCGTAGCACCCCTCGCTGCTGAAAAATATATGCCTACTCTGAAAAACCAAAGGAACGTGAGAAAAAGTTATTAACTTCTTTAAATAAATGTTTTTTAATTAATAAAAGTATACAGGATACATTATGCAATTGGGACGGGTTATATCTTGAATTTGGTAAGAGATAGGAAAAAGCTGTTTATGTAAAAGTTCAATGGTATGATAATGTTTATTTTTCTGTGACTTCATTTTCTTCATTAAAAAAATGCAGATGCACTTTTTGTTTAAATAGAATTGCATTTCTTTCTTTACTCGTATCAACTCCTTGGAAAATTCAGGATAAAAAAGTAGTATTAGAACTAATAAATGGAGGGCCTCGGCTCCTTCTCTCCTTCTCTCCCCTCGCTACTATTCCCTCTCACTATTGCCTATCACCTATATCTAACAGTACAATGTTTAAAAAACTAATATTTCGTGAGATATCTCATATTTTTCATAAGTCATTCAACTTTTACATCAATAGCTTTTTTCTATCTCTTACCAAAAAGATATACTTCGTCCCAATTGTGTGACGCTTGTATTTCCAAAAACCTATAGTAACTTTGTTTTTCGAAACTAATAAAAAATACAAAGGAGTGTTAGTCAATATTCTGAGTGAATGCAAATAATTTAAATAAATAAATATCTCATATACAACTTATGTATGTAAACATTTGCAGAAGTATTGAAAAGAGGAGGTATATTCTTCTCTTGTTATACCTCCTCTTTGAGCGAGGTTTGTTAAGCCGGGTATCCACCAGTATCAAACGCCCGTATCGTATCACCGTTCCGAACCCTTTTGAATAGGCAGACGTTGCCTCGTTGCATGCCACGGCGTGCTACGGCTCGGACAATAGTTCTTCGTGTCTTGAAATAAACTCCTATAGGCGAGAAGTTTCGATTTGCTGCATGCTGTTTCTTTAGTGTAATTGTCCAAACCATATCGTGTTTGGTATCATTTTAATCAGAAAAACGTCACAAATATCTTGGTAACAGTTTTTTAAGAAAAAAATGAAAAATAACAAAGTTCAGTCGTTGCATTAGTATTATCTCACTGATGTATCCAATTCCAAATCATATTATCTCGTGCCTCAAGTGTCATGTTTCCACTTGACATAGCATTTCGGGCCTTCGCCTGGGTATGTTGTTTTTACGTTTCAAGTGGTTTTCGAACCAATCCTTTGAACGACAAGAAACCGACAATTTTCGGATCGGCCCGTTCCTTCGCCTCCGTATCACAGACCAATAGAACTTTCGATACTCGGCAACGGAAAAATCTCTGGAAAATTAACATTGTCCTTTTTCAATAATCACACAGGTGATTATTAACATTGCTCTTTTATGTACAGCGTAGCACCGAAGATAATTGATCTGTTTAAATATATTTAGACGATAAAATTTGTCTAAATTAAATTAGATTAAATTCATAAATAATTTAATCGCTTTTGAAATGAATCCAATAATACCGCAAGATTTCAAATAAATTGAAACCCAAGTGACGGCACGAAACGCTATGTCAAGTGCCAACGCATGAACCTTTCCTTCGATGTAACAGCAAAGAATCGACAAATTTTTCGGATGGATCCGTTGCCTCCGTTCCTTTGGAACGCCACGCAGCAAAACGAAACTCCTCGCCTGTAGTGGCCCAGTCCTATTGCCTAACCGTTTATATCAAGAAACGAAGAAATGTTGTCCGCGCCGCAGCATGCCGTTGCATGCAACGAGGCAACGTCTGCCTATTCAAAAGGGTTCGGAACGGTGATACGATACGGGCGTTTGATACTGGTGGATACCCGGCTTTATGGGGCGCTGCGAAAAATCCAGGCGGGCGTCACTCAAAACTTAGCGAATAGGGAAGATCTCAACATTCAGAATGAGAGAAGGACAGCATGACTGTAGTGCGTCTCACTCAGCGTTCAGGCGTTGTTGCCTTTTTCGCTTGCCTTCGCTGACACAGTCGAGTGACGTAACCAAGCTAACGCCTGATTTTGGCTACGATTCCAAATCGACAGCCTTCTTATGTTAGTTAGACGCCACCTTATAACTACTAGTTGAACTGAATTTGTCACGTGACTTGCTCTGTATTATCCACAAAATGGCGGAGCTGGTCTGTGGGAATGCTTTTACGGGACTACACTTTTCGTCCTTATTTCGCAACAAATGAAGACAAAATAGATCTTAATTTGCAGGTAAGGGTTGTGGCTAGAGCGCTGCACTCATGATTATAATCACAGCACTCTTTTAGTGGCCTAAAAATGCTTCGATTCCGCGACTGCATTTTGTCGATTTTTTCCTCCACTTTGGACGCTTATATTACTAAACATGAACATAATTCTACTAAAACATGAGTGCAGCGCCCTGCATTGGACCTTCCTCTTTCGAATAAGCCCTCACTCAGCCCCAAATGTTCTCATATAAGGACGAAAAGTGTATTCCCGTAAACCCCTTTTTAGGCCCATTTTTGCCGGTAATGTCAACGCGCTACTATTACCCGTGTCTACCCCCTTAACAACTGGCCAAATCTGAAGGTGATCGTCATTTAGAAAGCGCGCGAATTGTAAACACTTCCAACAATAATCGTGTTAGTCAATAAATTCTAAATGTCAAAGCACTTCAATTATAAAATACTAATCATTTCCTTTCCACTTTGGGAATTTTTAAGTGATTGAATTAAGTTACTTAATCCTTTTTCAATTTTAATTCTTGTAAATTTTGAGGTGATTGATAGAAAACATTATTTTATACTTTCTTTCAATCATTTTTCTATAAATGTTCTATTTTTCTTTTATTAACAAATACTTCTGTGCATTACATTTTGATTTGTTGAGAAACCCCTGTTAAAATAAAATAACAAAAATCTGAATTTTGTTGTAATACATTTGAGGAAACGTCACGTTTCGGAGAATAATTTTATTCTCCATAAGGAACACTGGAAATTTTATGCATGCATACATGCTTGCACGTAAAATGGTTCAGACTGCTTAGCCAACGACTGTTGCATTTTAATTTTTATAGGTAGCAGCAGTCAAAGACACCTTTGAGAATCATGAAAAACATTTTCACGTGAATTTTAAATTTTCATCGAGGAAAAACCATGTTATTTTTTCCTAGATATTCTGTAGCAATTCCTTTTCGCACTGGAACTTGACATTTCATCTCTGTTCACATACTAACGTTTTTCAAACAAATTCTATCGTAATTTACCAGTAAGTAAATTAAAGCATATTTGTGCAAATTGAACTCAGAAACGTTCCAGTTCTCATTGGTTAATTCTGCGCAAACGGCGTTTCACAAATCAGCGAATCTAATTTCTGAGTATTGTTAATTAATTACAGGTATTGCTTAATTGCAATCAAATGCGAATTCCGATAATTGTTTGCATCCGGTCTATACGTACAATTCGTGAAACATTGATTTATTCTTTAGCTTTTAAAAAGCAAAATTGCAAATTTACAATTTAAAACAAAAATTATAACAAATGAAAGGCGTGAAGCTTTTACACTTGTAATTATTGTTTATTACAGACATTTGTTTCATTTTAAAAAGCTTCATCAAGAACAACAGAAAGCTTATTAAGAAATTAATGAGGAAAGTACGCATTGCTTTCGAAAGAAATGATACCAGTTTTATTTTTTACAACCTTATATGAGCTCATTTATTTCTATTGTTTCATTCTTCTCTACATTTTCCTGAAAAATTAAATTCTTCGCCTGACTATTGTGCTTTACGCTTCACACCTTTATTACTGAATGTTCTACAATAGTTTTTTTGGGAAACTGGACCTCGCTGTTGATTGTGAAAATGCTTCTCTAAGTGATAATTTAATTAACAAAGCAGTGTATGTATACAGTTCAATTTCCAGAAAGATGAGTTATTAGTTATTAATTCTCAAAAGAGGGAAAAAGATTTTTCATTTCATTTTCTTAATAAAAACACCTACAAACAGGATATAAAATTATTTTCACATGACGCATCAACATCGTTAATACTGTATCTTGAAATTTCAGTGTCGTCAATGTGATCATAATAACAATGTGACTTGCTGCTGCAAGATGTACTCGAGTGAATAGCTAGTGCAGGTTGCTTTCCTTGTTATCCGGAAACAGACGAAACTTCCGTCGCGCGAATTCCGTGATCTCGAGCTGAACAGGAAGACAGAAAGTACGGATAGAATTTTGGACATGACGTTTAATTAAACTCCTGAAATGGAAAATCATGGCGTTCAATTATAACGAAGGAATTTCAAATTAATAATTCACTCAGCTGTGAAAATTTTTGGAACGAGAACGTCATCCTTTCGTTCTTCATTGTTTAGCAGAGTTTCATACGTTTCTCTGTTTAGCTTTTACGTTTCGCCATTGATTTCGACAATTCTGTGCCATTTTCATTCGTTCCGAGTTCCGTGGATCTCGTTACGTAAAAACGGGGACGAACGATTGAATTAACCACGAGTGCTTCGAATGAAAATTACTTTCTTCTTTTCAATGAAAGTAAGTAGCTATTCTGGGCTAAAATTGCGTTCAGTTCTTTGAAAGTAATCGTAGATTAATATTGGGTCATTTGGGAGGCGATACAGGTCAAGTTTTACTTACATAAGTATTCAGAGAAATTCATGGTGCTTTTGGCTTTTTGGTATTCAGAAATTATCAAAGAAAGCATTGTTAATTTAGTAATTTTTTATAAGCCTCGCACAGACTTTATTGATCTAAAAAATTTAAATTATCGAATTCTACATTTTTTAGGCATGTTTTTTGTAATTAATTAATAATATCTTAGTAGACACTTTTAATTACCCAACTACATCAAAATAATAATTTCTAAAGAATATGAATTCTTTCGACCAAATCAGTTTTTCTAAAGTTACAAAGTTCATATAATAAAATTTCTTTACTACCGATTCCAACATTAAAAATAACAAAATATCGATCAATTTCAAATCTTATAGCCGACAGAATGTGGCGTTCCTGTTAATGAGGAAAGAACCGAACTGTTTACTCCTTTTATTCCATTTCTTCCACCCCATTACCATCTCCATTCAAACACTCTTCCATCGTTCCATGAAAGAAAAATCCGTGGCAAGTAAACAGTCTCTTGTTTTAAACATTCGCAGCACCGTGAACGTTTTAAGTAAAATAAGAAAAAAAAAAATTGATTGATCGACTCGGTGAATCGGAATCCAGATTTTTTGTTTACTCGAGCCACTGCTTTAACCAATCTCGTTACAGAAAGAAAGAAGGAAAGACCGATTCGTTTTTCTTAAATCTAATATTTGAAACGCCTGTTCTTTACACTTGTTACACAGTTCCAGTCGGAAAGGATTTTAAAATTGTTATTCTTGCAGACCAGAGCTTTATTCCGATTTATTTTCAACTAGATGATGTTTGCAACTTTCAGTATATTTTACGTTAACGTCTGAATGAAAAATTAGTTTAAAGCTTCAAAATTGGAAATTGAAATCTATTAAAAACAGAAAGGAAAAAATATTATATTTATATAGATCTTTAGTTACGTTGGTATTTGAAGACACTTCCGCTATGGGAAGCAAAAATCCCTAGGCTGCAACTAGCGCCACTTCCTGTTAGTTGTAGTGTTGCTAAGCGTCTAGCATGCACGCAGTTATAATTCATTCGATAAGTTTATTCTTTCTTTTTGTATTCATAACTATGCATAAACTATTATATTTTTTTCTATTATGTGTTATAAGACATCCTTAAATATACATATTAATACTAACAATAAGTAATTATCATTTGTAAAGCAACGTTTATTCCACCATACCCATCACAGTATTATTGGTTAATAGACGAGCATTTATAAATTTAAATTTAGCAAAGTTTATAATTTAATTTAACAATAACTGTTGAAAATATTATGACAGATTGTAATAATAATAATAACATTAATTAGATATTCTGTTACCGGCGAACGACGCGCGGATAATAGTTGCCAACCGCCTAGTGGTTTTTCTATTCGTATCTGTGGCTAAGATCGGATTGTAAACGTCCTCACTTCCGTAACACATGGCGTACACGTCGGAACGCGTCATTGTACGATTTATCTTATATTATCATATATTTCAGAATAAATACTTTTGCACTTTTAACCGTGTCGTGTGCCACTGCCGCTCCCACTCCTGCCATCAGGTTATGGGCCCAGGAGGAATATCGCCATCGACAATCGAAGTGAAATGCGGAATCTGAACACGTGTTCATCGAGGTTAAGTTGCGTAGTACAAAGAGACTAACCGAGAATGATGACGACGAGTGTCGCCCGAATAGAAACGCTAACGCGTGATAATTATGACACGTGGAAAATGCAGATGCGAGCATTATTGATAAAAAACGACGCGTGGACATACGTTAGTGGTGAAAGTGAAATGCCTGAACGGAAGGAAGACGACGAAGCATCGGAGGCAGCGTACAAGGCCTGGAAAAGAAACGATGAAAAAGCTAAGTCGGACATTATATTATCAATAAGTGCTTCAGAACTAAAGCAAGTGAAATCGTGTGAGACGTCGCACGAAATGTGGAGGAGACTGGAAGAAATATATCAATCCAGAGGACCCGCCAAGAAGGCAACTTTGCTGAAAAGACTATTACTTCATAAAATGAAGGAAGAAGAAGACATCCATACGCATTTAGGTAGGTTCTTCGACGCCGTGGACAAATTACAGGAAATTAACGTGAACATCAATCCCGATGTGCAAGCGATCATGTTACTGTACAGCCTACCAAATACGTTCGAGAATTTTCGGTGTGCGATAGAATCGCGAGACGCGTTGCCGGATCCGGAAACGTTACGCGTAAAAGTCATTGAAGAATACGACGCGCGGAAAAATCAAACGGTCGACAGCGTACCTAACGCGATGATTGCAGGTAAATATCGCGGAAAGTCGAAGTTCTCAAACCGGAATAAAGACAGTAAATCTGAAAAGGAAACGTTCAAGTATAGATGTCATCGGTGTAGACGAATAGGACATAAGGCTTCGGATTGCGATAAAAAGATCGGTAACGCGCGACAGTGTACACGGAACGACGATGTAACGAGTTTGTACGCGTCAGCCATTATTGAAAAAGCGTTGAATACAAGTGCGAATAGCGATGAGTGGTGCCTCGATAGCGGCTGCACCTCGCACTTATGCAAAAATGAAAACGATTTTGTGGATGTAGAGAGATCGGAATGTAAAGAACTGAATCTCGCGAATAACATGTCGACAAGCGTCTACGCGAAAGGAACAGTTCCGTTAATGGCGTGTCACGAAGGAAAAGAAAAACATTTCAAGTTAAATCATGTTTTGCACGTTCCCGATCTCCGAGCGAATTTATTATCCGTATCTAAAATAACCGATCGCGGTTATGACGTAATATTCAAGAAAAATCTAGCGGTTGTAGTCGATAAGGTAGGAAAGACGATCCTTAGCGCCGATCGTATCGGCGGTCTGTATTACCTACGCGGAACAAAACAGAACGAATGTCGTAATACATCGGAAAATGTAAAGTTACCGACGGAAATCGATGCGTTGAAAGCTTGGCATCATCGTCTAGGTCACTTAAACGCGAGGGACATACAAGAAGCGGCGCGAAAGGGTACAATCATCGGATTGAACCCCAAGCAACTGCTAGGCGAATTGGAGTGCGATATATGTATTCGAGGGAAAATGACTCGCTTACCTTTTCCTAAAAATTCAAACAGGAAGACGGAAATGCTGGAAATTATACACAGCGACGTATGTGGTCCTATGCGTGTACGATCGAACGGGGGATCGAGATATTATGTAACATTCATCGATGACAGCACGCGTTGGTGCGAAGTGTACACGTTGAAAGGAAAGGACGAGGTACTGCGGGCATTCAAAGAATTCAAAGCTTATGCGGAGAATCAGACGGGGCGAAAAATTAAAAGTCTTCAATCGGATAATGGGACGGAGTACAAGAATTCGGCGTTCGACGATTTTCTGAAGAGCCACGGAATTAAACGAAGGCTATCCGTCACCTATTGCCCTGAACAAAACGGACTGGCGGAGAGGAAGAACCGTACTCTCACGGATATGGCCAGATGTCTGCTTCTGCAATCTAAGCTACCCCCCTCTTTTTGGGCGGAAGCCGTATCCACGGCGAATTATATACGGAATAGATGCCCAACCAAAAGTTTGTCGGGCGGAACGCCCTACCAAGCGTGGACTGGAAAGAAGCCGGATGTCCGAAATATGAAAGAATTCGGTTGTACCGTTTACTTTCTCGATGGGAAACCGAACAAGGGGAAGTTCCACCCGCGCTCGAAGAAAGGAATCCTCATAGGGTACCCTACAGACGCGAAGGCTTACCGAGTTTGGGTCCCCGAAGAGAGAAGAGTAGCCGTATGTAGAGACGTGAGGTTCATCGAAGAATTCGGAACAGATCCTGAGCATCAGTACGAAGATTTCCTCACGGAAGACCGGCAAGAGTTCTCCACGGAAGACACGACGGAAAACGGAGAACGTCGAGAAGTAGAAATTGAAATAACTCCCATGGAAACCGATCACGACTTGGAAGATCGAGTCGAATACGACAGCATAAGCGAACCACCGCGCCAAGCAGAGGAAACTCCAAGAAGAGGTCGCGGAAGACCCAGGAAGGTCCGAACAGGATTAAGGGGAAGACCTCGCAAGGAATTTATCCCAGTAGAGTCCCACTACGCGAGCGAAGAATTCGCACTAGCCGCGGAAATACCAGTGAAACAGGCTCTATCCGGAGAAGATAAAGAAGAATGGTATCGAGCAATGGCATCCGAAATCGAATCAATTTTGAAAAACGATACGTGGGATCTGACAGATCGACCAAAGGATCGCGACATCATCGGAAGCAGACTGGTACTCAGAAATAAGTATGGAGCAGATGGAAACCTTGAGCGGAGAAAGGCCAGAGTGGTTGCTCGAGGCTTTGCACAGCGTCCGGGGATCGACTTTAACCAGACGTTTGCGCCGGTCGCAAGGTTGAGTTCAATCCGTATAATGAGTGCAGTTGCTGCGAAATTCGAGATGGAAATGCATCAGATCGACATAACCACTGCATATTTGAACGGAAAAATTGACGAAACTATATTCATGGAAGTGCCGGATCAAATGAAGGAAACTTTGGAGTTCATCCTCGAAGCTGGAAATTACGAACCCGAAACAGAGAGGAAGTCCCGAGAAATGTTGAGTGAGCTAAAGAACGGCAATAAAGTATGTCTCCTAAAACGCGCTCTATACGGTTTAAAGCAAGCCGCACGAAACTGGCATTACAGATTGACCCAGGAATTAAGTGCGTTCGGTGCTGTACCTTCAGGGGCTGATCCGTGTATGTATTACACCGGTCGAGGAGAGGATTTACTGCTCATTTTGATCTACGTGGATGATCTACTCATTGCCTCGAAAAATCGAAGGAAGGTGGACGATCTGAAAGGATTCTTAGCCCGCTCGTTCGAAATTAGGGATCTGGGAGAGGTCAAACACTGCCTCGGAATCGATTTTCTGCGAAATGGATCAAGTATTACCCTGAAACAGGGCGGATATATAAAAGACTTACTCGTGCGATTCGGAATGTCCGCGGCGAACACAGTAAGCAGCCCAATGGAAGTCAACTTAAAGTTACCGAAAGGGGAAGGATCCAGCGAGAATAGGGTGAGCAATTTCCCATACAGAGAGCTAGTGGGGTCGCTCACGTACTTGTCTACTGCAACGAGGCCCGATATAGCACATGCCGCGAATGTTTTGAGCCAGTATAACACATGCTTCGAAGAAGCGCACTGGACGGCGGCGAAACGTGTTCTTCGATATCTGAAGGGAACTATGGACCTGGGTATCACCTACGGGCGGAATAGCGAATCGCTAACCGGGTACGCCGATGCCGATTGGGGCGGCTGCCAGCATGACAGACGTTCGCATACTGGATTTGCTTTCATCCTCAACGGCGGAGCGATTTCCTGGGAATCTCGAAAGCAGAAGACCGTTGCTCTGTCCTCCACGGAGGCTGAATATATGAGTTTATCAGAAGCTACGAAGGAAGCCATATACTTGAGGAAATTATTAACTGATCTTGGACTCAAGGAATTGTCGGACATCAAGCTCTATGGCGACAATCAAGGCGCTCTACGATTGGCCCAAGATCCTGTTTTTCACAACAGGACCAAGCACATAGACATCCGACATCACTTCGTGCGAGATGCGGTAAGGGATAATCTCGTAACCTTGGAGTACATACCCACTGACCGTATGGCTGCGGATGTCCTAACAAAGGCTCTAGCAGGGCCCAAACACAAGGAATGTATAGATTTACTTGGAATGAAAACTACCACGTCCGATGGTTGCCCACGCGTCGAGGGGAAGTGTTACCGGCGAACGACGCGCGGATAATAGTTGCCAACCGCCTAGTGGTTTTTCTATTCGTATCTGTGGCTAAGATCGGATTGTAAACGTCCTCACTTCCGTAACACATGGCGTACACGTCGGAACGCGTCATTGTACGATTTATCTTATATTATCATATATTTCAGAATAAATACTTTTGCACTTTTAACCGTGTCGTGTGCCACTGCCGCTCCCACTCCTGCCATCACTAACAATAAGTAATTATCATTTGTAAAGCAACGTTTATTCCACCATACCCATCACAGTATTATTGGTTAATAGACGAGCATTTATAAATTTAAATTTAGCAAAGTTTATAATTTAATTTAACAATAACTGTTGAAAATATTATGACAGATTGTAATAATAATAATAACATTAATTAGATATTAATACTTTGTTCAATTTAATCATTTAGCTTAACTTCTTAAATGGGTAATCAGTAACTTAAATGAATTCCACTATGCATTCTCGTTGCACGACGATTCGTATATTAACCTTTTGAAACCGTCTACACATAGGTTACATGTGTATGTGTACCGACACTGATCTCTCAAAGACTAATATTCCTTTCCTATTTGTAAAACGGTATGAATAGTGGGATCTTGGTATCTTAGAATTTAAGTTTTAAAATTTTCTAATTTTCCCATTTTCCAATTCTCTAATTTTCCAATTTTCCAGTTCTCTAATTCTCTAATTTTTCAATTGTCTAATTTTCTATTAGGTTTGTTTGGTCAATAAAAATAACATTACTTTTAAGGATAAATCAAGATATATATATTAAACGTGAAAAACTAACTTAACATTATTAACTACAAAATACAAAAAGAGAAACGTAAACGCAGGTGCCGATCATGGCGTAAAACCAAAGAGAACTAAAAACAAAAACTATATAGAACGGAAACTGCACGCATCGATCCATACTGATCGGCACGCCACCAACATGTCGCAATATCGATCTAGCTAACATTTTCTAACTTTCTAATTTTAGAATTTTAGAAGAACCTAGTCAGACTACCTATTGTAGTACAGTAAAACCTGGATAAATGCAACCAAAGAATGCTTGGATAAGTGCAACATCGCTATCCCCTCCACTTGGGGGGATCCCCCTAGGCGAACCGAGCCGCTCGACGAGGAAACCGTGTAATATGATCCGACCGTAATATCGGTGTGACTAATACTAATTGAACGATAAAACATTTTTATTTTTAACTTTTTCTTAATGAAACTTTTACTAACGCATTTGTGAGATTTTTCTGATTAAAATGACACCAAACACGATATAGTTTGAATTATATTTATAAACAATAGTAATAGAATAAACAACATAGAATTGACACCACGACTGAATATAAATGATGTCGGCTGAATACAAAAGATGTGTACGGACACAGAATCGGCATGTCGGCTGAATAGAAAACATGTGTACGGACACAGAGTCGGCATGTCGGCTGAATAGAAAACATGTGTACAGACGCAGAATCGACACCTCGCTTGGATAAATGCAACCACTGGGTCCCAATGTTGGTTGCATTTGTCCAGGTTTTACTGTACTTATATTGATTGTACAAATTTATAAACATTACGAATAATATGCATATTAAAAATACATCTCCACAGGATTAAAGTGTTTTTTGCATGATCAAAATGTATTGTTAATTTACTAAAAATATATGATCACATTATCGTTCAAACAGCCCACAAGCTTTGCTTAGAATGAATCTCAAATATTGAGTACTGAATTTTCAACTCGATAAATTAAAAAATATTTTTGTTTTTATTAAAACACTTCATCAATATTTTAAATATTGGCAATACGTCAATTTAGCTCTTTTCACGTTTAATAATATTGACAATATTGATCGTTTCAAGTCCCTTAATATTTTTTAAATATAGTTACTCAAACACTATTATTATCATTTTTCTCTATTAAATTTTTGATTCAGATTTTTAATCGTAGTTTCAGAAGAACTGTGTTTACCCAGCAATCTGTATCAATGGCTAGGCAAGCGTTTTAAAAAGAGTTCATCTCTGAATACGCGTCTCGAGCTGGTTCGTTCCACTCTAGAGGGAAAACAGTCCTGGGTTTGCACGAGAGAAAAGTAGAAAAAAGCACGGTCGCGTCGTCAGGAAAATTAAATGTCGGGCAAACGCGGTTTCTCACTGGAAAAACCTTTCTCGCTACGTTGAGGATTTTTTTGTTTTGACTTCATTTGTTTATGTCCCGCGTGTTTCTACCGCTTTTCCAGGGAAGAGACTGCTAAAGGGTGCAAGAAATCGGCTGCTGGGAATGCTTCTTACCGGATGGCCCTGAAATTTTTGCCACCACTGTGTATCGATAAAGAAACTCCTCGAGAAAAGATCCCTCGAGTTTTGACTATGGAACAAAGAAGCTGGAATATAAAGTGCCTCGAACAAAGCTCGACCAAGCTTTTTAGGGAAATCTGATAATCTTACTTGAGCTTTTCTTTCAGTTTCTTTCTTATTATAAATTCAGTTGAAAGGAAATAATGTTTACTGTATTTTTGTTGTATTTTCTGGCTACAATTTATTAGTATTATATGATTATTTTTTAAATTATAGTAACATTGTAATATTATTAAATAGGCTTTCCATGAAAATGGAATATTTTTATGGTATATTTTCTTGCAAAACCGATGCACTAAAATATTTGTTTATAATTTACGGTGAAATTTCGTATTGCACTATTTTAATAGATAATATGGAAAATCGATTGTACGTATTTACGAAAAGATTGAGAATCGCTGATCTATCAAAGCTGTAACGTTAGTTATTTTTCTACTTGTACGAAGGAGAATGTGACGCGAGTAGTTTGAGCGTACGATTTCCCCTACGATTCTCAAGGAGTGGTTCGCGTTCGCGAAGGCAGAAGGAACGGTGAAGTTAGTAATGAGACGTAACTTTGCGGTGTAACAAAATATTGATTTATTCAAAAAAAAGAAAATAGGTACTTGAGTATGGCAAAAGAGTCTATCACAGAATGGTAGAAGCACCGCAAATCTTATGGCGATTTATGCGTTTAACAATCAACGGAACGCAATTATCATCTACTAGATGTTCAATAGACGCGCTTATTACAAAATATAATACATATACACCGGACTTAACTAGATTGATCGTCAGTGATTCGTACAAGGTACGCAGATCGGATTGATGCGCGAATCGGAAATGTAATACAAAAATGGTAATGCAAAAGAAAATATTTCAACCAGTCGAGCGACTTTAACGCGACTCAAAAACTCAGTCTTCTTTATACTATATCAGTCTTCTTCGCTACAGTTCCGATTTCCCTTGAAAAAGCTATGCTACTTTATACTATACTATGTAACGTACGAATGTACGGTTACGAAGCTAAAAATGTGTACATGGCGTAAAAAAAGTACCCGGAATTTCTCATTTGCAAGTCTGACGGTGCATGTATTAAAATCGATTTTTGTATGTAATTAGGCAGCACTGTATTATGTACTCATCGTCAGTTATGACGCTGACAAGTAAACCTACGGCAATGCCACTCTCAGATTTTTCTGAAATTTGGATATGTTATAATACATGAAAAACTAAGAGACACGTACTTTTTTTAGCAGCGGAAAAACATATTTAAGGAGTGAAACGACCCCCCAAAATGGGGGATAAAATGGAAAAATTGCGATATCTTTGAAATGATTTTAATGATTTTTGATATGAAAGTATTTTTCGATAGAAGACGAAAATCGGCCTAGGTATGTTGAAAGGGGAGTGAAAATTAGAGGGTGAACTACCTCTAAAGTGACCAATTTCTTACTCCAAAAAATCAGTTTTGATCAGATCGAAGTAAAATCTATTAAAACTTCAAGAGGAAAGCTAATTAAGGAACACTAATTTTTATTTTTTTTTTTATATAAATATTTGGGGAGTAAACAACTCCTAAATTGCCGCGCTCCTTTGACATTGCGTATGAAATACCTTGTGAAACTATATTTTTTAACTGTTCGATCTTTCTAATATATTGGTTTTTTAAGTTGCTGAATCCGAATCTGAAATCAAAATGGCTAAATTTGAAATATGTTGTACTTTTTGGGTCACTGAACAAATGTTTCTCAAAATATAAAAAAATGGACAGTTTCGTCGTTTGAACCCTTCAAAAGCCTAAGGTCAGACCAGCAGAGATATCACCTTCGGATCAATGCGGCTACTATTATAAGGGAACAATATGAATTTTTAGTGAACAAAATAGTTAAAGAATAATTGTTTATGACAGTATTGTTTAAACAATTTGAAAATGTCATTATTTGCAAGAACTGATTGGTGATTTAAAATGGGAAAAATCATAACGGATAGCATTTTATTAACACATTATTTGTTTCAAAATAAGCAATAAACAAATAATTGATAGTGAAACCTATTCTAGTAGACTGACCCTTAATTATGAAAAAAAAGTACTGTTAAACAGAAACAATGATATTGAGTGTTTTTATTACACCTGCGATTAGCCTATATTATAGTTACCGGAGTCTACCACGTGGAGGTTTCAGTGCGATTTTAGACTCCTTTGGGGTGCTTTTTGTACGTGAGTCCCCTTGCCTCTACCGCTCATTTATTCATCTAGTTCTATAGCATCATTTATATTGATAGGCTGCGCTCTATTAGATGCATCCAAAATGCAGAAATACATAGATTAGATGCATAGTAAACGTCCTGAGTAATTGAATGAATCGTGTAAAGTAGAATGATGATATAAATTATAATGCTATGCTCAGTTAAATGTACGTATCATTATTGAATCTATACATTAAGTAATTTATAAGTTATCATGCAGAATTTCAATTTTTCATACCGTACTATCAGTCACATGCTACGCTGCACACTTCGCAATTCTTTTCGTGCTATAACTTTGAAGCACAAGATCCGTGTTATTCATCACGAAACCAAACTCGTTGGTGAACTAAAACAATTCGTTTTGGGTCACATTCGTTTCTCACAAACTCCTTGCCACCTTTAAACCTACCACCCGTAGGGAATTGAAATCCAACGTCGATTGTTTCGCGAAAGAGCCGATTTCTCAAGTGAATCGTTGCTTTCAACCTCGATCTTTAATCTCAGAATCTGATATAACGAGATCGTCTCACAAAAGGAAGACGAGTAGTGCTATACGAGAAACAATTAAAACTCGTCGCAGCGTGCGCGATTCTGAAAGGGATCGAAATAAAAGATAGAAGGGCTGTTAATACGGGACAAAACTCGATGAATTTTGAAAAGAAAATAAACAGGGATTTGAGTTAGCGATTCAATGGTTGGGATGAATTAAATCCAGCTTTGTAACTCGAGTTACCTGACTTGTTGAACGTTGCTGGTCTTATTTTGTAAATCCTATTCGGTGCGTATTAATTGGCAATTAGTAAAAGCACAAGTTGCTTAATGAGTTTGAAAGACCTGTCTTTACGTGTGCAGGAAGTGATGTGTATGGTGAAAGAAATTATTCTGGTTGTTATGATTTCAATGAAATTTCATAAGGTAGGTAACAATAAGGTAATACACTTCACAAAACAGTCATTTTATAATTTCCGTGCATTCATTATGATTTAATTAGAATTTTTCAAGGGGCAGACATTTTACCTTTATTTAAAGCGTCAAATATCTAATGCTGGTTCATTCTAATTTAATTCTAATACTGCTCAATTTTTTATATTAAGAATTTTACGTAATTAAAACAATAGCGTAGAATTTCTAGAAATAATAGAGAAAATTTCAAATTTACAAAAATATCAAAACTCTGGTTGAAATATAGAAGAAAACTGATTTCAAAAAAAAAATGGAGGGTATACTATATGTATGTATATGACAATGTGAATGCAGAGTAACTGGGTCAAACGTCACGTGCCTTGAAAAATACAGTGGAGAGAAATGCACGTTGGAAACAACATGGAAATTTGTTACACAGAATCAGACGATAATTTACAGTTAGTTCCCTCGATCAATTTTCCTCTTTCGTGCTTGTGCACTTGAATATCTATGGGGCTTCAAGCGTTAACTCAAACGCAATGAAAATCATAATATTTTTCTGTTAGTAAAATAAAAAGAAAAATATTTCTTACTAGGTATTCTCATTTTCCATCCACGGGAAAGAAAACTTTCATCAAAGAAAGAAATGATTCGCAACGCCAGATATTCTAGCAGAATAAATGAGAAAGATTCTTTGTATCGTCGTGGCTCAATGTTCATTAATGTTAAATGTGAACGTTAATTTAAAAGACAAAAGAAATTCTACGCCGAGGTTGTAATAAAAAGAAAAGAAGAAACTCGAAATATTGGAAATAGATACTCAAAGCAAAAAAGTAATGAAAATTATTTTTTATTTATTCCTCTCTAATTAGGTCATCCTAAATTAAATCCTTCTTTTTGAAAAGAGATAGATAACACAAAATAATTTTATATTTTTTTCGAAAACGTTCTGTAATGGTTTTCTCAATTCTATAAAATTTTTTATAGAATCGTGAAATTATGGCAACACTTTTTAGTAGAAAAAGGGGTAATTTTATGCGCAAAAATATTTTTAAAAAAGGGTGGTTTGTCGGAAAGTTATAATTGTGGATGGTTCTATAAACAATCTTATAATATTTACTGCTTTTGAAAAGAAAAAAATTTGTTTATTATATTCCATACAATATTCACAATGTAGCACAAAACTTTCACTCTGTTGTGTCTTTTTTTGTTAATAAAGATGATTTATCATATTTTTGAAGTGATGCGTAGAGGACAATTTACTGAAAATTTCTATCGGTGCAAAATAAACGTATTCTTTCAATCATGTGCTGACAATGTGTTAACATTATGAAACATTCTTATGATTTGAATTTTATCTGTAACAATTTTAAAAGGTCAAATTAAATAACTCCAGCTGTAAGAGAAGCTTTGAATAATCGTCAGGCCGGTGGAAAAATAGCAATTCATTTCCCAAGTGTACATACCACGGATATCCATTTCGGTTTCTTCAGCGTGAAAATGAACACCGTGATCCTGTAGAATATGCGACAGCTTCAAACAATCTTTTCCTTTCTCTCTCTGTTCCCATTTTCACCGGTATATAAAATGAATTTCTCAGGAGGATCAGAAGTTTAATCTTTAACGTGTTTACCCAATTTAACGATAATTAAAGTTTCCCCTTATATTAGAATGAACTGCATGCTTTTGGGTTTTAAGTTAATTGCTTGTTATAGTTATTAACTCGGTCTATGGTTTAAACCGATGAAAATTCGTGATTTATACCTTGATAGTTAAATTGATATTATATGCTAGTCAAAGTAATATTAATAGGTGAAATGAATAATCGTTACTGCTTTATAACTTAACAATGACGTTTTGAGAATATAATATATGTAAGTCCTGCAACATACGATATTGTGATTGTTTTTCCTGAATACGCAAGTAACAAAATTGAATTTTGTCGAATAATGAGAAATAAATTAACTGGATTGTAGGCGTTTAGTGGAGGGGGAGAGGGTTTCGTTTCCTCGGACGCCTTTGGTTCGGGCCGGGGACCGCTAGGTGGCGGCAAGGATGGCAGTGTTCTCGCTGGCGGTCGCTCCGCATGTAGTTCGAATATATAGGAGCAGGGATCGTCTGTTGTCAGTCCTACTGACGAGTCTGACAGACGATCCCGAGACGAAACTACAGGATCTAATGTATTATCAATTGGCAACCAACAAGGCAATCATAAATTAACGATCAGACTCATTTTTCATTTAACGTGTGTAGTGTTTTGACCCTCGTTCAGGTCCTTTTTAAACTCCTTTACAATCCATGATATGAAATAAAAAATTGCAAGAAAAAGTATTTCTTTGTCTGCATCTGATTTCTTTATAACGTAATAGCATTATTGTATAATTATTCGTATAACTAGGTAGGGACCAGGATGGCTTTAAAAATCCAGGTTGTCTCCACCTCAAAATTCTGGACTTTTACCATTCTAAAATTTAAAGGTACCAAGATTTTCAAATTTCAGCTTTTCTACATTTTATAATTCCAACATTCCAAATTTTCAAATTTAGAAATTCAAAAATTCTAACATTCTGAGATAGAAAAATTACCAAATTTCAGATCCTAAAAATTAAAAAATTTTTAAATCCTAGATTTTCAAAATCCTACAATTTTTAAATTTTCAAGGCATCTGGTTCACTCTGGGAAAATGTTAAAGTTACGCCAATGTGTATAATACTATGTAAACTTATAAATCATAAAGTGTTTGAAAATGATCTGACCAAAGGTTAAAACGTTACACGTATAAAAAAATGAGCCTAATCGTTGATTTGTGATTGTTTGTTGGTTGCCGATTTATATTCAATTCAAGAGATTTCAATTTGCCAGACAACTCAATATTTCTGAAATTATATTTTGAAGACTAATTAATTAAACCAACCAAAATTAAATTTTCAAGTAAATTATTAACAACATTGAAACAATTGTCTATTCCTCTATCATACAAGATTTTTCACTAACCCCCATTTGGCAATTTTTACTTTGCTATGACTATTTATCTGATAAGTTCAGTGTGCGTGCAATACTTTGCAACACCAGCGTAAAAAAAAAGGAGATGAAAAGTTTAAAAGCTAATATAAATCGAGCAAGGAGGAAAAGGAACAACCACAGAGTGATCAACGCGCTAATCAGTAACATCACGGTGTTAACGCGAAATCGCTCTCGCGAGAATTGTAGTTAACCAGGGCGTCGTTCATTTGTTATTGTGGATTAATGTTTCTACGTTGAAGAAACTTCGTAATCCAGCCACTGTTCCCGTCTTCGCATAAACAATGTTTCTTTGGTTCCTTTATGACCATCTGGGAAACAGACGAATCTCTTCGGGCAATTGCTCGCTAAGTTCCACGTAAACCCGTGGGCACCTCGTAAACTTAATTAATATAAGCGACGTATGGCGCTGGTAAGCGGCAAAACTCTGCGATAAACCGACGGAAACGATCGTCGGATAGATTGTACTCCATAAAGTATGAACCACCGTGACACTAACAGCCCGGTATCCCGGAGTACCTAGGGAGAAATGGCCACGGCTTAAAAACGATCTTCATACTTCATCCTGGATCCTTAAACGAGCATGTTCAACGCTACCGTTGTTACTAGAAGGAATAGCCTATCCGTGTTTCAAGTTTGTTAAGCTAAATTGTTGTTGCGGTATTTCTTCTTATACAAGGAATGGTCTTCTTTATTTCTCCCGGTGCACCAATGTAAACTTGTTACGTGAGGTACTTTAAGTTAATGGAAGGTCTTTCATTTAGTTTCTTTCCTTTTTTTCCTTTTTCCTGGAAATGCTGATGATATAACTGCACATCGGGGGACTGTCTGTTTATAACTTTTATATGTGGACTATTAGTGTAACTTGGAAGGGGTTAGCTATAGCTTGGTTAAGTAACTCATTCAGAGCTAAAAGTAATTCAGTCAGAATTTTACGGAGCTTTCATTATATTAATAGAAATAAAGGCTGTGTTTCCGAATGGCCCTACCAAAATTGAGAACTCAGGTTCGGTATATAACCTAAATTGACTACAAGAAACCGATTAAAGTTGGTTTCAGAGCTAGGTGTCTTAGAGTCCCCGCAGACTGCAGACTTTCTATCGGCCGATAGTTCGGTCGGGTTCTTAATAAGTATTATATGAAGATGTATGGAAGTGCGCATATTACAACGACTCGGTATCGACCGATAAATAAGTTTGATGGGCTACACGATTGCATTCAAATTAAACTATCCATCTCTTTCCACCCTGTTTCTTCTTTCACAAACCCGAGTATTTAGTTGTCCCAGTGTGCGCGTTAACTGGCCAACCCGACCAAACCATCGGCCGATAGAAAGTCTGCAGTCTGCGGGGGCTCTTACCGTTTTCGAGATATCGTGGTAGGGTTAAGTTAGATTAGGTTAGGTTTTGTGTATGCGCAGTATCAAATAGCATATGTTCAGTATCGAATAGCGCATGTACAGTATTGAATAGTGCATGCTCAGTATCGAATACGTAGTCCCAAAATTGTACAAAAATTTCTTACCGCGATATCTCAAAAACGATAAGACATCCAAGTCTGAAACCAATTTTAATCGGTTTCTGATAGTCAAATTAGGTTATATACCGAACCTAAGTTCTCAATTTAGGTGGGGCCATTCGGAAACTTATCCGAAATAAATATTTGGATCGAAATGCAATATGTAATGTAATTAAAAGCAATGAAATTTAAAATAGATCTATATCACTGCATAATCACCAAAAGAGAACATACACATCCTTTCATATGAATTTATGCTGATGGATTATGAGATTTTCTATAATTCCATTTGTTAGCAACGTTTCCAAAAGACACACATAAAAGCCAAAGATCTTTAAGCCACGCCCGTTCGTAATCTGTTAGATAATGGTACGAGAGACAAACTCGAGTTTGTCACTCGAACGGGGTCGTTAAAATCAGCTGTTCTGCACTGTATGCTTCTATATGCTTTATGAAGCTGTTTGCAGGACAACTTGGAAACTAGACACCAGGGCTGTATATTAATCTGAACCAATAGAAACAAAGAATGGTTTGCAAATAAAACATTTTCAAGTTATTTATTATAATAAACATTAGCAATATAAATCATAAAAAAATTGACAGTATTCATTAACTAGTCTTCATATTATTTACAATTAATAATAAGAATGTTATACTTTATTACTGAAACTGAACAATATTGAAAATCAATCATTTTGCGGCGTAGGTACATAAAATGAAATATGCAACCTTTGAACTGTCGATTGTTAAAATAACATTTTTAACATTATTTTCATTTTCATTTTTCAACTTTTTAACTATCCCTTTATACTATTCCCAAATATATGAAAACTAAAATGTCTAATTTTATTCAAAACACCATTTTTCTTTTTATGATACATGTTCTTATTAAAAAATCTATTTAATAAACAGGTTCTTTTTTTAATTACTGCTGCAATATTTGATATAATATTTCAAATTGGTGAAATGTACGTAAATTACTGTGACTGATTACATGTTCTCTGGATGATGATCCATCGAAACTTTTCGTTCCTTTTTTATTCCCAAGCTACGGGTAAGATATTAAAATTTTCTAGGCAATTTAGGTAGAGAGTAGAGGAGGCTTTACAAAGGTGGTGTATTAAAATTCGTTCGCAAAAGTTCACGCGATTCAACCACGAAGTTTCTTCAAGCACGCTTTTAGCGATATTGCTTGGTGACTCGAAAGAATATACGTGGGCGTTCAAAAAGTTCGGAGAATTATTTCCTCTACGTTTTATTCAACTATATTTGCACAAAAGTTTTCTGGTGTGAGTGTGTGTGTGAATTATGCAGATCAATACGTTTCTGTTAACGATCGCACGAATTTGTGATTGGAAAGCAAAACGATTATACCGTTGATCAAAGGCACGACATTTTATTTAAAATAACATTATATGTAATTCTTAAAACCTTCATTTTTATTATTTTAAGAGTAAAAAAGATAAAAACATAACATAACTTTTAATTATCAAATATTATAAAACTTATTGTTAGTAGATAATTAAGAAATATGAATAATAGTATAAATATAAATTCAAATTTTTCCGCGTAAACATTTATACATATGTACGTGAATTATGGGGAACCACAAACTTATATTTCTCTCACTCATAGACCTAAGCGTCTATAGACGGAGCCTTTGGCGCGGGGAGTGCACAAATTTGCGGAGGGGGAGGGGGGGCTGTCTCTTTCTAGGATATACTAGAAATCCTGCAACTCAGGAAACTGAGGAAACCGACCATGCTCATTACATTAAATAACTTTCAATATGTATTTAAAAGAGATATTAGAGTCATTCTAGGTCAAATCGATCACTTCCTGACCTGAATATGAGAAATTCTGTTCAAAATGAGATATAGATTAGTGCACGTGAAATTAGAAAGGGTTTAAGTAAGTCATCATTGCAATGCCTCTGAATTTGTTTAAGAAATACAACAATCAAATTTTGTAATTTTTGCCTACTTTCACTTATATAAATTGTGTTTACGAATTTTTTTCTTAGAATCAAAAAAAGGACTTATTTCAATAATTAGTTTATTCTGGTTAAATATTATAATTTTTAATATTATAAAATCAATTTATCAAATAATAAAAATATTAATATAAATCAATCCTTCTAAATTAAAATAAGATGAACGAAAGCAATTTAATAATAAATAGTTTTTCAGATAAAAATTCATAAACACAGTCTGTTTCATAAAAGCAGGCAGAAGTTGGAAAATTCAAAGTGCAAATTTCAATACATTTTTTATCTGGGTTTCCATGATTTTTAACCGACTTCGAAAAGGAGGTTACTCAATTCGATCAGTATGTTTTTTTTTCTTCTTTTTTTGTGGGTGTTCACCGATTACTCCGAGATAGATGGACCAATCGGAACGAAACCTTTTGCATCTTGTAGGGTATGTCTTCCAATTGGTCCCATTGAAAAAAAATTTTTCATTTTTTCATTGTTACTGCAAAATACAGGAAGTTTTTAATGTCAATTTTAATATGTTGTCGGGGACATGATTCTGAACAACTTTTTCATTATGCATAATTAACGGAAAGCTTTAGAGGCCCCGCAGACTGCATACTTTCTTAATCAGTATGAAGATGTATACAAGTGCGCATATTACAACGATTCGGTATCGGCCGATAAATAAGTTTGATGGGCTACACGATTGCATTCAAACTAAACTATCCATCTCTTTCCACCCTGTTTCTTCTTTCGAGTATTTAGTTGGCCCAGTGTGCGCGTTAACCGGCCAACCAGACCAAACTATCGGCCGATAGAAAGTCTGCAGTCTGCGGGGGCTCTTAGTTTCCGAGATATTCGTGAAAAACTATTGTTACTATTACATTGAATTCTACGTATGCCTACGTGTCTCTCTACCGGTGTTGAGTCAGCATGCAGTCGCCGATTCTCTACTGTTTCTTGTATACATGTACTATACTCTCCAAGGCATGTACCGATTGCGATGAAACCTTTCGCATCTAGAAGATATTTCCGCGATATCTCACTTGCAAAAATTTATGTAATTTGTTATTGTTAATAACTATTGTTATAACTTGTATGGAACTTGTTATCGTTAAAAACTATCGTTATTGCAATTATCCAATAAGAACGGTAAACCACCTTACGGCACCCTATAAATACTGCTCGTTCCACTAAAAAGTATGAAATAAAATAATTTTTAACAAAAAATACAACCGACTTCGGAATGCACTAAAAAGTATGAAATAATTTCTACTTCATTTATACAAATACCCAACAGCTATTAATAAGACCTATTTACTCGTTAAATAATATACTAAATACATTTCAACCTTTTCGGAGGCGGCGCAAAATTAAAAATATCCGAATATACGATGCTGCCAATAATGATTTGATAGGTTGTCGACGCCTGAACTAGAATCTTCCTAGTAGAAGAAAAGTTTTTAATTTTGCGCCGCCTACGGAAAGGTTGAAATGTATTTAGTATACTACTTAACGAGTAAATAGGTTTTATTAATAGCTGTTGGGTATTTGTATAAATGAAGTAGAAATTATTTCATACTTTTTAGTGCATTTCGAAGTCGGTTGTATTTTTTGTTAAAAATTATTTTTCTCTATTTAATTTTCACAAAAAATAAATAAGGATATCAGATAAAATAAATGGAAATGTAAGATTACTTCAGGCAAAACAATACAAGTGCACTGGATTTGTGATTCCCTGTCTGATTGTACTGAATTCATGGTGTTTTGCATGATATAAATGTTTTGTGCATTCAAGCAAGCAGGGTTAATAATGGATCTCATTGCTCAGTATTCTTGGAATATGAATTCTACAGATAAATTTTCTAAAAGCAAATATAACCATATGCAATTATATTCATTTTGAAACGAATTAATATCATTTCTAATAAGATGGAAGTTATAGCATCAAATCCTTATTCGCTGGAACTAATAACTTTGAAATAACCAATTAATCAATAATGTTAGTACATAATTCTATAGAAACAATCAATACACAAAGCTTTGATATTTATTATCAAACGTCTAATTATACATGAAATATTAACAATAACAATAATATTACCAATAACCTTTCAAGCATTAATTTCTCAAAATAAAAGTCAATTATGTTCGAAATAATAAACCATCAAGATATGTGAAAATCAAAAGCATACTTTTTATTAAAAAATTCTAGTTGGAATTTATATTATATTTTATAGCTGCAAATGACTGTATCATTTACATTATAGTAATCGTGTTTGTTCATCTGGTAATTATCGTTAACTGTGTTTGCTGTAACGTGCTCAAATTAACAGGAGTGATTACTGGACCAAACAAACAAATTCATATACAATATTTATGGGTCAAAGGTCAAAGTCCTGTTTGCCATTACAATAAATTCAACAGTTGAGTAACTCTGAGATACCTTTAGAGTTTTCTTGATTTCTTAAAACGTTTCTGCAGATTGATATTTCCTGTTACGTGAATTTTTAACCTTTTTGCTTCAAAGAATTCTATGATACACGCCGGTAGAGTGTATTTGGAAAATGGGAAACATACGTTTTGAATTCAATACACCATTAAAAAAGATCTCGTACTTCCATGGCAATCGCGTAAAGTAATCGATGAAATTTTTATTGCGTCTCTGTACTACGATCGTCTGCTCGAAAAATGTGATGCGATTTTTTACTTGACAATTGTTGGCTACAAACAGTACCGGATGAAATATCGTTTCAAATAAAAAATACAAATATTTCCACAAATTACCCGCCAAACTCTGTTACATTTGCAATTTGAAATAATTATTCGTCCTCACATCAATTAAAATTGTGTTTCAATCACGTATTTTTCAGTACGAATTTGAAGCAATTATTTGTGTAATTAAATATGTGAGTACTGTTTTCTTGAAATCATACCTAATGGGTTGTTTATTTTCATATCTAAATGAAATTCTCGGTAATTATTTAAAAGTTTACCCTCCTCACCGATTTTCGTAGCCTTGAAATATGTTGTCAAGGTCATCATTCTGAACAACTTTTTCCTATACATGTTACCACCGCTCGGTCTTAGTTTCCGAGATATTTGCAAAAATCTTTAGTTAAACTTATATTGTTAGATTACGAGTACACTATATTTCGGGAAAAATGGAGACTGAATGGTGATTGAAAGAGTGATTGAAGTGGTTTGAGGTTAGGGTTAGGGTTAGGGTTAGAGTGAGGGTTTTGTTTTTGATTTATTCACGTTATAATTACTCTTTCTTTCACCTTTTATATATTGTATACCTGTTATTCATTTTGTGTTTCGTCAGAAATCGGAAACATTTTTGGCCATCATGTCGAAAAATGCCATTATACGCTCATTGACATCATGTTGACGTCGGAATAAACACTCAGCTATATATTCTACGTAATAAGACGTACGAGTTCCATAACGAGGAATATTAGCTCTCGTATTACACCATGTACACTATAAACCTAAACCTAAACCTAACCCTAACCCTAACCCTAACCTCAAACCACTTCAATCACTCTTTCAATCACCATTCAGGATCCATTTTTCCCGGAATACAGTGTACTGGTGACATAAGTATAACTACAGTTTTTTATGAATATCTTGGAAACTAAGGCCGAGCGGCGATAACATGTATAGGGAAAAGTTGTTCAGAATGATGACCTTGACAACATATTTCAAGGTCACGAAAATCGGTGAGGAGGGCAAATTTCTAAATAATTACCAAATTCTCTTTACAGCAAATATTCCTATTCACTACTTGCCCAACAACCCTTAATTTTGTCAAATCTATATCTGATTAGCATCTATTATTTTTGTAATTAATTTTGTCAAATAGTAATAAACCAGAAAACCTTGTGTTAGGAGGAAAGTGAGGAATTCTATCCGGGTTCGAACACGAACAATAAAGTACACAAACCACGAAAGGTGGCCGGAAATCTGACCTGTGTCCGTTTATTAAAAGAAACCACAGATTAACACGAGGGATCGTTACACCGTGTGTAGCAGATCGCACGTTCAGAATAGTACAGAAAATGTCGTATTCGGCCAATCACTCGCGTATCACAAAAATGAATACACACAAACGAGGAAAACTACTAACGTTAGAGGTCGAAGTGATTCTGTTATTCAAGGTTTCTCACCCCAAGCACGAAGAAAACGTTTTAACAGAGGTAAGAACACCGATCTCAGATCCACGATGGAACGAGGGAGGTACTTTGCACCGATGACAAGATGTCCCATGAGAAGGCCGCAAATCTGATTGGTCAGAATGGAAGGGAGACACCTCATTTCACACGCATTTTCAATTCTAGCGAGCTATTGGCTAAAACGATCACGCACACTAATTCAGACCGTGTGACGAAGAAAGTCGATGAGACGTATCGAAACTGAGTGAGATAGTGCGAGGCGAGCATTGGCGTAGACATACAGTGGATCCGAAAAGTAGTGGCATATGCTTTAAAACAGAATAATTTTTTCGAAATCAAACTAAACCACTTGAGGTTTTTTTTTTAAGTACGAAATGATATATTAAATATATTAAATGAAGTACGAAATGATTAACGGTAGGTCAAAAAACCCGACCCTCGTAAACACAGAAATTCTACGCCTATGTAACGTGCGTCGTCAAAAACCCAAACGTTGGCGTTACAAAAGCGTCAAACGGTGGGGAAACTGGCAGAGCGAACGAGGGTCCCCCCTTGCCCCTGTGCCGTCCCGCGGGACATCTTGTCATCGGTGGACAGTACACGAATCTATGTATATTCCGACTCAGACTGACTCTGACTGACTAATTTCGCCCCTACAGGGGCCGTGCGCTTTTTGGGGACTTATCTGTCCCCATATTACCCAATGATGAACACTATCGTCCACGCGCATTGGGGATGAGGTTGGCACTGCCAACCCTAAACCCCGCGCATTTTTTTGAATTTTGCTTTTGTCTTACATTTTCCGTACTTTTAATTCTATGAAGTTTGTCATTCCATACTTTTTTTTTACTTTCTATACTCCATACTTTTTAGTCCTTGTGTGTGTATGTGTGTGCGCGTATCGTGTTTGCCAACAGCACACGGTTAACCCATCTTGTGGCGAGACCGTGCCCACTTAGCTTGATTTCGGTGATCTTACGGGTACCGGTATGGCCTAAGTGGCTAAGGCCGTTGACATTCCGGCTCAGAGCTTCGCAAGTTTTACACAATTGTTACGCAGCGCGATGTGTACAGTATCGTATACAAGACGCAATATGGCTACGAGGCACGCGTCGCTCGCAAGTGGGCCGTAATAACCGAAAAAAAATGCGATGCGACGACACCTTCCGGACGGGCCCCTGTACGGAGGTGACCCTATTCACGCCCTCGACCTGGGCGTTCACGCAACACCATGGATCTATTTTGTTTTATAGAGCAAGTTATAGCTACGTTAATATTATTGTTATTGTTAATATTTCAAGTATAATTAGACGTTTGAAAATCTGTTGAAGTAAATTCATTTATCTATTTGCAGTCGTGTATTTCAGAGTGCATCACATTCCAGTAATATTTGATTATTTAACATAATTTAAAAATTTGTTGCAAATTTATAATAATCGATATTTCAATATTACATTGAATTTAGGATTAAAAAAAAAAATTATATCTTCTGCGTATCCTGAATCGAAAGAATATTCTATAATTAGTTGCATATTTATGAACTTTCTTCGGTTGAAAATTACAAAGAGTTCCTATTAAAGTTTTACTTAATTAATTGAATCTATTTTCTCTTAAACGAAACCCTGAACAGTTGAAATTTATCGCCGAATAAATACGATCCTTGGGCGGTTAATATAAAAGTTCATCAAGAACAGTATTTTATTTCACCGTAGAGCAAGAAGAACAGAAAGTCGAGTCAAAGAGTCGAGTGTTCTAATAAAAATACTCATCTGCACTGGCTTCCTCAATCTCTTTCTGCAATCGTACTTTCTGAACTTCGTTAAAAAATCGTTTGTGCGCTCTGCGAAAGCATTCATTGCAATCATTCGTGAGTTAACACAGTTAAATTCATATAAACGTTCTATCCTTGAAAATAACGCTCAAACATTTTACATTAATGTGGAATATTTTTGTATTTGTAACATTTGAAAACTTGACGAAGTATTAGAAAATTAAGTACATAAGTTAACATTTTAAATGATTATATTAACATTTATTAAAGCATGTTTAGTTTAAAGATGAGTTAGTAATATTATCATATTAGGTATTTTTCGTGGAATTTATGATTTATGCAATTTTGTGTTCCGTGTTGTACTCAACAAGACATTATTAATTGAAATTTCAGATTTTCAAAATGCCAAAATTTATTAGCCATAGCAATGTATTAGGCTTGGAACAGCAACATATATCTTTTTTGTATGAAAATAGTAACGTGATAACAGTTACATATTTAATTTTTAATAAAATTAATATGACAAAGTATACAATTTATTAATTCGCATCTGACAAAGTAAATAAAAATAACGTCATAAAAAGTTCATTTGTTCAGAAAGTCAACAAGATAAGAGTTTATCGATCAAAATATACACCTAAAGGAAACTTTCAGTTACCTGTCGCTACGAAAGTCAACGAAGAAGGATGAAATTTGTACACCCGCAGGTGATCAGAAAATTAACTTATCCCCAACTCCAAAGTTACCCGCGAAAACACAATAAACACGATGCTGCCGATGAAGCAGAAAATAAAGAATATACGGTGATCAACGCTGCTTTGCCATTAGATTTTATGACGATAATGCATTACCGGTTTACTAGGAGCGCCTCTTCTACATTCAATAAGCTACGTTCTTTTGTTCAACGAACCAGCTCCAGATGAAATTTCTTTAAACACATTGAACGACAACACAACATGCTATTTGACATGAAAGTATCATCGAAAATGATACTTTTTAAATACTTTAATACGTTTAATTTCGTGGGTGTCATTGTAAATTATGTATATTCGAATAATTAAAAGAGAACAATAGAAAGTTATTATTTTGATTATGTAATAATAGTAATATAAAGTAGCAATAAAGGCACTTTCGCCACAATGAAAGAGGAAGAGCGCGCCGCAACTAGCGCCACCTTATTAGATTAGGTGTAAACACGCGAGTATTTTATTCCTACATTATGTTTCCTCATTTATTACTTATGTGCATTACTTTAGCTTTAACATATAGTAGTATCGTTTACTAAATACATGATTTTCCATCAAGAGTTCGTAGGACGTTTAATCTACGATTCCCATCACAAACAATTTTAAGGTTTAAAATTAATTATTTGTATTATTAATAATTGCAGTTTCAATATATCTAAAGAAGAGTAACAAACACTGTATATTATTCTAAATTTTATACTGTTCTATTAAATATTATTTTCTGGTGCATGATACCCCTTCGTTTGAAAATTTACAAATCTAACTTTAATTGAAATATGTACTTATTATTGAATATGTTTCATAATTCTAAATTACGATCGACCCGGCTCGGCCATCTGAGAGTTAAGTATTGAGTCCTATATTTTTCAGTAACTTTAAATTATTTTAAACATGAAGATAAATGATATTTATTAATCCTCGGATGGCGGACCATGGAGAGAGCCACAACTTTAATTAATTTTTTTATATCATATTATTTTCATTTTTTAAATTTTCAGTATTTTTCCAGTATATGAACCTCTTTCGTTTAAAAATCATACGTTTAATATTAGCTTATTGTAAGTTTGGGTCTTGATTGACCCAAACTCAGCTGTTCAAAATTTGTACAACGATTTTCAATAAATTATCAATTTTTATCTATCTACTGTTTCTATACAGTCCATTTTACGACAGCATACTAAATTAGATTAAAGCAAATTCTATGTTAGCACCTTGACTGTTCCATTTACGCCTTGCTTGGCTTAGTCTCAAACGAGCCCTATTGATCTAGTATATAGTAAGTTGAAAGTGTCCAAGTGATCCCTTAACCGATCGCTAGCTTTAGTTTGGACAGGAAACAAGTCCTGTAACTTGTTTCTATCGCGCGAACCGCAGGAAATTGGTAGAAGTGCGAATAGAAGGAAACCTTTGAACCGGAGCGGTTTTGAGACTCGGTTGCTAGAAATTTGCCGTGAATTAACCGGAAAACCGCAAGCCATTGCGCGTTTCATCGGGTATCTTTGATACATCGTCCGGTTCGCGTTATCAGTTAACCGGCCCGAGAAATTTACGTCTTCTCCAAACTTCCCCAAGCTTCCTGACGCACAGCCGGTGTCGACCGGCAAGAAAACACCGCCGAAGGAGAATTATTAAGTGTCTGGCGAGTTCCGTGGTTCTGAAACTGTCAGATACAGTTTCCGCTTTCAAAGAACTACCTTCAGACGAGTAAATGTATCCTTCGGGAGGAAGATTCTCTTAAGGATTGAACAATGTGACACTTTTTAGCCTTGGATGACGAGTGCAGTGTTTCTTCTGAATGAAGTTTCTTCAGTGTCCTTTTAACTACAAACTTTAATTTAATTTGAATTACTTCAAAGATTTATTCTGATGAAACGGTATAATTTCTGGTATATAGATTCTTTAGAACTTTCTGCATCTTCTTAATTAGTAGAATGTATAGAGTTAAAAGAATTTCAATTTTTGGATTCTAATTAATTTTAAAATCTTCTTTTTTGTGAATGTCTACCAGCGTATAATATGAGCTACCTATTCTGATGTGTACTTATCACATTTAACCCTTTCACACCGGGCGGGACATATGATGTCCCATCAATGAAGCTTGTAATATCATTGTTGTTGATGGTCGTTATGGGGTCGTTTATGCGTCTCTAAGACCTTCAGCCTTTCAGGCAGAAAAGTTATTTCATCGTAATAATCACCTGGAGGAGAAATAACTGTTCTCGGTCATTACCGGGCGCACTCGAACGGATTTTTTCGCCATATTGAAAGGGTTAAACTCATCATGTTGTAAATCAGTATTTCAATAATATCACGGAGAATACTAACTAATAATACATATGGCAGTATCACATTCACACGTGTTATACTCACAACTATTCCCACAGTAGATAGCTAATAAGCTATTCCAAACACACGTGAACAGTGTGTACTCATTACTACGTAACGCTCGGAGCGATAAACAGTGATTAAACAAATCTTTACAAACTGATCCTCAAAGGAACTTAAATATACATATACGTACATCTCGTGTATTCGCGTGCAGCTGTACAGGTGCTTGTCAATAAAATGATCAAACGATCACGCGTATATACATATTACATGCATCTATGTATATTGACAGTTCTGATAAATAGTAACTGGAAATCTACGTGCTATTAGCAGAGAAACGATAGTATGAATTAGCTTCGTTGATTATATTTGTCGTTCAATAAACTAATTAGGAAAACCATCTGTAATTTGAAACACCGGTGTTATATCCATTTCTTTGAGATTTTGCAGAAGCGATGAGGAAAAAGTTATATCTAAATCCAATAAAATATCCTATGATAAAATAAAGAATCGTAGGATAGCTATTGAATATCACCAAACAATCTCAATTCAAAATACAAAATTCAAGTTCTTATACGAATGGGTATCTATGAAACATGTTGAAAGTGATGTTAAAGGAAATGAAACGAATCAGCGAAACATTGTTAGTTTTTGAGTCCATTTCACATTCGCTCAAATTTTTTCCTAGAACGTTTAAACATAGAGAAATTTATCAAAACGCTTTGCAGTTCATGGTACATAAAGCATTAAACGTTCCATGATTTTCCTGTACGCTTGTTCTGTGCGAACTAGATAAAAAGATGAAGAAAATATCTGAATTTGTTGCACGTTACAAGCATACTTCATATCAACTTAATTGGACATTAAAGCATTTCCAACAAATGCTTGTTCGAAAATTTAATTTTGATTCATTTATTTATCTTGTAAGTATATTTTATTTAGTATTATCAGAACCTTGCAAAAATAAGCAACAATAAATAATTTTCACTGAATTACAAATACATTTAAATGCTATCTGTTCAAAACTAATTTTTTAACTTCTTATCAATAAATAGAAATTATTATTTTTTAGTTAAAGAAATCAGCATTATTTTGTATGTGCGAAGTTCGTATTAAACGGAAAGCTCTGTACCTATTAAGATAGTTAGTAGATTAAAATCGAGACACGGAAAGTTGAAAATTTACAGAGGGAAATTTTAGCTAAGTATCCACGTGAACTTGTTAAACCGACGCATCTTAGCTTTACGCCGAGAAATTTCCTATAAATTAGTTGAAAAAGCAGTCCGTAAAGACAGAGTACAGGGAAGCAAGCATGTATACTTCTGCATCCGGCTTATGTTGCTACTTCCAACTTGGCAAATACGTTAAATAAGATAATTAAGGAATTTAGTCTGAGGTAGTGTGCCTCGTACGGCGGCCAAGTATTTGTGGAGAATTATAATTAGCCAGCTCTAATTATTTGCTTTCGCAATTATATCCTTTAGCGAAAATTGCCCACTTAATTATTCGTGTGCTGCGTCAGATAAATCAAAGACAAAACTTCTTGTACAACTTTCTCTAGATATTTCTATTACTGTTAATTTTGTACTCTTTTCTTCATGTGTATTTTGTTTATATTTAATAAAGATATATAAATATCTTATGCTTATGACACAAAAATAATTTCTCTTGTAATTTTCTCAGAGACTTAACGTTAATTATAATAGGAAATATATTAAAATATAATATTTGCGAAATAATTATCATTATCAACATTAAACTACAGACTGAATCATTTCTTAAAATTTTTTTCTAGATATTAAACATTTTTTACTATGTCTCATTGAAATTGCTGCTACTGTAATACAAAATTTAGTTGTTGCAATTAATTATTTACAGCTTTTTTACGTCAACGAAATATTAATAAACATGAACATGAAATATTATTTTCCAACAAATTTAGAAGTGATAATTATCAGTTTACAATTCTTGAATTTTATGTCCAAAACATATAATGTTTCACGTAATACATTTACTTTTATTTCAGTTTTACGTGCTTTCTGTATCTATACCTCCGTTATCAAAAATATGAAATCGTCGTACTTAAATGAACACATATTTTATTCATATTTTTTATTTCAAAGCACTGCCGCTTGCTATTACTCATTAATGTTTATCGCAAAGTTCGTTTAATTTCACATTTCGTTTGAAGTATCACGTGGCTGATAGGTGAAACGAATATTTTAAAGAAATATCGAATGAATTTTGAATGCATACAAAAATGAATAGATAGCCAATCACGTTGGATATTATTCATATTTCAGTGAAATATAGAGGTGAACGAAGTTTTGGGATTATTTAAAATCATAAAAGGAGGTATATTTCAATTCTAAAAATTAATCAAAATTCTTTATAAGATATAATAAAAAAACTCAAAGGTGCCATTATTATATTTAGAATTAAAAAACAAGTATCTTTCAAAATTAATTAATTAATAATAATATTAAAAAATTGAACTCAAACAAATTGTTTTTTTATTGTAAAAATAAAGTATTATTATAAAACTCATAAATTTCAACCTTTTCCGTGCTCATATATATTTTATTAAAAGCGCTTTTATTATTTAAAAACTTTTATATGATACGAAATGTATAAACTTTTATACAAATTACTTTATTCATTGGAAATAATCATGCTGCATTATAGAACAGTAATAAAACGAATATTCATTGAAAGCAACAATTTCAAATGTTAATTGTTCTACCTGCACAAATCAATAATTACGTTTACACAAAGAGCTGTTTTCCAAGTAAATTTGTCATGATAGGTTCGCGGAGAAATGAATATAAATCTGGATTATTGATGTTCTAAAGCACACACCGATAAAATCATTATTCAGGGTTCGTAAGTGACACTTGATTTATAGGTAAATATATCGCTTTCTTTGATGGTTTCATTGCAGCAATTGGCGTCACTACAGCGTTCCATGCAATTTATCAGAAAGTGATTTATTTCGCCAGAGCTCTTCTTTACTTTAAACGACACTGAAATGTTTGATTCTTAAACAGCCATTTCTCTTGTCGTCTTCTTATAGTTTACGAAATACGGTAGAAATGAAAGCAAAACATGCAGAATAGTACAACTGCATGGAATATTCTTATATTTATTTTAAATCTTCCGGAGTCTCTTTTATCAAATGCAAAATTTATTTTGAAAAAGTAATTAAAACGTGAACTACATATTTTATATACATAATTATGAATTTCTGTATCTATCAGTATTTCAAAAATGAAAATTCTATTTTATATGAATTATGCACAATCAAGCATGCATGTTATTTCAAAACAGAATACGTCAGCAGAGAGAATGAAAGTTTTAATTTAAATCTGTTCAAAAAATACAAGAAAAAGTGCTTTTGAAATAGTATTTCGTTTTGGAAAAATAAGTTAAATAGATCTTAAAATGCAACACTTTTTAAAACAAAACATAATATGAAGCATAATTACTACATTTCAATTATTTTATACTTTTAATGCAAAAGTAGCAATACTATATAATTTAATTAGGACACTGAAATTTCCTTATTATATTTAGTACATTTTTTAATTTAACTACAAAAAAATATTAATAAAAATGAATGATTTTTAATTCGTCATATTATAATGAAGTGTCTAACAGACACCTCAGTATAAAGGCTAATTTCAAACAACTTATATAAAGCTTTTTCCCACTACGAGTTAAAATGACCCAGCATCCATTTGCTATATAATTCTAAGTATTCTGACAATTAAAATGCAATTAGATTTAGGTTGATATGGCAAACCGTTCCCGAGATGTAGAGCTTCAAATGGGTGCTTATGAAACCTATTTATGGACCTACTGTCTATTATTGAAAGGCCATTGATAACTTCGGCAGCGGCGCGACCTACTTTTTCCTCTGGAAATGCGTACGCACGTTTGTAGTAGTAGTAGTAGTAGTAGTAATAAAAAACAGGCTTATCGTCTGGTATTGGCTATAACGGCGCCTGAGCTTGCGACAGGCCACTTAATAGAGAGAGAGGGTAAATCGAAATTACGGGTATCCTCAAATGACGATATCTCGAAAATGGAACGACTTAGCGACTTGCAACAAAATGTATTTTAAAAGGGAAGAATTTCACTTTCATATGGTGTCAATTACAGTATGATAGGATAATATCTGACTGTGTATAATGTTCTTTAATGGCGAGATTTTTTCGTTACTAAGAGCTATCCACCGTTTCAAAATTAATTCATTAATAATAATATTAATAATGACGTTGCATGTTAACGACTAAATAACAATTTATTCTTTTAGCATTAAAAATATGATTGTTTCAATAGAAAGAAAAATGGGGTCTTATAAAATTTGTTTGTGCAAATTATTAGAATAAGTTTGAGAAGTAAATTACGTCAATCAATTTAACTACAAAAGTTTTAAACATTATTTGCATGATTTTAAATTTCTAATTTAATTTAGTTTTTCTGTGGTTAGTTAATATTGTAAACTTTATATCAGTTGAATATTTAATCGAATTTCTTTTTTTATTTCCTTTACAATGCAATTGATGTTACATTAATATTTTTAACTATAAACATATGTTGCTCTTTAATTAAGTCATGTTTCGCTTTTGATAAATTTTATGAGTTCTATATTGACTATTCGTATTACACGAAACAGATTACAAAGTAAAAACAGGATGGTTATTTTCGTTCTGCTGATTACATATAAAAAGCAAAAAAAATTTATTGCTTTAGCTTATATCCTTGACGTAGAGCCCCATATACACTACAAGCGTTGAAATTAGTTTAGCACATAAAATGAGTATGCATAGAGTTCTACAAATACTGTATGCAAATATTCCATGTTAACTCTAGATTAATATAATCTATGAATGTTCCATAATTATTGCAGCGACTTTATGATCAATAATGTTCGAATAGATATCCTGGATATTACAAATAATGAAATTGAATCTGCATACAAATTGAACGATACAATTATTCGTTTAATTATGGAACTATTCAAATAATGGTAGAATATTTGTATTTAATAATATCTGTAATACCTTATTTTCTACATTCATTTATTTTCATCATTTCCTATGAGAGTATGCCTATTTCAAATCCTTTTCTTCGTGATTAAAGATTCATGAAGAATCTTTATAATTTTTTATATTCTCTTCTGAGATTAGATTTATTTTATGTACCACAAGACAGTCAAGAGCTCCATACAATTAAGAAGTATGACCAATTACTAGTGGCATCTTTTACCGCATTTTATTTATGATACAAACTTCGAATTTTTCACCTCAAACGATTTCATTTCAAAATTGTTCGTAGTTCAATTGCAAGAATTCGTGTAACTTTTCGATTCTAAATGGGCGGCATTCCGAGGAGATTGGTCACTGTACATGTATCGAAATACATAATGCGAATTTCGAGGCCGATATTTCTGTGAACTTTTTCAATTTCAAGTTTCGAGGACCGGTCAAAGTTACGGTCGTCACCGACAGTTCGACGAGTAAGACGATAAACGGTTGAATTGTCGCAGCCGTTCTAAAATTAAACTTTCGGTTACCTTGGACCGCGATTTACTTAATTTTAAATGTATTAAATTTAACAAGTTGGTATATACAACAATGTTTTAGAACAATATCAACTCCAAATTTTGAAATTTCATTTAATTTTTTGTTTTGTAATGTCAAGTCATACTTGCGACGAAAAATTATAATTGAAATGTGTCAAGTTTGTAGTATTTTAATTAAATTTATTTTTGAAAACGTGGTCTACGATAAATAAATTTTCAACCACGAATAGGTAGTGAATGTGTTAACTACTTCTTTACAATATTTAATAAATTTAGATTATACGTTTACCCCTTTTCTTAAAATTTGATAAATATAATGTGTTTTGAATGTTGTAAAATAAAACGGTAAGAAAAACAAGATAGTTAAAAGGGCTCACTACATGATTTATAAATTCTATTAGTCTTCAGACAAAGACTAAGCGATTGCTTTCTTAATTAATCCTTTTAGAATGATAAAGAGAACACTTCCAATCCATTTCTTATGACACTTTTCGAATTATATATTATTGTATAAGATATTTGGTATTCGAAACTGTATTCAACTTTCTAAAAGTCAGATAGTTATTATTTATAACTTATTAAGGTCTTAATATTGATATCAAAGCGATTTACGTACGTCGGTTTAATTACTTTTCCAACTTATTCCAACAATTTGCATACATTTATTTCATGGAGCTTCATTTCTCTTTTACCATTGAAACCATTACTTAAACCTTTATTCTCGTTTTTTAAATTAAATTTACATTTAATTGATCTACGTAAACTGATTCTCCAACTTATTCTAATAATTCACACAAACTTACTTTATGAAACCCCATTTTCTCCTTCTACTGAAACCATCTATTATAATTCCACGCTTCCCATTCCAAAAGTACAAATTGAGTTTAGAATGTATAAAGTATTATACATCCTTCAATAGTAAATATCTATTTGTTCTGTATTTACAATAAAGTGTATCAATAATTAATAAACGTATGAAAAGGATCCAAAATCATTGTCCACATGCCACTTAATATTCAAAGGAAATATTTCTATATTTAAATACCTTCTTTTCTGAATTTTTTGGCTAGAATTTTTTTCTATTTTAAACATGTTGTTCAGAATCTAATACAAGCGCAAAACAAATTGTCTAACATAGAGCCACGTTTGCTAACAAACAAACGTATAATTTTTTCAAGAGAGAGCTTTTTTCTATAGAACTGAAGCATCCTCTTCAAGATCCACTCACTGCATCATTTTTTTCTTTCTTTGTTTTTTAAACGTCTCAGCTAAGATTACCGGAGGCTTACGGCTTGCGAGATTCAGAAGAGGATCTCGTCCAAGCTACCTGAAACATTTGACTCATTTCTACAGCCTTCTCGTAACTACTCTCCTCCCTTCGATTCTTCGAACTTCGATCCTCCAACAGATACTTTTCTCCTTCGGAGACTTAATCGTTATTCGTTCGTTCTTTGTGATGGCATCCAGGAGATCGATACGATCCTATTAGTTAACAGTTGGTACAATTTTTTTTTACGTGGAATGTAACAGCATATCGATTGACCAATCGTTAAAACGGTGTCACAAGCTTACAAATTTTGATTGGATATTGTTTTGTGACGTTTTATAAACCTTACATTTAATTTTAATTTGAATTCTTTCAGCCCTCACTAAAAATATAGAATGTTGAATCTTTTCGATGATTTATGTTACTAATATTTATTATAAGTAACATAACAATTTCCTGATTTATATTGCCAAATTTTTTATAATTCGTATTGCTAGTACTTATTACAAGTAAAATGTTAACTTTCTGACACTCAGCATCTTATCCGTTTATTTAACAAAAATTTTGATCATTCTAGTCATGTATAAGAATAAAATGGAATCGGAAAGCTAAATAATTTTCTTTTAACAAATTCGCAAAAATTACCTTCATTAGGGACACCCTTCAAATAATCAAATTTTTATGATTCGAAATTGTAATGAGCATCACATTTCTCTAATTAACGCCATCGAATTAAAATTAATCTCTCATAGTCGTTACCATTTTAGCATTGAATAATGCAGGCTGACGTTAAATTAGACAGGAATTGACAAACCGCGAATAGTAATCATTAAACGGCACGCCAGTGCACAATTGTTATACATAATTAAGAGATTACTCCTATTAGCATTCGACTATGACGAGATTAACAGTGAATGACTACTATTCTCATAGTTAATTTAAACTAACGGTAATTTAATGATACCAAAGCACTACGTCAAGCTGTGAATCATCATTCGCTGAATTGCTCTTACTTACTTCCGAATGATTAATTTACCGTCAAATTTCACGCTTTGCCATCATACGTGAATTAACACTGACAAAAGGCAGCTAATTAAACGACTCGATTCAATTAGATGACAGAAAATGGAATTAAAAGTTTCCAACGATAAATAGCACAAGTCGGTCGTAATTAAAAGTTAGAAACGAGTATTGCAACGGAACTTGAATTTCATTCGATGGTTATACAGAAATCACGACGAATATTTTTCGTAAGCTTTCAAATTCGCATCACCGAGTCTTCCGAAAAGTGTCGCGGGAAGGAAATTGAATTCGAAATACCACGGAAGTCGTGAGAAAGTTTATGAAATTTTTATTCTTTGCGGTTATACATCCGATCTGATTCAAAATTATATTTCATTCTGGTCACTCATACGTCAAATGAATTTATTTAAATAAAATGTTACTTGCAAATCGACAGTATAGAATTCGAAAAGTAGGAAGTTTATGCTGAAGCTTTACTTGAATTACGTTAAAGTACCTGTATTCTTTAATCAACTTTTGCATTACTTGAAAGGGTCTAGCCCTAGCCGCATAAACATGGTAAATCGGTCTCAGCAACAATTTCGGTTAATATTTATATCATGTAATGCTTTTTTGCCCAAAGAACAACTGCGAGCAATTTCAACACCCCCCCCCCCCCCCCCCCCCCCCCGTAAGGGAGATATGAGGGTAACAACTCTAAAATTTACTATTTTTTTCTTCGGAAACTGTTCAAGATATGCGAACACATTAAAGTGCGAATAGCAGGTATTTATTAGCTGATTTTTATAAACAACTCCTTGAGTGACACCCACTAAAAAAGTTAAGAATAACTGTTTATTACTTAACTATTAGCTGCAATAGTTTTAAGAATGTCGGATTGGTGGAACATGGTTGAAAAAAAAATAAAACCAACATAACGCCTCTATAGGTCAGATCCACACTATCGATTCGGTCACGGTCCGCTCTCGGTGCGGCAAAATCTTACCGTACGGCAATATCCATACTATCGGTTCGGTCACAGTCCGCTCTCGGTCCAGTAAAATCTTACCGTACCCATACTGCTACGCCACTTTCGAGCTGCTCTCATTGTCAGTCTGATGGTCAATTATAAAAAGTCTTTTTCGATTGTACTTTTGGCATTAGTAGATGCAAATTATAAATTTACTGCTGTAGATATAGGTTCATATGGAAAAAATAATGCTTTTAAAACTCTGCTTTTGGAAAAAGTTTACAAAGTTGCAAATTAAATATTCCCGAGTATTCTCCGCTGTCAGGAACAAATACAATAGCATCTTATGTGATATTAGGTGATGAAGCATTTCCGTTAAAGAAATATTTAATGCGGCCTTATGTAGAATCAAAAAGTGTAGAAGATACTGAAAAAAGAATGTTTAATTATCGATTATGTAGAGGAAGAAGATTAGTCGAGTGTGCATTTGGGATTTTATCACAAACCTTCAGAATTTATTGCAGAAGACTCATAGCTGATCCTGAAAACGCCACTACAATTATTTTAACGACATGCATTCTGCATAATATTATTAGAAATAGTCGATCTTAAATTGCGAAAAGAATTTGGAATACATTGAGACAAATCATGTAAAGAATCTACGAAGACAAGGTGGAAATGTACAAGCTGAAGCGTTTCAAACAAGGGATCGCAGTTACGCTCCAGGAAAATATTCTTCGTGAGTGATCAAGTCCGGACCGAGATCGAAGCGTGATCGGATCGGAGCTGGAGCGGACGCATAGTATGAATACGCTCGTAGATTTACATTGTACTATATTTTACTGGACCGAGAACGGACCGTGAGCGAACAGAAAGGGTGGCTTCAGGAAAATATTCTTCGCGATTGTTCGGGATCGGTGCGGGATTGGAGCGGGATCGGATCGGAGCTGGAATGTATGAATACGCTCATAGATTTACATTGTACTATATTTTACCGGACCGAGAGCGGACCGGACAGTCATTTATTTAAATAATACATTAACAATTTGAACTTTTCAATTAAGTTTTCTGTTTTACCTTTTAAGTATGTAGGAACCGATTGTGTTGTAGGATATAAATGGTACCTTTATACAATTATAATTAAGGTGTTCCTCGTTTTAACTATGTGGGAGTTAAGTACGTGTTTAATTACAATTATAATTCAATTTAATTACAACTAAGTACAATTCAAATCACCAATTTTTATCCATATTTATAACAAATTTTTGACTTCTCTTTAATTAAACTTGAATGATCAGTCTAAAATAAAATATAAAAGATTATGAATTTAATTTGTTAATCCAATAAATTCTCTCTAAAAATGAATCTCTATATATAATAAAGCAGCATATTTTGGACGATCCAATTAATACGATTTTGCTGAAAAAGGAAAATCTCGCTCGCTACCACACAATTGTTCATATAAAACCATACTACTCTGTGGTGGATCGGTATTTCCCACCGTTGCGTTGTCATAAACAACAACGGAACATCGTTCCCCCCCCCCCCCTGTGGTTCATTATCGTCAACGGAGAAACGAGCTACTAATTAACTGCAAATAGAGTAGGTGGGAAGCAAGACGGTGCTAACAGCAGTGATATTCGACCATGTTAACATGATTCATCTGAAGAGTGAGCAAATAGAGTGTATTGTGCATCAGGGTGTATACGAATTATGTCTGAAGTGGAGAATATTGTATCAGGAGATAGAAATGTGGTCGAATCACGAGCAGACGAGAAATTCTGATACAAATAGGAAAAGGAACACAATTCACCAACATCTAGAAGCAGTTGATTTTTTACCGCAAATTAAACATGTGTGAGAGATACGAACTTACTATTTTCAACACAGATAAACGATGATTTTATGGTTTCTAATTATATTCTTTATACATATCTATGAATAATGTACCTCAGTTAACGCACTGAAAATAATGATTTAAATTTGATTCTGTACTGTATATTATTTTTTTATTCTACATCGTTTATCATTCTTTTAAATATTATTTTGTAGTGCATGACAGCACGTTGTTTTAAAATTAATACATCTAGCTTTAGTCAATTAACACTTTGACGTTCACGCGTTCGCAGTGTCACGTTTTTTTATATCTATTAATAAAAATTATTGATAGAAAATTATATTTGAGAGCTTTATTTAGAGTACGCTACGAAATTACTAACAATAAGTTGCAAATTGCAATTTGCACCTGACACAGTAGATAAAAATAACCGTGTAAAAAGTTGAATATTGAAATGAAGGATATGTGGCACTAGCCATTAAAGTATTAAGTATATTTCGTATACTGGGAACATATTGGGAACATATCGCAAAATTTAAGGGTCCACATTTTTTTTTATACAAACTTGTAAGCAGCAGAATGATAACTTAAAGCTCCCCTAATTTCAAGTGCACTACAATATATTTCATTTTGAACAAAATCCCATGGCGTGAAATGAATGAAACTTAATAATGAATGGAATTTTATTTTACCCAGAATACCATAAAATTATAGATAAAAACGTTGCAAAATGATAGTATCAATTTAGAAAAAGAAACAATATACTGTAAAACGATGTAAAATCTAATTTTGTCATCACTTGGATAAAAAAAAAGAATTTAAACTGAATTGATAAAGTAAAAACAGAAATCCAACTTCATCTTTTATTAATGAGACTACATGATTACTTTTCAACGCAATTTTCTTTAATTGTTCGAAATCAGATTTTAGTAAACCCAATTAATAAAATGATTTTTCGTTAAAATAAATTAAAATTGGTTGGGACTGTAATGAGGATATTAAATTTCATAGGCTGTTAGACTTCGATCGTTTAGTATTAGGATATTAGGACACGCTGTTCAGTAACAGTTGCTAGCAAACTGTGTTAATTAAGCGTTCCAGGTTTCGTGTTCTAACTGCGACTACCACATGTTCATCTTGCAAATATTAGACGCAACATCGTGTAATTAAGTGAACAATGCTTAATTCATCTTGTATTACGCATTACATGCAAATTTGGTAGCATGACAAGGCATTTTGCTGTACTACGCTGTCATCCTTCGCCAACTGTAACATGCAAAAGTTCGTCAAAATGTTCTCAAATTTTGTGATAAGATATTTATGGTTTAAATCCGGAAAAGTGTGGTGCAAATGAGTTAAATTAAAAAATCTATTAATTCATTAAACCAGAAGGATAGAGTTTATCTACATTCTTTCAATACAAAACAAAAGCATACAATTTTTGAATTATTAAAATTAGGTCAAAATTTATTATTAATCTTACTTTTTCAGTATAAAATTTAATGCTACTTTCTTTTTCCCAATTAAAAAATTATTTAGCTCAAAAGCATTTGTTAATTTAATAAATCAGAAAAAAAATGCTTCTTTCTTTTTTTCAATTTTAACTTTATGGATTAATTAAAATTAAGTCGTAATCTGTTACTAACGTTATTATCTTTTTTACGCAAAATTTAATGGTTTCTTCTTCTAATTATTATAATGAATTTTATCATAACGAGTTAATAATCTAACAGTTTATCGTTCAAAGTTTTATTTTGGAACACTGATTTTGATTTCAAGGTATCATCGTTGAATTACGAAAAATAATAATAATATTCATAGTTTTATTTTGCATTGAAAACTGCAAACAATAAAATAAGAATGGAACCTGTATAATAACCATGAACGATCAATGTTTTATGTTTCCAAATAATTCAATCATTCACTTGTTTCAAGTTGTTTTGAACATTACTTTCACGTGGAAAGATTTATGTTTATCTGGAAATTTCATGGACTTTAATTGAGTTTAATTAAGCTTGAAAACCAAAATTTTACACCGCCTGAAATTACACTAACAGTTCGACGATCACTATCACATATTCCTGACTTCAACTCGCAACGTTCCATTTTTAAATTGTACTGTGTAATTTAGACATTTGTAACTTTACAACTTACATATATTAATAAAACTATCGAAATACAATTTGTTGTAAAAATATAACTGTTTAATCCTTGGACGGCGGACTGTGGAGAAAGCCACAATTTTAATTTAATTTTATGTTTCATATTGTTTTCATTTTCTAAATTTTACATTATTGCTTTAAAAATGATTCTTTTCATATATGAAACCGTTTAAAAATGATATATAGTAAAACCTCAATAAGTCGTCACTCAAGGGACCGAGAAATTTTGATGACTTAAACGGAGTGACGACTTAAGCGGAGTAATAACCATGTAAATTTTAAAATGATGAGGAAAGGAAAATGACGACTTATCCGGGCGACGACTTATAGAGGTTTTACTGTATTTACCTTTGGATTAGTAGGGGGAGTTCCCCTAGTATCGGACGGCACCTAGTATCGGACATTAGCTATATCTAAAACTAGCATCCCCGTCGCGGCTTCACTCGCTCTCATAAATAAAAATTTCGAGAATTTGAAGTAATAATTGATGTGGCGAGTAGGTGAGCTCATCTTATAGCCTGAACTCGCCAACTCTCTTGTGGAATGCCATTCGCCATCTAGTGGATGATTCTCAAATTACACTCTAGCGATGCAAGAGCGCGTGCACGGCTGCAGGCGGTTAGAGCGCATGCGCGATGGGGATTCACATAGTATAAATCACTTTTTTAATAACATAATAACATTTTAATGGAAAATCGGTCGATTTTATTGTTGCTAAACCGTCCAGGGACCATGAAGATGATGTAGTTAAAAATTGGTAATGATTGGTTCAGTAGTTTTCGCGGTTAGCGGTTCCAAACGAAAAAGGGGCTGTCCGTATAGTAGTAGGATACGATAGGATAACTGAAATGTGACAAATTGTTTCAACCGTCAAACGTTTGTTTTATCCTCTCCTTTGTTTTGATGGTTGAAATAATTTTGTCACATTTCAGTTCCTTTTATCCGACTTCGAAAAGGAGGAGGATACTCAATTCGATATGTATATTTATTTATTTATTTTTTTTTATGTATGTTCACCGATTACGTCTAAACGGATGATCCAATCGGAACGAAACGTTTTGCATCTTGTAGAGTATTTCTCCCACTTGGTCCCGTCAAAAAGACATTTTGTATTTGTTCATTCCTAACGACTTTTATCGCATATTAACGTAATACTTCATTTACATCTTTCGGCGTTTACGCTGCAGGGAATGTACCGATTGCGATGAAACCTTTCACATTTAGTATGAGGTATATCCGCGATGAACCCATTTGCAAAAATTTATGGAATTTGTTAATAACTACTGTTATAGCAAAAAATCTATTCCTTCATGTTACTCTGCAAGGAATGTATTGTTCGCAATGAAACCTTTCATATTTTGTAGTTATATACAGGGTGTTACGCGACTACCTCGACAACCGAAGAGGGATGATTGCTAAGGTGATTCTAAACAACTTTTTCCTTTGCCAAAATGTTGGTTCGTTTTCGAGTTATTAACAAAAAACACCGACCAATCCGAGCGCGTACAGCGCGCGGGTTCAAGGACTGCAATGTCGGCTACGAAAACCGGACCTAACGTAGGTCGCGAACGAACGGCTTGGCACCCCGTTGGCATAGCATAATAAAAAAACTGAACCGGTAGAACAGGAACCTAATCTCTTATCGCCTGATATAATGTAAAAAAGGAAATTCTAAGGATTCTAAACAACAAATAAAAATGTTTGAAGTGTAATAATTAATAAACGTTTGAATTGGAGGCTACGTTAATGATGAAAAATTTGAAACCAATTTAAATGAAACTTACCCATTCGTTTCTAAATTAACCTGCTACGCTGAAAGCAAATAATTCCCACTTGGTCGCTATGTCGATTCTGAACATTCGACGAGGAAACACCTCGCCTATTATTCATACCTAAGTGCATTAAATGAGGGGAGTTCACTGGCCCGATCATGAAAACAGCTGTTCTACCGAACGTGTTTCCTCGTTCCCCAGTGACAATTATTTGCTTTCAGCGTAGCAGGTTAATTTAGGAACGAATGCGAAAGTTTCATTTAAATTGTTTTCAAATTTTTCAACATTAATGTAGCCTCCAATTCAAACTGTTGGTTCCTGCACTATCGATGGTCATTATCGACTGCTGAAAAATGGCAATTGAACGACAGCGCCGTTCTTTAGAACAAAAGAAGACGGCTACCTCTCGGCACGCGTCTCTTCGCGAATCGAGTTTTTAGTAGAAACGAGGAGTTCGTGCGAGTCACATTTCGCGTATTATAAAAGCGCAAGTTTTGTTCGTTTGCAATCAAGGTGTGCCAAGATTCAGACAGTGAACTTTATTTCGCGTCCTGCACACCCCACACAAACGTTTATTAATTATTCCATTTCAATCATTTTTATTTGTTGTTTAGAACGCTTAGAATTTCCTTTTTTACATTATGACAGGCGACAAGAGATTAGGTTCCGCATTCATTTTAAACAACGACTAAAAATGTTCTACCATTTCAGTTTTTTTATTGTGCTTTGCCAACGGGGTGCTGAGCCGTTCGTTCGCGACCTACATCAGGCCCGGTTTTCGTAGCCGACGTTGCAGTCCTTGAACCCACGGGCTGTACGCGCTCGGATTGGTCGGTGTTTTTTGTTAATAACTCGAAAACGAACCAACATTTTGGCAAAGGAAAAAGTTGTTTAGAATCACCTTAGCAATCTGTATATCCGCGATGATCCCACTTGCAAAAATTTATGAAATTTGTTGTTTATTAACCATTTAAATTCGGTCAATTTTTTGTCGGTTCATGGTTATTAGCTGAGCAACAAAAACCCAAAATCACCTTACACTATCCTACAAATACTACAGGTTCCATTAAAAAGTGTGAAATAAAATAATTTTTAACAAAAAACAAATCCGACTTCGAAATGCACTAAAAAGTGTAAAATAATTTCTATTTCATTTATACCAATATTCCATAGCTATTAATAATATCTACTTAATCGTTAAATAGGATACCAAATACGTTTCAAAGTTTTCGGAGGCGGCACAAAATTAAAAACTTTTCTTCTACTAGGAAGATTCTAATTCGGGCGTCGGCAGCCTGTGACAAATGACCCATTTGATAATTTCAATTAAGCAGTATTCAATGGGAATCAACATACCCGTTACGGATTAACTATACTGCAGTTCACGAGAGACCATACTTAACTCGCGCAGCTCACTAGGGCTAGGGAAATTTTTAATGGCGTGTGTGATTCCCCTTTACAGCTTGCTTCTTACTTTGCGTTCACGTCATTTTTGTTTCGAAAAATAATAGGAATTTCATTGTATCGTGAAACTTTACAATATCATCACTGGTTATCAGTTATCGTACGTCATATATTTCTGTCCACCATTTATATGATCGCAAAGTATAATAAGAAGCAAGCTGTAGAGGAGAATCACACACGTTATTAAAAATCTCCCTAGACCTAGTGAGCAGCGCGAATTAAGTATGGTCTCGCGTAAAATGCAGTATACATGTACATCAGAAGTGCTACCAATTTCTGATACAATCGTTACAATTACACAAGTTTTCAGCCGGACCTATAACGTTCCGCTTTTTCTCTTACGACTTATTAATTACCAAGTTTGCCATACCGCAATCAAATTGTTATTGGCAGCATTGTTTGTTCGGGTATTTTTAATTTTGTGCCGCCTCCGAAAACTTTGAAATGTATTTGGTATCCTATTTAACGATTAAGTAGATATTATTAATAGCTATGGAAGATTGGTATAAATGAAATAGAAATTATTTTACACTTTTTAGTGCATTTCGAAGTCGGATTTGTTTTTTGTTAAAAATTATTTTATAGATATATCTAATGTCCGATACTAGGTACCGTCCGGTACTAGGGGAACTCCCCCTACCCTTGTATACGTTTTGTAACTTTAGGATGCGATTGACCCAGGCTCCGCTGTTCAAGGATTAAAGTAAAAACCAATCCGTATAAAGTTTTTACCATACCATTTAATCCATTGCAAATTGTCGAAACCCTTTGAAACTTATCAACACTATCATGCCCTTCAAAGCTTCGAAAACTTTTCTCATTCTGTTTGCATCGCAAGTAATTTGAATGTGTTGTTACGCATACGAAGCGATTAGAAATGTTTCGAATCTCATCGTAGATGCGCATACATACGTCGATTGCTTTCATGAATATAGTGAACAAGCTACTAGTGAAAGGGTTTTAGCTTGGTAAGCACATGCTGCTCGTGTAAATTAGCAAAGCTTGCAGAAAAGTGAATTGAAAATGGAAAAATGGCTGGAACTCGAAGAACGAGGCGCATGTTTTGAAGTAACGCTTCGCAGACAACCAGCAAACGTAGATGCTAATTAGCAGGATGGTACCACCTTCACCAGAAGATGGACGAGCTGGCGTAAATGCCATAATCCGGAAGAGTTTAAGGGGATTAAATAATAAAACACCCTCATTACACGGACAACCATCCTCTACGACCCTGTAAAATTGTTCGTACGTGCACACCCTTCTCTCGTTACTCGTTGAAAGACTTTCCAGCTTCTCAAATACCAGAAGAATAAATTATGACAAGTAGAAATTATACAAGAAAAAAGTTGTATTAAATTTTTACGTACCAACTAGCAGATTTCAATCTGAAGCGATTAAAAAAATAATACTTATACTATATCAAATTGAAGCTTAAAGTCTGAAAAAGATTATTAAGTAGCCCTTTAATTAACGTCTTTGATATAATATAGCTGATTATTGATTACAAGAAACAACGGCTGATTTAGGATGATGTAGACATAATTTCATGAGATAAAAGTATTATTGAGCGCAACGAGCAAAGCTCAATTTCTCCCGAAAAATGTATTTCGTTTTCCAGAGACTCCTCTTAGACAGCTTATCCAATCTTGACCAAATTTGGCACAGCGCACCATAACCACAATGTGATGGTTATAGGCTATTGAAATAAAAAATTGATCCAAGCTTGGTGAAATAATCACAAAAAAACTGATCTTCAAGGAAAAAGAATTAAAAAAAAAAAAACGGCCGACAAGAGCGAAGCTCAAGTCATAATGCATACATTTACAGTTAAATAAATTAGAATTGTTTTTTAGTAATTTTATGGTACAATTGAAAACGAAAAAAAACGCCGCTCTTTTGTACGCGAGGACAAGATCGTCTTTTGTCGCGAACGTTCTTGTAAGTACTTACGTACTTACGATCGACGCAAAATTTCGCTGGATGAGAGAATTAGAAGAGAGATGGCCGAAATTCCCCTGTAGGGGAATCGTAACGTTCCTCCGATCGATCTTACTGCCAAACGCGCCAAGGAGAGCTTCGCTGTAAAAATTAACGCGCAAGATAGTTCCTAAATTTGATTACAAATCGGTATCACCATTTAAGCTTTTCACTACAAATTAGCCCTTACTGAATACGAGTTGCGCTCATTATTGTGTTAGTAGCGAAGCGGACAACAGACATAGTAAAATGGCACTAAAATATCTATAAAAATACTTCATTACTATCCTTAATACAAAAAGACTGGATAATAACTGTAGCAAACAATGATCGTATTGATGCCTACACGTATAAAGTCTGACACAAATTCATGACAAAAAAGTACATATTCATTTGAAGCTTGATGTTTGATAAAAATGTGCTTAACAATTGTCTTAATCAATATCTTTAACAATTTAGTATTTTAATTGAAATGCACATGATCACAATCAGAAAGAACAGAAATTGTGCAAAGATTTGAAATAAGAAAATATTTTGTTTAAAACATAATAATATTGAAATAAATGTATTGAATGTTGAAACATTATCGAGTCATTCACCTACTTTTTAAATTCATGAGAGGTTATAGCAATGATTTTAAACATTCGTAATAAAACAGGGTGCTATTTACTAAAACATTACGTAAAGCAATGTTTATTAATGCATAGAATAAACAAATATTTAGAAGCAAGCAAACGCAAAATACATATATTAAATAGTTCATTTCACAAAAGTGATGTACATATATCATAGGGGCTTAAAAATGTGGACTCCTTCCCACATCATCCTACAATTATAACGTTCTAATCTATAATTCTCAACTTCTAGAGTTCTAACATTTACAAATGTTAAGAGTGGCTGTGCCATCTACCCGACTCGAGCCTAAATCATGCGTGTTGTGTGGTCTATGGTTGCCCTTCTCTTTGTTATCCCTGTCTCGACGTCCGCAGTGGAAGCGTGCTAATTGCATTCAATTTTTATTATATTAAACTAAATATATCTAATCACACTGATATGCGTGTTTTACTGGTTCACGGTCCTCTCCTACAACAAATTTTAATTACTTGAATGTTCAGCTTTTACAAATTATTAAATTTAATACTTCAAAAGTAAAAAGAATTTTCAAAAATCTGAGAAACATTGTTGCACAACGATTTAAATAATTAAATATTAATAATATGGTTGTGCTGTCACAGTTTTCGGAATTTATGATTTATTACATTCCAATTATAAATAAAGTCTTTTCTTAAATTCTCCTTTCTTTTAAATTATCTACATACTTCTTTTTATCCGTCTTCGAAAAGGAGGATATTCAATTCGATATGTATATTTTATATTTTTTCAAATCAAAAACTTTATTGCTCAATATAATATTAATACTTTAATGTCGATTGTGAAATGATTCCAAATTAAACCAAAAATTATGAACGTTCTTAAAATTATGGAGCTCCGTGATTAATTAAAAATTTAATTTAATTTTCATTTTTCCATAACGTGTTCTAATTATAAAATTCAGAATCCCTTTCTGTTATTTCCAACGAGTGTCCCATTTATTTGAACGCATTTCGAATTTTCAATACGCCATTGTTAATTTCATTATTATGAACACGAAATTGATTTGGTTTGGCGACGAAAATCGAGAAATAAATGAAATTGTATGAACATCAGCAGAAACGTTTCATTCAATCAATTGCTAATTGAATTCGCTAAAAGTTGTGAATCCTGTTATGTACATGTATTTCGTTTCAACTAATTTTGTTTAAGCAATTATTCCTTTACGCATCAACATTACAGACGAGCAGTCTTAATATTAATCTTTAATCTGAAGTTTGAAGAACAATATTTTAGAATACCACGTGGTTTTTAAAAAGGAACAACTTGATAATTATTGTTACAGAAAGCTTACAGAAGTATAATATGGTTGCTTATTTATTATTATGTAACATGTTAATCACTAAGGATACGATCATTTAGTTTTTTAATTTGTACTTCAATTTTCTTACTTCACGTTGTCAGTAGATTTAACGTTAATGCTATGAAAATTTTTCAAAATCATTTTTGTTTTTGATTATTTGATTACAGTAAATTTGTGATGCTTCTCATAAAACTCAAAGTATTAACATAATATGTAATGGTAATGGAACTCGTCATACGTGGTATACTCGCGACCAAATCAAGTTCATCAGGGAAAATAGTGACGTTTTGGGTTTTTGCCGTTCCCCGTAAGTGGCATCGAGGAAATTAACAATGTAGCAAAGTAGGCCTCATATGCATGGCTATGGCTCCCCACCACTTGTATATAAACGTTTACGCGGGAAAATTTAAATTAATATTTAAGTACTTTGTTATTCCTACACTTCAGTTATATACTACATTTTATAAAATCATATTATTTTAGTTCTAAATCACTTTTAATATTAATATTGTTCAAATTGAGATTCTTGGAATACCAGCTTCTCCTACATCGCCATTTTTTCTACGTAGTCTTGATGTGATTTCGAGTGTACGACTAATTGCAATAATAATAACGATAAGGAATACCATTATTTAATTTTTCAATTTGAGCTTTACTCTAAATACCCCATTTTATTAATAAATACATATAACTTTAATGCTTTCAAAAAATTTCTCAATCCTTTCCATTTTCAATTATCCAATTACAATTAGATAATTTGCAAAACTCTGGATGATAATCAATAATAATGATATAATATTACCCAATTGCTCAAATATAATAAAACATTTCGATTAATATTTTCGTTTTTCTGAGTTTTACTTTTTGCATTTCTGAATTCATACTTAAGAATTTCATTTTCTTATAATTGATATTTGAAATATAGACAGTAAATTGAGCAGTATCATAACTGAAAACTGGAGCAAACTAGTTTATCGTTGCAGTAAAAGAAGAAATACACCAAGTCTCTAGAACTTTACTAGAATATCTCGGTCCATGGAAAATTGCTGTACGTCGAAGATCTCTGAAGAGAATACCGAATTCGAAATCTATAAATGGCCAAGTCGTTTCGTAGCTTCACCGCACTCGAGTACGATTGTTTTATTCAAACTTTCAAGAGCAATTTCGTTAAATTAGTTACTCCTAACACTTATAGTATGCACGCGTATCGGTTCCATCGCTATAATGACTTTCAAAGAGGAATGATATGAACTTTGATACGATTATTTCTTCTAAATATATTCAACTGATATATCAAATCGAATTTCTGCAAAGTAGTTTTAAGCATTCGAGCACTGATTTAATTATAAATTAAAAATTGTTAAAAAGCTTTTTAGTAAAGCTTATAAATAATCATATTACAGATTTATTCGCTGATGTTGGGAATTAAATCCATTAATGGTACTTAATTAATCACTAAAATGATTAAATTGTAAATGTTACGCTTACAGATCTCAAATTTTTAATTAAAAGTCTCATCCTCTACTTTTTTGATATTAAAAATGGTTAGCTGCAAATGTTAATAATTCTACTATAAAATAATTTACGTTTCAAGTTTCTTAATTATTTCTATACGGCATACTTTAACCAAAAATCGTTCACTATGCAACAGTCATAAGTCAATACTTTATTATTTTTATATTCTTACAATTAGAATATATTTCACTCGATATTAATTTAACTTTGAATCCTTCTATGATATGTGAAATTTGCATACTAGACAATGAAGATAAGCATTTGACTTTTTGCAATTAGCAGTACGTGTTTAAAAGCGTAAATATACGATCTCCGTAGGGAAAGGGTTAATTAAAAACTTTAATCCTTGCGTGGGCAATCAGTTATCCGGCTATTCATTTCTACTTTTGTCTTTTAACCATTTTGCATGTTTTTATAGAAATATATCATAAAACCACTCTGGACATTTATTTATGCTTCAAAAAGATTTTTAATACTAAAGTTTCAACCAACCTTTTAACTAAGCTATTTTGATTTTTTCATATCGCTTAGAACCATTTGTAGCATCATTATCACTCTAACAAATATAATCGTACAAGCAGAAACTTAACGAAGAAATAGAGAGTGCAACGTTGATCGAGGTGAAAAAACAAGTCGAAATTACGACCTTTAATCCCCTATACTCTATACAATCTGAGAAAAGGGCGGAAATACGAGGACCAAATGTTTGCCGTTGCAATTGAGGGAATTAACGGGAAACTCGAAAGAGAAGTAGCAAATCGTCCCCGTCAAAATAGAATCTCGTATAGAGTAAAAGCTAAAGCACCATTCCCCCATTTCGATCCCGTATTTTTTCCGGGCACAAACAAGAAGAAATTCAATTTGAATCTATCGAAGCGTTCTCGTTCAAATATACATAGAATTTTCACCCTGAATTTTCTTTAATTGAAAGCTAACACGAATAGTGATACATTGAAACATAAACAGGGTTCGATTTAAAACATTTAAAGAATTTCTATTTACGTAAAAAATGAAAATTATTAAATTATTACAAAATTAATGTTATCCATTTCATAATAATTTAAAATTAGTAATTTTTACGATTCTTTTTATTCTTCAGAAGATAATGAAAGGTGCTGATGATTCTAGTTTCATAATTAATTCGAATATTTTCATCCTTCTTGTACAATATTTTATCGAATTAGTAATTGTAATAATACTGGTCTCTTTTTTCTCAATTTATCATTTTTACAAAAATTTAGGAAAATACGTATTACTCAATAAATTGATCGACATAGTACATATTGGATTTCGAAATCAACCATTTATTATGGCAGAATCTAAAATATATAAATATAAATAAAATACATAATTTCATTTAAAAAAATAAATAAATAAAATTAACCTCCATATACAAGAAAGCTATTGATATCTGGTTGTCCTTCTTAAAATCAAACAACATTTGTCTGAAATATTATTTTTCATCATTCAAATTAAATTGTTTTTTTATACTCTTCATATTTCAAAAACTATTTCTTAAAACACATACCTACTGATAATAGTAATTCAGGCATTTATTCGACTGATATGATTGATACGAAACAGTTACATTGTAAAACAGGCGCTGTCATTATCATCAATATCATTTTCGATATTATAAAATTCATCAAGCGTAGCTTCGTCGTTCCAATTCCGTTTTAACGTTATCAAATTCGTTCGATCGATCACCGTCTGAACGACAAACCGAAATTAATGAGGATCCTTTTTCACGGCGAATTAAACACGGCGGAAGACACGATGAAAAATCGCTGAGAAAAGATAATGTGAACGAGAGCTATTGTAATTTCCGAGAACAATGGTCGGTTTCGCGGTAAAGCGCCATAAAAAATGAAGAGCGTGGAAAAAGAATTATTTACATGAGATTGATTAAAGACTTTTTTTTAAATCCAGCAATGACTACACATTTTTTTTAAACGTTCTTTATGTATGATCCTGAAATATTTGTATAAATAAATTTTGGTTATTATTGACTTTATAATAAATGAAAATACCAGTGGATAAAGGTGTCATGTTACAAATTGATTATCTGGAGCAAAGTTGATGTAAAGATTTTCAACTGGAACTTTAATATGCACTATATTTTTGCATTTGAAAAATACTGGTAATAAGTAACAATAAAATTATACTGCCATTGACAGCAGTACCGGATTAAGGGGAGGCCTAAGGGGTGCTACAGCCTCGGGCCTCACTTTGCAGGGGCCCTGGTTATAAGCCCCCCATTTATTATGACAAAAAATATTGAATGTAATTGTTTTACTGTTGTCCCTTTTCCCTATGATTAAATGTTATTCGACTTTACAAAATAAATTTTAATTTTTGAGCCAAATTTAGCAACCAAGAAAACGGGTTAATTAATTAACCAATTAATTCGGTCCTAACAGTAATAATAAGAGAGGTACTTTGTCTCTTTTAAATTAAAACGTTCTTCGAATTTTCAAAAGATATAATACTACATTTATTTTTCAAAAATTCTGAGTTGTCATGAAGATAGAAAAGATTAAGATATTGAATAGGTGTAACATTACTTTGTAAGTATTATTATAGTGAAAAATTAATTTTTAAGGAGGTGTTAAATGACAGTTTTGTCCACTTATGTCTTCAAATATTCCTTGTAAATTTTTTTTTTTAATTTTGATAGATGTTATGGAGCAAAGTTTTCTTGGATACCTTTGTTCGATAACAGCACTTTTTCCAGATAACTGTTCGATTGAAACTTGAACGAGTTAAGAAATTAACTCGGTGATAGTTGCAACGAGTTTTCGATTGTTTTATGAACAATTTTATATAAATTTGAAGAATCTTTCACCTCTCATTCCAACTTTCTTAAACTTTCAGTTATGGATACGATTTTGAAGAAAATGAACTCCTATAAGCACTGAGAATCATTTTAATGATCATATTAATTCATCATGGTCTTTTTAAATTATTATTCATTGTCGCTAAGAAAATAACAAATCATAAATATTATCTGGTAACAATAACTACCATGAAAACAGTAGCATACATAAATGTATATTGAAACATAATATGAAAACGAGTTGGATACGTTTTAATTAGGCTCACCTCAACAATTATTGTTCAATATTGTGGTATTTCATACGAAAAATGAATGAAAACTTTAATGAAAAATGATATACAATTATATATTTTTAATCACATTAACTCTTGTTCAAGATATAGACAAATAAAACAATTATATAATCATAAACTATTTTATAACAACAGAAGTTATTAAATTCTATGTGTAACAATTTTTATATCGATAAATATAAAAATTTCAAATCTTATTTTAAAAATAGAAAAAATAACTTTACAAGAGACAGTTGGTGTCAACAATAAATTTCCATGTTGAATTTGAACGTATAGATCCAATAATAAATATACATATATACAAAATTTTTCAATTTCGTGCATTTTGATTAAAGAATTTTAATTTTTACTTGAATTTCTTCCTTTTCAGGGAGTACGATTAAAAGCAGCTGCGTGTATTTGCCTTCCTCTTTTTTTCGTGAAAACTGCACAATATGGACCTCAAAAAGATTCGAACCTCGATAATATGGCACGATGGTTTCCATTGTTTCAAAGAAAAGAGAGAGAAATTTCCGAATGTAAGAGATTTTCTCGCGCAATACACAGAAGTACGATATTACCAGCTACAAAACTACTGATTACTTTAAGATCCTGAAAGACGCTAATCATTGTGCAAGTATTAATTGTTCCTAGACAATGTACCTGGATTTCGTGCTGTTTCAATTTAAAACTTTACCCCGTTATGTACAGTATAATTTGGCCAAACAAGCTTCCTCTGCATTTGAAATTAAAGTTACAACTCATTTTCTTGCAACTTTCTTGGCTAGTTATCTTGAAGCTCGTATTGTTATGATATTCAAGAAATATTGAATACTTCAATAAATAATAGTAGGAAATCAAAATTCAAAAAAAGCATTAAACTTTCCGATGGAATAAAAAATTTAAATAATTTTATAAATAATATTTCTGTAGAATCACAAACTGTTATAAAGTTTAAATTCCTCCTTAAGAATAATTATTCATAATTAGTTATAGTTATAACTTATTAATAAAAACTATCATACAATCATTTAATAAGAATATCATCGTTTAATTTTTCAATTCAAGCTGTTTTGGCATCTTAGGTTGGTAATAAAAAATGGACTATTCTAAATAAAAATGTCATCAGAATTTTATAAACGAATTCTTAAAAGAGGATGAAATTAATTAATTAATGTCTTCTTCTTGTCAAAGACTTAATTAAATTGCAAATGAAAATTATATCAAAATTTTCACAATAACTTAATATAATATTATTACTACCTATCTTGCCACTACAGATAATGTGTTAATAATTTGTTTAACAGAATAGATATTACTACATTTTCATTTTACTTTAAGCTATATTTTTTTTACTTTACGCAGTATTCGATCAAATGCACCATACAATTCGTTAAATTTTAAAGAAAATGTTTGTTTAAAAGTAAAAGAGATTAAAATGGAGTCTCTTAATCTCTACACTTGGTTCTCTGACATTTATTTTCTGCTATCTGCTTAAGAAAGATTGCTAGATTCTCCTAATCTCTTTCTTTCTTCTCTACCCAGTAAACACAGGGCATAACTAGTGACTGCAATCAGTCATAATAAAAGCTCCATCACGAAATTTGCTTTTCGACTATCCGAAAGTACTTGTATTATTTGCATGCTCGAAGGAAACGTAAAATTTTTCACTCGAATTTCCTCAGCCCGCTAGCTATTAATCATCGCGGTGTTAGTGGCACTTAAATTTAAAGGTGGAGTTGCTTTAACCAAAATTTCACCGTAAAATGAAAAAAGAAACGTGAATTTTACAGAACGCTTTTGTCGACTGAACCATTGTGATGTGTAGCTGAAGACTTAATTGTTCATTTGTGATAATCCAATATTATTATATGAAAATTGTTTAAATTAATTTATATTTCATAGTTAATATTATATACTGTAAATAGTTTGCAATACTACTCATTTATTATATTATTAAAAACATAAAACATCCCCCTTTGGTTCATGAAACGGATATAAATATCGTATATCCCATGATTGTTACTTGAAATTTGTTGAAATTCATATTCATTTCATGATAAATATTATACTACATATACAAAGCAAATAATATATTTGTATGAATATAATTTATTATATTAAATAACAGAAAATAACTTATTTTCCAAATTAGACCGTGCACGTTGTTTACGTATACCTTTATTTTACAAATAAACTTATTTGTTATTTTATTCGAGGTAATTATTTATCACTTTCATTTTAAACAAGAACTGCTTGCTCTGCATTCAAATACATTAACCCTTACGAAAAGATTTGTATTGAAAGCAATAAATGTTGAATAAAAAACGTAAATATTTTATCAGTTGTAATCGAGTTTTTTTCTATGAAATATTTTTCGCTTGAAATTGGCAGACCTTGAATGAAAACAATGTACGACAGGAATTTTTAATTTCCCAGGTTTCCAGTGGAGCAATGTGAATCGTATCTTTGATTTACGTGTATGTATGCACATACCGGTGTACAAATACGGATTAAAAAAAGGAACAAATTCAAAATAAAATAAATAATTGAATTCTTCGTTGTCACGTAAATATCAGGGATTTTTATTGTATCAAAGCGTGTTTATGAATTACACGCGATATTCGCCGTTTTTCCATTTGCTTTACGAAAACATTTAAATTGTTAATGCCTAGAGCGAATTTATACGAAAACGCCCACGGTACAATAAACTTTTCTTTACGAAGAATCGATAACTCCATTATTAACTCGTCCAACTGGCTGAGTTTCAAGAATATTCCCAAGAAATTCAAGCGACTCTTGGATTGTTCATGAGATCGTCTTCAACGTCCGTTAAAATAAAAATGGGCAGGATTTGAAAATCTTGAAGGTAAAATCTGAGAATGGAAGACTAAGATTGCACAAAGTACATATCATTCATAAAATCGTAACGTGGTTGGTGTAAATGTTCCATGAGCTCCATTAATTTGGATTTTCATATTTTCTGGATTTACGAGGGCTTACGTTAAATCGTACCTTTTCTTTCCAAGATATTCGTATCAACTGGACTATCTGGCCAGTAAGTTATTGTTTCTTTATTGATCTACGGATTTGGGAACCTCCGACTTAAAGGACTTGATGTAAAACTGTGTAATATTGAAATTATATAAAGCTCATAAATGTACATATATAATCATTTATGAAAAATTCGATGATTATTTAAAAAATCTGTTACTATTAATTAATACTACTATTATTTCAAAACTATATTACTATTAGTTAATATTGTTAAGGTGAAAATGCAGGGTTGGTAATAACACCCACCTAATTGTAACTTTTATCCTTTTATGTTGGCTATAATAAAAACCAGCATCCTCTTTGATGCAAGAAGCAAATGTGTGAACGCATTATTTCGTCATTCTAAAATTTATTTTTTCTTTTCTCAAGAAATGAGCAAGATCAACAACAAATTATTACTAATATCGACAAATGTGTACACTGACATTTCTTTAGATATTTCCTGGGAAATTAACAATGTAGGGAAGGGACCTCATATATAGATACATATACAATACATATGTACATACATATATATAGGAGTCTGGTCCTGTCACTTACGTGGGAACGTTTACACGGGAAAATATAAACTGACCTTTAGTTATTATTCATGTTTCTAAGTGATATACTAAATTTTATAAGATTCAATAACTAAAATTATATTATTGTTGTATCTAAATTATTTTTAATATTGGTATCGTCAAAAATTAAGACTCTGAAAATTCCTATCTCCCTTATCTCCCCATTTTCCCTACAGAACAGTGATTTGACCGCGAGTGCACACACAATATGTAACATAAGAAGGCATAATTAAACCAGCACTGTATCACAAAAATATTTTTCAAATATATAAGTGAATAACAAATAAATTGTACAGTTAGTGATTAGTGTTCAGTGTACATTACTGTACAATATTATACATATAAAGATATTTCAGGTTCTAAGAACAATAGCATATTGGAAATAAAGTCATTGTAGCTATCAACTACTCAATTATTATTTACATTTAATAGAAACATAAAACTTTAAATATAATACCACGAACTTCTTGTTTACTTAATTTAAATGAAACACGGTTAAATTGTGAATTAATTTTAATTACAAAATCATTTTTTTACAATGTCGTTTTGTCGCCTTCACTCTAGTTTGAAGTTTTTTACCCTTCAATTATCCTTTGAACTCATGTATAGTTAAAAAGTCGTTAGAACTTTAGAAAACCTATTCAGAAGATACTAATCAAATGAATATTTAATTAATTAACTCAACCTTACCACAAGACGCTTCGTAACAATGTAAAAAAACACCCCAAATGCGCAAGAACTATTATCGTTGAAAAAAGTTTTCAATGAATTCTCAAACTCGAATTTTTCTCGTCGCATTAAATAATAATAACAATTTAGGTACCTTTATTAATTATTACCATTTCGTTGTTTAAATGTCTGCATAGCAACGACAAGCTCTTTGTTTCATCGTTCTTATAATTTAAGTGAGATGAGAAAAAAATTTACTCAAACTTCTTTAACAGTCTGAATAATTGCAGTCTGTTCGTACAACTTTTCTCGTTTAATCGCGCTTTGTTCATAGTTTGAGTGCCATGGCCTATTGCAATGGGTCATTATACAGGGTGTCATGTAACGCATTTTCACGCTCCTAGATGGTGGTAGGGAGGGTGATTCTGAACAACTTTTTCCTTTGCGAAAAAGTGGTCCGAAGCTTCCTTTTTGAATTATTAAGCAAAAACACTGACCAATCCGAGCGCGTATAACGCGCGGGCTCAAGGACGGCAGCGTCGGCTACGAAGCGGAGCTTGACGTAGGTCGCGAACGAACGGCTCGGCACCACGTTAGCATAGCACAATAAAAAAATTAAACTAGTTGAACATTTTTTGTTGTTGTTCAAAACGAATACGGAATCTAATCTCTTGTCGCCTGTCATTATGTAAAAAAGGAAATTTTAAACATTCTAAATAACAAATAAAAATGTTTGAAATGAAATAATGAATACAAATTTTAAAACAATTTCAGTGAAACTTACCTATTCGTTCGTAAATTTAATATTGTGCTATGCTAACGGGGTGCCGAGCCGTTCGTTCGCGACCTACGTTAAGCCCCGCTTCGTAGCCGACGCTGCCGTCCCTGAGCCCGCGCGTTATACGCGCTCGGATTGGTCAGTGTTTTTGCTTAATAATTCAAAAAGGAAGCTTTGGACCACTTTTTCGCAAAGGAAAAAGTTGTTCAGAATCACCCTCCCTAACACCATCTAGGAGCGTGAAAATGCGTTACATGACACCCTGTAGAATAAAATAACGTTGATGGTACAGAAGGAAGAAAATTCTTAACCCTTTCATTATTGGCGCTAAAAATTCGCTCACACTGGGTTCTACGTGCAGTATCAAACGAAGTAAGCTTCCCGAGGAAAAATAGCGATATAGTGAAAGCAAGAATTTTCAGAATTTTAATTTTGACGATTTAGTATATAACTGAAAAATACGAATAAGAAAGTAAACATTATTTCAAATTTGCTCATATAAACGTTTATACACAAGTGGTGGACAGCTACAAGACTATGTACATCTATACACGGGGCTCCCTTTACTAGATTGTGAATTTCCTTGGGGATCTCTACCGGAAGGAGCAGGAGGCCGAGGGAGGAAAATCTTTCGAGGAGAACCGAGAAGCCCGGAACCCAAGAATCTAATGGGGGGAGCATCGCCATTTTCCCTGAGGAAACCATGCTTGATACTACACCCATCAGATAATACAACTAATTAATTACCGAAATTTATTTTTTATTTTTTATAAAGCGACTTCCACCTTTATTTTTAACAACGAATAATTATGTTATTATTTACCAAAGAATTCGTTATCTATTACAAGAGTTTTACAGTTAACTCTTCCACAGTGAAATATTTTAAATAGTATTTAAATGTTAGTATCTAATATCTAAAATAATGGTCGGAATACTTTTTCTTTAAATTTTGCTCATTTCTGGTTACTTCACATTTTCATTTTCAGAGGAGCAGTGAACGGTGTTAAATACGTAACCGAGAGCTTTCGCGTTTCACTCGAGAATATTTCCGATGTTCTGGTCGTTGGTCGTACGTACAATATTATATTCGAGCAAACTCCCGAGCAGAGGCAATAACAGAAAATGTGGTCACCAGATTCTGTGCCACGAGCACTACGGTTTTCCACGTGGTTTCAATGCGTTACCTTCAACGTTGTCCCGTAATATACACGCGTGCTTATTGCACTGTCCACTCCAACTGACCCAGATTAGCATTATTGACACCCGTACCCATTGCATTAGACCTCTCGTTTTGTACGTTTCTTCTCCTATGCTAAAATTTGTATTCATGCGGAGTTTGAAACGCACGATATGAATTAGAGATCTTTAGGAAAAGTAATAACAGAAATAAAATAACATAGAATAAATTATTTTGTAGAGATTTATAAGTATTAATTTCAATTTTTGCTTTTTATTTGATTTATAGTTCAATGCTTAGATTATTTTTAAATTATTTAAATTTTAATCAAACACATTCAAGGATATAGTTTTTAAAAGTATTCTTATTTTTTTATTTCAAATACTATTTCCTTTTAGGACTACAGATATTATTGTATATCGTGGAGTCAATTTCGAAATTGAAATTTCTTAACGAATAGAGTTACGAATAAAAGCGATACATGTTTAATAATAGTAATAGGTCGAATTATGATTATTAGTTAAAACGTACGTATAGGAAAGGTAGGTGATTGATATCATGTGTAGCATACCTATGAAAAGCAAGCAAACGTTCAACATGAAACAACAATACGTGTTTATTTTGCAAAAAGGTATGCTGTTGATACAACAGTTCTGATGCGACTCTGCAGCATCGTTTATTTATCAAACAAAAGAACATTGAGTGCCATTGTTACCAATACCGACCATATACCATTTATACTACATAGTTGCAAGCATAAGGTATACATTGTTTACTCGTATTTTTCCTCATCGCTTTTATACGAGCAAAACTTTTCCCTCATTAATAAATTAGATAGTGAAATAGTATTAATTTTTCATGCTATTGTTATTGGCTAATTGTTCTTTCAATGTTTCCTTTAGGAATCAATTATATCATGTATGTACATATATGCAATTTTCTGAGAAATGATTCTGCTTGAAAATAAATTTATTTTTGGTTACTTAGAGTTTCTTGCATTATAATATCATTTTCTTTTCTGAATTTATTTTAATTGCCAAGAAATATTTGAAATACATATTAAACATATTAGATGCTGCACAGTTTGAATAAAATAATACTTTTAAGTAGGAAACAAAATTTTGGCAAATAAAATTGTATCTAGATTATTGAAATCAAATTATTTTATTTGCTAAACTTTCACTTCCTATTTAAAATATCATTTTATTTAAACTATCTAACATCTAATATTCGAAATATTTTGCCTCTAAATTTTATTCAATTCTGCCAGTAACATTATTTTATAGAGGACCTTACTAGTACACCAAATGTTCACGAGCAAAATCACTAGGTGTTTACGGGCGACGTTGGTTGTAGACATCAAGATCAAAGTAACTGGATTATTGGCCAGGGTTTTGCAGCTACTCCATCTGCTTGCCACCTTTCGAAACGCCTCGCATATGTGCCCTGTGCGGCAAGAACTCTATACAAGATCGAATCCTGCTCGCTCGTATTAACCTTCGATTCGGTTTCGCCTATCAGATTCACGCTAATTAGGGCTGGAAATTGATAACGATCCGTCGACGACTGACTGTAGGATGTAGTTACAGGTACCGCTGTAATTAACTGTGGTGTTGCATTGGTTTAATAAATAAATTGTACTTTTAACGCGCTTAATGCTGAAGTAAAGAGAGGTATCTGTGACAAGTCATGTTAAAACAGTAATTTTAAACACGTTGGATGGCGTAGGAGTCACTAGTAATCGGTACAATAAATTTAATACAATCCAATAATAGAACAAAATTAAAAAAAAATTTTTTAAGTAATATCAATACTATACTTCAATTTCGTAAAGTAGTAAAGTGAAACATTTAGTACACTGAATTTTAGAAAGTTCTATGGAGGGTATATAACAAAAAACAGTGTTAATAATGTAAATTTTTGTCAGAATTGCACGATATGTCTATTTTTCAATAGAGTAAGAAGAAATGCAAATACAGTATTGATTTCTTTTTGAGTCTACAATTGAATTGTAGACTACCTTCTAAATATCACAAACTTTAAACAAAAGCAGAAAAAATAAACTAAAAAATTTTGGACAGCTTAGATTTCTATTAGTTTTAGAAAAAAAAAAATTATTAACAACAAAGTAAAATAATGTTTTACTCTTTTGTGGAAGAATTTGGGAGAATCGGGACGTCTAGGAGGCGATTGAAACTCGGATTGAAATTATGGAATACGTTTTAATATTCGTGTTGCTCTTTATAATTTATTTTCGGGCACGCGTACGTGAACTGTCTCGATGCCGTTTATGCATAATATTTATATAGGTTCCCCCTCAACAAACGGGGGAAAGGGAGGGGAAAGAGTCGCCGTAACCCGCAGGTAATACGTGGGAAGTTTATCCTACACCTTTTTCTTTTAAATTCACAAAGGTTGATCTATTTTTATGCTCCCAATTTAACTACCGAACATCTCTTGACTATCACAATATTTAAAGAAAGGAAGAAAAAATAAAACAAGTTTTCGAACAGCATACTTTTGTGCTTCTTTGAGAAAAACTGAAAATTATCAACCCTTTCTGTGCTCTCTATTTGACTACGGAGTATCTTTCTAGTATCACGATACTTAAACAAAAGAACAAGCTGAAAAAAAGGGAAAAAATTTTGAATAGCATATGTTCGTGTTTGTTTTATCAAGGTTGTCCCGCGTGAAATATGAGCGTAAAAAGACCGGAGGACGTTGGAGAACCCCCAGGGCGTAGTTTTCCATGCAACCGATGCAGGAACACTGGGACGAGGAACGAAGAAGGAAGCTGGGGAATCGATCCTTCCCGCAAACTGATCCATTTCCTCGAGGAACGTCGTACCACCAGTTTCCGTACAAACGCGAGCATATGAATGATTTATCCCGTCGTTTGAAAGTCGTTCAACGGATCTTCCGAGAGCACTTCGCGTCGATTTATCGGCAACCAGAGGGGGGAGATACACGCTTTTTTCAAACCCGTTCACAAGCGTGCACACGGCCACGTACTATGGATCTCGAAAAACAGCATTGATCTCGTTTCCGTTACGAACGATACGAAAACCATCGTCTCCTGTTGAATGTGCACCTACGTTTCCAATTTCACCAACGTCCTCGCAGTTTTGCTTTGCGATTCTTGTCGAGAACAATAGCGAAACGCAACACCTCGAAACACGAATTTTTCTAGTTATACAGATTTCGACACTAAATTCGTGTAGGATGTGGTAGGGAAGAAAGTCGAAAAAGACACGTATCACGAGAAAAGGTATATAATATTAATAAAGTAAATACAAAATAAGAATACGAAATACGTAATAAATACGCAATACGACACGTTCGTCTCGCGACATCTGACTAACTTCACTTCTTTCTCTCCCGCACGCATACACGCATATCCTTCTGACTCATTCATACTGCCTCTCAAGCCATGTTCACACATCACGCATCCATTCCCTCATTCGTGTTATACATTATCCCATAACTCCCGTAACACTCGGAAATGGGGAGTTGCTGGAGTGATCCGGAACAACTTTTTCCTTTACCAAAATGTTGGTTGAAACTTCGTTTTCGAATTATTATCGAAAAACACTGGCCAATGAGAGCGCGCGCTCAACCACGAGAGTGTTGGCTCTCAACCGCGCTCGGTCGTAGTCGTGAACAAACGCATTGGCATAAACGCATTCGTTATTTATGAAGAACGAATAATTCCATATTGTTCTTAATTTAAGATGATGAAACATTTGTCGCATGCTTCCCTCGATACCCACACTGTGCCAATGCGTTTGTTCACGACCACGATCGGGCGCGGTTGAAAGCCAACGCTCTCGTGATTGAGCGCGCGCTCTACACGCCCTCCCATTGGCTAGTGTTTTTCGTTAATAATTCGAACATTTTGGTAAAGGAAAAAGTTGTTCAGAATCACGCCAGCAATCCCCCATTTCCGGGTGTTGCAGAAGTTATGAAACACCCTGTATAGGACAAAGTACTGTGCAAAGATATGATGTTGCAGAGACTAAGGAATGCGGGTACGATTGGTCAGAGGTTTCTAGTCACGCCTAATGCACACGCATTCTAGACCGTTGCGCGTTATTGGTCGAAACGCTCACACATACTAAGGTCACGCTCACACCCGCAAAGTCAAATGGTGTGGGTGCGTGACGACGTTGGGACTAGGCGGGCCAGACCAAAGAGGCACTCGTTAGCCTCCGCAACATCTCATCTCTGCACTATATGTTCCACGGATATTCTTTGGTGAATGGTGCAATACCGAGCATGATAGACTTCCTTAGGGAAAGTGGCGATGTAAATAGAAGAAGACTCAACTACTCGCTATAATGTTTGACAATTACGTTACGTTAGATCTTATTTTAACATTGATTGTTTCAAAATTTCTGTCCAGAAATTTTTATTTAATGGATTTTAGGTTAATCTGAAAATTTAAGAAAACAGCACCCCTGTATGAGCGAATAAATGAACTATTATTAAAATAATGAATAAATCTCTATTTATGAAATATTAAAGACTGCTATCATATTCAATAATCAAGAATTTTTAAAGCACTTAATTTAGATGGCCTGTCAAAAAAGCAATCATGCTGATTTTTTTGAAGTTTTCATTGTGAATTTCCCTCCAAAGTAAAATGGTTTTTGTGGAAAGTAGTTTTTTCTGAAGCAACATTCTTTTCCGGAATGGGTAAGAACAGAGTTGAAACTGTTCTTGTGTAAGTTGTTTTAATTAATCGGTTACAACTTCTTGAACGCTTTCAACTTCGTGAAAATGAAAAACTGGTAAGTGATTTGTAACTGTTTGAAAACAAGAATTTTTGAAGTTTTTAGGTGTTCCTTGAGACTTTTACTTATATTAAAAATTATATTGATTAATTCTGTTCATTATTTTACCATGAGGATAGGTAATATCAAGTTCGTTACAATTACTAAAAATACATAAAATGAATCGAAATTTTCTTTACAAAGTAAGATAAAATATATATTGGTACACCTGCGATCAAATCAGGCTTCCCTAAGAAAAATGACAATGTAGCGGAAGAGGCCGCATACACATAACGTGTACCTGCATACAAACGTTCTCGCGGAAAAAATTTGAATTTATATGTACTTTGTTGATCCTAATTTTCAATGATAGAAATTGAATAATTAAAGATTATATTATTTTGTTTCTAAATTACCGCTTCCCCTATATCACCATTTTCGCTAGGAAAGCCTGATTTGATCGTGGGTGTATTTTTAAACTAAGTATTTTTAAATAACTGTAAAATACAGTTATTAGTTTAAAAATGGACTCGTAAGAATAAAGAAACAAAATGACACTAATATGTATGTATGTATCAGTTATTGGCACATAATAACTCAACATTAACTCGACAGATAACTTACTATTCTTTTTTAATTTAAATTACATTAAATCAAATGCTTAACATACGTACATATCAGCTTTTACCAAGTCAATTTTCAAACACTGATTAAATACATACTATTTGAAAAAATAATATTTAATTTCTTTTATGAATTCTCACCAACGGTGTGAATGCCAATAACTAATACAATAGGAAAATTAGTACAGCTAACCCTACTATTACGATAATGTAATTGTTTCCCAACCTACGAGCATCAATTCAATTTTGTTCAATTTTGTGCGGCGTACCACAATTATTAAAATTAATTGGATACATATAGGCAGCAGAAGCAATGAAAGGGTTAACACACAAGCATGGAGGAACTAATGAACGAGCTTAACAAGCGCAAATTTTCCAAGCTGTAGCCTCGAACGAGAAAATCATCTCGTGGTACTAAAACCTCGAAATGATTGTAACGTATGGTCTCAGTTGTCCGCGCGACACTTTATTTTCCAATTTCCTACGGTCTGTCCACGTTTAATTCACACGATCGTGGATGATTACTGCAGCTGCTTTGTTTCGTGTTGATTATGGAGCACGAAGTCTCCTCGTCAGTGGATCGAGAAATTGAAATACGCCAAGTGTATTCTAGCAAGATTGAAAAGCTGCCACAACATCGAACATGAGAATCGATTTCGTTTTGATGCGATTAGGAAACGAAAGTGCGTTTCAGGGATTTCTTTCTTGTAACAATTATTTGTCGGATGCCAATGTGAGATCGCATAAATACTGATTGAAAAATGCTACGCGTGGGAGAAAATATATTTGTCACTTACTTAGAAACGCATTCATTTTTTTGAACTGGTCAAGCTGATTCAACTCCTGTAAATCACTCGAACGATAGTGAAATAGAAACGAACATGACGATCGAAATACCCATTCCATTTCTGAGTAAAATGAATAAGGACGTCGATTCGACGGTCCGCTTGAAAGGTAGTTTGATAAAGAGTTATCTGTTCTCTTGAACGAGCTCGGTGACACCGTATTGATTCTGTTGGCAGTGGGCTAGATTTGTCAGGGAACGTGCAGTCTCGAGAAATATTGACTGAAAACGGTGACAGTGAAATAAAACTAAACTTGAAACCGACAAAATTTAAGTTCGATGGTCAAATAAGATTACTATTTTTGAAACTCGACTTGCTTGATACAACATCTTGTTTAATTTCATTAACGATAAGTACATATATTTTATTGCCATTTTCTTGTATTCTTTTTTAAAATTCAACGTAGTAATTGAATTCACATAAACGATTTTAGAACTAAGAAAAATAAGAATTTTAGTTATTAAATATTATTCATAATTTTTTTTGATAATAGGTTTATTTAATTAATATGATTTGACTTATTTATTTTTATTATCGATTTTTATTATATTAAGTTCAAAAAGATCGAATAATAAGAATAAAAAATCTTAAATATTATGGATTAACCCTCTGTACAATGAATATTAGGTCAAATAAGACTCCCTAATAATATGTTCCTTGTACATGGCAGTAAATAAAGTTTTCCAGTAAATTTGTATTACATATATTAATATGTGTAGCTGAGCAATGATTAATAAGTACCTACAAGAACATAGCGTTTTTAATTACTATACACATAATGATTACAGTGTCATAGTCTCAACTTAATATGAAATTTTAAAAGTGAACTCTAAATTCTCTGTCATCTAAATATTAAATAAAAATTAATATATGTACTTACATAAATATATTACTATTTTTGTGAATATAGTATTTAGTACGTTTGCAAGAAATACGAAATTAAAATGAAGAAGACCGTAAGTTTTTATAGTAATTATTGAAATTATCAATCGATAATCAATAAACGTGAAATCAGCAATATATTTCAGATTAACTTTCCTAGTAATAACGTAAAAGCAATAAATGAAAAAGAGAAAAGTAGAACGCCATTTCTATACATACCACTCTGTAACGAGAATTTATCCAAGATTCTCGATCAAACATTTTACATAATCATTTCAAGTAATCCAATTTCGAACGTAAATCTTTTCAGAAAATTATTATATGTATGAAATAAATTTTATTTTTGAAAATTGAACGCTATTAACCTCCGTTCATCGTTAATTAAGAAACGTGCAAAAAATCGTCGAGCATCGATCGTATTTAATTTCAGAGATCCTCTTTTTTTATTGCAACATTGGCTATCGTCATAAATTTTATCAGTTCCCTTTAGGTACCTTATCAATTTCATGTTTAAACGTTTATCATAAATTATATTTTATAACTCGGCAGAACTGTGTTTTATCATATTAATAGGAGATTTTTTGTGTGCTTTTAGCAGAAATATTATCTTTTGATACGCTTTCTGTTACATTCCACAGTTCAAAAATGATACATACTTCGGACAATGAATTTTTATAACAACGCTTCATGCTTTGTAACCGTACGATGTTTGTTAAATGTTTCATACACATAATTATTTTCAAGCTGCTTAAATATTTCTGTTATTAAACTAACGAAAATTGCAGAGGAAAAACGAATTTTTGATTGTCTATATGATTTTTCATTAAATTCTGTGACATGCAGAATGTATTAATTTAAACATTTCCTTTCAATTAAACTGCAACAACGTCGATTGTGATCAGTTATTTGCATTTAATACGAGTTTTACATCGAATTTGAAATCCTATTACACTTCGCTTTTCACTGCACTTTTTCAGTGCAAAAATGCCGTTGAAGGATTAATTTCCTCACATTGAATTTACAATGTGTCTTTGATATGCATCAGTTGAAAAATTTCATGAAAAAAGCTATTCCGTAAAAACAAAATCAAGCGAATACTATGACAAGTTAAGCATCAATAATATATTTTGAAAAACATCGGATTAGGTAACAAATAAGTGAACGAATCTTCTATGAAAACAATTGGATATTGTTGCAAAATTCAATTTTCAAATAAAATATCATGTTCTACAGAAATTTAACTTCTCATAGACGGTTTTTAAATAAACTATGTTTTACAAAAATTATTTATAATGCAAAATTGCAAAAATAATTTTGCAACTTTTTATTTAACAAAATTTCATTATTCGGACTGAATTAATCTTCTTTTTTAAAACATGTACTACACAATAACTGACACTATTTGAAAACTTTAAATTATTTGAATTTGTAATAATTAGAATAACTTGATCCTTTTTTTGTAATAACATAATTTTTATTTTTAACACATCATTCCAGTATCACTTTATCATCTTAATACTTTATAAATGGTATAAAAATTGAAATTTTTAATAGAATATTTGGAAGCCACTTAAATATTAATTAATCCAATTGTTCACTTCGTGTTACTATCAGAATACTATAAAAACCATTCACAAGTGTAAAAAACTTTCAAATTATAACGTTAATTCAGAAAATATTAAGCATACAAAAAATTTGATTAAAAAATAATATCTTAGTTTGGTACTCATTAAAGATGTGCCATCAGCAACGAACGAGGGATAGGCGCGTTATCAAACGAACTACAGTTCTAATCAAATTTTCCCGAAAACCACGGCTGAAAGCCAGCTCGTTTATCGCTCAAATCAACGAAAGGTATCCTGCTTGTTCAAACAGGACGTGTTTCCTTCAGCCATTCCGGGAACACCGCGATAAACCGGATCCCGGACTATTCTGCTTACGTGGAGCGCACTTTTATCGTCCTGACGTTAAATTAAATCTCCCAATCCCTGTTCATCCCCGTGCTCCAGGCAAATCCTCGTCGAACGTCGTGTCTTTTGTTCGAACGAAATCGTGTATCACACCGTGTAATATTAACGTTGTCACACTCATTTTTTTTAATGCGATTCGTTTATGATTGTTTCGCAATCAATCAATGGAAATTGATCAAAATAAATGTTCAGGATTGGCGAAAAACGCAACGATATACGGTAATATTATTCTGTAATGATACATTTTAAAGGTATTAGAATAAATGGTAGTAATTATTACCCCCTGCCCATAATTTGCACTTCTTTGTAATTTACTTCTTTGTTATAACAAACACTTATAATACTTTCACCTTTTACTACAAATAATTTTATTATTACAATTTACCTACATTTAAAAAAAAAAATTTTAAGCTGTTTAAATTATGAAGATTTTAAGATTTAAGAAATTATCAGATTTCAAGAAGGAATATAAAACAGAGAGGGGGGGGCCATGTTACCACCCTTTCCTTTAACTGTTTCAATCTCGTACGCTTGTGACAAAATATATTAGCTTATAGTTCACCTAATCGACAATTAAATTTCAATTCATGCGACTAAAATTGATTTGCAGAACAGTAGGATGGTGCATTAGATTAAATTTCGACATTGACCTGGTTTCACCTAACAAAGTGTCTTAAGAGTTGGGCTGATTATAAGCTGCTTTTAAAGTAATATTCATATACATGTTTGCAAGTGGGAAAGTTACTTAATAAATCCGTTAGTCCCGAAATCTTCACCGGACTCATTGTGCGACGCTGGCGATATCTTCGCCGACGGCGTTGCTCGTAATTACCAAGCCGAATTGATTTTACGTCGCTTGAATGGAACGATATCCCAATTGTGCGGATACACCAGTGCCTGTTCGGGACACCGTTGTATGCGTACAATGTGCAGATTGTGTCCTTTGAAAATAACGCCGGCCTCGATCGATGCCACACGCGCGGAAACTACGGATTCAGCTTGTACTGAGCAACGTTCGCCAAAACGCCTCCGGTGTTTGCCGGAGCGACGACGTAACGAGAATTTGATCGTCACTCGATGCTGCCACTGTATCGAAATTTCACCCTTTCCTCTGTCATTCTCACGCTCGGAACATATATATTTCGGCCGGTAAAGGTTGTTGGAAAATCGCGAAGAGCAGTGCCGCTCCGCGCCAACGTCCCTGGACATTGTTTTAACCCTTTGATCGTGAGCCCTTGCAAAAGTGAAACGTTACCAAAAATGACTTTTATCCCGACGTAATTAATGTTGAAAACATTTATTTGCATTTATGATTGTTTGTATTAAACGCGTTGAGTAATACAATGAAAATGGACATGTATGATATGGCACCTTATGACAATAAATTGCTAAGGACATAATAATTTAATTTTTAATTTATTGCTTTGATTAACTGGATAGTCCATTTATATAAAGCAGACAGATAATCAGAGCCCATTCAACGTCAGACTATTGACAAGGGGTATAATTTGTTATTAAAATAGAATTTTAAAAATTATTAAAAATTGCTTAGAAACTTATTTATTGAATTATATTTAAGATGAATCGTAAATGTGACTTCATTTTGACCAGATGAGACTTACAATTATTACGTCTTTTCTTTGTTATTTGGAAAAAGAGTGGAAATATGGCAGAATGCAGTAAGAATTATTAAAGATACGGTTGTTTTATTTTTCACTCTAATTCTTCTATTCTCTACCATATGTTATTATTACAATAATTATGCAATTAAAAAATCTCTTTCGAGTATTTGATTATAAATTCATGACGTTAGTCATTTGTAATCCCCATGTTAATCAATGTGTTAATGTTCATATAGAGCGCAGATGATTCTAAAACTGAAAGTAAATCGACAAGATATAATTAAGATAAAACTAAATATTCGGTTAGGTACACGTACCCTCGATTGATTCTCAAATCCATCTTTTTAGAAATTTCAACTTATTTTGAGTCCATTCATCTCACTTTATCACTTCAATTTATTTTTAGCTATAGAATCTCCCTCGCCCAGCTGCACCATGATTTAACGGTCCACTCTGTAAACGTGTCACAAACAGTGATGATTTCTGTTCACATTAAATTTATACGTCAATAGGAATTTGTAGAATACACATTTACTATTGAAAACAGATTTCTAAATGTATGTCGATTAGAACTGACAATTTAGTGAAGGTAAAACATCAATTGCCTCTCAAGCTCACTCTATTAAAACATAAATGGATAATTAAAAAAAAAACAATTGGTTCTATTACATTAACGTTGCTTTTCACTCTTATTTAAGGATGATGTACATGAAAGTGAAGGATTAGGAGAGATGCAAAATCTTTCCCATATGCAGTATATGCATGTGTACTCTTTTGAAGCACTATTGAAAAAATGATGATTCCACGGAAAAACAGAGCGACGAGTCGAGCGACGGGTGCAAACGCGAATGGACGACGTGATCTATGATAATCTGCTTTTATGTTTCATAATTTTTCACTTCTTTCTTTGTAACGATAAACAAATTCTGTATATGCACAACGATTAAATTTCAGCAAATTATATTCAAGCAAATAACTTTCGCAAGAGGCGGTTGTTCTTGCACAGCACTCAAAGAGTTAAAAGAGTTTCAACGAAATTGACCGTGAAAAGTTTCGCGGTTCTCTAGTTCCCGTACCGTGTTCACTGTTTTATCACCTGTTGTGGTATCGAAGAAAATTTAGTCGAGCAGTCACTTCCTGGATCGTCAATGCTTCTTAATTACGACAAAATTTCGCAGGTAACTTGGCAACTGCTAAACTAGTTTCAATCTCCTAAAATTTCCCCGAGATCGAATATCTCTCGAGTTTCGAACGGCAAACTTTGACAAACTTGTCAAACGATCCCCGATGGATCATTGTTTTTCGCGCCAAAATTTTCATCCCCGTGTTTCTCCACTCGCGTAAGAAAGAGCAAAAAAACATACCTAGGTAGGTGCTGTTGGTAATAACCCAGAAGAGTTTTAGCGGATCAACCATTAAACCACGTTCATCACATCAACGATACGTTCCAATGGATAAAGCGTAGCCGGCTGGTGCCGGGTCCTCGTTGACACAATAACACACACTGAGGTCTCGAATATCTTTTTCACCAGACAACAACCACCGTACAAGAAGAACTCCGAGAACCAACCGAACCTGACTGGAGGAACCAAAAACGAGAGAGAAAAGAAAAAAAGAAGAAACTGGAAATCGTGGATCTTTTAGTGCACTCTGTTCTTCTTCACCTTTTCAAAACTTTGCAATCACGGTTCTCTTTTATTTGTCGTTCCACTTTTTCTTCTGCCACTATTCAACAACCACACGAAGATCTTCTATACTTTATATCGCGACGGGTCGCGGAGAAACAGACCGGCACTGACGTATCAGAGGGTCCAGCACGACGCCTGTCATCGACATGTTTTTATCTTCGCCGGAAGAGCACAGTGTGGCCGTGTGTTCGAATGAAAAGGGGTGAGAGGAGACGGTCGAGTGTAACGGCACAACAGCGTGAGAGAGGTCGACGCGGCGGCAGCGTCGCCGAACGTCGGCGTCGGCGTCGGCGTCGACGGCTAGTAAGCGCACGGTGTGCGTGTGCCACGGGCACGGCTAAAGGGTACCGAACGAGTCACGAGGGTACAGTACGCGATACCAACGGGACAGTGGGGTATATAGAGGCCGCGGCTCGAGCTGAGATTCGCGCAGTCGCGGAAAATCAGTCGGGGAGGGGGGCACAATCCACCCTCAGTCGATATACCGTGTCACCGAGTACGGAACGAGAAATCGGCCGAATGCGGTCCGTACGACATGTGCCACCGCGACCGTTGACAACTGCGACGCCGGGTACATCGTCATCCGGATGTTACGTGCGGGATCCGATTTTCGAACATCAGTCAACCGCTGGAGGATAGCAACTAACTTCCGGAACGTTATCCACCGATTGACACGATTTCACATTTCTCATCATACACAGTCTTTGCATATATTATATAATAGTTATCTGAAACGTGCTTCTGTTCACGCGTTTAACCCTTTTTGGTTGTGTTTTAAATTTAGTTATTTGTATTCATAAGTCGAAGGTATGATATACTAACGGGGGAAATATCACGAATCCTTATTCAGCGATTTGAATGAAACTTTGTGGGTTTATAGAGCGATTCAAGGTGAGAATAATGATACGTCTCATTCGTGCCTAATCGCTCTTAACCCTTTAGCTTCTACGAATGATTATGATCGTCTAATGCACAGCGTTTAATATGCCAAGGAAATTACTGTATGATTTTAGAAGCAAAAGCGTTTATACTACAAAATTTTTCATTGTACATAAAATTGTATGAAAAAAGCTTAAATATCGAATTAGACAATGTAATGTAGAAATGCGGGAATACAGTTTCGTAAGGGTTAAAGATGTGAAAAGTAATTTCGAAGTCAGACACTCTGTTTTTTAAGGTATAACTCTTAATACTACCAACATCATTTTAATTATCAATTGCGATTATACGTCAATTGAATAATAAATTTAGTTGTTAACTGCAATTGATCGTAAAATATCAATTATTAAGTGTATTTCGCAGTCAATAATCATTAATTACATTAAATACTGTCCAATATTGACATAAATCATGCAACTGTACCTTTTACTAATCCAATTTTACTGTAGTGCATATTATTATATAATACAATGCAATTACTGTGTTGACAGCTAAATTTATGGCCTTTACATTTGTTTTCTTATTAAAATTCAACAAATAACTATTCGATAAGTAATTTTTGTTTTCATATTTGTGATAATTTCGAGATTAGTTTGCGATAACATTCTAATGGTTTTGAAGCAGAATACACGATAATATTGTAAATTTAATTGCCAACATAATAATAATAGAATTGATTCCTCTTCAATTAATTTCGACTATATTCCAACTATTTGAACATTTTCACTTTTATGAAAAAAAAATCTCCAATCTAGAGTTCAACATCTTTGATAAACTTGGATCAGCTCTATGTTTGATCATATTTTCATTATATCATTATGGATCATAGTTTCCATAATATTTTTTGTAAAAAGTAAGTCGCTTTTAATGACCAAAATTATTGTACAATTTGAATAATTCATATCTTTGTTCTAAAATCATTTATCGATTTCCAAAGAAATTTTTAAGTGTTTGAAATTACACAGTCAGATAATGTTCCTTGTTTCTTACAAATGGTAGAGGATATTTTCTATTCTTAGAAGCATTTAGAAACAGTTTATATCGTAAAGATATCTAACGACAAAGAAGACAAATATCTATATCGTTTTGCCGATATCTGTAACAGTACGAAGAGTACAATAGAGAAACAGGTAAGACAGTAGCAGGATGATGAGCTCCCAGATAATGATGCAGATATTTCAATAGGGCTTTATGCGAGTTTATAATTACGGTCTTTAAAAGGAGAGTTGGAAGTTCCACAAGAGTTTGTGTTTCCTAAATAACTATCCAGAATATTAATTTCGTTTTTCTCTCAAAATGTAACACGTTGTCTTTCGTAAGAGTGGATAATATGTAAGTAAGAAACGTAAATCCTAAATTACGTTGTTGACACCTTGTTTCATGATGGAAATTGATTCATAAAAATACTATATAACGTACATAATTACGTTAAGGAAGAAATCCTTTCAATTAACTGTTACAGTTAACGTTCATCGCTTTGGTAAAAATTGTATACCTATTTGTACTTTGAAATTTCATTCATTTCCTGTGCATCTTTTATGGCTTTTCTTTACTCTGTAATAATTCATGGCGTTCTTTTCTTGCAAACCATTTGCACGATTTAAATGGACCATTAACCACAAATCCGAGCTATGCAACTAAAAAAGCTCTTAACAGATACGTCTTCGAAAACTTATCGTTAGAAAAACATTAGATTTATTTCCAAATGTAGTCAGGCATAAAACTCTGGAAAATTCTCGAGAAAATAAAAGGAAAAATATATGATATAATCCAAAAACACTTCTCTTTAAACTTCTTTCTATTCTACTTTCATTTAGCAATCTGAACTTGGTCTTCCATTTATATTTGGATTTTTATAAATAAAAGCTTCCAAGATTTGATGTAACGTACGATTGTATAATGTAGTAAACACTTTCATAAGTATGGTAGATCTTTTGAAAGCATAAAACGGTAAAACGACCCAATTTGCTCACGAAGTGGAAAAAAATATGTTTGCCTACATAAGGTTAGAAGTGTGTATTACGTTATTGCTCCTAAATATGTATTTTTATCCACATTCTCCAGACAATTTTCACGTCACACATAAATGTACTATTGATATTGCGAGTAACTATAAATGCAAATTCAATACACTATTTGTGTCCTTCAGCCATCGAAGCCGAATAAAATTTTCAATGCTTATGTAATTCATAGAACAATTGTGCCAAAGAAAATTCAAAGAAACTGGTAACAACAGCAAAGAAACCTCATTTTTACCGTCAATCTCGCTATACTTTAAACGACAAGCACAATGTCGAAGAATTAACCAGCGACTACAGCTCGAATGGTTCTGCAAAGATCGTTTTCGTCGCAACAACGTTCTATTTTCCTGACGACGCTAGACAAGATCGTTGAACCGTATTAAGGTTCGAGTTGTTAGCCGGCTGAACAGCGTATCGCCTTTCGATGCGATCGAAAGTCGATCGTTGTTGCAGCTGAACAAGCTAGACCAGAGTTTATTCATCCATGTCGTTAAACTATCGCAAAATGGAGCCTCTTGTTACAATGTCTCTTTCGATGGTATAGCGCAAACTTTTCACTGCAGAGTTCTGTGAGATTTTGAACCTGACGAGGAGGCTTCAGATTCTAAAGTCACGAAGTAAAGGACTATCACGCCTTTTTAAGCTACTGGTAGGTCTCGATTAGTGCGAGTAATAAATCCCTAGTATTCGAGTAGTACGAATTCAAATAATGCGAACAATTTCAGGGATTTATTACTCGCACTAATCGAGACCTACCTGTACTTTTTATTCTTTCATTTTTAACACATTGCATACCTGGGGGATCATTGATAATCGACATCGCAAATTAGAAATACCCTTTAGAGTAACTAGAATATTAGAATATCAGTACTGTAGGGTCTTAAAATGGTGAGACCAGTCCATACAGGACTGGGAGGAGGGCTGATTCTCATCTGATTAAGCCAATGGACATACCCAAATAATTAAAAGAAGACAACAGAAAAATATTATTTTAAGTAAGGTAACAAATAGTATTAGAAAAATTGAATTTGAAAAAATGAATTACAATAATATAATTCAAATGAACAGATCATTTAGGTAAATCCTAAATAAAATTTATGCTATTTTTATATACATATGTATAATTGCAGCTCTAAAAACGTCAAGAATTTTATTTCTTATGCTTAGAATAGTCAATTATTTGTATTTTTAGTAGATTTTCAATGTTACTAACGTTCTTTTATGCTAACTTAAACAATTTACAAAAAACAATAAATTACAAGATGTAATACATATACAAAAATTCCATTCGTTGCATAGTGCACAATACTGTTCTCTTGTAGAGTAGCAATGCTTTTTTGTCAGCTTACTCTAGTGAAAGGGTTAAACCTACGAAACTTTCCTTCTGGAAGAGCTTTCCGCAAAAGCTCTGCAACTAGTGATTCATCATGTTGTTCGTAAAAAACAGAGGTATAAAAGGAATCTGAATCTCAGACAGTGGTGGAAATGGTTTCCGGCATGCTTCGTATATACACTGCCTTATTATATTATTTCCTTCTGACTGAATTAAGTTGAAATTAAATATGAAATTACGCACTGTCTCGTAATATTCTGAATTATATTAAAATTAACCAATAGACGCTTGATATTTCTAGCTATGGAATTTGGTCCATCTAAAAAATCCTAATTATGCTAATTAGGCTTATCATTTTACAACGACTCAGGGCTCAATTCTGATTGCTGTAAACGGTTGGACATTGCTGAAATATATGGTAGAAGAGTGACAACACGTTGCTTGGTGACAAGAGGAAGACGTCGGTACAACGACAGTCATTTTCATACATGATCATAAGCCTGGGACACAGAGAATGGCCCTAGACAGTACCCTCTGATTATCACATAAATCGCTGTGAAATGGATTGACTGGCATATCTCGTGCCACAGAATTATGCTGAGTGTTGTTTCCCCGTTCTACAGCAACGCCGATGCAGGATTGATTGAATTCGATGTAGAATGCACTTAAGTACCGCTATTCGGGCTACTCGAGAACATCATAGAATTGAATATTTCACCAGGGAGATGATCGAGTTTGATGTAGAATCTTCCTAGATATCGGTTCGTCTGAACAGCGCAAAATTGATTAGTCTTCAATGAGAATTGATTAACTTTGATGTAGCACTTGAAAGTTCATTCTTAGATGGATAGTTTGTGTTGTTATAATAAATTGAAGCGACCGAGATGTAACCACTCAAGATGAAAGTAAATTTATATAGTAATAACTGGTATCGTTATAATACACAGACTGCTAAAAGGGGGTACCTAGTTTAAAACTTTTAGGATGTGTAGAGAAAGGGAAAGGTAAGGTGTAAAGTTTCAGTTTTTGATGTGCGGGACAGTATCGAGCACAGTCGGCTTCCCTGGGAAAAAATGGTGTTAAAGGGAAACAAAAATTCGCAAAACCCTAATTTTGAAGATATTAGTAATAAAAGAGATTTAGAAATGAAAATAACATAATTTTTAATTATTAAATATTATAAAACTTAGTATATAATTAAGAAACATGTGCAATAATTCTTCCGCGTAAATGTTGACGGGGGGGGGGCACAGAAGCTCGGGAACAGGAAAACCTCAGAGTGAAACCACCGTACTCGATACATACTGTACTTACATAGAGTTTTTTTGACAAAATTTATGGTACAAGCAATGGAAGTGCTAAATGTAAAAATTCCTTTAATTTAAGCCTTATTTTCAAAGAAAGGTGAATATCTCAAATTTCAAGGCATCCATTAATAAAGTTTGAGAATTTGTTAATTTACTTATTATTCCTTTAAAGTTGAGTATAGGCCATTTATTTAAAAAATTTATTATCCTCCATAGTTTTGCAGCATCTCGATCTCTTTATACTGTATTATAATAATAATGTTATAAAGTATTTTATTTTTATACTGAAATATTTCATATCACTATTGAAACGTAAAAATGAAAATGTTTGCACTTCCAAAAATTCAGCAATTTAAAAATTTCCACATCAGCTCGAGAAGCTTTTGAAAGCAATGGTATTTAGTATTTCCGTTATTTGCTGATACGAATTCTCCGCGTATCGTTCATTTTCTAAACGAATGGTTCCTCTGTTCGTGGCACGACGTCGCATTCAAGGCTTCGGATTTAACGATTCTCTTTTGCAACGACGCGACAATTTCGGCCGTTACTAAGAGGATATGTCCGCTCACGCGACGGGAAAAGTACTTTTGACTGTTCGTTGAAAGAGCTTTCTTCTGTGCGCCTTTGCATTTTTTCGCTTTGTGACGGTTGGACCGTTTTTCAATGGTATTAAGAATGAACTGGAAGCCACGTTCCCTTCTGTCCGAGTTATACGTACATGGATGCCCAGTAAGGGCGTTTATATTTGCGATAATCGTCAACTTTTGACACTGCTCCAAAAGAGTACTCCTCTTTGTGCCGGTAGACTGCTTCCGAGATTCTACACGGAAAAGCATTTCTCCTTATAAAAGAGTAATACTTTTGATATTTTGTGATGGCTACACGACTTGCAACCTCCCCCACCCCCACATCGTTTCCAACACTTTATGAAGGGTTCTTACGGCAGTCAAGTACGCTTAAACCGCTTTCACAGGGGAAAAGTTTTCGTTCACTCGATCGTATATTAACGATACCTCGTAAAGCATAATTTTTTACCGATTTTTACCATAAATGGTCGCGTTCATTATTGGAAATACTGGAAATTTATAATTGTGTATGCATTAAACAAATTGTTAAAATTGAATGAAAATTAATAGAATGACATGTGTTAATGAATCACTAGTTGTCAATAATATTAGAATAATATTGGAAATTAACTTATTTTAAAATAACATACAACTATTTATTGTATTTCTTTTTAATTAGCATCAAGTGCTATAATTGATGATTACTAAAGACGATAGCACCAATAGGGAAAATGTGTCATAAATGAGGGCAATCTGTGTTACATGAAAAAAGCAAAATAGGTTTCTTAAACTGAAAATTGGTCCATTTGTGAGATATAAACTTTGAACATAGTTTGCTCCGCTTTCTATATCATAAAATTATTTCATTTTCAGTCTAGATTAAGAAATATTCAGGTGGTCTAAGTTCATAAACATTTTTCTACTTTTTACACTCATTTTGTCGCTAATGAATATAATTAAATTTTTATTGTCAGTAATGATAACGTACATCTTATGAGGGTCATTAAAGATCTAATATACAATAAATTGATTAACAACCTGTTGCCTACAAATTACTGAATATTGTAACTAGTATTATAACTTATTAATCGTTATTAAGTTTTTACCACTTGAATTATTTTTATTTCCTATTTACTCGAAAAATGGGCCATGAATGTCGATAAAGCAACCACAAGTTCGTAATTTGCTAGAATTTCATGTCTCGTACCGCTGCTTCTATATTTCAGAAGATTTTTCCGACAGTACTCCATTCAACGTCATGGTTTGCGCTGTTTTAAAGCAGTTTCTATAGAAGTGTCGGCCCGTTAAAAGCTTCGTGAACACTTCCACCATACTCGATAAACGTTCACGTGAGTTTCACATAGAAAAAACGTTCCGTTATAGGTCTTTTCAATATCTATATCCGAACATTCGATTTCGCTCGTGACCGGTTACGTTACAATTACCAATTTCGTTTAGTACAGTACAAAATAAAAATCAAATGAAACGTTTTGATCAACGCAAACGTGACCTATTTACTGCAAACACGCTTGTGAGTATCTGTGTAGATTGCAAAATTAACAAAGTGATCGATGGAATTTTCTGCTACGCTCTAGTAATACTTTTAAAAGAGATTCGCACAAAAAAATTACTTAATTATATGTAATTAAAATTACATTCATAATAACATTTCGTATATACGTGGCAATACTAAAATTCAGATTACAAACCATAATTTATATATTTGTAATTAAATTTGGAACATTTCTCACTACTGTTTTCATACAAAGTATTATATAATTTAATCATTTGTTAAAAAATGTATATCATTTTCATTATGTCACAATTTGAAATAAGGCTTTTTAATTTTTTTTTTTAATAGCAAGCAATACATACAAATGATACTTTATTAGGTGCCTTCAAAATTTAAAGACTATTAACTATATGTATTGTGAAAGAAGGATTTTGTCATTGTTAAATGTTTCTACAAGTAAAATTTTTGATCACAAAAAATTTTGAATTGAAAAAATTAAGCAATTACTCTTCTAGTAAACTAATGTGAATAAAAAATTAGGAATATTAATTAAATGTTTGTATTAGGGAGAAAATATTAAATACTACCAAAAAAAATATGAAAAATGAAACATACTTAATAGCTGAAGCAATTAAATCCATTTTAAAAATCCCCAAACAGATGATTTGTTTCAACTAAATCTTGAATTTTACTTATACTTAAAGTTATTACTTTGTACACGTTTCAAAAGCACGAAGTTAAACTCAATACATCAAGGAAGATGAGAAACGAGTTGAATATCAAACACAGTATTTTCAAGATTAAAAAACATGTAGTATCTTCCCACCAATATATCAACCAAGACAATTTCTGTCAACTTCAGGTACAACTCTGTTATATACCTTTTCTCATATGCATAGTCTCCGATCTCTCAAATATTTATAAAGTCCTTCCCAGAACAAACAGTTCTAGAACACGATTCTACGTATGATTACTTTAATCAAGGATTTCTATTCTTCAATATTTTAACATCCCCGCAGCATTATCACCTCTCAGCCTCTATTTAAGTTGTTTTGACCCTTGAACAGCGAAGTTTGGGTCAATTTAAACTCAAACTTACAAAATATATACAAGGATATTAACCTCAAGTTAAATGTTTAATTTTTATACGAAAGAGTTTCACATATTAGAAGAGCAATTTTTAGATAAACAATGTAAAATTTCGAAAAGAAAAACAATATGAAGTACAATAATAAATTAAATTGGGGCTCTCTCCATAGTCCGCCGTCCGAGGATCAATTAAACCTAACTAGTAAGGTGAATTTTTTCTTCTTTGAATGTAACTTAAATAGTTTTTAGGTGAACAATACGACCTTTTCTAATTTTTATAATTAGCTATTTTTTGAATATTTCTGTAAAGCCCTATGGATTTAATCATAGTAACGAGTGAATCGCCTTTCGAATGCAAATTAGGGTTAAACTAGTCTACCAAACTAAGATCATTTTTTTAGTATTAATTTTGAGTAAATAATTTTTTGGAAATTGTTCTAATGATAACAATAACATATTTTCAATATTCTCTAATTAAGTCTATTCTTACGATTAGTCTTTTTAGGATTAATGGTGACCCATCACTGGGAGGATCTCGTTCTCTTCTATAGTAGAGGTTTGAGAATTTTCTACAGTTGTAACTGTAAGAATTTCTGAAAGACGGAAACTTAACAAATGCCTCTATTAAATAGCCAAATGAAACAACTCACAATCAGTGGCAAGAGATGAAGATAATGTGGGGGTTATGAGCAGAGCATGGCGCCTGGCCCCTGCCTCTTTTTCCTGTGATGGCCGCAAGGTGTCGCGCGTGTAACTCCATCCTTTCTCGCAAGTACTCCATCACGGGCCTTGTCGATATATACATATATATAAGATCTGAGAATATAGAACCCAGGCGTCTGGGGCAGCGACCGTCCACGTCAGCCCCACTGACGAGTTCTATAGACGTACTATAGACCGATGAGATGTTGGCGATAGGGATGGCACAGGGCCAAAGGGGGACAGCACTTCGCACGCTCCGCCCGGTCCCCACGTTTGATCTTCACGAAATCCACACCATCCGCCTTTAGCGGGCACGCTCTTACATAGGCGTAGCAATTTCGTATTTCCGAGGGAGACAGTACTATTATAGACAGAACTCTATAATACGATCCTACGCCCTTGCTTTAAAGTTCACCGCAACGCAGGTGTGATCGCATCGGCCAATAGCGCGCGACGATCTAGAATGCGTATGCGTGAGGTGTGACTTTACCGACAACGACCAAATCGTACCCGCGTTCCTCAGCCTCGCCAACATCTCATCGGTCTATAGTAAGTACCCTCCAAGGTAGAGGACCGCGCTACCCCTTTCTAGGTAGTTTTTTTTCGGATCCCCACACGAAAGACCCGCTAGTTTTATCAGAAAGACCCCTAAACCACAAATGAAAATATGACCAAGTATCACCAAAAAGAAACCAAAGAAATCACGACATACGGAATGCCCACAAAACGTTGCAATCAGAATAGGCTGAGAGCGTCAGAGAACTGATCATGCAGTCGAACAGCGAGAGTTACCATTCAGGACTGTAGATTATTCACTATTAGACGATGTAAATATTGTAAACATGGCATTGAATAAAGAGCATTAAAAAAAAAAAAACTGACGAGTTCTAGTGGACAGTGTTCCAGAGACAAACCGCCATAATTTTTCCGCCAGCATCCTACAATAAGCACAACGTAATGATTCCAAAACCACTGAATACTCAAATTACATGCGTGAAAAACGGTTTGCGAGAAATGCGCGAATCGTGGAGGGCAATAGCTCTCTGCGAAAATTTAGCAAGAAGAAAGTTCTATTTTTCCTGCAAAAAGCTAACGTGCTCACAATATTAACGTGCTACCAATGACACTATTAACACAAGTTTCACGACCGATCTATCTCAAAAGCAAACAACACGAAACATCATCGCTCAATTTGCTGGGTCACTGATTGTGAGTGAATGATACACGGAATACTGGGAATGCGGTTTCCGCGTCTGGCGACGTTGACGAGAACAACCGCCGACACAATGCGTGCCAACTGATCCAAAACTCCATTACGCAACCCCTAGACAATTTCGGCCGCGTCTACGTGCCGGCTCGGTTCGAAACATGAAGAGCAGAATTAGCCATTGTATCGTGATTATCAGACAAATGGTAATCGGATGCCGGTTTGTCCCGATACGATTCCACGAATAGTCGTTCCCTATTTAATCCTAGGAACCTCCGGCCTAGGCATTTGTCTAAACGATTTGATTACAGTTAACTGCCACTTAGCCAAATGCTGCGCCCCTGCCAAGTACAAATTACTTTTCCATACACTGATTCTACCCAGAAGCATTTAATTCTGTGATAAATCTGGCCAAACAAATTGGCTTAAAACTGGCGTCCTAACCCTGTACATACGCTAATACAAATTTTAACCAATTAATAGAATATCAGAAATTAATTTTAATTTAACTTTTATCTTAAATTGTAAAACTTACAATTTTGACCTTTTTTATTTCAGAGCACAATTACAATTTTTATAGCTTACAGTTAATTGCATTAACTACATTAATTGTTTAGTTTCGCTAACTTCCTTAAAATACGATTAATTTGTCCAACAAATACTTTGTTATTCATGTGCTTAACTAATGAACAAATGACCAAAGTCACCGGAAAGATTCGATTTGCGGAATCTCGTAGAGAAACTTATCGACGCTTACGAAGACATCGTAAACTGAGAGAGATTATTCTCGTCGATTGGTCCAGAGGAAATTTCTTGTTGATCGGAGAGTAAGAGGATTCGAAACGATGGAATAGGAGAGTTCGTCGAGGATTAACTTAATAAGGAATTAAAGAGGACCTTAAGCACTGTGCTTACGAAGAACGTTGGCTAGTAGATCGATGGGTTTAAACTTGTCTTGAGAATTGTGTCTTATTAATGATCGTGATTAGTCGTTACCTGTTGTGGAGGTAATAAAACGCGGTTAAGAAATACTCTGAATAAAAGAAGAGAATTGGAATGATAATTAAGAAACTAATCAACAATTTTAATTAATTCCTGATTGAATTTTTCAGATTTAGGATATTCATTTCAAGGATTACATCAACGTTAATGTTGTGTTAATTTTCTTTTAATGTTAATAAAATTTTGTAAATCAGCCTCATATAAAAAATGGGTAGGTATTATTTTTCACCAGCAGATAGTTATAAAATATTCATCGTTTGAAAATTAATGTTTCTAAGTCTATCTCAAAAATTATTTAGAAAATTAGTCATATATTCAAATGCAGTGGGTAATAAGAAATAAAAAACTTCAATCTTTAGTCAAAATATACCTTAAATTTCAAAGTTGTTTAACTCGTACTCGCTCTGGTTGTAGTTTTAGTTTGGAAAATAATTTATGTATTGTTTCAATTTTGGCAAAACTTCCACTTTATATTTGATTGGACCTCGAAATATTATTTATTATATTCTTCTAATTCATGATACATACATATGTAAATACATTGGATTTGAAATAGAACTATATATACATATATGTATAGACAACAGAATTGTACACCTGTAACTACAATAGCAAGAACGTTCAATTAACTACAAATTGGCCGTCTAATATGAATAGACCTACCAGAAGCACATCTTGGCGAATTGGAATTAATACGAGAACTAATGTTCCGATTGAACATCGGATACTGAAAGTGCTGTGCATTATTCGACGAATCATTTAATTGCTATGTAAATTTCTCACGTGACAACACTTCAAGCAATCGCATTAATTAGGATCAAACTGGCAAAGGCGGAGATGCATTGTGCAAACTCTCTTCGACAGATTCTACAGAATAATTCTTAAGATTTACATGTACTAACAAATAAATACTTCAAAAATGTAGAAATTGTTTCGAAAGAATTGATAAAATCACTTTAATTGTAAATGTGATCACTTTTTAATAAGAATTTTATCATTGACCATTATGCTGTGAAAAAATTAATCGAAAAATTAAGACAAACCGCATAAAAAATTGTTTACACTTGTGTTAATTATTTTGATTAATTTCTATAAGGAAATAATCACTTTAATCTAATATTTTTCAATATTTTATTTTATAGCTATGTAAAACATGTGAAGAAATATTTTTTAATATATTAACATAAGTTCCTATAAAAGTATATTTACATATATCGTTATAGTAATTTTAATATTAACAAACATGTAAAACTCCTAACAGAATATATAAAAATAATTTTAAAAAACCTGAAGAAATTCAATACAAACAATCTTTAACTGAATAAGAAGAAAATCAAAGTTTATTTGATATTCAATTATTTTATTTTTTTAGAATAGATACGATATAAACAACTTATTTTATTTGCGACACGAGATGTATATTTCCCAACCAAAAATGTTCTCAAATTCAGCACATATTTGATACATTTACAAACAAAGCTGCCAGTTTGGTTTCCTTGGTCTTTTGCATTTTTGGGAATGAATTGCGCAGACTTGTACTCTACCTAAATCCACGCAGGCTGAAACTCTCGTGTCCGTTCAATACTGCTTCGCTATCACGAATAATAATACGTTTCCCAAGTTGGAGGTTGCACGTAGCCGAAATGCTACCTTTCCAACTGACTGGCTATGTGTCGGCCAGTTTCCAGATAATCTTACGTGCAATTCTGATACCCTATATAAGGTAACAAACGGGACGAGTGATCGATGTCGACATGATCCTCGAAGCAAGCTGATCCCTTGGCGAACGAAGCGGTACACCTAGTAGTGAGACATTGTTCGTGAGTTGCCTGTTCGAACAATCTTTCAACATCGAATCAAACTGAACTACCTGTTAAACCTTCAATCTTCACCAATCGAATCAATTTCGATTATCACGTTATCGTTCAATTTTCTTTGGACGTTTGAAAAGTATCTGAAACTTCGAACATTGAGTTTCTATTATATTAAGAGAGTAACGTTATTGAAGGTCTTAAATGAAATTTAACTAAGAGTGACTACAAATTATGGTTCCATAATAAAAAATAAATAAATTAAAATCTCTACACTCTTTGATAGCTGTTAAAATTTGGATACTGAAAATTATTCCTATTGGTAAGATGGAAGCTTAAAAAATAAGCATGTTTCATATTTTATAAGAATTTCATAAGATTACAGATGGAAGTAATTCGGGGTAATTTTTAGGATGTCTTATATTTTTGTCCAACAGTGCATTTGAAATACTAATTTGACAAGTCAATATATTTATGCGTTCACCGTGACATAGATATAAAGTTACCAAGTTTCGTTCAAAATAACAAATATCTTAAGACTTTCGAATCGTATTGCATGTATTTTACGGAAATTTATGGGGAAACTACGGTATATGATACAGTAAATAGAAGCGGATTTTGGGAGCTTTGTCTTGTTTCGTTTGGTTACTGCATACTCTAGTGAAGTACTGCATATTTGTGGGAGCTGCATGCGCTATAGAACTGTTACGAAACATTTCAATCGTTGCACTGAGAAGAACGTTTCCGGTTTAACATAAGCCACTGAGTATCGCGTGGGTTACACAAGATATTTGCAAAATATAATATTATACAAGCTGCGTTGCTATCTGCATCAGTTTCAATGGTATGTTTCGGTTAATTACAGTTTAATTAAACAACGTGCTTCTATGCAATAATGTAACATAACGCATAGTTCGGAAATAACATTAACACGTCAGCTGTTGCAGTAGTAATTTAAAATGTAATTTAAATAAATCATTCGAAAAAGAAAAAGTAGAGGACGAAATTGAAAAGTAGCATTACTATTACTGTTGGAGGTGTTAAAATTCAAATAATGCCGCGACTAATCATGCGTCACTTCCGTTCTTTTTTCTTCTACGCAGTAGATGCTTTCTACGAGACGTAACCGTTTTTTGCTATTCCAAAGATGTCGTTTGTATTTGTCACGAATCATTAAGTATTATTACTTTTAAGCTTAACTATGTTTTGTTCTTATTTAATTCCATACAATAAATATATATATCAGTATTACTGCGATTAAATTATTTTGGGCCTACATCTACGACAATTACGTGCCAAGTTAACAATTACACCAACGATATTATGTAGAAAATTGAAAGCTTGAATTTGAAAATAAATTTGTTACATTGACTGTTCTAATTATGTACAAATGTACATTCGCGATCAAATCAGGCTTCCCTAGGAAAAACGGTGATGTCTCCTCATAGACTTCCCCATTGGAACTGGCGATCTAGGGAAGGGACCTCACTGACTGTCGCTTGGGTGTGAACGTTTACGCCGAGAAATCTGAATTAATATTTATTTATTATACATGTTTCTCAGTTATATACTACATTTTATAAAATTTAATAATAAAAAGTTATATTACTTTTCTCTTAATTATTTTTAATATTAATATTGTCAAAATTATGATTTTGTGAATTCTTCCTTTCCCTTTTTCGCCATTTTCCCAAGGGGAGCCTCATTTGATCGCGAGTGTACGACACGCTATAATTATGATTATTCTAAACGCAATGATTTTATTTTTCAATTTAAATCTTCCACTTGTTAGCTTACGAACAAATGTAATATCAAAGTTAATTAGAATTCTTTTTTATTAGTAATTATTCGAGTATACAAATGACCTCTATGATTGTCATATTAATATATTTTATATATGCAAAATGCAATATTATCGTATTTTAATAATGATGAAATGATACATATGTATATGTACATCTTTTATATTTGCAAAAATAAAGAAATCTAATTGTATTATATTGAATAATTGTTTTGAATATATGCCAAAAATTTGGAAAATTCTAAGAATTTGTAATACTCGTGTTATTTACAACTTTTGCAAATTTTTACAATTAATATAAGTGTATAGTCGGAGGTCTAAATAAGTTTGTCTAAAATTCTAAAATTTGAAGACTAAAATTAGTAGGTTCTAAAATCCTAAAATCGTGAAATCTTAAAATTTCTTAACATCTAATGTAAAAATGAATCGGGAATGAAGAAAGGGTTGTGGTATTTGTACCATCAGTCTTGAACAAAAATATATCAGTCTCTGAGAGATCAGTATTGGTACATTTATACCTCTAAGTTTCAAATAGTTTGAAAACTTATATAAAAAACATTGTCGAAAGCACACTTTATGGAATTTAAGAAGTTTTCAACAAGGCAGTGTAACTATTGATTCGCCAATTGATTCCACATCATTATGTTGCATGCCCCAAATTGTTTCACTGTTCGATCTAATACAATGACATTTGATTAATGAACATCATTTACATACAAATTCATCGGGCGGTATAGACCACAATTGAATTATCTGTTAAATTCGATACGATTGTTGAACAAGGAAATCACATGCATCCTTTGAAATCAAATTGATAGCAAATTAATGCAAATCTCATGTCGATACTGTCGTTGAATTAATTATTTATCTATTTTTATCGTCACTTTAATTCTTACGTTAAAATTGAACTTGTTGTTTTCCAATGAGCGTAATTCATTCAGAATTTAATACATATTGGACTGCAAATATAAAGTGTATTTCTAATTCAATTCAATTCATCATTAATGATTTAAATTAACGACGAAACGTTCTCTGTTCTCGTTTCAATTTGTATTCGGCTAAAAGCATTTAATATTGTAATTATATGATCTAATTACATAATATATATTTTTAAAAAATAATTTTTAACAAAAAATACAACCGACTTCGAAATGCACTAAAAAGTATGAAATAATTTCTACTTCATTTATACAAATACCCAACAGCTATTAATAAAACCTATTTACTCGTTAAATAGTATACTAAATACATTTCAACCTTTTCGGAGGCGGCGCAAAATTAAAAACTTTTCTTATACTAGGAAGATTCAGGCGTCGACAACCTATCAAATCATTATTGACAGCATCGTATATTCGGGTATTTTTAATTTTGCGCCGCCTCCGAAAAGGTTGAAATGTATTTAGTATACTATTTAACGAGTAAATAGGTTTTATTAATAGCTGTTGGGTATTTGTATAAATGAAGTAGAAATTATTTCATACTTTTTAGTGCATTTCGAAGTCGGTTGTATTTTTTGTTAAAAATTATTTTATTTCACACTTTTTAGTGGAACGAGCAGTATTTGTAGGATGCTCGTACTTGTAGGGTGGTTTACCGTTCTTATTAGTTAATTGCAATAATGATAGTTTTTAGCAATAACAAGTTCCATACAAGTTATAACAATAGTTATTAACAATAACAAATTGCATAAATTTTTGCAAGTGAGGTATCGCGGAAATGTGAAAGGTTTCATCGCAATCGGTTCATGCCTTGGAGAGTATACATGTATACAAAAAACAGTAGAGAATCAACGACTGTATGCTGACTCATACACCGGTAGAGACACGTAGGCATACGTAGAATTCAATGTAGTAGTAACAATAGTTTTTTACGAATATCTCGGAAACTAAAGCTTTCCGTTAATTATGCATAATAAAAAGTTGTTCAGAATCATATCCCCGACAACATATTAAAAGGTCATTGAAATCGTCCAATTTTGACATTAAAAACTTCCTGTATTTTGCAATAACAATGAAAAAATGAAAAATTTTTTTTCAATGGGACCAACCGGAAGACATACTCTACAAGATGTAAAAGGTTTCGTTCCGATTGGTACATCCATCTCGGAGTAATCGGTGAACACACACACAAAAAAAAAAAAAAAAAAAAAAACAAACATACTGATCGAATTGAGTAACCTCCTCCTTTTCGAAGTCGGTTAAAAATAGGTCTTTATACTCGTAATTTACAATAACTTTCATACTTCAATTTAAATATGTTTAAATATTGAATGATTAAGCACATCAATCTTCTCATCACTGCTTTCCACAACTATCATTCAGGAAATAAATAGAAAAATCTCAGAAATTCGAGTGAAGCTTCCCCAACGATTGTTCCTAATTATGTTTTATATTATCCTGAGGCGGATAGATAATTTCAAAATCTCAAGCTACGCCAAAATTCAGTGGATTATTCGTTTGTTCGCCATCCAATCGTAGAAATCTCGCAGAGGCGTGATTGCGTTTTACATACGGCTCGTTCATAAACGTTCGATCAGCCGAAGTAATTACCCGAGTTTGAAAGCGGTCGGGCAAATTCGACCCGTTTAGATGCCAAGCCCGATACGCGCTCGTTATTTTCTCGCAGGCAGCATTTTACTCTGACGTGGATGGAATCTGCCAACACAGGGACTTGAATATTCTTCCAGCCTTATTCCGGAATATTTATTTGAAGTTCGGGAAAAGATTTTATGATATTTTAATGTTTTGTTTTCTTGCACCACTAAAGCGATAAGTTCAGAAATTATTTATTATTTCTATGTATTATTAAATTAAAAATGAAGACGAGGAAAATAGCATATTTCTTTCCGCCTGTTAAGAGCAGTGCAATGAAATAATTGAAGTAAATTATAAACATGGTAATGAGAAAATTAATGAACAAATATGTGGAGTATTTCATTTTTACAACACAGCTAATTAGGGCATTTTCAGAGCTAGAAACAAGCACCGACATACTTCCATACATTGTTCCAAATACATCATAGTATTTTTCATTTAAAAAATTATACTGAAATAACTTCATTGCAATGCAAATTTTAATATTAGTTTCTTTTATTCCTATTTGATTAATTCTATTTTTCAATTTAAATTTTGTAAAAACCTTAAAATGATTCACACCAAAAATCGGGACCAAATTATGATTTCTGCAGCCTGGGACTGTCAAACCTTTGAGAGCCTCCTTAGTTGATAAATCTGGTTTAAAAATTGAAATTTATTCTAATAAAGTTAAATAACATTTAATTGTAACGAAAAAGAGCAACAGTTGAATATTTTATCACATAATAAATGGAAGACATATGATGGGCTACCCCGGAAAGTGGGGCTCCCTTAGATTTCCTTTTAATACGGCACTACCAAAGATACAAAATCAAAAATCTGTTAAAACAGGAAACTCGAGTTTGAACACAACAGATTTATCGAACCTTTCTTATTTATTTTATTTATTTTACTCTTGGTTGCCCACCAGCAGACCGTCCTATCACATTACAAACACATTCTGTGCAATTATTTGTCAGCAGGATTTTCTTGGATCAAAGCTGTTGATACAACACAGTAAACGCCAGAATAGAACCGAACGTTTCCTAGAGTTACAGCTCCACGGAGAAAACAGTGTAACCTAGTTACAAGTTGCTTTCATAGATATATCAACATGCACTGTTATAAATGTTTCGAATAGTCTTGTGCGCCTGCTTGTCTCTGAATGCTGTTAGATTGTTAACTGTCTGCTTGATAAATGTAACTGGGAAGGGTAGACAGTCATTGCCGAAATTGAACGCGTGTATTATGTGATTTAACCCTTCGTGCCTTAAATGTTGGAATTAGTTTCTCTCTGTTTCTCCCACACTCCATCTTCATGCAACTTTAACCTTACTTGTTCTAAGTGGCTGAATGTAAATGACCCGAAATGCAAGATTATGTGCTCATAAATATTATGTTACTAAATATTTTTTAAATAATACGTTAAAAATGTACATTCACAATCAGATCAGGTTTCCCCAGGGAAAATGGTAACAAAAATGAGGAAAGCAAAAATGATCAAAATCATAGTTTTGACGATATCAATATTTGAAATAATTTACAAAAAAGGTAATATAACTTTTTATTAGTAAATATTATAAAATTTAGTATATGACTGAAAAGTAGCAATAACAAAGTTAATTTTAATTGAAATTTTTCCGCCTAAGAGTTTATACGCAAGTGATAGGAGACCATAGATATACGTATAGGAACCACCTTTATCCCTAAGAAAGTCTGATTTGTTTGAGAGTGTACATACATGTGTAATAATACATGTTGAAGATCTAATTATCCAAAATATGAATACAAAAAGATCTCAATTAACTGGCCTAATCAAGAAACAACGGATAATCGAGACCCAAGAAAAAATGATCCGAAAAGTTGCTTGCAAACAAAAGAAAAATGTAATAAGCAAACGTAAACTGTTAATAAATTCGAAACCTCCGATAATCATTACCCCGGATGCTCGAGATCGCGGATAATTTGGAACCGGTTAATCGAGGTCCTACTGTAATTAATTTTCAAATTTAAGCTCTCAATTTACTACCTCATATTATTAACCTAATGGTAGTTATTTATTTATTTTTTAATACCAACATTATTAGAAAAACTGGAAATATTTCAAAGCATTCGATACAATACAAATTTCAAGAGTTCTCTCAAATATAACGAAAGCACTTAACCCCGTTTCAGGAATAATTTCATGCAATTCATTAGATCTAAATTTGTCAAATTGTAATTATTCGCACTGTAGAGAGGTGAAAATGTTGTCAAGTGGTAGACACGATGCAGGTGTAAATTACGAAGTCGAGGAGGGTACGTTTCATCCAACTGAAAGAAGTAGACTGTTCGTGCAAGAATGCTGTAGACAGGTATTGAAATGAAATGTAAGTGAAATAAAATTAATGACGACTGTACATCTGATGTGTCAAAGGCGACTTTGAATGAATGCAAACTAGTACTGCTTAATAATTTTATTATTATTTATTAATAAGCAAACGGACAAGCATCCAATACAAAATCTAGTACAGCGCTAAGTTATTCTATCATGGTATTAATGCAATCTTTTATGTAACTTATAATATTTTTAAATGTATTAAATGAATTAACCCTTTCGCTGCCACAGTGGTCCTCTGGGTGATCACCGGTGACCACCATTAAGAAAAATGTGCATTATTTTAATATATTTCGCAGTTCTTTGCCATTATAAAATTTTTAATATGAAATTTGTGGCCCACTGGTGCAAGTTCAAAAATTCGCGTGGCAGCGAAAGGGTTAAAAAGAATTATTACAGTGTATGTGTCGGTGTGAAGGTAGCTTTCGGTGTGGACGTCGCGTCGTGTCGCGCTGTTTGTTTAGAAAAGGACCCTTAAGATTTTTAGTCGTTGTGTAGCGTCAAAGGCATCGTCGACAATCGTGTCGTAGTTATTCGATGGAAACGGTCGATAGGTCGTATACCGTATGTCAAGTGTTGCGAGTTGCATTTTACCCTTTTATATATGTATTAATGTTTACCCTGATTCCATTTAATAAACTATAATCTTAAACATACACTATTGTTTCGCACGAAACAAATATTTCACCGCGATTCTGATCTCACATTATTATCACGATTAATAAGCTTCATATAAAATTCGGTTAATAGAGAAGTCTTATACATCCTTATCTGATTTATATAATTTTTTCATGAAAAGTTTGTTAATGTAAGACGTTGAAAATTAAATAACGAAAGTGTTACTCCATTAATGCTATATTTTAAGTTTTCGGGGCTTTTAATTTCGCTTTACCATGTTCGAAGTGACATTTAATCGCCTTTATATTAACTTTAAGAATATTGTAAGAGCGAACCAATTTGCTACTTGAAAGGAAAGTGTGAATGAGTTAATTAGTTTTCTAGTAAAAAATTTATAAAACTTAACGTATAAAAAATAAATGAATGCAAAATAACTCCTTAAAATTCTTTTTAATTTTGTGCATATCTCACAGAGATTAAATTAAAATAGTACCGGTAACAGTTGCTTTCTATTGAAAATAGAAGACGCATGTTTAGATAGAGAATGGAGGGTGTCTTACAAAAGCCATAAATTTCGTTCGGATATGGGCACAGATGATACGGTAAAATATGTTTTCCAAGCGGAAAATATCGTTCAATAAATTGTTGGTTTCGACATTCAGACTAAACAAACATTGCTCCCCGAGGTTCTATGAAAATTGTAAAAGCAGTCGTGAAACAAATGTTTCTGCCTTTGATCCAGGAAAAGAAAAATTTCTCTATTTTTCCCATGAAAATTTACGATATTACATTTCTTCTCAAACATATGATTACGTTTATCCTTATGACAACATGATACTTCACCATTAATATGACGCACCATATTAAAAGTCATTAGAAAATTTTTGTAATTATAATATCTGCAAAATCATAAACTATATTATAAATAATAGATTTTAATTTATGAATTAAAAAGAATTCAATTTTTCTAAAGAATGACAGTCAATCATGTTCTAGCAAAAGAAATTTTATAAAATACCTCTGACATTTGTAACATTTTTAAATTAAACAAACATTACAATATAAAGATGAAAATTAAAACTATATCTTTTGAAAAAATCACAATCTTTTATTTGCCAAATACTATAAAGAAACATTTCCAAAGATAAAATGTCTCTTAAATTATAGAGAATATTCTTCATTCATGAAGGACTTTTCTTGCTTCCTTCAAAGTGTTCAAAATAATTGTCTACATAAATAAACATTGCTTTCTTATTTTCTGAGAATTTCATTTAATCGCTACGTTTAATTCCAGGCAAATACATTATTCAGCAAACAGAACCTAATTTACAACAAGCAGTGGACATTTCTGTTACAACTGCTCAAAGCAAGCTCACTTTTTTCCTATGAAACAAAGAAAATCTAATTACCGAGACTCATCTTCCGGTAAATGAGATAAGCTTCTTCCTTTCTTAAAGTGACAGACACGAGACAAAAACCAGGGGAATTCATAAAAGAAACCAATGATAATTCATAAAATTCATTCTACATTCGGAACTCTTTGTAGAGGATTTTTTGTTAAGGAGAAATCTTAGGAAAAAGAAAATGAGAGGAACAGTTGGATTAAGGTAGCATGTATTCATTTCTATGATAAAACGAGCAAAACGTGGATGTCTGCAGTCACGTTCCTGTTATTATGAACCCACAAAACCCGTAACGGCTTACTGTTTGGAATTCGGTTAATAAACCGAGGAGAATGCTTAGGATTTAGTTTAGCGGACGGGGACGAACACAAGAGAAATCCGCATTAAAAAAGTTAATACCACAGACGATGAAATAAAAGCTAGTTTATCCTATTACCGCTTAATTACTATTTAGCCATTTTAATTATTAAATCGGTTGAAGCTTTGAGAGAATCGTCTTCTACAGATGTTGTTAAGTACATTGTACGAACTGACAATTACTGCTGTTTCAACAAATGCACCGAATTAATTAATTTATGAAGTTAAATGTATAGCATCAAGCAAAGTAGGCTTCCATAGGTAAAATGACGTTAGAAGGGAAGATAAGGGAAAATAATATAATTATTAGTATTATAAAATCTAGTGTATAATTAACACTAAACGTACCATCACCGGTCAGGTCAAATGACCAGTTGTAAACTTTTGATTAGAAAATTCGCATAAAATGGTATCGCTTTTTCAGATTTGACTTCATGATTTTTTATATTAAATATATACAATTAATTTTACATCATTTATTTATATTTTTATTTGTTAAATTCGATAAACACGTGTAACCTAGCGTAATTTACCACGACAGGTCATTTGACCGGTTGCGGTACAAATATGTATATATTAAATCTCGGTACGTTTAGTGTTAAGAAATATAAAGAACAGAATAAATATAAAATCAAATTTTCCCGCGTAAACGTTCATACGTAAGTGGTGGAGAGGGACATAAAGCTATATTAAATACATACAATATCAATCATAGTGTCCGTTCATCTAGTGTATTTTGTAATTTCAAATAAATTATTGAAATTCTAAATTATTGAATATTCTAAAGCTTTTATCAGATGATTGTGTTAATTATTTTAACGCTTTTATTAAATAATTAGGACTCCAAAGTCAGTGCTTTTTCACTAGATGAACGGACACTATGATTGATATTGTACGTATACATATTATATGTATGTGCAGCTTTTTCTCCCTATGTCGTCATCTTCCTTATAGAGCTGGTTATATTTAAAGCAAAAAATTATTCAAAATAACCATTAAAATAAACAGGTTTAGAAAATACTTGTTTGAAATATAGTAACTGAGGTTATTAACTGAAATATTAATTTTTCTATGAAGTAACAGTATTCCTTCTTTTCTCTTTAATTATGCAATTAAACTAACTATGAATTAACAGTGCTAGTTATAGGTGACAGTAGTTGAGTAATAACTGGTACAACATCTTGTTTAAAAATTCAGAATTACTATCATAAATTTTATTTTGTAGTCCATTCCTTAACTTCGAAGATAAACTATTTTTATAACCTATTCGCTTGATGCAGTTCACCGACTGGTTTTTATAGGGCACTTGCAGTCTTATTGGATAAATATTGAATATGTACGAAAGCAAACAAGATCAGGAATTTTTCATTTAAATATTATCAGGCTTACAGTAAACGGTTAATTTCTAGGTAATATTTTGTATGCACTGAAAATAACCACAGTTTATTTTATCGTCGATGTTTTAAAATTGTTTCCTCTACTCAATTTGTAAATCGACTTCTGCAAACATCGTATTGACAAACTCTGCTTTTAGAGTTTCCACGAACTTCCAAGCTGTATAAAGACACTTTCGACGAAAAACGTTCTTATAGATGCAACTTTGTAGCTGTTTGGTTTCTAACACGTAACTACCTAAAAGTTCGTGGAGGCTTTTGAAGGGAAGAGGAAAGTTAAATAGACGAAAAAAAGATTGCAACAACTTAATAAGCACGATATTATTATAAGGTGTAAAAATCTTTTTTTACACAAAAATTACATATGTACGTATAATGAAACTTAAGATAAACTCAATCTAACAATAAGCCTAGCACCATAAACTTGTTTGTATTAATGTCAAATTGAAGCCTAAAATTTTATAAAAATGATTACATAAGCATTTCATTAACATTATTAACATAAAAGCTGGTTACCACTTGAATTTCTATAGAAATCTAATGAGAAATATCTCGGAGCTTTATATAAAGAAAACAATGAAAAGCCATAAAAATTAGAAACATTAGAAGTAAGATTTGTCAAAAATAAAAAAATAAATAAGCAACTTAATAAAATTTGTAGCAGCTTCAACGTGACAATCAACGTGTTAATTTGATTGCAACGTCTTGAGGGAATCATTTAAAGGAATTCACGCGAACATCCACGCGAAGATAGCAATGATAAACTGACCTAACCAAGGAATCACACAGAAGTTTATAAGTCACGGGATAAGCCTTCGGCCCATCGAATTCTACATATAAAATGACGTGTGTGAAGTTAGCCCCGTACTTTTCGAATTTTGTATTTTTTGAAATTGTGCTGCATTGTGCTACGTTTGTGCTCTAAACCGCAACTCTGTAAGTCAAAGCATACTCAAGAAAATTAAAAAAAAAAAAAATTTTTTTTATAGCCTCGCACTTTTCGAATTTTGAGTTTTTGTTTTTTGTGCCGTATTGTGCTATGTTTGGGCTGAATTGTGCCGCAAACGAGATATCGATAACATCAATAACAATTAAGAAAAAAAATACAAACAAAATTATATTATACTAACCCCGCACTTTTGCCGAAATAAACTTTTTACTTTTTAGATAATTTGTGATAATTTGTGGTACGTTGTGCTGTCGATAGAAACTTGATATCTCTATTCATTTTGTAGATAAAAAATATTGAATTTTTAGGAATACGAAATTTAATATTCGTATAACTTACGAACAGCGATAGATAATCGAATTCTGCAAGTTGTGCAGAATTGTGCTATTTACAATCTGCGAGATACATGCGTTAAAAGTTGATATTAGCTTGAGTGTCAATGAAAATTAACAAAAAAGGATGGGGATGATTCAAACATTAGATATTTTCGAATTTTCTTTGATTGTGCGGGATTGTGCTAGACTAGCACAACTTTTCCTAATGACAAAATTTTGTCAGATCGCCAGATTTCGGAGCACTAGCAAAGTTAGGAATTTGCATGCGTTTAAAAGCTGGATAAGTGCAAGGTGGCTATCCCCTCCACATGGGGGCTTCCGCCTTGGCAACCGAGATGCTCGACGTGAAAGCCGTGTAATATGATCCGAACCGTAATATCAGTGTGACTAATACCAATTCAATGATAAAATTTTTTTATTTTTGTCCTTTTCTTAATGAAACTATTCCTAATGCATTTGTGAGATCTTTCTGATTAAAATGATATCAAACACGATATAGTTTGAATTATATTCATTTATTTATTTACTTATTTATTTATTTAGAATATGCTGCGGAACTATTGACTGCAAATTAGATACTTCATGATGTTAGGATAAGCCCGTGATCTCCATGAAACCGGACAGTTTCTTCCCATTGAAAATTAAAGTAATTTACAAGCTAACAATAGTAATAGAATAATAATAGAATAAATAAACAACACAGAATCGACTCCTCGGCTGAATACAAACGATGTGTACGAATGCAGAACCGACGACACCTCGGCTGGATATCTGTATATGTACACTGAGTTGCAATGAACTTGTCGCAGTGAAGTTGGCTCCAGATTTACTGACACAGTCACGCCGCGTCGGTGAGCCGATGGGCGAGATCGACTCACCGACGCGGCGTGAATGTGTTAGTGAATTTGTAGCCAACTTCACTGCGACAAGTTCAATGCAACTCAGTGTACACTCAGTCCCATCGAAGCTGTCGCAGTGAAGTTGGCGCGCTAACACATTCAAGCCGCGGCGGCGTTAGCGCGCGAACTTTACTGCGACAACTTCGATGGGACTGAGTGTACAATGTTTGGGTCCCAATCTCTCTTGCACTTATCCAGCTTTTAAATGCATGCAAATTCCTAACGTATGATTCTTAACTTTGCCAGTGCTGCGAAATCTGGCGATCTGACAAAATTTTGTCATTAGGAAAAGTTGTGCTAGTCTAGCACAATCCCGCACAATCAAAGAAAATTCGAAAATATCTAATGTTTGAATCATCCCCATCCTTTTTTGTTAATTTTCATTGACACTCAAGCTAATATCAACTTTTAACGCATGTATCTCGCAGATTGTAAATAGCACAATTCTGCACAACTTGCAGAATTCGATTATCTATCGCTGTTCGTAAGTTATACGAATATTAAATTTCGTATTCCTAAAAATTCAATATTTTTTATCTACAAAATGAATAGAGATATCAAGTTTCTATCGACAGCACAACGTACCACAAATTATCACAAATTATCTAAAAAGTAAAAAGTTTATTTCGGCAAAAGTGCGGGGCTAGTATAATTTTGTTTTTATTTATTTTCTTAATTGTTATTGATGTTATCGATCTCTCGTTTGCGGCACAATTCAGCACAAACATAGCACAATACGGCACAAAAAAGAAAATCTAAAAATTCGAAAAGTGCGGGGCTATCAAAAATTTTGTTTTTTTTAATTTTCTTGAGTACGCTTTGACTTACAGAGTTGCGGTTTACTGCACAATACGGCACAAACGTAGCACAATGCAGCACAATTTCAAAAAATACAAAATTCGAAAAATGCGGGGCTAACTTCACACACGTTATAAAATGGGTCGCGCGAACAAATAACCGAAAACACTTCTTTTCTTTACGACGGCTCGTCCACCGTGCCAGCCGTTCACGTAACACGTATGTAAATAAAACGACGAGAGAGAGACGCAGCGATAACGTGACATATGGAAAAAATCATTTTTAACCTCGAAAGGAAATAAAAGAGCGACGAAGTGTTTGCTGAAAAACAAAACAAAAATGTTGATCCTCGAAAACAACCAACGAGTGTTTTCACCGGCAACGCTCCGAAAGCGGAGCCATTCTATTTTATCTTTTTCAGATTTCTTTCCTTTTACTCCCGTTTCAATTAACCTGCAACGGTTACTTCAATTTTCATTTGTACCCCTTTGTGACGCGATTGTAAGTGACTCGTTACGGTAATATCGCGACATACCGCTGGGAGAAGATTCGTTTTGTTTGTTTTGTGCGTTTTATTCGAGCAAACGACATTTACTAATGTTTGCGTTGACATTTCAACTCGTATGGTACCGAGGTTTGTAAATTAACGTCCCCTCGGGTATACGGATGTTTTGTTTCACAGTAAAAACATCAGTTTGTTGTTTCAAGTATTTGCCAGATAATATTTGGATTAAAAGAAACCACGTACGATACTGTTAGAGTGATATTTTTTTTTTTTTTAATGAAATGCTTTTGAATTTTTTTTCTTTTGATGTACAATTTGGTTGAACTTTACTTTGGAGCACACAAAATTATTAATTTTTTTATATATTCTAATACTAGCCTACAAGGAAAATTCAAAAATTTCATTTTAATTTTAGGAATCCATTCGTTCAAAAGTCTATGTATACAGGGTGTCTCAGAACTGTGGTAGGACCCATGGAGGGATGATTGCTGAGGTCAAAATGTTGGTTAAGGCATCGTTTTCGAGTTACTAAAGAAAAACACTGGCCAATCAGAGCGCGCCTTTAGCGCGGACCGAACCACGAGAGTGTTGGGTATGCTCTACGTTTAAGCGGTGGCCGTGATCAAGTGCGTCAGCACCACGTCGCGTCGGTATAATAGGATTCATTGGGTAAAAGTTGTATCGAATAATGAATTAAAAAAAGAAAGGTATAATAGTATCGAATTATTGGTTGCTCATGAAAAACTAATCCTATTATACTGACATGGTGCCGATGCACTTGATCACGACCACGGTTTGAACGCAGAGCATACCCAACACTTTCGTGGTTCGGCCCGCGCTAAAGGCCCGCTCTGATTGGCCAGTGTCTTTCGTTAATAACTCGAAAATGAAGCCTTAACCAACATTTTGGCAAAGGAAAAAGTTGTTTAGAATGACCACAGCAATCATCCCTCCATGGGTCCTACTTCAGTTCTGGGACACCCTGTATAAAGCTGAACGTGTTTAGCATAGTTCAAGAGGTTACTTTGACGCCATGTTGGCTTTTACCTACAATTCATTCACTGAGCGAGGTCGATGTCTTGACGGAATAACTTAAATATCTTTATCTATATAGATGTGCTTTACGCATGCTAGGTTGGGTTAAGTAGAGTGGCTTTTTAATAGAATTTTGAAGCTCGTCTCTGCAGATGTGAGTTTTGCTTTCCACTCGATATTCGTTCTTTCTTATGTGATCCTGATATTGACGGACTAAATCTCATATTTAAGTTTCTTAAATAATATTTTGTAAAGATCTAAGTTTAGTTAAATATTGTAACAGTAAATTATTGTAAATATGGTAACAACTGCAAACTTTTATGTATAATTGTACACAGCGTAAAAACTTCTGTATAATCTGCATATTTTTAAGATAGAATATCTGCACTAGTTTTTATATATTTTGTATCTGCTATATAAACCATATACGATTTAAAGCAATGAACAATAAATAAATAAATAAAGAGTAAATTACATGATAAAGAATAAATTGAGTTGAAACGATTTTATATTTATGATAACACGGCTAGATGATTTTGTTTTTATTAAATTTTATTACTGAAAAATTCTAATATTTCATCTCTGCTTTTTGAGATGAGTTTCTACCTAGATTCATTATTTCATCGAAACCACACCCTTCCATATAATATGTATTATATATTCATAAAGTTAATACAAACATTTATAAATTACAGATAAGAACTTCTCCTTAAATAAACTTTCCTCCTGTTTATAGAGCAATCTGAAATTAAAGGAAAATTGAAGATGCAATATAATTGAAATCCTCCAATGTTATTACCTAATTATTTCAAGTAACACAGTCGTTCTTCAATAATACAAATTCATGGTTATCTATGAATATTTATTTAATACAAGTAAAATTTGTAAGTATAATAAATCAAAGGTCTTAAATAATTTAATTTAAATAAAAATACTTAATTAAAATTGAAGATGGAACTGATTGGTGTTCAGTGTTTCAAATGGTAATAAATCAGTTTCAGTGATATATACATTATTAAGAATAAATAATTATTAATACAGTAAACTATTATAATTGATTGTGGGGAGTGGAAGCAATAGTTTCTATTAGTGGGAAAGAAACAAATTTTCTCTCAATGAAACGAATATTTTTCATTTTTCATTTTGCTTTACGGCAACTAAAACAAGATTTCAATTTTTCGAGAAAGTGTTGTAATTAAATGAGAATGGTTTATTTGGTTATGGGATGAAAGCGAGCAGATTGGTCTTGTAAAGTACCACTTTGTTAACTTTATTCTTGACCCAAGTTACACGTGAAAAGAAACAAAGATTTCCACGATCTCTTCCTGTATACGAACTTCCAACTTTCGTGTCGAAGTTCAACTAACATTTGACTACGATAACACTTTGACAGTTATTACGCTGAATTACAGACCACCCGTGAACCCATGGATAACGTGTAAAAGTGAAAAATATAAGGATAAAGGCAAGAGAGATTTGAAGCACTCGCGCGCTGAAATTGAAAAGAAATTGAAGAACTGTGATAAAATTGTACGAGAATTTGAAATATAGGTACTATAATTTCATAAATTTTTGGTTAATTGTATTATACATTTATTATTACATCTATTAGCAGAGTGGGGCACAAAGGTTTATTATAATTTTAAAAATTCTAAAGATTCAAAAGAATAAAGATATATTGTACTAACTCTTCGCAGTCTTAGAAATACAAATAATTATAAAAGGTCCAAACTGATTTACTTAATGAATTTTTGATACACGAGGTTATTACAAGAATATTTATTTATTTAATGTATGAATTATTTTGAATTAAATTAAGAGGGGTTACATTATTTATTATGTTTGAAGGCCCGTAATAATTAATTAAATGCGTATTTTTTAAAATGTTCTTTTTAAATTTTGTTACATTTGAATGCAAAATATACATACATATAAAATCACAAATGCAAAAACTAAATGTACTCATTGACTTATAAATTGCTAATTTTCAACGATTGATATTTTTAATCTCATTTGAGCCTAAGCTATAGGCCAATTTTTCACTTAGAATTAGTGAATCTTAATTAAGGGAAGATAAGCTGGGTTTTACGTTTCAGCTAGCAAATTCTGAAAAGGCTACGCTTGAAACCGCGAAAGTTTAGACCCGATAGGGCTCTTATCTGCTGACACATTAATTCTACGAACGTAAATAAGTAGAACGAGGAACAGATTTTGCGATTTTCACTCGCATTAAAGCTTACAAGCTCCGGAAAAAAAATTCAGGAAAGTTTCAGCACTATCCACCTGATGAATAATTTCATTCAATCCGATTTACATAATCTTAATAGACGGAAACATTTAAAACGCCGTTTTTAAAAAATTTCTAAGATCATTGTTATCTTTAACCGTGAAAATACACTTAGCCAAAGTTTGTCCTATTTGAATCACTGATACATGATGTGGAAAAGCCTCCAGCCTACTGGATCCTCGGGAAAATTATTGTAGGAAATAAAAGATGTACGTATTCCAGAATATTCTGGATTTTACTGCTGATGACAGGGGGGTCGCAGGGGGTCCGCGACGCGACCGATCATAGAAAAAATCGACAATCAGTTGACGACGACGACGTATGGGAAATAGACGTGCCCTGCGACAAATCTGTGACGAATCTGCGACGAATCCGCGACGAACCCGCGACAAACCCGTTTCATCCATAGTTTACTCATATAGTTTTACCGTTCACAATTAGTTAAGTACGTAGAATTAATAAAACCTATATTATATTTATGTGAGTCGTAAAATTTGAAAGAACGGTGATGACGACTTTTCGATACCGATACATTTGTCTTATTTATAACGAGTTTAGTTATAAATGATTACAAAATTTATATCGGTGGCTTGGTGTAAAAAGTAGCAATATCAGTATTTATAAAATTGAGATATTAGTAAATACTTAAAGATATGTTAAAAAATTCACGTTCTCGAATAATATCTGGCACAGGTTTGTGCTGTTTCAAATTTCTTTTCTAATGCAAAAGGAGAGAATTAAAGCTTAAGTTATTTGTGTTTTTGATAAAAGCGCATAAGTTTATTTTACGAAAAACGTTAACATTAGTATGTACGAATGTCACTATAGTCATTTCTGAATAGAATTTGACACTGTCATTTTTTATACAGACTGTATAAACTTGTTTATAAACTTGACACCGTGTTTCACTCGTTTTTGCAAAAATATGATACTGGCACTTCTTGTACCAAGCCATAGATATAAGCGCTGTCAAAGTATGTATATGTATAGTCTCTATGATATTACTAAAATATTACTATAAAATGATTTCAGCTCTTAGGGCAGTGCAATATACATATAATTTTGACGTTGAATAAAATCCAGTATCATAATATTTGAAATTTTGACAAGTTTTCATGATAGTTTTAAGAGTCACAGTATAATACAGATTTGAATTCTCCAAACATAAAAGATCGAAGCAATATCAATAAGGAAGAATGGTATCAGTTACGTGAAATATCGCCTACTTTGGAAACTGGGTTAATCCGACAGGTATTCCTTGTACAGTTTCAGACCTTTCGGTTGGTTGATTTTGAGGAAAGAAGCATTCTTTGTAGTCGAAATGGAAGCTCAAACAAAGCGTAAACGGTAACACGATTTGTTGTGTTATTAAGTAATTTCTATTACATAGTTTATTACATACCAAGCGGTATATCCAGGGGCGAACTGATTGTAATTACCCATCGATGGGCCGGCAGGGATTTGGGGCTTAATTAATTAAACTTAGGGCCCGTATTCTGCAAGAGGACCTGTTATGTCATTTTTAAGTAAAAATTATCGAATTAAAATTTTTAATTTTTAAAATGTAAATTCTTAAGGGAAACATTTTAAAGATTACAAAATTTTCAATTAAAAAAATTGTAAGTCCTAATTTGTCTCTGGGCATATCAGAATAGTATAATACTTGTGACATGTCAATTTCAAGCTTAAAATTTGAAAATCATCTTGAAGAAAAATTAAAAGGTTGAACTGAAAGTTTGCATCTATATTATTTATTTTAATCGCTGTTTAATTACTCAACCACCAAAAATATTTAGTAACAGTGAGGGTATAAAATTCTCAAAAAATTATTTATTTATTTTATATACTGACAAAATACCGTTTGATATAGTGTAGTATAAATTAAAAATGAAATTAATTTTGTTAATCAGCCGATTAATTTTGTTAATATTATTTCATGATTTGATTAATATTAGATATATTAAGTGCAAATTGACATTTTTATTATAAGGTGATTAATATTGTCTTGTATGTTAATAAATAAATATATTATTACACAAAATTATTTCAATTAAAATCACCACGCTTTTGTGAATGCCTGTATATAAAAATCCAATATAATAAAACTCTCTCTTATCAACCTTGGTGCCATTTAGTTACCCATGAAGTGTAGTTTGGTTGTACAGCTCGGAAACACCTTGATAATAGAGAAACGTTTTTCACCTCGTTTCCAGAGGTGAAAATAAAAGTCTCTACTTTATTTAGGAAACCTGTTAATCGAATTACCAGCCAGTTACACGATCCTGCTCTCGATAAAATCAGTCGATAAATGTAAATTCTAATTTGACACCACCAACTGCTACGCGAATATAGCCACAAGTAAGGCATAGTTGCCGCAACGTATTAATCGTAAGACTACTGTCACACTGTTGTCACATCTGTTACAATTGTAATCATCAGCATAATGAATCGGCTCGAGCCGATTTTGATTCCTGCCAGACATAGAAAAGAATAGTGCGCTCGAGAGAGAAAGAGGTCCGAGAATGAAACAATACATATACTTACTTACTAATGTGTGCAACCATAAAACTTTTTTATTCATATTTATAATCATATTTTTTTATCAATGAAATTACAGATAGAATACTTGAAATGGTATGCCAGAAAAATGAATTATAAAACTTGCACCATATACAATGAAAACTCGATAAATATAACTACATATTGCCAGTCCACTCCGCAATGAAATAATATACATAACGTAAGTACGCGACCATAAAACTTATAGGAATGAAAACTACATGACATAATAATTTCAAAAAGGGAATAAGAAATAAAGAAATGTAATGATTTATAATGTTTATTTATACATATATGTATATATTTTTAGTATATGTTAACAATAATAGGCAGCCCGCCACCGCCGCCTCCTACCGTATATGTAGCATTTTCTTGATTAAGTTTTTCATCTGAAATATAATAATGAATTTTAATATAATTCTGTCACACTTAGCCTGGGACACCCTACATATGCAGGTACAATTATATTAAAATTCATTATTATATTTCAGATGAAAAAAATTTCAATAACACGTGGCTGGAGTGGCTGTCATGGTAACCGACGATGTAAACGTCGCGGAGAAAGAAGAGGCATTGTTTATATTTATTGATTATATTTAAATCAATAAATATTGTATATTATAAATCAATTTACATATCTTTACTTTTTAATTCCTTTCCTGAAATTATTAATGCCATGTAGTTTTTATTCCTATAAGTTTTATAGTCGCGTACGTTATGTGTATTACAGAGTCTCATCGAATCTGTTGTAGCGTGTGACTTTCCGCCGATTGGCCCTACGTTGTTTCATTCATGATACTCCTTCTCTTTCTCTCGTGCTATCCTTTTCTATATCCGCCAGGAATCAAAATCTTACTCGGCTCGAGCAAATTCATTTTGCTAGATGGTCACAGATGCGGCAACACCGCGAAAGAACTCACTTTTGTTTATTATTCTGCATAATGACGTTAGATGTCACACCGTCAAATGTCAAATTTCTCAATTAAGTGTTTTCATGATTGGCCGATTCTTTCCAATGGCGCTTACATCGATTCGGGGGAAGCCTCGAAGGAGTCTGTGCCCTTAAAAGTGCTAACATATTATCCAGATAAATAGATAAGAAGCAACGGTGTATAAAATTGTTCGATAACACGTTGGTAAAAGTTTCCACCGGGAAATTTTGGAGTCTAAATTTTCCAGGATTTCTGCTCCAATCGAGACTATGACCTCCGGTATTATCACAGTGTTGGCTTTGTAACTGCAATTCGGAAGTCTGAACTTGCGCTTAACCCGTTCAAGTACCACGAAACTTTTTTATTTCGACTTTCTTCCGCTCGTTCTCCAGCGATTTAACCTGTTTCTTTCATACGCCAGACCTCTCCGTTCCGTGTGTAAAACTTTCTTGAGAATTTTTTTTCCTCCTGCCACTGGTTTTCTAATATTTGCCTTTCGAGTATTCCGTTCTTTGAATACAATACCTTTTGTTACGAAAATTCTGCGTATGTGGAGTGCATAAATTAACAAATATTAAGTTTATGCATTTCCAGTAACCATTTCATTTTCACAAACTTCATAAAATTCCTAAAGTTTACAAAATTAATAAACATTACTGGTTATTATAATAATCTTTTCAAGTAAGTTTCTATAACTAAAAGTTACCACAATATTCACTGTAAGGCTTTTGTAACATTTCTATGTTACAAGACAAAAGAAGAACTGGCTTAAAAGCAGTCAAACGGAAGTACGAGACAACTACAGGGTCCACCATTTATGTATCTTGGAACCCGTGCGCACACGAACTCATGAATGCGGCAACAGCGCTAAAATTCGATAGATGCACCTCCTGCAAACCATTGCTGAAAGTACAGGGTGATCCTCTCGCTAGCGGACTCAAAGGAAATGCCGCCACACCGTTATGAATGGACCCAATCCCTTTTCTTGACGGAGGTGCATACTGTAGCTGTGTCCATGAAAAGGTATCGATGACAGAATAAGGACTTGGACCATTTCATGCTATTGTGGCGGCACTTTCTTTGAGTCCACTAGCGAGAGGATCACCCTGTATAATGTCACGTAGAGAGCTGTGGGGAGCGATGTAAAAATCCCTAGAGTTAAGTTGCTAATCGACCGAACTCTGGTCCAAGATTCGATTCGGGATACGAGTATGCACGACGAGCAGTGGAACTTCAAGTCGGCTCGGCTCGGCGAAACTCGAGCGCGATCGGCAGAGAGACAAACATACTCGTATCCCGAATCGAATCTCGGACCAGAGTATCGCCGATCATGCCAAACATTGCGCTGTTGCCACATTCATGAGTTCACGCGCGCACGGGTTCCGAGATAGAATGTCATCAAGTATGGTGTTTATTAGCGTTGAAACGGACCAGACCACCCTATGGTGAAGTCTACCCGTGGGTGCTGTACCCGTGAGAATTTCATTTCTGCAATTATCGAGACGAAAAACGAAATCTACGAAATCGAGTGTCTCTCTCACGCATGACGTATACGTGCATGCTTTCCGTTGATTGTGTGAGTGCACGCATACAGGTCATGGCACAAGGAGTCTGTGCCCTTAACTCACGGCCGGACAGTAGATGGGAGTGTCGTTCTCTACTTTAACAACTTGTTTCCAGGATTACTCGATAACGTATAGGCAGTTACAGGAAAACGAATGTTAGCCGGTAGTTGTCTCCGGAAGCTGGCTTTAAGCCACTTGCTCTTCGATCGATTTTTCTGTCGCCTCTGCCGAAGACCGATAGGTACGTTCTCAAAGCACCTACACTTTAGAAATCGTATCCATCGTCTGTATTTACCACAGTTACTATATTTGTAACGTTGCCTCTCGATTCACTTTACTTCTACTGAGATTGCTTTCTGATTAATACACATTGCTGCTTGGATATTGATTTTTAGGAACATTTTATACTGATGTAACTAGATAGAAATCAGGGTGAGCTTAGCATCCCTAAAAATCTAGGCTGGTCCCTTCCGAAAAATGAGCACTTTCACTATTCTAACATTTTAAGATTCCAAAATCTTGGAATTTTAAAACTCCAGATTCCCAGAATTTCAAAATTTCAGGTTATTAAAATTCCAGAGTTACATGATTCACAAATTTTAGAGGTTATGAAATTCGAAAATTTTTAAATTTTCAAGAGACCCAGCCCATCTCAGAGGGTCCAAGTTACGTCAACGACTTTGTACGCATACCGCTATTTGTACTTCAAACATAAGGTTCAATAAAATGGCGATAGAAAATCGCACATCAAATTTTAAAAGATTATTGTAATGGGGAGATCACAGTTTTCATCCCCACAGGGATTTCACTGATGAAAACATGTTGGAATATTTTTCGAGCGGATTGATATTGTAAAATTTTCGAAGAGAAAAAGTATATATCTTCATTCCACATATCACCTGCTATACAGTGGAAGTTGAGGCTTCGCGCTTTGAAATAAATCAAATGGATTATTTTAGCATATTTTCTCATCAGTTTACAACAGTTTCAATTTTTATAACTTTTCTTTGAAAATATAACGTTTCTTTAATGCTGCACCAAGTATAGCGATTAAATAATATTTTTAAAAAAGTACACATCTTTTTAAAGCATGTTTATAAATATTAGATATACAAATTGTAATATATTAGGTATACAAATTAATTCCGTGCCTGTAGTATTGTGCCCTCTTAATTACTATTTTGAATATTTTCCCGCATTTTTGTATATTTGAAAATTTCTGGGAAAATATAATAACAATAAAAATTACTTCAATAATCAGAGTTACCATGACTGTTCAAAAATAAAGGTTCAATTAAAGCAAAATGAAAGGCACAGAATTAATTTGTGCACCTAATATACATATTTTTAGATGGTCTTTATTGTTTCTAAAAACAGGAAGTTTACAGCTTGTAAATAAAATATTGTTCGATTTTAGTATAGTTAAATAAACTCTTCTTTTTTTACTGCATTATTTGGTTATTCATTTACTGATATTCTTGCATGCTTATGAAACAGATATTTAAATATTCAACATGAATAATTCATTACCATTAATATTTATTTCCGTATATTTTTAATGATAATAACTGAAAAATCAATTTACACCTTATTAAACGTAATTTAACATTATGAGGAAAATAACGATCTTATCATAATTATTAAAATCATTACTAAACGGACGCGAAGAATAAAACTGATCTCCCCAGAATAAACACATCAGTATATTACAAAATGTTCTTTTTTTTAAAAGAAGAATCTGAATTTTTACCCGACTGCGCGACAGCAAAGACAGGGTTATGTTTCTCACGCGTATCTGGATATAATACAGGGTGTTCCAGAACTGGGGTAGGACCCGTAGAGGGATGATTGCTGAGGTCATTCTAAACAACTTATTCCTTTGCCAAAATGTTGTTTAAGGGTTCGTTTTCGAGTTATTAACGAAAAACACTGGCCAATCAGAGCGCGCCTTTAGCGCAGGTGGAACCACGAGAGTGTTGGGTATGCTCTGCGTTCAAACCGTGGTCGTGATCAAGTGCATCAGCACCACGTCGGTGTAATAGGATTCGTTGAGCAAAAGTTGTATCGAATAATGAATATAAAAAAGAAAGGAATAATAGTATCGAATTATTGGTTGCTCATGAAAAACGAATCCTATTACACCGACGTGGTGCTGATGCACTTGATCACGACCACGGTTTGAACGCAGAGCATACCCAACACTATCGTGGTTCGGCCCGCGAAAACGAATCCTTAACCAACATTTTGGCAAAGGAGAAAGTTGTTTAGAATAACATCAGCAATCATCCCTCCACGGGTCCTACCCCAGTTCTGGGACACCCTGTATATTATTTATACCTTCGAAGCATTCCAACGGCTGGATGGATTTTAATCAATGAGGTATCTATCGATATGTAACCGTGCGATGGTTACAGGCTAGGTTTTGTTTTTATAAAACCAACATGGCGGCCGTAAAATACAAAATGGCGGTAGAGACGAAAAATGATCCGTATCTTTTGAACGGATCGTGACCGTCACTTTTTTCAAGGTCACCGTTACTCAGGGTCATGACCTTGACAACATATGTCAAGGTCAAAGTCATGGGCGGGTGGAGTCTTTTTGTATATATTTACTCAACAATATATTCATAAAACAAAACTAAAAAGTCGGCAATAAAAAAAGTTATTTAAAAAAAAACAAAAAACCCGACTGCGTAAAAAGCGAACTAAAAAGATGGAAACAAGATGACGTAGGAACATAGTAGGAGCAGTCGGAGGCATACATGAAGCAAGAGTCGCAGCAAGTATAAAACATGTATGCCTCCGACTGTTCCTACTATGTTCCTACGTCATCTTGTTTCCATCTTTTTAGTTCGCTTTTTATGCAGTTGGGTTTTCTGTTTTTTTTAAATAACCTTTTTTCTAAAATTTCCTTTAAGGAAATGATTCAAAAACTATACCTGCTAGAAATGATTTCGTTTCTCTCAAATTTTATTTCAATTTTCCTCTAAGAATTTTCTAATCCGTTTTACACTTTAGTCATAGAATATTAACTCTTCAAAAACACGATTTAACTTCAACACGAGGAAAAAAACATTCAGCACTCAGCAAGTGGATATAAAAGGGCATTAAAGATTACAAATCCGAAGGATGGTTCGTGTAGGTATATAGGAGTCGAGCAAATAAAATTGTGATTTTAAGATCAGAATGGAAGCAGATTTTCGCTGCACTTTATAAAATACGATGGCAGGATTAAAATCTGTTCATAAAACAGGCCTGCCTCGTAATTCTATTTTTCTTGCTTCGCCAAGAGTGATCTGTGCAAGAGAATAGCACGGTTACGGGTCTCGAAGTAACTACTTCGTAAACAAGATCGTGGATAAGAGGGTGATAAAATTGTAAGACAAGAAAATACGTAGCTCTTTGTTGTTAATCTCGTCGTGTTTGTGGGCTTTTCTGGCTTTTAATCTCCTTTACATTTGTCTGATTTCCAGCAACCCTTTGCTAAAGAGAATTTGCCACTTTGTTTTGTATTGTTGAATACTCGATGGTTTTCTTGAATGAAAATGTATAATGGTCACTATTAAAAATTAAGAAATTAAATGATTTGTTTAGATAAATAATGATCAGAAACAGAACAATGATTTAACTTATACAATTTCTTGTAATCACATCAGATACGATACTTTTTCTTTATTTTAACTTCAAAATTTATTATTTCATTTACGACTCAAGTTATTATATACAATTTTATTTCGTACCTTATAGAACTATTACATAAAAGTAAAGACCAAAACAATAATTCATTAATTGAATTATCTAAAAAAGACATTTAATTCCCTAATCTTAAATGAAACATTTCTCAGAAACTTTGTATCTATAAAATAGTTTATTTATTTTAAACGAACGTCTGACTCCAAACTCATTATCTGAAAATAACTTTTCCAAATCTCTTTAACCTTAATTATTTTCGAATAATTAGCTCCTGGAAAGCATCTATTTGCAACAGTCATTCCAGTCTTTCACCGACTCAAAGAATTAAAGCTGTCATGGCCAAATTACAGTTAATCAACGAAAGTACTGTACCTTTTATTTTCTCTTGGTCGTTTAATGCTTCACAAAATAGGGTAGCACATTGGGTAATAAATCCTCTTCTCGAAGTAAAGGAAGAAAGGAACATTGGGTTTTATTTCAAAGAAATTAAATAATACGTATCTACGTAATTGAATGACAGTAATCTTCAATTAAAACCAGGTCAATTTTTAATTAAATTTGGAATGATCGATTAATTAGTAAAAGGCCACTTTTGAATTAATATTATAATGTGTAATGTGTGAATTAATAAATAATGTTAATATTAATATTATATTAACTGCACAAGTAACCAAATTATAAATTTAAATTTAATAATTAATATTTCAATGTGTTTTATTACATATATCCATTTTACTGTGACACCAAACGCGTTAAATAGGACAACCAATATTTCTGTACACATTTATTTCATATCATTTCCCATACTCCAGAGCTCGATAACTATAATTCTCTTCAAGGTAATCCATCTTAAGCCACGCTTCAAGAATTCTCTAAAGTCAGCTTAAATTTACCACTACGTACCGGATAAACGAACAAAAAGGAAACACAGCACCAGCATTTGAAACAGCATGTACATATCACATACAAGAAACAAAGAACGGTACTCAGACTGGTAAAGTAATCCGCAAAAAGGTATTCGTGAAAAACAAGATTTTAATCTGTACACCGCCGTGCAAGAAACACGTTGACATGGTACACCGACCAGTCACAATCTACGACAATGATTACAGTGTAATACTTTTCTGGTAGTGCCAGCTTTCCCGGAATTAAATTTGCTATCTCTTTATACATTCTCCATTCTATTATTTTTTTTCGGAGAAACAGTGAAGGTTTGTATTTCCTACTAAAAGTTAATGGGAAAGTTCATTCTCATATTCAAAATTTTATAGAGAAAACTCTACTTAATCTTTATTATTAGGTATTCAAGGTTGAGAGATGCCAGACTCAATTTTTAATGTATATTGTAGTAAAAAAAATTAGTTAACAATATTTTTCTTTTAGCAGGGAATAATTTGTCCAATTTTTAGTGTTAATTGTGGACAATTGCTTTCTGATGTATTAAATGTATTTTAAACAATAAATATAATATTAAAAATTCGGACAATATGAATGATAATAGTTGATAAACTAGTTTTTAAACTATCACAAACTTACTATGTATTTTACTCTTCTATACAGGATGTTCGACAACAGATGGGACAAATTCCAGGAGATGATTCTGAGGGTCAAAATAAGACAAAAATCAAGATTGACGGATTCACGTTCACAGCTTTGATTTTTAGGTATTAACGTTAAAAGATTCAAGTGAAAAGCACCTAAAACCGACAATCTGTAAAGCACCGAGGATTGAACGACGCGTCAGTAGGGGCGTGTATAGTCGTTGAATACTAGGAACTCATCACCTGTTATTCTGTTCCTAAGTGCTGCAATATTTAATGTAACATGTAAACAGTAGACAATTCCGTTTCTGTATAAGCTTAGCGCGTGATATCGTTTTCGTTTTTGTTACAGTATGATATAAAGTGCTGATAAATCGTTACTTAGCGTGAAACCCATTTTCAATCTCAGAGGAAATGTTATAACACATACCGTACTAACTAAAATGAGCACGGAGTTGTCTACTGTTTACATGTTACATTAAATATTGCAGCACTTAGGAACAGAATAACACGTGGCGAGCTCCCAGTATTCAACGACTGTTGGCAATGACTCTAAACGCCCCTACAGACACGAGTGCTGTTCAGGTTGCCGGTTTTAGGAGCTTGTCACTCGAATCTTTTAACGCTATTCATCATTCTTAATTTTCCTCTTATTTTGACCCCCTAGAATTTGTTCCACCTGTTGTCAGATACCCTACATATTATTTTTTCAATATATCGAGATTTTTCATTTAGAAATTTGAGTATCTAATTTTAATTAATACGTCTTTGTACAGTACAGTATGGGAGACTTCCTTCAGAAAAATGGCGATGAACCCCCCCTCCCCCGTGAATTAATATCATCAAAATGAAAATTTAGAAAGTTCCTGCTTTCTTTGCAACCTATTTTCCCTAGGGAAACCTACTTTATTCGTCACTGAACATATGTATATATATCGTAGATCCGAGTCCCGATTGATCTGGCTATCATTGTTAAATTGTTAAAAGAACACAAATTGCATAAAGTTAAAAATTGTTGGGTGCACATATTTTTCTACTCACTGCGTATGTACGTCTATGGTAGTCAAAAAGTTGATCTTTCTTTCTTCTTCCTTCCGTCATACGATCAGCTTCGATATTGTCGGCAGAATTTATGGATTTCCAGGTCAATACGCGGTGACAGGAAGTACGTGCAATGAGAGAAATAGTCCCGGTAGCATATCTCTCCGGAAATCACTGAAGCTGGAGAATGTCGCTGTCGGCAATCGCTCGGCACCGACAGACAATCGCGTAGTTCGATAATCACAGGCTGAATTAATTCCTGATTTTCTGGCCTAGCCGAAAACTGGGTCAACGCTTTCATCATAGAAGATGCGTTGAATCTTGCCTACGATACTCGATTTTTCATTCGTACCAAACATGATAATATCTAAAAAGATACCTGCCTAATTTTTCTTCATTTTATCGAAATAATATTATTTCATTAATAAAAAGAAACAAAATCACCTCCTTCAATGAATGAAAATTATTAATAAGAAATAAAAATTAATTCATTTTACTTGTTTCAGTTTTTGTTATAGTCCTTTTAAATCTATAATAAAATTGAGTTAGATACCTTTCGTAGGATTTTCCTATTATATTTATGAAGAATAATTTTATGATTCCTCAAAAGGCACAAAAGTATTAGAGATGTACGAGAATTCGGAAATGTCAAGTCGGGTTGGGGCGGGTCGGGTCGGTTCTCGAAAGTATGGATGTGCAAGTCAGGAATTGTTTCAGTCGGCTCAGAGTAAATTAGATACAATTTTTTGTGAACACTTCCAATTCACGGTCATGTTCAACAAAATTCATCCCGAAACACAGTTCTCCAAATTTCAGGAATTCCGATTCTCGCACTTTACTTTCGAGAACCCGACCTGAGCAACACAGATTCGACTGGAGGAGTATCGGGTACCGAAAATTTTCAAGTTTTCGCATACTTCTAAAAATTATTCTTTTAAGTTTCACTTGTTAAGAAAGCCATGAATTTGACTATTCATTTGCAATAGCTTTGTTCCATAGTGAATGATTGAATTTCTAAGAAGTAATAATGATAATCCAGGAAAAAATGTCACGCAATCGAATTTCCAATATTACTGGTAACAAAAATACTGTAACTCTATTCATGAAAAAAAAAGACTGTTTCTATCCGATTAAACGATTCAACATTTCAGTTACATCGAACGAAACAGTCGGTTATGTGTAATTAAATCAAATTGCAGTGAACCAAAAAAATTTCCCAACTCTTTCAATGGTCAGTCAATAGAACAAAAATGTAAACCACTGAAATTTAAACTATAAACGATTCTAATCGTCTGATCAATGATTCCAAGTATAAAATTTTAGCGGATATCCCATCATTTCCAACCGGTTGTAACGTAATGATTATCAAAACTATGGTAACGTAGTTTAGAACTTAGGGTAGTTTATACATTCTAAAGGCAGGAAGAAAGCCATAAAAGAGAAAGGCGATGACGTGTTTTTCCAGGCGAGGTCTTGGGCCCTAGCGAAGGGTGCGGGTGTAAGAAAAACTATGAATGCGAGTGCCTTTACGGCAGGCCTGTCCAAGTAGGGGAAATTATTCCTTCAAGTAAGGTGGGACGGTTTCGACTGCCATCTCTTCGAGGAGACAATACCGCCGCTAGGAAAGACGGAGAGACGGTAGTCGGAACCGTCCCATCTTACTTGAAGGAGCAGCGGTGGAAAGGGAGAAAAAACATGTGTTCCAGGAGTGGATTCCCCTACTTGGACAGGCCTGCTTTACGGGATGGGTCAGACTAGAGTTGACTTCCAAAGAGTGAAGAACGTTTAGCCTGCGAGCTACCTTGTCAATTTGGTATCTTATTCAATTCCATCTATTATTATTAAGTCTAATAAACAACATTCATTCATTATACCACAAAATAGTCCAATTTATCTGATACCACGTTTAATAAACGACGTATTAGTTTATGCTACATATAAATCGAACTTGCACATTTTGGGTGATTCGAGCTAATTAAATTCTGCCCGATCATCCAGCTAGTTTCCCAAATTGTTCAAGCGAATCTCGAAACCAGATACGAACTTCCTCAACACTTTCCCTCCCTTTTCTCTCGATCAGAAGTTACGCGCCGTTTATCGCGTGGGACCTAGTTATCTGAACTCGGTCGGACATTAATTTCCCCAAAGTTTTCCGACATCTTGAAGTAAATCTTGAGACGACAAACCGCGGAGAGTTGGACGTTCAAGTGAAATCAATGAATCTCTTGGTTGGTCGTCGATTTCTATTCAACCCAAGTGATTCAAACAGTCCTTTTACCGATGTTGACACTACTTTTGTGTTAAATTACAGTTAATTTTAAACGACACTGACTTTAGAAGAGGATACATATTTTAATATCATTTACCAATTCGAGTGTCATAGCAAAATTTCAGGTATATGGAGTAGATTTATTGTATACGGAGACTTATTTATTTAAACCTTTTTAATAAACTTGTTACTCTATATGAATCGTTCATTTGCCAATTCGATTAATCTCAAAAAGTCCAAAAGTAGAGAAACTAATAAAATATAAAAAATTAGGCAATAATGAAGTGCTTTGGTTGTAAAATTGTAGAAAATTTAAAAAGTGAAGTTAATAATTTTGTACTTCTCTCATATATTTAATAATAAATTGAATATTATAACAGTCAAAATATTAAACAAGATTTTTCTGACGTTGTCAAATCTTAATAAATAATTTATCAAAATTCTTTTTGAGGCAGATTTCCCTATAAGAGTAATTGAGCTCTAATAATATTTAAATCAGTAAAGTTCATTAAATCATTCTATTAAACCTTCAACAATTAAGATCATAGTATGTATAATTACATTTATACGGACAATACCTAATGAATCAATATGGTGCATATTAATTACGTATTTTGCATATTTCAGAGTGAAAGCAACCATACCTAATACAGTTAAATTATTCAATAATTAAAATGATTAACACATTGACTACCCGGCTTATCACTAGTTATGGACTCAACGAATTTAATTTACAAAAGCCACAAAGGAAATGACATTTCAGGTAATATTTCATTCGTAATAGCAAATTACAATATCAGCAAATAAATTGAAAAATGATATCACAGTATCTTCAATAATTTCTATGAAAAAAAACCTTCTATGGCTGTTGTCACATAAAAATATCTATAACGATATGTTGTACATAGATTATTAAAAATATTAAAAAATAGTTTCTCATTTTTGAAGTCTTGAAGTCGTCATTTTCCTGAATATACTCTAATTTAAGGGTTGAACTCATTGTTCAAATGTTGGCACCCGTAAGGCTATTTCGGAAACTATTAACCCTTTGAAGGTGAATTTTTAGTACTCATGTAATTTGCAATTTTTGTACATTTTTATGATCAACATAAATAGGTATAGTTGGAGGTCTAAATGGATTTTTCTAAAATTCTAAAATTAGAGAATTAAAAAATTGGAAAATTAAGAAGTTAGAAAATTGGAAAATTCTAAAATCTTAAAATTAAAAAAAAAGTAAGTTTCAGGACGATAAGGGGGTTATAGTACGTATTTGTCCTACCGGTCTTGAGAAAGAAAATATCGACCTCTGAGAGATCAATGTCGATACACATAATATGTGTACACATTGATTGTCTCGGAATCTTCAAAAACCAGGGTGGTGTATCCTGGTATCAACGCGTTCCGACATCTTTAAATCGACATCGTTTACGAAAAGAGATATGTGGATATTCGCCTGGCGAACGAAACAGTTTCAAGTAATATTGATAACGACATAAATGTTAATAACATTATTAATATTCACACTCAAATATTAATATTAATGTATCGTATGCACATCGTCAAAACAACAACAGTGCTCGTGTTATAATTTATTCTTTTGATTTAGAATACAGTAAACTCTTGATAACTTTCTACATTCGGGACTGTAGAAGAGGAAGTTTCTGATTGTGAGAGATGGAAACCTAACAAATGCCCCCACCAGATAGCTAGTGAAATAGCTCAGGGGCAAGAGATGAAAACAAGCATAACGTAGTATTTCCAAAATAATTGAATGCTCAAACAAAGCACACGCGTGAACAATGGCACGCTGGTGATACATGAATTGGGGAGGGCAATAGAGCTTTTTAAAAAGTTAGCGAGAGATATGTTATCAAAAATCTATTGTGACCAAAAATGATGTGTATTTTTTAATGGTTATACATCCCATATATGTGTGTGTAAGAATTTTCCCTACATTTTTATTTAATGCATAATCATTTAATTAAATTAAATTATTAACCCTATTCATCCTAGACAACATGTTAATGACACAAATCTAAATAACAATGTTTAGAAACGATTATTCGTCTAAAACTGCGATTTCTACGAGGCAGTTAGGTGTTTCGTTGTTGCTTCAGTGAAACTCATTAACAACCAATCACGATCAAAACAAGTTAAATCGTTGAACGACCGCGCGAGGTGCGATTTTCATCGCGCGAGCATGCTTCATTTACTTCAATTTACACAAACAGTGAAGGATAATGAATTTTCCAGGGGTCGGGTCAATTCTTCTCAGAACGCCGGCGTAAATTCTAAACGTGCAGTTGCTATTTCCCTCCCGTTTAGAACATTAACTCTCTTTTTACGTTATTAATGAAAAAAAAATTCAACGATTAGTTCGTTTCGCAAAAGTTTTCATATCGATGTTTCCGTACTGTATTTTAACTACGAGAATCGCCTACAGCTCTAACCACCTTCTCTTTTTATCGAATTCGGATGTTTTAAAATCCTCTGACGCCACCAGAGAAACAGTAATTCTGACGATCAAACGGTTTAAATGGCTATACGTTTAATACGTTTTTCCAGGCCTTTGGGGAAACCACATCGAGCCACGAGAAAATACTTGGACGTACTGGTCCTTTGGGTTATTCAACGTCTGATTGATTTAAAGATTGCTAGGTACTTTTGTTTAATTTCAAGAAACGAAAGGGTTTTTGGAAAGTAGAGATGTGATATTCCAACGTCACATGGGTCGTTTTTGACCACGACTAATTCTTTTATTGTTCTTGGCTTTCGAACAATCTGAAAAAATTCTGGGATACTTGTTAAGTATATTTAACTTTCAGTTAATATCCTTGTATACCTTTGTAAGTTTGCTTTGTAAGTACGTTTTGTAAATAAATTTTTACAATAAAAAAATATTTTGCACTATTTAAGACTATACTTCTTTCTAAAATTAAAAAAAAAAAAGAAAATGATGCAATGAGGAATTCATAATATTACAACTCTATGACCTCAAAATTTAAGTTTTTGTAATTTAAGAAATAAACTTTTATTTTCGAAAACTCATCATACCTACTAAATGTTTATTTAACATCTATTTTAACTAGACATACCTATGTATGTATGTATATTTCCTGGTGGAAAAAAGAGTAATATTCATCTATTTATCATCTCTCGAACGCTGGTATCGTTGGAGAACAGAGCGAAGAGGGTTTTATCGAGGCATCCAAGCTTCCATTCAGACATTCGATGAAAATGAAACTTTCAGTGATTCTGATCGATCGATAGAAACGATGCTTTAGTGTGGACGTTACAAGATTTTGCAGCTTCGAGTCATCCCCATCGACTCGACCTTTTATGATTTAAACGCTATGTGTGCTAAAAATCGTCTTATGAAATAATGACCTGTTTGAGAAACATCTCTGAATGAAATAGGTATAAGATGTTTGAGATGCCCTTGAAATGTACCAACAAAGAAAACATTGAAACAAACCAGAAAATAAGATCGAATTCACGCTGCCTTTTTCTGTCCTATTTTATTCTACTAATTTCCGTTACTTGTAAACGACTTTGATGAAACGAAGTCGATAAAGTACAGTGTTTAAAAACGAGAGACAATCCATTCAACGAGACGTCCCCGGTGATCTATTTCCGGTTCTACTAACATTGAAAAATCTCTGGAAATTTGTAGTTCCTTTATAAAGAGACACATTGACGCGGGTGAAACAGGCAATGATAGAATTTGATAATTGTGATAGATTGGAAATTGAAATTTCATAGAAATAGGACAAAGGGGAAATAAATAACTATTTCTTTAATTTTAGTTCGAAGTTGGAAAAATTGCATTTTATTGTTAGACACAGAAAGGAATAATACTTTTCAATTTCATCTGTAGCAAATGTATGAAAAGGAAATAGGATGATAGACAATTGCTTTGTGTTTTCACAATAGCATTCAAATATTGCTTTTTATATTGCTTGGTAGACACGGCACGTGACGTCACCGATTCGGGACGTAGTTTTTTCGTTGGGCCTGACGGAGCCACTTGCGTGTTTTGTTACGAACTTGAAAGGTTTAATTCTTAGCTAGCGTGCGCGCAACACGATCTAGGAAGGCAACAGCGCCTCAAGTATTTTTACAAACCATTCAAACGCTCATCTCGTCAGAGGCATCGCGACGATACGCCTGAAGAACGAAAGCGAAACATTGGCGCGTGTTTAGAGTGAGATATACGGTGATCATACTATCCTTCTTTCAACCCAAATGATAGAATTGTCCCGCTCCGGTAAATTCTGACTGACCAAACGCGTGGATTTTATATAGCGCACCGTAGCACCCCTCGTTGGTGAAAAATATATGCCTACTCTGAAGAACCGAAGGAACGTGCTATCTGAGAATACTTTTTAGAAAAAGTTATTAATTTATTTGAATAAATGTTTTTTAATTAATCAAAGTATACAGGATACATCATGCAATTGGGACGGGTTATATCTTTTTAGTAAGAGATAGGAAAAAGCTATTGATGTAAAAGTTGAATGATATGATAATGTCTATTTTTCTGTGATTTCATTTTCTTCGTGAATGCACTCAAAAAAAGCAAATCCATTTTTTATTTAAGTGGAATTGCATTTTTTTTTTACTTGTGTCAACTCCTTGAAACATTCTGTACTGTGGTACTATTAGAACTAATAAATGGAGGGACCTCCCGTCTATACAGTAAAAGCTGAATATGTATGTGCAACAGAGATTGGGATCCAGACGTTGCATATATCCAGCCGAGGTATCAAATCTCACGTTACAGTAAAACTTGGATATATGCAACAAACATTGGGACCCAGGCGTTGCATATATCCAGTCGAGGTGTCGAATCTCGGGTTACACGCGACGAGCAGCCAAGCGTGAACGTAGAAAAGGACAGACAGTGGTGGAAAGAGAGAGGTCCGATGATCAAAGGAAAGAGCCGAAACGTATCGGTATGACTAATACTAATTCAACTATAAAACTTTTTTATTTTTGACTTTTTTTACTGAAACTTTTATTAACGCATTGGTGAAATTTTTCTGATTAAAATGATACCAAACACGATATATTATAGTTTGAATTATAATTACTTGCTAAAATTGATAAAAGTTGGCGAAAAGCCAGAGAGATTGAATCAATACATTGTATATACGCACTGGAGGTGTCGAAGTTTGACCGGACAAGAAAGCCAAATGTCCTGACTGACTCATCAACGCCCAGCCCAAACCCCTGAACCTAGAAACATGAAATTCGAGTAGTGTGTTCCTCTCATGACGTAAGCACCTACTAAGAAGGGATGTTTAGAAATTTGACCCTTAAGAGTGTAAAAAGGGTTAAAATCTATTTACACGGATCACACAAACCGGACTTAGTTTTTGCTTACGAAGGTCATCCATACAAATGATTAAAAACATAATTCAGGATTTCGTTCCAATCAACCTCTAAAGGCGCAAATTTAGATTCAGGGGTGAAGGTAACTATTTAGATTACGGACCGCACCTCCGATTTCGATGATTATTAAATTTAGTGTAGAAACCAAAATTTTGCACAACTTTTTCCTATCCATATAACCGGCGCTCGACCTTAGTTTTTGAGATATTTTTGAAAAACTGTGAAAACTATCACATTGAATTCTGCCTATTCGTGTGCAATCGTAACAACGTACGCGTTAGTTTGGGATCGCCGCATTTCTACTGTTTCCGCAGCCAACAATACTTTTCTGAAATACTAGAGATTGATCACCAGAAAATAATACAACAATTATTACTTCAAATTATCGAAGTTTTTATTTATGAGAGCGGGCGAAGCCGCGATGGGGATGCTAGTACTTCTATATAATTTTATTGTGAATCTTATGAATTATAAGAGTGTTATTGATTTATAGACAATTTTCGGGGATCCATGAGATTCGATGTAAAAAATTTCCTGACCACGTACTTTCGACCGATTGATCACGAGGTAAAGAAGACCTACTTAAATTTTCCGAGGTGTAACGAGAACATTGACCATAGGGAAAAGCTGCCGTCTCGACATTCTTCACGTTTGTTCAGACCATAAGATTTTCTCATTTTTTTAAAGCGTGAGATGGCTTAATTAAAATGCCCGTAAATCTAGAAGGTGTGATAAAATTTTCTAATAGGAGGAAAATATTTGGATCACTATGTTTGGATGGTAATTGCAGAACATTTAAAATTAACACATTTATAAAACCATGATAAAATTCCTGCATTATTTTGAAAGCTTCTTTAAATTATTTTAATACAAGTTAAAATCCTGTGAAGCTTATTTTTAAAATATGGGAAACGAAGTTTTACTTTAAGCTAGAGGATATTAAAATTTGCAGTTTGTACTGTAACTCTATATAAAATTTTGAATAAGCGTTACAGTAAAATTAACCAAAATTGTAGACTTTATTCGTCAACGGCTAAATCGAGAATGATTTGTTTTATATACATCTTTTGTTAATAACATTCGTTGCCGTAGAAAGTTCTGGGATTGCAGGGACAGTCACATTAATATAGTGGCCCTGGGCAATCCCACCACTCTTACAAAATTATGGATTTAATTTCATTGCATTTAGTTGTGAATTAAATACCGTTGAGAACGGTATTCAAGAATGCACTTTGTCTGCCTAAATAGTTGAAAAATTTTAGGAATGATTAGCAAACAATATAGCTATTATTGATTATAATTAATTGTGTCTGCTATTTAAAATATCGCGAATAAAGCAAATTAATAAACGGAGAAATTATTTTCATATCTTGGAAATTCTACGATTTTATTATATCAATATTTCACCAAATATCAATATTTTCCGCTTGCTAAATTAAAACCTAATTCATTTTATCAAGATCAACAATTCCTGTTTCTAATTATTTTTTAGTAAATATTATGAAAATATTACGAATTTACTGTAAGGTTCCGTTCAAATCAAATTCAAAGTTTCCAAAAGAAAACACGAAAATACAATAAAGCGTCCATAATAAGATTCCTTCAATTGAAGTACGTTTTATCTTTCATTGCCTATTTACTTTAAGTAAATATTACTTATTTACAATTACCTTTATGTGTACTAGAAAACACTATACCTTCAAAATAATATATGTATGTAAAACGCCACGAGGGGACGTTCCGTTTTGGGACAGTTCCTTTGTTTTATTCTCGCGTGTGTAGTTTAATAAATAAGGACGTGAATTTAATTAATTTCTGAATATTTAGAATTAATAAAAACAGTCTTACATATATTTATAATCTTGAAAAATTAATGCATTGAAACCTAAATGAAAAAATAACAATTCTCTTAGAATTTCATCAATACTTGGCAACAAATATCACCACAAAGATAGTTCCAAAACAATTGGACGAAAATACGAGTTTTGCAGAGATATTCTTGGGTTAGCTCGTTATCAAGTTCGATTTACGGTCGATAACAATACAAATCTCTGAACGAATTCAAAGCTCCACCGCTCGCGAATAGAATTTCACCCAGTACGGAAGTCGTAGAATCAAGTTTGACGTTTCCTCTTCTTTTTCCTCTAATATTTATTGTCACGATAAATTCAACATTGAACGTAATGTGTGACATAAACTCAAAGCAACGGCGTCTAATGGCTTCGCACAATCGCATACGTATGTACGATTTGTTACAAAGATTGGCAACTTTTCAAAGAATCGAGCAGTCAGCTTTTGGAGAATTGCATGAAACCGACTGCTTAGACATTATTTATAATCATTATCACATTTTGAATTTGCAATACTCAGTAGGATTACTCAATTATTGGGATATTAAATTGAAAGTAAAATACAAATTTTTAATTTTAATGTAAAGTATGAAAACTTTTTATTTTTCCTGAAGAATGTTTAGTGATTTAATAATAACAATCATTTAGCTACTTTTTTACATGAAATGGTTCTATAAGTTCTATTGAATAAACTTCTGTAAATAATAATTAAAGTGCGAAAAGTTGAAGCATACAAATTTTCCTGGACACTATAGAATTTATTTTAAAAGTTGAGGAGAATCAGAAAATCATCTTTTGTTTCCTAAGTAAGGATAGAAATCTGTAAGAAGCACTCACTGATTATTTCAAATGAAAGATTAAAATTTGTTAAGAGGGTAACCAACATATTTTTCTTCAACTAGAAGAATAATACAATGCTGGATACTGTAACGCATAAATATGAAATGATATTCTCAATTATTGTTTCACTGTTAATATATATTCTTGTCCATTTAATAAACAGAAGAATTATTAATGAATTGTTCTGGACTGTTTTATTTACAATTACTTTCATTCTTCAAATCAGTTCACGCGCGTGCATGTATAAATTGAATGATAATGGATATCAATCTTGTTACTCATGGCGAATATATTAATATTAATAGAGCATTTACCAATGTGCGATTTTCTTCACTCAGCGCAAGTTTGAAAATTTATTATTTATTAACAACAGTAATAATAAAAAGTAGTTATAATCAGTGATTTATATTGCTATTATGTTTTTATTATGATGAAAGTGAAGAAAGGGGAAGGAAAAATTATTCGATCAAATATTTAGGTAACTAATATAAAGTTTACAATATTATGTAACTACAGGTAAATTTAATTAATTAAAAAATTCAGGAAAAAATACTTTAGTATCATACAAGTGGTCAAAACTCCATAACTTTACACTAAATCGATTTATGTAATCTACTTCTCAAACTTATTCCAATAATTTCCACAAACTCTCTTCATAAAGTCGTATTTTTTCCTTTTATCAAAACAATCACTCTTCTAATCCTAAAAAAAAACAAATATTCATTTATTTGTTAATATAAAACACTGGATACTATTCATCATCAGTGATTTGTAACGCGAAAGAGTCACCTTTAAAGAACATCATATCGCTTAATAACATATTATCCTATCGCAGTGCTTTTAAGACACCCCTAATTTTCACCGTGTCGCTCTACCCTTTCACTATGTAAACTCTCCATTGACATATCGCAAGCTCAGGTTTCGCACGGTGGACTATACCGTATTCTTTACTATTACTATGTACAATATCAATCATAGTGTCCGTTCGTCTAGTGTATTTTGTAATTTCAAATAAATTATTGACATTCTAAATTATTGAATATTCTAAAGCTTTTATCAGATGATTATGTTAATTATTTTAACGCTTAGTGCGTAGTGCGTGAGCATTTAGTTCTCATGCTCTCTTTGATTTTCTAGATTTCTAGACCATCACCACAGCAAAACACATAAAGATAATCGTATCTAAATATATTATTGTACATCGAATTGGTGAGTCGTTCATTCTATATCTTTCTTAACACAACGAATCTGGTGTCGAGTGAGGGCAAAACGGCGATCTACGAGACTGCTAGTCGTGGAAGTATCCCACTAGATCGTTCCGTTTTCAGCGCAAAGTTCGAGGTATTCAAAAGAATTATTAAAAATTTCCGATTACACGCGCACGAAGACGGCCCACGAGACTGTTAGTCTTGGAAGTATCCCACTGGGACCGTCTTCTTCTCCGATCGTTAATTGATCAAAATAAAATACAATAAAACACCGAAGTTCGAATCACGATTCCTAATAACAATATCGTTTTTCCTGTCAGTTTCTGTTAGAAGTTCATCACATTTATATTACACATATTTCGTTCTGATTTAATATCTGTTCTAACATATTATAATTTTCTTTATCCATATATTTCATACAGCTCGCACATTTTGTTAATCAAACCATTTTGTTGTAATTATTTTACTCGGAATTGTACACATGTTACCTATATTCAATTTCTAATAATTTGCGTTCAAACACCCTTTTCATTTCCTTCACTAACACGCCTACCTTCTTGCACGAATTCACACGAGGGGCCCGTATGGGACCAGAGCATTGACGGACTCAATAAATAAATCCAGAATCTTACTTTAAATTTATCGATTCTTTTTAAATTGTTCCAATCGTTACCGACCTAACATCGTCGAGCACGATTGGGACTGGTGGCAGAGCTAATACCGTTCTCAACCGCGTATTGGAATTAATAGAATCATTAACTAACCAATAAGCCTTCACCTCAACTTTTTATATCTTGTTCGTCGCGCGCCGTATCTCGCTCGCGACGTAACAATCTTTTAATCAAATTTCTATTGGGATTATTGTAATTCAATTCCATACCAAATGCTAATCTTTCGTTAACATTTGATAAAATCCACTTACACCCATACCTCGTTTTACGGCCTAAATACGTTCAGAAAAAGTTGGCCGTAAAGCGAAAAGCCGTATAACGAACCAATTATTTTGATACAAACCCATATAAATTCAATTGGATCTGTCCCAATTTTTTATAAAATAATATAGTTTTTAGTTCATAATACATTTTATTTTTTTTATTTCCTATAAAAATGCTTACATAAAAATAAAAGTGCCGCATTTTTTTTGGCCGTATAACGAAACATTGTGGGCAGTAAATCGAAAAAGTGCCATAATTAAAAAAGGTCGTTATAGCGAAATGTCGTATAAAGAGCGGCCGTATAGCGAGGTATAGGTGTATATGAGCTAATTAGTTGAATTATTATTTGCAAAGATTTCTATTCAAAAAGTAACAATTACTTACGTGCTACAAGTATGAAATGTTATAAATATTAATAATACAACCTAAATTAAGCCTATATTTACCTCTTATTCCCAATACGTGTAAGATGGAAAATCTATGTTCTACGTTAATGCGTTTTATTTTGGCTGCATTTGAATTACAGAAAATCGGTTAATTGCGAAACCATGTAAATAAATCTCAATTAATCGAAACACCACCAAATAGTTCACTATTTCCTCGCTTTTCAAGGTAAAATGAAATGAACATCGAATCGATGATTACTTTTAGAGAGGAGGTTAAAAATCTAAAATTCTTACAGTGAGTCAACCATAACGAAGAACACTTAAAACCTCTCTGGCTATATTTTGAGCTGTCACTACACTGTCGCAAAAATGTATGTATATACAGGGTGTTCGACAATAGGTGGGCAATATTTTAAGGAGTGATTCTAGGGATCAAAATAAGACGCAAATCAAGAATAACGAAATAGCGTTTACAGCTTTGTTTTCCAGTTATTAACGTTTAAAAATTCGAGTAAAAAGCGCCAGAAACCTGCAATCCGCTCAGCACCGACGACCGAACGTCAGGTCAGCAGGGGTCGGTACAGTCATAACCAAGAATCGAAGCCGAATGCTGCTGTACCGAGAAACAGAATAGCACGAGGTAAGTTTCTACTATTCAACGATTCTTGGTTATGACTGTACCGACCCCTGCTGACCTGACGTTCGGTCGTCGGTGCTGGGCGGATTGCAGGTTTCTGGCGCTTTTTACTCGAATTTTTAAACGTTAATAACTGGAAAACAAAGCCGTAAACGCTATTTCGTTATTCTTGATTTTCGTCTTATTTTGATCCCTAGAATCACCCCTTAAAATATTGCCCACCTGTTGTCGAACACCCTGTATTTCCTTTCGTTTGAGCTGTTTGAACCCGACAGAAATGTTTTTGTTTAAAATTTATGCGTTCAGTTTTATCAGACACGTGACTTCAATTGAGAAGTAATAAAGAACAACTTGAAAATCCTATACTTCTGACCAGCACTGTATATTTAATATCAGTGAATAACTAAACAGAAATTCAAATAATGACACAGTTATCTCTTGAATAATTAGTTGATGTTTCATTATGGTATGCAATATGTAACAGAAATAGGTTGATAATTTCAGAATGTTTGGTGCCGAATCGCTTCGATAGCAAAGGGTTAATACTGTTTAAAATTTTTTTTAAGCTTTTAATATTCTCAGTAATTCATATTTCAACATAATCGTTTCTTAGACAAAAAGTGCGATTTTCACTAATTTTGATTGTTTGTAGCTTCTAGGGGCGTTAACCGATTTCGGTGAAATTTTCAGCATGCATATTTAAATCGATAAACTCATTTAAATCTATAAACTGTATTGTTTAATTTCTCATTATAAGCTCAGATTTAAAAAAGGTATAAAAGGTGGCTTTACCTATTTTTCCGACTAATTACATTTTTTTCAAAACGACAGAAGCACATCATTTAGTAAACTAATTCTTACAGCTTCTTAGAAAATCTCAAATTATTTGGTTCAATTTTAAAAAAGTGTTGGCACGAGATCCCTATAGGCCATGTATAATTATGAAGTTGGCCACCCTTTGTTTTTTTTCTTTTGGTGGTTACTCTGTCATGGCGATAAAGAGCGGTGTGGCACACATGTCCACGTTGTTTTCTTTTAATAATCTTTTCATTTATAATGTTAGTTTATATGTTAATCTCACGAATTATTGTACTTATTTTATACAAACATTAATAAAGTAATAGTTTAGTGCAACTCTGTCAGGTTATGGGCCCAGGATTAGTGATAAGGTGAAAAACGTGGTAGAAATGGCGTCCATGAGCAGTATTGCGAACATTGAACGATTAACCGAGGACAATTACGAACTGTAGAGAGTGCATATGAAAAGTGCCTTAGTGTTTAACGACTTATGGTCGCTTGTCGAAGGAACCGAAGTAAAGCCACAAGAAAATCAAGCCGAATGGTTAAAAAGAGATGCGAAAGCATTGGCGTTGACTGTGTGGCGTTGATTAACATGTGCATTTCTCAAAGCCAGTTGAACCACGTTAAAAAGGCGGAAACATCGAAGGAAGCCTGGGACAAATTGAAATTTGTCTTCGAATCGAAAGGTCCGGTAAGAAAAGCTGCATTATACAAAGAGTTATTGCGTATGACGAAACAAACGAACATGACGATGACACAATACGTAACCGCGTTCGAACACAAAGCCAAACAGTTGGAAGCGGCAGACATTAAATTACCAGACGATCTATTGTCGATAATGTTATTAGCATCTTTGCCATCGGAGTATGAAAATTTTTGCGTGGCGAGTCTCGAGATGATGTACCGACCCTCGATTATCTAAAAACGAAGCTAAAGGAAGAAGAAGCGAGACAACAAGAAAGAGACGTAAAGACTCTTTATGATGGTGTAGAAGGAAAAAACGAGGCGTTGGTAACGAAAAACGTCGCTGGCAGCGGTAAACAAACACAGTCAAAATTTAAAGACAAGCAAACAAAACAGAATAATTCAAAACCCAACGGAAGTTGTTTCAAATGCGGAAAACTCGGACATATAAGTCGTAATTGTAGGTCAAGAATGAAACGAAACGATTATACCGACACGATGACAGTGATTACTTGTACATAATATGGTAAATTCTCGATCGAACGTATGGTGTCTTGACAGCGGGGCGACTAAACATATGTGCAACGCAGCCGATAAATTCGTGTCGTTGAACCAAGATTCAACAACGAACGTATACACAGCCGCGGATCAGTGTGTCAAGTCTCATGGCGTAGGAAAAGTAAAGCTTGCCGTTCAAATTAATAAAAGATCGAACCAAGTAGAACTAAACGATGTTATTTACGTGCCCGAATTTAAAAACAATTTATTGTCGGTTTCTGCCATTACGGACAAGGGTTACGTTGTAAAGTTCGGTCCAAATGGGGCATCGGTGAAACGTGCTAACGTTACAACAGCGTTAACAGCGATTAAGCGTGGGCAATTGTATATTGTAAACCAAAAATATAATCGTGCAATGCGTGCAAGTAATGAAACAGACAATTTGGTAAGATGGCACCAGCGCTTCGGACATCTTAATATAGGCGATCTGAAAAAGTTAAAGTCACTCGAAATGGTTTATGGCATGAATTTGTATACAAATATAGATAGTTTAGGTTGTGAAATATGTAATAAAGGAAAAATATGCCAACATCCATATAAAACCTCAACAAGCCGGAACGAAGAAGAACTTGGCCTGGTACATTCGGACATTTGAGGTCTGATGAAGACGGAGTCGATAGGAGGTGTGAGATATTTCGTCACATTTATCGATGACCATACAAGATACACTGAAACAGTGATGTTGCGAAATAAATCAGACGTCTTCAATGCGTTCAAAAGGTACAAACGTCAGGCCGAAAAACAAACCGGTTGTTCAATTAAACAGTTGCGTACAGACAACGGAAGAGAATACCTATCGAATGATTTCTCAAAGTTCTTAAAGGAGGAAGGTATTAAACGTCAATTAAGTGTGGATTATACTCCTCAACAAAATGGAGTGGCGGAACGTGCGAATTGTACGCTCGTGGAAATGGCCAGATGTATTATGATTCAGGCCAATCTTCCATAATCGTTGTGGGCTGAAGCAATAAATGCAGCAACTTATATCCGTAATAGGTGTCCCACGAAAACATTAAATAATAAAACGCCGCTAGAAGCATGGGCTAACAAAGAGCCGTATGTTGGTTTTATGAGAATAATAGGGAGTAAAGGAATTGTATTGAATAAAAAGGGCAAACGTGGCAAGTTTGAACCAAAAGGCGATGAATACATATTAGTCGGGTATGATAATGTGTCGAAAGCGTATCGTCTATGGAAACCAAAAACAAAAACTGTAATCCGCGCGCGAGATGTAAAATTCATCGAATCAATTGAACAAAATGAGGAACGATCAAAAGACGTAGTGATTACACCATTAAATATTGAAGATGCCGAGGAACACCACGAAGAATTTCACGACGACTATACACAGGAAGAGTCGGATGACAACAAGTCAGAAGATGAAGAGATGATACAAAAGAGTGACATGCCTCGGATGAAAGAAGTAAGTGTAAAACGTGGACCGGGAAGGCCAAAAATTCACAGAACAGGTAAAAAAGGGAGACCATTCAAAATTTACAATTTCGAGGAGACATCAAAGGAAACACAACAAGATCCGATTAGTGTGGATGATGCAATGAGTCAAGAGGATTCGGAGTTGTGACTGCAAGCTATGAAAGTCGAATATGACACGTTAATGAGAAACAAAACATGGAATCTCGTTCAAAGGCCAGTCGGCAAGAAGATTCTTAGCAACCGATGGGTATTCAAAACAAAGTACAACAAAGATGGGTCCATAAATAAATATAAAGCACGACTAGTAACGCGAGGACACACGCAGCGTAAAGGCATTGACTATGAAGAAGTTTTTGCTCCTGTAGCACGATATGAAATCATAAGAATCCTATTGGCAGCGGCAGTGAATGATGAAATGCATGTTCATCAAATGGACGTTGTGTCAGCGTATGTTCAGGGTGATTTAGCGGACGAAATATACATGAAGCAACCCCAATTATTCGCAAAGCACGACTAAGAGGATAAGGTGTGCAAGTTATTGAAACCCTTATATGGATTAAAGCAATCCGGACGAGAGTGATACAAGAAATTGGATAATTATGTTACTGCTCAAGGAGCGCGTCGAACAGAAGCTGATCCGTGCGTATATGTTTTCGACAATAATGAAAACAGAGTGATAATGATAAGCTACGTTGATGATATATTATTAGCCTCGAAGAATATAGAAAAATTGAACGAAGTCAAATGCATACTTCGAGTAGAATTCGAAATGACTGACTTGGGGCCAGTTCGTGATATTTTGGGTATCAAGGTTGACAGAAACGGTGCAATAAGCAGCATGACACTCTCACAAGAAAAATACACGAAGGAATTGATCTGTAAATTCAGTATGCAAAATTCAAAGACAGTGTCAACACCAATAGAGTCGAATACGAAGATCTCTAAAGAAATGGCACCTCCAACAGATAAGGAAAAAGAAGAAATGAAAAAAAGACCTTATCGTGAACTCGTTGGAGGACTTATATATCTTGCAAACACAACTAGACCTGATATCGCATACGCAGCTGCTACACTTAGTAGATTTACCTCAAATCCGGGTAAAGCACACTGGTATTTAGCTAAAAGAGTCCTCAGATACTTGAACGGAACGTCAAATTACAAAATACAATATAAAAAGTCTAATGAAAAGCTCGTACCATACTCAGACTCGGATTGAGCAGGCGACGTTGATGACAGGAAGTCTTGCACCGGAAATTTATTAATGTTAGCTGGCGGTCCAATAAGTTGGAGATCCAAGAAACAGACCTCGGTCTCATTGTCTACAACCGAAACGGAATACGTAGCAGTATCTGAGATATGCAGAGAACTAGTGTTTATGATACGATTAATGACTCATATGAATTTTGAACAATATGTAAAAGCTCCAATAACAGTGTATTGTGATAACCAAACAGCCATAGAATTAAGCAAAAATGCAGTATTACATAAAAGGAGTAAACATATAGATGAGAGAGTTAGTTGATAAGGGCGTTGTAAAAGTTAGTTATTTAAGCACGGAGCATATGATCGCAGACATATTTACCAAACCTTTACCAAAGATTAAATACCACAACTGCCTATCCAGGTTAAATTTAAAATAGTCTCATATTTACAAAATATGTTAGGGCCTATAGTGATAGAGGGAGTGTTGGCACGAAATCCCTATAGGCCATGTATAATTATGAAGTTGGCTACCCTTTGTTTTTTTTCTTTTGGTGGTTACTCTGTCATGGCGATAAAGAGCGGTGTGGCACACATGTCCACATTATTTTCTTTTAATAATCTTTTCATTTATAATGTTAGTTTATAAGTTAATTTCATGAATTATTGTACTCATTTTATACAAACATTAATAAAGTAATAGTTTAGTGCAACTCTGTGAAAAAGGTATTTTGCTTTGAACAGTGTTGCTATACTTTTGTCTAGCACTGTACGTGCTACAAATTTTATTTGTAATATGATACTTTTTTACCATAAGCATGTTTTTATATTTAATTGTTATTTTGAAATGTGCACTACATTTGTCCGTGATTACAGTGAACACTTCGTTGCAGTGAAAGGGTTAAAGATGCACGTTTCTCTATAAATGTCTAAGGTCGGTGACGTTTATTCACGCTTGTCAGCGGCACGCTATAAACACGCACGAGCTGTTTTCATGAAAACACAGATGTCAGATAACGCATCTTAGAACACCTGGTTTTATCTCGAGAGATATAAAACGCGGGAAGATGAGCGAATACTGTCCCATATTCCTATTCCCATTGCGTTTTCCATAATAATAAAAACGTTACAATGACGATGGAATACGTTATCGGATTTCGAAACAGAACTTCCTAATGGTCACGATTTCTCGTTTATATGTATAAAACGCGGGAATAGTTCAGATTTTCCGCTGCTTTCAATCAATGCAGTCCGCAAAATTCGACGAATAAAGAAAAGAAAAACGAAGAGTTAATTCGAACTAATTCAAAAGGTAGAATAACCATTAAATTCGGTGTGGTTATTACGGGTACGAACACATCGCCTGCTATAGGTGTGAGTTTAATCGTACCGGTACTATTACACTTCGAATTTATCATTACGTCTACTTTGAAATTAAAAATTCGAATTTTGAAATTAAAAAATTTTAAAATTTTAGAATTATGTAATTTTATAATTTTAATATTTCAGAATTATGTAATTTTGTAATTTTAATATTTCAGAATTATGTAATTCTGTAATTCTAATATTTCAGAATTTCAAAATTTTGTGATTCTGAAATATTGAAGTCCTAAAATTCTACACTGGGGAAAGTCCACATTTATCGGAAGCTACCAGACTAACTTTTTAAAGCAGCTTACTTTCCCTTTTCCAGTTTACTTTCTACTCATTGTCAGTTACGGTATATGAGAGCCATAAGTCTTATTATTCAGGTAGAATTAAGAATTCCAGAGTCATGAATTTCTAATGATCAAATTGTATAAAAACCCACCAATAATACCAAATAAAACCATAATTAATAATATATCCCTATCCTTATCCTTATCCTTACTTCCTTACTTCCTTACTTCCTTACTTCCTTACTTCCTTACTATGTAATATATAAAAGTGAAAATGCTGATCGTTTGCCCTTCCTTCACGTTTAAACGGCTAAACAGATTTTAATGAAATTTGCACTATTGGACAACTTATTCTTTCAAGATGGACATAGGCTATGTCATATTGTGATTCCTTATGTTTTTGACTAATAAAGAAGCATTAAAGAATTGGTTTGGTAATACTCGGCATTGCAACTTAGACTCCGTCAGTATACTATATTCATAATATACATTTATCAGTTTTTTTTTTTTTTGGCATTCGTTTTCTTATTTATGTCGTATTAGATAACAAAGAAATATTTGTCATTTTAAAAAAAATGCGCCTTGCATTTAATAGTATTTCTGTTTGTATTAAAGTATGTTTTAGCTGATTTTTTTTTCCATTTTTAACATTCAATTTAAAATGAACTGTTGGCGAATTTACGAAAGTGCTGTTTAATTATTGGGGACGTTACGAGAACGCCTTCGAATACTCTCCAAATGTCACTGCTGTTAGTCTACCGAAATATGACTCTTTCCCCACCTATGATCGTCACCTTCCTATTAATTGACTACATCAATCGCGGCGGGGATCACGGGTTGCGATCTGTATAAATATGCGAGAATTCGTGATCATTCCTATATTTTATGAGTGTAGCATACTGAGGGGGTCTTGGTGGCAATGCCGAGTATTACCAAACCAATTCTTGAATGCTTCTTTGTTAGTCAAAAACATAACAAATCGCAATATGACATACCCTATGTCCATCTTGAAAGAATAAGCTGTCCAATAGTGCAAATTTCATTAAAATCCGTTTAGTCATTTAAACGTGAAGAGGAACAAACGATCAGACACTTTCACTTTTATATATTAGTAGGGATAGGGACAAGGAAGTAGGGATAATAATAGTTGATTAAAATTCCCGGGCAGAGCCGGGTAACGCAGCTAGTACTATACATATACATATACAAAGTAGGTATACAGTACCCACGATTTTAGAAACTAGTCTTATTTATAATTTACAATAATTGAAATTTTTAAAATTCGTATTATTGGTAAGAAGCAATTTTAATTTAATTTTAATCGAACCGTATAATAGATGCAGCTTGCACATTATAAAAAAGTGTTAATACCAAGAAAACATTATTCTAGGAAATATTTTAATTTAAATGTAGCAAATGTAATTTAAAAATTATTATAATAGTTAATAATAAGGTATGATAATTTTAATATGTAATGGAAATTTTAATTTTAATCGCAATAAGTATCACATATTACTTTAAACGCGAAGGAGAACGTTCGATCAACCGGTGACTTACACGTAACTTGATCGATTGATGATCAAACTTTTAATACCAGGCTTCCTAATCCGGCAATAAAACACGATAATAGATTTCGTAGTAAAGTTCGATTTACGCGCGATCAACTTTTACAGCTAACTTAATGGCAAACACTCGATGTCTTTCTAAGTAGTTGCGCTGTAAATTTTCCACGTGGATTTCGTACGATTTATCGTCCTGTTTGCCGAGAACTTGTTTCCCGAGAAATGAATAGCCCACGTTAAAAATTCAAGCCAATATTTCACAATTTCTCGACAGAACGTTGTTTTTTTTCTCTCTGTACTTTTATATTAAATTCATTGTCATCAGTGGTTGAACAAATTTCAAGTTGATCCGTCAACCTCCCTCTCAGTTGATTTATCATTCAATTTTAAATATTATATATGAAATATTTCACGTGATTAATAACTGTATTGCGGATATTTATGTATTTATGATATAAAAATATAAAAGGAGTAAGTATACTTTATGTTGTATTTCAAAAATTCATATTAGAATTGAAAATACACGAAATATAGAAAATATGGAAAACAAAATACCTTTAAGCAACTTCGGAGAGAAAACATTGTATAAAAATATATATTTGTTCCTGAGTGTAATAACAAGTCATGCATTTAGATCTGCGTACCATTAGCAGCAAACATTGATAGACGTACATAAAAACTATTTAAAAACGGCATAAAAACGTATTGCAAATATTCATTCTGAAACGCTCAGACGAACGTTCTCGTACTTTTTGTTTTCTATTGAAAATGGAAAGCATGTTTTTGACACCAAAAAACATTAGCAAACAAATAAGCCGGAGCATGTTTTCGAGCAAATGTGCAGTTCTTTATGTACTCGTGAGATAACAATTTACAATAGGAAGGACCTAAGGTCCCTCACCGAGCAGTCTCTACTTACATCGACCTATTATCGACCCAGATCCCCTAGCTAATCCCTTATCGATACAGACCCACTAACCAATTAGCCCTTGACGGCGCTAAAAATTCCATGCGCCAGGCTCGCCGTCGCCTCGACTGCGACGAGCGCTTATTAGTAGAGGTGTGCAAGTACTCGTAATTTACAAGCCAAGCTGAACTGGCTTCGATTGTTCGAGCCGAGTCGAGCGCTTGAATTTGCCGAGTTACTCGAAATCGGCGAACTGTTAGAAACAAAAGCGAGCTACTCAAATTCATCTTTAAGTCAATCGAATATTTGTGTTTACAAATATTTGTAAATCGCGATATCGTCGCACCTACTTTCCCACTCCCGAAGATTCCCTGTTCCACCGCACAATCCTCCCTCGATCCCGTAACGCAACGAATGTCCTCGAACCCTCCATCCTTGAGATGAAGCCTGTGACGGGCGGCCACGGTCGAGCCGCGTGTCCCTTATACGTTGTAACGACCCCAAAAAGTCCCCGTACTTCCCCCTTTTACCTTCCGGTGCCACAAGAGTGGCTGGCGCCCAATATTATCGTAAGAATATTTATTTGAAGATTGTATAGAGTGCCCCCCTCCCGCGGAAGGGTCACAGTAGCCATTACAAATGACCAACAGGTGAATGCTTTATGGGTCACCAACAGCGCCGAATTAAAGAGGGGATCTAATGGAGGCTACAGCCCCGGGCCCCACCTAGCAGAAGGCCCCCTTCTAATTGCCTTTTTCTTTGCAATTAAGTTATTTAATTTTATTTAAAATAAATTTCAATGTTTAACCAAGTTTATTAAGCAAGACAGCCATCGAAGATTCGATAGCCCCGAGACCCAAAAATCTTAACCCGGTTCTAGTCACCAGTGACCGGCACCATAAACTGTACACTCGAATAATTAATAGAAATCAATAGAAAATTATTACTTTGAACAGTAGATAGACAGATAACTCTATTTTATGCCTTTCTGCTTCGAAAGGGGGTTTAGCATGTTATTGTGTCTACATTACTTTGAATAGTATTGCTATTGTTATTAAGAATGTAAAGCAGTAAATAGAAATATTGAAATTTGAAATTTTCAAATTAATTACTACAGATTCTTAATAACTTTCTACATTCAGGGCTGTAGAAAACGAAATTTTTGGAAAACGGAACCTAACTAATTTCCCCACCAAATAACTAGACAAAACAGTTCAGGGGTAAGAGGTGAAATAAGTATAACGTAATAAACAAATCACACTCGTGAAGAAACGGTGAGCTAGGGATACATAAATAGTAGTACTGAAAGTAGATGTGGACGGCAATAAGCCTATGCAGAAAAACGAATTGTCAGTTATTAACACTAGGTTTATCGGGTGCGTTATTTTAACCCATTTCGAACTTCATGAGGGAAATTATAGAAATTAATCTCATACATCTCATAGTTTCATTTATAAGATTATTGTGTATAATTATGTCAGTTTTTCAGTTGTTTTTTAAGGAAAATGTGTGAGATGTGTGGTTCATGAGTCGAATTGACCCGTGTCGGTATAGATAGGTATATAAGAAATGTCGGTAAACCTAGTGTTAAGAGCCTATTAAATACCAATTCTTAATAATTAGAGTTTTAATATAACTTACAACTTACACCAGATGCCCATTTAAACTGCGGAAGTGAACACGTTAATGACATATCTCTCAGAAATTCTGAAACTAAATATTTTCATTTTTCAGACTTAACTGACGTCTATTTAGTAAAGCAAAGAAAGATTTTTATGATGTATACATTTATTTTATTCTCATATACGAGTTTGTTTGGTAAACATGTATAGTACACAAAGAATGATATGTAGGTGTATGTATATTAGGATTAAGTAATAATACTAAAATACATATTTGTTACAAATGTGACACGATTCTACAAAATTGGATTTATCGTTTTAACTAATTTTCCGTTTTTTTATTCTCTGTTCACATTTTTTTTCAGCTGGTTGCTTTTTGACAGTATAATTCATCAGGATATATTTTTATTCTAGTATTACGCCAGCTTCGCGACGTTTTATCCGCGAATTTTCGCGCTGAAAATACGGAACAATAATTCGAACGGTAAAATGCATTTTGTATTTCTGGCAAAATCCAATCTGCGAATGGATCTTCGCAAAATTCACGGACAAACATGCGTATTTTTCGTATTAACGATTAATAAAATGCGACGCGCAATTCACGTTATTTTTTCGCATTAAAATCGTCCCATGAAAAATATGAAACGACCAACGGAAGAGAGAATCTGCCGGAAAATAACTAAAATATATCTTCTTGGAACTGAAACAGTCATTGTCGACGGATTAACGGGCTCCGAAAATTATACGGTCATCTATTAATTATGCGCGCCAATTTATGCGACCTTTCTACATTTTCAACTTTTAAATTCAAGAATTTACGGCTTTTAAACGCGTAACATAAATTTTTTCAGAGCTTCGCGAGGTAGGTCACATCTACAATATTTATCAATCACACAAAGACAATAATTCATCTCTTCAATCGACAAAGATTATGATCTTCCCTTTTGTATTTGAATAAATGTTGCAAAAATTTATTACACTGGTAGGGACATAAAATTTTATTGTCCACTAGAATAAAATTTATTAGAACTACTGACGTTCTATACACGCTTACTTTTAAATTAAAAATAATTTAGAAAATTACGTAAACTCAGAAAATGAATAAATTAATTCTCTAAGTTGTGCAACATAACATTTACCACCATTTTTCAAGCAATTTCAAAAATCTGACGAAAAAGTATTTTAAACAAAAGCTGGTTAGTTTTTAATCGGCTACAGGTTGCAATAAAAAATTTTCCAATAAATATTTTGTATTCGATAAAAAATCAAGTACATCAGCTGCAACGTTATTGCAGCTGAATTTCTGTTATTATTAGAGGAAAGTACACAATTCTTCATGCATAAAAAATTATTTTAACATATCATTTGCTTTGGTCCCATAAAAATTTCCAAATAGAGATTTTAACACACCATTAGTTAACTAATGAAAAAAATTCCCAAATGTATGTTTGGGTTTACACCTCATAGACCTATATAATTCCGTGAATTGACAAGAATAATGTAAACAACGATGAACACGTTGAAGAGCTATAGCGACAAAACATCCGCATTTAAACGTGTTGATTCGACGTGGTCATTTCCATCGTCGCAACGCAATTGCGTTATTAATTATTCAAAGGGAAATTCATATGGAGCAGCAGGTGTAATTTGTTTCTGTGCTACCTGACAGCAAATCATACAATTACAACGAGGTAACTGTCTGTATGAAACTTCGAACTCGATGATGTTCAACTAACAGCGACGGCCGTTCATTGATCTATCTATCTCGGAACAGTCACCACAGTTTATTCCAACGTTCAGTTACGCTTGATATTAATCGGCAATAAACAGAGACAGATATTTGATAATGGATCGAATCGACACCGAGTTTGCTCAAACAGGGTGTCACATTCAAAATTAATCATGGTGTCCCACGAATTCTGAGCACCTGTCAGCTTATGTTCCTGCAGATTGTCACTAAACGTCGATAAATTGTGAGAGCTGCTTGATAATATATCAAATCTATATCGAATTTGTGTAAACAGAATGTCAAACCTGAAATTAATTAATTAATTGTATTATGGGGATCCCAGTGGTCCCGTAAGTATTTATATTTTAATGCGTGTTGATGCAATTATTTGAAAATTTATGTAATTCGGTTTTCTAAGCTTTGCAAAGCAATTTTTTGTTGTACTCATCAATTTCATAAAATGTTTCAATTGCTTCATAAACAATGGATCCAGTGAAATCATTTAACAAATAAGAGTTGTAATTTTCATAATTTCTAAAATTATAGTTAGTTCTTTTTTTGATATAATTATTTTTTACTCTCGAAGTATTGTAAGTATATATAAACATGAAATCGTATTAAATTATGAAGCCCAGAAATTATTAGTTTAGGAGATATTTTGATTTTTTAGAAAACCAATGAAAGTAATTAAATACACTTTAAATTTGCAAGAGGTAAAGATATTATTATCTTTAGAAAATTCGAAGTTATCAGAGTAATATGATAAATTAAAAATATCACTCAAGGTAGAGTGCTATTACGCTAAAAAACTGATTTTAAAATAAATATAACATGATCTTTTATATTTTTAACTACTTCTGTCTTCAAATATAATACACTGTTTCCTTAAAATAAAGTGATAAAAAAAGCAAGGTATGCCAATATTTTTTTAATTCAATGTATTATCAAATACATTAGAGAAACAAATCTTGGTAAGAGAAAATATTATTCCACATTGTCGACATTCTTTTTCAAAAACAATTCTTTCCTTCCTACATAAACGTTGAACGAGCAGATTAATTCCAAATACCACGGAAAATTTTCCTCAAATTTAGCGAATGTTAATTTGTTCGTCGAACAACCATCCGTTTCCGCTTTGATTACATTTACACGTGCCGTCCAAGTAACGATAGCGTACTTGAAGACAATCAGGATGGATGGATGGATGGATGGATGGAAGGAAGGAAGGAAAATGGGAGCTGAGATTATGGTATCGGTGAGAATGAATCATCAGTATGCGATGAATAAAAGGAGAGAATTTTCACGAGGTGTTCTCGACGCGGCTCGAAAAGGAAAAAGAAAAGGATGGATATTTCCGAGGAAAATCGGCGCTGAAAAGAAACGAAAATCCCCGAGAGCTCTGATGAATGTGTTAATGTAAAAATGTCTTTTGTGTCGTGAAAGAAAATTACTTTTTCATCTTCCTTCGTTAAGGAAGAAAGAAAAAAGATGACCGTTAAGAGTATATTCCCAAGCCTGTTCGCAAAAAGACTAAGGGCCGAGGGAGAAGACCGACTTCCAGATCGAGGAAGAGAAAGAAAAAGGAATAAACGTGTAGGAGCGAAAAATGTACAATACAAAAATATGTACAGACATTGTTTGACGATGAGTTTTGGATTATTTAGAAATTTAAAACGTGCCAGTCTTATATCTTCTTCTGCATGAAGAATTGGAAAATCCATTTATCGCAGAAAACAGTTTCATGGTCCTTCTTCGATGTAGTTTCTTTTTTTTATTCATAATTGAATTTGTCTTGGTTCTTATTTAAATATCGATCGACTGTAATCTTAAAGATCTTAGCAGGAGAATCTTGTCTGTTTTATGGATTGACGTAGATGAAAATTCATTTTAACTCCTTCCTAGTTAATCTCTTTATTAAATATGGTTATACTTATGAATAACGAATAATCTCTGGCTAAAAATTATGAATAAAATGAAATTATTCATGAATAATGAATCACTTTTTACTCAAATAATCGAATAAAAATTTATCGAAAAAGTAAGCGTTATTCGCGACTAATGCATTATTTATTATTCGAGTAATTTTTTAAATAAAAATTATGAAAAAGTGCAATAAACACCAGAGTAAATAGTATTTGTAATAACTAACTATTTCTCACGATAAATACCTATGATATTTAATAAATACCGATGATTTTCCAAAAAGGCTATTTTCCAATTAAGAATAAACCATTAAACATTCATTTAACTTCGACTAGTTTACATTTTCATTATACTCGAACCAAATACCCTAGAAAGGATCGGTTCATGGGAAATAGAAAATTATATTGTCGAACAATATCTAAACACAGAAACGATAAAATTACGCTTTAAGTCAAAGCAGCAAAAGCGGTAAGGTTCATCCGTGAAACGCTATACGAGTTCACAACTTTATGCAAAACTAGTCTTTATTAATTTTTTGCAGCAAATGGAAAGTGAAACGAGCCAGCGAATTTTAATGAAAATCTCGAATAAAATATTTCTCTCGCGTTTAATGAAAGCAACAAAACGGCGTTATTTACTATTTCAGATGAAATGAAACGTAGATCTATGATGAAAATCTTAATATTCTCATATTTACAATGAGCTACATATTTGATAAATTATATTAAAAACATGAACAATCTGACACGACCTCGTGACATATCAGTTGAAAGCTTTCAATTGTTTTTAGTACAAAATGAAGGATAGTCAATTATAGTAAACAATGACCAATTTCGAAGCATATAAAGTCAAACGTGATCTTATGACATAAAAGTAGTACAGATTAATAGCCCAACAAAATGCCAAAAATAAATGCTACTAGGGGAATAGCACCTATGATACATCAATTTAAAATTTGAAATTCAATGAATATAACTTCATTACCTTTAGTAAACGTCGGTTAATTTGTTGTTGAAATAACATTCACTAATTGGTAATATAATCCTGTGAATTGCTTCTTTGCAATAACCACTGATTTTTTACTAAAAATATTAATAAAACCTTTATGTTGTCATTTTCTTTAAATTTTAAGCTTTAAATTGATGTATCATATGTGCTATTTTACAGTACTTTTATGTCATCAAATTATGTTAGACTTTATATATTTCAAAATCGGTTGTCGTTTGATATAATTAGCAATTAACCATTTTATATTAAATATACTAAAAAACGGTTTATATAGTCATTTTAGTTTTTTGGACTTTAAATTAACATAGCCCAAGTGCTATTTTATAATACTTTAATGTCATCAAATCACCTCAAAGTTTATGTGCTTCGAAATCAATTATTTGTTTGCTTAATTAACTATCACAGAGTTAATCAGTTATACAATTTCGTTAAACGTGTTTATAAGTTGTTCGTATCTCTTTTAAAACTTTTAAAGACCTTGACGCAGGTTTGACGAGCGCGAAACAAACGGGAATTTCGTAATCAAGCAAACTTGCATCTTATCTCGTGCAGACGTTCGACGCTTCAAAAGCGTCTCATAATTGAATGACGCTTCGATACATCCATTATGAAAGTAATTTCCTTCGATCGCGTCTGAAATACTTACTTGCCGCTTAACTCAACGTTGTCGAACTTTTTAATAACCCGGAAGTAGTTAACGGGCGCGGGCGTCGCATTTTATCCGCCGGTCTGTTTCTAAGTCAAGGGTCTCCTCTTGACCAGGCCACCGTGAAAAACTGTTGCCAGTCATTTCGCGTTTTAACGTTGCCCTAATTCTATGCATTCAAATTTCATGTGATTATATATTTTTTTTTTTCTTTCTGTCGTCACCTTGAACAATTAGAGTCAGCCATTTCAAGAACTGCATACGTCGGTTAAAATAGGTTTTTTTCATACCTTAGAAACGTGTAGTGACACGCTTGGAATGAATATTTGGAATATTCGTATAAAAAAATAATGAGAACTGGTAAAAATGTATTACAAGTTCTATTTGTTTTGTTTTTTAACTATTAGCATGTTGACTGCCGTAGTAAAAATAACTAGAAATAGTATGATACATTGTTAAAGATTTTTCTTTCTATAAGTGTCATTTTAGTATATCAATAATATCAACCCACTCAGAAGTTAGCAGTCAACTTGTTAAAGATAATTTCAATATTGTTTTATCAGCATCTGAATTTTCCCTTTATGAAAGACATATTTTGTCATATTTTAGATAAATGTTATATGTTATTAGTAGAGCTATCCTCCTAGTCCTTCATCATAAAATTTTTGCAATATACATGATTTATAAATACCTCACTGCTTGTTATTATCATGCTGTCAACATATGATTGCACTCACCTGTAACAAAAAAGAGCACAAAAATATTAGAAAAATTTGATTTTATCATAATTTGGTCATAAAATAAAACAGAACCCTTCTCTATCCTCTATTTTCTGTCATTTCTTATAAAAAAACTCAACTCTAATTTTTATCATGACTCAATTAATCGTTTGAAATTTTTATTGATCGTCCACAATCATCATGAAATTACAAAAATTAATCTTTCCTCATAAAATATGTCAGCGGTTCTCAGCCAGTGGTACGTGAACTGCTAATAGTACGCGAAAGTATAACAATTTTAATATGGTTTAGTAATCGTATATGTTAATTTTTTTTTTGTACCATTATTCTATTAGAAATAAGAAAAAATATGACAGTAATATAATTGTAATATAAAGGTAATATATAAAGATACAGTGTCTCTTAAGTTTAAATTATACTTCTCTAAAGAAAATGACAATGTAGGGAAGCAAACCCCATATACAGTCCAAAAATATGGTCCATCAACAAAAATATGGTTGTTGGATGACCAACGCCACTAATCATAACATAATCATAACTATAGATTCATCAGCCAAACATTCTAACCATGATTCCTAATCTTTACTCATCCTGCGATTCGTACCATGACCATCGTTCCTATTCCTTACTCATCTTGCACTTCGTACCTTTTCATAGTCACACTGTTCCTTGACCATCATCCCTAACACTATCCATCTCCACCAATAGTATATAAAAAGGCTACAAGATTTTACTAGGATCAGATTTTGGTACCTACTAATTGAGTGCATATTGTATAATAAAGTTTCTAAGAGTATTCTCAACGTGTTGTTTAAATTCCTTGGAATCCAACATGGTGATTATATTTGTAAAAAATATAGTTACCGTTAAGCTTCATAATATTCAATGTTTTATATCTAGGCGCAGGGTAGTGCGCCAGGCCAAGTTCCAGCCTACGCACACAGTGTGTATATTACACGAAGGTTTAGAGTCGATTTTTACCCTCTCATAACTTTTGTCCACTTCAAGATAAACCCATGAAATTAAAATACATATTACGAGAGTGGAGATAAGCAAAACCGAAGAGTTTCAAAGTTCTACGTTTAGCTGTTTCCAAGATATAGGCGGTGGAAAATTGGAATTTATACGACTCACTGACTCATCAAAATTATAAAGCACTTCTCGTGTAGGTAGAAACTTCAAATTTGGCATGGTGATAGATATTGACGTGTAAATAAAGGGAAAATCGAAAAATCCCCAAAAGTTTGAAAGTACCCCGCCCACAGGGATTTTAATTGTTAGCGGCTAGGGTATACTAATATACTATAATAAACCATTTCATGGGTAGGTTAAATGTTGAAATTTGGTGGGAAGAAGGTTCTTTTAGCACAAGTACAGAAATTTATTAAAAATGCCTAAAAAGTGTAATAGTGCCCCGCCCACAGAGGTTTTCTTTATGAAAGTAGAGGGTAGAGTTTTTATATTATAATTCTATAAACCAGTTCCTGTGTAAGAAGAATTATTAAAACTGTTTTGGTAGGAAGAAGGAAGCTTTATGGAAAATTTTCTCAAGAAAAACAATCTACATTATTTTAAACACTTAGAAAAAAGTAATGATATCCCCCCAAAAAAATATAAATGTGAAACAAAGGCCAAGCCCCCCCCCCAATACCTCCCCTCCCCCAAAAAAATCCTAACGCAAAGGCCAATAAAAGAAATGAAATCAATTATCTATGTCCAAGTTCTTTTATTCAGTCTTCAGACAAAGACTGAGTGTAGGTATACGTTTCAAACTAAAAACATCGGCCAATAAAAGAGGTGATATAAAAACAACATGTCCAAGTTCATTGCTAAGGAGTCCTGAGTGAAGACACTACTTTTCCTAGTATACCTCATTATTGATCTACCTACTTATTAAAAATAAAAATATACTTGAACTAAATATTAACAATAATACCCAGCTCATAAAATCACACATCCATCAACCACGTCTCATTCTAAACTTGGCAATGTTTTGTTTCCTCTCTCAACCAGTTCGGGCATAAACAATCTATACAATTAGACAATAGTATATTGTTAGTATAGACGATAGTATAGACAATAGTAATTTTAAGTTAAACAGTTTATAACAATTATTGCATATTCCATATTACATTTGAAGGTGATAAAGGCAGTATGGTATATTTATGGTTGCGTGGCTGTATGTATAGCTCTGTAGCCTTCCACTATTTATACAGTGTGTCCCACGTAACTGGAAACACTCCAATATTTCCTAAACTATTAAAGATACAGGAAATTGCTTTGGTGGTCATTGCATGATAAGATAGAGCAACATTTTGACGTAGACAAATTGTATAAGCGTTTACGCGGAAAAATTTGATGTTAATTTTATTATTTATTCTTCTTAATTATATACTAAATTTTATAATATTTAATAACTAAAAATTACATTATTCTTTCTGAATTACTTTTATAATATTAATATTATCAAAATTAAGATTTTGAAAATTACTGCTTCACTTACATCGCCTTACATTGAGATTTGCTGATATAGACAAACCTATAATCATATTAGAAAGGACAACCCCTGTATTGGTTTCTATTTCATTTGATTTCACGTATAAATTTAAAACCAATTTCCACCACGATTCAATGAATTGTCATTTTCATGCTGTTACAGTCCCTATGAAAACCCTATAAATGAATTTTGCAACTCTTAAGCCCTTTTGAAACGATAATAAATCTTTCGGAATCACTATGAAATAATAAAGAGAGAGCATAATGATATTGAACAAAAGAATCTCCTTAATTAACGTCGAAATTAAAATTCACAATAAATTTCCATGATCTAAATTATCGTTATCTTTTAACTTTCGTGTAGGATAAAGGATCACGAAATCCCGGGCGAATTTTAGCCGAATTTCCACGTCAGTTAGCTCGTCGCTGTTCAAACGATCCCGTCGTTGGCCGACATTCGTGGCAGGGCCGACTATCAAATTAGCATCGCGGTGCAATGTCTCGGGCAAAACCGACAACGTAATTATCATCGGGCGATCAGCGCCAGTTAGCACCTTTGCGTTTAATGGCGCAATCCTAACTAACGGATGCAGCCGGAAAATACCATTTTCGAGAGTGTGCTTCACGCACTTGTACGCGTATATATCCGACGCATCCGGCGTTGCGCTGTTTAACGCTGCCTTGCGTGTATCACAATGACAATTAATAACAGCAACTGGACAAGTACCATTAAGTCTCAACGTTACGAGCTTTCACGAGGGAACACCGAGTTTCCAAGTGCATTCACGAGTGCCCTGCCGTTATAGCTGGCCGTTTAACATTCGCTTATGACCCCCTTTTGCCTTTGGACCTGGCCTGCAAATCACGAGAGAGCGTATCTTGCAAACGAGCCTCATCCATGTGTTTATTTTCTTTCCACCTATTCCTTCACTGAACTTACTTGTTTCGCTAACTAAGACAATTTATTTCGTTCGTCGTTTCTGCCAGGGTATTATTCTTTAGAATACCGCGAGCAGGTGTAATGTAAAATTATAATATGTTTTCAGAGGATTGTTACAGTTCATTTTGAACTGATGGTACGTGACTATGTTTCGTTTTTTCTAAAGTTACTGTGGATTTGATACTTAACGGTTGGCTGAGCCGAACCTGCAGTTACCTTCAAGGCGAGGCGTCTCGACGTCGAGTTGTTGACGTATTAGCACAGTTGACAGGGCCGCCAACACAACTTCTAAGGTGAATTCTAATTAGGTAGGTGATAGTGATGGGCGATATTGATTGATATCAATAATATCGATACTTTATTCCCAATTGATGTATATCGATACTTTGCTCGATACCAAATATCGATGCAATTCAGAAATATGCCCACCACTAGTAGGGGAATGTGAATTTGGGAGACGGAAGAATAAATGAGTAATTGAGATTGAAAAACCTCCATTCGCCGAGTGGAAAAAGCCGGCAAGAAGAAGATACAGAGGCTACAGTTCAAGAAATGGAATTTAACCTGTAATCGGATTTGAATGCATTCAGGTTATCTTGAAAGAGCGCTCTTGCTAATTACTCGGGGTTCGTATCACCACCAGTTCGGTGGGAAGTAATGCTCACTGCAACGGTGAATAGCCTTCGCCGTGCAGCCCTTCAGAATGTGGGAGATGTTGGGTACGGGTACAGCCCTCGTCACGTGTTGCTGTTCGGGCAATGTAATGCCGTCTGGTTGGGTGCATCCCAGAGAGATTGACAGGGCAGATCTCTTCTATGAGGGCAGCTACTGCCTCATCCCCCCAAGAAGCCCCCCAGCTCAGCCATTCCAGAATCAAACATTCTTACACACCACGCACGCACGCCTCCAACGCACGCCACGCTCGGCCAAGAACCTCTCACCTCATGATCAACGCCCGCGTGCCTACATCCGGGCCTTCAACCGGTCGCTATTGGTACCTTTCACTTCCTTTTAGTTCTTAGAGGCCCCGCAGACTGCAGATTTTCTATCGGTCGATAGTTTGATCGGGTTCTTAATTAGTATGAAGATGTATGCAAGTGCGCATATTACAACGATTCGGTATCGACCGATAAATAAGTTTGATGGGCTACACGACTGCATTCAAACTAAACTATCCATCTCTTTTCACCCTTTTTCTTCTTTTACCAACCCGTCTATTTAGTTGGCCTAATGTGCGCGTTAACAGGCCAACCCGACCAAATTATCGGCCAATAAAAAGTCTGCAGTCTGCGGGGGCTCTTAAAATGCAATAGGAGGCGCCTTCTAAACTCTACGCGTGTTATCAAAAACACGCGGAGGGCTTGAAGCATACCGTACCACGCGGGAGCGCCTAAGGCGCGAACAGACTAGTTTAAAAATTTCTCAACGTTTTTAATAAACATTTCAAGTGTTTAAATAAATATTATGCAATTTTCTGCCTTTCTTATACATACTGTATGTTTCGCTTAAAAGTATGTTTATCTCTTTAGAATGTCACGATATACACATGCATGTAGTGTGTAATTACCCTATACTCCGTTCAACGAGACGAATCATCAAGTACAAACATGTGCATAAGAGCAGAGCAGGGCCGATGTACGAGTTCCGGATCCCCACATCGCATCGTAAGATACTTTGCATACAAGAGCCCTCGGCAAGGGACCACCATAAGGCCCGATATACACTAGCGGTTCGGTCCCGGTCCGGCAAAATATACTCCAATGTAAATCTTATGAGAGCATACACACTTGCCAGCTCCGGTCCGGTCACGCTCCAGTCTCACGACGATCTCGCTTCGATCCCAGCCCGGTCCCAATCGCTCTCGAACAGTAGCCACTTGAGCCACTTGTTCGGTTTGCTCCCGGACCGGGACCGAACCGAATAGTGTGGATCTAGTCATACGGTATGATTATACCGGACCGAGAACGGACCGGGACCGAACCGCCATAGTGTGCATCTAGTCGTGCAGTAAGATTTTACCAGACCGAGACCGGACCGGGACCGAACCGCTAGTGTGTATCGGGCCTAACTTGACCCTGAGTTGTAACATGTGACAGCCAATGACCGCACTCGCAGAGCCGATTACGTGAAAAGCGCGGGAGTTATTTGTTTTGACTTGATGACTCGTCTCGTTGAACGGAGTATATATGCGCGAAAACCCGACCTGACCCGTTATTTTCGGGTTCTCGAACACCTCTAGAATTACTATTGCAACTTACTACTATTATACATAACAATTTCTCTCCATTTAGAAGCGAAAAGTGATTTTTATCAATTATCGAGGAACAAAGCTGTAAGTTTTACATCATTCGTTTCCATGTGGTATTAAAATTCGAAATTATCCTTAACCAAAATTTCCCGAAACATAGAGCTTATTTCTTTGACAATTATGAATTTGAGAATCCAATTATAATACCTAGTTTGTCTGAATGAACAATTTGCAGAATACCAGAAGTTTCCAGGATGTAACAATTTTTTGGCGTGCATTGAATTTCATGGTTGCAATTGTTTCTGTTTTCCCTCGACCTTCTAATGATCCGTTCTACCGGATTTATTACTCTCAACAGAGGCAATAATGTATCAAAATAACTGTGTAAATATCTCTGAATAATTACATTTTAATTTTGCTTTAATCGGGAACGCTGCGCTGGTTAGAATAGAATTGAATTGATTTGGTTTGGCTTGGCTAACATGTACGCTGAGTTTATTTAATCGAGTAATTAAATTCCTGACGAAAACTAAAACTATTTCAGGATTATTTAGATGAAATGACTGTATTCGAGGATATTTTTAGAATATTGCTTTACAAATGATAATTCCGAATGTAACATGCATTTTTCCGAAAGATTTTCCTTATGAATAATCAGAACAAGAACAATGCTACATTCGTAGACGTAGAGAATATCAAACAAAAAAACTTGGAAAATTATTCATACATTTTTACATAGAAAGTTGAACTTCACGGAATATCTGCTATTCATTTTATATCAAAAAGCTGCACATGGTCAGTGATAAAAAGGAAAGATGAATTGTAATGGGTATCATTGTTGGCTCTTAAAAAGCTGTTAGGAAGATGAAATCGTAAAAAGTAATAGAGAAAGGTATGCAAACATTGTGAAATGGATATCAGTTTGAACTTAAAAAAATCGGCAGTTCGAAATAAAATTCTATTATATTAGAAATAAAATTTTAACTTGTAGAAATCTCCTATAACATTATTTATACAAAAATAATAACAATTTGAATTAAAATTATTTAAAAATTACACCCATAAAAAACCATTATAAAATAACTTAAAAAACTTTAACAATTCTCAAATACTGTTACTTAATTTTCTCCTCGCTTTTTTAATTCGAAGGTAATCAAAATATATTTCTTTCTCAGAATTTACATTAAATCTTATCCGTAAGAAGAAAAGGTTTACCGCGGAACATCGAAATATATCAGCCAATGAAAGGTTAAATTAACAATCAAACAATGGAAGCCGTTAATGAATGGGATATTCATCAGTCGTGAAGTATTAACGCAACGCAGAGACAACTTCATTCAATCTCATTATCCTCTTCACGAGCCTCATCAACCAATAAAAGGAGGTAATATTCAGTCGATAAAGCAAGCAGGACTTGACATGGCAATTAAATTGCCAGTGGCAACAGTTTCAAAATAATTAGTCGAGCATTCACGAAGGAGAAAAGTGTAACTGAAAGAAAAAACTGTGGTTCGTTCTTAAAAACGTTGCTTTCCGGCGCATTTACGCGATGTACGACGCGGAAACCGCAAGACGTTTCTCTCAGAACAGCTTAGTTTCTCGCTTCCGAAACTGTGGCAGAAGATCAATAATTTCCCGAGAGTTTCAATCTTCGTGCGAGGTAAACGTGATTTGTATTTTTAACCATTTGCGAACGAAGCGATTCTATGCTATATACAGACTGATTCATTTTAATTTATTCGCTCTATTATCTTCCAAATTAATTGTTGTGGGTGAACTTGTAGAAAAGCTACTCCTCCTCCGATTTCGGTGATTTTTAAATATGTTGTAAAATTCGTCATTTTAAGCAACTCTTTTCCTCTAAGCTACATGTCTGTTAGAATAGGCGCGGTTTATGGCATGGCAAGTTTAGAAATAGCTATTTTTTTGTACCAGATAGTTTTCCCTTGCCATATGCTTGCCAGAGCTTTAACGGTACCTGGCAGAGTTCAGAATAATTAGAAAGGCCATCCTATAAATCGTACAGACCCGAAGGGTGACTCTGCTACGACGACAAAGGGGGCACGTTGACCTAGAGCAGGCCTGTCCAAGTAGGGGAATCCACTCCTGAAACACATGTTTTTTTTCCCTTTCCACCGCTGCTCCTTCAAGCAAGGTGGGACGGTTCCGACTACCATTTCTCCGAGGAGACAGTACCGCCGTTAGGAAATATGCTTGGGGCGCTTATAAGGAAAAAAATAAAATCAAAACAACCCTAGCACAGCACCGTGAGTCATATTGTTAACGCTAAGCGCCCCAAGCATATTTCCTAACGGCGGTACTGTCTCCTCGGAGAGATGGTAGTCGGAACCGTCCCACCTTGCTTGAAGGAGCAGCGGTGGAAAGGGAAAAAAAACATGTGTTTCAGGAGTGGATTCCCCTACTTGGACAGGCCTGACCTAGAGGAACCACGTGCGATTTCTGGAGAACCCAGACCAGCTCGCATTTTTCCTCCCCCGTACGAAGGGTACATTCCCCTTCCAGGATCTACCACGCCAAGGGCATACTGGAAGGGAAGAACTGTGGCTATATAATCGTCTTCAATTCGCTCGAGGGCAGAATTTTTAGATAGAGCATAGTACGTACAGAACATAGAAATAGATACACAAAGTTTTTTCAAGTGTAACAAACTTCACACTCCAATCTACACGTTGTAACATACACACATACACACACACTACCATTAATTACGATTAAATATTTCAACCTACAATCAACATAATTACTATCGGTCCCAAGCCGATTCAACTTGGGTGGTCCTTCCATAACCTATAGACGGCACTCCGTGCAAATACTCAGGACCTATCAACGTCCTAACAATGTCGGACTCGAATAGTTTGCGAGATATTTGCAAAAAAGTATGAGTACATACTACTATTATATGTATATTGAATTTCACCTGTACAATGAGTTGCGTTGATTGATTGATTGATATTTTTCCCTCGATTTTGAGGGCGGCATTATCTAAGGGCTAACAGCCCCTTTCTGCCCAACGAAAGTTAGCGTCCACGCGCACATGTGCGCCTTTTTTCAAATCTCGTCTATTTTAATATTTGTGCCATACTAAATAATTACCATTCATACATTTCGCTTATTCATTATTCATTTTCGCTATTCGCTATTCGTTGCCAACAGCACACGGTAACCCATCTTTTGGCGAAACCGTGCCCACTTACAATTAGCTTGACTTCGGTGATCTTACGGGTATCGGTATGGCCTAAATGGCTAAGGCAGTTGACTGATTGTGAGTTGCGTTGAATCTGTCGCGGCGTGTGACACTAACACATATTCACGCCGGAGAGCCGATGGGCGAGGGGCACGCGAAGGAGGGACTGCAGCCAATCGGCCGCCGGCATGCGCATGTGTTAGTGTTACACGCCGCGATAGAATCAACGCAACGCAGTGTAAGTAAGTACTATTGACCGATGAGATGTTGACGAGGCTAAGGAATGCGGGTACAATTGGTCGTCGTCGATAAGTCACACCTCACGCACACGCATTCCAGATCGTCGCGCGCTGTTGGCCGATGCTATCACACACTAATCGCGTCGCCTGACAAAGAAGAAAAATGAGACTTCGCGACAAAGCGAGATGGTACGAAGTCAGCGTTGTGGCGAACTTTGAACGCGAGGGTCAAACGTGGGGACAGGGCGGACCGTGCGAAGTGCTCCCTTTGCCCTTGTGCCGACCAGCTCGTCAACTTCTCATCGGTCAATAGTACTTACTTACGTAAGTATACGTCCGCGACCCTCGCTTTTCTACTGTTTCTGTTCGGTAACACATGGCCCGGCTACCGTCCATATAATGGGTCAGCTTAAAATCAAAGTTAACTACTAATTTTAATATTTTTGACATTGGATTTGCATGGCCAGCCGCCTTTAGGCAGCCGGCAGTTTATATTGATATAACCTACCCTAACCTAATTTAGACATATAAGTAACGAAAAAGATGGATGAAGTTCCGAATACGACCGGTTTCCGATTAAGATGAAATTTTGAGAGGCAGGGGCGAGGGGGGAGGGGACCCCAAATATAAAGTGGTATCTTTGGCTTCCTATTAGTTTCCGAGATATTAATTAAAAACTTTCGTACAATACATAGAATTTTTCCTATATAGACGTAACTAACCCTAGTTACGCCTATGCAGTCGTCTTAAATTTATATATAAAATATTTTTTTTTTCAACTATAAATACCATACTTAAAGAAAGAAGTTCTAAACAGATTATGATTAATAAGCTAACTAATAAAATATTGAATATAAATTTTATCAATGGAATAAACCCTTGATAAAATAATAAAATTTAGCGGGAACGGAAAAGGCAGGTTATTAAAAACAAATTTACCAATAAGTATTGTTTACCGAACCGTTCTAGTTCCCCCAATAAATAAAAACACGAACATTAATATCCACGAAGAATAGGAATATTCTTAATCGAGATAATAACCACCAAAACCGGATATCCATCGATCCGAATATTTCCAAACGTAGGATCCAAACAACTGCAATTTATTTGCTACAAATACGAGCGTTCGTGAAAAAAGAAAAGCAGAGTATTAAAAAACAAAAAAAAATCCGGATTATTTCCAGTGACCTATATCACGACTAGCTGGTGCATCCGCGTTCTCGCATGAAGTCGAACTCATATGCGCCGCGAACCGATCGAAATAAAAGAACGAAGTGTTTCTAGACAGAGAAGATATGAATTTAACGAACTGCAAGAAATCGTTGGAAACGAAGCCAAGTTTATTTCGTGGGACGTGCCGAGGGAAACATCGTTTCGGTATCATTCAACAGCCGTCTGTAACGTTGGAAACCAAACGTAAAAACAAACGGGTCATTTTGAACGGCATGTAATTCGTTTCTGATCGGAACACACGTGCGCTTTGAAAGTGGCCAACCAGGACCGCGCGAATTCGCTGTCCGAGCTTGTTGATGCCGTTGTAAACTGGATGAGAATTTATGTGCAAACACTCGGCCGGTTACAGTCCAGTGGATTGCAGTTTGTTATTAGAGGCTGCACGTCCTATAAAACGCGAATGTTACGTGGTATAGCGACGGGTAGCGGACCGAAAAATAATACGCGGCATGAAATGGAAACCCTGTGGCAGATTGAGAACAGTGGGCAACAAATCGAGGTGTAAAAGATCAGTTTCACAACAACAGAGAGCTTCAATTTTTTACAGACAATTGATGCATATATTCGTCGAAAGAGAATCACCATAGTAACTGAGAATTTCGTATACTGTAAGTGTGAGCAGTAAAGATTTATAACGTGTAGGGGGAGGGGTGTAAGGGGGGCTAGAGCCCCAGATCCCGTTTTCTAACGTTTCCATTTACTATGTTCAAAAATTCCAACTTCGGAGCCCACTATAATTTTGTAAAGTTGCAAAAATAAATCATCATTTCAATTTTTAAACCAAGTTTATTAACCAAGGAGCCCTCAAAGGTGTCATAGTCCTGGACCCCAGAAAGCTTAACTCGGTCCTGCTTTGAAGAAGGGAGTTGTTACTTGTTTTGAATAAAGTTCCGTCTGTCCCCGGTTACCGATCAAGATAAAATTTTGAGGAGTAGGGGGAGGGGACTTCAAATATACAGTGGTATCTTCGGCTTCCTATTAGTTTCCGAGATATTAATTAAAAACTTTCGGTACAATACATACAATTTTTCCTATACAGACGTAACTAATACAACCGTCTTCGCTGTAGTAGACGCAGCCGTTGACGCAGCGGGGGTTCCAACCTGACTATCTATAGGGTGTCCTATTCAAAACTTTAGAGATACGACGACCGTTGAAACGTTGCTGAAACTTTCTTGTGTTGGTTGGTCGGTTAGCTTGGTCATGTGACAAGGAAAGGAAAAATGTTACAAAAAGTTGTAAAAAAATGGATTTTACATAGGACACCCTATACAAACGGAAGCCGATATCGCTATGGTGCCATCGGCTGTTCGACACTTGACGATGGCGGTTGCTACAGAGAAGATGGCTGTGTTAGTTGCGTCTGTATAGGCAAAAGTCTATATATTGTACCGAAAGTTTTTAATTAATACCTCGGAAACTAATTGGAAGCCGAAGAATACCACTTTATATTTGGAGTCGTCTACCTGCTCCCAACCAACCCTCCAAATTTCATGTCGATCCGCGACCGGGGACATTCGGAACTATAGCCGAATTTTTTTTACTGATATCTATTGTACACTCTACAATACCCTGCAACTCTTGTTCTAAACTCTTTTTGTCCAATGTTTGCAAATGGGTGAAAAATCGTGCGTCGCGTTACCCGTAACACCCTATATGTATATGGGATCCTCTCCCCTACATCGTCATTCTCTTTGACGCCATCTATGGAAAGAGGTGGTGCCCAGCGAATGGGAAGCCTACGGAGGGGGGATGAGATTTCGCCATTTTTCCTGGGGAAGCTTACTATGCTCGGTATTATACCTAATGCGAACAGTCACAGTCTATTAAAACATATAAGTATTAGTGTACGATTTAGATAAAGAGTAGAGAAAATGGTGGTAATATGGCTCTGCCAATTGTATATTCTTTCCTAAAATCTGAGTCGTAATTTAAACTACTTTAATACTTGTTTAAAATATGAGTCAACTGAGAAGGTCATCTGTGATAAAAAATGAAAGTAAAAAAACAAAACAAAAACAATTTAACTAAATCTGACTAAATTAACAGCAGGAGGCACAATACCACCCTTTCATCTATTAGACTAATTTTAGAATAAATCAAAAGTATTCAAAAGTATTATTATAATATTAAAGTACATTGTTTCAAACAATGACGGTTATCCTAACAATTCTAAAGGAAATTGAAAGAAGAATATGCAAGATTTTATAGCAGGAAATTTTAAATGACGCTTTTCCATAAAACGATAAACGCTTACGCGACAAATTTCTCGCCACGTTTTCGATATTCATTGAACGCTGGCATGGTAAAATCGAAGGAAACAGTGCATTATAAGAGGGTAAGTGAATCATAATTTTGGAGCCATCGAATGGCAGATGTAGGCAATTACCGTTTCGCGAACGCAGGATGTACATTTTTACACGATGGAATAATCGAACTGGTGCACGGCCAATAAAATAAATGATGAATGGGCATGAAAAGTTATATTTGACAAAATCGAATAGGGTTCCAATGTTAACGTCCTTTTTCATGGACTGTAGTGAATTTCTAGAAAGGACATAATGTATATGCTTATGCTGGTTTTAGTATTTTGGATCTATGAACGCCGCGAATATTAATCTAGACATATGCGTGTGTTAATTATACTTCAATCATTCTGATAAACATGAATTTACCTCGTTCCATATTCGTGATCTGTATATGCACCCTGATAATTATTGTAGCGATAAGATTATAATCTGTTAAAAGGCAATTTTATGCTAAAATATGTATTTTAGTATCTGTAATATATGAAAATGTGAATTATATATAATTTTCATTTAGCCCCAAAAGTAACTTTTGAAAGACTCATTGTGAAATGACTTCTGTAGTTAGAGATCATAATTCGCCTGTGTGGGGTTTGATTTTATCATTCGCGTGAGGCAATAATTTTGGGCTTGTAGCCCAGTTTTGAAATTTAACGACACTTTTAGGAGCTCTATGTTTACCTTAGTACGCAAGCAGAGCACTTTTACACACTACAAAAGTTTAACAAGAACCTCGATTGAAAATGTTGTATCCTTCTAATACAACCTGTGCTTTCTATAAAGTGTCCAAAAAATTGCTTAATAAATTTCCATAAACTCTAGTTTTATACCAATAATAAATGTCTGAAATGTTCAAAGCACCAACACCTTATTATACAGCAATCAAAAGAAAATCAGGAACTTTAACTACAATGAGCGAATCCTGTTTGAGAAACAATAGTCGTTCGCGTATTTGCTCGGTTGATTGTAAAAATCAGAACTTTATCGCTGAAACTGTTCGCAGTCAGTGAAATTGAAATGTACGAGAAGCCAGTGCGCAAACTAAGGAACGATAGGTCAGCACTCCATTGTAATCGTACAAATGAAGCTGCAACATAGACAAAGAGCCAAACAACGAATACCATTTTCTGAATTCCGACACTGCTCGCATAGAAGCATATTCATTCTGATTTAACAACACATACGTGCTCTTATATACAGGCAAATATCGTAATATACACGTAAGTATAATGAATTTCTGTTTGCACTTTAGGTAAAATCATGTAATCATCGATTTTGCTACGAGATCCTGTTATTGAAACGAATTAATCTGTAAAGCTAAAGATATCATTAGCAGACATATCAAAATTTGGTAGAGTTAACAAAAACACTGTTGTTACATTTATAACAGATTAATTATATGTTTCATTAATTGAAATGTATTTAAGTATATGTTAAGAATAGGCTATTTGAATATTATACATTGCTGTTGTTATAAAAAGAAAATTCTACAACATTTAGTAGCACCAATTACATTTTAAAATTCAATTATCAAACTGCTATAAAAAATTGAATTTTATTCTCAAGGTGTTCTATAAATCGAAATCATCGATACTTTATAATTCTTTGTGTTCTAACAAATAAGACAAATAAGACTGTTATAACACTAATTCATCATAAGTGGATAATTTGCATGATAAGTTAAATTTTTCAATAAGCAAATAGGAATCAATAATATTTAAAAATGTAGATACAATCCAATTTAAATAAATTTTGAAATTTTCTGTGTTTTGCTTATAATTATAAATACATAATACCGATTTATTACGAGTTTATTTATTACTTTTTGGTGAAATAGGAATTAAAATGTCCGAAAATATGCAGCCCTGTTCAAACAGGTGTGTTTCGATACCTACAATCAATTATTAAATTTGTAATTATAAATGTAGAGTAAAATGTGTAATAATTTTATTACAGATTACCAGCAGTGTTTAGTAAATTTTAATTTAATCATTAAAATCATTATCCGGTTTGGAAAAATTTGTAATAATAATTAACGGATCAAAATGGACTTGTTACAAAATATGAACATTGTATTTATAGAATTTTCATAATGTATACATACGAATTAATTAAGTTTGATATTAATCATAATAATGCACAAAGTTCTTATGAAATTATACATAATTATAAAAGTTTGTTACTTCATTATTGTGTATTAAAATATTAAATGTTAAAAAAAGATAAACAGAGTCCATTCCGAGCACTGATCATTCTTTTTGATTATCGCGTGAGAATGTACAAATGAGTAATCGAGTTTAATTTCAATTTCGATTTTGAATTTTCAGTGAACTGTCTTTTGTGTCTTCAAAATTGATTCTCAGTTTTTAATGAGATAGTAATTGTAGAGCCTATCATAATCACGTGTCTCTTTGCCATTTGATTGTGCATCGCAGATGATTAATGCAGAGTCAATTTTAATTATATGAACATTAAAATAAACTTCTGAAATACTATAGTTATGAAGCAGTTAAACATGAAAAAAGGAAAAATTTTAAATTAATGAAAAATTAAACATTATAACCTTTTATGGTTGTTATATTTATTGAAAGTAAAATTTTGTGAATAATATTACTTAATTTGGAATAAATTAAGAAAGTAATTAACATATTGAGTAAATATCAATTAAAATATTCACATTACAATGATTCGTATATCTATTCATGCAATATTATAAATAACTTCTTTAATATGGTTATATGTATATAAAGCTTCAGGGTAAAAGCAGAACTGCATCAACAATTTTTTTTTTAGTAGATATTGATTTCGAGTAAAGTTGATAATATTTTTTCTATCTCCTACAGATTTAAAGAAATTTAAGGTGGAAATTTTTACTGTCTCACCCTGTATAATATCACTACCCTTAAAATTTAGAACTATCTGTATTTCACATCAAGCTTTTAGGAAAGATAATATCTTTACAGTTTCCTTTTTACAATTTTATCATTGAAATAATAATTTAGTTCTCATGATACAAAATATTATAATTTAATTAATTGATATATTTTGTCTTATCAATCAATAATTTCATTCATTTCTAGAATTGTCCTTTGAATGAAAAATTCTATACAAATGCATATAAAATAGCTTCCATTTTTACAAATATACAAATGAATGAATAATGAATATTGATTATATAAATTGATACGATTATATTTAAGTGAATAAATCATAGTAAATGGTATCCAACGTTATCGAAATTTGCTTCAACATTATTCAATTGATATTCATCGTAACGTGGAAGCTTTATTGCCCGACGATGTATTCACTTTTCTATCCAGCTAAAAAAAAAAAGAAAAAAAATGAAAAAACATCGGATCGTCTGTCGATTGCATTTTTTACGGTATTACGGAGATAGAAAATACCGAAAAATATCAGTTCCTATACTGCATAGAATCGGGATGCCCCCGTTTTGAACACTCGACCTCTATCCTGACGATTGGAATATATTGAAGGAGATAATCCGAAATGCATCAAACACCATGGTTGAGATCGACACGATCAAAAGATAACGATATACATATAACTGGAGTCAAAAGCACCTACACATTTTATAAGTATGTATCTAATTTATTTGGTAATTCCTGCATGTTCATATGGATACGACTAATTTTCGAACAGTGGATATTTACCAGGTCATTAAAAATTAGGATCTTTAAAATACTTATAAAGATTATTTTCCAAACTTACTTATATTCGATGATGTGAAATATTTATTTCCATATCAACTGAACATTATAAATCATAATAGGTATTATTTGAAATATTTAGTTGATTTTGCAATTATTTCACCAGCATGTGAATATAATTATTATATCTATATCCATCTTTATACATCTTTTCTTTGTAACATTAGCTGTACCTGATGTTTTCTCTTAATCAGTGTTATTTTTTATGTCAAAGAGTTTTCTCCCCATACATTTAAATAAATGTTATTATTTTCATCTACCTACATTTTAAAACAACTTTTTAATAAAATGTTCATATGACACAACCCCTTTAATTCATACATTTTGCATGTATTTTAAATATTAAATGTACAAATTAATTATGTGTCTCTTCTTTTTTTGACTGAACATTTAATTTTAAAAAGTCATAGTTATTCCAATTAATAAAGTAACCGTTATTGTTATCATATTATTTTGTCATTTTTCAAACATACAGAATCACGGGAAAATATTCAAATTTAAAATAGTAATTAAGAAAGCGTAGTGCTAAAGGCTTTGAGTAAATTCGTCTATATAATTAAAAGTTTTTTGGCACTTTCCAAGGTGCTAGAAATGCATAAACATCCACAATTTAATAAACTGTTTTCAATTCCTGATTCTAGAATTTGGTATTTACGAAATGCACATCGTTTTTGAAGCTCACCGTGCGATTCCAAAGGAGAAAATTTTCTCGAAATCGTTCGGAAAGGGACAATGTAACGGACGTGTAATTTCGAAATTATCTGATGTTAGCTGCTTCCGAATACGTGGCCTCCGGCCACGTTCCGACGTTACGAAGCTATCGCTGCTGACGTCAGATTTTTAGCCACTGCCTCGTGTAAGAAATCTTCGTACAGAGATATTGGGGAAACGAGCATTTTTCGTCAACACAGGGAGAAAAGCTCAGTCACGTTCCACCTCGGAAATGCTCCCTTATTTGTTTGCTCCAACGTAATATTCACGGGTTTTGCGAGGATTTTGTTAGGATAATATCAAAAATCGGCTTATGATGCTCTTTGTCGCCAAGGTTGCACAATAAATATAGAAATTGTTGCAAAGATAAACTAATCCTTTAAAGATGAGCACACAGCTTACCGAATAGCACAGATACACCTATGCAGCGCAGAATGATTAGGTATAGATATTGAGTTTTTAAATAAATAAAAAACTGAGAATTAATTTTATTTAACAAAATATTTTGCCATTTCTTAGTAGAAAAAAATCAGAATAAAAAAAAAATGGCGAGTACTCTAAAGATTAAAGTTAATACAATTATCGATGACCTGTTAACAAACTAATAATTATAATGATTATTTATTGTAAAATCGTTCATGAAACCTACACGGTTGTGATGAAAGTAACAGTAGTAATTTTGTATAAGGCTAAATAAGAAAAATATATAATCATTTAAAAATGTAGATATGTCAATGTATGTGTATATTTGTCACTCTTTGTGCAAAGTGACGCAAATATATGTTAAAAATTCTATTGAAATATCTCATCTCAGTATTTATACACGAATAACAGACAATGTAAATGAAAATAATCTTATTTTGTATAAAACAATTTGCAAATGAATTTTCATTTTTATAGGCAAAAATCCAGATTCTATGATATAAAGTACACGTCCATAAGATACATGAAGAATACATGCGGCAAAAAATATGTATAAAAAGATATATGAATATTAAAAAATATTAAAATGCTGGAACGAGTTCGCTCTGAACCTTCATCGAGAATAGACGTGTTTACTAGCTCTCCGATATATTCTGATTGCTCGTACACCGCGTGTTACCTTGCGCGGGGCTCTTGCCCTTATAAACACCGCCTAAACGCGAGTGGAAAATCACGTGAGTGATTTTACAATGGCTTTTTTAGCAAAAAGCCATCAGCTTAATAGTTCTAGTTCCAGTTCAACCTTAAGTGAAGTTCCCAACCCTGTTATTAAAAGTGCTAATAGTATGAGTTATGCCGCAGTTGCTCAAAAGAACCGCTTCCCGAAAAGAGACCAAGGGCTAATATTGGATTATGTCGAAGGCTTAAATCTAACGGATTACACCGTAGCAGTAGGCGACATTGTTCATCCCAAAAATATTCTGTACTCATCCAGAATCTCTCACAACCGAGTTTGTTTGTACTTGTCTAGTAAAGACTTGGTAAATGATATTACTGACAAACACGAATTCCTTAGAATAGAAAAAGAAAAAGTCACTATTAGACCTCTAATTTCGAAACAGCAGAGAGTCATTATCTCCAACGTGGCCCCTCCAATTCCTCATCACGTCATTGAAGACAAAATTGACAGTCTCAATATAAAACGTAGTGCTCCTATCACAACTTTTAAAGCTACTATAGCTAAAGACGGCTACGAACATGTTCTTAGTTTGAGAAGGCAAACCTACATTAACCCTAGTGATGTTCAAAAATTACCTGAGTTTATCAAAATTGTCTTTGATGAGACTACGTACTATGTTTATCCTAGTACCGACGTGTTGAAATGCTTTCTATGGAAAATAGAAGGCCATATTGCAAAGCATTGTCCCAGTTATATGGATTCAAATGTAAACGAATTCACTGTTGTTCCTTCGGAATCAGGCTCCTTGGAAAATTCCGGCTCACCAACAAGCGACAAGCAATATACGAGAGACTCTAATCCAACTACGGGCAATTAGAAAACGATTACGAATACACATTCCATTGACAACACGACTCACTCGGTAAACGCTCCCGTCTCTTTAAATGACTTACGGGAATATCCTACTACTGGAATAAACACCGTTGTTGATCTCTCGTCTGGTATCGATTAAGTATAAACTGCTCTTAGTTGATATCTTTAATGAAATGTACCTAAGGAACAACTATCCAGAGAATTGGAAGCACTCGTTTGTCCATTTTATAAACAAAGCTGATGGTAAAAGCCTCCGCCCTATTTCATTAACATCCTGCCTATGCAATTATTTGAAACCATGCTTAAAAATAGGCTGCAATGGTGGGCCGAATATAACAATTTCATTCCTATAAGTCAAAACGGATTCAGGAAAGGCAAATCGTGCGCCGATAACCTGATCAACCTCACCTTAAAAGTTGACGAAGCCTTTTCGGAAAAAAAGAATGTATTAGCCGCTTTTCTGGACGTTCAGGGAGCTTTTGACAATGTTAATATTGACATCTTGCTTTCTAAATTAGCCTCGCTTGGGTGCCTTACACATGAAAGGATGATTTTCACTGATTCCATGGAAAACACTCCAAGACTAGTTCACAAGGGGGTCCCTCAAGGAGGCGTAAATGTATGTAGCAGACATAACTGATGGTGTTTCCAAGACCGTCTTTATTTCTCAGTTCGCGGATGACATTGCGGTCTTTGTGAAATGCGCAGCAACTAAAAGGGGTATAAGAATGCTAGAAAACGCTATACTGAAAATAAAAAAGAACCTCTTGGCACTAGGTTTAGAACTCACACCAAGTAAAACTACATTTATTCATTTTAATAATAAAAGAATATTGCCAGGCTGCACTGAAATAAAATTGGATGATTTCAAAACAAAATCCAGTGCTTCTGTTCCTTTTTTGGGAATTGTATTCGACTATAACTTGTCGTTCTCGAATCACACTAGCCTTGTACAGAAGAGATGCTACAAAGCTCTTAATATAATTAAATTCCTTTGCGGTACCTGGTAGGGTTCTCACCCTAATACTTTATTAACTCTTTATAAGAGCTTGGTTCGATCCATCATTGACTATGGTTGCTACATATATTTTCCCTCACGCAAAAGCTTGCTTGGAAAACTTGAAAGGATCCAATTTTTGGCAATTAGGGCAGCTCTGGGCTTCCGAAAAAGCACTCCCACTTTTGCTGGCTGGATCAAAATGAACTTTTCTGAGCGACCGCGCCAAATATTTATGTAATTGTTTTATAGCAAAGACCCTATCCATTAACAACTCTCTCACTTGCAAAACGATAAAAAGCTTTTTCAATATTGCCAAAAAATATTCATCAAACAAGAAAAGAATTCTTCACCAATGTATCTTTGAAATAATGAACACAGGCATCTGTCCGATAATAGATACTCGTATTAATCAGAGCCTATACTGCTTCGATTACAATGTCCTAACTACCTCAATTCCTACCAATACCTCATTTGGGCAAACTGTAAGAGATGTCGGAGATGTAAATCAGATGCTGAGCGAGCTGGTAGGGAGCGGCGAGGCTCTCGATCTCTACTCGGATGGCAGTAAAATTGCAGGTTCTACTGCCGTCAGGGCTGCTTGGTCTTGCCCTAAACTAAACTTGTATTCCAAAAAAGCCATTAACAATTTCGCTTCCGTGTTCACTGCCGAGTGCATTACGCTGAATGATACTTTCGATTTCGCCCTGCAAAATCGAAATAGAAACTTTCATATTTTTTCCGATTCTCTTAGCGCTCTTCAGTCTCTACAGTCTACAAAATGCAATATTAAAACTAGCCCCTATATCTTTGAAATCAAAAGAAAATATAACGACTTTATAAGTGAAAATCCTTATAATACTTCTATCGAGCTATATTGGATCCCATCGCACATAGGAATTCGAGGAAATGAGTTTGTTGACGAGCTTGCAAAATCTATGACTTCTTCCGCAACTCTTGACGTTCACTTAGTTCCCTTTACAGACTTATTTGAAATGTTTAATTCCAAAGCCTTTGCTCTATCTGTTAACTCTCTTCGTGAGCAGGGCCTCTTCAAGGGCAAGACCTACTTCCAGCTCTATCACTCTGAAAAAAAGATATCTCGGTACTCAGGGAAATGTCTGTCTCGAGAGTTTATTGTTACCATTAATAGATGTAGGTCAAATCATTACAATCTGACCGAGTCTCTAGCTCGTATCAATTTCATAAACGATCCCACATGCAAATGTAATGCTGCCAGCGAAAATTTAAATCATATAATATGGCAGTGCCAGCTATATGATCCTCAAAGGAGTAAATTAATTGTATCTTTAAAAAAACTCTCCTACAGTCTATCACTTAGCATAGAAATGCTTATTGCGAAGCCAGATATTAGAGCCTGCCTCTGCATCTTCTCGTTTTTAAAAAATTGTAACCTGTACATTTAGTTACTTAAGTTTCGATCGTATGGTTCAATTGTTTTTTTTTCATTCGATTTAAGTTAATCTGCGTTTGTAAATCTCCATGTTTCCTCCAACTCCAACGAGTTAAAATTAGTAATCGCAAAATGTAAAATTTGGTTTGCAAATGTAAAATTATGTACAGCAGAAATAAACCTCGTATAAGGTTTCAAATGCTTAATAAAAAAAAAAAAAAATGCTGGAACGGTAGTCTCTTTTAAATCATAAAAAACGAATAACATATTCTTTTCCACGCCTAAAATTATTTCACTTTCGGCTCCATTAAAATCTAAAAAAAAAAAAATGATACAACTGGAGTCCATTTGATTTTTTTTTCTATTTTTTCCGAGAATGCTTTCAAGAACAACTCGATTTTAAAATGTTACCAAAGACCTGGAAATGTAAATTGAAAGCCATTCTCCGCGAACGCGTTTTGCATAAATATTTTGCATTACTATTTTCCAGTCGAACATTATATAACTCTGTTTGCAACGTAAATTATTCCAACTGTTCCAACGCGTGAAATTTTACTTCACCATCTTGTTAATTTTTCTCGTGCGGCTTAAATTTATACTGGTTAACGCGTGTTTCTGTTGTTAAACGTCACTTCGAATTTCCCTGCAAATCGTGGGAACCTAATTAAAGTTCTCCGTGAAAATGACGGTAATTAAAAACACGAAAACACTGGCAGATGAAACATTTTCATAATATCGTAACATGAAATGCGGAGATGTAAACACAGTACATATTCTGAGATGATTCAATTATTATTTTATGTAAACGAATATGAGACGTGTATTAAAATTACTGAACTTAATTTTATAAATACTTTAATTAGTGTTGTATAACAACACCTAGGCATTCAAGTATGTATCAAAATTATTTGTAATTGAGTAATTAAGATCATTTTCACTAAAATAGATGACAGTAAATGATAATTAATCTAGGTAGGATACCTATTATTTAAATAAATTATTTAAATTATATGAATAAATAAAATTTAAATGAATTAAAATAAATTTAAATTTAAATAAATAAAATAAAATAAAATTATTTAAATAAATAATTTTCAAACATGTTAATGAAAACTCAATACATTAATTTAAGCATTACAGCTGTTATTCGGAAAGCATCACGTTTTCCTTATCCTCACAGTCATCAATCGCCCATAAATCTTAACAGTTTTATACCGCAGTAAAACTCCATTTCTTGCTCCAGTTGTTTTACAGAAAATTTCACAGCTAAATCCTGCTGATTCCAAAACCACCTCACGTAACTCGCTTCGAAGTCGCGAAGAAACGATTACACTTTGTTCCTTCAATTCCCAGTCAAATCGTGCGACTTCCACGAGAGAGACAGTCGAAAGCTAGTAGAAATTCCTGTAGAACCGGAGTGTCGGAGAAATAGACGTGCGACAGAAAATCCGGAAATCCGGCCCGCTATCGACGACTCGGAACATCACGTCTGTAATGTAACGCTCTCAAGCTGCGTTGGGACAGGGACAAATTTAAAGAGAACACGTTCCTGACTTCTTCAACGACGCGACGCAAAGAAATAGGGACACGCGTTAAAGTAACATACATGACTGGTATTATCGCATTTCAAAGCTCTTTGCCAGTGAAAGAAGAAGGCGAAAACTGAAGAAAGTGAAAAAGCTTAGTAGAACTGTGAAGAGTAAAAAATTTTAAAATAAAAGAATGCAGCTGAAGTGAAACGTAGTTGGCAGAAATAATAAATAAGATGTGGCTAGAAGAAAATAGAATTTCATGCCAGAAGCCATGATCTCGGAATTCTGATTGTAAATGCACCACGTCTCTTTTGATATAATGCTCTCACGCCATGATAACGTACGACATTATCAGCTTTACGTCCAGTATTGTCTGTGGCTCTAGTATTTATGGGCTTGACTCTTGGCTGACGAGTAGATTCTTAAATGCAAAGATCCGCTATCAGAAAAGATATGTTTGAATCATGGTTTCACGCGGTGCGTTTCGGATGAAACTAACGAAGTTGGATCTTAACCCTTTTAGTACCCATGAGCCGATATATCGGCTTTGCGGGATTCGCCAAAAATACCTTGAGCCGATATATCGGCTTTGCGGGATTCGCCAAAAATACCTTGAGCCGATATTTCGGCTTTCCGTTCTCAGTAAAATTTTAACACACCTAATGACACTTTATTTTTATAAAATACGTTTTTATATTAGAAAACATGTTTACTGAACACAAATACATATGTGAGTACATGGAAAGTCTTGTTATAGGATTCTTATGTCTTTATATTTTATTTTAAAAATGTATATGTTGTTGTATTTCATAAAATATAACTGTTTTCACTTGATTCATAATATGAAAATGTTTCCAAAGAAAATAAATTTTGTTTCCATCATTAAATACAAACTTATACCTATGGAAAATAATTTTTTTCTATCTTTAACGGAAAACTATATAGATTTTCTAATAAAATTTTTAAAAAAGTGGAGATTTATCGTTATTTTTAAGAAAGATATGATAACTTTAATAAATGTCTTCAAAACCGCATATTTATCCGTGTATTTCTGGCAGGACTGTGGAAAATCGCTGGGTACTAACAACAGGGTTAAATCCGGTTTACATTGTTGAATTAATATATTAAATGCCTTGTGGATCATGATACTATAAATTTAAACAAATAATTATAGTAACTTGCATATTCGGCACATATTTCTAGCATATTTAACTGATTGGCTACTGTCGAAATATTTTTTAAAAAATAACAAAAATGAGTTTTGTAACGACTGTAGCAGTGAATATATGTATAGGTTTGTAGCCTTCCAACACTTGCGCATAAGCATTTATATGGGAGAATTTGAATTGATATTAATTATATTACTCATAAAATTTAGAATATATATTTAAAAAATATATTTCATAATTCAAAATCACAAAATTGTTTTCCAAATTACTTTTAATATTAATATCGGCAAAATTAAGATTTCGCTACTTTTCCTAAGGAAGCCTACTTTACTCGATACAGGACATATTCTTCTTGATGGTACTGAAATTCTTGAATTTTGGTTTCGGAACGCATTTATGAAACGGCTGAGAATCACTGGTGTATCCTAATGTACTATTTCGTTTTTTATAAACTAACACATCGAGACATCATCATTTTCCATAGCACATTGTACGTAATTCATTTATAAATTATTAGAGGATTACTCGTTTGTTTCTCTTTCTCTCCTATTATTCTGATCCCGCCTTTCACGACCGCTCATTAACTAACTCTCTATACCCCATCCTTCTTGTTTCTCGTACTCTCTGTTCCTCTTTCTGGGTTTTAACTGGTCCATGGTTTCACCATCGTTTTGTAACTTCGACGATGAGTGCACAGAGAGATAAACACGAAATTGTATGCGTCCGTCCAAAAGTTTCACGACAAGTTTCTGCCTGAGGCGCGTCGAACCGGTGTCGACGTAACCCTTTATGTTGCCTTTACAACGGGCTACCGGACAAAGCTATGTACCCGGGCAAACGATTTTTGCACGCTGTCCTGAACATCTTTCACGGTAGTGCAAATGAAATCGGACTCAACGGGAGACAGTGTATTGTGTTTGTTCGCTATACGATCTAGGAAGAAGCGAATGAAGAGCAGTACGGGTGATGAACAGAAGTGTAAGGTGTTGTTTCAAGGTACACGAGATAAATTAATTGCACAGCGTCTCTGTACACTCTACTAATTTATGGACGTAATTATTTTCGTATATTAAATATTAAATTGCTCATTGCCAGAGTGAGAAAAGTCGAATATTACGCAGCACACTATAAGAATTTAATCTTGCGATATTAATGTTTAATTTGATGTCTTATTAGGAATATATTAATAAGGTTTATGATCTCCTTTCATTGCTACTGTAAAACTTATTGTATGGTTACTAACAGTTATTAAATTATTTATTTAATCTGTGAAGATCTATGGGTAGTCATAAATACACCTATTGTAATTAAAAATTAAGTTTAAAATAATTCAATTTTTGTTGCACTAATTATTAATGACTATCACAGCAGTCGACGAATGAGCAATTATTTAGAAATAGGGAATGTTAAAATCACTTAAAATTATTTTAATAAATTTAGAAAAAAGAAACTTAAAAGCTGCAATTGATATGTGGACCATCACATTAGAAACCATCACAATTATGAATTAGCTTTTCCAAATTATTAAAAATTGTCCTACTGTTTTCATTTTTCAAGTATTTTACCAAATTAAATATGTATTGTTATGCCAATCGTAAATTTTGCTTCTAAAATTTGTAAATTATGAATATAGGTACAGTACAAATAACTAATAAAAGAAATCAACACATATTATTATAACAAGTTGCATTAAATATTGTATAGCTTATTTTGTTCATATTTAAATAAAAAATATCGAATGAATTTCACGTACACATACTTTTTAATTGTTACAATATTTGAAATGAATTTTGATGCTTTTCAATATCTGTCATATTTTCCTTGTTCAATACTGCGAAAAATTAAACATTGACCATGTTTACATTCTCAGTTATTTCATGAACCTTAATAAACGCTGCCCCCTCACGTTGGTTCATTTCGCTCAAATAAATAACGAACAACAAAAGAGATGTTCCAATAAATATATTGATTTTATCATTGAATGAATCGTTAACAATAATGCGTCGATCATATGCAAACGCACCCCGATATATAATTCGTTTTTTAACAAAATCAGAGTAATAACATCCTAATTAAACAGAACAGTAATCAAATATAATCCACTCTGTGTATGATATTCGTTCATCGTAATAAACGTTCAACGAAGTGTTGAAAGTATTTTCAAAAAAAAAGTTATACGAAAACGTAATATCACAGGCTTCAAATAAAACTGGACAAAATTGAAATACACCGCGGTTGTCTAAGGGTTAATATACGTCGAATATGTAACCAAAAATTTTGGGCTCGAAACGCGTTTGCCAATCAAGTGGTGAAACGATGCGAGACAGAAAAGAAAAAAATAATCTCGATCAAAATGATTCATTCGAATCCCACGTTTCCGTTAGCGAATACACGCGATTGGTCGACGCGCGGAAATTGTGTCAAACAGAATCGATATCTCGACTTGGCTTTCCTGGATGTTGGTTTCGAGAGCTGCGTTTCTAATCGATGAACGAAGCAACAGCTTTTTGCTTCACGAAAATAAAACTGCGGTTTTATACTCATTACATTTCATTTCGATTCAATCCGATTTATAAATAGAATAATTTTCATAGTTGCTCTATTGTGTCGAGGAAACATTTTAGAATTTAAATTGTACAGGAAAAGAATATCTATTAAATTAATTTTAACTTACTCATTTGAAGACATTACATTTGAAATTTTATAGTTACATTAGTTTATTCTTTTTACGTTGAAACTTAGCACATATGATTAATTATAAAATCCTATTATCTATGATACAAATTTTATTTTATTTCATTTTTATGGTAAAAAATTAATTTCACATTTCGTGTTCTCAAATGATTTAGCAATACGGAAAATAAATAATTGAGAATAGCTGACCTATTTTCAATGTTCTTAAAAATAAAATACACCATTAGTCAAAAATTTCTTGTTATCAATTTTTAAACGCTTAAATTATATTGTTACCGAGTTTAATTAATAATAATTAGCTCATTTCTGTATTTTATTTCAAAGAAGTACTTGTCCTTTGTCTTACAAGATATTAAACTTTATCTTTACAATAAATATTATTTGTCATCACGGACATGACAGGCCCTCTTGCAGAATACGGGCCTCAGTTATAATTAATTAGGGAATTCAGCCGAACTCCCAATAGCCAGTCCGCCTCTGTTTGTCGTACACCCAACTGTCATTAGGTTTGTATGTGCAACTCAATTAATCTGTATGTACTTTGGAACTGTTCTCAGTTTGGATATAATGCAACAATAAATTAGGTAGTTTCCAACTTTAGACTACTGCAAGCTGTTTATGATTTTACAGTGACAATATACCAACTTCAGTCTTTACATTTCAATATAACAAAAAATTGCAATCTTTCATATCCGAAGAAATAAGAAATGAATTTCAAAGAATTCCATTTAGGAAAAAGAGAAAAGCTGCATTGATATCAATAATTGTTCAATGAAACCTTAGCAAAATTTGAATCCAAAGTAATCGAAAAAAATAACAATATTAAATCAATAATAAAATATCCATCCTCTCTGTTTGTTTCTTTTGTGCGAACTTTATGTTTTAATTATCAATGAGGAATTAAAATGTTGCGAACAAAGGAGGTACAGACAAATGGTTTGAAAATTAGATCTGAAAATTTAAATCTGTTTCCAACCAACACAAGAATAGCTACTATAAAGAGAATCCTCTTAGGAAACGTGTCCTAATTTGTCGGTGGTTTTTGTCCCGTCGTTCGTTCTGTTTCGTGGGTTCTTGGACTTGCCAATGGAAACGTAAGCGAAAAAGGGAACACGACGAACTGCACGTTTCCGCTTTGACTCAGTTCCGCAAGCTTTGTGGATAGAAACAATGTTTCCACTGCGACGACTTGACCATGCATGCTTTAAAGCTCCATTCTTCAATCTTTTTGCAACTTCATTCGCTGCCTTTGCTAAAATATTATGTGTGCTTTTAGTTGAAGAAACGAAGATAATTAAGTAAAGAACTTGTTCTGAATTTAATCAGAGCGATTTAAGAAATAAACATACAGTGGGTCACAAAATTACCCTTCACTATTTTTTTTTCATGATTTCAACAAATTGTAATTTTTTAAAACAACAAAAGCACATATCTTAGTAAATTAATTTGTATAGCTTCTCGAGAAACCTCAAGTCATTCGGTCCAATTTTAAATGAGGTATTCTGTTTCAAACGGTGAGCGAATAATTCTGTGACCCACTAGAAATTTTGAAGCGGGTGTCACGTCCGGTCCAAATTTTTGCAAATTTGTCCAACTTACGTTTCCTTATCAAGCCTTCGGGTTGTAGGAGTCTCCTGATGTAAGGGGCGTGAAGGGGATGAATTACCTCTTCACCGTTGCTAACCCTTCTCCTCAACTCTGTGCTTCCTCATCAAGCCTTCGGGTTATAAAAGACTCTTCATGTGAGGAATGCACAGGGAAGAGTTTAAGCATATAATTATTCTATTTCTGACTTTTCTTTCCTTTAGTTTTCACTGAGAAAAACTCGGTTTCGGTCGGGAGAGGTATCGTAAACAGCGTTCATTACGCAGTTAGCCGGTGCTTCGCATTATCGAGGGGTCTCCTCGGGTTAACTGCGTAAAAGCGAAAAAGCATGATTATCCTTTAAATTTTTATCGATACTCTCCCCTCTTTTCGCGTAGGCGCCAGTCGGTCCGTAAACTTGACCATGTGTGGGAATTGAATGATAGTATGAGAGTTGAGAAAGGCATGAGTGTCTAAAATTTGGATGGATACGAAGAGCGAGGAATGAGAACCCTCGCGTGCGAACGTTAGCGAGCATTCGAGAACTGTTTAGAGACGATAGGTCGTACGAGGCAATAAAAGTTATTGTATAGAATTGTTAAGAATTTGCCTGAAATCAAGACCCAACGGTAGATTTTAAACAAGAAGAACGTTCTCAAACGAATATTGCTATGTACACTAGTATAAAATTCAAATTAATATCGCCCCAAAAATTAACATTAATTGAACATCAGGGTACCGCATACTATCGTAATTGTTAACGATAAACTTGCGTTCCACTTGCAATTCGCATTTTGCGTTAACTTTGCGACTTTGTTAATAATAAAACGAGCAATTACCGAAAGAACCAACCGTCAGCGCTTAGCCTACTTGATCGATCATTATGAAACGGCTGAGTTGACCGAATTTTAGAAAAGGAAGATAGGATCAAGGAAACCAGGGAGAGAACTTCGCCTAGCACGCGTCTTCAACCAATCACGGCGCACGTGACGCCACCGTTACGCACCCCGATTCGTCAGGATGTCCCGACGCAGGACACTGATCGCGCGCGACGAGCCCTTAGGCCGCGTTCAGACTATGCAACTAAGTTGTACAACTTTCCGTGCAACTTCGGGTCCGAATTTTTGTGTTTCTGGCCGTGCCTGTACCATGTATGCCGCCCGAGAAAGGAAATGATTTTCTCTTGTAGAAATACCAACTTCCGCATTTTTTATCAGATCTTTGCGGAAGCGACGTCAATCGATTCCTTATGTTTTTGCGATCAAAATGAAACCAAACGTAACATAAGTTGGACAATAATTAACCAAGTTACGTGAAAAATCTAAATGCATAGTTAAAAGCCAATTTCGTTAAAAGTAGTCCGGTTTACGTGATATGAGGTATCATTTTGATATGAGGCTTATACAAGCCCCAGGGAGGCGCTCGGCGGCCTAAGATCGAACCGACCGACCGCGTCAATTTTTCAAAACATCAAATTCTTTATTTTTCACCGCATCGGTATGAAAGTGGTGCCAATGGATTGCTGGAGTTCTCTCGATTAAAATGATACCTCATATCACGTAAACCGGACTACTTTTAACGAAATTGGCTTTTAACTATGCATTTAGATTTTTCACGTAACTTGGTTAATTATTGTCCAATTTATGTCGCGTTTGGTTTCATTTTGATCGCAAAAACATAAGGAATCGATTGACGTCGCTTCCGCAAAGATCTGATAAAAAATGCGGAAGTTGGTATTTCTACAAGAGAAAATCATTTCCTTTTTCGGGCGGCATACCTGGTACAGGCACGGCCAGAAACACAAAAATTCGGACCCGAAGTTGCACGGAAAGTTGTACAACTTAGTTGCATAGGTTACGATCGCGATCGAAAATTTGACTCTTCGTCGATCAATCGTTTAGTACGTGACAGGAATCCGTGCGTCTAGAGATAGAGTTGCCGATTGAATATCGTGCAAATTAGCTGCGCGGCAGCTAATTAGGCAGCTAACTAGGCAGTGTGTCGTGAGGGTGAATTTCGTGATTTCGCGGCACAGACTCAGTGACGCGATTATTAAAATTCTATCTTTTCTTCTTTCGATTTTAATCTGTTTGCTCGCTTAGAATTCGTTTAACTTCATTTTTCGCGTGATAATTGAGTATTTTAAAATCGTGTCGTTGTTTTGTACGTTTCCTCGTATAACGTGTGTTTCGTAACTCGTTAATTAGTCGCGTAATTTTGCAATTAAAAATACGTTCGACCGCGCGCGACAAGTGCGTGTTTGGCGAAGTTTTACATCCTCTCTTGGTGTTCCAGATCATCAGACTACGTAGTTTCTCAGCATTCAGAAAGAACAATTTATCATATTATATTGCAATATTCATCTTCCTGGTAAGTTTGTCCATTTCTATTTCTCGAACACGACACTGTTAAATTGTATTTCAAGGGAGGCAAAGTGGGCGATCTACTAAGCCTTCGGGTTATAAGGGTCACTTCATTTTAGATCGTCCCGTCTTTTCTTAACAAGGTACTGAATTGTAATATATTTTTATATTTTTCTATTATCAACGGTTTCCGAAATGATTACCTCGATAGCGAATTTCAACCGAGGGACGACTTGTTAGGCCTTCGGGTTACAAGAGTCTCTTCATACAAGTCGTTCCCTCGCGGAACGAATCCCCTTTAACTTCCCGTCACTGAACATCGAGATAGCCTGTTTCTCAACTGTTTCATTATAATTGCATTGAAATCTAATTTTTGGACCTTTTTTTTGTGAATCTATAGTTTTTGATGCGGAGAATCCAAAAATTCAAGTCTTAACTTTAGGAATCCAATGGTTATAAAACTATAAGCGTGTAAAGTTTGATATTTTTAGCGGATTTCCTGCGTTACTGTGACGCCATATTGACTTCTGTCTATGGTTTGTCCAATGGACGGTGTCGCTAGCTGCAGGCAGATTCACATGGGTGCCGACTACTTTGGCGGGTTTAGTCAAACCGTTTTAGCTAAATGTGTTTTCCAGATGTTTAGCTTTTTGTCTTTTCAATTGTTCTGCAGCCAACAGGTAACAGATTTTTCAGAGTTTCTTATGCCTTGAATCAGTGCACAGCGTCTTGCGAATTTTCCTTTTTTCATTTTATATTGTATTTTACTGTTTTTTATTTACTATTCTATTTTAGCTTTTAGTATTTTCTATTTTAGTGTTTGCAATTTATTTAGTTTCTTGTATTTTTTTTTGTTTATTGATATTTTGTGTGTTCTTTTTTATATTTTGTTTGTTTATTACTACTTTGTGTATTCTTTTTTGTGTTGTGTTTTTTTATTAGTTTTTTTTATTTATATTTGATTATTAATATATATAAAAACAATGACAAATGTAAAATTCAATTTACTTAGCTTGCCAAATTCGCAAGAAGCAGTAGTGATTTGGGCACGGGAACATGGATTGTTACGTACAACAAAAAATTGCCCAGTTCACCGGAACCCAATGAAATTATATGAAACAGAATCCTCAATCGGCCGATTTCGTTGTACGTCTCGTAAATATCGGAAATTTGCGGCCACGGTGAACTCATTTTTTGAAGAAGTGCGTTTACCTTTACATAAAGCGATCATGTAAGTTTCAAGTTGTTTTGTATCATTTTAATAAATAACTAACATATTTTTTAAAATATTTAATAAATTATTAAATTTTTTAAGATTGATCTATTGCTTTGCCCGCGATTTCTCTTACAACGATACCGCCCACGAACTGTCTGATGTTACGCGGGAGAATGACACTCAAACCGTATCTTCCGCCATAATCGCTGCGTGGTTTCATTACTGCCGCGAAATGATTGTAGATTATTTTTCAAACATGCAGGCGGAGAAACCGAAATTAGGAGGAATTTCGGAATCCGGTTCGCGGATCGTTATATAGGTGCATTGCGTACTAATATCATATTTTTTTATTATTCCACTTACGTTATTTGTATCTTATTATTTTGATATTATTCAAGATCGATGAGGCAAAGTTTGGAAAAAGGAAATACAATCGCGGAAGAATTTTAGAAGGATACTGGGTGTTAGGAATGGTAGATACTAGCAGTAAGGATTGCCGATAGTTTTCGCAGCTACGCCGGACTTTCAGAAGCAGGATTTATTCATAAATCTGTTAATCACAGCATAGAATTTGTAGGTAGATAAATTTGATACTGTCTGAGTTAGTTAGGTTTATATTTTTTTAAAGAGAGAGAGAAAGAATTCAATTTTATGAATAATTTAAATACAGCTAGTGATGGGACTTATACGCAGCAAATAGAGTCAAATTGGCGGCCGGCGAAGGACTGAATGAGGGGAAGGGGTCGTTTTCACGACAAGGAATTTGCTGATCGTTTATGCGAATATCGGTGGCGACGGTTTTGCCGTCACAACAAAATAGACCTCATGGGATCAATGATGGAAGCGATTCGAAAACAATATGTTTTTAATTAAGGTAAGCGGAAGTTTAGTTCTGGGCTATACGAGGACCAATCAGGTTATACATCTAAGGCAATATGGCGTCATAGTAACGTAGCACATCTGCTAAAAATGTCAAACTTTACACGCTTATAACTTTTTAACCATTGGATTCCTAAAGTTAAGACTTGCATTTTCAGATTCTACGCAAAAAAACCTATAAATAAAAAAAAAGTCCAAAATTTTGGGTCCGGTAAAGTAAAATTTTACCCAAAATTTCATTAATAAGCCTCAAGTCAAATCAAAGCGCATTCTCAATAATATCTTGTAACAATAGTCATACTTTCGCAATAGGTGAAGCATCTTTACCCTTGTACAACTCATTTGTTTAAACTCAGTTAATTATTGAATTTTTCACATTCATACGTTCTGTTAAAGATTTATTTCATTCTGTTAATTTCAATAGTTTATTTGAATTACATCCGATTTTAGCACACTAAACAGCTTACTTTTATTTTTCAAATTACAACGTATACCATCATACTGTTTCAAGAAGAGACCCGTATGGGACCCAGAGCAATGACGAACCCAAACGGAATAAATTAATAATCATCTTTTCCGTCTTTTAAATTGTCCTAATCGTAGAGGACGTTTAATCGCGTCATACGCGATTAGAACTGGTGGCAGCGATACCTTTCTCATCGCCCGAAAATCAAGGAAAGAATAATCGATCAATTCACCTATCATCTAGATCTAGATTAACCAATTTTTTCTTTTCTTTTCTTTTCGTTTCTTTTACGTAACACGGGCAATGTTTGCGAAGAGGATAAAATATTCGAATTTCTTGTAATTTTGTATTTATAACTGTTTTTGTGCTTTTCAGTGTTACTTTCAGAAATCGACTTTCATTTCAAAACAGTTCGTACACGAGAACGCTACAGTCGCATAAAGGCCCTCAATTGCATCCAGCAATCTTACAGGAGAAGGTTCGTACAAAAGGCGCCAAGCTACGCTTTATGCGTCCTCGAAACGCGACTATAAACGGCACTTTCCCTATTTCAACCAGATCCTATTTATCATTCTCGCTTGAATGCGATCGAAATTGCCATTCTGAGGCAGCGCCACGACGAAATCGTATTTCGTCGCTGAAAAACGTGTCGCGAAAACGTAGCTGATTCAGCTCGCGGAAATATTCTTTCATGGGCTATCGCTGCTTACCAGGCCATTATTCCGGGGGTTGTTTGTCGAACGATATCGTTCGCTGAAGAATTTAAAAATTGAATACCGTCGATTATTGGCGCGGTGAGAACAGTATGGATTAAAACTAATCCTCTAAACATACATGAGCATCAGAAATTGCGATAAACGATTTAGCCATCAATTTTCCGAGTAGCAAGTAGGACAAAAATATTTACCTAATGGAGGAATCTGTACTTGACATTCCAGAATTATTATTTCGTTCATTTCATTTATTGCGATAATGAATTTATGACATTAACATGTTCCATGTTGGCACTAAATTGGAACTTCATCGATCATTAAGCACCTTTTTCGTTTAATAAAATAATATAACTTTGAATCATGCATACTATCTGAAGATTATGCTGTTTTTCTAAATTATATGGCAGAGTTAGCTTTTATAAGTTTCAAAACATGAAAATCGTGTTCTTACACGTGAGAAGTGAAAAGCGTGTCATACAATTTTTAATATTAATATCGCCAAAATTGTAGGCGTTTAGTGGAGGGGGAAGAGGGTTTCGTCTCTCCGGACGTCTTTAGTTCAGATCGGGGACCGCCAGGTGGCGGCGAGATGATCGGTGACAGTGTTCTCGCAAGCGGTCGCCCGGCATGCAGTTCGAATATGTATACATAGAAGTTCCGAATTGTGGTATGATAGGTGTCTGGAGCAAGGATCGTCGGTTGTCAGCCCCACTGACGAGTCTGACAGACGATCCCCAGACGAAACGCCTTTTTCTTCCCCCTCCTACAAAATTAAGATTTTTAGAATTTCTGCTTCTCCTGTAATGCCATTTCTCCTAGGGAAGCCTACTTTGCTTGATACTGTACCATACATATGTTAATGTTTGTAATTATGCGCAATGAGTAACTTTAATATTGAGAAGGTATACAATTTTCATTTTGTAGTTTTACAATTCAATCTATGATGGAGAAAAAGAATATTTGACATTATGTTATATTTCTCACGTGTTTGGAAAATTAATTTGTACTTTATAGTTTCATTTAATAATGATCTGATAATGAGAGATTAAAGTAGGAGTTTGTGCATTTCTGATATTAAAATATCTATTGTTAATCTTAAACATATTAATACCTATGAAATACCACATAGTTCTAAATGTCAGTAAGTATAGGATAAAAATCAATTAAAAAGATAAATTATACTAATCATAATAGCATGAACGAGATACAAGAAATGAAAAAATCAGTTCTGCCAAATGTAATATCTTTCAAATTTTCTATTCATTTTATTATTTTCAATCTATTCAACACAATACACGAGCTACAGGAAATGGAATAAAAAATATTTCAATACAATCTTATTATACTTTCAAACGATTCTAAATCATCATTCCAGCATCAAAAATTCCATCTATATTCAAAATATTCAACATCCATCGTGAAAACCACTAGAACAAAGTTATTCATATTCCTCTCGGTTGTTTATTTCGAATCGTTTCGTTTTAATCCTCAGCAGACCAGGAGTTTCTACACTGAAATCCTCTCAAACAACGGGAATAATTTTCCAAGTTGATTGTTTTTCTCCGCACGATGTTAATTATCGTTTCGCACGTATTCCGCCTACGCAATGTATACGATACTCGCGTAGGAATTTCGAATCGAGCGGCAAGCAAGATTCATTCGTGAAACTTAATGGATCAGTCGGTGACAATTGGATCACGAACGAAGGTTAGATGGATCACGGCGCCGGATGTCATCGACGACAAACTTAAACTTCCTCCTTACGACCCCGACGTTGGAAACGAGGAGATTTGACGTAAGACGATCGCAAAGCTTTCTCACGAACACGAAACTACTTTATGCAAAGTCGAGCCGAATCGAGCGCGTTCCCTTCAACCCTGATGATATCCCATTAACGTTAAGATTTTACACCCCGTTCAGGAATTTTTTCCCCCTTGACAGAAAGACGTGATCGCCAAGTAGTTCGTAAACAAGTTTTTAAGGATCTGGATATCTTATTTCTTTCGTCGCTTGATTTCTTATATCATTATAGGAGCATAAAATCCGTCACAGGATTTTATTTAAAATGAAGTACAGTGTAGTATAAGTGAAATTAGAGGAGGTTTGAGGGGAGGTTTATCATTTTGTTGGTTTTGAATTTGTTTAAAATGCATCGGTGCATTTTACCATATTTGTCTCTTTCCAGGAAAACAGGATTTGCTTATGAATTTTTTCATCTCGAAAATCGTTTGTCGAATTAAGTTAATATATTTTCAGTTTAGAAAAATTGTTTTGTTGTATTAATATTTCTGTTATTTGAAAAATGAATTTTATAATTCTGAAAATTATAGCCAAATTGCTATTCTATAAATTTCTCATTGAAGGCTAGATCGCTTTTAAATGTAAAAGGATATGACTATATTTTTTAACACTGTAATATCAGTAGGCATTCATTATCTGTCTTATCCAAAAGTCAACGACCTTTGGGTTACTATGACCACCTAAAAATATTATTATATTTAATCCCTTTAGAATCCCTTTATTGAATTCATTAATTCTTATCTTTTCAGAAATTTTTTTAACCTGAAGCCATAATAGATTATTAAATAGAAATTACGTAGATAGAATAATTTCATTAGCAATTACTACTATTATTTTAGGAATATATTTTTCTTCCCTTCAATTTACCTATTGAATATTTAGAGGCCCCGTTTTGTTATAATGATAGAACCTTCGGTTCTATTTTCTCTCGACCTCAACTCTATTCACAAAATCATGCAGAAGATGCCAATAGCGAAATGACACAGCACGGAACGAATACGTAGCAGCATTTGTTAATTAACCGAGCCCCGACAGGCACGAATCTCGTCGTGAAACTACCGCGATAGAAATGCAGTCCCAAATCTAACCGCATTTCTCCCTTCATAATGCAACGCGACCATGCTATCCACTCCCAGAAGCATTTCAATAAATACGGTTAACCTGTTCCACAATCTGCACTCGAATCTTGCTCTCCATTCTGCTTACTTTAACCCATGTCTACCTCTATCAGTTTGCGGTTTTCACGCAACGTGGCACGATTTAAGGCTACATTTTGGGCCAACCTTCGAGGTAAACCTTGTACAGATGAAAATTAAGTCTATTATTTAAATAAATTACATGGAAGAAACAGCCATTTACAAAGTAGGATATAGAAAATAGCCAAAATTAGCTCTTTCGATTGGTCGAATTACACTGCTAGTACAGAATTTCATTCTTCTATTTTATTTTTAATTTAACACTTTGAATAGGATTCTATCGCTCATACCATTAGTAATTCTTTCATTTATCTAGTTAGAAATGTTCATATTAGATACCTGAAATAATAAAATATCGTAAAAATAATAGATAAAATTTATGAAAAATAAAAATAATACTTCATGGAATTTCTAATAGTTTCAGCGTAGTGATCAACGTGTTAAAAATAAGTATGCATTGAATGCTGATAGTTCTAATGTTAAGGCTTAAAAATAAAAAAGAAATCTAAAGAATTTTCTCTAATCTGTGTTTATATGTTTATATCTAATAATATAAAGAGACATATCATTGAAATATATCACGAATAAATAAATCGTCGATTACTTCAAAGCTTTGTCGAATTAGAAACACGAAACACGTTAGAAAAAACGAGCCACGAGTTTCTAAATCTAAGTACATGTTCGGTAAATTTGCGGAAACGGAGTTCACGCCAGGCTGACCAAAATCGCAAATGCGAAAGAACGCGATAAAGTACGATCAGGCAATTTTTTTCCGCTGGCTATCTGCATGGCTGTGCGATACCACGACGACAGCCGACCTTTTTCGAGTTCCACGAAAAGTTTTGCGGCTCGATTTATACCAGCCATGGTCAGAAATGGATTCCGCAGTGGGTGCTGCCAATTCTGCACGAATCGATCGTGAATTTATTACGAGCCGAATCGAGCCACGAAACGCGTGTTCGTTTTCTGCGATTTGTCAGGAATTAATTGATAAAGTTTTACTAATTCCCTAGGATTTCTTTTTAATTCTTAAAATGGTAATGACGACAGGAGTTGGATGAATGAATGGAAACATTTGTTACAAGAATTTGTTGCAATCGACAATAATTAGACGAAAAATAATAGGAACAGTTATTTTATGTATCTGTTCTATTATTCGTTAAAACAACATAATCTATTAGGACATTTTGGGACAACATTATTAAGTATAACCGTTTTTAAAATTCAATTTTTCAACTCGGTAATAATATTCACAATTTCATTTGAGAAGAAGAATACTTGGAGTAAATAAGAATTAATACACATAAGACAAATAATTAAATCTATCAATTATACTCAATTAATTATATTTCATTTTTGATGCAGTTAGTCAAGTCAAACTTTTATCGTAAATCTTCAACACCATGAAAATCGAGATTAAAATACTATTTAGCAAAGATAATGAAAAACTGGTGCTTCAACATAGGACGAAATTTCGCAAACAACTTTTGAATTGAACAGTTTACTGTTTGACGTTTACTAATTAATAGCGTGGTCGGTTATACGCGCTTGTGTTCACTAACTTCTCGATATAAAACTATTTGATACTTTAACTTTACACGCGAGCAGTTTTTGAACGTTGGATAAATCAGTTTGTTAAATATTTCAGCAAAAACTTTCGGCATGAAAGCCGGATTAACACAACCGCGATTTAGTTTAGATTTTAATTGAACATTTAATAATAGTGGTAAACTGTTATCACCTTTCACGGGTATTTAAAAATTTGGAATATCTATCTAATAATAAATCACATTATCTAATACAATTATTAAGGAAACTAGAGGTGTGCGAGTACTCGTAATTTACAAGCCGAGCTGAACTCGCTTCGATTGTTCGAGCCTAGCCGAGCGCTTGAATTTGCCGAATTACTCGAAATCGACGAACTGTTTGAAACAAAAGCGAGCTACTCGAAAAAATCGAACTACTCGAATATTTGATTTACTTGAAGTAGTTCGATTTTTTCGAGTAGCTCGCTTTTGTTTCAAACAGTTCGTCGATTTCGAGTAATTCGGCAAATTCAAGCGCTCGGCTAGGCTCGAACAATCGAAGCGAGTTCAGCTCGGCTTGTAAATTACGAGTACTCGCACACCTCTAAAGGAAACCGCTGACTTATTCGTTTTTTAAGCTAACGTAAATAATTTTAATAAATGACGAATTAACTCGCCATGCCCAGTTAAAAGATTAAAAATTACGGAGGTCGCCTTTAAAGTTCTATGACGAGTTAACTCGTCATCCCCAGTTAAAAGGTTGAAACGATGGATTACCCCATTTCTCTCGGGACATCGTTTATATTCATTCGATGCTCGCAAAATTGGCCAATATTCATTCCTTGTCGGTTCTATAAAGTTTAACAGCTTCAGGAACTTTGACAACTTTTGAAGACTTCAGTACTTTCAACTTCTAAAGACTTCGGATTCTTATGGTTGTAAAAAGTATGAAATTTGTTCTAAGTGACATAAGATATCGTTAAGAGGATCAGTTTTTGCAATTAATTTATATGCAAATTCATCTGTTCCTAAACATTTTTTAACATTTACATTCAATTTTACTATGTTGACTGGCACGAAGTAGGTATAGACAAAAATTAACCATTGAAGTGAAACATGAAGAAGGACTTGAGATTAACGCAATAACTCGAAATAGCAGCCTGGAGCATTAAATGTAAAACATGATTTGATGGCAAAAAAGCACCACTAAATAGCACATGTGACACATCAGTTTAAGGCTTATAGTTAGACAAAAACAACTACATAAACGTTTTATGAATATTCCTAATACAAAATGATTGGTCATTCCAAAGAACAGGTTCATAGGGTAATATTACCCATTAGTGAATGTTTAATTCCAATTTAATTCAATGAAGAATCCGGCAGTCAGTATTCAGAGTATTAGCGAAATTAACGAAGTAATTATGTAGTTAGTTTCTTTGAACCATAAGCTCTAAATTTGTGTAACATAAATTCTATTCTAAGAATATCATTAAACACTTATATGATCGTGTTCATATAATTGTAAGGTTCAAATTGATATGCCACAAGTACTATCCTGCATTACTTTTATGTTATGAAATTATATCAGACTCTCTACATTTCGTAAATTAACCATTTGATATGCCACAGCAGGGCCGAGCTAAGACTTAAATTTTTATCGGGATTGATATGACGAGCCCGGTTGTAAGATATGGCCCCTAATTTTCATTAATTAAGCCCTAAATCCCTACCGGTGTCATAGCCTAATATTTCTCTAATTTTAAATCACTAATCCCTTGAATTAAATCCATTTAATAACATCGTTCATTAGCGTAAATTCATTTGTAACAAGAAAATTATCCAAATTATTCGGAACAACTCTAACGCGACGCATTTGTATCGTTTTACACTAAATAGAGCTAGCTATATGGCAAAACATTGCACGGTTTCGAGCTAATCTGCTAGCCGGACAAATTTACCATCCCCATGAAAAACGGCCCATTAACCAAAATTTAGTTGCCCTCGATACAATGTAGATACACGCGTCAAATATGCTAACGAAATATATTACGCGTTATAAATTTCACGATTCCAGTGGCGGCGATGAGAATGGAGTTTCCGTGCCTCGGCGAGGAAAACGCGCGTTACCAAAAAGCCAATAATGGAGTAGTCGTTATGGGATTTATCGTCGAGAACCATTGTGCAAAGGCCACAGCGTCGACAACAGTAATCAGTTTTTGCATTATCCGAATAATGCACGACCATCGAACGACCCAAAGGCATTGTTTTGCCACGTGTCAAACAAATTCTGAAGATTTTATATTTGCAAGTAATTTTATCCATTTTCTACGTTAATATGATTAACATTTTCATAATTGATGTTACATATTTATGATTTAAATATTGATTCTTTTGCTACCGTTTTTCTACCCCCTTTTTTCCACTCTATTAAATAATAATTATAATTAAATTAATAGATTATTATCTGCCACTTAATTCAAAATGGTCAGAGCCGTCTTAACAGTACTGGGCAAATCAATACATTGCGCCCTACCTAACCATGGGAATAAGAATGCAAATAATCCCAAAAATTAATACAATTAACACAGACACAAATAATCAATACAAACTTTTGAAGAATATAATACAAGCTTTGAAAAATTAGCTAGTACGTCCATGCCTTAAGGCGGTGCTGATTATGACTGCTATTAACCTGAACAAGGATTGATACAACTTTATAATTAAATTTAAAGAAGAGAGTAGTAGCAAAGTTTCATATTTGTTTAAATTCTTTTCGGAAGTTGCTCAGATTAATCCAGACTTAAAAGTAACTGATGAGCCTTTAATATTAAACTTTCATGAACTTGTTTAAAGTGTAGAAGAATTTTTATTTGTGAAGTTTGAATGTGGTAGCTGACAGCATGCTGTTTTTGATTACATTTCAGTAGGAATGCTGTTTTTGTACCAAGAATTTCGGTACCACCAAGAAAAGCATGCTATGTACATAAGAATTTAATAGAGATTACCGTCATATATTTCTTTTCTTTGTTTCTAATATAAAGAATTGTACAAAAAAAAGTATATTAAAATAGCAATATGGGGAAAGCAGGAATTCTCCAAATCTTCATTTTGATGATATTAATGTTCAAAGTAACTTAGACAAAAAATGTAATTTGTAATTATTAAATATTATGAAATGTAATATATAACTGAAAAGTATACGAATAACAAAGTAAATATTGATTCAAATTTTTCCGTGTAAACGTTTATACTTATATTTACAAATAAACGTTTACATTTATTTGTAATTACAAGGTGACAAATTAATATCATATTTCTTAACATCATAGTAATTTGTCAAGGTTTATTCTTTTTTCTTATGACATAGTTCTTGGTCTATTCTTTGTAATAACTAGAGTAAAATTGTCAATTTGCATACAAGAATTACTCTAAACTTTTTGAATACTCGTAATAAAAGATACAGACGAGTTTTAAGAATATATAAGCACCAGTTAAGAAAATTTTGACTGAAAATATGAATAATGGAATCGTTTCAGGGACGTAGCTCTTTTATAAATTGAGGAAAGAAAGTATTTTGCATTTGAAAGCGATATGTAAGTTACTTTATTCTATGAAAATGTACTGCCATTCAACTTTCACGTATCAAAGAGAATTTCAATTTAATGATACCGCTAAAATATGATTCGTTTATGAAGTTAGTAGTTTAAGAAGAATAGGAAGTTCATTTTACATACTTTTATAAATTTTGCATTTGATGATGTAGAAGCATACTATTTCAAATAAAACTGTATTTTATAACTACATTAGAATATTTAAAATTATATGTATTGTAAAATATACAAGGTGTTCGACAACAGGTGGGCAAAATTTTAAGGGGTGATTCTAGGGATCAAAATAAGACGAAAATCAAGAATAACGAAATAGCGTTTGCGGCTTTGTTTTCCAGTAATTAACGTTTAAAAATTCGAGTAAAAAGCGCCTGAAACCTGCAACCTGCTCAGCACCGACGTCTGAACGTCAGGTCAGCAGGGGTCGGTACAGTCATAAACAAGAACCGAAGCCGAATGCTGCAGTACCGAGAAACAAAATAGCACGAGGTAAGTTTCTACTATTCAACGATTCTTGGTTATGACTGTACCTTCCCCTGCTGACCTGACGTTCAGTCGTCGGTGCTGTGCGGGTTGCAGGTTTCAGGCGCTTCTTACTCGAATTTCTAAATGTTAATTACTGGAAAACAAAGCCGCAAACACTATTTCGTTATTCTTGATTTACGTCTTATTTAGATCCCTAGAATCACCCCTTAAAATTTTGCCCACCTGTTGTCGAACACCCTGTATAATCGTTCTATCAAATATAGGTACATATGTTTTGTAAATGAAATTTTCCATTTAAATAAGTTTCTGAAATCAGATTGAAATCTCATTACAATTTTCATCGTATAATTTATGTGAATTTAACAATAGATATATTATTCTATTGTTAATAAATATTAATCTTTTCCTTGCAGCGTGAATTACTTAATTTGATCTTTTCATGAAGTTGAACTATCTATTTTACAAAAACAAGTTCTTTCACGAAGTGGAAGATATACATACATATATCAATATTTTTTTTTTATTCCAATTTTTCATGTCTACAGGGTGTCCCACGACTATGTCAACAACCGAAGAGGGATGATTGAGAAGGCGATTCTAAACAACTTTTTCCTTTGCCAAAATGTTGATTAAGGCTTCGTTTTCGAGTTATTAACAAAAAACTCTGCGTTTGCTCTGCGTTCATGCTGTGGTCGTGCTCTCATGGTTCGGTCCGCGCTAAAGGCAAGCTCTGATTGGCCAGTATTTTTTGTTAATAACTCGAAAACGAAGCCTTAATCAACATTTTGGCAAAGGAAATAGTTGTTTAGAATCACCTTGTCAATCATCCCTCTTCGGTTGTTGACGTAGTCGTGGGACACCTTGTAGATAAATCTCCGTATAAAGCATAGAAAATATACATACATTTATAAAATCCTAACTGACTCGCTAACTTAAAGATTATAATCAAGATTATAATCCAAACCCTGGACCTAAAAAGTTAAAATTTTGAGAATGACTTCCCCTTAAAACGCAAGCATCAACTAAGAAGGGACTTTTCAAAATTCGGCCCCCGGGGGGTAAAGAACGGAATTGAAATTTTAGACCCTTTCGGAAACGGTTTGATCTAGATTCTAGAAGCTTGGATAAAAATACTTTATTTAATATTTAGGTTGGATTCTGGTTTTCGGGGTAACCTCAGATCGACCTGATTTTTTTACCATAAATAGCCCTTGAGATGGCAATTCCAACGGTGGTCATCCCATCTCTTAACTCCCACCCGCCGCCCCGGTAGAGGTCAGAAACTAAAATTGTCCAAAGAGTGGTTTCTGCACTGATGTCTGTGAGCACATTAAGAAAAAAAAAGTGAAAAAAAAAATATTTAAAAAATGAAAAAAACGTAACCTGACCTAACCTAATGTAACTCCTCGCCTCTTTTCGCTTATATGCGGTGGTTTCGGCGCCTTTGCTCCGTTGACTGTTTAGGTTAGGTTAGGTTAAGTTAGGTTAGGTTAGGTTTTTTATTTTTTTTCACATATTTTTTTCATTTTTTAAATATTTTTTTTCACATTTTTTTTTCAATTTTTTTTCTTATTGTGCTCACTGAGAGATCAGTACAAAAACCACTTTTTGGACGATTTTAGTTTTTGACCTCTACTGGGGCGGCGGGTGGGAGTTAAGAGATGGGATGACCACTGTTGGAATCGCCATCTCAGGGGCTATCTACGGTAAAAAAATCAGGTCGATCTGAGATTACCCCGTAAACCATAACTCAACCAATATTTAATATTTATCGAAATATATTTGGCATATTATGTAAAACGCAATTTCGGTTTTCACTTTTTGAAAGGGTGAACACAGGGTTGGTAGATGGTCTAAAACGTACGCGTATATCATAAGTCGCATAAGTCACGAACATAATATTTGGGCAATGGATCTTTCTGAGGAGATAAAGATTCTTCTAAAAGAAGGAAATAAATGAATTAATTAGAAAGACCTGTCAAGAGACACCTCTAAAAGATATATAAACAATGAGAATTGTTAATTTGCCTATTCATTTAGATATAAAAAGTGGGAATAGGGAGAATAGAGTTACTTTAGTAGAACTGAAAATTGCAAATTACATTACAGACTAAAATATTTTCTAGAGCAGTCTAATTTTAGATTTTATCTTTTACAATTTATATACATTTTATACAAGCAATTATGTTCTCTTTCACAAATTGCTGTTTCTACTCCAACCTTTGAATTTCCAAACGCTATTTACATTTACACTTCACCATTCGTGAATATTTCCGATATCAATTTCAATAAAACAATTTGAAGAGCTTTCGTATCACTTGATCGATACCATGCATATCACTATCTCCAATCCTTCGTCCTTTCGACTGTCTTTCGTCTAAAACATTTTCATTCAATTCTTTCGCGATTATCCTATCCGAAGGACTCAGAACACGATTGCATCGTCGTGAATCCTTCCGCGAACGCTCAAAGCCGAATTGGCTCGTGCATTCGGGAACAAATGACTTCGTTTTACAGGACGGCACGTATCAGAAATTCATTCTCGGTTGCAAATTTATCGAGCTACCGTAATACAGAATTCAATTTCTTCGGTGACACTGTACCTCGGTTCGTTCATGCGGAATTCGCAATTGTACGAGTTTACCCGCGGAATTACTCAACACGTGCGCTTAAGCAGCGATCCAATTGGTCACGTTTTCCTAACTTTTCAGAATTCAGAGAATTCTACCCTCTTATGCATAGTGTGGTCAAGCAGGACCAATTGTTGTTTCCCGTTCAATCAGCCATGAATTTTCAAAGTTTCATTTTATTGTGTAAACTTTGCGATAATTGAACCGAATTATAAGCTCCGCCAGAGTTTCGAAGCATATGAGACTCTGAAAAATATACATAGAATATCCTAACCATAAAAAAAGTGATTCTACGTGAAAAAATAAATACAAAATATAGACTACAATTTTTTTGCGTCCGGCTTAGTTTCAAAATTCTTCAATTCTTTTATTTTTAACAATTATTTCACTCTTGTTTCATATTTTTAACCCCTGCTCGTGTAACGATATTTTACGAACTTCACATTTATTTTCCCTTTTCAATCACCTTAGAAGAATTATCGAAAGAACGCGATCGAAGAAGAACGACGTTCTTCACCCATCTACTCTACGTTTGCATGAAGAAATACGATCGTACGTTCAAGCTTAAGTTTCCAATCTGAATGCTCTTCCGAACAGATTCAATTTCGAGGTGAATACGCGTCGACATGGCTAGGCCACGTCGAACGAATTCGAAGAAAACTCGATGATCCACGTACCTGAATTCGGTTGTCCGTTGCTGTTAGGTCTCGCCGATGGTGCACCATCTCTAGCCTCCACTTCCAATGCATAAGCGCCCTGTTTCTCACGATCGAACATAACCTTCGTGAAAATTTCACCCGTCTCGCGGTTGATCTCGAAGTAGTCCTTTCCTTCGTTCCTATCGCTGTCGACCACGTAATAAGTGACCTAAACAAAAAAGGACGTCTCGATTTTAATACAGGCAGGAATGGTGATAAGATTAATTCCTTATAGTAATTATTATTAACGTAAAGTGCTTTTTTTTCCTTAAGCAGTAAAGTCGCGATAATCGAGTATTAATCTAAAGTTGAATGTATAATTTTTAAACGAAACAGTTTCATACATATTTCAACAATCATTTTTAAAGGAACAGCATCAAATTTAGAAAATGAAAATAATATGAAATACGAATTGGGGCTCTCTCCGTGGTCCGCCGTCCGAAGATTAATATAAAAATTGAAAAAAAGCACATTTTGAAATTTGAAAAATAAAAATTAATCAAATATGGAAACACCTATCTACCAGCACTGGGTGTTTTCACTCTGAAGAACTGAAATTGAACCAAAAACAAAAATTGTGCTATACTTCTCTTGAGGTTCCCTACAAACCTGCAAAGTTTAAAAAAAATCGGAATTTTCGAGTTACCGAACTTCCTTTGTCAGGTTCACCAACCCTCCATCACCAAAAGTCGCTAGCCGCCGATCTCAATCATCCAATATATAAAAAAAAAAAATCGAAAACAGTCATGGGGACTGTCGACAGAAGTGAAAACTTAAAACTATGAAATAACAGTGGCTTTTTTTGAATTTTCAAATTAATTGTAGTATGAAAAATTAAAATTTCATAATTTGTAAATTAAGTGCGATTTAAAATCATTAAAATTAGTTAAATTTAATTTTTAATCCCACCCGTTATATATGAATATATATGTATATGTATATTGCTGTCGGTCACCGTGCTGCTGCCTGCAAAAACAATAGAAAAGCGGCGATCGCACACTGACGCGTAAGAAGTACACGGATACACACGACAGGCAGAATTTAATGTATTAGTTTCGACAGTTTTTCGAAAATATCTCGAAAACTAAGGCCGAGCGGCGGTTATATGTATAGGAAAAAGTTGTTCAAAATGTTGATTTCTACAACATTTTAAAAATCATCGAAATCGGAGTTACTGTCCGTAATGTAAATAATTACCGGTTAAATATTAAAAAACTAAAAAATAAATAATATCAAATTTTTAAACACAAATATTGATACTTTCCACGTAGTTAATTTAACTTTACTTGTATAAATATACACAGCACTAATGTTGCATGACACGTTACCCTTATAGCGCGTGTGCCAGTCTGGTTCCAGAGCAGTAGATCGTCATTTCGAGCATGTCAGTGACGCGAACCCATAAGATTTTTCCCTTCCGAAAATCGCTCAACGCGCCTAAAGAAGTTTTCACTTCAAAAGTTTCCACTTCAAAAATTTGCTACGCGACATCCCATCAGAATGTTGCATAATTTTACTAATATCTGAATAATCAAAAAATTTATCATATTATTCTTTCAATCATGTAAAACAGTATAGCACAGAATATTTAGCCGAGACTTGTCAGTGTAATGTATTTGACTAACCGTTTCAAAAATAAATTATTAACTGCAAACTACCCTTAACATTCTCACGATGAAAGGACAACAACGGTGAATAAATATTGCCGCAGACATTTACATAAGGTGTCAAGAGCACTTGTCGGCGACACGTTGCAATGAAACTGTACGACGTTTTAAATTATAACGGGGTTCGCGCGATCACATTTAATTACGGTATTTTACAGTATAACAACATTACACCGGGCAACAAAGTTACACGGCATTTCCATCATAACCGCGACTTCGACAAACACAATTTCACCGGGTTCAATTAACAAAGTTTCGGTCTGAATAATACATGTATCCGTTTACTGAACTGCTAATATCATAATATTTATTTAGAGAAATTGGACTGTGATTAATCATGATTTAACCAGTTTGTATTGACTATACCGATGAAACGTTTATGTAACTATTTTTTACAAACTTTAACGTTTAAATTTACGTCATAAATGTCATCTTGCAATATTTTTATGTCATGAAGTTATATTAGACTTTATGTCCTTCGAAACTGGCCATTGTTTGCTGTAACTGGCAACTAGTTCCTCTGTATTAAGAACATTAAAATGAACTTCGATTAAAATTTAAGCTTCAAATTGATGTACAGTAAAATTTCTCTAGTTGTCCCTTTGTTGACCTGCTGATAGAGACCACCGGTTTCGTCCTACGCCTATGTATTTCTCACCCGACGCCTATGTTTTGTTCGTTCAAGTCAGTCACGTGATACGCGACGCTTAGTTTGATAGTTTATAATAAAGCACTATAACTTTTTTAATATTCATTTTCTTTATCTACGGATTTTTTAAACATATTGGCCACACTCTTCTGATTAAAATGAGACCAAACACGATATAATTTGGAGCATATTTACTTTATTTTATGTACACTCAGTCCCATCGAAGTTGTCGCAGTGAAGTTGGCGCGCTAACGCATTCACGCCGCGGCAGCGTTAGCGCGCCAACTTCACTGCGACAACTTCGATGGGACTGAGTGTACATACACTCACAATCAGTCCCATCGAAGTTGTCGCAGTGAAGTTGGCGCGCTAACGCCTTCACGCCGCGGCAGTGAGCCGATGGGCGAGGTGCCGACGACACGGCGTGAATGTGTTAATGAATGTGTAGCCAACTTCACTGCGACAACTTCGATGGAACTCAGCGTACAAGGTAACATCCCCAATGCAAATTTTTTTTTCGTCTATATAGTGCAAATTATGTTATGTTCGGTTTTATTTTAATCAGAAAAATTGTACCAATATGTTAAAATAATTTGCATCCAGAAAAATCTAAAAATAAGAAAGTTAAACTGTTGTTAATTTCTGGGCTGCTAAGGCTCTCATGCTATCCTTTTGTTTCACAATTTGTCGCCGGAGATCAAAAGCAGCCGTGATGCTCGAAAAATCGTGTCTACCCTACCCATATTGTTCACTTTCGCTTCTCAGCTTACGGACAGCTAGTATAGAGAGATTTTACTGTATGTAACACAGCTCGACTGAAGTGAGTTCAGAAAGTTCCCCCACCAGTAGCGCTACCCCATCATGATTTACAGTATTGCCTCGAAATAAGCAACTCACTCGGAACCGAACAGTTGCTTATTACGAAGCAAGTATGCTATTCGGCTCGACTTTGTTCTTGAAACGGGACGATAGAGGACACGAGAAACGAGTGAGAGATCCGAGGTAGCGGCAAATCATAAATGTTATTTTTTGAACAAGGATAGAATATAGCATACTCTCATTCTCGCATTACGATGATTTCGAGGCAAATATACCAGAATGAGAAAGCAATATATATTATATTTATATTCTACCCTTCTTTTACTAACCGATGTCACTGCTCATCAGTCGAGCGTGAAATTTATTACCCAAAACATCGGCTTCTCGCTTTCACAGACCTCTCATTCATTTCTTAGACCTCACTTTGCGGGCGACTTCAAGCAAATAAGAGGGGATAGCGAGTTGCTTATTTCGAAGCAGAGACCACTTGCTTATTTCGAGGCAATACTGTACTTCTCATTGCATCCGCCATATACACGGTGGACAAAATATACTAATATAGGAACGGCTGATAATTATACATAGGACAGAGGTAGTAAATCATAATTCACAAGTTTATGATCACCGGATATACTTTCTACGTGACTTACGACATACAGTCGTACAGCGCTTGCGCGTTACCTTGGTAGCGGAGCGTGGCAGAACCAATCAGAGCCAACATGCGCAAATAAAACCAGAATTCGTTCATCCGATGGTACTACTTTCTCGTGAAAAATACTATAGCATCCTAATAGAAACAAATTAATTATCCATGAGCTAAATTCCTGTATATCTTATTTAATAAAAAATTAAACAAGGAGAATATAACAGCGATTATCAGCAAAGTTAAGCAATTAATTGATCGTTAATTATCATGAAGTTATTCGAAGTCGTGTAACGTTCTCGCAGATTGACGTTTCGTGTACCGGTGGAAATGGATACTCTCCATGATGTTTACTCACCTGATTATTCGGGAAAGTGCCATCCTTATCAATCGCGTTGACTTGAGTAACTTTACTGCCAACCGGTTCACCCTCGAGTACGGTTTCTTGTTCGCGTTCGGTGAACAAAGGTATTTCGTCGTTAACGTCCTCCAAGACAATGTAGACAGTTGCTTCAGAAGCAAGCTGCTGGGCACCATTGTTCTGTGAAACAAGATTATCTTTATCTTACGCGCACCTTGAATTTTCTGCGTCAACTATGCTTATTTAGTTTCTATTTAAGTACAGACTATATTAATTTCCTTCTTTCAGAATTTTCCTATTTAATGTTGCCAGACAACTGTGTCTCACAGAGAGGACAAATCTGCCCTGCAACTTTTATTTTGTTCATTTCACTAATATTTCATTTGAAATTGTATCATAATAAACGTTCGTTGCAAACATTGAATCAAAAGTGGAGATTTTAAGGATTTGATTCTTATCGAATTTTAAGATAATTTTCGAAAAAAAGCTTACTCGTTCGTGGGTTTTCATTATCCGAAGAAACAAATGAAAAGCATATTTTCACAGTGAGCTACTTATCGTTAGTACGTGAAAAGCACAAGCTGCAGATATTCCGTGTAGTTGATAAAATAAAAATAATACAGAGATTCGTAAGCGGATTTTCAAGTTGCTCCGTCCTCAGTTTTCTAAATGGATTAAAGGACAGCGGTTATTTAACCGGGGAGATTGCATTCCCCAGTAGCTCGACAATTTCGCGAGAAATACCGTTCGTTGTGAAATTTATTAACTGCATTCAATATCGCATCACGTGATACTTTGAAAACCGAAGAGATACTGCTGTTCTCTTTTATAGAACTACACAGCAGTTGAAATTCAATTATATCCTCGTATCATATAAAATATTTTGCAATATCCTATGTGTTTGTAAAACGAACTACGGATCTAATTAATTAAACTTTTGTATGCAAAACAAAACTTCATTGAAATAAGTTATTTAATTAGGAATATACAATTATGAAAGAAATTAATAAGGACAATATACATGGCTAAAGTAATGTTTAATTAAATTTTGAAAACACAAAATAGAAAATACTTAATGTATTGTAAACTATTATTTAATAAGAAAAATTGTAACATATGTTATTTTGTTAAATATAAATATTAAAATTGTATTTAATCGATTCTAAACTTTCATTTTTTTCGACTTTCAATTTACAGTCTGCAAATTCTCTAAATTCTCTTAATTAGCTCACGAAAGATCTTTTAATTCGCTTCATTTTACATTGCTTTTAAAATATCCGTTATTTTCAAATGATATTTTTCAAAGTGGGGATGCATCTTTTTTTCAAAAGGTTACTGAGCGGTTCGATTGTAATTTTGCATACATATAGAGCATATTTTAAGTTATTTTTTACGAGAAATAAAAATTGTTGAGTCAAATTGAAGGCTTTCTTTTAAAGCCCTGTTATTCTATCAATTCTTTTTTACATTATCTATTCTAGGTTAAACAATAATCATATTCATGGTAAATAAAATGGAACTACGTTTGTTTCGTTCAGTCGACTATTCATAATCTCTTAAATTTTTAATAAAATGGCTTATTTTAAACACGTATAAATAAATATGCATGCAAAACGTCAACTTGCTATGTTCAATAATATTCTTTAATTTAATTTCCAGAAATCAGATTGAAGATGAGTAGTCGCATTAGAATATCTCTGTAACTCCTGAAACTTTTCAACCAAGAGAAATTTACACATAAATTACCATAACTTCTAATAGTAAGATAATTACAGTATTGGGTTATAACTTTCCTTGAATGATAGTCCAAATAATTATCTATTATATTTTAAAATAAACTCTGAAACAATTGTATAAATTAAAGTTTGTGACCTCGGAAGAGTTGAAGATTCTAACTTTTACAGCTCAAGATTCGAATCTTAATGGTATTATCTTTTAACACATTGACTGCCATGATTTTGTTTATCAATAGTGTTAGTATTACACTAATAATGCGAAGCATTAAGTATCCTGAATAATTAGTATTTTAATATGTCTTATTAGAGAAATATGTTCTCGATGTGGCAATGAACGTGTTAAGTTCTGAAGCATAACTCAAGCTTTCAAAGTCCAAAAGTCAAAGCTTACTTTAACAACAGTGCAAGTACTCTGAAACATTCGTTCTGAGTTGGCACATAGAAAATCCAAGATGTTTGCACGTACCTCGACTCGTATAGTCAGATTGTACTCCTTTATGCTCTCGTAATCCAGAGGATGGTTAACCTTGATATCGGCCCAGGTGACGGACTTCTCGGCTCGTTGCTGAAGGTAAAACGTGTGAAACTTGTTGGTTTGAGCCGTGGATCCGGGCATTAACCGGTAAAACACCGTCGGATTATTGTCGATTCCCGAGCTGTCGACACACACACCATAGGGACATGTTACAAATCCAGCTCTGTTTTCATCAGCTCCGCTTAGTGAAGTCGGCTTAACAAACGGAAACGGGAAACGGAAACAGAAACGAGAACGGAAATCTCCTAGGGTAGACATATGTAGATCGAAAAATACCAAGGCTAATTTACCGGCTAGAGAACAGAGGCTAAACTGTACCGTGTTGTGACGAAAATTGTCACCATGCGATTCGTCGTACCATACGTCTCTTTCTTGTTCTTTTTTTCTTTGATCTATCCTTTTATTTCCACTTGCATTTCTCTTGTTTTTACCAACGAAAGGAACGCCGTCCAGCTAAGAGGACATCTACAAAGGTAGCAGAGCTGCGATGCGAACTACTCGTATTTTAACTAATTTCACCTAACGCGATATACACTTCCGGTCTTCGCCTGTATTTTCCGTTTCTGACGCGTTTCATCGAATGATGCTGTTATCAAGGTGGTTAGTCCATTATCCGATATACGTACGAATGCGAGAGGCGTAATCAAGGTGTCGTTAATAGCGAACTTAATCGGTCCCTTTATCCGCATTAGTACTCTTCACTTTTTCTTTTTATCAGCAGATTATTTGTTAGGGCTGTGTCATCACGCTGTGCTGTATTAGTTTTGTGTCTTAATGTGTGTGTTTATGTAAAATTGTATTTTATAAAGTTGGAGGAATGATGGAGTAATTATGAAATAATGGTTGGGAGATTAGCATAAAGCCTTTATCAATTGAAATAATGATCGGTGATAATGTTTCCTATGCATATATCTTTTCACATTTTTTAAGTGCGATAGTTATTAGTGACAACAAAAGTTTTCCTTTTGTTGGGAGTATTATTCCTATTATTTTAACAATTTTTGATATATTGGAAATTTCCACTTTTTAAAATCATTAGAACTTGAAATATGTTTGAGGAAATTTAAATTCTAACTTTTTCGATTGAAATAATGATTTTACTATACATGAATATACATAGATAGATATAAATGTTTTTGAAAGGCATCTAAATTTTCATATTTTTCAAAAACTACAAATATCATAAATTTTTTTAAATAAGAAAGAGCGGTTCTTCGTCTTTGTAAAATTACGAAAAAAAATTTAGAAATTACAATCTTCCACCATTGAAATTTTAATGAAATAATTTCAGAGAAAAAGTTTGAAGTAAAAGTGTTATGCAATTTTAATTGCACTCAGTCGTATCTTTATTTATTACAAGAGACAATTTAATCTTGCATGTGATATTTGAAACGCGTTGCATAAGGCTTGAAAGCCCTTTGACCTCAAAATGTAAACTCCATAGTGCCTTATAAAAAATTTAAATAACCGTGTAGCGTTTCAAATTCAATAAAAATCGAATAACTTTGTTTTACTTGTAAAAGATGTATATCCATATGGAGTTTGAAATTTAAATCCTTGCTTCCATGTTAAAGTTTTACATCCTTTCATCTCTATAGAACCCTTATTCTGTATTATTTTATTATTAATAAATTCAGTTTCTATTTTACTGTCACTTTCATACTATGAAATTAAAATATAAAAAAATAAAAGCCAGTTAAATTTTATCAGTATCCGCACGTGCCTACAATTTGTTAAATTTTCTGTTACAAGCTGCTCCACAATAAATTACCTATAATATATCAAATTATTTATCATAAAATATTCTTTTTTAAAGAAATCTTTTTTGGGATAAACGTTACTTTTATCGTGCTGAAATGACAATTTATCAAAATAGAATGCACCAAAGCATGGATGATTCTTTAATAAATCTCTCATTACGACATAATCACCAACCATTATCGTTGTGTGCTTGCTTGTCATCCGTTAGACGATCATGACTCGATAGCTATTCAAAGGTCGTGGAATTAATGGTACTGTTTGTCAATTTGATCGAGCGCCGGAATATTCGATCGAGCATGGGACACTGAAGAAGCAAACGGAATTCCGAAATCAACATCTCTGTTTTATACGTTCCAAATACTGCGATGTTGATAATGTATTTATTTATACATTTCAAGCGTATTAATTCATTTTAAAATCACTGAATAATTTATGTTGCAGCCATTTGGCAAGATTCGTATATTATTAATGTACAGATAAACGTGAATTTTGTGTGTAGAAATGATATATGAAAAGAAAATTATTATGTGATTAGTTAATATTTCATGCACACATTAGAAAAAGTGATCAAGCATTTTTCTATAATTTTTGGCATATGAATTGGCATAATTTGGTATAATTTTTGGCATTTGAAATATTTCAATATTTTATAATTTGGTTGTCATTTTTTAGTCATTAAAAAAATACTGATTTCTGTATTTTGTATTCTATCATTTAATAGGCAACAGCCTAATACAATGAAATAGAACATGGAAAAATATAGTGTATGGTTGATTTCACGTATGACTAGAAAAAAAAATGAAATATTCTTTTCTTTAATAAATATTAATCTTCCTGAAAAATTTTAACATTAACAAATACACCTTTTTGAGCTATAAAGTGACTTGTCGAAGTCGTTAATCTTGTTTCTAATAGCGACAAACGATAACAATCCGTACTCAATGAATTTACGTTGGTATGACAAAGCCAGTGACTGAAATATTGCATTTAGTATGAAACGGACCAGTTTGGGTGCCTGTGTGAAAATTATTTACGCGACAACGAACTGCACGAGCATGAAATGTATTACCAGCAAGCTGATGCGAGCAATAAGTTTGAAACGGTGTATTTACATGATGCCGCATAATGCAAGTTCCATTATAAAATATTATTGTAATTTTTTTTCAGAGTTTTTCATAAATGATTGTTGTAGCCGTCGTATTTATGAACAGAAAAAAAGATTCGACGAAGTGCTGAGATATAAATAAAATTTTGTATGATATCAGTAGATCGTAGTTCATACAATACAAACAAAAGCAGATTAAAATGGATTGTAGTGAATAATAAATAAAAAGGGTTCAAAACTGCGCAATTAAATATTTGAGGAGTTCAATAGGTATCACTTTATCTAATTTCTGAATCTCCAAGGTTCTATTCTAAATGTTTAACAATATGATTTCAAGTTTCATATTGAGAACATGAGAATTTAATTTTTTTCCAAAATTTAAAAGAATGGTTTTGTTTAGTTTATGAAATATAGAAATATAAAAATATAAAAATACAAAAATTGGGCAAAATATGAGAACTAATTCGTTTAAAAATTAGTTGAAGATTGAAAATGAAATAGGTAGTGGTGTACGGGTACCGACAATTCAGGTCGGGCACGGGTTAAGAATTTTTTTAAGTTCAAACGGGACCTCGAAAGTTTGTTCAACACATTTTGTTCAGATACTCGTGATTTCGGGACCCGAATACGATTCGAGAAAAATTTAAAATGAGTCAGAAAAATCATGCCCCGAATGTAGTGTCGTTTTCCAAATTGAGTTTCGGGTCTCCAGTCGTGTTCGGATCCTGAGGAGAGTACGAGGACAAACTTTTGAAGTCCTGCCCGACCTAACTCGAGGTTCGAATTTTTTGGTACCGGCACGCTTCTAGAAATAGGAAATAAGAAGGTTTTTATTAAGAAATATTCTTTGAAATAAACACTTTTTTCATAAAATTAGACATTCCGATTATTCTTATATAAATACTGTAAATAATAAAATAATAATTTTTTAATTGTATCTAAAGAATTAATAGAGTTTTCACAAAACGATCTATATTTTATATTTCAAAATTTTGAAGATAATTTAAAGATCGAAGTCACGAACCTCTTCCTTATAATCCTGAATGTCTACTTTCAAGTTAATCCCAAATTCGTGCTTCCGACTTAATAATTCTAGCCGAGCGAAAGGATTAAAGTTTTCACGTGGACTAACAAGATTAAAAAAATCCTGGGATGCAATTTTTAATAACATCCAGCCGTAAGATTAAAAACAGATTAAGTTTAAACGGTATAGTTCAATCGAACGAATGTAATCTAAATTACGATTCAATGGAATTCAAGTTAATTACGTTACTCTGACAATTATTTGATAATCAAAAGTAAGTTAACCTAATTCGATAATCTGCAACACTGTTGCCAAGAAAATACCTTTTAACATTGGGAACAACACAGTAAGGTTTAAAAAGGTATTAACCTCAAAAGCAGACAATTCATAGAAATTAGGAGCTCTCCAGAAAATAGCAGAACCAAAAATATGAAATTCGAGAAAATGTCATTCCTGTTTCCTTCTATCCATTTTATGCTTGTTATTTTATACGAAATTGAATATTTAATCACACTTATTGTGATTATTTTGTTTTTTCAATGTATAAATATTTAACTAGTATGAGATACAAATATCAATAAATTAATTGTAAACAAATTTCTTTAAAGAAACACATATCAATATATTACCTTATTTTAACATAATAATATTATTTAATAATAAATAGAACTCTGAAATAGATCAGCTTATGTGATTGAAAATTACCAAACAAATAAACAATTGAATTTCTTTTTTAACGTTTTGTCTTAACATAACATAGATCCTCAAACAAATAAAAATGGTTTTCATATGTTTTAAGGTACATAAACAATTAATGTTTCATTTCAATGTTTATGAACATTTGTTTACCTATTCATATTTAAAAATCGTCTAGTTAAATATCTATGTTAATATCACAGCATTAATTTCATATTGTTTGTAATTTTATATTACCATATAATAAGTAAAACAACTTTATCATACTATAATATTCTTAAGGTTTTTCTAATCTAACACCACAGATGCATAAGTATCAAAGTGTAATACAGTAAATTATTTAAAAATTAATGGTTCGTAAATGATAAACAAATTTATAAAAGCTGCCTTTAAAAAAAATATTTCTACAGTACGTTTTAATTTACTCAAAATATTGGAAATTACTGAATCACACATTCCCAATTGTTTCTTTTATAGTTTCACTGATATAGAGATATAAAAAAAATACAAATAAAGGTAAATGTCTACAATTAGGACCCCAACGAGAAATCAATTGAAAAGAGGTATGAAAAATAGAGGTATGAAATCCAATTATGTTGAATTCTGTTGCCTTCCATAAGGTAACTTATAAGACTATTGTTGACTGGTCAAGATTTTGCTGTGAAGTAAGTTATATTTTTTCTGATAACCTAACCTAACCTAACCTATGTAGGTTAGTGACGTGCTTTCAAAGTATTATTGTCTATCCCACAAAGTCATTAACTTTTGAAAATAATGATTTTATGTCAATATTTACCACAATATTTTAGTAGATACAAGCGACCCCCAAATTTTTTCAACAGTTTTGGATTCGAGGGGCAAAAATACATAGAATTTACCTCTTTTCAATTGATTTCTCGTTGGGGCCCTAATTGGAAACATTTACCAAAATAAACCTTTAGAACTACCTACTAGACCCATTCCCAATAATTTATTTAATTTTCTTAGGAATCAAAATTAAGTGAACTTCACTTTTGTAACTTAAACTTCATTCCAAAATACGTCTAACGGATGAAACATGGGAAGTAAGGAAAAGATGGAAAGTGTATAATTGATAAATAGTAGTAGTGTTTGTTAGTAATTCATAAGCGTGACACTTCACCTATCCACACAGTAATGTGTGCAACAAGAAGCCGACGAAGACATTAACGCATCAGTTGTGATTAGTAACAACTAAGAAACAGCGTGAACCTTTCATATTCCTTTCCAAAAAAAGAAAAAGAAAAACAGTGCTTGAATTGTCTCCGAACGATGTGCGCGATGTGTTTGGCAGTAGTGTATTCAGCGTGATAATTTGTTAATTAGCATCGTCTCGCCAAATGAAAGGACGCAGCAAATCTGTGTCATCGTTTTCGCCTGTGATCCAGTATATTCTTTAAAACACACCCGAGATCTCCAGCGCAATCTCGATATTTCAATCTCGATATTCTCTCGTGAACAAACATTAAATTATCCTTTTTCCTGGTTACCTGAGACTGACCGTTAATTAACACGTTAATTGCCTTGAGGGTCACCGTTGGCCACCACCACAGATTAAATATAATAATGAACTAATTAAGCAAAGAAAAGAGAATTTTAATTTTAAATAGCAATATTATTACAATTTGACAATTTGAATTAAAAATTTGTTGTTAAAAAGTATGTACATTCAATAATGTTTATTGCAAAGATATTTACAAAATAAATTGAAAAATTAATAGTAGATTTGGGTATTTATTTATCTAGTCGATCGCCTCTTAAATTGACAACTTGATATATGTATAAATAATAATTTAATTTAATCAAATAATTAAGACACTGATTTCATTTAAACTCTTCAAAATTTGTAAGGATCTCTAGACCCTCCATCTATCAAAAAATTCAGTACACATCAACTACCATTCGGGTCCATTGGACCCATTTGAAGAAATATGGATGTATCTTTTTGATATATTAAATAAATAACACATAGCTGCTTGTATTGATATAATATAAAATAATATATTAATATAGTTATGGGTTCAACGAAAGACTGTAAACTACGAAGAATGAAAAAGAATTTCAATTTCATCCAGAAATAAATGCACTAATTATATAAAAACAAATTCAAAAAGTTTTAAAATTATTTTTCGAACTATGAAATTAAAAAAAATACATTAAGGGTGTAAATCGGGTCCAATGGCCCCCGCCTAGTAGACAGAGGATTAAAGCAATCACTTTGCAAAATTATATCACTTTGCGCACTTGTTTTAAATAACTTCCACTCCATATGATTATAATGTTTAATATTTCAAACAGGAAAACAATTTTTTTGTTCTATCAAATCCAAGAACAATTTTTACCAAACAGATTACCCATTTATTCCAGGGCTAATGTCTAATTAACTATTCCATTATAGCTAAATGGTAAGGTGCCAAGTGTACTCTGTAAGCTCATAAATCCGAGGCACAGTTTAGCGTAGCGAGTACCTTATCATTGAATCATAGTAACTTCTGCATTCAAAAAATTTTGAACGTTATTCTTAATCTTTTTATGGGTGTTATTTAAGGGGGTTTGCAAAAATCACCCCCAAAAATTAAATTATTATTTTTTTACCCTTAATCATTAGCTCAAAATTCTGAGAAAAATATATAAAGTGAAGGTAATGAGTATCTATTATTTGCATTTTGATTTATTCAGATATCTTAAACAGTTGTCGAGAAAAAAATATTTAATAAAGTTTAACGTAGTTACCCCGATATCTCCCTTATCAGGGGCGAAGGGATTGAAATCAATGAATTGTTCTTTAGGCAAAAAGCATTATATAGTATAAATATAAATCGATATCATTGTTGGGGCAATGATTTCCCCTGCAATCCCCATAATTTTGCAATGTCATTACTTTTGGAATTCCCTATATTATACAAAGTTTGATCTCAATTGATGTTCCAAAAATCATAATATCCTTAATAATCTTATGTCAGTAGGTGCATAATGCCATTTATACCGTGGTGGTTGGCCTTTTAATTAAAATGATCAGTTATCACAAGATTCCCTAATATATTTCACTGTAGCACTCAACGTGTTAATCAGATTCAATCGACAGAACCCGAGATACAATTATCGTTAACAGGATGTTCTTAAAATTAATCATTCAGATCAATCGCGTCGATCAGCGTGGCGATTAATTGACTAACGAACTCCAACAGATGATCTAATTAAAGAAACTTCGTAGGCCTAATTCTTACTGAGCTTGCCAGCTGCTTTACACAAAAATGTCTGACCGGCAAAAAACCACTACGAGAACACACTACGCTCTCGAAAGGAAACAGAAAGAAAAAGAAAGACTGGTCCAACGAAAACGACGAGATTGCAGAATAAAGATCGGAGAAGGTGAGGGTTCGATAAAAAAACATGTCACTTTCAGAACGAATACGGTAGGTAATCTACCGCAGATAAGCAACTGACGAAACATGCCCAAAAATTAATACGGCATTCACGTAATGTACAGTACGTATATATATAGTAATGTATGTACATATATAAATATGTATACATATCGACGATCTATAACTGAATATGCAAGTCTCGCAATATATTGCAAAAAAACGAGAAACAAAAAGGTTCGTAGGAAACGTTGAAAAAATGATGCTGAACGATAGGCGCGATGGTATTGTCGAAAATCATGATTCGTGTATATATTTTGTCATTGATAATTATCAATGAATTATTGGAAAAACACGTGTCACCGCGACGTTACCTCTGCAAGTTCGTCAAAGTTTGAAATTCGATATCGACATGGAATCAGACAACGAGCAATTGATTTATTTATTATACCCGGATACGTGACGAAAACAACGAGCGGTATGGAATTTTGAAAAAAGCCAATTCGGTGCAAATAATAAACAAAGAGGGGACAGTGAAAAATTGAAATAAAGAGGAGAACGATGGAGAAAAAAAAAGAACGGAAAATATGGGGAGTATATACCGGTGAACCAGTTGAACTAAACGAATTAATCAATCAATCGAAAAAAGTACGAATGTCTGAGGGAAGCAGCTATTTGTAAAACGCATGCCCAAAAAATATTTACGGCACACACACACTAATTGTATTATATGAGAGTCTTTGCTGCGGCTAAATCCGGATCCCACGATTACCTGGATAATCGCTAGAACGAATGTGACTTTCGCGAATTCGCTTACCCCCTTTTCGCGATGTGTGCGAACCACCGATTGCGATAATCCGCCACTCGATTGCTCGATATTTCCACCACCACGAACCGCTTTACGTTCCAGCCTGCCCCCGTTTCATTTATTTCATACAATCTCGTATCTTTCCGACACCAAACTCACGTGACTCGTTTCCAAACAAACGACTAATTCCAGACGTTTTGGTAAAACGAGACGCGATCGTTCTGCAACTTTTAAGTGAAAGAGAATAGAATTTATGTTTTTTTATTTTATGTCAAATTTTTCCGGGATGTTTTGTTGCAAAGATAAAAAACTAATCTTTTTGCGAGAAATATTAGACTAATGGTATGTATGTACATCTTTGTGCTTCTAAATTGATTCAATCTCTTTAAACTAAAACATAAAGTAATGATAAAAATGGAATAGTAGAAAATATTCAAGTACATTTGTTGATTCGTAACATCTAGTAATTGTTAGAGATTTTCATAGAAATATTTTGAAGAATTTTTAAATTCAATTTTCCCAAAAATGAAGCTCTACATGAAACAATTTTATGACATATTTTTATTTCATGTAGAATCTCCTCCTTTCTGATTGTACTATCAATACAGAAAAAAATAGTATAAATTTTCTAAAATACCAAATTAATATTGTTAAATTAACGAAAAAATGGTTTGATTGCTGCGTGCTGCAAATAATTTTCTTCCAAATACCAAATTTTGAAGAATTTAAAAATTTAATTTTCTCACATATAAAGCCGCATATGAAAAAGTTGTATTCCATATTTTTAGCTCAGTGTTTCAAAAAAATTAATAATAAGCCCTTGTTCCTCTTCCATCTTTCACATCCCTCCATAATTTATATTAAAAAATCTTGAATATATATCAAAATAATGTACAGTCTATACAATAAAACAATCTGCAAGATTTTGTCATATCCTTCCGTATCCTATATCTTATGCTTTCCAGCATGTACTTTCAACTTGTGCTATAAAATCTTGCACCCATCTGTTGCCTGCACCTCAAACGCAATAAGGAAGAAATTGGCACGTGTTTGACGTACGAACGATCGCGTGACGTTATGCGAAATGTGTTTGGACTTTGTGTGCACCGTGAAATGCATTGATCCCAGTGCTGCACCGACAGCACGCGGTCACGGCATCTGGCTCAAATGCACGCGTAATTAACCGATTCGTTCGTGCCGGAAGTCCATCTGTTCCGGCGGACGTTCCGCTCGAAAACCGTAATCGAAAGCATACCTTCCGGTGCTGATGCTTTTCACCGCGGTCTATTCGGTTGCACGTCTAAAAAAAGAAGGAACGTTTGCATTAAGTGAACGAAATCGTGGTGTGCTTAGTGACCCCTTTCGTGAAATACTGCGTGCTAATTTCAAAGAAAATTTCCTCGGAAAGAGAACATTCCATTCAATTTGTTGAATAGAGAATTTCAGCTGGTATAGAAATTTGTTGGTTTTTTGCAATTAAATTAATATTCATCACAATTAAAGCAATATATTAACTAAAGATAAAGTGTATGCATTTAAATTATTTTTGAAAATGTCTTAATTTTAAATAAAATAATTTTAATTAAATGTCTTAATTATTTAACTTATCACATTTCTATTCGATCCCTTCAAAAATAAAATCTGAAACATTTTATATAAAACTTTCTGAGTAGAAATATCAATCTACTCCTGTCTAGAGATATCAGTACATATTGCAATTGAAAAGTATATGCAAACTTTGATAGAAATAATTCAAAACAGCGACAATCTATTTGTTTAACAAAAGCATTCGATCTTCTATATTTTCAATAAGCCGGCAAGAATTTATTAATTATCATCTCAATTGACATATTAATAAAATTGACAAGGTACTACATCGTAACACTATAGCAATCTCTGACATAATCACTAGCATCAAATTATACCACAACTCAAGCCCCTATTTAAACCATAATTCAGGCTTCAAAATAAGGTACCAGCATCATTCGAGCATGAATCAAATGTCTTTCCTTATACGTGCATCTATTTCCTCCCCAAGTGTTATCACCAACAATTTTCAATCCACTAAAAAAGCTAGAATGAAATATATTATAAAATTACCTTAGTTGTTAAAATGTTTCGCGGCGTTGTTTGAAAATAATCGAACGAGTCGCTTCGTGAGAAGATGTATTTCGTTTACAAACGATTTAAATTACAAGGGGCCGGCTAGAATCACCCATAAAAAGAAAAAAAAAACGCGCAATAACATCTGTTCGGCACCCAATATGCGCGACTCGTACGAGCGAGTAACGAGCTTTCGCAAACGAATCGCACCCCGTGTTTCCCCATATTTTCTTCTTTCCGTTTTTCCGTTCAAACGTATACTCGTGCTCACCACCTGACGTGTATGCGTGTCCACCTGTGCTCGTGTTAGTTATCGTGTGTAACGACGGGCAATTTTGACACCAGTTTACTGTTCAATAAATATGCTTCAATCGAAAATCATCAGGAGACACAGAGATCTTGAAATGATTTGACGATCTCGATCAACTTGGGAGCACAACAGAATAAGCTTTGTAACATTAGAAATTGATGCATGCAATAGTATTGAGATACAACGATACATTATATATCCTCGTAACTCTATACCAAAATTCTATCACATTATTGCCTGCGCTTTACTCGCTCAAGCGTTGATACAGCTGCTACTATGCTACTCAAGAAACGACTCTAACCGCTTCGAGACAGTCGACCCATTCGAGGATCTCGGCTTATCCAAGAAAAAAATTTATGATTTTGTAATAACCTTTTTAATTGAAAATTCCAAAGATGTCTTAGCCCGTCGTTAGTCACTAGCGATGGGATTCAAGTATATTACTAATAGTTTCGAATCTAGTCGATTGATTAATTAGTTTACGAGTACTTCTAAAATAACAGCGATACTTGCGAGTATACTCAAACCTAGAGATAGGTTCGAACCTCTTACGAGTACTTTCAGAAATAAGAGGTAAGTGCTTTAAAGCGTAATTAAACCTTGATTCAAGTATTTAAGTTTCCTACCCCTTGTGCTCTTTAACAGGATATTTGAACGAGAATTCATACGTGAATAAAAGAATGTATGTATGTACATTGTAAATACTTTTAAAAATGAGAATATGTATAAGTATGATTAGTTTAGTAAATATAACATTAAGATACAGCTAATAAAACAAAAAAATAAGAAATCTATATTTAATTTAATAAATGTAATAATAAAATAGTCATAGTAATGTCCTTATTTATATGATAGATATATGTATATCTGCAATTTTGTATTCTTCAGCATTTAAGTATTAATTTCATAACTGTGGGGTTCGAAACCAACTCGTATATTTCGAGTATTTCGCAAGCACACATATACGATCTCATTTGATTAATATTCGAAGCTCATAAAATGGAACTCATGTTTTGCATAAAATAAAACTTGGCTCTAATTTGTGAATACATACTGCACTTGATCCCATCGCTATTAATCACCCAATCCATTATACGCGCCCGTGTATCTCTGTGTGACCAAATGTGTAGATACGTACGTATATGTGTGTGTGTGTGTGTGTGTGTGTGTGTGAAATCGTACACAATATCAATTAACGTGCACAAGAACAATACTGCCACGAGATTGCGTGCAGGGCGGGTTCGTGCAGAGCCGCACGGAGCATTAACAGTGTGACAGACCTGGCTTTAACAGACACAACTTTAGCCCCAACGGCCATGTTCTCTCTACAGTAGATCGGCCCATACACTATGTGGTCCCATACGGGCGGATTATTAGCACGGTCCACAACGTCAATCTGTACCTCCACCGTTCGCGACAAGGGCGGGAAGCCCTTGTCTTGGGCCATCGCCTCCAGCTTGTACATCTCACGCTACACCAGACCGCGTGTATAACAAACGGGAACAAAAAACAATGGCGTTAGTGTCAGTCGTAATGACTCGTGGCAGTTGGAACAATTGAATCTCGGGATGAGCCTAGTTAGCTCTTTCTCGAGTCTCTCGTGCCCCTCTCTCTCTCTCTCTCTCTCTCTCTTTCGGTCCATCGCGTTCTGTGTCTGTCTGTCTTAATCACACGTTTCAATTCTGATGGCCATTATTTGAACATTCGCACCCTGGTGTAGCCAGTGTTCATCGTGTCTGGTTAGATCACATGTTAAATCATAACGTCGATTCGGCTTCGACGACAATTCTCTCTGCTTTAGCCGCTGCTTCGCTCAATTTTAACGCTCTACTAGCGCGATTTACGCTCTAAGCAAAGCGGGACTAGCGCCAACTGGAAGCTGAGCGTGCTGATTACAACGGGGACACCAAAGGCCCCTAGATAACGAGGATCGGCAATCGCTGATGCCAGCTTCTGCACCTGCCTGTACTCTGCTCGTGAAAGAAAAAAGGACAAGTTTTTTTTTTTTTGTTTTCTCCCCCGTCTACGGGGACCTGGATCTCTCGCTATATCCTCGCCTACCCTATACGGATCATCGCGCTAAGGACAATCCGGCATCCGGTTTTCCGAACTCGTACACATCTAGGGATGGTTTCCGCTATAGTCGTCGGAGCCGGTTTCGTCGATCCTTCGGCAACCATCTTGCACCGAATCTCTTTCATTTATATTAAGTAAATACAGAGGACTTTATTAGAAATTTTATTCAAAATACGTTATTTCAAACTCTAATATTGTATTTGATTCGGTGACGTTCGATTCCCAAAAGTTATCCAAAGAAACCGACTCCGTCGAATGGTAATAATTAACATAAGTAAGGGATAGAAAGTAGTGGTAATAGTATAGTAATGGTAGTAGTAGTTGTAGTAACAGTAGTAGTAGTAAGTAGGTAAGTAAGTAGTAAGTAGTTAGGAGTGTCCGACCAATCAGCGATCTACCGCGCCGCGCATAACCATACATGCTTTTCCTCTCCCGATGAAATTACATCATGTACGTACAGAGATGAAAGAAAGACAACACAGTTAAAACGCTTTGAAAATGATAACGAACGAAGACACAAACAAAAGGGTTACGCAAAATCGACTGAAAATTGTGAAACGTGAAGCTAATATAATAAGACTGAACGAACATAGTCGGTGACAGATGGTGAAAGATTGAATAGAACGAAACGTAGAGTTAATAAAACCAATACCGACTGCAAATAAAAAAAACGAAAGAATGACTGAAAAAAGGGAGTAGCATTGCATGGCACGGCACGGCATGTCACGTGTCTTGTCTCGGTCATGTCGTGGCATACAAACCTGGCTTTCACCGACGTCACTACAGTACCCACTGTGACATTTTCTTTGATGTGAATGGGGCCGTATACATTCGCATCCCACACAGGTGGTTTATTGTTTCTGTCTACGACGTCTAACTCAACGTCCACATCTGCGTACAACACTTGCGTCCCTCTGTCGGAGGCCCGTACTCGCAGGCGATAGCTGTCACGCTAATGGCAAAACATTGGGCCGTCAACTCACAGGACACTTTTTTGGGACTGTTGTTAGCGGATTGTTTTATTTGTTTTTTTTTTTTTTTTTTTTTTTTTTTTATTCTGTTTTTACTTTCTCTGATGACTGCTTTTTTGCTTTCGATCTTTTTGTTTGGTATATTTTTAGATTCGTTAGGTTTTTGTTTTTCTTTTTTCTTTTTAACTGCTTTTGATTGACGTTTACGAGAGGCAAGTCACTCGGTGGCGAAGTATATACTTTTACGCGCGGTCGTCTAAAACGACCCGAAGGGTATATCTAAACGAAAGAAATAGAAGATAGTGAAGGACCGTACGGTCTCGTGGGTATCCGTTTACATCGTTCCAGACCTTTTCGATTATCATTTATCTTCCGCGTGTTCACCAATCTCTGATTAACCTGAAAATTTCTATCATTATCGAATATCAGTTATTGTAGAATAATTGATTGACACTTTGATTCATTGGAATCCCTATGGAGGATACTTACCCGGTATGGAGACAAAGATTATAATTTTCAAAATAATTCAGTTAACCAAGAATGTATTTTTAAAGGATTTCACATTCGTTCGAATTTTAAGTTGAAATTCCTTCATAATGAAATTTTCAAATGATATTTAAAATCAACAGTATGAAATAATTATTCGTGCCGATAACGTTAATTTTTATTTATGTTTGTTTCAGTGCCAGATTTTTATTACATTAATTTGTAAATTGTCTTCGATACGATAATAGAATAGGATTTACTTTCTTATTCAGTTATCGTGCTTCCAATTTAAAAATTTTCAAACAACCAAAATTAAAATTCAATCTTAGACCCTTTTTTATTTTTACGTTCTATTTTTTCAATGCTTGAAAGTCTTTCGTTTAACCCTTATCTAAACAGATGTGTATCAAGATGCAATTTGGATAAAAAAGTATATTTCATCTTTATAATAAATTTTCAAAAACATTCAGCTTTTTGAAAATGTATATTCAGAATTAAATGAACTATATAAAGTAGGTACATACGTCAGTTCATTAAACTCACCTTAACTGGATAAGGGTTAAAAATTCGAATGACTAATACCTATCCAAGAATTAAAGCAAAAAAAAGGTAATGAAATGGTTATCGGCGATACATCATCATAAGGAGGTCCTTCACCAACGGATACACTCGAGACCAGGACAAGAGAACGAACGGAAACGCGATTATTGTTCGAAATGAAAAGAAAAAACCGAAAGAGAACAGAAAAATTGCAGAAATATCGCAGTTGGTATTAAATCTTGAATACAAATTAATATCAAAACCAAAGGAGAAAAAAAATAAAGAAAGAATTGATCGAAGACGGAGACAGAGAAAGAGAGAGAGATAGAGAAAGAGATAGCGAGATAGATATATATATATATATATATAGAGAGAGAGAGAGAGAGAGAGAGAGAGAGAGAGAGCTATACAAAGAAAGTAAAAAATAAAACAGAGTGACGTCTCCGAGTGACAATAATCATAGAACAACAACAACAACAGAGGCGAACGAAACAATCGAAAAACCATTGAATACAATCAATAATCAATAACGAAAAGCCGCTCTACCAAATATCACATAACTCATATTTCTTCTTACTTTTTTTTATATGTATATCTTTCTTTTTCATTGCTTTTCTTTACACTGGTATAACAATGCTGTATATCATGTTATACTTTTTGGTGTCTCGATGCAAAATGTGAAACACAAGAATGTGGTTCCTACTTACTGGAAAACAGCCCTTTTTTTCATCATTTTCATCATCATCATCATCATCATCATCATCATCATCATCATCATCACCATCATCATCATCATCATCATCATCATCATCATCATCATCATCAAATCCGAAGAAAGTAAATGGTGCAATGAACACAAACATAAACAATAAGAAATTCAAATTAGTTCCTTTACGAAATCAACCAATGCAGGCATTTGCATGCAAGCAAGAATGCGTTTAAAGAGGCATCAGGAGGAATAGGGCGACTTGAGAAAGAAAAAAAGAGGTAGACAAAGAGAAAGATTTTGAAAGTTAGAGAGAAATAAATAGAATGAAAGAAAGAAAGAAAGAAAGAGAGAGAAATAGTGATAAATAAAAGAGAGCACGAGGGGGTTGGAGAGGGCGGAATCAAAAAGGAGGATAATCGGAGTTACAGAGAGAAGGAAAAAAAAATTCATGACGACCCCTCGTCTGATTCTTTCGTTTTAACGACACTCAAAAACCGATGGACGTTTTTTTGTACCGTGGATTTTTTTTTTTATATATGTTTCGTTACGTTGCTTCGTCGTTTGTATTTATAGATCTGCATTATTCCGTATTATTTCTGTTTCGTTACGACAGTGGTATGCCGCCCCAATCACAGAAGAAAAAATGTCACACCACGGACAGATTTCTTACGGTTATATTGTTATTGCGCTCTCGACAAAAAATGTCTTTCGTTTCGTTCTTTTTTTTTATTTTGGCTTTTTATTCGGCTCATTGTCAGTCACGTCGCAGTTTGAGGGAGAACAGGTGGATCGAAAGTTGGAAACGTCGAGATGAAAAAAACCAAAAATCAAAAATACCAAAATGCAAAAGAATCCGACAAAAAAAAAGGTAATGAAATTGTTCCAGTACCAAGGATATGAAAATAGAAAAAAATCGAGAGAAAAATCAGTTAATCTTTGTGACAAGAGAATACAAATTGCAAAAGTTGTTTCCTTTCGAACGATCAACTTTTGATTGAGCAAAAATCAAAAAGAAAGAAAAACAGTAAAAATATTACTGAAGTTGCATGTAACAAAATGCAAAATTATTGAAGTCCACCAAAAGAAAAAATATACAAAAAATAGAGAAGGAAAAAAATATAATGAAACATAGTGTAAAAGATAGAGAGAAAGAGAGGAAACAGAAAGAGTGAGAGAGTTGAGAAAGGAAGGATAATAGGAGCGAGAGCGAGATCCGTTCCTGTAAAGGAATCAAAAACACATTCATATAAAATATTTGCAAGCATTTTCAAAAATTGTTTATGTCTGATGCACCACAAAATGCGTAGAGGTTGAAGTACACCGTACGTGGGGCTCAAAAAATGTCGTTCCCACCTGCTCCTGGAAGTTCAAAAAACATCACTTCCCTTTTGAAAAACATTCACATTAGTATTTAGTTTAAGGAGAATTAATTAAAAGGTAATTAGTAGGGTCTCGTATCGTTTCTCTTCCTTTTGCTCTGTTATTCATTCGTTTCCTTCCCGTTGTTTTTCCGCGACGCTCTGTGGCGCGTGTACAAAAAGAAAAACAAGAAGAAACGAAAAAGTCCATGAAAAAAAAGAAATATAAGGAAAAACACGCAGGCAGTTTTTCCTCATGGCTAGGATGGAAAATGAAAAAAAAGTGTACGTCGATCAACGGATTCTGACCGGTCCGTGTGCGCAGTACAAATCTTCATCGAATTTTGAAAATAAAAATGTACAAAATCAAATAACGTGGAACGTGTTGAGAACGATCGAAATTTGAAGGAACAACAGAACAAAAAAGAACAAGATCGACTGGAAAAGTTTCTTGTTTCTTGAGAGAAAAAAAAAAAAAAATAGAAAATCGGGAAACGTAAAACGGAAAGAAAAAGAGACAAAAATGATAGAAAAGACGTTCGTCGACGACCGATACGGCGATAAATAAAAAATTGGACAAGAGGTGTTCGAAAGCTCGATTTTGGAACTTGTTAAAAAAGGTACTCGCGCCGCGAGCATGTTCTCGATAGAAAAGAATGAAAGAGACAGAGAGAGAGTGTTCTGTTGCAAAAATAGCCCGAACGGTCGATCGATTCAGGTACATGAAGCGTTTGAAGGAAATCAGGCATAGCTAAGTATTTACCATAGTGAACACATTGTGCATATCAATGGGAATTAAAAAGTTCTATACATGTGCCGTAAAAAGGAAACTCATTTCGTTGCATATTTGTGATAATTAGAGAAATAATTGCCGACCAAACGCATATTGTTATACAAAGTTAATATCCGATCAGCAACAAAACGGATTGGTGTTTAAAGAACGTAATTGAACGTAAAAGTACAATATACAATATATATAGATGTATATATATATATATATATCGGCAGAAGGTGTACACTCAACTTTGTTTTTATATAATATAAATATAGATATAAACATATTTAATCTCTTGTACACACACACACGAATGTATCAATTGAATATACACCCGTGTGTGAGTACACATATATATTCGGGCATAATATGTATGGAGAATGCCACGTGGCTTCTCGGCTTTCAATCAGTTCTTCGTGGGTAACAAAATTTCTTAAATTATAACAACGTTGTTTTATAAAAATATACGTAGTTATATAGGCTTACAAGTATTTTTAAATACGATAGACGAATCGGTGAACGATGTACAATCGAAGAACCAGATGTTCGTTGCTCGAGAAACGCACGATGCTCCTCCATAGAACCATTGTTGTTGTTACTGCTAAAGAGAGTATATGTAAATTATCATGAATTGAAATACTCACGTCTAGAGGCTTCTTTAAGACGATCCAACCAGACTCTGGTTGAATCTCAAAGTACTCCAACCCTTGGTCATTGTTCGGCGATGTCAACGAATACGTTATAGCGCCGTTATTATCGGCATCTTCGTCCGATGCCGATACTCTTAGAATGTTTGTGCCAATACTAGCATCCTGTTTTACGTTTTCTACGTATCGCTGGAAAAAAAGAGAAGAAATTTGAGGATATATTGAAAATTTAGCTTCTTTAGTAGAAATGACGATTTGACTTATAATTACATCTAAAGGCTGGTTCAGACACGGCTAGTAATTTAGTCGAGTGGGGAGTAGCTACTTACTACTAAACCGTTTAGTGCATAGAAAAGTGTCCGGACTAGTACAGTTGAGCTTTGAAAATCAAGAGTTCAAGATATATCCCTTGACTGAAGAAATGCGTCCGGACAGGTCTGTCACGAAAGCTAGTTAGTGGTGGGGCAAGCCTAGTTAGTGGTGGGGGAAGCCTACTCGACCAGCAAAATCCAATGAAACGGATCGACTCGACTAAACCGTTTTACTAAACTACTCGACTAAACTCTAGTGTCCATACACTAAACTACTCGCCACTCAACTAAACTACTAGCCGTGTCTGAACCAGCCTTAACAATAAGCCAGAGTTGTCTAACTTGCGGCTCGCGGGCCACTCGTGGCTCTTTCCCCTACCACGGAGCTCGCGCTCGGCTCCCCCCACTCTTCCAGTTGGTTTCACGACTCTTTCAATATTTGTCGCGTATTCCTACTCATGCTGCGAGAAACCGCTGCCCCACTGTTGACACTACTGGATGGTGGGGGAAGTCTGAAGCGGTAAGAATGAGAGCAATGGCTCTTTCGCTTCTAGCAGTTACTTTTAGACAGGCCTGATCTAAGCAATGTGTGATAAGTAAGTACTGTTCAGAGATGGAAAGTAAACTAGGGAAAGGAACTAGGGGTACGTCACGCCTCGCGCACATGCATTCTAGATTATTGCGCGCTATTGGCCGATGCGATCACACACTAATTGCGTCGCCGGACAAAAAAGAAAAATGAGACTTTGCGACAAAGCAAGATGGTATAAAGTCAGCATTGCGGCAAACTTTGAACGCTAGGTTCAAACATGGGGACAGGGCGGAGCGTGTGAAGTGCTCCCTTTGCCTCGGTGCCGTCCCGCTAGTTTACTTTCCATCTTTGAATAGTAGTGTTAATCCTTTTCAATATTTTTAATCTTTGTACGTCAACTCTTAGGATAATAATTACACGTTGTAATTGTAAGTTGAACATAGATAACTGCTGCAGGACAAATTATTGAATGGAAATGTTTCAAACGAAAATAGAAAGGCTAACATGTGGCTAACAAAGAGAATGCAAATTACGAAGAATTTCATTCATTCTGAGCGAATCAATCTATTCCTAATTGTTATGCCATGCACAAAGTGCAAACTGTCCCAGTCAACCATCTTTTGCATTTCTTTCAAACTGGTCTCTTTGTATGCTTCGATGGTTACTGTTTGAATTTCAAAGGCCATCGAATGATCCAATACAACCACGTGAAAGACAATTTTACCCGCCTCTTCTATCCATTAATAATGAAACACTATTCTTTGATACTTCGTTTCAACGATCGATATCAAGCAATTGTTCAAATAAAGCACAATATACATTAAATCAAACGAAAGGTCAATTAAATTAATGTATTGTAAATAATTACCTAACATTATTTTTAATATAATAACAAAGCAACTTTAATCAGTATATTCAGATATAATATGCCACTCTACAATTTTCTGCGAAATGATTAATGTAGTAAGGATTTTAGAAAAAGTTATTGAAGCTACGTTTTTCTTACAAATTAGATCTATAAAAGAAATATTATTACAATGAACTTTTATCATCACACAGATTTTAAATTATACAAATTATTCCATAAATGTTTTCACGTTTTACTTTTCATAGTTACTAATCACACTAAATATATTTTCTATGTTAAACTTCCATAAAAATTAATTATAACCAATATTAAACAAATTAACATGAACAAAAATATTTCCAAAAGAACATGACATAATTGAATAGTGTTATCTCAATATACCACTACTTGTGTAGAAATTTTTAAGAGCCTCGTAGTCATTATTTATATCTCATCAACAATTTAAGTTTATCCTAAAGTGATTTATATAAGTTAGCTTAAAAGGTATCACGATATTTTTCGCTCTTACTGTAACAACTTCGTACAAACGTATTATATAAAGCTCTAGTTTGTTCTTTTTTCATTGAACTTTCCACTATTTTCATTATAAGTGCACGAACTTCCATTTAATTAATAACATGCAACACTAGATACTACTCATCATCAATTAATCACGAGAAAAGGTGGCCTTCAAAAAACGTCGCACAGCTTCACCAAATATTATCCTAAAGTACTGCATCTACCGTCATATGAAAGGGCAATTCTTTCCCTTTAAAGTACATTTCGTTAGATGTCAATAGAACTTGCCGTTCTCGAGATATCGTCGTTGAAAGATACCCGTAATTTAGATTATTTCACTCGCACAGGCCAGTCCCTACTCGGATTCACTGACCAATCCCAAGCCGGGAGTTGTGGTCATTGGCATACGCTGATTCAAGCTGTTTTACTACTACTATTACTATAGACAGATGAGAAGTTGACGAGCTTAAGGAATGCGGGTACGATTGGTCGTCGTCGGTAAGTCACGCCTCACGCACACCCATTCTAGATCGTCGCGCGCTGTTGGACGATGCGGTCACACACTGATCGCGTCGTCTGACAAAGAAGGAAAATGAGACTGTGACAAAAGTGAGTTGGTACGAAGTCGGCGTTGCGGCGAACTTTGAACGCGAGGACCAAACGTGGGGACAGGGCGGAGCGTGCGAACTGCTCCCTTTGCCTCTGTGCCGTCCCGCTCGTCAACTTCTCATCTCTGCATAGTACTACTACGCGCGTATGCATTTTCTGGAAAAAAGTAGGTCACGCCGCTGGCGAAATTATCAATGACCATTCAATACTCCGTATATATTGAATGGCAACTTTAAAGTGTTATATCTCGAGAACCACTTGAGATATCAACTTACAATTAAGTGCATATTAAAGGGCACGCTTTCGTCTATACTATCTTACAGATGTAATATGACGCGTGTATTGCAATTGTTTATTAACTATATTTTGAATTATAGTTTATTATATTAAAATTAGGATATATTGCATTAATTTTTAGTACTTAGGTACATGATGTCGGTTTATTGATAATAATAATTATTCAATCTATTATGAATCAGGTTTTAATTTAATCCAATTTAAAATTTATCTAGTTGAACTAAAATTGAGATTTGTATAAAATATATATTAGTTAAATGGTTGAATTTTTTTTTTATTATTTAATCTTTAATTCATTAAGTATTTAAACTCCGAAATGAAGCGTATGATAAAATGTAAATTAATGCGAACTGGAAAATTTAAAAAAATAATTTCTATTTGTAAAATATTTATAACATTAAAAACCCAATTCTTATTCTGTAGTGCAAATTTTTTTGCTTAACTTTAATAAATTTAGAATATCAACTTGACATAGAATATGTAGGTACTCGTGAAAATTTTCTTCTATTTTTCGAGTATGATGTAATGGAGATATCATGATTTCTTTTTTCGTTACGTATGTTCTGGATTTATATTTATCTTTATGATTGAAATATTATTAAAGCTTTTTACAATTTTTTCTAATTATATGTACACGTATATAGTATTTCCTGATCGACCGTAGAAATTTCTTTTAAATTGTACTACAACACTTGAATAATAATTTGATTCGTTTAATGAAAAGCTCAAAATCTAGTAAAAATTGATTTCTGTTTGTGAAATATAAAACTGTAAGCATAATTCCTGTTTTATGATTTCAGTAATGACGCTACTCTGAATTTTTATATTTTGCAAAGCTTATGTAATAGTTGTTTCGAACATTTGTGGCTGTTTCTAGCATTGTAGATAGAGTCTTCTCCACAAATTGATTTATATAATAATTATTTTTAACCATCATATAACCTAGCTTCTTTTTAGATAATTTACAAAATCACTCACCTGACGGTCGAATAGGGGTGGGTTGTCATTAACGTCAGTAATTTCAACAGTGAAGGAACAGACACCTTCCAAAGAAGGTTCACCTTGATCTGTTGCTTTAACAGTAACAGATACGAACTTTCCATCATCTCCCTCACGATCGAATACCTAAAAAACCATTAAAATTAATTGTAACACCTGTAACCTTGTCCCCTTTTTCTTTTCACTGAAATCACTATTGTAAAAATCCTGATAATAAAATACCAAAAATTTATATTAATCTAATTTGAATTTAATGTTCATAGTTTCATTAGCCCTTGGACGACTGAGCCGGATCAATTGTGACTCAGACCTACGAAACATATCCAACAATATTTCGATTACAATTAGATCTATCAATTTTTTAACGAAAACGTTTTGTACGTTAAAATATAATATTTATATAAAATTCAAATTAAATTATCATTGCGTCAGCAATCAAAGAATTAATTTCCACACAAAATGTACCTTATTCGTCAGGACTTGGCCAGTCTCCTCATCAACAGTAAATTTTGTTCCTTTCTGATTGGGTTGTTGAACAATGGAATATTTAACCTGCCCATTCACACCCTTATCTTTATCCGTAGCTTGAACCTTGATAACAGTACTTCCATTGGGTGCACCTTCCTCGACTTTTGGATTATACATGCTGCAGTCTTTGAACTCTGGTTTGTTATCGTTGACATCAGTGATGAAAACCACGACGACAGCAGTACTGGTGTGAGTTGTTGTTTCTCCATTAGGACAACAAGCTCCATCATCGAGAGCAGTCACATTCAGTTCGTATTTGTCTCGTTCCAGAGATATCTCTTTTCCGTGCAGTCGAATCACACCAGTGATCTCCTCGATCACGAACTGACCGGACGTAGTGTTCCCCCCGACGAATCTGAACCGAACATTGTCACCGTCCTTGTCTGAAGCTACCACGGTTGTGACAAGGGTGTTGGGTCCAGCATTTTCGTCCACGTTTGGCGTGTACACTTGCTGAGAGAATTTTGGCTCTTCGTCGTTCTTGTTCTTTGTGTATATTCGTACTGTTGCTGTACCAGTCTTTGGTGGTTCTCCTGTAAATATTTATTAGAGTTAGTAGAAAGAATATTAAGATGATTTTTAGAGAGTTTGTGAATAAGATATATGTAGTGTTGGAGCTTTTATTTATTATGTAACCCTTTGACTGTTAGTAATTTCTATAGGAACTTATATTTGAAAATTGAAACCCATTATTTTTTACACATTGATTCATAGTTAACAAATTTTTATTTTTAAGCCATTTTCTCTCTGGAATTATCAGAATTATTCACGTATTGGTTTCATTTCTTAGCAATGTTCCTTTACAATAGTATACAGTCGAAAAGTTAACAATTTTTCTATAAGAACATGAGAATGCACCTTTGTCTCTGGCGGTAACAACAAATTCGTAATAAGCATTATTGTTGTCTGCATCTAGCTGTTTATTGTTAACAATTATCCCTTGGGAATCCACGCTAAAGTGGTCGTCTGACACCAAATACTCTATTTCCGCGTTAGCACCGGAATCTGCGTCCGTTGCTTTCACTTTTAATATACTTGTGCCCAGTGAAATATCCTCGTCAACATTGTGGGCTTGGTAATCGGGCAGCTCGAATTTCGGGGCATTGTCGTTCACATCGGACACGCGTATGGTCAGCTGAAACCGCAAGACAATTTTAGTACAATGAATTTTATAGAATCGATCAAATTCATAGGTGGATGAAATTCGAGTATTATACGTAGAACGATTTGTGATATTATTTTGCAACTGTACGTATAGCAGGTTTGGTACTTTGGTATTGATTGATTTGTTTAAATTAATAAGATTATACTTTGTCTGGCAAACATTGTGGATTTCATAATCAAGTATGATAATTGGTGTAATTAAGATTTTTATCTGGGATAAGCCACGCCCCCCTAACTTTACTAAAAGGGTCAAAAGTCTAATGTCATAATTTTTATTCATATTTTCGCATAATAAGAAAATACTTATTTCTATTAAGATGACAGTTTATAAATTGACAGATGTATAATTTCTGTACTTATAGACAAATAAACTAAAGGCTCAGAAACCATCCTAAATATGATACTTTGGCACTAAAGGGTTGAAAAATTTCTTTAATAATTATTTGTTAGCAACTAGAGATCGGAAAAAGCTACAAATTTTTGTAATTGAAATTATTGGGTAATACTTTGTAACTTTTACATTCAGAAATAGGTATTTATAGTGTAACTAATACTTATGAGAAAGATGAAATTAATCTACCTCGACGGAAGTGGAAAAACCACCAGAATCTTCGGTAGCAGTGACTAAGAGAGAATAAATATGTGGTTGACGTAGATCCTCGAAATCCAATTCCTTAGCGAGCTTCACAATACCGGAACTTGGTCCGATGTTAAATGTTCCTGCTGCTCCTAGTCCTTGAGCTTTTAGCGTATAACGAATTTCACGATCGGCAAATGACTTTGCTTTCACGGATATGATACTGAAAACAATTATAAATCAAATATCAGTGAATGTATATTTAAAAGTTGCGATATGATATGATATGAGGACTTTTACTCAAATTCGAAAAATGTTTTATTGAATAGTAAATTTGTACAAATATTTGCTATTGAAAATTAAATATTAATTAGTTTGCAATTATTGTCCTAATTCTCGTTAATATCGTGAAGAATATTACTTCCATGGTGATTAGCCCATTATTCCGAATTGTACAAAATTATTCAAGAAATTTGATTTAAATCATCACTAATATAGAATTTTATTAAAATGGATATACAGTGTGTCTCATAACTCCTGTAACACCCGGAAATGGGGGGTTGCTGGGGTGATTCTGAACAACTTTTTCCTTTACCAAAATGTTGGTTGAAATTTCGTTTTTGAATTATTAACGAAAAACACTGACCAATCCGAACGCGCGTGCTCAGGGACGGCAGCGTTGGCTCTGAACCGCGCTCTGTCGTGAACAAACCCATTGTCACAGCGTGGGTATCGAGGGAAGCGTGCGATTAATTCCACATGTAATATTTATCACACACTTCTTTCGATACCCACGCTGTGCCAATGCGTTTGTTCACGACCGAGCGCGGTTCAGAACCAACGTTCTCGTGCTTGAGCGCGCGCTCTGAATGGCCAGTGTTTTTCGTTAATAATTCAAAAAGGAAGCTTCAACCAACATTTTGGTAAAGGAAAAAGTTGTTCAGAATCACCCTAGCAACCACCCATTTCCGAATGTTACGCGAGTTCTGGAACACCCTGTACATATGTGCCTATATTGCTCTCAAAACAATGATACTGGCTAGTTTTTCAGCAGCGTTCACCAGAAAGGAATTTCAGATAAGGTTGAAACTTACTCAGAATCTTTCTTCTGGTTTTCCGGTATTTCAGCTTCGTACGCGATCATGTAAAACTGAGGTGCTCGTTTTCCACCTACGATCGATAAACGTTCCTCAGGAGTCGACTGAAAACGCCTCTCGTCTATACGGCCATTCTGATCTTCTGCTTTCACATACAGAACATATTCCATGTCCAACTGAAAGAGATCGGTCCCCCGGGTACGTACAACTCCGGATCGTTCGTCTACCTCGAAACGGCCTCCAGCTGCAAGACAAAACGTGAGCCATTTATTTCTCAGCCGGATTATTTTATGGCGACTGACATCGAATAGGGGACACGATGTTTCATGCGGGAGTCCCGTGGATATTTCATGGAAAGCAACTCATGAGGAAGCTGTCCCTTTTGTCAGAGAACGAAAACAACAACGATGCTCGATTATAGAGACATTTTTTATTCTTTTCTCCTCTTTTATTTTTTCATCTTCTCGATATTAAAACTGCTACCTATTTTAATACATCTGTATGTGAGAACTGTTAAGATGACCTTTACCGAGTTAGTATTGTTTAAAATTTTATGCAAGACTGAGGAATTTTGTAATATTTCTTTGAATTGATTAATTTCAATTTAGGAATTACAGTAAATACAATGTGAAGATGTAAATATACTGTTTATGTTAATTATTAAGTATGAAGTACATGGAAATTTTATGGAAAATTTGAAATAAGCATTTGATTAATTTGTAAAATTAATAGGGATCGGTTTATTTATTAATCATTATAATAATTATATTGTAACCGACAATATATCCCCTTTCTAACAAAGGAAATAATAATAAATTTCCAAAGAAATCCTTTTTTCCATACTTCTAAAAGTCGATACCCCATCAAATAAAATTTTATTAACCTTCGGACGGTAGATCATGGGAGGAGCCACAATTTTAATTAAATTTTGTATTTCATTTTATTTTAATTTTCTAAATTTTAGACTGTTCTTTTAAAATTATTCTTCAAGTGTATGAAACCTTTTCGTTTAAAATGATACATTTAACTTTAGCTTAATATTCTCGTATATTTTGTAAGTTTGGATTAAGATTGACCCAGGCTCCGCTGTTCAAGGATTAATAATCGCTTATTATATTACAAATGTATGAAACCTTTTCGTTAAAAATTATATATTATAGTTAACTTTAGGTCAATATTCTCGTATATTTTGTAAGTTTGGATCAAGATTGACCCATTGAAGGCTCCGCTGTTCAAAGATTAATAATCTCCTATTATATTACAAATGTTAATTGGCAACGTAGAAAATAGGAATGTCGAAAATTCATACGTACTCCGATCTCGCACTATGAAGTAATGAATATTGCTGTCGGTGTCAGGATCCCTTGCTTGAAGGGTAAACACATGGGTATTCGGTGGTGCATTCAGCTGAACGACGGTTTGCATTGGCAGAGGTCGATTTATGAAGTATGGCGGTTCATCGTTAACGTCCTTCATGTTGATAATGACACGCTGATTGTCTGTGTCTGTAATCATCGATCGATTATTGATATGAGCTCGCAAGCCCATATTGGCGGGATACGGTGAACAGTGTTCAAAGGCGGTGGCCGAATGGCATTTGACATTATCTCGTTGGACGCTTTGACCTTTGGCCTGTTAAATTCGACGTGAATCTCAAAATGAAATTTCTCGATATGTATGTTGTAACGCGATGTTCCACTTTGAATTTAGCACGATCAATTCCGTTATACATATGTATATCTATTATATGTATTTTCAAGGTGTTTGATTTGATGGAATGAATGTTTCGAAAGATTTTATTTGAATAACTGTTATTTCAAAATTTTTATGACCCAGCGTAATATTTATTTAGGAAGTTTGCTTTTCAGCATTGATCTATAATTTTATACTGAAGTATCAAGTGAAGTCAAATGTAAAAAATAAAATACACTCGGAGATATAAAAAATTATTGTAATAAATTATTGTAAGTATAAATTATTATAGATAACTGGAATTGAAAAATTTTTCATTTATCTAGAATCTTAAACTTTTTATTTTTTCTAATATTAATAATCACTGCTCCATTTTATGACTCATATTTTCACCGAAATTTTATCTAGGTGTTTTCAAGATATTTGAGATTTGAGAATAGTACAATTCTTCATGTACAAAAATAACAACTTACAGTAATTTATTTATCACTAGCATAAGTAGGGTGGAATATGGATCCCTCATTATAATAGAAATATAGGATTCTCAATAAAATTTCATAATTTAAAAATTTAAAAATTCTAGGACTTCAAAATTTCGCAAAGATTTGGCCCATTCCAGAAAAGAATCTTAATTACGGCAATGTTATTTATTAAATTTATAATCTGAAGAATTGTCTACGCATATCCTATCATTACGAAATCTATCTATAAAAACGAAATAATTGTCTGAAATGTCAGTTCCATGTTGTACAGAACTCATCGAATCTATCGCGACTGCAACAACAATGAAAAATATAAAAATATACTCTCCAAGCATCGACAAGAATGAAAGGTTTAATTAATTTTCACGATGAACAGACTCCTGCAAAATTGATTTGGAACAGCGTTCAAGCCGTCTCTTGACCGATTTACTGCAAAGTCAAGCATCCTGTCACGAAAGCTTTCATCGTAAAAGGAATTCACTTTATTCACTTAAATCTTCTTCCGTCACCGCCCATAAACACTGTCAACCCAGCAACCGAGCAATCTACATAGCAAGCTGAATTTTATACTACAAGCATCTAGTGCAAAATTTTACCTGGATTGTTTTATTCTACGCAAACTACTAAAGCTTATGATGCTTCTTTCTAATATTTTATATACAAGAAGTGACTGTGCGAATAAATGAAAATGAAGATGACATGTGGTTTTACTTACATTGAAATCCTGTGGAAGCCGAGAATGCGGGAAAGAAAATGTTCATCATTAGTCAAAGTGATAATAAAAGCATAGATAATTAAAGATAAGGAAGCACGACAAGAAATTAGAATTTTAGCAGTTTTTTTAAATTTTCAAATACTTTGAAAATTTGTTTAAATGAACTGTAATGCATTGAAAGATGATGACAAATACATATCTATTATATAAGTAGGTTGAAAACATATTATACGATAAATTATATTTTTAAATGGATTTTCTGTATTTATAAGTAAGAAATGTATTTATATATTTAAATTAAAATTTCAACAAAAAGAAACAGAACGAAACAAAGAATTAAAATTCAACACTTGTACACGTTAATCGATATTATTATTTGGCCCCTGAAAAAAGGATTCAGGATCCTCTAAACACATTCTTTGGGTACCTTCGATAGTACTCAATATATGGTGAATTTTCATTTCGGATCAATTTCGAGTGAAACCTGAAGCACGAGGGTTAATTAAAACTGTATAATAATGAAAACTGCGACAACGTAATAATTTCGCGTCACTAAATAACGCTAACACACCGGAATACGACGTAATTTAATTCCTTCCGGCCCCTTCATGCGTAACACGCGTCGCACTCATTTTTCCCGGCGAAACTGTAATTAACGCTTGACCCACGATACGAGGTCCATGTTCGAACAATTACCCTGGTTCCGAAAGGAAATTGTATCCACGTGCAAGTAGAAAAACTTTCGCATACGACTTCAATCCCATATACACGGTGAATGTTTAAAAATTATCATCTTGAATATTTTTCAAACTGCGGGAACCACCGAAAAAATGTTAAAGGTTTCATAGTGAAAAAGAAACTATCAGATGGTGTCAGTAACTTGTTTTTTAGGTAGAGTTACTTTTGAAAGTATTTTTACTTTTTCGAATAGAACCATACATTTATCTTCAACGTATTTTATGTAAAGAGCTAATGTACATTCGCGATCAAATCAGGCTTCCATAGGGAAAATCACGATATAGGGAAAGCAGGAATTCTCAAAATCATAATTTTGACGATGTTAATATTAAAAGCAATTTTAAAAAACGAAAATAATATAATTTTTAATTATTATATACTACATTATAAAATTTAGTATATAACTGACAATTAAGTAAATATTAATTAAAATGTTCCCACGTAAGGGTTTATACCCAATTGGTAGAAGAGCCTAGACTTCTGTATGTACAGAGTGTCCTGTTTAAAGTGAACCAGATGGTGATCATATTGCTACAAAATATAGTTACTGTTAAACTTCATAAAATTCAAAGTTTTATATTTACATTTTGAAATTGAATAGCTCATAAAAACTATTGCATATCACATATTGTATTTGAAGACAATAAATGCAGAACTATAGTATCGATGATTCAATTCAAATGGGACATCCTGTATACAGGGTGTCCCAGAAAGAGTGTTAGTCCTTTAAAGGGAAGGTAGGTGGGGTGATATTTTGCGAAAATATTATTTGAAGCTTCGTTTCTGAATTATTAAGGAAAAGCACTGGCCAATCGGAGCGCGCATAGCGCGCGGACTCAGGGGCGACAGTCTCGAATCCTGCTATACCAGCAAGATGGCGAAAGTGTTCGTTATTGGGACCTAGGCCAAGCCTATTTTTCGTAGTCGACGCTGCCGTCCATGAGCCCGCGCGCTATGCGCGCTCGGATTGGCCAATGTTTTTCCTTAATAATTCGAAAACAAAGCTCAAACAACATTTTCGCAAAGGAAAATGTTGTTCAGATTCACCTTGGCTACCACCCCCTTCAAGGACTAACACTCTTTCTGGGACATCCTGTACATAGGGCCCCTTTCGCTCTATTGTTATTTTCCTCGCGAAAGTCTACGGCAGGCCTGTCTAACTCCTAGAAGTGAAAGAGTCACTGCTCCCACTCTTACCGATTCAGACTTCCCCACCATCCAGTAGTGTCAGTAGTGGGGCAGCGGTTTCTAGCAGCTAGGACTAGGAATACGCGTCAAATATTGGGAGAGCGGGAAACCAACTGGAAGAGTCGGGGGGAGCCGAGTGCGAGCTGCGTGGTAGGGGAAGGAGCCACGAGTGGCCCGCGGGCCGCAGGTTAGACGGTCTACGGCAGACCTGTCCAAGTAGGGGAATTTACTCCTGGAACACATGTTTTGGGTCCCCTTCCAACGCTGCTCCTTCAAGTAAGATGGGACCGAGGAGACAATACCGCCGCTAGGAAAGACGGAGAGACGGTAGTCGGAACCGTCCCATTTTACTTGAAGGAGCAACGTTGGAAGGGGACCCAAAAAATGTGTTCCAGGAGTGGATTCCCCTACTTGGACAGGCCTGGTCTACGGCATAGACTCTACAGGGAAAGGGAGAAACCCGTGTACATCACTATTTTTCTCGAAGAAGCCTGACTTGATCGCGAATGTGCAATGTTAAAAAAATAAAAAATTCGTGAAATACTATAAACTCAAAAATAAGATACCTACCTGTTTTATACAAAAACTTGAAATCTCACGAAATATCGATTTCGTTTTATATTATATTATATCGTATTGTATTTTATTTAGTATAATAATGTATTTTACTGTTTATATCTTAAACATATTCTATCATATTTAGAAACGACTAAGTACGAGAAACAAATTCTTAGCTTCATGTGATCCTTTTTGCCATGCAGTTTTTATTTGATAATATTTTCTTCAACCCCTTAACATTCAAAAATATTTAAAATGATAATACTTATTAGTCTGCCTTGGATGTTTCTCGCCGTGTTTCCTTAACGATACAAATGTACAATTAGTGTTGTGATCAGGGGCGGAATGGGACATACTTTTATCGGAAAATTAGTGACACAATTTTAATTAATTAGGTCCCAAATTCCTACCGGTCTACCGAGAATTTTCTCGAACTCCCAATATGTAGCCAGTCCGCCCCTGGTTGTAACCGTTCTTAATCGACATAATCGTGCAGCGTGTATGGCTTTCTATAAGCACATGATTCCATCCCCACGGAAAAGAAATTCAGTGAGAAGAACCGAGCCACAGCGTGGACAAAGCTGATGGACGATGTGTAAACGGTGTGTTCGAGATTATATTATGATAAGCAAAAATTAAAATTGTACCGTGAAATGGACACCGGATATACGGCGGGTACCGTGAACACCGATCTTCGGCCACGAGGCGAACAACAAAATAAATATTAATTAAAAGAAATAATACGTAATAAACGAATAATAAAAAAATAATAATACGAGTAATAAAAGAGTAATAAATGAATATTACGTCAAGTAAAGGAAAGAAGATTTTGATATATAATGATTCTAGAAAAAACTTGGGTTTCATCGGGATTCTTAACAGTAGATCAAAGTGCAAATTATAAAAATGATCACGAAATAAAGAAATAAATAAATTTTTAAACTATTAAAAATTGTTATGTTTTGCTAGATTTACTCTCTAATTTTCTTATTTCTAAATTTTTAATAAATTTCAGCATCAATAAAAAACAAAATTATTAAAGAAATGACCAAGTAAACTCATAGGCATCGAGAGATGTCTTGTACCACTGAAAAATTTGTATATTTTTATTTTTAATTTCAAATGTACCAAAAAGAAAAAAGATGGAGAAGTAAACTTGAATAACCAATTAGGCAAAAATAATATCACCATTACCTTCTTTCTCTTTAATCACTTACGAGAAATGGAATAATACTAACATTAACCAAACGTAATATTCATTACCTGTATTCGTAATGGTCACCCAAAAGTCAATGGTCTTTTCCGAGCCCAACTCCTCGTAATCCCATTTCTGTTTCACCACAACCGACCCATTCGAGCAAACAGAGACCCATTTATTCTCATCCCTAATCTTGTACTCCTCCTTCTCGTTCTCCTTCTCCAAATAAAACACGATCTTTCCTTCGACATCGCCGTCCGCTTCCGTAAAGTCCACCTTCTTCGTCGGCCTAACAGCCCTGGTTACCCTACGTTTTTGTATTCGGTGAACTTCAACGTCCACCGGTTGTGACGTCAAGAATCTGACAATAACCTTGGCTGGTTTCTCCGCAGATCGACTAGGACTTCGTACATCGTGAGCCTCGACGATCACCACACACTCGCTGTCTTCGTCCATCGTGATTTCCGGTTCGCCGACCAACATAAGTTCTCCAGTCTGGGGTACTACCACCAACAAACTGCTAGGCGTAAGTAATTTATAGGCAACCTTGTCACCATCGTCATCCTTCGCAGCGACCTTCCCCACCACAGAGAACCGTTTCCATCCAGGAAGTGCGACAGAGTTCTTGTGAATGGCGTCCAGGTTGCTCGGTCTTATCTCAAACGTGTATAATTCTTTCTCGAACACGGGGCTATTGTCGTTCTCGTCCAGCACGTGGACAACGCCGCTGATCTGTGAACTGCTAAGCAGATAACCATCAGAAGCGTGTATCGCGACAGTGTAAAGCTTCTTGGTCTCTCGGTCCAGAGGTTTCGCGGTCACCACCCTGACCCCATCTTTCTGGCTGTTCAACGTCAGATTGAAACCGGTGTGGTTCGAGTCTTCCTCTTGCAAAGCGAACGGACGATCCCCAGTTTCGTCCGGGAGAATGGTGTAATGGACCGGGAAGCTTCCTCGAGCTCTTAGGACCGGAAAGCCGTCGATCAAGGTGCCAGAGACAGAATTCTCCGGTACCTCCCCCTCGCCAAGGTGATCGTGCGAGAAGGTGATCATGTTCCGGCGATTAATCACGTATAGATGGAGGAAATGTGTCTCGGTACCGTTGGCCAATTCTTCGAGGACGATCAGGTTCACTGGCCGGTCGACCAGCGGTGACAAATCGGACGTAGTCATCACCAGACCGTTTCCCAATACAGTGAAGAATTTGGAAAAACCATTCTCCATCAGATGGAAGTTCGATGGACGTTTTGTATTAAACAGCGTCACCTCGTATCCTGGATAAACATCGTGGGGTAAAACCACCACTTTGTCACCCACCGAGGTGGCCACCAGCAAGACTGCGACGACTAGTATGCGCCACATCGTGCTGCCTCTTTTCCGCTCCGCTCTCAATACTCTCGTGCTTTTACTAAAGCATGAGTGCTGACACCATCTGCAAGTAGATAAGAAACAGTGGGGTTAATCAAAGGTGCTTTACAATTAGAACATGTTATTTCATAAATTATAGAATAAATCTTTGGTATAGATAGTTTTATTTTTGAAAAAGCGAGTTTTGTGTAACGGTTACAACGATAATTGCTTGAATTATAGGATCGTATTAAGGTTTCTGAGGCCTGGGACTATCGAAAATTCGAGGGTCCCCTTGGTTGCTAAACTTGGTTCAAAAATTGAAATTTATCTTAAATAAAATTAAGTAACATTTAATTGCAAAGAAAAAGGGCAACGGTAAAAAAAATGTCATTCAATATTACGAGACAAAATAAGTGGAAGGCTTGCAATTGAGCCCCCTGCACCGGCGCTAAATAATTACACTTTCAATAAATTATTAAAATATAATTGCCTTATCTTCCTAGTTTCAAATTATATTTTTTGTTAGAAAAATAAACGAAAGTTTTGGTATGGCGAATCTATGGAGGACTCAGCTACATTATAAATGATCTTCTCTGCACGTTATGGAATAAAAATATCATTAAAAATCACTGAATTTGTCTTAATGATATCTACAATACCACATAAAAGCATTTGTATGGCCTCGATGTTTTTATTAAAAGAAGAAAGTATTTTTGCGATTTGTTGACAATTGGTAATTCTATTTTTTTAAATATAGCATCCATTTTTGTGAATTTTGCATATTTTAATATGTCATGAATATATAAACTTTCACAGTTTATTAATATCTAGAACTGTATAAATAAAACAGTAGTTTAGCGATGAAAACGATCACTTGACTCGGTTGTTCATGGATTGAAAGGATGAATGGTTCAGTCACATATTCCCATGCCAATTGTCTGGCGAAAACTGTGCCAGAAACGAAGACAGACAGCCCTAAAACGACGATAAATTATTTCGACGAGTGTAATCCGCTGGTTGATTCAGATTTATGCCACCCTTTAACCAAATCGCGCGTACACGCACCCACGTACATGCCAACATCGATGTAACAAGCAATTTTCATACCAATTGATGCGATTTTCTATGTCTCTCTGATTACTCGAATTCGTTGAAAGGAATTTTAACATCAGTCGAGTACTTATAAACGAGAAATACTGGTTCCATAACTAAATTTCCTCGACTTAACACATAAAATTTGAACTTTGAACTTTTAAACAGGCTGTGAAAATAACTTTTCAGAAAGTAGGCTAATCAACTTCACTTTCTGTCAATCTAAAATTAATAACTTCTTTGATATTTTCATTGACATAAATTTCAACTTTTATTTTATGAATTAACATATTGACTCGTATGCGATAGAGGTCAATCATGTATATTATAAAGAATTTTGTTAATTACCTAATTAGAAATTAGGTAAATTAGCAATATTAAAATTATCACCTGCTAGAAAATCACAAATAAATATTGAAAAGATAATAAATACAATTTTGTGAATAAAACTTTTCATTATTTTGTTCAAAATGTATTGGCAATTAATAGATTATCCGTATTCCTTTCATCATTTGGCCTTTTTGTCGGTTCTTGAACCCCGTCGAAAATTAAAGGAGAAATGGAACTGAATGGGACCATGATGAGGCATCATTATCGAGATTCATGCTGTTGCGGATCATGAAGGGTTGACACGAAATTACGTGTCGACACTTCGTTTATCGTAATGCTGATTCCACATTAAATACGATACTACGGATACTTGCAATATTCGAAAAACAATTTATAAGATCATTGATTTTCAATAGAACACGTTGCATATTGTACAATGATTTTAATTCGAAGAGACTTATTCTTTATTCCTTACTTTCAGACTAATATGTATCTGGTTAAAAGCCTTAATTTTGTTATCATATTCTTACAGTTGGTATAATAGTAATGCTATTCAAATTCCTCTTTCTCTCCTCTCTAATAATTATTAGATTATACATAGTAGCTATATTTGGGACATCGCTTGTTGGTGACCTCAATAGTAGCCAACGTGTTAATATTACATAAAACAATGAAAATTTAATCTACAAGCACGACTGAAACTCTGTGAGAGCAAATGAAAGAAGTCGTCGATATAACCTTCCACTTTTCCATTTTTCCATTTTTATTTCATATCTGTGAAGATAAAAATATCAGAATGCACCAGTCATTTATTTTCATTCCAAATGCATACTTCATTCGAAGTAAAAAATAACCTGCTAAAGAAAATCTACGACTTTTTTATTTCATTGTGAATGAAAAATTTGATGTGTATATGTATATTTAAGGTAGAAATATTTTCAGAAAACTGTATATACTACCGTTTAAAAGGCTTAGGTCATTTGCTACATTTAACGAAGCACTGTAACATTACTGTTTATTCTATAATAACTTTGTAATAAATAATACAGCACTCTACAATATTTTAGAGTATAATAAATAGTAATGGTGATCTATACCAGCGGTTCTCAACTAGTGGTAGAAATATTAATGGGACGCGAGAGGCAGCTGAATGGCACGCAGATAATTTGTGCAATATACAGTATAAAAATTGCAATATTGTTTGGTAATCGTACAGTATGGAGGATGGTAGATTTCCGCAGGGTAAATAGCGATACCCCCAACTCACTCTGTAACCACCCCTTTCCGAGACTCGTACCTCGCGCCTTAGGCGTTCCACAGAAGAATGATGATATAGAGGATACCTAGGTATTTAGATCTGTGGTTCCCCACCATCTGCATATAAACGCTTACGCGGAAAAAATTGAATTAATATTTACTTCGATATTCGCACTTTTCGGCTATACAGGGTGTTAAAAAATACCCTGAAGACCTCTACACCGCTGGATAGATCACGGAAAATCGAAGTGAAAAGTTCTGTAGTATTTTTCGATGGGATCAGTAGTTCAGCCACATTTCGTTGTTGAAATTTGAAAAATTGCCCAATCAACGCGCGGCTTGAGTGGCAAGACCCGCGGAGTAGGAGACTAGCCTCCTTTGCCGCCGTCGAGCCGGGCCGCTGAGCGTCGCGCTTACGCATGCGCCGAGAGTCTAGTAGAGACGAAATTAATTAATTATTTAAATAATTCAAACGTTGTTTGCTATTGTAAAAATAGCAATTTTATGCTTTTTTGGATATGTTCGATATCAATCTTTACTACAGGATACAGACGAAAATTGTACGTGTACAATTTATCAAACCGTTTAATAAATTGAAACGACTGGGTATGACCCACTAATAGATTAAACAAACAAACAAACAAATAATTTGTCTGTCTCCACTAGACTCTCGGCACATGCGTAAGCGTGACGCTCAGCGGCGCGGCTCTTCGGCGGCAGAGGAGGCTTGTCTCCTACTCCGCGGATCTTGCCACTCAAGCTGCGCGCTGATTGGTCAATTTTTCAATTTTCAACAACGAAATGTGGCTAAACTACTGATCCCATCGAAAAATGCTACAGAACTTTTCACTTTGATTTTTTTCGTGATCTATCTAGCGGCGTAGAGGTCTTCAGGGTATTTTTTAACATCCTGTTTACTAATTGTAAGTTATATAATATTCAATAATTACAAATCAAATAATATGATTTCTAAATCATTTTTAATATTAATATCGCCAAAATCAGAATTTTATGAATTCTTGCTTCCCCTATATCGCCATTGTTTCTAGGAAAACCTACTTTGCTCCAATTCCTTTTTTTTAAATACAATTATTCTATCAGAAACAAAAAAGGAAATATGTATATGACAGTAATGTAATTAAATGTAAAATCTCTTAAATTTTTATGTACAGGACATACTTTTCTTGATGGTACTGAAATTCTTGAATTTTGATTTCGGTGGCACCATTCATACAAAGATTAAGAACCGTTGATCTATACTAAATAGCATAATTCTGTAATAAATAATTTACCATTAGAAATTGAAATTGAAATTCTATTATTGTAATATACCAAATATTTATTGATAGATTGATGCATTAGTTATTTGACCCAGAAGAATGTTGCATCGCGATCGAGTGATATAGAAATTGAAACGGGCAAATTTAAATGAAGCTGAATGAGAGGCGTCGTTGAGACCCGTCACGAAAATGTTTCTCCCTTTGTGGGTCTTTTTTCGCCGGAGTAGTTTCGAACTTAAACGAGCCGCGGCTGACCTCACGTCCGGTCCTCTTGGGGCGTGAATAGAATCAAATGGAACAGAGGGGGTTACTAAATGACAATGGTCAACTCGTACGCGCCGGTTCTTATTTCCGGTGCAACGTTGCGGACATTGTTCATTCCGTTGGTGTCTCTCGGACGCCAGAGGCGACGCTGATATATCGAGCGACAAAAGGAGACAATCATTGAATGATTGTCGTTTCTTCGTTATTCACTCCGCGTTCTAGATGAAACCCTATTTTGGATACCTTTCTCTTCAATTTTTTTAAAGGGATCTTCGAACGATCAATATTTATTATCAATACTGAAAAGACTTTGGTTTTCATCGAATCATCTCGTCAATATTTTAAATATTGGGAATACGTCAATTTCTTCCTCACGCGTTCAATAATATCGACGATATTGAAATATTGTCAAAATATAAAAATTTTTATTGTGATACGAAGTTTAACCTTTCAACTGTGATGGCCTCTGTCGAGACCTGTTCCTGAATGTTTGTATATTAAATAACTTTGTTTATAAAATGTTCTTTGCAATAAGAAACTTTTTACCTTAGACATTCTTATTGCTATACGAAAAATTGCTATATGAAAATTTACATTTTATGTTTTCTATTTTTTAAATATAAATATTCTGTGTTAATATAATTTATGGAGAAATTTGACGCTTTTTATGAACTTCAATATTTGCATTTTTCTTTCGCTGGCTACGCTTTTTTGCATGGAAGAATGGCGCTCGTAATTTATTTTGTCAGTGGAAAATTTAATACTGGAGGAAATGAGAAAACTGAAACTGATATTCTGTTTTTATTAACAGGTGGTGTTAAATTTAGTGTATGATGTAATTAAAAATAAGACTGAATTTTAAAATTTTTTCTTTTTATGTCTGCTTATCATATTACAGTTTCATTTAGAGTAATATTTCAATATTTCTGCGTATCAAATTTAATTGAAATAGAACTTTTATCAATTTGAATCTCAACGCTTACTGGGAATGAATACATTTTTCATTAACATTTGTCGTACAGAATCTCTGCTTGCCAATTACAGTCAACAATAAAACAGAGTGAAATTCGGGTATTGTTTGTGATTTCAATCCCAACATTATATAACCGAAACCATTGGTAATGTGTCGCCCCATTTACAAAAATATGAAGCTGATGGACATACAATACAGCTTTAAACAAATTTCAATGAAAAAATATGAATCTCAAAAATGAACCCTATGGACGACCCAAATGTGCAGCCACAATCAAGAGAAATGTATAACTCTGAACCATTCATGGCTTTAGAAAAAAAAACCTTTTGGAACGCGTTTTGATAAAGGACTAATCATTCTCAGAAAAGTTATTGCTGTTGACATTTTTATGATTATGTCGACTATTTCACCTATTATATTATATGTATTTAAGGTATTTACATATTCAACATAAAATTAACGCTCTCAACATATTCTAGCTATCTGTTTACCCAAGGTATTCTATTCATCATACTACTCCAACAATTCTTAAATTGTTTAAAAAAACAAACTATTTCAATTTTCCTCATGGGGCAGGAATATTGCAAATTATCCTATACAAATAATTTAGGACTTCCTTCTTTGAAATATCTCAAATTTTTTAAATTTGTGTTAGTTCTTTCATAGAATAAACAATTATTTACTGCTAAATAAAATATTATTTGAAATATTATTGATGGATGTTGCGCTTCAGCCATCTTCACATTCTCTAGTGATGTCTGAATCTGGCGGGGCGCCGAACGGTGCTGCCGTTGGCGGTCTCTGTTGGGGCCGGGTGTGGGCCTAGTTACTTTTGCTCCTGTTAGTAGTGGTCTGCCATGTTGCAAAAAGGCATCATGATAGAAGCGCCAGAAAAGCAAAGTTATTTTTTATTTCATTATCCTATTATAAGTTAGTTATGTACTATTTTCGACTTTTTATTCCTTGTATTCATTTGTGTTTATTTTAAATGTATTAAGATTTTATCAGGGTTATGGGCCCAGGGTGTTTTCTGCTGTGCTACGTTTTAGCACGCTAACTGCGTAGAAAGTGGTATTCTCTAGAAAAAGCAGCGTTACAATGGCCAGTGCAAATGTGATAGATAGAATAGACAGGCTGAATGGCGAGAATTACAGAATCTGGAAGTTTTCTATAAAAATGCTGTTAATACAAAGAGAATTGTGACAATACATTGATGGAACGGCGAAGTTGCCGGAAGATGCCGCAGACGCAGAAAGGCAAGTTTTTCTCACAAATAGCGCAAATGCCTTATCCACAATAGCTCTATCAATTGAGTCAGATCAACAGGTGCATATTGTGGATTGTGAAACAGCCATGGATGCTTGGAAAGTGCTTGAACAGGTATATGAGCCAAAATCAAGACAAAGAATCATGCAACTGAGGAGACAATTCGTCAGGCTACGGCTTAAAGAAAATGAAACTATGGCATTGTACCTCTCTAGAATGAAAGTGACTTGTGACTTCTTGAACGCAGCAGGTTCAGAGGTCAAGGATGAAGACCTAGCTTATGCAATGCTCAGTGGGCTTCCAGATTCATATGATGCATTAACAATGTCATTAACCAATTTAGATGATACAAAGTTTACTTCAGCAGAAATAAAGAAGGCATTGCTGATGAAGTACGAACGACGCTTGGATAAAAATGAGAATCAAGAACAATCACAGGAGGTGGTTGCGTACCAAGTAAAGAAGGGCAACAAACAAGTACCAGACAAGCAGAAAATTTGTTTTAAGTGTGGCAAGGCAAGACACTTGTTTTAAGTGTGGCAAGTATTTTGCAAGATACTGTCGCAGTAAAGACAAGACACAGAAAAAGGAGTTCAGGAGCAATAAGAAGAACTCATATGCATGTTTGATGTCCCTACAACATGTGACTGTAAATGATGCCTGGCTTGCAGATAGTACTGCGATGCACCACGTGTGCAGACATAAGAGCTGGTTCAGGGATTTTAGAACCTCCTCAGAGCCGATTGGCACAGCGGAGTCAAACACAGATAATAACGAGAATACGCTGATGACTGAGGGAATCGGCGACGTGGTCTTGAAATCTTGCGTGAGTAACTACACTTGTGAAATAGTTTTAAAAGACGTATATAATATTCCTAGGTGTAGAAGAAACTTAATATCAATTGCCCAAGTGGAAAAGAAGGCCAAATGTATTGTTTTCGATAATGGCAAAGTAAGAATAAAAGACAAGGAATCTGGAAACGTGATTATCGAAGCGCATAGGGAAGAAAATCTTTACGTCGTACGAGCTGATGTGGTAAATCCAGAGAACAACAGAGTAATCAAGTTGCACTCTACGGTTGTGCAAAATCTAGATATTTGGCATAAAAGATTTGGCCATGTGAGTAGCCAAAGTATCCAAGCACTTGCTAAAAAGGACTTCGTTCGAGGCCTTGAAGACGCCAAATTGGAGTCTGGAACGTGTTCAGGTTGTTACGCAGGAAAATCCAGTAAAGCACCGTGCAAAAGGCTGCAAGGTAAACAGTCAACTAAACTCCTAGAGTTAATCCACTCAGATGTGTGCGGGCCATTACCGGTGAAGTCTATAGGCGGTTCTGTATATTTTATGACGCTAATAGATGATTATTCGCGGAAAATAGAGGTGTGTTTCCTGAAGTCAAAGAGTGAAGTCGTCGACTATATCAAACGATTTATCAGAAGGGTCGAACGCGAAAAGGATGTTAAAGTTAAGCGTTTCCGTACGGACAAAGAATTAAGAGATTTCTTTGAAGAGCTCGGAATTAAGCACGAAAGAAGCTGCGTCGAGACTCCACAGATGAATGGCGTAGCTGAGCGGGCCAATCGCACGTTGATGGATCTGGCTAGATCGATGATGATGTCCGCGAAGTTCCTCCGAAATTCTGAGGAGAAGCTGTAAACACTGCCGCGTACGTTAGAAATAGAGTAATGCATGCAAGTGTGAAAGATGGAGTCCCCGAAGGAATTTGGATAGGGCGTGCACCGAGCGTGAAACATTTGAAGGTTTTCGGTTGCCTAGCATACGCTCATCTAGCTACTCAAGGAAGAAAGAAGCTGGATGCGAAAGCCCAAGAATGCATATTTGTCGGATACGCAAGTCAAACTAGGGGTTACAGGTTGTGGAACCCAAAGAAACAAGATATCATTCTTACAAAACACGTGCGATTTGACGAGAATAAAATCGGGTATGACTGTATCTACGGAAATCAAGAGGTGTGGACAGAAATACCAAGTTTGAAATTTAGTACAAGCACTGAAAGCTGTAAGTCTGAAGTTAGAGAAGAAGAGTCAAGTGAAGGGCAACCATCCCAGATGGATGCAGACGAAATAGAAGAAGATGAGTTTCCACATATAGACCCGGCAAACACGGAAAATACAGAAGAGGAAGATAAGAAGATAGTGGGAGAGCCTCACCAAAGTGTAGGAGGAAAAAGAGGTGTCAAGTTTGGACGGCCAAGAAAGAGACCTCCACCGAATCCTTATAGACGCAAAGGCAAACCGAAGGAAAATGTAGAAATTAATTTTACAGAAATAATTGAACCTAAGAATCTCGATGAAGCACTCGCCTCGCCGCACTCCAGCGAATGGAGAAAAGCTATACAAGAAGAAATAGATAATTTGGTCAAGCATAAAACGTGGACAGAAATTGAACTACCACCGGGTAAGAATTGCATTGGATGCAAATGGGTTTTTAAAATAAAAACTGACGCCGATGGTAGAATTTCTCGCTACCGAGCAAGATTGGTTGCACAGGGCTTCACTCAAAGGAAAGGTGATGATTATGAAGAGACATATGCTCCTGTGGCCAAGTTCGCTATTGTTAGAATATTGTTAGCAATGGCAAGCATTTTTGGCTGGGTGACCCGGCACATCGATGTAAAGTGTGCTTACTTGAATGGGGAACTAGATGAGGATCTGTACATGAAATTACCGCCATTGTATGAAAACAAAGATGGAAAAGTAGCGAAGCTATTACGCCCACTATATGGACTAAAGCAGGGTGGTCGGAATTGGAATGATGAATTTAATGACTATTTAGTAAGAATGGGATTCAAACAGTTGGCGTCGTCAAATTGCGTATATCGATTAGATTTTTACACTTTTTTGGTGGTGTATGTAGACGACGTGGTCATGTTCTCCAGAAGCCAAGAAACTTTAGACAAAATAACAGAAATGTTACGGAGCCAGTACGAAATCAGAGATCTTGGAGAGGTCTCACACTTTCTGGGAGTGAAAATTCAACGTAATGCCCAAGGTGAAATATCATTAAATCAACAGGCTTATATCTTACATATGCTACGGCGTTTTGAAATGGAAAAATGTCGACCCGTAGCAACACCGATGGATCCCAGTGTTGTACATATTATCCAGGAGTGATTCGCCGGATAATGAAGAAGAGAAACATGCAATGAAGCAAATCCCATACAGGGAGTTAATCGGATCGCTAATTTACCTCGCACAGTGTACTAGACCCGATATAGCTTACACGGTTGCTAAGCTGTCGCAATTCTGTGAAAATCCGGGACGCATTCATTGAACGGCCGCAAAACGGGTCCTAAGATATTTGAATTGTACCAAAGACTATGGCTTAGATTATAGAAAGGGGGAGCCTTTTATTTTGTTTCAGACAGACGCGGATTGGGTTGGTGATGTAGACGATAGGCGTTCTTATAGCGGGATGTTGACAATTATTGGAGAAAATATTGTGGATTGGAGATTTACAAAGCAAAAGTCCACATCCGCATCTACTATGGAGGCGGAGTACATCGCCATGTCACAAGCTGCAAGAGAGGCTAAATGGATGAAAATGTTCATTACAGAAATGCAGCTGGAAATGTTCAAGACGCCATATATTGTGCTGTGCGATAATCGAGCGATAGACTTCTCTAAAAACCGTATAGAGCGCTCGAGAACAAAACATATAGACATTTGTTATCATATAGTGCGAGACGCGATAAACGAAAATATTATTATTCCAAAATATGTAACTACTGAAAATAATCTCGCGGATATATTTACTAAGGCATTATGTAGAGTTAAGCATGATAATTGCGTGAATGAGTTGAAGTTGAGTTCAGAGAGTCTGAAGCGCAAAGTGGGAGATTGATGGATGTTGCGCTTCAGCCATCTTCACATTCTCTAGTGATGTCTTTGAATCTGGCGGGGCGCCGAACCGTGCTGCCGTTGGCTGTTTCTGTTGGGGCCGGCTGTGGGCCTAGTTACTTTTGCTCCTGTTAGTAGAGTGGTCTGCCATGTTGCAAAAAGGCATCATGATAGAAGCGCCAGAAAAGCGAAGTTATTTTTTATTTCATTATCCTATTATAAGTTAGTTATGTACTATTTTCGACTTTTCATTCCTTGTATTCATTTGTGTTTATTTTAAATATATTAAGATTTTATCAATTATTGAATTGACAATATTATTTGTAAATAGCAAATAGTTTGTTTTATTTCAAATCATGAAAAAAAAATACATCTTATTTACAGAAATAAGTTTCTCAAATACTAATTTTAATACTTATACTGAATTATAATCAAAAATAAATTTAGTTTGGTACATATTATAGTTTCTTTTTTTTAAATTTATTTATTTATAATTTGTTATAATATTATTTCGTTTTTCAGTTTACTTTCAAAGAGATTACTTAAAGATATTTACTTAAAGATTCAGTTCACTTAAAATATTACTGTCACAAAATATTTAAAACACTAATAATGTTACAAAATTTAAGTAAAATAATATTTTAAACACTAATAATGTTACAAAATTTAAGTAAAATAATATTTTAAACATCAAGCGAAATATCAGTAAGAAAAGCAAATTTTATTAATATAATTTGAAGTATAAAATAAAATTTATTTATTTGCCAAAATTTTGCTTCCTATTTAAATAAATATTATTTTATTTGAAACTTTCTAACATCTAATATTGAAGCAGAATTTGAAATATTTATTTTTAAATTGTACCCAACTCTGCAATTATTCATTAGCAAATATTCAATTTTCGATTGCTTATATGACAAAATGACAAAGGAATTTTTTGTTTATTTTGCCATAAAGAATTTATAGCTTCTGAAAATGGGAATTTGTTATAAAATTATATTGAAACTCTGAATGTTAAGCATAAGAACAGTTAACCACCAAATTTCAAATTTCAAGCTCCTAATTAATTACCTTACATTATTAAAGTAATAATACATTTTCTTTTAATTATTCTAATATATCTATTTTATGACGCTGGTCGTCAATGACCCTCGCATTATTGAGTATTGCAGTTAACATTTGAACGAATAACGATTAGGAGTCGGGTCATCTGCCACTGCGAATTGTCGAGAGCAACATTTGCAATGGCAGCAGATGCCACGGGTCGAGCAAGCATTATATGGTTAAGTCCGGAGAAACACGATACCTAATCCCTTCTTGAAACGTATTAAATGACTACCTTCAGCTGGGACCAGCAGGACTCGAGCATGGAAAACGATACATCAAGCTATGGCGCCCTTTTAAAGGGAAAAAACAATTCCACTCATTCCATGGACTTCCCGGTCGAGCTGCACTTGTACGTGACATCAGACTTCCTTCTTAGAAAGTGGAATCCCGTTTCGGAATTCGGTAAAATGGCCCTTTGTAAACTGATCATCTGACACGGGTAAAATAAAAGGGTAAATTAAAGGCAGCTCTGAACGTGTTTAATCCTTCTGTCAACACCCTCAATTATTCATGACGTTCAATACTTTAGTATACTAAAGGTATTTTAATGTTTTAGGTAAACTTAAGTATTTTCTGTATATTCAAATAGAATTGCAATATTTAGTTGCATTTGAATATTTGATGCCTAATATTTTAATTCTGAACTTTAATATTTCAATTTAATAATATAGTTATTAATATTTGATATTTTAACTTTGGTATAACTAGGTAGGTGCAAGGGCCTGCCCCTTCCCCCTAAAAAATCTGGATTGGCCCATCCCCAAAAACCTGGATCTTCACCATTCTAAAATTTCAGAATTTCAAAATTCCCAAATTCTGAGATTCACCAAATTCAGAACACCAAAATTCAAAATTTGAAACTTTCAGATGTTTTAAATTCCAGAATTCTAGATGCTAATTTCAAAATTTTTAAGGGACCTGACCCACTCCAAAAGAAGCTCCAATTTATGCCAATGTATTTTAATATACGTGTAATTATTTAAACACCTAAAATAAAACTACACAATGCATTAACTATATGAAATACAACTATTACTATTTGAACAAATAAAATAATATAAAATACAATACGTGATAAAATATAATCCCTTGCTACACTTCAATATTTCAAATACAATTATACTGATCATTTTGCCATACTTATTGTTAGATCTTTTATATATTGTTTCTATCTGTCTAGTAATTAAGTGATCCCCAGAAGAAAATGAAAAAGAAGAAGAAGCCTATAGCCATTCTATTGATCTCAACTGATTATTTTGAACCGCAGGAACTTTTATCTCTGATCTATTGTTTGGATCTATTTGGAAAAGACTAATTTGAGCCTTCTAAAAATTAATAACTTAGTAGAGAGGATAAATTATCGGTGTTTTTGCAAAACTTTTTACACAAACATGTTATCCTCAGGCCAGAAATGGTAAGTACGTAGTTAAGGCTTGATTCATAGCACGCGTCCATTTGCCGCCAGACAACCAACATAGAACCGATAATACATTAGCTGTGTGGGATTAATGCGATCGAACGTGTGTCTAACTGATTAGAAAGACAATTCAATGGGCACATTGATTATTGGTATTGCGATTGTGGTTATCGCCCTTTGAAGCTACTGTAAAATAACATGTTAATTGATTACCATTTATTTAACAAGTCTACAGTGTAAGCTTTCTCTATCTTTTTTGATATTATTTATTACAAACACGTCTTTTCGTTTTCATGTTCAATCAGACTGATTCCTCGTTTACTTCTTTATTACCGTGCAACCCCATTCAATCAATTCAATCAATTTTTTTGTAGATTCATTTAATAGATTCATACAGATTCATACTTCGTCGGATTCATTCATCTAATCATTTACCTATGTTCATTGTTTCTTTCATTCGTGTCATCATTCGTCTATATTCATTCTTACAGAAGCTCAGGTGTTAATTAAATACAAAAAAGAAAATTTGTGAATAGTATTACTATTAATAGATATAATAGTAATAGAAGAATAATTTTCTATAGTAAAATAAAGTAATAAAATAGAAATAGAAATTTTTAAATTATCTGTTCATATTTTAAATAATAAGAACTTCGACAATGGTTATATTATGCTGACAATTTAATTTCTGAAACTTGCATATATTTCTTTAAAATTATTTAGTAAGATTTTACAAATAGCAATTTTTAATTAAAGTAAGCAGCTTTAGAGTCAACATTTGTGTTTCGTAGTTCCTAGTTTCCTTTGAAATCGAACAGTTTTGAAACGGAAATTTGATAAATTTAGTTGCTGACCTAACATTTAATAATTATAAAATATGCCTGAAATTTTAGCCCCAATTATTAATATCGCTCGTTGATTTTGATTGTATCGACATGTTTTGAATCTATTCTTTCGATAAATAGGCAATAAAATGTAATAATTATATGCTCGTTTCTGGGAATTGCAGACTGCATTAGCATGAATATTGATTAAATATTGTTATAGCTTCAGTTAATTTCACAGTAAATTATATGTACTGAAGCGTAATTAACGAAATTTCATAACAAAATTGACCATTATTATTGGCAAGGTTGAAATTTTAGTTTAAACATTTGTATGAATTTACTATCGTTAATCTGTAATTATAGTTCAATTGTAAAATTTAATTAAAATGATAGCTTCAATGAAATATTATTAGAATGATTTTTCCATGAGCCAAACGTTTGATTATTTGACATGTATTAATATATTGACTGCTACAAAAATCCTCCGAAGATAACCTGGGTCGTTTATGTCCACGATTAACTTTTTTACTATTTTTGACACTGAAAAAATCTAGCAAAATTCTGGAATATTTATGGAGGGCTCAAATTTGAGCGATTAATTAGGAACAATAAATATTTGAGAGAAAGTTTGGAGAAAATTGGAATTCGGTTGGGACATAAATGAACCATAATGCTCACGAATGGTTAATATACCTATCAAAATAATTTAAAAAAAAAATAGTTTTGAATAGCATTAATATTAATTTAGAACTTAAAAAAATCATATCTTTAAGCAGATTGATAAATCTTTTTTTTCCTTTTCCGGTTCATGGAATCACAGAACATACATATGTAGATTAAAAATTGCTAAGGAAATAACTGAGATGTGTTTCTTTATTATTACTAACAATAATGACTAATAAGATAGTTTTGTAATAAGATAAAAGCTGCTGTTACGTTTAAATTACTTTTCTAACAAAAGTGATATGCATATTATAATAAGATTAACGTCTACAGTAAATAAGAAAAATATTTCTACTTTGTGCATTTCTGTAATTATTTTATTTGAAAGAATAGGTATGGTATCATATTACATTTCATTTGTTACTGTCAAAATATTAGATGATGCATAAACTTGGTTTATCAATAAATTTTGGTGTACTGCGTATGAAGGATATAATTAAGGCAGACTTTAGCATGTCTGTCACCCTGGGCGAGACCCTCCTCCCCAAATTGCTCAATGATAGATAAGATACATGTGTACCTTGTATATAAGAATGGTGTAATTTTTACTACGCGTTTTCAAAAATTAGATTACAGAAGTCTTTGGATCTGCACCACTCTGGGTGGCAGCTCCCTGCCCCACATGTCGGTAGCAGACACGATAATCTGATTCTATGTCTAACAATCATGATAATTAAATAGTGAGGTAACTACGAATCGTTAACATAAGTTAAGACTATTAATACTAATTTAATAATTTTATAATATTTTGCATTTTATTATTTTGCAAAAAATTATTCAGAGTCCAATCTCTTTTCCCTTATTAAATTTCAGCTTTTATAACAGAATAATCTTTTCTATGTATTCTATTTCAGTGTTCTACATGAAATATCGGATGCGTTTACAAATGAGCGTAATATATTTCATCTAGCATATAACGAACACAGGAAACGAGCTTACTGAAAATGAACGAGCAGGCTTGGAATTACTCAATTATATGATCGATCAAAGAGACCCGTGTATAATATGAACGTATGCAAACAGCAAACAGTGAATAAAATATAGCCACCGTGAGCAATTAAAACGAAGCATTGCTGATGACGCGATATGGTATGCGTTTCGAACAAACGTAACTTTCAAAACGGAGGGAAGCAAACCGTAAACGTATGCAAATTATCGACTCGATACGAATAATTATTGCCGCACATTAATATTATCATGCGCATGTTAAAGTCATCAAATGTTACCAAACTGAATTTACGTCAAATTTGAAATACAATGGCGAAGGTTACACATACGATACAAAATAATTTGAGATTGGAGACATTGGTATTGAATTTCAAAATTTATCGAAATTGTAAAAACTTCAAATTCCAGCTTCTAAGTTTTGAAATTTATTAAAATTGCAAAAGTAAAAATTGCACAAATTCTTAAATTTTAGCTTTCGAGTTTTGAATTCTACCAAAACTATAGAAATAGAAATGTTTCACTTCAGCTTTTAAGTTTTCAGTTAAAATGTGTCGCAACGAAAGGATTTAAATAATTGTTAAAAACGGTTTTTCCAGTACCATTTCTCGTTTTCGAACTTCGACTTTTATCGTTATGACCTTAACGCAGGAACAAAAGGAACAGGAACTTTCCACCTTTCATTAAATCCACAAAAGGCTTTTAGCTTCGCCAAAGACGTTCGCGAGTATTGCAAACAGGCCACCGGTGCCTTTATGCATGTCGGAACTTTCGTTACTGTTATGGTTTTCACGTGGAAAGAATAAAGCAACCGGCAACTCGAAATCGCTGATGCGATTTCCCTGAAAGGGAATACGTTCCTGCGTTTGGACAGGAAACAATTGTTTCCAGTTTCGTGTTGCTCGGGAATCTGCCGCAAAGAGCTTTCCTTGAAACAGCGTTTGATTGTCTATTCAACGTACATCCTGGATCTGTGTGAGTTTCAAAAGAAATGAAACTTATTCGATTTCAGGTTTCCCTTCGGGGTAAGAAGAAATTGTGGCTGATTATAAAGCCCTGCCGAAGAAACTACCATTTTATGACATTTTTATATTCATGTCAGATATTTATCATTCATGTTTGGAGTTGAAATAAAATAACAGAAAAAAGAACAAAAATAAATAATTGAAATTTCTGAATTGAAATTGTCTGTTGAATAAGTGCAATATTAGTTTTGAGGTGCTAATTAAAAACGACTGAATTTTACTTTGGGGCGCACAAAATTGTTCATAATTTTTTATATATTTTAATAGTATGCGAAGAAAGAAATTTTCAAATATAAGTATTAATATTAGAAATCAATCCGATCAAAGATTATATGTAAAGCTGATCGTTTTTAGTGCATTTTGAGGTTAGGAAGTTTATTGACGCCATGTTGGCTTCTACTTATAATTCGTCCAATGAGCGAAGTCGATGCCTTTAAATAGATATATTTGGCGAAATAACTTATTATTAGATTTCTTTATCTAGATGTGCATCGCACATGTTGGATTAGTTAGCTTAGTTTTTTGCACAGCATTTTTACGCTCTTCTTCGTGAACCAATCAGATTATAAGCAAAAGTTAATATGGTGTCAAACTAACTTCGAAAGTACACTAAAAACATTTAATTTTACATATACATAACTTTTGACGGATGGATTCCTAAAGTTGAAACTAGAATCTTTTAATTTTCTTTTTGAATACTATTCAGAATACATAAAACAACGTTAATATTTTTGTATGCTCCAAAGGAAAGTTCAGCTAGTATAACTGTAAAACATAAAAATGAATAACTCCGACACCTTAATTGTAATATGATTACTATTTTAGAAGACAAATTGAGTTGCACTTGCAAAACTAAACTAAATTAAATTACTTGTTAATATTTTCACATGGCTGTATATGAAGCAATTCAAAAATAAAAAGAGACAATCCAAATATCCTTTGGAAATAATTAAAAACTCATTCATCTCCAAAGTGGCATCATACTTTTATGTTGCACAAAACATAAGTTTCAGTAAAAATTTTTAATCCACTAGGTTGAATTAAAGTTCGTCCCAGGTTCAAAGGTTGAGTGGCACTCCTTCGTCTGTAAATTGCATATTAATTATCTTCGTGCAGTCGTAAAATGAAAAAGTTTCCTACCATGCTAAATTCTATTTTCATCTACTTCAAAACTTCTTGAAAGTTCGGAGTACTATAAATTATCTAACGAGTTATAGCTTTGTCACTTTAATGTTCTCTTCCCTCCCTGTAGTTATTCAATTAGAATAATATCGTACATTTAATACATGTTACCTAATAACTAATCAACTAATAAGTTTTTAATTTCCTTGTTTCTATCTAATACTGTATTTTGTAGTTGAATGTCATAATGTTTTCGTACTTATACTAATTGTGGCAGTGAAAAGTAGCTTTATTCAGTTAGGCATATTATCATATCGTTTACTGCAGATATCATTATTTCTCAATTCAACACTTTATATATTTTTCATATACTCATAACTTCAGTTCGTGAATTTTTATATTTATTCTTTACTAATCATAATTTAGAAAATTATCGTATGTAAAATACATACAATAGATTAATAAAACATTGGCGAATTCATTGACGTAACTAAGTGGGAGCCAGGGTGTATCTGGTCTCATTTTCCCTTACAAATGAAATCTAAATTAAAATTCTGGACAGGCTTAGAATTTTAAAACTTCAAAGTTCCAAAATTCCAAAATTTTGAAATCCTAAAATATCAGAATTTCAGATTACCAAAATTCTAGAATTCCAAAATTCCAAAATGACTTTCTAAATTTTAAATCCTGAAAACTTCAAGTTCCGAAATTCCAGAACTCGTTTCAAAATTTCCGAAGTTCCAAAATTTTGAAATTTTGAAATATCTAAAAGATCTGATCCACCCCAGAAGGAGGTCGAAATTACGCTAATGGGTAAATCTTGATTTCTATTAATTATTTTATAGAAATGAAGCAAATATTATATCGCATTATCGGTTATTTAGTATACAATAACCTAATAATAAGTCAATGCATCCCTTTAAAGACTAAAAACAGCAACATAGATTATTTTATAACCATTCTATCAACATATCTCCTTCCATAATCAAGCAAAATATTTTTCAATACAAAAATCAATTTACATCGACCTTTAGTAAAAGTCCTTTATTTTCGCACCCGTACAAGTGCTTTCGAATCTCGTACTTGAACAGATATTATCACCTCGTTGAATATAGCATTAAATTAATTCAAGCTTGTCGCAACGTTCGAAAGGAATGCCAGTTATGATGCCAATTAAATCGTCGGAAATCAACAACAACGATATCGAAAAAGGATCATCAGTGAATTCGAAGGATACAGGGAATGAGTTGTCGGCAAATTGCGGCGAGACAGGGGGTGAAAAAGGGGGTGGTTATGCAGCAGGAATCGACAGGTCGTTCGTTAGCGTCGGTATCAATTTTCGGATTAAATGCCAGTTATACAACAATAACAAAGCTGCAAAAATTATTGCAACTGACGCGTATACTGCTCCTGGCTCGATCGTATTTAAACGTGCAGAAATTCACGAGACAGTCGGTCGGAAACCTGATTATTCCGTTCTTAAACGTTTCACCCTAGGAGCTTGAAATCCTGCTAAAATTTCCGCCCGGACCGCGAAACGTTTCCATTCGTTCCATGGTAATTTTGAAAATTAAAAAAATTAAACTTCACTTAAACTCAAGATAAATTATAGAAAGAAATATAAATATGCAGCAAATATTTTGTTATTTGACATTTTTTATATGATAGTGGATATGTGAAGCATATAAAACGTTCGATTTATTTTCTTAATGATATGTGACTAGCAAAGTGTTAATATGTTATTAAAATTAACCGAGAAATTTGTGAAAGTTAATTATCCCAAACAATTACCCTAAAGCTATACTAATTAACGCTCACTTAAAACTTTAAAAAGGGTCCATAGAAGTTCAAGTTAAGTATCTATTTATTATTTTTTCAAAAATGTATTTATTTCTTAACATGATATGCTTGTAAGTTCACATGTGATTGACAACGTTTGATAAAACACAAATTAATCCTAAAAAGATGCACTGCAATATTTCTGGATATAGGTATGTATGATAAGCTTTTAGCGATAGTGTAAGTTTCACCTTCCTTTATTGGAAATGAATAATGTGCGCTGCTCGCTTAGCGGTCTAAAAGATTACAGGGTGCGCATATAGGAATAATTGAAGAGCGTGGATGAAGACCAGTTGGAAGAGCAAGCTTTATTAAAAAGAACGTCGGAACTTCTCATTTTTTATCAGGATGTATAGCACTGTAAAACGGCTTAAGCTTTTAAACACGTCAGCTAAGCGTGGGCGTACCCCTATGATTTTCCTGAAGAATTAGACTGACGTTTCAATTTATTAATCTTGTATCCATTTCTTGATAACATGCATTCAACTTCTTAACAACAAAATTTTAATAAAATGATCCCATATATTATTTATCATTCATTTTTATAAAGAAAATAAACAAAGTAGATAATTGATGTGAATATGATACGTTAACTAATGTATTTATTATAGGAATTTCATAACTGATTATTACAGTGTAATTAAAATTTGCAATAAATGAAGGATTATTGAAAGCTGTGGATCCTCGTGATTAAGGGATATTACGCGAATCTTTTAAGCTTAAAGTTTAATAAAAATGATTAAATAAATGCTTCATTAATATTCATAATAAAAAGTGACTAGTTTTTCTTTGGAACATTAAATTGAATATTTGCTAATAGACAATGGCTAAATTATAAATTGGTTGATTAGGAATATTGATGAAGCATTTACGTAGTCATTTTCATCTTCAAATTTAAGCTTCAAATTAATATACCATTAGTGTTAGTCTCTACATTCTCCAAAATCAGTTGCTACTTTCTGGAACTATCAACTAGTCATTTCATACAAAAAATATTAATGAAGAATCTGCATAGTAATTTCTTTCCAACTTTCAGTTTAAATTACGTCAGACTTTTCAGATTATGAAATCCATTATTTATAATGCAACAGACTGACATATCTACCACAATGAAACTGAATGTATAAATTCATAATTCCCTATGAATAAAATTCATTATATCTTCAAAGAATTTATAGATCATCATCTTAAAAAAACCTATACATCTCTAATGGGAGAGCAACAGAGTACAAGTTAAATTTTGCTCAAAGCTTTTTTTTATTAAAAAGTTTTTTGATTTAAAAACAAAAATATTTCTAAATCAAGTGTGAGGTATTTTCTTAAATCTCACGCTGAAAACTAACACTTTCTTCCAAAAAGAATTCTTCCAATGTATGGGGAATTCTCTTTCGTTTGAAAATTAATACATACGGTTAAATATGTATTATAAGTGCTTCTCTACAAAACTAATAATTTTTACTTATACTGTTTTTCCCGCCCACCAAAGATACGACAAATGAAAACTAGAGAGACTTTTCCATTAATCAAAAATTCTCGTATACATACATAATTTTCCACCATAAATTCTGATTTGCAGACGTCTGACTGGCCCGTCATGGTGCCTGTCACAGCCTCGATAGGATAGAGAGAAAAGAGTACTATTCGGTGACGGTAAGTTGCCGAGGGTGAAAGGGTACTGGCGGCCCACACAGGGGAGAGGTTTTAGTGGGCAGGGTACCACCCCGAGTTTTTTGGCGTGGGTGGTACGAGTCCCACACTGCCCGGGCCCTCTTAGCCGAATTTTATGTATTTCCTCTCCTGTAAAATCAAAAAAAAAATGTTGCCAAGCACCTATAAACTGAACGACAGAGGGCAAGAGGACTGTGTCGTTGGCTCCACCTAATCCCCTCCAAGAACCCGTAACTTGAAAAGTCAGCGGTCACATTGCATAGGCGTAAAACTTTTATATTCGCGAGGGGTACATTTAACTGTATAAACCTGCGATTTTTTCTGGATATTAATGGATTTTTTATAATACTTGTTCTTGGCAACAGTTGTTATTATATAAAATTTATGCAAAATTACATTATGGAAAGTGTAAAAACTATGAATCTATGTCTACGTCTACGTCGATGCGTCCGAATCGTTGCTCGCTATCGCTTCATGTCATTTTGTTTCAATGTCTGCCCTTAGCGACGTTCGTCATGAGATAGATTTGTGGATGTACGGGCCTCTGCCAATAACCAACTGATTGGACTGGAGGCAGGTCAACGAATTTGATTGGACGGCAGCTTACCGTTACCGTATAGTACTTGAATTCGAGGGACGTTGAATGACCGCGTGTCGGGTGATTAGCAACAAACGTGGAGAGTTCAATTAAGCCAATTAAGAGGACGAAGAGTCGCATACTAACGAGGCAGGCAATGTTTTCTAAGAAAGTGACGTGGTTCAGTCTGAACGTTTAACGGACAACGAGGGGAAGCGAAGGACCGGTAATAACGGGGGTTATTATCGCGGATACACGAATCGTTGAAAGGGGTTAATGAGGGGTTACGAATAGCGGCGCAACTTCGACCACGACCATCATCGATTTCTTTCCTAGTGAAATAACAACAAGCCTCCCCATCAGCAATATTGACGTTTCGAGTTCGTTGGCCCGGCAAATATTGTATTTCTACGTTGGCTGTTGTCCCAGGTTATTAGTCAAACTTTGCAACAACACAAACACGCTCATGTAATGCAAATTCAATCCTGAACCGCGACTGCAAACGTCAAACTGTTACCAAGGTGTAAAACATGTTACCTCTTTACGATTGCGTTAACCGATATCATGGACCGATTGAAATTACGATGGTATTGGTTTACACGAAGGTTTCCAGGGGGAAACTAATGAATATCGAAATTGATCGAGGATAAATAACTAGAGGGTTTACTATTGTTGATATTGTTAACGATATACCTTCACTGATGTAGTTAATTGTTTTCAATTATGATGAAATACATTTCAGTAAAAATTTTTGTTTTATCACAGATTCAAGTATTAGGTGAAGTAAAGTAAAATAGGATTTCCAAAAGAAATTAAATAGAAAAATTAATTTTGTTAATGACAGGTCTTAACTGTTTCAGTTTAATTTCACAATGAAGCAATACCTTTTAGCAACAGTTTTTCATTTTATTAAAACTAATCGTAAGGATTAGGTAAAATAACGTTTCCAGGGAGAATTAATGAATGTTATGACTGACTGAAGATAAATAAATGAAGAATTTACTATACTTTGGTATTGTTAATGATAAGTCCTTATTCACATAGCTAACACTTGTTCTCTGTACTTAAATCGATGTAGTAAGTTAAATAAAATAACAACCATTTTTTCTTTATGTCAGAGAGCAAAGTATATGTTAAATTAATATTTAAAATATGACAGCATAAACTAATCTTTGAAATATTTAGTTTTCTATCTTATGACAGAATAAAATTGCAAGTTCTATTAAAGCATTATAAATGGATACTTATATTTATCTTTAACACAATCAAACAGTTATTACTTCATGGTTTGCCAGGTTACATAATGTTGAATTGATATAACTGTAACCTTAAAAGGAATTCATACAATAAAAATGATCAGATACTATTTGATATAGAAAAATTTGTATGAAACAGTATGAAAAAAATAAAAAATAAAAATAACAATAGAAATATGACGTAAAGGATTGATTTCAAAAATGTATGCTCCTAATCAATAGCATTTTCTAGCTTTATAATAAAACAGTAATATTTTCTGCCTTAACCCTTTAAAGACGTATGATTGGTACCTATTCGTGTTATTCACAACTTTTCTAAACTATCACAATCTATATAAGTCTGACTAGGTTTTCCTAAAATTTCCTTAATAATATAAAAATAAGTCGAGGATAAAGAGAGGTTTGTGGTACGCATTTGTACCAGGAGGTTTCAAAGGATTAAATCCTTCTTTTATAATACTTCTGCCATGATCATAATAAATAACACTGTCCAACAGTGAATTTGTGTTTCGATTCCCACTAGGTGATTCTTATAGTGTTTTGTACGCTGATTACGAATCTGGAAACCGTTTTGTTCCTATACGTACAGTTTTTGAGAAATTTGATTTTGAAAAAAAAACATATTTTTCAGATTTAAACTTTTCTGACATAATTATAAAAAATATTAAAATTCTTGCCGCTAGCAACTGTATTAGGCGGGACGCCGAGGAACCGTCCTGGCGCGGAGCGCCACTGTCGTATGTCGGTACTTCGTCTCCCGCGAAGCTATTTCGCTTTCTGGCTTGATAAAAAAATCGATGTTGCAACTTTCTCTGGGTGGCTTTTCAAGATAAAAATCTGCTCTATCGCGTGGTATAATTCGATTTTACACTGGACCTCTACTTTTTCAGATAAATTGAAAAATATCCTAAAAAATTGGTGCCAATTCGGGGTCCCTCCGCGTTCAATGATCATTTAAATATACTTAAACATTTATAATGTATTAAAGATAGGTATCGTTGTATTCAGGAAAGTCTACAGAATTTTTCAGTGTAAATAGAATTTCAATATCTTTTATAATTACGTCTGAAAATTTGTTTAAATCTGAAAAATATGTTTATTTTTCAAAATCAAATTTCTCAAAAACTGTACGTATAGGAGCAAAACGGCTTGCAGATTTGTAATCAGCGTGCAAAGCACTGTAAGAATCACCTAGTGGAGATCGGAACACCAAAAAAAAGTTAAAATTTGTTGGACAGTGTAATTAGGCATTTTATAATTTCTCAAGGCACATCAAATTATTTGTTAAAATTTTATTCTTCGAATAAACCCTGAAGTTCTCTATAGGTTTGAAAGCTCGATATCAAACTGTAAAAAAATAATTGCATAAAATTCATTATACTTATTTTTTGTTCCTTTTCCTTTTCCTTTCGCACTAGAAAGAAAGCACAGTAAATTAATGATGCTTTAAAAAAAAAATGAACACTTAAGAAAAGTTCAACTATTCAATATTGTATCGAAGTCGAAAATTCATTAATTCTGAATAATAATTAGAAATCCGAGGCACGAACATTTTAAGAACCATAATAATCGTCAATCTTGTTTTCTGTTAATCGATCTAACTAAACGTTAGGTTTCATTAAAATAAAATAAAAATAAGGGCGTCCCATCTGGTTCAACTTATAAAGACCACAGGAACTTTCTGGCTTGTAATAACGAAGAAACAAGGGAACTTGTTCACGAAACTCGTAAGTTAAACGAGAAACTCCGCAGAGAATCGTTTGAAAGATCGTAACTGTAGTCGTCGTTCCATAGACGTCGGTCCTCCATGTTGGCAGGAGGATTCTGATACGACACGTTCAAAGAACACTTTAGAGTTTCCCAGTACCCCTAATGAACTTCCACGGTGAAGTCACCATGACGACCTGCGACAACAGCCATAAAGAATCTAACGACGATGCGGCTGCTAGCTACATCGCTTCCTCCGTATCGAGTATCGATACCTACCTGTCGAGTACACTCGAGAAAACTCATGTCGTAAGTACTACCCATGTCGCATACGATAGTACGCATGCACTCGATTCCTGTGACGTAAAACGATTGTAGGTCGTTGTACTCTTTCACCAAGCCCAATTCTCAGGATCTATCAATACACCAGCTTCGATGGAACTATTTTCAGGAACGTTCAAATGTTTCTTCGGGGAATCGCGTTCTATTATTGACGCTACTTGAGGATTTTGCACAGTGAATGTAGTCATTGGGTCATTCTAATAATAGACATCATACTTTTATGTAAATGCATACCTTGGATAGAAATTTGTTTTGTTGTTTAGAAAATTCTGAAAAAAATGTAGCTTTTATTTTGCATGTTTTATATATTGCATATGAACTACTTAGAATTAAAGAAACAACAACAGAAATGGTAAATTAAATCTTGAAATGCAATATTGCAAATACAAAAAGAATATCTTTTTGATTCTCAGTGCCTCATATTTATTGCAATGCATTTCAACAAAATCGAAGATATTCTTTGATATTGAGCTTTTCAATGAAGAAGAGGCATTATTAATTCAAGCAATCAAAGTAGCATTATGATTTGAACATTTCCAGGGAAATTTTATATTCATACAAACTCATTTTCATGTTACTAGAAAGGTAATGAAAAAAAAGAATAATAGAAATATTAAATTTATGAACTCAAATTCATACAATGGATTTAACGAATGCTGTTATTAGAAACATAGAAGATGAATCCGGTGATTGTAAATAAAAGGTTACCTGAGTTTATATAATGGTAGAGAAAAATTTATATTTCTGCCAATTTTCATGTAATTCTTTATGAAATTTTTATGTGATGCTAACAACACCTTGAATTTCAAGTATTGGTAATTTACTATTAGTAAAATCATATCAATTGTTTCACAGAACTCAAAAAGCAAGATAACAGTTACAGAAGAAAATGTATATTTAAATAAATTTTCATGTAACCTTAATAAAATAATTATATAATAATAATAATAGCTTGGATTGCATTTATATTGTAAAACAAAATAATACACTGTTTCTGGAAACAAGAAAATTCTTTCAAATTTCAAACTTCGACATCATTGACTGTCACATGCATTTCCGTAAACCAGAAATAATCCATCGATAGTTGCACGATGCTACGCGGCACGTTAAAAGCCCCACGAATTTTCTAAAGGATTCACGTGAAAAATGAGTCTCCTGACAAATTCGACACGCGAGAATGTTGAACGTGACACGAACGCGAATGCATCTAAAAGAAAATCGCAAGATTTCTGCTGGCAACGCGTTCAGGGCTCGGGAGGGAAGAAGGTAAACACAAAGACGCTTTCGAATAAAAATGCAGCCGAAATCCTTGTAAATTCCTTTCCTCCTCTGGCCCGTTACGCTGTACTGAAAAAAGAAAAGAGACAAAAGACGCAAACAGAGATTTCTGGCAACAAGGAACACTCCGTGCCTTCCAGACATTTTACTTTGCTACCATATATCTCGGTTAGAGCTGGTACGTTCGCTCTATTTTAGACACATAACATGTTTCTCTGTCCGCGATTCAGACTTTACTCTGATTTACGAGCGCCCAGCGATAGTTACCAAGAGAATCGTATTTTGCTCATACTCCGGAAGAACGTTATTCCATGAACGTCAATGTTCGTGAAATACAGAGGATATACAAAATAATGGAAACACTAGACAATTTTTACACTCTATTCTTTTTTAATACCTTTGTTCTAATTTTGATGATAGCGATGAAAGCCGAGACAGGAATTATCTAAAGTAACTTGAAAATGTTCGTCAATAAAATATATTCAGTTTTTTATGTAAAGTCCCTAACTGATTTAGTGATTTAACATCCAGCCCAAATCGTTGAACCTAAGTTAAAATTTTGAGACTGACTTTTCATTAAAACGTAAACATTCAATAAGACAGAATTTTTCAATACTCAACCCTCAAAGGGGTGAAAATGAGAGGGATTGAAATTTTAGTCTTTTTCAGAAACGATTAGTACTAAAAACATGAAAGATGGAAATACTTTTTGTTAAAATTCATTAGATACATGTAGGATGAAATTTAGATTTTCACTTTTTAAAGGGATGAAAATGGGGATGGTAGATGGTCGAAAGGTACATGGTATTCATATATCAGAAATTCAATGAATCAGGAACATAACACGCGGGCAATGGTCCTTTTTGAAAAAATAAAGATTCTTTAAAGAAAAGGAAAAATGAATAAAAATAAATAAATTAAAAAGATCTCTATAAAGGTCGTGCAAAGCACTGATAAACGGCTAGTATTAAATAAATTTATGAGTATTATTTAGATCGAGAAACTGAATTAAAAATATCAAAATCGTGAATACCTGACGCTCATCATCAAAATCTTAAAATTGATATCATCCAAAAATAAACGTGAATGTCATAAATAACGTCTTATTCAATGCAATATCCCGCAAGAAGTAAACAATAATATATATTTTCCGCAGGAACTTTGAAAATCCAATAATACTTTTATTCTACTTTGCAGCAGCGGCGTTGCAAACTTTTCACCGATATTCAGAAAAGTTCAACAGTGGCGGTGTCTAAAGAGTAACAAGAAAGGATGCTTCGACATTCTGAAATATTGGCTCAGTGTGAATGTAATTTCTTCCTTTCTTTCTTCCTAGGCGTCGTCGCTAGGAAAAGTGCTGTTACAGGGGAAATAGAAATTCTCTAAATCTTATTAGTTTTAACCATATTAACATGAAAAGTGATTTGGAAACAAAATAATATAATTTTCAATTATTAAATATTATAAAATTTAATATGTAATTAACAAGGAAAGGCCGCGAAGTGTCCCCCTCCGATTTTGATGAAACTTCGTACATTTGTTAAGCAGGTAAAAATAAGGGACACGTATTTTTTTATATCGGCTGAGACGCGACTTTAAGGGGTGAAACCACCCCTCAAAGTTTCGACCTGAAACTGCTATCTCGAAAACTAAAGAAGATACGTGAAAACTTCTAATGGGCGGATTTAATGGTTTTTTATATACAATAATATGGCGTTAACAGATTGTCGAAAATACCATTTGTTTATAACATAAAAAATGTTTATAACATTATTTTACAACTTGTTTAAATTTATGTAATGACAAAAAATGTAGAGCATTTCATTCCAAATCCATTGATATATATGTTTATGAAATTCCCTCCTATAGTTCCGCAGATTTTTATTATTTATGACTCGCGCGTACGCCCGCTGAGTCAGCGCGTGATACTTTAATCGTATCTAACGTTATATACCGATGTTATTTATCCGCATAAGTGGAAAACAACTATTTTTATAACATACAACGGTTAATTTTGTTAAATTTGTATCGCATGATATAAAATAATTAAAGCTATACATACTCCAGGGTGGATGTATGAAATTGATAATTTTAATATGCAACAAGGAATTTGAATAACTTAAAGAACATAGTCGTGACAAAAATGATATTCTTCGAAGAAATACTTCAAATATAAAGGCTTTCGGCACCAAGCACAGGTAATAATAGCCACATCACCACATACGTGACATCGTGGTTCATTATCTGCAGCATAGCAGAACTCCACGGGATTTTCAAAATGAGGTGGTCTCGATGATACATATCCATTTTTATACCATGAATATTTAATAAAGTTTTCAAATCGTGGGGAAGAAAATTGTTTATGAGCCAGCGACTGAAGTTTTAAAATAACATAAAGTGATTTCCTAACTTCGTTGAAGTCACTGCAAGCACTTTCAGCCGCAAACGCAGTTTCAAACGTGTTCTCCATGAAAGTGCATTGCTGTAACTTTTCCATTTTAAGTTAAAATTTCGAAGATTGGATGTTGTTGTCAATTTATCTATTTAAATTACGCGACACGATTTAACGTTTCTTTTGGTTACATTCCAAAAGGTTGGGAAACAAGACGTTTGCAATCTTTCATATGTAAAAATATGTTTAAAAATTGAACGATTATCTGTAAAAATATTTGGTCAAATCAGAAAACTCCATGAGACACGAGTGCAAAGTTAGGTCACGTTTGCATATTTTATATGTTTATCGAGAATTAAGAGAAAAGAAAATTGTTTGATCCATTTTTTTCTATGCCCTGTATATTTGTATGCAGTTTATGAAGCTCATGTTTCGCATACACACTGCACTGAACGATACAGTTTTTCTTTCAGAATCTACTACTGGCTTTTAGCAAACATCACGATAAATACTGGACTTTTTTTCATTTCTTTTTCAAATTTTTTAGCTTGCTATATAGGACACCGCAGTGGTACAATTTTAAATCAGAAAAAGATAAAAAATGTGGATAAAATTATAGTAATTATGTACAGCTGAGAAAATATTTATGATATTAAATTAACAGTGTGTTTAAATAATAAAAAGAAATTTCAAGAGAACTAAAATAAATAGTAAAAATATTCCAGTGATCGAATTGAAACTAAACTGAATTTTGATTTAATGATAAATTATTGATTAAACCAATCAAAATTAATTCTTTAAACAAGCATCATCGTTATCATTTATTATCCACACTTGTATAAGAATGTTGTCCAACAAGTACTTGTATCCTTTAGCCAGATAAAGGGCTTAATCCTCCATCATAATAGACTTAAATAGACTATAAAAGAAACTTCTTATTATTCAAAAAAAGCTTCAAGAGGAACGAATAAACATTTAAACTTAAAAGGCTTTGCTCGGACAATTAACTCCCACGACAGGGTTTGAAATTGTAGCAGAAAAAAGGATGTATCTATTCCAAGTCGTGTAGGAATTAAGTTTTCTCCGCTGCCAATACCCCCTGTACAATCCTCAAGGAAGATATTTCCGCAGAAAAGCTGCCGAAAATTACACTTTTCCGCCTATGACTCGTTTTCTCGGCACTTAACCCAGTTTCCCGTGGAGAGACACGCCTCGTTAGACGGCCTCCTCCACGATCGACAAGAGGAATTTCCGGTCGCGAGTCGACGGAAGGTGTAAACGGGGTCGACGGAACGATGTGATAACGTGACCTGCGAGCTTGCGCTTTCTAGATAATCGGAAATCGAAAATTCCCTTTGGCCAGCCTACGGTCAACGAATTACACTTTCTCCTTTAAGGTGGTTGTATCACAAAACTCATTCCAAAAAGTTAAGACATTAATAACTAGAGAAAATTTAAAATAATTTCAGAGGAATGATAAAAATTTGAAAATACTACGCTTAGTGTCTATCTTATGGAGAAATATTATTTAATATTTACATTCCCATTTGGTGTAAATAAAATATTTATTCATGATCAAATAAATGAAGTTAAAAGGATATGGTTTTATCTATGGAACTGTAATTAACAAATGTGAAATTCCAGAAAGGTGTATTCAATGTTTTGATCTGAATATCAATAAAATGCAAGAAATAATTCCTTGTCAAGAGAAAAGATAGACGTTGTACAGAGAAAAACTACATTTTTACATAGAATATTCACTGTAAAGGTATCACACAGAAACGCACACAATGTGCCATAAACACAGGAAGTTACAATCGTAACCTACTACATATTTGAAATGGTACCATTGTCTGTTAGAAGGAAAGAAATTCAGAAATTCCTCGCTCGCGATGCGAAACTGGGACACCCAAGCCGTATAAATTTTGAATTCGCATAGGTGGGTACAGGGAAAGTGGTGCTTGTATAAAGAAGAAAGGACAAAAGTGGTGTTCATGAATGTAAAATGCAACAAAAACAAAAGAAAAGTTATTAAATCATAAAACATGTCATTTATGTATTGCCAAGTCGTTTGCCAACCCAGTTTAAATGTCCCCATTTACTTTCAGTTTTAATTCCAACGATTTTAGTAAAATTCAGCCATCATCACTGTCATTTTCTAGCATACCAAATTTTTGTAACAACAATATTAGTCTTTGAATAGAATTAATTCAGTGTAAATTATTTTACTGCTGACATTAACCCTTGAACAGCAGAACTGTTATATTATCTTATAAAATATAATATTAACCTGAAGTTAAATATATAACTTTTAAACGAAACGGATTGATATATTGAAAGAATAATTTTTAAAGGAGTCTTATAAAAAGAAAATGAAAATAATATGAAATACAAAATTAAATTAAAATCGGGGCTCACTCCGTGATCCGCCGGTTGAGAGTTATTCTATAGTAATTATAAAGTAGTAATATCTTTATTCGCTTTAAATGATTTTTTTTTCTAATGACTTTACATAATTTTCATCTGTATTGTAATTTTCTAACAAAAAAATTAATCAAAAATTTTTGCAACAAAAATATTAAAATCTTTCAATAGAAATTGAATCAGTTGAAAATTTGTAAAAATAGTATATGTTTGATAATGAAAAATTGCACGGTAATTATATTAATATTACTGTATAATAACGATAAATTAACGTTTTGCATGATAATATCACAGAAAGTAGGAACACACAAAGAAACTAAAAGATACAAAGAATTTCAAACAGCTTGCATGACCTAATTTCTTGAGTAAAACATAGGAAAGCTAGAATGGATTTTTCATGCGATTCAGAACATTTCATGCATTTCATCAGACTTCATATGAATATACATAATATGTAGAGTAACCAGTTATGAATTACAAAAGGTAGAAAACGATGTTCTTCGTATGAATTTAATATTAAACCATGTATCAATGCATGGTAATTTACTTCTGCTGACTTATGCACTAATTCCGAGGAAATTGAGCTGATAAAATAACTGAAAGAGCGATGATCTTTTCAATTATAACCAAAACTATTTACATAAGGGTAAACGAAAAATGCGATCCCCAAATTTTATCAACAGTTTTGGATTCGAGGGGCAAAAATACATAGAATTTACCTCTTTTCAATAGATTTTTCGTTGGGGCCCTAATTGTAGACATTTACCATATTATTTTTTCTAAAGTACTTTTAATATTAGTATTCTCAAAGTTAAAATTTTGAAAGCTCTTGCTTTTCCTATATTGCCATTTTCTCTAGAAATACCTGATTCGATCGCGAGTGTACTTCCATTTCAGCATAGTAATTAAAGGTCAAAATTAACTAGAATGGAATTTCGTTTTCTTGTGATCTTCGGACATTGATCTGAGGCCGCCGGTGCAGTTTAACTCGTAAAATATTTCGGAAGCTCCCGATCGAAGGGCGTGCCCTTTGCCGGTCTCCCTTTCCTCGCTCGTTTCCTCTGCTTTTGCCACCGTATCGCCCTTCGCTCGATCGTTCCATCTCCCGTCGTAAAGGGGAGAGACATCGCGTTGGGGAAGAAATGTAACGGCGAGACGTCGAGGAGGAGAAACTCTCTGTTAAGTTGGGCACAGAGGGCGAGAGGACAGAAGGGATTGAGAACAGTGAGTAAGAGAGCGAAGTTGCAGCTGGAGAAAGAAGACCTCTGTTCCAGAGAAAGACGTCTGGAAGGAGGGTCGAAAAATGGAGAGAGGCTCTCTGGTGGCTAGAGGAAAACGCTGAGAGGAGAATTGCGAGCTAGCGTGAAAGAGTGTGGAGCGAAGAGTAGAAAATACTTGGAGGAGTATGAGAAATGTTGAAAGACGAAACGAGAAAGAGGATGGTAAATGAAGAAAAAAGAAGAAAACGATGGAAAATCTTCATGAAATCCAAGGTGGACTGAAGAACAGCATTTGAAAAGTTGTCACGACTCGAATATACGGACTTTGAATGAAGTTCTCTGGGGATTGTTGGAGTTAAGCTTCGTTTAAGCTTGAACAACACTTTAGCAGCTCGAAAAAATTAAGTTTTTTCTTTTTTTACATAATTTATGCAATGATTACATTGTTTGATTAAAGTTACTTTTAATGGTTACCATAAACAGTCATTTTGTATTGAATGGAATACTTACTCACAAACTATGATTTCAACTATTTTCTGTAAAATTCACAAATGCTTTTTACCGTAATTTATCACATAAATTCTGATAACTTTTAGGTCACTAATGAAAAATTTTGTCAACATTGAATTAACTTAAACTTTATAGTTTGTTGTGTTTCAAATATATATATATAAATTGAAATAACTTTGATCAAAATTTTACAAAAATATCGAGCTCTCTAAGCTTAATTAGAGTAATTGGTCATCTAATAAGTTTTCATAGGCTAAGTCTAAATATAAATGAAAGAAAGGAATGCACGAAAATAGTGGATAGAAAGTAGACAAAAGGGGATGAAAGTGAGATGGCGAAGCGAGAGGGGAAAAGAGGAAGTAGAAATGAGAGGAAACTACTCGAATTGATTGAGAGAAAAGGCAAGAGGCTGGCGCGACGGTTGCGGGTCTACTATGGCGGTGTCGTCGACGCGAACGAGGCGGGGATGTCAATCGATAATGGTGGTTGCATGCGTCTAAAGTCTAAAGCCACCCTCTCGGCTGCCTCCAGCTACTAACTATTACTATTCTCCTCGTTATTGTTAGAAACAATTAATCCGCAAAGTTTCAGGTATTACCGTGCCTTTGGCTACGTTGTCGCCCTTAAAACTATCCAAATTTAGATCATTCTCGCGTCGTGGACAGGGTCAGCCATGCTTTTCGGATAAACATCTGAAACGTGATTGCAGTTGTCTATAATTAGAACGAAATAGCTCGAGGGAGGAAAAACGATGGGAACTTCCTTTTAACATTTTAACAGTTACGACTATCGGTGTGTCTCTTTAGGAGTCAGTTTCTTCTTTTAAGTTTTTATGGCACTTAGATTTCTAGCATTTCTCGCACACTTCATAATTAATCATTTTTTACTGATGTTTTTAATTCTCACATGAACTACTAGGAATCCTGTAATAATGTATTGAAGACCATTAAAAAATTCCAATTAATTAAAAATTTGCAGGTTTGTAGTAGTTTTATACGCCATGAAAACCCTATCATATTTTCATTCTAATAACTTTTTTTATATCTATTACAAGTTTCAAGATACACAAGAAAAATAATAAAAAACTATGTATTAATTTTGGAGGGTTGATCTTTCTTTATAAAACCACGAAGTAGCAGAAAGAAAAAATTACCTAATGCTTGCTTCGAGGTCCTCTACGAGCTTGCAAAATTTAAAAAGAAAAGATTAAGATTCTTGGATTATAGAATTTCCTTGTAATCTCTTTAGTCATAAAATCAGAAACTTGAACCGTGATCAGCTGCCTACGATGGAATGTTACATTTTTTTGTTTACAAATTAAACATCTTGTAGGTCCCTTTGAGAGTTCATAATAACGTTCTTTGTTTCGGGCAAGGAATTACTCTGTGCTCGGTGACTTTAAATTCAAGTCTGGCTCTTTGTATGCTTTGTAAGCTTTGTCTTCTTGTTAATAAGGTATGAACGTCAAGGAGGCTCTGCTTGTGAAATACGCTTTTTAGCGAAACATAATGTTGATGAAGGTGAATACTTTTACGGCATCCATTTGGTTGTTTTATCAAAAGTTAAAACTATAATTGGAAAAGTTTATTAAAAATGGAAGATAGAATTGCTTCTTGAATTTGCATCACTGGCAATGATTTGTACACTTTATTCTACTTATAATGTATTTTATGTGGCATTCAAGAATTTATTGTTAATTTTATTTTATTTATTGAAATATACATATTAAATAGATGCATTAGAAATACAAATCTTTCAAAAATGTCACTTTTTATTATTAACTATTACATATTTATCCCTTTTCGAAACGTTGCTAATTGTTACTTTAAATTTCTCAAATGATAACAGTTTTAATATGCTATACAAGCTGTTTTTTTTTTCATTCCTATGAAATATAGCAATAGACAAAAATGTCGCAATGCAAAATCACTGGATGTGTTTTAAATACTTTGTGAAACTAAAAATAGGTTTCAAATTCCTATCGTATTTTTAGCTGACCGTCCACTTGTAAGATTTCATAATCATTTCGTAATAGTTTGACCCATAATTTGTTTTTAAGCATCAATTATTTTCATAAATCAATGGATCATAATATAAAAAATTTGTATCAAATCAGCAAATGTTTCAAGTCATTTGTAAATATTGTAGAACACTTATCTATTAACCTAAATATATTTATATATAAACTAAAAATAACGTTGAATAACATTCAACTGTATTACAAGATTTTAATTGGCATTAAAAAATATACAATACTTCTTAATAATTTTACAGCTACAATTTAAAATAAATCAACTTACAGCTGTCTGAAAAATGTTTAAATAAACTATACAAATTAATTTTAATTACCAGAAAATCTCTCACAATGAAGTTAGAAAATAATATTTTTCTGACTTATTTTATTCTATTATTGAGCGCAGCGAACGAAGCTCAATTTCTCGCGAAAAATGTATTTCGTTTTCCAGAGACTCCTCTTAGACGGCTTATCCAATCTTGACCAAATTTGGCACAGCGCACCATGATCACAATGTAATGGTTATAGGCTATTGAAATAAAAAATTGGTCCAAGCTTGGTGAAATAATCACAAAAAAACTGATCTTCAAGGAAAAAGAATTGGAAAAAAAAAACGTGGCCGTCGCGGGACGGCCGACAAGAACGAAGCTCAAGTCATAATGCATACATTTACAAACAAAACCGCCGCTCTTTTGTACACGAGGGCAAGATCGTCTTTTGTTGCGAACGTTCTTGTACAAAATGTCGATAAATTGTACAGAACGTTTCATAAAATGCGAGCACAACTTCATCTGGGAAGTCGGTACGCAGAAATAACTGAAGGAATTGGGTAAATACACTGGGTGATCAAATTATTAGAGCCACTGTATGACAAATAGGTTTTTTGTGTTTGTATAGAAATAGAGCCACAATTTTAAGGTTTTTACATTGTGTAACTTTTAATCAATAACCCTTCACTACTAATATACAAAAAAATACTTACAAAAATAAACAAGTACATCTAAAAGATTATATTTATATACATATGTATATTAATATTTCGTAACGCCGTCATTTGCTGCAATTACTGCCTCAATTCTTTTCGGCATAGATACTTTCGATGCATTTTAAGCAATTCATTTTGATTGCTTTATTTCTAGCCCATACTTCTATCAAACGTTCAATCAATTGACATTTATTATTAATAATAAGTGTTTCCACAAATTTTCGATAGGGTTGAAGTCCAGAGAATTTCGAGGCCAGTCAAGAACTTTCACTTTTTTAACTGTGTATCATAATTTTACAAGCATCAATACATCATAAAAAAATAATAAAAACTCTGTTTAACTCGGTTACCATTTAAGAATTAATGATTTTTATGTAAAATCATCAATTTACACGAGTGGCTCTAATAATTTGATCACTCCTTATTTAGAATAAGGGAGCCACCTCCGATTTCGATAGTCTTGAAATATGTTATCAAGGGCGTTATTCTGAACAACTTTTTTCTATACATATGAAAGGCGGACTCTTTCAAGTTTCAAGATATTCGCGAAAAACTGCTGCTGTTACCACATTGAATACTGTCTACTTACACGTGCACGGTCCTGGCAACCTATAACATGTATCAGCATGGGGTGGCCGCTTGTATATTGTTTCTATAAACACATCACGACGGTCAGCAAACAACAGATGAACTTAAAAGATACACTTAATCGATTTCAGTGATTTTGAATTTCTGTTTCGATGGATTAAGTGTTACAAATACAATGCAGTATTTTGTAATATACGTTTTCAGATATTTTACAATCATCAATCTACCTAATCGGTGGATTAGGTTAGGTTAGAATATGTACTAACATTCCGGGCGAACTCAGGCGGTCGACTATGCAAACTGAAATTCGAAATTATTAAAGGTCAATAATGAATGAATGGTATGCGCAGCTATAAGCTTAAGTCGACGACTTTAGCCTTAATCACTCACTAGGGGTCTGAAAGACCCCAGCATCAACTTCAGAGATTTTTTTGGATGGACTTCCGAAAAAGGGTCACCCTCGATTTAGATAAAATTTTTACCAAAGCTTATACCTGATTAGAGAATAAAATCCTTAAGAGGATTTTTGGCGACAAGGCCCCGTTTGCCCCCCACCCCCCTTCAAAATTTAAAACGTTTTTATTGTATATCTCCAAAAATATTGATTTTAGAGGAAAAGGTTTCAAACAAAAAATAAAGTACTTAAAGAGCTCTACGAAAAAAGTTATGGGTATACTTCCGAAAGGCCCCATCACCCCAGGACAACTAAACTTCGGATTTATAGTAATTGAGGGACGAGAAGTCGAATGAGACCATTTTCAGAACTGGCAAATAAACCGTTCTCGAGATATACAGGGTATTCTAAAAGTGCGGAAACCCCCTATTACCTCGATGAGAACGCATTTTCACGGAAAATGACTATGCTAACCTAGGTTAGGGTTGGGATTAGGGTTAGGGTTCAGGATTAGGGTTAGGGTTCAGGATTAGGGTTAGGGTTAGTCATTTTGCGTGGAAATGCATTCTTATCAAGATAATAGGGGGTTTCCACACTTTTGGAATACCCTGTATATCTCGAGAACGGTTAATTTGCCAGTTCTGAAAATGGTTTCATTCGATTTCTCGTTCCTCAATTACTATAAATCCGAAGTTTGGTTGTCCTGGGGTGATGGGGCCTTTCGGAAGTTTCCCCAAAGTTATATACATTTTTTTCGTAAAGTTATTATTTTTACTGTTATGACTCAAATTAACTTTTTATAGGTATATGTATATTGTGATACTCTACATTTATATTTAGATTAAATCTGTACTCCGATTTAATATATATATAGTCGGATAGCTTGGAGAATGAGGATCACAAATATGGTAATTCCAGGTGTCTAACCTGTAAGTCTTAAGGGGGCGGAGATATGTAGAGGTTGAAAGTTGCGATGAACTTAAATTTCACTTGGACGTACGAATACACATCCGCGGTTGTGTTATCGTCCGCAAGTGACCATCGCTTTTCTACTATTTCTGGCCTGGCTACCGACCACATAACGGGTGAGCTTAAAATCAAAATTAACTAATTTCAATAATGTTGACATTTGCCTGCGTAGCCGGCAATCCTAACCTAACCGAATCTGGACATATAAGTAATGAAGTAAAACGTGTAGTGGAGAGAGCCTACAGTCAAGCGGTGGGGCGTGAGACATCATACTACATCAATGATTTTCTCAAAAACTATCAGTCGTAGAAGAAAAATAGATAGAACATAAAATATATATTTCGATGAGATCTACAACTTTTACTTGAAATGTGTTTTGAACTTCTTAGTATTTCTCAAGATAAACATAAAAAATCATAATTTTCATGGGTTTTTTACGGTTTTCACCATGAAAATCAATTTTGCGCCAATTTTCACTATCATTTATGTAATCAGCGCATCCAAATACGTAAGTATACGCAGTTTCATTCAAATCGGGGATGACCCTTCTTCGGAAGTCCATCCAAATTTAATGCCTCAGGCATTAATGAGTTACAGAACGGTCGAAAGTTGCCTGGGGTCTATATGACCCTGTGTAGGGAATATGTGATTTTTTAGAGATGTAAGTGATTAGGGTTAATAAAAATGTAAGCAATATATAAAAGCACTTTATTGAACGCAAAATGCTGTCGAAAAATGTAGCCTTAAGATAACTATTTTCTCAAATATCTCGAAAACTGAAAGAATCCGCCTATTATATGTATAGAAAAAAATTGTTCAGAATGACGATCTTGACAGCATATTTCTAGGTCATCGAAATCGGAGATGGCTCCCTTATTCTAAATATTTACCTATGTAAGTAGCTTATTTGATGTTGCTTCCAAGTTACAGCTATTTTTATATTCAACAATATTAAGGTATTCTTCGAAATACTTATTAACAAATTTAATTTTAAAACTATTACAGAAAGCGTAATTTCAAATTCAATAAAATATTGTACATTAATTTTCATAAAAAATATTGAATTTAACTTTTATTATCATACACTCGGATAAATATAAAAAAATATGATAAATTTAAAAATAAATCGCGAGTTAAAAAAAAGCATAGAATTAATTTGTATACCTAATACAAGAAAAAATAATGTTAAATAATTTTAATTCTTGGAAGTGTAATATTTCATGTTACATATATTTACATTAATTATCAAGAGATATTGTGTGATGGGTATGGTGGAATAAACGTTGCCTTACAAATGATAATTACTTAGTATTAATATGTATATTTAAGGATGTCTTATGACACATAATAGAAAAGAATATAATAGTTTATGCATAGTTATGAATACAAAAAGAAAGAATAAACTTATCGAATGAATTATAACTGCGTGCATACTAGACGCTTAGCAACACTACAACTAACAGGAAGTGGCGCTAGTTGTAGCCTAGGGATTTTTGCTTCCCATAGCGGAAGTGTCTTCATATTGAAATTTAATTTTTATCATTGGTAACTTATTAATAAAATGTAAAATTTAATTACACAAGAAAAAATAAAATACGAATTAAATATTCCTTAATTTTCTTCACTAATAAATCTCTGTATCCCGTTAATTTCTAAATCATTAAGAAAGAAGCTGAAAATAAATTACTCCTTCTATTTCTAAAATTCCATCCAAAGTTTCTGAAGCAACCACCAGTACTCTGAATCGACCAGGTTGCGAATTAAGTAAATCACAGGTCAGGTTGATAATTTGCATAAAATTGGTTTCACACATCCTTTGTTATTGACACCTTTTATTTTTCCAGACGGTCTTCGAAGCCTCAAATCAGATCCATAGACTCTAATGGTTCTCGACCTCGGTCTTTACAGTATACATACTATAAGAATACCACTTATTGTCAGGCACAAAAAACAGAAGAGGAGTTGTATATACGAGACACCCTCGTTCTAATCGCTAAACTAGCACTTGTAGCAAAGCTTCTAACGAGCACAGTGGCCCCTCTATTAGGAAGACGGATATCCAACATTGCTTTCGTTTCACAGTGGTAGCTGCAACCAGGTTTCTCGTAATAAAATAAATGAAACTTCCGTCGAGAAGAACCATAGCGCCGAGAAATGAAATGTAAACCTCAACGAAACGCAATAGGGATCACCGTTTCTTTGTAACTCACAAAAAAAAGTACACCATGGGTCAAAAGTTTAGGTACAGTTAGTGCATTTCTATTTTGCGTTTAAATACGAATTGCAGAGTATTATATTTCACTGTATTTTAATCCTCGCATATTTTTTGAATATTTTACTTTTATAAAAATGCATAGCGGTCTTTTAATTATTGGAGGTAATAAATTTTTCCGATATATATCCATGAAATCACAGTCATATATTGGAAAACTAATATTTAACCCTTCTGTTCTTCCCGCTTCGGTTTCATTTTATGATATTTGGAAGGTGTTATGATTGTATACTATATCTTTTTGAATTTTAAATCAAAATATTAAAATAGTAAATATAAAATTAAAACTCAATTCAGAATTAAAAAGAATGTTTTAAAAACATAGTACCTACAGTACCGAACATGGAAAGCTTACCCCGGCTTCCCGGTTCTCCCTGTAGGCTTCCCCTTCTTTGGACTCCTCTATTCCCCTTACGTGGCTGTAGGGAGAATTACGATATAGGGGAGAGAGTCCCATAAATATAAGTAGGTTTGTGGCCTTCCACCATATGCGTATAAACATTTACTCGGTAGAATTTGAATTGATATTTATGTTATTATTCATATTTCTTAATTATATACTAAATTTTATAATACTTAATAGTTAAAAAATATGTTATTTTGTTTCTAAATTACTTTTAATATTAATATTGTCAAAATTATAATTTTGATCATTCCTGTTTTCCTTGTAACGTCATTTTCCCTAGGGAAGCCTACACCGCTTGGTACATACTGTATACATACATACATGGAGGTGTGCAATAATTTTCACTGTGGATTATATGTATAGACCCGAAGGGAGACAGTAGGATTAAAGAAATATTGTAGATTAAAATGTTTTAAATGGAAAAAAATAAAAACGAAATTAAATCCAAATGATTGCTATATCAGCAGTGCACTATTCTTCCCTTTTTCCTTACAGGATAAAACTTTTCATCGAATTTTAAAAACTGATTTTAGCTTCCCATGCCAGAATCACAAAATCCATTAATTATAAGCTTCCCTCTGTTGACATATTGCGAATATATGTTATAGCATTTGCCCTAATCCGCACACACGTACACGTTCCGGTTTCGTTTTGTATTTCGATCGAGCATAGTAATTGATAGGAAGATGATACCCCCAGAAATACAAAACACAAAGAGAAGGATAGTTGGGCGTAACCAGACAAGGGTAACGCTGAGTCACTAGCGCTGAGAAAGATTTATGGGATTTAACACGCTGCTCAGGAAAACGATTTCCGCATGAATCGTTTCGTTGACCCTTTTGCCGATTTCATTTGCGAGTTCAACTTTAGTACTGACACTCTTGATTTAAATAGATTGTCCAACAATTATTAAACTAATCGATAATTAATCAACGACTTCGTTGAACTCCTGTCAGCTTGAAATACGCTGGCCTAGATTTTACTATCTTCTTTATCTCTCTTTTTTACTATATGTAACAGTGTCTCTTGAATGATTCTGCGATCCCAATTTTTCACTCGTGAAACGCTGAATCAGAAATTAATTAAAGAGGGAACCATCAATTGATTACAGTTGCTTTTAAATGAATTAGAAAAAAAGGAATAAGTATCTACTTGAGTATCTCAGATTCGAAATAATGACGTATAAACATTAAGTCGATGAAGCTGTAAAACATTATTTTTAAAATTAACATTAGCCTTGACGTAAGGAGTCTATCCTGAGAGGTCAGGATGGGTCTCTACCATCCTTTTAAGATTCCAAAATTCTAAAATTACTAAAGAACCTTGCCAACCCCAGAAAAATCCTGGTTATCCTAATGAACATTAAATGTGTACCAAGCTTTAGATTCAAAGCAATAAGTAACGTGTTAAATTTAGAGTAACGTTTCTCCAGTAATATTGTGGATATAATATTAATTTTATAAAATTATTGTAAGATATATTGAAATACTACAGGTTTCATGTTTCATGACTTGTGTATCCATATATTTAAGAACTTTAATTTTTAAACCTGTTAAAATTATAGGAAAGAAATCAATAATATTTCCATAATATTATTATGTGATACATTAAAATATCACAAATTTCATTGTTATAAACTAAATCATCACAGGTGTCATCACCATGAGATATATCCATAGGTAAATTACATTTTTTAATTAGTATTATTTTTCAATATGCGCTTGTTATCTAAAAACACTAATCATTACAAACAGTTTCTATCGTCTAAACAGTTAATAGAATCAGAAATTCTAGATATCTCCTAAATAGCAGTATCGGACATTGCAGCCATTCCAATACTACATATCTTAATTCCAACGACATATCGTGGAAACTCGCTCCAACTTCGCTTTACCAAAGCCACAACTAACAGCTAATCGATTAATTGCTGGCCATAATTGACCTGAATCTGGTCAATCTTGAAATATCTTGGACTATACGTGCTATTTGTTTCTATTTATGTTCATTTTCCTAAAGGCGCCTTCACCATTCTTGTTATATAAAACTAAATTCAAAATTGAAACAAGTATTTTGCAAGTATTTAATGACACTGTTGTATCTGAAACCTTGAAAGTCATTTAAATTAATCAAGAGAATGAATAAGAAATATGGAATTATACCAAAGACCTAATTCATATACCTATCCCACCCGAGAAAATTATTTTGAATAAAGAAACTAAAACTAAAATTCAAAAGTTTTATATCACCCAACTCACTGTTGCATGACAGGTGATTGTCTGTTACCTATTTAATTTCATGAGAAAAATTCCTTAATGTATTAACCGAATAATTCTAAGACTCTTACAATCATTTATGAATAAAAAAATTATTCCTGATGTTATTACCACTTATATGTTGAAAATTTAGATTTTCAAATTATACTACAACATTACAAAAATAGTATTTAGATGGAAATTCAATACTATAATTAGACTATTTATTTTGAAAGTTGTGTGAGTCTATTTTCAAAAAAATTATACATCATTTATAAATAAAAAAGATTACATTAAAGTATATGTAAATTTTTCGTTTTCTAAATTTGTTTAATAAATGAACTTGCACCACTTACAGAATGAACGGCCCAATATACTTAGTTAACATAATTGGCGTTAATTTCTTTTTCTTAAAAAAAATTAAAGTTACTAAACCCTTGTAATTACAACGTACCAAGTAGGATTATCAAAACATTTTGCAAGTTAAAAGAATAGCAGGTATTTAAATGTACACTTAATATAACGTTCCCTTTTCTTTAAAAAATGAAATAATACGACTAGCTTCTTACATTTATGAAATTCAATAATAATATGACCTAAGTTGTTAGAAGATAGTGGTTTGAAAATTTTCATTTTCAACAGTGTAATCTTCATTTAGGATAGTATCAATTCAGTAATGTACACTCGGAAGTCATGTTAGCTTCTTATTAAAGCCGCAGAAAACCACCAGAGGCTAATCGATTAATTAGTAAGCCACAATTGACCCGAATCTGGCGAGCATCGTATTATCTTCAACTAAGGCGTGTTATTCGGTCATTTGTTTAGAACGTTTCGAGAATATACTCGAGAGAGTTTCGTCGAGGGAAAAGGAAGTAATAGGTACCGTAGAAATTTCTCCAGCCCCATGATGCCGTGCGGTTATAAAACTCTTCTGATCCACTTTACCGTATCCCCGATGATATCGTTGGAATAAGAATCTTAAAGCTAAGTGGATCTGGTGAATTCCACGGTAACGAACTTATAGGTGACATGTATTTCCTGGGAACGTTGTCGAGGACCTGGTTACACCATAAATGAAATTCCGCATTAGACGCAACGTAATCGAAGGTGGTGCGCAAGCTCGTATTTTATTTAATAAAACTACCTCGCCCATGAAGAGGAAAAATGCAAATAATATTTCAACAGCATGTGATTATGTATAAGTTTGAATTGTTTCGGAATAATTTATTAAGTTTCAAATGAATAAAATTAAATGACCAATTTCTAGACACCAAAAATCTGACAAAATTAATGACATAAAAGTATCATAAAATAATACTTTATACATATCAATTTAAAGCTTAAATTTTGCATAAAGCTTATTTTGCAAAATGAAGATATAAGCGTCTCATCAAAATTGACTAATCACCAATTAGAATAAATGATCGATTTCCAAACAACAAAAATCTGAAAAGATTTAATAAAATAAAAGTACCATAAACTAATACTTAATCTACATCACTTTGAAGCTTAAAATTTCCTTAAAATGTTTACATATGCGCTTCATTGATATTCCTGATATAAATTGATTAATTGCCAAATATAGTAAATAATGACCAGTTCCCAAACATCAAAAGTCTGACAAGATTTGATGTTATTTTGTCACAAAGAAGCATTTATATTGTTAATTTAGAGATTAAAATTTACTGATAATGATCACCCAAATCTTTTATTCTATTTATGTAAAAAAAAGAAATAAAAATTGAAAAAGCTATAGTTATTCGTTTGTATTTTACCGCCATGGAAATAGTGCATGTAATTGTGAGATATTGTATTCGGTGGTTAAACAACGACGTTTCTAGTTTTTGCGACATAAAGGAAATTAGTTATTTTAATAATTACCTAACCTTTCTAGACTGGGATCAAAGGAAAACAATATTGAAGCCCGGTCATGTCCACGGCTTCATTGTGTCCGACGCCTTTCACGTAGCGTATTCGTCGTTGATTGCGTTCACATCCTGTTATTCTCCCGTTCAACCCTTTGAAGGGTCAGCTTTGAGACCAAGCCGGACTCGTCACAGTGAATATTTTCCACGCTACGTAAACTTTTGCATTTATCGACACGGCTGATTAAGAAAGAAACTAACGATAATCTTGCTGTGCCCTCTTTATCTTTCCGTTACAGCAAATATTAAAACATACATACTTGTGTCGTTTTATAAGCTCTTCACGTTTTCCTGTTCAGTTAGAAAAATGTCTATTTTCAGTATTGAAAATACAAATTAACAGTGAGATTCAGTTTCCAGCACCAAAAACTCCGATTATATATTGAGTTCATTAAACGGTCGATTAACGCTGAAGCGTAGCTCACTATTTAACACGCGATAATGAATTAAATGACCGTTGAGTAGTTGCGCGACGAATTGGGGAAAATTTCAGTGAATCCAGACTTTTTGCAGCCAATAAAATCATTTTTGATAAAAGATACAACCGACTTCGAGGTGCGCTGAAAAATGTAAAATAATTTATATTTCGTTTATACAACTACGTGACAATTATTGATAAAACCTCTTGTTACATTAACAAAATGCGCTAAAAAGTATAAAATAATTTCTATTTCATTTATACCGATACTCCAGAGCTATTAATAAAACCTACTTAATCGTTAAATAGTACACTAAATACATTTCAACCTTTTCGGAGGCGGCGCATAATTAAAGCTTTCCTTCTACAGTAAAATCTTTCTAGTTGTCCGTTTGTTGCCCTGCTGACAGTGTCCGTCGGTTTTGTCCTATGCCTATGTATTTCGTTCGAGTCAGTCGCGCGATACGCGACGCGACTTCTTTGATGAGAGTTAGAGTTTGGTAGTTTATAATAAAGCACTGTAACTTTTTTAATATTAATTTTGTTTACCTACGGATTTTTTAAACATGTTGGCCAGACTCTTTTGATTAAAATGAGACCAAGCACGATATAATTTGGAGCATATTTACTTTATTTTATGAACAAGGGAACATCCCCAATGCGAATTTTTTTTTCGTCCATATAGTCCAAATTATGTCATGTTTGGTCTCATTTTAATCAGAAAAATTGTACCAATATGTTAAAACAATTTGCATCCAGAAAAATCTAAAAATTAGAAAGCTAAACTGTTGTTAATTTCTCGGCTGCTACGGCTCTCATGCTATCTTTCCCTTTTACGACTTGTCGCCGGAGATCAAAAGCAGCCGCTAGGTTCGAAAAATCGTGTCTGTCCTGCCCACGTTGTCCATCTTCGCTTTTCAGCTTACAAACAACTAGAGAGATTCTACAAAATTCTATAGTACAGGCGTTGGTAACCTATGACCCGTGGGTCACCAAGTAATAATTTGATAATTTCAAGTGAACAATATTCAACGAGAATCAACATATCCATTGCGGTTTAACTACATATATCATACATACATCAGAAGTGCTGCCAATTTCTGATACAAACGTTACAATTACAAATGTTTTCTGCCGTATCTATAACGTTCCGTATTTTTTCTTACGACTTATTAATTACCAAGTTTGCCATACCGCAATCAAATCGTTATTGGCAGCATCATTTATTCGGGTATTTTTAATTTTGCGCCGCCTCCGAAAAGGTTGAAATGTGTTTAGTATACTATTTAACAATTAAATAGATTTTATTAATAGCTGTGGAGCATTGGTATAAATGAAATAGAAATCATTTTACACTTTTTAGCGCATTTTGAAGTCGGTTGTATTTTTTGTTAAAAATTATTTTATTTCACACTTTTTAGTGGAACGTGCAGTATTTGTAGGATATCTTGAGGTGATTCTGCGTTTTTATTGTGTAGCTAATAATCATATATTGAAAAAAATATATTGACCGAATTTAGATGATTAATAAACATCAAATTTCATACATTTTTGCAACTGTGATCATCGCGGATATATTTCCTACTAAATGCGATAGGTTTCATCGCGATCGGTACATTCCTTGCAGAGTAAACGCCGAAAAATATAAATGGAGCATTACGTTTTTTGCAATAAAAGTCGTTAGGAATGAAAAAATGCAAAATTTTTTTTTACGGGACCAATCGAGAGACATACTCTACAAGATGCAAAAGATTTCGTTTCGATTGGTCCATCCGTCTCGGAGTAATCGGCGAATATACATAGAATTGATAGAATTGAGTAACCTCCTTCTTTTTTGAAGTCGGTTAAAAATATCTCAATTTTGTCTAACATTATGCTACAATTCGTAAATAAAAAATTATAACTGTGCTCCTTTTTCATGAATGACCAAAAATATTGCACTATTTAGCAAGAACAATGTTATAATTCAAAGTAAGGCTTTTAAAATCCTTTTTTAAGTAAGCAAGGATTTTATTAAAGACCAATAGAAATTAAAAACATATTGGCTAAATTATAAAAAAAAATAATCAAATGTTGCCATTGCTAAATGATGATGTAAACAATAATTTTTCTATCATGCGAAATTTCAAACCAATTTTTTGAAAAATGTACTTTTCTGAAGTGTTTCTTCTGGCAAATGGACGATGTTATCTTTTAAGGATGAAATATTAAAACTAAATATGGTAGAGGTGAATAGAAATGTACTATAATGATATGTTCTATAAGAAAATTTATAAACAAAATAATTTATTTGGTCAAAACGTATAGAATCTAATAATCTTTATCTGCAGGTATTATATCATAAACAATTGTATTTCAACACTAAAAGCAATTAACTGTAGAAACAATATTGTTTTGTGTTTCTCCCAAATATACCATTACGTAAATCAATTATAGATTACATGGCAACATTTGGTTTATTTAATACGAACCCACACATTTCATATTACTAATCCTAAATTAGCATGTTATCGTTAAACTAGCTTCATAATCCTATAAATTGCGAATGAATTAATTAATTCACTTCCTATGTTCGGAATCAATAACTCATAAACTGGTCTCATTGTATTTATTCTATCAACCAACGAGAGCTAATAATTTGTCGCTTACATTAATAAATTACACTCATTTTGAAAAAATGCATATATCAGTTTCAAATTTAGTATATCTACTGATATTTGTTTGGTGTTTTATTTGTCATACTTCAGAATTGATGACAATAATCGGTGTTTATTACCAAGAGTAATAGTGAATATGAATTTCTCGTGTAAAGTTTATCTCGTATGTCAAATTATATTTTTATACATTTATATAATGAATTATTTTTGCTACTTTTCTGTCATTTTTATTCTACATGTAGGATCGGGAAATCCAGGAGAACGAAGTAATTGGAAAACCCCTAATATTTAAGAATATTTAAGAATTTAATAATGCGTACATGGAATAACGGCTCTACAGCGATTATCCAAAAATCGACGCCGATTATTACAAATTAATATGAAAAATATCCGTAATTAAGAAGAATATGACATTTTACGAGCAGGAAAAGTAATATTTAATCATTGAATCCAAAACTAAAAAAATATATTCACAAAAATGATAAAAATAGAAATTCTATAATCAAGATACATACAGTAAGTACATATGTTATCTATACGTGTATGTTACCCCAGCTTTGTACAAGAAACATTATATTTTCTTCAAATTTTGAAATATAAGATAGCAAAGAAGTAAACGTGGAGCTACGAATATAATGACAAAGAAATGGTCAAAAGTGGATGGTAGAGTTGCTCGTCCAGACTATGTTTATTCGAAAGAGCATGAAACGAGGAGTTTATGGTGCAATTTTTGGGTATCATTGGCAATGGGTTCAAAAGTTATAGGACTTTTAAATTTTGATATTTTTAAGTGCAAATTGCATCACACATGCAATTTTATGCCTTTGTCACTTTTACACTTAATTTTCACTTCATATTTCGATTTCTCATGTTTTCTAATCATTTGCAGTTAAAAATATGAAAATTTCAAAGTCCCAAAACATTTGAACCCGTTGCCAATGGCATCGAAAAATTGCACCATAAACTCCTTGTTTCATGCTCTTTTAATAAACATAGTCTCGACGAGCAACTCTACCATCCACTTTTGACCAATCCCTTGTGAGTATTTTCAAGAAATATGTATAATATCTAGGGAAACCTGATCTTCGTTTATAATAACATAGACCTAGGAAAAAATAAAAGAATTAAGATACATCCATACCTGCCATGGAAGAACTAAGTGCATTCATTCTTTTTCCTCTGTCATTACCCATCCGGGGAGTGTTTTCGATGAAAAAAAGCTGTCGGTTAATTAAAGCAAAAAACAGGAATGATATAATGCACCCTATATTTCAAACAGCTACGTTCAACAGATCAATAGATGACGCAAGCTCTCCGGGGAGCGTCGAAGCCAGAGGAGCGTCGTTTCCCCGATAAAAAGGAAAGAAGCACGTTGACACGAGAGTCGATGCTTCCTCTGGGTAGGCAGACGTTTACCGTTCATTAACATGAACCCTTCGCGAAAGGGTTAAAAAAAAAAAGAAGAAGCGTTAATTACCAGGGGAGAGCGAGGACGAACGATCTTTCGACGCGTTGCGAGAGCACGTACGCGCAAAATGAGAACGCGTGCGAATACCGTGCTCGAACAAAAGGGCGGGAACTCCTTGTAATGGCGACCACTCGAGACCCAAGGTGAAGGACTGGTAAAACGAGCGGCTTTCAGGAGCTCGAGGACCGGCGACCCTTTACGCTCCATCGACGCCATATGGCGTGACCAACTTTATAATACCCGCGACGCGGACACGTAAAACTGCTCGCAGCGTGAAGCCCGGTGCACGCGAGTATACAAGCTGGGACTTTCGTAATGTTCCCTGGAAGCTTGAACGATATCGTTTCTTGCTATGTTTCCGCTCTACGATCCTCCTGGGGATCAGCCTGAATGAAATCTCCTCCGAACTTGTGCCGCTAGACGCGACGCGAGTTGAAGAGTCTTTGTAAACGTCCTTTGCGCTGAAACTTGCCTCCTGTAATCTTTAGTTGTATGTTTCTATGATTTTTTCAAAAGTATAGTGTCAAAATATGATTTCAAGATACTAATATTAATTTTAAGTAATTTCTATTTTTTTAAGGGAAATATCATGAGGTTTCAATTAAATATATTTTTTTAACTTCTATTTTTCTTATTACTGATTTGTTTTTTTCTATGAGGAAGATATAATAACAAAGATCTTATAAAAATAATGGTATTCATGAATTTGTAACCTTAGGTCATTCATACAGATTTCCTTGTAAAGAATGTTATAGGATTTCTATTAATGAAGACGTGTTAAGTTAACTCAATTTTGTATTGAATATATACTGTAATTCTATTTCTCTTTTTTTAATCTTTAAGTTCTAGAAGTTTTATTAACCCTTCAACAGCGGAGTTTGGGTCAATCGAGACCCAAACTTACAAAACACATACAAAGATAATAATTTTTAAACGAAAAAGTTTCATATACTGCAAAATTAGTTGTCAGACAAACAGTGTAAAATTTAGAAAATTAATATAACACGAAATACAAAATTGAATTAAAATTGGGAGTCTCTCCATGGTCCGCTGTCGGACGGTTAATATTATTCTTGAAAATTGGAAACAAAAAAGTAATCAAGCTTGTGATACTATCATTGTCCACACAAGCTTATTAACTATTCAACTAATCAAAAATTAAATTATAGTCTATTACTCACAATCTTAAATTGACCATGCCTTAATTACCTAAATCTAACTATTCAAAGCATAATAATTTTAATATTTACAAATGTTGTCATTGTCGATAACATAATGGTAAAAACAGAATGAATAGATAATGGTTCTCAAGATTTGTTCATATTATCCATGGTAAGGTGTACAGATTTCCCAACGATAAAGTATCACAGAAAATTTATCTGTGTCTAGGCTAAACGTACCATCCACTTCTTGCGTTTCTATGGTGCTCGAAGCATGAATTAACACGTTCTTATAAAAACATTCATTCACGTGAATGCAGGTAGGTCGTTCCAGTGAAGCAGAAAAAGTCCAGCTTGAATGAGTTGTTTAAAGTTATTCAGACTATTCGAAGTGTATTTTAGGCTGGAAATTTATTTATACGCAGAGGTCATCGTACTACGATACTTGGAAACAGATATAGCTTGTATCTAGGTGTGGTGTAAACTCGAATGATAACAGCTATTAAGGTGTAATTAAAATGAGGGATTGTGTGGCGAGATGCTGGTGAAATGAGAAAGATTGGATTCACTGCTGAAATGGACCGTTAATGGCATGAAGATTGTGCTGTCTGGGGGAAAATTTCGTATTTCATTAAGGCGAGCATCAATCATTTTAATAGAAATTTGTATTAAAATGGAATGCTAAAATTTATTCTATTTTGAAGTGATAAATGAAAATTCACTTACAATTAGAGAAAAATTAATTCGTTTTTGCAAAAGATATCTCTATCTGTCTTTTTGTTGGATGAAATAGATTAATTTTGTCTATGTATTAATAGTGATACTTTAAAAATTAGAATATTTAATGGATAATTTATTAACATCCTTGAATGTGTTTAAAATGATTCTAAGTGTCAATACTAATATTTATTAGTATTAGTCGTAATACTTAATCTTATATTTGTATTAATTTTGTATTTCATTAAGATTAGCAACCATCACTTTAATAGAGAGTCGTATTGAAATGAAATAGTGAAATTTATTTTGCTTTGAACTGGTGGATACAAATTTCTTTAGAGAATAAAACAGAAAAATTTAGAAAGTGAAGATGATCCTTCATAGTGGTATTTATAAATTTTTTACTTTTTGTTGTTTTAATCACTTCTGTGTTATGTCAATAAATTATAACAAAGTATTATTAAATAATTAAATATCGGCGACATTTTAAATCATTTTCAAGTTTTAAACAAGTCCAAGATTGTTAATAATTCATCAAACAAGCACCTTAATTTGCACAGTAATACTATTAATACATAGATAAGATTAATCCACTTAACCCAGGTTAAAAATAGTTATATTTCATCAACCTATTAGCTTTCACACCTAGATACTATCTACAACCAACATCTTACCATCACTTATACCTCAAAACATTCATCCAATTCACACTTACTTAATTCTGAATACATGTACTCATTTCCTTTGATTTAAATTACAGTAACACTTATAATTTAAAATGAATTTTTAATTTATTATAAAAAGAGCGAGTTAACAATGTAGGTATATTAAAGTTTGCCCGCCAGCTTCTAAATCATCCTATGTATCAATTGTTAATCAAATCCAAAGATCTTTTAGAAATCTTATCAAAAAATCATTTTCCCACGTTCGTTCTCCCTTACGAAGAAAATCAATGACCCCATGAAAAATTCGACTCTTCCTGCATGTACACGGAGAGGACAGTTAAGGATGATGCCTGATAGTGCACAGCTGCCGGGACACATCACGGATTGAATAATCGGCACCTAGAATAAATCCAGCGCTATTCCCTATTTACAAAATTGCAGTTCCCGCACGCGTAACTGTTCTTTGGCTCATTGTGTTGCACCCTTCGACGACACCCCTGGCCATTATTGCGAACGCCACGCACCACCGGCCTGCTTGGGGAATTTACCCTCCTGATGGTTCTATCCACCCTTCGACACGTTATTGGCTCGCGTGCGTACACGTACCCTAATTAGTATGAATGCCTGGCCATCGTGGTCTCCTCGATGAAGGCATCGACCGACCATTTATGGGGGATTTTAACCGCTTGGTTCAAGGCCGTAGAGAATCATCAACGACATAGTAAGAAGATCGTTAGATGAGAATCAGAACTTAATATTTTTTAGATTAGGAGATATGAAGTATCATTTTGACAGTGACTGCTACGTCATCCAAAATTTAGGTCATTAATCATACATACAGTGGGTGATCAAATTATTATGAACAAATGGAAAACTTACATATTTTATGTTTCCGATGCTATTATGTATTCCATAAAAGTGAAATATATCCTTTTTAGCAAAAACCGTAACAGCCTGCCTAACTAATAAAAAAATTCAAGTTTTATCGTGGCCTGGAAACTCACCAGATATGAACCCAATGGAAAATCTATGGGAATTATTAAAGCGTCGCATTGCATCAGAGACAATAACTCACAAGCAACAACTGATTGACAAAATTATATTCGTATGGCATCACGACCTAGAAATGCTAGAAAATTGCCGAAAAAATATGGAAAGCATGCCGAGACGTATTCAGGCAATTATAGATACCAAGCGCGGCGTGACCAAATATTAACATTATATGTGTTTTAAATTATAAAAGTTGTAAAATATAGCAATATCATAGTAATAAAAATATAACAGTAAGTTTTGCAATAAAAAGGCATACCATTTTAAGTGTATTTTTTTCAATTCCATTTCCGATCAAACTTCAAATAAGTGGTAATTTCGAACTGTTCATAATAATATGATCACCCACTGTATCTGGACCCCAGAGCCGAAATGTGTAAGTCGCACTATTCAAACTTTATAGGAGAGCAAATCAAAGATGCAAAAGCCTTATAATTTTGAAACCATGAAAGATATACATATACCTACGTAATTTTTTAACGAAAACAAAGAATGTATTGTTTTATTGTTTAAAAGTAAAATCGTATACAGGACATTGTCGCTTCCTGACGTAAAAAATAAATTAGACTTGATACTGTCTGGCTTTGACGATGGACTTAATACTATCTGATTTTAATTTTGTATCTTCTTTTGCGTGACTTAATACCATAAACCTGAACACAGTTTATATGGCTCGGATGTATTTTGTGAAGCAGATATCAAGTCCAAAATTATTTTAACCTAACACTGGACAAAAAATTATTCGGTCCTGAAATTTTGTTTAAAGTTGTATCAAGGGCAATTTAGACTGTTTAGCTCAGAAGAAGATATGGGCTTAATATTATTTTTACTCTGTTATATTAAAAACTAAATTGAGATTGAAAAACTTCATAAAAGAAACCTGTATATAAAATGTTGTAACACCAGTAAAAAAAAAGAAGCTTCGCGAAAGCGACGCAGTCTGGAAACGTCCAGACAATTTCGGAAAGTCGATGATAGAGCATCGCGGGAGGCAGGGACGCGAGGCGTGAGCAAAGCCGCGAGGCGCGAGCGGAGACGCGGAACGCGAGCGCGGAAAACGCCAAATTCATTCCTGACGACGAGATCGTTGATTTCGGCGACCGCGGATAGCAACGAGCGGATATAAATTAAGGGCTCGCGACTGCCTCCGTCTATTTCGCCTGCTGTTAACAGAGAGAAAGGACGAGGTAAGACCATCGGCCGCTCTTGGTCAGCAGGTTAGGGACTCCGGCAGGAGAGTACGGCGACAATACCTGGACGCCTGCCGGAGAAGAGAGAAAGAGAGAAAGATCCCGGTAGGAGAGTTCGGCGACAATACCTGGACGCCTACCGGAAGAAGGGAGAGTACGGGAGACCTGTTCCTGGACGCTCGACCGACACGGAGAGTACGGCGATAATACCCGGACGCCTGTCGGTCGAGAGAGTACTTACAGAGCACCTCCTGGACGCCCTAGTAGAATTAGTTTTCCTAAAACGCCCGTTCGATATGGAGAGTTCGGCGATAATACCTGGACGCCTATCGAACGGGAAGAGTATAAACACGTCTGAATGTTTTTTTTTTTGTACAAATAAATAAATAAAGAAAATGTATCCTACACCTTGTAACCTCACCTAATCCAAATAAATCCTGTCTTTCAACAGATTTCCTTGTATTTCAATTAACAATGGCTACAATGTGATATTTTCCAAAAATTGGACTGAATATACTCTAGGTCTGCTCCTTATATTGCTATTAGGTATATAAATTAATTTGGTGCATTTATTTATTTACTTATTTATTTATCAAATGTTGCAGTATTTTCAATTCTTCAAATAATCATTATCGTTATCAGAATTCTTGATAATTGTGAAATGATAATCAGGAAGATGTAATGTTAAAAGTACCAAATTATTTTATATGCCTACCGTTTTATGTTTTTATGCAACAAAGTATTTGCTTGATTATTGCAATCGTGAACGTTTAAGTAAATGCGATCAAGGAGATCGTCTTAGTGTTTCAGACCGAATAAAAACCTAACGATCCGAAAGTTGTGGCTTCTTTATTCGCCGCAGGATTTTATTCCGCCACTTTTCGATCGTGGAAAGCACCGAAAAAGCTATCAGATGATTGTATAAAAAGAAATTGGTTCTTGGATGAACGGTAATGAGAGTTCTTCTGGCGGTAATCGTTTAGATGATTGTTATCACGGCGAGTATCGTAATTTCCTTTTATCACGGACAAGCTCGACGATCCGCTTGCCGCTTTTAATTAATAAAAAACCTATTTTCATACTTTATTGTTACATTTTAATCAAATTTCTTGTTCTGTTATATCATGCTTATTATGTACCATTTTCATATACCAAGAAAATTAAATTCGTTGCTATATTTAGGATAATTTTTTAATACTTCGACGATAAAATTCGGATAGCTCAAAAACAAAATACACAAATAGGTCACAAATTGATTTGTTAGGCAAAGATTCTATTGTAAGACTTATAGGGTTGGGCAGCTATGTATGTGAACCTGGCACCCGACTTTAAAAAAATTAATTTTTTTTAATGGAAAATGATAGTATTTTGTTTGTAATTGATTGTGGTAACAATAGTTTCGTTTGTAGTTTTATCACATGGAAGAAACGGATTTGAAATATCTCAATGTCAGGTGCGGGTCACTTTTTCAATTTTTTTTATTTATTAATTGATAAAACTACAAACGAAACTATTGTTACTTCAATCAACTACAAATAAAATAATATCATTTTTCGTAAAAAAAAGATTTGTTTCGAGTGCGGATGGAACCTTGCAAATTTTTCCAGCACATAAATTTGTTCGGGCACTCGTAATTTCGGGATCCGAATATCAAGTTAGAACCCGAACGTGACTCGAGACTCCATCATTACTCCACCAAACCCGAGGCTGGCTATCTGCACACCTCTGACCAAAAGTAATGACAAGGTTAGCAATAAAATTATTACTTGTGAGGATTCCCCTTTTTTGATTCTTTTACACTTATTTTCCTTGGGAGTTTGAAATTAATCGGACAAATAACTTCTCTTTTTCTGAAATATTAAAAAAATGACTGCAAAAATTAATGAATTCATCTGACTTAATTATTTCCTGTGCTGTAACCCCTTCCTCTACATGACCAAAAATTATTAAAATAAATGACAACACTTATCAGTTTATAAAATCTTGTCTTGCATATAAAATTGCGATGTGCGATGCAACAGAATGCAAGAAATATAGTGAAGTATGGAGATTCGGATAGCTCCCTTCATGAATTTGCTACTAAGTCAATGCATCGTTAAACAAGTGACAATGAGAACAACCCCCGTTTGGGGAGAAACAGAGAGACCGGTCGTTTAAGACGACCTTATCCTTGCAAATAGCTGACTGTGAGAGAATCTTCATCGAGAAATTGAAGCACCGACCATTAGACGTCAACCAAATGCAAAGTAGAGTAAATTGCTTGCGAAAAACTGTACAGATGAACGTAACCGAGTTAGCGGCTATTTACTCGCGCCCTTCTGCTCGCTTTGTTTCTACCAATGAACTACTATGAGATTAACAATGACTGTTACGTGAGCTGTAATCGTAACAATGACAGATCTTTTATCCTGATTCTGATTGGCAATTTGAAACAACCGCATTCTCATGGCTTTACGTCTTCAATTGTCTTAAGTACATTTCAGAGCTAATAAAACCAGTTGTTTAATATTAAATTCAATATTTTTTGCAATACATTTCTCCACTTACGTACAATTATCTTGGCAAAATAATAATGCAATTTGTAAATATAGTAATGATTCAAAAAATAAGAAATAAAAATAGGTATAATACAGGTATATATTATTTACGAATGTACATCATATCTAAACAATTATTGATTTTTTCAATAATATATCCAGCGATGGACTGAGCAATGGGGGGTTGGGGAAAATTTCCAATGAGCCAGCAGGGACTCGGGACCTAATTAATTAAAATTTACTGCAAAAGAGTCCGCCATATCACTAATTTCCTCGTAAAAATTTAAATTCCAATCGGTTGCTAATTGTACCCTAATAATTTTGTGTACAAAATTTGTATAGAAAAAAATATACCCTTCTACTTAAACAAACAAAACTTACTTTAAAAATCCTTTGAAAATCTTCTATTTATAAAAGAATCATTGTTACTATGTTATGGCCTCTCGATGCCGCGTTATTTTATAAATATTTCTATAAATAACGGAGATATTCATCCGTTTTGTTTCGCATAATTCAGGTTGTATAACAAATTTCTTAATAAGCCTCATTAACCACGAAATAAGCAGCGCGAAGCGAACGATAAAATAAACTGCGATGATAAATTATACATCGTTGTCCGTCTAATTGCTTATTCATCTTTTAAGAGCAACGACACGCGAATCAGTTGAATCAGTGAGTCATTCTATCTTTGTAGTTGATCGTTTAAAGAATGACCGACCATGAATAACGAGAATTCGGTTTGTTACGGTCCATCAACTTCTCTACTTTATTTCTTCCTTTATTCAAACAATTTATTGAATAGAACTTGTTACGAACGTGTGATGCAGATTCAATTAATTAAGAACAGTTAATGCTGTAAACAAAATCAATCTTCTGGACTGCATTCAAAATCCAATAATACTGTTTGATTGCGACCTGTAGTTTCAATTAATTGTTAGTGTGGGTTTACAACAATGAAGATATCAATTGAATTTTAATCAGGCTAATGAAACACTATAAATACCGTTAATTCTATTGTAGCACGGTTTAATTTCTTGATTAATCTTGGTTTCTGTAATGACTTTACATCCGTGTTATATTTTTAAATACATCATTTATATTGATGGTTTCGCAGAAGGGTTGAAATATTTATAGATATATTTTTAAATTATTCTTGTCACCATTTTAGGTGTCGTAGATGCATTTTTATTCTACTGTTAATCGTGAAGCAGGAATTCTCAAAATCCTAATTTTGACGATATTAATATTAAAAGTAATTTGGAAACAAAATGATATAATTTTTAATTATTATAAAATTTAGTATATTATAAGTGAAAAGTACAAACAGCAAGGTAAATATTGAGTCAAATTTTTCTGCGTAAACGTTTACACGCAAATGAGAGGGCCAGACTCTTATATATGGGACCCCTTGCCAATATTGTCATTTTCCCTGGGAAAGCCTACAGGGAAGAGCGGAAACCCGGGCCATCGCTATTTTGCATAGGGAAGCCTGGATTGATTGTTGCTTACGCTTTCGTGGTAGAGGATACCGTTGTGTGACGCGGATTCCACCACCGGAAGATGCGTAGCTTCCTTACAACCTTTTACCTTTGTAATGAGAATAAATTATTTGAACACTGATTTATAGATATGTTTAATACGTATATGTTGTACAAATGTCTTTGGTGTTTATGTGTTTGTGAGAACTAATACCTCAGAGGTACGTCAAAGCTGAACTGTGAAGCTAAGTCGGAGTGTATGATAGATCGTGTAAGTTGACTTTAAAAATGCTGACGATGTGATCAGATCTGATGATCAACGAGAAGTGACTTTGAGTCTCGGTGTCTCGTTCCAAGTTTTGTATTCTCCCTCTCCTGGGTCTTACGAACGGTCAGCAAGGAGCCGCAGAGAGGTGTCCAACAAGGGAGGTGTTGACGAAAAGTGGCCAATTAGCAAACGTTTGGAGTTTGACTAATGGTCATAGGCTGACGGTTTAGCAAATCACCTCGCTGGACATTTCCCATGTAAGCTAGCCGAAAACCCAGCAGCTGCGGTGCACGTGGGAGTCTTAAGGTGCGTGTTTGCACAGAACCGGTGATATCTCCCAGGCAAGAGCGACTGTGGGCCCAGATGGTCTTGGTGACCGATGGTACCTGGGACAGAGCACAGAAGACGGTTCGAACCCTGTCGGGGTTGGTAGAGCTCACAAGACACATGCACGGCGTGGGGTCCGTTTAAGACACGGAAGAGGAAGTTAGAATTTAAGTAAAGTGAATGGCAAGACCTCGTAAAAGATTGTAAACTGCTCGTCGTGAGCATTTGTGGACAATGCGAATGCCAAATAAACGTTCTGATTTTACTGGCCTTGTACTGTAGAAGGTCTGTTTTCTGTTGGACCTTTTGAAGCTTCATGGTGATTGATTCTGTACGTGACAAAATACTACTCCGACCAGCTTAGAAAGGTTTCTAGCAATTAGACAATGTGTTATTGAATATGACTGACCGTGCTTCTAAATTGGTGCAGTAAATTCATTGGTTCATGAATTTACCATTGTTACCATTTTTACCAGGTACATAGAAGGCAAACCGGACGATATCTTACGGTGAGTTTATTGCTCCCGATAGTTAGAACCGTAAGATTGTTAAAAGTATAAAACTGCTACTATAGTTCCGTGAGCGGTCTACTATGCCGCGCAACATTGATCGCGAGTCTATACCAAAATGTGATTGGTTTTAATTCTTTAAGTCCAATCATTATGCAAAACATAACTCTTCATTGTATGATCCCTTTTTTAATTTTAAAAAGTAATACACAAAATAATTTCTATTTGTAATAATGAAAATTTGCAACATTATGTAAAATCAAATTCAGAATAATTATAAAAAATAAGAAATACAGGAACATCACACGTTGATGTTAGGATGTTATATTTTGAAAGCTTTCGTTTTTTAAAGTCCTAGATCAGATTTCTGATCAAAAGGAATTTGTTTAAGTTCATAACATAAAGATTTTGCAAATGCAAGTAATAAATATTAAGTGTAAGTAAAGTGTTCATTTGAAATTTTCGCTTGACCAGACAAATGAAATTACTCGAAAACAACATCCTTATACCGCAATACAAAAAGAAAAGTTTAAAAAGATCACATCTTAATTTACACTAAATGGAGATAGTCTTCGTTAATCTATTAATTACATCATAGCAGGATAAGCTTATCCGTCGCGTTTTCGTTCGGTGTAAATTATTTCAGAATAAACGAAATATTTCAAAATGTAACCTCGTAAATTTACCGAAACAAAAGAGGAAGCAACCGCACGCAAGTAACACAGTGCATTCGCAATAATTTTCGAGTTCGTGAGAGTTTTAGTACCTCGAGAATTCCTTTTATATTTCGTTGGGTTGTCGACAAAAAAATTCTCGACATAAATCACAATTTAAGTAAAGATTACTCCGAGAAGTATTGCTCACGTTTCAGAGTAAATTGAAAAATAAAATTATATAAATAGTCTTGAAAAACTGTTGAGTAACACTAAATTTTACTAAAGTTTACTATAGAAGGCTTCAATCACTTTAAATAAATATATATGTATGTACATATTAATTCGTATCACGAAAATATTGAAAACCTGCTGTGTAGTATTTATAAAGGATTCTAGCACTAAATCGTGGTAAACCAGAGTTCAGTGAAAAAAGTGGAAATAATTCAAACAAGTAAACGCAAGCTTCACTCGCACGGAAATCTCTATTTAATCCTGTGGATAAAAGTTTTGAATACAAAATTTTGTTTCGTCGTGCACCTTGGAGCAGGCGAGACGGAGCTGTTACCGTTTTTGCAGGATAACGCGAATTCATGCGTAAGGAAAAGCTTTCGCGTATTTCATGAGAGTCAAGATCCTCGAAACACTGAAACAGCACGGTTTAATGCTAATTATAAAGTATCCTTGTTACGTATTAATGGAAAACTATCTACACTACCTCTTAAAAGTATGTGGCTACATTTTCATATTCACAAGACATGTGTCTGATCCTTTAAAATTTAAGATCCATACTTTTGAACAGACTATTCGAAGTTCTTGTGTTCATTTTCAAGAAATTCACTGAATTTTCCTAATATAATTAGGTAAATTAAAAAGGCTTTAAAATTAACTCATGTTTAACAATACGTAAGTTTTCCTTATAAGTTTTTATAAGAATTTACAGAATAAAATATTCTGTAACTATTGAAGTTGAATTCTAAATAATAATAATAATATTCATAAGTATTTATTAGATGAAAATTAGATTTCCTGATATCAATAATTTTCTACAATATATAGATTACTATTTCAGAAATTAACAAAATACATTAATTACAATACTAATTTCTCCAGTGAATAAACAACATTAACTAGTTAATGAAAATAAGTTGGTAGTGGGAAAATTGCTTGAATATGAAACTAAGAATTGAAAAAAATCAATATTTAATCACTTTCATACTTTAATTAATTAACTAACTTGTTTTAATTAATTTTACTTGTTTTAATTAATTTTACTTGTTTTAAAATATAATGTTCATTCATTGATAGGTACATGTTCATTTACCGATGCATATACTTTACATTGTAATTTAAAGGTATTATGTCATTAGGAAACATTATTCTTTTTAAATAAACATTTAATAAATATTTTAAAGGTGATTAAAAGACACGTATGAACTTTCTATAGGTCAAAGTGATCAACATTACTTTTTGAATTTTTTACAATTTTACTACTAAAACATTTAATTTACATTTAACTTGTATTATTTGACCAATTTCTCTATTTTTTGATATCTTGATTTTTGGATTTAATCAATTCGACAAATGACTTATGTATGAAAATTTGAACGTTTTGGGTTAGTTTTGCAATATTAATATTGACTACTCGGTGCTTTTTAAGACATTATTTATTCCTAACAATGGATAAATACCTATGAATGGTAATATACCTGATAAGCAAGTGATAACTACAAACACTTTTAACAACGAAGGAACCGCACAAGTCGAACAAAGTGTCGTTTCTCCATTCCCTTTATCGTTATACTTGGCAAACTTTTTACGACCACTTTGTCAAGCAACTATTGTGAAGAAAATGTAAAAAGTCAGCTTTAAAAGCGGCATTAAAACTTCATATCATCTTGAAGTAGAATATTGTTTCAAACAAGCGTACATAAACAGACTTTGAATTATTTTCACGCTATTATACATAGTTTCACGGATGTACTCTGCTTAAGCGGTAAAGAGAAGAGGCTGGGTTAGTATTAATCCTTTGCAACCGTATGTTTATTCCTAATCTTTAAAGTCGGATTTGAGCACTCTTGAAGTAACATTTCAAATAATTTTGCAAATAATAATAAGCGGATGAACTTCAGTGAGAAATCACAGAAAACTGATGATTTCGAACTTGGATGTGACAAAAGTGAAAGAATAAATGATTGTACACTTGTTATTCAAGTACAAGTATTATACCCTCTTTCCATCTTTCAAATCTTCAGTATTCATAAAATTTTTGAAGATATTATTTGTTTTGTTGAACTTGAAATAGAGAAATAATGGTTACATGACTAATTATTAACTCGTAGATGCTGACTTGTAAAAGGTTTGGTACAATATCCTGTATATTACATTATCTGTGTTGCACTGAATATTAAAATACCATAGAATACATTTTATAATAATGTTTCAATCCTAATGTATAATTATTATAAGAGAAATAAATTTACATACCAATATTTTTTCATTCACCTTATCTTATTATTTTATATGTAATAAATAAATATAATGCTTCTTATAAAGTTTAGAACATTCTTAAAATATCACATTTCTATTTATTGTGACCCAAAGAGATATGAACCCGATGCGCACATAAGCGAGAAGTATAGCAGGATTAACGCGTTAACTGCCACAGTAGAAATGGACATATCTAGTCAGACATACAGAACATACTCCACTTATTAACGATACGAATGGTTAATTTTTGAACTCAAGCTTCTAAATTGCTATTTTACATTATTAATATAATAGTAATGATATTCAAAAGTTATTTCCTCTGTTTTTTAAAATAATTATTCGATTACATTAAATTTGAAATGTCAATCATTGTTATTGTTAATTGCAAGTTAACTTGTATTTTAACATCGAATCAAATAATGACAGTTTTTATATACCATTAAAATTATATTATTCGTGAAAAGTAGCAAATGAAAAGTTTAATTAACCCAGTCATCATCACGTTCCGTTAGTCACCTGTTATCGACACTTCCAATTTAATTTAATTAAATAATAAGGAAATAAAAAGTCTAGCGTGGGTTTTACGTACTATAAAAATTACACTAATAGTATAACATAACAAAGCAAAGCATCGTATAAAAGATTAATTGTGAATATTTTCAGTAATTCATTTTATCGCACTCTGGCTATGTATAGCTATTACTATTGTGGAGTATTAAATAATTTTATTAATTCTAGTACACATTAAAAGGCTAGTACTAGTAGAAAAAGCTATTTCTATTATTGGACTATTTATTTTTTTTATCACTACTCAACAACATATGAAGGAATGAAATAATTGTATTTTGAATGATTATAATTAAAGCTATGAATTGGAAACTAATATTTCCAGAAGAACAGGTTTATAATTTGTTTTCTTCAATTCTCCATTAACTGTTCTAACAATGAGTTCTCTTGTGAATAGGGTATTGTTTATACTTTAGAGATGAAATTCTTGTGTTATTTTAAATATTATTAGATAAATCTGTGTGAGCTGGAAAAAGTGTTAGAAAGTGAACCTGTGCTGTTTTGGAAATTGTGGCTTGTCCTGATCATCAAATTCTTCAACCATATCTTTAGCAATTTTTCAAACGCCATCAAAATAGTATGGAAACACGTATCAAAAATTTGAAAGTGTTGAAAAATGCTATAATCGAAAATTGAATTTTTTAAACTCTCCAAAAGAGAATTCTGTTAATTAGAGTGCTCCAGGCGAGAAGGAGTAGATCAGGGCCATAGAGGAACGCCCATTCCCGGTAACGCTGTTCAAACTTTGCACGATTCCAAGGCAACGGAAGATACCCATGCCCTCCCCAGACGCACTGTCTCTGAAAAGGGTCCTCCATGGCTCGTTTACGAGTCGACAAGACAGATAGGCAGGAATATTCGCGGAACTATGTAAATTTCGTTCTTGATTCCCAACGAATTGCATCACGAGCAGGACGACCGTCTCGACGAAGATAACCACGTCGACGACGACAACGACAGATGCCAGACGACCGGTAAATCTTTTATGAAATTACCCTGAAACCATTGGCATCCTGATGTTTGCTGCACCATGGTTGCGCAGACACGTTGCGCCCTAGCCATCATCGCCACCCTCGCGGGGAACTTGAACTTCCCTTCGAAGAGGGGGTAAGAAAGTAAATTTCCCCTATGTTTCGAGAGAGATTCGCGACGAGACGCCGTGAAATGGTAGTTTGACGCCACCTTTGATGTCTGCTGTGATCTTCGAGGTGCCGTATCGTTTTATGGTCCTCGTATTTTTCAAGAATCTTTATGCGTGATATGATTGTAACTGAAATATTTTGTTCTGAACATGGAATTTCCTACTGAAAATTCTTGTGCTGGAATTTCGTCATGCCTGGATGGCTGCTAAAGTATTGATACGTTTCTCGCCTATACTATTATTTTTCTAACAATACATTGGCGGAACTGTGATTTTTTTCAGGGGTAGGCTAGATTTCTTAGCTTCATTAACAGTTTTAAGTGTTAGGTTATTAGAATATTATAATCTAAAAATTGTCGAATTTAAAATTTTTGCAATTCTGGAATTTTGGTAATTTGAATTTTAGAATCTTAAAATTCTGCAGTGGTGTCCACATTTTGCAATAGTCCATATTTTTGCAGAGCCAGACCCATCTTAGTTCTTACCTAGTTCCACCAATGGGTAAATTATTTAACAGCGAAGATTTTACAGTACACATTTATCAGTTATGCCTATTTTCAATACAAATTTTAAAAGTTCGTAAATACACAATTTTATTCTAATTATTAAAAATGACCCAAACGTGAGGTTGAAACGACAAATCACTGTCTACATGTGTTTTGTTTTACTTTGCTTAATGCAATCAGTTTTCCTGATATCTAGTTCCTTTTACAAAATTTCTTGCTTTCTAGAGTGCTCTCTGTTAATGTTCATTGTTACCCATAATTAAAGTCATTGTTTGTTTTCCATAAATAGAAACAAACAAATTTGACAAAATACACAAAGATATTTTGAAATTAATGTGATGAAATAGCTTGGTCTAACAATGCTGTTTCCAGGTTTATTGAATCTGTTATGGGTCATCTAGAAAATTTATACTAGTATTTCTATACGTTTTCTTGAATGTTTTTCTCTACTTAAATACTTTAGAAGATATTTTAATTTTTAATTATGGATAGTATAATTCGATTGTGGGAGTATGAAACTTAGAAAGAATAGTCCGCAGTAGTTTATGATGCTCGAAATTCGTGAGATAGAACAGCCTATTGTAGTAGAAGTGTTCCTGGGTTCACTGAACCTAGGAGAAAATTATTGGACTGTCTGGAAAGTTTGTACTAATGCTTCTGTATTCTTTCGTTTGATAATCCTTTTTAGTAACGACATCTTATTCAAGTTCGAACAAACTTTACCATTTACAACATGTTTTATAATATGTGGAATACATAAAACAATAATGGAACAGTTTTAAAGGGAAATGTTTTGCATAAAAAGGTACAAAATCAACTGTGTGATATTAAAAATTTTTGTATGAAATACCATATTTTTAATTAAAAATATTTTTCGAACTGTTAATTTTTGTTAACACTGTACCGAAATACTTTTTTAAGTAGAATTATTTTCCAACTTATTCTCAATTTAGGAGTAGATATACGTCCATCGTTGATTATTCTAACGTTAACTTAAACGTAACGCTGAAATTACTAATTATAACTAAATGTTCCATGACTCATGGACGGAAGTTTAAATACATAGGGCACCCTGTACATACATAGACTAACACAATAATACCAGAATTAGTTTCAGAATCTCCTGAATTTCTGCTCACCAATTAAGGTTTAAGATCCCCGCACACCGGCACAAGACAATCGAGATTCACGCAGTTTCGTGGTAAACGTGATCGTAGCACAACATCGGTTAAACTTCGACCTAAGTAGCCGCTTAGGGAGCTGGCCTCACGCAAACGTTAAAGACTCTTTAACCGAAGGGAAGCTGGAGAGCGAAAGGGAAGAGAAAGAGGAACCTCTGTGTTCGGGGTAGACGAGCACTCCACGCGGCTGTCAGCGCGTGCGCGCGCGTGCACACGCACGATTCCCATCCGGCACGAGGGTGTAGCACACCGGTGTCAAATAGGGAACCTCTTTTCAAGAGACATAGTCTTAGGGATGGGAGAAAAGCACACATGTGGCGAATACGCGTCTGCATAAAACCCGTTTGCGAATTTTTATCTTCACCCCCCTGTCTGATACTCTTCTGCCGAGAAAATCGATGGGAAAACCGTGGTTTCTTAATCCTTATCGCTTCGAAGACATCGCCTTCCGTATGCAAGACTCATAAAAGTGGAAATTTTCACTTTTTGGGATAAATTTCAAAATAGCATATGTCCAATTTTTAACACCTTATGAGTTCTTAATATAATTGCTTTTGGTTAAGTAATTCAAACTTATCTAGTGACATTTAAAATAACACAAAAATATTATCCCCAAAGTGTATACTGAAAAATGAAAGAAAATGAATTAAAAATTGTTCTCCTTGAAATATTGGTTGATCGACATCTGTTATTTTGGAATTCACAGCTTCGATTGTATTATAGGTAAGTGTCTTTTTTAATATAAGATGTCAATACGACATTTAATATAGGTAATTTAATGTTGCATTAACTGCATAAATTGTTAGCAACAACTGTAAAAATTAATTACAATTTAATTAAATGCTATTATGATAAAAACCAATACCTCTGCAAGGTTTGAGTGTCATCATAGATGCTTTATTCGATGATTTGAGAATTTAGAACAATGTAGTATTACAATAACCACACAATGTAAAATTTAATTTCGTAACTAGATAAGAGTTAATTCTATTAACTATAGACTGATCTTTTCGCAGTAATTCTACAAAATGAGTGCCTATCTTGAAATAGTTGTCTGAAGAATCTAAAATATGTGAGTTTCTTGCAGTGCTTTAGAAGGTTCTGTTTTATTCCCAACTTTAACATAAAATAAGGAATGTGTATATTGTAAAGCAATAACGATTACACTCTGTTTATAATTAGCTTATTTTTGCAAATACGCGTTATTGTGCCGTTTAAAATTGCCAGAATCACGAATGTCATCATCAAATAGTCATCTCTTAAGCACGTACAATGAACCACTGCCTACATTCGTTCAAAGATAAAATGAGCAAATTATACCACAGAAGCATTACTTATCTTTTGAAGGCCTAAAGACCGTTAAAAATGTATGTGATTCACCCTCACAAGGAATGATCCCGAACCCGGAAATTCAAAAAACTATGAAACTTTCTGGATACGTAGAGGGTTCTTCTTCACGGTTATTAATTGGTGTTTGATTATCATTCGTTACCCTGAATGTAATCATAAGCAAACGAATTACATTTACCGGATTTATGGCAACCATTTTACTAGATAAATGTTTTCTTAAAATAAATTTTAAAGCATTAAAATATGGACGTGTAGTATCACAACTTTTTAAAGGCGCAGGAAAACATGTTTTCGCAAAAATTTCGGATAACGAATATTTTGTCTCATTTTCGCTGCACTCTGTGCCCTGTTTCTATTTATAATCGAAGATTGATACTGGCGTATACAACAACGCTACTGGCAAAAAATTATTCACAATGTATATATAGGTAACGGATAATTATTAAAATTATCTGCATTCAATAGTAACTAATTTTAGTTAATATGAATTACTAGCAGATACAAATGTTAAAAGAATATAATATAAAAGTAATAATTATTTATATTAATATACAATCGTGTTAATAAATATAAGCTGTTAATCAGAGAAAATGATAGATGGGATCAAGAACAACAATTATTGTCTTAAGAACCTTTTTATATCAGTAACCGTTTGCAAATAAAATAAAAACGAAATATATGATTATGTGTATGTATTCAGTAATATTTTTTACTCCCATAAAATAACAAATGATAATCAAATGTTACGTCGCTTTAAGCAACAAACCATTTCCTATTTTCATAACGAATTTTAGAACCTTTCAATAGTTTTTAAGCTTTTTTGTTTATAACTTTTTGCAATTGTTTAAACAATTTTTTGCTCCAACATAAACAAACACTATACATTAAGACGAACAACTTTCGTTTATAAAGTTTTTGGATGTCTTTAACGATTTCGGAGAAAAAGTTTTAAAAATGGCCGAAACTTTGAGGGCGATTTTCACCCCGTTGGACTGAAAATGGATAGTCAAAAAAAATTGCATTTTAATCAGGGGGGCACCCTCTACGTGTCCACAAAGTTTCATAATTTTTTGAATTTCCGGGTTCGGGATTATTCCTTGTCAGTCAAAGTCAGATACTGTCATTCTCTTTAGTCTTGTTTTATTCAAAATACCATAATTTAATTCGAATAACGTGTTTCTTAACAATAATTTATATTTAAAAGTAAACCTTTGTTAACTTCTCGAACCACATGGCTAAAATTTAATGCCTACTATCTACTGTCATTTCACAATTTAAAATGACACCTTCTTTAGCTTTTTTAAATCAAAATATATACCTTAAATTGATAATTCGAAAACACTTTTTCAATTTGTAATCTTTCACATTAACATTCTTTTAGAAAATCCCAAGATTCACAGATAAAAATATTGAAAGCTTCACAAAATATTTGTCAAAGTTAAAAAGTCATTGTTTTTATACAGTGTACCGCTTTGGATAAAATGAAAGTTGGGGAATAGTCAAGACTTTTTGTCGATATATTTTTTGCCAGCTTGTCAGAATTTCAGCAAACAGACGCCGGAATAACGAGCTACGAACCGTTCAGAAAACGTCCTTCCATGGACGTTACTTCCGTTGTATTTCGGGACTGGCGGGTTTCCATGGATTGCAGCGCGTTGCATGCCTTGGTCATTGGCCGTATTTTGCCATCTGCTCTATCGTGCAAGTATAGCCCGTTATTTCATGTCGCTCAGTTATATTTCAATGTCGTAATTTCCTTTTGTTCTCAACTTGCAAATTTCTTTTCACTAATTGAAGTTACAATATAATTCGCTGCTCTATAATATTGAGTTAAGACTAATCTTTCAAATCCAAAAGTACTCGATTTTCAAATTAAACATGGCTAATACCAACAGAAGGTTATTTTTAACTTTCACCAACTAAATATCCCTAATTTCTACCAGTTAAATATTAGAAAAGAGAAATGGAGCAAAATAATCAACTCAAGGATGTGAGTGTTTAACAAAAATAGTCCATTCGATCATACGAACACGATCATAAGACTTTGTTTTACAAAAGATCAAAGTCACCTTTAAACTCTTGATACAAACTGACATTCATGAACAATAGACGCTGTTTATTACTTAACGATGAAACTTTGCAGGTAATTTGTCGTGTTTGATTATTACTATGTTATCTGTGTATTAATTCATGTCGGTAATAATCATTTTATTAGACATACGCATGTTGTCGCAATATTTTTGTACTTTTGTATGCAATATAAATTCATTATAATTATCAGAGTTACCGTCGATATTAGTACTTTGAACATCTACGTCGGAAAAATTAATTGAAGTATGAATTTGTAGAAATTTTAAACCTCGTTACACTTATAACCACCTGGACAGTAGCAACGATGGTTACAATCGGTTACGTATTATCGAATCGCGTAGTAAAAATGATATATTTTCAGTAACTGACGAAGGAACTATGTAAACATGCAATATCTTTTGTTTTATACATGGTTGCTGTAGTGTTTCAAATAAATATGGCCGACACAAATTTTTTGAACAATTTTGAAAACTTTTTTCAACCTTTGCATTTTCGTGTAATACGTTAAAAACTATCCAATTCTGGTTAAGAAAGTTTTCTTCTATCTCCAACAATTACCAAGTTAGCTCTTGGGAGCTGAAACTTTGAAGGGTGATTTCACCCCTTAAAATTCGGGTATTAAAATTTCACGTATTTATTAATTTTGGCTATTCTTGAAACCTGGAAAGTTTTATCGAAATGGGAATATGACCGCTCGAGACCGTCGAAGACGAAGCAATTCAACGCGATCACGATAGAATCACTGACATGTGACAACTTCATAATTCATGTCCACCAACACAGATTCGATCTAATACTCGCTAATCTCTCCCCATCCCTCCCTCTCTCTCTTTCATTAGTTAAGATGAACACGATACCATTTACCCTGACAGCCATGTAGCCAGTGTAAAAGTAGCACGATATGACCCTCACATCTGTCCTGGAAACACTTCTATTTCTTCGTGGATAGAGTAGCTTAGACACGCCTACAAGTTGGCCTTATTTTGACCCGAGATGATAAAAAATTTACCAACACCAAATTTCAATGTGTTCACTGATATCAGCCTCAGTTAAAACTCTGTTTGAAGTATCTCTACAGGGTGTCCCTAAAGTGGGACAGATTAACAGAAAACGTGAAAAGTGAGATGTCATCGTTATTCTAAGACTCATCTTTAGGGCAGGCTGAAAATGAGACTTGCTTGCTACCAAAAGAAAATCGTGCAGAATCAAAACATGATGTCGGCGAGGAATAGTTCTGGTCGTAAAATTTACGATAGTGGTGGATGTCACTAAAATAAGACCGAGAGAATCGAATACTGGACGTTCAACGAACCAGACAGAAATACGATTTGAAAACGTCAGGAATCGGTGAAAAATTAATCACGTCCCCGTTGCCCGACACGTCGGATCGATAAGCCGAAATTCAGGAAATCTTACATAATTGACGAACTCGTAGCGGCTACGAGTGGAACGGACGGATAACGTTTCGCCGACGCGATGCGACGATTCGCGCACAGACACCGTCACTCTACGAGAATCAAGCAGCAAAACTATCCCAAACGATCAGGGCTAATCATTTAATTCTGTTCGGAGCGGGAAGACAGAACGGCACGCGAAGCAACGTTTCGTCTCGTATCGATCGGTGGCGGCTAGCTTCGACAAAATTTACGAAACGCGCGAATCGAAAAACAGACAGAGAGAGAAATAGGCTAGAGGGCGAGTGAGAAGCAACGAAAGAGAGAAAGCGAGAGTGGGAGAGAGAAGGAGAGAGCGCGAACTCCCGTTCTGACTTCACGTGGCTTCTATTGATTTACTACGAGGCGCTGCTTTTGCGAAAGAAAGAAAGCACCGCAAAATCTCGTAGTGAAAAGTTCAGCCACTAAATCGATCCGATGTCAGTCGACATCTCCTTCTGGCTGTTGTGTGTCTGGGTGTATAGTCACGCTAGCACTGCAACAGTCTGCCCCAACGGTTCAGTGACACGGTACACTATACGACACACGGCATCGGCCTGGCTTCAGGGAATCGACACCGGTTGTTTCCGGAATCAAAGAACAGACACCAATGCGGCACAACGCGTTTCCTGATCACTCGTATCTCGTCTGGTTTCCTCTTACGATTTAATACCATTGTATAACCCGTCTCTAATTATAATCCCTATCACCCTGAAGGAGAGATACCGAGTAATGTCACAGTATTAAAAATCGTGTGTCTTAAAGTCTCACATCCTTATCTCTAAATCAGAGTTCATTGTAATTTGACTTCTGAACAATTTTCCTTTAACTGATTAACAGAATCGTATGTACATCGGGATTCTGAGATGGTAATAAAAATTGCACCAGCAATTTCGTCCTCGACCCTGTATTTGGTATTTCTCAAAGTGTGTCAAAAGATCGCGTAAAGCTCACCTGCCGTCAGAGGGTAGCAAGCACCAAGGACAGGCAAGCGAGAAAGCGAAGTCGAGAAGCAGCGAGAGCAAGAGACAGGAGGTAAAGAGAGGGAGGGTAGAAAAATGAGCAGGTCGCAGGCCGCAGGGCGTACGAGCTACATCCGTACCTCCTTACTTCGGCAAAATCAATAACCTGTTTGGGGGTGTAGGAGAGAACCTAAGGAGAGAGGCCATAGCACGGCACCGCCGCACTAGGTGGCAAAGGTAGCACGAGTCAGGTGTGTGTTAGAAAAATACGTACGCGATCCAACAGTGATTATCCAAAGTCGTTTATTCCCTCGGTCGTTCGGGTTAGTCGTGTATGGGAATAAAGTGTAACCAGCACCACCCCCGAAAGTCCTGGCACCTGCAATTGTAGCTGAGACGTCCGTGTGTAACCGAGTCTCCTCCAGTCCAATCGGTTCAACTCAAAAGGTTAGATACACCGGGCAACACGACCGGTATGTTTCACTGTCTACTCGCCGGGTTCGGGGGTTCGAGAAACTCTAGCTCTGGCACGAGCTCACCACGCACCGGTATTATCGACGATTCTTCCTTTTTCCAACAACTCAGAATCCTGCGACGATCACACTGTCAGCAGAGGTCTCCCCCTCTCGAAGCTTACCCTCTGTTATCATTACCCACCACCTTGCGGATAGAGAACGAACGTCTCGTCTCGTTTGCTCGTTATCCGAATCGCGCGCTCTTCTCTCCACCGGAAAGGAGAGCATTCACTACCACCCTGACCCCTTTCAATCCGTTGTCCAGAATAAAAAAAAACAGGTAACGATAACACATCAACCCGATGGAGACGGTGGCCGTGGGGTAGGTAGATGAGTTACACGCGCTCCAACGCACGACTTTTCTGTCAAACGGCTGCTTCCCCGAGAGGAGAAGCGAAACCAAGAGACAGAGAGAAACGGACGCAGCACAACGACACGCGTTTCAAGCTGTCGCGGCTATGGGGCGCGGACCACTACCTCGACGAGCCTCCCGGATCGTTGGATAAAACTCGGTGGGGCCGTTCCGGTCGGCGTGCGAACTCCCCACTCTCTCTTTGCCCCTACCATCAACACACGACCCATGTTCGTCTCCCTTCCCACCAAGCCTTACCCTCTCGCCCATCTTTCCTCCTTTTCTTTCCAACGGCCACCCACCACCTGCGTTACCCCTACCATGCTGCTTAGATACCACGACCGTCGTGTCGCGTCGCGTCGCGTCGCCGTCATCCCACGACCCTGCAGGGTGCGCGAGCGCACGACCCGTTCCCTACGCTTCGCTCTCATATACGCTTTGCTCGCGCGTGTCTCGTTAACGTTCACCGACCGAGCACGTCACTCGACCCACCGTGTGCGATCGGGGGTTGGAGATTAGACGATGCTGCGTCACAGCGACCGCCTCTGTCCCTTTCCGGAAAGAATCCGTCGCTTGACCCTGGAATGCCGATGACCCGCGGCGAATTATGGAAATGCTGCGGTCGAGATAGGATATAGGTGTTTCGGTACTGTCTCGTCTTTCGGACGATCGAAGAATTTTTAAGCTGGCGCACCGGTGATATATTGGACCGTTGTTGGATAAGGTCGTCGAGGGGATGGAAATTGATGATGGCGCGCCGCGATCTTTCTCTTCGCTATGAGCACAATCTACGCTTCGTGCTCGAGGAAATCGGATCTCGGTTTATAAGGGAGAAATTTCGCTCGGTGGTTCTTTCGAGTTTTCACGGAAGGGCTGATAAGAGAGATAGCGGTCTGGACACGTCGCTTTTCTTCCAAAGATTGATGTTGAGTTTGATTGCGGTTTCATCGTATTATGGACCACAATCTGCTCCTGCGAAATTTTAGTTCTGGTTAGAGTTTAACGAACTTTATAACATGGAATATGTTGTTAGTTAGTAAATTTAATACTTCCCCTAACGTCTTCTTTATCCTTTATAGAAGAAAACCATAATTTATTAACAAAATGAAACGCTTTCAATTAAACTCATAATGTAATAATCTGTCTTTGAACCTTTAAATGCACAAGTTACTCTTAATTTAACACCTCTTTCTTAAAAATATTTCTCAAGGTATGCACTTCTTTTATTGGCATATTTAATTACACCTTCCTGGAGTAAGTCGTTTATAGTTTTTTATAATTGGCAATGCGACCTTCATTTCACTTCCATTTTTGAAACACATTTTGGCTATTTGATGAATGTATCAAAATACACTTTGACCAAGCTTTTACTTATACTTTTTCTGTCCAAGATCCAATGCGACTAGTTAAATTATAAATAACGAAAAGCAGATTTATCCTCTTGAAAATAAGCTTCTTGACCGTCGATATAGAGTTTAAAGCTTCTTCGATAAGCTTCTGCCAAGATCTTGTTTAGATAAACGGTTCAAGATTTTTGAACGGTAGAAATTTAACGAATTTAATATTCGTTACAGCGAATATCTTTTAACTTCAATTTTAGTTAGAAACATACAGAATAATAGGTTGGGAACAAATCAGGGTATAATTATATCTTTAAATGCTCAAAATTTAACAACTTGTTTAAAATTAAGTACTATCAAAATTATTATCACGCCACTGATTTACTAACACTTCCTTAATGTTTTATCGTAAAAGCAACTTTAGCATGTTCTATCATCTTATTTGCTTGTCTTAAGGAACAAAATGGCTACGATCAATAAAAATGAGCTTAAGCGGCAGCTAAACTACAAAGAATTGCTTATGGCGTTCGAGAAGCTGAACGACATTTTAAGCACAGATTGTCTAGTATAATTTTTCTTCGATCGATTACAGAAATTTTTTAAATTTAACAAATTCTAATTGTTTAGGGGAGAATATTTGATATACGGTAGAAACAATGTCAAATTGAACACGATATCGAAAATAAATATTGAAAAATACGTATTGGAAGAACAAGTAATTTTCATGATAAATCATCTTATTTAATCGACGCTGGGCTAAAGTTGCACAATATCTTTTCATGAAATACGAGTACTGCATTTTCATTTTAAGTGCTTCCACTTCCTATCGTAACTTATTTTCCATTTGCATACCCGTATGCTATAATAAATTCCATAAATTGTGTAGATCGTAATTTTCAAACCCCATAACATCGGTACCTATAAAATATAAAAAGATGACAGACGACCTCTGTGCTATTAGCAAATTCATGATACAGGGAACGGTAAACGTTTCACGGTTAATTTATACAAAAGTGGCAAATTCTATTCGAATATGCATGAGCAAGGATATTATATAATGACCAATTTTATCGAATATGGAAATAGTATTTAATGAAAATTACGAATCGATAAAGAAAAATTGATCCGTTTCTTTCTTTTCATCGAACGCGGTAATTAAAATTCTAATATACTTGAGAGTGAGACATAAAAATTAATAAATTGATAGTTATCTATATTTTTTAATTGCGGAACATAATATCTAATAAGCGTGGGGGCTAAAATGCAAATTAGGATTAACCTTTAATTATTACCATGGCTAAGAAATGTAATACGCAGAACAGTGCCGAGTAAAAATCATCTCTATCATTTTCTAATGCGCAGTACCGAGCATGATAAGGTTCTTCTGAGAAAATGATGTCTCCCGAAAGGCTTCCCCCTTCCACCGACTCCCACCCAACCTGGAGGTGGCCCCACAGTAGATATACAGGGGGGCCTCATTAGGTCTGTGACCTCCCACCACATGCATATAAACTTTTAAGCGGGAGAATTTGAATTAATATTTATTTTACTATCCATATTTCTTAATTATATAATGAATTAAAATTACAGTAATCATTAATATCGTCAAAATTAAGATTTTAAAAGTTTCTGCTTCTGCTGTATTGTCATTTTACCTAGGGAGGCCTATTTTTCTCGATACTATACAAGTGATACTGTCTGTAATTTCGTTTTTTTTACATATTTGTAATATTAGAATTTTAGTAATGTTGAATCGGACTTTGCGGAAGTTTTCTGATTTATGTACACGTCAAGTAACTAACTTTGAAACACAGAAAGTTTAACATGATTTGGTAACATAAAAGTATCGCAAAATAGTACATAAGTACTATAAGTATATAACATAAGTTATATCAATTTGAAACTTGAGGTTTGAAAAAAATAACTACACAAACGATTTATCGATTTACAGCTAAGTATGCCCGACTTTGAAAGATAAAGGAAATTGGTCGATCTATTGTTCCTTCCAATGAAGAACTACACAGTTGCAATTAAAAATATTAGTAAAATGTTTATGCAGCCATTTATAGCTAACCTTAAGTTTTAAATTAATATACCATAAGTGTTACTTGGCGATTCTTTTAAATCATCAAATTGATGTCATTTACTGAGGAGCCATATACAAACTTAACTTAGAAATCGGTCATTGTTTACTATAATTGGTAACCAATCATTTGATATTAAAGATACTAATGCAGGGTCCATGTGGTCATTTTCTTCAAACTTTAAGGGGGGATATAAATTGTTAGTTCAATATGTCAAGAATATCATCCCAAAATTTGAAAAAGAAATTCGAAGTATTTTTGAAGCTATAGCCTCCGAGCGTGACACGCCACAAAACTTTAAACGCGTTTTTCTCGAAACATGATTTTTTAAATTGGCGGGAAATGTAACTCAAAAATTATTTAACCGATCTTTCTGAAATTTTTATCACAGCTTCATAACACTATTACCTTGTCGCTAAACCTAATTGTTTTTGTAAAAAGTACTTTATTATTGCAAACAATATAAACAAAGTACACAAGAAAACCTGTGAAAATTTACAATTTTTTTCAAACGCATATAAATCTTCCGATTCTCAACTTCTCAATTTGTATTTAGGTACAATTAGAAACTATGGGTATGAGTAATAAGTTCTTTCTGTCTCCAATGTTTGAGAAGGATATAGCAGGCGCTACACGTCACGCCGATTTCCACCTCCCGCGCGGACCTGTTGGACTATCGTATTAATAAAACCACCATTTTGAAAAATTAAAGATTAAAAAAAATATGATTTTGTACCTTAATATAGGTATTAACAAATGCCAAAGTTTCAAAAATGTACCACTATTTCTTTCTGCCCAAAAAATTTCCGCAAAAGCTTGCAAATTTCTAGCTTTCAATTGTATTTCCCTCCTTAAGCTTAAAATTGATATGTCACAAAATTTTCTTTTTTATTAAGCATTTGAAAAACCTTAAATGAGGTTTATTTTTGCTATACAACAACAATTGAAATTTTACATTGTGCGGTTTCAAATTTCAAATTACTAAATTAAGAGGATACATGGATTTATTCGAACGTACATTAACGTAACTCAAATGAGTAGACGATTAAACCATTGGGACCGTAGCTTAAGAAACTAAATATGCAGATCACAATTTTTTAAAAACGAAAAAATGCAGAGGCAAGCTTTAATATCTGCTTTCGCGATAAGCATTTCTATGTTTAGTGGTAGACTGTTGGAAAGTTTTTTTAAAGATTCGATTAATTTTATCCTTTGAGGTTCATATAGACTGGACTGTCATATTACATTGCACTTAGAATCGTTGATAATGTTGATACGAGCCAGAGACTCTGCTAAATTGTAGTATGTCACAAAATTAATATGCTATTTTATGATAATTTTATGTCATTAAATTATTTAGGATTTTCTATATTTTAAAGTCAACCATTTGATACGCGACAATCTAATGGCGTATGTAAGAAATTTTCAGAATTAATTTCGACCGTTTTCAAGACCTTAACTCATTCTTTAATTGAATTAACTTTTACATAAGGATGAAGAAGATTAATAGAATGTGGAAGTGCAATTCAATCAAATAAATCTGGTTATTATAGAGGAAGGAAGCCGTAATTTCTTTTCAGTCATTCTTTATAATAATCATTTATGGTTGATCAAATGAGCCAGAAAACAAAAAGCACCGGTTTTATATATAAAGAAGCCCTTGTTCAAAGGATATTACGTGTTACGCGAGAACGCTCGGCCGTGTGTAACTTGTACGATAGTTCTTTTTTTATTACCGGACACCTGACGTAAAATTTTTTATTCCCTTATATTTCAACACTCACTTGTAAATAATTTGATTTTTAAAAATACTTTGAACATGTGCGCGCGTGTGATTGTGACGCTACTGTGTGGAAGCATCAGCTGATGTATGAATGTAAAGGTATGAAATGTGGTAGTGTGTTAGCCGAGCAATGCAACTATCGATAACGTAACGCGCGTGTGACGCCGTGATGCCGGAAAATTTATTAAATATTTGTGAGTTCGGAGATACGCTAGTCCCATACGGGCCCTTTCATCAGATCGCTAATATAATAGGATTTATGAAGGAGGCTAATAAAAGGTTATGTCAAAGAAAATTAGATTTGATTAAAATGAATCAAATGGTATATCATAAAACAAAAATGTTAAAATATAATGGAATACATATAATATTGAAAGGTATAAAATATATTAAATATTGGTATGTGAAGAGTATATAAAATACTGAAATATTATGAAGTATATAAAATATTGAAATATAATAATAATAGGTGCAAAATATTAAAATATAATGAAATATAATAATGCGATTAAATATAAAGAAATGCAGATTTAGTTCGTGAACAATTTAGATTTGAGACACACAATTATTGGCCGGAAATAGACAAATACATGTGATGAACTACAATTTAGAATTAGGAATTTCCAATTGAAGAGACTCTTACAATCAAAATTGACGTAGTCAATTTTGACTACTGGAAATTCCTTGATAAAATATTCATGAAACAACCGGAAGAGTAATGGAAACGACTCACCGGATTATGGGGAAAAATTCCGTACAATGATCCAAATTCTATCGCTGCTATTTCCTTGTCGTCAAACTGGAGGAAGGAGAGTAGAACACACACACCTTGAACTGTTGCACCGTTCGAAGTTTTAACACTCGGGCTATTCCAAATTTAAATCTACGTTATTATCAATGTAAACTACGATTAAAAAAAAACCAAATTTAAAATAAAACAATATAGAATAATTAAAAAGGTAAAATAAATTGAATTAAGAATTTTTATACGCGAAGTTGAGTCTTTTACCTCACTTGTCACTTTTCAAGCTAAGTACAAAACTCGTCTCAATATTGCTCCGCGGACCCGCCGACACGCTGCTCGCGATTGTACGTCGAAGAGTGTCACAATCTGCACCTCTCGGAGAAGACCAGAGCGAGCCTCGTCCGAAATTGTTTACATTGCGTTGTTGTGCGCCTAACGAATTAGGCGGCGGTGTCGGTGCGTAAGGAGGCGGGATTCGCTTATCGGTGGTGCAGCAGGGATATGTGCGTTCCTTTCTCTGTTTCAATCTTTCTCTTTCTAATTCGCGAATATTCCTTTACTCTTCCTATCATACTAAAGATTTCGCTATTCATTAAAATATAATAAATTTTACAAAATTGTTTTGATCTTAACGTTATAGGAAGGAAACATGCTTCCCAAAATTATTACAGATTACTGAATTTGAACGAATGCTAAATAAAAATTTAAATTCGCAACTTGGACTGACCGGCGTGGTGGAAATACAATATTACAGTGTTAAGGAAATTAGTAGAAAATTCGGATTATTATAATGTATGTATAAGGAATTTCGATCATCTTCGCGGAACCGATAAGGAACGTTCTAGAGTGGTCAAGATTATCGGACCACACGAATGATGTTTCGGGTTTACATCCGGCGATACTCAGTACCAAGGACAACACGTGACTTTGAGTCGTGGGACCACGCTGATTTCGAGGAAGGAATTTGTTAGGCTAACAATCGGAATTATGTCTGGAAAAGATAGACTATCTCGAAATATCAACGATCGTTTTGCGTCCAATCAGGGGAGGTCCAGAATGTAAAACAAGCTATCAATGTTCATGGTTTTCGTTCGCACCTCCAAGCAAGGTCAAGGGTACGGCGGATCAAGATGATGGGAACAGGCCCATCAAGAGGGACAGAAGGGGGGGGGGGGGGGGGGGCAGACATGGCTTTCGCCTAGACAGGACTCGAATTGACAGGATCCCAGTAAATACTGAGGACAATTCAATGATGGTGACGTTAACGATACTGCCAGTTAATGCGGAGGACAATTCAATGATGGGGGGAGGGGAGAACGCAAGGTGAATGTGTAAAAATTTCTGTTCGGAACGTAACAAATATAATAGAAACTGTGACTAAAAATATCCTGAAAAAGAACATTGTCTGTAAAGAATCTAGAAAAATGGATGAAGTATCGAATCATTCCGAAAAAAATATACATAACTTATTTATTGATACAATTATTAATTATTATTATCTATTAATATAAAAAAATAAATATTGGATTTGCAATTATGTATCATAAATAAGATTTAAACATAATGTCAATATCATTAGGTAATATTTTTTTATTTTTAATTATTGTCAATGATTTTTACAACATTTAATTAATTTTATTATACGAAATTTCAAACACCTAATAGGGGTATTTTTGATTAGATGAATAAAAGATCTCTTAATGATACGGATAATGGATTCGAACGGAAACTCTAACGTCACCTAAATATACTTAAGTAAGGTAGAAATCAATGTGGTAACGTATGAATATATTTTTAGCATTTTAGCGTGAAAGAAATATTGAACGAGCAAATGTTCGACGGAAATGCCACACGTACATATACCTCATGAGCATACGCAAATCCTTATCCGGGATGAGAGTTTATCAGAACATTTCAGACGCGTTTAGGACGTTTCAACCTACTTCGAGGAAACCTATAAAGCGTGCCGTGAATACCTTTTACCTCAAAGGACGAAAATTAATGTTGGTTCAAGGCGAACAGGTAATCCAGATGGAATTCAAAGGAGCGCCATTAATATTTACTGTGGAGCAATGAGTTACATCAATCATTAAATGACCACTTTTGAAGAAATTTTGTAGAAAGATTGTTTCATTTTTATACTGTTTCCATGGCTTTTTAATTGTCATTTAAGAAGACAAATTGTATAGTACTTTCAAATATTTTTCAGCTAAATTTTTTGTAGATATAATTGCAATTGCAAAAATTAAATAATGTATATTAATTTATTTTGTTACTATTGTTTGTATTTAATATGTAAATAAGAAAATATTTTAGAACGAATTGTGAATTTAAAAGACTTGTCCTAGTGACACTTCTGATCTCTTCCAAATGGCAAAAGTTGCCATTTCAAGCTCAGCTGAACATCAATTATAAAACCAATTGACTGTGAAATGGTGGAAACAATTTTATAAGCGATAAATTATTGCCCTCTAGCTAGCAATTTATCTAAAGCTGATGGAAACATAAAATGTATATCATTATATTATAAAATTAAAAAAGTGATCATTGATAAAATCATTGGTACATAGCACAGTAAATAATGATAAAGTAAAGAAAATTGATGTAAAACTGTCTTCAAAGAATCAAAATTTAACATTCTAATAAAGAAATAAATCTACGTCGACTAACGGACTATTAATTAATTTCCACTCAGTAATCATTCCGTATCTATTGATAGACTTCTGATTGATATGGTGGAACTGACAGAAAATCAATTCCTAAAAGTATTAATAATTATCTGTAATTCATTCTTAATAATAGAATTTCAAATTTCTTACATTAAGGGGGTTTTGATAACATGAATTTTATTAAATTTCAATTGTTATTATGTTATATAATGATAGTAATAAGTGTCGGAATATATTTTACATTTTCAACAGGATAGATGTAAAAATTGATGTATGTAAATGGGCTAAGTCTCTTAACTTTGTTAACAGTGTCAAGTGTTTACCTTGCATTGCGCAAAATTTATAAAAGAATCTCAAAATCTTCGAATGTTTCAATTTTTTAATTCTAGAATTTTGAAATTTAGGAAACTTAGAATCTAAGAATGTTAGAATGATCTAATTTTTAAATTTTAGACTGGACATTTTATAATCTCAGAATCTTAAAACTTTGGATGTTTAAAATTAGAGAATCTAAGAATAATAATGACCCGGGCCATACTTGGGGGGACCATTTCATATTTTTATCAAGCCCTTACCGAGTTTCGCCCATGGAAAAAAGTATAAGAAAGTGTGAAACCGTTCTTTGTAAAAGTTGCATACTCTCAACGCGTTAAATTAGAATCATTATTAAACGTTTAGTACTGTAAAAAGATCCCCTCTTGTATACATCATCATCTTACATAATCGATGTTGGCAGCTCATCTGTACATCAAAGCAAGAGGTTATCGGCCAGATGTCTCGATTGGTATTTAGATGCAAATGAAATGTAGTCCATGCATTTAAATGGCAATTGCAATAATGAAATATTAGAAATAGTAACTAGAACATTTAATTAGAGCATCGAAAATGCCCACGTCTTCGAAATTAATCATAACGCTGAAAGAAAGATAACTTGTACTCTACATATAACTGTTTATATAATTTTTTCAAATTTTTATTAATTCACGAAATCTAAGAAAAATAGCCGTAAAAAACTGCGTGTTTCAATTATACATCGAACGGCTCGTAAAGGTTAACCCAATTAATTTTATATTCAATCGGAAATTCTTTTCTCCTTGGATATGCAATAAAAAGTAAACAAAAGAAGTTCATTTATTTTGGGCGTACACTTGCGATCAAATCAAACTTCTCTAGAAAAAAATGATGACGTCCCGGCTTTACGTCCTTCGTTATAGACTTTCCGAGAGGAACTGGCGATGTAGGGGAGGTGGATCTCAATATGTATAGGATCTGTGGCTCTATCACTTGCGTGTAAACATTTACGCAAGAAAATTTTAATTGATATTTACTGTTATTTATATTTTTTTATATTAAATTCATTAAATTTTATAATATTTAATAATTAAAAATCTTATTGTTTTGTTTTGTTTCAAAATATTTTTTAATATTAATATTTTCAAAATTAAGATCTTGAAAATCCTTGCTTCACCTATTAATTATATTATCATTTTCTCTAGGGAAGCCTGATTTGATCGCGAGTGTACCTAACTACATAATATGAATACTTTTCAGAATACTTTTTTATATTTACAATATAATATTTTGATGAAAATCATGATCAAGAATTTAAAATAGAGAAACAAATTATAGCAAACATCAAATGTAAGAATAATATATTTCCCGGTAAACCGGAAGTGTCGATGACCTGCCGCGACCTACAAATGTAAGGTTTTTCTACTACTTGTGCACCACTTCGATGGCACGTGTCTGTTCCTTCGGCAACTTCTGATAATATTCAAAAGTTTCGCACACAGGCACCCCTTTATTTCGACCTCTATTATTGACATTCGTTGCACACGGCCAGTAAACGGAACATAGGATGCAGCAGGCGGCACACGCGGCGTGTTCACTCGTGCAAAACACCCAGCCGTTTTCTTTCCCTTTTTTTTCCGGGGTCGCTGTTGGTGTTCTTCACATTCAGCACCCCAGCAGACGCCGTCGTCGTCGTCGTGGACTAGCGACGATTCAAAGCGTCGCGATGCGGGCACCACGATTTCCAACTTCTCTTTGCTTGTCGGTTGACTGGAGTAGCTGCGCGAACTGTCGAGTTTGAATTATATTAACTGTTAGGGAAAGTTTCTCCAGTTCTTTTCTTAGAAATCTGTTCTAGCAAGTATAGAGTTCCTTGCTGAAACGTGGATATGATTTTTAACACACTGACTGTCGTGCGGGTTATTGGTGACCGCCGCGACGAATCTAATACCATCGACTATTCAGAAAAAAAAAAAATGGTAGATAGAAAATGAAAAGTTTAAATTAAAAAGTGACGCAAACTTTTTTTACTATTAGTAGAAGGTGGAAAATGTGTAAGATTTGCATACGAATGTAATAAAATTGTAAAAATGTATGTTTACATAAATACTTACAGTTTAATAATGGCAATCCAGATGCCAGTTATTAATTTTTTCTGCGTGTTCTTCATGTTTTTCCTTAGAAATGTATTTGTTGTTACAAAGTGTAGATATGACTATTAATCAAAATAATTACCTTTATTTTATGTAACCTTCATTACCCATCATTAAAGAACAGTACAAGTAATAAATTTGTCAGTGAATTTTCATAAATGTTCTGCATTTTCTAAGATGCTTACTCTTTAGAATGATAATTACGGAGCCAATTTTGAGATGAAGTTCCTCAAGATCTACACCTGAAAATGTAAATATTTATTGTTACTATATGAATGTTAATTAAAATATTTACTACTGTTTTATATGATTTTGAGCTATCATAAATAAATAATACTGATTGTAAAATCATAATTTTGTCATACGTCTTTAATATTTGCAATATATTTATTATATTGAGCTAAATAAATAATGATCTAACATAGATAAGTCTGGTATATATAGAATAAAATTGCACAAAATGATCCTCTAGTTAAATTTATTCTAATAATATTTCTCTAATTAAAAGACCATTTTATAGCAATCGTCAAGCTGGTTAATACTTATCGTATAAAATTCGGCGAGTTCCTTTCCTAGAAATGTGTTTAACGTTAAAAGAAATGTAGATATATGTAGGTAACAATTAACCACATTGTTGATTAACGAAAATGATATTCACCAATATCTTTTTATGCATATTCGATATTCGAACTACAAATTAATTCTCTGTTCTATGGTATCATTTAAAAATTTTAAGCTACGAGTGTCAAAAGTTTAGAGCCAACTTTTTTCAAAAAATCACAACACGAATAATATAAATATTGACGCGAGTCAATCAATATTTCACATACAAAACTTTAGTGTTTAATTTTAAAAACTGCCACAGGCGAATCTGCAAAATTGCACAAAGTTATGAAATTTTATTACCGCGGAAAAATTCATGAAAAAATTTAAGATTTCGTGTATTTTAGGTGGTTAATATGTAGTAATAGCTGATAGTGATGTATTTATTCTAAAATAAATATTTTGCTGTTCTAAATAAGTAAAATAAATAATTTCCTGAACAGATTACAGGAGGTTCCACGAAATGTTCTTGCAATTACATCTTCGTAACAAAGTTCCCGCAAGGATAACAATCGTAAAGCCGGTTATTTCTTGATGTCACCACGGTGTGGCTAAGTATTCCAGCTTGATCCTGGCTGCTTGAAGTCGAGACATTCGCCTCGGACGAGAAAATCCACCCCAGCGGCATCTGAATATTGCAGCCTCATCCACTTCACGAGACGTCGGCTTACTTCGTCTGCGAGTAAAGGGTTGTGTCCCTAGCTTTGAGAATCAAGAGGGTTTCAGTATGCGCGCATGAGAAACACTGGTTATTACGAAAGCAAAAGGAGACAAGTCGGCGAGGGTCGAACTAGAAGGGGTAAAAAAAATATTCAGGATGAGTTGTCTGAGAATAAGGTATATCAATTCATTATTGAAGACACCGAGTCATAATGCAAATAAACATAGTAACTATTATGAAAACAACCATTTTTTGACCTAGAAAAGTATTTTTTTTTTGCTGCTTTGTATAGAGTGACAGAAAAATAGATGGTTAAACTTTACTGGGATGTTCTATTTTTTCTAAGGATAGAAAAAGATCAGAAAATTTACTAGGAGTGTGCGGGTACCCGAGAAATCGGGTCGATTCTGGAAAACTCAGGGTTCATACAGGTTTTATTTCGCTCGAGCTAAATAAAAATACTTTCTATTTATTAAATGTATTTTCTATTTTGAAGTAAATTTGTATAATGTAGAAATGCTTATAACTTATTCAATATGTTGACTACGACATTCAACCTGTCGAAAGTTCCATTAGATAATATATATTTTTATTTTAAGGGGTGAAATACAATTGAAAGCTAGAAATTTGCAAGCTCTTGCGGAAATTTTTTGAGCAGAAAGAAATAGTGGTACATTTTTGAAACTTTGGCATTTATTAATACCTATATTAAGGTACAAAATCATATTTTCTTTAATCTTTAATTTTTCAAAATGGTGGTTTTATTAATACGATAGTCCAACAGGTCCGCGTGGGAGGTGGAAATCGGCGTGACGTGTAGCGCCCGTTATATCCTTCTCAAACCTTGGAGACAGAAAGAACTTATTACTCATACCCATAATTTCTAATTGTACTTAAATAAAAATTGAAAAATTGAGAATCGGAAGATTTATATGCGTTTAGAAAAAATAGTAAATTTTTACAGGTTTTCTTGTGTACTTTTTTTATATTGTTTGCAATAACAAAGTACTTTTTACAAAAACAATTAGGTTTAGCGACAAGGTAATAGTGTTATGAAGCTGTGATAAAAATTTCAGAAACATGGGTTAAATAATTTTTGAGTTACATTTCCCGCCAATTTAAAAAATCATGTTTCGAGAAAAGGCGTTTAAAGTTTTGCTTGGCCTCAGCAATGCTCAAGTGGCATATCACGCTCAAAGGCTATAGCTTCAAAAATACTTCGAATTTCTTTTTCAAATTTTGGGATGATATTCTTGACATATTGAACTAACAATTTATATCCCCCCTTAAAGTTTGAAGAAAATGACCACATGGACCCTCCATTAGTATCCTTAATATCAAATGATTGGTTACCAATTATAGTAAACAATGACCGATTTCTAAGTTAAGTTTGTATATGGCTCCTCAGTAAATGACATCAATTTGATGATTTAAAAGAATCGCCAAGTAACACTTATGGTATATTAATTTAAAACTTAAGGTTAGCTATAAATGGCTGCATAAACATTTTACTAATATTTTTAATTGCAACTGTGTAGTTCTTCATTGGAAGGAACAATAGATCGACCAATTTCCTTTATCTTTCAAAGTCGGGCATACTTAGCTGTAAATCGATAAATCGTTTGTGTAGTTATTTTTTTCAAACCTCAAGTTTCAAATTGATATAACTTATGTTATATACTTATAGTACTTATGTACTATTTTGCGATACTTTTATGTTACCAAATCATGTTAAACTTTCTGTGTTTCAAAGTTAGTTACTTGACGTGAAACAACTTAGTATGCAGTTACATAAATCAGAAAACTTCCGCAAAGTCCAATTCGACATTACTAAAATTCTAATATTACAAATATGTAAAAAAAAGGAAATTATAGACAGTATTACTTGTATAGTATCGAGAAAAATAGGCCTCCCTAGGTAAAATGACAATACAGCAGAAGCAGAAACTCTTAAAATCTTAATTTTGACGATATTAATAATTACTGTAATTTTAATTCATTATATAATTAAGAAATATGGATAGTAAAATAAATATTAATTCAAATTCTCCCGCTTAAAAGTTTATATGCATGTGGTGGGAGGTCACAGACCTAATGAGGCCCCCCTGTATATCTACTGTGGGGCCACCTCCAGGTTGGGTGGGAGTCGGTGGAAGGGGGAAGCCTTTCGGGAGACATCATTTTCTCAGAAGGACCTTATCATGCTCGGTACTGCACATTAGAAAATGATAGAGATTATTTTTACTCGGCACTGTTCTGCGTATTACATTTCTTAGCCATGGTAATAATTAAAGGTTAATCCTAATTTGCATTTTAGCCCCCACGCTTATTAGATATTATGTTCCGCAATTAAAAAATATAGATAACTATCAATTTATTAATTTTTATTTGTCTCACTCATAAGTATATTAGAATTTTAATTACCGCGTTTGATGAAAAGAAAGAAACGGATCAATTTTTCTTTATCGATTCGTAATTTTCATTAAATACTATTTCCATACTCGATAAAATTGGTCATTATATAATATCCTTGCTCATACATATTCGAATAGAATTTGCCACTTTTGTATAAATTAACCGTGAAACGTTTACCGTTCCCTGTATTTTTACCGACCCCCAAATTTTATCAACAGTTTTGGAATCAGAACTATTGTAGACATTTACCAGAATTTTTAACAATAATTCCACAAATTCATTACAACCCATACTTACTAAAAATTATAATAACAGATAATAAAAAATCTGTCATTACATATTCCTTCACAACGATCCTTTTATACTCTGTACAAATTTTTATTTCGTGTCATGGAAGGTAATACCAAGATTATAATACATTCTGATTCTACAACACGGTAAATTGAAATAAAAGTACTGCGGATCTTGGAGAACGGGTATGATGTACAAGATAGGCGTGATCGTTTCCCAAACTCCGATAAAACTTGGACGACCGGTATTTCATGCAAGTGCATTAAAAACTTCTTGCAAAACGATTCAGCTACGATCTAAATTGGATTCGACCGAGGAATTTTTGCGATAGCAGCTTTATCAATACCGCATGGATATCAACGTTTCGCGAATATTCGTCCGTTGGGAGGTAAAGTTGTTTCATATAGCGAATGAACTGGTCGACGAATATAGGCATCGACCGCAACGGCGTTTGGAAAACCGATCGAAGGATAAATCATCCTGTTTCCAGCTACTGACGAAATCCTGAAATTTTAAGGCACATAAATGACGACTGTCTCGAACAAAATGCACAGATAACACGGCGTCTGTGACGTTAAAAATACACCCATCAAGATAGAAAATTTATATCAAAATTTATTTACTCGTGTACCGAAATATTATTTTATATCACGATATTGGTTTCTTTTATCAAATATAATTATAATGAATAACGTTTCTTATCTCATGGAATAAATATTTGGAAAATAAGATCTCCATTTTCGTCAGAATAATGTTTAGTTAAGATTTTTAAGTTGTATTATTTACATATTTAGAAATCAGCACAGACCACTATTAAAAAATGCTTTAAAATGATCATGATTTCAAAGTATAACTGAAAAAAATGTCTTCAATTGATTTACTATTAGGTATACGAATTAATTCATTGTCTAATAGCATTATGCCTTCTTAATTACTGTATTAAATTTAAATATTTTCTCGCGCTTCTGTGTATTTGAAAAATGATGCAAAAATATAATAACATTGACGATTACTTCAATAATTAGAGTTATCATGACTGTTTAGAAATAAATCTTTAATTAAAACGCAAAGGGCACAGAATTAATCTGTACACCTAATATGAAGAAAATTAAAATATTTTAGAAATTAACAGGAACAACTAATATATAATTAAACATTATTGTGAGTTCAAAGTACAATTAAATGAAAAATTTGTATCCTTAAATGATTGCTTCTAGAGATTAAAATATTTTAGAAATTAATAGGAACAACTACTAAAAAATTATTAGAAATTATCACGAATAATTTGTCGAATTTTTTATCAATGCTCTGACACGATTTTCGATATTAAAGACGGTTGATGATTCGTGGGAAAGCCGGAATATGGGCTACAGAATGCAATTACCAGAGGTCACATACGGCCGGTCACGGTGCCTTGAAATTATTAATCAGGAATTACATTCGTGTTCAAGTAATTTCACATTACATACCGAGTTATCGGTTTTCATCTCAAAGGATTATCCTCGCATCGCAATTATGTGAAATCCCGTGTAGCACTCTCAACGATGCTGAGAATTCTCTTACAGGCCACGTTGAATTCCATTCCGATTCACATTCGGTTTGTATGTACTACCAACTCTCTGTTAAATCTCTCCATGCTCGTCGATCAATTAATAACTAACACTAGCGCAGAGTTTCCATGGCCATTTCCAGCAGGAATATCACTCTTTGTTGAACAGACAGACTGGCAGAAATCAGCTTGTAGAAGATGTGTTTGGACAACCAGTTGTCGATCGTGTTTGTGTTACATTGAAATGAAGAGACGTTTACTTATCAGATTGTAGGTATTTCTAGATATCTACATTTTTATAGAATACTGTCTGTGTTAACCCTTTTGATTTATAATATTGTATTGTCAGGGACACCTGTATCGTTTATTTTAATTCTTTTAACCTAGCATCTATTTTATAACATGACAGATTTATCCACTCCTGTCATTGGTTAATTATTCTCCAGGTCGAGAGTAAATAATTTTAAAAAATAATGATAAAGAATCACTAGATAGTATTTTATACATTGTGACCCTCTCGGGGGTTTGCTCTATATTCTTTTACTAGGTTACGAAACTCTATATTCTCTTTATAATTTGTTACAAACGTTGGGCGCCAGCCACTCACGGTGGTAATCGAAATCGAAAAAGGAAAAGGGGGTATAGAGGCAATTACAGGGGATGGGTTTCGGGCACTTACGTCTGTAGAGTTCTTCGCGGGGAAGTACGCAGTGGAGGACAGTCTAGGGTAGGGAAAAATCTCAGGGTGGGAAAAGGTTTCGCAGGAACGCTCGTGTACTTTACGCGTAGGAGGATTGCTGTAGACGGGAGTAATGAGGGTCGGACCAGGGGGTTTCGCAAACGTAGAAATTTTGGATAGTTGGTACAATACGCGGACACGAAAATACGCGGGCGCGAAGATTGCCGTTGCTAGAACTCAAACTTTACAATTATAGTAATTGAGGGGACTCACCAAACGCCTTACTCACTCTCGCACTCAAACGCACCACGAAAATCGCTACTATAAATCTTCTATATTCTCCAAATCTCTCTATACGCTTCTATTACTCTCTATACAACGATAGCCTAGGGCTCAATGCCGGCTCGTCGTCGTTGCTGCGACGTCGAGACCGTCGCGGGATAATTTTGGGGAGGGGATGGGTCTAGGATGGGGGCCTCTTCCGGCAACGGGCTAGATCGATTATCGATCCTCGATTTACCGGTGATCGGGGTCGATGAGGCTGGCGGATGTCCTGTGGCGACGGGTGTGGGCTGAGGTCCTCGGGCTCGACGACTGATGGCTCCGGGTGGGCGTTTTCGCAATCGTCTGGGCTGCTTCGTCTGGTTTTTCGAAGTCCCGCGTTGCTCCCTTTCCTGGGAAAGGTTGGGTGTCTGTTGCCGGCCTCGAAGCTCCTGTTTAGGGTAGTCCTCGTGGATTCTGTCCGTCGCCTCCATCGGCCCGACACCGGTGGACAGGGAGAAAGGGGTAAGGTGAGGGAAGGGTTATGGGTCATGACGACTTTGGAACGGGAGGTACGAGACGCGCAGCGATTGTAACGGGGGGGCACACGTGACACCACGTATTAACCCTCGGACGGTGGACCACGACGAGAGCCACAATTTTAATTTAATTTTGTATTTCATATCATTTCCATTTTCTAAATTTTACACGTGGAACTCTTTCGTAAAAATTATACACTTGACTTTAGGTTAAAGGATTCAGGATTGTGCCTTCTTAATTACTATTTTAAATTTGAATATTTTCTCATCCTTCTGTGTATTTAAAAAGTAGCGCGAGAATATGATAATAATAATAATAAAAATTCACTTATTCCTGTTGCCATGATATTTTAAATATAAATCTTCAATTAAAAATTAAAAAAAATGTAATATTTTATAAAACACACTGCTCTTTACTATGTATTTATTCAAATTGCAATGATAACGTTTAATTTTGCAAATGTTCATTAAGTAATGAAATGAAAGCATTTAATAATGAACAATAAGAAAAATTCACATTTATTCATTTGCACTTTATTACTTCATCAGTATGCATTCATTTCCATACTACAATTTCATTTATGCCCTGTAGTTACATATTCAAATTGACCTGTAAAAATGTATAAAATCGTCATCGTTGTTGCTATTAACGACATCATTTTTATACTATCGTTATTCAAGATCTATAAAGGAATTATTGTACTTAAGAATCTAGGAATGGACAATTATAGCTGTTAGGAACCAGCTTGCCACAGATGTTCGAAATGATAGCCATAAGCATCCCGATGTAATCATGAAGGGAGCATGATGCGCTCAGGTCCTCTTTGTTTTTTTGACATCGTTCGTGTTTCTTCTTTTTCTCTTTTTCTTTACAAAAGACATCGCAACACGTTTCACTTTGATACTCTTAGGTGCCGTCTCTAGGACATTTCGAACGAAAGACGCTTTGCTTCAAAGGGACGGGATTGTATAAAAAGATGTGTAATGGCAAATGGCATCGAGTTGATTAAAAATTAATTCAATATTAATTAACTATGCATTATACGATCACAATTGGTATTACATATAGATATTTACAATGGTTAGAAATACTTGAAGTAGAAAAAATGAAATGTTCTTAATATTTCAGAATTATTATAATTATTTATTTAGTATATTTATCATTTGTTCATTTGTTATTTCTTTTTTACTATAGTAGAGAAATTCAATTAAATTTCATTTTACGAGATAATGTGTAAAATTATAATTTCTTTAGTTATTATGTTTACATGGCATACGTGAAATGGATTCAATTCCTGGAATAATAGGAAACGATTACACGCACCCCTTCATCAAGGCCACGTCAGCTATTCTAAACATCTACGTTTCCTGTTCACAGAGGGCTCTTTAATTTAGAAAATTGGCAAGCTTGGATAGGTAATTACATGTGAATTGATTTTCTACATGTACGTAGACATTAACCTCCACTAATCTATTGCGCACATCATAAAGTAATATTATTTATCATGATCATTATTATGTCTTGCAATAAGTAAATTCTCCAAGCTATTACTTATTTACACAATTATCTAAATTTTTCTTAATTTTGCAGAAAATACGTGATAGGTGATACTATTATTGTTAATAAAATATTATCAAAGTTTCACTTTGCTTTTGCTTGAAAGCAAGTTTATATAATTTATAATATCTTGTAGGTACTATATTATATGATATGTAAGAATTTTTCTAAAGAATTTGTTCTGCAACATTTTCACTTGTTACTGGTGTTGGTTAAATCGTACTATTATTATTTAAAGTAATCAAAAATTTTGTGTGTAGATATTTTATATACTTTTAACAACGACTATTGTATGAAGAGTTAATATAAAATTTTATGCAATTAAAACTGAAAATTTATTTATTAAACAGATAATTAAAAAAATTTCAACTATTTTTCACTGGATAATATTTTGTATCTTCTTTTTTGTTCGCATGCTTCTAAATTCCATAGAAATAATAAAAATAATTGAATAATAAGATGGATCTTATCATTCGTCATCCATCAATTTAGAAGCCAGATGCGAGAAACTGGAACAATCATAAATCTCCTCAAAGGAATCTCCATTTAGTGCCTTAATAATGCAGATTTACACTTAAAAAACATAAAAGTCCAAACCACTCAAGCAAACGATATTACCATTTAAATATTCTGAACTCTAAATAACTTTAGAACTGTGTGTTTGTTAATAAAAGCCGAAAAATTTACTTAACCAACAAGAAATATTAGACTTTTATTTGATTTTCCAACATTTATGACTCCTTGGGTTATTCTACTTCGAAGCTTGTAAAAGTTTATTTTTCTGTAATTATTAGCTCTTGAGAATGATACGAAATATTTATTTTTGTTATTCGTACTTTTTAGTTGTATACTCAATTTTATAATGTTTAACAATTAAAAATCATGTTATTCAATTTCTAAATCATTTTTAATATTAATGACGTCAAAATTTGTGCTTCTCCTATATTGTCATTTTCCCTAGGGAAACCTAATCTGATGGAGAGTATATGTAATATATTTTAACGTTGTTTAACATTTAAGAAACACATCGATCTCTAAATATATTGTAAAATGTATCTTAAAGAATGGAAAATGGCAAATATGTAGAACATTTTATCTAATAAAATAATTTTTAACAAAAAATACAACCGACTTCGAAATGCACTAAAAAGTATGGAATAATTTCTACTTCATTTATACAAATACCCAATAGCTATTAATAAAACCTATTTACTCGTTAAATAGTATACTAAATACATTTCAACCTTTTCGGAGGCGGCGCAAACTTAAAAATACCCGAATATACGATGCTGCCAATAATGATTTAATAGGTTGTCGACGCCTGAACTAGAATCTTCCTAGTAGAAGAAAAGTTTTTAATTTTGCGCCGCCTTCGAAAAGGTTGAAATGTACATATTTAGTATACTATTTAACGAGTAAATAGGTTTTATTAATAGCTGTTGGGTATTTGTATAAATGAAGTAGAAATTATTTCATACTTTTTAGTGCATTACGAAGTCGGTTGTATTTTTTGTTAAAAATTATTTTATTTCACACTTTTTAGTGGGACGAGCAGTATTTGTAGGATGCCGTAAGGTGGTTTACCGTTCTTATTGGTTAATTGCAATTACGATAGTTTTTAACGATAACAAGTTCCATACATTTTTGCAAGTGGGATCATTGCAGAAATATGTATCTCTTATTAAATGCGAAATGTTTCATCGCGATCGGTACATTCCGTGCAAAGTAACACCAAGGAATAGGGTTTTTGTTATAACAATAGTTATTAACAATAACAAATTGCATAAACTTTTGCAAGTGAGGTATCGCGGAAATATCTCCTATTAGATATGAAAGGTTTCATCGCAATCGGTACATGCCTTGCAGAGTATACATATATGTATATGTATTATATGTATATAGAAACAGTAGAGAATCGGCGACTGCATGCTCACTCATACACCGGTAGAGACACGTAGGCATACGTAGAATTCAATGTAGTAGTAACAATAGTTTTTCACGTATACATACCTCGGAAACTAAAGCTTTCCGTTAATTATGCATAATGAAAAAGTTGTTCAGAATCATGCCCCCGACAACATATTAAAAGGTCATTGAAATCGTCCAATCTTGAGATTAAAAACTTCCTGTATTTTGCAATCACAATGAAAAAATGAAAAATTTTATTTTAATGGGACCAATCGGAAGACATACCCTACAAGATGCAAAAGGTTTCGTTCCGATTGGTCCATCCGTCTCGGAGTAACACAAAAAAAAAATATATACTGATTGAATCGAGTAACCTCCTCCTTTTCGAAGTCGGTTAAAAAAAGAAATATATTCATTCCCGTCATCAGAAGCGAAAATCTGAGATAAATAATATTAGAAAAGAACTACCACAATTTTTGGAAAATTTACTAAACGTTTGACATGCAAATAGAAAACAATGAAATATAACGTACAAGCAAACTTTTATAAAGGCAAAATGGTGAAACGTTAGGAAAGTTGTGCTTCAAAACTAACAGGGCGGTCAGTTGCGAGGAGACCTGAATGAAACATAATTCTACAAAACAAACGAGAGGACGTGGGAAGTAGAATGCGGCTGCAGGAAAAGGGGGTTCACAATGTAAGTAAACATGCAGTGATGGTAAGCCCTCCTAACTGCACACAGCTAACGAGGTAGGCTAGACGAGTGGAGGAGTATCAGGTGGAAGAGGAACTAGGATGAAGATCCTTCTCCTTTATAGTCTTAATGAAAAATGAAAAGTTTTGGTGTAACTATCTTTCCTACATTTTTTGTGGGTCCTCTATTTGATAATAGAGAGAATAAAAGTTTTAGTCGGTCAAAAGCAATACAGTAGAGTCCTGATAACTTTCTATACTCAAGGTTTTAAAAGAGGGAATTTCTGGGAAACAAAAATTTAACAGATACCCCCCACCAGATAGCTAGCGAAACAATTTAGAGGCGAGAGATGAAGAAAAACATACCGTAATATTTCTAAAAACACATTCATTTTTACAACACACATGAAAAGCGGTGTGTTGGGAATACGTAAATAATAGGAGGGAGCGAGGATAAAAGTAACAATTTGACTTCGAACTACGATTACGCAAAAACTATTACAGTCACAACAAATCCTATTCCTTCTCTTTACGGACCAAGGCTTTCCTTGGCAGTTGATACATATATCCCTGCATCCCTTATATCGCTGTATTGCCCACATCTTCGCATTCTTTATATGCCTGTAACCTATACATTTCTTATATTTCTGCATCTCTAGTATCCCTGCACCACAGAGAGAGAAATCATGCAAAAAATTCCAATTTTCGTCGCCAGGGGGCGCTGTTTTTTCGTGAAAAATTTAGTTCAAATTTTGTCCGTCAAATTTTCTCAAGGCTCAAATTCACGACCCGTTGAGAACAACGACATGTCCAGTTTTCTACAGGGTGATCCGCTCGCTACGCTACCCAAAAGAAAGTGCCGCTACAATAGAATGTAGAAGTCAACATCTCATTTCTGTCATCGCTTACTTAACCCTTGCAATGAAGACGGCTGTGTGCGTGAAAATGTGTGTAATGAGCAGAAGAGTCCCATTTAAGCGCTGCGCAAAACAGAATATTTTCTTAACACATTTTCACGCACACAGCGGTTTTCGCTGCAGGGGCCACCTCGGTCAAGTAAGCGATGACAGAAATTGGATGTCGACTACTACATTCTATTGTGACGGCACTTCCTTTCGGGTAGCGTAGCGAGAGGTTTACCTTGTACTATCTGTAGTCATTACTTGCGTGCATCCCCGCTACCATGTCCACTCCAGTGCGCATGCGTGATAGACTCTCCTACCCAACTACTCGCGCTGGCCCAAGACCTCCCGCGAAGATAAAAAGGGCCACAGACCTATGTATATTTTTATGGACAAGACGGATCACTGCTTTAAAGACGCTCCCTTGAGTGGACATCGAAAGGACAGTAACCCCTGCCTGGCTCCGACCTTGCTCCCTTGAGAGATCAAACCCGGACCACGAGGCAGCCCTTGTTTCACGAGGTTCAGTTTTTTCGAAACACCGGCCGAGTGTTTTATCCGCGTACGAATTTTGTAGTGTTTAAGAACAAGCTGTGACTCTGTAATAATAATCAGTGAAATACATACTTTGTAAGCATACGCTGCTAATGGTGTTCCCTGTGTTTTCGGTCAGCCCCGAACCCCTGTTGCTGTATAAGGTTACAACTTGAATTTAAACGTAAGGCGAAACAGACTGTTAAATATTTTGTTATGTTTAGGGCATATTTATGTCGGAGTTGTGAGAGTTGCGTCGATCAGAGCGATCATAAAAGGTACTAAAAAATATTTTTCTTTGGTGTGTTTATAATGAAGCTGTGATAATAGTACACGTTTAGTAGTTTAATATTTCACAAAAATGAACCATTTCAACCTGAGTGATTTTGAAAAAGAATTATTATTATCTTCAAATTCCGCAAAATGGTACGTCGGAAAAAAGTAATGAATAGTATTTAATTTAATGGCCAATTCAATCCATAATTTATCTAAAACAAATGTATTATGGTAATTTATATCTCTCTGATCCGATAAAAGAAATCTAATAAACATTTATTAATTTCTAAATACCCACCGTCAATAAAGTTGTGTCGACGATGAGAACGACGATAATAGCGAAGAAAAATTTACTATTTGATTCTCATCGCTTGTATCGTTGGCCATCTAGTAAGTGTTGCTCTGCTCGAGCAACAATGTTTCAATGTAAATATATAGTTCCATTATAATGTACTTCTACGCTTCACCTTATCATCACGTTGGTCGTTTATCGTAGCTCCAACATAAATGTACCCTTTATTTGAAATTTCTAATCGTAAAATAATATAAATAAAAGAGGTCTTGATAGTGGATCTATCAACCAATTTAATAATTAGCATCATCAAATTGAACGATTCAATGACGATAATTTTTTAAATAAAAAATGCGGTGATAGTAACTTGTAAATTATATCATTCTAAATTACATCATTCATTAATAACTTTATAAGTTGTTAAACTGCACACTAAGGGATTTCCTGGATCATATGATTCAGGAGCGATGAATATACGAATTATGTGATAGGAAGGTAATACCTCTCGAAGTTATAAGATCTGGCAGTGGTTATTCCCTGATCACAGTATCAGATTCCAAAACTATTAATCTGTAGGAATTAAGACTTCTGGAGCCATGTATCAGTTACTGAATCATACGAACTATAGATTATTCCAATTTCGTAGCTGAATAGTTACTCTATCCAATAATAGACGGAAACTTCAGATGTTTAGATATCCCCTCTGATTTTTCATTTCTATGAAATTATGGTTATAGCAACTGTTCAAGGCAAAATTTGTGAAAACTCTACAAATTAAACAAGTACAAAGTGATTTAGAATTTAGGATCAAAAATGAAGTACACACACTTTCTATTACATAAAATTATTGATACTGCAAAGTTACAAACAAGCATTGTATAATACACCTTACAATGTAGTGGTTTTAACTTTTGACACTTACAAAGTTATTTTAAAAATAGTTGCAAATATTCTCCGACTCATAAAATATAAAATATTCTCATGTTATTCGCAACTTTTCTCAATTTTCCCAATCAATATAAGTATAATCGGAGGTTTGATTAGGTTTTCTTAAAATTCTGAAATTAGACTATTAGAACATTAGAGAATTACAATATTAAAATATTAAAACAATAAAATATTAGGAAGTTAGAAGATTAAAAGACTAGAATATTAGAAAACTAGAAAATTAAACAATTCTAAAATTCTAAGTTCCTAAGACTTTAAGATATTAATTGTAAGTTTCTAAGATCCTAAACTCCTAAAATTCTTTAATAATATAAAAATAAGTTAGAGATGAAGAGAGGGTTAAAACGTAATTTTTTAAACTTGTACTATTATTCAACTCACCGGTAACTCAATTGTATACGATTCATATACCTTATAAAATACAATTTTGAATAAAATAGCTCTATATTTTTGACCTACACTCTATAAATCGCCTTTTCGAAGAACTGCTGTTCTATGCTTGTCGATGCGTATCTTGTGTGAATAAAAAGTTTAATACAACTACATGTTCAACTGTATTGAATATCCGTAATAGTCCAAACAGAATCACCAACAACACGCAACGTGAATAATCATGCAAGTAATTGGTAGGCCATAATGAGGCTGTAGTATGCGCCGGTTGCTGTTCCGCGTTACAACGGAGTCTTCAACGAAAATAAAACCAACCCTTGGCTCGCGTGAAACACGAACTTTGGGAGACGCCCGTATTTTCCAATTTGCTCTTGCGAATGATATACGAGGTAATTTCTAATCGTAATTCGAATATTTCAGGGCGTGTTTTGCGTGCTGCGACGATGTGATCACTAACCAGAACCTGGAATAATTATGATGAGTTAGAAAAGTACAGGGTGACCCAACTGGAATTGAAGAATATAAAAGTTGAATAACATTTGCAAAGAAAAAAGTATTTGTACCTATTTTCTATTATTTGTGATAAACTTTGTGTATCTACGTATGAAATATAATAATAGCCTGCAATACCTCCCATTTTCTTTATGACAAATATTGGTCCTTTTCAGTAGTGGCGTAGCTAAAATTAGTGGAGGTGCTTCTCCAGAAAATTTTTAGCCTTTGTTTTAAAAAACCGGCACTGTGGGAGCGACAGTGCTCTTTCTCCCGCGCAGCCTCGCGCGCAGCTTGTGATGTGCGCATGCGCATACAGTCAAACATCACGCAGCTGAAACTGTGAAGCGCACAGTTCCATACAAAGATTTTTGTATCTTTTTCATAAACTGGGGGACGGCTACTGACATTAAGCTTAAGAATTATATATTGTACGAGTATAAAGAAAGAATTAAAGAAAAAAGGACTCACTATATTAAATGTTATCGATAATATCAAGTGGAAATAGGGGGTGCTGCAGTTCCACAGTGCCTATACGCGAGCCGCCACTGCTTTCCAGAGTATTTTATATTACTACTTGTAAGTTTCGGACTGTAAGTTTCAGATTTCAGCGTGAATGGTTTGGGATTTATTCGTATACACTCGTTCCTTTAAATATTCCCACAGGAAGAAATAAGAGTTCCCCTGCCAAATCGGGGAATGGAGGTATTATGATATGAAAAAATTAAGGATATCTTCGTTGAGTTAAAATAACAGATCGTCTAGTGGAATAAAAACAAAAATAGGTGGCAAGTAGGAAAATAAGAAATAAAAGAAATTAATAGCAAAAAACTTATTAAGCTTTACATCCTTCAGTTTCATTTGAACCACCCTGTGTTTGCTCAAAAATAAATGTGCTTGTACTACTTCTTTCTTGCGAAAACTTGAAAAAACCTGATATTATAATTCTAAGAAATCCAAAAAATAAAAATCCAATTTGTTTTACTTTATATAGAAAAGTACACCACTAGTATGTAGCTTATTATTTGATAAGGTTCGTCGTATTATGGATTTCAAAATAAATGTATTTATGTTCCTTTCTTCTTGTGAATACAAAATTACTCTTAAAATGATCAAGTACTTTATTGGACTGTTTCAAAACTTACGTTGCATTTCCGTATTTTCTATTAGATGAACAGAATTCGATTCGAACAAACGAACAACAACGATAAACAAGCACTGGTTGAAATTGAAAAAATAGCGTGTGTTAGGAAATTTCGTTCCGCATAGAATCGTTCGTTTTAATTATCAGCCGCGTTTCCATTGTAACGTTTTCATCCAGTAGCGAATGGACGATTTGTTTAAGCGGAAGTTAACAGGATACGAGCGCCGGAAGCGAGAGGATGAAGAGAAGCAATGGTAACTGGTTCGGTGAATTTTACGGAACAACGTTGACTTTATTGCTAATAACCTTTTTCAAACATCTCCATAAGTGCCTCCTAGCAAATTTCGTATCAATTCAATAACTTTACCCTACTATTGTTAACGACGTATTTATACTTCATTAATTGTAAATGGTATTATATGTATATACAATTATTAATTGAGATGTAAGGGGTAAATTTCTGCTGGCAGAATTAAGATTAATAATAAATAAATCATTTAACAAGTATTAGCGATTGCTAAATAAATGCAGTATATAAGTATTTATTCATACTGAATTCAATGTCTAAATAGACTAACTAATTATGTTTCATTAACAATAAATTTCACTTTGTATTTTTCACTTTTTATTTTTGTGTATTAATAAAATTGCTTTCATTTAATAAAAAAAATTCATGTTTTCTACAAAATTTAATTTTCTATTTTTCGTCGTATTTCGTGTATAAAATAATTTTTCTTTAATAAACAAATTAAGTTTATATTTTTTACCTATCTTCTGAATATTAAAATAATAACAATTCGTTACTGAAAAAATTTAACTTTGTGTTTCCCATCCTATCCAGAATACTAATAATTTCTTTTTATCGATGAATTTAATATCATATTTTGCATTGTATCTTCTGAACACTAATATAATAATTTATCCTTAACAAAAAATTGATTTTCTTATTTTTCATCGAACCCTTCGAGTAAGATATGATAACATTCCTTTAATAATCGTAAGAATTTAATTTTATATTTTCCATTGTATCTTCTCAATGCTAATAAATTTCTTTATTAAAAAAACATAAGTTCCTATTTCTCATTGTATCCTTCAACCCTTAACTAGGTATGGCAAAATCATACATGTGGGCGCATGGATTCATTAGCAACCACAACTTTCTTTTTAAGATCTAAATAAACTAAGAGCCATACAAAATTATAGGAATATGAAATATTTTTTTATTCATATTGAGAAACTGCTTGCGGTCAATTGTTTTTTGACGTGCCTATGAGCCCATGTGCCTACTCAAGAGTTAAATACTCCAGCATATTTCTTCTTGAACATTGAGGTCAAATCTTACAAGCACTATAAAGAAACTTAAAAAAACTTAAAAAGTTGACAATCAAATAAATCAAACTATCTGTCTTCGTTTGGTTTCTTTCATGAGTATCCACAAATGATTATGTAACTCAAATAAGTACTGCTGAAACGAAACTGGTAACGCATCAAACTAATTCGCTTCGTTTTCAGCAGGATATTTCTCCGTCAAAGAAACTATTTCTACGGGTATGTTCAGCCGTTTTGTAATGATGCCTTTCGCAAAATTCCCGAATCCTTTGACAAGCTTCTTCCAACATGTCCGTGGGCACTGTTATCACCAATCGCATGTAGGACGGATAATCAAAGCACTACAAAAATAATTGAGAAACATGTAATCAGTATAAATGGTGATTCGATGGTAAATTACTGATTTAAGCGGAGTACCTGGCCAGGAAGGCAAAACACGGATTCCTCCATTAACAACCGTTGCACGAATTCCAAGTCGGAATTAAATTCCGGAAAACAAGATAGATCTATGTGAACCTGCATATCAATAGAACCATTTATAGCCAATTTACTTCTGAGATGGTTTTATTACAAAGCTGTTTTAACCCTTCCAAACCAACATTTACCATGATTAATAAAAATTTTGTTATATATAAATTATTATAACTTTTGAAATATTTACAATACTGGATTGTTGTATTCATGATTATATGTATAGTTAGAATCAATACTCATTATATCTCAAGTGTGAAATTTCTATTATAATTGAAAGTTGATTAGTTACATTGTGAGATAATTGCAAATGCAAACATTAACGTTGTACAAGTAATTACCATCATGTACATCGCACCGTCTGGCATTATTGGTTTCAATCCAGGAACCTTTGTTATACAGTTGTATGCTACCTTTGAATGGTTCTAAAAATAGAAAATAAATAATTAGAATATTGATAGAATATATGTGCATCTAGAAAATAAATACTGTGTTCTTTTGATGTGTTTAAAAATATTTTCTATACATTTCTAAATTAAGTGATATTTTAAGAGTTAATATAAGAATCATTCATTTTAATTAAATTAGCTAATATGGTAGATGTAATTAATTATTGAGATTTTCACGAATGAAAAATATTTGCCTTAATAATGAAAAATAAATATTATGAATATCAGTAGCTTTTGGTGCATTAAAACTGATGGTTTCGAAATTAATTTGAAATCAGAAAATTGCATAAGCTTTACTGGTTACAGGTATTCAATAATTTATTTTAATCCAAAATTGATATTTAAACAAATCTTTCACACTTGTCTGTCAAATTATATTATTTTATGCGGTAGTCAGAAATAATCGTACATAAATTTGATATTTCATTAAAGTTACAACGAACTACCAAAATTTATCTTTTATGAACTACATGATACGAATTACATTTAAAAGGTTCTATCGTATGTGTTTAAAAATGACGAATTTCCAGAAGATACTTTTAAATATTTTAATAATTTTGAGGCCTTAAATTTTTGAAAATCATAAATAGTACTTACAATCAGACAAAACTTCATATTACTTAACCTACTAACTGAAAAAAACAAATTGACTCATTTTCATCCTGTGTTTCTAATTCTTGACCAATTATTAAATGTACAGTATCGATCACAGTAGGTTTCCCTAGGGAAAATGATGTTATAGGAGAAATTGGAATTCTTAAAATCATAATTTGGACGACATTAATATTAGGAGTGATTTAGAAATAAAATAACTTTTAACCCTTTCGCTCCGGCAGTGTGCTCCGTCAGAGTGGCACCGCTGTACGCGCCATCGGTACCGCCGAATAGCGCCACTGAACAGAGCTCTGCGCCGCAAAGTGTGCATGTTGCGCTTAGGTAAACTGGTGTTCGGAAACCTTGAAAACTTAACAGCTTCTATCCAATTTCTTCTAATGATTCAAGGAAGATTTCCTGTTACGTTGTACTTTTGTACAATGCCGTCTATAGGCGACGCTCGTACACACAGGTCGTCACGCGGATGTCATCTATAGACGACGCTCGTAGCGAAAGGGTTAATTATTAAATATTATAAAATTGGTGGGAGGCTACGCAGCATTATATGTGGAACTCCCCTCCCCCTACAACGTCATCCTCTGCAGGGCTACCTATGGGTAGGGGTTGGAGCCCGAGGCAGGGAAAGTCTACAATGCTCAGTACTGTACTTACAAATTATTTCGGTATCTTTAATGTCACACCTTTCTAATTGCGATTTTAGATTTAAATAGTGTTTTACCCCTTTTATAAAGTTGAAATTCTACAAATAAATAGCACGAGAATAATTATAATAATTTTTAAAACATTCAAACTTTTGAAAAATAAATCCTAAATTGAATTAATTGCCCCGTCTAATATAATATTATGCTGTCAACATATTAAAGCATAAAATCGATCGTCTTGCATTAAACAATAACAATTAACACTCACATACAACGTGTGCATGATATTGTCGTAAAAGTTTTGAGGGGTGTTTTTCAGGATCGCTGGAAGCGCACCTTGAATCAGCGTGTTACTGCCGATAATTCTCTGACTCAAACAGTGAAGTGCTTTCCGTATCTACGGCAAAAAGAAGAAATTGGAGGAGATTTATCAGGTATTCCAGTCGTTAGGAATCGCGGAAGATGGATAGAAGAGGAAGGACACGAATTAAAGTTTCTTCAAAGCAAGATTCAGCTCGAACTCTTAGCCATCCTCTGCTAATTTTTTTCATGACAAAATTAAACCTCGAACGAAGCTGAGAACGGTACCAACAGACGAACTTCAACGACGGATAATAAAGTTTAATCAACGAAATTTAATTCAATCGTGCGGAAACGACGTGGTCGCAGGCTTCAAGCTGTTCTCCCTTATTAGCCCTGTTTAACTCAAATTTTTCTATACTCTCAGGAAACAATATTATTTGAGATAATATTCATTATAGTACATAAATTTAATTTGTATAAGAAATTTAAAATCATGTTTAAGATACAAACTGGTGCTTTGAGTACACTGTTTGCCTTAATAACTTTGTAACGAAAAGACGGCCCTTTAACAATCAATCATTTTTGTATTAAATAAGTAATCTTAATAAAAGGGCTTGTACAGCCATTTTCAGCAGACTTTAAGTTTTAAATTAATGTACCATAAATGCTACTTTGCGACGATTTTATGTTATCAAATTGTGTTAAACCAAATACATTTCAAAATTGGTAATTAATAGCTGTAATTGTAAACCAGATAATTTGTATTAGCAGTATTAATAAAGCATGTATATAGTTATTTTTAGCAAACTTTAACCTTTAGATTGATTTAGGGTAAGTATTGTTTCGCAGTATTTTTATGTTATAAAATTGGGTCTGTACGAACGGAAAAAGGAGGCGTTTTTTCCGTCTCGGGATCGTCTGTCAGACTTATCAGTTGGGCTGACGACAGACGATCCCTATCCCAGACACCTATAACCCCGCTTTTCGGAACTCCTATACAGGGTGTTACTTGTAACATTACTCACGATTTTTCACCTACTTTCAGCCATCTGATAAAAAAAGTTTAGAACAAAAGTTGCAGGGTATGAAGTGCACAATAGATATCAGTCACAAAAATTTCGAAAACTGTTTGTTTTCATGGCGATATCGAAGTCACCTTGGGTTTAACACAGGCCTGTCCAAGTAGGGGAAATCCACTCCTGGAACACATGTTCCGGTTCCCCTTCCAACGCTGCTTCTTCAAGTAAGATGGAACGGTTCCGACTACCGTCTCTCCGAGGAGACAGTACCGCTGCTAGGAAAGACGGAGAGACGGTAGTCGGAACCGTTCCATCTTACTTGAAGAAGCAGCGTTGGAAGGGGAACCGGAACATGTGTTCCAGGAGTGGATTTCCCCTACTTGGACAGGTCTGGTTTAACAAACAGGACCATATATTTTTTTTGTTTACCATATTTAGAGGACATCACATTCAAAAGTGCGATCTTGTGTGGAAAAAAAAGAAGACTAACGAAGGAACTGCAATGACGAAATAACGATGGCCAGCTCGTTCCCCGGACTTATCGCTACTTGATTTTTTTTATGGGGATATTTGCAGCCCGTTGTATATCAATCACCAATTAACAATATTGAAGAATTTTACATGCAGAGCTGTAGATTTAGCAAGTCTAACTGCAGCAATGCATTCAAACTTCTATAAAAGAGCAGAATATTGCGTCGCAGAAGACGGAATGCATTTCGAACATGTAATTAAATAAAATGCATTTATGTTATGTTCAAGTGGCGTGTTTACATTCAGTAATCTCTTCGGGGTCAAATAATGTTTACACTGTCAAAGTCAAATACAACAAAAAGCTAAATATTTCACATTTACACTTCTGTAAATCAAGTAATATGTTAGTAAAAATACCATGTAATATGTGTTTTAAATTCGTCTCGATGTCCTCTACATATGGTAAAGAAAAAAAATATATGGTCCTGTTTGTAAAATCCAAGGTGACCTCGACTTCGCCATGAAAACAAACTGTTTTTGAAATTTTTTCTACTGATATCTATTGTGCACTTCATACCCTGCAACTCTTGTTTAAAATTTTTTTTGTCAGATGGCCGCCAGTAGGTGAAAAATCGTGAGTAACGTTACAGGTTACACCCTGTAGATCCGAATCGCATACCTGGGGACCGCCAGCGAGAGAACCGATCCAATCCTACTGCCACCTGGCGGTCGCCGACTCGAATTCCCCTTCCACTAAACGCCTACACATCAGATTTTTAATGCTTCGAAATCAAGCATCTAAAATACAACCACTTTTGAAGTATTTGTATTTTGTAAAGCAGCTTACCTCTTTATTCAAAATATTTTGACGATCGTGAATAATAATCCAACCCATACGCCAGCCAGGCACTAAAAATCTGAAACATTCAAATGAAAGTTAGTCGTTGGAAATGCCTTCGCTGTAAGTTGCTTATCGTTTGCTCCCAGGAAGATTGATTCGAGTGCAATTTGAAGAGCATTGAACTGGGAATCGAGAGGCGGACCGACTCGTTAAAATTTCCTTGAAAACGAATTAAAGTGTTTATAACGTATACCGTTGAACAGGGTAAATCGAGCATAAAAAGGAGCCTCGATAAAGACCGATGGATTTATTTTGAACAGATTGAAGATCATTAATATGATTTCTCGCTATATTATTCTGACATTTGTTTAACGGTGCAATAAAACGTAAAGAATTTCTACTTTCAGATTGACATATGAATTTTATTTTGAAGGGGGAAATCATTTTTTATAATTTCAAGACTTTGACAAATTTATATACTGTATCTAGACATAATATTTTTCCTAAACTTATAAGAATTCACTGAAATATTAATCTCTGCATACCTTTTTGTCAGACCACTGCACGACAAAATAGGAACTTCGTTCGACAAGGACGCTAACGAATGAAAAGTTCGTCCTGGAAATACCTGTTAAATAAAAGAAAAAATAATGTGTAATGATTCTTTTTATTAACTCTATTTTCACCATAAACTTCAATTGCAGATTTAAGTACTTAAACCATCAAAGAATTAAAAGAGATACATATTATAGAGAAAAAAACATGTAACGAAAAATTTTAAAAAACAAAAACCTATCAACGTTAAAATAGAACTGAACGATCAAATTGTTTTATTTACGTTTAAATTTGTGAGTTAAATAATTTAATATGCAAATGTACGAGAACAATTTTAGATAAAAGTGACCATAGCAAATGATAGAAGTGTGTGAGAAATGGAAAATGTCGAGTACCCAATACTCGAGTCGAGTCTGGTTTTTGAAGATACAAATGTCCAAGAACTCGGCAATTTTGGGTATCCGGTACTCGGATCAGGTCAAGAATTATTTCGGTCGACTCGAGATTTCCGACATTTTGGAACGAACTTGATTGAACATGACCCTGAATTGGAAGTATTTACAAAATAAAAAGAAAATTGTGTCTAACTAAGTCACTCTGAGACGATCAAACCTCATATTTTCGGGTTCTCGCACACCTCTAGCAAAAGGGTTAATGGCTTAACGGATTAATAATTTCATACAAAGTAAGAATTTTTGCCGACAACTATTTGCTGACTTATAAGCGTTTCCATATTATTCTTCGAAAAAGGAAATAATTTCGTGATTGTTGTATGATAAAAGGTAAATATTAAGCTCGTACCATGTGCTCGTAAATCTCATCGGCTATAATGGGTACGTAATAACGAGCAGCCACGTCGAGAATGTCAAGTGTGTGGTTTCGACTAAATACAGAACCACACGGATTCGAAGGATTGTTTATAATTATCGCCGCCGTCGATTCATCGATCTGTGATTCCAGGTCGTTCAGATCAATCTCCCAGCCAAATTCAGGCTGAAAAATAAAATGGTTAATGAAATTAATCGAAATTTAAAAATAAAGATCTAAAAATAATGTACTGTATGGAAATTGAAAACTTTTTCATATAAAAACAACCCGTGTATTTTTATCATTTTTGCGTTCAATATTCATAATTTTTTAGATAACAAAAAATACCCTCTACTTTTGTTTAAAATGAATTGTTTCAGTAACGAATTCTTCAATAGTCGAATGATTCTATTTTTTCGAAATTAAATTGTTACCTTTTTCTACTGAATCTAACGATTTTCCATTTTTATTTTCATTTTTTAAATCACTATTTATCCATGGAATATTTGTAAAGTGTTTTTAACGAAGTTTATAACGACTGAGATTGAGATTATGTATTACGTTATGTATGCCACAAGAAACAACTTCTTGTTAGTTGAGAGTTTATTTGCATAATATATTGTTATTGCGTTTTTTTGGATTAATCGTTGTTGAAATCTAGTGTAACAAGTTAAAATACTTTCAGCATATCACGACAACTTTATGCATACACGTTCCGAGTCTTTAATACATGGAGTAATAAAGAAAATACAACGCTTCCTGACATAATACAGCAGCACTTGGTAAAATATTATTTTAACCAATCATGCACCCAAGTAACTTTGTGATAACGCAACAAATTTCTGTATTAAATTCATAGTTTTCATTTACATACATTGAAACTAATGTATTATAAAATAATAGAACGAATATTATTCCTTAAAAGCGCGATTAACTAAACAGTAAAATATTTTTGGTTTTTAGTAAAATTAAATTTATCACATAACTCATATGGTGTTATTACTACTGCTGTAATTACTAATCTTTGTAATTTTTCTATAGCAAATTTAAAATTTAAATATTAGTATTAGCTCTAGATATATTTTTAATTAGTACCGTAATTACCTTCATGAAATATAAAATCATTTTATAACATAGAAATACGTTATAAAATCCACTTGAAATATATTTTAATATTGAAAATTTCTAAATGAAACTCATTTGACGAAGCAGACGCTTTTCGCAAGCAATATATTGGTAAGTAAGTAAGTACATGTAACAGCATTCATTCATGAATGAAATATTAAAATTTATTCGATTTTAGAAATTATCATTTGCTAAATATCTGCGGAATTATTGAGTTAGGTATTTATTCTATGTATACTGAGATTTATTTATTTATGGTAATAAATAGTTTGAAGACACCCGTTATATAGAAGCTGGATCAATACCTATGTGTGGGCATATAAGTCACAGAAAATGGTATGAACCATGCAATACGATAAGCTGCAGGTACCTAGACTTATGTATATGTATACGGCTCGATCTTTGACAATGAATAACTCAAAAAGATATCATTACCATACATCGCATAGAATCGCTATAAATTTGCATATTTTTATCTCGTTTATAACATTCGTTTTCTATATTCTACTGGATTAAAAGTATTTGAAGTTATTTCGATGCAGTTTGAAAAAGATATCAATGTATCAAGGTAACTTCTTACCTTTACCGATTATAATGTATTAACGACGCTATTATTGTTTTTTTTGGTATCTTACAATTAGTTCAAAAGATTTTGTGTTTTATTATATCTTAAAATTTTCAAGTATCTAGAAATTTCGATTAATCCTCACTATATCCAATTTATAACTCAACTTAATTCTCATAATACCAACAAAAGCCTTCTATTTACGTGAAGTGGTAATAATGCGGTGAAACTTCATATTTTGAATAAATCTCGTATTCTATTAAAATTAAAATTTGTGAGCTTTGGAAATTAAAAATTTTTGAGTGCTTATTTCAGCAGAAATTCCCCCTTGATATTGACAGAGTTAATTATTTCATAGTTAATGTTAAATCAATATCAACACTTGAAGCTGCAAATTTTTTAGCAATATTACCGTATACAAAGAAATTTACAGAAATATTTTTAACGATAAATTCTTTTAATTTCGATCAAAAGAAAAGAAGTCTTTTCGCGTTTATACTTACACGTAACTCATATGATTTTACAGTGATCCCAAGACCCTCTGCCAATGTTCTATAGATTGAAAAACCAGGTCGTGGTATCAGGATATTCTGGTCCCTTCTAGCTAGAGCGGTGATACAAAGATCCAAAGCACAGGAACATCCACTACACAGGATTACATCCTGCAGGAAATATTCAAAGGATTTTCAACGTATTAAAAAACTTTTAAGAAAAAAATAATAAAAGTGACTTTATTTATTTATTTTTATAATGATATAAACAGTTTTTGCATAATTTTGAAATTCCTCAGTTAGTTTTAAAGTGTTTCTTCCTTGATCTATGTTGAAGAGTGCCAAGTCAGATGCAATAAGTTTTATGAAAATTGATTTAATAGTTCCGCAGAAACTGGCGGACAAACGTATTAACATACGTACACTCGCAATCAGATCGAACTTCCCTGGGGAAGTTTGGGAAAGCAAAAATTCTCCAAATTTTCATTTTTAACGATATTAATATTAAAAGTAATTTAATAAACATAATATAATTTGTAATTACTAAATATTATAGTATGTAACTGAGAAATATGAATAATAAATAAATGCCAATTCAAATCGTCCTGCATAAATGCTTACACGCAAGTGGTAGAGTCAAACTCTTATACAGGGTGTTTGGCGATAGGTGAGAGATTTTTTAAGGGGTGATTTTAGGGATCAAAATAAGACGAAAATCAAAAATGACGAAATAGTGTTTACGGCTTTGTTTTCCAGTAATTAACGTTTAAAAATAAAACTTGCGATCTGCCCAGCACCGACGACTGAACGTCAGGTCAGCAGGGGTGGGTACAGTCATAACCAAGAATCATTGAATAGTAGAAACTTACCTCGTGCTATTCTGTTTCTCGGTACTGCAACATTCGGCTTTCTCTTCTTGGTTATGACTGTACTCACCCCTGCTGACCTGACATTCAGTCGTCCGTGTTGGGCAGATTACATGTTTTAGGCGTTTTTTACTCGAATTTTTAAACGTTAATTACTGGAAAACAAAGCCGCAAACGCTATTTCGTCATTCTTGATTTTCGTCTTATTTTGATCCCTAAAATTACCCCTTAAAAAATCTTTCACCTGTTGCCGAACACCCTGTATAAGAGGCTCCTTCACTACATACATTGTCATTTTCCTAGGAGACATGTATGGGAAAGGACAGGAACCTGAGACATCAATTATCCTGCAGAAACCTGATTTGATCGCGTGTGTACACAGAGCCTTCTTCTTTAAAGTTAGTCAAAAATGCGTACGAAATCTATGTGCTACTATTCGCTACTCAGGGGCAAATTAGGACTTCAAATTTAACAAGGAAATTTATGATATGACGGGCCCTCTTGTAGAATACGGGCTCTAATTTTAATTAAGTAGGCCCGAAATCCTTACCAACCCTCCGGGAATTTTCCCAAACTTCCCATAACTATTCTGCCTCTGGTTCTATTACGAGTGTAGTTAAGTGGGGTAAGTTCGCAAACGGGGCAAGTGCATTTATCGGTGTTAAGCAGGAGTATCGAGGGGAGTTCCAAAACAATAACCAACGTAGTGATGCGATAAAAGGATTTAATGATACGTTTGATGAAACACAAAAATACAGCTCGCGGCACGTTGTCTTCGTTGCGGGTTAATGCGTAGTAGACAAGAAGCGGTGGCGCCTCCGCCGCTCTCCAACCGCGTGGCTTATAGGAGAAAAACAGAATTCCCCAATAATCGGTTATTTTGATTATAATATGAGCGAAATTTCTCTAGTATAGTGATAAACCTTTTTCTATTGTCATTTTATTTCACTATTTTTATATTTCAGCAAAAAGTATATGTTTGTATAAAAATGATTAACTATAGAACTAAACAACATATTTGAATGCAGCAATAAAAAACATTTTATAGCAGGCTTGTTAATAATTCTGTTGTTGCCCCATTGAACATGAAGCAAGGATTCAAAGGATTTTTAACTCAAAGGTACGCTCTTGCCTTATATTCGAGGAAAATGCACAGTTGTTGAAATTTTGTATAATTTCCTAACAAAATGAAAATTTACAAGGAAAATTGGGTTCCTACATAACAGACTGAAAATACACAGGTTTAAATTCCAACTTTACAAAAACCAGTCTGCACTTGTCCCACTTCACCTTATTTCAAATAATAATTCGTGTTTTATTCCAACATGAATATTCCGAAAGGATTATTAATTCGATATTGTTTCATTGTACACAAAATATTGGTTATTTACAATGACGAGAAGTATCAAATTGCATTCATTAATTTCGTATGAAAGTGCGATAAGCAATACATGAATATGAATTTTAATTCCTCTATTCGATCTGATATATTTTTTTCAGTAAAGAATCCACGAAATATGTCTTTCATTTTTCAATAAACCATATAAATGGAATTTCCCAATAAAATTTTAAGAAAAATAAAAGATTGTTCAATAAACCATATAAATGGAATTCCCGGATAAAATTTTGAGAAAAATAAGAGATTAGAAGTTTCAAAACTATCAAATAGTAATGCAATTAAACAGGAAGCAAAGGAAATGTCCATTGATCGGAAAAGCAATTGTTTTTCAATGGAAAAAGATATCAAAGAGATCCATCGTTTTACTAGTGATTGTATCGTCGACCATCGCATGGATAGCAACCAGTTGCCAGTTAATTGATAGCATTTCTTCTTTTCGAGGATACGAAGCTTCTAGTTTGCGGCAGATCGTCCAGGGAAATTTGGTTTTCCCTGCAAACTTCACCGACGCGACGGCTCGATCAACTGGCGGTTTAACTAGATATTCGTATAGACGTGCATGGAAACTGGGAATAAATACACAATCCGGCTGTAGATGAACAAGTTTCTATGTGCATCTGGTTACACGTTCGGCTAATTCGAATCGAAACATCTTGTGGAAAATTGAAAGCGTATCGGCGCCATGCATGTGGAAAATTGAAATTGTCTGTGAAAATATTGTATTATATTTATTCTGTTTGATTGCACAGCTCTGTTTCATGTTTCAATCAGGTTTTTTTAACTTTTTGTTAACAAATATAGAACAATTATTTAAAACTGTATATGAATTTTCATGACGTTTGAAATTCAAATTTATTTTTCAAATTTTATTATATGTTTTCTATTAGGGCAATTAAATGTTAGTATAAGTTTGAAAAAATATTTTTTATATGAAAGATGTCTATTCCTCGTAGATGATTTTTTTTTTAATTACATTGTGTTAAATTAGATTTCGTTCTGATTCTTTGTTTTTAACACTTTAATTGCTACGTCACTAATATGTATAGATGAGATTTGAATGTTCATAAGAGTCCATCATCCATATCATTAGGAACTCCTTATTCATTTAATTAGAAGTAGTCGTATGAAATACTTAAAATCAGAGATGGTAAAATTAATAAAATATTGGAAAAACAATAGATAAGGTTTGTTAAAAAATAAAAATGTTACCTAACGAAATTGTTAGTAGCTTCAGCGTGGCAGTCACCGTGTAAAAGCAATTTTCATTAATATAGCAATATATTATAGACAATAGATCGAATACGATCAAACATGAATTGAAGGTTGATTAATAAGTATAGTTTTTAATATCATAAAATACCACCTGTCGTCGTTTACATATGTATCTAAGACCGTGGAAACTACTGCTAATATTTTTAGAACTGGAAATAGAGAAATGAATAAAATAATGTACAAAAAATTTGTACAATAGATATGTACAATTTTTAAATATTTTTTCTTTTTACTGTACTGAGAAACTAATCCATAAAATACAACCATCATCATTTTTATTATTAGTTCCATCTTTCTCTAGGTTTGGAAATACTGAAACTATGGTGATCAGGATAAATTTTTAAACGAAATATTCTACAAAATGTTGTTCAAATAATTCATGAAATTGTACAATTAATCAGCTTTCAAATATAATTAACGTGTACAATTTATTTGGGAATTTCAAACAAGGCGTGGCCGGATAAAATTTGTATGCAACGCAGCTTTCAGCAGCATCATTTCCTGCAGATCAATAACAACATGAAATGTAGCGAAATACTCCTTCGTTAACTATTCTATCCTTTTTTATTTTGAATTAATCTACATGCGTTTTCTGCTCATGTGTCATTGGCGTAAATGTAAATTACGAGTAACAGAAATATCCGGTACATAACGCTTTTAAATCTCGATGAAAATCAATTTCATTTTTTAAATTAATGGAAAAGATTTACAGAGATAAATTGTGTTTTAAAAGATTTTAATGCACTGTTTGAACATTAAGTTAATAGCATCTCTTAAAATTTACAAAAGCAATGAAATTAATGCAATTATAAAATAAATATAAATACTGTCAAGTTTAAATGTTTAAAATTATTCGAAAATTAATATCTTATAAATTCCCAATTTAGTAACTTAATAATTCAGAGGATTTTAATCAATCTTCAATAAAAAAGTTTCTTTAGTGGCTAAAGAAAGTAAAGGAAAAAAATATCTTGATTTAATAATATGCGATTTTTCATTTAATATTCCGAAAGCAATTCTACTTTTCATTAAGTTTTTGATTATCATCACGTTTAACAATAATCTCGATGTCTACAAGTAATATTTTCATCGATTTATGAACGAGTATAATCGTTATTTGCTGGTTTAATTCAGCGGAACGAACAAAAATTTTAATATCGGTGACTGCTTTTCAATTGTTAATAAATAAGAGAACGGATTGTGAAATACATTTAACGTGAGAGAAAAATCGAATTACGTAGCATGAAATAATTTCTGCGCTCTCAAGTGACATAATAAAGTTTGAAATGTCATTAATTAATGCTGTTTATGGAAAGCAATATTTTATGTCACTAATGAATTACAGAAATTGCAACTAAATATTAATTAGCAGCGTGAAATGTTATTTCAGACTAATTAAAATGCACAACCACGAATCCGGAGTTAATTTTACCTAGAATTTCTATATTCTTTTTTTTATGGTGAAAATTTTAGTAATTGCTGTTGATTACATTTTTGTAGAAATTTTTTAAATTTCAGAGCACTAGAGTGTTTGTATTATAATTAATAACGTTTGAAAAACATCGATTGAAATTTTTCTTTGAATTTATTAAATTTAAAACTCACCTTAGGATCCACATCCACAAATTCGCTGGAACTATAGTCTGCCACAGCTTCTTTTGCCATCTGGTATCCTAAATTTAAAAAAAGAATTAAATAAAAAGATTGTTCTTATTTCATATCAGTGAAATATTATTTTATACTTACCTTTACAAAATAAATAGTAAGATTTTAAAGACTTTTTTATTCATTTTAAAGAAATTCTAAATACAAATAATTGTTAAATCATGCAAATTTTAATTAAACATATTTACTGAATTTTTAACATTTTCATTTGTAATTTTAACAAAATCCATCTGTACTCTATACAATCTATATTTTTCTAACAAAGATATAAATTTCATTCAATTATTATAATTGTATTAATTTACCTGTACTTGGTGCATATCCATTATACGATTGAGAAAGAAGACTTTCTTGGACAGCATCGATCGCTTCTTTGGGTGGTTTTAAATTACCAAAAGTCGTTGGGTCACCTAAAAATAGAAGAAGATAAATTAAATTGATATATTCATTAAGAAATTCATTGAATTCTGCTTCATCTCGTTATTTGGAATTATAAGATTCACATCGATTGTATTATTTAACAAAATTCTAAAATACAATTTTAATACTTGGTTTAACAAAAAGTTGTCTGAGACGTTTCTATTTCATAGTTTATGGTTGTCTTGAAACATATTATATATTAAAAGTGCATATTTAGTAGGCAGTGAATCGTCAGAAGGGTATGTCGCGTCGTCCGCTGTGAAGATCCTAAATAATTAAGAAACTTGCTCGATTACCGTCGATTTCTTTATTAAGAATGACAATTACGTCACATTATGAGGTTAATTTAGATTTTGAGGACGTCTTACTGATACTGAGGATATTATATTTCAATAAATGACCGTATATTATATTTAATTGAAAGGATGTTATATTTAAATGGCCAACAGATCTAAAACATTTATTTTGGGACAAACGAACTCCTATAAATTAATCAGAAATAAATATAAAATTGTTTTGATACAGAATAATTTAATTATAACTATAACTTAATAATTTGCTACAAGAATAGAAAATTATTTTTTGGTTCCGCATACAATATTATGTAATAATAATTGTACTGCGTTTATTTTTTTAATGTTATACTCTAACACCTTTTTAAACAGAATGTTTCATTTAAAAAAATAGTAACGATTTTAAAATATTTTTGAAATCTTCATGTATAGTATGGAGCATAGCTTCTTCAAGGAAAATTGTGATGCCCCCCTTCCGACCCTCGTAAACTTCGCCGAATACTCGGGTTCCCGACCTACTCGTCAGCTTCCTCGGGTTCCGGGATTCTTGGCCCTCGTCATAATTCTTCCCTCCACGGACTCCCGCCTTGCCCCTTAAGCGTTTAATGAGGAGAATAACGGTGTAGCTGAGGACTGAGGAGACCCCATATGCACACATATATAGGTCTAAGGTCTCCCACCACTTGCGTATAAACATTTACGCGGGAGAATTTGAAATGTTATTTACGTTATTATTCATGTTTCTCAGTTATATACTAAATTTTATAATATTTAGTACTGAAAAATTATATTATTTATCGCTTCTAATGTCAATATCTTCAAACTTAGGATTTTGAAAACGCCTGCTTCTCGTATATCGCCATTTTCTCTGGAGAAACCTACTTTGATCGATACTGTAGAAAAAAATTAAATTAATTATAAAAACCATTTTGATTTTTCACGCGTATCGTATAATTTACCAACATATCTTTTGTGCGATCTGACGTGTTAAAAATGTAGCCTAGTAATTACTAATAATAATACTTTCAGAAATCATCATTCTACTAAAAACTAAAGATATCTGCTAGTATAAAAATCAAATTTTCTGTTTATTTAATAAAGTATTTTAGTATAGTGACTGCTAAAATGTTAAGCACTTCCTTCTCATCGTTATGCCAAGCCAAACAACAATTTAATAAAAGAGAACGTGCATTCGTGTATTCAATGGAAAGTGAACAAATAAACTTTGTGAAATTCATTTACAAACATCAGGATAGCTTTGAAACAACCAAAATGCTCCGAACCATGGTGTTATTAAACGAGACATTAAAACAGAACTGACTTCCAACTAATTATACACGAACGGGTCACGATAAGCGCGAAACACGAAATTAGCTGATCTCACGGAACTCCTTGCCAATCTCCGAAACTTCTAATGAAAAACTTTTATCTATTCAAAGTGCTTTTTCAAAAATGTTTCCTGACAAAAAATTAGACAGCTTTCGAAATCACAATTTGCATGAAAACACAGAACATGTTAATTTACATTTGTTGAATTTTTCATGAAGAATGAATCAAACGCATAATTATAATCGTTTAAAAAGAAGTAGTTTCATGTAATAGAGGAGTTATCGTGAATGTTTATCTCTTGTAATAGAAATTAAATTCAGTAACATAATTTTCAGGCATTTGAGAGAAACTTTAATTTAACATTTAAGATATACTTGACAATAATGTAGAATTTTTTGAAGACTATCACAAGAAAAATGTTTGTTAATAAAATATTCAATTACTACTTTATCACATAAATTATTGCATGAATGAAACTCAAGCAATTAATGCTCTGGAGCTTGGTTAATCGTAACCCGGGCCTATGAAAAATATCTAGTTATATTATAATTAAAATTAGACGTATCAATTTTTAAACGAAAAAATTTCATATGTTAGAAAATAATATTTAAAGAACTGGTATGTGTTGAGTATCCAAAATTATGTATGAAGGGTAATATTGTAAAATATTTTATAAAACCATATACAGTAGACTTCTGATAATTTTCCGTTTACTCACTTTCCATACAGATCAATTACCCTCTACATGTAGTTTCAGCAATACTAATCACGCGCCGTTAGCACGCCGTTTCTCAAGCATGTGATTTGTTAGAACGATCAATTGTTTTGGAAATATTCTATTATACTTGCCTCCACCACTTGCTTCTATATCGTCCGTAAAAGTGTACGAGTACTCGTAATTTACAAGCCGAGCTGAACTCGCTTCGATTGTTCGAGCCGAGCCGAGCGCTTGAATTTGCCGAATTACTCGAAATCGACGAACTGTTTGAAAGAAAAGCGAACTACTCGAATATTCGAGCCGTCGTAAAACTCCGATTTATTTGAGGATGAATTTTCAGCTAGAATATTCGAGTAATTCGACTTTTTGGAGTAGCTCGCTTTTGTTTCAAACAGTTCGTCGATTTCGAGTAATTCAGCAAATTCAGATTCGGCTCGACCGACCGATTATTGTTTGACTCGAAATTCGAATACTCGAATAAATCGAGTACTCACACACCTCTAATCGAATGGCTAGCTATCTTTTCAGACCAGTATTATACGTTAACTTTTGTGATGGCGCCATTTGTTAAGTTTTCCTTTCACAGCAGTTTCTTCCCCTACAGCCCCGAATGGGGAAAGTTATCAAGAGTCTACTGTATTTGCATAAACATCCACAGTCTAATTATAACTATTTTTAAATTATATAATAATATTATGAAAATATAATAATCCTAATGTTCATTTTTATAGATTTAAAAGAATTTTTAAAAATTAATTTTTAAAATATATACCGTTACTCTAAAATAGAAATTATGGATAAATCTCACCTATGGATAAAGCTATCACGGATTTAGCAGGGTTGGGCTCGACGACGAGGCTCTCTATGATGGATCTTATAGGGTTGTGAGTGTTCCTCGCGATTTCCGACGCCTCCACGTTCCATCTTTCGCGGGAAATCAAAGTCGACATTTCGGATCCAATACACACTTGAAAATTCACCGTATAAGCCGTCAACAAATCCACCAGTTTTTAAATGACCATTCACTGTTGATAATAAACAGAATGTTTTTCGGTCGTCGGAATTATTTTGTTGGAGAAAAAACTGAAGAATCAGAAAGCAATAATCCTCGTCCAGGTGGTATTCCATTACTGAGACGAGATCTGTTCGGATCTACCAATAATCAAAATACTCGATTGCAGACTGGGGGACGAATGAACCGGTTCCATTGGTCGGCTCTATCCCACACCTTCTATCGTAATTAATTTAAACAGATTCCCTGTTTGCGTAGATCAACATTTTTCAACGACTTCCTCTGTCGTTTTATCGCGACCAGGGAAGCCTGTGATTCGGACACTTTACGCTAAATCACGTGTTCAAACACTTTGCGAATTTTAATCATTTTCATTGTTGCCTATTCTGTGCGAAATTTCACGTTCTATTTTATTATACAAAAAATTCTCATAGTAACATTTCAGACTTAATTTCGTTATATTATGTCGACAACTAAATTCGCGACTTTGCGCGAATTTTACTACAGAGAAATAAATAAAGGGACGAAATATTGAAATTGTTATTTGCCGAATTTAGTTGCCAAGCTAATGTATAATTCAAATTTTATTTCATTACGATATAAATAAAATTACATTTTGGTACAAATTATTATGAGTCTCTTATCGCTACTAATTTTCTTAAAGCTGTTCTTCTAGTGGACTATCGAATGTGGAGACGGAATTTAAGGTTTAATTCCATTGTATTTAAATAAATTTCTGCGTTGGTAGGAATTATTGCAAACATGTCGACACTTTACATTTTCATAAAACTTTTTAATTTTTTGGCAACCGCATTGGCTAATTTTGAGACTGAACTTTATAATATGCAACACAGAACAGTCAATTTAAATTCTCTTTTTAGATAGGAAAAAGATTGCTATACTTAATGGAAATTATTCCAAATTCTGATGTGAGTTAAACGTGATATAAGTCAAATATATAGGTATAGTATTTATTAAAGCATATTTTTGAGACACTTTTTTATAGTGTTTAGCTCTTTATATGTATATAAAAATCTTATCATTATGGTATGCAAATTTTATTGTGACTGTAGAAAGACAGTAATCAATTCATTACATAATTAATTTTCATTGGTTATACTTTTACAGGTGGACATCATGTTTCTTTTATCAAAATTTGAATATTATAAATAATAAATGTTTAAAAAGTTCGAGCAAAATTCGGTACAAGTAGGTACATTTATCAATAGTATTAAAAGCACGATCTATTTCATCTGTAAGAGGTGAAATTGATTCCACGTGGTATGTAATCCATTATATAACGTCACATGTAAAGGCGATCATAACGAATTTTTTGCATGAATATTGTACATCTATGAATATTACATGACATCAGATTCAAAAGGCATAAAGTATCTTACAAGCGTAATAAAATTTTACAAGTTCCAATTGATTTCGTACCAAGTCGTGATGACCAACATTTCATGTAAATTAAAGGAAGAAAATTGCATGATTCAGTGTAAGTCGATGATGCAAATTGACAAGAAATCTTTATGTAAAGGTAAACAAAACTGCGCTTGTACATATTTTTTTAGAACGAATCGTTCATCAGTGAGATTAGCTAATAATTTTATCAGCTAAACAACAATCAATTTTTAACTTGAGTAAATATTATACCTGTCAAAAAAGAAACACAGGATTATGTAATTTCATTTATACAGGACGTCATAACTAAAACAAAAATATAAAATAAAATTTTCCTGTATGTAGGTAGTTCTGTTTTATTACTATAAACCTTTTCTAATGTTATATTGGTTGTTTAATATTTCATATGCTGTAATAATTGTTTTTTTTAATTTTTCAACGCTTCTTACATCGTTAATGTACACGATAAATTTAATGTAGTCTCAGAAATAAAAATTCAGAAATAATAAGTCTGGAGCCCCAGACGGTCATTTAAAAGGTATTTTTCATTCGCAAAAAATTGTTCTTGTTTTAGTATGTACAGGAAAATTTTCCAATAAATCGAAAAATATTCAGAACCAATTTTATCGAAAACGAAGCGTCCTATAAAAAACTTCGCTATTACATTCTCGTTTTATTTATATATTTGTAGAATTTCAATCTTTTTGTACATTCACGTTTCTTGCTAGAATAACTTTCGTTTATCGCAGTTATTGAAAAATTGTTCAGCGACGTGATCGAAAAATATATTTTTTGAAAAATCCTTCAACTTTGATCGAAACAATTTGCGTTCTAGTATTTTCAACAACCCGTGGAAAACAACAAACTGAATGGATTACAATTTGCGACATAAACTTGCATATCTCAAGGTAGACACGCGACGAATGTTAATTATTGCGAAAATAGAGGAACTCCTGGGAGGCTGGAGGACGAATGAACCGGTCGGATTGGTTGATCAAGCTCCACACCTTCTTTTCATAGTTTATTCAAACGAATTCTCCTGCTGACGTAGATCAACAGCTCCGATCATATTCTCCAGTCGTGATCTTGTGTCGTCGTGGTCGAATGGATAGGAGATTGGCCTTCTGCGTTTGCTTTTCAAGCTTCACCTTATGAATAATATTCCTGCCGTGCGTTATATTTCTTTTTTTTCTCTCTTGTTTACACGATATCCAGTATTTGCTGATATCAGTTTAGCAATATTACAGGATCGTATTCACAACGATTATGAATGATCTTGTATCGCTGGAACGAGTTATCTTTCATAAAATTAAAACTATTATAGTCGGAATCCGATTATCAGTCGGAAATTGTTATTGTTATAAAATTGTGATTGTAGGTATTTTAAACATTTTCTTACTTACAATTTTATTTTTTCTTTGTTCGTTTGAAAATAGTATCAAGTGTTAAAGAAAATATAAAGAGGAATCTTATTTATTTATTTATTTATTTTAATTTAAAGTCGCATCAACAGTGAGAGTCAATAGCGATTTAGCCCGACAGGCTCACAATGTTAGTGGTACATAATAATCATGTATGAGTAGTAAATAATATAATATAAATATAAACATAATATAAACATAGATGTAAATATAAAAGATAAGGTTGATTAATTCCTATGTTGTTGCAGAATGTAATTATTATGTTCTAGTACTAAACTGACAATGAGACAAGTGTTTCCCAAAGAGGAATCTTGATAGATGTTTCAAATAACTTTTAAAATACTGTTATTGGGCAGTCTGCTCTTTACGCAAGTATCTAAACTTTTTTCCTTTTTATGAACTTTTCTCAATTGTTGATATTGTTTTACTATACGCTGCGTGTATTAATAGTTGCTAATAATAATGATCTGACGCATCAGTATAAGAATTTCAGAAATATGTATATTCGATCGATGATAAGAAATATTCTTCACATGCAACTACAAAGTTTTAAATAAAACTCTTGCTATCTTTATCGTAAGAAAATTATCAGTATAATAAGATATATATTTCCAATTTAATCTGACGTAAAATACCACGAGATATATTGAATATTTTCGTCATATAGTCATTTTGGAAACACTACAACTATTATACAATTAAATTGCGCGTAGCGTTGATGCTACCAGATGATGAAATTTTCGAGATAAAATAATAAATTCCTCATTTGCGTCACACTTCCATTATCTACATTTCAGTTTGAATATCGACGTGTTCGGTTTGTTATGATTTTACGTAAAATTATAATAGCAGTTATCAAGATAACTATCAAAAGGATTAGCATTTCTTTTAGGAAGAAGAAAACATTGTGTATTAATTAGCATTGTCTGTAAACTGATTTACGAGAAAGATTGTAACAGCATATATTATAATGTGTATGAATAAGTAAAATGTTGAAATATGAATATTCTGATAATATTTTGTTATTTAACAAATTAAAGTTTGAAAGAGTTAAACACTAAGCAAATTAATACAAGTCAAATATTAATGTTAATAGTGTAGTAACCTATATGATAAATAAAACTAATGGAACGAATTGTCTATTTCATGATTATGAGAACCTCTATTACAAATTAAACATAAATATCAACAAATTCGAAAATAAAATTTGGGAAGAATATTGTGTTTCAGGGATTTATGGTATATCATGGAATATCAACAAGAGTTGGACTTTGTATTCAACCTTATGTAAATTCAAATCCTTTAAAATTAGAATCCTTTTTTTTTAGAAATGACAAACAATCTTGAATATCAGTTTCGTAGAATTGAAAGCTTTTTTTTACAGAATTAGACTTCTTTGAGTTTAAAACCAGAAGTGCAGAATGATGTTAAAAGAGAAACTGGTTATTCATGGAATAATTTTTCTATTGATTGCAAACTAAAAATATTTAACTTATTACTAAAGTAGTAATAATTTCAATAATTTCTGCAAATTATCATTTTAGACATCATCATACCTAATTACCTAATTTTAAGGTAAATACAATTTTATATAATATAACTAATCAGACTAATTAACCACACTCAGCTCTACTAATAAAACTTATACTATATTATAATTTCATATCTAATATTTACTATTTAGGACTTGGTAGAGTAGATACTTAGAAGTGAGTTAAAACATAATAGTATAAATAGTAAAAAATTAAGTTATTAATCACTGCCGTAATTAGGCAAAAGTTCTAAAATTTTAAGGTTCTAAGATCCAAAAGATAAAAAGCTGGAAAATAAAAGAATTCTAAAGTTTCAACATTTTTATAATCTGATATTCTAAAATTAGAAAAATGTCGTAAATATAAGATTAATGCGTTAACAAATCTCATTTATGATCAATTATTTTCTTCATTTATTATTTCATATTATTTAAAATTTCAAATACCTAGCCCATGGTAATATTTCTAATTAGGTTAGCAAAAGAATTCGTAAAAGCAGGGGTGATGAATTCCTATAGAAATTCAAACGTTACTTAAACTTATAGGTGACATGGCTGAAACGTAGAATCTTCTTTGAAGATATTTTAGGTGAAGCAAAATATTCCGAGTCTCAATCTCGGTTTTATTTTCAAAGTCGTAGCACGTGTATCGAATCGAGACCTTTTGGAGGCTCGACTTTTTCAACGGTGATAAACAAATTGGCCGCAACGGGATTTCTCGATCCATTACTACCAAATCAAATGTTTTTCCGCTGACTTTCACAAAATAGCATAATTTATAGGCAAGATGAAATCGAGCACCATGGTCCCGTATCTTTTTCGCTTTCGCTCTATGTCAATGACTACTTCGTCGCTGGTTAATTATTCACGGGATTTGTTAATATGTGCAAATATATGATAATAGGCACCGTGTTTAACCATAAAATGTAAATACTATTTAGCAGAGAAAAATATGATTGTAGAACGTGTAACGTTCTGGAATATTTTGCAATTCTTTTCTATTTTTATTTAACCCTCTATACTAATATGCTAACTTTTATTTCAGGGTTTAAATAATGAATATTTGAACAGTATTAAGCGTCGAATAAAAGGATGAGAATGATGAAAAGTATAAGAGAATTTATGAATTTTTACAATAATTTCCAGCCAACTTTTATTACATTTTTTCATAGCAATAAATTGTTTAATTCTTGAAAGATTAATTTTATTAAGCGCAATTAGTGGAAATTTATAAATTAATATTGTATTATTATATTTTTAAAGTAATGTTATTGCACTAAAAAGATCACCTTCATCATTTTTATCTCAAAATAATAAATCCCTAACAGACGTTGTTGACTTTAAAACATAATTACAATATTGATAAAGTAAAACATTTATTTCATTCTGGTGTTTCTAAATACTTAAGAATTCTTGATTGTAATTCATTATTCGACTTCAGCAAATAAACACCTCATTTCCATACATATGTTTACAGTGAAAACAAAAATGTGCTAATTAAAACACGTACAATATCGTTAACCTGTAGTGATAATAACGAAGTGAGTGAATTCACATAAGAAATAATGAAACTCTGTATAATTCAAGATCACAAAAGTTAAGGAACACTATCTGTTATCGAAAAATTTAACAACATCAACATAAAATTAAATGAGGCTTAATTATTCCTTAGCAAAATTATTAAAAAAATAATTGAATTGTAGATTGAATTCTTGCTTTAAAGAATTGGATTTATCTATCAAATTAAATCTAATCATCAATTGAAAATTGATGCATATAAAATCTAAATTAAGTAAAGAACATTATGTTTCTCGCTTTTTGACGACGAAGAACCTGTTATTTGAATTGATAATTAGCTTCGAGCCTGCCATACAAATAAAATAAATAAACAAGTTTCTAGAATCATACAAACGTTTGCCGAAAGTAAATAAAAGAAGAAGAATATTTGTCTTATATTCATTGGCGCAACAAGGTAGAGACCAGGATGGCCTCAGCATCCCTAAAAATGTGAACTGACTCCTTCAGCATTATAAAATTTTAGGATTCTAAGATTCTAAAATTTGATAATTTGAAAATTCCAAAGCTAATATTTTAACAATTTAATAATCTTGAACCGATTACGTTATTTATAAGCAGAAAACAATACAATTGAAATCTAAAATATAGGAATTAATAATCTGATATTTCCCAAGCTTTTTATTATAGAAATACATCAGAAATACAAAGAACTCAACCACATATCAGACAAACACACTAGATTCCATGATGAACATGCTTTATTCCGGAAATACAATGCGTCAACGCAGTCTATACCCGCAAACTTCATTCACGCCGCAAGCAGGACGCGCGTTTCTGATTTTCTATCGAGCGGATCGCCTATTATTATATTGTGGTGTACACCGAATCGCTTTTTTTAAGCGATGTAATCGCGGTTCGATGAGAATCGGCGACAACGATATAAAAGATAGGAAGAAAAACGAATTATTCGCGATCCCTAGAATGATGTCCAACGATTGGAAACGCTTATACGCGAACGAGCTTTATGTATACGCACATCATGGCTGACGTGTGGTGTTTGTTCCTGGAAATATTAGAGCTGCAATGTCAACATCGGTACCATTGTCAAATAGGAAAATATAGGGTATGCTAATTGGTGGAAGTTGATCTTAAAGCGGATCTGTGAAAACATAAGATACGTGTACAGTATCCAGTGTAGTAGGCTTCACTAGGAAAAATTATGATAACCTGAGCCCCCGATTTCCGGATTCCCAAACCTCCTCTCCATAGGCTTCCTCGGGTTTAGGCGTTGTCGAAGGAAATGACAATATAGAGGAGGAGGCTCCATATGCAAGGTGTTCCACAAAGAGTGTAAAAAGCCCCTTAAAGGGGGGTGGTGGTAGGCTGAGGTGATTCTGAACAACATTCTCCTTTACGAAAATGTTGTTTAAAGCTTCGTTTTTGAATTATTAAGGAAAAACACTGATTAATCCAAGTTAATATCTATAGGAGAGAGGAGAAAAAGGGAGGTTTCGTCTCGGGATCGCCTGTTAGACTCGTTAATGGGGCTGACAACAGACGTCTCTGCCCCGGACACCTACCATCATACCGCAATTCGGAACTTCTACCAGTTAATTTTCTCGCTACTTTACTTAAAGGAAGTGCTGCCACACTGTAGTATGAATGGACCCAAGCCGTTTTCTCGACGGGGGTGCATACTGTAGCTGTGTCCGTGAAAAGGTTTCGATGACAGAAAAGGGCTTGGGTCCACTCATACTGCTGTGGCAGCACTTCCTTTAAGTAAAGTAGCGAGAGAATCACTCTGTATATGTATGTATATTCGAACTGCATGCCGGCGACCGCTTGTGAGAACACTGCCACCGATCTCTCGCCGCCACCTAGCGGTCCCCGTCCCGAACTAAAGGCGCCCGGGGAGACGAAACCTTCCCCAATCCACTAAACGTCTACATATCATCTAAATTAAGATTTTGACAATTCCTACTTTTCTCAAGGGAAACATACTTTACTCGATACTGTACATTAGCGGGCATGTAATTATGATCAAGTTTGTATGCTTTGATGAATTTAATATTGTTAAATATGTGAATTTTGAGAAGGTCTTATGTGTTGTGATATTAAAAGCAGTGCAATCTAGTGTGCTTTAAAATTTTTTGTATTAAAAAATGTTCTGATTAAAGAAGCATTTATTTTAAATAAAACGAAATTAAATTTCTGTGATACGTTGGTAAATAATAAATATAGGCGATGCGATATTTGTTTTTCAAAGAGTTTCTATCTATTCATTTTAACGTTTAGGTAATTTGTATACTTACGCTACCGATATTAATTATTTTACAAGGTTTCAATTCACTTTCAGGTGATCTTCAGGCTTTTATTATAGTAATAATAACATTTAATTTTTAAATTTTATTCTTTAATATTCTTTATCTAAAAATTTGAATTTTTCACTTTTATTTTAGATACTTAGTTTAAACAAATTTAACTATTATTGTCATCAACACGTTAACTGAGTATCCATGCAATTGAAAAGAATGTAATACTTACGGTACATTGAAGAAAAAGGTGAGGCTTCTGCATTAATAAAACCCACAATGAAATGAATGTAATTATTAAGTATTCGTATAGTTTGGATGAAAACTATACGAATTCTTATAACTACTCTGTCATATAAGAAAAAACAATTTCCATCTTCTTGTTCTACTATCTGATTCACCTAGCAACTTGATAAAAAAATTTAACAACGAGATGCTAAATATTGCAAAATCAGAAATTAAAAATACTTTGGTATCATTTTCGATTATCAAACAGAACTACTTTCAAATGAAATTATCCCGGTTCAACTTCGCTAATAAATTTTCAAGGTTTCAATTTAAAAAATTGATTTAATTATCATTAAATAATATAATAATATAAGATCTTTTCAGGAAAAAGGAGAATAATGTTAAGGAGGTACGATGGAATTGTGTTAGAATAAATAAAGAAAATGAAATCAACGACTTTTGAAAATAGAATTTTCATTAGCTACAGTAGCAAAATACCTATTCACTTAAATATTTGGCTTCACACGTTTACCAGGCTAAGATCGTTTATATTAATATACAATATGTAAAAGTGTGCCATATTGGATATGGGCAGTGTCGATGGTAGTACGAGATAAACTTACTCTTTATACGAAATTTACGAGATATAAATATACATATAACATTCATATTTATATATATATATTACTTTACATGCTAGAAATGTAGTACGCTAGGCACTTGTTTGAGTAGTTATAGAAAAGAAGAAAAATAAGAAAACTTACGACGTACACTGAAGAAAGCGATGGCGGGAAATTCGTAGACAGACCCGGTCAAACGAAAAGAAAACTAGGACATCGACGAAAGATGAAAGGAGCGGAAGAACGAAGAAGTAAAAGTTACAAGAAGAAAAGAAAAATCTAAGGAAAACGAGACTGGGATTACGAAGAAACGAAGAATAAGATATTTACGAGGGGTGAAGATTTGAAAGGAAACAGTTCTCTTCAGCTCTGTTCATCTTATTGCTGGACAATCCTTTCTCCCTTACATTCGCGTAAATACATGTAATTCGTAACGGCAGTATTAATGTTCGTTCGTTAAAAAAAAGATGAGGGAAAGAATGAAGAAGAAAGAAAAGAAAAGAGAGCAAGAAGAAACTCGTAAGTTCATGATTCTTTTTACGTGTTCTTTATACACACTTGGCAGCGACTTATTCGGGACCTGAGGTTACCTGCCTTCAGGGTCTGTTTTTCGGGCCTTTGGAATTGTTGCCTATCTTCGATGCTGGCCATCCAAAAACTGAATTCGTTCGCATAATAATGGCAGTGTCCTTTGGCGCCGTTGCACTCGATGAACGGCGTGGCACGGAAGTCCTCCAGACAGGATCCAGGACTAGACAGTGACTGTCCTCCACCTTGGGAGCCGGCACCAGTATGCTGAAACAATCAGACACTTTTTTTAGTAATGTGACATGCATATTTAAAACCCGCTGAACCTTCACAGGAGATTCTCGTGTGAATAGTAGAATAACAACTTTTTCCAAACTTTTCATATTGCGAACGATTCATTTTTACTAGAAGTACTTGTATAAAAAAAGATCCCAATTCCATAAACAATCGAACAGATATTAATTGTCTTAATTTCGTAGATGAAGACACCTATAGTACCTTCTGGTAATATCTCGTAAATTTTAATTTTGGGAATTAATATAGTGTCAGGGCCGGCGTTAGGAAGGGACGCGGCCGGCAATCGTCCAGGGCGCTAGATCTGTACGGGGCGCCGCAGCCCGGTGTCCCTAGTTTATTCATCTATATCCGTTTAGATTAGTAAAGCTGCTATGTAGTTTAACAATTTTGACAATCTAACTACAGATTCATCATTTCATATTATTACCTTGTCTTTTTTTCTTAAAAATTTTTAACCCCGGAATGGGCGCCATTATAATCTTGCCCAGAGCGCCAATATTGCTAAAACCGGCCCTGTATAATGTACAGTATTACGAACGAGTTTTGTTGAACTTCGTTTCACAAATTCGTTACAAACACGAAGTACGACCTACAACGAGCTCCAATTTACGACCCACATAGGAGATAATAAATATTCTTTAGCAAATAATTTAAATAAGGACCCGAGATGAATAAAATGTAAACTGAGATGGAATGAAACAGAAAACAAAGTATTCAAACTCTACACCTTGTTAACATTGTCAAAAGCTTGGAATTGAAAGAAATCAACGTGAAAGTTTTCGCTTTATTTCGCAACAATGAGAATTAAGTGAATGTCTTTTTGAGGTAGTCGGTGCTTTATCGATGTAGAGCTAGCGCGATAAAAGTTTGAATTGAAAAGCAGAGAAGCTTCGAAAGTAGGATGGGCTTTCGTCAGAGAGTTTCAAATGGCAGAGTTGAGAATACGTGGAAAGAGCGTTGAACACGAGATTTGTTGAAGCGTCTCGCACGTTCCTGGAAAACGTGTCGTTTTAAAACGCGACGTTTGTTGTAGGATTTACGATGAAGGATGTGAAACACTGACATGCAGGAAACCGTAATAAAGGTATTTTAAAACGTTGAGCTTCAATTGAAGCTACAACTTAAATTATTGTTTAACATTAGGTCAATTCAAGAGCTTATGTTTAGATTCTTCATGACATACTTTTAAATAAATAATCAATACGACTTTTAAGAATATTAAGTCTACGAAAAATCAGGTAAAAGATATTATACAAATCTCAAAGGGAAGATAATGCAATAAGAAAGAAATTAAAATAGGAAAGTTTAGCCCATTGAAATATTCGTCAAGTAGTAAAAAGTATGAAAAATCAACATCGTATAAATCAACATAGGGTTCAAAAATATTTAAAACTTAATATTATTAAAGTTCAATTCCAGAGCTTAGAAAGATATGATTCCTAATACATATTAGGTATAATGTAATGCAATGTTTATAATCCTTCAGACACGGTAATTTATACTATAATGAAACAATGGAAGTCTTGGGTAAATTATCTGAAATTTGGAATGAAAAAAGTTAATATTCGTACCATGACGAAACTGTATCCGATCCAAAGACCGGTCCATCCTTGTGGACACTCTGGAATGCTCAATGACTGACTGTGCACTGCTAACACATTCGCTGGAACTTCGCATACCACACACCTGCGAAAAAATAAACAAATTCATTAATACTGTTTTACTAGTAACCACATCAAATTCTTAACAGCTCGTGTATTGTTCATGAACGAAATGGATAATTACTATTAGTTTAAAATTCAAAAATCCCCTTAACTCTCTATGCCATAGAGTCTATGAGAAAGCTGATTCGTTTATGTCCGAAACAAAATTTCCCTTCTGATATTTGACTCAATAAACGATTATATATTGTATATTAAAGTAGAGACCTCACTAATTGTAAGTACCTCAGAATTTTCTCATATTATTCGGAAGCCAGGAACAGTAAAAAAATTTAGCCAGTCACGAAGTAGTGATAGAAGTGTTTTTCCTAAAGAAAAAACTCAACGTACCTGGAGATGTATTCTTCTATCGCCGTCTCCTCAATAGGCATCATGGGAATTGGACTATTGGTCGACAGCCAGTAAGAACGATCGTTGCGACTGGCATAATGGCACACGTTGTTGACGTCGCAAAAGAGGAATGGCATAGTCGAGAACTTTCTTACGCAGGAACCAGCGTAACCTGTTCCGGGATAATTTATTAAATGGCTGGTATGATTGGCCAGAAGGAAAAGATCAGCAATGAAAAGGCTGATCGCTTATTTTTAGATATAGTAGAATGTCAGCATGAAGCAGTGTTGCAATGCTTAAAGTATAATCTGTAATCTAAATCTGATGATCAATGAAAATTATACACATTGACACAAGTAAATAGGAGCCAGAATGGGTCCATAAAAAATTATTTGGGTAATTAAAAAAGGATTGCTCCTGCAATATGTCTTAATAAGTCTTATCTTTGCGTTAAATTTTGAAAACCTGAATAACTTATAGTATCAATTTTTTATTATAAAAGGATGAAGTGTTTTGTTTCATGGAAACCAACTGAAAAGTTAACCGAGCTGTTGTCGTTACATAAATTATAACAAAGAATATGATAAAATATTTTGATCTTTTATACTTGCCTAAATCTTGCGAATGCGCTCTTTCATCACCATCTGTGTACAATAAACTGTACCCTTCCCAGAGTTTGATGTGTCCTGGCTCGCAAACTGGAACCGTTTGACTTTGACTGTGTCTGACCAACAAGATACCAGTAAGATAATCAGGGATCACATCGCACGGTTGTCCAGGTTCACCTGCAGGACCTGGAACTCCCACAGGCCCTTGCAAACCTGGCAAACCAGGCGAACCGACAGGGCCAGGTAGACCTGGCAAACCAGCTGGGCCTGGAGGTCCTGGAAGCCCGGATGCACCCTTCACTCCATCCAATCCTGAGAATCCTGGTGGTCCCGGAAGTCCCTTTTCTCCTTGTGGCCCTGGTGGACCCGTAGGTCCTATAAAACAAATATTTATGAGATAAAATGTACACATTTCGGTGTCTATGATAACTGTAATATGCTATTTTATTCTAAACTTACACAATATAACAAATGAAGTGTAAAAAATCAAGATACTTGTTTACCTTTTATATCCTTAATAAGCAATGAAAAGATAAAAGCTTGATCAGTACTTTTTATGTTGCGAATAACAATTTCAAGGAATTATGTATTGTAGTAAATATATCTGTATAATTTTTTTTTTTACTTGAAGTTAGGCGCCTTGTCAGTTGCAAAAGGATTAACTATACGTACCAGGGTATCCACGATCTCCTTTCGGTCCCATGGGAGGTTCGATACAATCTTCACCCTTGTCACCTTTTGGACCTAGATAACCAGGCGGACCCTTCAATCCTGCTGGACCAGGATATCCTCTGTCACCTTTCTCTCCAGAAGTTCCAGGAGCACCATTCAGTCCGTCCCAGCCTCTGTCACCCTTTTCTCCGGGAAGTCCATCCAATCCGCTAGGTCCTATAAATTGTTTTCGAATAAATTTTTGAATATCCTCCACGTCTCCCTATTATTTTTTCAGCACTTTTATTGAAATTTGTGATAAATGCACTACACTTATTTTCTAGTAATGTAAATGTATGAAATAAAAATATGATTGATTTAATAAATATAATTTAACTCGAGTTTGTAATCATTTAATATAAAATACTATTTAAACTTCACTGTTTACCTGGAAATCCTGCTTCTCCCTTTTGTCCTGGAATACCGGGCAATCCTCGTAGACCAATGTCTCCTTTATCACCTTTTTCACCCAGTAAACCTGGCATTCCTTCAAGACCCGGACGTCCATCACGACCTGGTAGACCAGGAGTACCCGCAGGGCCCATATCACCTTTTTCACCCTGTGGGCCAATGGGACCATAAGGACCCTGATCTCCTTTGTACCCTGGCAGACCTGGCAATCCTTGCTCTCCTTTTTCTCCTGGTCGCCCTGGTATTCCCTCTCGTCCATGTTTTCCTGGCATACCTGGTAAACCTTTTTCACCTTTGACAGTTAATCCTAAAATGCCTGAGGGTCCGCGTGGTCCTTCGTCACCTAATATAATAAATATGATACGTTTGTTGTAACATTAGGTATTCTAAGCTAAACGTGGATCTCTTAACAGTAATGGTAATACAAAATAATTGAAAACTATACCTTTAGCACCACTATGTCCTGGTGGTCCTGGGTTTCCAGCTGGACCAGGTGCACCTCGGTCTCCCTTTTCACCATCGTATCCAGCAAGACCTTCTAAACCACGATCACCTTTCTCTCCAGGTGCACCTGATAATCCGGGAATACCTGGTTCACCTTTTTCACCTTTGACCTGAATTGTTGGGCCAGGTGGTCCACGGTCACCCTTTTCTCCAGGTCCACCAGCAATACCAGGAAGACCAGAAGGACCTTAACAAGTAATTCAGTTACAAATGTATTTAATAGTACAGACCTCTTTTTTATTATTATAAACAGGTTTAAAATATTTTACCTGAGAAACCGCGTTCTCCTTTGGATCCGTTAAGTCCAGGACGCCCTGGAGCTCCCATATCACCGTCTAGACCAGGGAAACCAGGAGGTCCAGGTGGACCAATATCACCACGATCGCCAGGCAAACCATCGATTCCAGGTGTTCCTGGTTCACCTGATGCACCTGGTGGTCCCTATTTACAAGAAAGATAAAATTCAATTTAAAGAAATCGTCATTATAAACATACAACAGTAACAATAAAAGATACGTACGAAATCTCCTTTAAGTCCAGGGAATCCTCTAACTCCTGTATCACCTTTTTGTCCTTGAAATCCTGGCATACCATCACGACCTGGTATACCAGGTTCTCCCTTTGGTCCTGGTAATCCATCACGACCGATACCAGGTATTCCAGATTCTCCTTTTGCACCATCAATACCATCTCTACCAGAAGGACCCGAAGGACCGCGGATTCCTGGTATACCTGGCTCACCCTTTTGACCTTTCTCTGACACTTGACCCGGTTCACCTTTACGACCCTAATAAAATTATAAATAAAGTGTAATTAACCCGTTTAGCAATGCTTTGACAATGTACTTTGTCTACTATACGAACTGTGTTAATTATTTTAAAGATTAAACTGTGCTGAGAAGAAAAAACTTACTGGCAAACCTGGTGGACCTCGATCACCTTTAAGTCCGTCGAATCCAATTGGACCCACTAAACCAGGAGGGCCAGGAAGGCCATCATCTCCTTTATCTCCAGATGAACCAGGTGGTCCAGGTCTTCCTTCCATGCCAGGTAATCCAGGGAAACCAGATGAACCTTTCTCACCTCGCTCTCCCTTCATTCCAGGTGCACCTTCTACACCAGGTCTACCTTGTAAGCCAGGTGGACCACGTCTACCAGGATAACCTTTTGGTCCATCGATACCTGGTTCGCCTCGATCTCCTTTCGCACCAGGGAATCCTGGAAGACCAGCTCTGCCTGGTTCTCCCGGTAATCCAGGTTCACCTGTACATAGGCACACGATGTATGAAAATTTATAGCATTAAATAACGTGGCTAATTAAAAAAGTTTTGTGAATAGCGGAGTTAAGCAACCCCATACCTTTCATTCCATCTAGACCAGGAATTCCCGCTACACCAGGAGGACCTCGGGGTCCAACTGGTCCAGTATCACCCTTCCCTCCAGGTGCACCAGGTAAACCACTTATTCCTGGAACTCCAACGTCACCCTTTTCTCCCATAAATCCTGGCAGACCAGGGAAGCCGACTTGTCCTTCTTTTCCTGGCGGTCCTGGTAAACCTTTTTCTCCTTTCTCTCCTGGTGGCCCAGGCAAACCAGGACTACCTTTAACTGATATTCCAGGTTCACCCTTGTCTCCTTTCGGAGCTGGAGCACCAGGGAATCCTCTTGGTCCTTCACGTCCAGGCTCTCCAGGGAAACCCATAGGTCCCATATCACCTTTATCACCTCGCGGCCCTGGTAATCCTCGTGGCCCAACTGGTCCAGGTGGACCGATTTGTCCAGGAGGACCAGGTGGTCCCTAATTTGATTAAATTTTATTGTAATCTTTTACACGTTCAAAAGTAGCTACTATAGATAAGTAGGATGTTATAAAAGACAAAACGATTACATTAAAATATACTTACCGAAAAACCTTGTAAACCTTTGTCACCACTTGGTCCATCTCTTCCCGGAGGTCCGGGTTCTCCTTTTTCACCCTGAGATCCTCTATCACCTTTTAGATCCTTAACCCATGTCAATGGTGGACACTCGCCTATTTTACGCATGATTTACAAGAGATTTACGATGGTATATGTCATTTAGAACCTTGTATTAATAATAACTATTCTAGTATATATTTACCAGGTTCTCCTTTTTGCCCGTACAAACCAGGTTCACCTTTGAATCCGGTTGCACCTATTCGACCTGGTTCTCCAGGTTCTCCTTTCACGCTGATACCACTTTCTCCTTTTCGTCCTGGAACACCTGGTCTACCAGGTATGCCATCTTGTCCAGGGAATCCACGATCTCCCTAAATGTAACCGAGATAGTATTACAGGAGACGTGATAACAGATTAAAAATTGCTTTTAATAAACAGCAAAAAAATATAAATCGTAATAAACGTTATAACTTACAGCTGTACCCTTGGCACCCGGGAATCCTTCGAATCCAAGTGCACCCTTCTCTCCAGGAGGACCTTGTGGACCCGGTGGACCGGGTCTTCCGGGTTCGCCTCGTAAACCTCTCTCACCTTTCTCCAGTTTAATCGAACTTTCTGAAACAATTGCTGGCGTACCTGGTTCTCCTTGAGGGCCGGCTGAACCAGGAATACCATCTTTACCCTGTTATAACAAAAAAAAAAAACAAAAAACAAAAATGTGGTTTAATAAATACATAGAATTGTATAGTTACCAAAAGCTAATGTGAATTATATAATTGCTTAATTGATATCCTTTTATTTAAAATACTCGAATGAGTTTTTAGTATACCGGTGGTCCTGGTCGTCCAATTTGTCCAGGCAGTCCATCAGCACCAGCTTCCCCGGGGAATCCTCGTTCTCCTGGTGGACCACGTGGTCCAGGAAGACCAGGAGTACCATCGAGACCACGATCTCCTTTAAGTCCTGATAGTCCTGGCAAACAATCTTGACAACGTCCTCCGATATCTCCCTTTTCACCTGGAGCTCCTGGAAAACCTGGAGCACCATCTTTTCCTGGAGTTCCTGGCTCTCCTGGAAAACCAGGTTCACCTGGCGATCCAGGAATTCCATCCAAAGAGTCCCCTGGGAATCCACGCGGTCCTGAATAACCGCGTTCTCCCTTTTGTCCTTTCTCTCCATCTAAACCAGGTGCTCCATCCATTCCTTTAGGGCCCTACATCAATAAACAGTTAAAGGAATCATTTAATAATACTTTTAATTCAGCAATAAAGTTAATTAACGTTTTGTTATTTTTCAACTAATATTTACCACAATCGACAGCCCTTTCTCTCCTTGAAGACCTCGTGGACCAGGCGAACCAGGAGGACCGTCGAAACCTCTAGGTCCTGTTGGTCCTGGGAATCCAGTGATTCCAGGCTCTCCTTTGCCCCCTTTTTCTCCTGGCAATCCCTCGGGACCAGGAATACCTTGTGAACCAGGACCACCGGTCATTCCTATAGGACCTCTTGGACCTGGATCTCCTGGATATCCATCAGCACCACGAGGTCCAATTGGACCTGGAAAACCTTGAGGTCCTTTTGGTCCTGGTGGACCTGGCGTACCTTTACCGCCCTACAAATATAATTAAGTTAACAGATAACGCTTAATTATTAACAAGTAATAATTACTTTAGTATAAGACTGGTACTCACTCCTGGCGGACCTGGAGGTCCTCGTAATCCTGAAGTACCCATAGGTCCATCTCGACCCGGTTGTCCCTTCTGACCAGGACGACCAGGAATTCCGTCTAATCCATCGTAACCACGATCTCCTTTACGTCCAGGTGGACCTGGAGGTCCTGAGAAACCATCCCTACCCTAGATACAATAAATTCTTCTATCACTGCTATCCCACATTTTTATATTATTGATCAAAATTGTATCGTTAATACATTCTACTAAACTTACGCGAATACCGGGAGCTCCTGGAAGACCTTTCTCTCCTTTCCCACCTGAATAGCCAGGTATACCATGATCTCCAATTAAACCTGGTTCTCCTTTTTGACCATCAAGTCCCATTTCACCCTGCACAAATAGTCAGAAATTAAATTACTTTATTATAAAAAACTAGTTATAAACAGTTTTTAAGACAATACCTTGTCTCCTTTTCCACCAGGTTCTCCCTTTTCACCCGTAACTTCTGGTGGCACTCCTTCGAATGGTACAAGAGGAACAGATGAACCCGGCGGCCCTTGCTCTCCCTTTTGACCTTTATCACCCTTTACACCTTCAAATCCGAGACCCATGTTGCCTTTCTCTCCTTTTGGACCAGGTATTCCAGATCCACCCTGAATGATAATTAAAAGTTATACTTTATTGAAAAATTTCTCAGTGACACTAATATGATCACTTACATAAGGACCACGTTCACCCTTTGATCCTGGTATTCCGTGTTCTCCTTGAGGTCCTGGAGGACCTGGAGGTCCTCTCACACCATCGATACCTGGTTCTCCTTTCTGACCAACAGGAAACATGCCAGCAAACGCTGGTTGACCTTTATCTCCTTTAGGACCTGGCGTACCTCGAAAACCACGAGGACCGGGTTCTCCAGGAAGACCACGAAGACCAGGTTCACCCTAAGAGATAAAGAGGAATTATTTTGATGTAACTAAGAACATTTTTTCAGAATAATAGTAATAATAATAATAATAACAGAATACACCTGTCAATTTCAAATTACACTTTGAAATTATTATTCCTTAAAAAAGATGGAAGTATGAAAATTTATTGTTTGCTGACAAATCGGTTTTAATACACGTACGTCTGTTCCGTTGCATCCGTCACGACCAGGAAGACCAGGAGATCCAGGAGAACCTTGAACTCCGGGAACACCATTTATACCGGGGAATCCGGGCATACCCATTTTTCCCTAGGGAAGAGCGATGCAATTAAAACGATTAGAAGTAACGATAAAGTGGATTGTTCCACAAGTACATAATGGTACGTACTCTGTCACCTTTTGGCCCACGTGGTCCCTGAGGACCAGGATCACCTTTCTCTCCTTTCGGTCCTAGGAGACCTTCTGCTCCAGGAAATCCTCTTTGACCTTTGGGACCCTGTGGTCCCATTACACCTGGTGAACCCTGTATACATAAATTATAGCAAATTAATTCTTCAAAATCGTATCTACATTTTGAAAAATACATTTCTTTATTTACAATCGTAAATTGAAAGGTAGAACATTCCAATGATGAAATATAAGTGATATTTAGTTAAACAATTATATCTTTTTATTAAACAGCTATTTATAATAGAAATTCAATTGGGTATTTAGGATTGTTTTAAAAAGAATACGATTTCTTGGTTGAACTGTTTCTGTTATTTTGTACGAATACTCACTCTCGAGCCTTTTTCTGCAAAACATTTCGGTACACAGCAAGCTGATCCGGTGCAATTCTTTGGTTGAGCTCGTCCTGGAATTGGCACAGCCGAATAACTACTCGGATAATTGTCCGAGCCACCAGCTGCACCGTATCCTCCTCCTTGACCTTGCGAGTATCCTCGGCCATAAGGATCTTCACGACCGTAAGCGTCTCCGGATCCACGATTTTCTCCGTAGCCATCGCCATAAGGATCTCTAGAACGTTGTCCTTCTACTTCTGCTCCTCTTCCGTAAGTGTCCTCATAACCTCGAGATCTTCCGTAAGGATCAACGGGTCCTTGATTGTAAGGATCCTGAGTGCCTTGTCCCTGGCTCTGGCTATGGCTCTGGCTATGGCTCTGGCTATGGCTCTGGCTGTAGGTCCTTCGATCTCCGCCTCCTTGTAAAAAGAGAAAATTACTCGCGGCTTTGAAAGGATGGTCTGTCAAACAAAGATTAAAGGATACAAATAGTAATGGAAGAAAATTATAAGGAGTTTGTAGTGATATAACGAACGGAAGTGTTACCAGGAGATTACATTAATTAACATTAATTTAATTTATAATTAAATTCTAATAAATTTATAATTATTAAATATAATTATGCAAACAATAAGAGGATAACAAGAAACAAATTTATTCTATTCTTAGAAGTATAGTTAAGAAATAATTAATAAATTATTGTATAATATTTTGTAGAAGAAAAACAAAAAATTGTATTTACTAAGAACAAGAAATCTTTTCGATAATGCTATTAATAATTAAATATGCAGTTCATTCATATTTAACAAAATGCAACAATTTCATAAATATTTACAACACACTGTAATAAAGGATTAAGTACCACATACAATAAAACACTATCAAATAAATAAACGTTTATAATCATAAAATTCTTCTTCAATTATTAAAAAGATACAAATTGTAAGATTAAAGAAATAAAAATATTCTAATTGAAAAAAAATGTTAATTGATATTTCAACATGATGTTCAAATATCTGTTTCATTCTTTTAATACTTTCGGTGTTTCGGTAAAATGAACTTTATTTCGCTTCAGATTTCAATTTCCTATTATAACCAGTTAAATTTTATGGAATACCATAAACTTGCGCGGGCGCATAAACGATGGTGGTATTATCGATTAATAGGAAACTATTACACAATACTGCAAAGGGAAAAGATTAACGATCTCATTAATTAGCAGACTGAAGTTGAATCCGTAAATCTCACAATATTGCGGTGAAGCTATTACAACGAAAGGAAGACAAATGCTTTTTCTTGATAAAATATTAACGATCAATATCATTAATTCTACAAATGACCCACGCGAGTACCATAAAAAAATAAACGAAGGCTAATAAATGGTTTCAAGAAATATGTATACTATTTTCATTAATTTCCATTATTGTCTATTACAATAATTTATTTCTCTGAAATGGTAATAAATATTTGAAGTAGTTGTATGAATTGCAATGATGAATATAAAAAAAACTTTAAATGCGCAAAATGTAGATCTGCGATCAAATCAGGCTTCACCAGGAAAAATGGTGATATTCCGAGTTTTCGCCCTTCCTCATAGGCATCCATAAGGGAAATGACAATGATGAAAAGGAGGTATACAGGGTGTTCGACAGCAGGTGGGAGATTTTTTAAGGGGTGATTCTAGGGGTCAAAATAAGACGAAAATCAGGAATGATGAAATATCATTTGCGGCTTTGTTTTCCAGTAATTAACGTTTAAAAATTCGAATAAAAAGCGCCTAAAACCTGCAATCTGCCCAGCAGCGACGACTGAACGTCAGATCAGCAGAGGTGGATACAGTCATAACCAAGAAGAGAAAGCCATACTACAGTACCAAGAAACAGAATAGTACGAAGTAAGTTTCTACCATTCAATGATTCTTGGTTATGACTGTACCTACCCCTGCTGACCTGACGTTCAGTCGTCGGTGCTGGGCAGATTGCACATTTTAGGGGCTTTTTACTCGAATTTTTAAACGTTAATTACTGGAAAACAAAACCGCAAACGCTATTTCGTCATTCTTGATTTTCGTCTTATTCTGATCCCTAGAATCACCCCTTAAAAAATCTCCCACCTGATGTCGAACAATAGGAATTTAGCTCTATTTATTTACTTTGTTATTCCTACGTTTTAGCTATACATTAAATTTTATAATATTTAATGATTAAAAATTATATAATTTCTTTTTCAATTACTTTTAATATTAGCATCCTCAAAATTAGGATTTTGAAAATTCCTGCTTCTCTATATCGCCATTTTCCCTAAGGAAGCCTGATTTAATCACGAGTGTACCCTTGATCAAGATAATAATTCATAATCTTATTGCTCGACGAAGTGAGCAGTAACCAATCGATTTATCGTGAAGATTTTAGGTTCATTAGCGACCATTCGATATCACTTTAATTACCATAACCTCGTTGATATCCTCCCGACCCATCGGTTCCAGATCTTTGACCATATTCACCGCCATCGGGGTATCTGTTGTATCCATCGTCGTAATTTCGGCCTTCGTCATATGGTTCTAAATTCCGCCTGTCTGCTTCCTCTGAACCTGCAAATGAATACAGAATAGATATTGAAATTATAAAAGTCAGCTGTAGTAAAAGATTACGACAGAAAAAAGATTATAAGTAAATACAGAAAAGTAAGAAACTCTAGAAACAAAATTAGTAACAAATTGCCAAAGAAAATATGCACGTGTTAAAACATTTAATTACAACTGATTATCTTGTATTTTAAACAAATAAATTTTTTCCAGTATCTGCTTAATTCAACAGGAATTAGAGTTATTTAATTATTTATCCAAAATAAATTATTTAAAGTGTCATAGACATACAAGCAAATAATTCTTCATGGACGTCATAGTCCATTTTGTATTAATAAAAAAAATGTTTTAACCGTTCAATTATCAACAGTTTTCTGTGTACTTTATTGGCGTAACTAGATAGAGGCCATGGTGCCCTCTCCCCCTTACAATTCTAAGATCCTCAGGTTCTAACATTCCAAGACTCTAAGGTTCTAAAATATAAAAATTCCAAGGTTAAAAACTTCTAATATTCTACAATTATAAGGTTTTAAAATTTCGTGTACCTGACTACTTTAGAAAAAGGTCCTAGTTACGCCAATGGTCTACTTATCTAAGGTTGTCAATGTATAATAGAATAAAACTTTTCAGGTGAAAATTGAAGAAATATAGATACGATGCTTACCTTCGTTGTTCGAAAGAAAAGCTCTCCATCTAGGTGCAATATATTCGTCATCTGTACTATTTGGCTTTCCGATATCACCTCGTCCCAGTGGAACAACCGGTGGAGGATCGTTCGACCATGATGTGTGATTAAATTGCTAAAACAGAAAAAGACAAAATAAAAGTCTCCGAGAGGTTTTTTAAACTAGAATTCGATAAGCAAGAATACTTCAATTCAACTGTAACATCAATTATTTAACGCCCACTATAAATTAAATTAATGAGGGTGTATTTATTTTTATACTTTAGAGTAATTTAAATGTATTTATAAATTACTTTCATTTTTCATTGAATAAAACATTACAATTTTTATTTTGAAAATGAAAATAGTTTGTAAAGTTTTGTAAAAATATTGTAAAATATTTCAAGAGTAACTAACTACTTGTTCAATAATCGATACGCGTAAGATTATCCACCGAGATCTGGATCTCGTTCAGAAGGGATCTATAAACTACTTTATCGACACTACTTTATCGATCACGAGGTAAAATTTCAAAAAACCGATTAAAAAAATGTAGGACACACAGTGAAAAACAGTACGTATTTAATATATAGAGAAAATTAAAATAATATATGTAATGATAAAATACTTGAAGTTTAATAAAATAAACAATAATAATTTCTGTAGAAAAATCAAGTGCAGCCTCTTTTTTTTTAACAACAAAATAGATTGCATTAAATTTAAATACACACGATTATCATTCTTTCCATTTTGTAATACGAATCCAAGAATGTAATGAAAACAGAAAACTTATAATATCATGTTCATGTTATCTAACCATGTTCAATTACAAAATAAGTTGAGGAATTAAATGTTAAATCCTGTGTAGTGTAAGCAAAACCACCTGTAGATAAAATTTTAAACAGTAAATATTTTATTAAATGATAATGAAAAGTTTTATTCAGGAAAGCTTTACCGTGTTTAAGGTTCAAGGCTGCGTGAGGAGTTTGCGTTGAAATAGAAAAGCATACCTAAGCATATGCTTATATCAAATGCTTATGTTAGGTACAGAGATTAAAAGTGTTTTCAAGAGGATCTTTTTACTTCTTTATATTTCTCTGGTTATATCAACTGTCGATAAGTTATCAGTTATTCTTCTTGTATAACAGAAGCCGTCTCAAGTAACCATAAAATTTATACAATGTATGAAATTTGTACTTATCACGTTAATAATTTACTATTATTTCATAATGAAGTGATATTAACTTCTTAAGAACAATATTTATTTCATTAAGGTCATTTTTTAGTTTATAAATTTATTACTCATGGCTTAAAAATTTGTTAAGAAAAGTCATAATATTAAAATTAAGCTCTCTTATCGTTAGAGTGATATTACAATTGAATTTGAAATTGAAATTTTGATTGACATTTACTAAAAATAATGTTCTAGTGCTAAATTATTATGCTTTATTGCTTATTTCTCAACTCCTTGCAAAGATACAAAAAGAATATTTTGAAATAGGTAGGATAAATCCTTCGAAAATAAAATTACGGTCTTCAAATGGCATTTAAAACTAGAAATCGTAAAGCTACTTCTTCAAATTTCACGATTTCATCAAATACTGTTTCAAATCTAATACTATACGTTCTAATTAGTTCCTCCAGTTTTAACGCATTCTTCTAATTCCTATCGTCTGAAACGTGTTATATAAATCTTTGAAATCACGTTTTAATTGATAATATACTGAAATTCTTTAAAGTTTCTTTAAACAATGAAAAAAACAGCGTTAAATGTATGCTTAGTTTCAAATTAAGAATAAGTAAATAAATAAGATAAATTTTAACAAAAACACATTATAATTTCTATGATGTGAAATAAAAAATCCGAAAAACCATGATTTTAACGAGTTTGGTTGTTCTACTATCAACACTCAACAATCCAAATATTAATTTTTTCAAATCACATATTAATTATTTTTGCAATTACCTAATTAACAATTCAAGTAATTAAACTTCAATTTAAGTCGCAAAGTGTTAGGTTAAGTTAAGTTTAACACTCGGCCATTGCAATAATCACAACTGTTCTAATATCAAAATTCATTCATCCAAATATTAATTACACAAATTTAATTACATGTTATACAAGCTCGAATCTTTCAAATTTCGTTTGAAATCCCTCGGACGGCAGACCATGGGAAGAGCCACAATATGATTTTGTTTCTGATATTATTTTTATTATTTTCTAAACTTTACACTGTTGCTTTAAAAATTCTTTTTCGAATATATGAAACTGTTTCGTTTAAAAATTATACGTTAAATTTTTGTTATTCAAGGGTTAATTGTATCTCCCATCTACTTGATTTTGTATAATATTGAACAATTAAAAAATTACACAAATGCCTGCAATTTAACTGTGTACAAATCAAGCCTGTTGAACTTCACGTTTGATTCGCTACCTCGACCTTCTGCCTACTCTTCGGTTTGTTATAACTCTCTCTCACGATTCTCTTACAGCATCACAGTACAAACACCCACAGGCATTGTAAATTTCACCGAGTTATCGAAGGAAGTTGGTTGAATCCCCTCGAAATACTGCCTAACATCTCTGCTCTAACTCCGTTCTATGTTCGGCAACTAGATATTATAATATGTGTACAAATTAGCTCTCGATTCAGAGGATGCGTTATCAAGTTCGCAGAAAGTCATTGTCTTGCCCTCGTTTTCACATTTTATCCTTTTTACATTTCGGGATGGCACGCACTGGCAGGAAGCACGCAGAGATAACTTGTACGTTATCGTTTAGAAATGACGTTATAGCGTTCAACTCGTTCCTCTTTGGACGAACTTTCGTGATTGATGCCATGAGTAGGCTGAGTTTTTCCCAAAATGTTCAATGAAAACACTAGTTATTGGTTTATCAAACCGGAAGATAGTTACACCAACACGATATGTGTAGAAAAAATCTAGAGAGGAAAAGTTTATAAAACGATAGGAATGAAGCAACCCATGGTAACGTAATAATATTTTAGTAAAATGAAATATGTACTTGGCTTCTAAAGATTATACTTATTGAGTAAGTTAAAAAGAATTTGGTTTCAAAGTATTATTTTATTAATGCCAATTGTAAATAAATTTTATTTATTGTTAGATAGTAAATGATGAAAATCTATAATTTTCTATGCTTTCTCTAGAGAAATTTAGATAATTTTACTTTTCTCAATGCAAATTAGCAGATGGTAAATTTTATAATTCAGTTTTTAAATTAATTAATAATTTGTGTAACATGTTGGTTGTCAGACTGAATCTGTTAAAAATTCCATTAAGTACTATTTTTATTTTTTCACTCATTTTCACTTTTTATTTTTAAATCTCATCTAATATTTTTACAATATTATATCTTTTATTCTTAATTTAAGATATCTAATACGAGCATTTTTGTTACAAAAGTCAAACAATTCTCAATGACATGAGTGATGAATTCCTATGAAAATACAAGCATCACGCACATGTGGCAGTCAAAGTGTTAAGAATTAATATGTATAAATTAGAAATTATTTGCATTATACAACAAATATTATGTATTCAAAACTAGCTTAAATAGAACAGCAAAATTTATCAAGTGAAATTTTAAGCTACTCTGAAATTTGCTTTGCAATAGTAGATAATATTTCTTAAATTAAATTAATTAGTAAGTACACAATTCTTCTTTGACATTCAATTCATCTCCCATGGCAAAATCTAACTAATCATCAATTAATTCAATTTAGCACCTTCGTTATAGCCTATTTGCAATTTATGTTCCCACAAGTTTGTGTTCCCACAAGGAACATTTATCACGTCATTAATTAATTTCAAACAACTTTTTTCTAATGGATTATTTAGCCTAATATAGCATTCAATTGCATAACCTAATCGCTCGTTATCACACATTATTAATAAATGAAGTTGTGTTGATAGTATGTTATTATTAAACTGCAAGAGTTTATGCAAGTAGGTATGATATGCCACCAATATGCAAATTATATGTAAAATTTATGCGAAGTATATGCAGGGTAAACATGTACAGTAAATACGTACTTTCCTAGGGATTAGAAAATTCGTACAGGTAATCAGGTACAAATTATCATAAGAAGTAATTATATTATGTGTAACGAGCTGTTGTATTATTAAATTATTAAAATTATTTATGTATAAAACTGTTAAACCATTTAAACTATCACTATTAAATTATTACCTATGTTATATCAGAACAAGTTTCAGACACAATTTAAATTACAATAAATAACAAAAGTGTTATTAATTAAAAATCAGTGTTATTTATTTAAATTTCTGAGCTTCTGGACATTGTTAAAAAAATCTTTGTTTTTCTTTTCAGAAAGTTACGTATATAAAAAAAAGATGTAATATAAAAGATCCTCTAATAATAAAACGTACTTCTATTAATGACTTATATTTTTAAATCGTTTTTATAAAAACACACTTGTGCATAAATCTTTGCAGACTAGTCACGATCGATCGTTAATCGATATTTACTCGCCGTTCGATTTTTCTAACTTTCATCCCGAATCGTCGAAACTTGCTGATAATACGATAATTTACAGCGACCTCGTAGCTAATTAAGCGCGAAACAGATTTACTGACATCACTGCTGAAAATATGTACGAGATTACATTTCCTTAATTCAGTGCGGCAGAAATAACATCCTTTTACGGATATTTCAGATCGTTAAAAAAAAATACAAATTAGATTCCGCGCTACATTAATTTTCATTCTTTAAATTTTACTGTTTGAATAAAAATTGTACCGCACTTCTGCTCCATTCTTTCAATTGAATGAAGTGGTTAATACACTTTAAACAGATCAATAAATTTTTGATTTAGTAACTCTCTTTTACATTCATTTAAAAATTAGGAAAGTTAGAAAAAAAAACCAGAAAAAATATTATAATAATTTTTATAATTAAATTTAATAATTTCTTAACTATTTTTTTTTATAATTAATTAATTTCATTTATTAATTAGAATAAAATAGTGGCGCATAGTGGAAACAAAGATGGCTTTATCTATCATTTAAAATTATCGAAAGTTGAAGTTGTACTTTGATTGTAACAATTAATCCTACATAAATCAGAATTTTAACAATAATATCATCTTGATAATAAGTAAGAAAGTAATTTAAGAGGAAAAGAATGAAGTAGAATTCAAATTTTTCAAATAGTAAACAAGACTGTAATAAAGACTATCAGAAACGAACTGTTATGAATACAAAATTAGCACAATTATCATCTGATAATGTACTTATTTCCAAACAATGAACCAAGGATATTATGTATAATAGGTACTTCAGCGTATCATATACAGTCAACTCTTCAAACCATGAAATTATTCCATCTATCACTAATTCTCATAAGATCAAAATGAAATTAACAGAAAAGGAAAAACATATAGATACATAGTACATAGTAAGTGTTTCACGTGATCAAAAGTAATTTTATTCAATAGCAATCGCTAATTATACGTAGATTTATAAATGGAAGCAGTTGATACTAAAATAACTATCATATTGCATTCTAGAACTCATTGAACACGGAAATTAAACGTTAGTTAATTAAGTTTGAGAAAAACAAATTCATATTAGGGGTATATAAAATGATTCTCTGCCTTTTTGTTTTTTATTAAATTGACAATTTTTTAAAAAGGTCATGGTAACTAATTAATCAAGTAATCTTTATTGTTATTATATTTTCGCGCCACTTTTCAAATAATAGAAGCGCGGGAAAATATTCAAAAACCCTTGAACAACGAAGTCGGAATCAACCGTTAAATGTATAATTTTTAAACGAAGGAGATTCATATGTTAGAAGTATTTTTAAAGCAACAGTGTAAACTTTAGAAAATAAAAATAATATGAAATAAAAAATTAAATTAGAATTGGGGCTATGTTTATGGTCTGCAATCCAAGGGTTAAAACAGTAATTCAGAAGGCATAATACCAAAGGCACTGAATTAATTTGTACTCCTAATAGTTACTGAACTTTGTTTTCACTCATATTTATTTCTAATCGGTCATTCAAGAACCTTTATTCTTTCGATAAATGTTAAAATAGTTAAAAACGTAACTTTAATGGCATAAATAACCTCAGCCTATATACTTTCATGATTAGAAATGAAAATTATCAAAACATTGTTGCTACTTATTTCTATTTCACGATATAGTTCAAATAATATGAAAGCCTTTGAACTCTGCTTTTAATTTTGTTTAAAAAAAATCTCTATGGCAGTAGATTATTTATTACTGTAATGATATAGTAATCAAGAAAGAATTAATCATACACTATTCTGTTTGCGACCACATTTACTTGTTAATCATGCATTGAAGTCTCACAGGTGGTTGCTTTAAAAATTAATCACCAACAATTATAGTATCATAAATAAAATCAAGTTAAGAAATTGAGTTACCATCTGCATTCAATATCGCAATTTAATCATTAAGTTTTCAAATCATTGGAAATTCATTGTTAAACATTAATGAATCAAAACTGTACCGATATTAATAATAAAATCGATACTTTTGTAAATACTCAGTTCTTAATATCCGATAAATCACCCAAGAAATATAATATTTAATTTCCCATTACCTTTTTCACATAGTCAGTCCGTATAATAACGTGATACTAAATAATTCCTGTTCCCCGTCGTCTAGAAAATGACCACACATAGCGTGGTAATTTTGTTCAACGAAGTCAGCCCAATTTTCTTATTTCAGATACGGTGGACTATCTTTTCGTGACGGTTCAAGAATTGTCCCCTTTATCGCATATCTTGACCGGCTTCGTGAAACTACGATTATGTAACGATCTATAAGAGAGTATTACGAATTCAGAGGGATCCTTCTACCATTAAAATATCGAATGTAGAGGTGTGCGAGTACTCGAATTTCGAGTGAAACAATGATCGGTCGGTCAAGCCGAGTCGAGCGCTTGAATTTGCCAAATTCCTCGAAATCGACGAACTGTTTGAAACAAAAGCGATCTACTCGAAAAAATCGAACTACATACTTGAATATTCGAGCTGAAAATTCATCTTCAAGTAAATCGAAGTTTTACGACGGTTCGAATATTTGAGTAGCTCGCTTTTGTTTCAAACAGTTCGTCGATTTCGAGTAATTCGGCAAATTCAAGCGCTCGGCTCGGCTCGAACAATCGAAGCGAGTTCAGCTCTAATCGAATGTCTCATAGACCACTGATGGCCTGCAATGTTTAACGAAGATAAGTACATTTTTAATTACCTATGCCGTAAAAAAATATCCTTCAATTATACATTGAAAGAAGAATGGATTTCTCAAAACGTTGAAACCTCGAAATCTAAAAAAGTTTCAAGTTTCGAAAGTTTGAAACCTTGCACTTTTCTCTTAAACCGGAAGTTTTGAAACCTAAGGAAGAAAAAACTTTTAAAGAAGAGATAAAAATTACCTAACAAGAAGTTATTCCTTTTGCCCTGTATTAATGCCTTTAAGTTCGACCCACGATGGAACTAGCATAACTATAACAAAAATTCTATGAAACTATCCAACTTATCTACCATAAGCATTAACCGTCTTTGTTAATTAAAGTTTGGGAACAACTATGTTGAAGTTAGAAAGTACGCAAATTAATACATGTTCTCTCACGTCCATGGACCTTTAATTTAGTGTAAGATGGTCGGTTGATTCGTTGGTCAGCGATTTTTAAAATCTTGTTGAACGGCGTGTATTCATGAAAATTGTCTGGACGTTATAATACATGCATACAACAGATACACGCGATGATTAATTTCATGAAGGGGTGATACAGTAAAGACTTATGACGACAGTGAAAACTTGTAATTTCGAGTAAAATATTACGTTACACGCCTCGTTTTATAAAGAACCTTCTTTTTCCATTTTCTTTTTTAAACAAAAGTAATTAGTGTACTCCACATTAATTATCATCCAATTAAATCCAGTAAAGTGCAACTTAATTAGTAAGATATTTTCTAACCGAACGAAATAATGTTTAAAGAATCAAGAAAGGCTTAGAAAATCGCTATAACGTCTTTGTATCTGATGACATTTTTAACCCTTAATTACTATGATAGGTTTTGGAGTATCCCATAACACTTAAGTAATAAGTAATAAGTAACATTAAGCCTATATCATTGATCTTCAATTAAGATAAACCTCATAATTTATCAATTACAGGTATTAATGAAGCTGCCTGTAAACAATAATTTCAGGTCTAAATTTTTATTAAATTTTTTTCTTAATAATGCGTAGAATGTACATAAGCTTTGATTCCTTATTTTGAGAACACCCTGTGTCTTTAAAAGCTTAGGTTACCATTTCATCGTTTTGGTGATTTCTATCAGCTAATCTCTTACTAATTACTACCATCCTTCCATAAACCAACACCATTATAGGTGTCTATAATTATAATCTTATCTATCTCGATTTATCTGCTTGGTTGTGTCTTGTTTTAGAGCGTTCAACGCTTAACTAACCACGCGATCATCATCAATCGTTTACAAACCCGTTCCTCTGACTTAACACTTTCGCTATGATACAAGTCACTCCCGTTCAGCAAAAAGATTTTTAACGTTTCACGCGTCGCCGAACCTGCATTGAGCTTGTAAAATATGGAATCTGTATAGTTGCTGTATAACGGTGAATCAAAGTTAAAAAGCAGATACTGAAAAATGAACATTCTGTAGATGTACCGCGGTCATGGTACAGTTTAAACAGCCAAAGGGCATACTGTAGAACTGTTGTGCATCAATTCGTGTCATCACAAGTCACGAATATTGTGAATGGAAGTGATCGCGTGAGCAAACTCACCGTCAGAATAAGTGTATGTATTTCTCATCTGATGAGTTCATTGAGTAAACAGTTTAATTCTCTGATGTCAGGTAGAAAAGATACCTTCAGAGAACTGGAAGTATTACCTATATCATTTAAATGTAAAAGGTAGAGATTTAAGTAGAGATTTAAATAATTATCTCAATAGAATTGAAAATTATTTAAAATTAGCAATTAAAGAAATAATTATTATGGTTGATAGTGAATTAATTTATCATTCAAAATCAGAAAATATTTTACTAAAGAATTAAGAACAAGGCCAGATCCCGAGCTTTTCTGGTCCTAGGCATACAAATGAAAATTAGATTCCTTATATGTATACTATAAAATTAAATTTAGAAGTAACAGCCAGGAAACTTATTTATTCCGTGCAGTAATGACGAACACCTCTGTGCGGGCCCTAAACACGTGCCTTCTTTGCGTAGGAATAAATGTGGCCCTAAAAAATTTAATTTATATTTCTATCATCACAAATACAATTTTAGATGTTAATTATAAATAACGTTAATTTTCAATAGCATAGAATTTAAAGGTAGCTTTTTACAGAAAAATTTAATAACTTTACTTGCGTGGAATAGCACATGAAATTATGAGCTCATTATCCCGAGATTAATGTTTCAAAACAGGAAAGTAAGTGTGAAAATTTTAAAAACCAAAGTCACTTCTTTGTGAAGCAATCAATCAGCAGTTAGTATCCCAGACGTCATTGGTTTTCATCAACCTGATGGTTTCAAACTGCATGTTCATTAAGAAGATGCTCGTTTAACAGATGACCTCTTCTAAAACGACTGCACTAATCATGGAAAGTCAAGAAGCGACGATTAAGTTCGCCAGACGATGGTAATCATACCGCAGTCAATTCCAAACTATTTTCAATAGTGACTAAGCTAGCTCGCGTGCCTCTACGCACACGGTACGTACCATAAGTTACATGGCGTAATAAAATTACACAGAGCACGGTTATAACGCCGTAGGCGGACTGGTCGCCGACAGACGACTGCCCTATTTCGAATTTAACACCTTCCCATGGTTAGTAGACGACAAAACTGCTCGAAATCGCGTTATCAACGTCCTTGCTGAATTTCTCAAAAATAAATACATTAAATGAAAAAGAAACAGAAGGTGATGAAAATTTAAAAATTTGTTAAAAATTACGTGACTTATTAGATCTTACAATAGTAATCCACTAAAGAACAATATTTTAGTTATTTGTTGAAGGATAAAATTGTGTTATAGAAGAATCGAACAATAGTTGAATAATTCAGACTGATTTACACATTTGTCATCGTTTGAGGCAGATATTGGAATTGAATTCAGTATTTTGAAAAGGTTTCATTGAATAATGAAAATATCCACAATTTATCATTTTTCAAATAACCACAATAGGAATGTAGGCCGATCAAATGAGGCTTCCATAGGGAAAATGGCGATATAGGAAAAACAAGAATTTTCTAAATCTTAATTTTGATAATAATAATATTAAAAGTAATTTAAAAAACAAAATAATATAACTTTCAGTTATTAAATATTATAAACTTTAAATTTAAATTCACATTTTCCTGCGTAAACATTTATGCGCATATGGTGGTACGCCACAGGCCTGTAAATATTGTACCCTTTCTCTGTATTGTTATTTTCCCGAAGGAGGCGTACGGAGAAGCGTACCATTTTTCCTGGGGAAGCCTGATTTGCTCGCAAGTGTACAATTAAAAGAAGATTCTTAATAAATATATCAACAGTTTATTAACAAAGTATCAATTTCTGTCTGCTCCAAAAACCTTTCTTACAATCAAAGACAAATATCATCTTTCCTATCCACATTTCAGTTTAGCCCCTCATTAAACAGTGAATTACCTCATCAAATATTAACTCTTTCACCTCTATCAAAGCAACCACTGCGTACCTCAACATTCACACCTAAATCTCTTGAAATTTGATCAATTGCCAGTAATACCTTAAAATTACGACCCTCAAATATAATATTCCCTGTTAGCTAAAAATATTGGAAACGGTATCAATGTTTTATCACTTAAATGTGTCACAGTATATTTCCTTTCCTCGATATTTTTAAAACCACAAAATTCTCAACGTATTAGCTAAATTTGACCTACGAATCATAATATGCTGACCTCCGTGTTAAATGATCAGAGACCTACTTTTCAATCACAATCGCCCTAACACAATTGTCTATAATTTTTCAAATTTCTATCCACATTATCCAATGGATGGTAAAGTCCCACACGCGTCGCGACGATGTTCGCGGATGAACGCAGAAATAACGACGCTCTCGATGATCTAATCGCACGGACAAAAACATTACGTTGGCCAGAGGTCTGCCGGCCTTCTTCGACACGGCTTTCTCGCCCTCGCAATTCCATCCGTGCACACAATGCTTGCACGAGAGGAAGGTCGGATCGCACGCGCCATCCTGGGCCACGATTGAAACACGATCCTCTCGATGCAACTGGCTTTTTAACAGCGACGCAACGATGCACGTGAATTGCGTGTACTCGTACACGAACACGCGAGTCTCGCGTAATCGATGAATGAATCGTGGCGACCCGCTCGATCTAGGGCCACCTTATCGGACTCGCTCGAAGTAAAGAGATTATTCAGAAGTTGATACGTACCGCACTGACAATCCCGGCTAGGAAGACTGCGGACGCGACGAATCTGAAAGAAGAATTTAGCAAATCAGTTTCAGAAAGAAAAAAGATTGGATCTGATTTAGAAACAGAAAGATATTAGCTTTTATTATAAATGCAATACTGGAAATTTCAAACATTATTATAAAATTCTGTATTTAATAGGGGAAATGTTTTTTTGTTTTTGAGTGACAACAAAAATTAAAATTTTATTGTAAAATATGAGAGTAATTTTTATGTTACAATTCTGTTGAAACTTGTGGAACATTTAATTCGAACACTTAAACTTTGCTCTTTTCAGAAATAGGAAATTTCATAAATTTTATACGTAAATGTAACAAAGGAAACTGGAGTTGATTATAAAATATGATAGTTTGTTTCTAATACTGAAATTTGTTGGCAGATTGTAGGCCGTTTGATTAGAAATCGTTCATTTTTGAAAATATAAATCTCTGTTAAATCTGACAATTTAGTATAAATAAATTTTGAATTATTACAAGGAATTAATTCAAATTATTGAAGGAAACAGATTAGTTGATCGCTAAAAACATGGTACTTATATCTTGCTCCAATTCATAGACAATGACGGTACCGCTTTCTTAAATCTTTTTTTCATTGCTTTAGTCAACTAATTTTAAATATTTCATATCAAAAATGAAGGAGCATACAAATAAATGCAAAATATAGAGAAGCAAATCAAAAGAAATAGATAGCTCGAAACCGAAAGTGTCACGGTAAAAGTATCAGGACTTGCTTTTTTCTGCGATAAGAAAATCAAAATAACTTAAGCTGGAATGTAGAATTCTGTTAAAATTCTGTTAAAATTCTGTTATCGTCTGTCACACTGGATACTCAAAAAATTAAACCACTTATGATAGACTCGATGAACCTAGACAAACTAGTGGCTCTCAAATCGTAGAATACACAAAGCTCGATTAGATGACGAAGGTTTCTCGTGAAAAGGATAATTGTTCGCAAACACACCGTCTTTCGTCCTTGAAATCTACTCACCGATGGGTACATAACGGGGGTTAAAAGTGTCCCCTCCGTCTGTCAAGAAAATACCTGTGGCGCGTGCAAGAAGTGAGAACGCGCATAAGAGAAGTCGCAGAAAAAGGAAAGCAAAATCTTCCGGCGGTTGAAGAAGAAAAAGGAAACGATCCCTTTATTCGGTGCGGCGCAGCGCACAGTAACCCGTCAAAGTTCCTCGAGGACGGAACAATACTTCCGTGTCGCGTTAGAAAGGAGATGAAGTAGAAGCAACACGTTCACCGAACGTACGCACGTGTTCGTGCAATACAGAGATCATTGACGTAACAACAGGTTGACGAACCAGCAACATTACCGAGAAGAGAAACTAGAAGAATAAGACCAGTAGAAAAGAAGAAAAGCGAATCGGGAAAAGGAGGAAGAAGAAGATAACGAAGAAGAAGAAAAGTCGAAGAAACAAAAAATAAGTAAAATAAAAATAAAATGAATGGTAACTCACCGCAATCCCAACCGGGTCATTTCGACCTCCCTATTCCGCGACGGGTCTAGGGAGCCGAAGAGCACAGGCTAACACGAGCACCGCACGGACAGGCAGTCACAAAATATCGCGGGGAACCCGGCACCGAGTAGACGTGGTGTGTGGACCGTCCCATCCAGGGAGGGCTCTGAATGAACGTCGGGTGGAGGGAAGAAAGGTGGAGGCGGCCGGTCGAGCCACGCCAGCTAGAATTCTTCTGCCGAAAGGATCTCTTCTCTGCCCGACTAATTTCCTTCTCTCGATTCCACGAGAGTTCTCCGTGTGCTCTCACACTACTGTTCGCGTTAACCTCCCCCGCTGCTCTCTCCACTCGCGACCAAGAGAATCGAACTCTCCAGCCTGCCTCCGCCAACTGCGGGACCAGAAGATACCAGCGGACACAGGGCGCAAGAAGAAAGGACAGAGGGAGAAGTCGAAAAGAGCGAGAGGAAGGGAGGTAAGGAAGGAAGAATTTAACTGGAGAGGGAAGTAAGAAGGGAAGAGAAGAAGAGAAGAAGAAGAGGAAGAAGTAGCGTAGAGGGAGAAGAGGGTTGGTAGGAAGGGGAGAAGTGGTGGAGGAGGGAAGAGAAGGAGAGGATTGCTGACCGGGTCGAGGCAAGCTTGGTCGCGCGTCGCACGAGGACTGTTGCGCGGCCTCAGCCGATGTCGATCGCGCCGTAGGTCTCTCTGGCTGTCCAGGCGAACCGAACGGACCGAGAGGACCGGCGAGCTCAGCGAATCGAGAGGGGAGCATCCAGTCGACACCAGAGTGACGCGTTCAGACGCGCAAGGATACAGCTGTACGGAAGAGGAGAAGAGAGAAGAGCGCCTCCTCCGCCCCCGACTCAGGACTGTCTGGCTGCGTGGTGCGGCGACCGATCGGGAGGACGGGCCAACCAGGCCGGGCCGTGCCGTCTGTCTGGCCCTTCGACACGCGCTGCCTCGACAGGCTGGCCGACCAGCCACCGCATCGTTTTCAACCACGACTACTCTCCAACTGCCAGAGACTCGGAATCTCAGCGTTCCAACCGCTCGCGCTCCACAGACACGATCGGCCACCGCTACTCCGACGGCTACCGACCGGTGTACAAGGTACAGGCACAGGTAAACGGGGAACACGGATCAGGAACACCGGCAACAACAGGAGGAGAAGGAGAAGCTTCGGGCACAATGCGGCCTAGGGCTGCGGCAACTTCAACCAGCCCAGCCCGTGGGTTACATCCGTTCCCGGTTGTCCTGCGAGTCACCTGCGTCCTTGCCCTACTGGTCGTCACGTGGATACCGGTCACCGAGGCTGTGGTGAGTGAGTCCTTGAAATATCCCAGTCGCGTACCGTTCCGCGTTCATTCCGTAGATAAAGAATCTGGACTACTCAATGTCCAATCGCGATTTTGCGTTCGAATTGTGCATTTTGTTTAAACTATTCTATTCTTGAGGAATCGACGATGATGATATCTTATCGTTATCACGTGTGCCCTAGTTATTCTAGATTAAAAGCATCGCTTCTTAAAGTGTCATTTATGTTATTTTAACCTCTGCTTGCGTTTAAACAAGATTCATTTCGAACGATTACCTGCGATCATAGTCGATAAATCGAGTCACCGGGTCGTTTAACTGCATGGTTACGTAATTACATAAAACCGTCCACGGAAGGAGAGAGGGAAAAGTATTCGCGGAGTTATCGCGAATTTTCACCGCGCGAAACGCAACTCTGATTAAGTCTCGCATGCTAGAAGTTCTCTGAACTAACGTTGACGGCAACGTTTCCGGTCGGGTCGACGTAACGTTGTCGTCTTATTCTGAATACATGATCCACGATCTCTTCGAGCTTTCTTTCGAATAACAAGACCTAGAAAGTCGATAATTGACTGGTCTATGGACGTGGGTACGTTTTATGAACGTAGGTTTCGGTAATTTGCCGCGAGAACAGATAATGTCGCGAGCATCTGGAACAACTTAAATCGTTCAATCGTTTTTAGGAACGGAATGAGTTCGTGGCACAGATGCGTGGGAATGCCGATTACCTCGATTAACGATCGACTTAACAATCATTTTTTAAATAAATCGATAAACTTAATTTGCATTTAGAAATGCACTATAGTCATTTCATTTGATACATGAAATGTATTAGAAATGACATTGTTTATATTAAAACAATTACTTTGAATGAACTATAGCTATATTTTCTTAATTCTTAATTCTTTTTCTTTTCGTGATTAAATAATAGATAATTTCAACAAGGTTACAAAATTGGTCCATTGATAACACAGTAGCACAAAGATGATAGTGAAATGCATATTAATATTCATGAATCAAATAGAAAGTATCTTCTATTTAATAAATTTAAACAAATTTTAAATACGTGGACATAATTAATGGATAGTTGTTGGTTAATATGAAAAAACTAGAAGATATAGAAATTTTGACGAACACAAATGAAGAATGAGAGTTCATTCAGAGAGTTTAGTCGAAATAACGTGTACATTTAACTTACGGACTATTACGTAGGCGTGATGTTTTGCGTGAATAAGACAGAAAGCGTTTAAATTTCATTGAGTGGCGTCCAGTGATGCAGTTAACTGTTAAACACGCTTGAAATATAGGTCGTATATTCTTTGCGTATACGGATTCGTTTCGAACTGTTTGCACAGAAGTTGCTTTATTAACGCTTCCGTGAAATCGTTCTCGTAATCCGAGAAAGTCAGTCAGATTTCTTCGATCTAAACGATCCGAGAAAATTCATTTTTCATAATACATTTTTATTTTTTCCTTCTCATTAAATTGACAAATTATAGAGTACCGATATTTTAGTTTCTTTATTTATAATACTTTTCTTTCATTAAAAAGCAAATAAAAAAAGACTTCAGAAAAAAATTAATCCTTTAACTGCTTTTGACGTCTATATACGTCGAACCAAATCTCTATTGCGGTACGGTTGACGTGTATACTCGTCATTGCTTGATTTTAATACCGTACTCTGTGGGGGATTTTTAAAACTAAGTTCCACAGTTAACAGATTAAATAAAAATTATAAATTTCAGAGACAACTAGAAAACTTTGTGACTGAATTTTGTTAATAGATTTTAATTATATTAATTCTGGAAGTAGTATTTATTGATGGTATGAATTATTGATCAAAATGTTAAAGTTTCAAAATTGAAATTTTTATTCTTAATTTGTCAAAAAGTCCAAAAGTGCTGCTTCAAAAATCATACACTATTAAAAACAAGAAACAATCGTTAGACAAGTTACTTCTTTGATTTCATTAAAAGATCGTATAATTTCAAAAAAAAAAAAAAATAGAATAATGTATTTTGATTAACATACGAGGAGGTGTAGATATCGGTACATATGACCTCACACAAAGCACACAAATCACCACCCTCGCCTTAACTGGATTTCACGTGTGGCTCGTGCGTGATGTCACAAACCGTTAAGAGCGTATATCTTAGGAGAGTAGTTTATGAATAATGTATACCAAGGTATTTTTACAATTACACAGAAATTTACGCAACAATATAACTTGTTGCATAAACCAATTCACATCTCATCGTGTATAAATATTCGGAAATCATTGATTATCCGTCTTATTCTCACATATCTTATCTTCTGAAGAAATTCACCATTTATTTCCTAGCTCGAAACGATGCAAATCCATTTTAATATTTAATATTTGCAGAAGAAAAATTTTTATAATTTTCATAACATTATAGACACAAAAAATGTAGAAATTCAGTTTACAAATTAATTAGAGGTTGCTGATTTTAAATATAGTTTTAAACCAGCTGCTTAAATTAATAAAAAACAATTTACTTTTAAATAAATTGTGAAGAAAATTCTTTTCAGGAAAATAATGCACAATTCGCATTAAACGTAGAATATAATTTTTTCACCAACGTTAATGAACAAAGGAACACTTACAACGAAATCCAACGGTAATTGTACCCTTTTATATTTAGATGTAACGTCAGGGTACAGCCCTGCTGCATACAGCACTTTGTACAGCACGTGTGTTAATGTAGTTATTAAAAGCACAAGTACCACTGACGTCAGAACCGGCGCCAGTTACTAAAGTTACAAAAAAAAAAAAATAAAACATAAACAGAATAATAAGCAACTTAAAAACATTAACACAATGAATAATACACATGAATAATATCAACTTACTTTGTTATTTAATACTAATATGATAAAATGTATCTGAAAAATGATATAAAGTTTCATTACTTCCCTGTTATTTTAACAATTTTATTTGTATATTTTTGTAAAGATAACAGGATTCTTCGTAATGCTTATTGCATAGATAAGAATACTTTTCGTTCGAATTTTTAAGTTATTAATTTTCAGTGGCATGGAATTTTGTTAACTGAGCAATGGATTAAAATGATTAATGGACTTCACAGTTCTCCACGTGGCAGCAGTTGCAAATTTTCCAATAGTATAATTTACTAGTACAGCTGCACTTTCATCTCTCCCAAGTTCCTTAATTATCTTATATTTAGTTTCTATAATTAGCATTCCTCGTTTCCGTACCGACAACATCACGTTATATGAATAGTTTATACTGTCAGCTTTGCGCTAAATTCTGTTCATGGCATATTACTACATTGAATTTGATTGCATTTCAATCATGATTTCACGTTTTCATATCAGAAATGAAACTCGTCAGGATAACAAATTGTATCCTGGATATCATGTTTCAATGATATCATCATTTAAACCGAAGCAAGTAAATAGATTTAAAAAATTCAATTTCTTTTTTATATTAACATAATGAAATTATGAATTCTATACTGAAATTATACCAAATTCATGTAATTAACAATTTTCTTATTTTATTTCCAACATATCTCATACAGTATTTTATGAAAATTGTCACTTTTAAAAACTAATTGTCAAAAATTATCAAAAATTAATTGATTCTTGAAAATATATTAAATATGTCAGTTACACACTTTTTATAGAATTATAAAATTTCCCCAGAGTTATATAAAATTCTAAACAATATCAGCTTACTGTTAGCTTAAATTATCCTAATGTTTCTTAAAGATATTGCTATTTCTTACTTAATTCTATTTTATTCGTTTAACGACATTGTGGTTGCTAACAACTTATTAGGTTGATGTAACCCTGAAAATTAATACACACACCATTTTCTTCAATTTCTTTTTTATATTAACATACTGAAATTATACCAAATTCTTGCAATTAGTAATTTTCTTATATTATTTCCCATATAATCATATGGGATTATATGTACAATCATATCTCGAAGATTGTGCTTTCTTGTTACCAGTGGCATCTTCCTACCTCGTTGAAGTCACCCGGTAAACAAGCATCTAGGCGATTTCGACGCCTGAAAGGCGTGCTCATCCTTTTCGTAGCATCAAATAGGAAATGTCGGTGTATAGGATAGTGTGAATAAGTATAAAGATCGGGGATGGAATGAACGGTAGCTCAAAAGATTTGCCTACCTTTTTTTGCTCGGTTTCGACCACCGACAGTGGTCCGTTATGCTGGTAGTCATTCAGAATCGTGAGAAATCGTTCAAAAGGGAGTCAGGTCACTATCCGCGTAGTTTCTTTTCACGTTTCGAAAATGTTATGAATCGACGCCACAAGAAAAGTGATAAATCTATCCCATAAGAATTCTACGCGTGTAATCGTTAAAGCTTTCGTCAAGAAAGTTTTGAAAAGAGTAACGTTTTCTGAGAAGAAAAAATTCAAAAAGAATGCTTTTAGTATTTCTATAAATTTTTTATAGTTTTACTCGCAAGAATATAAAATTACTATTTTTAAAGTGATATATTTTATTTATTTATACCGAGTTCTTTGAATCGAACAAAATTTTAAATAATGATACATACTTAAAATTGTTACTGAATACTTGTTTGCACATACAATGATAATTATAGAACTTTCCTCAAAGTATAGAAAGAAACCACCTCGGAAAGTACTATTTACAGCTGTCTTACCTTGATTAACCGGAATAAAAAAACTTGCATCTCAGACACGCGATACAACTCTAGTTGAACATTCATTCATGTGGGTCGTTATTACTAAATTATACATGAGACAGTCACTTCGTCATCGCTACCTTATATGATACACCGACAAGTAATTTTCATTCAAGCTGTTAGAATCGTTCAATTATATCGCGATCACAAATAAATTATCTATAACGTGAATCCTGTTTCTTATTTCAAACGTGTCTGTAGCATGTCATCATTCCTTTAGAATCTCTCTATATGTATTATCGCCCAGCTTTTTGAAAAAATCTCTAATTTTACTGTTTGATGCAAGAAGGGTCTCAGGACTCTCAAGCTTTTTTTTAGTAAAATATTTAATTAGATTCTGTATTTTACAAATAACCTGTCAGTTACATTCATTACCTTAATATATTCGAAATTGACGGAGTTACATTTGTACATCAGTGTTGACCAATTGATCCTTACTCTTTGAAAGATAGAAAGCTTCTTTAAAAAAGCGTTAAATATAATGACATTGAAGACATCATCGAAGATGCAAAATCAGTCAACGAAAGAGGCTAGAACCTTTTCATTCCTTTTTTATTATTAAAAACATTAAATCAATACTACAATATAATTTTACGTAATAAAGGCCTCAAAGGGTTATAACGAAAATTCATTTTATTTTTTGATATATTACATAACAGGGGATTGTGTTAGTAAAACTGCAAAAAAGTCAAATTCTTTTAACATTATAAAAAATATTACAACAATTTTACTGCCTATGAAAAATTAATTAACTCAAACTTTAGTCACTGAGTCCCTTCTTGTATCCAACAGTACAATTTTTATGTCAAAATATTAATTTCCTAAAAACCAAGGAATTTTTTCTTCTTGCAAAACTAGTTACGATTATTTATAGAATATTCATCGAATTTAATATGAATATTTTTCTCGTAAATTTATAGAATAATATTTAAATGAATCAAAGGTTGCAATAATAATTCAAATTCAACAGGTACTGTCAAATTACTAAAGTGACATCTTTAGAAAATCAATGTTTAAACATATAGGTATAATTATCTTCATGCAAGAGTTAATTAAATGTTAAATAGATCGATACGGTTATGATTATGTTACATATTATATCGACGAAAATATTGAAGAAAAAATCGGACGTTTCCTCTGAACGAACAATATTACGAAATAATTCACTACTCCGTCTACGATATCTGGATCGCTGCTGCACTATAGGAAGAGTCTGTCCCTGATAACGATAAACTTTTCCTGTTGTCGACTGGGAACAATCGCCACCCGAGGATGCATAACTCATTTGCTCTTCTTCGTGGTGTAAAACCCCTGTATTTGACAAGATAAAAAATTGCGTACCATTTGGTTCAAACACGCTTGTCAACTTCGTCCCAATTTCTTCTGATAAAATTGCGGAAACGTGTAGTAGATTTGTCAATTACAAAAAAAAAGATAAAACCAACTGAATATATATCAACATTGAATATATGGAACGCTGATAAAATTGAAAAATTATATATACATATTCGACAGAAAGTTTCGATATTTGAAATTTATTTCGACAAATAAGATGATATTTCATGCGTGATTTGGATTCGAAACGTCTACGTGAAACCCACGCAATTCGAATATAAACAGTATTTCACACGATCTTCCCAGAATATTTACGTTTCCCATATTTTCAAAATACTTTTAACCATGGTTTCCTGAATTATACTCTCACCTGCATTTCATGCTGCTAAATACGTAAGCTTGTCCCACCCACGTAGATAAAGGGGAGGTTGGGTAAAAATAGGGAAGAAGTCTCCTGTTCTACGATGCTTTGCTTACAACCAACCTGATACTTTCACCGTCTACCGACCTGGAAATACCATTCGTTCAGTATGTTTTGAACTAGTTATTCACCTTCCTTTTTTCTTTTTAAGAATTCACGACATAATCCTGTTGTAAATTGTCAGCTACCTACTACGAGTGAATTATCGACAGCATTATGTCACAAGTACAGGCGCAGAATATTAATGTGTAATAGCAAAATACCATTATGTATACGTAATTTATTCCAAAATACTCGAGAAATATTTTTTACGTAATAATCGTTAAATGAATTATAAATTGAGATAATAGAAGATTTGATTTAAAATAAAAATAGAAACTTATGAAATTTTACAATGAGTTATGGTTGGAATAATTTCCAATGTGTTCTTTTTTTAATTATACATAGAAAATTTTCTTAATTCATTATTCGATTGCAAAATATTTATTTTTAACACGTTCATTATCATTGGGGTCACTAATGACCAATACAGCAAGCTCAATACACTCAAATAGTTAAAAAAGGATGAAAGAAAAAATAATCTTAAACAGAAATAACATTATGTTGATAATGTGAGATACCAAACAAATCAATTATTGCTACAATGATTGGAAATGATTTTATTCCATACTGAATAATTCCATCTTCGTTATAATTAAAAAGCATCCAAATTTTTAAGTTCGATTGTGATCACTGTAACAAGGGTGCACTAAATCATGATAATGTAAGTACACTTGCGATCAAATCAAACTTCCCTTAATTTTGACGATATTAATATTAATAGTGATTTAGAAAGGAAATAATACAATTTTTAGTTAATAAATATTATAAAATTTAGTATATAACTAATAAATATCAGTTCAACCCTTCCCGCGTAAACGTTCACACGCAAGTGATAGGACCACAGACCCCAAATTTTGAGGGGACCACCTCTATCGCCAAATTCCCCCGAGTGGCCTGTGGAGAAGGGCAAGAACCTGAAACATTACCATCTTTCCTGAGAAAGCCTGATTTGATAGCGAGTGTACTCAAGTACATTATTAAAAGTTTGAAGCTATTTTATTAAAATTTGTAACACTCTGAGGAAATTTTACGTGAGGTAATAAACTGTGCATTAATTTACCTTGTTTAACAAGTAATCAATTAATGAACTACACATTTAAGCTAATAATTAGTTTGCATACCTCTTTTAATTTATCGTTTATAATTAAATCTTTCAAGAGTACTTGATAGATACTTTGAACAACTAAATGATAGTGTTGTTAAAATTTACGAGCAACCCGTTTAACGAAGTATCCTTCTAACTCATTTCCTAAATTGAAATCACCGTAATCACAATGTCCTTCGCAAAGTGGAAACCTCTTAACATTTGAAGTTGAGAGCACATTAATAGTGTCGGCCGTAGTAAAGCATATTACATGAATGACATCACGTTCTAGAACAGTTGTATGCAAATACGTCATTGACCATCATTAACCTCTTCGTGTTTATAGTTCATTTCCACTAATTTTTTATAGCGCACAGTGCAAGCAGTTTCACTAGATAAATGAACAGCTTGCATACTCGTTACGTTTAAATGTACCCATCGCGCTTATGACTTTGCTCACATAATTATACGGAAAAATTTATTATATAACGATTACAATAATTTCACACTATGTTTATAAAAATATGAATTTAACTGCTACTAGTATTATGTACTCGTGATGTTTGGAACTTAACTTTTTACACTATAGTCTACTCTATCGGATACCAATTAGAATTTGAAAATTAATAATTTTGTGGTATATATCGAAATTGCAAAAATCATAGGTTTCTTTAATCGTTAAGTAATTATAATATTATAAAATATTAATAATAGGGGTGTGCAAGTACTCGAGAATTCGGATCGGGATCAGGTTCAGGCGAGATCCTGAAAGATTGTCCAGCACATTTTGTTCGGGTACCTGTAATTTCAAGACCCGATTTCTACTCGAGACGAAACTCAATACACTACACAAATTTTTGAGCTAAGGTTGAAAAATTCAGGTTGAATACAATGTCGTCTCCTGAATTGAATCGCGGTTCTCAAGTTCGTGTCCTAAGACAAATTTGAGTACCGAGTTGATATTTGGCTCCCAAAATTCCGGGTAGCCGAACAAATTAATGTACTGGACAAACTTTCAGGGCGTCGGCCATCTCGAGCCAACCCTTAATTGATATCTTTTATGGTTAAATATTTCAAGCTTTTACAAAATACAAATTAGGGTAATTTATTATTTTTGTACCGAAAAAGGTTTGAAAGAATATAGAAATTGATACCTGATAGAAAGTAGAGGCTAACTGGTAATGATCGATTCGTCATGTGTGTAACGAGCAATTTCAATCCGTGACGTCACGCAAATATTTATGCGGTCACGATACAATACGGTGCATCTATTTACGGTTCGCTGGATTGTAAATTTGAGAAAAGCGCGGTTACACGTAATAGAATGGAGTTACACGCGATAGAATGTTAATCAGGATAATGGATACACATCAGTGGAACGTCATCGTTAATTCATGTGTCAATTATTTAGAAAGATGTAACGTCTGCCAGTGACGTCACGATCTGATCTCATTCCTAGCTAATGCACCCAATGATCCTTCAATATAAAATATTACATTATTCTATTAAAATATTATATATAATACTTTTATTTTATGAAAAATTTTTACACTGGCATATAAAGATGCTATTAAAATGGTTATTTTTTATATAGAATATACAATTGTTTACAAACTCAATACCAAGTTAAACTTATTTTTACAGAAATATGATATTAATACTTTTTCCACCTTTGAGAATGAATTAAAAAATTTTTGCTAATTAATAAGTGTTTTCGATAATTTTGCAGACACATTAAAATGAGAACCCTGTCTATAAATTTGATTATTTAAAAATAAAATCACGTCTTGCATTAATTACTTCTTGTCACTGACGTCACTCAAGATTTTTAAAACAGATTCTACATTTTTTCTTATATATAAAATTGCAAGTTTCTTAGAAAATGAAGAGATAAATTAAAAGAATAAGATAAGAGCAATACGTTCGTTTCTTGAAATTAATTCTTATAATGTAAACGAATTATTAGAGGTAATAGTGTCAAGTCAAATACAAATTTCTATCTGATTGAATGCATTTAATAATCGTTAAAATTTTACGTAAAGTACAGTTATGTATATATCACTCTGAAATTTTATTAAGAGATTAGTAGAGAATTTGTACAGATTGACCTCATTGTATAAAAAACAATATCGCGTGATACTTACAAGTTCTCGTTACTTAATGGAATATTGGCAGAAAACATGAATACATTGATCGAGCGTTATTTATACACCGTTTTATCTGAAGCCGTTACAAAGTGTGATAAATGTGTAGTTTACGCTACAAGACAGATCGACAATTGTCAGTTGGCCATTAAAGTGTTGCACGATATTAGTTTCATCGCGCGAAGGCTGCGCGTGACATCACATTCTAAAATTATTTATTAACAAATCCGACCTTTACCGTTACCTCATATCTTTAGTTACTTAATTGTTACTTATTCGAGGCCATTTCCAGTGATATCGCTCGCGTCAGATCACAAATTGTCTTTTCTTTGTTTACTTGAGCAATTAATCGTGTTACCGTATGATATACAACATTACATTTTTTTTATTTAATATAATCGTGTATGTCTAAAACAGTATTCAGTTAATTAGACAAATAATTTACAACTTCTTTTCTTTTTCTTTTTTAATTTCTTATTTCTAGAATTTATAAATTTATTTTACTTAAGATATTGCATCAGTTTAGTAATTTCAAAATGTAATAAAACTAATGAAAATGAACAAATTTTTAGATAAAAATTCAAACAATTCTTTCTGATGTCAATGTCAGATGATGTCATGAATTATTTAATTGAAATTCAATTACAGCTGGTATCATACTTGCAAAATTAAACATTATTTATAAATTTTTTGGATTATTTATAATTATTATTGAATTATTATAGTTTAGTTATTAAATGATTAGGATTTGGATTAGCATTTGACTTCATCCCATGTTCTCAATTAGAAAGACCAAATGTTTGTCTAAGAAAGGTTAAAAGTTACTTACACAAAGTTTCATTACCACGTGAAACAGTAAAGTTTAAAGATACACTAAATCTTAAACAATATAAATAGTTTCGACACAAAAGAAGAATTGTCATAAAAACGCGAGATTCTCAAATGGTGCTGAATGGCAATAAAAGAATTAATTACCAAATGACCTAACCCATTAAATTTACAACCACTATAATTTCTAGAATCACCCAATTGACCAAAGACTATGAATTTCGTAGCCGCTGATAGTGACATCATTCCGTTGAGCTGTTTATTGTGAACGTGAATGAAACAGTTCAATGTGACAATCGGCAATAACGTTGAGAGAATAAGCGGCCTCTTTATGAGTGTGCCGATAACCCGTCGTATTCCGCTTATGCGTGCAAGAGCCTGGCTGCCACCCCTCGCCCGCCAACCCTTGTTCTCTGACCGCTGTTTCTCGGTAAACGGGCAAAAAAAAAAATTAAAAAAAAGAACGACTCCAAAATTAATGAACCGCGTACAGAGTTTATCGCCACGAGATGCTGGCATGCCGAGCCGCTCGTAAACTCGCCTATATACTCCGGATACCGATACCAAATGACAGCGACTCGTTTCATGGAAATCGACAATACCGGGCTAATAATAACGTCGACGTGATCGCGAGTTAATTTCGAGGGTTACGATTGATAAGAAATATCGTTCTGTTGATTCAGATTCTCAGATTTAATTTCAATCAGTTTTGCATGGTGGCTGAATATGTTGCCATAATTAGGTAGGGAGCGGGGTGGACTTGGTTCTTTTAAAATATGAACTGGTAAAAAATTATTGAAATGAGTAAAAATGTATTCAACTCGTAAAACGCGAAATGCAATATGCAATGTAATTAAATGCAAAAAGTACAATAATACTCTTATTACGGGAAATCAGAACCGAAAACTATGTTAGAATTAAACAACATTAGACATTTGATACTAGCCCACCCTCAGATAAAAATTCTAAATAGTTACGCCAATGAGTAACAGGAAGAGAAAGATTAATTGTGAGTTTCAATAAATTGGAAAGCATTGTTGGGTTGATTAATAAGCTTCTTAATAGACTCTTACCGTTAGATGCCAATAATTATTGATCGAAAACCAATTAACTACCTTATTGTCATGTCTACTAGATAATTTTGTACATTGTAGAAATACAATGGACAGGGATCGGGTCAATAAGTCTTTGATCGTTAATGATTTATCTATAAATCAATCAAAATATACGGTTAATATCACTTTGATGAACGTATTATTTTATGGAATCGATGGCTCTTATAATTTTATGTTTATTTTTATACTAAAGAAGAGATTAATTACTGAGCATTGGAATAAGCAAAGTTTTCTTCTGGGATGAGCCAGACGTCATAGAGATTTTGAAATTTTGAAATTTTAGAAGTCTGAAATACTTGGGTTGTGGAATTCCGGAATTTTCGAATTTTAAAGTTTTAAAACGATAAAGAGGCCAGGCCCACTCTGACTCCTACTTATTGTTAGTTACGTTAATGCTACTGAAAGAAGCTTCTCTAATCTGCACTAAAGAATGACAAATTTTTAAATAGTAATTAGTATCTAATACAATTAATAAAAATGAAGAAAAGAAAGTTGGTGTAAAAAGTCATGTATTAAAACCACGAATTCTGGTATATTGTAAAGCGATGGTAATTATCTACTTCATTTGTGAAAGTTTAGATGAAGTGTAAAATAGATTTTGTTTAAATGAAATGAAAATTGTTTTTGGTGGAGTGTGAAATTGGGATTGAATAGGGGTCGAAGGGATGGAAATTGCGATATAAAGCGGTGATCAATGTTTAAATTCCAATTTTCTATCAACGAAAAGGAATGAATGTCAATGTAAAATACCTAGTATCAAAAGTCGTTAATCAATTTCGACGAATCAGTTTATCGAATATACATACATATACATATAAGATTTGTTTGTATGACGCGTTTCTTAACTATGAAACAAAGTAATGCTTATGAGATTATAAGAGTCGCATAACAGAACAGATTCATTGATCCCAAACAAATCTATTCATGGAAAATATTTTATCACACTTTCATTGGGTAATCATTTTTTATCTTAAGTATCAAATACTTTTTACTTAGAAAGACTTAGAGTTACTGCATCCATGCGGTATTTATATGAAATATATTTCCTGTAAGAAAATTATAAATTTTTAGAATACTAACTTTTGGACATAATTCTACCACACGGTTAGATAAAATTAAAATACACTCGAAAAAAATAAAAAAGTGCTAATGATCCTTATTATAACTGTTGTAAAACTAATGTATAACACACCAGTGCATTAAGTTATAAAACTCAGAATTACGTAGTACCTAATAGGTTCGTTAAGCTCTAAAATAGGTCAACAAAAAATAAAGTTATCGCATAAAAGAATGATAACTAATCTGAATACTTACTCAATCGCGCGTATCATTTTACTCATTCACTAAAATTGTACCAAAATATATTTGTTTATTAAGTTCACAAAATTTCAGTTCATTCTATGTCTGCATTCTGCCCCTCCTTCTTATTGAAAAAATGAAATAAATCGAAACAGAATTCAATCGCGAGTACAAAATTTGTAAAATTCAAGTAAAATTAATGACCTCCTCTTGCTCCACCCAAGGATAATTAAATACAATATGAGCCTATAAAATTAATAATATTCACAGAAATTGTTTTTCTGTATAATATTTAGACCTCATTTAAGACTCTTAATGAAGAAGTTCATTAACACATAGAGTACTAAATCTTAAAACAAATATTTAATAAGTCTTAATGGTTAATTATGAAGCAAAATATTTTTCATCGCTTAATTACGCGAATATGCAGAAACACAAATTTTTGAGTAATTTGAGTAATTGAGTAAAATCAGCCATATGTAATATAAGACCAACTAATTGCAATTACTCGAAATGCGATCATTCTATTTCTCAATTTAAATTCATTAAAACGTGAATACTTTCTCTGTCGATAATGCGATTATATGAAACTCGGGGTGGCTCTTGTAGTATTCTAAGTATTAAAACTGGGAAGGCTAATGAAGGAAAAAGACAAAAGAGTAAACGTAGGTACAAACGAGAATCTCGTTGGAACGGTAACCTAAATCACGTGTCAGCGAGCTAGTGGGTTCCAGGAATACACATCATTATAGTTATTAGCATAAAGGAGTAGCCGCACAGGAATGGAAACCGCGGGTCGAACAAAGATTTCACAGATTCCACGGAATTTATCAATTCGTAAATTACACAAAGCGCGAGAGTAACGGTGTCACGAGAGCTACATACAACGGCTTGCTTCATCCATGTGGGACGTTTAAGGGTGGACGCAATCTATCTCTTACGAAACGTATAACCTCGATACACGCTATCTGAAGAAGCTCTGGAGTTCAAGGGGTCTCGATGTGTACCGTGCAGGAACGTCAAGAACTCGAGAATCGTAGGTCGAACAATATTAGGTTGTCACGGATGAAACGATCAATTTTAACGATAGAATCTTTATTAAAACAATATTCATTAACCAAAAGGTGTTTCAAATAGTATACATTTTATTAAAGAAACCAATTGTTCAAAATTATACACTTCAGTTGACTCGTTCACTTTAAAGACTCATATCCTTTAATCAATCCCACGTTAGTAATTTTTGTAATGTAAAATGAAAAACCTATGATCCTAGAATGATATTTCATTTATATAACAAACAAACAAAAAGTGGAGTACAATAATGAGTTCAAACTTATTTTTAAAGTGTTGTGACCAAACTTAAAGAATATAGTATTCATAAAAATAAATTTAAAAACCCTTAATAAACATGGGGACAGTTTTGACTATCAACCAGCAACAGAATAAAAAAAAATACACCTACGAGTAACGTAAAACAAAGCAAATTAAAAGTTCCATCTCACAAAAACGCTGTATGAAACTTTAATCATCTATTTATTTGTGTCGTTGAAATTAAATTTTACATTCTGTACTGCACTTTTCTACACGAATTAGAAAAAGTTCATTCTTCGTCGTTTCTTTGTCACAAAAACATTTCTTTGTAACCAGATTGTAACTTTTTTCCGTTCTACACTTATCGTTAGTAGCTATGTTTAAATTAAGAAAGCCCAGTTTTATTTTTTATTTGTTGCAAAGAAGCGTTGTAAATGATGGGTATTGGCGTAATTAGTATTTTCTTCTAGGGTGGGAAAAGTTTCTTAGCTTTATTAAGTGTCAAGTGTTTGTCTTACGTCTTACGAGCGAATATTACAAATTTCGAATGTTTTAATTTTAGAATCTTAGAATTTTTGAAATTCAGAGTCTTAGAACCTTGCAACAGTAAGGAGACTAATCCACATTTGGGGAAGGGGTCCTCACCCTGGCCTCTTCTCAATTGCGCCAATAGTGAAGGGTAACAATTTAATAAAAAGTAAATATATTACAAAGAGATAACAAGAAAAAAAAGTGATCAAAATTTATGAAATCTATTAATAGACTCTTTTATGGCAGAGGTCATTGAGTGAAAAGCAATTAATAATCCTTTAATCATTAATGATTCATTTGTAACTAAATCAAAATTTCTTCCAATTTTTCATAAATATTAATCTAGAAAATTATAGTCTACACATAGTAAATCATAAAATTATGACTGCAATTATCCCTTTTGTTTGTAATCTAGTTAAGACCTTATCATTTATTTTAATCAATACTGGACACATGATCCGAAAATTTCATCATAATTTCTGTTAATTATTGCAAGAAACTTTTATATTAATTCTTATCTGAATTTACGTCTTCCTAAATCAGATACAACTACAATCAGTTTCTCTTATGGTTATCTCTATCAGTGGTTTCATTAAATGGATGAAATCTGGCCAGCCAATGAAACCATAAAAATCGTACAAACAGCCCTCTGTGTACCGTTGACAGGGATGACAAACAGCATCTCCGCTTTCGTTCAGAGCGTTCGAACGAAAAATAAGCGACTACACGGTAGGAAGCAACAAACGATTAGTCTCGTGACAAAAGGGAATCAGGAATTCCTGCTCGGTAGGCAGGGTTCACGGGATCGATTCCCAAAAATAGGGCGCGCACCAGCCGCATATCCGTTTCTATTTCCGCGCGAGCAACACGTACGTATTCAGATCAGAGATACGTTATACTAACTTGATACGTATAAGCCGGGTATTTTTTCCAGCTCATGTGTCGTCGATAAATTAAAGCAGAAAGAAACTTCAGCTGGTTGCACTCGAAGTTATGGTGCGAGGACCCGATAAAAGTCCCCTTGTCGTTCATTTCGACTGTGACACAATTACAGAAATCTGTAAAAATAGTATTCCATTTAGTTCTGGTAGAGGTGAAAGCTGTGGGGTATTCGTGATGTTCAAATTTTCAGAGAAACACGTTGCTCATTTGCTGCAATAATTCATTTGAAATTCAAATTAAACTTCAAAAATTTCACATTTTTGTTAATACTCCTTTAAATAATATTTTAAGTAATCATCAAACCAAAATTTCATCGACGTTTTATTCTTTTATTTTTAATAATAATTTAAATAGGAGAATGTTTATAGATATTTTGGGAGGGTTTGGTTGAAAATTTGGAAAGAAGCCCCCAACATTTAATAATTTTGTGTTCAAAATGATTGAAAAAATATTATTAAAAAAATCTTACAAATCGTAAACTTGTCTAAAAATGTTCAGCTTCTCGTGCATTAAAAGGAATATTTCCCATGTTTTCAGTGTTTTCTGTAGGATAGGATGAGCGCGCTGCTTGTGTATCTCTTCAGGCTACATTGAATTATTGACCTTAATCACTTGCTGACGCATTAAGTAACGCGTTATCGCTTGAAACTTCCGTTTTCACCTCGACACACGATCTTCAAGCTGTAATGTCTGCTTGCTCGAGACTGATTACAACTCTCTATCAACTGCATACAAAATTTCAAATTATAAAAGCATCATTCATTACCGTATTTTATATTTTATTACTTCTAAAAGCCTTATAATCTTCATTATCTACGATAACAAATTCTAATTATTTATTATACCGTTCTGATAAATTTTAAACTGTTAATTTGTAATACACATGTTACACATGGTTTTAATTCTCGTAATTAATAAATCTGCATTTTTACATACTGAAGTATCTCTATTGTATATTAAATTATTGATTTTCTAATTTTAATCCTGCTAGTTTAAAAGTATTAGCTTTTATACTGATGCAATTTAAAAATACTTCTATATTAAAAATTTCCTGTATTCCAAATCACAAACTCTCTGTATTTAACCCTACTACTAGCTTAAAGTATTAATTAGATTGTAACATGAGTCCTCATCTTTTATTCTCCAAATAAAATTGTACTGCTTCTATTGCAAATTAAAATTACGTATTCACAATCCAATATTCAAGAAACAAATCAAAATAGCTTAAACACTTGTTCAATATGCATTCCTTTACTCAAACTCGATTTAAGCAGGCCGAAGATCAATTAAATTCTCTCTAGCAACTATATTCGCTCAATCCCTGTACCGTGAAATGGTAACCAAGTGTTGTAAGCATGTTTGTCATTGGCGATGATCGATGATCGAAAGCAAACGATGCGGTCAGAGTCAGCAAACGCAAAGTGGTAAATCAATGGAGACAAATTCCATTAACTCGAGAAACGTAGAAACTCAAACGTTGCGATCGAAACGCGTCTTTCGTGGAACTATAGAATGCGCCAGAGGAGGTCTGCGACGGAAAGGCTGACGTTACGATTGGCGCCAATGTTGCGCTTATATGGATGAGAATCGGTGAAGCTAAACTTGACACTCGACCCTTGCGCGCTAGAAACACGCCACGACTGATTAGAATTGGATCGAAACGTTTAGGGTTACATGGGAGTTCAATGCTAATTGTAAGCAAGTACAATGGCGAGTGATGGACAGTTGTGTGGCATGTTTATCAAAGCCCTATTCAAGGAACATCAATTGTGAAACTTGTTTCATACTTCCAAGCAGTATTAACATGTTAAATGTCAACTGCTAACAAGAATTTAATGTAACTGAATAGTTAAAGGGAGAAATTTTAAAAACAATTGAAAATAGTATTAATAGTATTCAATTGGAAATTTATCCATCGCTGATCACATTGGTTTATTTCTGTTAAATATAATTATAATGTGTAATCAAGTTAATTAAATTCAATTATTTAAATATCGATGACGTAGTAGTCAACGTGTGAATAATAATTTTTGTCATTTCAGAGAATATTTATAATATTTTGGAATATGCAATATTAATTTTAACTAATTGTTAGTGGAATTAGTGGAATATATAAAAAATTGAAATACTTTTATTATGATAGAGTATAATTTCTTTCTGCTAAAATATTCCTTGAATAATTTTCTATTAAATGTTCAAATTTGAAAATTTATATATATTGAAACGTATTCATTTTGAGAATGAAAAGGAGAAGAAAATTTTTCCAACAATTTATTAATTTTCATCTCTGAATAATAATACAAAAAACCATACGTACATATAAAATTTTCTCAATTATAACGAACGAAAATTCTATGAAATATTAATTATGCAAACCACTGATTTTAACACGCTCTTTAGAGTCCTGAATCCGTTATGGTTCTTCAGATATAATTACATTCATGTTTAATTTTCACACACGGTATATGGTATTAAATTGTCTTTTTTTCAAAAGCGTGAGCATGAATATTTCAAAGGTTCGGATGACGATCACGTTTTACCACTATTAGGTACACAAGCGATTACCGACAAAGGGCCTTCTCGATTCGATGCAGCTCACGTTGTTCGTTAACTTCGAAGATCGTAAATCATTGGCATCATCCAACCCAGTCATTCATGGCTGAAATACTCCACCGTGTATCATCGATTATTGGCCACAATTTTTTCTTTATTCCTCGACATAATGAACCAGGAACGATCACAATGTCATCGTTATTGCGACATTAATGTCCGTATACCCCAGATCAGCCATTATTCTTAACCCAGCAACATCTTTATTTGTTCATTCAATAATATTTTTTATAGAGTCATCCTATTTGATAATATGGTAGACTCAATCCTCAATACATATCAAAATGATTTTAAAAATCTACCTCACATTTTAATTTGAAGAAAGAATTTGTTGTTAAATAACAATAATATGAATATAACATGTGAACAAATTGCAAACTCAGCTATTGTAAGAATTTCTAAAATAATACATGATATAAAATTATATTTATAATACTTTCCAGCATTACCACATGAGAAAGAAATAGAAAACAATAATGTTCTATTTTATTAATAATCTTTTAAATACATATCACAATTTCTGAAATGCCGTCTATAGAAGACTAAGAGAAACTACTATTATGTATACTGACGATAATGAAAAAATACATGATTCCTAAAGCTAAAAGACTTATCCCATCCTTGATAGAATCTCTAGTTACGAAAGGGTTAACCAATTTATTCGAACAGCAACAATAAAAGCCTATATAACTTGCTACGTATAAAATGATCTTAACCAGAAGAATAAGTATCGCCCGAGGTAATAAATAGCAAAGAGGAACTATTCTTTACGTAATTACTTCCTTGTCTTGATCAAAAGTGCAACAAGTAAAAGAAAAGAATAATATAGTAAAGATGAAAAGAAACAGTTCGGCGATGCGCGAATTTAAGCATACTCTTAAATAATAACGTTCGATGGTATCGATAAAGAGATCGACGCCCGGAGCTCGTATTTACCGCGTGATTATCGCGATCGATTCATCTCGAACACAGATAAATCGGTACCTGCAGCAAGCGATTTACGTGTGTCGTACGCGCAAGTGTTGGGTATATGTAGAATGGACCATTTCCGACCTAGCTGGGACCCCTGAATAAAGCCATTTATGGTGCTTTACCTCTTTATCGTTTCACATTCTCATTTCTCGTGACTATATTGGTTCAAACGATTTGTTGAGAATTAATTGGATAATAATTGATCAATAGCTAATTATGTAACAATAAAAGTAATAACTTAATAGTGTGATAAATTGAACATTTTTAATACAAAAAGAAATGTTTTTCTAAACAAATTTTACTATACAGTACACTATGAAACACACTGGTTAGAGAAGTTTAAATAAAATTAGCTTTAAAATTCAGAAACTCAAAGAGAGAAAAACAATTTCCTGAAACGAAAAGAAAATGAAAATATGATTAATGTCAATACACTTACAGCTTCATATTTTACCATGTTTTTCTAATTTTCTATCTTAATAATTTTGTTCTTAAAACGAATTTTTGAAGTCTTTATAAATTTATAGCAAATTTCAAACGTACATTTGTTCATATTTAACATTCAAAGGACAAGATATTGCGAAACACTTCCACATAATTATGCTACATTCAATATGTAACTGTAATCTAGCTGCAAGCACCTGTTGTTACATGCTCCTCCCATGTACGAAACTCTGTTAATAGGAATTAATATTCAAGTTGCGCGGAAATTAATTTCGAGATGCTAGTTCCTATCAATTCGCAAACACAGGTTCTCAATTTACTAACAACTGTACCGGATATCTAGGAAATAATTTCATTGAATTAACAGCTTGACGTGTTAATTTCCACGAATTAAATATTATCAAGTATTGAATTATTATTTAATATAATCTGCTGCATTACTAAACACACAGTTACTCTATGAAAAACTTGCTCTTTAAAAGAAAAAAGAAAAATTAAAAAGGCCTAATTTAAAATTAAAGCAGCATTATCCAAATAAATACCTAATTCTCTTTGACCAGCACACATGTCCCCATAATTACACCTTACAAAAGAATTCCACCTACGAAGCAGTTAAATTCAAACTTTTCGTGGTATTCCATGCATACCTGATCGGGATCGATAGAAATGGAAACGAGGAGTCGAATCGAAAGGTGCGGGATTAGAAAAAACCGGCAAGGGTTGTCGAGGAACGTGAAACGAGGGCCGATATTTTATACAAGACCGCTGATCAATTTTTTTCTGCACGCGATCTTTCTTTCGGTGTCTCGACGAAGAAAGCGGTTTGAAAAAGGGAGCAAAAGGTATTGTAGAACCGCTCGTAAAAAAGAAAATAATAAAAGGAAGAGGAGAAAGGAGGACGAGGAAAGAAGTTAAATCGTAATCCACGTTATTCAGAGCCACGATGATGAATTTGCATAACGACAGACTGGTCCCCTCGATGCTTATCTCCACTTACGAAGCTCCGTATGACACGTAGTTTTTTTTTCTAGCGAATTTTTAACAGATTCCCTTTTTCGGCTTCTTCCTCGACGAGAGAGGTCGGTACTCAACGCTTGAAGAATGTTAGCTCAACGTTACGTAACTGCTATCATCTGTTCGTAATGTTTCTTACAACTGTGATTCTTTTTCAAGAATTTCATACACATACTTTAACCACTGGTGTCACGTGTTTCTGACTTTGATACATGTTTGCTAGGTCGTTGACTTTTATGGTACATATTTCTATTAAACCCTTGAATGACCGAGCTGGGTCGATCATGACCCAGACCTATGAAAAGTTTCCAATGATACCTCGTTTTAATTTTAGGCGTATCAATCTTTAAGCGAAAAGGTTTAATGCAGTGGAAAATAATCTGTAAAGGGATCAAGTAAAATTTAGAAAATGAAAATTGTACATAATATGGAGAGTTAGTGTACAGTAGTAGTAGCTTCTCTTCTTTTTTTTTAGAAGTTATTGTAATATAACTCCAATTACTGAATTTATCGTTATCGCTATCATATTCTCGCGCCATTTTTCAAATTCACAAAAGCACCAAAACATATTCCAATTTAAAATAGTAACTAGAAAAGTATAATGCCAAAAGCACCGAATTAATTTCTAGGCCTAATATTTATAATTTAGAAATTGTTCATTCGGTAAAATTATAAACATTGTGAATCTAGGTATGTAACACATTAGATAATACAATTGATTGTGAATAAAATGGTTGCATTTCTGTATCTCGATATGGTTATTTGAAACAAAATCAACTTAGATGTTCAGAAACATTTCGATCAAAATAATTATTATTTTCAAGCCTTATTACGATAGATCCTTGACATCCTTACATTAATAATCAGAATGAATTATAAGTTATCAGATGCACTCTGACCACTTTGGAGTAAATGATAACTCGATTACTTAACGAAAATACATGTGACCAATTTGTAATGTAATCAAAGTATTATAGTGATAAAATTTTACAAGGGTTATCATTTTAATCGAAACGTTTCAAACTGAAGAATAAGATTTGGTTCCAAGTAAAAAAAAATATCAGTTATAAGATGGTATTCTTTTTGTTCCTGAAATTTGAATTACTTTTTTAAATTATCCATATTTTTTAATGAACTCAATCGATAAGATTGTATACTTTTAATAGTTTTTTTCTTTCTATGAGTATAATAGTTTCTCAATATATTATATAATGAGATATTGAGGTATAACTATTATAAGCATTCTTAACCTTCAGAGATGATAACCCCAACCCCCAAGAATCATCATATGATATTCTTTCTTATATCAGGCTTACTCAGGGAAAATGGTGACGCCCTGGGTTCCCACACTTCCCCGTAGGCATCCCCGGCGACAATGACACTGTGGAGAAACGAGTCTCAATATATTATAGATCTGTAGCCTCCCAAAATACACGTATAAACGTTTATGCGGAACAATTAAAATTTATATTTACTTTGCTATACCTGCTTTTCAGTTATGTACTAAGCTCTGTAATATTTAATAATTAAAACTTATATTATTTTTCACTAAATTACTTTTAATATCAACATTGTCAAAATTAGGATTTTGAGAATTAGCTTTCCCTAGGGAAGCTTACTTTGATCGCGAATCTATACTCTTAATACTTGAGCATCCACTCATCGAAGACGTATATGTATATGTATACGTTCTTCGAAACGAAAGAATTAATAGCTTTTTTCCAAACGCTAGTTCAGCAGTAAAAATTGAAATTCAATATATAAAATCGCTCTTACACGTCAAATTCCATAAATTGATATTCAAATAATTCTTAAAATACACTTATCAAGAAATAAGATTTTTGCAATAATAATCAAGCAAATGTTTCTTTGTTAAATCAAAACCTTTTAATTCGTTGGTGTTTATGTGCCCGAAAATCTTTGTTCGCCTCATTCCACTTGCAAATTATTCGTCTTCGATCATTCGTAGTCCGTCGAATCGCGTTCGCAAACAGCAAGAACAGCCTGGCCGTTCGCCTCGAACGAAATTTCATGAAGCGAAAGGTGAGAGAAAAACGAGACGAAAACGAAGGAATACCGGTCGGTCCGTGTGCAAGAGGAAAAGGTCGCGAAAGAGAAGTTGTTGCGAGGATGATCGTGACAAGAGCAAAAGGAAGAACCGGTCGCTTGTACCACCGGTAACGGGAATAAAAAAGAGAATAAACAAAAATCAACAGTACCGAAGAAATGCAAAAAGGAGAAGAAAGAAAATAATTAGATACGAAGCCGCCGCTTACGTAATGAAAAATCACAGGCAACATTGCTGTGTGCACGAAATTCAATCATTTTACGTGCCATTCCACGTTAAATCGCATAACACTGGATCCCATAATTATGAGATCTTCTTCAAAATATATAGAATTTTTTGTGAGTGGTGATGAAAACTGAGTAATGTAATATTTTTATTATTTTGTTTCACTACTACCCTTGAATTAGTTTGAAAAAAATATCAATGGTAATATATTGCCCCATTTTCTGAAATTTTACAAAGGTTTGAATGCTTCAAATTTTGTATAATCGAATAATTAAAAAAAAAAGACAGAGAAAAAGCGAAATTGAAATAACGTTATTAGTAATGTAATAATCTATAAATGCAATACTAATTTAAAATTACAATATAAGTTTTTAATTCTTCGCCTTATAATATTGAGTCACGTTCGTTACGCAACTTACAGTTCAAATATCTTTGGCTGGTATTTCTAGTGTGATTGAATTTTGAGCTGATTTTTAATTATAATTTGTCCAGTCCAAGATCTTTGAATGCCATAAATGCATAACATTTTGAGTTTCTTTATTTGTTTTAAAATGTAAGCAATGAATAATAGCTCTGACTAACGCAACTGTCAAAAAATCATAGCAAAAGGAGTTAATCTAATAGCTTATATTTGAAAATTAACAAATTGTATCCTTAACAAATTAGCGTTTTAATGTTTATTGCCTACTAAATATTTATTTTCACCGTAGCAAATAATTTATTAATATCCTGTAGGCGTTTAGTGGAGGGGGAAAGCGGTGAGTCTCCCCGGACGCTCTTAGCTTGGGTCGGCGACCGCCAGGTGGCAGTGGGATCGGATCGGTTCTCTCGCTGGCGGTCCCCCGGTATGCGATTCGGATATATAGGAATTCTGAAAAACGGGGTTATAGGCGTCTGGGGCAGGGATCGACTGTCGTCAGCCCCACTGACGAGTCTGGCAGGCGCGATCCCGAGACAAAAAAACGCCTTTTTCTCTTCCCACGATCCCTAGCAAATTAATATTACCAGTTGCTGTGCTTAGAGGTATCAATTAATATGTTATTTTACCATTAACAAACATTTTGAATCCCAAAGAAAAAAGAAATTTATGATTATGAAGACCCCAATGTCGTGGCTCCGATGATCAAATGATTTTTTTCCTTTACACGCTACTTTATAAGTCCTTCGCGATCCTCTCGCGTTATCCCTTTACTTTCGACGATGACTCGTCCGCTTGAGACGAACAGAGGGAACGACGTGGCAGAAGATACGGCTGGAGATCGATGTAACAAGAGGAAAACGAAAACGAAACGACGAGGTAGAGGAAGGATCGAGAATGCGAAGACGTAACATTGGTCGGAGAAAGAGATAAAGAGAAACGAGCCAGGGTATACACGTATGTACACATACCGACAGCGTCTGCCCACGATTCCACTCGACCAGCGTCATCCGGCCGAGAGCTGAGGACGCTTAATATTACTGCACATTATGCAGATTCCGAAGACTGTCTCCCCTTCGTCCTCTTCTTCGTGCTGTTCGAGTTCGTTTCACCCCCTGCCTCGCTTCTCGGTCGGATACCAGATCTCGTCGTGCTGTTTGCTTGGCGAACAACCGATCGTGGACCACTTCGCACGCTGGATCAGCTTGTCCATTCTATTCCAGTAAATAGACAGTTTTGTTTCTGAAATCAAGCAAATTCTTCTAAGTTTAGCTCAGCTAAATTCAAACATCGGGAGAGCTTTTGCAGCAACCAGGGGTGGGTTGGCTATCGGGGATTCGGATAAATTCCCGGTGAATCGGTAGAAACTTGAAGCCTAATTAATTCAAATTAGAGCTCGTATTCTACCAGGGAACTGTCGTGTCACTAATCTTCCGGTAAAAATTTAAGTCCTAGTTCGCCCCTGGCAACAATCTAACCGAAAAAATGAATGTGAAAAAGGAACATATGGTATTAGAGTTTGTAATCTGATCTAATCTTTATGTGTAATTAAACACAGTATTACCTCTAAGGATGGAAAGAGATTTTTATCTTTCTAAGTAGAAAGTCTTCGTCCTCACCACTTTTTTTTATTTGTATGTGAAAATGGTGATATTTGCATCATTCTTTAATTTTGTAGATTCTGAAAAGAATATTGACTACTAAGATTATTTAAATAAGTATTAAATACTTTAAAAGTTATCGTGGACTTATTGTTAGACCAGTTAAGCCGAATTTATGCAATTAAAATCCATTATTTCCATTTAATGGGTAAACAAAATTTTCAAACATCTCTTGGATATTAATTCTGATTCTTTTGTTCGTTTGCATTAGGTAAGCTATTTTCTGACACCATTTACAGAGAATTTCTCTTAAAAGTGTTCACAGTAAAGAATTTTTCTTTGTTATTTCTAGTTGTAGAGTCGTATACTTTTGAAAAAGAAATTCGCTTTGTCTGTTATTTGCCTTTCTTCTCATCATATCTTAGCAAATCCACGAATATTCAAAGCTTTTTATTAAAAGATATAAACTCATGTGGAAACTTCGTTCTTCCCTCCTAGGTTTTTCTAAAGAATAAAAATTGAATAAGTTTAGAAAAGAAATTTTCTATTTTCTTTTACACGAATTTATTGTAAAAACAGATAAGTGTTAATTTAATGCAAATACTTTTTTACCCAGAATATTCTAAAGAATTGATTTGCCTAAAAAAAGTATACGAAATATTTATATTTTGCATGTACAAAAAAAATCATTATAGCTTCCTATATAATTATTTTTTTAACTTCACTTTGAATAGAGTTGCCAAAAATCCTCCATAACCAAGACCCGATTAAAGTTCCTGGGAACCAGGACTAGCAAACTTTCAAAGCTCTCCTTGGTCCATTTTGGTTCAAAAATTAAAATTTAGTAAATGGAAGGTTTATAAGGGGGCTCCTGAAGAACGATGCCGTTTCTTTTAAATAAAGTAATTGCAATAAAGCGAAGTATAGTATATTTTTACTTGATCGTATATCGTGAAAAATAATTATTATCTGTAGAGCGACGTAAAATTACGTTTTTCGTGTAGTAATTAATAAAAAAGGAGGAAGCTGGTGTTGGATTTCCATTCACGATTGGCTTACAAGGAACCGCAAAGATCGATTTAATGTACATTAATGATTTAATGCATTTAAATGTCGATAAAAGCTCGAGTTCGATGATTTTGCCGTTATGAGTATAAATGGGTTAACGCTGCTGAATTCTGATGAGAAAGTTCGATGATTTCGGCACAGCGCTGATACCGGTCCCAAGATCGAATTGGACCGGTTCCGGCCAATCTGGATTCAAAATCGGATTGCATAAAGCGACAGGTACAACGTCTGCCTTCAAGTATCGCAATTAATCGTATATATAAAACATCCATTTTTCATTTTTTTTTTTTCTTTTCTCGACCACTCCTTGAAGTATTATGTACTTGTGATTTTAATGTCAGACGCGTTTTGCAACGCGCGACCATATGCATACGTTACGGTGTTTTAAACTCTTTTTATGAAGCGTTAGGTCTTACACCATGACATCATTCTTATTTCAATTATATCTCTGGCTTACGTGTTGCGAAAGATGTATTATTTTTAGGGGGTGCTTCGATATTGCTGTACATCCTCCATCACTTTAGAAATTTTTCATTTTAATTTCGCAAATTATGCGAATATCTGATTCTTTTCTTGTAAAATCTCAATTCGAATAAATTCTAAGGTATTATTTAACATTGATTATTATTAACATTGAAACTTTGAAGTTACAGAGGGTTAATGACTTCTGACAAAGTTTTGTCCAATGATTTTCACCCTTGTCGAAAGAGGTTTATTGCTCAACTCTAGCCAGTCTATCCTTCACAATGGCAAATAAATCGGCAACAAAACACAGCTGCATAGATTATTGTCGACAAGAGCTCAATGGTCGCTGTTATCGCGGCAAACGGCCTAAGGAAAACGTTACGTTGCTTTTCGCCGAAGGCGACGCGTGGCAAATCAAGCCCGTATCGAGAACAATTCCTAGCGAATGAAATGGCTTTATCGTACCTCGGATTTCCTGCTTACTATGTACAAGGTGATTCCCCGATCAGTTTGTAAGCCGAGAATATTTAGCGAAAACGATACATTTGATGCTGCAAAATTTTATGTAATCAGACCTGCTTGGATGCACGGTTACGCGACAACGTCATGCTGATCGTGTGCTTTTATAATTGAATTTTAGAATGGGCTGACACAGTAATTTTAAGTTCTTTGATCACTACGATTACGAAAATTCAAAATAATTTTAATATACAAAGTACAACTTGAATGAACCGTTTAACGTCCGAAGAAAAATCGATTCTCGTAATATTACGGATCTAGTTTTGTTGGTGTCTTTTTCCTAAAATGTACTTTCAAAAATTTTTTCATAATTTCATTGTCTTCAATGAAACTTCACATAAACTAAATAAAAATAAATTTTCTATGCTAATTGTTTGCTTTTTATTTGGATTCTTAAGTGATTAATTTTATCTTAATTAATCTAGTTATGAAAATAAACTAACATTCTAAACAATAGGATTTTTAATCAAAATTACCGCTTAATAGAAAAATGGTAACTTTTTAACCGTGTGATATTCGAGCATTTTTTAAAAACTTGCAACAAGTGTTTCTCGAGTCGACAAAAGAAAAAGTCAGATGCAACCGATATAGACACACATATAGGGTGCTCATTAAACTGTTGGAAAATTACAAGTATCGAATTTATTGTGTTACCAGCCACGGTTACAGGGAACGTCCACCCTAGAACGTGCCCCATAACGTTACGGCCCGATAACAGCAATACCGGGATCACGGTGAACATTCGCGTTACCTGGTCGTGTAGAACTTGTTTAACAATACTTTAATTCCACCTCGCCGACACGGCCATTGTTGGTGCACCTTTATCGGGCAAACGTCCAGCATCGCAATCGTAATCGGCGGGGAGGAATGGTTGTTGGTGGGTGCTGTAGCAAAGAAGGGGGGAAAATTAAAGTGGTGCATTAAACTCGCTGCGCCGCACCGCGCCAGTGCAATTTGCTCGAGAGTCTCGCTTTCTTTCCGATAAACGAAGGAAAGTCGAACCGTGTGTTACTTTCCTTAAAAGGAACACGTGCGGTAAGGTGATTTAAACAGAGGTTATCTGAAATCAGAATGATGCTGCAAAGATAATTGAAAAATTGCACTTTGTTTGTATGCTGTATGACTCAGAAATTTTTTTAAAATGCTAGTTTTTAGAATAGTATTTTACTTCTGTAACAAGATTAATTCAGATTATTCCCTTATATAATTGATTCCAATTCTAATTTGTGAATCAAATCTTATTGCTCGTTAATCAACATATGCTCTAAAATATTATGTGCACCTTTCAAAGCCATAAATCGGTCAAAACTATGTACTTCCATTAGATATTAATACAATGGACCTTTTCGATTATTGTATGATTTACTTAAGAAATATTAATTAGCTTATACATTATATCGTATATTGTTATAATTAATATTTATTAACTCCGTGCTTTTTTTATTAATTAAAGATTAATTTTTCAGGAGTTATAATAACTCTAATTATTCAATTAATCGTTTAGTTTTATTATACTCTCGCGCCATTTTTCAAATACACAGAACTGTGACAAAATATTCAAATTTATAATACACTTTAAAAGACATCGAATTAATTTGTACACGTAATACACACGTCATTAGCATACACTTTAATGGACATATTACTTATTAAAAAATATTTAACAACTGTTCAAATTCATATTTTTAAAAAACTAATTTGTACAGCATAATATAATGATCTAATCAGGCATTAGAATGAAATTACAATATAATAATTATAGTGTATATAAATAAACAGTTGAACCATCAATAATGTATGAGAACCTAAAAACAGGTATAATTTTATCAACTACTTACAATGAGTAATCAGAACCTACAACAGTATTATCTTTCAGTAATAAAATATGACTTTACTTAACACAAAGGACGATTTTCCCAAAATTATATCAAACTCATTAGAATTTTACGTTTTTTTTTTCTTTTTTTGCCATAACACCATTCAGAACTTTTAAAACTTTTTAACTTATAAAAATGAAAGAGCTAAAAGCGATGGGAAAGTATAAAAAGATCTGTAGCAATTTCATTCTCAGAGCTTCTGCGCAGTGATCCAGAAAAAAAACTGTTTATAAGGTTTTACACTAAATTTCACATCATAGATCCAGGAACCTGAGCAGTAATGTAAATATTTGGGCCTGCGGCTCTCGTAAACGTCCGCCATTCGGCGAAAACTGGCGGCACATGCTGGAACTCGCTCTTCACAATTAGGTTTATAAGATCACTTCAAAAATTCTGAAGCACGAGAAATATCTCACAGACTCCGTGTCGTTTTCATACCCAACCATTTATGTTAAATTGATGCTATTGCGAACGAAAAAGAAATCAAAATCATCAAAAAAATGATTTAAGTAATTTAGAATCTAACCCTCTTTTAGATTATGGGGACCACCCTAAAAAATTTTAAACAAAACATTTTTGCAATGCATGTTCATATAATTATTTGAAAATTTATGTAATTCTCTGTTATCTCGGCGAGTAAATTAGTTTGCATTTATCAATTCTATAAAATAATATTTAAACTAACTTACACAGCACCGGTCCGGGGAAAATCTACTATAGGAAGCTATAGCCTCCAGCCTCTAGCCTCACTTTCCAGGGGTCCCCATTCTAAGCCTTCCATTTATTATACCAACAAATATTGAACAAAATTCTTTTGACTTTTTTCTGTACGATTAGATGTTATTTCATTTTATTTAGAATAAATTTCAATTTCTGAAGCAAAACTTATTAACCAAAGAGGCTCTTAAAGGTTTGATAGCCCCAGGCTACAGAAACCTTAATCTGGTCCTGTCTCTGCAAGTTACCTATGAAACTTAAATTAGAAATCGGAAGAAGAGTTAATTCTACATAATTTCAGGAGAGCTTTACGTTAAGAAAGTGACAGTTTACATTTCTGCAATTTACAAAAATATAATTCTCTTTATTAGACAATGCAAAAATCCTTAAGTCTGACATTTAAATACAATTTGTAACGTTTGAATAAACGTTTAGGTACAAAATTGGCAAATGTAGAAGTACACCATACATTTTTAAAGAGGCTAAATATACTTTAAAGAGGCGTGAGTTACAAACCATGGAAAGGAGTAGCCTAATAACAAGTGAATTTTATTTTTAGCGTTGACATAAAACACCTACATGAACATCTGTTTGAAAAAACTTGTAACAGAATGCGGGAAAAGGAAATCAGTAGAGAATATTCTGACTACTACTTTCTATAATATTATAAATAAAAAATATTTATCACTTCACTAAATGATTAACATTTGAAGTACGAGATACGGAAATAAATATCTTTCAATCGTGTAACCTTGATAATTTGCTACAAAAAACTGAGAAACGATAAAAGAAAATTCAATTTATTTGGTATATAAATTAATTCTGTGGCTTTTCGTTTCTTTAATTGAAAATTTATTTTTTTAAAGTCAAGGTAACTTCAATTATTGAAGCAATTTTTATTGTTATATTTTCACGCCACTTTTCAAATACACAGAAGCGCGGGAAAATATTCAAATTTGAAATGATAATTGAAAAATGGTAAAGCACTAAATTATTTTTAGTAATACTAAAAATTAAACTACAACTAATCTAAAATTCTTGTTATACATATTTCCCAATGAAAATATAATAAACAAATAATCGTATTAAATACAAAGTTATGAAATTGAGAAATTAGACACATTTAGATTCAAAGGATTCTAACGACATAGTTAGAAGATAAAATCATTAGTACTATTGTTTCTCGCACATCACGCCTAATATTTAAACAGTGACTCTATTGATGTAGATACATATTCACAACGCATAAACTTGTCGACAAGGACAGTCTTCTTAGCTTAAGTGGTGTGCTTCGTTCACAATGTAGATTACCAATCATAACGTGTAACAAAGTACTCTGTCGTCTCGTTTAATACGTAAGCGTTCGCTATCCGTACAAGATGTTGTAGAACCATCCTACACGACTTCAATTTAATTAAAGTTCAACCAATTCTATTTTTTTTTTTATTAATACAAAGCCTTTTGACGACAGCTTAAAACTAAATTCACATTGCAAACTTAAGTTCTGATATAGTTTGTACGTGGGAAAGATATTTAAATTAATGTGCCAACTAAAACTGTTGCTTTTTGATTCTGATTTACACCTACAGAATGAATAATAAATTTTCTATTTGTTAATTATGTTAATTGAGTGATAATCGGTATCGTAAGAGAAATATAATGGAAAAATAATGATTTTAATTATGAGAATTACTGGATAAGGAAACCAGGTTTATCTGTTTCGAAACAGAAGAGGAAAATGAAGATGAGAATAGCTGCTAGAGCGAAATTATCTGCGGAACACTATATTGACTCAAGACTAACAGAGACCTTTCAGCCTCTAAAATTCTGTTTTACATCTTCCTGCTATTTCCCTTTGAACACGAGCTACACAATCTTCTATTTAAGGAAAAAGATAAAAAAAGTAATTAAAAAGTTTAGCAAATAGATTAATACAAAATTGAAGTGTTTTAACACCTTGTGTAAAAAATTCTTTTCTTTAAATCCGAAAAGGAGGTTAAACTTGAAACTAAATAAATTTTAAGAAATAATAATAAAAATCAATCAATTAGTCAGAAAATAAAATTTCTCGTCCACTATTAAGGATAGAATTAATTAATTAATTTACATTCATGCTCTCAGTTTTCTACCTTATGTTATTTTAATACGATAATACTGTTCTTGAATATTTTTTTTTATTTTCTTTTTCTAATCATTAATTATTCCATTCGTTAGCCAGCGACAACCAACATGACCAACATAAAAACTTATGTTACACTTTCGACCCGACGAATTTCGCGAAAACAAGCGACGCGTAATTCGCGATAGATCATTCTATCGCGTAACCGCGAAATTATGTCACGCCCGAGTGTGATTCTTGTCCAAGCTGGAGGATTACGTCATGTCGATGCTTGAAAGCAAGTATATGCTGGCATAACATATTTGGAAGATCGTTTCGTACCGAGGTCGTCATGTAAAAATGAACAGATAAGACCGACAAAGAATCAAAATCCGCAATAAGTTACGAGTTCGTTTCAGAAGCGAAAACCATTCGTTTGTATCTCCCCGTATAAGCTCACCTACTTTCTCATAAAAGAAAACCGTGGCCATTATTGAATTTATAGTTCAATGTTTTATTAAAAATCTAGAACGAATATTAAACCACTGATTCTCAGAGGTTTAAAGTACATTGTTTTCAAGATAGTACTTTTTATTATAAATAAAAGTAAATATAAAGTGATGGGAAAATAAATAAGTCTGTACTTATATTAAAAGTATTGATACTATAAAAATTTAATAAAAGTAAAAGAACAAAATTGTGATGAAAGCATAGTAAAATTCATATAGGACCGGATTACGATCCCTGGAGCCCGGGGCTATCAAACATTTGAGGGTTGATTCAAAAATTGAAATTCATTCTAAATAAAATTAAATAATATTTAATCGTAAAGAAAAAGGCATCAGTAAACATTTCATTTAATATTTGTTGACATAGCAAATGGAAGCCTTAAAAGAGATCTCCTGGAAAATGGGGACCGGGACTGTAACCCTCCTTAGGCCCCATTGATCCGGCGCTGGGTTAATGTTTAAACGAGTTCTAAATTATAAAAGATAAAATGTGTCATAGTTCAAGAATTAAGAAAATTATTTGCCATTGTATTTTGTTATGAACTGATACATGCAGCTGATTGAAAGAAATGATTTATGATTTATACTGAAAAGTCTCAAAATCTAAATTATTTATTTAGAAATTAGAAATATAAATCCACTCGAAAAAAAAAAAAATGCGCTGATACTGTTTGCTGTGTGTCAACGATAATTATAATCATTAAAACCTCGTAAATATTGTGTTATTACAAGACGTAATTGCTGGAGTACGTTTCATTTTATGTTTCTCTCAGATTCAAGCGTAAGTTCCAAAGTTCGGAAGAAATTCTTATCATCATGAAATAACCATCCTCAATTTATGTAATGTTCATTCAAAAATTGTGTCTGTATCTTTCATGAATTCACTAACATGAACATAATTTTCATTGAGCAATATTCGCACAAAGTATTACAAGATAAATCTGTCCCCTGATTCATAACATTTCTCAGAAAATATTTTACTAATTTAAACAAAAACCAATGAAAATAGGATAAATATAGCCAAAATCGGATTGAGATTTCTGGAGCCCCGAGCTATCGAACCTCCGAGGACTCCTTTGATGAATATGATTCAAAAATTGAAATTTATTCTAAATAAAATTAAATAACATTTAATATTTAGTAAAAAAAAGATTATATTCAATATCTTTTAACATAGTATAAAAGGTTTATAATGGGGCCTGGGGCTATAACACCCCTTAAACTTCCGTTTAATCCGACAGTGAATGTAGCATAATTGCAATTTTCTATAATTAGGCATTAGAATTTAATTTGTTTTTTCGCCTATTTATAAACATTTATTTTTAATGCCAATTTTTGTACATACAAATCTTTATATTGCTTTCTTCTTATGAAACATGTTTACAAATGCTCAGTGACTATACTGAGAATTAACAATTAGATATAATTATTTTTTTTACTATTCATATTTCTTTTGAAAGAACATATAACTTACTTATTAAATGACCTCCAATCATCATAAGGGTTCGGTGCATCCTGCGGTTCTTGGAAGAATTGTAAAAATCTAAAGCGGTCAGGATACCTTGACACGCGATTGAAAACAAGGTGACTTGTCACGACCAATCACGTAGGTGGCATTAAAGTGATGCATTAATGCAATAGTGACCTTGATTCTATATAATCTTCGGTCGTGGGCGGATGCTGAAGCGCGGTTTCGCATCTTTCTTTTGTTACACGAATCCGTTCGTTATTAAAATGTTCGAACTCGACTGGCTTCGAGTTACCGTGCTTCTGTTTAAAAAGAAACAGCGCAGCTTTCCTCGGTAAACATTCGGTTCGTGAACTCAATCCGGATTCGCAAATATTTTTGTAAGGCTCTCGAACGATTCCTGGAAACGCATGGAGAAACGACGGCGAGGAAAGAATATGCTTTGATGTCGTTACGCAACATCGGATTTAATGATTTCCCGCTTTTGTATATTTTTAGAGATTTGCTAATATGATCCGTTTAAAAGTTCCATTTCTCTCAGTACTGTTTTTTTCTTCTTTTTTTTTATGAGTATTAGCTTGAAAATGTTTACAACGGTAATTATTATTCATTTCCTTTTACTTTTCTGAAAAAAGAATGTTCTTTTTATCATTTTGATCAGTCAATAGAAAATAATCAAAAACAACAAAAGCTACACGCTAATTTCTAATGAAAAATGTACAAAAGAAAATTAATCATATTTAAAATAGTCTTTGATTGTTTCTTAGCTCATTCATCACGATCGCAATAGCGTGCAATTGCTTTGAGCTCGAACCTATAAAGTGTTCCAGCATACCGCTAAGGTTAACGCTCCAAATTTCTATATTCAACTTCGAGCAACAAACACGTGAGCACCTGAATAACCAACTGCTACGCGAATAACCAAGGAAACACAAACGCGTGCGTTCCATTTTTTTAACACGAGAGATTCTCCTGCATCGTGTTCACATCCACGGGTCGTAAGGATTCTGTGTGTACAGCTGATGAAAACGATACAGTAGAGCAGTAAAATCAGCAAACACGTTTCAAACATGTAGACGAAAAATTTGTGGAACACATAGAGTATGAAGTTTGATCTTACTTGAGACCATACAAAATGTAGTAATACCTACCAAATTATCTCTAACATCATAATGACAGAATCTATATAAATAAAAATTAAATGCTGTTCGTTGGTAAGCGCGTAACTTGAGAACGGCTGGACCGATTTTGGCTAATTTTTTTTTTTAATGTTCATAATAGTCCGAATAAGGTTTTTATGCAACAAAAAATTGAAAAAGTTGCCCGGAAAAATGGAAAATTCGGGAAAAAATGAAAGTGCTTTTTTCTATGGGATTTTTGTATGAACAAAAGACCATAACTCACGATTCGAACGATGGATATGGGTAATTCTTTTTTTGTTTTATTCGTTATGGTCCTGGAAAAGTTTTCAGGAAAAAAATTCGGGCAAACTGCAAAAATTAAAATTTTTGAAACGGTACAAGTACCAGATTGACATGTTTGGCTGGGCATTATTGGTTCCCAATGAGTTCGTCGTCGAGCACAGCGTCGAATTTGTATTAGAGAAACGAGAAACACAAAATAAAAATCAGAGAAAAACGTATTTCTGAGCGATCATTGTATCTATTAAATCACTCATGTCAGAAATACGTTTTTTTCTCATTTTTACTTTGTTTACACATTTCCAATAACTTTTCACAAATTGACAAAACGATCGCAAATAAATTTATTGAAATTTGGACAGGACAACGTCTGTCGGGTCAGCTAGTAATGAATAAAAAATTGTGGGGAGTCAAGCACAAAGCAAATTGCAACAACTACACTATTTTGAGACCAATGTTACAAAATAATAATACTGACCGTGCACCGTGAACCACCGCTGTTGTACTTCAATGTACTTCATAACAAATATTAATGAACCTTTTTTAAATAATACTTTCCCTTTTATTTGCTTCAGATATGCAGAGATCCTTACAAATGCGATTGCAAGGGAATAAAAGGTATTCCTGGATTTATTGGGATCACTGGACCACAGGGACCGGAAGGACTTCCGGGTGACATCGGTCTGGATGGTCCTCCCGGTCCAAAAGGTGAGAAGGGAGCTGGTGGAGAACTGGGTGGAACTGGAGAGAAAGGATACAGGGTGAGTGAACAATTTTTAACAATTGCTAATATTTTATCAGCTACTTAATTAATTAGCGTATTTAAAAATAATAATTTATGCAATCATTCAACCGCATATGATGATGATAAAATGCAAAATCGTTAAACCTTTCCCAATATTTACCAATTTTTAAAAGATATTACATTTCTTGTAATTATAAAGTTAAAAGTAAACTGGGATACTTGAAACGAAATAATACCTTAAAAAGTTTGTAGAATATTATACAACGATTAATGAATCTATGATGAAAACGTTTTGAATTTTCTCGTGATCGTTACAAAATTCGTAAAATAAAATTGAAAAATATTTTGAATGATTATGAAGTCGCACGCGTTTTTACCGAGATATATAAATGTCGTGTTACATTGAAAGATAAATATACAAGTTGGAAACATGTTTTACACTATACCGGCACAATTTTTAGTAACTGACGCAATTACATCATGAAAATCTTAATGAGAGCTACAGATGCTTTTTTTCGTATCTTTACGATTCAAGCTCAACGAGGTGGGCGTATCACCGAAAAATAAAACACATATGAGTTATTCAAATCTGTAATATTGCAGATGCGTCTTAATTGCTTCCGCACTCTATGGTCATTTTTTATGAGAATCGCTTGAATTAGCCCTCCAGAATTCAACAAGATATTTATTCTTTCGCGTGGAGTCATAATTATTACATTTTTTCTCTTGCCCGTTAGCAATATGAATGTTTATTATGAGAACGTATTCACCTTGAAATTATTTAACACTAATTGTAAGTCTAATATACGTGGGACTGAACGCACTTACAAGGAAAGGCACGGAAGTGTCCCCCTCCGATTTTGATGAAACTTCGTACATTTGTTAAGCAGGTAAAAATAAGGGACACGTATTTTTTTATATCTGCTGAGACGCGACTTTAAGGGGTGAAACCACCCCTCAAAGTTTCGACCTGAAACTGCTATCTCGAAAACCAAAAGAGATACGTGAAAACTTCTAATGGGCGGATTCAATGGTTTTTTATATACAATAATATGGTGTTAACAGATTGTCAAAAATACAATTTGTTTATAACAAAAAAAATGTTTATAACATTATTTTCCAACTTATTTAAATTTATGTAATGGCAAAAAATGTAGAGCATTTCATTCCAAATCCATTGATATATATGTTTATGAAATTCCCTCCTACAGTTCCACAGATTTTTATTATTTGTGGCAAGTGGGGCTGGACAAAATTACTTTGTATTACAATTAAAATTTCTTTATCAAAAAATAAATTTTCAATAAAACGTCAGAAAAAAGTACAATTAAAGTGAAACTAGTTTTTTTTTAACTCAACTGAAATAAAAAAGAAAAGAAACTGAAAGAATGATGTCAGATACAATCAAGAACTAATTTGATTCGCGTGTGCTACTGTGCGAGTTAACGAGGATGTCAGGCGCGCGTTTTTCTTCGTTTTGCGATCAAATTATTTCCGGATGCTCGTGTATATACGCGTATCGAAGAAGGGAGAAAAAAATCGTCATGGCGTCACCGACCAGAAAGTCGTTTCCAAATGCGGAGGACGAAAGAGAATTGCCGATGGACTCCCACGAAGTCCGCCCGCACTCGATGCTTTGGCACACAGAAGTACCGCGAATTCGTTGTTTCGCAACTCGTTTTAGTCCTGTACCGATATGACGTGATGTGACGGGACGTGACACGAAAATCATAGTCTCCCAACGAGACATGTTTCTTCTTCGAACCAAGATCACATCTCGACTGTATCTGATCGCGTTGCTTTTTTGACAAACGTCAAACATCGGAGTGATCGACGATCATTGTACATTACATGAGAACTAAAGAAATTTCGATGTATAAATACAAATGTTTGAAATTGGATTTTTATTTGCCAAGTTTGATTTTTAACAAGAAAGTTTGGACTTTTTTTTCTGAGTTACATAATGTAAAATTGTAGCTTTTATTAATGAATAAAATTAATATGTAGTAATCGAAAAGTATATTTTGACAAGTTGTACTATGGTATTTTAGTATGATATTTAAGTACTAGTCGAAATTTAATTTCTATTTAAATCAGAATTAGTATTTATAATACTAATTATTACAGATAAATGTGAATTATAATTCAGGCTCAATTTTCAAATTATGAAAAAAATGATAAACTTTTTTTAATTCATAAACTTCTATACAATGTTTGCTTATAATTCTTTTAGAAAAAGTTCATAAATTTTTCAGTACATCAAATTTAATGGGCCCCTAATATTCAATTATTTACAATGCTCCATAATAAGTACCATTCAACCCTCGGGCAGTGGACCATGGAGAGAATCACAGTTTTAATTCAATTTTGTGTTTCATATTATTTTCATTTTCTAACTTTTGCACTGTTTCTTTAAAGATTATTCTTCCAACGTATAAAACCCTTTTATTTAAAAATTATACATTTAACTTTAGATTGATTTTGTAAGTGTGGGTCACGATTGACCGAGAATCCGTTGTTCAAAGATTAAAAAAATACCTATATCTACTACTGATATATATTTTTTTAAATCTAATTGTAATACTTGCTTCTCGCTTTAATGCGATGATACCTCTTCTTATTATCGTCTTATTAAAAAGAAGAAGAATTCAAGAGCCTGGTATAGAAAAGGGCCTTTAAAAAATGAAATTCTCATTAAAAATAGAAAGAAATAAGTCATCAATCATACTTTCAAAAAATTCAATAGCACGTACAATATATATATTTTTTAAATCGGCTTCATCCGTAAAATACAAATATTCAATCGTATTTTTATTAACACGTTGAATGCCACGGGGAGTCATCGGTGAGCGGCTTTGCAAATTACACATAGGTACCTAAATAATTGTCATTGTACAAATAATGTAAAACAGTAAATAGAAAGCTTAAAATTTGAAATTTGAAAATGAGCTATTCCTATGCTTAATACATATAATTAGAGCTTCAATACGTCTCACAACAAATATTCAACGTGTTAAAATGCACCACTTTGAAGAAGATATTTAAATAGAAATTACATAAGAAAAGTATCGGAAAGAGAACTGAGGATGAAATGACAAGATGATAAAACAATTTATCAAAAGGATGCAAAGCAATTTTAAGAGTTGTTAGCTCTTAACGAACCTCTATCAGTTTGCGGTCAGATAAGACTTTACGAGTTCTTCTTTCCCTCTTTTTTTTTCACCACGACATGTACGGATTGCATCTTTACAACAGGGGGCAAGCGATTCCAAACGAGTCATCTGCATGATGTCATGGCCCTTTCTGGTACCGCTGCATCGAGCGACCTTTTGGGCCATTGCAGTGTTGCCAGTATTTTCTCGAAACATTTTGACCTCTTTTTTTTGTTACTTCAAAGATACGATGTATGGAATGAACGATGGTTTAATTAAGCCTGACATTGTTGGCAATTTCCATGAAACGATTGTCATCGAATAATTAAAGTTCGTGGACGTCTAAAGTTTATATTTGAAACTTAAGGTTTCCATAGTTAGATAGAAACATTATAAAATTTTATTGATCTCCATAACTTTCTATGTACGCGAAATATTTTTGCAGAAAGACCATTATCTTTCATATTGAAGTATGTATATAAAATTTGTGCGATCACCTAACAAAAATTTGGAATAAATCAAGCGTAAAATTATACACAGTTTTGGTAAACAATTTGATCCGCATGAACTACATAGATTTGTGGTGTTAAATTTGCATTTCTCTAAACTGAAGATTTAAAAAGATATAGGTATTAAATGATTTTAATTTTTTTAGTTTCTTTGGTTTAATAATACATTGGAGAAAATTACATACAGACAATAGTCAACTATTTAAATAAACAATCATCACTAATAATTTATACAAATCAATTAATAAGTGGTGATTTTTTTATCAAACTTTTTCAAATTAATTAACACTTCGTTCAACATAATCACAAAATTTACAAATTTCTTACGAAATAAAAATTCAACCGATCTTAAAATTAATTCATCGCTTCAAAATTAGTTAATCACATTTAATCACCCTGCAATATAAGAACATTGTTCATCATCAACCCATTTTCATTAATCAAAGGAAGTATCATAAATCAAACCTATCAGTTTCTGTCATAAACGTCAATAAAATTAGCCTGGCTATCAGCAACGATTAAAATTACATTAACCTTCAATGTAAGAAGACCTTCTCGTATTGTAGATACCAAATAAGCCTCCCAGTGTTCTAGGAATTATAATGAATTCACAACGAAGAGTAACAATAGTCAATAATACCGTCGAGTAACTTCATGGTACGGTCATATTTAAAACTTTGCATAATTATTTACATATTTCTATCAAAATAGATTTGATTTACGAATGGATGTAGGAGGGACCATACATTCAAAACATCCAAAAACGTAGGAGAGACGTGTGATGATAAAACGAGAGAATATAGATAAAAATCAATATCCTGACAATTTTTTCATTTATTCAAGAATATCGAACGACAATGCTGATATCCAGGCCAGTTGTATGCAAATTTCATGTGACTGATCGTCGTAAATCTTTGAATACGTCTGGCTATGGCGATCGTAAAGTGGAAACGAACACGTTCGATTATCCTGGTCGTCGTTTTGACGAGATTGTTAGCATTTATCATTACTTTTCTCGCGATTCACAAAGTTCTATACGCTGCGCTGGTTCAATGTTGCCTGCTCGAGGTAACAATTTCGCGAGAGAACACGAAATCCTGTTGCAAAAGGAGCGCTTGCTGATGTCATGGTCCTTTCTGGAGAACGGATGCTGCGTTCAATGCAGCGAACGAAAAAATGGACACTCCTCTTCGTGGTTTCTTCGACCCTGCTTGTACGACGAGTTTGCTAGAAACTGGATATCTGATTGCATTCATATGTTGATTGAAACCATTTTAAACAGAATGAAGTTATCAGAAAAGAACGAAGAAAAAAGAAATTTTAAATACCATTACTATTAATGTTATATAATTTAAATACCATTGCTTAATAGCAATAACATGAATATGTTATATAATAATAATAAACCTTATATTTTATAATATTCGACAGTACTACACTGATAGTATGAAGTGGAAAATTGAAAATTAAAATTTCAAAATCCACAGGAGTATTCATTGTAAATTATTCATTGTAAAAATTTAGTTCTCTAATATTATTTTCCATCTACAGTATAGTATTACTTAAGTACTAATATCTCGTTATGTTTTCATTTTTGGAAAAATTTATAGAGTAAACTGCTAATAATTACACGTTACTTTTTAAAAATATTAAGTTTCTAACAAATAAAAGTACTTGAATTTCTTCATGATATTTGTAGTATAGTAAGGGAATTAAATTAAAAAACAAAAAACATTTGAACTTTTCTATGTTTAAAACGTGAAGTATCAATATAAAAAATAAACTGATGTAAGACGAACTGTAAAATAGAAGTAGCATGATGTCATGGCTTTTTTTCGTTGACCAGATGTTCTTGTTTGATGGGGTATTCTTTCACATAAACGATCGAACAAACGCAAATGAATTCTCCTCTAGATTTTAAAACGATATCCAGACATTTTGATTCTATTTATAATAGATACTTTAAATAAATATGTACCGTTCATTAATGTGAATCCAAAGATAAAAATCTCTGCAATTTCATAAAATTCATTCCATAATTATTGTTCGACTTATTTTTCCACAATGTGTTACGAGTTTGATTCCATTGCCTACTGTGACTACAACTATCAATAATTTCTAACAAAACTTTCTTAGGTCAATAAAATCATTTGAAAACTATTATTATTTTTCCAAAAAGAACATCTCAGAAATTGAACTAGTCTTTGGCAATTTCTTTTCTCTTTCCTTAATAAAAATATTTACTCAATATGTAAATCTCAGAATCTAATAATTGTTCAGTCATTTTATCCTAATATATTTCTATGCAAAATGACATGAAAAATTCAAGCCCATTTTTTTCAAAATCGACTTATGTACATTATTTTACTATTCTTTCTTTACTTTATAAAAGTTATAGGGGCATATACATATTGCATTTTAAATAAAGGAGATATAATCATATGAATTACTTTTTCTACCCAAAGCAATGTATGACCGGTCTTGTTTTTCTGCTCTACTGAAAAGTAATGGAAATGGACTTGGGTTAGTCTGGCTGTCAGATACAGATTTATTGATACAATAGAATTGATTGTAGACTTTTTATTTGGCTCATCGAATAGCAAAGTTCCTAAAAAAGCCGTAGATCCTTTTCTTTGAATACCAACATGAAAAGATTCTATATCAACATACAAAATTCTGAGGATATTTCGGGTGATGTCTTTATAAGGAAAATGCAAAATTCGAAACTTTACACTTTTCCCAAAAGTTCACAAGAGTTTCCAAAACTTAATAATTAGCCTCCGATTCACTACCAGTTAAAACGTTCGTTAATTCACCTGAAATAACCAAATAAATAAATAAATGAAAAGAAATCAGTCTCCATTTTTCGATCGCAACAGAATGGTTGAATTCGAACAAAAGCGGCAGACCTCGCTCCGAAATTACCGAGTACGTAGTGGGAATGGCACAATTCTACGCTTTGGGTTAACGATTCGGCCCAGGCCGGCGAATGTAGGCGTTAATGATAAATTACAGCATCTCGCGTTCCTCGCGTTTGGCATTGATCCCTATCTACGTAACGATTACCCAGATATTACATATTACGTGCATACCCACGTGCTGCAACTACATACTTTGTACGACGCGAGGCGACGGGTCGATGAAGTCGTCGTCTACGTCGTTGTCTCGTTATCAGGATTGGCACGAATTAACGTTGGAAACGCGGACCTTTCCTGTTGCAGTTCCGTCCTGAGATTGCTCGATTGCCGATTTCTCGCGTTTTCCTCTGCGTTACACGCGACCGCGTTAATATTTCCGTTTTAAATAAGTACACACAGCCGAGTTTTCGACCATCGATACCAACGATCATAGGTATATGATATTGAATTTCAATGTTTTTAATTCTTTTTTTTTTGTTTAATTCACATAAGCAAAAAAATGTTATAACCATGGGTATAATAAAAATCATTCATTTTGAGGTTACAAAATGATTTGAATTATGAGCTTGTAAGAGAATGAATAAAAACAGAAAAAGTGAAACTAAATGTTTCATGTGGTGCTTTACTTTATGTACTGCTTTGTAACTCTAATCACGTATTTCACTTGAATACCTGAAATCGAATTTATCGTTCTGTTCTACATGTATTACAATGAATCACAGAAAGTTAATCCTTCACTTTTTATTCTTTGCAAAGAGGATTTTAAATTTACTGTGTTCTGTATTTATTACAGAGACCAGAGGAATAAAACTAATGTTTTATTTTAGTAAGAATTTAGTGAATAGGAAATATTCATGAATGAATTTCAATAGCCCAAATACCAAATAACAAACTTTCATAACATCATTAAGTAATTAATAAGGGGTTCATTGGAAACCAGGCACATGCCGTATTTTTTTCCATTAATTAAAAACAATAAATAATTTTTCCTTCAACTTGCTTTTTCCTAAAATAATAAAACGGTGACATTTGCCTCTTTTCCATTTTTATTCAGCCTCTTCCTAAATTTTCATCGCCCTTCTAATAACATCTTCCTATTACCAGTTTCCCAGCGCGTTTTACTATCACCCAAAAAAAAATAAATTTGACTCATCAAAGAGCCTATTAATATCGGCAAAACCTGTTTGTCCCGTAAACAATTAGAAAATCCTAGTTGTTCCACGTGGCGATCATCATGCAAGCTGATCAAAGAGCAAGTTAAAAGCTAACGTGAAAATACACGGGGTTGGAAAAAAGGAAGAAGAAGAGATCTACGCCTACGCCCACGTGGTAATGGAGACGGCGACGTTGACGAGGCCGGGACGAGCACGTGTTACCCCTATTTTGTTTCGCTTCAACGAAGTAGGGTATCTAAGCGCCGATAAAGAAATCTCAGTTTCACCGACCATATACGCCTCTCTGCCTCGCGGCTATCCTTCTTTGATACCGAACAACCTACGTGCCATTAACCCCTCGTGACATTCGCACTTTGTACCACCCTGTCACCGATACAAGAAAAACTTACGACTTGTATCGCGGATTCGACTTGTAACAAACTGTGAATGACGATTTCTTTCCGCTTGACGTAATTCGAATTTTTGTCTGAGGTAGGTCAAATCCCCAAAGAGTCCATCTCTCGCTTTATTTTAATATAGTTTTCATTCATAATTTCGAATAATAAGATATACAATGGTACCTCGGTATACGTTTGCTTTGAAAAACAATAAAATTCGGAATACGTCCCGTTTAAATTTTTTCTGTGAATTTTGCGTCATTTTTAAATAATCATCTCAGAGGAAAAATTAAAATAATAATCAATTATATTCGGAGTTGATGTATTATTAACTGACTGAGGATATCATGTAACAAACTATAACCGCAAAACAGGCAATAAAATTTATTCCATTTGGTTTGTTAATTTAGAATCTATCATTAGGTTACATTTACATTTGACAAATTAATTTGTTAAATAAACTAGTGAATATTTTTTATAAACTTCTAGAAAATCGTTTAAATGCTACTCATGACATAAACAGTGTTTAAATTATTTGACAACCCCATTAATGTAGGTATAATAACCACTGTATTTGTATACATATTTTGTATTTAATTGTACATTTCCTACATAATTAATCAAAAATATTTTCTTGGTCTTAATTAATAACACAGAAAATTCGGACGATCATGAATGCAACAAGGTGCATTTTGTAACTATCTGTTGCAACGTTAAAAAATGAATGTCACAGGATATGAACACAATGAACTCGCGCAAGATAAATCGAAAATTAGGCTAATCTTTTTCAATTCATATTCAACCCATTGTTGATTTGCCGGTACATTTCATGGAGCGATAAGATACATCGAAAGTTGATAACAGCCACGGAACGGATACACGCGAGCGAGTCCTACGCGCTCGCTCGTCCTCCCATATCACAGAATGCGGGGGTGAGAAACGTTTCCGTTCTGCCATCGTCTACGTATCACTTTAATCTAATACCTCCAACTTTCAGACCATACTTTCGGCGCAAAAAACTCAGTAAATACGAAATTTCACCTAACTTATGGAGTTTCATAAAAGAAGAAAAAACGATACTTTAGTTTAACGTCTCTTTTTGGTCGTTAATGTTTCATCAGGACAACAAAATATTTCAGTTTATGTAAAAATTAGTATTCAAATATGCAGGAATAAATTTCATACTAATTATTAATTATTTCTTCTTGGTGGCTAAATTTACTTCATTCAAGATTCTACTTTAGCTTTTACTTTCTAATAATGTTATTTATTCTGTAACCAAATTAATTGAACAATTAGAAGCATTAATCCTTTTATCATCCGTAAAGTATTCTGAAAGAAATCATTCCAACATAGTACTCTTAACGCTCTGATTAGCGTCCAATTAGCATCAGCACCGTTTAGCTCATGTAAAAACTTTGTCTAGTCAATTTAATTATCGTATTTTGTTTCTATCACTCGTAGAATTGATTAGAAAATTGTATTTTAATAAAATTGAAAATTTGAAACTCGAAATTTATTTCCTTTATTAAAATCTATAGATTATTTTTTATATATGAAAATGAAATTTCTTGAAAAAGAGTTCCTTGTTATCTTATCAATACATTTATCCTTTAGAATTATAAGATACAATCGTGTAATACGTATAAAAAATAGCATTGTTCTAAAAGTATTATACTCTGTAAAAATTAAATTAAATAACGGCTGCAAGAAATAATTCTATTACATATAAAATTCTTTACTACTTCACTCACCGATATACTTACCCCTTCGTTTCGCAAATTGCATTATTATTGAAGATGCAATCATGTAATGCATATAAGAAATAATGCTATTACGAAGACATAACTTTCATAGAACACTTTGCCTCGCAAAGTTACTTATTAGTTCAACGTTCGATGCACTTACCCCATAGTTTCGCAAGCCTTCTAGATCTCCATAACCAAGCTTATTGCTTTAATCAAGGGAACGATTTCAATCGTTCAGTTGAATTTATCTTTCCTCGTGTATTTTCGCAAAATTAGGTCGTCCCATTAAAATCGTACGCAGAACAGAAGCAAAAGGGGGAGAAGAATGAAAAAAAAAAGGGAGGATGACATACCACGCGTACTGTGATAACGCACTTCCCATTGACAGATCATTCTCTGCATCCAGCCAACGTGGAACCGGATGTCGAGTGATCTCATATCCAGATACGCTCTTCCTACCCTTCCTTCCTTAACGTCTGACAGCATTTGAGCGAACAATTTATCTATAAACCTAAAACGAAAAAAAAAGCAATTAGTTTCGATAACGAAGTTAATTGACTATCAGCTGGCACGTTCGTTAAAGTGTAATCGGATGACCGATCCTGCTAATTGAAAATCGTCAACGTATTCTCTCCATCAAATTGTGCGATATTTTAATAAGCGGTGTCAATCAAAATAACGTCTGTGTCGAGCGAATATTTTTCCCTCTGGTATCCTTTGTAACGTTAATGTTTGTAATATCAATATTTCAATATTTATTGGGTAACAATGGTTCTGCGGAATTATTACCTCTGTTTGTGGTTTAATTATACAAGCGATTGAACAACCTTGGCCAAAAGTATTAAGCAGTGTTATTATTACAACTTACTGTGAAAACTACATACCTACTTCTTTGATACCTTTCAATTGCCCTAACAAAATATTGCAAAATTTTAATAAAAAATGTTTATCTTTATATTTCAGTAATATAATTTTTTTTCTGACGCAAAAATAGTTTTAAATAATTTATGTTTTATATGGTGCTTAATACTTTTGGCCAAGGCTGTAGAGTGTAGAGAATATTTTGGAAAAATATTTCGATGATTTCATTGCAACAAAATTCTTTTTCAAATTTCATTAATAGGCTCATCGGTGCTCGACTAAAATCCAATTAATAAATGTTTGATTAGTATTGATTCGTTGGTTGAAATAAAAAAACTACGTGTGTTTCAATGAAGGAAAAATTTAAAATAAGATCTGCTGCTTTCGATTTTCTAATTAACTGAAACTTTTCAAAAATTTTCATTGCAAAGTATGGTAAATTTACCACCTATTTCTATGCAAAACCTGTATTTCTATTTATAATAAAATAACACAATATTTAACTACATTTTACTTATTAACCAAAGCTTGTTATAAGCTAAAAAATAATGTAGTATTATGAATCGAAAAAAGTTCTCTACCATTGAAACGATTGAATTTTTTGTTACATATTTTTTATTAAGGGAAAATTTAAAATATGGGTTGGTGCTTTTGATTTTCTAATTAGTTGAAACTTTTCAAAAATTTTCATCGCAAAGTATAGTAAATTTACCACCTATTTCTATACAAAACATGGTGTATTTCGATAATAAAATAACAATATTTAACTACATTTTACTTATTAACCAAAGCTTGTTATAAGCTAAAAAATAATTTAGTATTATGAATCGAAGAAAAGTACTCTGTTACATTTTTTTGTTAAACCTATCATTCACATTTCATGGAAAATATGTACGTACCACACTCAACGCATGCTTTCGGCGTGCGTTTTAAATTCGGTGTACTCCATTTAAGGGTTTGATTTATGACTCGTCATCGTAAATTCAGTTCTTTCCTTGAATTCACACCAAGCCAGCCAATCAGTGCAAGCCTTTAAAAGGAAGTGTGTCAATTTGTATCGAAAGTGACCATACTTGGTAGACATCGGTATCTTCAACCTTCCAGTTACTGGTATTCTTAGCTTGTAAATTCACCTTTCCCGAGGGTAAAGAAACTTTCTGACCCTTTATTTTCTTCTCGCTCAAAACTTTCTTGAATCGTGACAAATGTTGTGGTATTTTTCTCACCTGCATCGCACATTTGGATTTGCATAAAATATGTTAATCTTTCGATAGGAGTCCAATTAACAGGTTCGTTGCGAACCGTGCACCGCGAATATTCACTAATAGAATAGTAATTATTACAATATTATTATGATTATTAATATCAATGTTGATGATATTAATTGAGCTTGACACGACTCCACAACATTTACGGCGACTGTGTTAATCGCCATTACCTAAAGCATTCATCAAATTTAACAATTTCTGAAAAATAAAAATTTCAAAAAAATTTCTTATCCTTAATTTGACATTATTTTCAATTCTAAAATATTGATTGTAATATTCAACGAATAATTGAAAATAATTTTAATAAATAGAAAAAAAATACTAGACTGCAGAGTGTAAAAGTGTATGTAATAAGTTCTAAATTAAGCATCAAAAATGAAGTTATTTCAAGCTCGAGATAAAACGACAGAGCAATTACAAATCGTTTCAAGCATAATGAAATTTGGTTTAAACACAAAGTTGTCCCTTATGCGCCGATCAATCTTCGTCTGTCTGTTAATGAACTATTTGACAAACGCAATGCGGCCGGTAAAATGCCAAAATCGGTCGATCGACAAAGATATTCGACTCAATACTCGTTCGCTAATATTTCGGCGTTGCGCATTTGTTCGGTCATAATTAGTAAAACGCGCATGATTTTCATAAAAGCCCGTTGAAATATCTTGCAATTACAAACGGTTTGTGGTTCTATGAATTTATCAAGGACAATAACTGTCCAATCTATGCCCTATTCTCTTTCCCCGTTTATCTACAGGGGGCAAAAGTTATAAGTAATTAAAATGCGTTAACCGATCTCGATGTCAGGATACACATAACTTCTTTGAATCTACGAAAGACATATTTTAAATTTTCATTATAGGCTCACATAGAAAAGTTGAAAAATTGCCTTTTACTATTTCTTTCCCAATTTCGACAAATTGTATTTTTTTAAAACGATGAAAGCACATATCCTAGTAAATTAATTTATATAGCTTCTCGAAAAACCCCAAGTCATGTGGTCCAATTTTAAATGAGGTATTCTGTTTTAAACGGTGCGGTGGCCGAATACTTTTGCACGCCACTGTATATCATATATTCATATAGTGAAATAAAATCTTACAATTGATTATTAATTTTCCAAAATATCCATTCATTTATTTATCTCTCAATATTCAGATTATTTTCAATGGCAGATTCAAGAGTCTTTCTTGTCGTAATATACCTATTACATAGGTATACCCCTTTTTACAAGATTAAAAATTTGCTTGTAATTTATATTTTAATATCTGTTTAGGTACCTATGTATATATCTAAAAAGTTTGGATGTGTTTCCGAATGGCCCCACCAAAATTGAGAACTCAGGTTCGGTATATAACCTAAATTGACTATAAGAAACCGATTAAAGTTAGTTTCAGAGCTGGATGTCTTACCGTTTTCGAAATATCGTGAGGTTAGATTAGGTTAGGTTCTGTGTATGCGCAGTACCGAATACCGCATACGCAGTATTGAATAGCGCATGCTCAGTATCGAATAGCGCATACGTAGTCCCAAAATTGTACAAAAATTTCTTACCACGATATTTCAAAAACGGTAAGACATCCAGCTCTGAAACCAATTTTAATCGGGTTCTGGTAGTCAATTTAGGTTGTATACCGAACCTGAGTTCTCAATTTTGGTGGAGACATTCGGAAACTTATCCAAAAGTTTTTTTCGTGATATAATATATTTGTATATTTTGTTACCCTTGGGATCCGATTGCTCCTATTCCCCTCCTTCTGGGTTAGCCATTGATTTTTTCCGATATTCATTATACTTTCTTTTTTCATGTTTGATCCTGCGACGAATATTTAACGACGAAAAGGTTCGTGTTATCGAGTGAAAAAAAATTTCGCAACCTCGTATTCGCGACGATAACAGCGACTTTCACACGACGTACAAATTCCCGCAAGTGTTAATCATGGTGATGGCTGTCAAACTCGGTCGTATCTGACCCGAATACGTTACTTTCGACCATGATTCGATATTAATCGGTCCCGAACAGTCGAGCCACGTCTCGTTCGTTTTCCTTGCAACGTCTCGGAGGATCGCTCGATCACGAGCAATTAAGATAAATAATTAAGATAAATCAGCGCGTTTGCATAAATAATTCCACGAATTGGTCGGTCGCCTTTTTAATTTTTCAGTTTCGCTGAACACGCGGTATTCCTGGTACGCACAGAATCGGGCATAGTTCATCAATTCCGGATGTCGGATATAATTAAGGCGTGAAATACGGGATCATTAAGCTCGCGATGATAAATTTCGTTCGTGCTTGCTCGTAGAACGATCCCGTTTTCATGGGCGATACATCTATTTTCTTTGTACCCTTTTATTTTTACCCATTTGGATACTATATTGCCCTCCTGAACTCAATTATTCTAACTTTTATTTCGAAATGTCCCAAAATAATGATAAAACATATGAAAAGCACGTAGAACATTCTAACTTCGCTTAAAAGGTAAAAAATATATCAAACTAGACATATTTCAAAATATTTTAAAAAATAAAGAAATAGTAATAACATAACATACGCCAGCCACTCGCCAGCATTCACTATAAAAATAGTCGTCTAATTTGCGTCAAGATTCATATATTATTATTATTTTCAAAAATTTATATAAAAATAGCCCTCGTGTTACATTATTTCCATCCCTCTTCCTACCACCCTTTATTTTCGCAAAATTGTCTATGTCATCTTTTGCAGATCTAGAAAAAATTCTACAATATTTAAACAGTTAAATGTGCAAAATTGAGATAGGATAAAAGTTGATCTATAATCCTTTGGATTATGGAAGCTGTGAGTATTTCAACTAAGCATGCCGTAATGCGTGTAGATGCGATTATTTGAAAATTTATGTGAATTAATGACCTGTATAAAAAAAGAATGTAAAATTATAGAACTAAAGAAAATAACACGCAATAATTATACAATGTTGTTGCATACTATTCTCAATCAGGCATGTTTCTTGGAAATTGTGCAACAGGTTAACTGATAAAGCCGTTTCTTTTTTAAGCTTCTTTAAAAGCTAAGATTTTGTATGCGTAATCATACGCAAGATAAGTGCGTTGATCGTGACGGAAGAAGATCAACAAGGTTAAGAATTTTCCATTAGAACATAAAAATTTAGGTCTGAATTAGTAAAAGATATAAATGTATAAGAAATTTACAATGTCTCATTCAAATGAAATTTGAATTTTTATATTAAAAATAAAGTATAATTGAAAATTGTATAATACGTAATATAAATTATCTGTTCACGAAAATTTCAAGGACTTTGTCGAATCTGGTCAATATGATAAGTGTATCTAAAAGGAAAAGTAAAATGTTCTTGTAGCGACAATCATAACTTTCACATTGCTTTTTACAGAATTGGTATAAAGTATTAAAAATGAATGAATTTGAATGAAATCAGTTCGTTAAGCAAATAAATATTAAGTTGGCGACCGTTGCATTTTTCCCTGTAAAATCATTTATAAAAATTTAATGAATAATAATTTTCAATCGAAGTAAGCACCATTTGAGTTAATAAATTTTCATTACATTTATGGTGATTTTTTTTAACCCTTTATGATAGAATTTTGAAGCAAAATATATAAAAAAACAAAACTTTAATTGTTATCAGACTACTATATTTTATATAGAAAAGTTTGAAAATTATACGAAAAGAATATCGTCTTTATCTGCTTAATTAAGCCCATGTAATCGGTTGCGTGCAAGAATCTGAAAGTGCATGCGACACCAGGCAAGAATGTGAACATAATGAATTGCATGTGAGCAAATAAAATATCGGTTTACTGTGAGAATTAAATACATCGTATTGCTGTCCACATTTTATTCGAACATTCGTGATTCATAATTTAAAGGTGTATGTCAGATATAAATTTCTTTTATTGTGGTGACGGACATACATTTACATTGCTTATAATAAATCAGGCTGCCAAAATTTATTTCATTTCATATCCTTTCTTTCTTTTTTTATGAGTGTTATATCTATCCTATATTTATCTAAAATAATAATAATAAAAGCTCATAATATATTACAAAATTTTCAAATTTATTTTTTTTTAAGTCTGCATTCAAATTTCGTTTTTATTAGAACTTACAGACATAATTAAATATAGGTATTAAATTTACCAATATAATTAACAGTATTAATGCATCATAGTGAAAATTTATTACAAAGTTTATCAGAGCATCCATCAATCTTTTCATAACGATTACAAGGTTTTTTTAATCCAGGTACAAATATAAAATATGCAAAATATGAAAAGTGCATTAATGAAGTTCATGTAAAAAAATACTATTTACAGACGACAGCATATTTTATATTTTGTACATAATTTCGCTTTGCAATTTATATAATAACGTTGTAATTATGAGCCTGTCATGTGCCTGTAATTCAAAGCGTCTGTCTTGCAAGGGTTAAAATATTCATATATTTAATTTTATTCAAAATTATCATGAATTTCCTTTACTTCTCGTTTCACGGAATTATTTAATTCCGTGAAGTATTAATTGTTGTTTGATCAATATTCAATAATCATCACAAATTTACAACATAATAATACCTTATCAGTAACATTACCATCATTTTGAAGCGGGTGATGAGTTGAGCACCAAGTTTCGTATCGCTCAAACAGCCATCATGTTTGCATCAGGATTAGAAACACCCCACAGATTCGCTGAGGAAGGCAACCGAGCGTAAGAGGATGCAAACAACCCTCGTTTTTAGACTGGCGTAAATGTTGCGTGAAAAGGCGCGAAAAATCGCCAAACTCTTCTTTCTGAGTTCTCTATTCATCCCTCTTTGTTCTGTTCTCACTTTTCGTTTATATTTTTCTTTTTTTTTTAACCAAATAAAATTGACGCAAACATTTTTAAATTGCGAAAGACGAATCATCCTTTTCACGCTGTCGCTAGTTTCTTTGCGCGGTTTCCGCTTCTCGAAGCCAAAGACGATGCATGAACACGCGGTTAATTAACAGAGACCACGAGCGTGCATCTTAATTACGCGGGTAATTCGAGTTTCGCGGCTAGTGGAATTGCAAGCATGCAAATTACTTCGCGCTTGCTAGTCCCACGCTGAGCCAATTTTTCGCAGGATATTCTTTTTTAAACGGGAATAATATGTGCACTCTGCTTAGTCGTGTATACTGCTTTGCGTTGAATCTTATATATAAAGCGCAAACACGTCCATCCGTATCACTTTACAATTTGAAAACTATTAGGGTTAGAGATACGCTTCATACGTCGCACAGTGGGACAAAACGGCTTTCGGCGATCAAAAGTCGATTTTCGTGAATTCGAAAATTGAAAAACTATTTACATACATCGATAGAGAATAAACTGTAGTTTAACGTAGTGTAATCCGTTTTTTCATATTTCCTTCCGTTTTGCCGTGGTTCGCACTCAAAGTAAGTAGAAATTCGTCAAAACGAAACGCTGATAATATTACCCGTAACTTTAATGTACAATTTTAAAAAACTTTACTCGGAAAGATAAAATTCAAATGAATTATAAAGTTGACTAGATTAGTGTAGATTCTATTCAGTGCATAAAGTAAGTTAAAATGTTAACAACTTTTTAAATAATAGGATCTGATTCAAACATAGTACATTTAAATAAAATCTCAACTTTGTGTTTGATTTTAAAAAAATGCCGGCATTTGCCGAATGTTTAATTATTACTACAGAAAAGAGTGAACCTTCCTCTATTAGAATCTGAAAAAATTGGGTGCACGTTTTTTGCACTTTTTCAAGAAAATGGTGATTGAATGAAATTACACCCACCTTGGCCGCTGCGCACGATGATAGAAAAACAGTACCAGATACGATTATTAACCAGTTAACTGCATTCCACGTGTATATTCGTAATCCAAAACTTTATTTCGTCCTTGCAATATACCATAACAAATTTTCATAATTGTCGAAACTGTTTTCACGAATGATTTGGTATAAATCACAATAAATATAAATAAATATATTATGATAATACATGTTTTGTCATCTTTTAATTATTAAATCCGTTTCTCTTATAGTTATTAACAGTTTTGAGTCAAATTTTTGTTAAATGACATAAAATATGTCTAACAAATGAAGGATATTGAACGCGTTACACTTTATACGTGAATATTTTGACACCCTGTAGTTCAATATAATTTATATTGGTACAACTTAAGTACCATAATGTAGGCAAGAACTTCCCAAAATTTCATTAAAATATTTCCAATAGAACCGAAGTTACAGATTTTTGATCGCCGAAAGCCGTTTTGTCCCACTATGCGTCGTTAGAAAGGTCTCGCTGAGACTAGCTCAGAACCGTTGCGTTTGTGGGTCAAATAAGTGGTCGGAGTCAAAAGTTACAGAGGTTTCAATTTTTCTATAGAAAGTCTAAAGGTCGCACATTTTAGCTTAGAGATCCCTGATATAATGAAGGTATGCAAAGAGTGTCACCAGTACTTCGGGGTCCCTAACACCTCAGGATAATATCAGGTCCGTATGAAGAGGGCACAACCAGTATAATAATCGTCCTCTAATTTCGGACAATATAGGGGGGGGGGGATCCCCCCTTATTGAACGACATCTTGGGCTATGCCCAAGTAAAGTCTATTTGTAATGTAATGTAATGTAATGTGTCCTCTAATTTCTTTCCGGAGTTTATTTAATTTACTTTATTTATTTTCTTTGCTTATTAAATAAGCTCATCGAAGGGGAATAACATTTATGATTGTATTCCTCTTCTGGGCCACGGCTGAGGAGCCCTTTTATTTCACTTTTTTCAGTTATTTGTATAATTTTATCCCTCTTTATAGGCCAAGGCCACCCCTTTCAGTTATTAATTATTTTATTCTCCTTTATAGGACAAATCCACGTCTCCTAATTATTTATTATTTTATTTCTCTTTATGGGCCTCGCGGGGATCACCCTTCCCAGTTATTGTTTATCCTATTCCTACCCTTTATGGGCCAAGGCTTCCCTTTGCTTTAAAGGGAAATTCAGGTCAAATTTTGTCCACCAGAGGGCGATAAATTTATTCGTACTTTAGTTCTGCGTTTTACCGCCAGAGGTCGCTGTCACGAACGCCGAAAGCGTGATTTCAAGGATGATTTGTGGGATGCATGGCTACAAGTGAAGCAGGGTGATAAGAGGAACAGACATTTAAGGGATGGGGAGATGTAAGGGTGTACGGGATAGAAAGGTGTAAAGGATAGAGGGATATTAGGCATACAGAGATGTAAAGGATGCAAGGATATAAAGAAAACAGTGATATAAAGGATGCAGTGATGTAAGGAATGCTGGGATGTAAATAATACAGATTTATAAGGGGTGCAGAGATGTAAAGGAATCGGGAATGTAAAGGATGCACACGGGAGTAATAAAATCAACACATTCGTCCTCCTAATGAGTTTATTTAATAAGCTAAGAAGAAATATACAGCAAATTAAATCAACGCAGAAAATAAAATAAGGGTATATGTATGTTTAGCAGGTAAATCTGCACCCCTCGACAGTTGCTATAAGCACACCCAATTTATCATTTTTTACTTTAATGCTAATAAATTTTTATCTTTTTCTTCGTAATTATCCTAATTGCTATGGACGATCACTTTTTTCTTGCTGCTTTACTTTTGGTCTGACAATGAGAAGACAGATTGTTAAAGAATTTTCATAGTAAGTAATACACGTATACATGCAAATATTTAGAAATATATGATTATTTTGTTAAATGCTTGGAAAAAATCATATGGACCTATAAAAAGGGGGTGAGGCAAACAAATAATAGATCTTGGCATACTATTTCTTATACGAAATATCAACGAAAATGTTTACAATCCGCTTCTTAACCACTGGTTTATCGCTTCCGGTCCATTCTACAGACCGATCTTTGTCCGCTCAGTGTCCACTTAACTATCAACCATTCAATCCGCTAGAATGTTTCATAATACGCTTCCCATCCGCTCTAAATTCATTCGTCGTCCGAATGGACTACAAATTCGGCCATCTGACTACAAATTGCACATTTCATATCGCTTATGTTGCTAATTTGCAGAGGTTGGCTACTCGTATTATTATTATTTTAGATTTTAGAGTCGCATGTAAAGTAACATAGGCAACAATTATCTATGCGATAATGAAGTACAATTGACAATCGCTAACAAAGCAGTTTATCTTATATACACTTTTTACAAACTCCTTGGAATCAGGAAATGTTTGAATGCTGCTTACTGTTGCAACGTCGATTAGATGACCTTCCATTGAATCAAGGGTGCGATGCAATCTTTTCTCGCAATTGCGATGAATGTTATTTAAATAAACGCGGTAGGCGTTGATCATGTCATCAGGAAACTTATTTTTATAAAGGAATTAACCGAGATAATGCAACTGATGAACACATTGTTGGAATTATTAAAGGAGGATGTACATATGCGGTTGATGATTGTTCAGATTGATAAGAATATTTTAGTACTCATAGGAATTTTATTAAAATATTACGTCTTTTTCATAACGAATTATGTAAAATGACAAGCAATTTTCATTGTTTGAGAAATTTCCTTTTAGTATTACAATTTTCAGTTTAATTTTTTAAATTAAAAACTTTTTATTTAGTAGACATTCGAATGCTTTAAAACATAATTAAGTGATTTTATTTCTAAAATTTTAATACTTGAAATATTCAAGGTCAATACACTTATACTGTTTTATACTGATGTCTCTTATATAAATTTTCTAACTTAAACAGGTACAAATTATGATCGCAAACAACTACTCACCTAATCACTGTTTCTTTTTCAGGGTGACCAAGGAATCCAAGGTTTTCCTGGATCTCCAGGACTGTCGGTTCGTACAGATCTCCATTCCATTAAAAGTTCGTTCCTTGAGTTTCAATTTTTACATTCAAGGCTTTCCTGACTCTTCGAATTTTCAAGTCTAAAGTCATTTTAAATTCTACAAACTATGAATCTAAATACTCCGACTAATTTGAGAAAATTTTTTGTGAATTTCGTTCTACAAATTTTGTTTGAACATAATTTTAGAAACACAAAAGTTTCTCAAAGGAAATAACTATAATTGCATAGAAAATTTTATTGTAGCAGACTTTTTCTAATTTCTTATAAAATATTGTACAACATCCTTCTTCATCTCTAGAATGGTTTCCCTAATTTTATTTTAAACGAAGCAGAAACAATGTATATTTTAGAAGTATTAGTCTTCCAGAGAAACAGAAATAAAAGCGAGTACCTTTTTTACTCTACAATTCCGTTGTTGTCGACTAAAGTCGTCTTCGCAAATAGGTCAAGTGTACTTTATGACAAGTAGCGATGGGTTTAAGTTGTTTAAACGTTAATCCGTTTTCTACATACTTTTAAATAATAGAATAATAAAGTAATACATGAAATATTTCATATTCGCAAAAATCGTTCAATAAATAATTCTTCAAAAATTTAAATAGAACGCGTCCTTATAAATAACATTTTCGTTTTAAATATTTTATTACAGTACTTGTTAATCATTTTCTTCTACCCACGTAACATTTCAAAGTGCAAATTATAAAATCCTAAGTCCTACTCGTAATTTCTAATTAAGACTTAATAATTCACAAAAATTACAATTAACTCCACATAAAATAAGGAATAACCAAAGTAACTCGATAAATATTTTGGAAAAAATCAATTCATCATATTGATTAGTGTATGCCCTGAAAAGATCTCAGAGAAACGAGGTGATCCTTCATCGGCGAGGACCTGTTCCTTCGTATCGAGGCCCTGCAAATAAAATCAAAAAAGGACGTGTCAAAGAAACGTGAAATAATAAAATTCTTGGCCACAGGGTAACACTGGCCTAGCCGGTGTAATGGGACCAGACGGTCTGGACGGATGCAACGGGACCGATGGACGTGCCGGTTCACCAGGAATGCCCGGTATCCATGGTGAACGTGGCCCACCAGGGCCAATGGGAGATTATGGACCCACTGGTGAACCAGGTGATGGTGGTATCAACTCCGTGGGCGTGAAGGGTATTCGTGGAAATCCAGGTGTTGATGGACCAGAGGTAACGAACTTAATCGGTAATTTAACGTTTTTCAATCAGGTAACTAACGAGGGTTCTCTCCAAATGTCAGACATTCATTCTTATATCACTGAACTGTGATATTGGCCATTAAGATATTGCAGAGAATTTTTTTCTTTCTATCTTTATTCCATTTGAAAGACGGATGATCAAAAATGGTTAAAATGGTTCTTTCAACAAATACAATTTTAAATATAAAAAATCTACGCTCACACGATTTTTAAATAATATCTTAAATCGAAAAGGAATGTCCTTCTTGTGCATTATAAAAATAACGACTCGTTGTGCCTCTGAAAGTACAATTTTAACAAATAATTGAAGACATTATTACAAAAAAAATTTGTTTTTGTAAAAATATCATTACACGTTTATTCACTCGTATCTTCAATTATATTAAATTTTGAAGAATGATAAACATATATTTGCTTATTAAATCTACAATGAATAAGTTATAAAAAAGGTTATAATGATTTTACTACAAAAGTAGAACGAAACCTATTTTCTATTGACATTTTCAGTTCTGAAAGAATCATGAGCTTGACCATATTTCCCTGTACTGAATACAAAAACCGTTCAGTGATACCAAGAATTTGTTGAAGCAACTTGAATAATATTGTCCAGTAGGATGCAAACTTAATAATGAACTTTACCATTGTCCCAGTGAATTCAAGGCACGTGCAAATCTGTCCTCGTGATTAGGTTGAATCCTATCAACATGGTTCGATCGTTGGAATTTAAATGCATTCAGTTAGTTTGTTTCCCAGAAAACGCAATTCACGTTGGGTGTAAAGTTACATGGGACGGGTAGAGAAAATTGTTGTTTCTTCGTTGAAGGATTTCCCTTCGTGGATAAATCCTGTCGACTAAAATGTAACTGTTCTCAGGGCGTAACTCGAAGACGGACTAGAGGAAATAGTTGGACAGAAGGTTATAGAACTGCAAGTTCGTCGGTGGTAGTACTTTAGGAACGTGACGAGAATCCGAGGAAACTCGTCGAGATGCTGCAGAAATTTCTTCCTTCGCTTGGATAATGTCGACAGCATTTACTTTCCGAAAAGTTTCAATCGGATATTGAGATCGTTTGTTGCAATTGATGTTCGCGTTCATTAACCTGATGCTTTAGAATATTCCCCGTAACTGAAGATTCAAAAAGGTGCTTCAAATGTAATGAGATCAATTATCGAATACTGAGAAAATGAATCTGGTTGAAGAGTTTAAACTAAAGAATCGAATCTATCGTTAGATTTCATATTCGTGATTGATTATCTTAGAACGTTTTAATACCTATTTTATTATTGTATAATAAATAGTTGCGAAAAAGTAGTGTAGAGATATTTCAAAAAAATATGTTTAATTATTTAATAACATCAAAGAAAATTTCTTTGTTTTATATCTATTAATCTTTTGGTAACGAATTTTCAGCACTCGTGTTATTTATAAATTTTCGAAATCATTATAAGTATAATCGAAAGTCTGTTTAGATTGCTCAAAAAAAGGATTACGGTACATATTTGTACCATTAGTCTTAAGATATTGTATGCAAATGAATCAACGGTCCTTTCTGACAGAATAATTTCAAAGATAACGTGGTTCATATTGAAACTGTTTTATAATTGATATAAAAAGTGTCAGTCTTTAAAATATAAGTACTGGTACACATATGCACCAGGAGGTCTCAAAGAGTTAAATGGAATATTAAACATACCTCATAATTGCAAAAAAAACTTTAGGATTCTTCACTAACATTGCAATCATTTTTGCAATCATTTCAGTGCAATCATTTTTAAAGAATTTTGAATTAAAATCTGAAATCTTTTAGTCTTCGGGTTTGACAACATTTATTATAGCAAAAAATTGATTTCCTTTTTAATTAAGATTTATTAATCAAATTATTAAAAGGTTTGAATGACAAATTGAAACCTTCCACGAAAATACATGCTGGTATAGATTATTCTAATCCTATGAAACGTTTATATTGTTAGTCTAAAGGAACTTTGACAATATACATGAGACGCTCGCTCGTTTTTATTATTTACACTGTTTCACGGTATTCGTAATAATACTAAAAAATCTTGAAATAAATCAGTAATATTTCCACTGACAATGAGATTGGGACTTGGACGACGTCCAAAACCTTAAAACCCGAACACTTTGAATTACAGACTAAAATTCTTCATTAAATCTAAGTCATGATGGTTCATAAAATTTCCCTCGTGGTAATCAATAAAATCAATACTTTTCAATTTTATTCCATCTATGCACAAATTCAAATAATTGCCCATTAAGGGGTTAGGCCACTCTAGAGCAAGCAAAAATAGGCATATTTTGGGAATTTTTTTTTTTAAATGATGAAATAAATCCAAATTCTGTAAGCATGCCTTTATTTTACAACTAATAAACTTTAAAAATTAATTTTTGTATAGTGATTCAAGTCAAAATATGGGCTCTCTAGCATTTCTTCGATGACGCCTTTTTTTGTAGGGCTAAACAGATCCTGCAGTTTTTAACTTAGGATAAAAAACCAAAATATTTTCGATTATATATGAGAACAGCTACCGAACTACGTAGGATTTTTTTGATATATTGATTTTTGCAAAAATGGCGTATGTTTTAAGAGAAAATGTAAAATTTCAAGAAAAAATCGCCAGAAAATTATTTATAACAAAAGAACTATGCAATATAATGAAAAAATCCTACGTAGTTCGGTAGAAAATTTAGTTTTGAATATATGTTAAATTTTCAAATCGATTCGTGATGATCTGTTTGATTTGTGTTCGGCCAGTTTGAAAAATGCAGTTTCGAGAAAAATGGGGCTACGCCAGAATTCGAAATTCGAGTACTTAGAGATTTTTCCCACCCATATTCCTTTGCCATATCATTTTTAAGACATTAAGGCACCTTTTAAGAAAAAAAAAAATGTCAATTTCACAAAATTCTAGAGTGGTCTAACCCCTTATAAAAGTAACTTTTGCTTTCACAGGAAGAAGTCCACAGAAGAATACCAACAATATCTCAGTTATTCTGAAACTATGCTTCCACCACAGCCGTGTTAAATAGTGAAATTTCTGTTTAGGGTTACCCAGGACCATACGGGATTCCCGGTGAAATTGGTTATCCAGGAGAAACCGGCGACATGGTGAGTAAAGGATCACGATTCATTGGTTGGTATCTCGCTTCAGGTACCGTAACGAGCGATCGGGCCAACCGGAAGGGTTCGTGAACCTCTTACGAGCGTTTAGGTCGTGCCATTCGTTCGCCAAGGTACGCGGCGAGTCAGAGAAGAAAGGGACGAGATAAAGAAAGAGAGAGAAAGAAGGGCCCGGTGGTGGTTAAGCGTGTCTCGTTCCTTTTTGCAAGACGCCACCTGCTCGCATGAAATATCGTCTGGTTGGCTAAGTGTTCCTCGGCAATATTTAACGGACACGCCGGAAAGACTGCGAACCAGAAGAGGTTCAGAAGAATTTAAAAGAATGCACGGGTCGCGATATCGCGCGATAAGCTGCTCGTGGTGGAATCCCCTTACACGGTCTTCGTAAAAATTGCCGCGAAACGATCATGTAACCATCTTTTGTCCATTCCTCGCCTCCTCGCCTTTTTTCGCTGAGATAAAAATCGGCTCCGAGCGGCGAACAGCACTTCACAAAATAGATTGCTGATGGAACACTGTAGATCCTGGCTCTTTGGCCGATAACGTGTTCATTTTTGATACCGCGTATAACTTTATTTCCGGTACCTTTATATTTGACCATCTTCTTCTTATTTTGATATTTATATCGTGATAAGTATTTTTTTATTCATACGTAAAGGATTAAAGGTTAGGTTAGGTTTATTAGGTTAGGTTAATTATTCAATATCAAATAACCAATTTTGTGATATAAAACGATTAACACGATTTCCTGACGTAAAATATTAATTTTGATAATATTAATTTAAAGCTTAAAGTTTGATAAAAATGACTACATACACTTTTCATCAATATTTTTAATGTAAAACAACTGGTCCTTCGTTAGAACAAACAATGAATCAATCAATTTACAAAGGAAAAAAGAATTAAAAACTGAATATGATTACTATCAGGTGTACAAATTAATTTGGTGCTTTGACTATGGCGCTTTCTTAATTACCATTTTAAATTTGAATATTTTCCCGCGCTTCTGGGTATTTGAAAAGTGGCGTGGGAATATGGTAATAATAAAAATTACTTTAATAATTGCAGCTACCATGATATTTTTAAAATAAATCCACAATTACAAAAAAAAAGACAGAATTAATACTTGAACAGCGAAGCCTGGGCCAATAGTGACCCAAACTTAAAGTTAAAACCCAAAGTTAAATATATAATTTTTTGACCAAAATGTTTCATAGAATGAAAGAACAATTTTTAAAGAAACAATGTAAAATTTAAAAAATGGAAATAATACGAAATACAAAGTTAAATTAACACTAGAACTATCGACGTTTAATGCACGCTTATTTTTAAGTTTAAAATAATGTAGAAAATTAAATAGGTAAAGGACGAAACATAATTTGATATGTGCATCCATTCTTTATCTCGACAATAGTCAAGATATACATTTAAACAAAAATAGCTCAGTAAAATTTACAATTTAAAATAAAAAACTTGTAACCAGTCATTTTGATTGGTTTGGTAGTTCTAATGTTAAAATTGTGGCTCTCTCCAACGTCCACTATCCGAGGATTAAAATTTGTACACCTGATATTATACTGACAATATAACATAGCAAATTGAAAGTTTAAATTTAAAAATTAATTATTCATAGATATCTTTAAATCTTAAAGGATGGATCAAGTAGAAAATATTTTCTATAAAAAGAGAAATATTACAAAAGAATTCAAGAACGTCTGATTGTGAGAAAAAAAAGTGGAAAGCAAAAGAACCGGATGAGACTGGACGATCAAATGGAGCAAAGGTGCCACGTGTTAATCTTTAAATACGAAACGAACCAGGATCTGCTGAAATCTGAAGCGTCGCGATCTTAGAGCTACTATCTGCTGACACGACAGTCACTGATAGCACAAGCTGTCGTCTTCTCTTGGGAGAAGATTTCACCGCGAGCGATCGGAAGCCTCCAAGAGAAACTCGAGATCTCTGTTCGTTACTTTGGTCCGTTTGAAAATCCGCCGGTACACGTGTATCCCTTTTACTTCATCCTATAAAAGATGAGAAATTGGATAGAATTTTCATCCTTCGTCGCGTAAGATACTGTATCTTGGACGTTAGACCGTCGTATTCAATTTTATTTCAAAATGCTTAGCAGACGATGCTTGAAACTGTTTATATGGTATAACCAAAATTCAGATTGTTAAAATAAATATTTTACCTTAGTAAAGAATATTCAACGACATATTTAAGTAATTTAACGTATTAACAGAAAGACTGACCATTTAAAATGTTTATTTAGTGAAATATGTAGTTTTTGTTGATCGATAAATGATCTATAAAAAACTTAATCTCGATAATGAACAATTTTTATGAAATATCGGAACGAAAAGAGATACATTTGTACAACAGCAATTTGTATTAAATAATGCAAACATTGAAAATTGTAATTTAAAAAATATAGTTATAGTACATATTCAGTTATGTCCATAGAACTGTGAAAACACTAAACAGATATGAATAAGAATAACAAGTAAATAGGGAAATAATTAACATTCTACAACGAACAAATTAATAAAAAGTGATGATTTTGTAGGGTTATACTGGTGCCCCCGGATTACCAGGCATGCAAGGTGAATCCGGTGAAACAGTGTTCGGTGTGAAAGGTCAATCAGGTGAACAAGGTGACAGGGGAGAAGCTGGGCCATCGAGCGACGGTAAATTCAGGAAAACGACGAAATCCACACCGGTGAAAGGTGTAAGGGGTAACAAAGGGATGCGAGGAGATTACGGAGATCGTGGCCGAAAGGGAGAGATGGGTGCTAAGGGTCCTCTAGTAAGTATCAACGCGAAATTTACTAACTACCTATTCAAACTAACTCCTTAAAAGAAGAAAGAAGTAAAACAATGAGCTTTTTGTGTCTTTCAATCTTTATCTAGTGTCACAAATGTGTGGCTCTGATATTTATCATTTTACACCATTATCCTTCACTTTACTTTTATTTACTATTTACAATTAAAAAATTAGTCATTTTGCAGCGTTTGTAAATCAAATCTGTCAAAAAAATATAATTCTATTAATAATCTTTTGTTAAAAATAAAAAGGAATTCGAAACTGTAAAAATGTAAAATTCCATGATATGTGTGTCCATCAAACTCTTATTTAATAAGCTATGAATGCAATAATTATTTATTAATTATATTGCTAGAATATTGAAAACCTAATTCAAAAATGATCAATGAATTTTCATTGATAAAATTTCTATGCCAATTCACGTCATGAAAATACACCGTTAAAATGATTTAAAATATAAAGAGGAAGTCTTTCGGCGAAGCAAAAGCGAGCATAAAAATACGGAAGCTTGAAAATTGAATGATAATCTCGACGGATTATCGTATTCATGGTTTATGCGATATTTTCACGCAGGGTCGACCAGGCTTTCCCGGCATCAAAGGTATGAAAGGAGAACAAGGTGACGACGGTCCGAGAGGTAAACAGGGTGTAGAGGGTCCGCCAGGACCCGCAGGAGAAAAAGGAGATAAAGGAGCTCCAGGTTATGCTGGTAATCCTGGAGTCGACGGAACTGATGTAAGTATTATGGTTTTCATCGTTTTCTAAGAAATTCAAAATTACTACTCGACTATTTTATAAACACAAAAGTTTCTAGCAGTATGGGGTATTCTATCAGTAACGTATTATACTTTATTATTATGTTATTATAAAGTAGAACATAACAAACCATACCTATGGTCATAATTATATTTTTAATTTACTTTAAAACCATTGAATATTTTTCTTGCTTAATCAGCACAAAGTAAGAGCTGAAATATTCGCAAAACGTAGGAACAATTAAGTTTTACAAATGACTTTTCAACAATAATAATTATTATTAAGAAATCGACAATTCATTGACGAATGTATGCAGACTTCTTTTATTGCAATGTCACAGCTTTTCTGTAACCAAAATATTTTGATTAAAAATATTAATATATAAGAATGCCTTAAATATGTTGGAAACTTTTGCATAGTACAAGCTTAAAAAATGTCTATTTATTATATTTTATGAAAATCTAGGGTGAATCAGGAGAGCCAGGAAATCCTGGACCACCGGGTAAACAAGGAGCTGCTGGAGAGCCTGGAAAATATATACCAGAACTGGACGAAATAATTCAAGGAAATATTGGAATTCAAGGGGACTTAGGTTCGTGTTTTATTAATATTCATCTAAACAAAATGAGAAACATTTTAGGATATTCATCAACCATACTTCGTATGCACGTTTCTCAATTGTAATCTACTAAACAAACCTCTTGAAAAAAAATTACTAATAATGTAATTTAGACATTATACTAAAATTCTATACCTTGTATAAAAAAGAAATCAAAAAGGGAAATTTTACACTATATATTTTTTTGAAATCTAAAGAAAAAGGCTTTCCAAAATTAAAGATACTTGTAACAATTAATATCAATGTTCAAGAATTCACGAATTCATAAATATTGTTGAGATCATATCTTTCTCGAAAACCGAAACTTCATTTCTGTAAAATAGAATTTTCTAAAACTCAAGACTTTGTATTATACATAAACCTCAAAATGAATACAATAATTTTTTCTTCTCCCAATATGTATATCAGAATGTAAATAAAATTTTAACAAACATTATTTGTATTATTCAGGACCACCTGGTAAACCAGGAGAGCCAGGAACGCCTGGTTTACCTGGAAAAGTAGGTTACATCGGGCCACCTGGTCCCCCGGGACCTTCAGGTCCTCCCGGCTCGCCAGGATTAAAAGGATCTTCCGTCAAAGGAGAGCCAGGAGACGATGGTATGCATTATTGAATAACTCATAGAATTCACTAAACGGAAATACCGAGAATTCGTCGAATCGATTCAGAAAATGTTGTATTGAACTTTCTTAGGTCTTCCCGGAGTAATGGGTTCTCATGGTCCTCACGGTTTACCGGGTTTACCTGGACCTTTTGGACCAAAAGGATATCCTGGAATAACGATCATTGGACCGCCAGGTATTGACGGTAAACCTGGATATCCTGGAATTTCTGGATCACTTGGAGATCGTGGTGATCCTGGTCCACAAGGTAACAATCACATTCTATCATTATTTCAGTTAAATCATTTGTTGCAATCTGTTGATTTAATAACAATTTAACGTTTTGATTAATCAGGTCCAAAAGGTTTCCCCGGAAAAGGAATCAGAATTCGTGGTCCACCAGGCGAGCGTGGTTTACCAGGAACACCAGGTATCTCTGGACGCGATGGAAGGCCTGGTGAATTTGGTGTCTTTGGCCCAAAAGGTATCCGAGGTGACGATTGCGGCATTTGTTCACCAGGTAAGTTCTATCAATAAATTATTCAAATTGTAGCTGAAATAGATAAAAAATTTTCAGTTTGCATTGTCAAATCTTTGGCAAATCAATTATTATAATTACAAGAAAATTAAACATGGAAGGGAAAATATTATTCAAGTAAAATTTTGCATTTAAAAATTTAGATCAATATTCCTCCATTATAAATATAAATAAATAACGTGGCAAAAAATCATCAGGAACATTTTAATTGAGTAATTAAATGAGACACAATTATTTAAAATCTATCAATACTAAAAATGTAATATTTAAAACTTACACTCTGTGAACCCTACTTTCAAAATCTATAACTTAATATTGTTAAATTGTTTCGCTTGAACTACTACTGTCGAGACGATATCAGCTTACTGGCGTGACTAATAACATAATGGTAGTTCTTAAATAAATCAGTTATTGCTGTACATATCCTCAATTTGCAACGAAGTTATAACATTATCGAACATTAATCTTGTTTGATAATTTACTTTTGTCATTAAGTCCCATCAGGTATTTTTCTACGTTAAATTGAAAATATTCATCGTTCAAAACATTAATTCCCTTTAATTCTAAAATAAAGTATTATAAGGACCAACGAAATATCATAAAAATATTTTATCGTACAGTTTTACAATACTGCGTTTAAAAATCAACTCTCCTTGTAAAATTGTTATATGTGGATATTCATACATACTGAAATGTATAAAATCCATTATTTATATCCCATATCCTGTGTAATAATAATCATAACGTTAACAGCTTCACAGTACAGTTTCATTGAACAAAAATAAACTACTGCAAATGCAATAATTTATTACTGTTTCAAAATTTGAATTTCATGAATAATTTCTGTTAAAAATTATACCTCAGTATGTCGCTAATATTTTTGAAATATTCTCGCCAAAATATTCAAACTATTAATACAGAAAATATATTTTTTAAACCAAAAATTCGAAAACTGTTATAAATAAACATTGGCGTACTTGGACTTTCTTCTGGGGTGAGCCAAGCCCCTTAGAAATTTTTAGAATTTGAAATTTTTGAATTCTGTGATATTGGAATTTAAAAATACTAAAATGTTGGTATCCTGGAATTTGGAAATTCTGAAATGTTGATATTTTGATTAGAATTTTACAGTCTCAGAATTTTTGAATTTTGGAATTCTGAAATGTAGGAAATCTGAAATTTTGAAATTTTTGTATTTGAAGCTTTTGAAATTCTGGAATTTTTGAATCTTAAAATCTTTTAGTGGTGAGGGATCTCATTTGTGGGAAGAGGTCAATCCAATTGTGGAAATGAGCCTTAGTTATACCAATATATGTATATAGAATAACAGGCAAATATAAAAATTACATACGTAAAATTAAAAAATTGCAAACGTATTTTGAAAATGACTAAAAAGAAAATAGTCATTTTGAAAATGACTACACACATGTTTGTTAAAATCTCTTCCATCTTTTAAAGCTTTACCAATGTGTTGTGTTAGTAAAACATAAATTCAAACTATTCTCCGAGACGAGTATAATTAAAATATTCTTTTGATTTTAACAAGCCAACCACACAACCGACAAGAATATACACAGCCAATTTGCTTGTACTATTTGCTGTATCTTGTCGACGATGCAATTAATAACTATACAGATCAAATAATATCGATTGCCCGAGTTCCCCCAGGAGGAGGTTGCTGTGTCTGAAGACCCGCCCTAACTGCGTCCCCATCTACCCTCTTTTCGTGCAAATTTCTAATTTCATTCAAAATTATTCTTTCAAGATCATTTTGATGCAAGTTTGCAAAACGTCTAATCCTTTGACTGTTATGCATACGAATAACAAAAAAAGAATTTTTGAGAAATCTTTCCGATATATGTGAAGTAAATAAAAGCATTTTAACTACTTTGAAATAGGTTCTTTTATGAGAATTTGCAAAATTCCTAATGGAGAAATTAATAGTAATGTGCAATCGCATACATACCCTGTCTACTTAAAAATATTAAAGGTTCCTTGTAGAAACATTTAAGAAAATTTTCTTCCTATATTTCCTAAATATCAATTTGAAGATAATAAACGTGAAATGCAAGAGAACCTAGCCTGAACTGCGAAATAAGCCATAGATGAAAATGTTACTACTCACGAGTATAACAGGTATACCCGCAGTCACTATACTCGCCAAAAGCTACGTACGTTTGATTGAGGTATCAGAGTTTCATAGTCTGAACGAGGCCTAAGTGAGATCACATTGCTACTAAAGTCTGGGAAGAGACTATGACCTCAAAAGAAAATTCCATGGAAGTCATTAGCGAAGTCATCAGGCAGGATTCAGCTAATTCAAAAGGTTGTGACAAAAATCTGGGAAAAAATTGAAAATATTTGAATTATTTTTATATCCATTCTTCATTATTAACTATTTTTCAACAATTTTAAACGTCGATTCCAGTAAAGCTGTATGCAAAGTTACAATTGATGAATTTTTAGACAATTTAAGAAAATTTGAATTGTTACTTATTAAAATTGGAAATTATTGTATTTTGGGATTAATTTAAAATAAAATAATAAGATACTCACACCCTTTCCTCGTGGAGAATCGTCGAAAAAATAAAAAATAAACTGTAAATACAATCCGTGAATAATAATTAGTCGACGAACAAATGCTGGCTTTATGTTTGCAGTCAGAAAAGTTAAGCAGAGCCACGTGCAATTTGGAAATAATTCATAATATTTACATATGTAGCAGAAGTGAGTCTGTTTTCACGTTAATTAATGGAATGCAACACTACTCTCAAGACCACTTTATCTTGAAAATCAAAACAACAATTGTACGCATAAACACTGAATCTAAAGACCGCATTGCGCGCAGCCACGAAACTTTCTAGAAGAAAAATTTAATTAATCATACGAGGGGGACAAGCGTTGAAAAATATAAACACATGTTTTTATTTCGAGATTTTCTTATTGTCGAGTGTTTATTAAGGAAATACTGCATCCATTGGGAACAAAAACAGAATGCTACGAAATAGTTTCAATAAAGATTATTATTTAAAATTAAGTATTATTCGTATACATGATATATTATATAGTAATATGGTAATGAAATATTTTGAATAATTGAGAACAATCATTTCAATGAATGTTAATTTAAATACAATAAATATAATAGATATTTAATTAATGCAAAGGATTTTCATTGTTAAAGTTGTAAACATATTAAAGAGTATTAAAGAGTATTAAACATATTGAAAACCAATTCTGATTTATAACTTTTCAAAATTCTCTTCAGAAATCAAGGCGTATTAGTCATGCTTAAATAAAATAAAATTTAAATTACGTATTTAATTAAGTTAATTTAAACTTATACTGAAAATTGTATAAAATGTAGTTGAAATGATATTACAAAACCAAATTATTTCATATGATCAAATATATAATCAATGAAATAATTAAATTATCCTAGAGAAAGATTGCAACATAAACTCTAATTTATTTGAAATATTTTTAAAAAATCCAAACTAAAATAAGAAATTCTTTATTTACAAGTGTTGCGCGCAGAGAATAAATTTTTTCCTCTGGGCAAAATACCGGTAATTTTAGTAAGGAAGGAAGGAGTTTAATAACGTTTATAGACACTTTTAATGTACGTAATATAATTTTAATGAACAAAAAAGGAGTGTTCAGTCACTTTACACTTTTGATGCCTTTAATTAGTAAAGGCAACTGCGTTTAAACCGTGTACTTTCAGTCGAAGCGCCGTGAGCGAATTCGTCGCGTGTTCTGAATCTTTGTAATAATAACTTTGTTTGCGCTGGTGAATGGCGAACGAGTAGTCCGATCGTCGCCGCATCGCGGTTTTTATGATCGTGACCGCGCTGACAACGCCGAAGGTCTTTCGGCGTTTGGCATAACTTTGCCTAATTTAAATTGACGCGCGCTTAATCCCGAACAACAAGAAATAGTTATTAAGCAAAGAAATATTTATATTAATCAACAAAGAAATATTTATATTTATATCAACAAAAATGAACAAAATTTTCATTTAATCTTTTCTCTTTCCATCTCAAAGTGAATAATATGATACTTACAATAATTAACAATATTTCCATAATAAAATAATAATGAACATTACCCATTATTGATAAATCAAAACGTTACCGACTTCCAGTAAAATTCCGTAGATAACCAGCATAAACTGTCAGGGCGTTCTACGTATGGCGTCGTTCGCATCGCATCGCGCCCTTCAAATATGCAAATTTCAATCATTCAAATTCAATCTGACACAAATTAAAATTACACGCTTGTAACAATTAAATTAAAAGGAGAATGTTGACATAATTACTATTAAACAATTACTGCTACAATATTAGGTATACAAAAGTATTATCGAATACAAAACATACAATATAACAATGATTATCAATTAAGTTATCCTTTCACAATTCGTTTACAAGATGAATTTATTATTATTAATGAATAGATAATAAACAAGAATAATAGATAAGTTTCGCTTATCTTCATTAACACGACGCTATGGATACGTTTTATCGCTTCGACATCCACGAGACCAATGACCAATGACAATGTTCTCCATGTTGCCTTAAAGTCTTCTTGCGAGGAATGGAGGGGGTCAGGAAAAATCGTCGTTTTCTTACGTGCGAATGTTATTGAACTTAATCGCAAAATTATTATTGATATTTGCAGATGGTTTATTTGCAATTTGTTCTAATTAACATACATAATAACAATTTATTCGAACGAACAATGTTACAAATAATAAACATTTTGTACATTGACTTATATCTTATATACTTGAGTCATACATTAATATACATACTAGTAAAAATGCATTAAATAAAATACGTAAAATATTACATTAGAATAAACTACTTTCTAACAATCTTACAGCAATCATTAATAATATCACTTCTTCAATCACAATGTTCAAACCCTATGTTTTGAGTCTTTATCAGATAATTAATTACCCTCGCATTAATTAACCTCGCATTAACCTCGAGCAAAAGCTGTGCCACTTGTGCTCGTATTTTTTTACTAGTGTCTTACCTGTTTCTACAAAATTAAACATATTGTTCACTTATTCTGTCACTTATATGTATTCATGAAGTTTCTAGATTATTATCATACAATAATTAATATTTGTTGAATAGGATTACCTGGCCCAAAAGGTGAAAGCGGTGATGCAGGACTGAACGGGTATCCTGGAACACCAGGATTTCCAGGATTGCCAGGTCCCCGTGGATTCAAAGGAACTCAAGGCAAACCGGGTATTTCCGGTCCAGGAGGATTAGAAGGCGACAGCGGAAGACCAGGTATCGCTGGACCTCAGGGACCAAAAGGAGAGAGGGGAAGAGTAATTCTACCAGATCGTGCCTTGATCGGAGAGCCTGGTGACATCGGTGAAAAAGGATTGCCGGGTATCGAAGGACCTGGAGGTCCACGAGGTGAAATTGGCTCTCGCGGTGACACAGGACCCCCAGGACCCAAAGGAGAAAAGGTAATAATATTTTAATAAAGTTCTTTTTAACATTTTACCATTTTACTGTCGAAATATTATGAACGCCAAATAATGTAAAAAATGGAAGTCTAAATCACATTCACAAATAATAAGATAATGTTTTTACAAATATGAAAAATAAAATCTGAAGCATTAAGACAACATACCGTTTCCATTCATGAAAATTTATAAAATAAGGGGCCGGCCTTTATTTTAGGGTGACCATGGTCCTCCAGGATTTTCGGGGCGTAATGGTTTTCCAGGCTCAGATGGTATTCCCGGTCCGAAAGGTGACGACGCTTTGACACCAATCGAATTGTTGCGTGGAGAACCAGGCCTTTCAGGGAGTCCTGGTTTTAAAGGTGTAGAAGGTGATAAAGGTGCAAAAGGAGAACGTGGACAATCCTCGCAATACGCTATTGATCTGAAAGGAGACAGGGGATACAAAGGAGAACGAGGGGCTCCAGGTGAGAAATAAAAGAAATTAATAATTATTTATTTAGAAGATAAATTCGTTTTAATACAATTTTATAATAAAATGGCGAAGCAGTATCAAAGTGATCAATACAGAATTTGTTCCTTGTAGGAGAGGACGGTGCTAAAGGAGCTCAAGGATGGTCAGGTGACGAAGGATTTCCTGGATTATCTGGAATTCCAGGATCCCCTGGTATATCACCTCAAGGTCCTATGGGTTTGAAAGGATACCCCGGAATGCCGGGAGAACAAGGTCTCCGTGGTCCATCGGGTACACCGGGACCACAAGGACCTGTTGGTTTTTCGGTAAATATACAAGCAATAATTACCACAAAAATAATAACCATTGATTAGTATCATTGATTAATATATATTTAACTTTTTATCTGCTATTTTAGGGTCGCATAGGCAACAAGGGTAACCGCGGTGACCCGGGTACGAATCAAACGTACGGTAATTTCGGATTAATGGGTTTGGCTGGTGAAAAGGGAGACATTGGTAGTCCTGGACCACAGGGTTTCCAAGGTAGATCTGGAATAGACGGACCGAAGGGTGTGAGAGGTGGTAAAGGTGCCCCTGGCTTAGAAGGTCAGCCAGGACTACAGGTAAAGCAATTTTTACTTATATTAAAGAACAATAAAAATCAATGCAGAGATTCAACGAATGAAATCAATCTATAGGGTGCTAAAGGTCAACGAGGTGATAGTGTGCAAGGACCTCGAGGCTTCCCTGGACTAGCTGGCCAACCTGGAATGCCTGGAAGAATGGGAGAAGCCGGCATTTCAGGTATGATTACTTTCTAATAATTTCATTCTGATTAAGCAGTTTGTCGAAAAAGCATTGTCTTAAAAAAAATAACAATTTCTTTTCAAGGACCCGATGGACCACCTGGATTTGATGGAATGAAGGGTCTTAAAGGTGAAGTTGGATTCATAGGGCGTCGGGGTGACGATGGTGACATTGGTCCCATGGGTTATTTGGGAAGAGACGGAACGCCTGGTATGCCAGGTCCTCCTGGCGAAGAGGGTGACGTTGGTGAAATCGGTGAACCTGGTCCTCGGGGTTGGCCCGGGTTGGACGGAGTTGCGGGGCTACCAGGCTTTAAAGGGGAACAAGGAAAGATCGGTGTGCAAGGTGTTCCGGGCGGTCTTGGACCACCTGGCTTTAAGGGTGTCTCCGGAGATGCTGGCCCAGATGGTTTGGACGGACTTCCGGGTGAAAACTCGTTCAGCGGACCTCAAGGTGATAGAGGTGAACCCGGTTTCATGGGAAAAATCGGTGCGCCTGGATTCCCTGGCGTTGATGGACGACCTGGACTACCTGGTGAACCTGGTCTGGCAACTGATGGATTCGATGGCATACCAGGATTGATAGGTGAACCTGGTTACGATGGATTCAATGGAATGCCTGGACCAAAAGTGTGTATTCAATTATATTAATGCTGAATCACTTTCACTATTATAGTGAAACCATTAACAGTCTTGTGAGATAATATTTTTATTTTTAACAAATCTTATTTACTATTATGTAGGGAGAAAGTGGTGATATGGGTCCTGATGGTTTGAAAGGACCAAGAGGAGACTGGGGATTCAAAGGAAGAGCAGGAACCCCTGGTATCCATGGTAGGTATGGTGGAAAAGGTGAACGAGGTCCAATGGGTCCGCCTGGTTTCAATGGTCCTAAAGGTAGACGAGGACTGGACGGTGATCCTGGTCAAATGGGTCTACCAGGTAAGCTTTGCAAACGCTTTTGGAATTAATGTTGGCGACGCAATAATTAAATCTATTTGAATACAATTTACAATTCGAAACATCTTTCATATATATTAAACATTTCATATAGACAGTTAATATTTTATGAAACAATGTTTAATTTTTCATCAGTATCTATTGCATTTTTTACAAAAATTAATATTCGTAATAATAAAAATATTGAAATACTAATGAGATTAATTTATTAATTTATTCAGGAATGCCTGGAGATCAAGGTCCTCGAGGATTACCTGGTTTGATGGGTACACCAGGACCAAAGGGACAGACAGGTGATCATGGTCTGCCATCATATGCTGAAGCAGAGAAAGGTGATTTCGGAAATCCTGGTCTCGAGGGTCTACCTGGAGTAAAAGGACAACGGGGTGATCAAGGCTACATAGGATTACCTGGTCGTAAGGTACACTGATGAAATTTGAGCAGCTAATTTTATCACGATCTCCAAGAAACACTAAATCTTAATTTTTCAAGTGTTCGTTAAAGAGAATTATTTTACTATCTTCAAATCATCATGATTTTATTATACATATTTTAAACTATAAATCCAGAATACAATACCACTTGTGCAAACTTTAAAATTTCATTCAATAGTTTCATGATTAATTTGAAAATATCTGTAGCACCAACACTCATATATGTATAAGACTTCTTTTACTACGACTACAAATATGATAAGAATGTAAGTAATTATATCAGTTTAATTTTGTAATATAACGATGTAAAATACTTCCAGGGTGAAAAAGGTAATGAGGGATTTTATGGACCAGATGGATTCCCAGGTGTGCCAGGATTCCCAGGACTTCCTGGTGACCAAGGACCTCCTGGTTTTCCAGGTAAAAATAATCTAAACTCACTAATGCATTTATTGTAATCCAGTAATAATAACAGCTGAATAAAACAATAATAAAGGAAATATTTTATTTTACGCAATATAACATATTTTTTTCAGGAGCACCTGGTGATTTTGCTGAACGAGGAGAAGCTGGACGACCTGGATTGGATGGAATACCGGGTACTCCTGGAATTCCAGGACAAAAAGGTGCTCCAGGACAATATGGACCCAATGGCCCTAAAGGAATTCGTGGAGAGATTGGTCTAACCATTCGTGGCCCCAAAGGAATTCTGGGAGATCAAGGTTACTAGTTCCTTTCAAATAGTATTTCTTGTTTTTACTATAATATATATTTTAGTTATATTTTAATATATAAAAACAATAATATTGTATTTTTATTTCTTAATCAACAATACTATAGTTTCAACAAAATTTCTAACAAAAAATTCATATACATTGATATTTAGGTCCAAAAGGATTCGCTGGTTTCCCTGGGGCTCCAGGATTACAAGGATTACCAAGTCCACCTGGACCACCAGGACCAAAGGGTTCTCAAGGAGAAGCTGGACTTCCTGGAATCTCTATTAAAGGAGAACAGGGTGAACCGGGACTGCCTGGATTCAATGGTAGAATAGGATCAAAGGGAGAAAGAGGCGACACGGGTCTTCCTGGATTTACAGGACTGCCTGGACATAAAGGAGAACGCGGGGATGAGGGCGAACCTGGTGTATCTGGAATGATAGGTTCTCCAGGTCCAAAGGTTAGTTGTTACAATTAATATTGTACATTTTATTCGATGATAACGTATGCGATTTTTAAGGATCCTAAACTTATTCGAATTAATCCTTTTCTAAAAATTATTGAATTAGGAATAATGTGACACAGAGTAAATACATCAAACATACTTCACTACTATATGTAAATTTCTACTATATTCTTTATAAAAATTACTTAATAGGGACCAAAAGGAAATCGAGGTAACAATCCATTCTCACCTTTCCCAAGGAAAGGACTACCTGGAGACACAGGACCTGAAGGATTACCAGGTATTATCAATAATAAACAGTAAAATATTTTCAAAGATCATTTTGTTTAATAACAGTTAAAAATATTGTTTAAATGACTGTTAATATAGGTTTCCCTGGGCTGCAAGGAATGATGGGTGAACCAGGCCTAGATGGACTGCCTGGAAGAGTAGGAGAACCTGGAATGATTGGGGCATTAGGACTTCCAGGACCAGAGGGCAAAGAAGGTCCTGCTGGTTATTCTGGTCCTCGTGGTGCCGTTGGACGTCAAGGACCCCCGGGTAAGAAAAATATGAATACAAAAATAACTTCAATATGAAAAAAGAAAAAAGTGAATAATAATCACTTATAAAAATTAGTAATTCTTGAAGATACTATTATTCACACCTGATTTATATTACCCGGTATATCACAAAACTGAAATGGTAATTTTTCAGGATACCCTGGAATCCCAGGAGCTCCAGCACCTCCAGCACCAGGACCACGAAACAGAGGTTTCCATTTTGCTCGACATTCGCAATCCGAAATGATACCACTCTGTCCATCAAACACTGTGAAATTATGGGATGGTTTCTCTTTGTTGCACATAATGGGCAATGGAAAACCATACGCGCAAGATCTTGGTAAGAAAAAAAAATCGAATATTTCAAACAGTAGAAAATTCGAAATGTTATTTCTTAATTAATTTGTTATTCTGTTAGCCTATCACCGGACTAATAGAAACAAATATTTTATATTAGAGTAATTGTTTTAGATCTTAAAAATTTGAAATTTAAAAATTAGAGTTTTGAAAATCTATAAAATGTATTTTGAATATACGATCTGTTTTCATTCAAGGTGCGCCCGGAAGTTGCGTGAGGAAGTTCTCCACCATGCCTTTCATGTTCTGTAACATCAACAACGTATGCGATTACGCGAATCGTGAAGATTACAGTTACTGGTTAAGTACAACTGAACCTATGCCTATGTCCATGACGCCGATACCGGCACCGGAAATCGGCAGATACATTTCCAGATGTTCTGTTTGCGAGGCACCGACTCGCGCAATCGCGGTCCACAGTCAAACCATGTCGATACCACAGTGCCCGGGTGGTTGGGATGAACTCTGGATCGGATATAGTTTCCTCATGGTAAATTCCTAAATTATTATTAGAAACATCTTCTTCTATTATTTGATGAAAGGCGTTTGATATTCATAATTTTTATAATGGAAAATGATTTATGATTTTCTTGTTAAAATTTAATATCACCTTCGAGAGACTAAATTCAACAAAATTTACAGCACAGAGACGCAGGTGCAGGTGGTGGAGGTCAATCCTTGATCTCCCCCGGATCATGTCTCGAAGAATTCCGTGCTAGACCGTTTATAGAGTGTCGAAGTCTCGGCACCTGCAACTACTTTTCCACTGCCACATCCTACTGGCTGGCCACCATCAAGGACCACGAAATGTTCCGTAAGCCTCTGCCACAGACCTTGAAGAACGACCATACGTCACGAGTCAGTCGCTGTGCAGTCTGTATTCGTCGTCGCGTCAACGAGGACGGTAGTCAGTTGAAACCATTCACGTCGAACGGACAGAAGGAGCCACTAGGCAACATCCGGTATCAACCTCAACCACGCTATCCTGATTATCAATACCCGAGGCAGGGTTCTCCAGGAAGAACAAGAAATCCGCACAGACGCATACCGTACCATTACCGAAAGAAAGGACGGTCCCGTAGACCGGACCGAACGACGGAGGTTCCGGAAGCTGCCTAAAAGTCATCGACGTGTCATGAAGTGACGTGCAGGGTAGCAGAGCGAACCCGTGTGTGTACATAACAAGATTTTCGAACCTGTTAGTTAAGTTATCGCGTCATTGTGTGGCGTAGCCGAGAGGAACGATGAATAATAAACGCCATAAGCGTGTGGCCACCTATTCGTGGCTGATGCCAAAAATTCACCGGGGACGCAAGTCCCGTTGAAACTGCCAATCGACATCCGCTTCGGGGCCCGACGAACCCCGTCGTAACGATGAATTTAAATTAACAATACATGTATGATGTATGGCTATTGTAATAACTTGTTTATGTATGTATCTGCATTGAGTATAAAATAAAAAGTCTTTTGTAGAAGCTATCGGATATGACATTTTACACCATTTTAAATATGTTACGTTACCGGCTTATCATTCCTTTTTCTCCTTATTAACGAAAGAAATAAATTATTGAATAAATAAGTTATCATCAAATATTCATCAAATATTTTGTAAAATATCTCTAATTACAATAGAAAATGAATAATTTTCATATGTAATGAAAAAATACATACATATATATATGTATAGAATATTTTCACCTTCATTAGTTTTAGCATTCACTGTTAAGCGGCGCTGATAGTACGGTTTGCAAATTGCGCATCGATGTAAAATTAAAAGATTTGTAAAAATTAAGTTTGCACATTGCTACCAATTTTTAAATTAATCACTTTGAAAAATTTATAATTTTTGTATAATGTAACATATATTACAAAATAACTGGTATAGATAAATAATTCATTTTTAAGTTTATAGATCTAGATTGACAACTTAAATGTTCAATTATCTTTATATATATAATTCTTCTGTGCATGTGTATGTTACTGAACTTCTCCTAAACGGCTGGACCGATTTTGATGAAATTTTTTGTGTGTTCAAGTGGATTCGAGAATGGTTTACATTCACAATTCGGTCCACTACAAAATGTTTTTTTAATTAATTTTTTATTTTTAAGTTGTTGTTGATCTTGGAATGTTTTACATTGGATCTAGCAGACAGCGCTGCGATCGCGGTATCGAATATTCAAAAATATTTTATTTTACTTCCAGTTTGTCCCGATAATTGATAAGTCGAATTGTGGTAACTGTACACGTGATGACGTCAGGTATTGTAATAACATTTTTTATAAAAATTTTCATCAAAACGGTACAGATTGTTACAACTTATTCAAAAAGGTTTGAAATTTTCGGATTTAAGACGTGTGTACAGGACAACGTCTGTCGGGTCCGCTAGTTTTATTATAAATTAGAAACTCCAACTGGCATGAAATAACAATCAGCGTCAAGTGAACCTTTTAAAGCAACGTATCGGATAGCAGATATTTTACAGAATGTTTATTAAAATTAGGTTTATAAGATTCAATTGTAGTGTGTTATTTAAATATTAGACGTTTAAATAATTAAGTGCCATTCTATTGTATTAAACAAGTATAATATGTATTGAAATATGTTATCGTATATATAAATTAAAATAATTAATAATAATAAGGATTACTGTATTATGTGTAATATTGAACAATATTAAATGTATTATAATATATGTTGAAAGAGTAGCATAATTTTTCTAAACACATCCTTACCATCTATACTCTACACCAAGCTCTATCAAGACCCCTAAAACAAACTTTGCCTAAAATCATATATCAATAAACTCGGAGATATGAATATTTAGCAAAATGCAATAGTTAATCGATTAACTGTAACGATAGATCTTTTCTTGGTAGATCTACTCTCTCTTGTCACGGATATCCACTCGCTAACTATTCCAGCATCGTCTATGCGGCAACGTTGTTAACATCGTATATTTGTGCAATACATTTTCAGATTGGAACTGTATCTTACATCCACTCTGCTCAGGTTATCCTGTCTGCGGATGAAGAATAAGATTGCAAAGCCCTTTCGCTAGGATGTAAGCGCATCTGATGATATGTTGCTACCGTTGCTCTAACACTAACGACTAACGTACAGAGTACGTGTAATGTAGCCGGATATCGACTCTCAAGAATGAACGCAACAACATAATTGAATTGTGGATCTATGTAAAAATTTTTTGTTTTTATGAATTATTTCTATTACCTAAATTCAAACATTTTACAGATTTTTCCTTTTTACATAAATACGATAAATTGATGTAATTAGAATTTTTGTTTGAAGTGGACATTGATTCTGGTGGTTCCTTATTTCTATCGCCGTTTTCTTTCACAATTCCATGTAATAGAAAAGCAATATAAAAATGTAATTTAGTTATATTAGATATTACATTTCGGTTCAATAATTTTTTATATTAAAAAAGGAACTAGCCTGCATTTTTCAATCTTGAATTTTTTAATACTCATAATCAAAAAGAAATTTTTCTGGAATAAAATATAAAATAATATTTGCTCTCCTACAAAATTTTACCGAGTTTCCACTAGTACGGCTGCACCAAAGCTCTAAATACGAAGGTGGCAATTGCCACCAGCAAAGCCGAAAGGGTTAAGGAAGACCAGACCCACCCTGGTTCCTACCTAGTCAATGGTACTATGTAATTTACATATTTACACTTCTTCTGTGTGAATATAATTCATACTAAAAAAAAATTGTTGGGTACAATACTCTTATAAAGAGATTTCTTATTAATTGAATAAATCAATTGAGATGTGTTCATAAAGATACTTTAACTCTTTAACTGATGATCCATTACCAAGGCAATATAGTTTGTAATAAATAAATAATTGCATTGAATGAAATGTTCAACTAATTATAATGAAAAATGATTTTGTAAATAAAATAGAATTTCGATAACCAGGTATTCAGTGATTTGATGCGTTTGCCAATCAAACCAGATTGAAGAGATCAAATTACTTATATTCGATATTTTATTGTTCACAGAGTGAGTCATCTAACTTAGTTATCTTACAAGTTATCTTTGTTATTTGTAGAGATAAGAAAAAGTTTATTCACTGGAATTACACATAAGTACATATATGTACAATTGTATAGTATCAAGGTAATCGTAATATGGCAGCTATAATTTTTTGTAGATAATCTTCGAAAACTTTAAGATTAACTTTGTTTTTGCAAATGGAAATGAAAATCCTTTTTGTGGAATTTTTCGGAACATTCTGCTAAAAAGTTTATTATGGTAAGCATTAGCGTAACTTAGATTATCCTCTGGAGTAAGTCCAATCCCTTAGAAATTTGGAAAAATCTGAAATTTTGGAATTTTGAAACTTTTAAGATCTAAAATTTTGAAATTTTAGAATTTCAAAATTTTATAATGGTGAAGGTCTACATTTTTCAGGAGTGGTCAGACCAGGCTCACACTAGACCCTACCTACTTACGCTAATGGGTAAAATATTTATAAAATTAACCACTTGTAATATATTTCAAAGCAAATGAAACACCTGATTTTCGAACTTAGAATATCTCACGAAATGAATCAACTTATTATAATAACAATTTGTATTTTTTTCTTCTTTTTTTTTTGCAAATATAAGACAATAATTTCTTATAAATACACGAACTACTTCGGACCTTGTAAACATTTCAATTTTGTACAATTTAAAAATACTTAATAACGCTTCATGTTCGACACTTTAGGGCAAATGTTTCATTGTTAGTGACATAATCAACGCTGCGCGTAATATTATCTGTAGTTTCTCAATGGCACCACAAAAATTCTTTCATTGATGCTGGTGAATGAGATAACCTCTTCATTTCCTCTATGATAGGAAACAATTTACCTTGTCATTATACACATTGGCGTAACTGAGATTCTCTTTTGCGATAGGTCAGGTCCATTAGCTCTGTAGCAGTGTTAAGTGTTAACATTTTTAAATTTTAGAGCCTTAGTACCTGAAATTTTTAAATCTTAAAATTACAGAACAATGAGGGAGGGGGTCTATATGTGTGTGTGTGTGGGGGGGGGGGGGCACTACCCTAAATCTACCTAGTTACACCAATAATTACACATAGAAATTTAAAATAAACTTGTTATTGTTAATTATAGCATATGTTTCTCATAATATAAATAAAACATAAATTATGTACAACTTTAAAAAAACTTTCCTTACTCTTACACTAATAACACAGAAAATTATTTTTTCCCCTTAAAAATGAAAAATCATTGTAATATGTCCCCATTAGACAGGGTGTCCCAGGATTAAACGATCAAACTGCACCAGCATGTTCTATGAGTAAAGATAAGAAATAAATGTTATATAAACATAGGTCCGCAGATGCTTTATAAAATAGTTATAATAAAAAATCGTGTATCGTTCAGACGTTAATTCGCGGCATGAACTAATAGAAAGGATTAATAGGGCATTCCCTGAATTAAAGCAAGATAAAGATGAAATTCGGAGAGTGATAAATTCAATTTTCCTAAGTTAAGCTCGCATTCATAACGGTTGATAGCACTTTGAAATGGAAACATAAATTTCTCTTCAATCTAATAAAGTATGATAACAAAGCGTTTACAAGCCTATGTTTATATAACATTTTCTTCTTATTTTTACTCATCGAACATGCTGGTGCAGTTTGATCGTTTAATCCTGGGATACCCTGTATATGTATACATGTATAATAAATTTTTATTTTCACCTTACATCTTAAGCGTTTCCTCTTTCAATAATTTTCTCAAATATGTTATCAAAATATGCATAAATTTATTGAAATTTTGTAAAATAAATTCTCCTTCAAATATTTAATAAAAAATGATCATCATACGTTGCAGTAGGTATTACACTATTTCCGTTATGTTTATGTGAACGAAGAACGAAAAGGATGTACATATTTCATTTCACATATATTGATACAAAATGTATATTATCGGTGCTTATCATCAACAGTTCAAGGTCTTTCCGTTTTATGTACATATAAAATCGTCACCAACTGCAACGGGTTGTACACTTCGCAAATAAGAGGGCTAGATATTACGTCCATAATCCTACTTTTGATTTCATTGTCAGTATTTTTCATCACCGTGTCACGGAAATAATGGTGCAAATCATATGGATTTTGTGAGTAATCATTGTGATAAAAACATTCAGTTAACGTAAGATAACTAATTGATTTGATTTGTAGTGTGTTCCTTGGTATAATTGCCAGTGGCACTTGCAACATCCTGAGTCATCACCTTAATTCAAGGTGGTCATTTGGTGCAAATAAAGAATCAAAAACTGAGGAATCAAAAATAGAACGATCTCTTTGTACCACTAAACAATGTCAAGAACTTGGTAAGCAAGAAACCTTAATTTTATTGTCATTCCATCAACTACAAACTCGATAATATTTTTAAATTCTTCTCTGATTTTTAGTATTTAAAATATTTCTTATATTACTCTAAAATCTTATGAAGAGTAAAAGTTGAAAGAAATAATCCTATAGTGCTTCTTATTTTTAACCTTGTCACTTCGGCGTGCTTTTTGAAAATAATTTATTGGTCTATGTTCTTAGAAATATTATATATTTTATATTCTTCACGTATGAGCGTCCACTGTTAAAATCAAAATGGCTGATATTCTAATTAAATAATGAATTACTATGAATAAGCCTTCAGTTAATAATTTTATTTTCTCTACTATTTATTAGCAAAACTGTTAATGGAAGGCATGAAGAAAAATATCAACCCATGCGATGATTTTTACGAGTACGTGTGTGGAAACTGGAAAATACACAACCCTCTTCCTCCAGATGAAAAACGATGGAACTTGGTAGTTAAACTTCAAAGAAATGTTGACAGACGTCTGGAAGGTTTGTTGGGCGTTTGTTGGGAATAATGCAAAATATTTTTAAAAATATTTTATTAAATAAGATCATAGGTATCTTTAAGAATTTCATTTTATAAATAGGTGATAACATATTTCTTTATATCTAGACTAGAGCTATAAAATTTAAAGCAAATTGATACTGATTTTGAATCGCTAATTTAAAAAATGTGGTTGTAAGAAAATCGCATTTAGTAACTTTATCAAGAGGAGTAAAGACAACTGAATACCTTTTTATTATTCTAACGTTTTCCATTCACAGAAATACTAAAAAGCGAAGCAACACCTGACGATCTCTATGCAGTGAAATTTTCTAAACGAGCGTATAATGCTTGCATGGACACAGGTATTTTTTGCAAAAATATTCACCGACATGAAAGACAATTTTTTTTTATTAATTATGAAAATCTATAAGTTGAAGCTTGCAATTAATTTATAGACGAAATGGACAAAGCAGGACTTCAACCACTCGTGTCTACATTGTGGAGAGCAGGTGGATGGCCATTAATAATGGAAGAAGAGGAATGGGACGAGCAAATATTTAAATGGCAAACCATAGACGATTATTATGCTAATATAATAGGTTTAAATGCCTTTCACGACTTGCACATTGACCGATACTGGAGCAGTGAAGAATATGATATAATTGTAAGTACTCTTCACGTATAAATTCAAATATGTACCACTGATATTAATTAAGATTTCTCGTTCATGGTTTAAAACTTTAACCCGCAAATTAAATTAATAAATAATCCCAACAGACAATAATTTTATTTTTAATAGATTTGATCTATTATTTTGATGACAGTTATTTCTAACAGCGGTGTATTCATGTGTTTAATTAATACGCTAATTACCATATCACCCACATTTGGATGACAGTAGAATTTCTAAATGAATGCATTGCCAACATTTTAGGAATATTTTTATGTACTTAATTAGAAATATTTGTGTTAAATCAGCGTCAGATAAAAGGACGGTCCCCCTGCGGAGGCAGTGGAAGCCGCCCCTTCCGCTGCATTCTTTAGCTCTATTTTCCGCGCCCCATTCCAAACCTTCTATTTACTGTGTCAAAGATTCTCTTTAATATCTCTTTAATTTTATAAATATTTTTAATTCTCAAAATTAAAATTTTTAATTTAACTATATTTTGTAATGATAACTTCTAAAATTTTATTTGTATTTATAAATTTATTTATTCTTACAAATACTTTATTACTTTCTACATTACATCCTATTACCATATTATTTTCTTTTGTCATTTTTACTTTATCTTCATCTATATCAATTTCATTAAATTTAAATTATTCTATATATTCTTTTATAATTTTAATTTCTTTGATTAGAGGAATAATAATTATATTTAACTATTTCATCAGTTTAATTAATAATGAAAACTTGTTACTACCTTGTAACAAGATAGTAACCTTGGCCCTTTCTCTTTAGTATTAAATGCTATTTAATTTTACTTATAATAAATTTCAATTTTTCAACCAAGATTATTAACCAAGGAGCTCTCAAACGTTTGATAACCCTACGCAACAGGAACTTTAATCCGGTCCTGTGTTAGGTACTAAAGATTATGGACAATCTTAATCTTATGGATATTAAGTGTTCAGGTTCCTGAGAAAATTTTAATAAATAAAATTAATATTATTTGATGTTTCAGATCACTTCTCCCCATCTACCCCGAATGATGAGCGAACTTATAACTACGGAAGAAATAGATATGGATAGCAGTGATGAAAATAACGATAGTGGAGAAGGAAGTCAAGAAAAAGGTAGCGAGGAAGATGATAGAAAAGACGATGAGGAGGAAAACGGCGAGGAAGATGAATTTACTCTACAAAGAAGGAAAATAACCAAAAAAAAGGTTAATAAACAACTGGAAAATAAAACAAGAATAAATAAGCACATCAAAACTAGAACTGAGAGAAGCATAACAACAAGAGGAAATAAACACAGACAAATTTCTGACCATCAAAAAAACAAAAGAGAGCATGAAAATTTGAACAGTGACTTATATTTCAGTGACGATGATGTTGAACATGAAAATATCAATGACGATGACATTGTTAGTTATAATGGTAATGAAGAAGAGAATGGAAATATCGAGCAAGATAAAAATAACAAAGAAAGCAGTGGTGATTACAATGATGATGAAGAAAACGAAGAAAGTGGTAGCAGCAGCGGTGATTATGAGGATGATGAGGATGATGATGATGATGATGATGATGATGATGATGATGATGGCAGTGGCAGTGGCAGTGGCGATGGTGAAGGCGATAAAACAGACGAAGATAATAGCAGCGAGGAAAGAAGAAAGGAAAGCATGGACAACATAAGAAAAGCGAAGGAATTAAGGGAGAGTTATGCAAAGTATATGTTTAATGTTAGCATGGCACTTGCTAAAGCCAGAGGAATTCTTGTACCAGAAGAGAAACTGAAGAAAGATGTCGCGGATTTGTTGGAATTTGAGATAAATTTGTTAAAGGTAACTAATGGATTTCATATTATTCTGTGCGCGTCAAAATTTCCATCGTTGAAAAAGTACATGACTTTAGTCTTCTAAAAATAATACTTATCTTCTATTAATTAATTATTAGACGAAATTTAATTTTCTTCTTTACCCGATCAGTGGAAGGTTTTCAGAAAAATAAAATTCAACTGATCGTGTTTGCAACGTTACATCCCTTGCCTGAAAGCGCGCTAGATAATGATGGATAATATCTTGAATATTGCAGTCTTTATAAAACGTTATTCAAGAAAATTTCCTCCAAGGTTAAAAGAATTATTTCATACTTCTAATAAAAACAGCACATTACAATTATAGTTATTCCATTTTTTAATTTAAACTTTCCATTTACAACCTAACGAAATTAATGCTATTAAAAATGTTCTTTATTTTTTTATCTTTCAATTATTCAAATTTGTACTGCTGGCATTGGCGTAATTAGATGGGGGTCACGGTGGACCCGAAAAAATCTAGACTGAACCTTTCCCAAAAATGTGGACCTTCACCATTCGAAAGTTTTAAGATTCCAAAAGTCCAGAATTCCAAATTCTCAGATTTCCTACGTTTCAGAATTCTGGAATTACAAATTTTTAAATTTGCAGAGTTTCAAAATTCAAAAATTTTAAGAACTTAAGATTCTACAATTTCAAAATTTCTAAAAACCCCAGAAGAAGGTCCAAGGTACTCCAATGAATGTTGATCAATAACCATCATTGAATTCAACGTTTTAAACTTCTTAAATGATTTTTGCAACATACTACTACAATACGTATTTTTTCAGATTGTATATAAGTATGGAGGAGAATTGAACATGACTCTTCAATTATTTCAAAAGAAATACGATTGTTTGGTACCTGTAACAAACAACGGAGAAGTAAGAAATTACGTTTGATTCAGAGAATGGACGAATTTAATTGTGAACTACAAATAGTATAAATCAATTTTCTAGATAAATTGGATAAGAAAAGTAGAAAACCTTTTTATCAGTGGAGGAATGGAGATTGATAAAAAAATACCGGTCGTTATCCCATCTTTTAGCTACATCAAGAATCTTAAAAAATTATTGGACAAAACACCGAGTAAAACAATTGGTATGCATATCCTTTGTAAATAAAATACAACGGTTCTGATTTCATATTAATTGATTGATGATTGATGAACAATTTTACACAGTAAATTACGTACACTGGAATTTTCTTAGTAGAGTAATAAAGACTACCACAAAGGAAATGAGAAATTGGTATTGGGGTAGCGAAATAATAACTGTTAAAAAAAGGTAATGAGTAATTTATAATAAAATAAAAAGAGAAACAATTAAACAATATTAATTCCTATATAGATCAGACCTATGCATCACTGAGATAGGAGCTGAATACAGTTTAGGATATGAATATGTAAAGAAATATTTCTCGGATAAAATCTTGCAAACGGTAAAGATTCGTGTGAACATTACAAAAATTATAATATATTCAGATAATCAAATCTCGTGCTGATAAAATGTCACTCATTGATGGAATTAATAAAGGCTTTAGATATGATTGACGATATTGAAAAGGAAGTCGAGTATCAGATCAAAGAATCAACTTGGATGGATATTAAGACTAAACATTCCATCTTAGATAAATTGGTGTACCTGAAGAAAATAATTGGATATCCAAAGTCATATCGAAATAATACTATTATGAATCAACACTTTAAAGGTGTAAGTTTCTATCTTTCATCTCAATGGCATAATTATGTAGGGGCCAGGCTGGATCTGACCCCTCATCATTTTAAAACGTTAAAATTCTGAAATTGCACAATTTCACACTGCCAAAATTCCAGGATATCAAAATGAAATTCCAGATTACTAAAATTTTAAAATTTCTGTGGTACTTGGCTTGCCCCAGAAAAAAGTCCTAATTATGCCAAAGCTTTTTATTTGTAATTTTTTTTTTCTTTATGTGTTTTCGTTTTCGGTGCATAATTTAATTAATTCTTAATTGCTTTTTAGCTTAGCGTTAGCCGATCGCATTACGATAATATTCTAAGCATAATGAGATATCTGAAATGGCAAAAATTAAAATTAATATTCAAGAAAGAGATTGAAACTTCTGAAGAGTGAGTATGTTTTCTGTGACTGAATCGAAAGAAAATCCTACGCTTTTGCAATTATTGAAAAATAATTATTATTTCAAAGATTTTCAATAAAATGAAGAATAATTAAAGGAAAAATTCGTTTACAGATTTTTCATGGATCCTTTAACAATAAATGCCTTTTTCATAGCCTTTTACAATGCCATAGGTAAGTTATTAAAATACACGACAAATCTTTTGTATGACTTAATTTTCTTAACATTATTCACAGTATTACGGTTTTTGATTATTACAGAGGTAACTGCGGCAGACTTTCAGAGTCCTTTCTTCGATTCTCATCAACCATGGTATGCAGAAATTAACATTCCTATTATTATATTTTAACGTTACTATAAAAATGCATTTTATTTCTTTCAAATAAAATATTTCTTTAAATTATATAGGTATACCAATTTTGGGGCTATTGGAGCCATTATGGCTCACGAAGTGAATCACGGTTTCGATAGCAGAGGTAAATTACTTGATCTCTAATTATAACTTTTTCGTGATATTGACGTGTAAATAACGATTTCGTCAGGTCGCGTATATGACAAATGTGGTGAATACATGGCATGGTTACCTGCAATGGCAGAAGCATACGAGAAAAGAGCAGAATGTTTTGAAGATCAATTTACCAAGTATAGTGTAGTATACAATAAAACAGTGAATATCCCGTTAGAGGTAATTATATGAAACAAATAATTTGTAGACATATTTACAACTAGCAATTTAAAAGTGAATTATAATTTTTCTAAATAATAGAAACGAATTTATTGCTACTGATTTGCAAACAAACTAATTACATATTTATTAGAATTAAAGGAAGTAATACTAAATTGGATAAATTGTAATGTTTAAGATAACAACATTTCTGAACATAATGTTGATATTAAAAAATTTGTTTAATATTATTATATTTTTCTAAAATTAGAGGTCTATTGACATTATTCAAAATTTCTCCATTTTTTATGATATCTTTTACATCAAAAATAATGTAGACTTCTAAGAATATTTTTGAAAACTATATTCTGCTGATGTTGAAAATTCACATAAATTCTAAATTCTAGATTACTATAATAATTCACTGAAACCTGACATTTTTAATACATCCGGAAGTGAAGGATTTAAATAACATATTAGATTAATATTATAAGACTTCATTGGAAGATTTATTGTTGAAAATTGAAATTTTTTACATGGTTATTCTAACACGAATTCTTAAGAATATAACACGGTGGACAGAAAGCATCTCTCACCCTCTGAATACTAAATTTTATAACTTTCAAAATGATCAATATTAAGTTTCACTCGTTTAAGAATATCCCCAGTACGTTCAATATGGAATTATCTATGTTAATAGGTTATTAATAATTCTTACTGAATCGAAGTTTTAATAGTATTAAACTTCTCATACGTGCAATGTTGCACATTAAACCTACATACATGTAATATAATTTAAAACGTCTATTAAGTTGAATTTCATTTATTTAACAAATATTTTATGTATTCATAACTGCAGAATTACGGCAAACAAACCGAAGCAGAAAATATTGCGGATACAATGGGTTTGCAAGCGGCATTCAGAGCTTATCAACGAAGGCAACGAATATGTGAAGAACCTGATCCCATGTTGCCAGGATTAGAGGATTTCAGTAACGAACAACTCTTATTCATATCCTTTGGCAACGTAAGTTTCATTTTTTTTTTTTTTTGGATATAATATATTCAACTTGTCAAAAGTATTTTAATAAATAAAAATAATACTACAAAAATTAATCAAATAGCAGTAGTCCTCATTAGCCCAACTATAATTTTTGTTTGAAGTAGACTAGGTTCCATAACTGTAATTTACATAATAAGAATATTATTGCACGCCTTGTATTTAGTTACATTAGATATTACATGTTACATTTTGATCTACGTATTTGTTTACATAAAGATAAGACTTTATAAATTGATAAATGTTCTATTGCTTATTTCAATAATTTGTTATCAGGAGCCAGTCAGCATTTTCAGGGGGTCTAAGTCTACTCTGTCCCTTATTTACTTATGTCAATAATCTTTATGACCGTATTAAGACTAACTAATATTGAAATTGTGTTTTTAAATTTACAGTTATGGTGTGAAGTCGCGGATCCAGAAGAGTTAGGAAAGAAAGTGCGAAGGGATCCTCATAGTTTGGCTCCATTAAGATTGATTGGTTCTGTATCGAATTCCGAAGATTTTGCTAAAACTTTCAATTGCCCAGAAGGAAGTCCAATGAACCCGAAGAAGAAATGCAACATATGGAAATAAGAATAATGCTCATATTGAACGCTGATACTTTCAATCTTTTATAATGAATATTTATACAATTTCACAGTACTTCTAATACAATTCGCATCTATGAAATAAAATTACTATAGCTCTGTATTGAAAATATCGTTTTATTTCATCCTATTCCTGTGACTTAATTCTCACCTGTAATATTTCAAGCAACATTAATAAGTTCGACACGTTAGTATGATTCATTTAATACCTGGTATTTTTTAAATGTCAATTTGTAAATATTTTGGCTTCCAAGTTTTCCTAACATCACTCGAGAGAATCACACCGTCGATCTTAAATTAATACAAATCTAATCGATCTTAAAAAAAATACAAAGAATTGTATTTTTTGCTTATTATCAATGCGTATATTTTCTATAAAAATGGAGAATCAAGAAATGAATATTTTTTTAACATAAGTGTTCAATTTTTTCATACAAAAATTCCACAGTTCTCATGTAAAACATGGAAAATGAATGAATAAAATTCTAAAAATCCATTCTTTTCATTTCTTTTCATTTTCGTTTCAACAAATACATTTGTCTTTTTTCGTTATTAAACTAACCGTAAAGTACATTATATTAGTATTGAAAGTATATTTTGAATATTGTTAAAGACAATAGTAACAATATTTCTCATTAATTTACATTAAAATTAATAAACATTCAATTTATTCATTACTAATAGCATTATAATATACATATTCATTATACTGTATCAAAATCTTATAATAATTTATAATAATTTTAACTCGTTTCATGCTATTCAGTTGAAATATTTATTTTCATGAAACTCACCTTTGTTGAAACCATTATGGTTCATCAGATAGGTAATTCATAAATTCGATAGTAGTGATGAATCGTTGCAAAATCTTTCGTAATTTCTACAAAGAATAGGTACTTAATGGGTTTCTTGTATAATAGCAACAGGTAATTTCATCAAAAACTCTACAATAACAGATGAATGTAATATAAGAAGAAAATGATACCTCATTAAGTTGGACAAGTATATTATACAATTCCATTGTTTAGGTACATAAATATCTTTTTCTCTTAATACTTATTTTGTGAATGTTTATTTAACGTTATCAATGTATCAAAATCAAGATTCATTAATTTTTATTTAACAATAATAAAATCCTAATTTTACTTTGATTGCATGTTAAACGAACGGCAATTACAAATAAAACCTATTTTGTGAATTAACTTATTAATAATTGCTCCTAATAAATTAGAATACATAAGTAATACAAAAACTATTAAAATTCATATGTATTTGGCTATATAACTACATGATTTTATACAATATGTATTCTCTCCCCAGGTTATTAAAATTATTATTTAAATTCGCAGACTTATCAGAAAAAATTATTATAATAATACATTAGAGAAGCTTACTATACATGTTATAGTAAAATATTTTTAAAAAATCATTAAGCAAATCCCTGAAACTTCTTTTTATAATTACAATATTAGAAAATAAAATTCAATCGTATAAAGCACAATGCAAATAAAATGTTACATTGGCACAACGTTTAATGGCCCCCAAAGGAACTCTTTTTGAAGTATGATAACGTTAAAAGTATCCTACCTTTTTAATACCTAAACATGTATAGTGGGATATCTTTTATGCCACCTCAAAAAATTAAAATTACTTTATCTATTTTGTTACACTTAATAAGAATAAAATTTCTCTGCAAAATGGGCAGAGCTTTTTATTTTCTAAAATTCCGTGCTTCAAAGAATTAACGGATTCTTAAATATCGACTTATAAATAGATATAATTAAGAAATAGAAAATTAAAATTTGAAGAAAAATATTAATTTTCCTATGATGAAACACCCTGCACACGAAGCGTATTTTATAACACCTACGCCCCTAATCAGTTTCATCTGATTGCAAACTATCAAACTACTGAAAACTATTAATGAACACAATCATCCATACCAAACGGAAACAATTTCTAAATAAAGCTCCTGGATGCGATAATGAGACGATGCATCTGTAGATTCACAAGGGCAAAGGATGCACATTTTTTTCTGTCTAACTTCAAAGCCAGGAACTTTATGTTATAACATCTTATCAATGCATATCAAATATAGTTTCAGGGTTACCTGGTAATCGCGGGTATAAAATTGACACCCATTCATCTTTCTTACACACTGTGTAATACAGAAGACTGGTTACCACATTGGGAGTCCGACTTCTATTTTCACGAAGTACGGCTTCAATTTCGTCGTTGACATGTTACGGCTTTTGATTTTGTAAGTAGACATCCTCTTTTATGAATCACTTTCTTTAGCAGATGGTTTGTCAAATTAATTTTATGAATATGTTATTAGAGCGTCTTTAGGCGCTGTTATAAACGCCAGTCTTTTACCTGATCATCTCCTGAATTACCCTCGAGGTTTGCAAAGTTTATTTGGCACTGAACGGGAAACTGGTGGTGAAGAGAAAGCGGAAAGGAACGTGTGTAATAGTGCGGAATGTAAAATAATTGGTAAGTACAAAAAATGAAGACAAGGTTCTGATGATTGGAGTGGAATTAAACTGATTGTGAGCAATGGAATTTGATATCCTTCTATGTACTTAGGAATTTGCAAATAAAGGTGTGTAGATCTTAATGACTCACATTTAACTTATATCATTTAATGTTCGCAAGTGGAAGCTGTATTTTAATAAAGTTTGCAGTTAATTTTAAAAATATATTAATCTACTTTCTTGCTGGTGCTATAATAATTTATTAAAAAGATACATACTCATTGGTGTAATTAGGGTTTTGTTCTAAGGTGGGCCAGGTCTTTTAGAAATTTAGAAATTTTGGAATTAGAATTGTGCAATTTTGAAATTTTGTAATTTTGATAATGTGGAATCTTGAAAATCTGAAATATTGGAATTCTGAAATTTTAGAACGGTTAAACTCACTCTGATCCCTATTTACAATTAGTTACGCCAATGTGCATACTCGAAACCGTAATCAATCGTAATCACACCGAAACTGTAATCATTCGAAGCAAAAGATTTATCCAATACAATAGAAATATTCAAATGACTATTAAACACAAAAACACTTATCATAAAAGATATTTCGTCGCAAATCATTTAAATATGTATAAATGGATAAGACCATATTAAAAGGGTTAAAGATATTCATAATTAAGATAATCATTTTCTGTATTTGCATTACAGCGAATTTGCTCAAAACTAGTATGGACGAGACCGTAGATCCATGTGACGATTTTTACGAGTTTGCATGTGGAAAATGGTCAATGAAAAATCCCATTCCTGAGAATAGAACCGAATGGAGCTTGTGGATTATGGTGTCGGAGAAAGTTGAGAACCAAGTTCAATGTTTGTATTACATTTTTAACCAGAACACTAGTTTGACTATAATTCAAAAATAATTACATGGTAATATGAATTTTATTACCTTTTATTACTTTCAGCGATTATCGAAACTAAACCGAAACCCAATGATCTGTTTGCCGTCAAGCTTGCTAAGAAATGGTACGAAAGTTGCATGGATACAGGTATGTTTTTAAATATCGTTAATTATTTTTTGAAAATTAATATAAATTATTCTGCTTACAACATTTGTAACTTTGTTAAATTGAAAACAAGAAAACAAAATGGTATACGTTTGATTTTCTTATACAAAAATGTTAACAAACAAAGAACAATATTCGATTATGCTCTTTGGAATATTTAAACTATTTTACTTTGAATTTATTAAGAATAATTTATACTTAACTCAATACTATCTCCTGACTGTAAAAACTATAGAAATGATAGGTTCAACATAACATAGGTAAAGGTTACAGACAAAAAAAGAACAGAATTCATGATTAAATTAAATGTTTAAATCACAGATATGATAGAAAGAAGAGGTGCGGAGCCAATAATATCCACTCTATGGAGACACGGAGGATGGCCACTAATTATGGAAGAAGGTGAATGGGACGAACGCATATATCACTGGCAAATAGTCGACGACCATTTTGCTCGTTTATTAGGATTTAACGCATTTCATGATGTGCGTTATTCAAGTCTCACTTATGAAGGCAACGATACGATACTGGTAATTTATAAAAATTTAATACTACATATATACTAATCTATCGGGTCAATCAATAAACAATGTCGTCTTAAGTTTAACTTTAACTTTAATTCCCTTGAATAATATTAAATGCCTATTAAATTAATACAGTGATAACATAGTATTATAACATTAACATATTATTAATATCACATACTTGCAATTAGTATACATATAATATTAACACTAAACCTATCACACGCGTTCAAATGGAGACACGGAGGAGGCGCACCGTTTTTGAAATACGTATATGGACAATGTAGGAGTTTAGTGGAGGGGAGAGAGGGTTTCGTCTTCCCGGACGCCTTTAGTTCGGGCCGGGAACCGCTAGGTGGCGGCGAGATGATCGGTGACAGTGTTCTCGCAAGCGGTCACCCGGCATGCAGTTCGGATATATAGAAGGTCTAAAGTACGGTATGATAAGTGTATAGGGCAGAGGTCGTCTGTTGTCAGCCCCACTAACGAGTCTGACAGATGATCCCGAAACGAAAACGTCTTTTTCTCCTCTCTCCTACAATCAATACGTGAAATCAAGAATCTCAATCCTATTATTTGTAAAAAGACGCGGTGAAAAAGAATAAAAGTAAACATTATTTATTTTTTAATATAAATAAATATTTTGTTCACTATTTAATTGTTCATAATTTTCACTCTATATTAAGAAATATGTCTTTTTTAAAGCAGTCATTTTACCGCTCAAGGTAGAAATAGGTATACATGAAGTATCGATAGTTAAAGCATTAGAGTATAAAATTATTTCTTCCGTGACGATTATTTCTACTTTTTTAACACTAGAAATACCGGCATTCGATGCACACTGGCTTTTAAATTAAAAATACAATAGAAAAATAAATAGATACAACCAGCGTATATAATGGGTAATTTTTATCTTAATAAGATATATGTTAACAAAAACAGTTTAACAAATTCTATGATTTAAAATAGAAACCTGAAACCTGTCATTGGAAAATCATCAATCAATAACTACCTGCTCGCTATTCTACATGTTTCTTATGTTTTAGATTGATGCCCCCCATTTACCACTCGGTGTGGAAAAGTTACTTTCTGTTGATGCTATATTGAATAATATGGACAGCAGTGATGAAAACAATGAAAGCGGAGAAGGTAGTCAGGAAGCAGGAAGCAGAGAAAGAGGTGAAGAACAACAACAAGAAAACCAGGAGGAGGAAGAAAATGATGAGGAGAAAGAAGAAAACGATCTAAGCACCAATATAGAGAACAGAAACAAAATGGTCAAAAGGAAGAATCACAAACGACTTGGTCATAGTAGAAGACATGTATCCAGGCATGGAACGAAGAAAAGGACAAAGAGAGACGCTCTGAAAGAAAAAATCGTGCATCAAATATTGCATCAATTGAAGAAGGCTAACACGCACAAAGTGAAATCATCGAAACATGGACACCTGCCTATGATCAGTGGCAAATCGTCTATGAAAAAGAAGAATCATCAATTGCATGGAAAAATGGCGAAAGGAAAGAACAGCAAACGTCTGGGTCATGGTAAAAAGAAGAATAACAAGAATAAAGTGATGATAAAGCATGTTCACAAAAGAAATTTGAAGAAAAAATCAAATGTTCACAAGAATAAACATCACATGCAGAGAAAGATTAACAATCATAGGGTTCATCATGCAGTGAATAAGATGAAACTAATACATCACAAAAAAATGTCTCTAGTTAATGATACTGAAGGTGCAGACAATGACTTAGACAATAATGTTGACACTGAAAATGGTAATGAAGAAGAAAGTAACAATGATAAGAATAATGACGAAAGCAAAGATGATATAGAAGATGAAGAGAATGATGTAGATAACAAGAATGACGACGAAAATGAAGAGAACGATGATGAAACAAACAATGATGAGGAAGAAAATGAAGAGGACAATAAAGAGAACGATGAAGAAGAAAATGAAGGAGAAGATGAAGATGAAGATGAAGATGAAAAAGTAGACATAGAAGAATTAAAAGAAAAGTACAAGGAATTTATGTTGAACGTTTCGTTAATACTTTCCAAAGCAAGAGGAATAGAAATATCGAGAGAAACATTGATGAAGGATATCAACGATCTCTTCGAATTCTCACTTAAAATGGCAGAAGTAAATAAATTTACCAATTTTTTCATTGTCCAATTGTAAAAGGCAATGCCGAATAGCAGTTCATTAATTAATATGTTCTTTTCTAGCTTACTCTTATAAAAGAAAAACCCGTAAATATAACTCTTCGAGATTTTCAAAAAGAATACGACACTATGGAATCCACCACACGCAATGGCAAGGTATAATATTTGACTCGTATAACACAACCATGTATAAATTGGCGTAAGTATAACCTTGGTCTGGGGTGGACTAGGTCCCTTTATTTTCATTAACAGTGGCAAGTGTTTAATACAGAATCGTAGAATCCTATAATTTTGGAATTTTAAAATTTCAGAATTTTAGAATATTAGGATCTTAGAATAGTAAGGGAGCTGATCTCCGGGAGAGAGGGAGGGGGGGGGGTGCAAATTGGCCCCTACCCAATTAGCCAAACCATGTATATTATAAAAATACTTAATGATAATGAACAAATGTTTAGATAAACTGGGTGAAAAAGGTGCAAAAAATATTCGCTGAAGCAGGTGTAGACATAGAAGACGATATTGATATTGTAGTAACGAATCCTGAATATATCAAAGAACTTCATGCTCTATTAGATAAAACCCCAAGTAAAACAATTGGTGAGTTGAAGCAGATAAATTATTAAATTATTTAAGTTATACTGAATAATTGTATAACAATTTTACACGTCTATTACAGTCAGTTATGTTCACTGGGTATTTGTTAGTATGGCGATAATGGCTGGTCCAGAAGAACTTAGATCACTAGCAGAAAACTGGTTTCCAAGACGTATGCATTTTTCATCAAGGTAGTATCAGTTTCTAATATTTTATTAATAAATGTGTTATTATTCTAACACCTTACATATTAAATAATTTAATAGCGGCCATAATAGATTCACCTATGAATGCAAAAACAATATTGCATTTTTGGTCTTAAAAATCACTCCAACGTACACTTATAAATTTTTATTGGGCTCCGATTTTATATTGGGCTGCTCCCTCCGATGGCGGGGTTATACAGTTGGATAACTTGGAAGATGAGGATCATAAATGTGGTGGTTCCAGGTGTCGAAGTCTTAGTTCGCGATTAACTTGAATTTCACCTGTATATAATACATCCGTGGTTGTGTTCGTCCGCAAGCAACCATCGCTTCTCTACTGTTTCTGGGCCGGCTACCGGTTGAGCTTAAAATCAAAGTTAACTAATTTCAATCATTTTGACATTGAAGTTGCGGGGCCGGCCGCGCAATATTTAATTTAACTTAACTATTAATTTAGCCTAACTTAACCTAATGTAAAATACACAACCGCGGATGTATACATACAGGTGAAATTCAAGTTCAACTTTGAACCCCTATATCTCCGCTCCCTTAAGACTTCGACACCTGCAGCCGCGATATTTGTAATCCTCAACCTCCAAGCTATCCAACGATATAGGTTACACCCCAGTAGGTAGCAGCCTATATACTAAACTGATACCATTTATTGAAACATCAAAATCTACTAATACTGAGAACTATATATTGAAAAGCAATTAGTAATTAATAAAGTAAACTTGTCATTAGATGCTTATATTATTTACTATTTTCTGAGCAGATGAGCAATTATCTAATGTGAATGTGCCATAATTAATAAAAAAAATATATATGTTCATTCAAATATCTCAAATTATTAATATATTGTACTATTATTAAAAAGCGCCCCTCGCTCTTGAAAAACAAATATAATACCGACTCAATCATTTTATACAAATTTTGTCAATATTTTTCTATATTTCTATAGACCATCAGAATGTATACAGACAGTGGATATAAGTGACATTGTAGCATACCAATACGTGCAACAGTATTTCTCCGAAGATACAGCGAAAACGGTAAAAATAATATGTCATTGCTTGTTTGAAAGACAGAAATATTTTTTCAAAATTTGCCTCTTTACCACGAGTATTGTTTCATGTTAAAGGCCAGAGATATGATTGATGACATACAAAAGGAGGTCGAATATCAGATCAAGGAATCGACGTGGATGAACGACGACACTAAACATTTCATTTTAGACAAATTGATGAACATGAAGAATCTAGTTGGCTATCCAAGTTGGTATAAAAATACCACGATGGTGAAAGAATACTTCCAAGGGGTAACTTTCCTTTTACTAATATTCAATTTAACATACCCCTTTTTTCTGTTTCTCTGATTGTTGATGTGTTAAGTATTCATTAGATGTACAAATTAATTCGGTGCTTTTTCTTCTTTTAATTGAAGATTTATTTTTAAATGTTATTAAATTCATCATTATCGTTACCATATTCTCGCACCACTTTTCGAATTCACAGAAGCGCGGGAAAGTATTCAAATTTAAAAGAGTAACTAAGAAAGTGTAATACTAAAAACACCGAATTAATTTGTACACCAAATAAATTTCCAAATGGGACTTGGGTTAAGACATAAATTAATCTTCGAGCGGAGGATAAACGGTCAATCGTGACCCAAACCAACGAAATGTATTGTACAAGAATAATTGAACTAAAGTAAGGTACTCAAATTTTTTAACGAATGAATTTTATATGGTAAAAAATTAATACATGTTTAGAAATTGCAAACAATGAGGAATTTGAAAATTAAATTTAGTGCTATCCACTATCCGAAAATTAATAGTCAAACATTAAATAAAGAATTTATAATGTTTAAAGCTCACAATCGGGCCGTCCTACTATGAGAATCTGTTGAATTACATTCGACATTTGAGATGGAAAAACTTACGACGAATTGTGGAAACGACAGGTAGAGATAAATCCAGGTAAAATTTTTAATAACATTATTCTATTAATTAATACGAATAAATATTTTACGTGTACAATTGTTTACAGCGAATATTTGGACCCTCTGATGTTAAATGCATTCTTCATACCTACAGAAAATTCTATTTGTACGTAACATTTTTTATTATTTATTTTATTTATTTTGAACGATTTCTAATTTATTTGATTTTGGTGCAGCTGTGACAGCGGCTGATTTTCAAAGTCCACTTTTCGCTCTGAATCGACCATGGTAAGTAATCAATTTTTTAAATAAAAGTAATCAATTTTCAATGAAATTTTCATTCTTAGGGCTGTTAATTTCGGAATCATTGGTCTAGTCATGGGTCACGAAGTAAATCATGGTTTCGATGATGAAGGTAATTCATTATAATGAAATTATCATATTGAAAAGAAAGGACTAATGAATTCATTATTAATAATAGGTCATCTTTATGACCATGGAGGAAATTTGATGGAATGGTTGTCTGCAATGGCAGATGCTTACAATAAGAGAGCAGAGTGTTTTGTTAATCAATTTAACAAGTACAGTATTGTTAAAGGAGAAAATTATACTATCGAGGTAAATGGTTTTCTCTTAACATTACGAATTAAAATAATCAAAAACCACACAAATCTATTTTAATTCCATACATACGATTAGTAATACGTAACAGTTTAATAAGATGAAATAATTCTCTATAATATGTTTGGTAATTTGATGTTGATTGATTAACTTAAATTAATTATATTTTTCAAAATCTAAAAATTAAAAGATTTTTAAATCTCAAATTTTACTGATTCAAATAATTTTCAACTGATTATGATTATTCTCTGCAAAACAAAATTTAGAATTGCAACAGAAAAGAAATTATTTGATACATATATACATATATCAATATGAAATGTTACAGAACTATGGAAATCAAACAGCAGGTGAAAATATTGCTGACACAATGGGTTTGCAAGCTGTATTCAGAGCTTATAAACGTCGAGAACGAGAATGTGGAAATCCAGATCCAGCTTTACCGGAATTAGAAAAATTCAGCAATGATCAAATTTTCTTCTTATCGTTTGCTAACGTAAGCTTTTCTTATTTTTCTATAAATGAGAAACGATCAAAACTTGTACATTATCTTTTATTTAACCATTTCGCTACCAAAGAGACAAATATTTTATCGGTGGTCAGATAATCTCTTGAAGCAATTACAAAGCGAAGAAGCAAGAAAAATACTCAAGTACTAAAAATATAAAATTGGTAATGAAAGCATTAATACGTTCGTTGTCACAATGGTCATTAGGGATCGACGATAATAATTTATTGTCATCAAATTATTTACGAATGAAAATGTTTTTACTTACATTTTTTTCTTATTTTATAGTTATGGTGTGAGTCAATAGACCGAGAATCTTTAATAAAAAGTACCAAATACGATGTGCACAGTCCAGGACGCTTACGAGTGATTGGTTCGGTGTCGAATTCAGAAGACTTTGCCAAAGCTTTCAACTGTCCGATTGGTAGCCCCATGAATCCGGAACGAAAATGCAACATATGGGTGTAATTTAAATAACATCAAGATTTTATGTTTTTCTAAATTTCTGTTTACTGATTGAATGCTGTACTAGGTAATGAAATACAATATACAATTTGCAAATTATTTTTTGGCAGTACTTTCAATAATTTCTTAAAAACCCTTATCTTTGAATAAATATCATAAATTTATCGAAGATTACAATAAATTTAATATTTTGTCAATTATAATTTAAGAAAACTACGGATGAATAGGGTGTAGAAGAAACGTTTGAATCTATAATTAATATATTAATGAAATCTATGTAAGCGTTTAGTGGAGGGGGCGAGAGGGTTTCGTCTCCCCGAATGCCTTTAGTTCGGGCCAGGGACCGCTGGGTGGCGGCGAGATGATCGGTGTCAGTGTTCTCGCAAACGGTCGCCCGGCCCGAACTAAAGGCGTCCGGGGAGACAAAACCCTCTCTCCCGCTTCATTAAACGCCTACACCTAGAATAGTTTCCGTTTGTTAACTCAACTAATAATATTATAGAAAGAAAATCTTATTTAAGAAATTAGAAAAAATCAAACGAATAATTAAAATAATAGCGAGTTCAAAATATCTTTACCAAAATTCAAAAATGGCAATTTTCAATCAAACTGAGCATCAGACGAATGAACAATTTTTTTCTGTATTTTTCTAATAATTTTTCGTTCGAGAGACTTTAACACAAATTCTGCAAAAATGTCGCGGATGAAGTTACCTTGACGATAAATTTCATATTTTAAATACCAATTGTAAGATGAAACGTATGAAGCAGGGTTAAATGTTTTTGTCGGTCAACGCATCAGTGATTATCCTACGCTTTCAATGTTATCCTCTTTTGAACGGTTAATTGAATTTAACCTTCCTTTTTTTTTGGTTCATCACCGTCTGTGTATACCTTTATATAAATCTCAATTACTTTTTATCGAATGCTGCCTTGAACTCCATATACTACGAGAAAGAAAAAGCAGGATTTTACATTGGCTTCAAGGTAGCCGTCAACGCTAGATCCTTTGATGAGAGATGATCACGAGCGATCGAACAAACAAAATGAACTATAATTCTTGATTTATACACGTTAACAGCTAACGTAATTTCACCGGCTTCAAGTACAAGAACCTTCATTCGAAATATTGCTCAACGCAGGATCACGGAAATTAACCTTTGATCTCGAAACCGTCTTTCAGCTGAAGTATTCAAAAGAACTGTTGCGTAATTTCTCGAATCATTTATTAAATATAAAAAATAAAATTATTTTCTCCATTATTGTCAAGGATAGAAACAACAACTTCGTTTTGTGACGATTATGTAAATGTTTAACTTTAAAATTTTCTTTCCATCAATCGGTGCATGATTTTTTATAATCTCTAATAGAACAACCTAATAAATATCTTCGGAAAAAAACCAATTGAAATGATTAATTCAACTTTTGAAAACACCTACTAAAAGATTACATATTGAAAGAAAAAACAGAAAATATACGTTGAATGCTTATTTTAAACTGCTAGTTTTGTTTCTTGCTGTTAACATAAAAGTTATTTATTTCCATAATAATTTAACATAAAAAAAAAGAAAGAATGAAAGATAAACTAAAAATTCTTTAACACTAGAACTACTGGCGTTCAATATACACTAAACTTAAAGTTGAAAATAAAATAGAAAAATAAATAAATAAATATAGAATCAGTATAAACAATAATTCTTGATCTCAACAAAAGTCAAAGTATATTTCAACAAAAATACTTTAATAGATTCTATAATTTAAACTAACAATAAAAAAACTCTAACAATAAGAATCCTGTCATTTTTACCCTTTTGGTAATTCGAGCATTAATTAAAAAAATATTCTTAATTACTCTATGCATTCCTCCCATACAATATGAACTAACTTGTCCTACATACGAAAGGATTTCTATAGTGCTATCAAACGAGCATAAAAAAAGAAAATTGAAAAAGGTGCATAACTTTGTTAACCGGCAATAAGTCAACGACGTTATATCAGAAGCGTAAGCGTGTAACCGTATTGCATCGTTAACGGCACGGGTGTTGCAATTCGGTGAGACAGTTGTAGATCGATGTAGGGACAGTAAATTAGATCAGGCAAAAGAACATTACCTAACTGTAGCACGAGCGTTCATCTTCAGTTCTCCAACACTTTCACAGATCAAATAGTGAAGTGGTGAAACTGCGCGATTATACTGATGCATCGAACGGGTATATATCGCATTTGTTCGGCCAGAGAAAGCACGCTCTGATTCATCGAAATAAATGGCCGCAGTTTTAGAACGGATGCATCCTATTATAATGTGTATATCCACCGATAAACTATCACTCTCGTCGATCGATCGTGATACCGTGATAACGTACTTTGAATTGCTAAATTTGTAATGCGCATTCGTTGTTTGCCTGCCGCGGATGTCGTCCTGCCTTTCGTCCTTCTCGCTATTTCTTGCACAAGCGAGCGTCGCTGTTGCATAAATAATAGAGAAAGAGGGTTGCTGAATTATTTCGCGAACGACACGAATCTTCCGTGTTACGTTCGACAGTATTTCGGTGATACATCATAGCCGGCGATCGATCATATTCGAGATTAATTGAACGGTAATCGAAGTTCCTTAACGCGTTCGGCGCTGTGGGAGTCACCGTTGACCGGCGCTGCAAATTTCATTTGATGACATAATTAACACTATAATTTCCACAGTGATATAGCACCAATAGGATATGATATGACAGCCCAATTTTCAAATCCGAGCTTTCAATTTAGTATCTTACATTATTAACATAATTCCAACGATAGATATCGAAACTTTATCTTTTCTCTTCTATTATTAATTATTCTATTATACAAAATCTGAGATACTATGACCACTATGGAGATCAGCATGTTAAAGAATAAATATCAGGTGTACAAATTTCAAATTCGATGTTTTTAGCATTACGCCTTGTTTAAATAAACCTTTAATTAAAAATGAAAAAGAAAAGAAACGACACAAAATTAATTTGTACACCTAATAATATTCTGACATATTAATTCGTAATGTTCTGAATAATTCGCCCTCGAACGGCGGACCATGGAGAGAGCCCCAATTTTAATTCAACTTTGTATTTCATATTATTTTCATTTTTAATCGACTTCGAAAAAGGAGGAGGTTACTCAATTTATTTTTTGTCTAAAATTATTTCAATATATAAAACTCTTTCGTTTAAAAATTATACATTTAACTTTAAGTTAATATCCTTATATGTATATATACATATATTTTGTAATTTTGGGTCTCGATCAACCCAGATTCGGGTGTTCAAAGGTTGATACTGACACGTAATGTATTAAATATAGTTATTATATTAAATAATCTCCAAGATTTTTCTTTCAATTATTACGACAAGTAATTATTTTACCTCTGTGCGATCTTCACGAAACACAAACGGTGCGTTGTTGTTTTTCTACCTGAATATGTGACAAGCAAGAAGAAAGTAGCAAGAAATAAATATTAGTGATCAGCAGATTCACAAAAGCAGGAAAATCGTAAAGCATTCAGAAGATAGAGATGATTGCAAGGAATTGCGTGTACAAAGAAAAACATACGTGATATAATGAGCATAATAAATAACTCGTTTGAAGAGTACAACAACGTCGCAACGAAACAATCGGACCGCGTAAAACAGGAAAAGTTGTACGCGTAGTATGTATATTCGTAAGGCAGAGCAATTGCTTTACGTAACAGTTATCTCCGAAACTAATTTGCTATCTTTCCTCGTTGACGCGCCGCTCATCCAGATATTATCATCGGAAAAACTATTAAGCAAGTTCCTCAAGTTAATTCAACGATTCGTGACCCCTCCGTTTATTCTTGCTCGTTTATTCTCTCTATTAAACGCGATAATCGTTGTTTCCCTCCTGCCACGTGCAATCATCAGTTTAGATAAAACGTTTAGTAGAAATAAAGTTTACAAAATGCTTCGCAGAAATATAAACTGTTGAAGCAAAATGTTTACTTTAACAACTGCACTTTTGTAATTCTATGGGTCGTTTTACATGGAAGCGAAACTTGTTAAGCTTGCGTTTCAAAATTTCTATATCATACGTTGCAAAATTAATTATTAGTTAATCATAATTAACGCGTGATACAATGGATGCTAACAAGGTAGAAAAATGGTAATACGAAAGATATGAAAGATTGGTGTGTTATAATTAAGTCAGTAACTCTCACGTGTGCTTGCCCACATTTTAATTACGAAATAATATTAAACTTGACCCACACGGGTAATAAAATGAAACACAGCCCAATTGTGTAACATTTTCGTCTATTTGAGGCCCTTTTCAAACACAGATTAATAAATTTCGTTTGTATACAAAATGAATCAACGATTAGTTAACGATTAATACTTGTTAATTTAATTATTCGTTTTACCTAGTGATCGTGAAAGTGTTAAAGAATACGCTTGATGCTTTTTGTTTGCAAATTGAAAGAGATTCAAAGGAAATTTCGTGTACGATGCGCATCAACGACACGTGAGCATCAGCTTTATCAAGCATTAAAACAGTTCGCCTCCGGTCATTTATTAAATCTGAATACTCTCGGCGTTGTTGCGCGATGCAATTTATGCACGAAGAATCTGTTCGTGTCTCGCAACGCGGCTAGGAACGTAGCCGATGTATAATAAAACGGACACGACGAGATACAATCGAAACTGTTCTAAACCGATTAAGACGAATTTCAGGATTCTCGAACACTATAAATCTCTAATCGTAAAAATCCTAGGTACCCGCAGCGCTATCTCGCTCGTGTACGATGAGGTGCTGATACAATAAACCTGTGACGCAATCTTGCATAATGTATCCCTATCTGAACCAACATCCCACGTTACCACCACCTGTATTCAGCACGAGTTCACTGATTGCACAAACCTCCTGCTGCATCCAGGATACAAACGTGTGTACACATTGGACAGATGAATCCTTCTGTCTGCGTGCCCTACTAATTTCGTGACACGACATTTTTCCGCCGGATCAGATTTAATTGGCCGGAAAAAAATTAATTAGGTATGTCTTAGAGGTGTTGATTAACACGTTCACTACTGCGTCACTTATAAGTGAGGGGCATTGGAATTTCTAGAAAAATTTCATCATCCATATTATTAAAAATTCTTTGATTTACATTATTAAAAATACTCGTGTTAGGTACTTAAAATGTTGTGGAATTTGTGAAAAATAAAAAATGCTACTTAATGAAATTTCCTAACATTGTTCAAAACAAACAGCGTTATATGTAAAAATCACATTACTTCACTACTAGGTCCTTAATTAGTTAATGCAATATTATGCATTCATTAGTTATACTTTCTATGAGTGTATTAGGTAAATCATTGGTAGTCTTCATTAAAAAATATTCTGATTGAAATCCATAAAGGAGCAACAGAAAAATTCGTTCTGACCCAAAGTATATTAATCTTCAAACATCCATTTAATCTATCATAAGTGTTAAATATTTATAATATTTTCTAATTATCGAATCTTCTGGGATTCTTCACGTTTCTAAGTCGGTCATCGATACGCAACAATCTAATATTAAAGGGATCGTAAAATGTATCAAGACCATAGATTAATTACGCTACACAACAAAATTCAGTTTCTTTAAAATTTACAACCTGCATCATCGTAAAATACCCATTAAACTGTTTTACAGTTACGCAACTAGAAAATCTAACTTGTATAATTCCATGTGTATCAATATATTGTATATTAGCTTTGTTCATTTCGCTCTCTTATGTAGCCATAACCGTATGCTAAAGGATGGGATTAAAATACATCGATTCGAAATGATCAGAATTCACGTGTGTATGTACATTTTAAACGAAGATGTTCCTAATCCCTTCTTCACGATTCAATAACGCGTACTTCGTAAAAAACGTATGAGAAAGTCTCGCTCGCAGAAAGTACATCGTTGCCTTAACCGAGCGGGACATAATAGGTTTAATTGCAATCTCTCCTTTTCAAGTCCTCCCTACATAAATTATACGATCTAACTTTTTTCAGAATCTTTCAGTTCGTTTCGTGCACATAGATGGTACACACTTTTTGTTATCAGTTGTCCATTTTATCGTGAACATCTTCAAAGCTTAAAGATCTTACGACGTAAACGTTGACCCTAAACGACAGACTTTATAAATAAATTTTAATTTTAAGTTTAATTCTAATTCAATCAATTGCTCAAAATAATACACGATTAATTTTCAATCAATTTCATTCAATAGATATTTTTATTGATATTGAAATTGTATTAGGTGTAAAAATTAATTCGGTGGCTTCTTTTTAATTGAAAATTTATTTTTAAAAAATCATAGTAACTCCAATCATTAAAATAATCGTTATCGTTACCATATCCTCGCGTCACTTTTCAAGTCCACAAAAGCACGGGAAGATATTCAAATTTAAAATAGCGATTAAAAAGGCATAATGCTAAAAGACAGCAATTGAATTCTTAATTAATTTTTAGTCCGTTTTAGCTTCACAGCTAAACTCTGAGTGATTTCTAAATCCGAACAGCTTCCTACGGCTGGATTCTTCGTTAAGTAAACCCTCATCAGTGCTGGAAAAAAAAACGATGATAGCAAAGCGAGCGCACAAGTTAATAGAGTACCTACGTTGTAGCAGCATGTATTAACAGATTTCGAAATCGAAAGTGCGAAGGAAAAGAGAATATTACGCCACGTAAAAATTGGACTGTATCAAATCCATGACATTCGTATCGAAGGCTATTTATCGATTACGAAATTAGATGGATGATCTCGAAGAGTATACATTTGGGATCAAGCGGTGATTAACAAAACATTTACCAAGTAACACCAGTCATTCCGTTTCGTAATCAATTAAATCCCTATTTTACGCTCGAAGAATTTGGCTCAAATACATTCAACCAAGAAGAAGAATTGAAGAAGTTCCCCATACGCTAACGAACTGTGAGGCAAGTTTATATTTATGACAAACATACTTAAAACTACGTCTACATCACCAGAAACGTGTAATTTAGCACAAACGTATATGAAGAAGTACGACAAATAAACGAGGTATCGTATCGTTGCACCCTCGGTTTAACATTGCCCAAGCTCGCGAATCAACGTTGAAGAAAGAATCGTAATTTCCACAACTAATTCATCACCGATCCATCCAATCGATGGTCGTTTTGATGCTGCGTTAAATAACATTCTAGCTGCTAATTCGATAATTACCTGCCGTAATTAGTGCACACGCTTATGGTTGCCTAATGTCTCGTGTTGACCGTTGTGTTTCGAGGAAGGATCACGCGGCATCGAACAATTTCGTGAAAGTTCCGATGCGAGGACGAGCAGCATTAATCAAACCGGTTAACGAAGACGAGCGATCGAAGTTGCCATCCCCTAGAAGGTCTGTATCCTTACGATGTCCTGCATCCTTGTTGGTTACGTTCGTCTACCGTGAGGTAGTAGGAGAACGATGCCTCGAAGTTAATGATGCGCCGCATTGCGTTACAATATAGGATTCGTAACCCGTGAAATATGGAACGAATCCGTACTCTAGGTGGCTGCTTCGGTCCCACTCTTCTTCACCATCACTACCTACCGTCACCGACTGATTCAACACCACCGTGACACAGTTACAACGTGCCACGCTGTAAATCCTACCGCTTGCACCAAACCATGATCTAGAAACACGGATGAATCCTGGGATATATAAAGCGGATTAGAAGCAAACTTTGTCATTCCCTCGACACCGTGCTACGGTGGAAGGTGTGCACTGGCCAAAAGATAGAAGACCGAAGGTAAAAGACGCAAACGTACCTAGTGCAGCACCTCGCATGATCCAGAGGCTCACCTTCTCAAGGATAAACGAGGGAAATAACGGTGGCTAAGTTTATTGTTCGACGGAAGATCCATCGTTTCAGCGCCATGTCTAAGGTGAGGAAACTTACGGGCCGCGAATAGCAAGGAAATTATATCTCTCGCAACTGATATGCATCGAATAGGAAAAAGCTTGCGACGAGATTGTTCGTACCTCGGAACGACGTGCTATTCTACCTAGGGTAATTGCACAACACGCGATACGAACTCTGTGTTTGAGCACACGAAACAATTCAGTGTTTCTGCTCGGAAAAACTGTTCACAAGGGAATACGAAATTTGTAGTGAAATTATGATAAAAATAAGTACCGTAGTATTCGCGCTATCGATAAAATTACACCTTGAAAGACCTAAGAGCTCATCCTATTCAAGTATTTATGAAGCTGCAATAAGATATCAATAAACAAATAAGAAATTATAAATCTTAATGTTCAAGTAATGAATTCATAACTATTTAAGCTAACAGTTATATCTTCTTATTATAAACTTATTTGCTCGTCTTCTATCCTGTTCACAGATTGGATTAGCAGTATTTATCGTTGCGCTCACCCTGGTGCGTTCCGAGCCTCCAGTGAATTCTTATTTACCACCGGGCGGAGGTGGTCCCGGGGGTGGTAATGGTGGAGGTGGCGGAGGTCCTTCAAACACTTACGGACCACCTGGATTCGATGGTCAGAATGGTATCGGTGGAGGCCCTGGAGCTTCCGGTGGTGGTTTATCGAATAGTTACGGAGTACCTACTGGTGGAAACGGTTTCAACGGTGGTGATTCTGGCAATGGAAGACCTAGCTCGAACGGTGGGCGAAACGGTGGTAGCAGAGGAAATGGTTTCGGAGGTGGTCAGCCTTCCAGCTCTTACGGGCCGCCATCCAGTGGATTCGGTGGAAACGGAGGATCTGGTGGCGGAAGACCCTCGAGCAGCTATGGAGCACCTGGTGGAGGAAATGGATTCGGCAATAGTGGAAACAACGGCGGTAGCAAAAACGGATTCGGTGGCAGTCCATCGAGCAATTATGGCCCTCCGGAAAGTGGAAACGGATTCGGTGGTGGTAATGGGGGTGGAGCTCCGTCTGGCCTCTACGGACCTCCGGGAAGGAATGGAAACGGAAATGGTGGCAATGGTGGGCGACCATCGAGCAGCTACGGTACTCCTGATAGGAACGCTGGAAGACCGTCAGGACTTTACGGACCACCTGGCAGAAATGGAAATAACGGTGGTGGAAATGGAGGATATAACGGTGGTAATGGTGGCAGTGGTGGTTTTGGACCAAGTGGAGGCAACGGCGGATATCCGTCCGGAGGACCCAGTGGCAACGGAGGTGGCAATGGGGGCTATCCAGCTGGTGGTCCAGGTGGCAGCGGAGGCTTTCCTTCTGGTAGTCCAGGCGGCAACGGAGGCTATCCTTCGGGAGGTCCTGCTGGAAATGGAGGCTATCCCTCTGGAGGTCCAGGTGGAAACGGTGGAGGCAATGGTGGAGGTTACGGAGAAAATGCGGATGATGGAAGTAACGTAAGTTTATTTTTCACAAGATTATACACTGTCGGATTTATCATTTTTTTTAGTGAAACGTCATTTTCTCAACTAAACGGTGAATGAAAGAAACGTGACATCCTATACAACCAATTATAGCTATAATCTAAGCCAATGCTTTCTCTCGTAATTTTAAAATCAATGCATAATGACTATGACCCAAAACGTTGCTCAAGACATGTTCTTATAATTCTTGAATCGATCAATAATCAGTATTTCGTCACAACGTATTCTATTACTGCGCCTATTACAATTAATATACTACGTTTTGTTTTATTTTCTTCACGATCCTTAAAACGGATGTAGGAACCAGCAAAATACGAATTCTCTTACGAAGTAAAAGATGATCAATCCGGGGCTGATTACGGACATACCGAAAGCAGAGACGGCGACCGAGCTCAAGGAGAATTCAACGTATTACTTCCCGATGGAAGGAAACAAATTGTTGAATACGAAGCCGATCAAGATGGGTTCAAGCCTCAGATTAGATACGAAGGTGAAGCGAACTCGCAAGGATATGGATCTGGAGGACCAGGGGGTAACGGTGGAGGTGATTTTGGTAGTAATGGATATCCAAGTGGCGGACCTAACGGAGGTGGAGCTGGTGGCAATGGATACCCACGTGGACCTAATGGAAATGGACTTGGTGGTAATGGATACCCCAGTGGTGGACCTAATGGAGGTACACCAGGTGGCAATGGTTACCCTTCAGGAAGGCCAGGTAATGGACCTGACTTCAACGATGGTAAGTAGAAAATATACCAATTCTATTAACTAATCTCTATCCTATTAAGTTATTGAAATTGTTATTAAGTTATAAATTGTTACTTTCTTAGGAGGTTTCCCGTCCGGGAGACCAGGTGGTGCCAACGGTGGATACAGAAACGGAAACAATGGTGGCAATGGTAATGGAGGATATCCATCCGGAAGCGGTGGCGACGCTGGGGCCAACGGAGGATACCAATACTAAATATTCATCTAGGTGTAGTGATATATACATATATCGCGTGTACTACAAAAAAGGGAATATATAGGGCAACGTTTATCATAACGCATAGGATAGTTTCTGTCTGGAACAGTAGAAATGCGAATGGAATTGCTAATGATAATAGCATCCGGTACGATCGAACTTTTGGGTCGGCATCTAATATATTTAATCGCTTTAGCACAATTTCAATTCAACGATCGTGGAATGAACAAAATGGTAACTCGTTTAACTGTGAAGACAAACAAGTTTTTAAGATGCAGTGCATCGTTTGTTTCAGACGTGGTATCCTTCCTTAGTGAAAACATAATGATTATTCGTACGATAAACATAAAGACCTCACAGTTGATTATTAGACGTAAACGATATCGTTGAGTATTAGTTGCATACACTGTGCCAATATGTACTCGTTCACGGTAGATTATGTGTTGCAATAATACTAATCGTATCGTTTAATTGACTTAGCAAAAAGAGCGGATCCAGAAGCGTTGCTTGAGAATGTTTCTGAATCATTTTTATTATTTTTATTATTATCATTTTTCATTATAAAAAACGAAACAATCACATTAAATATGAACAAATAATTTTTTTTATTAAAGCAAAGTATTATAAAAAAGTATTAAAATTTGATAAGATCGAGGGCTCAATCACCCCCTTTTCCGGATCCGCCATTGCTTAGCGAATGAAACGTCATTAATTTTTCAATTTTCTTTCAGTACATGTAATAAGACTCATAAACCAATTGGTTATTTTCATATGAACCATTCGTAATCTTATGCATTTAATTTTCGAGTTCTTCGATAGAACGTTCGAACTAAGTATCTTTTTCAACTTTCACCAAGTAATTTACAACTTTATAACCATAAATCATGTATACGCTAATTTGTAACGTTTATTAAGGTATATTTTGTATTTATTACTATTTATCATACTATGTATATTTTAATGATGTTTAAAAATGTAGCTGTAGAAACGAACATCCGCATAAAATAAAAATTGCGGTAGGCCATAATGTGTTCAATCTTTCAATCTTACCTTTCATGCGGTATAAATGAATTCTATACATTGATTATACCGACGAACAAAAATTGATAGTGAATAATCGAACAATTTTAAAAATATGTGAAAAAGAGACAATAATTTCAACCTTACTTTCATATCATATACCATAATAAACTACAGTTTATTCTCTATCGATGTATGTAAATAGTTTTTCAATTTTCAAATTCACGAAAATCGACTTTTGATCACCGAAAGCCGTTTTGTCCCACTGTGCGCCGTCCAGGATTAGATATAACCTAAACTAACCTATTGTATTTTTAGACAAAGTATAAAATATATTTTATTTTTTATTGTTGTATTTTACACTGGGTCTGTACATATAAGTACATATATATGTACCTCTGTAAAATTAAGGGGGGACCTCTATGTAGAAAGCCGAAATTAAGCCGATTTTCAATAATTATTTTGAAGGGTAAGGAATGAATAAATATTTTCAAGGTTTTGAGGACTATTTAATAGATACTTCATCTTCATTTTGCAATTTTTTTGTGTAAATAAAATACAAAATGGCGGAGATACAGCATATGTTCGAAGCGTCGTAAAGTTTCTTGCAAAACGGTATACACTCTAGTGTCGGTTCTGATTATTCGAAACAGCCAAGCAAAGAAATCTGATTAGTATATAGTTGTAGTAAAAATTCAAAATTGGAAAAATGGCAGACCTCAGAACAAAAAGCTTACTTATTTTGACGGAACACTGTACTCTTTTCTGCAGTAAAAAAAATGTTTATTTCTGTGATTTTACCTTACTTGTAGGTTCATCCAGGAGACACTACTACCCTTAAAATGTGTACAAAATTTCAGTCCGATCAGTTGAGTAGTTTTTGAGTAATCGTGTACACCGATTTTCAGCTTCGCGAAAAAAAGTTTCGAGAAAATCGCGTTTAAAGTTTCGGTAAGAGAAAAATGTATGATTTTGTGACTTACTGGCTAGTCTGCTATTCCAGTACCGTACAATAACCCTTCAGCTTCCTCAAAATAGTCATTTTGTTCCGCCAGCTGTTCTCTATGTGCTTTGCGGGCCTCTTTTGTGGACAACGAGCTGCGCCTCGTTGGATTTCTCGGCATAATCCATCGCTTGTTTTCCAATTGTCAGCTTTAATTCTTGCATTATTTTTAAGATTGAAAAATACCCTTCATTAAAAATGCCACCTGCTATAAATGCAGCGATTTCCACTATTTTCAATCCAGAATGGAGGTGTTTCGGATGTGTTTCAGCACAAGAGATTGAACGGTTTTTATACCTACCATTACTTTGAAAATTCCGCATAAATACTTCTTCCGAAACATCTGACTAACCCCTATTACAGGTATAGAAGCACTTCAAAAGGGATAGTAAATAAACAGCGCCCCGGTCATTATACCAGCGCGCGCGTCTTGGAACGGAGCGGAGGTGGGTCACGGGTGCAGGCTCTCACAGCAATAGCTTTGTGCTCCACGCCAAATACCAATGCGTTTCGTATTCTAGAGGGTTCAAAGTAACTTTTTAAGCAATAAAAAAAAAAGACTTTTTTGACACCTTCTACATAGAGGTCCCCCCTTAATATAGTTAGACTGTTGTTGCACAGGATTCAACTTACAAATAACAAGGAGTCGACGTGAGTATATAATACTGCTTTATTAGCACAAACAAAACAACAATGACATAATATACTTCGCGCGTATTACAAAAAAATAAAATAAAATAAAGTATTCTTTGGTTTTCTAGACTTCATACGCACGCTTGAGAGAATATATGTATGTATGTACAACAAATTTTATTATACATCGTAGTACAGAACAAAAAACTATTCACGCCACCGACGGCAGCGCCTCTTTTACCAACTTAATCCAACTTAATCCAACAACTGTCATTTGTTTCTGTTCAGATTGCACATTCCTTCGGTTCTTCAGGGTAGCCTGATATTTTTCAGCACCGAGGCGTGAAGAAAGTGGGAAAAAAGGATAACCATTTAAAAATAAGATACAAAGGATGTACAGTGAGTTGCAATGAACTTGTCGCAGTGAAGTTGGCTCCAGATTTACTGACACATTCACGCCGCGTCGGTGAGTCGATCTCGCCCATCGTCTCACCGACGCGGCGTGAATGTGTCAGTAAATCTGGAGCCAACTTCACTGCGACAAGTTCATTGCAACTCACTGTACATATATGTAATAACATGAATGTAAATTTTTTTGGTTATTTTGCTGTGGTGTATTATGATTTATACTGTATTTTTCATTTAAAAATACGCGTATAATAAGACATACATAGTTAAATATTAATGTGTCGTAATAATTTTGTAATATATGTATATGAGTGCATAACAGAGAATTCTTCGAATTTTAAATTTGTAAAAATGAATAAGTATATAGGTATATACATACATTTAACACATGTGTAATATAGAATTGTTATTGAAAACATTGTGGTTGATTCATTTTACTCATTACTCACTGTCGCAAGTAAGCACCTTGCACGGAGTATGGATGACGTGTGCGAAAGTGGGTGTGTCCATTATTGACTAGCTGGTTATCCGACGAATAAGTTCTTTTTACTCCTATTTTATTGAAACAGTGTATTGTTAACTTTTTTAGTAAGTATATTTTATTTTTTTCGATTGATTGAAAATTGTTATCAGAAATATACTTATAAATAACATAATAACACCCAATATTTAGTTTTCGATATATACTCTTTGACGTTAATCAATCGATTAATCGTTATCTTTATCAGTTCTAGACAATTTTTTGAATAAGAAAAAATGTCGCAACAACAGTACTATCCCTATAAAGTAAGTACATTTAAATTATTGTAGAAGATTTAATGGAATTTTTATTTACATGATTACTGATTAGATCGATCTATTCTTGGCTTGTATCGATCACCAGTATTTTTAACACTACTCGTTCGAATCAATTAAACCGCGTTAGTTAAATCTGCTTGTATTACTTTAAATTTGTATTGTTAATACGTATTTTTTGAATAAGATTTTATAATTTTTCAAAAGCATTGTATAGATTTTAATGTTATGTACATAAAATTTATTTAAACAATATATTAAATATCTATATAATTAAATTTTTTATTTTTATCAATATTCTTAACGGTTGTGGGCTTAACTTTTATATTTTTACCTATAATATATATATTTTCCAGTACGCCTATAAATATGATTAAATATCAAGTTATATTGAATTTGATTGCAATAGATTACTATTTATTTTTGTACAAATAAGTTTGTTACATCTACATGTATGTCAAGTTATTAGTCAATGGTGATATGTATAGCAATCTTATTTATATCAATAATTTCTAATATTACTTATAATATAATGATATATCTGCAAAAATTTAACTTTAAAAATCTATAAAATATATTTCTTTTATTATAGTGCACTCCTACGGTATATCCTGCAGATCCTTTTGATGCCAATGCAGATGCTGCATTGCTACGTAAAGCAATGAAAGGTTTTGGCACTGATGAGAGAACGATTATTGATGTGCTTACAAAAAGAGGAATTGTTCAACGTTTAGAAATTGCTGAAGCATACAAAACATTATATGGGAAAGATTTGGTTAGTGACCTGAAAAGTGAACTTACAGGAAAATTAGAAGATGTTATAATTGCCCTTATGACACCACTGCCTCATTATTATGCTAAAGAATTACATGATGCTATATGTGGGTTGGGAACTGATGAGGAAGCAATTGTAGAAATTTTGTGCACATTAAGCAATTATGGTATACGTACAATTGCAGCATTCTATGAAAATTGTAAGTCATTTTGTTTTGTATATTGCATGTAATTTTAAAACAGAACAATCTTAAAGTTTTCAAGTTTAAGACATGTTTATAAGAAAATACTCTCTATGTTTTGCAAGGATTGCACAAGGTGTTAAAAAAGGGGTTAAATGTTTTAAGGGTAGATGGAACTTGTCAAATGCAAGAAAAAAGTTCTAATAAACATGGATCAAAAACATTTATATACAGGGTGAGTCGCCCAAGGCAAGCTACCTGAATCCATTTTTGGAGATAGAAATAAATGTTTCAAACAAAAGTTGTTTGGTTTTGATGAGCTCATTACGTGGTGTACATAACTTTTCTTCAGATGGAGGAGCTTAGGAGATTTGAAGGTCAACTTAGTTTTTTTTAATGGAATGGGGTACTTTTTTATGCATCAAACAATGCAGCTAGACATTCTTTATAAAAAAGTACTGACCTATGTATGTCCAAAAGCTGGTAGTTTAGGAGATATTTCAATTTAAATAATTCTAAATTTCGTATTGACATTAGCGTTTATTTATAAGTATGGTTCAACATAATGACCATTTGCATCACAGCATTTTTTAAATCGATGAAGTAAGGACTGGCCTACGTTATTTAATGTAACGGCTGATATTTTGCCACATTCGTCAATAATACGCTGCTTCATATCAGTCACTGTAGTTGAATCTTTCGCGTAAACTTTATCCTTTAAATAGCCAGTCCTTACTTCATCGATTTCAAAAATGTTGTGATGCAAATGATCGTTATGTTCAACCATACTTGTAAATAAATGCTAATGTCAGTACGAATTTTAGAATTATTTAAACTGAAATATCTCCTAAACTACCAGCTTTTTGACATACATAGGTCAGTACTTTTTTATAAAGAATGTCTAGCTGCATCGTTCGATGCATAAAAAAGTACCCCATTCCATTAAAAAAAACTAAGTTGCCCTTCAAATCTCCTAAGCGCCTCCATCTGAAGAAAAGTTATGTACACCACGTAATGAGCTCATCGAAACCAAACAACTTTTGTCTGAAACATTTGTTTCTATCTCCAAAAATGTAGCAGTTATTCAGGTGCCTTGCCTTAGGCGACTCATCCTGTATATGTATTTAAAAATCATCGAAATCGAAGGTGATGTCCGTAATATAAATAATTACCCTACTTTTAAAATATTTCACCTTTTTCTAACACCCTGTATAGCTAGTATTTTCAGAGGCAAAGGTCGCACTGAGACTATGATCTTCGGCTCCTGATGATTTTTCTGTTAAACACACTTGAAATTTTCAAATAATTGTTAACTGCAGAACAGGCCATGACAGCCCCCATGCAAGCTTTATAATACTTTGATTGAACATTAGTGGAATATTTTTTATTCAACAGTATATGGAAAAACTCTTGAGAGTGAACTGAAAGGAGATACATCAGGACATTTTAAAAGATTGTTGGTTTCTCTGGTCCAAGCAAATAGGGATGAAAACCAAGGAGTAGACCAAGCTCAAGGTGTAGCAGATGCTCAGGCACTTTATGAGGCTGGTATGCATAAAAATGCTACAGTGTATCTGTTACGATATATTTAGCTACATAGTGGGATGATGTAAGTACACTGATTGTAAGTCTCGTCGAATCTGTCGCGGCGTGTGACTCTAACACATATTTACGCTCATTGGCCCTCAAGCGTGAGCATACGCTATTCACACGCCGCGACAGATTCGATGAGACTCACAAGGAATGATCCCGTAACCGGAAATTCCAAAAATTATAAAACTTTGTAAATGCGTAAAGGATGGCCTTCTGATTAAAACGCAATTTTTTTGACTGCCCGTTTTCAGTCTACGAGGGTGAAAATCGCTTTTAGAATGTCGGCCGTTCTTCGTTTCTTTTTCTCCGAAACCGTTAAAGATATTCAAAACCTTCACAAATAGAAGTTGTTCATCTTAATGTATAGTGTTTTCCTATGTTGAAACAAAAAATTGTTCAAACAATCACAAAAAGGTATAAACAAAAAAGCTTAAAAACTATTGAAAAGTTCTAAAACTTGTTATGAAAAATAATTTTTAACAAAAAATACAACCGACTTTGAAATGCATTAAAAAGTATGAAATAATTTCTACTTCATTTATACAAATACCCAACAGCTATTAATAAAACCTATTTACTCGTTAAATAGTATACTAAATACATTTCAACCTTTTCGGAGGCGGCGCAAAATTAAAAACTTTTCTTCTATTAGGAAGATCCTAGTTCAGGCGTCGGCAATCTATCAGATCATTATTGGCAGCATCGTATATTCGGATATTTTATATTTGCGCCGCCTCCGGAAAGGTTGAAATGTATTTAGTATACTATTTAACGAGTAAATAGGTTTTATTAATAGCTGTTGGGTATTTGTATAAATGAAGTAGAAATTATTTCATACTTTTTAGTGCATTTTGAAGTCGGTTGTATTTTTTGTTAAAAATTATTTTATTTCGCAGTTTTTAGTGGAACGAGCAGTATTTGTAGGATTCCGTAAGGTGGTTTACCGTTCTTATTGGTTAATATTATTATTATTATTATTATTATTATTATTATTATTATTATTATTATTATTATTAAGTCGTTTCTTTTTAAAAGATAAATTTTTATATATTTTGATCTAGCTGTATTAAAAAATCGAATGCGGTATGATTTTTAAGCGCATTTTTATTCAAATAATATATCTGTAGATGAATATTATTCTTTTATTCACCTTTAGAACGAGGAACACCTTACGATTAGTCACAATAATATAAAAATGCCATTTGTACCCTACAACATAATTACCTGTTTTAAGGCTCCCACATACGAAAGACGAGAAACATCGTGAAAACACGGATGTTAAAAGTTAAGAACAGAAAAGTTGATTACAGTTTAAATTGCTAAATTAAATTATTTAAATAAACGACTGTTAACTAAATGTTTTATTTAAAAACATACAGTTAAGGGAAAGGAGAGTTCATATTTTTCTGATAGTTGTTTCTGGTATGAGGTATGTAGGGGGCAGGTGCAACGTGTTCCCTTGTAGGTCGGTCAGATTGAGCGTCACTAACGTTCAGCCTGGCTTTGCCTTATGAAGGGTAGAGGTGTGCAAGTACTCGATTTATTCGAGTACTCGAATTTCGAGCCAAACAATGATCGATTGTTCGAGCCGAGTCGATCGCTTGAATTTGCCGAGCTACTCGAAATCGTCGAACTGTTTGATATAAAAGCGAGCTACTCGAAAAATTCGAACTACTCGAATATATTCGAGCAGATGTTTAACTTTCGAGTTACTCGTACAAATTCGAACTGTTCGAGTTACACGAATATTCATCTATATATTATCAAATATTTTATTTATTTCAATATACGGGACAAGCCCCATTAGTGCACATAAATGAATTTTACAAAAGCAGGTGACGTATAAGAAAAATTACAGGTAGGGTGACGAGTCACATAACCAATTCAGGTAGAAGTAAAATTCATTTATGTGCACTAATGGGACTTGTCCCGTATATTGAAATAAATAAAATAAATAAAATATTTGATAATATATAGATGAATATTCGTGTAACTCGAACAGTTCGAATTTGTACGAGTAACTCGAAAGTTAAACATCTGCTCGAATATATTCGAGTATGTAGTTCGAATTTTTCGAGTAGCTCGGCAAATTCAAGCGATCGACTCGGCTCGAACAATCGAAACGAGTTCAGCTCGGCTTGTAAATTACGAGTACTCGCACACCTCTAATGAAGGGGCGTTGCATTGGTTTTATTTTTTTTTAACCATATTGTACCAATTCAACGCTCTTGAAACTTTTACAGATAATAGTTAAATAGTAAAGGATTATTCTTAATTTTTTCGGTGGGTATCACTCAAGGGATTGTTTATAAAAATCACCGTCAAAAATTGATTTATTAATTTTCAATCGGATAAAAATTTTGAAAAAAATATATGAAGTACAGATTATGAGTACCTACTATTTGCACTTTAGTGTGTTCCAATATCTTACACAGTTTTTGAGAAAAAAAGTAGTAAAGTTTGGGAATCCCCTTACCCTTATATCTTCCTTATCAGTGAGGGTAGGGGGTTGAAATTGCTCACAGTTGTTCGTTAAGCAAAAAGCATTATGTGCTATAAATATCAACCGAAATTGTTGCTGGGGCCGATTCACTATGCTTATACGACTAGACTTAGACCCTTCCCAAATTTTTATTTGGTTTTCTTTTAATGTTTCCGGACAGTGGCCAGTCCATGAGTATATTAACCACTTGACATACAATGACGTCTCTGAGACGTCATCCATTTCATGTGCCATTGTAGACTCTGACGTCTCCGAGACGTCAAGACTGTTTTCAGTGTTCCTAAATGGCCAAATTAATTGGTATTCTGCGGACGCGTCGACGCGCATTTTATTTGTATGTCAAGTGGTTAACAAGATACTTTTTGGTCCTGTATTGGGTAAATATACATTCATTAACCATTCATTGAATAATTCTTTTGTTAATTTTCCAGATGTTGATGCCACCAAATAAACATTCCACGATTTAAACAATGATTTTAGTATCTTTGGCCCGAAATTACTTGCTTGTTCTTTTAGAATCTAGAACAAGAAAGAGAGAAGTACTGTGCATATGTAGGTAGAAAGAATACTTATGTGACGGTACAGGGGCAAAGGGAGCTTTGCATGTTTCTCCCAGTCCCCACGTTTGATCCTCGCGTTTAAAGTTCATCGCAACGTTAACGTCCTGTCATTTCACTTTGTCACGAAGTCTCATTTTACTTCTTTGTCAGGCGACGCGAATAGTATCCCAGATAGCACAGAAACATCGTTAAAACATCTTAAAGATATCTGTTCAAGATATTGAGGATATCTTATGAATATTTGAAAGGTCCTGCGAATGCCTGAAATACGTCCTGTAAATATCCTATGTTAGAAAACAGGTTGCCTTAAAGATGTCGTACAAACGTTACAGAAACGTCCTTAAAACATCTTAAAGATATCTGTTTCAGATATTGAGGATATCTTACGAATATCCGAAAGGTCCTGCGAATGCCTGAAATACGTCCTGTAAGTATCCTATGTTAGAAAACGGGATGTCTTAAAGATGTCGTACAAACGTCACAGAGGTGTCGTTAAAACATCTTAAAAATATCTGTTCCAGATATTGAGGATATCTTACGAATATCTGAAAAGTCCTACGAATGCCTGAAATACGTCCTGTAAATATTCTATGTTAGAAAACGGGATGTCTTAAAGATGTCCTACCGATATCCGACAGATGTCTTACAGACGTTTTAAAGTTGTCTTATGAATACCCTAAAAATATCTTACATATATCCTACAGATGTCTTATAAATGCTGTTTAATTAAAATATAATCGTTTTTAGTATAATAATATTTTATTCAAAATATACAAAGTATTAATTCAAAATTGTTTCGCAATTACATTTTTTCTATCGAAAGCTCTTCTTAACCAATTTTGGATTGACACCTCCGTTGTCCTTTCATTATCGGCAAGGTTTGCCGTTTGAGCAGCAGCTAAAATAAGAATTTGTACATGTTCAATTATACAAAAATCAACATTGGAAACATTATAAACAGAAACGGAATCTAAATTATTAAAAGAATCAATATTCTATGAAAGATTTTCAGAAAATAATGAAAATATATTAAAAAATAATAACAACGAAATAATAATCACTTGATTTACTTACGCTCTTTTTGAATAATCAAAATCCAACAAACAGCAAATAGCTAATACTGCACGACACACAAAGCGACATACAACCTTCAACGACTCGCAGGAAACTGACCGTCTTCTTTATAACACCCCGACTTGGAGCACCTTTCCTTAAGAAGGGGAAACGTGCTGATAGAACGCATATGACCTGCCTCAAAACATTGTCCAAAAGGGTCTAGCCGGATAAGCATAGCGAATCCTGCTTTTCTCTATCTTAAGAGGCCAAGGCAATTGGTTAAATATTGTATATTTCTTCAGCTACACTCCCAAATGATTGAAAATTGTATTAGGAATCGTAATGGTATTAAGAAAAAAACGCGTTTACACATTTCAATATTACCCTTCTTATGAAACTATGTTAGATTCATATAAAAATTCTTCAGGGCTACCTGAACAACACGTACTGACCAGTCACACTTATAAATACATTTAGCATTCATTCCATTGAAATTCGTTCCATTTAACAATGCGTTCGAATAAATAATACGTTCGTTTCGTACGTTATAAAGATGCCTTAAAGACATGAATTTCAGATGTCTTTACAACGTTCGTTTCGTACCCTGTAAAGATGTCTTAAAGACATGAATTTCAGATGTCTTTACAACGTTCGCTTCGTACCCTATAAAGATGCCTTAAAGACATGAATTTCAGATGTCTTAACGACGTTCGGGACAAAATATCGTAAAGATGTCCAGGTAAGGTCGTAAGACGTTCAGACCTAAAATGGTCGTAAAATGGATGTCTTTTAGACATCGTGTGCTATCTGGGATGTGACCGCATCGGCCAATAACATGCAACGATCTAGAATGTGAGGTGAGGTGTGACTTACCGAATACGACCAATCATACCCGCATTACTTTCGCTAATATTCTTTCTATCTCTGCACAGTAGTTTACCCGAAACTGAAACTGTAGGAAGTATTTTACAACTATAGGTCGCAGCGAAAGTAGATTGGACAACTCTAAGGAAGTACAATAGAATGTAACTCTAAATTAAATACACTTTCGTTAGCATTGAATACATTATCTGCCTCAATATTTTTAATGTAAGATTTTACGCGATTAACAAAAGAGGAGGCAATTTCGTTCAATTTAGCAGAATCAATTTCGTATGAATGGGTAATAAATTTGTTTATTTCTCTAGAAATTATTCTATGAGCTTTTCTGAAACTCCGTAACCAATGTTGAGATGCCGTAAATTCTTCCAGTTAAATTACTTCATTTGCCTCTAAAGCCCACATTCGGATAAATCGTGAATAATGGGATGATTTTCACTTTTCTAGACATTGAAAACGTATTCTGAAATCTGTAATGATTTTTCGCTTTGAGTTTCCCCTTTATTCGGTGCTTCTATCAAGAACAACAATTATTTTTCTAAGGACCTTTTTATATCAGTTACCGTTTGCAAATAATAAAATAAAAATGAAACATCATTATATTTAGTAATATTTTTTGCTCCTTTAAAATAGCAAATGCTAATCAAACGTTACCTCGCTTTAAACAACAGACCATTTACTATTTTCATAACATGTTTTAGAACTTTTCAATAGTTTTTAAACTTTTTTGTTTATAAATTTTTGTGATTGTTTAAACATAGGAAAACACTGTACATTGAGATGAACAACTTTCGTTTGTGAAGTTTTTGATATCTTTAACGGTTTCAAAGAAAAAGGAGAAACGGCCGAAAGTTTAAACGCGATTTTCACCTTCTTAGGCTGAAAACAGGCAGTAAAAAAAATTGCATTTCAATCAGGGGGGCATCTTCTATGTATCCACAAAGTTTCATAGTTTTTGGAATTTCCGGATTCGGGATCATTCCTTATCAGTGTACTATGCAGAGATTGTAAGTTGCCGTCGAATCAAATTTGTTGTCCTGCCTCCAGTCACACATTTATTTTTATTGACCGAGGCCTTCACATCCACAAATTTATCGCGCGACGAAAGTCGCTAAGAATAAACATTGAAACAGAATGAGATGATGCGATAGCGAGCGACGATTCGAATGCATTGACGTAAACATAGATTTACATTATTAAGATAACAGGGGAGTTTTTACACTTTTCATAAATTTTACGTAATAACAATTGTTGTCAAGAACAAGTATTATAAAAAAATCCATTAATGCTCAGAAAAAATCGCACGTTTATATAGTCAAATGTGGAAATGGAAATATGGAAATTGTATGTACGTCTTGCCCTGGTGCTGTTCAGTTTGTAGGTGCTCGGCAACTTACGATCTCTGCATGTATTATGCATTCATATATATATGTATTCATACAATGTACATTTGCCATTTGGGGTGATAACAGTATACATTTGCCAAAAAATGTATACTTACATTATTCCAAATATGCACTTACACTAATCGCAAGAAGTCCCCTGAGAACATTGCAATGTGATTGGCCGCGCCCCACCTCAGCTTACACGTACTTACTTCCAATCGTGATGTATGATTGGTTAAAGCGGTCACACCTACTAATTAGGGTCGTGTAAAATTAGACCATTGGACTTGGAAATTAACTACTCATTTTGGCCGATTTACAGAAGCTACGCCCCTAGAGAAAAAATTCTAAATTATTATATTTTTTATCACTATATACTACAATAATTTTTAACAAAAAAATACAACCGACTTCGAAATGCGCTAAAAAGTATAAAATAATTTCTACTTCATTTATACAAATACCCAACAGCTATTAATAAAACCTATTTACTCGTTAAATAGTATACTAAATACATTTCAACCTTTTCAGAGGTGGCGCAAAATTAAAAACTGGGCATACTTCCGAAAGGCCCCATCACCCCAGGACAATCAACCCTAACCTAGGTTAGGTTAGTCATTTTCCGTGAAAATGTGTTCTTATCAAGATAATAGGGGGTTTCCGCACTTTTAGAATACCCTGTATATCTCGAGAACGGTTTATTTGCCAGTTCTGAAAATGGTCTCATTCGATTTCTTGTCCCTCAATTACTATAAATCCGAAGTTTGGTTGTCCTAGGGTGATGGGGCCTTTCGGAAGTATACCCAGTTTTTAATTTTGCGTCACCTCTGAAAAGGTTGAAATGTATTTAGTATACTATTTAACGAGTAAATAGGTTTTATTAATAGCTGTTGGGTATTTGTATAAATGGGTTGAAATTATTTCATACTTTTTAGCGCATTTCGAAGTCGGTTGTATTTTTTGTTAAAAATTATTTTATTTCACATTTTTTAGTGGAACGAGCAGTATTTGTAGGATGCCGTAAGGTGGTTTACCGTTCTTATTGGTTAATTGTAATAACGATAGTTTTTAACGATAACAAGTTCCATACATTTTTGCAAGTGAGATATCGCAGAAATATCTCCTATTAGATGTGAATGGTTTCATCGCAATCGGAACCTGCCTTGCAGAATATACATACATACAATATAGAAACAGTAGAGAATCGGCGACTGCATGCTGACTCATACACCGGTAGAGACACGTAGGCATACGTAGAGTTCAATGTAGCAGTAACAATAGTTTTTCACGAATATCTCGAAAACTAAAGCTTCCCGTTAATTATGCATAATGAAAAAGTTGTTCAGAATCATGCTCCCAACAACATATTAAAAGGTCATTGAAATCGTCCAATCTTGAGATTAAAAACTTCCTGTATTTTGCAATAACAATGAAAAAATGAAAATCTTTTTTCAATGGGACCAATCGGAAGACATACCCTACAAGATGCAAAAGGTTTCGTTCCGATTGGTCCATCCATCTTGGAGTAATCGGTGAACACACACAGAAAAAGAAAAAAAAAATACATACTGATCGAATTGAGTAACCTCCTCCTTTTCGAAGTCGGTTAAAAATAGATAGAACTAATCCTTTAGTCAGAAATTGCGGAAATCATATCTCATTCTATAAAAATATAAAGGATTAAAATAAAGAGTTGCTAGTTGCTACATATATTGCAAAACCGATTTTGGTAATTATTGAGATTAGGTTACACCTCACCGATTTTGATGAAATTTAAATATATTGTAAAATTACACATTTTGAACAACTTTTTCCTATACATATAACCGCCGCTCGGCCTTAATTTTCGAGATATTTTTGAAAAACTGTTGAAACTAACACATTGAATTCTGGCCATCCGTGTGTGTCCGTGACAACGTACGCATCAGTATTGGATCGCCGCTTTTCTACTGTTTTTGCAGGCAGCAGCACGGCGACCGACATCAATATACATACAGGGTGAGTCGCCTAACGTTTGTACCTCAAATATCTTTGCTGTTTTTATAGATACGTCAAATGTCTTAAGGATAAAGTTGAATGGTTCAATGGGGCTCACACGATGCTAAAAATATTTTTGTTTTTATGTCATTTTTTTCAACATATCAAGGTCACCTCCATTTTTTTAAATGGAACCACCCTTTTTGAAACATCTATAATGATAGTCCCTTTCATTAGGAATTCACTGACTATAATCATTCACGGTCATTCACGGTTACGGACGGAGAAATTGTAAAAGATTTAAAATATGAAAGCAGAATACCTGTATTTCATAAATGTTCGAAATGATGACCGTTTACATCGACACATTGCTGTAAACGGGCTCTGAAGGAATGTTGAACTCTGACAAGTACATCCGACGTGATATTCGCACATGCTGTGATGATCCGCTGATGCATATCTTTAACTGTTGTTGGAGGATTCATGTACACTGTCTCTTTTAGTAGACCCCACAAAAAGAAATCAAGTGGATTTAAATCAGGCGAACGTGCTGGCCATGAGACAGTTCCACCTCGTCCAATCCATCGGTTTGGAAATTTAGAATCCAACATTTCTCTTGCTACTCGTGCATAATGGGAAGGACAGCCGTCATGTTGGTACCACATATCACAGCGGTTTGGTAAAGGGACAACTTCCAACAAACTTGGCAGATCTTCTTGCAAAAATTGAGAATATTTTTGCCCTGTCATCGTACCGGTAATGAAGTGTGGTCCGATTACTTTCTCGTTCAAAATGCCACACCACACGTTTACGCTCCATTGTCTTTGGTGATCAACTTCTCGAAGCCAGTGTTGGTTATCAACAGACCAATAATGGGCGTTCCGTAGATTAATTGAGCCATGATTACTAAATGTTGCTTCGTCCGTAAACAAGACATTAGAAAAAAATGAACGATTTTGATGCAATCCCCATTGACAAAAATTAATTCGATTTTGAAAATCACTTCCGTGTAAGTCCTGATGTAGCGATATGTGAAACGGATGAAATTTATGTCGGTCCAAAATTCGTATTACGCTACTTTGACTTATACCTACTTCTCGGCCAATTTTTCTCGTACTCGCATGTGGATTGGCAGCTATAGCTGCTAAAATATTAATTTCATTGTCTTCATTAGTCATGGGAGTCTTGCGTTTACGCTTTCTTACATCTACACTTCCAGTACTTCTAAACAACTTGCAGATATTAATAAAAGTCTGCCTAGAAGGAGTACTTCGCTCAGGTTACCTTTCTTCATAAAGCAATCGGGCCGGCACTGCATTTTGTATACATTCACAGTAAACCGTAATAATATCACACCTTTCAATCATTGAATATAAGGAACACATAGCAGAATCGCAATTGAAAACATATTGATAGTAAATAAATTGCAACGTAATCGGCTAGAGGATGTTTGAAAACGTTCAATAACATTGAAGGATCTTAGTTATGTAGTATGTTTACTACAAGTCTCACTCGTGATAAACGTTTTCTACTTTCATATTTTAAATCTTCTGTTTTCCCCGCCGTGACCTTGAATGACCCTGAATAATTATAGTCACTGAATTCCTAATGAAAGGGGCCATCGTTATAAGTGTTTCAAAAATGGTGGTTCCATTTAAAAAAATGGAGGTGACCTTGATATCTTTAAAAAAAATGACATAAAAACAAAAATATTTTTAGCATCGTATGAGCCCCATTGAACCATTCAACTTTATCCTTAAGATATTTGACGTATCTTTAAAAACAGCAAAGATATTTGAGGTGCAAACGTTAGGCGACTCACCCTGTATATATACATATATTACGGGTGGGCTTAAAAATTAAATTGAACTAATTTTTATGATTTTGAATTTCAGTACCTGTGTCTGGTCGCCGCCAGGTTAGGTTACCCTAACCTAACTTAATTCACTAATTAGGAAGAGTAGATTGGGTTAGGTTAGGCTATATTAAATTCCCAGGTGCCATCATAGCTACGATACATTGAAATCATGAATGCAGAAGTACACAAGGTATATATTGGTCATTGGTCACCGTGCTGTTGCCTGCAGAAACAGTAGAAAAGCGGCGATCCCATACTAATGCGTACGTTGTCACGGACACACACGAATGGCCAGAATTCGATGTGTTAGTTTCAACAGTTTTTCGAAAATATCTCGAAAACTAAGGCCGAGCGGCGGTTATATGTATAGGAAAAAGTTGTTCAAAATGTTGAGTTTTACAATATATTTAAATTTCATCAAAATCGGTGAGGTGTAACCTAATCTCAATAATTACCCCGATTTTTTTTCTACAATATCAAATACATATATTTAAAAAATCGCTGCTTATATTGCAATGTTATTTTCAGAAACTATATTTTTTCAGTTGCAATTTTCGAGTAAAGAATTAGTCCTATCGAAAAATGAAAAAGACCTTTTTTATGCAGAATTTTAAGACAAACAACTTTTATTTAAAACATTCTTTCGTATCTGCATTTGTTTTCGAGAAATTCAATAAAAACTGTTTTAAGGGTAGTTCTAAATATTAAACAACCCTTAAAATGCTAAACAACGGGAATGGAGGAGTCAGAAAACCATTTTGACTAATTCTAATAAAATCTCCACCGTTATCAAAAAAGTATTGACCTTTTTTTGTGTATACAGTGCTTGGACAATATTGAGAATAGTGAGAATTTAGTCGCTTTGACCTCCCGTATTTCCAAAACTACCCCTATGCTCAACTTAAATCTTTTCTGAGATTAATGTACCATCATATAGAATTGATTGGTATGTTTTTGAGGTCACTCTTTGTTGACACGAGTGTAATCCTAATGCGCCACGCGCCTGAGGTGTATCGAGGACTATATGTAGTCGTTGCAGGGCCCAAGACGTACTGCGGAAGAAAGAGAGCATAGCTTCTGAAAATTGGCTGAAAAATGCAGTTAATTCCCAAGCCAACGGCCTAGTTTTACACGAGCCCCGTTAGTAGATGTAAAGGAAAAAGAGGTGCCCTCAATTCCGAAGCCCGAACTAGGTGATCAATCGATGTTGCATAGTACCCCCTTCACATCTGTGTCGTCCACGTGACTTCTTGTGATCGAAGGACAGTATTTTGATGTTAAATACATAATTTCTTCATCCCTAGGTGAGAAGCAGTGGGGTACAGATGAATCTCAATTTAATGCTATTTTAGTAACGCGTAGTTATCAACAATTAAGACAAACGTTTATTGAATATGAAAAAATATCTGGACATGACATTGAAGTTGCTATTAAAAAAGAATTTTCAGGAAGTCTTGAGAAGGGTCTTCTTGGAATAGGTCAGTACTTTTCTTGAAATTATTTGTTTTAAAAATAACAAGATATGTTTAACGGTAATGACTTCGTCCTTCCCTCTGCACCCTCATCTCGTGAAATTTAGCTTAACCTAACCAGAATTCATTTAAAAGCATTGGTTGCCGGCCGTCTTGTAATTGTTTGTATATAGGGTGTTTCAGAAAAAATGTTAATCCCTTGAAGTTGAAGCATTAATTCAAAATTGAAACATTAAGCAACATTTTGGTAACGGAAAAGGGGCTAAATTTTGTCTTAGGGGACCAAAAATTTTTGGTTAAAAATGATCAAATCTTGTAGTTTTTGACCTGAAAAGTCCGAAAATGCAAGTTAAAAGTTTAGGAAACCAATAGTTTAAAAGATACGAGTACATGAAAATGTGTGTATGTACTTGGCGTACTTTGACAGGTCAGTACGACGTCATATTGTCCAATGAGTGGAGACGCCGTCGGTAAAACGTATAAGTGGTGGCCTAAACCCGGTATACCTAAGATTAGTTTTTTTTTTTATAAACAATATCCCCTCGGATTTGATAGAAACTGAACAAATAGAGTCCAAACAAAGGATTGGATGCGGGGAAGAGTCAATATGGCATCGTACTGACCTGTCAAAGTACTCCAAGTATGTACATATGTACATACACACATTTTTATATGTATACTCGTATCTTTTAAACTATTGGTTTCCTAAACTTTTAACTTGCATTTTCGGACTTTTCAGGTCAAAAACTACAAGAACACATATTTTGGACCCGTTAATTTTTGGTCTCCTAAGACGAAGTTTAACCGGAAAAAGTTGTTCAGAAGTACCCCTTTATGGGATTAACATTCTTTTTAGGACACCCTGTATATGTAAGTGGCGAAGCTGCCACTTTTAGTTATGCTTCGACTGTATCACAGATGCACACGCACGAGTAAAATTCTATGCACTAGTAAGTTTTTTGTGAATATCTACCTCGGAAACTTGTGATTTCCGCCAAAAATGACAATCATTCGTATTCAGCACATTAAGACGAGTAGAATGGCATATGATAGGTGCAAAAAGAACGAGGGGGTTAAAGTATGGTAAAGTTTGGCCTTTTTAATATTTTACTTTTATGCAACAGTGAAATGCGTGAAATCAAAAGTTGGTTTCTTTGCTGAACGATTATATGCTAGTATGCATGGAATTGGTACAAAAGATCGAACATTAATTCGCATTATCGTTTCTCGAAGTGAAATCGATTTAGGTGATATCAAAAAGGCGTTTGAAGAACGATATGGAAAATCACTGGAAAGTTGGATTGTCGTACGTATTCGTATTACACTTATGTATACCTTATTAAATTAGTTTATGTTTATCCTACAAATATACACTGTGTCCCACCTTAAGTGTTATAATTCCGTTATTCCGTAACTATTAATGATACAAAAAATTGTTGATATGGGAATTGCACGGTAAAAGGGGGCCTATGTTTTGGCCGAAGTGAAAAATCTTTTCCATTATTAGTTTAAGAGATATGATGGTCAAATTTCGTTTTTCAAACGGAACTACATATTTTTTTTTAGTTCATGTGATAGTGCTCCTCAAGACGAATTTATTAAGCTTTAATGTATACACTCGATTTTATTTAGTTTTCAATATATAACGTTTACAAATTTCCCGATTTTCAGTAGATACGTCTCGGTTTGAGTGGCAAGTTGTAAAAGCGGCCCTACTGTTGCGGTAAGTGCCATAGAGGGGGTCTACGCTAGGAACGGCAGACCCAAAGAATAACCGCTGTAACACTTACCGCAACAATAGGGCCGCTTTTACAACTTGCCACTCAAACCGAGACGCATCTACTGAAAATTGGGAATTTTGTAAACGTTATATCTTGAAAATTAATTAAAATCGAGTGTATACATTAAAGCTTAATAAATTCGTCTTGAGGAGCACTATCACATGAACTAAAAAAAAATATGTAGTTCCGTTTGAAAAACGAAACTTGACCATCATATCTCTTAAACTAATAATGCAAAAGATTTTTCACTTCGGCCAAAACATAGGCCCCCTTTTACCGTGCAATTACCATATCAACAATTTTTTGTATCATTAATAGTTACGGAATAACGGAATTATAACACTTAAGGTGGAACACACTGTAGATATTCAAGAAAAAATATGTATGTACAATAATTTTGTATTGCAGAAAATAAAATATACTGTATCATATTATTTCTTATATTACCATTATTAATATTTCAGGGTGACACATCTGGCGACTATAAGAAAGCTTTGCTCTCTCTTGTTTCTACTTAAGTGAAACGGATTGTTTCACAATACATATTAAAAACTTAACAATCATTACTATGGAATTACATGACAGGTGTCTCTTTAATAATTTAAGATAACACAGCTGCCTGAAGCGCTTACATGAATCTCATTAATTAAATATTGAGATATAAAAGGTTGTGCATTTAAGCATATTTTTGTACCATCTTTGAATCTTTATCTAGCGTCACAGTTATAGTATAATTTGCTTTTTATGATGAACTATAATTTATTTTTGATGAAATGTTTACTAAATCGCAGTTATAATTTTTTTTTTATGAAAAATATTGATGTATTTTACAATTAAAATCTCATATTTATACATATAAATTGTTGTGAAATCTATAGAAATAATAAATATATTGCAAACGTTACTTATTTGTACATTTAATATTACAAATCATTCATAATTTATAGGATATCTATTTTACACATTACAGTAGTAAGTTAAATTCAATGAGATTGTTGGTTCGAGGAATCGGACATCCGCTAATCTAGTGTCTGTTTTTGACCATAGTAATAAGTGTTTTTATATAAATTATTTTAAAATTAATAATCTTGAAAGAATATTTTGTGTTTACATGTAAATTAGCTATTAAATATCATCATGAAACATGATTTTTTTCTTTTTATTTCTTAAACTTCTACGTACTGCCCCTGAAAAAAGTGTTAATAAAATTAGTTTCCTCCAATATTACAATGGTGCATAAAATTATGATTATGTATACTTGTGTTAGTCTGTTTTACTTCAGGAGTCTTCTTATTGTTAGTAAAATTTGTATTATTTAACGGGGAAAACATAGCTGGCATTCTCTCAAAGAATTTATGCATTGGAGTTGGTATTGTTTTATCCAATGGAATCCAGGCAGTATTAGGTAAATTAAAGAATTCTTCACCATACATTGTATGCAAATCGAAGATATTCTTTCTATAAATAAAAATTAAATACTTAACACTCACATCAATATTCGTGTATAGCTAAAGAAACATAAAAAATTGTATTTTATAATATACTCATTTACCCTGTATTTTCTACTTCTTTATAAATAGTAGCAAATGCCCCATTTCTTACTGTATGCCTCATGATATAACGTCCCGGAGCCAAATTTTGGAGGTATTGAATTATATTATGTAAAATTGTTAAAGAGTTGTCAACTTTAATATTATACAGTCGTTTAATTTCATTGTTTATAGACATCGCTGTACGATGCTCGACTTGTAATATTTCTGATGTTTTTGCTGATATTCGAACTGTAACAAAATAAAATCTAATGTATACTATTGATATAAAAAATGAAAATTACTTACCTCGTGCAAGAGATGTATGAGGTCTAAAAATGAGGGATACCCATTGTTTTAATGATTCTTCTAATGTTACTGCTTCAGCACCAAGATCGGCTTGGTATTCTAATTTAGGCGTTAACATTAACAACCTCTGTACTTTATTTTCTAAGATCTATACAATTGAATAAATAATTTCCATTAGATTTATTAGATTATAAAATTTAGTATAAACGTTAAACTGTTATGTGGTGTCTTCAAACCTCAAATCCATCTGTTTTTGTTCGGACTAACATTCTGTATTCTTTGGCAACATTTTTCATTAATTCATTTTGCTCTGATAATTGTGGTCCAATAGTAAATAGTTTATAAGATATATTACCTTTTAAGTTCGTTTTAAAAGTTTTATTTTGAGTATCTATAAATTACAGAATTAATTGCATTACATACTTTTAACGCTCTTTTCTTTTTTGTTTTTAAAAAAATTTAATATAATCTCATATTTAGCACATTCAATACTAAATTCAATTTTTTATCTATGTAATACTATTTATCATGGTTAGTTACTAAAATTGTATTTTAATATCAAGGTTTATATCAATAAAAACAACAAAACTATTCTTACCTTGACTATTTGATATAAAATGTGAAGTATTACAGTGTGCAGTAGTACTTGAATGTGTTTTACAATCCGACATATTTTTCAAGGAATCTATGTCGTTTTTATATTCTGGTTCTTTTGAAGCATCTTTAATATTATTATCTTTCTCTACTACCCTTGAACATAATGTACTATTTTGCGTTAAATTATTTTCATATTCTTCAAATTTTAATAGCTCTTCACAATTAATATTACTAAATACATTGTCGTCATATCCTTCAATACTAACATTATACAAGTGTTGATTACAATATTATTATTAAATAAAATAATAAAATGTATAAGAAATATGTAAAAAACTTATTTGTATTTATCTTACCTTTCTGTAGTTTGATGTTTTGCATCAATAAGAAAATATCTAAGGATATACTTATATACCCATTTATTTTTATCTGGAACATTACTTGCAATTGGTGGTGGTGGCTTGTCTATATAGATAGTATTTTTATCATTATGCCTTTTTATAACTAGAGGTAAAATCCAGGAATTTGAATAACTTGGGTCAATGTTATTTACCAAACAATTAAGACCACTGGATGAAATTACTAAATCCACATTATTATTGCTAGTCAATTCTTGACAATTTGGATCTTCACTTACTGGTAGTTTAAAAGGAACTGATGATTCACTGCAAAGGTTTTTCTCAGGAGGAAATCTCTTTCTTAATTGTTGAGAAGTAACACACAACTTGTATGGTTTCATAGAAGATGGTAGTATTATTTTTGGGAACTCACCCTATGTATAATAATAAAATTTTATGTAGTTAATATATAATAATATTTACTTGTATATTATTTACTAATTACATGTGATTAATTTAATCAGAAGCACTTATTTGATTTTACCATTATTTACCATTTGTAAACAGAGAGAAATAAATTTCACTTCAATATTTTTATTTGCTATAAAGGGAACATTTGTAACTTCACTATAATATCTAGGTAATTTATAAATATATTGTAATTTTGATTTCCAACATAAATTTACATAATCTTCACATGCAATTTTAAATGCCCTTTCATGCCACTTGCTTTTGGCAAATTCTATAAACTCATCTTGTTCTTGAGATATTATATGTTGTAAATTCTATTTAAAAACACAATAATATAAGATTAAATACATCCAGTATTTTTTATTATATCCAAAAAATTGTTCTAATACTCTTTAATAATACAATGCTTCACTTACTAAATAAATTTGTAATTCTTCTCTTTCTATTGGAGTTAACTTTGGCTTATCAGCTTCTGAAAATCTCAACAAAACTCTTAAACACATTGCATGTTGCGCTGCATTCAATTTTGATTTTTTAGGGAACCTAAATATTGGTTTAGTTATACCAGGTACATAAAGTTTGACATCTTTTTTTTGTTGTAATTGACTTTCCTTTTTTGTGTCATTTGTTGTAATTTCATTATCTGTATCCTCTTTATTTAGTTCAGGATTTATACTCTTTATTAAATTAATGTCAACATTGTTATAGTCTTCTTCAATACCTTTAAATGGATCAATGAAATTTCCATTCATAATTCTATACATAACACTTTCCTTTTCTGATCTTTCCGCACTAAAGAAAGTATTGTCTAATATGTCTTCTAATGGAGGTTTCCTGTCGAAACAAATAACATTTTTTTGGTGATCAGAAAATTCGTATTTATTTCATACAAATGTTAAAAATATTAATACTAGTTTAGTTTTAAATACAAATGTCACACATATACATTTGATACATTAATTTAAGGATATATTTTTTAAAATAAAAAACTACTATGATGATATAACCTAATATTAACAACATCATTTATATATACATATATATATATGTAGAAAAGGGCTGCACTTGGTTTTAGGGAAACAAAAATTTTTGATTCAAATACATAAAATGTTATAATTTTCGACTTGAAAAAATATTAACATATTGTTAATAATAACAACACATAATATGCTTCACAGTAATATTAACAATTGTAAATAATATTAATAAACCTACAAAATTATAATATAAAACATAAAATAAGAACATATACGTATATGTTTATATATATATATACACATGTATATATATGATTATTTGTTTATAAAAGAAAATATTATTCAATCGGTATATCTCTAGCAAACGGACCGTTCACCGATTTTGACATGTTATATATCCTTAGATTCATCTTGTTGAGTACATTACTAATTTCATGTCATTGTTTGCGGAATCTGTTTTTTTGTGTAGCTGTAAACTTTCAAGAAAAAAGTTTGGTTAAGTATGTTTTTGATACATTTATGAACAGAAACAAATGACAGTTTAAATAACTATATTAATTTTACAGAGGTACATATGTACTTATATGTATAAACCCAGTGTAAACTACAACAATAAAAAATAAAGTATATTTTATACTTTAAGTCTAAAAAGACAATAGGTTAGGTTATAATTAATCCTGGACGGCGATAGCCGGCCGGTAATATTTCAGTACATATCTGTAACTTTACTTTCAACAGGCATCAAAGATATCTGGATTTTCATATTATAAAGCTTGTACCTTAATTGTAAATGTTTAAAAATCTTCTTTTTCTGATGCATCATAGGCCTTCCAACTGTAGGATATTATAGCAGTGCTTGGCTTAATCCACTCATTTATAACAATAATTATGGTTTTAGTATCTATGTTTTCAACAGGTATCAAAAGTATCTTCATACTTTTTCTTTTATTTCTACCAAATACTCATTGTCTTTCTACGTAATGGGTTGTGCCTCATTTTATTCAACTTCTGACATCAGAAACCTTTGTTCTCGCTAAGATTTCTACATATATCCTGTAATAATCAGTCTACATTTGTATAACTACATTTGCAGTCTACATGTATATCTACTTTTCATTCTTCATTCCCATTGCACTGCCACATTATGGACAATTAATTTTTTTTTTTAAACCTTATCCTGCAGGAATTTGAAAAATAGAATTCAAATAATGTGGACTGAATGTACCGACAGTCATTTGTTTCCATTCATAAATGTATCAAAAACATACTTAATCATACTTTTTTTTTGAAACTTCTCAGCAAATTTCAAGAGAACACACGAATTTCCGCAAAAAAATACAAACACCTCAATAATGTATTCAAAAGGACGAATTTAACGATGTATAACACATAAAAATCGGTGAACGGTCCATTTCCTAGGAATGTTCCATACAATTTTAAGTTATTAAAACATAATTATTATATGAGTTAGGTTAACCCAATACGATACTTTATACCCACCAATCAATATTCAAAAACCTCTCCATAATTTATCAAATAAACTCTTGAAGAACTATGATATTTTTAAGTCATATCATTAGATCACATGTTATAAATGTATAATCAAGGGTATGTACCCTGAGTTGCATTGAACTTGTCGCAGTGAAGTTGGCCACGCATTCACTCACCAACGTGGCGTAAATGCGTTAGTGAATTTGTAGCCAACTTCACTGCGACAAGTTCAATGCAACTCAGGGTACAATATCAATCATAGTGTCCGTTCGTCTAGTGAAAAAGCACTAAAGGGGAAGGTGCCCCTACCACTGGGTCACGCGCGAGCGCGCAGCCATTATGCCTCGTTCGCATGAGAAATACCTTTCTATTTTAGGAGAAAAGAAATTTTTTCAAATAAATGCTTAGTCGGAGAAGTGAGGCAGTTCATTCCTCAACGAGTAAAATATATAACCAGCACCATTAAAAACTCGGTTGTCAAAATAATTAATTGCGTTGAGCCTCGGACGGCGAAGGTGGCTCCCTCCGCCCTATAGGATGGTGCACGAAACTGCGAATGCAGCCGTGATTCCATACCAAACCGGAAGCTGCATAAGAGCCTCTCTCTCGCACTGTAACTTCTGTCCTTGTTTAGCCTTATTTCACTCCAACTCCAGGCTCGTCGAATGCCATCCTTGTCGTTTCGCTTACGTCGAGATAGCGCGAAACCGCCCCTGGTTCGAATGCCTCGATTACTTCTTAGCCACGTGCGATACTTCTAGTGTTCCAAATTTCATAATAACTCAGAGTTTGGGAAACAAGGTAATTAGAGGCTTTTGGGAACAATCCTCTTTACAAAATGCAAATACGAGTAACTTAATGGAAGATCTTCTTTCTTATATCAGTTTCTTTAACACAGGAATAAATGCAAGCATTGAATAACAGCGAATGAAATGAAACAGTTTCATCTTATTCGTTTTTCGTTTTTTTTCCTTTTTCTCCGAAACCGTTAAAGGTATCAACAAACTTTATAAGCAACAGTTATTTACCTTAAAGTATAGTATCTTTTTATGCCTTGACAAAAAATTGTTTAAACAATTACAAAAAGTTATAAACGAAAAAGTTTAAAGCCTGGAAAATGAAAATAGAAAATGATCTTTTGGTGCACGTGGCTAAGAAGTAATCGAAGCATTCGAACGAGGGGCGGTTTCGCGCTATCTCGACGCAAGCGAAACGACAAGGATAGCATTCGACGAGCCTGGAGTTGGAGTGAAATGGGGCTAAACAAGGACAGAAGTTACAGTGCGAGAGAGAGGCTCTTATGCAGCTTCCGGTTTGGTATGGAATCACGGTCTGCGTTCGCAGTTTCGTGCACCATCCTATAGGGCGGAGGGAGCCACCTTCGCCGTCCGAGGCTCAACGCAATTAATTATTTTGACAACCGAGTTTTTAATAGTGCTGGTTATATATTTTACTCGTTGAGGAATGAACTGCCTCACTTCTCCGACTAAGCATTTATTTGAAAAAATTTCTTTTCTCCTAAAATAGAAAGGTATTTCTCATGCGAACGAGGCATAATGGCTGCGCGCTCGCGCGTGACCCGGTCAAAGAGGAGGTATAACAAGAGGCGACACTCCCGGCGGCACCTTTGATGTCGAGGTTTTGCTGTCCCTTTAAATGGGTAGGATTAACGAGCGGGAAGTTTGAATGAGTTGGATGTATTACTCTTTATAACTAGAAATTTTTTTGTGTAGTCAATTTTTCTGTATATTATTAATCGAAGTATTTACATTAATTTTACATAATTGAAAAGTGGGAAAGTAAAAAATATAATAAAATGATAGTATTAGAAAATATATTTGAACATAAATAACACAATTATACAATAAGATTTGGGAAGGTTCTCGAAAATATATTTGAACATACATTACACAATTATACAATAGTAGGAGGGAAGGTTTCGGATGATATATTTCAACATAAATTATACAATTATACAATAGTAGGAGGGAAGGTTTCGGATGATATATTTGAACATAAATTTACAAATTTAATACAATATGAAGTTTCCTATCTTTTCTAATACAAGTTTTAAAATCCCTATTGCTGTATGTAAGAGTATAATAAATTCTTAATCTAATAAATAACTTTAATAAATATTGTAAAGGAAAATTGTCGCAAGGGTGAATAAAACCAGTAACATTTCTACATAAATCATACATATTTTTCCCTACATGGGTGCGAGGTAAAATAGAATGTGCGTTTGAAAAAAACATGTTTTCTAAAGTAAATAAATAATTGTAAAAAGATTCTTCTGGATTTCTTAGTGCACCATAAAAATTGCCGATAACATTTTGGCCCAACAAAATACAATGATATCGCGAACTTTTTAAAATCTTCCGTATAACGCCTACCGTGAACATTTCTATTATTTTGAATAACTTGCATATTAACAAAATTAATTATTTTGGGGGATAAAAACTTGTTGCATAAACCCTGAAACATACTTAAACTAGACTGATTATTTCGAAGTTCTAACACTTCCGCTTTTAGCTCTAAATTCTCGCGTTCTAAATTAGAAATTTCATTCTCAAGCTTACGCTTCCTCGGTGTCCCTGCAGATATCGATGCTGGCGTCTGAACACTTGCATCAAAGCCGATTGATGTAATGTTTCCCTGATGAGATGGACCTGAAATTGCTAAAGAACAAACATATAAGATCAAAAATATTTATTCTCATTTATCTAAATTATTTGTTCTTATGTATTTATATATTAAACACTTATTATGTACTTAAATGTATTTTTACCTGCTATGTCTACGACAAGAATTTTTGCTGGAGGCTGAAACTCAGGATTATTACCGCTCTCTTCTTGAATATTTGTATCTGATATGAAAATAGGAGATCAATATATTACTCAATTACTACAATTAAATGGTTAATACAATTAATACTTCTATAATATTCATACCAGACTCAATCTGCTTTGGAACTGCTGTTGGTAATAACCTGGACTTGGAAGGACCCATGTACATTCTATTTTCGAAATGGTTACTACATACTCTGCGGGTCTTGTGGTAGTGTTGATATTCCAAAGACGGAAGATCTTCTCTACCACATGCCTGAAGCCAGAGCTTGCATCTAAAGAACATAATGATATAAATATATATACTTGAAGCATGTTATTGTTCCAAGATTTATGTTTCTATAGTACCTAAGTTCTTATATTGTTACACACATATGACTTTATAATACTTACAAGTCTCCATTGTTAGGAAATCTAAAAAAATGTACTCCTTCCCCTCCTCGATTGAATCTTGCTGTACAATTTTTGTAAGAGCATGAAACTCCACTTCGTTTTGGAGCACTCATGTTGATATTTAAAAAATGCTGCAAACAAAAAACAGAAAGCAGAAACCAGAAAATAGAAAGCACAAAGCAGAAAACACACAGCGGAAAGTAAAAAACAGAAAACACAAAGCAGAAAGTAGAAAATGGAACAAAATCGCAGAACAAGGAACGATATCTGATAAATATACAAACCACACGGTTGTACGTTTCCAACAGAAATGACCAAGCCACAGTGCACTCCGTACCTGCCAGGTAAGTACGGAAATTCCCGGTTTATGACGGTCTGAAATGCCATAAACTCTTGCTTTTTGGAGCAGTCTGACAAAGAAGTTTCCACAATATAGGCTATGTACGCGAATCCACAGTACAAACTTGTCGCGCGCTCACGACTGTTCACGGTCAAAAAACCGAAGATTGCCGAATGGCCCTTTAAATGGGTAGGATCACTTTGTCTCACTCTACAAGTAGTTTCTCTCTCAGAGTGTCGCCTCTTATTATACTTACTCTTTGACTCGGTGGTAGGGGCACCTTCCCCTTTAGTGCTTTTTCACTCGACGAACGGACACTATGATTGATATTGTACTGTAACGTGAAACGTTATCACGTGAATATGTCTAGAGTGGTATGGCGACATTGACATGGGAATATTTATCGAATAGACTATTGTATCGATATGTCTCGAATGTTATTCGAGGACCTTTTGTATCGATGGCTATAAATTAAGAGCGGAGTTTAAACCGTTTGCGTGTACGCTCGTATTATAAAATAAACAAAAGCCTAAATTGTAAACCCCTCGACATGGGTGATCGAGCTGAGAGAAGGCCGGAAATCCAGAGAATGGAATAGTTTCACTTAGTAAATTCCTAAAAGACAAATTTATGATAGACCATAGCTAATTCGTTGTTTTCGACCAAGTCACGAACGGTCCTTAAAAGTAACGAAGTCTTTTCGATATCCTGTCTTTTCATGCACTCTAAGAGGGTCGTAAATTTTCCTCAAGAGTTGCCTTTGGCAAGTACAAGGTCTTGTCTTTTCCTATTTTCTCTGGGTCCCACGCTTTCTCGTAGCACATGTGCGCTGCAACGTTCTAGCGTCTTGGCGGAGCGCCTCCACTTCCACGCGCCTGAGGGTGGACCACAGCCAGGAGAAGGGGCCCACGCGAGACGGGGTGGACTCCTCCACCATTGGACGAGGGATGATCCTGAGGGAGGATCCAGGATCCACGAAGGAAGGGGCATCGACGGACAACGCGCGAAGATCTCCTCCGCCAAGCGCAGAACGTTCAGAATGATTTTATCGCACAATTAGCAAAGTTGTTCTCACGCTGCAAATCAACACGCATATTTTGAAACAGTTTGATTAAATTCTGGAAATTAAAATCGTAAACAACTGTGAAAGATAATTTATTTGTTTCATTTTCGCGCCTTGCGAGCGGAGCGCCTCCGCGCTCCACGAATCACCTTACCTGCGCCTAAATCCCCGAAAATCTCTATTTACCGTGAACGGACACGTAACAACGATAAGATAGGTATTGTTGCGTGTCCGTTTCGCGGAAATAGGGATTTTCGGGATTCAAGGCGCAGGTAAGGTGATTCGTGGAGCGCGGAGACGCTCCGCTCGCAAGGCGCGAAAATGAAACAAATAAATTATCCTTCACAGTTGTTTACGACTTGAGTTTCAACTATTTATTCAAACTGTTTCAAAATATGCGTTATGATTTGCAGCGTGAGAACAACTTTGCTAATTGAGCGACAAAATCATTCTGAACGTTCTACGCTTGGCGGAGGAGATCTTCGCGCGTCGTCGGTTGATTCCCCTTCCTTGATGGATCCTGGATCCTCCCCCAGGATCATCCCTCGTCCAATCGTGGAGGAGTCCACTCCGTCCTGCGTAGGCCCCTTCTCCTGGCCATGGTCCAGCTTGTAACGGTCAGACAGACGGCTCATCACCGATAACAAAATTAGTCATTTCAAATAACATAGCTTTCGCACTGTCAAATATTTTCGATATAACTGAATCATCTTCGACACGACTAGATGAAACACCAAGCCCTTCGAACTTTGTACTCCGAACCCTGCGACCGAACGTATAAAAGCAGGCCACAAAAAGAATAAAGGCTCAGATTATTTCTCACTCTCAAACGAAGTTCATCGTGTTATTTATTTCGCCACGAGCGAATATCTACGGATATTGCTCGTTAGGCGTATCAATCATCAACGTTACGTTTTCCCCGTAACATTTTGGCGATCCTGCCAGGATACCACGAGAGGACGATCGGAAAACTTGGAAGACCAACAGATCTACGGAACCTGCTGAAAGCCGAGGGACACGTCTAGAAGGTCGTCACAACTGGTATCGCGGACCAAGAAAAATCAGAGATGTCCAATTCTCTTCAGGAAGCCCTTCAGGCTCTTATTAAAGCTACACAAACCCTCGCTGCCCAGCAAGAGCAGTGTGTGGAAAGTCTCTCGGTACTACGGTCCGAGAACGAAAGGAGAAGATTGGAGAACCAGGCCATCCAGGAGATCCTGAAACCACTGCTTACGGACAACGATGCTACCACGGGCGCGTCTGGCATGCACCACCCGGAGGAAGAGGAGCTAGGGGAAGGAGATCAGTCATCAGGGCACCAGTTCCAGCCACCCCGACCAGGTACATCTCGCCGGCACACCGAGGTAGCCGCATTAAGCGGAAACAACCATCGAAATGAGGAGACCAGGTATGAAGAGTGTCAGCTAAAATCCGCCAAAGATTTGCTCGATACGATTAAACCACTCAGAGGACGAGACGACTCTGGAGTGGAAGATTTTACTAGAATGGTCACGCGCGCTAAGTCACGTTGCTTCGAACCTGACATTTTGCTTGATAAGATTCTTGCGACAAAAATTATTGAAAACGCGGAAAGAAGTATTCGACATCTACGAATCACGTGTTACGACGAATTTTTCGAGGCATTAAGGACATACGTGTTCCCATCCGTTTCCCCGGATACCGCGCGAGACAAAATGTGTAACATTGTGCAAGGTAAAACTGAGAGTGTCATTAATTACACTCTTCGCTTCGGACAGCGATTAAACGAATATAGGTACGCCATACAAAACGGGTATACGCTGCCTACCACTAGAAAAATTGTTCTTAGTATTTGCGATAAGGAAGCGACCAAGACTTATATTAAAAATTTGCGGTATGAAATCGGCGTATTAGTTTATTCCAATAAGCCCAACAGCATCTCGGAAGCACGGAGCCAGGCCTTAGAGGCCGAGGTGTGGGAAAGAAACTCCAGAATCAAACGCGTTTCTCATGAACCTGCGATAGAAAACTATTATCAAGAAAATCGCGATTTATTAGAGTACGGTTCGAGACCCGAAGAATCGGACGTTCCATTCTGGACACTGGAACCGGATTAAAATGTAACATTTTCGAAATTCTTGTTTGGTACGCTAGATAAGGATGACTTATAATGTATTATAATTCTACACTATTATTAAAGAAACCAATTATATTCACGATAAACCTAATTGTAAGCAAACGTTATAGCGTACAAATAGACGAACTAGAAATAGGTTTAAAAAAAAAAAAAAAAAAAAAAAAAAAAAAAAAAACTCATAGAATAGTATAATAATGATAGTTATAGGAGTTATATATAATGATAATTGTAAGAAAAATAAACCTGCGTAAGATTTGGAGGACCAAATCAAATCTAAGAAGGGGAGTGTGTAACGGTCAGACAGACGGCTCATCACCGATAACAAAATTAGTCATTTCAAATAACATAGCTTTCGCACTGTCAAATATTTTCGATATAACTGAATCATCTTCGACACGATTAGATGAAACACCAAGCCCTTCGAACTTTGTACTCCGAACCCTGCGACCGAACGTATAAAAGCAGGCCACAAAAAGAATAAAGGCTCAGATTATTTCTCACTCTCAAACGAAGTTCATCGTGTTATTTATTTCGCCACGAGCGAATATCTACGGATATTGCTCGTTAGGCGTATCAATCATCAACGTTACGTTTTCCCCGTAACAAGCTTCAGGCGCGTGGAAGTGGAGGCGCTCCGCCAAGACGCTAGAACGTTGCAGCGCACATGTACTACGAGAAAGCGTGGGACCCAGAGAAACTAGGAAACGACAAGACCTTGTACTTGCCAAAGGCAACTCTTGTGGAAATTTCCGACCCTCTCAGAGTGCATGAATAGACAGGATATTGGAAAAGACTTCGTAACTTTTAAAGACCCTCGTGACTTGGTCGAAAACAACGAATTCGATATGGTCTATCATAAATTAATCTTTCAGGAATTTTAGAAGTAAAACTATCCCATTCTCTGGATTTCCGGCCTTCTCTCAGCTCGATCACCCACGTCGAGGGGTTTACAATTTAGGCTTTGTCTATTTACATAAATGTACGCGTAGATGGTGTTTAAATTTCGCTCTTGATTTATAACCATCAATACAAAAGGTCCTCGACTGATACTCGAGACATATCGATACTACAGACTATCGATAAATATTCTCATGGCAGTATCGCCATACCACTCTAAACATATTCACGTGATACGTTTCACGTTACAGTATAAAACGTATAATACCTTATTGTAACATCCAGCAGGAAGAAAAATAAATAAGAAGAAATTTAAAAATGAGTATTTATTAAAATATTTATTCATTTTTCGTTTTTTATAATTAAAATTTGTAACAGTTAATTTTTTTTTATTTATTATTGTACAACATTGATTTAAATAATTATATTTATATTTAATAACTAAAAATCTTATATTTATTAATATTTACATTTAACAAGAATTTTATATACTTCAAAATATACGTCGATAATTCTACCGCGTCGATAAAAGATCGACACAGCGCGCGAAATAAATAGATAGAGACACCAATAGCGAATAGAAAGAGATAGGAACAAGCGCAGAGTAGAAAGAGACAGCAACAGCGTAGACAGAGATAGCGATACGCACGGAGTCACGTACGCGCAGGTCAAAGTCCAAACACTTCCGGTATCGAAAACACAGGTAGAAAAAACTGCTACGTCAGCAGTTCTCCAGTATAAATACGAGCGTGCCGCGCAAAGAATTTTCACTTTGTTGGGACAATACCCTCGGTGGCCAGGTGTAATAAGCACAGCACTACATTTAATAAGATTTATTATAATATGGAAAAACACGAACGTGCCGGTTCGCGCGCAAAAAAGGGACGCTTACAGAAAAAGAACAGCGCGCCAGAAAAATAGGCCCGGCAACGCAGTCGGTTACAGAAAAAACAAAAGGCGTATTCAGACATTCTACGCGGGCACTTCGAATACCTTAATACACTTCGATTCTGATCGTAGTCCGAGACGGGTCTATGATACGATTTGTATAGAATTCAGTAATCTTAGACTCTTTTGTCGGCAAAGCGGCAAAGGTTCCGCGTCAGACCCGGAGCGCTCAACTATCGGTTCGCAGCGGTTCTCTTACGTGTCAGGTTTGCACCCAAGCTTAAGGGGGTAGACACGGGTAATGCAGCGAGGTGACATTACCGGCAAAAATGGGCCTAAAAAGGGGTTTACGGCAATACACTTTTCGTCCTTATATGAGAAGATTTGGGGCTGGGTGAGGGCTCATTCGAAAGAGGAAGGTCCAATGCAGGGCGGTCTGGTCATGGTTCAACGAGATTGTGTCGATATTTAATAATATGAGTGTCTAAAGTAGAGGAAGAATCGACAAAATACATCCGCAGATTCCAAGTATTTTTTAGGTCACTAAAACAGTTCTGTGACTCAAACGGTGACCAGACCGCGCTGCATTGAACCTTCCTCTTTCGAATGAACCCTTATTTAGATCAAAATCTTCTCATATAAGGACGAAAAGTGTATTCCCGTAAAAGCATTCCCAAAGACGAGTTCCGCCATTATCTGGATACTACAGAGCAAGTTACGTGACAAATTTAGTTCAGATAGTAGTTATAAGGTGGCGTCTAAGTAGAAAGGCTGCCGATCTGGAATCGTAGCCAGAATCAAGCGTCAGCTTGATTACGTCACTCGAACTGTGCTGCGAAGGCAAGCGAAAAAGGCAACATCGCCCGAACGCTGAGTGAGACGCACTACAGTCATGCTGTCCTTCTCTCATTCTGCATGTTGAGATTGTCCCTTTTCTCTAATTGTAAGATTTGACTGCCGTCCGCCTGGATTTTTCACAGCGCCCCATAACAAACCTCGCCTCATTCAAACTATATCGTGTTTGGTATCATTTTAATCAGAAAAATTTCACCAATGCGCTAGTAAAAATTTCATTTAAAAAAAGTCAAAAATAAAAAAGTTTTATAATTGAATTAGTATTAGTCACACCGATATGTTTCGGCTCTTTCCTTTGATCATTGGACCTCTCGCTCTCTCCTCCACTGTCTGTCCCTTTCTACGTTCACGCTTGGCTGGCCATCGCATATAATCCGAGATTCGACACCTCGGCTGAATACATATATGAATTGTTGCACATATTCAACTTTTACTGTATAGACGCGAGGTCCCTCCATTTATTAGTTCTAATAGTACCATAGTACTTTTTTATGCAGAATATTTCAAGGAGTTGACACAAGTAAAAAAAAATGCAATCATTTAAATAAAAAGTGGATTTGCATTTTTTGAGTGCATCGTTGCATTCACGAAGAAAATGAAATCACAGAAAAATATACATTATCATACCATGACGTATCCTGTATACTTTTATTAATTAAAAAACATTTATTTAAAAAAGTTAATAACTTCTTCTAAAAATAATTCTAAGATTGCCCGTTCCTTCGGAGCAAGCATATATTTTTCAGCAGCGAGGAGTGCTACGGTGTGCTATGTAAAATCCACGCGTTTGGTCAGTCAGAATTTATCGGAGCGTGACAATTCTATCATTTGGGTTGAAAGAAAGATAGCATGATCATCGTACATCTCACTCTAAACGCGCGCCAATGTTTCGCTTTCGTTCTTCAGGCGTATCGTGTCGATGCCTCTGGCGAGATGAGCGTTTGAATGTGTTTGTAAAAATACTTGAGGCGCTGTGCCTTCCTAGATCGTGTTGCGCGCACGCTAGATGAGAATTAAACCTTTCAAGTTCGTAACAAAACACGCAAGTGGCTCCACCAGGCCCAACGAAAAAACTATGTAATACCGACGTCCCGAATCGGTGACGTCACGTGCTGTGCCTACCCCCTTAACGAGCGAGCGAAAGCCGAAGCTCCTTGGATGCGGCCTATCAGTACACTGGCTCTAGAGCGACGATACCGTCTTGCAGAGCTCGCTACCAAGCTTAACGAGCGAGCGAAAGCAGAAGCTCCTTGGATGCGGCCTGTTCAGTGACGGCTAAGTTGCCCAGAAACCGAACTGCGGCCGAACGAGCCAACTCCTACAGCGTCAGAACGGATCTTGGCCAATTTCCCGACAAATCATTCAAATCATTTATATTATATTAAATTATATTAAATTATATTAAATTATATTAAATTATATTAAATTATAAATTCAAGTTCTATAATCGGTTTCTGGGCAACTTAGCCGTCACTGAACAGGCCGCATCCAAGGAGCTTCTGCTTTCGCTCGCTCGTTAAGCTTGGTAGCGAGCTCTGCAAGACGGTATCGTCGCTCTAGAGCCAGTGTACTGATAGGCCGCATCCAAGGAGCTTCGGCTTTCGCTCGCTCGTTAAGGGGGTAGGCACAGTACGTGACGTCACCGATTCGGGACGTCGGTATTACAGTAGTTTTTTCGTTGGGCCTGGTGGAGCCACTTGCGTGTTTTGTTACGAACTTAAAAGGTTTAATTCTCAGCTAGCGTGCGCGCAACACGATCTAGGAAGGCAACAGCGCCTCAAGTATTTTTACAAACACATTCAAACGCTCATCTCGCCAGAGGCATCGCCACGATACGCCTGAAGAACGAAAGCGAAACATTGGCGCGCGTTTAGAGTGAGATGTACGATGATCATGCTATCTTTCTTTCAACCCAAATGATAGAATTGTCACGCTCCGATAAATTCTGACTGACCAAACGCGTGGATTTTACATAGCACACCGTAGCACTCCTCGCTGCTGAAAAATATATGCTTGCTCCGAAGGAACGGGCAATCTTAGAATTATTTTTAGAAGAAGTTATTAACTTTTTTAAATAAATGTTTTTTAATTAATAAAAGTATACAGGATACGTCATGGTATGATAATGTATATTTTTCTGTGATTTCATTTTCTTCGTGAATGCAACGATGCACTCAAAAAATGCAAATCCACTTTTTATTTAAATGATTGCATTTTTTTTTACTTGTGTCAACTCCTTGAAATATTCTGCATAAAAAAGTACTATGGTACTATTAGAACTAATAAATGGAGGGACCTCGCGTCTATACAGTAAAAGTTGAATATGTGCAACAATTCATATATGTATTCAGCCGAGGTGTCGAATCTCGGATTATATGCGATGGCCAGCCAAGCGTGAACGTAGAAAGGGACAGACAGTGGAGGAGAGAGCGAGAGGTCCAATGATCAAAGGAAAGAGCCGAAACATATCGGTGTGACTAATACTAATTCAATTATAAAACTTTTTTATTCTTGACTTTTTTTAAATGAAATTTTTACTAGCGCATTGGTGAAATTTTTCTGATTAAAATGATACCAAACACGATATAGTTTGAATGAGGCGAGGTTTGTTATGGGGCGCTGTGAAAAATCCAGGCGGACGGCAGTCAAATCTTACAATTAGAGAAAAGGGACAATCTCAACATGCAGAATGAGAGAAGGACAGCATGACTGTAGTGCGTCTCACTCAGCGTTCGGGCGATGTTGCCTTTTTCGCTTGCCTTCGCAGCACAGTTCGAGTGACGTAATCAAGCTGACGCTTGATTCTGGCTACGATTCCAGATCGGCAGCCTTTCTACTTAGACGCCACCTTATAACTACTATCTGAACTAAATTTGTCACGTAACTTGCTCTGTAGTATCCAGATAATGGCGGAATTCGTCTTTGGGAATGCTTTTACGGGAATACACTTTTCGTCCTTATATGAGAAGATTTTGATCTAAATAAGGGTTCATTCGAAAGAGGAAGGTTCAATGCAGCGCGGTCTGGTCACCGTTTGAGTCACAGAACTGTTTTAGTGACCTAAAAAATACTTGGAATCTGCGGATGTATTTTGTCGATTTTTCCTCTACTTTAGACACTCATATTATTAAATATCGACACAATCTCGTTGAACCATGACCAGACCGCGCTGCATTGGACCTTCCTCTTTCGAATGAGCCCTCACCCAGCCCCAAATCTTCTCATATAAGGACGAAAAGTGTATTGCCGTAAACCCCTTTTTAGGCCCATTTTTGCCGGTAATGTCACCTCGCTGCATTACCCGTGTCTAACCCCTTAATTCAATTCGATATTTAATTACTTCAATTCATTATTTAAATTCATAATTTAACTACGATATTTAATTACATTCAATATTATCTTTTTATATTACTCACCTTTTATTTTTATATTATAAACGAACAACACATAATTTCTTGAATAAATTCACTTATTATTTTGAGAAAGGAATTAACGTTGGATTTTACTCCTTTACCGCGTGCCACCCGAACCTATAATCCCTTCCTTTAATATATATAATATATATATATTGTAACGTGGTGACACCCATGCCCCCCCGTTACAATCGCTGCGCTTCCCCCACCCACACGCCCACCTAACACTAACCCATAACCCTTCCCTCACCTCACCCCTTTTCCTCCCACCCACCGGTGTCGGACAGATGGAGGCGACGGACTGACACAACGAGGACCACCCTCAACAGGAGCTTCGAGGCCGACGACAGATCCACCCCTCCAGCAAATAAGGAGCAACGTGGAGTTTCCAGAAATGATGATGAAGCGGCCCAAATTGACGAAAACGTCCACCCAGAGCCATCTGTCGCCGAGCCCGAAGACCTCAGCCCACCCGTCACAGCAGGAAGTCCGTCAGCCCCATCGACCCCGATCACCGGTGTATCGAAGATCGATAATCGATCAGTCCCGTGCCGAAAAAGGCCCCCTTCCAAAACCCCATCCCCCCCCCCCCAAAATATCCCGCGACGGTCTCGTCGTCGCCGCTGCGAGCGCGACGATCATTGAGCCCTAGGCTACCATTAGAGAGTTTTGAGAGATCGTCATAAAGAATATTTAGAAAGTTTTGAGAAAGTGAGTTTTGCGGAGCGTTTGAGTGAGGAGTGTGATCGTGTGAGGTGTGTTGGGTGAGCCCCTTTCAATATTAATTGTATCTCGGTATTGTTTGAGATTGGCAACGTACCCCTTCTTGTTTCGACCCCCTTTTTTGTCAACCCCCTTTTTTTCTTGTGAACTACGCGTAACGTAGAGACCTCCGCGAGAACCCATCCTGACCCTGTACCTTCCCACCCCAAGCTATTTCCTCCTCGCGCACTCCCCCGCGAAAGTGTACGGACGTAAGTGCCCGAGACCCCCCGCTACTGTGAATTTCCCCAATACCCCTTTCTCTCTTTTCTTCTGATTTCGATTGCCACGTTACGTGGCTGGCGCCCAACGATAAATTGTATTTTGCGACACCCCCTCTGTATAGAGTGAACCCACGAAAGGGTCACAATATAAATATAAAGAATACGAGTCGCCTTCTCTTAGGGAACCGCTCTCCCTACGCGTCGGCGCAGTAGCGTGCTCGTGAATAATTTCGGGACGTTACACTATGATCAACTTAACCAAACCATAACCAAACATCTGTGTTTACCAAATTTGCGCCATTTGCGGTTAAATTCAAGTTAAAGTGACTGGTAAGTTCGATTGTTTTAAAAATATATAATTGAAAAATAAAGAAATAATCACAGGATAGCCTTAATTTATCTAAAAAGATGTATTTATGTTACAGAATACAGAATATAGTCCACAAAAAATGAACTCCTCTACTAATAAAAATACTTGCGTAAGTAATCGTTGTTCATTATTGGAAAAATGATTTTTTGAGAATATTTACTGACAGTATGTTAAATAAAATATACTTAGATTATATTTAGATATAATGAAATTTGTTAATAATAAGAGAAAATATGAAATATGTTTTATTATTATTATTATTATTATTATTATTATTAATTTTGAATCATGACATGTTCGCAAAAACAACAATACACTGTAAAGCCGGGTATCCACCAGTATCAAACGCCCGTATCGTATCACCGTTCCGAATCCTTTTGAATAGGCAGGCGTTGCCACGTTGCATGCAACGGCGTACTACGGCTCGGACAATAGTTCTTCGTTTCTTGAAAGAAACTCCTATAGGCGAGAAGTTTCGATTTGCTGCATGCTGTTTCTTTATTGTAATTCTCCAAACCATATCGTGTTTGGTATCATTTTAATCAGAAAAACGTCACAAATATCTTGGTAACAGTTTTCTAAGAAAAAAATGAAAAATAACAAAGTTCAGTCGTTGCATTAGTATTATCTCACTGATATATCCAATTCCAAATCATATTATCTCGTGCCTCAAGTGTCATGTTTCCACTTGACATAGCATTACGGGCCTTCGCCTGGGTATGTTGTTTTTACGTTTCAAGTGGTTTCCGAACCAATCCTTTGAACGACAAAAAAACCAACAATTTTCGGATCGGCCCGTTCCTTCGCCTCCGTATCACAGACCAATAGGCAAACTTTCGATACTCGGTAACGGAAAAATCTCTGGAAAATTAACATTGTCCTTTTTCAATAATCACACAGGTGATTATTAACATTGCTCTTTTATGTACAGCGTAGCACCGAAGATAATTGATCTGTTTAAATATATTTAGACAATAAAATCTGTCTAAATTAAATTAGATTAAATTCATAAATAATTTCATCGCTTTTGAAATGAATCCAATAATAACGCAAGATTTCAAATACATTGAAACCCAAGTGATGGCACGAAATGCTATGTCAAGTGCAAACGCGTGAACCTTTCCTTCGATGCAACGGCAAAGAATCGACAAATTTTTCGGATGGGTCCGTTGCCTCCGTTCCTTTGGAACGACACGCAGCAAAACGAAACTCCTCGCCTGTAGTGGCCCAGTCCTATTGCCTGACCGTTTCTATAAAGAAACGAAGAAATGTTGTCCGAGCCGCAGCACGCAGTTGCATGCAACGAGGCAACGTCTGCCTATTCAAAAGGGTTCGGAACGGTGATACGATACGGGCGTTTGATACCGGTGGATACCCGGCTTTACGTTGCGCGACGCGCGAGGCGAGCGCGCAACGTAAAAGGAATAACAAGTGTTAATCTGATTGATTAGGATTGAAAGTGCGATGAGAAAGGTCTCGCTGCCACCAGTCCTGACCGCGTATGACGCGTTAACGTCCTCTACGATCAGAACAATTTAAAAGACGGAAATTTAGATAGTAATTATTTCCGTTGGGTTCGTCAGTGTTCTGGGTCCCGTACGGGTCCCTCCTTGAAACGTTGTGTTGGCGTACGTGGATTTTGAAACGTAGATTGATATGAGAATGGTAATTGAAAGAAATGTTAATACTGTTTAGTGTGCAAGAAAATAATATAATTCGAACTATTAAAAGTAATACAAAACTGAAAATGACTATTGAATTTAATACTGGTAATACTGATAGTTACTATTAAATGAATTCAAATTAGAACAATACTGGTTTACAAGGGTAAAGATGCTTAACCTATTGATAACGTGGTTTGATCAGAAAGGTGTTTTTCCTTTGATTTACAGTTGGACTTTCAAATATAATTTTGAACGGATTTTTGTTGAAATCTTAGTGCTAGACGACTCGCTCGACCAAATATAATAGGAAGATGGAAAAATTAGCGGTATCTATCCGTGAGCTGAATGGAGAGGCTCTCACAACCCCCGAAAGGGCTTTACAGGTCGCTCCTGATAAAATATCGTAGTCGAACAATCGTCACACACACACACAAAATCGCGATAAATCAGAATTCGGAAAATTAATTTGGCGTATTATTTATAAATCGGTACCTAAACGTGAAAATCGAGACGATCTAAAATGGAGAAACTCTCATAACCCGAAGTCTTAATAGATCGCCCGTTTTGCTTTGTTGAAAATTATCACAATGCCGTGCTCGACAAATTAGTACAGAACAGGCTTACCGTTAAATGCAGTATAAGATATACGATATAAATCGCTTTGAAAATCGTTGGTAGATTCGCTGAATAATCGCTGGTTAATCTGGAACACCAAGAGAGTTGAGAGGATTGTGTCGCACTAGCACTTGTCGCGCACCCGATTGCCCTTTTATTGCGAATATGAATTTAACTAGACGATACACAAGACGATTACAAGTTTTCAGAAAATAGAACAATTAAACGCGAATGAAGTTAATACGAAAAATACGCGATCAAACGGATTAAAAGAAAGAGAAAAGATAGAATTTTAATAGTATGAAAGCTTAACGTGTGCGTCACTGAGTCTTTGCAATGTATTCCGAATTTCACCCTCGCGACACTCTGCCTACGGGTAGGATTTGCCGCGCAGCTAAATCACGTGAAGTACAATTACAACTCTATCTCTAGACGCACGGGCTCCCGTCACGACTTACTCGATTGTTCGACGAAGAGTAATCAGAATTAGTCGCGATCCTGGCCGGAAGGGCCCGTCGCGAGGACGATGTCCTGCGTGGGGACATTCCAACAAATCATAGAATGTGACGGTAGCGTCACGTGCGTCGCTATTGGTTAAGGGCGCGTGCCAGACGAAATCCTCTAGATCATGCTTTCTCTCTCTCTTAATGTTCCATCTCTATTTAACGGTTTTCGGCGATTTTACGCCGTACGTTTTCCAGAATATTCTATAAGAATGATATAATTAATAATTTAATGAGTTAAATCTGAACATGAAGTATGAATATCAAACTATTATATGTAATTAACGGATTAGCAATCAAAGAGTTTCTGTTTAACAATCGGCTCTATCCATAATTATTTTGTTCGCAAAGAAATTGATCAACAATACGAATTGCGGTGGTAGCGCAAGTTGTTCGTTAAAAATCCTAATAGCATACGATGATTTAACTGATAATTTCAGCAGTATTCAATTGTTCGATATTCGAATATTCATTCCTGTATTCGCAGCGAACTTTGTTCGAGAACGTTCTTTCTGTTCAAAATCGTACCGTTGGGCCTTAGTTTCAGGTAATTCTTGGAATTCGATATAATGACTTTTATTACCCTGTGTGACCCTTCGTCTCTAAACAGTTCTCGAATGTTGCTAACGTTCGCTGGTGAGGGTTCTCATTCCTCGCCCTTTGCACTCATTCGAATATTTGAATTTCATGCTATTTCATACTTTCATTCCAACACTCAACCCCCGCGTGAAAAAGAGGACAGTATCGATTGAAAATCTAAAAGATAAATTGATCTTTACGCTTTTGCGCAGTTAACCTGAGGAGACCCCTATAATGCGAAGCACTGGCTAACTGCGCAGCGAACGCTGTTTACGATAGCTCACCTCGGTCGAAACCGAGTTTTTGTCCATCTCAAATTCTGTTATTACGCAGTTGAGTACGACGATAGTTTCAAAATTGAAATAATGTAGAAGTAATTTGTTTCCCTCACGCCCCTTACATGAGGAGACCGCTACAACCCGAAGGCTTAATAAGGGAACGTGAGGTGGACAAATTTGCAAAATTTGCCGGACATGACACACAACTGTTTTCCCTTCCTCTTGTATTGGTAGAAAATGTTCATTTTCCCAACATTTATGGCGAGGCCTGCCGCCAAAACTTCGTTTCATGGCTTTATTTTAACTAGAGGGTGACATATAACTGCGGAACTCCCTGATTTTAATAATAAATATCGTAAATAAAGATCTATGGATAACTAGGTCTGTTTGGTATCTATAGTACATAACGTTAAATAGAGATGGCGCCACCTGGAGTATAATTGTGGCGACCTCTGCTGATGGTCGACCGTCTCGCCGAAACGTACACTTCCGATAAATTTACCGCGACATCTACTTCCGGGAAAAGCGTTGTTTTCCCGTTCCGGAGGGAAGTTTTTCCATTCTCGTGGGAACGTTTGAAGCGGTAGCTTTGTGTTTGAGAAACTTTGTATTCCGTGCGTGGGTGTTCTCATCAGAGAATTGAAATGCGTTGTTGAGCGTTCTAAGCTGTGTCAAGTGCATTAGGACCAGTTAAACATACACCGTAATTACAAATTTATAATAATTGACAATTAATAAAATCCTATATGAAAAACGGTGGTGAGCTTGTTTTCCATCAATTGATAAAGTAGGAATCCTAACTCCTAAGGAATCACTTATTCCTACATAATGTTGCGAACCTCGCTTGTATGTATGTGTGTGATATCGTGTGAATTTAGCCGCAAGCTTGTAATCACAAGCGCTGAGTGAAATGTAATATGGCGGCGATGCCATAAGAGTATGACTGTAGCATGTCTGCATTATGTTATATCAATGCCCATAAATTAGGAGCCAAAATTCAAAGGAATAAACAAACAATAGATAAGACATTGTAAAACTTTTAACACGGGTAATCGTGCTGGGAGAGAGTTGGAAATCCGGAGAAATAAGACTGTCACACCTGAAATTTCTAAGGAACTAATTTATTGCGGGCCGTATCTAATTCGTTACTCGTAACGAAAATCATGTTGGTTCTTGAAACTGTCGAAGTCTCTTCGACATCGTGCTTATTTACAGAGGGTCGTAAATTCTCTTAAGGGTTGTCTTGGCTCGCTAGCGCGAGACCTTTTTATTTTCCGTTTTCTCTGGATCCCACGCTTTCTCTTAGCACGTGTGCACAGAATCGTTCTCGAGTCTTGGCGGAGCACCACCATCTTCCGCTCGCCCAAGGGTGGACCGAAGCCAGGGAGAGGGACCGCCTCCGGACAGGGATGGGCCCCTCCACCATTGGACCAGGGATGATCCTGAGGGAGGATTCAGGATCCAGCGAGGAGGGGATGGCAGCCAATTTCGATCGAGGATCTTCACCGCCAAGCTCAGAACGATTCAAAGCTTCAACCCGTCTAGATACATTTCGTGAAAAGATAAAGTCTCAAAAAATAAAGAAATACAAACTATTATTCTTCCTTAAAAATAAAGTGTACTTTATTAAAACCCGCGCCGCGAGCAGAGTGCTTTAGCGCTCCACGGGCACCTTACCCACGTAGCAAACATCCAAAAATCCCTAGACACCTGAAATCCACGCGCAACAAATTGGTGACAGCGGTGGGATGTTTAAAAGGGAATAATTCAAAAAGGGATAAACTTTTAAAAGTGATAAATTCAAAACGGCATAATTTTAAAAAGGTGTATTCAGTGTAGTAACTGCAAATAACGCAAAACAAAACAAAGTGATTGTGTTAGACTTGTGTACGCTTTAATAACTTTGCCGGCTCGCGGGCGTGTGTTAAATAAATAACTGAACGTTTTACGGACTGCTTCATTGAGCTTTTATAATATAAGTGAACATTGTTAACATTAGTGCAACTTCTCCCTCTTGAGTTTTGGCACGGTTTCCTCAAGAGCGTAGGGTGAATACCGGAGACAGGTGATTTCGGCTGCCGTGCAAGCCATCCACCGGAATCACATGCACCTTGTTCACATCATCATTGGACCTCTCCTCGACTTGGAAACAGAGATCATCATCAAATCGCAGAACCAGAGGATCTCCCCGTGATTCAAGCCCAACCGAGATAACGGATTACCGACGGACGGAATTTGGTGTTTGAAAATAGAAAACTCGTTAAGTGAAACCTAAACGTGATTTATTGCGAAGCGTTAGCCGATCGCCTTACCAAACTGTAAGTCTAGCTTATAAGTAATTGGACTATAGAGTATTATTTTTATAATTACCGTTAGAAATAATTTGATAAAATGCCGCCGTATAAGTTAAAGTACATGCGCGCCAAAAGGAGTCGCAAAATCGGCCTGCGGGAAAATACATTTTTGGTAGAGGAATTAAACATAAATTCATCAAATGCAGAATCTTCTTCATCTTCCGGGGCATCTTCTACCGATCTGCAATCGAAAGAATTAGGATTAGTCCCAACTCAACAGTTATCCCAGGGGATTGATACAGTTATGACGGATAATATTTCTATCCCCTTTAATAGCACAGAAATTGATGTACCTTTGTCCTCGACTACGGTTGCTGCTGCTGTTTCTAAAAATACTTCAACCTCTATAGAGTCATCTAGTATGCTTCCAGAGTCATATCTTCGTCTCTCTCTAGTGAAGGATTTGATACCTCAGTTTGATGGCAAATCCACCTCTCTGACTGAATTTATTAAGGAGTGTCAACTGATTAGTTCCAAAATAAAACCTGAGGATAGAGCCGGTCTTCTGTTTTTAATTCGTGGTAAAATCGGGGGGCATGCAAAATTAGTACTTTCAAATCGCCGGGAACCAAGTACATTAGATCAGTTAATTGGATTACTTAAAAGGGCATACGTGCGTTCGTTTAACATGCATAGTATCAACGAGGAATTTACGGGATTGAAACAGGGAACTAATGATTCGGTAAAGGTTTTCGGATCGCGAGTAAGTAAAATATTAAATACCGGAATAGAAGTAGCAAAGGACACGTACAATTCTGAACAGTTAAGCGGTGTTGTTGATTTATTGAATAATACGGTTATAGCTACATTTATTAATGGCCTTCGGAACGGAATGTTAAGAGTAATGCTTAAAAATAAAAATAGTCAAGAAATACCAGATCTTGAAGCTGTTATCGACATTGCACATAGATTAGAATCAGTAACGGTCGAAGGGTCAAGATTGTCTCTATCTTTGCAGCCTCTTATCGGAAACGCGAACGTTTGTAAGGTAGATTTCGCTGAACGCCGATGCGTTGTTCCGCAATCCTCTAAACCTTTCTCAAATGCAGCAAATGTCCTCTTGTCCGAATAACGCTCTCTTATCAAATTAAATTGAAACAGACGATACAGACGCCTCTCCTTTTTGGGGGTTGCGGGAGGATGTCGTAGGCGCCAACGATTTGCCTCCCATAAACTCTGGAAAGGTTGAGAATACAGACTTAGATGATGCATCAGGAAATAACGAAAAATTAATAGCCGCCGTTTTCCTTACACATGGACAAATTGGGACTGTTATGGAAATTAACGATTCTGACATTAGTTCTGTTGACAGCGACGCATATTTAACAGCAGACGAAGGGGAAATGTCGCTCTCCTTAGAGACAGAAGTGTCCAGAAAGAATGAAACCCCTTTTGATGCCGCTAGTGGATTTAGGAAGGATTGGTTGGATAAAGAAAGGACTCCGTTACGTGGTTCGGCACCTGCAGGTACTCTTATCGAGAATCGGATAGGCGATACAAAAGCACCCCGCTCGGGAGTTGGTCGGAATGTCGTCCATGTGGTAAAGGGTGCTCAGAACCGGGTGAATCCGTTGGAATCGGATAGGCTATATAATAGTACCCCGCTTCGGATCTCCCACCTGAGTCACGCTGGTTATAATACGGAAGGGGCTTGTTATGATTGGGGTGCCCGGGCTCTGGTGGGTTCGTTGATATCGGATAGGCTATACCACAGCACCCCGCTTCGAACCTCCAGCCCGGGACCTGTTGTTGGTATCAGGATGGAGGCTGAGGAGCCCAGATTTTTGCAAAGCGGTATCATTGGGGGTGAATCATCGGGGACGCCCGATATGAATGAGACACGACTTTATAGGAATTGTTGTTCAGTAGACAGTGACTTACACGGACGAAATGACATAACAGTTTTGTTGACAGATACATCTTCACCAATACCAGCAACTCACCATCCTCTATACAAAGGACCATTTTCATATGCGTAAGGATAATTTTATCCATTTCTTCTCCACAGACTTTGAAATCACGTCACAAACAAGTAGAGACCTTGTAACTCACGGAAAATTCTCTGTAGAAAGAATAAAACAGTATAATCTTAATGTTGGGGAAACGTTAGTTTTCACAGATGAAAGGTTTCGTGTTTTTACCTTTTGGTAAAAGCATCCTCGAATGAACAAGTAGATCCTGTTCACCTTGAATCTTCTTTAAGCTCCCTTAAACATCTCATGGATTCTTTAGATATAAAAGATATCAGCATCTCTAAACATAATAATAGTATTGAACCAATTAGTTGGAATTTTCTTGAATATCATTTAAAGCAGAAATTAAATAATCCCGAGTACACCATTACAGTTTGCACTGGAGAAATTATATTACCATCTCTAACAAATAGGCCTCTCATTATAAAAGAGTACCATGAGTCTGCCGTAGGTGGTCACCAAGGTGCCCATAAACTTTATGAAAGAATTAGAGCAGATTTCTTTTGGCCAAACATGACCAAGGAAATCGCTAATTTTACACGTACTTGCCCCAGTTGCCAAAGGTATAAAATGCTCTCTGCAAAAACAAGACAACCTATGAAAATCACAGACACCCCAAAACAGGCTTTCGAAAAGGTACAAATGGACATTGTTGGTCCACTACCTGTGACAGAAAACCAAAACCGCTACTTACTTACTATCCAGGACAACCTTACAAAATACTCAGATGCCATTCCACTTTCTAATATTGATTCCACATCTGTAGCAATAGCCCTTGCCGAACAGTTCATCAGCCGGTTTGGTTGTCCTCGCGCCATTCATACAGACCAGGGAACGAATTTCGTGAGCAGAATCATGAATAATTTCTGCAAAATATTAAAAATACAAAAAATAACCTCCACTGCGTTCCATCCGCAGTCATTAGGCTCATTAGAACGGGCACATCGTGTTTTCATAGATTACCTGAAACATTTTTGCAACAAGAATTATTGGGACGAGTGGATTAGATTTGGCATATTCTCCTATAATACCTCAGTACATGAAGCCACTGGGTTCACCTCACACGAACTGGTGTTTGGTGTGAAAGCCACCATTCCATCTGAATTTTCTAGGCAGGAACCACCACGTACTTTCATAGGTTATTTGGACGACTTATTCTCCAGAATTACAAAAACTCAATCTACAGCAGCAGTAAACCTGGAGAGGGCAAAACAAAAGAGCAAACTATTATATGATAAAAATACAAACCCTCGCAGATTCGTTGTAGGTGACAATGTTTATCTACTTAAAGAACCCAGAACCTCGAAATTTGATTGCACCTAGCCAGGACCATTCAAGGTCACTAGAATATGTAACGATTTAAATGTCGAAATAGAAATAGGAATAAATAAATTTAAAATAGTACACACCAATAAACTTAAGTTAGCTTGTATAAGACTAGATTCTCCTTAAGAAAATGCGTGCGTTAAGTATATTATATTTTTGGTAGAATTAAGAGAAAAAAAAACAAACATAAAGAAAATTATTATCTATTCTTACTTTAGAGTTTAAGTTATGTATTCTGAGAACTTATATCTACAACGTATTATTATTATTATATGGTTAATGCGACGTTAGAAATGCTTCACTGAAAAATCACTTGTATGGAAGGGTGTGGCAACGTGAAGTTTCCGTACGAATAATGTAATTCAGGCTAGCGTAAACACTTTAAGGGGGTAGACACGGGTAATGCAGCGAGGTGACATTACCGGCAAAAATGGGCCTAAAAAGGGGTTTACGGGAATACACTTTTCGTTCTTATATGAGAAGATTTGGGGCTGGGTGAGGGCTCATTCGAAAGAGGAAGGTCCAATGCAGCGCGGTCTGGTCATGGTTCGACAAAATTGTGTTAATATCTAATAATATGAGTGTCCAAAGTAGAGGAAAAATCGACAAAATACATTCGCAGATTCCAAGTATTTTTTAGATCACTAAAACAGTTCTGTGACTCAAACCGTGACCAGACCGCGCTGCATTGAACCTTCCTCTTTCGAATGAACCCTTATTTAGATCAAAATCTTCTTATATAAGGACGAAAAGTGTATTCCCGTAAAAGCATTCCCAAAGACGAGTTCCGCCATTATCTGGATACTACAGAGCAAGTTACGTGACAAATTTAGTTCAGCTAGTAGTTATAAGGTGGCGTCTAAGTAGAAAGGCTGCCGATCTGGAATCGTAGCCAGAATCAAGCGTCAGCTTGATTACGTCACTCGAACTGTGCTGCGAAGGCAAGCGAAAAAGGCAACAACGCACGAACCCTGAGTGAGACGCACTACAGTCATGCTGTCCTTCTCTCATTCTGCATGTTGAGATTGTCCCTTTTCTCTAAGATTTGACTGCCGTCCGCCTGGATTTTTCACAGCGCCCCATAACAAACCTCGCCTCATTCAAACTATATCGTGTTTGGTATCATTTTAATCAGAGAAATTTCACTAATGCGCTAGGAAAAATTTCGGTTAAAAAAAGTCAAAAATAAAAAAGTTTTATAATTGAATTAGTATTAGTCACACCGATATGTTTCGGCTCTTTCCTTTGATCATTGGACCTCTCGCTCTCTCCTCCACTGTCTGTCCCTCTCTACGTTCACGCTTGGCTGGCCATCGCATATAATCCGAGATTCGACACCTCGGCTGAATACATATATGAATTGTTGCACATATTCAACTTTTACTGTATAGACGCGAGGTCCCTCCATTTATTAGTTCTAATAGTACCATAGTACTTTTTTATGCAGAATATTTCAAGGAGTTGACACAAGTAAAAAAAATGCAATCCATTTAAATAAAAAGTGGATTTGCATTTTTTGAGTGCATCGTTGCATTCACGAAGAAAATGAAATCACAGAAAAATATACATTATCATACCATGACGTATCCTGTATACTTTTATTAATTAAAAACATTTATTTAAAAAGTTAATAACTTCTTCTAAAAATAATTCTCAGATTGCCCGTTCCTTCGGAGGAGGCATATATTTTTCAGCAGCGAGGAGTGCTACGGTGCGCTATATAAAATCCACGCGTTTGGTCAGTCACTATTTATCGGAGCGGGACAATTCTATCATTTGGGTTGAAAGAAGGATAGCATGATCACCATACATCTCACTCTAAACGCGCGCCAATGTTTCGCTTTCGTTCTTCAGGCGTATCGTGGCGATGCCTCTGGCGAGATGAGCGTTTGAATGTGTTTGTAAGAATACTTGAGGCGCTGTTGCCTTCCTAGATCGTGTTGAGCGCACGCTAGCTGAGAATTAAACCTTTCAAGTTCGTAACAAAACACGCAAGTGGCTCCACCAGGCCCAACGAAAAAACTACTGTAATACCGACGTCCCGAATCGGTGACGTCACGTACTGTGTCTACCCCCTTAAGGAAAGTTGTTCCCATTGGAAACATCTTTTTGATAAGGGGGGAGGTGTTGCGAACCTCGCTTGTATGTATGTGTGTGATATCATGTGAATTTAGCCGCAAGCTTGTAATCACTAGCGCTGAATGAAATGTAATATGGCGACGATGCCATAAGAGTATGACTGCAGCATGTCTGCATTATGTTATATCAATGCTCATAAATTAGGAGCCAAAATTCAAAGGAATATACAAACAAGAGATAAGATACTGTAAAACTTTCAACACGGGTGATCGTGCTGGGAGAGAGTTGGAAATCCGGAGAAATAAGACTGTCACACTTGAAATTTCTAAAGAGCTAATTTATTGCGGGCCGTATCTGATTCGTTACTCGTAACGAAAATCATGTTGGTTCTTGAAACTGTCGAAGACTCTTCGACATCCTGTTTATTTACAGAGGGTCGTAAATTCTCTTAAGGGTTGCCTTGGCTCGCTAGCGCGAGACCTTTTGTTATTTTCCGTTGTCTCTGGATCCCACGCTTTCTCTTAGCACGTGTGCACAGAATCGTTCTCGAGTCTTGGCGGAGCACCACCATCTTCCGCTCGCCTAAGGGTGGACCGAAGCCAGGGAGAGGGACCGCCTCCGGACAGGGATGGGCCCCTCCACCATTGGACCAGGGATGATCTTGAGGGAGGATTCAGGATCCAGTGAGGAGGAGATGGCAGCCAACTTCGATCGAGGATCTTCACCGCCAAGCTCAGAACGATTCAAAGCTTCAACCCGTCTAGATCCATTTCGTGAAAAGATAAAGTCTCAAAAAATAAAGAAATACAAACTATTATTCTTCCTTAAAAATAAAGTGTACTTTATTAAAACCCGCGCCGCGAGCAGAGTGCTTTAGCGCTCCACGGGCATCTTACTCACGTAGCAAACATCCAAAAATCCCTAGACACCTGAAATCCACGCGCAACAGTAGGCTTTAGCTCGGTCTTGTTGGTTGTTGGTACTAGTGCTGACGCTTCTCTTGAACAAGTTTACTCGTATTATGCTGGGTTCACATGTGCCTACTTTCTTTAAGGGTAATCTGCATGCCTCCTCTTACTTTTTGGCTTGTTTGGGCATCTGATGCGCTATGCCACAGGCGACTCTAGTACTAGCCATGCTGAACAACGTGGCAACACCGCTCATGTGACAATCGTGAGTCCTATTTTCAAAAACAGAGTGCTGTGCTTGGAATTGTAATTAACGTCTTTTTTAATTAAAAGCTGTAGTAATATACACTATTTTGTATTAATTATGTCAAGTAGAAGTGATGTGGTAGTATAAAATTGTTACAAATGTGATATATATTTTGTGTACTCTCGAAGTAGTTTGGTGTTGTGAAGCATGATATTTGAAATATTTGCAGTGGTTTCAAGAAAATTTAGGTATGAAGCAAAATGAAACCATCTTTGGATCAAATTGAAACATTTAAGAATTGATAAACGTGTATATAAGTTAATAAAAACCTTGAAACAAGCGAAGTTATTGGAATGAAACCAAAGAGGTTATGTGAAGTCCAGAAAGTGTAGTCGGGAGTCTAAGGGCGTTGATTGGCTGGGAGTCTGGGAGTCCGGGAGGTAGATAGAGTAGGGTAGGTGTTGATATATTCAGACCGGACTCCCGCGGTGTTGCCATTTTTACTTCAGCATGGCTAGTACTAGAGTCGGCTGTGGCTATGCTTGTTAGGGGCCGTGTGTGTGTGTATGTGTCGAGCAGGTATGGAACAAGTCACCGAGGATTGCAGCCTAAAAGGCGTGGCACGGCTGACCGGGGGAAGAACTCACCCCGGGACCTGACCGTGTTGAAGACAAGACCCGTCCTCGCATGAAAGGCGGGTGAAACGTGGCGCGATGACCCGTTGAGTGGGATTCCTCCGGTTCCTGATCGTGGCCGAAGAGAAAGCCCTGTCCTCGCATATGGCAGGCAGGTGAAGACATGGCGCGATCACCCGGGAGACAGGGTGTCCCGGTTCCTGATCGTGGCCGAAGAGGAAGCTCCTGTCCTCGCTAATGGCAGGCAGGTGAAGATGGGGCGCGACCACCCGTTGAGCAGGGTGCTCCGGTTCCTGGTCGTGGCCGAAGAAAAAGTCCCGTCATCGCTTTGCAGGTGGGTGAAGACATGGCGCGATCACCCGTTGAGTGGGAAAGTCCTCCGGATCCTGATCGTGGCCGAAGAAAAATCCTGTGCATATGTCGTGCAGGTTGAAATATCCTACCGCTTGATCGGAGGTGTAACGGCGTGGATCCTCAATCCCCTCTGGTTGCCTAGCGCATGGCGGATTAAGGGTAGACGAAATCGCATATGAAAGCTAGGGAGCTGAAGCGCCCTTGCGGCTATCGCTGGTACCACTGGGATATCCGCAAAAGATGAAAGGGTACCGGTGGCCTACGTCATGGGAGAGGTTTTTAGTGGGTAGTATATCAGGCCGCTGATGCCCCATCTGGGCGCCGCTGGGTCGCCCCTTCTGGGCTGTGACCCTTACCTTGGGTCCGCCCTTCAGGGTTGGGCTGCTTGTTGCCCCTTCTGGGTTGCCTCCTTGGGTTTGCCCCCACCAATGGGCGCCAGGCCCCCCTTCAGGGGATGAGTCCCACACTGCCCCGTCCCCCTCTACCCGAATAGACGAACAGGGGATAACCCGCACGTCCATAGATGCATTTTCCTCTTCTGTCAAATAAAAAAAGAAAAAAAAGTTAGGTTAGGTTAGGTTAGGGTTAGGTCCACGGACCCTGACGGGGGTTGTTCCCTTCAAGTTCCAGGCGGAGGGTGACGCCAAAGTCTTCTGGCGTCTGCGTGCCCTTCGTCTGGACGGTACCCCGCCAGAAGAGATGACCGAAGCTGTTGCTAGGATTAGGCGCCAGGCCTGGCAGAGAGCCCTGGGTCGGTGGGACCGCGGCCACGGAAGGCTCACGTTTAGGACCACACAGGTGCTCACCGGACACGGTTGTTTCGGTGAGTTCCTGCACTGGATCCGGGCGGAGGGGACGGCAGCGTGCCATCACTGCGGGGCGGGGCGGGACACCGCGCAACATACCCTGGAGCACTGTCCAGCGTTTGCGCGGGCCCGTCACGCCCTGCGGTGGGAAGTTGGGGGTGATTTCTCGCCGGCGGCACTTGTCAAAGAGATGCTCACCAGCGAGAATCAGTGGAGGGCGGTGACCGATTACTGCGAGACGGTCATCGCCCTGAAGGAGGAAGCGGAGCGGGGTCGGGAGAGAACCGACCCCATCCGCAGAAGAAGGAGGGGGCGTCGTCGGGGGAGACCCCCTGACGGCGTCACCTGAGGGAGATGGGGCAGTGGGCCGTGAAGATGGTACATACCAGGCCCGCCGCCCCCAACGGGGAGAAGAGGATGGGGGGAGCACTCGCTCCCCCTGGAGAGGAGTTCTATGGGGGGGGACACCTGTCACCCCCCGGAAGAGGAGGACCGGGGAGGGGCGACCGCCCCTCCCCCAACACCGATCGCGCGGCCCCGGGAAACTTATGCGGGGCCGCAGGGGGCCGGGGCTGGGGCCTCGGTCCCTATTGCACGCAGCCCGAGGAGTGCCGTCATCGGGCGTGGCCCCCGTTGGCGGCGGAGTTTGACACGTAGGGGGAGGGCCAAAGCTAGACCCTCCCCCGAGTAAGGGGCACCAACGCGCCATGGGTGTTGGGTCCCGGTGTTGTTCATCAGAGGTCGCGGGGCCCTTCCCAATGCCCAGCGTAGGCCACCGTGGGGGTTTTAGCCGGTAAAAATCCGGCACTACCCTCGGCTCCTCCCCAGGGGGGCTGGGGGCGTCTTTCGAAGATTTCCCCCACGTAAAAAAAAAAAAATATAAAGGGTTAGGTCCACGGACCTGGCCAAGTGTACTGGCTGGGCGGGGAGGTGATACCCCGACGTGGCGCGTCCCCAGGTGGCGGAAAGGGGAATGCCCGCCATGCACTTTTTCGGAGTGCATGGAGGGTAGGAGTGAAATAAAATAGCTCCCGCGGACCAAACGCCAAAGGAAGGAAAACCCATCAAAACCTCCCCTGTGACTGGGGGACAGAATACAGATACGGTAACCCCTGCCTGTCGTAGGAGGCGACTAAAAGGGGGGCGCTTGCTGCTGTCGAAGTAGCCTCGCAGATGAGCAGGGGCGATGCCGGTGGGATCTACGGATCCTGGCAGGGCCTCCCTTGCCGGTAAGGCCTGGGTCGGAGAGGCGAAAAGGTGGCTGCGGCGTCGTTGAGTTCTCCAGGGGCCGGGCTGCGTGGCGGTCTGGTGCGGGTAGCGAACCCGGTGTGCCCTAGCAATTATACCGTAACTCAGTGCCCACGTCTCGCTGGAACGGCGGGCTTGCCTTCATTGGCCGGCCCGCGAGGATGACAACCTCTATAAAAAATCCCTAGCCCCAAGCTGCGGTGCCCAGTGAGGAGGGCGCGCCCGGAGTAAGCGCCGGGCATGCCTGATGGGTGCATCAGTCTCCAGCGGCCATCCCCGGGGTACCTGGCGACCCCCCGACCGTGTACTAGCCTTACCCGGGTAAGGCGGCTCTGCCCGGGTGGACCCACGGACCGAACCACTCGTGGGAACATTATGGAAGACTTAAAACAAAACAAAAAAGAAACTGGACGGGCTGTGACTATGACGGAAGCGGCTATGCACAAGGACACGGATAAAGAGCAGGCGGTGCAGGTTAGCACCGAGGGTAACGCGAATTTGTTCGCCGCACCCCGCCCCCAGAGAGCGAAAATGGGAGGCTCGCACTCCCGTGGAAGAAAGAGGTCCTCGGCATCGGGGAGGGGATCTCCTGCCCGCATTGACAGCGGGGATGACTCTGATGAGTCGTACGCGTCCGCTGCCTCGCTGGACAGATCATCAAGGAGAGGAAGGCCGTCGACCACCGGCAACTATGCTGGCCTCATGTCGGATGAGGAGAGGGTGCTGGACCGCTCTCTCCCTCCACCCGCCCCAAGTCAGGGCAGCATTCCCCTGCTGAAGCAGGAGCAGCTCGAGTTGGAGCTCCGCTACGAGCCTATGACGGCTCTGGCAGCGCAGACACTCGAGCTGACTGCGGATGTAGAGAGGGTTGCCTCCGTGTCCAAAGGGCTCAAGGGGACCTTTCAGAGGTCCCTCCGGCTGGCTGCCCGGCGTATAAGGGCCATCAACGTGGAGATGGCCAAGCGAACGGCGCCGGACAGCGGAGCGGAGGAGTTAGCAGGGTTGAGGCTTCAGCTCCGCCAGCGAGAGGAGCAGATCAGCAAACAGCGTGAGCAGCTGCTCACCCTGACCAAGGAGCTGGCGGAGGTGCGGGCTCGCCTGCTGGCGGTTGAGGCCCCCATCTTCGTTACCCCCCGCCAGCGCCGAAAAGGCGGCTAGGCCGGTCTCCCCCCTGGCTGAGCAGGGAGGAATCAAGAAGGGGAGGCCGGAACAGGAGGTGGTTATGCCAGAGCCAGTGGCTGGCCCCTCCTGGAGGGAGGTGGCGTCGCCCGCCCCCAGCCGGGCCAAGAGGGCTGCCTCCGCTCCATCCAAGGGGGTGCCCAGGATTTCCAGGGTGGAGGCGATCGACCCCGAGGGGGGGGGGGACATCAGGGTGTGCCTTGCTGCCCTCATGCAGCAGGTCTCCTCCCTCAGGGCAGAGTTTATGGGGGCGCTGGAGTCCAGAGGGGGCAAGGAAGTCCCGACCATTAAGAAGAAGGGGAAGGTACAACCAGCGGCAAGGGCCAGCAGGTGGGGAGAGGCCAGCCTCCCCAGGTGAAGAAGGAGTCCCCCCTGGAGGCGAGGATGCGGGGCGTCCAGGAAGAGACCCGCCTTGTCGCTCAGGGGGAAAGTTGGACCACAGTGGTCGGCCGCAAGGCCAAGAGGGCCCAGGAGAAGAAGAAGGAAGGGCCACTACCGACACCCGGTGGCACAGCGGTGCGAGGGGCGCAGCAGAGTGCCAAGGGCCCCCCCCCCCCCCCCAAGAAGCCAGCTGCCTCAGTCCCCGCACCGAAGAGGAAGGTAACCAGGCCGCATAACACAGCGGCCGTCACCTTGACTTTGGCCCCAGAGGCCAAGGCCACATACGCCGAGGTGATGGCCACCGCCCGGGAAAGGGTCGAACTCCGGACCATTGGAATAACGGAGATTCGACCCCGGCGGGCGGTCACTGGCGGCCTGATGCTCGAAATACCGGGCGAGGAGCGCACCGACAGGGCGGCTGCGCTAGCCGGTGTCCGCAGTGGAGGTTGCGGCAGCCTTGGCCGCTGTGGGGGGTTGTGCCCTAGCCGATGTTAAGGTCGGGGAGATCAGAATCTCCCCGGCCCGGCTGTGCACTGTCTGGGCAAAATGCCCCCTGACGACGCTTAATAAAATAGCCGCCTCCGGGAGGATCCTGGTTGGCTGGTTGTCAGCCAGGGTCGAGGCGCTGCCGGCGCGGCCTTTGCAGTGTTTCCGCTGCCTCGAAAAAGGCCATGTGAGGCAGCGGTACACGTGCGTAGTGGATCGGTCCGATCGCTGCTATGTTTGCGGCGAGTCGGGCCATAAGGCCGCCACATGCAGCGCCTCCCTGCGGTGCCCCTTGTGCACCGACTTGGGGCGACCAGCGGGGCACCGGTTGGGGGCGAAGTCGTGCGCCCCCAAGTCCCGGACGCCCAACAAGGAGAAGGGCGCCGTCCAGGGGGGTGTAGCACCCACCCAATAGGCGCAGCAGCAGCCAACTAAGGCTGCTGCGCCTAAAAAGAAGAGGGGTGGCAGGCCCGCCACCCCAAAAGTAGGTAAGGCCGTGGAGGCGGCCCCTCCCTCCAAAAAGCAATGAGGCCCAAAGGGCCCATAATACAGGGCAACCTGAACCACCCGGCCAGGGCGGAAGATCTTCTTCTGCATCACCTGGCCGAGTGGAAAATTGGGTTGGCTGTGGCCGCGGAGCCGTACCGAGTCCCTGACAGACACGACGGGGGCGGGGGTTTGTGGCGGTGCTCTGGTGCGATACCGCGGTGGTGGGCGTCTATTGCCCACCCAGTTGGTCCCTCGCGGCGTTCGAAGAGTGTTTAGGCCGGGTGGGAGACGCTATCTTCCGTTGCTACCCCCGGCCGACACTCGTCCGCGGGGATTTCAACTCCCATGCCCAATCGTGGAGGGCCTCGAGGACTGATGCGAGGGGTGAGGCGGTACTCGAGTGGGCGACGAATTCGAGCTCCGGCTTTTGAACCGGGGCTCGGTCAGCACCTGCGTGCACGCTCGGGGGGAGTCGATAGTTGCCCTATCGTTCGCGACTCCCTCGGCCGCACGCATGGTGCGGAGTTGGAGGGTGGTAGAGGAGGCGGAGACGCTTAGCGATCATCGCTACATCCGCCTCGGATTCTCCACCCCCGACCGTCGCCCGCCGAGCGGCCCACCGCCGCGGAGATGGGCGCTGAAGAGGCTTGACAGGGACGCGCTGATGGCCGCAGCCCTCGCTGTGACCTGGCCGGAGCAACCGGTCGGTTCGGTCGCGGATATAGGGGAGGAGGTGATATGGTTCCGGGGCACGATGAAGGCGCTCTGTGACGTCGCCATGCCCCGGGCCAAATGCCTCCCCAGACGGGCCGCCTACTGGTGGTCGGGCGAAATCGCCGATATTCGGCAGAATTGTAATGTCGCCCGACGTCAGTGACAAAGGGCCCGTCGGAGAAGGAACCGCGACCCAGCGGGGGAGGAAGAGCTGTACGGGTGCTACCGTGTATTGGTGGTAGCCGTGCAGCTGGCCATTAAGGAGGCCAAGTCCCGGGCATGGCAACAGATCCCCGGTTCTCTGGATGCCGATCCGTGGGGGCGCCCCTACCTCCGGGCTATGGGGAAACTAAGGACCTGGGCGCCCCCCGTAACGGAGAGCCTCGACCCCCAGTTCTTGGGTCAGGTGGTGGACACGTTGTTCCCTCGTGATCGACGGTAGCCACCCCTGGCCCCCGGGCCATTACTCTACAAAGTAGGTGTAGTGGGGGGAGGCTTCGGCCTCCCCCAGGGTGATAGGTTGGGGGGGAGCTTTGGCTCATCCCCAAGGCAGATGTAGTGGGAGGAGGCTCCTGCCTCCCCAATCGCAGATCTAGCGGCTCCTTTTTGGAGTCGCTGGGCCGCAGGTGGCCGGGGCTGGGGCCTCGGTCGCCATTGGACGCGGCCCGAGGAGTGGCCGGCGTCGGGTTTGGCCCCTGACGTCAGCGGAGCAGGCACTTAGGGGGAGGGTCAAAGGTTAGATCCTTCCCTGAGATGGGGCGCTATGCGCCAAGAGTGGGGGGGTCCCGGTGTTGTTCGTTAGAGGTCCCGGGGCCCTCACCACAGCCCTGTGCAGATCACTGTGGGGGTTTTAGCCGGTAAAAATCCGGCACTACCCCCGGCCCCTCCTCAGGGGGGCTGGGGGCGTCTTTGGAAGATTTCTCCTACAAAAAAAAGAAAAAAAACAGGGTTAGGTTAGGGTTAGGGAAGATTAAGATTCAAGGTAATATATGGAGAATAATCACGGTATACAGCAGAGATATGAAAAAGACGAGAGAGAATATAGAAGATGCAATCGGAAGGATGAAAGAAGAAAGACTTATAATCGGCGGGGATTTCAATGAAAGAATAGGTTTAGAAGGATCATTTAGCAATGAGGATAGGAAACACAAAGAAACAAGAAAATCGAGAGATAAAATGAAAAACATAGAAGGAACCAGGCTAACAGAAATGGTAGAAGACAACGGATGGGAAATTAACGGTAATTTTGAAGGAGACGAAGAAGGTGAATATACTTTCATTGGGGGCAAAGAAAACTCAGTAATCGATTATGTACTGATAGACTCAGCAATTAAAGAAGATATCAGAAGTTTCGGGATAGAAGATAGGATAGAGTCAGATTATTTACCACTGAAATTAGAAATTTATGAAGAAACCAGCGTAGAGAAGCAAGAAGGAGAGATATGGAAGGAGAGACGGCTTTGGACGGAGGAAGGAAAGAGACACTACCAGGAGGAAGTGGAACAAATTGAATTCGAAAAGGAGGATCCAAACGAAATGATGGAAGAAATGGTACATAAGATCAACGGAACGGTACTCAAGAAAGTGGTAAAGGTAGTGAAAATGAAACTAGGGTACAAGAAATGGTGGGATAAAGAATGCACAGAGAGAAAACGAGAAACGCGAAAAGAGCTGAGAAAATGGAGAAAAGGGAAAGGAGAAAAGACGACATACATTCAGAAAAGAAGAGAATTCAAGAAACTCTGCGAGAAGAAGAAGGACCAACAACAGAAGAAAGAAGAAGAAGAAATAGAACAAATTACAAACACAAATGAAATATGGAAATATATCAGACGGGAAAGGAAAAGAAGCATAGGAACAACAAACAAAGTAAACATACAGAGCTGAAGAAGATATTTCATGGAATCATTAGAAGGAAAAGAACAAAAGGACCAAGAAGAAGAGAGATTAGAGGAAACAGAGGAACAGCAGGATACAAATGAAATTATAACGGAACAAGAAGTGAAGAGGCAAATTAAGAAACTGAAAAAAAGAAAAGCAGCAGGGGAAGATGGCCTAGAAAACGAGGTCTGGATACATGGAGGAAGAAAGGTACTCACCAGAATCACAACACTGATAAACACAGTATGGAAGGGAGACGGAATGCCAAGGAGATGGAAAGTAGGTATAATTAGCCCTATATTTAAGAAGGGAGACAGGGATGATGTAAAGAATTACAGAGGGATCACGCTGCTAAATACGGCATACAAGATATACGCGATGATTTTGGAGAACACATTAAGTGCAGAACTAGAGGAAAAGAAAATCATACCAGAGACACAAGCAGGCTTCAGAAAAGGAAGAAGCACAATGGACAACATTTTTATGCTGAACTATGCGGTAAACAGAGAAATCAAAGAAAAAGGAGGAAAGCTATATGCTTTCTTCGCAGATCTAACAGCGGCTTTCGATAAAGTAAACTGAGAAAAACTGAGCAAGGTTATGGAGGAAAAAGGAATAAGTAACACTCTAAGAACGACAATTAACGAAATTTACAAAGAAACAGAGAATAGGATAAGAGTTAATGAGAAAGTATCTGAAAAGTTTTGGACAACGAAAGGATTAAGGCAAGGATGCCCACTTTTTTTTTTTTTTTTTCTTGTTTATAACGATAAGTGAGAGTAAGATAACCTCGCCCAGCTACCCAACTCTCTTTAGTTGTACCTGCGAGCGAAAGCCCACTCACCAACAAAAAAAGAAAGTATTATGGCATTACCCACATGAAGTGATAAACGAAGATGAGATTTCCACGGAAAAATTTTCAAAAAAACCGCGGTTAAATGAAGGAAGGAATAAAATAAAATAAACTAAATGAAAATTGTAAACGAAGTAGCAGGACAGAGGGTGCATGAGCGATGCACCCACAACCGTGGCAGTCATCAACCGTGACTGCATAAGAAAAATGAAATAAATTAAACTCAAATGAAAAAAGCTCTAACGAATGAAATTAACATAATTAAACAAAACTAAACAAAACAACACGATCTAAGCCCCCAGCATGGGGAAAGGGACCCGATCTATAAACGGAATATTATCAGATCGAAAGGAACCAGTAAGCCGAACCAGGGGATTAGCATGGTCGGCAACATTATAGCCAGAAATCAGTTTAACGACGAACTCCTCAATTAGAGGAACCGAGGCCATTTCATGTAGCTCAAGAGTAGGAGTTCGCCTGCGTTTATTTAAAATAATCTTTAACATCTTGTTCTGGAAAATTTGCACCCGTTTGCGCAAATACCTGGGGATGAGAGGCCACCAAATCTGAGCTCCATAGGTCAAGACCGGGCGAACACACATTTTATAGATGTTAATGCGAATTTCAACCCTGAGGGAGGATTTATGGTGTAAGTGTGACGATAAAAAGCCATACACTTTAGTCGCCTTAGAAATCCGGTCATTAACAGCGGCCATCCATCTCAAGCGTTCATCGAGAACAACGCCTAAGTAACGCACGGTGCTCGACCATGGAACTGGATGAGAATCAATAAAAAATTGAAATAATGATTTGAGCCTGTAACGAGAATGACGTCGTGAAAAAAGAATGGCCTCGGTTTTATCCGGATTTATAACCAGCTTCCAGGAATAAAAAAATTTAAGAATAAGATTAAGATAATTCTGCAACCTCAATACGAGCGCTGGTAATCGCGAGGAAATAGAAAAGATCGCGGTATCGTCCGCAAACAAGGCCAGCGAACAGTTAATTGCAGAAGGAATATCATTAATGAACAGGTTAAAGAGGATTGGCCCCAGGATGGAGCCCTGGGGCACCCCGGCAAGGATGAGATAAAATTCAGAGCATGAACCATTATAATGCACAAACAGGTGCCTGTCACTGAGATAAGCCCGCATTAAGCGGATAAAACCACGGCTGAGACCGACACAGTGCAATTTAAACAATAAGGCATCATGCCATACCGTGTCAAAGGCCCTGGCCAGGTCAAGCAATACCATTGCCAGGCAGCGCCGAACGTTAAGCGCAAACGAGATGTCCTGTGCAATTCGAATGACCTGCTGAATCGTGGAGTGACATTGCCGAAAGCCAAACTGTTGATTAATTATGACATTATTCTCATTGAGATGTTTAGTGAGATGGATAAAAATACATTTTTCAAATATTTTGCCCAGGATGGAGAGGAGACTGATCGGTCTGTAACTCGACACCAGATCGGGCGGCTTCCCTGGTTTAGGCACAGGAGTGACTCTCGCCACTTTCCAAGCCTGCGGGAAGTAAGTTAAAAAAACGCAACCACGAAAAATATAATACAGCTGGAGAACGATCTTTTTTGAGGCATGCTTCAACATCGAGGAAGTGATCCTGTCAGGACCAGGGGTCTTGCGATTGCCCAGGCCAGCAATGATCCCAGTAATTGTGGAGGGGGAGAACCAGGCCCCGCCAGGAATGCCATCAGTATCATTATTTAATGTAGCCATAAAATCCTCGACCATAGGTGTGTAAGGAGAGGGTAATCGAGACGCAGACACATGAACGTTGGCAAAACTTTTGGCTAGAGCCTCCGCTTTACTTTTGTTAGAGCATGCAATGTCACCACCAGAATCCAGCGGGGGCAAATGCCGGGGTTCACGCCCGGAATTGCAAGCCCGAAATGTTGCCCAAAAAGTAGGGTCAGTGCGTTGAAAAGAGGTTAGAGTATCCTCCCACTTAAGATGACGCAGGTAAAAAATGCGTCATTTAATTGCCTTGGATGCGTCGCGAATAAGATCAGCGACAGAATCACTTCCATATCTTTGGCCACGCCGACGCAATTTTCTCCTGTATCTGATCAGGGATAACAATACACTATCTGTCACAAGGTGTGAGTGTTTCGTCGCAGAGTTGTCAACTTTCGATGTTGAACGACGATGACAGGCGTGCATAAAGGATGTTAAAGTACGAACAGAGTCGTCAATATCCTGGGTGGAAGTAAACCGAGGTTCAATTTTAAAAGTTTTGGTAAGACTAGAGTAGAGATTCCAGTGTACTACTCTGTCAATCCCGCCAGGGCGAGTGGTATTTTTGGCAGTTAAAATAATGGACAGATGATCAGTGCTAAAGCGATCATCAGCGACGCAGGCAAAATCATGATGATGATTGGTTAGAAAAAAATCAATAGTGGAAGGTCTCCTGGTGGTATCAAGACGAGTAAAAGTGTCAGGATGAACAATCCTGTAGTCTGACTTCAACATGTGTTTATATAGGTTTACCCCAGCCAAATTTGACGAATAATTGATCCAAGAAGTGTGCTTTGCGTTCCAGTCACCCCCCACAATAAATGGAGAGCCAACTCGCGCAATAGCATTAAGGTCATAGTTGGAAAGGCGATTACCAGGAGGAGCGTAAACCACCCCCACCACAACACTGGGGCACCTAACTCTAATGAAGCAAGCCTCAAAACCAGCTGAATGCGGGTTGTCAATGACTGTAAAATCTATCGAGTTATGGACTATCAAAGCCACCCCTCCTCCCCTGGGGGAATCTCGATCACATCGGACCACAGTATAGCCTGGAATTGAGAAGAAATCGTTGGGCTTAAGCCAAGTCTCAGTGATTAAGACTATCTCGATCTGCAGATCGGCGATGGCAAGAATTAGTTCGTTCCGACGCTGCCTTAACGAACGAGCATTCCAAAGAAGAAGCTTTGGGAACATTATTTAAGATTTTGGAACACTGACCAAAAGGCTTGAAACTTCTCAGCCATGGTACTACACGCGCGGAGCTGCTGGATCAGTGCTCTGGTTAAACTAAGCATCTGGTCGATGTTGACCAACGAGTTCAATTCTTTCATGGCCTCAACCAACTCGACCATAGTGCCAATCCCCCCACCTGTTAAAGGAGTCGAAGAGACATTAGAGAACCTCGGGGGACGCACACCAGCAACCGCATCCGCGTAGGATCCACGCGAAACGGAAGCAGGTGGAGGCGCGACCGAGACAAGGGAAGGAAATGCCTGAGCAGTGGCAACAGGAGGGCGTTGAAAAGTCAGACCGCGAGGAGCTCTGGCACCAGATTGACGAGCTTGAAGATATGCCTCAAGCGATGGACATTTCGAAAAATTGGCGGTATGAGCACCACCACAATTGACACACTTAGGTGGTTCGCTCAACGTCTTCTTACACTCCGACGAGTGATGCTTACCAGCGCATTTAACGCATTGAGGGGGGAAATTACAGTTTGAAGCTGAATGGCCAAAAGATTGACAACGAAAGCATTGAGTATGCTTTTTATTGGACCAAAATTTATCCCAATAAACCCTGACGCTGAATAGATAACTAATTTTATTGACATCATTAGCTGATGTGCCGGGGGGAAAATTGATACGATAAATAGCAAAGTCCCTGTTGGACGTGGAACCAGGACGACGGATTTGCAGACACGAAACCGGATTTAATCCTTTCGATTTGATTTCTTCCAAAATTTCCTCGGAAGGAGTATCTGGCAATCCCTTCAGCACCATACTTAGGGCTTTCTCAGAGTCAAGGGTGAACGTAAAGAAGGGAACTTTGCCCTCACGAAGCGTTGATTGAAATTGCTTAAACGATTCAACTTTTTCGAATTGTATATGGATTTTAGTACCAAGGAATTTAATTTTAAAAGTTTTACCGAATATTTCAGCCAGCTCGCGTTCAAATTTAGCTATATTATATGAGAAATTCGAAATGTATATGGGAGGAGGTTTAATAGTGTTTGAGAATCCGCTCAGCCATGATGGCGCTCACGGTCGATCGATTTATCGATCGGGAGTTGCCCATCTAGGTAACGCGTGAGCAGGGGTCTCCTCGCCGTCTCGCGCGCGACGCCGCCATTATCGATCACTGATTCACACCGATCACCACGTGCGTCTCAAAAAAGTGCTCAAGTGCGATTCATTCCAGTTCACGAGTCAAATCTTCAGCTCACGATCCCTCGCAACAGTGCTAGCGACCAGGATCACCAGGTAATGTTTTCTTACAAATAATTCATTGAAACGTGAGCCGCCAACCACGTGTCAATCTCGCACGCGCTCACGGGCACCATCACCATAGCGGGCCGAATTAATAAAATTAACGGGGCTTATTGTTCACGACTGCCGATCAATTCAATTATCAATTCAACGGATCAGGTGACAGATCAAATCAATAATTTATATGTCTCAACTCAAGTAAGATCATTCTTCACGACGAATCATTGTAATTGTAATCAAAATCATTCAGACGATTCATTTTCTTGTACGCAAAGATTCACAGCTGATCATTGTAAGCTTAATCATTATTTGTCAATTCATCGTGTTCACGCAATTTTATCATTGACTCAAATAAATCAATTTGTGAAACCGACCCAGCAAGTGTAAATTCTTTCCCAGCGCAATCCATCCAGGATTTCCATCAATCCTGAACATTTGGTCCTTCGAGCCGGATTGCGCCCTTGCTGGACTCGGTTTTCACAAAAATTGCTCATTGATCATTGTTCGTCTCAAGTCTTTGTCTCGTGTTCGTAACGGTTTTGGTGGTCGGCCATCTTGGCATTTCTCTTCCATTCAAATTCACTGACACTCTCGCCACTCACCAGGTGGCGCTCAGACGAATCACCCGCAGTCGATAAGGAAGATCGATCCAACGAACGCTCACCAAGTCTGATCAACCCGCTCATCACTGATCATCAATGGCTCACCAAGGGAAAAGCTCAGAGAAATGGAGCGAAATGGACAGTTCAAAGGAGTCGCTGGAGGTGCCAGAAAAGAGCGCATCAGGCCGCTCATCGCCCGCTCTGGTGGCAACGGAACCAGCTCGCCGCACACCGTCGCCGCATTCACATGCAACGCGCTCAACGGCCACGGATCAACTGCCGATCGAGCTGCAGCTCAAAGTGCGGACTCAAAAGGGACGGCTCCGCAATGCTCACGACATCCTGACTTCCCTCAAGGAAGAAGCAGAGCGTCTCTCCAAGGAGGAGCTGGACGACGCCAAGGCTCAACTCGACGAGGCCATCAAAGTGTTCAACAAAGAACATGCACACTTTGAGGTGGTGTGGCCAAAGTCCCAGGCAGATCACCCGTACTTCACAGAGGACTGCCACTATCAAATGCAGCAGATCGGCACTCAGGCAAAAAAGATCATAGCAAAGAGATCAGCGGAACTGCCAGCTCAACCGTCCGCTCAATCAGGAAAGGTGACTTATTCCAAGTCGAAGCTGCCCGACATCGCGTTGCCAAGGTTCACGGGCAACTACACGGAGTGGCCGTCCTTCCTGGAGTTGTTCACTTCCGTTGTGTGCGGAAAACCTGAGCTCGATCAAGTAGAGAAATTCTACTACTTGAAGGGTTGCCTGCGAGGAGAACCGGCTCAAATTGTGGCCAGCCTACCGCTCATCGGCTCATCACTCTCGGCAGCTCTAGAAATGCTCAAGCAGCGCTATGAGAATAAGCGGCGTCTCGTCCAGGCTCACCTTGACCAATTGGTCTCTCTGCCGATGGATCAAGATCACGCTAAGGCATTGAGTCAGCTCATGTCGACCGCCATGGAAACTCGGCACGCAGTACAGAATCTGATCGAGCCAGGCAAGCTCGGCGACTGCCTGCTCGTCCATCAGGTGTGCCGGAAGATGGACCACGCCACAAAGGAGCGATGGGAGACCACCCTCGGAGTCACCACCGAGTACCCATCGTTCCAGGAGGCCATGGAGTTTATCACTTCACGCATCCGAACACTAGAGCAGTTGGCCGATGATAAGGCGAGAGCGTCGGCCAGCAAGACCGCTCAAAGTAAGCCCGCTCAACCGAAGGCTCAGCAGACGACCACAAGCAGGCCAGCTCACGCAGCAGTCGCAGCAAGGCCTGCAGCTCAAGCTCGCCCGTCAGCTCCTCGCACCACCGAAAGGCCCCACCTAGAACGGCCATCGCCCTTCGAGTGTTGCGACTGCTGCGGAGGGCAACACTACATTGTGGCATGCGCGCTCTTCAGGAGCATGACGCCCAAAGTGCGAGCTCAAACTATTGAGGACAAGCGCCTGTGCTACAATTGCTTGGGCAGGCACAGCGTGCGCTCGTGCAAGTCAGCTCAAAAGTGCAAGCACTGCGGGGAGAAACATCATACGATGATTCACGAAGGCGAGCCGAAAGCAGCTCAAGCTCAAGCCGGCTCATCAAGATCGGTCTCCTCATCTGCTCAAACCACAGAATAAGATGCAGGTGCAGTCGTCAACAAAACCGCTCATTTCACGCTCCTCGCAACGGCTCAGGCTCGCCTCAAGACCGACTCAACACTCCACAACGTTCGTCTGCTCATCGACTCCGGATCAGAACTCTCTTTCATCTCCGAAGAATTAACCAGCCAGCTCAACCTTCGGAGACACCGATCATCCATCACAATAATTGGTGTTGGTGGAACAAAATCAACTGAAACAAAGGGTGTGGTCACTGTCATACTCCAATCGATGCATTCACCACAGACTGTCTGCATCCAGGCTCACGTGCTCACAGCCGTATCGACAATCCTGCCATCGTTCTCAATGAGAACTCCGGATTGGCCTCACATTAGAAAATTGAGGTTGGCGGACAATGATTTCTTGACACCACGACCAGTCAATTTAATCATTGGAGCGGATTTCTACGGAAGGATCATCAAGCCAAATATCATCAAGGGCTCACCAACAACACCAATTGCTCAACTTTCCATTTTTGGATGGCTCGTCATTGGCCCAGTCAACGAATCACATTCAAACACTCATTATTCACATTTTGCAGTTGCTCAAGACGACCAGAGCAATCTGCAAGAGCTGCTCACCAAATTCTGGGTTCAAGAGGAATCACCAATGGATATTCCAAGCACGCTCACTCCGGAGGAAGAAGAATGCGAATCACATTTCTGTGCGACTCACACTCGTGATCACACTGGAAGGTACATCGTTCGCATTCCACTCAAGGCACCAGCATCGCTCTTAGGCAATTCACACAAGATTGCTCAAAGATGTCTACAAAGCACTTTGCGACGACTCTCCAAGGATTCAACATACAACCAGCTCTACTTCAAGTTCATGAAAGAGTACGAAGAATTAGGACACATGGTAAAGGCTCAAGATCACCAAAGAATTTCATCAAGAGAGGCTGAGAACGTTGGGCCTGATGGGGAGATGACCTTGGCACATGATGCTTCGGCATCAGGAGGGTTGAGGGTCTCTTCTGACGGTTCAACACCTCAGACCTCTGCTCATCTTCAACCATATTATTTGCCTCACCATGGAGTTCTACGTCTCGACAGTTCAACAACGAAGCTCAGGGTTGTATTCAACGGATCAAAAGCTACGACATCAGGCAAATCAGTCAACGATTTAATGCATACTGGTGCTAATTTGCTCTTGAATGTTACAGATGTTCTAATTTGGCTTCGCCATTATCACCACATTTTTGCCACAGACATCACAAAAATGTATCGCCAGGTAGCAGTTCACAAGGATGATTGGGATCTCCAGCGAATCCTTTGGATCGATGAAGACCGCAATGTCATCCCTTACCAGCTCACAACTGTCACGTACGGTACAAAGGCGGCTCCCTTCCTGGCGACACGAGCACTCATGCAACTTGTTCACGATGAGGGTCATCGATTCCCTCTGGCAACGCCTTCGCTCACACATGGCAGATATGTGGACGATATCTTCGGAGGAGCAGACTCAATTTTGGAACTTGTGGAGGTCGCTCAACAGCTGATTGCATTGTGCAACGCGGGCGGATTTCCACTCGCAAAATGGCATGCGACTCACCCAGATCTTCTACGGGCTGTTTCGTCATCCACACAATCGTCAGCTCCCATATCATTTGACGACTGCACTACCAAATTACTCGGTATTCAATGGATGCCTCAAACCGACAATTTTGGCTTTTCATCCACGATCACAGATCAACCAAGTAAGTGCTCAAAACGCCTCGTATTGTACGAAGTGGCTCGGATATTTGATCCATTAGGTTTCGTCTCACCGGTAATAGTACGAGCAAAGATACTATTGCAAGAACTCTGGCTACACAAAATCAATTGGGACGATCCATTACCGTCTCAAATTGTATCACGATGGTTCATCATCAGAGAAGATCTCAACAGCTTGGCCAAGCTATCGATCCCAAGATGGTTCAACACATGGAGCAAATCAACTGTAGAAATTCATGGATTCTCTGATGCTTCTCAACTTGCCATGGCAGCGGTGATTTACATCACCGTTAGCTCTCCGTCCAACAACTCAACGACGTCACTTGTCTGTTCTAAGACAAAAGTTGCACCACTGAAGAGGCTCACAATACCAAGATTGGAGTTGTCTGCAGCACTCCTATTGGCAAAACTCACAAAATATGTTCAATCAACGCTCAAGGTAAAGATCAATGCAACGCACCTGTGGACGGATTCTCAAGTTTCGCTCACATGGATCAAATCGCAAGCATCACGTTGGAAGGATTATGTTCGGAACAGAGTCATTCAGATCCAAGAACTCACTCCAAATGCGCATTGGAGGCATGTTCCAGGTACTTCTAATCCAGCCGACTGTGCTTCCCGAGGCATTTCGACAGATCAACTTCAACGATTCGAGCTTTGGTGGAAAGGTCCTCCATGGATGGCTCGAAATCAAGATCATTGGCCAGAGCAAAAGGAATTCTCAACTTTAAACAGCGAGCTCGAAGTGAGACCCAATAATGTCTCACTCTTTGCTTCAGCTCAAAAGCTAAGTTATCATTGGGATCTCATTTACAAATATTCATCTCTTATTAAGCTGTATAGACTAACTGCACTTTGTTTCAGGTTTGCCTCACGGCTTAAGAGAAAGCTCGAAACTCCTCCTGTGATCATCATACCATCCTGCGACATGGAGAAGGCGCAGCTCTTCTGGATTCACGCGACTCAACACTTGTATTTCACCAGCGAAATCAAGACGCTCAACTCAGGCTCAACCCTGCCTGCAACTCACCCCTTCAGTCGCCTCACCGCCTTCATCGATTCGCAGGGAACCATACGAGTAGGAGGAAGACTCACAAACACAGCGCTCAGCAGGGATGAAAAACATCCAGCGATCCTCCCACGGGACGCTCACCTGTCGAAGATCATCATTGAAGATGCTCACAAGCGAACATTTCACGGAGGAACGCAGCTCACGCTCGCATATATTCGACAACGGTACTGGATCATCGGTGGCAGAGCTCCTGTAAAATCTCACATTTTGAGATGTGTCGTGTGTGCTCGTCAGAGGGGGATTCGTGCTCGTCAGATGATGGGTCAACTACCTCTCTGTCGAGTCACACCATCACGACCATTCGCTCACACCGGTGTCGATTATGCAGGACCGATCACAATGAAAAATTCAAAGGGAAGAGGCTCGAAAACAATCAAAGGATGGATCTGCGTGTTCGTATGTTTCTCCTCATCAGCTGTTCACCTCGAGGTTGTCAGCGATTACTCAACCGAGGGATTTCTGGCAGCCTACAGAAGATTCTCATCACGAAGAGGGATCGCTCACAAGTTGTACTCTGACTGTGGTACAAATTTCATTGGAGCACAGGCAGAGCTCAAACGCCTGTTCACGTCAAGTTCACAGGAGCACCTACAGATCGCATCGATTCTGTCAGCTGACAGCACTCAATGGATGTTCAACCCACCAGCTGCTCCTCACATGGGAGGAAAATGGGAAGCTGTGGTGAAATCAATCAAGTACCATCTCAGGAGAACAATTGGTGAGCTCTTACTAACATTCGAAGAGTTTTCCACTCTCCTCACACAGATCGAAGCGGTGCTCAACTCAAGACCATTGGAGCCGCTCAGTGACGATCCCGACGACATCTCTGCGCTCACCCCAGGACACTTCCTCATCGGTTCAGCGCTCAACACGATACCAGAACCATCACTGCTCGACGTCTCACCAGGTAGATTGTCGAAATGGCAACTGATCCAGCAGAGGGTTCAACACTTCTGGTCTCAGTGGTCTCGACAGTACCAGCAGAGACTTCAATCGATCTCAAAGTGGCATCATCCATCGAACGACATCAAGACAGGCTCGTTGGTGCTGCTCACGAACGAGCATCTTCCACCAAGCAAGTGGCCACTCGCAAGAGTGACCGAAGTTCACCCCGGCAAGGATGCCCTCACCAGGGTTGCAACCTTGAAGACTGCAACCACGACTCTCGTCAGACCGATCACCAAGCTTGTCATCCTGCCTGTTCACCATCAAGCTGAGCTCACCTCTGCAGAAACATCATCAACGAGTTGCTGATGGCGGGCGGAAATGTTTGAGAATCCGCTCAGCCATGATGGCGCTCACGGTCGATCGATTTATCGATCGGGAGTTGCCCATCTAGGTAACGCGTGAGCAGGGGTCTTCTCGCCGGCTCGCGCGCAACGCCGCCATTATCGATCACTGAATCACACCGATCACCACGTGCGTCTCAAAAAAGTGTTCAAGTGCGATTCATTCCAGTTCACGAGTCAAATCTTCAGCTCACGATCCCTCGCAACAGTGCTAGCGACCAGGATCACCAGGTAATGTTCTCTTACAAATAATTCATTGAAACGTGAGCCGCCAACCACGTGTCAATCTCGCACGCGCTCACGGGCACCATCACCATAGCGGGCCGAATTAATAAAATTAACGGGGCTTATTGTTCACGACTGCCGATCAATTCAATTATCAATTCAACGGATCAGGTGACAGATCAAATCAATAATTTATATGTCTCAACTCAAGTAAGATCATTCTTCACGACGAATCATTGTAATTGTAATCAAAATCATTCAGACGATTCATTTTCTTGTACCCAAAGATTCACAGCTGATCATTGTAAGCTTAATCATTATTTGTCAATTCATCGTGTTCACGCAATTTTATCATTGACTCAAATAAATCAATTTGTGAAACCGACCCAGCAAGTGTAAATTCTTTCCCAGCGCAATCCATCCAGGATTTCCACCATTCCTGAACAAATAGTGATCTTTTTACTGAAATTATTATCAATACTGATAATCTTTGGTTGAGCACGACTGGGTTTCGCGCTACTAGTAGAAGTGTCAACAACAACAGTAGCGGTCGACTTCAAGGAGCTAGCTTGTGCCGTCTCGGCACGCTGGAACGCTGCTAGCAAAGAAAAACGATTAGATACAGGGACTGCAGGAATCGTTTCAATATCCATGTTGTTTGCATTAGCTTGTGAGGACATTGTATTGTCAGAAACGTTAATCTGGCCAAGCGAACAACTTAATGAAACTTTGTTAAAATTGGATTTATCACTCATAGCCCCAGCAGCAGCAGCAGAATCAGATTCCACGGAACCCACAGAGAATGTCGGAGAAGCTGGGCGTAGATCCAGTTGAGTTTTAGGCACAGTCTGATCCGAGTCACGCACTTGGTCGAGAAAAGAGTCACTTAATTTCGACTGATTTGCATTTTTAGCGTCCTCGGAAGTTGCACTGGCAAGAAGCCGGATGTGATCGGCAGTGAGCGCCGGTCCAGTAAACGGACCCGGCGCTCGTTTGAATAAGTCAACCCTTTTCAGGTTTCGCCTGGAACGCCTAGGCGGCGGAGCCAGGCTGCGACAAATTAAATAATAAAAAACAAAAAACCACGAACACTGGAATATATAAACTAATAGAAAAGTTGAAAATAACACTAAAAGTAACCAACACTATGGAGCAAAACTGTAAGCTAGCGCAGAGCGGATCAAAACACGTCTGTTCCGTTCAGCGGTCAACGCTCTCATTAAGGCAAGGATGCCCACTAAGCCCTACCTGATTCTCATTATATACGGCGGACCTGGAAGAGAAATTGAGAGAAGAACAAACAGGAGGAATGGTGATCGGAAAAGAGAAGTTTTGGTCACTGTTGTACGCAGATGACATCGTACTATTAGCAAAACATCCGCAGGACTTAAAGGAAATGATAAACAGGATGAAAAGATACTTTGAAAGAAGAGAGTTAATGCTAAACGCTGGAAAGTCGAAGATAATAATTTTCAAGAAAGGAAGAAGTCAGAAAAAAAAAGGAGATATGGAAATGGGGAGAAGAAGAATTAGAAGTTGTTACGTCCGGGTTAATTTTTCATAACCCGACCTTGCGTTTCGCGCCCGGTGCGCCGCACTTGGAAGAAATTCCCCTACGGGAGCTGCAAGGAAGGGCATTTTGACTTTTCTTATTTTCGTTATCCTGTTCGCGCTCCCCCGAACTTGTGTCTCCTCGTTGAGTGCGCTGCACTTAAAAATATTCCACACGAGAAGCACAGAAAAGGGGGTTTGAGATTAAAATAATAATTCTTCTTTTTCTTTTCTCTTATTAGTTTCAATAGTTCAACCGTTAATATACCAAGGTTGCGTACCTCGCCAGTGCGTAGTACAGTAAAACCTGGATAAATGCAACCAACATTGGGACCCAGTGGTTGCATTTATCCAAGCGAGGTGTGGAATCTCGGGTTACACGCGACGACCAGCCAAGCGTGAACGTAGAAAGAGACAGACTGTGGCGGAAAGAGAGAGGTCCGATGATCAAAGGAAAGAGCCGAAACGTATCGGTGTGACTAATACTAATTGAAGTATAAAACTTTTTTATTTTTGACTTTTTTTTATTGAAACTTTTACTAACGCATTGGTGAAATTTTTCTGATTAAAATGGTACCAAATACGATATAGTTTCAATTATAGTTACTTGCTAAAATTGATGTTAAAGGTTGGCGAAAAACAACAGAGATCGAAATCAAAACCAGTCGCGGTGTTGACTCTGGTTTCAAAGGTTTCATTTATCCAAGCAGGGTGGCGATTCTGGGCATTTAATGTTGCATTTATCCAAGCGAGGTGTCGATTCTAGGCATTTAATGTTGCATTTATCCAAGCGAGGTGTCGATTCTGGGCATTTAATGTTGCATTTATCCAAGCGAGGTGTCGATTCTGCGTCTGTACACATGTTTTCTATTCAGTCGACATGCCGACTCTGTGTCCGTACACATGTTTTCTATTCAGCCGACATGCCGATTCTGTGTCCGTACACATCTTTTGTATTCAGCCGACATCATTTATATTCAGTCGTGGTGTCAATTCTATGTTGTTTATTCTACTACTATTGTTTATAAATATAATTCAAACTATATCGTGTTTGGTGTCATTTTAATCAGAAAAATCTCACAAATGCGTTAGTAAAAGTTTCATTAAGAAAAAGTTAAAAATAAAAAAGTTTTATCGTTCAATTAGTATTAGTCACACCGATATTACGGTCGGATCATATTACACGGTTTCCTCGTCGAGCGGCTCGGTTCGTCTAGGGGGATCCCCTCAAGTGGAGGGGATAGCGATGTTGCACTTATCCAAGCATTCTTTCGTTGCATTTATCCAGGTTTTACTGTACTTGGAAATAATCCCAGGCGAGGCACACAAAGGAGGCTATATTTAGCTCTTTCAAATAATACAAATCAACCTTTCCTTGGGATGATTGCCTAGCCGAAACTGCGTAGTTCGGAAACATAGAAAGTCAAAACCGTTAAGGAAGAGGTATCATAAACATCCTTCGCCGCACGGTTAAGCAGTGCGACGCACTTGGAAATTTCCCAGCTAACCGCGCTGTATAAAGAAAATTCTTGTTCTACCCTACTAGCGAGATACCTCTCCTACCTGCAAGGCATGCGTCAGCCGGCCTTTCCACAAGGAATGAGTGCAATTAAGAACGAAACAATCAGTATGGAACGGAATGAAATTGTTTGAATGACTATGGAATGCGAAGGTTTGCGTGACAACCACTGAGGTTCGAAATTTGTCGACCGACGTTCAAGAACGTTCGAGACGAAGGTCGACCAAGGCAATAAACATCGACAACGAACTACAGCTAAACGTTAAACGTAGAACGTTTAGAAAATACGTAAATCATTAAAAATTGATGTACGCGGAATTAATGACAATTAAATGCAGTAACGTATTTGCATACATCTGCGATTCGATAACAATTACAAATATCTATTGCCTTTTCCGTAAACCGCCGAAACGCGAATAAGAGCGGAATAATTTAACATTATTCATTTATTAGTTATTCAATATAGTAAGCTAAACATCTATTAAGAAAGCTAGACCTACTCCGATACCAAAAATGTCATTTATAAGAGCCTCTTTGATTAATTGAGAAACGAATAAATTCAAATAGAATAGATTTCGAATATTCCAGAAGTATAGAAATTGCGACGCACGAAATTCACGAAGCGCTGTAGGGGTAAAAAGAGGACGATAGCCAACGATAGACAGAGTCGGAAGGAAGGTCAAGGAGGGATGAGAACTCGGGAAACGCGCCTAGATAAAACCAATGCGTGCGGGCCTTCCCCTTCGACACGTACCCTGATTTGCCAAATGATGTCCCCACTTTGGGCTCATGATCGCGGGTCGAACCCTGAGATACGATTGCTTTACTGAGGCAAATGACTCTTCGTCGAAAAATCGTGAGGTATGTGACGGGGAGCCCGTGTTCGCGTGGAACAATAGTTTCGCGTGAAAATTGTAGTGATTAGCTGACCGGTAAAGTCCTTATAAAAGGCAGAGTGCCGGGAGATTGCGATTCTCGTTTTCCGCGTAAAGGACTCATACGAATACGTTAAACTCTTTTCACAATTTTCAATTATCTATCTTTTTCTCTCTCAATTTTAAATCGTTCGTTAATTAATATTTTTCTCTTTTCCAAGTCGCGTCATTTTGAAATCAGTTTTCGTATCGTCTCGTAACCGTAATACCGTACAAACGCCGATCGCGAACGTGTAGTGCGTGTGACAAGTTTTTCATCTCTTCTTTGCCTTCCAGATTTCCAGACGACCCACAGCAAATAGCGACTACGAAACAACTTTTGCATTATCTTACATCATTTAAGACCGAGTTTGGTAAGTTATTTATTTCATTTTGTCCAATACGACGAATCTGGATTTAGTGAGGCAAAACAGGCGATCTTGAAACCGCGTGTTCTGGAAATTTCCCACGAGATCGTTCCGTTCAACATCGTGTTTAAGGTATCGAAGATATTTAGAAATTTTAATAACAATTCCGTTTACGATAACGAGAGGCGGCCCACGAGACCGTTGGTCTTGGAAGTTTTCCCCCTGGGACCGTTTCCTCTCACTGCGTACTAATTGTTCACCGAAATCGCCGCTCGAATCATCTTAAAATTCTGTGCCTTACGATTCAATCGATTTCATTATTACCTAATTTCACTTATCTTGTTAATATATATATAATTTTCTGTATTTTCAACAGCTCGTACTCACTGTTAACCAAACCATTTTTATTGTTATGCTTTCCTTTTTTTGAGATTATACTTTCTGTTACACATAACTAGTTTCAAATTCATTTTCAGTTCAAACACACTTCCTTTCTATACATTCACGCTTACCATCTTCGCACAAATTCGCACGAGAGGCCCGTATGGGACCAGAGCATTGACGGACTCAATAAATAATCTTTTTATAATCTATCTCAATAATATTGATTCTTTTTAAATTGTTCCAATCGTTACCGACCTAACATCGTCGAGCACGATTGGAACTGGTGGCAGCGATAATACCGTTCTCAACCACGTATTAATCACCCAGAAAGTAAAAGAGATAATAATATAACTAAATATCAATTTCTTTTCTTTTTATGTTTTGTACGTCGCGCGCCGTATCACGCTCGCGACGCGCCGCGGCGCCGTGTCGTCAGCGCTCGGTACCGCGAGAAGAAAAAAAAGACTCGCGACAACGCAAAAACAAAAACGTTCAGTTCTATCGTACGTCTCACGCAAATAACGTCGATCATTCTATCGTACGTCTCGCGAAAATAATATCGTCAGTTCTCTCGAGCGTCTCGCGCAAGTAGCATCGGTCGTTCATAGTGTTTCTTGAACGGTTCGGAACGCGGAAGAATCACGCGTACGATCTACGTCGAACACGCCTTACAATGGCAGTCGTCTCACGAATCAGGCACCTGCTCGCCACACAGCGATCGTGTCTCTTCTTGAGCCGATCCCTAGAAGTCCGAGCCATGCTCCTCCCGAATTTGAATGCGATCGTGTCTCTTCTTGTGCCGATCCCTAGAAGTCCGAGCCATGCTCCTCCCGAATTTGAATGCGATCGTGTCTTTTCTTGAGCCGATCCCTAGAAGTCCGAGCCATGCTCCTCCCGAATTTGAATGCGATCGTGTCTTTTCTTGAGCCGATCCCTAGGAGCCCGAGCCGTGCTCCTCCTGAATTAATTTGCGCGGTCGTGCTGCAGTCGATTCGCCAGCACCGAGACCGTGTCTCCTATCAACGTTACTCGAGGCTCGACCCACACATACACACGCGGACACGCATGCATTCGACGTGATACAGCTCGCGACTACGTCTCCCTTGTATTTCCAAAATTTCGAAAGTTTTTTTTATCTTCGGGTTTTTTCTCTCTGAGCCAATAAACTTTTCTCATTGTTGGTTCAATTGATCGTGTCTTTATTTTGTTGATCCCTACCCTCTATTCTATTCTGTTAGTACACATTTATTTAATTCTAGTTCAACCGGATTCAAAAAAACGGAATCTTTCCATGTTGGAAAGCTTTCGACACTACAACATCCGTTGGTGTGTTGGATGTTATTATGATGATGGGTTTTTGTGGTGAAAGAGGTGAAGAGGATGAAGGTTGTGATATCGGTTTATCTGCGGATCTGAGTCGAGTACGGGTGGATATTGCATCCGGATCCGGTGGTGGTCTAGGCTTTGATTTGGATCCTATAGGTCTTCCTTGTTTTCGTTTAATAATTATGGGTTCCTGCTCGGAATCAGATGAACTTGGTGAATCTGTAATCGGCATTACGATCTTCGATTTTGGTTTACATCGCGATTTGTTCGATTTAAGTAACACGCTCGTATGCAAGAATCTTTTGATCGATTTAATCACCGATTGAGATTCGTTTTTATTCGCGAGGGGAGCAGCCCAAGGGGATCTCTCCAAGACCAGCGGTCTTGTAGGCTGTTCCTCATCAGAAGAGGAAGTTAGTGAAAATTCGTCCGAACTGTTTAACTTATCGATGTTAATTGGATTTCGCGGCAGGGCATCGGCGTTGGTATTTAATTTTATGAGCGAAATCGTATTCGTAATCCCGTAATTTCAATCTCCAACGTACTAAACGTTCACCGGGATCCTATATCCTTGATCCATCGTAACGGTTCGTGATCGCTTACTAACGTGAATTTCCTGCCATACAAATACGGTCGGAAATAGAGTATTGCGTATAAGACAGCTAAACATTCCTTCGTTGTAAAATAATTCTGTTCCGGCTTGGTTAACCTAAGAGAAAGATAAGCTACCGGTAAATCATGACCATTCCTTTCTTGACTCAAAACGGCTCCTATTGCATAATTCGAGGCATTTATAGTGAGGGTGGATGGTTTATCGAAATTAGGATATTGCAAAATTGGTGCACGGCCCAACGCTTTCCGTTACGCGGCGAAACTTTTCTTTTGTTCTTTCCCCAAAACAAAGGTTGCATTCTTCTTTAACAAATCTGATAAAGGTTTTGATTTTCCCGCAAAATTTTCGATAAAACGTCTATAGTAACCTGCCAAGAATTGTCTGATATTCTTCGCGTTCTTCAGTCGCGGGAAATTCTTTACGGCAACGATTTTCTTGGGATCAGGTCGGACTCCACATTTACTGATCATGTGCCCTAAATACGCGACTTCGATTTTTAATTGTCATTGAACCTACGATAAAAAGTTAAAATCAGTTCTAATCAATCTGCATACAATAAACATGTAAATGTATGTGATTTACTTATCTTTATGCTTGCATTGCGAAGACCCGATTCCTTTCCTCCCTTCGTAGAACAGGATTTTCACCATTGATACTGGTCACTGAAAATAATTAAAACAAATTCATATATGAAATTTATGATGATTTCCAATTCATCCAACTACTTGTATCCCAAAAGTATAAGTGTCATACTTACGTTGTCATACATTGTACTCTTCCTGTGCAAAGTAAGGAAAAGTAGCTGCAAGTATAAATTATTAGGAGAGTGTGAAGAGACCCACCACTACCCCCGTCATAGACGATCCTCTTCACTCTCCAAATACGTTCATATTTACATTCTTTTACGTACTTACATTATTTCGTACTTCTATTATTCTACAGCTCCCCATATGAGCTGAATGCACTCGTCGGTGCATTAGTCACTTTGTATTGCATTTTCTTGTTTGACAGCTCTCCATATGAGTTGAATGCACTCGTCGGTGCATTAGTCACTTTGTATTGCATTTTCTTCTTTGATAGCTCTTCATATGGGCTGAATGCACTCGTCGGTGTATTAGTCACTCTGTACTTGTGTACTTGTACATGCTCCTCCTGTTTTTATGTACGGAGGTTCTCTAATCGGCTGGTGTCGATTGAATCTACTATCTATGATTTCTGGCAACATGCAGTCCTTATAAAACTTCTTCAGTTTTTCCTCCATCTCTGTTGCCCAGAATGTATCATTTCTTGGTACTATTACAATTTTCATTCTTTTCGGCGTCCATAAACAGAATAGAGCACATTGTCTATTCGTTATGTGCAACTGTCCTTGCACTTGATAATAGTAGTGATGAATTTTATTCATTTCATCACCCCGGAAAATACGCCGTATTGCAAGAAATTGCTCTATTGCTTCAGCAGGCGATAAATCCTTCGCCGATTCAGGACATTTTTCTTCGACGATGGTATCATCGTCTACGATGCCGTCAGGGGTTGCACCTAAGTAAGGCACAACGGCATCGATGAAGAGGCCACATGGTAGAATATAAATTCCTAATTCGTCTTCTAATTGCCTCAAGGCGTTTGCCTCGTTCTCCCTTCCGTATTCGAGGGAACGTAAATTCGGTATTTGCGGATACATTATACTCATCAAAGTATTTACCCGCGGTGTATCTTTTCGTAATCTGCATATCTTGCCGAAATTTGATGCGGTTAATAATTTTCTCCTGTAAGCTATCCACTTTTAACTTTTCGCTTGATCGCGAGTTTCCGCTTCGATTGTGTGCCGCATCGTCTGCCACTCATGGAGTATGGCCATGTGCCTTTCATACTCGGAAGAGTATACAGTCTCTTCCATATCTGGTTTTGCTACACTGGGGCCGTAATCCTGGTCGTACGATTGTTTCGGATTTCTGAAGGAGGATGCTTTCGCTTCTTTTTTATATTTAGATGCCATTTCTGCTGCACGCTTCCGACGTTTTTCCATCTTTCTTACGATGTTTGTAGGCTCTTTATTCATTGCCATACTCAATTTACTAAAGGTCTCTTTAGTGTTAAATTGGACGACAGCAGCGAAGACTCTACCCTGATATGAGCCTCTTCGTCCAAAGTTTATCCTTTTTCCTCCGATGAATTTAGCAATTATATTATCAACGCTTTCTACAGCATTATTATTTAAAGCGTACAACAAACTTTCAGCTTGAGCGAAAACTGGCTGCATCCCTTTTTCAATGCTTTGATATATACCACCTTGCTTCAATCGTGGACCATAATTTACTCTGTTTGGATCAGAATATTTGGTGCAGAAATATGCTAACTTCTGACACTCCTTGTGTTCACCGAAAACATGACTCGGTACATTTTTCATGTCCTCCTTCAAATTTTTTATTTGATCGACTATTCTGATTTTTTCTTTGAACCGGTATTCTGCAGCTTTCTTTATTCCAGTAGCGGCCTTTTGCTACGATGTCGTTTATTTTCCTACTGAAATTCCGTAGCAGGTGATTGGTGCATTCTATTTTTCGTATATGCACCATATAATCTTTATATGGATCATTGTCCAATATTTTCTTGTACACGCTGCTATCGCCATCGGCAATTAATATAGAATATACTAGGCCGTGCATTTCTATGCTGCATTTGAATCCTTCGACGATAGCAGCACTTTCCATACCGGTTGAACTTTGCTGACGACCCCAGTTTTTGAAACAACGATGTTCGCGCGCTGCTTCTTTCTTTTTTGCTGCTGTTTGGCAAATCATACAAAATTTATTTTTAACGCTGATATACAGCACTTTTTTCGTATGATATCCCACGATGGCTCCTACGCCAGAAAGAGAATTTTAGTCTCCTCCGCGTTACGATCTTTTCATCCAGCTGCCATCTGCGACAACTAGAATCCACGGTATATTATAGCCTGCAAGCACTATTCCTGACATTTCTCATACATCCTTTTTGTCATGCAAGACATGTTCACACCAGAGAGTAATTCCTCCAGTTGATTATATCCGCCTCCCGTAACCATTGTTGCAGAAACAGCGGCATGGTTAATATCCATAATGCCATCATTCTTTCGAAGACACGGAATGTGTCCTACGTAATTGCACATTCGGCACTGTACATTATACGTTTTTTCTAAGCCATATTGTTGACATCCAATTATTTCGAAATGTTCAATGCCACAGCCAATAGGTGAATGTTTTGCAAGATTTTTTATTTCTTCGAATACATATGCAAAATCAGCAAAATCTATTCCTTCAGAAATTGGTTCTTTTGGCTGTTGTGGTTCGGCTTTCTCTACCACCCAATTTATTTATTCGTCTTCATCGGTGGTATTCAATTCATGTTCTTCTGTATAGAAATCTCCTTCTTGTACAATTTCTTCGATAGTTTCCATTTCTTCAACATTTTCTATATTTTCTATGTTTTCTTCATATAATCTGTCCGTAAGAAAATCATCCGCAGCAGATGTACTTGGGATTGTTCTTTCGGAGGTACCTGCACAGGTACCTGCTTCCGCTGCGGTACCTTCACTTACCGTGAGACATGCTGCCTTTTTTAACTGTTGCCTGCAAGGAAAGTGTTAGTAATGAGTAGTGTTGCCTCGAAATAAGCAACTCGCTCGGGCTCGAACAGTTGTTTATTACGGAGCAGGTATGCTATACCGTTTGACTTTGTTCTCGAAACGGGACGATAGAGAACACGAGAAACGAGTGAGAGATCGGAGGTAGCGGCAAGCCATAAAGTGATCGACCGAGCAGCGATGTTATTTCTTGAAAAGAGATAGAATATAACATGTTCTTTCATTTTGGCACTAATTGTAAGCGCTTCCGAATGAACGTAGAATCACACTAATGCCAGAATGAGAAAGGATTACATATGTTGTAGATAATAATTATACCTAAATTCAGATTCTTGTTATAAATTTTAATTACGATTTGATTTTACAAGAATTGCTACTGTGGAAACTGTTTGGTTTGCCACTCGCTCTAAATCTGATCGCTCCGTCTTTTATAATTGCCGATTGCTACACACGCTTCTCTCTCATTCTCCCACTCATTCTATCTCGCTCTTTCCTCATCAAACCTATCATTCGCTCTGTTTGAAATACATGCGATCACTCATTCAGTGTGTTAAGTTCGTGGGTACTGCTGCACTGAACTTTAAATAATGTAGCAACTGCTTGCTTTGCCTTTCTTCCGTTAAAATATATTTATTCAAGTGAGTAACAATTTGATGTCTGATTCAATTCTGATCTAATTTCTAACAGCTCGTGGTTTAAGTAGTTTTCTTAAGCCCTGATTTGGGCGGTGACAAGTTGCGAACTTATTCCTATTGGGTAGAATTTGTTTGGAAAGGGAAGTGTCGGTGGTCGTCTCCAACTCATGGTTGTTCTTTGGAATTTTTCACCCTTGAGGCATTTTTGACCGTGGAAGTCATAAAAATAGGGATCGGCGATCGAAAGTATAACGGGACAGGAGTGGTCAGAACGTAGACAATGCAATTGAAAAGGGTTGCGGGGTTAATTATGATTTTATGGTTATTAATGAAGGTTACGGGGTTTTCCGAATGAGGGTAGTATTGCTAAATGTAAATTATCGCGAGTTATAAAACATGTGTACTTAACACTGTAACGAACCCCTTTTAGTTTGGGACTCGAAGATTTTTACATTTAGTTTAAATAAAATAATCACTTCAAACCATCGTGTTAATGGGCGGATATCTGATTTATTTTATTTAGACGAACGCAGTTTACAAAATAGTTACGGATGGATGACGACGTGCTAACCCGATGGGTCTTTTGAAACAAGGAACTGTTTGATCTATTATCGAGAATTTGAACACGAGAAACACACTTTAATGATTCGAGAAATTACGCCAATCCTGCCGGTAGAACACAATCTTATGGTCCCAGATTTGACTTATCTTTTTTGGGAAATCGCCTTCTCGATGTGGGCCCTTCCGGTCGTCGATCGTCCTCGATTTTGCTGTATCAATGATTTCGGTGCTTGAGTCCTTTTGGATACGATCCTTGGCGGAAGAGAGCGATTAGTCGCTTCGCGTGATATTATATGGGTCTTCTCCCACCACAATAAGGTGCGTGTGCCGTGATTTCGGCACCTCGACGTCGGTGGGCGCCAGATTTCAAATGATACTTTACAACACAGTGTTTCACATTCGCGCGCATTCTCTCTCTCTCTCTCTCTCTCTCTCTCTCTCGGGCTGAAGTCTCGGTTCGAGAACGATACGGTAAAGTTACAAAATCAAATAACTATTGCAATTTATGAAACGTAGTTGTAGGTGAACGATTTTCACTGTGACTATAACATAAAACAATATCGTGCTATTACTACATCACAAAATGTAACGTTATACAAATCTATACCATAAAACGTAACTTACCTTTCTCGACGTTTCTTATTTCTGGACAAACGCCTTGTAAATACATTCAGCTTGTCCTTTCTTGTGGTACTCTTCAAATAGCTCTTATTTCGTTTATCTGTGCCCTTGTTTGGTACTTCCATGGTAATGGTCACACACACTAATTGTCACTGCACTTTTGAATTACGCAAAAATGAAATAATTAGATATTTCAATACCTGCGCAGTTCGATTTCTTTCTGCGTCTGCAGCGTAGTGCAAGCGACAAAAAACTGATCAGCTAATGCTGTTCACAGATCAGAGATGCTGAGACGCAGAACGAAAGATAAACAGAACGGAACAGGATGGATGTATGCGTCCTGTTCCTCTCTTTCTCATTAGGAGTTGTGTATACTGATACATTTCCATAGATACATTTACATACTGTCAGCGATTTGCGTGGTCTGAGAGGTCAGAGAAACTGACTCTCCTTGACGTAACACAAACAGTATATTTATAACACAAGAAATTTACAACAATGTATGTACAAAGATCACAAACACGTGATGCGCGTGGTCAGAGCGTTCAGAACATACACAATATTTACAATACGTAAACTAACGTAATAATAAGACGCGTGGACACTTGTCAATAATACGGCGTGGTCAGAATGATTCCGCGTCGCGGGAACTGAGAAGCGTGTACGATTTGTGTTGGCGAAATTCTCCAATTCTACGCCGAACGACGAAGTTGGTAACGAAAATATTTCGGTGGTGCGTCGTTACCGATAGCGGCAGCACCTCTCGGGCCCACTTTGTCCACGCGGTCCCCCCTCCACGTGAAACCCGCAAGATCGACGCCATGACAGATTTCGTCCTTCTTGTACGATCGCTCAACGTGTCAACACGTATCACGCTGTCCTCGCCGATTTGTACAAGTACAGTTTCGTTGTCCACGCGACGCTGATAGTCCAGCCCGCGCATTTCGTAGTTTTACATTCAATAGTTTAGTTAGTGATTAAGTTTGAGCCCACGCAGTTTAATAATTAAGTGTTTCTCTGTCCACGCAAAACGTTGTATAACTCTGTGTACAGTTCTGACCACTCGTGTGTTCCCTGAACTCGCAAGTGACTATTGTAAATACTTTCGTGTCAAATATAATTTATTCGTGATCGTTACGCAGGCGTGTTATTTCTGACCATTCTGACCACGCAAAATACGCAACAATTTGACTGTTATATCTTGTAAGAAAGCGTGAGTGCGAAGCACGTGTGCACGAGTCGAGTGATCGAACAAGAAGAAGGAAATCAATCATGGCGTCGATCGTGCCGGTTCCGCGTGGAGAGGGAACCGCGTGAACAAAGTGGGCCCGAGAGGTGCTGCCGCTATCGATAACGACGCATCGACAAAATACTTTCGTTGCTAACTTCGTGTTCTGCGACAATTTGGGGAATTTCGCCAACACATACTGATACATTTACATTTAGAGTATGTACTTTCGGGGATACTTTTTAATGCAAAAATGTGCAGAGGAAATAATTTTTTATTATCCTGTGCGTATACTTTTGACGTATCAACCAGTTTATTAGGGAAGAATTCATATTTCGTTCTACAGTTATCCTTTTCCACTTGCTAACGGCGAAGGAACACCCCGCAAGTATGCGCGGGCACGCCGCACGTTTTCAAACCTTTGCGCATTCGAATTTTCACGCGGGCCGCTGACGTATTCCTGTCCTTGGTGAAGTGAAATACAAAATATCGAGTGAGTGAGAAAGGCAATTTGGGCCCTGTCCACCCTTGAGGACAGCAAGGGCTGGATCGTCAGAAAAACAGTGACCGTCACTAACAATAAGTCAACATCGTAAGTACCTTCACGCTTACTACCCCTGTCTTTTGCGGTATGTGCCGGTAATATGAAAGTGGTTGAATTCCAAATTTTCCGTTTATTAAATTTCATTAATTTTGGTCATACTTTTTAGTGCATTTTGTAGTGTGTTGTATTTTTTGAACTGACGCCACTTTCATAATAACTGACACATTTCTACATTTTACTTTGAACCCGAAAGTGTATTTAGACATATTCCGGATAAAGTTTCATTACCGTCATAATATTGTTGTAGCTTTTTGTGCAAAATGTATTATCAACTGTGATTATTTGAGTGTACGTGTATTTCTTACGCTCAAAGATTCGTGTATTTATTTTCACGTGGAATGTTATAATTTACCCGCGATATGTCTATAAAAGGTGTATACATTCAGGTATAATATAGGTTTCCTTTAGTTAAAACTGAAGACAAGTGATGAAAATTAAACAATTTCTGAACCTCAAAAGTAGAAATTCCAGCATTTAGAAATGTATAGATTCCCTAACTGTGCTAAATTTTGACTGAAAGAAGCCTATATTATACCAGAATGTACAAACTTCATAAACGTGTACTTCTTTACTTCCCTTTCAAATTACATCCAATACTTTCACTGTTTCTTCACTGTCACTCGTTTTTAGATGAGTACCAAAGAAGTGAGTAATAAAAAAACTACTGCAGGACGTGACCGGAGTACATCACGAGACCCGTCAAGGTCTCCCCGACGAAAAATCTTCGGGAAGGCGGACTCAATCTCGGGACCGGAGCCGCTCCCGAAATCCATCGTCGGGACGGCGGAGTTCGTCACGGGACGTGTCAACGTCTCCCCGACGGGACCGGAGCCGGTCCCAAAAATCTTCGGGAATGCGGACTCCATGTCGGGACCGGAGCCGGTCCCAAAAATCTTCGGGAATGCGGACTCCATGTCGGGACCGGAGCCGCTCCCAAAAACCATCTTCGGGACAGCGGAGTCCGTTACGGGAGCTGTCAAGGTCTCCCCGACGGGACCAGAGCCGGTCCCGTGGTACGTCGGAGAGGAGAACTCCTCCGCGTGACCGGAGCCGGCCAGCACTGAGTTCCGGCTCGTCTAAATCTAAATGCGACAATTGCGAATTTTTTAAAGAGCTCGTAGCTCAATACAAAAAAGAGGTACGTAGATACGTAGGCGGTCTCACGCAAAACGATGATACTGGATTTACGCATTTGTTATATTGTTATGAAAGTGTGAAAACGTTTAGGCATTATAGCAATATAATAAAGTACTTGGCAAGATCTATAGACTTTTTCCAGTTTAGCAAGTTAAAATACCGAGATCGGTTTTGGTTATAATCATAAATATACGACTATTACACTTCTGGTGTTCATATAAATTTGACTTCTTCCGAATGAAACAGGGCTTGAGACATGTTGATATGTAATATAGTTGCAGAATTATGATCCTAATGTTTTAATTCTATACACTTTAAACAATGTATAAATTTTGCCATGTACTTTATCATACTGCGATAATGCCTGAACAGTTGCACGTGGGTTCGGAAAATTTGAGTATGTATCAGTTACGATCGATTAGTGTAGGTCAGTATTTGCATGAGTATATGAGTAAGATTTATATTTATTTTTCGTATTACAGATAAAGGAATTAAAAAGAACCCACCGGGAGAAATTGTATGGAGGAAGATCAAGGGCGGGAAGAGGAGGAAGAGGACGAGGAGGAAAAGGTGGAAGAGGAGGAAGGGGCGGAAGTGCCAAGCAGTTACTGATTTTCAAATAATATATATATATTTTTTTATAATAATATAAAATAAATTAAATGAAATAAAGAATAAAGTGTTTTTCATCATTCGTCAGCCCACCCTTTTTTTGATACACCCTTCTTCCTTCATACATGACAGACGCATATTTATATACATACATATATGTTTACTATATGTTTTATGCAATAGTCAGTAGAATAAAAAAGAATAATAATAAGAGAAATAATTTGAAATATTAGGTGTAACTTGCACGCTTTGAAAATATGATATCAGTAAATCAATAATACCAGTATTAGTAAAAAAGTTCTAATCTCTCTTTTTTTATTTTAAATAATATTGCCATATAATGACAATATAAATTCCACAGTGATTTCAAATAACTGATGACCTTTAAAATAAGCCGTCCGTAACATACATATAACCTAACCTACAATCTTACTAAAATAGATACATTGCCTGCATCACGCTTTTACTGTGACATATGTATCAGGCAAACGCTTCGGTTTTCCTATGATTCCACGGTGGCAGTCTGTAGGAATAAGTGATTCCTTAGGAGTTAGGATTCCTACTTTATCAATTGATGGAAAACAAGCTCACTACCGCTTTTCATATAGAGTTTTATTAATTGTCAATTATTATAAATTTGTAATTACGATGTATATTTAACTGGTCCTAATGCACTTGACACAGCTTAGAACGCTCAACAACGCATTTAAATTCTCTGATGCGAACACCCACGAACGGAATACAAAGTTTCTCAAAACACAAAGCTACCGCTTCAAACGTCCCCACGAGAATGGAAAAACTTCCATCCGGAACGGGAAAACGACGCTTTTCCCGGAAGTAGATGTCGCGGTAAATTTATTGGAAGTGTACGCTTCGGCGAGACGGTCGACCATCAGCAGAGGTCGCCACACTACCCCCTTCCGAGTCTCTCGACCCGTTAGGGAGAGCAGACGACACCCTCGAATAGGTCCTTAAGGGTTGCGTTGACTCTTCTAATATTTCTATAAATGCCGGTTTCAACCGTTCCACCGAAACGACCTGGTCCTTTCCTCGTAACTCGATAAGGAAGGTGCGGTCGGATATTCTCCGCAATACGCGACATGGGCCCTCGTATGGCTGTTCCAGGGGCCTTCTAACAGCGTCAACGCGCACAAAAACATGACTGCACGAATATAAATCTTTAGATACAAAGTGCGATTTGCGTGCGTGATGCACCGTGGGTTTTGGTCGTACTTGTCTCATGGCGTCACGGAATTTACTAATATTAAAACTGTCAAGAGGTTGAACGTCCATAAAAAATTCGCCAGGTAATCTAAGGGGTGCACCATACAATAATTCAGCTGCCGATGCACCTATGTCCTCTTTAAAACTACATCGCAGTCCCAATAACACCGTGGGAAGCACCGCGACCCAGTCCTGTGACTCGTGACACATTATTGCCGCTTTTAGGGACCTATGCCACCGCTCTACCATGCCATTCGACGCTGGATGGTAAGCAGTGGTGCGGATTCTTTTACACCCTACAAGAACCGTTAACGCAGAAAATAGTTGAGCTTCAAATTGAGCTCCCCTGTCGGTTGTGATAGTGGCCGGGGCTCCAAACCTCGCCACCCATGCGGCGTAGAATTCTGAGGCGACGATTTCCGCAGAAATATCCTTGACTGGCACAGCCTCAGGCCACCGGGAAAACCTGTCTATCATCGTTACACAGTATTTATAACCCTTCGCTATAGGCAGAGGTCCTATAATGTCTAAATGTACATGGTCGAATCTACCCTCTGGAACAACCATCTTTTGAGGAACATTGACCGTATGTCTGGCAACCTTACTTCTTTGGCAATTAATACAAGTTCTGGCCCACCGAACTACATCTCTATTCATTTTTGGCCAAACAAATCTACTGCCAATCATCCTCTTCGTAGCTCTACCACTCGGATGCGCAAGATTGTGGACGGTATCAAAGATGCGCCTTCTTAACACTGCTGATATATAAGGCCTGATATTGTCGGTGGATATATCACAGTAAACTATAGTTTCGGAACCATCTAATTTAAGCTGTTTCAGGTCTAATGAAGAACCACCCTGCAGAATACGTGTAAGCTCTGTATCTAATTCCTGTTGTTGGGCTATTTCTTGTGTACTCACCACGACTGGCATACTGACAACGTCCAGCCGTGATAGAGCATCAGCCACTGAATTATTTACTCCCGAAATGTGAACTATCCTAGTAGTGAACTGTCCTATATAATCAAGTTGACGTAATTGTCTAGGTGAGGCTTTATCAGATTTCTGTGCAAAAACGTAAGTCAGTGGTTTATGGTCCGTCTGTATGGTAAAGTCACGTCCTTCTAACATGTGTCTAAAATATTTGGTTGCTTTAAAAATTGCTGTTAATTCTCTGTCATACGTACTGTACCTTGACTCTTGGGGTGTAAACTTCTTTGAAAAAAACCTAGTGGTTCCCACATTCCTTTAACTTCCTGTTGCAAAACCGCTCCCATAGCAATATCGGAAGCGTCTGTAGCTAACATTAAAGGTGCGTTATCGCGTGGATGTACCAGCAGTGCTGCATCCGCCAATGAGCCTTTACACTTATCGAAGGCTTCCTCAGCCTCAGGCGTCCATTGAATAACTCGCTTATCGCGTTTCCTTGCTCCTTCCAAATATTTATGAAGTGGAGCCTGTATCGCAGCTGCATCCTTAATGAACCTTCGATAAAAATTTAAAATGCCCAAAAATCTGCGCAAATCGGCTATTGTCTTTGGCTTATTATAATTTTTAATGGCTTCAACTTTTTCCGGTACAGGCCTGGCTCCCATGGAGTCTATCAGGTACCCCAGGTACTGTACGGAATGTGCCCCAAAAACGCACTTCGACAAATTAATCGATAACCCGTAAGCCTTTAGCCCTTCAAAAACACACCTCAGATGCTCCTCGTGTTCAAGCTCATTGGCAGAGGCGATCAAAATATCGTCCACAAAACAGAAAACGAAGTTCAAACCTCTGAGTACATCGTCCATGAATCTTTGAAAACTCTGTGCTGCATTCTTTAACCCAAACGTCATCACATTAAACTCGTATAGCCCGAATGGCGTGATGATGGCGGTTTTCGCTCGATCCTCTGGATTGATTGGTATCTGGTGATAAGCCCACGTTAAATCTAAAGTAGTAAAAACTGTCGTTCCGTCAAGTCTATGTGCGAAATCCTGCACGTGAGGAATTGGATATTTGTCAGGGACTGTAATGCTGTTTAGACGCCGGTAGTCACCACATAGTCTCCAGCCACCATTCTTTTTTTGGACCATATGTAATGGACTTGCCCACTGACTACTAGAAGGCTGGCAAATCCCTGCTGCAATAAGGTGGTCAACTTCGGCTTTTGCTGCCTTTAATTTTTCCGGGGGCAACCTTCGCGCCCTTTCCGCGACCGGTGAGCCCCTGGTTACTATGTGGTGACGTACCTGATGGGCGGGAACTTCCTGTTTTTGTACTGTCCGAGTAATAGCAATAAATTCCTGTAACAGTCGTCTGTACGGGTTGTTTATGTCAACAGTCGTCAATGAAGTTTGAGTCGCCGTCTGTAAAAACCAGTGGTTTGTATTTTAGTTAATTCGTCGATCAGTCTCTTATTTCGTAAATCAACCAGAAGACCGAAACGCTTGAGAAAATCAGCACCGATAATAGGCTGTTGAACCTTCGCGACAATGAACTCCCACGTGTACGGACGACGCAATCCGAGGTTCAGAGTCAACCTCCGCGATCCGAATGTACTTATCGGAGTGCCATTCGCCGCAAAAATCTTAGAGTCAGTAATGGCGGGTTCTCCTCTTACCGATCTGTGCGGCAATACGGAGATATCCGCCCCTGTATCAATTAAAAAATATAAATTACTATTCCTATCCTTAATAGTGAGACGGCAGTTCTTGTCGCGACCATCCGACGCCATCTCGATCCGGGGTTGCGCAATCAGTTTCCCTGCGTGGCAGGGTTAGCCGAAGCTCCAGTAGGTGGTGGACCTGGCCATCCACAAGGAATGACGCATCGATGGGCCCTCTCAGCGAACCTCCGGTGGTAGAAACAGTAGTTGTTCCCTTCGCGTGAAGTTGACCGACTTCCAGATCGCCCCCTTCCAGGGCTACCGCGTGGCCGCCATCTTGGCTGGGACCTATAGGGTTGGCGGGACTGTCGCGTAGTGAGCGTCTCCACCATCGAGACTAGCTTCTCCACCTTAGCCTCCAGCGCCTCTATCCTGGTGGACGGTGGTGGAATCACAGGGGTTGATGCTTCAATGGCCGCCACCCTCGGCACAGACATCTCTGCAATCTTATCAGCTAGGAGCGCTAGCCGTTGCAGATCCGCCGTATCGCTAATAGCGAGAACAGTTCTCATGCTCTCCGGTAATTGCTCCAAAAAGGGCGTACGCAGAACGTTTTCTCCGACTTGCCCACCAGCCAGATTTCTAAGTCTCTGCAAACAATGCGAGGGTTTCTCGTCCACCACATCACTTCCTCGCAGCAGCTTCCTCAATTTGGTTTCGTGGGACTCATCAAATGCTTCGATGATCCGTTTCTTTATCTCCTCGTATTTACCACGCGCCGGTGGAGAGGCCAATACGTCCATGACGAAGGGCAGTACGGTGTGGTCCAAATTCGTCACCACGTAACGGTACTTCGTATCGTCGCTGGTTATTCGCGCCAGATCAAAGGTCATCTCCACTGTGATGAACCATGCAGCCGGATTCTCCTTCCAAAACGGCGGTAGCCGTCGTAAGGTAGCTGAATTGATGGATGCCTCAGGAGCGGGCTCATTTACCGTTTCCTTTTGGTCCGCCATCTTGTCTTGTTGTCCGTCCTCTCGCGTGGGTGAATGTTCCAGCGGCATTTACTGTTTTTTTTTTGCTTTGATTTCACGCGCTTAATAACGGTTGCACTACGACGATCACGTCGGGGTCACCAATTGTAGGAATAAGTGATTCCTTAGGAGTTAGGATTCCTACTTTATCAATTGATGGAAAACAAGCTCACTACCGCTTTTCATATAGAGTTTTATTAATTGTCAATTATTATAAATTTGTAATTACGATGTATATTTAACTGGTCCTAATGCACTTGACACAGCTTAGAATGCTCAACAACGCATTTAAATTCTCTGATGCGAACACCCACGAACGGAATACAAAGTTTCTCAAAACACAAAGCTACCGCTTCAAACGTCCCCACGAGAATGAAAAACTTCCATCCGGAACGGGAAAACGACGCTTTTCCCGGAAGTAGATGTCGCGGTATATTTATTGGAAGTGTACGCTTCGGCGAGACGGTCGACCATCAGCAGAGGTCGCCACAAGTCCTCCTGAGTAGACGCCATCTCCTAACCACTAGCTTAACTAAATTTGTCACGTAACCAGGCCCTCCAAACTCCCGTATTTAATGCTGTAACTAAAATTAGTTTGGCGCAGAAAATCCAGGCAGCGCTAGTGTCGATACAAACACATATAGATGATATCGGTGAGGTACACACACACAAGCATATGGTCCCTATATACGTGTGCATGGTCTTACTTATTCAAAACTTTCAAAAATAAAACTAATGAAAGGGGAAAAATGACAACAATATATGTATAATAAAGAAAATATATTAAATTTTTACAAAAATATAATGAATATATATATATATCATACACAATCATACATACAATAAAACACACACTCTGCTCACAGATTATACTTAATATATTAATACTATGTTAATGGTTTTATATATTGTATATGTAAACTGAATACTTACAATCTTCTTCTTCATTTCATTTCTTCTCTATTTTAATAGAGGCAGCCTCTGATATGCAATATTTATTACAGCCTCTGTAATAATAGATTTCATTAACAATTATTTACATATGCTATAAAAAGTATATAAGAGTTATTACCAAATAAGTTCAGTGTTGGAACTGCTGATGTTAATCTTTTCCTCATGAAGTATTTTTCTTTAAAGTAGCTGCTACAGACCACCTGGAATTTCAGTTTTCAGGTGGAAGCACAGACTTTGGGTTGTCACATACTTCCACCTACTGTGCCATCCTCTTCTTATCCTTTCTCTCTTGGGGGAAGAAGAACATCCTGCTGTTTTCGTTAATACACCCTCTGATGCTGCATATTTTCTTTTTCCTTCTTTTAAGATACATTTTAATAATTAAAATTAAATATATTACTAAAACAGCAATGTAAACAGTTAATGCTTTCAGTAACAATTTTAAAAAATTCTGTACTTACTTAATTTCTATCTTCTCCTCCTGTTGCTGCATCTCATCAGCAGAAGTTATTGAAAAACCTAAAAACGTAGAAAAAATTAAAAAAACATCTTTTTAAATAATAATAATAGTCATAATTATAATAGCAGTAGTAATGACAATAATAATAGTAATAGTTATAATAATGGAATTCACTAACCTGGAAATTCTGTCACCACTGTCACCCACTGTGCGCCATATTTCTTCAGTCTCTTTAAATTTTGAAACAATTGAAAAACGCGGCGACAAATTTCGCGGGAACATGACGTCACGATATCTTTAGTTGTGTATGTTAAAATCAGTGATACAAGGTATGCATGTAGAGAAGCGACATCAGCGGTGCCTGGATTTTCTGCGCCGAGTTAAAATTTGCATCAAGTTCACAAGAGTGGAGCTTGGAGGGCCTGTACGTGACTTGCTCTGTAGTATCCAGATAATGGCGGAACTCGTCTTTGGGAATGCTTTTACGGGAATCGGTTATTCATCCTTATATGAGAAGATCTCGAGCTGGGTGAGAGCTCATTCGAAAGAGGAAGGTTCAATGCAGGGCGGTCAACTCACCGTTTGAGTCATCGAACTCTTTTAGTGGCCTAAAAATGCTTCGATTCTGAAACTGCATTTTGTCGATTTTTTCTTCTACTTTGGACACTGATATTATTAAATATGGACATAATCTCGTTCAACCAAAAGTTGACCGCCCTGCATTGGACCTTCCTCTTTCGAATGAGTCCTCACCCAGCCCTATGTGTTCTCTTATAAGGACAAATAACCGATTCCCGTAAACCCATTAATAGGCCCATTTTTGCCGGTAATGTCACTTCGCTGCATTACCCGTGTCTACACCCTTAATAAGGAACTGAAAAAAACCAGCTTTTTGTTATGTAAAAAATAATATTGTCTACATCAGGGGTTCTTAAACTTATACAGGATTGCCTCGAAATAAGCAACTGGCTCGGGACCGAGTAGTTGCTTATTTCGAAGCAGATATGCTATTCGGCTTGACTTTGTTCTCTAAACGGGACGATAGAGAACGCGAGAAACGAGTGAGAGATCCGAGCTAGCGGCAAATCATAAAGTGATCGGCCGAGCAGCGATGTTATTTTTTCAACAAGGATAAAATATAGTGTTGGAAGACCAACATTTGATAACGATAACCCTACGAACTCACTGCCGGATATCCCACCATTCTATATCAATAATTTGTCGAACTCACTGCCGGATATCCCACCATTCTATACCAATAATTCGTTGAACTCTAGGTCGGATGTCCCACCATCCAATTCCGCGATCTCCGACTCATCAGCGATAGTCTTACCTCCGCTCTCACGCATCAAGAGTTAAAGTCATCCTCCCCCACTAAGCGAAGAAGACATATTGTAACCGTACATTCGTACAGTTACATAGTATAGTATAAGTAGTATAGGTTTTTCTTGGGAGATCGGTACTATAGCGATGGTATGTGCTATCCCTACTTATTTTTCACAGTGGAGCGCGTGCGCGGATCCCCTCCTTCGAACGCCGGATCGAAGGAGCTCAGTGTCGATCCATCGATCGACACTCTGGTCCCAAACGACAAGCAGAACGGAAGCTTTCGCCTACGGCTCTCTTCCAAGAGACAACCGTCTTAAGATTGCGATCCAGCAAGTTGTGACTAGAGCCCGAGCTTGGACATCTCCCTTTCATTTAGTAGTGGCCTTCTATCTTGGGACTCAGCACCCTTGAAAGATCGCTCTACGCAGGCATATCCGAAACGTCGTTGATTCTTAGGGAAACCTAGTCGAGTCATCCTCGTTTTGCGTGTGCTCTGGCAATTTTACATTGCTATTTGGAGGGCCGTGATCTCGCTCTTGGCAGTCGTAATTTCTTCCTTGAGTACGCTTCGTACAACAGGAAGAACGTTGACGGATTCCGGCAAATCCATGGTTATCGGATACTCTTAAATTCACGTATTTCAATCTGCAAAGGAGTCGAGGGTCGGGACTTAGTGCGCGACTTTCTCATCCTTTGAAATCGTGAAGTCAGTGCCCCTGTCGATCTGAGGTTCGCAGGTGAAAACCTCGCTGGACCGGAAGCATCCACGGAATCCACTGGCTCGCCATTCTGCGAATTAAGAGGTGCGTAAAAACTAATATCTCGTTGCACGGTTAATTTTAAACGTTCCTTTTTGCCTACGCGCTCCACGATCACGCGACCTTCGTGCGTCGTGATTTCGGTGTATGCTTCCGAAACAAATCGAGCGAACAATAACTCGTCCTTGGCGAAAGACGTTTGAATCGTAGACGACCAACGAAATTTTGTAACCGTCGTGTGTATATTACTTTTCGCATTCCGAGCAGAGTCACGATTTTGCGTTCTGATCTTTTGCGTTATTCTTTTTCGTATATTCTCTTACATTTTCTTAAAATGCGTTATTCAACCAGTCATTTTTCCGTATAAATGAAGATCGAGTTTTCGATCGACAGGTTCGACAACAGGTGGGCAATATTTTAAGGGGTGATTCTACGGATCAAAATAAGACGAAAATCAAGAATAACGAAGTAGCGTTTACGGCTTTGTTTTCCAGTTATTAGCGTTTAAAAATTCGAGTAAAAAGCGCCAGAAACCTGCAATCCGCTCAGCTCCGACGACCGAACGTCAGCTGAGCAGGGGTCGGTACAGTCATAACCAAGAATCGTTCAATAGTAGAAACTTACCTCGTGCTATTCTGATTCTCGGTACCCCACCATTCGGCTTCGATTCTTGTTTATGACTGTACCGACCCCTCCTCAGCTGACGTTCGGTCTTCGCTGCTGAGCGGATTGCAGGTTTCTGGCACTTTTTACTCGAATTTTTAAACGTTAATAACTGGAAAACAAAGCCGTAAACGCTATTTCGTTATTCTTGATTTTCGTCTTATTTTGATCCCTAGAATCACCCCTTAAAATATTGCCCACCTGTTGTCGAACACCCTGTATAATATACGAAAAGATGTTTTAAATGCCACTCTTGAAGAAATAAATATTATTTTTTTATTACATTGCTTAAAATTGATTTGAATGTTATTGAATAAAATCGTACGCCTTGAAGAAGATGCGGCCCTGTAGGTATCTGAAGATTTCTTGTCCCTTAATGCAGACACGCCATGACTTTTCCGGAAAAACCCAAGAATCTGTATTTGAATCGGTGCATAAAATTGACACCATTCCGGCTTTGGTCAGTCTTTAGACAACCGTTGCTGGAGTAGTACAGAAAGTGAAAATCGATAGTGTCAAGATTTGTAGTGCAGTTTTTTTGTAATCATGGCAGAAATTCAAAGAAAGAAAAGAGTTTTTCTATCGGTGGAGCAGAAAATGCAAATTGCCGAACAATTACAGAAGGGAATTACGATGAAGGCACTTTCTCGAGAATATGGAGTATCGCAGGATGTGATTCGTCGAGAGTGTAGACTCCTATCGGCTTTTGGGACCCACGGGGGCCATGTATTACAGCACAAAAATCGAAGAAGATCTTCGATCGAAGATTTAGAACAGCGATTGTATACATGGTTCGCTCAACAACGAGCGATGGGAAACCCTATAACGGATTTGTTGTTGCTGGAAAAGGCTCACGAAATATTGGATGTGCACGGAGGAACCTCATATGCCGGAAGCAGGGGCTGGTAGTGGAAATTCAAACAACGCTGTACGATCCACTTAGCCCATGCGCATGGTGAAAAAGCAAGTGCTGACGAAGATGGTGCGCATACTTTCATAAAGACATTTAATGAAAAAATACAGGAAGAGGATATAAATTTAAATTTAATCTTTAATATGGACGAAGCAGGCCTTCTATGGAAAACTATTCCTTCGAAAAGCCTCATAACAAATACAGAAAGAAAATTGGAAGGCAGAAAATTAAAAAAGGATAGGGTGTCCATTGGCTTGTGTAGTAATGCAAGTGGTACACATAAATTGGCCCCAATTTTTATTCATAATCCACGAGCTTTGAAAAACTGCGGAAATTTGCTAGTGGTATACAAATCACAACGTCAAGCGCGGATGACGCAAGAAATTTTTTATTCCTGGTACGAGGAGCATTTCAAACCTAGCGTACAAACGTACAAAACAGAAAGCGGTATGTTAGGGAAAGTCATTCTGTTGGTGGACAACTGCTCCAGCCATAAAAATATTAGACCCCAAGTAGATGAAAATTTTGAAATTATTTATTTACCCCCCAATACGACAGCCCTGATACAACCCATGGACCAAGGCGTCATTGCCAAATTTAAAACAAGGTATAGACATAAGATGTTATGCCGAGTTTTGCAATATGAACAAGGAATACAGGAGTTTTATTATAAATTTAATATTAAGGAATGCATTTTAGTGGCGGAATCATGGACGGATATTACATCTGCCAATCTACAAGCCAGTTGGAACAAAATTTTCTGCAGGGAATCAGGAGAAATCGATATATGCAATACTTCCATACATTCAGAAATGACGGACATTATTGTAGTAAATATAAAATTTATTAATCTATATGTTTACAGTGGCTAGAAACTAATAATAAAATAAAACTATCCGGTTAATTAACTCTACTGAATACGACTTTAACAACTTAAACAACTTGAGTCAACTTAAACGACTTGGTTCAACTTAATCGACTTGAGAGAATCGCGTCTTGCATACTAGTTCTGCCCTTTCGGCGAAAACATCCCTTTTTAACAACTCGGCTTTCCCCACCACGGAAACTTTCTTCGGGCGCGTCTATGACCAAATATGGTTTCGCTTGCTATTTTGCTTCGCACCCCCTTTTTCCAAGAGGACCTTGAGTGCGTCACTGGGCCCGCTGACCCATGGGTTTTTCCCTGTCCCTTTTGACCTGCACACTTTCACTTTTGCGTAGTTCCGACTCTACGCAAGTTCCCGTAATTTCGTAATACCACATTATTAATGTTCTCACGGGCGAAAACAATGACAGCGAAGAATTATATACCGTACTTACACATTTGGATGAACAGGAGGCAGTCAATTATGAAGCTGACAGTACGGCGATAGAAATAGGAAGAGGTGGAAATGAAGAAGAAGAAAAAGAGGAAGAACATGATGCTACAAAACAAATCCAAACAACTAAAGCAGATAGAATTGAAAAAAAGAGGGACTTAATCATATTTCAAAACATTATTAAGGAGTATGCCAATGATAACGACGCAACGTTAATAGTGGGGGAGGCTCTTAAAACGATTTTAGAAAAAGAACCGCTACGTACAAAAGAAAGCCAACCGTGAAAAGACTAATATAAGGTAAGAAAAGATTTTGTCAAACAATAGTAGAAAAAAACAGAAACTAAATCTACTCAAAAAGTTAATTATAATTTTTTTACAGGACATCAGCTTTTTCACTGGCGCATCGACAAGGAGTTTTGTATATTTTGCATATTTTGTATATTGTTGTTACTCGCAGTTAATACATATCCCCCTATGTCAGTATCATCCGTAGCGAGTTGTTTATTTCGAAGCAACTATACCAGACTGACAAGTAAACCTACCCAAGTGCTACACTCCGATTTTGATGACCTTTGAATATTTTGTAGTCTAGGTCAAAATAAGAAACACGAGTTTTTTTATACGTGCCCATACGGCCATTAAAGGGGTGAAACACCCTCTTGAAAAAAGTCAGTTTCTATATTTCTGAATTAATACCGCCGAAATGGTAAAGAATATAAAGAAAAGTTTCAAACAAAAGATTTATTATGTTTAATGTACTTTATAGCAGTGTACTTCGATTTTCTGAAAATATCATTTTTGTAAAAATTCTCACCCCCTCCCTCAATTTAAAAAATTTTTTTAATTTGTCTTATAGCAAAACGGATAGTAGGTATATTTAATGACAAATTCAAACATATATGATAGAGTTGTATTCCTAAAACAAATTTTTCAGAAGTAAACTAAATATACCTCTATATCACTAAACGTGCGTTCCATTCGTATCTGTATCTCATTGTCAATACCTATTGTTACGTTTATTTTTATATGTCTTTTTCTTATATAGACCGCGGCCGTGGAACACACGCATAGTGATATGGAAGTATATTTAGCTTATTTCTGAAAAATTTGTTTTCAGAATACAACTCTATTATATATGTTTGAATTTGTCATTAAATATACTATCCGTTTTGCTATAAGATAAGTTACAAAAATTTGTTAAATTGAGGGAGGGGGTGAGAATTTTGAAAAAAATGATATTTTCAAAAAATCGGAGTACACTGCTATAAAGTACATTAAACATAATAAATGTTTTGTTTGAAATTTTTTTTTATATTCTTTACCATTTCGGCAGTATTAACTCAGAAATATAAATACTGATTTTTTTCAAGAGGGTGTTTCACCCCTTTAATGGCCGTATGGGCACGTATAAAAAAACTCGTGTTTCTTATTTGACCTAGACTACAAAATATTCAAAGTTCATCAAAATCGGAGTGTAACACTTGGGTAGGTTTACTTGTGAGAAAGCATTATATATTCCATCCTTCTTTTACTAACCGCTGTCCAGTAACCCTAAACATCGGCTTCGCACTTTTATGGACCTCTCACTCATTTCTCGTATCTCTCACTTTGCGAGCGACTTCAAACAACCTCTATCAGAAGAGGGGATAACGAGTTGCTTATTTCGAAGCAGAGACCACTTGCTTGTATCGAAGCACCACTGTATAGCCCGAAGACCCCCTCTTGAACTACATTTTTTTTGCGGACCCCATCCCAACCCTAGGCATTTTACGTCGTTCTTGAGACTTAATTTCTGGCTCAATAATTTCATAGGCACTACGTTATAATAAATATTGGTAAAAATGTATCAATGGTTATTTTAATAAATGGTCTTGCGCAATTGTAGAGGTGAACATTTTTATTAGGATATAGAATAACAAACATAAAATGAATAAAAATAGTAGTAAAAAGAACTTAAAAAGTTACAAATCGTAATACATTAAACTCATACAATCATTTCTTCGTCAAATATTGGTCAAAATAAATCTTATTATTGTCACGTCCTGTGACGCATTCTTTAAATTTATTTTCATCATCCAAATTCATCGTTTCTCAATTCTAAGTGAGCAGTTTATTTGGGTCGGCAAATTGTGAAAATGCTGAAAACCCAAAGGAATGTAGTTCACCAGAATTAACAAATCAACCTCGTACCCTAATTACATTATTATAAAATAACGCGACCGAATATTCTCGCGTGCAGCACCAGTTCGCAGTAACAATAATACCGGTGTTTGTAATCCGCAGTAGTAGTGACAGTAATAAGTATAAAATTCCGCGAGTATAATCCGCGAAGTACCTTTCGAGTTCGATCTTCAAGAATCTACACAACTCTGCTACGAAGCTCAGTACTTCGACAGGGCAAGATTCCGTTGACCTCCGATTGTAAAAACACTTGCGAATAAAGAACTGTAACATAAGTGAATAAACCGATTGGTGATCGAAAATGCGTGACTCTTCCTTGGATTATCCGCCCTCCTGATCCAATATCTGGACGATCCACGTGCAATAGGTTCTACCCGTCCAGTACCAGGTAAGTAACCCAATTCCACTAGACAGTAAAAAAATATTTTAGTAAAAAAATATTTTTTATTGCTCCGCGGTTCTTGCCTTTTCATTATCTTCTTGAACTGTTTGCAACCATTTTTTATAATTTCGCGGACCCCCGGTAATGGTTACGCGGATCCCCGTGGGTCCGAGGACCACAGTTTAAGAACCTATGTTCTACAACTTCATCGTCAGTATCCACAGCATCAAATGGTGGATCTACAATCTCTGCTTCTACTGGTCTTGGCTCTTCAAAATTTAAAGTTTCACGGTCTTCAGCAAAAAACGATTGCTTTTCAATGCTTCTTGTCATGACATCTTGTAGTACTTCGTATAATGAAGCTTCTTTGAAATTGACTGGAGTTAGTGCAAACTGCATAAAATGAGATGTAGTCAATAGCAGATTAATTACATTTGCAGGATTAATATAAAACATTTTGCCACAGAGCACGACTTGAGACCACCTTACTGCCACTCGTTCTCTCGATACTGGCTAACAATAACTGCATACGGTGTGTTCTGGTGCTTATACAGGGTGTCCCAGAACTCATTTTCACCCTGTGAAGGGGTGGTAGCTCGGGTAATTCTAAACAACATTTTCCTTTGCGAAAATGTTGTTTGAAGCTTCGTTTTTGAATTATTAAGCAAAAGCACTGACCAATCCGAGCACGTATAGCGCGCGGGCTCAGGGACAGCACACAGTGGGGCAAAAAACTTACCTGCGGACAAATCAATTTTTAGGCTACACTTTTCATTCGATTTGGATACTTTTTTTTCCAGTGAAAGCTAATTAAATTCCGAAGAAATTTGTGCGAGTAGATTTTTGATATAAGTTTTTAAAATTTTTTTATTCGGCAACAAAATTAAAAAAATTTTTCTTAACTTTTTCTAAACACGACTTTTAAAAAGATTCTCGGATTTCTTTTTTAAATAGGTTTATTATTAGTGTAAGAAACTGTTTGGTAACAATTTTCAGTGATTTAGAATTAATAAAAAAATTGGTTTTAATGTTATAAGCGAATTAATGAACCGCATTCATTTTCAGACCCTTCAAATCTATAGGTTTGCTATAAAATGTTCCAGAAATTATCTTTTTTTTAAGATTAGTTTAAGATTGACGATAGCATAAAATAATTTTTATAAGCAAATGCACAGTTTGTCTATTTTTCCATGTATAGGATCAATTTTTTTCCAGAATTAACTATGGATATCTTGCTTATGACGATTTACCTTGTATTTTATTGATGCACAACTTGGTTTTCCTTAATTCTGTTGACTCAGGAAGGATCCAGAAGCAAGGCATTTGCTTCTGGAAGCGGTGGTCTCTCAGTTTTTTGAAACTGATACCTCAGACTTCCCAATGGCATGAAGTACCAACCATATTCCTTTACAAACAGTTCTGCAGTGCCAGTACTATGTTTGTGAAAGCGTTCCCCGTGAATCGCTTTCCCACATGCTAAGACTTGCAAAATGATGTAAAGGTTTTTTAATAGTTGTTTGTTTATACCCGTAATTTCTGATATTATTTCATAATTCTCAAAGAATTTCCTGGACGTATTCCCATAATTTTTATAAACCGTGCTGCTTCTAGCTTTTGTTTTCTGCATGTTTCAATTGTCATGATTATTGTCTCTAGCGACTCCATACTTTTGGTTTATATTATTGTTGGGTTTGCCTGTTAAGAGTCTATCAGTTTCTACGCCAACGTTTGCACTCTTTCACACCTGTGATTATTTTCTGTTTGGTATACTTTTAAGCTTTTTAACTGTTGTAATATTCTTTAGTGATTAGTTTTATATATATTAGTTTTAGTGATTAATTTTTGTGTACAAAACTGGTTCCAACTTTTAGTGGTAATTTGACATTTTATGTAGTGAAAGATAGTTTTTCTCTATTTCTTGTACATTTTCGTTACTTCTCTTGAAAGCACTCACTTATCAACGTTATATTTAATAATTCAGTTCCACTAACATGAATTTTATCAAGTTAAAAAACAGAGAATTATCGGATATCCTGTTAATGTCGAGCTCTAAAGAAGTACATGAGTTGCTTAATTATTTAAAAGAAAAGTATAGTTTCTCCGAAACGTTGCAAGAGTTAGTACGAAAGAGACTAACTCAATATTTTATACCAACATTTAATAAGAGATTAAAGGCTTCTTTTTCTAAAACAGACAAGTTTCTACAGAATAATAAATCTTGGTTGGATGCTGAATTTTCCGTTTCTGAAACATCCACCTCACAATCTCGAAAATCAAAAAGTTTTGAACAATGTTCAGAAAAACCAAAGAAGAGAAGAATTGAAGCATTAAAACAGTCGGTATCTGAAAATGAAGTTGATTTATTTCAAAATTTTCAAACAGTGGACAAGAACGTTGTGGCTAACATCATTAAAAAAGGTGTATCAAATAAGGACACTATAGATATGGAATCTGCAACAACCCAGGACATATATAAATTTCCGATACCGTTTACTGATGACGAAGCACTTGCCCTATATATGGATTTGAAGTTAACAAAAAATAAGTATGAGCCTCTAAAGAAACTTTTAAAGAACAAAAATGCTGACATCCTTCCAAGTAACAAACATATTACAAATGCTAAAAAGAAGTGTTACCCTCCTAGTTCATCTATAGAAATTAATGAAACAGGTGCTACTATCCAACTACAACAACTTCTTGACCATACTGCAAAGAGATTGCTAAAGGTTGAGACAGTTGTACTATCTGAAAATGCTAAAAATTTGAAACTGACATTAAAGTACGGTTGTGATGGCACATCTGGATTGAATCCGTACCAACATAAATCGGAAAATTATACAAATTCTGTTTCAAGTCTTTTCTTGGTATCAATGGTTCCTCTTCGCCTGCAGGATATACACGATTCTTCATCTACATTAATCTGGCAGAATTCTCGACCTTCTTCGCCTAATTCTTGTCTCCCGATATTATTCCACTATGCAACAGAGACGAAAGATAAGATTCTTACTGAGCTTCAAAACATTAAATTGCAAATAGAAAAATTGAAACCAAGCAACATAGAAGTGAATGGAAAAACTTACAAAGTGGAGCATGATTTGATTTGTACGATGATAGATGGAAAAGTATGCCAAGTTGCCGCCAAAACTTCTGCTTCCTCCAACTGCACCGTTTGTGGAGCAACACCTAAGGAAATGTACCACTTAGACACAATAAGAAGAAGAGAAGAAAATGTGGGTTCATTCCAGTACGGACTTCAGACGTTACATGTGTCACGTGGAAAGTTCACAGGTTTTTAAATGAATAGCACTTTTAAAGGTTTAGCACTTTATTTTTTATAATATGATCTCGACTGCTCTGCTTATGTCCGGTAAGGTCTTTTATAATGTCGCTGGTGGTGGAGAAGGGGCCAATGATCGACAAGGTGGGATGTTCGTGAGAACGCGTCTTATCGAATACTTAAGTAGCTGGTCGTAATATGATGTTTAGGTGTCCGGTCGTGAGAACTTCGATTGTTCGAATATCGATCGCTTAGGCGGGTGGCCGTAACACGATGTTTGTCCGAACGTGGGAAGAATTCGATTAATATACGTTTAGGCGGCTGTTCGTAACACTTCCCCCTCTTTAGACTTGTTTTGGTCTCACAAAACGTACAATTTTCCGGGCTGGTTGAATATGAACGATGTTTTCTTCTAGTGCAGGTAGCAAATCTTTGGTTGATGAGCTGGTACCTTCGTCGTAGATTGGCGTTGATGTTGTTGGTGGGAGTGTAGTATTTTGTTGTTCTTGATTTACAGTCGCAGTAGGACAACAGATATTAAAAATAAATGTGGATGGTATACATCGAGAAAGTAGTTTACATTTGTATAGTATATAAATTGTGATTACGGCTATAGATATGTATCCCATAATTTGTAATACAGAGTATGCTATTTCTTTTAGGTTTTTGATTCGGTGTTTGATTTGAATTTGATCTATTTGGTTGTTGATCTGTCCTAAAGTTGTTCGGTATTGGTTGAAATTTGGAGTAACCTTTGGAGTAAAATCAATGTTTTTTTCTAATAGTTTTAGATCACTTTGTGAAATGTTGAAAGAGAACTCTTTGAATTTAGTTTCATAAGTAACTTCTTGGGTGGTGCCTCCAATTTTCATTACATTGTTTTCATAGGTTATTATACAAGGTTCATCGCTTTTAATTAAACTAGGGGTTTGTATAGTTCGTGTTTCATGTCTATCGCAGAGAATGTCTAGTGTTAATGGTTTATTTGGTATTAATATATAAACATTTGGTTGTTCAAGAGGTATAAATGTAGCGTCTATAATTTTGAATACGGAGAATGGGCACGTGTTAATTTTGTTTTTGTTGTTAACTAACTCAATTTGACAATCTTGTGTTCCTAATTTACTATGCGTGGGTTGATTAAGTTTACAAAGATGAACTAAAGGCGTCCTTTTACAGAATTTTTGAATATATCTATAGTTAGTAGGAATATATTGTTCTTGCGTAGTAAATATATTAATTTCATGTTCGATTACTGGAGCCACAAAAATGTTGTCTCTCTTTGAGGGAATTGGATAAATTTTAGTGACTTTCCACTCTGTATCATCCAAAATAGGAGTTATTATTGTATATACAATTTTTCCATTGTTGATCCAAAGTTTTAAATTACTAATATCAAGTAGGGTTTGAAAATTTTCGAGAGTTGGTTGAATATGATTATAAAGAAAGTGGGTTTTAATGATTTTATCAAATGTTTCCAAAAATTGTTGTGGTTTTACAACCTGTGGATTGATTATTCCTTGTTTACCTAGTATAATCGTGTTGATTAGTTCATCGAGATTTACATGTAGTTCGGAAAGAACAAATTCTGTGTGTATAATTAAAGAGCTGATTATTTCTTCGTTTTGTACATTGTCTTGGAGTTCGCTAAGTTTTACTTGAATTTGATGGATAGATTGAATATGAGAATCGTCTAATACTTGTTTAATAAGGGCTGATTGATTAGAAACGATGATTTTTAATTTGTTATTCGAGTCAAATAGTTTGTCCATGTTTTCGTTAATTATCGTTAAGTCGTTTTCATCTAGAGTACCGAAAAGAGATTTGGATACTGAACCAACTATATTTAATAAACCACGTTTATGAATAATTCTTAATATTAATTTCAATTGAGCAATCATTTTTTTTATTGTTACGAGTTCCTTTACTAAGTTTTGAATTTCTGTTTTGTACGCGCATTTATTACAATGTTTTGATAGACCTTCTAATGATTCTGCAATAACTTCGGGTTGTTTTAGTAGGTAGTGTGGATTAATAATAATAGATATAGATACTTGATTAGTATATAAGTAACAATTATCAATATGTTCTAAAAATACTGTCGAATTATTTAAAGGTTCAATATGTAATTTACAGTGGATTGTTCCAATGAAGTAGAACAAGAGGGTAAGGGTCGTCGGCCTGAAATAAAAAGTTTTAATCGATTACCATGTACCTTTAATTGTCGATTCTCCGACGGAAAATAAATAGTATACGTTGGAGGAGAGGCCTGTATTATTTCTGCAGGTCCTAACCATTCATGATCGAGTTTATTTTGTTTATGATCGTTATGTAGAAGAACTCGATCATCTATTTTGAATATAGTCGGTAATTTTATAATTTTTCTGTTTTGATCCCGTTTATAGCGAGCTTTGTTTTTATTGAGTGTTTTTATTGCCTCAGAAATGTACGTGTCGTGTCGTCTCTTCCAAAGTTTAAATAACTGTTCTTTTGTCATCGAAGGAGTTGCGGAAATTGTTGAGGGTAGATTAGCTTTGTGTCCGAATGTTAGTTCAAAGGGTATATAACCTGTCGATTCGTGAACTGAGGTATTATAACCCATACAAATAAGTTTAAGATTTTCGTCCCAATCGTTTTGTCTTTCAGCTGTACATGTACGAATTAAGTCTTTTATCGTTGCGTGTGTTCTTTCAAGGGAACCGTTAGATTGTGGATGGAAGGAGGTCGTTTTAACATGTTGAATTTTAAATGCCTGTTCAAACGTTTCCATAAGCTTACAAACAAAATTCGTTCCTTGATCAGTTAAAATTTGTCTAGGTGCAGAAAATATGTATACATAATGATCCAATAACTCTGGGATAATTGTAGTGGCTTGCTGATTTTTGAGGGGAACGAGGACAAGGTATTTTGTTAATTGATCTTGGATTGATAGGATAAATTGATTTCCTCTTTTTGTTTTTGTTAATGGGCCGAAAATATCCATGGCGATTTTAGTATTAGGTTCTATAGGTGTATCGGTTATGATAGCTTCTTCCCTTTGCCTAATTCTAACTAGTTTTTCATGTTGACAGCTTTCGCAATTTTTTATAAATTCTGTAACGTCTGCTTCTAAGTTAGGCCAGTGAAATTGTTCTTGAATTCGTTTTATAGTACGATTAATACCTAAGTGTCCAACTATTTCATTATGATTTTCCTTCAGGATTGTTTCTTTTTCTTCCAGGGTGTAATCCCGCGGAGGTTCTGAACCGAATATAATTTTTACGTTTCTAAATTTTGTACTAAGAAATCGTATCATCATTTGAATGTAAACCTTTTCTAGTCGTGTTATTTTCTCGTCTCCTATTCCTATTGGGAAAGTAGTTTTGTGTCTATTGTCGTTAATTAGTTTTGCTAATTTATTTATACATGTTTGTTCGTCGTAGTCACCTAGTAATTCTTTTGTTAGTTGGTAGAAGTGTGGTCGATTAATTTTTTGTGTTAGTGGTGCAGGTGTTATGTCTATTTTCCAATTTTCATATTCGTTAAAATAGTCAGGATTTGGGGAAAATTCAGTTGGGACTTCTTCCGTTTCGTCTGGAGATGATATAGGAAGGTTGGATTCTTGTGAGGTGATAGGGCACACCCGTGAAAGAGCGTCTGCGGCGGTATTTTCTTTACCTTTTTTGTATTCTATCTCATAATCATACTCTTCGAGTCTCAATCGCCATCTCATGAGTCTAGAAGAGGGATCTTTTACATCCTTTAACCATTTTAGTGCTTGGTGATCAGTCTGAATTATGAATTTTTTTTCTAATAGGTATTGTCTAAGTCTTTTGGTGGCCCAAACTATTGCAAGTAGCTCTTTCTCGCTTGTACTGAAATTCTTTTCAGGAGAATTTAGTGTTCTGGAGATGTAACAACAAGGATGACCATCTTGGGAGAGAATTGCTCCTAATCCTTCATTTGACGCGTCTGTCGTTAGAGTGAATGTTTTATTAAAATCAGGGTATTGTAGTACTGGGGCTTCGCAAAGTCTTTGTTTTAGTGTGTCAAAAGCGAGTTGTTGTTTGTCTGTCCAATGGAATGGGACATCTTTTTTTACTAAGTCTGTTAGGGGTTTTGCAATTTTTGAAAAGTTACGGATAAATTTTCTATAGTATCCGGCTAGTCCAAGAAAAGATTTTATATTTGTAGAATCTCTAGGTTGTTTGAAGTCTTTTATTGCTTCTAGTTTTTTTGGATTTGGTTTAACTCCTTCCGCAGTTACTACATGACCTAAATATTCTAGTTCCGGTTTGAAGAATTCACATTTGTCGGGTTGGATTTTAAGTTTAAGATCTCTAAGCCTTTGGAATACGATTGCTAAATTCTGATTATGTTCTTGTATCGTCGACCCAAAGATGATGATATCGTCTAAGTAAACAAAACAATGTTTTCCTATTAAACCGCGAAGCGCCGTGTCCATCATTCTTTGGAACGTTGCTGGAGCATTTTTGAGACCGAATGGCATTCTATTGTAATGGAAATGTCCTTGTGGTGTAGAAAAAGCTGTATACATTTTAGAATTGTTGTTCATAGGGATCTGATGGAATCCTGAAGAAAGATCTAACGCGCTAAAAAATTTTGCTTTGCCTAGGTGGTCCAGAATTTCATCTATATTAGGTAATGGGTACGCGTCTTGGTCTGTCAATTCATTGAGTTTACGGAAGTCGATTACTATTCTCCATTTACGTTTACCTGAAGCATCCAATTTCTTCGGAACTACCCAAACCGGCGCGTTATAAGGAGAGTCTGATGGTTCAATGATTTTTTTAACTAGCATATCATTAATTTGTCGTTCGATTTCTTGCTTATGGCATTCAGGTGGTCTATAACTCCTTATATTAATAGGTTTTTCAGATTTTAACGTAATATGTAGTGTGTTCCGTAAGGGATGTACAAGGAAGTAAGTCAGTTTCTAAATTAAAAACGTCAAGATAGTTAATAAGGATTTTCTCTAAAGGGTCTCGTAAACTTGGATCAATATGTTTAGTTCTAATAATTTTTGCAAATTTGTTAATTTGATCGATTTTATCATCTGGTTCTATTTCGTTTGTAATCTGATGGTCTTGCTTACCAGTGTTGATGTAGCATATTTGAACAGGTTTTCCGTCTAGATATTATGTTCGTTTTGTTGTTTTTCCCGGAGACAGTGTGTGAGGAGTAGTTTTCTGAAATGGTATAATTTTGTCGTTAATTTTTAATGATTCGTTATTGATTTCGTATTTATATTTTTCTAAGAATGGTAGGCCCATTATGCCGTCTTCTATTAAAGGAAATGAATCAGGGATTATGTGAAAGGTATGAGGTATTTGTTGTATCTGAATTATAGTCGTCTCGTGAGTAGTATGTTTGTCATTACCCATAAAGAATGTTTTGCTTTCTGTCGGCTCTATTCTTTCAGCTACTGATCGCTTGAGGATGTTGATTCCTGCTCCTGTGTTCACGAGTAGTCTTCCGATTCTCGACATTCCTGGAACTCTGCAGCAAATTTGTAGTAATTTTCCGGTGGTGCAGTTGATTCGGATGTTGTTGCTGTCACTTTGTTCTCTTGGGAATTGAGGTTGTTCACTCTTGGTGGTGGAATTTTTCCCTGGTTGGCCACTTGAAAATTTCGAGCGTAGCACTTGTCACTGGTGTGTCCTAATCTTCCGCACTTTGTACATTTCAAAGGTATTGAGTGGTTTGGTCGATCACTTGGTGTATTTGGGCGTTGCCCTTGTTGTTTAGGTGGAAGAATTCTGGATGGCACTTGTCGACGCTCCATGGTACGATTCGCGTCGCGAGTCCACAGTTCCATGTCGGCTGCCATTGTTTGTGCCTCTATTAATAATTTCGGTTTACTTGGTATTATGAGCATGCCTATGTCCCTGCGGAGATTGAGCACATATGTTCGAGTAGCTTCTGTTTCTTCTTCTTCTATAGCTATCCTTCTTGAAATTGGATTTTGGTGTTTATTTTGAACGGCGTAACTTAATTCGTTGAGTTGCTGTCTAAATCGTAGGTTATAAGACTGTACTGTTTCCGTTGCTCCTTGCCGTATTTGTTGCAACTTATTACGGCAACTACTAACAGTATTAGGTATTGAAACATTTTGACGGAGTACTTCGTAAAGTTCTTCATACGTTTCAATTGATGTATATCGAATACTTCTTTTTGCATTTTCCGTCATTTTTTCGATCAGAATTAATTTTAGTTATAATGTTTTCTCAGAACAATTATTCCTGGCATACCTGACTGATTTGATAAAATCTTCAACTCCTACATCATCTCGTCCTCGTAAGGTCTCGATGGTTCGAATGGCGTCAACTGCTTTCATCAGTTCGTTTGGCCTGATTGTTGAATTTTGGGGTGGTTGACGGGCCGTATGCATTTCATCTTCTTGTTGATTATCTTGATCTCCGCCGCTTCGTCTGGTGATCCTCGAAATAGTAGACGCGTCTTCAGTGAGGGTGACCAGTTTCAGCTGCTCTGCAATATTTTGGATTTCTTTTGCACGGTTTTGGTTTTCTTCTCCTAGAGTTGTCAATTGTTGATTGATTCCTTCTTCCATCCGTTGCATTCTGTCCAATAGTTGCCGTAGCATGTTCTCTTGTGCAGCAGGTCCGGAGGCAGTCATTATTGAAGATATTGAGGACTCAGAGGATAAGGAGGATGAGTCTTGAGAGGAAATGCTGGGTGGTTTTAATCGGTAATGTTCAAACGCCAGCTTTTACCTTAGGTTCGTTGGATCCTTACGTATCACGACAGAGTGGCACTCGTAGTCCCTTCGTCCGGAGTTCCGTAGAAAGCCCCCTTTGGAAGTTTCTCTTCGTGATGTTGAATGGATCCTGGCAGGATCGCCAAAATGTCACGTAGAAAGTTCACAGGTTTTTAAATGAATAGCACTTTTAAAGGTTTGGCACTTTATTTTTATAATATGATCTCGACTGACTCTGCTTATGTCCGGTAAGGTCTTTTATAATGTCGCTAGTGGTGAAGAAGGGGCCGATGATTGACAAGGTGGGATGTCCGTGAGAACGCATCTTATCGAATACTTAAGTAGGTGGTCGTAATATGATGTTTAGGTGTCTGGTCGTGAGGACTTCGATTGTTCGAATATCGATCGCTTAGGCGGGTGGCCGTAACACGATGTTTGTCCAAACGTGGGAAGAATTCGATTAATGTACGTTTAGGTGGCTGGTCGTAACATGAGCATAGATCGTACCATGTCTAGCAACGTTCTGTTGATCCTTTCTACCACTCCATTCATCTGCGGCGTTTCTACGTTGGATCGTTCATGCTTTATCCCGAGTTCGTCGAAGTACGCATCAAGCTCCTTGTTGCAGAACTCTAAGCCATTATCAGTTCTGAATCTCATTACTTTTCTGTTCTGTTCTCGTTCCACTTTGGATATGTAATTTTTTATATGCACCTGTGCTTCGCTTTTGGTCTTCATGCATTTGACCACAGTTTTCCGTGAGTAATCATCGGTAAACGTAATAAAATACCTGCTGCCACCAATAGAATTTACCGACATGGGACCGCAAACATCCGAGTGAATTAATTCGCATACATGGTTAGTTTGCCTCCCCTTTAGTTTTTTACTAGGTAGTTTTGTTGCCTTACCTATGCAACATGCATCGCATATGAACTTGACATCCTTCACGTTGGTCAATCCTTTTACTTTATTTTCTTCTGCCATTTTTTTAACTACTTCATGACGCGTGTGGCATAAACGCTGGTGCCATATCTCCTCCATATTCATGTTTAATATATGTGATTCTATTTTTCTGTGTGACGTCATTTCTATCTCGGCTTGTACGACGTGTAAGTCATTTCTCCGTTGCGCTACACAGACTATTCTTTTAGTAATGCTGTTTTTTATTATAACGTTTCCCCTTTTAAATAATAGTACTTTATTTTTCTTTTCAATCTGTGAAACTGACAGTAGATTGCGCCGGATGTCGGGAACATAATATACATCATGTAATATAATCCAATTTTCCTTACCATTTACCAGTGCTTTAAGGGTTATGTTCCCTATCCCCTTTGCTTTCAAGATTGAACCATTCTGTTTGGTTGGGTCTGCAGCTGTATTCACCAATTCTGAGTTCAATTCACGAAACTTTGTGAACCACTCTCTTTTCCTGCATACGTGGTGAGTACATCCACTATCAAGAAGCCATGAGTCGTTCATATCGACATTGTTTAATGATACAAGAAAAGCATCATAGTCTTTAGAACCGCTATGGTCCTTCTTTGGCTTGGATCCATACCTTCTTCTTCCTCTTTCAGATTTTACACGGCAAAATCTTGCTAAATGGCCACCTTTTCCACAATTAAAGCACACGTTTGATTTTGCCTTATCATTGGCATGATTCCACGCAGGCGTGTGACTCTTTTCCTCTGGCCTCTTAACATATAGAGCTTCTTTAGGAGGGGCTTCGCTTTCAACATTTTCTCTTGATATCCTCCTATTATATTCTACTAATAATACTCTTTGGACTTCTGTGGCTGTGAACTTATCGTCTGGTAAGTTTGCCAGTGTCAAGTTGAGGTTCTCGTAACTGTCTGGGAGACCTGATAGTAAGATGTAGGCTAAGTCCTCGTCACCTACCTCTGCTCCAGCCTCTCACAGGTTTGTCACAGCTATCTTGGCGCTTGCAAGGTACGCAGGCATGTTCTCGTCATCTCTCATTCTCAGATGATAGAACTCCTTCTTCAACTGCGTAATTCTCACCCTCGATTTGGGCTGATGCACCTGTTCCAGTATGGACCATGCTTCATATGCGCTTGCACAGTCCTCAATGTGTACCTGTTGATCAGCTTCAATATTTAACCCTGTGCACTACTCTTTGCGCTTCTATAACCCCTGGGCCTAATTCTACCTGAGTTAACACATGATCCAACAGCCCTTTTCCTGTCAGGTACCATCTCATCTCAATCTTCCATGAACGATAGTTATTATTATTTAGCCTTGTCACTCGATTTTCACTCTGATTTTCTTTATCCATTTTTATTCGTGTAGTGACTTGCTTTTCTATACATTTTTTACCGACACTTGTTGCGTGTTACATTGCGACGCCACGTGACCGCTTTGTTAGGTTATACACTCAATATTAATACACTTTTTCTTAATCAGCGCAGCTAGGCCCATAACCATTGTAGCGGGTATGGGTAAAACTAGAATGCGGGAAATCCTTCAGTTTTGATATCGCCATCGTTTCGGGCAAGTTTATTTTTATCGTCTGGTCTCACCGTTTTTCGGAGACCAGAAAAGCCAAATAGTTAAAGAAAATTAATTTTGCAATTAACACGACGTTCGGGCAACATACGAAATTGTCACGAGTCACGACATGGTCCTTCGAGCCGGATCCGCGATCTAAGGAGTGCAGTGCATAGACAGTGTACAGTGACGTACGGATCCTTTCGTTACGTAAAGAAAGACAACAAATTGTGGTGAAATAAGACCACACAGCAACAGATCTGACACGGAGCAGCTCTGGTTGGAAGTTTCATATCAAAAGAAGATCATCGGTCAGGATCTGACCTTAGCAGTTGGACATCCAGTGCCTGGAAGCTGTGCAGCCATTTACAACCGGTGGTACCCGTCAACGGCAACAGCTCGAGCCCAAGACAACTCCAGCACGCAGAATCAGCCAAAGGTAGGCTCGTTAGTCACGAATTACCAATCAGAACCTATCTCGTTATACTTTCTCCTTCTCATTGTTTATTATCCTTAATCTCCCCGTCTCGACAAAATGCCGACCGGGAGCACGAGCGCGTTAGATAAAACGAACGCACGCATTCGGGATCTCAAACAAAAGCGACGAATTTTTAAATCCCAATGCACGATGTTTGGTAATTACATCGACGCATTTCAAGATTCTGTGAAGGAACGCGTAAAATTGCGGGAACGTATACAGAGGTTGCGAAATCAATTCGAAACTTTCAACGCGGTTCAAGACGAATTAGCTCTTATCGACAATTTTGACGAAGCCGAAAACGAACGTCAAACTACGACAGATCAATTTGATGACATAATGACCAACGCGATCGTATTGTTAGAACGTTTTGAGCGATCCGCAACTCCATCTCCACAGCTGCCAATCGATCCGATGTTAAGAGGATCACCAGCGCCATCGTCATCGATGTTTTCACTGCTGGTTCACTTAACGAAAATCGATCTTCCGAAATTTGACGGCCGAATCGAAACCTGTGTAACGTTTAAAGACGCATTTAACACTTTAATCCATGTACAACCTGGTCTGAGTCGCATTCAGAAGTTACATTATCTCAAACTTTCATTGTCCGGACGAGCTGAAGACGCTATCGCAGCTTTTACTATTACCGAGGATAATTACGATGCTGCGTGGAATCACTTGTCTGAAATTTACGACAATAAACGGGCACTCGTTTTGCGTCACGCCGCCCTTTTACGAGATACACCCGCGATGTCTGACGATTCTTCGGAGGCAATTCGAGACCTCGCGAATCACATGCAACTCCACATTCGATCGTTACATGCATTAGGTAGGTCGCGGGAAGATATAGCAAACGATTTGCTATCGAGCATCGTAATTTCGAAGATGGGACCGGATACGCGACGGACGTGGGAACGCACTTTAAATAACACCGAGGTACCGAAGTTGGATGATATTTTTAAGTATCTACACAACGCATCGCATCAAACAAAGGAGTATCAAGCGGCAACTCTTAAACCACGATCGCATCAATTACCGGAAAACATAAAACCACGATCAGCTCCTTCGCGTTCGTACAATTTGCGTTCACACGCACCCCCTTCGTATAATCGTCAGCAGGTTTTCGTGACGAATAAACCAAGTCCACGCACGTCGCCAATTACTCAAGCACGTCAATCGACTGCTACCACTAACGTCGAGTCAGCATCTTCCCGAACAAAGAGGTCTGTCGCCGAAAACGACTGTAAAATTTGTTTTGGACAACACGCCGCGTATCGATGTCCAAAATTCATTGAGATGGAGGTCGTGCAACATATCGAAGCCGCGAAAAAGGCACAATTATGTATGAATTGCCTTCGGTCCGATCATCCGACGGAAAATTGTAATTTCGGAAATTGTCGCGTCTGCAATCAAGCGCATAACACGAAGCTGCATCAGGACACGCAAACGACCACGGCAACGAGAATCTGACCGAGGGATTCACCGGATTCGCGTTTTGAACACGGGGCTACGTTAGTCACCGACGTACCTGCGCACGGATTAATGGCTACCGCGATCATTCATGTTATGGATCGCGATCAAAAACCAATCGAATGTAGGACGTTAATCGACACATGTTCAAACGCAAATTTCATCACGGAAGATCTAGCATCGAAATTAAGACTTCCGGCGAAACAACACACAACGACAATAGAAGCCTTAAATCAATTAAGCACCGTAACCACACAGATCGTTTCGACCAGCATTAAATCCCGATTATTGAATTTCAAGAGAACTATGACATTCATTACGATACCGCGAATCTCAGGACCGATACTAGATCAGCAAATTGACCGCGGTAAAATTCCGATTCCCGCGAATATCAATTTAGCCGATCCGCACTTTCACCGACCAACATCCGTCGACATGCTCTTAGGCATCGGTACGGCCTTAGCATGTTTGAGCGTCGGTCAAATAGATATCTCTCCATCTAATAAAACCGATTTGATACTCCAGAAGACATCATTCGGATGAATCATCGGGGGGAGTCTATCTACTTCAATGGCAAGGCATAAGGTCTTTCTCACTACTCCAAATTTCGACCTGAAGAAATTTTGGGAATTAGAAGAGGGTCCTCAGGTACGATACCTGTCTGCCGAAGAACAAGAGTGCGAAGAGCATTTTCGGAATCGCACCAAGCGAGATAAATCAGGTCGATATATTGTAGCATTACCCTTCAACGAGAAATATACGCAATTGGGCGAGTCTTGGTTGCGCGCCCTGAACCGTTTTCTATCGTTAGAAAGGAAATTCAATCGTGAACCGGAATTAAAATGCGAATACGCCAATGTAATACAAGAATACCAAGATCTTGGTTACATGAGCGAAGTTCAACCGAATGAACGAGACGGTTTCTACCTGCCTCACCACGCGGTCATAAAACCTTCAAGCGCAACTACAAAGGTCCGTGTCGTTTTCGATGGGTCGGCCAAAACGAGTAGCGGCCTATCACTCAATGACACCTTGATAGTTGGACCTACTATTCAGGATGACATTGTTCTATTATTAATTCGTTTTCGGATGCACGCTTATGTCTTGACTGGCGACATAGAAAAAATGTACCGGCAGTTTCTTGTACGACCCGAAGATCGTCGGTATCAACGGATTCTATGGCGCAACGATGACGGCAAGGTCAGGACATATAATTTGAACACGGTCACTTTCGGTTTGACATCTGCACCGTACCTCGCGATTCAATGTCTTCACCAACTCGCGGACGATGAAGGGAACAGGAATCCAGCGGCAGCACGGGTTATAAAACAGGACCTTTACGTTGATGATCTGCTCACGGGCGCAGACACCTGCGAAGAGGCTATGAATTTGCGAGATGGAATCATCGATATCCTCAAACGGGGAGGATTAAATATTCGCCAATGGGCTTCGAACGAGCCACAGCTTCTCTCCGGACTCGACGAAGCACAGATTAGTAAGAAATTCTTAGGAGATTCCACTCTCAAGACCCTTGGTGTAATATGGGATGCGCAAAACGATGAAATCCTATATACAATCGATCCGATAGTGACAAATAGGGTAACGAAGCGAACAATTTTGTCATCGATTGCAAAAATCTTCGATCCGTTAGGTTTACTTGCGCCGGTCATTATCAAGGCAAAAATTTTAATGCAGCGTTTGTGGCAATTACAATTGGACTGGGACGAAGCGACACCAGCCAATCTTCATACAGAATGGATTACTTTCGCAGCGGAATTTAATTTATTAAACAATTGTTCATTCGATCGACACGTTTTACAACACGTAGTAAGTAAGACTGAGCTACATGGCTTTTGCGACGCGAGCGAGCGAGCCTATGGTGCCTGCATTTACGTGCGTACGGTGACCAAATCCGGAAACGTTAAAATGGAGTTACCGTGTGCAAAATCGCGAGTTGCACCACTGAAAACAGTCAGTCTTGCTCGTTTAGAATTATGTGGAGCTGTACTCCTCTCCTTTTTGTACAATACGGTTACGAAAGCGACGTCACGGAATTTCGACACGAGTACATTTTGGACAGATTCTACAATTGTTTTAAATTGGATTAATAAGGAACCTTCGACATTAAAAACGTTCGTAGCGAATCGCGTCACGGAGGTACAATCGAAAACCGACATCAACGCTTGGAAACATGTTAAATCGGCCGATAATCCAGCCGATCTGATCTCAAGAGGACAATCGCCGTCTCAGTTCCTCGCAGACTCCATTTGGCGTCATGGACCACAGTGGCTCGCCAGTGACGAATCGACTTGGCCAGAGTCTAAATACACGATTATGCCTGAAACTCTGAAATCGCGACCGATCGCGTGCTTCGCAACCGCCGTTAATCAGGATGATCAAATTTTAAACAGATACTCGTGCATTAAAAAACTTCGAAGAATAGTGGCATATTGTTTGAGATTTCGCGCGATACTTAAACATAAGGGACCACTATCTATTGAAGAGATTCGCAACGCGAACGAGCGAATCATCAAAATGGTCCAATCTTCTTCTTTCGCACAAGAAATAAAAGAATTAGGAAACGAATCCGGATTACAATCATCGAGTAAACTTTTACCATTACACCCTTTTCTCGATGAAAGGGGCATACTTCGGGTCGGAGGTCGCCTACAGAATTCAACGATACCCTTTGAAGAAAAACATCCGATACTCTTACCGAAGAATCATCACGTTGTCGATTTGATTGTTCGGAACGCTCATTTGGAGGGTTATCATCTTGGAATAAATTCAACTCTGTATACCGTTCGACAGCAATATTGACCCATTGACGGCAAAAAACACCGTACGAAAGGTTGTCCGTCGATGCATCAGGTGCTTCCGTTTGAACCCTCCAGCCACAAAGTACATAATGGGAAATCTACCTGCTACGCGCGTCTCCGAAAGTAGACCTTTTTCCAATTGTGGCATAGACTATTGTGGTCCGTTTTATACAGTGTGATTCTCTCGGAGCGCAACACAATAGCCGCCCCGCACAATGGAACCCTGCTGTGTTTGCGGGCAAAAAGACCCAGGAGGTCAAGTCGCCAGACCCAAGTCTTGGGTCATCGACTTGACCTCCTGGGTCTTTTTACCCGCAAACACAGCAGGGTTCCATTGTGCGGGGCGGCTATTGTGTTGCGCTGCGAGAGAATCACCCTGTATTAAAGAGCGACGAATACGAAACCGCTCTCGAGTCAAAGTTTACATCGCTGTTTTCATTTGTTTTGCAACAAAGGCCATACACCTCGAGGTTGTAAGCGATATGACCACCGAAGCGTTTATTGCCGCCTTAAAAAGATTCATCGCGCGAAGAGGAATCTGTCAGAACATTTATTCGGATAATGGAACAAATTTCGTTGGGGCCAGCAACGAAATCATCGACATCCATCGGACGCTTCAAGAGGACGACAAGGTTCGACACTTTCTCACCGATAAGAAAATTTCATGGCATTTTATGCCAGCCTTGTCTCCCGATTTTGGTGGTTTGTGGGAAGCTGCGGTGAAATGCTTTAAACACCATTTAAAACGCGTCGTCGGTGAAGAATTGTTTACGTTCGAACAATTCAATACGTTCGTCATTGAAATTGAGGCGATTCTCAATTCTCGACCTCTTACTCCATTATCCTCTGATCCAATGCACACTTTCTGATTGGTAGTTCTTTAACGAGTATGCCCGAGGTTGATTTCAGCGAAACACCTTCCAATCGTCTTTCGAAATGGCAACATATTCAGAAGGTGAAGCAGAATTTTTGGTCCAGGTGGTATAAAGAATATATTCACCAGCTAAACGTTCGCCAAAAATGGACCAAGGGGTCACATGAGATCAAGGAGGGATCCCTGGTGGTCTTGAAGGATGACCATCTACCACCACTACAATGGCATCTTGGCCGCATCGAAGAGGTTCATCCCGGACAGGACGACGTCATCCGAGCGGTCACGGTGCGAGGGCCTAGTGGCATCTATAAACGAAATGTGAAGCAACTGGCGCTATTGCCAATTCAAGAAGTGGTGTAACGTGTCATAATATTAACGAATATTAATCGAACTTTAATTAGGAACTATAATCTTTATCGTATAAGTAGTATAGTATGGTATATTATATTGTAATCTTTGCGCGCGTATTCAGATCAATACTCTTCCAAGTCTAGATAAATAGTTCGCGATAATCTAACAGTTCTAGATAATCACGTCCGCGAGTCCGATTTTAGTTTTCGTTTTCGTCCTCAATAGCTCCGCTCATGTCATAAACTGGTTTTTCCGAAGGGTAAATTAAAATTTTCGGTACTCCGTAACGGTACCCCAGCCTTCGAGGGTCAACCTGGATGGAAAAACCCCGGCGTAGCCGGACTTTCGAGGTGCTCGTGCACTCACCGACATCGCCCCACCCTCTCTAGACGAACACGCGCTAAGGGCGCTAGAGAAGGTGGGACCGATTTTCAGGGGGACACGCCGATTGGAATTTTGACTTTTCGTAGGAAAACCAATCAGCGCGTTGTTCCCCAACTCGACACCTCCACCAGAGGTGATATAGCGGCGTTCGTAACGCGACGAGTCACAACTTCTTCTTTTTCATTGCTTCGTGCAAATTTTCGTAAACGGACCTGGAAGAATACTTAAGACTAAAATAGTTTTGATATCGCCATCGTTTCGGGCAAGTTTATTTTTATCGTCTGGTCTCACCGTTTTTCGGAGACCAGAAAAGCCAAATAGTTAAAGAAAATTAATTTTGCAATTAACACGACGTTCGGGCAACATACGAAATTGCCACGAGTCACGACATATATATTTCATTTGTTTCTTTTGTATTACAGACAGCTCGTACTTTCTGTTAACTAAACCATTTTTATTGTTACACTTATTTTTCTGAAATTATACTTTTGTTACCCTAAATCAGTTTCTAATTAATTTGCGTTCAAACACACTTCCTTCCTACACATTCACGCCTATCATCTACGCACAAATTCACACGAGAAGCCCGTATGGGACCAGGGCATTGACGAACCCAGCAGTAAATCTAACATCAAATTTTACTGACTTTTTAATTGTTCTAATCATAGAGGACGATCGCGCAAGTGATCGTCATAAGTGGTTAGGACTGGTGGCAGCGCTTATACCTTTCTCAACCGCGCATTAACCTTCAAAATTAATAGTATCAATAATCTAATTAATTTTTCTTTTTTTATTTGTACGTCGCACGTCGTATCTCGCTCGCGACGTAATACAAAATAAATAAGTTGTTACAGAATTATATAAAAAATAAAATAAAAAATAAATGTTTACATATATAATTTTGTTTTCAATTCTTCTTTATTATTATTCCTCATCCTGTGGGATGTTACAAATGTATACGGAATAACATTCCGTATTTTTTCTTGCGACTTATTAACTACCAAGTTCTTCATGCCGCGCCGCAGTCAAATTGTTATTGGCAGCATCGTTTATTCGGGTATTTTTAATTTTGCGCCGCCTCCGAAAAGGTTGAAATGTATTCAGTATACTATTTAACGATTACATAGGTTTTATTAATAGCTGTGGAGCATTGGTATAAATGAAATAGAAATTATTTTACACTTTTTAGCGCACTTTGAAGTCGGTTGTATTTTTTGTTAAAAATTATTTTATCCAGCACCTTAAATCGTGTCATTCTGGCAAGCAGTTCACGGTAGACGATGAGGTGAAAACTGCTATTACTATATGGTTGACATCGCAGGCGGCACCTTTCTACGACGAGAGCATACGAAAGCTCGTGCCCCACTATGAAAAATGCTTCAACAATGGTGGCAACTATGTTGAAAAATAACCTATACCAATGTCTAGGTAGTACAATTACTTCATTATGCAATAAAAGTGTTTTTCTAATAATGGTTTTCTTTTGTTTAATTGCTTAACGGAACTTGCTTTCTGGATTGCCCTCGTATGTAACTATGGGTAGACCTACAAAAAGCGCGAAACGATAGATGAAAAAAAGGTCAGCTAAGCAGAATTTCTAATCGTTTAAAGAACGAACCTGCCGTGGAACGGTCACGTCGTATCGGATTAATCCGCAGGCGTTTAGCGAACGTATCTACTGAGGAACCGTCACGTATCGGATTAATCCGCAGGCGTTTAGCGAACGTATCTACTGAGGAACCGTCACGTATCGGATTAATCCGCAGGCGTTTAGCGAACGAATGTACTGAGGAACGGTTACATTGTTAAGCTCGTGTGTACTGCTGTACTGAACTTTTAAATAATGTAGCAACTGCTTGCTTTGCCTTTCTTCGTTAAAATATATTTATTCAAGTTAGTTACACTTTGATTTCTGATTCAATTCTAAACTTATTTCTAACAGCTTGTGGTTTAAGTAGGTTTCGTAAGCCCTGATTTGGGCGGTGACAAATTGCAAACTTATTCCTATTGGGTAGAATATTTTGGAAAGGGAAGTGTCGGTGGTCGACTGCAACTCATGGTTGTTCTTTGGAATTTTCCACCTTGGAGGCATTTTTGACCGTAGAAGTCATAAAAATAGGTATCGGCGATCGAAAGTATAACGGGACAGGAGCGGTCAGAACATGAACAATGCAATTGAAAAGGGTCGCGGGGTTACTTATGATTTTATGGTTATTAATGAAGGTTACGGGGTTTTCCGAATGAGGGTCGTACTGCTAAATCTAAATTATCGCGAGTTATAAAAAAACATGTGTACTTAACATTCCGCCCGCCTTGAACGACTGGCGCTCAATAAATATGCTATACAGTGAGTTGTAAAGTAAATATATAAAGAAAACTTAATTAGAATGACTATTCGCTAGATTAAATGTTATAATTTCTTCTGTTGTTCTGCGGGTGGAGCATCTGTTTCTTGATCGAGTGGTAGGATGCATATCTTAGTGAGTGGCCGTTTAATTATGCCTTCTGCGGTTTTGAGTGACACCACCCGTGTAATGTTGTCTGCTCCGGGATGAAGTTCGACAATTCTTCCCATTCTCCATCTGAGTGGTGGGATGTTTTCGTCCTTGATCAGGACCATTGTTCCTAGTCCGAAGTTGATGTGGGAGGTTATTCGCCATTTATTACGTTGTTGTAGCTGGTGTAGATATTCTGCTTGCCACCGTTGCCAGAAGTGCTGGAACATGCTTTGTAGGTGCTGATAACGACTGAGTCGATTTTCCTTTATATGACGCAGGTCAGGTTCTGGGAACGCGGTTAGTGAATCGCCTATTAGGAAATGTCCAGGAGTAAGCGGTAGCAGGTCAGTTGGATCATCGGAGAGAGGGCACAGAGGACGTGAATTTAAACATGCTTCGATTTGAGTCAATATTGTGTACATTTCTTCATAGGTTAATCTGGTTTCGCCGATGATTCTTTTTAAATGATATTTTGTGGATTTGATCGCTCCCGCAAATAAAATTTGAATTTTATTGTCATTTAGAAATTTTTCCACGCGTTCATGAAACTTCTTATCGCTTAATAATTTGCTAAGGTCTAAGAGATCATTGCGTGCCCCGATAAAGTTTGTACCATTGTCTGAGAACATGGTGTGACATAAACCACGACGCGAAATGAATCTTTTCAAGCAATTCAGAAATGATTCAGTGGTCATGTCTGTTGCTAATTCTAAGTGTACCGCCTTTGTAGAGAAACATACAAATAGGCATAGGTATGCCTTGAGTGAGACCTTTGACCGTGTTTTTTCCTTAATGAGGAAGGGACCTGTATAATCGATGCCGCATGTATAGAAAGGTCGTGTCGGGGTGACGCGTGCAGCAGGTACGTTGCCCATCAGGTAGTTCGGACTGACAGGTTTGGTTCTAAAGCACCGAATACATTGTTTTATTACTGTCTTTAATCATTTCTTTCCTGACAAAGGTCAATAGCGCTTGCGAAGAGAATAAAGGGTTGCCTGACAACCTGCATGTAGCAAGCGTAAGTGTTCACGTATAAAGATTAATTTTGTGATATGATGTTTTGATGGTAAAATGCTATTTTAGGAGATGAGGGTATAAAAAATAACTTAAATCAGATTCCGTTTAGCGATCTTTAATCCTCCGTGGCCCATGCGGAACTCCTCGAGAGAGAAGTCTCGCCACCCGTGCTGCACCACTCCCCTTGCCGTAGCGACTCTACGGCGCACCATGCCAGTATAAACATAGATAAGGGCGCGATCTGACCAACGCTTACAACAGGATACTTATGATCGAAGGAAATTTTTGTATTTACGAGTCTACCACCTACCCTGAGTAGTCCATCTTTGTCCAAGAAAGGGTTTAATGAAATTAATGAACTAGAATTCGCTATATTCTGGCCTGCTTTCAAACGTTTAATTTCGTCAGAGAAGTGCTCGGATTGGATCATCTTAAGAATTATTATTTCTGATTCGATTAACTCTTGTGATGTTAACCATTGATTCGACTCTTTTTTATTTGAAGCTAATAAACCTTTGCGATTATGAACCTTGCTGCGCAAGTTATTCAGAAATCGTCGACACTGAGCAATTATTCGTATCAAACGTGTGTAACAGGAAAGTTATTAAATATGTCTGTGCATATGACGGAAGTGAATGCGTAACTAATCCTAGATTCTTTGGACACACTCTCTGTAGAGAGTTGATCATAATTATTGACCGTTTGTTCCGGTATTTTATCCTGTAACCAGGATGGACCGTTCCACCAAAGATTCTCGTCAAGGAGTAAAGATGGATTAATTCCCCGTGAAATGATATCTGCAGGATTTTCGGATGACACGACATGTAGCCATTTCCCATGCGATAATCTTTGTATTTCTGCTGTTCGATTCGCGACAAATGTTTTCCATTGTTTTGACGGAGAATTGATCCACGCGAGAACGATTGTCGAATCACACCAATAGTGTTCGTCACATGTTATGCCCTTCGAATTTCGTACTTTCTTTGCAAGCTGGGCTAGTAGTTGGGCACTGCACAATTCTAATCGCGGCAAGCTAATTACTTTCAAAGGGGCGACTTTAGATTTAGCGCATAGTAAATGACTGGACCATCTACCATTATGGTGTAGTGAACGTAAGTATATGACTTTTTTAAGTAAGTCAATTTTTTGACTTTCCGCGGGTAAAGCTCGTCTTGGAATTTTAATATTGTTTATGTGTTCAAGTTCTTCGCGAAAAACCTTCCACCGGGAATGGAGATGCTGAGGTAATGATTCATCCCAAGAAACGCGAAATTGCCATAATTCTTGTAGAATCATTTTTGCCTGAATGGTAGCTGGACCGATCAAACCAAGCGGATCGAAGATTTGTGAAATATCTGAGAGAATTGTGCGTTTTGTGATGCGTGAATTTATACAAGTTTTTACTGAAAATGTCAATACATCCTGTTCAAAGTTCCAAATAAGCCTAGCGTTTTTTTTGGTTGATTGTCCAGAAATTGATTTTGGTTGTCTACTTGTGATGAGAGTATGCTAGCTTCGTTTGAAGCCCATTTACGAAGTTCGAATCCTGAAGAATGAAGAATGTTATTTAGATCGGTTTTCAATTACATGATCTCGGTAATGGAATCTGTTCCTGTTAATAAGTCATCTACATAAAAATCATGTAAGATGGTGTGGCTGGCAAGTGGATGACTACTTTGATGTATTTGCCCGATATGTTGGAGAACATTTGTAGCAAGAAACGGTGCGGATGCTGTGCCGTAAGTGACCGTGTTTAGATTGTAAGTTTTAATTGTTTCGTTTTTATTTTTACGCCATAATATCCGTTGATATTTGCGATCTTCCTTTCGTACCCAAATTTGTCGGTACATCTTTGCAATGTCTGCCGAAAGAACATAACGATGTTTTCGAAATCGTAATAGAATTGACATTTACATTTGATATGTTTTGTTTTGACGTTGAAGGGATTGATCGAGTTTGAGGTGATGTATTTGCAATGTAATCTATGTGTAACAATGTGTTATGCTTTTTTGAACATTTTCTGCACATGCTTCGTGTGCAATCTATGCTTCGATGTCCTGCTGTGAGACAGTTAAAGCATACGTGTAATTCTTGAATTTTAGCTCGACGTTCAATGGAAGTTAGTCTCAAAAAACTGGAGCAACTATATAATTGATGATCTCCCTTGCAGAGGGAACACACGGTGTGCGTGTTGGCTACGTGTGTGGTAACGATTTTGAATTTGTTTGGCCTAATTTCATTCGCAAATTTGTTGGGTATTATTTTATCTGAAGTAGTTCTTTCGAGATACTTGCAATGATTTTCAAGAAAGTTGATCATATCGCGCAAAGTTACATCCCCTTGAATATTGTTCATTTTTCTTTCCCATTCGCGTTGTGTGTTATTATCTAATTTCGACGTTAAAAGATATATTATGAGTGTGTCCCAAGAATCTGTCGGTTCGCCAAGTGCTTTTAGTGCTAAAAGGTTATTGTTAGTGTTGTCTAATAAATGTCTTAATCCTGATAAGGATTCCTTGGTGCAAGATGGAATATCATGCATAGATCGAACATGATGATATTTTAATGTTTTCAAAACTTCATAGCGATTCTTTATTCTAGTCCAGGCAAGTGTGTAATTTAATTCGGAAATACCTAAGGCTTGAATCGTACGTGCTGCGCTACCCTTTACCGATGCATTTAAATAATGAAATTTCTCTATATTTGAGAGGGTTGTATTATTATGTATAAGTGACTCGAATGTGTCTCTAAATTTTACCCAATTGCTGTATGAGCCGTCAAATGTGGGCAGTTCTATGGCCGGTAATTTGACACGATTTTCTGTATTAGATATCGTTGATGCAGGTGTAAGCATGCGTGGTGTAGTACCCGGGATAGATTGAGTTTGTTGCGGTTGAGATCGCGAAATTATATCATCAGCTGTAGCTATTAATTGAAAATAAGAACTTTCGAAGGAATCGCGTTTCTGTGCATGTTCTTCAGCCGATAATGTCTCCTCTACTAATGACTCGATTTGACACTGTATTGTATCGAATTTTTCAAATAACGGTGTTACTTTTTCTAATCGTCTCTGAAGTTCTGTGACGGAAGATGAGCGATCAAATGTATCTAAATAACTCTTAAAGCGAGTTAATGAGGCCTTAAGTTGACCTCGACTTAAGACAGCTTGTTTTAGCGTGGTTTCCATGATTGTTAATTACGTTGACTCAAATCGGAGAATGTAAAAACTTACGATTGAAGAGCGGGAAATATACAGGAAGGCGTTAACCAACGTTCTCCTGCTTGATCCTGTGCGTTGTAGCTGCACCCTTTCCTGGCTTGGCAACGACGTTCCTCCTGGGATGCTGGGTTGATCAGGCCTCTCGATGATACGAAGATGTAGCCTGCCCTTTGTCAGTTTCCTCTGGAAAACATGTGTACTTAACACAAATCGTTTCGGATTAATCCGCAGGCGTTTAGCGAACGAATATACTGAGGAACAGTCACGTCGTATCGGATTAATCCGCAGGCGTTTAGCGGACGAATCTACTGAGGAACATATGCAACGTCTAATGGTTATGAGAAATCGTTCGCGGGAAGTACTACTACAAGGGAACATCGGGAACTGATACACTCCGATTGTGATGAAACTTTGCATAAATATTTATTAGACCTGTTTATGAAGATAGCTGCAATTCGTTGGTGCCCGTTTTTTACTTTGAGGGAGATATCAACCCTTTTATCCGAACCGCCTTTCCTATTGTATATGCTTGTAAATCGTAAACAACAAAAGATATCAAAAAATAATTGAAATAAGAGTTATACCGTTTTTTGGGATCTATAAATCTGCGTGTAATTTTTGAATGGTTTGAAATACAGGATTTAAATATTTAGAGATACAATGAGATCACAAAATTTATTATTTAACTACAAAAACATCCATCTCCACACTCCCGGGGGATGGAGGGAAGGGAGAGCCAATAAATCTTAAATGGCATGTAGGGTTGAGTGACAGCTCATTTGAAAAGGTTTTCTGAGACGAAAACAACGCGCAGTCGCCGAGGGTTGCGATTTTTTTTGACATAGTGTTCGAAAATGTAATTTCTACCGCCTTCACGCGGTCCGCGGCAGCACTCTGCAGCGCGACCGGCAGCCACCTTGGATGCCGGTCAGGTCGACCAATCAGCACGCGCTACGTCAGCGAGAAGAAAGCCAACGGTTCTCGCTGCGACGAAGCCGGTTGAGCGGCCATTATCGTTCTGTTTTTCGCATACGAAGCACACGTACAAAGTTCAGTTTAAAAATTAAGTATCATCTCAAGCTCAAATTTATCTCAAATCTCGCTCACGTGAACGCGTAGCAATAGCCGACGGCAAGCGCGAACTCGCGAGTTCATTGATTCGGTAAATCCATGAAATTAATAGAATTTCGTGGTGACCACGTGTTGAACCAACACGTGGTTTCTACACAGCGCAATTTCGATCTCGATCTCCATCGCAACGCGTGTGCGAGTGCATTAGTGATCAACGATCTATATACATAGTTGTTCGACGAACATTGTAAATACTGTAAATACTTTGTGTCACAATTATGTTGTGTTTGTGCAATTACGTGTACATCTTTTCTCTCGCCTGTCTCACTGCCAATTCCGTTAACCGAACCGGTCGTCCCGAGTAACATCGTGGACAGTTTTCATTTCAATTTCAAACACACAGTTATGATTATTTGAACATTTCTATTGAGATTTTGCGATAGAGAGGGCCCACGGCGACAATAGCAAAAAGATAACAGGTTTCACGCGGTCGCGTACATACCTCTGTGTGTGTGTGTGTGTGTGTGTGTGTGTGTGTGTGTGTGTGTGTGTGTGTGTGTGTGTGTGTGTGTGTGTGTGTGTGTGTGTGTGTGTGTGTGTGTGTGTGTGTGTGTGTGTGTGTGTGTGTGTGTGTGTGTGTGTGTGTGCGTGTGTGTGTGTGTGTGTGTGTGTGTGTGTGTGTGTGTGTGTGCGCGCGTGCGTGCGTGCGTGCGTGCGTGCGTGTGTGTGCGCATCTATGCGCGTGCGCGCGCGTGTCCGGCCAACTAAGACAAGACCGGGATGGGAACACTGATGTTTGTAAAGGAATAAAAGCACTAATTATTTTATCAAATGTTCAAATTGATGTCCCTCAACAACTTGGCAGTGTCCTAAGCGAACGTAAAACGTATCGATAAAGTTAGTTACAATATCGGGTGTGATTGAATTTGAAACGTTCACTATTTTTTCCCGCAGCTCTTTTAAATTTTCGGACCTAGTCTCATAGACCTTTGTTTTCAAATATCCCCAGTAAAAGAAGTCTAATGGGGTCAGATCTGGTGATCTCGGTGGCCATTCTATTGTGCCTCTTCTACCAATCCATCGATCAGTAAAAATATCATGGAGAATATTTCGAGCTTTCAGAGAAAAATGAGCCGAAGCCCCACCCTACTGAAACCAAATATTGTGGAAAGCTTCTCCAGCAATATCCTGAATAGCCGGTATCACTTGGTTTCTTAGTAAATTGTAATAATTTTGAGAATTTATGTCTGCTTCAATAAAAGAGAATCCTATAATCCGATTAAGCATTATTCCGACTTAAACGCTAACCTTCTGAGGATACTGCATGTGACACTTTCTTATTTAATGCGGATTTTCATATGCCCAATATTCTGTCGATTTACAGAACCGTTTAATTCAAATGTTGCTTCGTCAGAAAAACAGATCCGGTTGAAAAACTGAAGTATAGATAATTCTCCGCATATATCGCACCGATGAATTTCGTCAACCTGTTTTGTAAAACAATAATCAACTGGATTTTCATAGCGTGCCGGACGTTCTTCGATATATCTACTTTTGTACCACGATTGCTTAAACAAATTTTGGAATGTAGGTGAAGACAGCTGTTATGTACAAGAGATTGGAGTTTTATGATATTATTTCGTTGATGTAAAACAACGACATTATTCAATAAAATGACCTGATCGGAAAAAGTTTTCACGAAGTTTTTCCATATTCGAAAACCAAGAACATCGAGATGTAGTATTCTTGCCGTCTTTTTCGGAATCGTCAGAAAAAGTACTCCTTTTTCTTCAGGAACACGGTCTTGCAAAACATTTGGATAGTGTCCACCCCATGAATCTAGTAGGAGAACGCTTCGGGATCCCACATTTACTAGAAATATTTCATTAAACCAAGTTTTAAAGTGCTCTGAAGTTAATTTGCCAGATTTTGAAGCAGAAACATGAACATTTGGAGTATTGAATCAAATTTCTTTTACTTTTGATTCGAACTGTCCGCTTTATTCCTTTAAAACTATGTAAAGCGGGGAAAGCAATTTACCATTTGCAGATACAGTAGGTTGTATGGTATAACTATGATTGGTTGATGATATGGACTGTAGAACAGCTTCAATGGTTTTTGATTCCTTGCAGCTAGCGTTCGACCAGAATGAAATTCTAAATTAAAACCATTTTCGTTCGAATTAAATACATTTTCTACACCATAACTATTAATATTAGGTTTCACAACTTGAATAAAATTAATGATAACTGTATCTATTTCTTGAGAATTTTCACGCTCCCAGTAAGTGACAAAGGGTATAGCAGGATAAGATGGTCAAAAGTGCCCTTGAGCCGAATTTGCTTCGCAATGCACCATTCGATAGCATATCCCAAAAAACCATGGTACACCAAGTTTCAACCCTGTACCTCAACCGGGAGGGTAGTTACAGGGTAAGAAAGAAAAAGTAGTTTTTGTCATATTTTCCCTATTTAATGGCATTCAAAAAATCTGAAAAAATTCTAGAATATTCTAGCCATGTTTCTTTATGATAGTGAATTTTTTCAGATTTTTCGTCTGCAAATCCTAGGCGTGAAAAATCAAAAACGCAAAAAAAGTCGAAAAATTGAGATTTCGGGTAGAAGCTTTCGAGATACTAGATTTTTACTTTTACAGTAGTTAGATATTAGCATGATTGGTGTCCGCAATTTTTTTCAGATTTTTCATTCTGGTGCGTCAAACCGAAAAAAATCAAAAACCGATATTTTCGACATATTTCGTGCGATAACATGAGAAATACTTCGAATTTTTACATTTCCTTTACACACTTAGTGCATTATATGATTTCTAACATTTGTGCACTGGATGCAGTAAAATCTGAATGGAGAAAGTGAAGTTATTGTAAATAATTGAAAATTACGCACCTTATCTGCTAAAATATTAGAAAGTTTTTCAACGTCGCCGATGGATAAGTCGGTAAGGTGTCCGTCTATGGAACCGCTGGAAACTGTTTTGTCTCGAGTTCGCGCCCCATGTATGTACAATTTTATTTTTTTCATAAAACAATTTTTTTTGTAATTATTAATTACATAAGAATATACAATAATCATTTAATAACGTATGAAAATAATTTTGAAATATTTTATTATTAAGTATACATAAAAATAAGTGGTGCACTACCGATTTTCTGATTACGTATCGTTCTAATTACGGATAGCTCCCAATATCTTGTTAATTGAAAAGCCGCGTGGTTGTTGGTTTATGATGGATATTGAAAGCAATATATGTATATTTTACCTTCATTGTACATATAGCCAAAGAGTCGGTAGTGCACCACTTATTTTTATGTATACTTAATAATAAAATATTTCAAAATTATTTTCATACGTTATTAAATGATTATTGTATATTCTTATGTAATTAATAATTACAAAAAAAATTGTTTTATGAAAAAAAATAAAATTGTACATACATGGGGCGCGAACTCGAGACAAAACAGTTTCCAGCGGTTCCATAGACGGACACCTTACCGACTTAGCCATCGGCGACGTTGAAAAAGTTTCTAATATTGTAGCAGATAAGGTGCGTAATTTTCAATTATTTGCAATAACTTCACTTTCTCCATTCAGATTTTACTGCATCCAGTGCACAAATGTTAGAAATCATATAATGCACTAAGTGTGTAAAGGAAATGTAAAAATTCAAAGTATTTCTCATGTTATCGCACGAAATATGTCGAAAATATCGGTTTTTGATTTTTTTCGGTTTGACGCACCAGAATGAAAAATCTGAAAAAAATTGCGGACACCAATCATGCTAATATCTAACTACTGTAAAAGTAAAAATCTAGTATCTCGAAAGCTTCTACCCGAAATCTCAATTTTTCGACTTTTTTTTGCGTTTTTGATTTTTCACGCCTAGGATTTGCAGACGAAAAATCTGAAAAAATTCACTATCATAAAGAAACATGGCTAGAATATTCTAGAATTTTTTCAGATTTTTTGAATGCCATTAAATAGGGAAAATATGACAAAAACTACTTTTTCTTTCTTACCCTGTAACTACCCTCCCGGTTGAGGTACAGGGTTGAAACTTGGTGTACCATGGTTTTTTGGGATATGCTATCGAATGGTGCATTGCGAAGCAAATTCGGCTCAAGGGCACTTTTGACCATCTTATCCTGCTATACCCTTTTCTTATTTTACGCGAAACTATTCCTTGTAGTTTTGTAAATTTAAATATTCACTACTTTCCTGCTTTAAATGTTGGCAAATCAATGTTTTCTTTTGCATCTAATGCCCATTTTCGAACATCAATATTATGGACTATGGATTCTCTTTCAAGGGCATCATGAAACATTGAAAGAGTAAAAATTACAATCTCTTCGCGTTCCACTTTTTTTCGTGGGGGAAATATTCTACAAGACACCTCCAGCTTCCCTGGGGAAAGGGCGGGGGGTCGGGCAGGATTCTTACCTGCTAAAACCCCCACGGTGGCCTACACTGGGCTTGAGGGAGGGCCCCGGGACCTTCCCACCCATGGCGTTTCCACGCCCCATCTCGAGGAAGGGTCTAGCTTTTGACCCTCCCCCTGCGTGCCAATTCCGCCGACGCACAGTGGTCCCAAATCGCAAAATCCTGGCCAAAATATGAAGGAGTTCTTCAATTTAAATGAAAATTCGTACCTAGGGGTTTTCGAGGTCGGTGATTACAAATCAAAAATCAAAATTGTAAAAAACAAAATGGTGGATCCTATATAGTGAGCATGTGTACGAAAAAAATGTTAGAATCGGCTGAAACTTGCTGTATAGGAGTATTTAGTGTTATAGATCACAAATCAGAAGTGAAAGTTTTAAAAAACAAAATGGCGAATCCAAATGAGCGATGTGTATATTGAAAAATTGTATGTTCTTCTCGAAAATGAGTATAATGGTGTTTTTGAATCGCTAAATCAGGATTAAAACTCCAAATATTCTAAATAAACACCAAAAATTATAAAATTGTAAAAGTCTAAAATTATAAAATTGTAGTTTTTGAATAGTCGATCCAAAATGGTAACCCGTGATGGAATTATGTGGCATTTGTGAATGAAAATACTTAAGTCACAAGTTATATTGCATTTATTAAATTAAATATTCACAGTAGTAAATAAAAAATGTAAAAATCGAAAGAAATATTATATAGAATCATCTGAAGTGTCAGTGTCATTATCGGTACTTTCTTCAGTGGAAGCTGGTAGAATTAAAAGTTTTAAAGCTTCTGGTGTCAATTTCTTTAGCTTCCTTTTTGGTTGTCCCTTCAATGTCGAAATATATGGGTCTGATGACACTAAGAGCCGCAAGAATACATCTTCCATCGTTTTTACACGAGAACATTTCCGTGAAAAATCTTTCCGAAAGCTTTTTATGTATTTATGTGAATGCTCTTGAGCTTCTTCAGACATTTGTCCAATCGGTAACAATGCCGAACTTATTATTTCTGGACCGTGAATTAAAATTTTATGTACCGATGTTGGCATGTAGTACCACGGATACAATTTTACAAATTTTGTTGCTACTTCAACAGCATATTTTTTAAATTCGTATAAATTTATTTCGCAGTCGCTTGAAATAACTTGCAGTATTGTGAAAAAGCTTTTAATTAAATCTTCATCAACTCCAGTTATTGAAGAAGATGTTGCGTAATTTTCAAAGAAACGACGAGCCGTATTCCCATCATTAGTGCTACCAAACCCAGATTTCGGACGGTCTACTAGTAACCCTAATTGTAACTGAAAACCTCGTTGAATTAATTCTTTACGGTCTTTTATTATTTGCTTTTCTTCGGTGCTGCGGGCCTGCCATTTCTTTATTGGTAGTTTGTATGATAAGTGCAGACAACATTCAAAAAAGCGTATCCACGCGTGTAGCGTGGACAATCCGAAACGGAGATGATCTTCATTAATATTTTGTTGCAGCATCTTATTAATGTTGTTAAACTGTTTTGCTGTTGCTCCGCACAAATAACAGCGTTGAGTGGACAAGGTGGATGAAATCTTCCCCTGGAGACGGGGGGTTCAGAATACGTCTCCAGCCGCCTTGGCTTGTCGTAAAAGGCGACTAAAACAGGAACCGCGCGCGAAGCCCCTTCAGGTAGAGAACGACGTGCCCGTCGTACACGAACGCGGCTCGTCCGCAACCCTTCGGGTATCGGCCGATGACTGATCTATTGACCCAGTTCTGGCCACTACCTGCGAGCGGGTGACGCAATCCGTGCATCGCCCGCTCGCACGCGACTCCCACCCACTCAACGAGACGTCAAAAACTTCAAAACTGCCACTTCGGTTTTAAAATTCAAACTTCTAAAACCAAATTAAGGGGGTAGGCCCAGTACGTGACGTCACCGATTCGGGACGTCGGTATTACAGTAGTTTTTTCGTTGGGCCTGGTGGAGCCACTTGCGTGTTTTGTTACGAACTTGAAAGGTTTAATTCTCAGCTAGCGTGCGCGCAACACGATCTAGGAAGGCAACAGCGCCTCAAGTATTTTTACAAACACATTCAAACGCTCATCTCGCCAGAGGCATCGCCACGATACGCCTGAAAAACGAAAGCGAAACATTGGCGCGCGTTTAGAGTGAGATGTACGATGATCATGCTATCTTTCTTTCAACCCAAATGATAGAATTGTCACGCTCCGATAAATTCTGACTGACCAAACGCGTGGATTTTACATAGCACACCGTAGCACTCCTCGCTGCTGAAAAATATATGACTGCTCCGAAGGAACTTGCAATCTGAGAATTATTTTTAGAAGAAGTTACTAACTTTTTTAAATAAATGTTTTTTAATTAATAAAAGTATACAGGATACGTCATGCAATTGGGACGGGTTATATCTTGAATTTGGTAAGAGATAGGAAAAAGCTGTTTATGTAAAAGTTCAATGGTATGATAATGTATATTTTTCTGTGATTTCATTTTCTTCGTGAATGCAACGATGCACTCAAAAAATGCAATTCCATTTTTTATATAAGTAGAATTGCATATTTTTTACTTGTGTCAACTCCTTGAAACATTCTGCATAAAAAATTAATATGGTACTATTAGAACTAATAAATGGAGGGACCTCGCGTCTGTACAGTGAAAGTTGAATATGTGCAACAATTCATATATTCAGCAGAGGTGTCGAATCTCGGATTATATGCGATAGCCAGCCAAGCGTGAACGTAGAAAGGGACAGACAGTGGAGGAGAGAGCGAGAGGTCCAATGATCAAAGGAAAGAGCCGAAACATATCGGTGTGACTAATACTAATTCAATTATAAAACTTTTTTATTTTTGACTTTTTTTAACCGAAATTTTTACTAGCGCATTGGAGAAATTTCTCTGATTAAAATGATACCAAACACGATATAGTTTGAATGAGGCGAGGTTTGTTATGGGGCGCTGTGAAATATCCTAGCGGACGGCAGTCAAATCTTAGCGAAAAGGGACAATCTCAACTGTAGTGCGTCTCACTCAGCGTTCGTGCGTTGTTGCCTTTTTCGCTTGCCTTCGCAGCACAGTTCGAGTGACGTAATCAAGCTGACGCTTGATTCTGGCTACGATTCCAGATCGGCAGCCTTTCTACTTAGACGCCATCTTATAACTACTAGCTGAACTAAATTTGTCACGTAACTTGCTCTGTAGTATCCAGATAATGGCGGAACTCGTCTTTGGGAATGCTTTTACGGGAATACACTTTTCGTCCTTATATGAGAAGATTTTGATCTAAATAAGGGTTCATTCGAAAGAGGAAGGTTCAATGCAGGGCGGTCTGGTCACCGTTTGCGTCACAGAACTGTTTTAGTGACCTAAAAAATACTTGGAATCTGCGGATGTATTTTGTCGATTCTTCCTCTACTTTGGACACTCATATTATTAAATATCGACACAATCTCATTGAACCATGACCAGACCGCCCTGCATTGGACCTTCCTCTTTCGAATGAGCCCTCACCCAGCCCCAAATCTTCTCATATAAGGACGAAAAGTGTATTCCCGTAAACCCCTTTTTAGGCCCATTTTTGCCGGTAATGTCACCTCGCTGCATTACCCGTGTCTACCCCCTTAATTCATGCTTTATTGTCCGAATACCTACTTCTCCCTTTGATAGAATTTTGGAAACAACCCGCACCAACTTTACTTCGCGAAAACCATTTTTTAATTACCTTTAGTACTAATTTCCATTTAACCATCATGACAATTTCAGAGTCAGTTACGATACATATTAATTCTCATTTACAATTTCAACGAGGCTTCCAACCACAAATCACCAATTCTAGCCTCCGGATAACACCCAGATTCTGATAATTTGAGCTTTATTATACTTCCCAAATCTCAAATTACATTTTTAATCTAATTAAAATTTTAATTTTTCGCACGCGCGATTCCCAAGCGGCGACGTTGAATCCCGGATTGTGCTCGCGTCTCGGCATTCCTCCGGTTGTTGAACCCGCGGCTTCTTCTTTGATCCTCTGCGCTCGCTCCTCGCAGCATCCCGGGCATGAACGGTCCCTCTCGCCGTGCCCGTTGACAGTGGATTGAGACCGGCCGGCCTGATCCTTCTCCTCGCCGGCCGACTCGTAGCGAACCACGACCCTACCCGTTCTTCTCCACAGATTCTCCGACTGCGTACGTACTATACGTAGCATCCCGCTTACGGTACCCTTACATACGTGTAGTATAGAATTGAATTTCCCCTGGAGACGGGGGGTTCAGAATACGTCTCCAGCCGCCTCGGCTTGTCGTAAAAGGCGACTAAAACAGGAACCGCGCGCGAAGTCCCTTCAGGTAGAGAACGACGTGCCCGTCGTACACGAACGCGGCTCGTCCGCAACCCTTCGGGTATCGGCCGATGGCTGATCTATTGACCCAGTTCTGGCCACTACCTGCGAGCGGGTGACGCAATCCGTGCATCGCCCGCTCGCACGCGACTCCCACCCACTCAACGAGACGTCAAAAACTTCAAAACTGCCACTTCGGTTCTAAAATTCAAACTTTGAAAACCAAATTAATTCATGCTTTATTGTCCGAATACCTACTTCTCCCTTTGATAGAATTTTGGAAACAACCCGCACCAACTTTACTTCGCGAAAACCATTTTTAATTACCTTTAGTACTAATTTCCATTTAATCATCATGACAATTTCAGAGTCAGTTACGATACATATTAATTCTCATTTACAATTTCAACGAGGCTTTCAACCACAAATCATCAATTCTAGCCTCCCGATAACACCCAGATTCTGATAATTTTGAGCTTTATTATGCTTCCCAAATCTCAAATTACATTTTATTAATCTAATTAAAATTTTAATTTTTTCGCACGCGCGATTCCCAAGCGGCGACCTTGAACCCCGGATTGTGCTCGCGTCTCGGCATTCCTCCGGTTGTTGAACCCGCGGCTTCTTCTTTGATCCTCTGCGCTCGCTCCTCGCAGCATCCCGGGCATGAACGGTCGCTCTCGCCGTGCCCGTTGACAGTGGATTGAGACCGGCCGGCCTGATCCTTCTCCTCGCCGGCCGACTCGTAGCGAACCACGATACTACCCGTTCTTCTCCACAGATTCTCCGACTGCGTACGTACTATACGTAGCATCCCGCTTACGGTACCCTTACATACGTGTAGTATAGAATTGAATTACGTGTAGTATAGAATTGAATCGGTACCCTTACATACGCGCAGCATAGAATCAAACGAATAGAAGTTGAATGAATGAATGAACGCTTGCGACAAACGACACGAGCCTACCGAGTGCTACCGCGTGCTCTCGCATGAGCATCCCCTCGCTCGAAAAGTTTTCGCGTCCTCTTCCACGCCCGGAATTCGCTCATCGAGAGATTTAGCTCACCCAAATGCGTGTTGCGATCAAAGGTGTCCAAGCGACCCGGGCACCCCCCATTCGCGGGCTCTCACGAGTACTCCCCCGTTAACGCGTTACGCTTCACATCCCCTCCTTCATCTGGAACTCGCCCGTCGGGTGGTCCAGCTCACTCTCACGAGTGCTGCTGTCACTGGCGTCCAGGCGACCCGGAACCCTCGCGCATCGACATTCCTCCGATCACGCGGTACCTTACGCTTCCATTCCTGAAATCGGATTTCGCCCATTAAGAGGACAGTTCACTTAACCCGGTGCTGCTGCCTCTGATGTCCAGGCGATCCGGCGTTACCTGCCGCGAGCTCACACGAGCTTCCCACGGAGACGAATTACCCTACGCGTTTATCCTTAACCTGGAATTCGTCCATCGACCCAAAATTGTGTTTTGGCCGCAGATGTCCAGGCGATCCAGGTCGGTTCGGTACGCGTTTTGAAGGGCATCGTTGCGTGCGAGCAGTGCCCTTTCGCGAGTCCACCTATGCTTGGTATTTGCCCATTAAGAGACTTAGCTCGCCCAAATGTGCGTAGCGGTCGCTGGTGTCCAGGCAACCCAAGCCTTCCTTTCGCTCGCTCTCATGCGTGCATTTCCTAGTGCGCGTAACCAATTCCCGACCTGAATTCCGCTCATCGAGAGGCTTAGCTCACCCAAATGTGTGGTGCGGTCGCTGGTGACCAGGCGGCTCAGGTTCTCCTTGTCTCGCAATTTCGCGAGTTCTCCTGCGTTGTCGTGACCTCTTCCAGGTTGAGACTCGCCCATTGAGAGGCTTAGCTCGCCCAAATGTGCGTTGCGGCCTCTGATGACCAAGCGACTCAGCTATCCCACCCATTTCCTGCGTAGCAAAAACACGGTTAGGGAAACAACTCTTCAAGGAAAATCTCACACTGTCGGCGGTGTGTACGCACAGCGGCTGCAGGGTGCCCACCTAATGCATTCTGTACCTTCTGTGGCTAAATGAAATCACCGTCGGCCAAAACGAGCCTGCGCCATGAGCGGAGGTGCGATGGGGTTTATTCGCGACGTTCTTGGGCGACTGAACGCCTTTAGGTCGTCCGAGGGGGTCGATGGGTAAGCAACATCGTGGCTACACAGTATGCTCTCCATTAAGGCCCTTTGGGGTTGCCGGAGGTGTCTGTGGCTGATACGGAGCAAGTTTTTAGTGGGTGTTAGGGTACTGTAACGATCCAACTCAGGGAAACCTGTTTTGGTATGTACCTTCGAGTCCTACACTGCCCGAGACCCCTCCTAACCCGACGGGTCCCTCGCGTACGCAAATGTATTTTCTTGCTGTCAAACTAAAAAAAAAAAAAAAAAAAAAAAAAAAAAGGTGGATGAAATCGCGTTGCATATCTTACCATCGATCATCGTTAGTGCAAGTTTGTATGAGATTGAAATTTCTTTCCCATCTATAATTGTACCGAAGGGAACAAGTTCTTCGATTTGTTTTTGAATATATGTTGTCTCGGTTATAGTTGTTTCCGTAGTTTCATGAAGAAATTGAATTTTGATGGGCCTACAAAAACGAGGGGATGATGGCTTTGAATTCTTCCACACAATAATTCCTGATTCAGATAGAAGTTGCAGGGGCACAAATGATGTTAAAAAAATCTCTGAATCGGATTTTCCATCAACAGTAAATAATTGCTTATACATACTTTGCTGGGAACTTCCATCACAACCCCACTTGCTGATAAAAGTCATGTGTCGTAGTTGTGATGGGGCCAAGTTTTTAATAACGCTATTTTGTAGTAACAAGATTCGTTGAACTGAATGGTCTAATAAAGCTTGCAGTTTTACCTCTGCACTAAATTCTGTTATTGTAATATCCATTGCGGATGGATAACATCTTCGCTTCGCTTCTAATACCATTTTATATGGCGGATATAAATTGCAGTTATTTGCCTTGCTTGTAGTCCGCAATCCTAAATATTGTCTCTTGGATAATTTGTTCTCAATTACCAATGATATAGCAGCATCACCTGACAATGTTGTTTCAGCAACTTTCTGTACAGATCTTCTGTAAGCTTTAGCTCTCGACGGACTCGTTGAAGTTATATCTTTTATAACTTCTGAAGCATCTAGTTTTCCTGCATTTCGAAGACTCATATGTGTGGCATAAGACAATTGTTCGGGAGAAAAATTTTTTCGAATCTCCGCTGTTTTTCTTCGTTTTGACCTTTCGCTTGAGGTGGTAAATTCTAAAGAAGGTCGACCGCTTTTACTTTCTGAATTTTCCGAAATTGCAGGTATGCGGAACGCTACCGAAACGTTGAGCCATTCCTCAAAATTTTTTAAAAATTTGTCTTCGGTTCGTTTTACTTCGTCCCATTTCTTCCTCATTACATGAAACAGACTTGATAACGCTGATTTCATTTCATTTTCAACTATCCGAATAGAGTGTCCAGTTTTATCGGCCAGCTGCTCCTCTAAATGCTCAAGAATAACCCTTAGTGGGCTACGTATGTAGGCTTTCACCATGAAATAAATTTCTTTCCTGGTGAAACGTATTTCGCTATCAGAAGATCCTGTAAACAAATCAGTTTAGAGCTTAGTGTCTGTTATAATGCAGGTCAGGTATAAGGCACATTTTACAGCTTGCAGCAGGATCTTCACGATATTTTATGATTTTCGGTGCTTTTACATGAGAAATACGAACAAATGTTTCAGTTAAAAATTCTTAAGTTTTATTAATTATCTTCAAAATAAATAATTTTTTTCATCTAATTAGTTTAATGCATTTCTATAGTCAATAATGAATTAAATCAACTGGTTCATTAAAAAATATACAATTGCGCGTAGAAGACCCTAATTTATGCATTAGTTGAAAGAAAATTCTTTAAGTCTAATAATAAGTCCATACAAAACCATACATACAGTAACGCGCCTACCCTGCATTATAAAAAATAGCCATACGATCCGGGTGGCAGTTAGTGGCAGCTAATTTTTGCAAATACTGTAAGATGAAAGTATCAACTACAAGCCTGAACAAGAATTTTAGCGTAATATTGCGTAATATGCAACTTTTAGTTTACATCTTTAACATTCGCGCGTGAAGTTTTACCTTTTATTATTTGTAATACATTTCCTTATTATACAGCGTTATCGTTAACTATTTTAAATATACTAGTACAAATAAACATTCTACTTACTTCCAGGAACAGCATCCATTTTGTAGAATTCAAATTAATTAAGTCTGTTTAAAATTATTCACTTTTCACTATGCTCGTGCACACCGCACTTCACTGTACGAAAACTGCGTGACGAATGAACGCGGTAATTGAACGCTCACCATTTTCCAGGTATAAGTAATAAAACCTTTACTCCTTGGTTTTCTTGTAGACACACTATTCGAGTACACAACCCACCTATTAAAATAGTCCCAACTAAAAGTTCATTTTCGAGGTTTTGGCCAGGATTTTGCGATTTGGGACCACTGTGCGACGCCGGGGGCCGCACTCCGGCCACATGCGGCCCAGCGGCTTCACCTTGGAGCTGTCTATCCGCGTTGAGGGTAGAGGGGTTTGCCCCTCTCCTCCGCCCTATCTCGCTCGAGGAGGCCGGAGCCTTCGCCCACTGCATCTTCCTTCCTGCCTCATCCTGTTGAGGGCGGTGGGCAGAGTTATCAGGGCAGAGTTATCACAATCATAAAGAAACATATTCAGAGTATTGCAGATTTTTTTCAGATTTTTCGGTTGCAAATCCTAGGCGTGAAAAAGCAAAAACGCAAGAAGAAGTCGAAAAATTGAGATTTCGGGTAGAAACTTTCGGGACAGTACATTTTTACTTTTACAGTAGTTAGATATTAGCATGGCTGGTGTCCTCAATTTTTTTCAGATTTTTCAGTCTGGTGCGCCGTGTTTAAAAAAATAAAAAACCGATATTTTCGACATATCTCGTGCGATAACATAAGAAACACTTTCAATTTTTAAAAGAACTTTTATACACTTAGTGTATTATGTGATTTGTAATGTTTTTGCACTGAACGAAACTGAAAAACATGTATTTTACAGAAAAAAGAAATCAGCGTGAGCGGACTCGAACCTACGAAAAGCATAGCAGCGGTTTAGCAGTCAGGCGCCTTAACCGCTGGACCACCGACACCGTTGGAAAACTTTTCGATTTTTTGATATATATCGCACATAAAGTACTTTCAATAATTCTGGTTTATTTAGTTTTTTAAATTCTTATTGTGTTTCACTGTACGTAAAAACATTGAACATTGTATAACACACTTACTTGATAAAGAACAGACGAAAATTCGCAGTACAAGTAACTCTGACACGCAAAATACAGCGAAAAACTTGGTTTTTAATTTTTTTAACTATGGCGCACCTCACCAAAAATTTTCAAAAAAATTGAGAATAATAGTATCGATAATATACACTTATAAAAAAAATATGAATGTAGATCCGCGACTCCTTCCATACAAAATCGCCATTTTTCAGCATTTTTTGACGTTTTTGATTTTTCACGACTTCAGTTTTCAATCTAACAATCTGAAAAACTTCTGTAATATGTGCCTCACAAATAGAAATGTGTCTGATTTTTTTCAGAATTCTCGAATGTCATTAAATAGGAGAAATTGGCCAAAAACCTCATAATTACATTTTTACCCATAACTACCCTCCCAGATGAGATACGGGGTTGAAACTTGGCACAGACTAGTTTTTTTTATCACCTATCGAATAGTTCATAGCAAGTCGAATTTGGTTTGGGGGCACTTTTGACCATCTTATCCGGCTATACCCTTTCGCATAATAACAACTGTTGCCAAGAACAAGTATTATAAAAAATCGCATATTTATATAGTTAAATGTATCCCCCGCGAATATGAAAATTTTACGCAATGTGACCGCTGACTTCTCAAGTTACGGGTTCCTGGAGGGAATTAGATGGAGCGAACGCACAATCCCCTTGCTCCTCTGTCGGTTCAGTTTGTAGGTGCTCGGCAACTTACCAGCAACGAACAGTACATACCGATCGCGATGAAATCTTTCGCATTTAATAGGAGATATTTCCGCGATATCGAACTTGCAAAAATTTATGCAATTTGTTATTGAATAAGTATTGTTATTGCAATTAACCAATGAGAACGGTAAACCATCTTATGGTATCTTACAAATACTGCGCGTTCCACTAAAAAGTGTGAAAAAAATAATTTTTAACAAAACATACAACGGACTTCAAAATGCACTAAAAAGTATGAAATAATTTTTATTTCCTAATGAAATAATTTCTATTTCTTTTATACAAATACCCAACAGCTATTAATAAAACCTATTTGCTCGTTAAATAGTATACCAAATACATTTCAACCTTTTCGGAGGCGGCGCAAAATTAAAAATACCCAAATATATGATGCTGCCAATAACGATTTGATAGGTTGTTGCCGTCTGAACAAGTAGTTCTCCTAGTAGAAGAAAAGTATTTAATTTTGCGCCGCCTCCGAAAAGGTTGAAATGTATTTAGTATACTATTTAACGAGTAAATAGGTTTTATTAATAGCTGTTGGGTATTTGTATAAATGAAATAGAAATTATTTCATTAGGAAATAAAAATTATTTCATACTTTTTAGTGCATTTCGAAGTCGGTTGTATTTTTTGTTAAAAATTATTTTATCTAGTTCCCGCGTTACGTCATCATCAATAGTTCTAACTCAAATTCTTGATAACGTATCTGCGTTAGTATTAATATTACCTTGTTTGTATATAATCTCGTAGTCGTATTCGAGGAGTTTTAGTCACCAGCGCATGAGCCTGGAGTTAGGATCCTTATCGTTCATCAGCCAAACCAACGGTCGATCGTCGGTGATGATGGTGACCTCGCGGCCATACAGGTGTTGGTGGAAATGTTTTGTTGCCCATATGAATGCGAGCAACTCTTTCCCGGTTGTGGTATATCTTGTTTCGGCTTGATTGAGTGTCCTCGAGGCGTATGCTATTGGCCTGCCTCTTCCAACGGTCCCTTGTGATAATATGACGCCCAGAGTGATGTTGTTGGCGTCCGTGGTAAGGATGGAAGGTTTACCCCAATCAGGATATTGTAGAATAGGTGCTGTCACGAGTGCGTCTCTCAAGGTCTCGAAGCTCAGTTGCTGCTCGTTGGTTCACTCGAACTTTTTATGCTTAGTTAGCAGTACATTTAAGGGCTTGACGATTTTAGAAAAATCTCGGATGAATTTACGATAGTATCCGCAGAGATCGAGAAACTGTTTTATATCCTTGGCCGTTTCCGGTACTGGATATGTATTTATTTTTTCGATTCTTTTCAGATTAGGCTATACCCCTTCAGATAAAATGACGTATCCTAAATATTCAAGCTCTGGCTTTAGATACTCACACTTGTCCGGCTGGTGTTTGAGTCCGCATTGTTTTAGTCGATCAAATAATGCCTTGAGATTCTTGTGGTGTTCTTCCAGAATTCCTCCGAAGACCACTATGTCGTCGATATAGACGAAGCAACTATTTCCAATTAGGCCCTAAAGTCCCTTGTTCATCATATGCTGGAACGTTGGGGGTGCGCTCCTCAACCCAAAGGGCATCCCACTACAGGATAATAAGCAAGTGGCTCGGGACCGAACAGTTGCTTATTTTGAAGCAGGTATGCTATTCGGCTTGACTTTGTTCTCGAAACGGGACGATAGAGAACGCGAGAAACGAGTGAGAGATCCGACGTAGCGGCAAATCATAAAGTGATCGGCCGAGCAGCGATGTTATTTTTTGAACAAGGATAGAATATATCATGCCTTGTCATTTTCGCACTATGCGTTTCTGAAGGCATGTAGAATCACATGAACGAAACATGCTCCAATTTACTAATTGCGTGTTACACTCCTTCTTATTTCTTTTGACGATTATTTTAATATTAGTGCACATTTGTGTACGATTATTGCTGTTCCAGTTAATAGGTTTTAAATAATACACAGGACATGTAATTACAAATGTTCCCTAAATTATTGATGTACATAAATGGATATATAATATATGAAAAGGTGTTTTAAATGCCACTCTTGAAGAAATAAATATTATTTTTTTGTTACTTTGCTTAAAATTGATTTGAATGTTATTGAATAAAATCGTACGCCTTGAAGAAGATGCGGCCCTGTAGGTATCTGAAGATTTCTTGTCCCTTAATGCAGACACGCCATGACTTTTCCGGAAAAACCCAAGAATCTGTATTTGAATCGGTGCATAAAATTGACACCATTCCGACTTTGGTCAGTCTTTAGGCAACCGTTGCTGGAGTACAGAAAGTGAAAATCAATAGTGTCAAGAGTTGTAGTACAGTTTTTGTGTAATCATGGCAGAAATTCAAAAACAGAAAAGAGTTTTTCTATCGGTGGAGCAGAAGATGCAAATTGCCGAACAATTACAAAAGGGAATTACGGTGAAGGCACGTTCTCGAGAATATGGAGTATCGCAAGATGTGATTCATCGGATTCGTCGAGAGTGTAGACTCCTATCCGCTTTTGGGACCCGAGGAGGCCATGTATTACAGCACAAAAATCGTAGAAGATCTTCGTTCGAAGATATAGAAGAGAGGTTGTATACATGGTTCCTTTAACAACGAGCGATGGGAAACCCTATAACGGATTTGTTGTTGCTGGAAAAGGCTCACGAAATATTGGATGTGCACGGAGGAACCTCATATGCCGGAAGCAGGGGCTGGTTGTGGAAATTCAAACAACGCTATGCGATCCACTTAGCCCATGCTCATGGAGAAAAAACAAGTGCTGACGAAGATGGTGCGCATACTTTCATAAAGACATTTAATGAAAAAATACAGGAAGAGGATATAAATTTAAATTTAATCTTTAATATGGACGAAGCAGGCCTTCTATGGAAAACTATTCCTTTGAAAAGTCTCATAACAAATACAGAAAGAAAATTGGAAGGCAGAAAATTAAAAAAGGATAGGGTGTCCATTGGCTTGTGTAGTAATGCAAGTAGTACACATAAATTGGTCCCAATTTTTATTCACAAATTTCAAAATCCACGAGCATTGAATAAAAACTGTGGAAATTTGCCAGTGGTATACAAATCACAACGTCAAGCGTGGATGATGAAAGAAATTTTTAATTCCTGGTACGAGAAGCATTTCAAACCTAGCGTACAAATGTACAAAACAGAAAACGGTACGTTAGGGAAAGTCATTCTGTTGGTGGGCAACTGCGCCAACCATAAAAATATTAGACCCCAAGTACATGAAAATTTCGAAATTATTTATCTTCCCCCCAATACGACAGCCCTGATACAACCCATGGACCAAGGCGTCATTGCCAAATTCAAAACAAGCTATAGATATAACATGTTACACCGAATTTTGCAATATGAGCAAGGAATACGGGAGTTTTATTATAAATTTAATAGTAAAGAATGCATAAATTTAATGGCGGAATCATGGACGGATATTACATCTGCCAATCTACAAGCCAGTTGGAATAAAATTCCTGCAGGGAATCAGGAGAACTCGATATATGCAATACTTCCATACACTCTGAAATGACGGACATTATTAATGCTCTCACGGACGAAAACAATGGCAACGAAGAATTAAATACCGTACTTAGACATTTGGATGAACAGGAGGCAATCAATTATGAAGATGACATTACGGCGATGGAAATAGAAAGAGGTGGAAATGAAGAAGAAGGAAAAGAGGAAGAACATGACGCTACAGAAAAAATCCAAACAACTGAAGCAGATAGAATTGAAAAAAAAGAGGGACTTAATCATATTTCAAAACATTATTTAGGAGTATGCTAATGATATCGACGCAACTTTAATTATGGAGGAGGCTCTTAAAACGATTTTGGAAAAAGAACCGCTACGTACAAAAGAAAGCCAACCGTGAAAAGACTAATATAAGGTAAGAAAAGCTTTTGTTAAATAATAGTAGAAAAAAAAACAGAAACTAAATCTACTCAAGAAGTTAATTATATTTCTTTTACAGGACATCAGCTTTTTGACTGGCGCGTCGACAAGGAGTTTCGTATATTTTGTATATTTTGTATATTCTGTATATTGTTGTTACTCATAGTTAATACATATCCCACCATGTTAGTATCATCCGGAGCGAGTTGCTTATTTCGAAGCTAATATACCAGACTGAGAAAGCATTACAGTAAAAGCTGGATGTTAAATTAGCAATAGTCTTAACAATAGATCATAATCTTCGCCTCCAGAATTTTTGGCAAACTTTACCGTTATATCTGTCCCTTTCAAAACTTTATATATTTTCTTTCAAATTAATCACAATACATCTACCGTCGTCGAACCTCTAGATTATTTTATTATTATATTACTGGAAATCAACGTCGCTAAATCCGCCATAAAAAGTTCGACAGAATTTTAAATTAGTCAGTAATCATAAACCACTCAACCAAACTTAACGGTACCATTCCGGTACCAACGTCACCCTACATACCTGGAACTTGGAAAAACCAGCTACGTAGGCTTCGTACCTTCGCCCTTTCCACGCGACAATTTTCACCAACTTCCACCATGTACCCTGACAACGAATAAGGAACAGTTTCCACCTCCACTAAAATCAGGCCAATAGGAATGCTTCGCCCGAAATTTGTACTCCTTGACCAGAACATAAAAACCGGAAACAAGTTCCCTAATCAGACATTACAGTTCAGAACACTCTCGTAGAACAACTTCATTATAGTTCAGAACACTCTCGTAGAACAACTACATTCGTCAAACAGAATCATCGAACAGATTGATATATCTGACGAGCCAAACGTATAATTGTATTTAAAAATAAAATTTCTATCTTCCGAGTCACATGTGTATCAAAATTAAAGACAACATATATTTAACTCTTACAATTTGTTAATCATTTGGGAGTTAATACCATCAACATTAAGCTACCCAACTTCGCGTTAAACTAAACGTGATGAATTAACACTGGATACAGTAAAAGCTGGATATATGCAATAAAGATTGGAACCCAGACGTTGCATATATCCAGCCGAGGTGTCGATTCTGGACATTTAATGTTGCATATATCCAGCCGTGGTATCGGTTCTAGGCATTTAATGTTGCATATATCCAGCTGACGTGTCGATTCTGCGTCCGTACACATCATTTAGACAGGCCGTAGACCAAAGATGCATCAAACTCGCAACATGCAACATGCGACGTAAGGTAAATACCGCGCATATAAAATTGTTTAAATTTTTAAGGTTAATTTGCTGCACTGGTTTACGTAATTTAGCAACATGTAACATTTACATTACGTCGCATGTTGCATGTTGCGTGTTTGATGCACCTATGGTGTATGGCCTGCTTTATACATATGTAGCCGAGGTGTCAATTCTCTGTTGTTTATTCTATTATTATCGTTTATTTATTCTATTGTCATTCTATTATTATTGTTAGCTTGTAAATTACTTTAACTTTCAATAGGGAGAAACTGTCTGGTTCATGGAAATCACGGGCTGTTCCTAACATCATAAAGCACCTAATTTGTAGTCAATGGTTCTATGTTCGGTGACTTCAAAGGGTCCACACGAGCCTCTCTCGGTTACTCTTGGTTACTGAGAATAACAGATTTATGATCACGAAACATGTCCTATTTCTGAATGCAGAAAAAGACAAAAAACGAAACAGACCTCACAACATCCAAGCTGGCAGTCCCAATTAAAGTTGGAAAGGAAGACCAATACGTCGTGAAAACGTTACGAAGTAGTGCGGAATATTACATGTTTTTCATTTGTGTCCAGTGCAATAGCAACGTGACTGTGAATAACAATGTTTATTTACCTGAAAGAAAATTCTATGAAAACTGATAGTGACCGTGTGGTTGAGTGAGTTCAATGATCTCGTCTGGAGATCAGCTGTTCTTCGTAATTTGTTCCCTCCTCGAATGTTCAAGATCGACACAGTGGGAATTATCTGCTTTCAGCATAGCAGGTTAATTTAGGAACGAATGGGTAGTTAGGGGCGAAGTCATGCGCCCCTAAGTTCCGGAGGCCCAGTGCTAAGAAGGGCGCCGTTCAGAGGGGAATAGTACCTCCTACCCCAACAGAAGAAGAGGGGTGACAAGTCTACCACCCAAAAGGGAGGAAAAGGCGCGGAGACGACTACCTCCGCTAAGTAATGGGGACCAATGGGCCCATATTTCAGGGCAACCTGAACCACTCGTCCAGGGCGCAAGATTTTCTTCTGCATCACCTGGCCGAGTGGAAGATTGGACTGGCAGTGGCCGCGGATCCGTACAGGGTCCCCGACAGACAGCAACTGGTTCGGGGACGATGACGGCTCCGTGGCAGTGATTGGCACCGCCTTTGCCTTGCCCCCTACGCTAATAGAACGGTGGCGGGGGTTTGTGGCGGTGCGGTGGAACGAGATCGCGGTGGTGGGCGTGTATTGCCCGCCCTGTTGGTCCCTCGCGGCTTTTGAAGAGTGGTTAGGCCGGGTGGGAGACGTTGTCTCCCGTTGCTATACCCGGCCGACACTCATCCTTGGGGATCCAACTCCCATGCCCAATCGTGGGGGTCCGGCTGTTGAACCGGGGCTTGGTCAGCACCTACGTGCGCGCTCGGGGGGAGTCGATAGTTGATCTATCGTTTGCGACTCTCTCGTCCGCACGCATGGTGCGGAGTTGGAGGGTGGTGGAGGAGGCGGAGATGCTAAGCGATCAGCGCTACATCCGCCTCGGATTCTCCACCCCCGACCGCCGCCCGCCGAGCTGCCCACCGCCGCGGAGATGGGCACTGAAGAGGCTCGACAGGGACGCGCTGATGGCCACAGCCCTCGCTGTGACCTGGCCGGAACAACCGGCTGGTCCGGTCGCGGATATTGGGGAGGAAGTCAAGTGGATCCGGGGAACAATGAAAGCGATTTGCGATGTTGCGATTCCCCGGGCCAAATGCCTCCCCAGACGGGCCGCCTATTGGTGGTCGGGAAAAATAGCCGATATTCGGCAGAATTGCAATGTCGCCCGACGCCAGTGGCAAAGAGCCCGTCGGAGAAGAATCCGCGATCCAGCGAGGGAGGAAGAGCTGCACGGGTGCAACAGAGTGTTAGCGGCAGCTCTGCAGCTGGCCATCAGAGAGGCCAAATCCAGGGCGTGGCAAGAGCTCTTCGGCTCTCTTGACGACGATCCGTGGGGGCGCCCTTATATGTGGACGATGGGCAAGCTAAGGCCCTGGGCGTATCCCGTGACGGAAAGCCTCGACTCCCAGTTCTTGGGTCAGGTGGTAGACACGTTGTTCCCTCGTGACGACGGTAGCCAGCCCTGGCCCTCACAGGTCCAAGTCGAATGCACCGACGATATAGGGGTCACGGAGGGGGAGCTTGCCGAGGTCATTAGACGCATGGGGGCACGGAATACCGCTCCGGGCCCCGAAGGCGTCTCGGGCCGAGCCTGGGTATTGGCCCTGCGCGTCCTTGGACCACGATTAAGGCGGCTCTTCAGCGCCTGTCTTAAGGAGGGAGTTTTTCCCCCAGAATGGAAGGTTGGACGACTGGTCCTGCTAAGAAAGGAAGGACGGCCCACGGAGAGTCCCTCTACGTACCGGCCCATAGTTGGGCTCGACGAGGTCGGGAAGCTTTTAGAAAGCGTTATAGCTGATCGCCCCGCCGAGCACCTGTCCCGGGTAGGCCCTGATCTGGCCGAGTTGCAGTACGGTTTTAGACGGGTGCGCGGCACCATTGATGCGATGGATTCGTTGCGCTCCCAATGCGACAACGGGGGGGGGGGGGGATGGGCGTTTCGCTGGACATTGTGAACGCCTTTAACACCCTGCCCCATGGGGCGATAATGGGGGCACTCGATGAACACGAAGTGCTCCCAGTACTGAGACGGATGATCAGAGCGTACTTACGGGATAGGTACATCATGTATGTGGGCCGGGACGGACGAGTCTATTGGAGGGACGTCGATAAGGGTGTACCCCAGGGGTCCCGTTTGGGGCCGCCATTGTGGAATGTGTGGTACAACCCAGTTTTGCGGGTCATAGTCCCGGACGGTGTAAGCATCACGTGCTTTGCAGATGATACGTACGTGTTTGCCACCGACCGGGACTGGAGCAGGACGTACTGGATAGAAAACATAACTTAAATTCTATAAAAACTGCAGCGTATCTAATTAATTATTAATAAATGCAATGATTAGAGCACAGCTATAATAATTCTTCAAAACGAGACGAATTATAATTTTAAAAAATGAAAATGATAGTTTCACTTTATTAATAAGACTACCAGTTTCAGTTTATTAATAAAACTACCAATAAAATGAAACTATCATTTTATAATGAAATGCAAATATTTATATAATCTAATAAAAACTAGTTATTGTGATACTATAGCTGATTGAACAGATACTTGAGATAAAACTTTTTACTAATTTAATAGAAATGTTAATTATTATTATAATTATTATTATTTGGTTGCGACTAACCGGGCACTCAGTCCTTGGGGAACATTGTACCCGGGTCGCTAGGCAGCCTCCTTACTGGCGGTGCCTTGGCAGCTGGGTTTCTATTGCGAAATTTAGAAGCGCCAGCACCAGGCCAGCCGAAATGCTTAATGATGGGGTTCCGAGCTCCCCAGGATTGATCCTCTTAGGGCCATTAGTTCCCTGCATCTTAGAAGTGCGTGGAGCGGTGTCTCATCCTCCTCCTCACACCTCGGGCATGTCGACTCCTCTGTGAGTCCCATGCGTGCGAAGTGTTTTCTCGTGTACCAGTGACCTGTCACTAGGCCCACGAGCATGCGCAGCTGCGCCCTATCCAGGTGAGTTAAGGTGTCACCCAGCTTCTGTGACGGTCCCTCTAATAAGGCCCTCGTGTGTCTCATGCCGTTAGCGTTTTGCCAGAGTCTGGTGAATTCCTGGTTCAACCATTCTTTAGCCAGGCACTTCAACGCATAGGTTGAGACACCAATAGGGTACTTATGGTATGGCTGGGAGCTTGTCGCCCCCAGTCGCGCCAGTTCATCAGCCCTCTCGTTGCCTGAGATACCAGCGTGACCTGATACCCATAGCAGCTTGACTCTGTTGTTCAGAGATAGCTGCCTCAGAGTCAGTGTACAGTCCCTGACTAGCTTCGACCCAATCTCCACTTTGTGGAGGGCTCTACGCGCAGCAAGGCTGTCACTGCAGATATAAATGTGTTTGCCTGAGTGAGCCCTTTCCAAATTATATTTGGCGCAGGCCCAGGTCGCAAACACTTCTGCTTGGAAGACTGCAACGTGGTGGCCCAGCTTGTGGGTCATTTCGACCCTTGGGCTGTCCCCCGCAATCCCGGCTCCGGTGCCAGATCTGGTCTTGGAGCCGTCTGTGAACCAGACCAGCCCCCCCCCCCCCCCAAGTCAGAATGCCGTTTGGGTCCTCCAGCCATTTCTCCGTATCTGGGAGCATTAAATCCTATTCGCGTCTGAAGAGGTACTCCGTCTTGCAGCGGTCTCCACCGTGTGTCAGAATTAACTCCGATCCCAGATCCCTCAGGATCTCGGTGTGCCCGCCACTCGCCGGGGACCATTCTTCAGCTTGATGAAGGCGGATAGCTGCTCTCCAAGCCGTTGTCATCACTGTTATATCGGGTGGCTTGAAATCGAGCAGCGCGCACCCATTGCCATAGTGGGTGTGGTGGGGAGCGCACCTGTTATCCCCAGCAACGCTATTCGGTATATTCTTTCTATAGTCCTTCTGTGTGCCCTCCTCTTCATGGAGGTCCACCACACAATCGAGGCGTATGTTATGATGGGTTCGAGGATGGCCTGGTATATCCACCTGACCATCCTTGGTTTGAGTCCCCATGTAGGGCCAAACATTCTGCGGCAGGCCCAGTAGGCGCCGATTGCTTTCTGGGTCTGCTTGTTCACATGGTTCTTCTAGGTGAGTTTTTTATATAGTATTACACCTCGATATTTTACCTCATGTGTGAGTTGTAGTTGCGTCCCAAAAAGATGAGGAGCCTTAAAGTAAAAGCGTCGTTTCTTTGTGAATAGGACCAACTCCGTTTTGCTCGGGTTATCCGAGAGCGAGTGTGTTTGACACCAAGATTCTATGATATGATTCACTTAGGCAAACACATTTATATCTGCAGTGACAGCCTTGCTGCGCGTAGAGCCCTCCACAAAGTGGAGAGTATCATAGTCTTTTGCAATCTCCTCGCTAAATCCAACGGGTGTCTGCCTCTGACCGTAATAGAAAGGTGGCCGGCGTAGCCCTGAACCTCAAAGCCTTCCGTGGAGAGTATACGTATGAGTTCGTCAACCACGAGGGTCCACAGCTGGGGGGACAGCTGTCCTCCCTGCGGGCAGCCCCTCGCGACGTCGGCCCTCACCGTCTCCTCTCCCAGGCTTGCTGTGGCTGTTCTATTCGTCAGTATGTTGTGGATCCATCTTACAACGAAGTCCTTAATATTGTATCTTCTCGCGGCTTCCTGTATAGCATCGTGAGGGGTGTTGTCAAACGCCCCCTCGGTGTCGAGGAAGATGTAGAGGGCGGATTCACCGTTCGACAGTGCGCTTTCAATGAAACCTACGAGGTTATGAAGTGCCGTTCCGGTGGATTTGCCGTTTTGATAGGCGTGTTGAGAGGGGTGCAGCGATTTGCTGGCCAAGACCTCGTCTCTGATGTACCTATCAACCAGCCTCTCCAGCGTTTTAAGCAAGAAAGAGGTGAGGCTGATGGGTCTGTATGACTTGGCAAGGTCGTAATTGTCCCTCCCTGCTTTCGGGATGAACAGTACCTTCGAGTATCTCCAGGCTTTGCGTACGTAGCCCTTCGCTAGGCAGGATTTTAAGATATGGCCCAGGCGCCTGTACAGGTCCTCTCCGCCCTTCTGACGGAGTGCTGGGAAGATACCGATAGTGCCTGGGCTCTTGAATCTTTTGAAGGAGCCGATGGCCCACTTCACCCTGTCCATGTTTATCACCTTCTCAGCTATTCCCCAGTCCGCTGAAACGGGGTCGGTGCGCGCGGTTTTTACTGCGACACCGCTCCCGACCCTCCGCTACTGAGCCTGGGAAATGTGTCTAGATAAGGTGTTCTAGGGTTACTCTATGGTTGTTCGTCAGACTTCCATTTGGGAGTCTGAGGCGATCCAACCTTGGTGAGGGGCCTATGGAGAAGACCTTCCTTAGCCTGACAACTATGGGAAGCGCCTCGGTTTCTTTGCGGAAGGCAAAGTTGCTGGTTCTTATCAGCTTTTTGTAAGCTTGCTGGGACCTTTTGTAGTTGTTCCAGGCTGGCTCCGTATTGGCCTTCATGGCTTTATTCAGTAGTCTGCGAGTGTCCTTCCTGGCTTGGTCCAATTTCTTGTTCCACCAGGGGACCCTCTTGCTACTGTTCTGATTTTGGCAGGGCAGGCAGCCTCGTAGGCTTGAATAATGGCGGAGCTTAGGTGCTCCACCACTTGCTCGATTTCGCCTACGGTCCTGGAACGCTGACAGTACCCCTTTAGCCTCCCTTCCAGGCCCTCTTTGTAGAGTGCTCAGTTGGGGGCCTTTGGGTTCCTGTAGGTCTCTCTAGTGCCTCTTCCTCTGTCACCTGTTAGATTATAGGCAATAAGGCGGTGGACGGAGAGTGTACTCTCGTCCTGAACCTGCCAATGTTTGACGACCTGTGTCATCTTGGCGGAGCCCATGGTCAGATCGATTACCTACTGTCTGCGGGAGGTAATAAAGGTGGGAGCGGAGCCTATGTTAAGGATCTCCAAGCCCGTGGTGGCGAGGTATTCCAGCAATGTTGTGCCTCTGCCATTGGTGTTGGTACTGCCCCATACGGTGTGGTGCGAGTTGACATCGCAGCCGATCACCAGGTGTAGACCTTTGACAGCACAGTGGTCTATCAGTGCCCTGAGTTCCCTATTAGGTGAAGGGTCCACTGAGTCATACGGTAGGTACGCCAAGCAAACTATCAGCTCAGACGCATTCCCACCGAAATTAAGTTTGACCTTAACCGCTGAGTTTCAGGGCCGCTATCTCCTTCTTGACGAAGATGCAAGCCCTGGGTCTTGTAGATGTGGCATCATAATAAAGCAAGCCGCATCTCATATTGAGCCCCACTCCACGTTCCTTAAAGATCCAAGGTTCTTGTATGAGGGCTGTGTCTGTCTGCCCTGTCGCCAGGCAGTGATGGAGGATATCCGTTGCCGCCTTGCAATGTTGCAGGTTGATCTGCGAGAACTTGGTACCGTCTGACACCCTGTTGGTGTTAGCACTGGTCCGGTCTCGTTTGGTTTTGTCGGTTATTTTATGTTCCCCACAGGGGCCCATAAAATCTTCCTTTGAGGGGGGCCCTGCCGAAGCCTTTCCCTCTCTTATCCCTGTTGCCGGCTTTCAGGGAGTGGGGTAGGGTGCGTTGGACACCCCTTTGCACTCCCATCAGTCCAGTCTTTTTGGTGGCTTCCGCCATAGTCGGCCTTCCCCTCGATGACCCAAGTCTGGGAATGTATCTCCCCAGCGGGATCGTTGTACCGATCTTCTTGGGCCGATGCGAGGGTCTGGCAGCCGCACTTGGTTTTTCCACCTCTTCGGGTGGATCAGTATCGGTATGAGTGGGGAGGATTCCCGATGGTGTCTTGTGTAACTCCTCAGGTTACCCTTCCCCTCTACTCATACTGCTCTCTTCTTTGCCCTCGGTATCCGGGGCCGCTGTTTCCGGCCCTGGTCCGGGACCTTCCCTTGGTTACTCAGGGTCCTCCGTGGTCCCGCCAGGTCCCTTCCTGAAGAGGGCCCTGCGTAGTCCCACGTGGACCTCGAAGCCTTGCCTTACTATGAGGCTATGTGAGGCGTGGTCAATACCCAGTACTAGAGTGACCGAGTTCGGCCCCTCCCTTCTGCTCCAGACTCTCCAGAGTCCGGTGTGAAGACCTGGGATTTGACCTTTGATTAGCCTCAGAATAACCTCCGTTTTTGTCAGAGGGCCGAGGATGACAATCAGCATCCTCCTCAGTTTGGGAAGCCGCTAACTGTCGATAACCTGGAGGTCTGCTCCCTCCCAGGGCTTGATTGTGGCGACGGCCATTTAATCGACCCGGCATCCGCGCAGGTGACCAGCAGAATGCCCCCGCCGAACTGGCACTCTTCTGAGAGCGTCGACTTTGGATAGTTGGCCGGCGCTATGGCCAGCCTCCTCTCCTTCGTCAGCGCCTCCTTGTAGCTAACAGGCGACGGAAACCCCTTCTGTCGCCGTTTCGCGAGCGGTTGGATATTTGGGGATATGGACGGCCGGGACCTTTTGAGCCCCTTACCATCTATCCCCTTATGGCCCGCCGGCGACGTTCCCGCACTGGGTTGCCCGATTGCCGGGCCTCCCTTCGCAGTCGCCGTCGCTGGGACCTTCCCAGCCTCACGTCTGTTGTCTTGCTTGACGCGCCCTCTTCTTGTATGCCCCACAGCATTTTATCTTCCTCCATGCTTCCGTTTCCTGATTCGGAATTACTCCCTGCACGGCCTCGGTTACATCTGAGGGGGGCTCTTCATTGAGCGTGAGCGCGTCTAGGGCTGGCAAGGTTGTGCCCTCGCCCGCCGCAGACGCGCCTTCCCTTGTGTCGCTCTTCGGCGGAGCTTCGAGTGCGGTTCCCAAAATTGGGTCCCTTGTCCCTTCAGCTGAACCGCTTCCGAACGCGTTTGTGTTGATGTTGTCTTTTGTGTTTATGTTATTCATATATGTCCCACGAGTGGTCGGGAAATAAAGGTTCGCCCCTTCAGAGCCCGCTTACAGGGGTAAGGCTAGATACAATGGGGGGGGGGGGCGCCTGGTACCCCAAGGGCATCGTTCGTGACACCATTACCCCGGTGCCATCCAGCTCTCAGCACGATAGCTTACACCTTATTATTATTTATTATTATTAACGCCGGAATTATTCATTAACGACGGAATTTGCGAAAATCGTCTACTGTATATTACATGGTGGTATAAGGGTAGGTTTGACGACATGTCGTCGAAACTACCAATATACTGCTAAAAATGGTAGATTTTATACCGAATGTCGTCGAAACTGCCACATTATCGAAGGTGCCGTCAAAACTGCCAATTATACTTTTTTCTAATATACGCGGAAAAGAAAAGGAGTATATAAAAAATTCCTATTGCATGCTACTTGCTGGGTTGTAACGCATTATTTTAAGCACCTACCAAAATGTGGCGCCAGGACTGCCCATTGACATATATATACAGGGTGTTCGACAACAGGTGGGCAAAATTTTAAGGGGTGATTTAGGGATCAAAATAAGAGGAAAATCAAGAATAATGAAATAGCGTTTGCGGCTTTGTTTTCCAGTAATTAACGTTTAAAAATTCGAGTAAAAAGCGCCTGAAACCTGCAATCGGCCCAGCACCGACGACTGAACGTTAGGACAGCAGGGGAAGTTACAGTCATAACCAAGAATCGTTGAATAGTAGAAACTTACCTCATGCTGTTCTGTTTCTCGGTACTGCAGCATTCGGCTTCGATATTTCGTTATGACTGTACCGGCCCCTGCTGACCTGACGCTCAGTCGTCGGTGCTGGGCGGATTGCAGGTTTCAGGCGCTTTTTACTCGAATTTTTAAACTGGAAAACAGAGCCGTAAACGCTATTTCGTTATTCTTGATTTTTGTCTTATTTTGATCCCTAGAATCACCCCTTAAAATATTGCCAACTTGTTGTCGAACACCCTGTATGTTCTCTGATATATCTTCACTTTCTATGGAATAGAGGACCGTTTACTAACAGGAATTTACGTTGAAACGCGGTATGCGATACACACATGCTATTAAAATCTAACGCAAAAATGGATTCCTGCCGTCGAGTTCTTTGATTTAATAAATAGGTTTGACTAGAAACGTTGCACCAACTGGCGTCCCTTTCTTTCATGTCTCGCTTTAGCCACTTCATTTGTCTCGCGGATTCATCCTGAGTCCAGTGGACGCATGAAATAGCCACAGGTTGTCCATGTGGAACAGGAGCAGTCTCGAAAGCGATGCCAGAGCACGGGTTTTCCGTAGCTCCTGGTTGGCTTGCGAGATGTGCGAGTGTCGTGAATACTTTCTATCAATTAGAGGTGCGTCTGGTTGCATTGAGGCCTCGACGACAAGTGAAGGTCTTGCGGATCAGCAGGCACCGCACTCGGTGCTCCAAGCAGCGAAGGGGAGTATTATGCCTGCGCGATTCGTACTATGACATGATAGTGTGGTGGGCATCTTCGGGCTCCTACACTATGTGACGTATCGATAGCTTAATCGATCGGTTACAATCTATTCTAGTTCCATTTTTCTTACAGTAATTTCTCAAGTTTTCCGAAATGTACTCCCTTCTATTGTCTCATCTTAACACAGCGATTCTTTGATTAAACCTTACCTGTGCCATCTGAGCATATTCTCTAAACTTATCAAATACCTCATTCTTGTTCCTAATCTGGTAAATGCATACAAAATTAGAGTACCCGTCAATAAATGTCACAAAATATTTATAACCATCATTTGGAATAGGTGTTATTGGCCCACATACATCTGAATGCACAATTTCCAGAATTCTGTTACTCCGAGTTCTAGTATCAAAACTGGATCTTGTCATCTTACCTTTGATAGAAGACTCACAAGGTTGAATGCTATTTATCTTTATATTGCCAATACCTTCAACCATCTTCTCATCTACTAGTTTTCTAAGGTTTGAGTATCCAATATGGCCATACCTCCTATGCCACAATATTGTCTCTTCATTTTCAGTCTCAATATTTAAACATTCACCTTTTAATACCATAAATGTAATCTCATATAGATTATCTCTATAGCCTACCCCTAACACATTTTTATTATTTACAAGTCGCACTTGACCATCCTCAAATATTGTTATTATATTGGACATCTCTAGCCTTTTAACTGACAAAAGGTTTCTCCTCAGAGTCGGTACATATCACGCGTTCTTAATTGTACATTTCACTGTCTTATTTCCTATTAAACCTAATACATCTATGTTTCCTACCCCTATAGCTTTTAAGTACTGTTTATCTTTCGCAATAGCAATCTTTATAGGTTCTTTTAAAATTACTAATTTTGGGAAGTCTTTTTCATTATTTACAAGATGGTCAGTGCATCCCGAATCAACACAGAATGTGATTTCGTTGTCGCCTACAATCCTTTCGACTGCTTTACTATTACCCATGACGCAGATGTTATTGTCTTCTGGTTCTCTGCTTTGCTGATTCCGTTCTGTATAGTTTCCTCTTTTAACAGGCTGGTATCTTCTTCCTTGGCCTCTCTGGTTTCTCTGGTACTGATTCGGGTACTGATTTTGGTACGATCCTATTGTGGCATATCCACGGCTAATTCCCCTAGTTTGACCTCTTCTCGGGTAGCTTGTAGCTACCTTCGTTAGCCTTCCAGGATATTCATATTTCTCAAACTCCTCTGGTTGCCACTTTTTACAATCCTTTTTAAAATGTCCACATTTTCCACAACCACAGCAAACTCCATGCTTGTTCGTTGAGAAAGCAGCAGACTCCACTCCTTCCTTAGCGTTATTTATTAATCTTCCAGTTCTCTTTTCAGCTTCAGCTCTTAACTTTGACTTTACCATGTTAAGCGTGAGAGTTTCCGTTGGCATATTCTCCAACACTGTCACCACCGTTTTATATGACTTTGGCAGAGACAGGAGCAAATTACATATGACAATTTCTTCTTTGACTTCTACACCGGATGCCTTGAGCTGATTCAGTACTTCTTCAAATTTTAGAACGAATTCTTCCAGACTTTCGTCTTCACTTACAATTAGTTTCATCGCCATTAATTTTCTTTTCAAGAACAGTTGCCGTGGTAAACAATTTTTTTTAATATGCTTCTTTCAGACGTTCCCACATAGCGTATGCGGTCTGCTTTCCTCTAATCAAATCTAACTGGCTGTTGTCTACACTTTGAACAATAATCGATTTGCACTTGTTATCCTTTTTCCTTGCTTCTTTCCGTTTCTCAACTATTGCGTAGTCCGTATCTTTATATTCTTCTTCAATCATTTCCATCACCCCTTGTTCAGTCATTATAGTTTCGACTCTGAATTTCCAGGCATGATAATTATTTCTCACTAAGGGATCAATGTTGAAATAATTTTTAATATTTAAAGCCATTTCTCGAATCTTCACTTGCACGTGTTTAACCTCAATTTGTTTTCTAATGTACTTGAATCAGGCCTCCTGAGCCTATAACCTGTTGTATTTTGGGGTTTAAATAATTCCACCATGGGCTTTCTTAATGTATATGTGTATATATTTGGATATATATTTGGATATATATATTTGGTTGTAGCCAATAAATAAAAAATAAAATGTTTATAATAATACTTGGCTCTGCTTCTCATTTGTTTCCACACTCTCTACACGCACGCTTTCCATCCAAGGTTCATACTCTCCTCAGATGACACCACAATTCAACACACCCATACATACCAACATAAGAAAAGCATTACTCCAACACACTTGAATATTTTTACATATGATTTATACAAATTTCGGCCATAAAAAAATTAGGCATAACTTTTAAACGAAACTGTTCGAACGAACTATTATGGTATAATAAATATGACAGAAAGTATAAATTATCAAATATGTTGCAACAGTGGATTGAGAAAGCAGTAAAGCAAATAAATAGCCTGAAGCTTATTTTATTGTCTATAGGAACTGTAACGCTTGCTCTGCATATGATGCTTGGTCGTGGCTAACTAACTAAACGCGCAACGGTCGCAGGTAAGTGTGAAGCGCTACGCAAAAGAAAAAGGAGAGAGAGAGAGAGAGCAGAACAAAGCTTGCTTTCTTCTCCCTCTATACCGAAGAAAAAGCATGAAAAGATCATCCTCAGCAGAATATATAATAATGATAATCTAGATATCATTACTCTATTTTAATGCATGTTGCTATGAGATTAATAGTCTTTAAGATGAATGAAGTTTATTTTAGGAATTAGAAGAATTCGTCAAAACAATTGAGGATGATTTCCATTCTTTATCTAATTGTAAGTCTAACTAAGAAAATAAACATTTATGAGGTATCAGACAAAATAACTTTAAATCTATTATGGTTGTGTAAAACCAATGTCAATGGAAAACAAGAGATATTTTTCTATTTCTGGAATTTCTCTGTCCACACACAAGATCTTTATTGCAGATAATAATTTGTAGATATGAAAAGTTTATTGTAATAACACCTGTCAATTATTGTAAAGCAAATACTATTATTTTTTTAGCATGACTAAAATGCAAAGTATCTTTCGGATATGTTGCAGGCAAAGTGTGAAATAAAGGTAATACATACATTACCTAGGAAATGTATAAATTCCCCAAACTGCTTTAGGCAAAGTATTAAGGGGGTAGACTCAGGTAATGCGGCGAGATGACATTACCAGTATAAACGGGCTTAAAAAGGGATTTACGGGAATACACTTTTCGTTTTTATATGAGAAGATTTTGAGCTGAATAAGGGTTCATTCGAAAGAGGAAGGTTCAATGCAGGGCGGTTTGGTTATGGTTTAACGAGATTGTGTTGCTATCTAAATAATATAAGTGTCCAAAGTAGAGCAAAAGTCGACAAAATACACTCGCAGAATCCAAGTATTTTTAAGTCACTAAAACAGTTTTGTCATACAAGCTGTGACCAGACCGCCCTGCATTGAACCTTCCTCTTTCGAATGAACCCTTATTCAGTTCAAGATCTTCTCATATAAGGACGAAAAATATATTCCCATAAACCCCTTTATAGGCCCATTTTTGCCGGTAATGTCACCTCGCTGGTGTCTACCCCCGTTAACAATAACTGAAATAATAGACTACATATCAACACCACATTTTTTATTAATAATCCGTTTCTGTATATATTATTTCTTCATTTACTTAGAATTCATTTGAAATATGGTGAAGTCATTTAATTAGTGCAAGCATCTATTCTTTGATTATGTCCTGCAGTAAATCAGATTATTTTCTCTTGCATGGATGAAGTTATATTATATCTTTCAAGATGTCTGCATCCCACGCATACCAAACGACTGTTTATGTAAAACAATTTGTTTAAATATTTTCCATCTATAGTTAGTGGTATAGTTGATAGTAAACTGTTTAACCACAATTAATATTACCGATTAACTGAAAGATGTTTATTATAAATAATCATTTATTGACTAAATTATTTGCTTTAAATCAAGTTACTAATTCTTAAATGAAAAACTATAAAAACTTACCTACCGTAATTTACAATTGCAACATTTACAATTCTGTCGACGTGCATGATTACTCCACTGTCGACGTAACTCAAAAAAATTATTAACCCACTTGCAACTTGGTTTAGGTGGTGTATTACAGTTCCACATTATTTCTTCAGCACATTGACAAGGTTCTAGGCATGTACTTGGAGCCGAATTAGTAGATGCAAAACTATTGCAATCAGTAGGAACGAAACATTTTTCGTTATTTCGACAGAAACAGAAATGGATTCCAGGATTGAATACTACATGTTTCTTCATATCAATGTCATCATTATTCGCTATATTAAAAATTAAATTATGGTAAGATTGGCAATGGTAAGAGGGCAACCTTATGATAAAGGAGAAGGTATGAATATAAGATACTTAGATTGTAACGGATAACCGCCGGGGGGTTGCCGGCTCAGCCGGTAAGTCCGGGGTTCAGGCGAACGAATGAAATGAAAGTCAGTGGTATAGGGGGTAAAAGAATAAATATATTTTCTTAATCCTAGTTCCTAAAGTTACAAGAATACTTAATGCTACGGCCCTGGGTTCCTATCAATCTAACGGTCTTAGCCTACGGTCGCGGAGCGGTTACGGTGCGGACTTATACCTACGGCGCGGACTTATCTCTACGGCGCGGACTTATATCTATGGCGCGGACTTATATCTATGGCGCGGCACGGTCGCGGTCGCGAGACGGGGTGTTGGCCGTCTTTATCGCGGCGTTTCGGTGCGGCGGAGGTAGCGGGAGTGTTTAGGGGATCGGGCGTTCGATGCCTTCATGGGCGGACGGCCGTAAAGACAACCCGTCCTGTACCCAGGCAGGAGACGTAATACGTCCGGGCCGGCGGTCAGGAAGCCGCCGAGAGCGAGCTCTCGGCCGTGGCCAAGGATACAGCTGACTTTATCGGAGGACGGCCGTGAAGACAACCCGTCCTGCCGAACGCTGCTGGAGGATTCGTCAGGAGTGCAAAAATGACGTTGATCGTGTCTCTTTATCGCTTATCCGAGGATTCGCTTCCGAGTACAGATCTGGTTTCTGCCGTGTCGCGGCCCGGTATATCAATACTCGCGAGGCCGTTTGCCTCGCGAGTTCGCGGTACGCGCGGTCGCCACCTATCGGCGGCGTCGGTACTAGCGCGCTGGCGGGGCCCGCGGTTTCGCGGCCTCGGGCTCCTCACAAGATTTTAACCCCTGAGCAGTATTAACACATTTAACAATGATTATATAATAAGTATTACGACGAGCAAAATACTCTCTCGTAACAACTATTCTTGATATGTATTGAGATTTGGTTGCTTTCATATATCACCGTTGGTACTGAATGACCGTTATAGAAGAACGAAAGCGTAAAAAAAAGGAATGAAGCATTGTGAAAAAATGCATAATAGAAGAAACACGTATCAGAATGTGTCTTGAGTTTTCTATGTGTTATTTGCTATATTGTTTCTTTAAATCATTATGTATACAGTAATATATCACTATTCAAAATATGTATTTAGTTTTTTATATAATAATAGTTTGTAGACTTCTAATAAAATAAAATATACAGGGTGTCCAAGAACTCATTTTCACTCTTTCCAGTGAAGGGGTGGTAGCTGGGGTGATTCTGAACAACTTTTTCCTTTGCGAAAAAGTTGTTTGAAACTTCGTTTTTGAATTATTAAAGAAAAACACTGACCAATCCGAACGCTTATAGAGCGCAGGCTCAGGGACGGCAGCTTCGGCTACGAGAGTGGGACTTGACGTAGGTCGCAAACGAACAGTTCGGCACCCCGTTGGCATAGCACAATAAAAAAATTGAACTGGTAGAACATTTTTAGTCGTTGTTTAAAATGAATACGGAACCTAATTTCTTGTCGCCTGTCATAATGTAAAAAAGGAAATTCGAAGCATTCTGAACGACAAATAAAAATGATTGAAATGGAGTAATTAATAAACATTTGAATTGGAGGCTACATTAATGATGAAGAATTAGAAAACAAGTTAAATGAAACTTACCCATTCGTTCCTAAATTAACCTGCTATGCTGAAAGCAGATAATTTTCACTGGGTCACTGTGTCGATCCCAAACATTCGAGGAGGGAACAAATTTGGAAGAACAGCTGATCTTCAGACAAGATCATTGAACCCACTTAACCACACTGTCACTATCACCTTTCACAGAATTTTCGTTCATGTAAATAAACATTTTTATTCACTGTTATGTTGCACAGATGAAAAACATGTAATATTCCGCACTACTTCGTAACGTTTTTATGACGTAATTGGTCTCCCTTTCCAACTTCAAATGGGACTGCCAGCTTGAATGTTGTGAGGTCTTTTTCACTCTTTGTCCTTTTCTACGTTCGGTGATTTCAAAGGGTCGACACGAGTCTCTCTCGGTTACTCTTGGTTATCGAGAATAACAAAATGATCACAAACCATCACCTATTTCTGAATGTAGAAAAACACAAAAAGCGAAATAAATGTCGCAGACGCTCAAGCTAGCAGTGCCATTTGAAGTTGGAAAGGAAGACCAATAACGTCGTAAAAACGTTACGAAGTAGTGCGGAATATTATATGTATTTCATGTTTCCAGTGCAATAGCAACGTGACAGCGAATAAAAATGTTTATTTACCTGAAAGAAACTTTTGTGAAAGGTGATAGTGACCGTGTGGTTGAGTGGATTCAATGTTCTCGTCTGGAGATCAGCTGTTCTTCGTAATTTGTTCTCTCCTCGAATGTTCAGGATCGACACAGTGATCCAGTAGGAATTATCTGTTTTCAGTATAGCAGATTAGTTTAGGAACGAACAGGTAAGTTTCATTTAAATTGTTTTCAAATTTGAAACATTTCTATATGCTGTTTACAATGTTTCGAATTTCCTTTTTTACATAATGACAGATGACAAGAGATTAGGTTGTGTATTCATTCTAAACAATGACTAAATATGTTCAACCAGTTCAATTTTTTTATTGTGCTATACCGACGGGGTGGCGAACCGATCGTTCGGAACCTACGTCAAGCCCCGCTTTCGTAGACGACGCTGCCATCCCTGAGCCCACGCGCTGTACGCACTCTGATTCGTCAGTGTTTTTCCTTAATAATTCAAAAACGAAGCTTCAAACAACATTTTCGCAAAGGAAAATGTTGTTCAGAATCGCCCCAGTTACCACCTCTTCACGGGACCAATGCGAGTTCTGAAACACCCTGTATATGAAGTCCATAGAGATAATTCCGCAAGAGGCATTTATAAGAACAGCAACTGGCGATATATTTGTCACGTACTGGCGGAAAATAAAAAATTTATCCACCTTACGTTCCCTTATCAAGCTTTCGGGTTTCGATAATCTTATCCATATCCTTATATACGCCCCTTGGCGTAAGGGGGATATCTTTACCCTTTTCTTCAATTAATCGTTTTCTCTTCGATCTTGTGCCTCTTCATCAAGCCTTCGGATTTTGGTGCTCCCCATGTGAGGATGTACAAGGAAGAGTTTGAGCTGTTACGTGGCCGAAGGCTAGGTAGCGCGTGTGGCTAGCAGAGGCTTTCAGGAGAGAGGCCGCGTAACTTATATTATTTAATGTCAATACAACCCGAGCGGTTAGATTGTATTGTTGTTGGAACTGTCACTAGTTTCACTGGGTTTAAAGAAAGATGCTAATGTGGGGTTGACACAGCAATGTATTTTACAATCTCAGTCTATTACAATTGTTCTTGTCGCGTGTATAGGTGTGTAATGTGTATATTACCTATCTCCGTAGTATGCTCGGTTTTGATGCAGTGGCAATGCGGGGTGTCGTGTGTGGTTGATCGGAAATGCCAAATAGAACACTGACTCGATTCGCGGATTCTATAACGTTAAACTTTGCTCGAAATGGACTTCAACCCGATCTCACTAAACAGCAACCAGCTCACGTTCGTACACGAAGTTCTCAACACAAAATGACTTTTGATACTGACCGAAGATCGTTGGTACAAACGGGTTTATATACTAATGAGTCAGGGTGATCTGGTTATTATTCAGATTATCGCGCGGGGCCAATCTGTTTCGGTGACGGTTTAGAGTGGTTGCATCTGTTGTGCGTTTACGGTGGACCCATTGCTTTCCCAAAACATTTGGTTCTGTTATCGCTGGGCCTGCCGTTTATTTCAAGAACAAGTGGCCTGTATGCCTGAGCGTTTTCCTTTCCAGATGTTAAAGGTTTATTTAAAAGGAGGCATATTTGATAAAAGTGGTCTGCCTTCGTGACAGAGCTTATAATTATTCCATTTTATAACTTTTCATCATTTGTTTCTAACCTTACGTACCTTGTCAAGCCTTTACAAGGGTTCGGAGATATTCCCATGCAAGGTACGCGAGGATGGTTATTTTTCTTTTCCTTTTTCTTTTCAACTAGTACTGGTAACCCTCATTGAAACTATCGCTGCGCTCAACTGCGTAATCATAGAAACAGCGCGAACAAAAACTCAAGTTCGCTCAGGGGAGATATACTATCAACACCGTCGCTACGCAGTTAGTCAGAGCTTCGCATTCGGGATCTTTCCTATGCTAACTGCGTAGAAACAAGGAAAATATGATTATTTCTTTATATTCTGTTCGGATACCCTCCCCCTCTTTAGCACAAGTGCCAGTCGGTCCAAAATGACCACGTATGGATATGAAACAACGGTGTGAATAGCGCAAATGAGCATGGATGTTAAAAGTGTTTAAACGGAATGAAAGAGAAGCATGAGAACCTTTGTAAGAAGCGACCGAACGTTAGCGAACGGGCACAAGTTTAGAATATGGGACACGCCCCGCAGGCGCGTGTCTATATCTTTTTGTAGCTTATCACATAAGGTGTTCATATATGTGGTTCATAAGTGCCACAAATTTTTTTTTAAGTGACACAATACTTTTTTTTTAAAGTAAAATTTCAGGCCTTTCTCATATACCCTGCTTAAGAGGGGGGCGCCTCCTATTGTAAACAAGTAAAATAAGTTTCACTTGTAGGAGGCGTGGGAGTCGGAAGTTATGGGCATGTAAATTCAAGATCAGAACATTCAAAGCTTATGAATGAAGCATTGATCTTTTTTTAACATAACAAGCAACCCTTCTTACAACTTTTTTTTTTACACAGTTTTGATGTCCTTCCACAATTATTCACAAGGATAATTGGGTTAGGTTAGGGTATATCCTATGGGTGGGGGTGCAGGGGGAGGGACGGAGTCCCTCCCTGCCCATGAGTTTCGGTCTTCAACTTCCTCAAAGATAGTGTTTACTTATGAAGAAGACGTTTAATCGCTTCATAACGATCTTGTAAATGTAAACACCTTTTCGATATTGTTGTCATAACAGAAATTGATTTGAATTAGAAGGAGTAAGCATTTCATTATTTATCAGTGTAGGAAGCCGACGCAAACGGATAAGGAGAGCTAACGAGAGCTCGCGGGAGAGAACGGTTTATAATAACGCGAACCACGAAACGAGACACGAACGATACGATCTGGCGACTTACAAATTTTGACTCACGGCTTACGATTTACGGAATATGACTACGATAATGACCACGATTACGGCTTTGAACACGGACACGACACGGAAAACAACTTTGACTACGATTACGATACTTGTTTCCTTTTTGTATTTTACAGTGCTTTGTGTTTTTTGTGTTTCGTTTGGAATTGTTGTAATTCAAGTATGAAAAGTAAGAACTTGTTCGCCATGATACCCATGAATCTTTTTAAACTTACCACTAGCATTATTAAAGACAGAAATACTTGTCTACAGTGGCTTAGGGATAATGAGATAATACCAGAAGTAGAGCAATCGTGCCCAAGATGTCCAAGACCTGTAATGATGGAATTCGAAGCATCTCATGGAACATTCGGACGATTTAGGTGTAGAAAAAAGCATGGGAATCGAGGACCTTATACAAGAAGTGCGGTATCAGGAACTTGGTTCGAGCATGTAAAGTTAGATCCCGAATAGAGTCATAAGAGAGTCCTCAATTACAGACGCGACCACTTCATCAGCAACAGTTGTCGACTGGTACAGTTACTGCCGTGAAGTGTGCATGATAGCACTTGACGAGCGATATGCAGCAGAAGGTCAAATCGGAGGGCCAGGACATATCGTACAAATCGATGAAACGAAAGTGGGGAAGAGGAAGTACAACAGAGGTCAGTTCCGTGATGGTAATTGGATACTGGGAATGATAGATGACTAAGGTGCCTATCGACTCGAAGTATGTATAGACAACAAAGGAGACAGAGAAACCCTCTTCCCACTCATCGTAAAACACATAGCCCCGGGAACTGAAATACATACTGATGAGTGGGCAGCATATAAAGATCTCCTCAACATACCTAGCATGAATTATGTGCACAAAACTGTAAACCACAGCACTCGAGGTGAGGGAAGATTTGTTAACCCTGAGACCGGAGCCCACGCTCAAGCCATCGAAGGTAGTTGGAAACATCTAAAACATGATCTTATTGACAGAAGGTACAAGCAAGACGATTTGGCCATGCACATCTGTACTTATCTGTGGCATAGAGATGTGCGACAGAAGAAGTTGGATCCTTTCGAACAATTGTGGAAAGATATCAAAACTGTGTACCCCGTTCGAGAATTAGAATAGTGACATGGTAAGAGGTAGGGTTTTAGTGGGTATACCGGGTTATCCTGGGAGTCCCACACTATCGGATTTAGCGGTGTGCGTAAAGCATTTCCCCCTCTATAAAAAATAATAATAAAAAAAAAGTTGTGAGAATGTTGTAAGAAGGGTTGCTTGTTATGTTAAAAAAAGATCAATGCTTCATTCATAAGCTTTGAATGTTCTGATCTTGAATTTACATGCCCATAACTTCCGACTCCCACGCCTCCTACAAGTGAAACCACCACCAATGTATCCTCCATAACCCCCTCTATTGTTTACAATAGGAGGCGCCCTCCTCTTAAGCAGGGCATATGAGAAAGGACTGGAATTTTACTTTAAAAAAAAAAGTATGGCGACACTTAAAAAAAAATTGTGGCACTTATCAACCATATATATGGACACCTTATGTGATAAGCTACAAAAAAATATAGGTCACGCCCCCAGGGGCGTGTTCCATATTCTAAACTGCAGCCTTTAAACTAAAGTCGGAATGCTAAATCTACACTATATCGATAAAGATTATTGAATAACGATTAGTAAATTATCGTAGCATTCCATTGCGCTACATGTGTGAGATATTATTGTCAACTCCAGTCAAAATTATGCAAATGTGCACCTCTTTGTTAAGACCAAGCGGACAATTGTTAAAACCGTCAAATATTAGTGTTTATGAAAGCAATGCATATCAGCTAAATCGATAATATTTTCTGAATCAGGTTAAGGGGGTAGACACGGGTAATAGTAGCGCGTTGACTTTACCGGCAAAAATGGGCCTAAACATGGGTTTACGGGATTCGACTTTTCGTCCTTATATGAGAGAATTTCGGGCTGGGTGAGGGCTTATTCGAAAGAGAAAGGACCAGTGCAGTACGGTCAACTCATGTTTCAGTGGAATTATGTTGATGTTTAGTAATATAAGCGTCTAAAGTAGAGGAAAAAATCGACAAAATGCAGTCGCGGAATCGAAGCATTTTTCGGCCACTAAAAGAGTGCTGTGATTGAAATCATGAGTTGACCGTACTGCACTGGACCTTCCTCTTTCGAAGAAGCCCTCACCCAGCCCCAAATTCTCTCATATAAAGACGAAAAGTCGAATCCCGTAAAAGCATTCCTACAGACTAGTTCCGCCATTTTGTGGATAATACAGAGCAAGTCACGTGACAAATTCAGTTCAGCTAGTAGTTATAAGGTGGCGTCTAACTAAGAAGGCTGTCGATTTGGAATCGTAGCCAAAATCAGGCGTTAGCTTGGCTACGTCACTCGACTGTGTCAGCGAAGGCAAGCGAAAAAGGCAACAACGCCCGAACGCTGAGTGAGACGAGCTACAGTCATGCTGTCCTTCTCTCATTCTGAATGTTGAGATCATCCCTTTTCGCTAAGTTTTGACTGACGACGCCCGCCTGGAGTTTTCACAGCTCCCCATAACAAACCTCGCTCAAAGAAGAGGTATAACAAGAGAAGAATATACCTTCTCTTTGCAATAATTCTGCAAATGTTTTCATACATAAGTTGTATATGAGATATTTATTTATTTAAATTATTTGCATTCACTCAGAATATTGACTAACACTCCTTTGTATTTTTTATTAGTTTCGATAAACAAAGTTATTATAGGTGTTTGGAAATACAAGCGTCACGCAATTGGGACGAAGTATATCTTTTTAGTAAGAGATAAGAGAAAGCTATTTATGTAAAAGTTGAATGGTATGACTTATGAAAAATATGAGATATCTCACGAAATATTAGTTTTTTAAACATTATACTGTTAAATATAGGTAATAGGTAATAGTGAGAGGAAATAGTAGCGAGGGGAGAGAAGGAGAGAAGGAACCGAGGCCCCTCCATTTATTAGTTCTAATACTACTTTTTTATCCTGAATTTTCCAAAGAGTTGATACGAGTAAAGAAAGAAATGCAATTCTATTTAAACAAAAAGTGCATCTGCATTTTTTTAGTGCATTGTTGCATTCACGAAGAAAATGAAGTCATAGAAAAATAAACATTATCATACCATTGAATTTTTACATGGACAGCTTCTTCCTATCTCTTACCAAATTCAAGATATAACCCGTCCCAATTGCGTGTCGCACCCTGTATGCTTTTATGATTTAAAAAACATTTATTTAAACTAATAACTAATAATTTATTTAAGCTAATAACTTTTTCTAAAAATTATTCTCAGATAGCACGTCCCTTCGGTTCTTCAGAGTAGGCATATATTTTTCAGCAGCGAGGGATGCTACGGTGCGCTATATAAAATCCACGCGTTTGGTCAGGGAGAATTTACCGGAGCGGGACAATTCTATCATTTAGGTTGAAAGAAGGATAGCATTACAAGGATCACCCTACATCTCACTCTAACTACGCGCCAATGTTTCGCTTTAGTTCTTCAGGCGGATCGTCGCGATGCCTCTGGCGAGATGAGCGTTTGAATGTGTTTGTAAAAATACTTGAGGCGCTGTTGCCTTCCTAGATCGTGTTGCGCGCACGCTAGCTGAGAATTAAACCTTTCAAGTTCGTAAAGGACCACGCAAGTGGCTCCACCAGGCCCAACGAAAAAACTGCTGTAATACCGACGTCCCGAATCGGAGAGGTCACGTGCCGTGTCTACCCCCTTAAATTCCATAGGATTTGTAAAATCTTCAACTGCGTAGAACTTCATAAAACCGTTAGAAAGAAATGGACAATACCGTTGAGAGAGAAAACAGAAGGAAGAAACTAGAGAGTGAGATTTCGTCTAGCAGGCACTCCCAACCAATCACAGGACGCGTGTCGCTATCGTTTCGCACTCCGATTCGCTAGGATGTCCCCACGCAGGACACCGATCGCGCGACGAACCCTTCACGCGATCGAAATTCTTTCCTCTTTGTCGATCAATCGCGACGCGCGTAACGTTGAACCTGTGCGTTTAGAGATAAGGTTGTCATTTGAAATTCGTGTAATTGACTGTTCGGCAAGTCCTTCGCATCGCGAAGGCAGAGTGTCGTGATGGTGCTTTTTACCGGTTTCGCGGTAAAGACTCAGAGACGTGCACGTAAAGCCATTTCATACTATTAAAATTCTATCTTTTCTCTTTCGTTTTTAAATCATTTGTTCGCATATTTTCGAAATTCCGTATTCAATTTCGCGTATAAATTATAATTATTTTAAACCGCGTTCGTAAATCGTATTTCGTTTTGTATTCGTTTATATTCAAATAGTAGAACGGTCAACTGTGCGCGACAAGTGCGTGTGAGACGTGATCTTTCAACTCTTCTTGGTGTTCCAGATTACATACAACTATTAACAGAAAGCGAATCGAAAGCAATTATTGCATTATATATATATTATTACATCTCTCCGGTAAGTTATCTATTTTATTCCATACACGATGATCTGAATTTTGAAGAGGCAAAATGGGCGATCTATTAAGTCATTGGTTTCGGAAATTTTCCCATTTTAGATCCCTCATTTAAGGTATCTCGATTTGTATGTTCAATTTATTACAATCCAAACGAGGGGCGGCTTGTTAAGCCTTCAGGTTTCGGCAGTCTTACCCATTCAAGTTGTTCCCTCGCGGGACGTTTCCGTGTATTTTTCTGCAACTTATTTCAAACTTATCAAATTTTGTAATTTATCAATGCCTCATCGGGAATCAAAGTGTATTCTGTAACGTTAACTAATATCATCGATTTAAGTGTCATTATTAATAAGCATCTTTACCCTTGTTAACCAAACCGAATTTATACACGCTGAACTGTTAATCTTTGCTAAACATTAATTTCTTACATATGTTACTGCTATTTTGTTAAAGGTCAATTCAAATACTCTATTCTGTTAGATCCCATAGTTTTCGAATTATACACAGTTTCAGCATGTAAACAGTTTCATTTTATTTCAATCTCAAACACCTTCACATATCACAAACCATGCTTACCAACACCATACAGTTTTCAAGAGGGGACCCGTATGGGACCAGAGCACTATCGAACCCAACGGAAAAATTACTATCTTCTTTTCCGTCTTAATTTTAATTTTTTCTAAACACAGAGGACGAGGCGTGAAAACGCAACGTCATACGTGTTTAGGACTGGTGGCAACGCAATACATACCTTTTCCGTCGTGCATAACTAACCAAAGGATTCAATTAACTTTTATATTCTTTTTACGTTGCGCCGTCGTCCTCAACGACGATTGTCGCAACGTAACACATTAAAAATAAATAAAAATGGAAGACTGCTGTTGTCTTACAAAGGAAATAAGATATGTTTAGAAGCATTTATTGTGAAAGATTTAAGTCATAATCTGTTATCATTTAATCAATTGACAAACAAAAAATTAAAAATAATATTTCATGAACACATAGCAAGAATAATTGGTGAAAACATAAATATAATAACGAAAAAGGACGGAAAGACATACACTATGGTATTTGAAATAAGAACTGAGGAGAATAAAGTATTTGCAACAGAAAAGGATTTAACCCTATGGCATAGAAGGATGGGCCATTTGAACAGGGAAAGTTTGAAGGTGATGGAATTTACAGTCGCAGAAGCAAACTGTGAAGCCTGTATCAAGGGGAAGTTCGTTAGATCTACATTTAGATGTAAATATCCTCAATCACATCATATACAGTGGGTGATCAATTTATTATGAACAGATGGAAAACTTACATATTTTATGTTTCCGATGCTATTATGTATTCCATAAAAGTAAAATATACCCTTTCCAGCAAAAACCATAACAGCCTATCTAACTAATAAAAAAATTCAAGTTTTACCGTGGCCTGGAAACTCACCAGATATGAACCCAATAGAAAATCTATGGGAATTATTAAAGCGTCGTATTGTATCAGAGACAATAACTAACAAGCAACAACTGATTGACAAAATTATATTCGTATAGCATAACGACCCAAAAACGCTAGAAAATTGCCGAAAAAATATGGAAAGAATGCCGAGACGTATTCAGGCAATTATAGATGCCAAGGACGGCGCAGCGTGACCAATTATTAACATTATATGCGTTTTAAATTATAAAAGTTGTAAAATATAGCAATATAATAATAATAAAAATATAACAGTAAGTTTCGCAATAAAAAGAGATACCATTTTAAGTATATTTTCAATTCCATTCCCGATCAAACTTCAAATAAGTGGTAATTTCGAACTGTTCATAATAATATGATCACCCACTGTAGGTAAGCTGATTCATACTGATTTGTGCAGACCAATATATCCAGTCACCATAAATGGTAAAAAATACTTCCAAACGATAATGGATGATTATTCTCATTTCACAACGGTGTATCTACTAAAAACTAAAGATGAAACTGTCGCAAATATAAAGAAGTTTGGGCATAGGATTGAAGGTCAATTTGGGAATAAGGTCTATAAACTACGATGTGATAATGGAAGAGAATTTTTAAATGAAGAATTAAAGAAATTTTGTGATAGTAAGGGAATGAGACTGCAATGCACTATTCCCTACATGCCACAATAGAATTGTGTAAGTGAAAGAATGAACAGAACTCTGTTGGACAAAGCAAGAATCATGATATCAGAAAGTGGCATACCAATGAAACTGTGGGGAGAAGCAGTTCGTTCAGCAGCGTTTGTTTTGAATAGATCTCCCACAAATGCTTTAAAGCAAAATATACCAGTAAAACGATGGTATGGTCGTCTGGATTTAAAAAAAGTTAGAATATTTAGATGCAGGGCATGGATTTATGTGTTGCCCAAAACAGGTACATTAGATAACAGAGCAATCGAAGGAAGATGGCTACAGAATATGGATTCCATCAACGGATAAAATAATTACTGCAAGGGATGTGAAGTTTGATGAACGAGACAAGAAGGAGGAAAGAAAATTAATAAGACGCGATGAAGATATAAAGAAGGAAGAAGGCAACGATGAACAGACGTACGAAAAGAGTAACCAAACGGAAGAAACAATCGTGTCAGATCAGGAAAGGTTGGATAGTAACCGAGAACAAATAAAGGAAGAGAAGGATAAAACAGAAAGGACAAAAAGGGTGACAAGGATGCCTAATCATTTAAAGGATTATGAAGCTTATATAGGACATTGCATGTTCGCAAGCACTGATCCCAAGACCTATGACGACGCGGTGAAGCACGAAGAATGGAGAATAGCAATTGACAAACAATTGGAGGCTCATAATAGATTGGGAATTTGGGAAAGATCGGAACTGCCCAAAGGAGCCCGTGCTATTGACACGAAATGGGATTTTTATCCGACTTCGAAAAGGGGGAGGATACTCAATTCGATCAGTATATATATGTTCTTTTTCGTTTTTTTTCTGGCTTGGTTCACCGATTACTCCGAGATGGATGGACCAATCGGAACGAAACTTTTTGCATCTTACAGAATATAACTCCCAATTGATCCCGTACAAAAAATATTTTGCATTTTTTCATTCCTAACGACTTTTATTTCTTAATGTATGTTCGTCGATTACTCCGAGATGGATGGATCAATCGGAACGAAACCTTTGGCATCTTGTAGAGTATGTCTACTGATTGGTCCCGTTAAAAAAACATTTTGGATTTTTTCATTGTCAAGGATTATTATTGCAAAAAACAGAAAGTTTCTAATCTCAACATAGGATGATGTCAATGACCCTTTAATATGTTGTCGGGGGCATGATGCTGAAGAACTTTTTTATTACGCATAATCAACTGAAAGCTTTAGTTTCCGAGGTATTCGTGAGAAACTATTGTTACTACTACATTGAATTTTACGTATGCCTACGTGTATTCTACCGCCTACTTTGGCTGTGTATGGATCAGCATGCAGCCGCCTACTCTCTACTGTTTCTATACGCATATCGCGTCGCCCGAAAACCAGTATACAGGCAAGTCTCGATTAATGCTAGTTCACATAGTGCGATATTTGATTTAGTGCGAATTTTAAAATGATACCAGGTCGCATTTAATGCGAACCAAAATTCAGTTAATGCGAGGCTTGCGAGGCTTTTTTCGATCCAGACATGCATCGAAGTATGCAAGTTAACAGAGACTTGGATAAAATACTGCGGTTTTATCATCACATATACGAACATATGAAAAAGCAGAAGAAAGTACAATCAACACTGTTAAAATATTTTAAAAGATAATAAACATGTTTATGCTATTATAATTTAATAATATACGTATGAAAGGTATATTTCAAAATTTTGATCGTATATTTTCTTTAACTAAGAACCAATTCCTATATTTAAAGTATTCGAATAGTACGAATTCAAATAATGCGAACAATTTCTGGGATTTATTACTCGCACTAATCGAGACCTAATTGTACATATATAACTATTGTTATTGCAAACTCCTATTTTTTAGCGCTAATCTGCAAGGAGATTTAATCCGAGATATTTTCGCGATAATCCCAATTACAAATCTTTGTGGAATTTGTTATTGTTAATAACTATAGTTATAGCAAGAAACCTATTCGCTGGTGTTACTATGCGAGGAATGTACCGATCGCGATGAAAGCTTTTCAATTTAATGCGAGATATTTCCGCGATGAGCTCCAAATATGTATGGAATTTATTATTGTCAATAACTATTGTAACGTTTGTAAACGTTTTGTAACGGGCATTGTGTTTAACGTGGGCATTTTATAAAATGACCGGGCATTGTGTAGAATGCCCATTCGAAAAGACATTGTGCAAAATATCCGTAACAAGTTTCGGTCAATCTATAAAATGTCCGGTCATTATACAGAATATCTAGAGGGTGGTGGTCAATGGATTAAAACGATCTTGTTACATAGATGTGATAGGTTAGGTGAGGCTACACATTTAGGAGCAGGGTCAGCAGAGAGCCGACCCCGCCCACAGGAGAAGACGCCATCGGGAGAGGCCCAAGGTAAATGTAGTGGTGGGAGGTTTCGGCCTCCCCAAGGCAGATGTAGTGAGGGGATAGGACCGGGGGGGGGGGGGGGGGGGGGGGGGGGGGCTTGCCCCTCTCCCCTATCGCAGATCGGCGGCTTTTAGGCCGCGTTCAGACTATGAAACTTTGGCGTGAAACTTTCCGTGAAACTTCGGGTCCGAATTTTTGTGTTTCTGGCCGTGCCTGTACCAGGTATGCCGCCCGAAAAAGGAAATAGTTTTCTCTTGTAGAAATACCAACTTCCGTATTTTTTATTAGATCTTTGCGGAAGCGGCGTCAATCGATTGTTTATGTTTTTGCAATCAAAATGAAACCAAACGCGACATAAGTTGGACAATAATTAACCAAGTTACGTGAAAAATCTAAATGCATAGTTAAAAGCCAACTTCGTTAAAAGTAGTCCGGTTTACGTGATACGAGGTATCATTTTAATCGGGAGAACACCAGCAATCCATTGGTACCACTTTCATACCGATGCGATGAAAAATAAAGAATTTGATGTTTTAAAAAATTAATGCGGTCGGTCGGTTCGACCTTAGGCTGCCGAGTGCCTACCTGGGGCCTGCACTCGATATGTCGTGCGAAAAAGAAAATGGTTGTTTGCTCTTGTCGCCTAGCATTTACCAGCAGCACAGAAAATTGCAAGGAAAGGAAGGTAGGTTCTGCTGGTTAAATTCTCATAGGGCCCGCCCATTTTTAAATACAACGCTGTTCCAGTGAAACATAGAGTAAATAGATAAACCATTTTCTTTTTTGCACGACATACCGAGTGCAGGCCCCAGGTAAGCGCTCGGCAGCCTAAGGTCGAACCGACCGACCGCATTAATTTTTTAAAACATCAAATTCTTTATTTTTCATCGCATCGGTATGAAAGTGGTACCAATGGATTGCTGGTGTTCTCCCGATTAAAATGATACCTCGTATCACGTAAACCGGACTACTTTTAACGAAATTGGCTTTTAACTATGCATTTAGATTTTTCACGTAACTTGGTTAATTATTGTCCAACTTATGTCGCGTTTGGTTTCATTTTGATCGCAAAAACATAAAGAATCGATTGACGCCGCTTCCGCAAAGATCTAATAAAAAATACGGAAGTTGGTATTTCTACAAGAGAAAACTATTTCCTTTTTCGGGCGGCATACCTGGTACATGCACGGCCAGAAACACAAAAATTCGGACCCGAAGTTTCACGGAAAGTTTCACGCCAAAGTTTCATAGTCTGAACGCGGCCTTAGGTGGAGCCGCTGGGCCGCAGGTGGCCATTGCACGCGGCCCGAGGAGTAGCCGGTGTCGGGTGTGGCCCCCGGCGTCGACGGAGTTGGCACATACGGGAAGGGTCAAAGGTTAGACCCTCCCCCAAAATGGGGCGCAAACGCGCCAAGGGTGGTGGGGTCCTGGCGTGTTCGACAGAGGCGCCTCAAGTGAGGGTTTTAGCCAGTAAAAATCCAGCACTACCTCCGGCCCCTCCCCAGGGGGGCTGGAGGTGTCTTTCAAAGAATTCCCCCAAGTAAAAAAAAGAAAAAAAAGCCCACTGTTAGGACTTTGATAGGTCCTGAATATTTGCACGGAGTGCCGGCTATAGGTTGTGAAGGACCACCGAAGTTGATTCGGCTTGGGGCCGATAAATAATTATGTCGATTGCAGGTTTAGGTATTTAATCGTAGTTAAATGGTGGCGTGTGTGTGTTACAATGTGTGGAGTGTGAAATTTGTTACAATTTAAGAAAAACTTTGTGTGTCTATTTCTACGTTCTATCTGTACGATGTTCTGTTTAAGAATCCTCTCCTCGAGCAACTTGAAAACCGTTAAATAGTCGCAGTTCCTCCCTTCCAGTACGCCCTTGGCATGGTAGATGCTGGAAGGGGAATGTGCCCTTCGTACGGGGGAGGAAAAGTGTGAACTGGTCTGGGTTTTTCCAGAAATCGCACGTGGTTCCTCTAGGTCATCGCGGCAGAGTTATCCTTCGAGTCCATGCGATTTATGGCATGGCCTTTCTAATTATTTTAAACTCTGCCAGGTACCGTTAAGCTCTGGTAATCATATGGCACGGGAAAAACTATTTGGTACAAAAGATCTGGTAATTCTAAACTTGCCATGCCATAAATCGTACCTATTCTAACACCCACACAGTTAAATCCGGCCGCCGCAAAGCGGCCGGCAACGCTTTCCTGAGACAATAGTGTGGTTTAAATAATAACGAAAGCGAATTTAAGTGTGTGGCCTATCCTAACCTATCACATCTATGTATGGTTTTAATAATAATAATAATAATAAGTTTAATGCCAACGAATCGTGGGTAATATATAAAATGTCCGGGCCATTTGTGAAATACCTGCACATTATATCCATTGCCCCCAAAAATGGGCAATCTACACAATGACCGGTCATTTTACAAAATGCCAACGTTAAACACATTGCCCGTAACACCTTCCACATCTAATAGGAGATATTTCTGCGATGATCCCACTTGCAAAAATTTATGGAATTCGTTATTGTTAATAACTATTGTTATTGTAATTATCCAATAAGAACGGTAAACCACCTTACGGCATCCTACAAATACTGCTCGTTCCACTAAAAAGTGTGAAATAAAATAATTTTTAACAAAAAAAATTCCTACTTCGAAATGCACTAAAAAGTGTAAAATAATTTCTATTTCATTTAATAATTTGAAGTTAACAGTGCGAATTAACTACATGTACATCAAAAGTGCTGTCAACTTCTAATACAATCGTTACAATTATAAATGTTTTCAGCCGTACCTATAACGTTCCGTTTCTTACAACATATTATTTATCAAGTTTGCCATACCGCAATTATATCGTTATTGGCAGGAGCGTATATTCAATAACTAATTTTTCTTTTCCCCGTAAAAAGACTCATTTATTTCCCGCGACCCGGTCTTGGCTTCCTACACTATTTGACGATTAAGTAGATTTTATTAATAGCTGTGGAATACTGGTATAAATGAAATAGAAATTATTTTACACTTTTTAGTGCATTTCGAAGTCGGATTTTTTTTTGTTAAAAATTATTTTATCAGAACAAAAGAAGAAGGTGTAAGAAAAACAAAATTCAGAGGATACCAGTTACATGATGAAGAAGTAAGGTATGCACCAGTACCCAGGCTTTCAACAGTAAGAATGCTAATAACGCTAGCTGTACAAAATAACTGGATGTACCAACGGCCTTCCTAAATGGGAAACTTGCAACAGAAGTGTACATAAATCCACCTCAAGGTCTAGACGAAACAAAAGGTACAGTGTATAAATTGAAAAGAGCATTATATGGCCTTAAAGAAGCACCCAAGTGCTGGAATGAAACTTTTTACAATTTTGCAAACACCCAAGGATTTAAGAGATCTAGATGTGAATTTTGCCTGTATAAAAGAAAGCAAACAATCATGATAATATATGTTGATGACATTCGCATAACTGGAAAAGAAACTGAAGACATAATACAACAGTTAAAAATAGAGTTCAATACCAGAGACTTAGGAGAGCTCAAGAACTTCCTAGGAATGCAAATCAAACAAGAAGGAAATTTGTTCAAGATCTTACAAGAAATTTTGGACTTGAGAATTGTAAAGGAGCGATGACTCCAATGGAGGCAAACTTTCATGCAGAAGAGGATGCATATAGGTACGATAGATGTACCGTATAGGGAGTTAATACGTAGCCTGATGTACATCTCAATGGGCAACGTGACCTCTCCGATTCGGGACGTCGGTATTACAGCAGTTTTTTCGTTGGGCCTGGTGGAGCTACTTGCGTGATCTGTTACGCACTTGAAAGGTTTAATTCTCAGCTAGCGTGCGCGCAACACGATTTAGGAAGGCAACAGCGCCTCAAGTATTTTTACAGACACATTCAAACGCTCATCTCGCCAGAGGCATCGCCACGATACGCCTAAAGAACGAAAGAGTGAGATGTACGGTGATTATGCTATCCTTCTTTCAACCTAAATGAAAGAAGTGTCCCGCTCCGATAAATTCTGACTGACTGAACGCGTGAATTTTATACATATGTATAGCACACCGTAGCATCCCCCGCTGCTGAAAAATATATGCCTACTCTGAAGAACCGAAGGAACGTACAGTCTGACAATGAGAATTTTTTTAGAAAAAGTTATTAGCTTCTTTAAATGCATCACGCAATTTGGACGGGTTATATCTTGAATTTGGTAAGAGATAGGAAAAAGCTGTTCATGTAAAAGTTCAATGGTATGATGATGTTTATTTTTCTGACTTCATTTTCTTCGTGAATGCAACGATGCACTCAAAAAATGCAAATCCACTTTTTATTTAAATGAAACGACCGGTCGCCGATCAAGATGAAATTTTGAGGGGCAAGGGAGAGGGGGGAGGGGACCCCAAATATAAAGTGGTATCTTCGGCTTCCTATTAGTTTCCGAGATATTAATTGAAAACTTTCGTAGAATACATAGAATTTTTCCTATACAGACGTAACTAACACAACCGTCTTCGTTGTAGTAAGCTGACATCGTTGTGTCGAACAGCCGTTGACACAGCGGGGGTTCCAACCTGACTATCTGTAGGGTGTCCTATTCAAAACTCTAGAGATACGACGACTGTTGTAGCATTGCCGACCGCCTCCCGGCATACAATTCTATGTATTGTAACGTCTCGAGTTCTCTCTCTCACTGAGTCCTCGGCGTTGCTTATCAGAACTGTTAGCTAGGTGGAGGTTCTCACTTATCTTTCCCTGGCTAGCAGACGTATTGGTGATGAATTGTCCAGATGTTGGAATGGTAGGGTAGATGGTTGTAGTGAAGATCACGCACTTACAAATCACAAGTATGATTATTCACTAATTGTACAGTCTTGGCTAGCGGTTACAACTACCAGAGTCTTGCTCTGTCGAAGTTCTGAGCTTCGTAGCAGAGTCTAACGGTACTTCGCGTATTGTTCGCGAATTTAAATGAGTAAATGAAGAGCTGTGTTTGAAATATAAAAAGAGCAACTCGCTTGATTTGGTTGGTTTTTCAGATTCTAATTGGGCAGGTGATATCAAAGGTCGAAGGAGCACAACAGGAGGTGCCATATTCTACATTTTACAACGATAACTTAATATCATGGATATCAAGGAAACAACAAAGAGTAGCCTTCTCATCAATTGAAGCGGAATATGTGGCAGCCGCCTTGATTTCTGCTGAACTCATGTCGTTTAAGGGGGTGGCTGAGGAGATAAATGGAAAAGAAGTTGATACAATAATGTTTCTGGACAATCAAGCAGTTATCAATATTGCTAAAAACTATAAAAACAGCAAAAGAAGCAAACACATCGATGTTAAATATCACTAGTATATTAAAAATTTAGTCAATAAGGGCTTAATTAAACTACATAGATTATATTGAAACAAATAAGAACTGTGCGGACATTCTGACAAAGTCGCTTGTAAAACCGTCGTTTACTAAGCATAGAGAAAGTTTGGAAATACTAAATTAACAATTTTGTCTTATTGTTAGCTTGAGTAAGATCAAAATTGACAGGGGGTTTTGAAATTTGGGGACTTTCGTATATCACGGTTGGTATTGAATGACCGTTATAGAAGAACGAAAGCGTAAAAACAAAAATTAAGCGTTGTGAAAAAATGTGTAATAGGCGAAACAAATATGTGTTATTTGATATATTGTTGCTTTAAATCATTATGTATACAGTAATATATCATTATTTAAAATATGTATTTAGTTTTTTATATAATAATAGTTTGTAGACTTCTAATAAATAAAATATATATTAACAATATGTATCATTGTTTTGTTTAAAAAACGTTTTAGCTTCTGGTTGTAATAAAAACTTTCTTAAAGTGAAAATTACTTTGGTTTATTTTGTGAGTTTTTAAAAAAGCAAAACTGGTAAATTATGCTATAATAATCGTAGTATTAGTATATCAAAAGAAATTTGAAGTATTTGTGTTTTGATTATGATAAATAATAATAGATAGTGAATTGACAAATTGGTGAAAATATGAAATATTAGGGGTACTGGAAAGTAATGTCGCTTTATCAAAGAAAAGTTTATTTACATTTTTACATCGTACATAAAAATCTAGTCGCTGAGGTAATCACCATCGTTTTCAACAACTCTCTGCCATCTTGAAGCCAACTGCGATATACCTTTTTTGTAAAAATCTTTCGTTTTTTCATTAAATATTTTTATATGCCATATTTTACCTCTTCGCCGATTGAAATATTTTTTACTATCTAAGAAATGTTGTAGGGATCTAAATACATGATAATCAGAGGGGGCTATATCGGGAGAGTAGGGTGGATCGGTGGATGTATCAAAGTTTCCCAGCCAAGTTCTTTAATTTTTTGTTGCGTGATTTTTGAAGTGTGAGACCTAGCGTTATCATGATGCAGTATGACACCTTTCCTGTTTGCAATTACAGGATGTTTTTGTATTTTTGTTAATTGTTCACAGTAGGTGGCAGTATTAACAGTATTTGCAGGCTTTAAAAGTTCAAAATGAATTACTCCTTCCATGTTCCACCATACATACAACAATACTTTACTCCTGTAACTAAGCGGTCGAAGAAAGGCTCTGTTCCAAGTCTAAGCAGTAAAGAATTACAAACTGCAACCCTTGTTGCTCGATTCTCTGCACTAAGGTGATGCGGAACCCAGTTTCCGCGTCGATGGACCTTCCCAATTTTTGTAAGGTGTTCTTGCACTGTGGTCCATGCTACACTTAACACTTCTGCAATCCCTGCAATTATTAAACACGGGTTTTCTTCAACCACGGCTCTTATAAGATGTCAGGCAGACGCGACATTACTTCCGGTACCCCTAATACTTATTGGTAGCAATAGAAGACAATCTTATATTACTACCACATCTTTAAATTTATCACTAAATAATAAAATGAACATATGAATATTTAAAATGTATATATTTTGCAATAACGGATTTTCTGCAGATTCTAAAGGCTAATTGTGAATTTAATGGTTATCAGGCCACTTATAGCCAAAATAAAATAATTATGGTTGTCTTATTATATTTGACGTTCTATTATGTATGATTTATCATTAGTAATGTTCTATCTTAGTTTAACAACTTTATTTTTCTCTAAAGTAACACTGTTTTATATTACTATCCCAATTTCTATTAGGCCAAATTCGCCATCAATTACAAAAAGTGAAAAAAATCAACAGTAGTCTAAAATTTAATTCCGCATGAAATTGTCCTTTCTCTGTTTGATTTTTCTATTTATGATTATTCTGACGATGAGACATACGAAATATAAACAGAAGATAACACGCTCAACGCGATTATTCTGTTCTAATCTCTTTCTAAATATTATAGAGGATTCAGGAAATCACATGAGATCCGAAAATACTGCTGTGAATGTTAGAAATACAAACGTAAAATTGTTCGATCGCAAAATAGCCGGGAATATCATAAGAAAAGTCGTAACGTTTTGTGATACGTGTAAAACTGAACCTCGTTTATGTTTAGAATGTTTTCATAAATTACATTAAAAAATGTAAACGTGTTCGTTCTATATTACATGAATTACCAAGTTTATTAGATAAGTTTGACATTGTTCGATACCTAAACGAAAGTACATCAGTCCCTAGGGACCGATGCCGCCCTAGCGGAAAGGTCAATGTTGGTCCCCAGAAACGTCGTACCTGTTACGATCAGCCGCTTAAACGTACGACAATCGAATTCTTCCCACGACAAACATCGTGTTACGACCACCCGCCTAAACGATCGATACTCGAACAATCGAACTCTTCACGACCGGACACCTAAACATCATGTTACGACCACCTACTTAAATATTCGATAAGACGCGTTCTCACGGACACCCCACCCTGTTAATCATCAACCTTACCGGCCCCTTCTCCACCAACAACTAATAATAAAAAGACCTCACCGGACATAAGCAGTTAGTTAGTCGGAATCATACTGTAAAATAAAGTGCCAAACTCTTAAAAGTGCTATTCATTTATTTCTTAAAATCCTGTGAACTTTCTACGTGACATACCCAACGTATTAAACCCCAGTACAAAGATGGAGAATAGGGTCAACGGGGTGGGAGCAAGGTGAGGTGCAGAGTGACCGTTCAGAAAAATAAAGACCAGAATAAGATTTGTCACCCACTTATTTAGTTAGTTCCCATAGTTAAAACGATTGCTAATAAAAGCCAAGGCAATTTAAAATACAATTTCAGGTTTTATTCTTTTCCACCAACAAGTGGGTGGTCCTTTGACATGCCTTAGGCACTTTATGCAATACTCGAGTGCATAAACATCAGTGAGCTGTGTTCTAACAATAATTTATTTGTTTAAGTAAGCATTATTTTATTTTAAAATAAAGAAATAATCCTTTGGCATAAATAATGATCCAAAATAAATTTTACAACCAACAGTTTTACGTTTTAGCTTCATTTTACCACCTTCAAGAATAGTAATTTGTATTATCAAATAATAATTATATAAACATTATTTTCTGGTTACATTATGCAAATATTAATCTTTTAAACTCAATTTATAATACTTTTGTGTATTAAAACTAATAATTTTCATCTGAATTCTATTTAACTTTCTACAGATAGACAAATAAATTGTTTTTCTTCTTTCTACTAAATAAATGTATTATATATATTGTATGTACATATGTTTTTAACTATTTGCCTAGTTCTGAGGGCAATCACCAATTTATGGTTTTAAAAGACTAGAAATGATTTGTACTGTAAATGATTTGAATTGATTAGTACCTATTCATTGATTGGTGATAATAGCAAAATTTCATTAAATAAGCAGCCATGAAGAAAACATGGTTTAATATTAGTGTATCCATTTGTTAAAATATAATATTTACAGAATGTTGACATAAAATTTTCAAAGAATATAGCTTACACGAACCTATGAATAAAAGCAGCTTCCACACATGCAATAGTGAAAGCTCTCAAATTGAAGAACATAACGCATCTTAATATTTAATCGTAAATGATTATCCCTAAGTTTATCTAATTATTTTATTGTATTTTATAAAAACTATGTATGATGCTGCATTATCATTATTATTAAACCCTTTGAAATATTACTAAATAAGATTTATATTAATCAACTAACCACAACAAATGTTATTAAAGCATGGTTCAGTTTCGTTCTTTCTTCTGCAACAGGACATATTTATTTATGAAATCACAAAAAATTTAACTGTCGGCTATAATTTTCTCATTTAGCTACATTTTTGGTATGTATTACAAACTAAATGTATTTTGTATTTTTTCGATGACATATTATTATTAATGTTTAAAAAGGTGTAAAATATGATAGAATTGAAGATTTTCTACTGTTTTGTTTAATCTTTTTTAAACAGTTAATGTAAAAAAGAGTGTTAACAGGTCGATCATTCATGTTACACACTAAGATTATTTTTAACGTTAATTTTAAAAACTAATTTTAGCAAATCAAAAAATGTTTTCATAAGAAATAAATTGTATAAAAAAAAAATTTAACAAATTTAAAATGACACTTTTCATTGCAATTATCGTAATAAGTTACTATATTCATGTTTAACGTAAACATTTGGTTATATCAAAATATCATTTTATAGATTATTTCATAGTTTTAAACATTATCATATATTATCATACATTAGCGTACATAAATAATTTAACTGTAAAAATTCGAATTTACACACACTTTATACAATTTGTTGTGAAACATAAAGAGAATCAACAAATTGTTGAACCCTCGGCGCACAAGGTTATGTGGGATGTTTGGGTTCTAGAGCGGTTAAGGAATTTTGAATTCATCGTACGTTGACTTTTCATTCGTTCTAATACACGCGTGGCTAAAGACTCTATTGAACTTCTTTGCGAACTCTGTCTTCTGGGCGTGTTTTACCCTTTTTATGACCTTTTTACCAAGGCTTACTAGTGGAGATGACCATATTTGGGCAACTGTCGCACGTTGCACAAACGCTGAATTTACATTTCTTGATCCGCGAGAAGACGTTCGTTCGGACGATCTGACGGTACAATTCCAAGCACATATGATATTGCGCGCAGCGTTTCTAGTATTCGCAAACCTAGTTTAACGTCCCGGAATTATTCACGAGCACGCTACTGCGCCGACGCGTAGGGAGAGCGGTTCCCTAAGGGAAGGCGACTCGTATTTTTATATAATAATAATAAAGGAAGGGATTATAGGTTCGGGTGGCACGCGGTAAAGGAGCAAAATCCAACGTTAATTCCTTTCTCAAAATAATAAGTATGTTTTTATTCAAGAAATTATGTGTTGTTCGTTTATAATATGATAATAATAAAAAGGTAAGTAATATAAAAAGATAATATTGAATGTAATTAAATAATGAATGAATTGATGTAATTAATTATTGAATTTAAATAATGAATTGAATTAATGTAGTTAAATAACAAATGTTGCGCCCTGTTTTGAAATACAAAAAGAAAATAATAGTATTAGTAAGGTACAATGAGTACGCCCTGGATTGAAAAATACAAAGAAAATAACAATCGTGTTTGTGCTAAAATTGGAATACAATAAAAGAAAATTAGATTATTAGTTACAAAAATAATTCAACCTAAAATAAAAATACAGAGGAAAATAAATTGATTAGTAGACGCGGTTCTAGATACGATTATAAAACTTGGATTTATAATTTAATATAATATAAATGATTTGAATGATTTGTCGGGAAATTGGCCAAGATCCGTTCTGACGCTGTAGGAGTTGGCTCGTTCGGCCGCAGTTCGGTTTCTGGGCAACTTAGCCGTCACTGAACAGGCCGCATCCAAGGAGCTTCTGCTTTCGCTCGCTCGTTAAGCTTGGTAGCGAGCTCTGCAAGACGGTATCGTCGCTCTAGAGCCAGTGTACTATGCAGCGAGGTGACATTACCGGCAAAAATGGGCCTATTAATGGGTTTACGGGAATCGGTTATTTGTCCTTATATGAGACCACATAGGGCTGGGTGAGGGCTCATTCGAAAGAGGAAGGTCCAATGCAGGGCGGTCAACTCATGGTTTAACGAGATTGTGTCCATATTTAATAATATCAGTGTCCAAAGTAGAAGAAAAAATCGACAAAATGCAGTTGTGGAATCGAAGCATTTTTAGGCCACTAAAAGAGATTTGTGCCTCAAACGGTGAGTTGACCGCCCTGCATTGAACCTTCCCCTTTCGAATAAGCCCTTATTCAGCTCAAGACCTTCTCATATAAGGACGAATAACCGATTCCCGTAAAAGCATTGCCAAAGACGAGTTCCGCCATTATCTGGATACTACAGAGCAAGTTACGTGACAAATTTAGTTCAGCTAGTAGTTATAAGGTGGCGTCTAAGTAGAAAGGCTGCCGATCTGGAATCGTAGCCAGAATCAAGCGTCAGCTTGATTACGTCACTCGAACTGTGCTGCGAAGGCAAGCGAAAAAGGCAACAACGCACGAACGCTGAGTGAGACGCACTACAGTCATGCTGTCCTTCTCTCATTCTGCATGTTGAGATTGTCCCTTTTCTCTAACAAGATTTGTAAGATTTGACTGCCGTCCGCCTGGATTTTTCACAGCGCCCCATAGCAAACATCGCCTCATTCAAACTATATCGTGTTTGGTATCATTTTAATCAGAGAAATTTCACCAATGCGCTAGTAAAAATTTCGGTCAAAAAAAGTCAAAAATAAAAAAGTTTCATAATTGATTTAGTATTAGTCACACCGATATGTTTCGGCTCTTTCCTTTGATCATTGGACCTCTCGCTCTCTCCTCCACTGTCTGTCCCTTTCTACGTTCACGCATGGCTGGCCATCGCATATAATCCGAGATTCGACACCTCTGCTGAATATATGAATTGTTGCACATATTCAACTTTTACTGTACAGACGCGAGGTCCCTCCATTTATTAGTTCTAATAGTACCATATTACTTTTTTATGCAGAATGTTTCAAGGAGTTGACACAAGTAAAAAAAAATGCAATTCTACTTACATAAAAAATGGATTTGCATTTTTTGAGTGCATCGTTGCATTCACGAAGAAAATGAAATCACAGAAAAATATACATTATCATACCATTGAACTTTTACATAAACAGCTTTTTCCTATCTCTTGCCAAATTCAAGATATAACCCGTCCCAATTGCATGACGTATCCTGTATACTTTTATTAATTAAAAAACATTTATTTAAAAAAGTTAATAACTTCTTCTAAAAATAATTCTCAGATTGCCCGTTCCTTCGGAGCAGGCATATATTTTTCAGCAGCGAGGTGTGCTACGGTGTGCTATGTAAAATCCACGCGTTTGGTCAGTCAGAATTTATCGGAGCGTGACAATTCTATCATTTGGGTTGAAAGAAGGATAGCATGATCACCGTACATCTCACTCTAAACGCGCCCCAATGTTTCGCTTTCGTTCTTCAGGCGTATCGTGGCGATGCCTCTGGCGTTTGAATGTGTTTGTAAAAATACTTGAGGCGCTGTTGCCTTCCTAGATCCTGTTGCGCGCACGCTAGCTGAGAATTAAACCTTTCAAGTTCGTAACAAAACACGCAAGTGGCTCCACCAGGCCCAACGAAAAAACTACTGTAATACCGACGTCCCGAATCGGTAACGTCACGTACTGGGTCTACCCCCTTAACGCCCATAGAAAGTAGTTTGAAATTATGTTCAAATAAGTGTAACATCCAGCAGGAAGAATGATAAATAAGAAGAAATTTCAAAATTAGTATTTATTAAAATATTTATTCATTTTTCGTTATAATTAAAATTTGTAACAGTTCATTTTTTATTTATTATTGTACTATTTTGATTTAAATAATTATATTCACACCTAATAACTAAAAAGAATCTTATATTTATTAATATTTATATTTAACAAAAAATTTTATATACTTCAAAATATATGTCGATAATTGTCGCGTCGATAAAAGATCGACACAGCGCGCGTAGAAAGAGATAGGAACAAACGCAGAGTAGAAAGAGACAGCAACAGCGCGTAGACAGAGATAGCGATACAGTAACCTTAGATTCTTTTGTTGGCGAGGCGGCAAAGGTTCCGCGTCGGATCCGGAGCGCTCAACTACCGGTTCGCAGCGGTTCGCTACGTGTCAGGTTCGCAACCAAGCTTAAGGGGGTAGACCCAGTACGTGACGTCACCGATTCGGGACGTCGGTATTACAGTAGTTTTTTCGTTGGGCCTGGTGGAGCCACTTGCGTGTTTTGTTACGAACTTGAAAGGTTTAATTCTCAGCTAGCGTGCGCGCAACACGATCTAGGAAGGCAACAGCGCCTCAAGTATTTTTACAAACACATTCAAACGCTCATCTCGCCAGAGGCATCGCCACGATACGCCTGAAGAACGAAAGCGAAACATTGGCGCGCGTTTAGAGTGAGATGTATGGTGATCATGCTATCCTTCTTTCAACCCAAATGATAGAATTGTCCCGCTCCGATAAATTCTGACTGACCAAACGCGTGGATTTTATATAGGGCACCGTAGCACTCCTCGCTGCTGAAAAATATATGCCTACTCTAAAGAAGCGAAGGAACGTGCAATCTGAGAATTATTTTTAGAAAAAGTTATTAACTTTTTTAAATAAATGTTTTTAATTAATAAAAGTATACAGGATACGTCATGCAATTGGGACGGGTTATATCTTGAACTTGGTAAAAGATAGGAAAAAGCTGTTTATGTAAAAGTTCAATGGGATGATAATGTCTGTTTTTCTGTGATTTCATTTTCTTCGTGAATGCAACGATGCACTCAAAAACTGCAAATCCACTTTTTATTTAAATGGAATTGTATTTTTTTTTTACTTGTGTCAACTCCTTGAAACATTCTGCATAAAAAAGTACTATGGTACTATTAGAACTAATAAATGGAGGGACCTCGCGTCTATACAGTAAAAGTTGAATATGTGCAACAATTCATATATTCAGCCGAGGTGTCGAATCTCGGATTATATGCGATGGCCAGCCAAGCGTGAACGTAGAAAGGGACAGATAGTGGAGGAGAGAGCGAGAGGTCCAATGATCAAAGGAAAGAGCCGAAACATATCGGTGTGACTAATACTAATTGAATCAAAAAAATTTTTTATTTTTGACTTTTTTTTAGTGAAACTTTTACTAGCGCATTGGTGAAATTTTTCTGATTAAAATGATACCAAATACGATATAGTTTGAATGGGGCGAGGTTGTTATGGGATGCTGTGAAAAATCCAGGCAGACGGCAGTCAAATCTTAGCGAAAAGGGACAATCTCGACATGCAGAATGAGAGAAAGACAGCATGACTGTAGTGCATCTCACTCAGCGTTCGGGCGTTGTTGCCATTTTTGCTTGCCTTCGTAGCACAGTTCGAGTGACGTAATCAAGCTGACGCTTGATTCTGGCTACGATTCCAGATCGGCAGCCTTTCTACTTAGACGCCACCTTATAACTACTAGCTGAACTAAATTTGTCACGTAACTTGCTCTGTAGTATCCAGATAATGGCGGAACTCGTCTTTGGGAATGCTTTTACGGGAATCGGTTATTCGTCCTTATATGAAAAGGTCTTGAGCTGGGTGAGGGCTCATTCGAAAGAGGAAGGTTCAATGAAGGGGGCTCAACAAATCGTTTTAGTCACATAACTGTTATAGTTACTTAAAATGTACTTGGATTCAGCGGGCGTATTTTCTCGATTTTTCCTCTACTTTGGACACTCATATTATTAGATATCAACACAATCTCGTTAAACCATCGGTTGAGCCCCCTGCATTGGACCTTCCTCTTTCGAATGAGCTCTCACCCAGCCCTATGTGTTCTCTTATAAGGACAAATAACCGATTCCCGTAAACCCATTAATAGTCCCATTTTTGCCGGTAATGTCAACGCGCTGCATTACCCTAGTCTACCCCCTTAACGAGCGAGCGAAAGCAGAAGCTCCTTGGATGCGGCCTATTCACTGACGGCTAACTAAGTTGCCCAGAAACCGAACTGCGGCCGAACGAGCTAGCTCCTGCAGTGTCAGAACAGATCCTGGCCAATTTTCCGACAAATCATTCATTTTATTTAAATCATATTTAATTATAAATTCAAGTTATAGATTTAAAGTGTTATAATCGTATCTAGTGCCGCGTTTACTGATCAACTTATTTTTCTCTGTATTTTTATTTTAGGTTGAATTATTTTTGTAACTAATAATCTAATTTTCTTTTATTGTATTTCAATTTTAGCACAAACACGATTGTTATTTTCTTTGTATTTTTCAATCCAGGGCGTACTCATTGTACCTTACTAATACTATTATTATGAATTCATTATCTAATTACATCAATTAACTACATTATTTAATTACATTCAATATTTTTTTAATATTACTTACCTTTTTATTATATTATAAACAAACACAAAACGACAGACACATCATTTCTTTGAATAAACACACTTATTATTTAAGAAAGTAATTAACGTTGGATTTTACTCCTTTACCGCGTGCCACCCGAACCTATAATCCCTTCCTTTTATATATATACAGGGTGTACAATGACTACGTGTTTAACGTTTAAGGGATGATTGACAATGTGATTCTAAACAACTTTTTCCTTTGCCAAAATGTTGGCAGACGCTTCGTTTTCGAGTTATTAACAAAAAACACTGGCCAATCAGAGGTGATTAAGTGCATCGGCACCACGTCGCGGTCGGTATAGTAGGACTCGTCGGGCAAAAGTTGTATGGAATAATGAATGAAAAAAAGAAAAGAATAATATAATCGAATTATTGGTTGCTCATGAACAACGAATAAAGTAATGAATAGGTGTCATGTAGAATAAATAAATTGATACTATTATTTTTTTCTTTTTTTTTTTTAAATAAGTTTTCAAATAATAAAAAAAGAATTAAAATGCAATAACTAATAAACATGTGAATTATAACCTACGTTAAATTTGAAAAAATGCAAGAATAATGTAAATGAAACTTACCCATTTGTCGGTGAATGACCCACTGTCATAAGAATGGTTGGCTGTCACTGGGTCATTGTGCCGATCCTTTGCATTCGAGAAGACAACACATTACGCTGAACAGCTGATTTCCAAGCGGGATCATTGAACTCACTGAATGGTCGCTATCACTTTTCACAGAAGTTTTCACTATCACTTTTTCACATTGTTATTTAGTTGTTTCAGATGTTTTCCGTAGTTCTTCCTACGTTTAAATAATGGGTGGCCCCGAAAGGGGCCGATTGTTTCAAGCAAATAAACATTGTTATTTACTTGTTACGGACATTTGCCGTAGTTCTTCCTACGTTTAAAAAATGGGTGGCCCCGAAAGGGGCCGATTGATTCAAGTTCTTATAAAAGAGGTTCGATATACCCCCCTTCTGCCGCCACACATGCAGTCATGCGTTTTTTTTTACACTTTGTTGCACTGCGCGTAAATGTACATTACATTATAATAGTCCGCACTGATCTTTAACATTTTTCTTCTGGTTTTCTTATCGATCTGACTTGAAATGGGAATGCTAGCTTTAGCGTTTGCGAAGTGTGTCCTATTTTCATTAGAGAGGGGATATTCGTAGAAACTAACAAAGTAAAAATACGCTTGATTTGGCTTTTGTTCCTACGTTTTGCAGTTTTATTGCTCTGTCACAGAGCAACTGACCTTTTCTACGGATCTGGTTTATTTCACCCGTACATTGCTAATGTCGCCAAAAACAGATAGTTCAGCTCATGAGCCTAAAGGACCTCAATAAAACTTTTTCGTTTACCCTTGAGAAATTTCTGAGGAGCTGACAATGAAGCATACCGAAGTGTCAATCGTCGATTTTGATGAAACTCAATTATACTATAATATGGGGCTGCAGGTATAACACTTACCTGCGGTACGCGTACTGTCATAAAGCAGTGTAAAAGGTAAAGCAGCTTGACGAGCTCACCGATATGTTTTTCCGGATCCATTATTCTTTGTCCTTTTCTACGTTCGGCCAGCGATCGGAGAATTAAAGGATCCGGAAAAACATATCGGTGAGCTCGTCAAGCTGCTTTACCTTTTACACTGCTTTATGACAGTACGCGTACCGCAGGTAAGTGTTATACCTGCACCGTGAATTAATAGCGCAAATTAACAAAAATGTACCAGTTTCAGGAATTTAAAGTTTTATTGGGGTCCTTTAGGCTCATGAGCGGAACTATCTGTTTTTGGCGACATTAACAATGTACGGGTTGTTTCTTGGTACGCGTTCGCGATGTGAAGCCGATATTGTTTTTAGAACCGGTTGACACCACCACGAATCTTGTACCTCCTTATTATCAATCAAGACGCTAAGGATAATAATTCGCTTAAATATAGGTTAAATATGATAATATGTTTATTACAAGGTTGATATAAAATAGAATTATGACGTAAGTGGCACGATGCCTGTATGAATTTACTCTACTGGTCGGAGAATCGAAGTATCCCGTGGACTCTAAGTTCGAATTATTCACGGCTCGAATCTGACGAAGACTGATCCGGTGAGACCTTGTGAATTGTCTGACGACTCGTGTTCGAATGAAAGTCCGTGTCAAAAACGTCCAGCAAGAAGCCGCAGAGAGGTAGTCCGACGAGGTAGGCGTTGACCAAAAGGGCCAATTAGTAAACGTTTTGAATTTAGCTATTGGCGATAGGCTGAAGTGTTCAGCAAATCAGCTCGCCGGACATTTCCCATGTAAGCTGCCGGAAACCCCAGCAGGCTGCGGTGCATGTGGGAGTCTTAAGGTGCGTGTTTGCACAGAACCGGCGATAACTCCCAGGTAAGAGCGATTGATGATTCAGGTATAGGCTGTTTGCCAGATGCGAGCGAGTGAAGGTTCTGACGGTCTTGGTGACCGGTGGTACCTGGGACAGAGCGCAAGACGGTTCGAACCCTGTTGGGGTTGGTATAACTCACAGGACACATGCACGGCAGGGGGTCCTGTTTATGACACGGAATGAAAGTTTGATGTTCTGCAGAATTAATCTGACAAAAGGTTTTAGGCGTTCGTTTAGGCCAACTAGATATCTGTAGAAAGTGAAAGTACCCGTAAAAGATTGTAAACCGCGTGTCGCGAATTTTGTGGACAATACGAGTTCTAAAATCAACGTCCTGAGTTTTAGAACCTTTTCCTTAGAAATTCTCTTTACTATCTGGAAATTCCGAGTTCTTGAATAGCGATTGCCTTTTCCGTGACAAGCTATGCCTCCGACCAGTTTAGTAGATTTCCGTATAATTGTGAATTATATTATTGACCGTGAATGGTCGTGCTTCTAAATTAGTATAATAAACGGTTGGTTATTCGTTCTTTTAGTTGTTAATCCTTGCCAGGTACGCTGAATATATTGAACAGGCTTAAATTAAATTGCAGTGTTTTCATTACGGTCGACAAGAAGACCGTATGGTGGTTAATTGACAAAATTGTTATTGTGTACTTGACTGTTGTAGTTATAAATTCGCGATGCTGTGCAACTCGGGTGAAATAAATCAGATCCGTAGAAAAGGTCAGTTGCTCTGTGACAGAGCAATAAAACTGCAAAACGTAGGAACAAAAGCCAAGTCAAGCGTATTTTTACTTTGTTAGTTTCTACGAAAATCCCCTCTCTAATGAAAATAGGACACACTTCGCAAACGCGAAAACTAGCAGTCCCATTTCAAGTCAGACCGTCAAGAACACAAGAAGGAAAATGTTGCGAACCAGTGCGGAATACTACAATATGATGTATGTTTACGCGCAGTGTAACAGCAACGCGAACGCTGCCGTGCGTAAATATCGCGAAATCCATGGGGAAACAAACGTGCCAAGTGCACATAGTTTTCGCCAAATGGCATCGCGATTGTACAATACTGGCTCAACAATGCCACAGAGGCGTGAAGTGGTTCGCGACACTAGATCACGAGACCGCGACACAGATGCTGTTTTAAGCGCATTTGAACGTGATCCTACGATGAGCATTCGAGAAGCCAGTCAGCGTTTAGAGTAAGTTCTAATATGTATAAAAGATATCAAAATTTTATAATGAATTGTTTCATTGTTTTAATTATGTGATTTTTGTATTTTATTTTAGTATCAAGCCAACTACGGTCCACAAGATGTTGAAGGACAGCAAAATGCACCCGTACAAGTATGTGCGAGTGCACCAAATGAATCCGCAAGATTATATCCAGCGGATTCAGTATTCCAGGTGGTTGTTGGGCGAAATCGCCCGGAATCCATCGTTCTCCAAGTGCGTCTTGTGGACTGATGAAGCCCTCTTCACCAGGGATGGGTGTTTCAATGCCCACAATTCGCACGGTGTGGAGCGATGCGAATCCGTTGGCGATTCGAACACGAGCAGGACAAGTGCGCTGGTCGTTCAATGTATGGGCCGGAATTTGCGGCGATTTTATCGTTGGGCCGTACCTTCTACCTGATAGATGTTCTTAGAACATATCCTTCCGGATCTCGCGGAGGTAATTCCTCCCGAAATTCGGAGGGGTATGTTCTACCAACACGATGGTGCACCTGCACATTACGCCACAAATGTCCGGGCCTATTTAGATGAAGCCTTTCAGGACAGGTGGATTGGCCGCGGCGGTCCTGTTGCGTGGCCCCCACGATCACCGGATATGAATCCGCTGGATTTTTTTTTCTGGGGATTTTTAAAAGTACGTATGCTATTACAATTTTTAAGTTTAAAAATATTTCTTGAGATGTACGTAACCTTACTCACCATTTCGTATTTTTATTAACTATTTCAGAGCCACGTGTACAAAGTTGCTATTTCCACGCCGGACGAACTACTGGCCAGAATACATGGCGCGGTGGCATTAATCACGCCAGAAATGTTACAAGGCGTGCAACGGAACACAAAGAAACGAGTGACTGCATGTGTGACGGCAGAAGGGGGGTATATCGAACCCTTTTTATAAGATCTTGAAACAATCGGCCCCTTTCGGGGCCACCCATTATTTAAACGTAGTAAGAACTACGGCAAATGTCCGTAACAAGTAAATAACAATGTTTATTTGCTTGAAACAATCGGCCCCTTTCGGGGCCACCCATTATTTAAACGTAGGAAGAACTACGGAAAACATCTGAAACAACTAAATAACAATGTGAAAAAGTGATAGTGAAAACTTCTGTGAAAAGTGATAGCGACCATTCAGTGAGTTCAATGATCCCGCTTGGAAATCAGCTGTTCAGCGTAATGTGTTGTCTTCTCGAATGCAAAGGATCGGCACAATGACCCAGTGACAGCCAACCATTCTTATGACAGTGGGCCATTCACCGACAAATGGGTAAGTTTCATTTACATTATTCTTGCATTTTTTCAAATTTAACGTAGGTTATAATTCACATGTTTATTAGTTATTGCATTTTAATTCTTTTTTTATTATTTGAAAACTTATTTAAAAAAAAAAAGAAAAAAATAATAGTATCAATTTATTTATTCTACATGACACCTATTCATTACTTTATTCGTTGTTTATGAGCAACCAATAATTCGATTATATTATTCTTTTCTTTTTTTCATTCATTATTCCATACAACTTTTGCCCGACGAGTCCTCCTATACCGACCGCGACGTGGTGCCGATGCACTTGATCACCTCTGATTGGCCAGTGTTTTTTGTTAATAACTCGAAAACGAAGCGTCTGCCAACATTTTGGCAAAGGAAAAAGTTGTTTAGAATCACATTGTCAATCATCCCTTAAACGTTGAACACGTAGTCATTGTACACCCTGTATATAAAAATACGAGTCGCCTTCTCATAGGGAACCGCTCTCCCTACGCGTCGGTGCAGTAGCGTGCTCGCGAATAATTCCGGGACGTTACATAAGGAAAAACAACAAACTAAGCCGGTTAAAGAATTAATAGGGTGTCGTATTTAATGTTGGGCACACGCCCAGATATAAGTTTTGCAACTTGTCGCGCGCAGAGAATAAATTTTTCCTCTGGGCAAAATACCGGTAATTTTAGTAAGGAAGGAAGGAGTTTAATAATGTTTATAGACACTTTTAATGTACGTAATATAATTTTAATGAACAAAAAAAAAGGATAGTGTTTAATCACTTCACACTACAAGGCCTTTAATTAGTAAAGGCAAAACTGATTTATATAATTGTACTTTTAATTAAAGTACAAGGCGAATTAGTCGCGTGTTCAGAATCTTTGTGTAACTTTGTTTTGTCGTGAATATCGAACGAGTAGGACGATCGTCGCCGCGTCGCGGTTTTTATTGTCGTGAGCGCGATGACAACGCCGAAAGGTATTCGGCGTTTGACCTAACTTTGCCTAATTCGAATTAACGCGCGCTTAATCCCAACAAACCGCCCGCCTCGCGGTGTCGTGCGACCGCGACAGATGACATTATGTCATTACAATACTAGTGAATAGAACGTAGTAACGAGCACATTTCATTGATGCGTCGTACCTTGCTGCGTAGTTTCTATCCGGTAAGTGTTTTATATACAATCTTACATCTACAATAATGAGAAATTAATATATATAATTAATGTAGAAAAATAGAAAAATAATATAATACAAGTAAATTAATAAATCTTAATGGCTAATCGGTAATTTACATAACCTAGCGATCGGACGGACATATTGCGAATGTGCAGTCTTTACGGTGACTACACGAATGAGGCCGTCTTTATCAGGATGACATTCGGTCATCCGACCTAGTTCCCATTTCGCCGGGGCAAGCGTCGAGCTCTTAAGTAGAACTAAGTCCCCGATTTTGAGGTTGGGGACGCGACTACACCACTTCGATCGCGCCTGTAAGGTATGTAAGTACTCGTTTGCCCATGCTTTCCAGAACCTTTCCGTGAGCTGTTGAACGAGTTGCCATCTGGATAATCGATTCTCGTTAATTTCCAGTACAGATGGCACAGGAACAGATTTTAGTGCTGCGCCCACGAGAAAGTGACCTGGAGTGAGGGCCTCACATGACTTGAGGTCATCATTTAAAGGAGCCAAAGGACGTGAATTTAAACATGCCTCGATGCGGCAGAGGAGCGTAGTTAGTTCCTCGCAAGTAGGCGTACGATCGCCGAGCATGCTTCGCAAATGGGTCTTAACGCTTTTGACCCCTGCCTCCCAGATTCCTCCAAAATGAGGAGCTGCAGACGGAATAAAGTGCCACGTGATATAATCGGCAACTAAACGCGAACGAAGGTAAGTGTCTGCCATTACTTGTTTAAATGCGTTCATTAATTCTTTATTAGCGCCTTGGAAATTAGTCCCATTATCGCTATATAAAGGGTATAGCCGGATAAGATGGTCAGAAGTGCCCCCAAACCAAATTCGACTTGCTATGAACCATTCGATAGGTGATAAAAAAAAACCAGTCTGTGCCAAGTTTCAACCCTGTATCTCATCTGGGAGGGTAGTTACGGGTAAAAATGTGATTGCGAGGTTTTTGGCCAATTTCTCCTATTTAATGACATTCGAAAATTCTGAAAAAAATCAGAGACATTTCTACGTGTGAGGCACATATCACAGAATTTTTTCAGATTTTTATATTGAAAGCTGAAGCCGTGAAAAATCAAAAGCGACTAAAAATTCTGAAAAATGGCGATTTTGTATTGAAGGAGATGAGGTCCTACGATCATATTTTTTTTATAAGTGTATATTATTGATACTATCATCCTCAATTTTTTTCGGATTTTTGGCAGAGGTGCGCCATAGTTAAAAAAAATTAAAAACCGATTTTTTCGCTGTTTTTTGCTTGTTAGAGTTACTTATTCGACGAATTTTCGTCTGTTAATTATCAAATACATGGTATATACACTGTTCAATGTTTTTACATACAGTGGAAGAGAATAGGAATTAAACTAAAGAAACCTAATTGATAAAAGTTCGTTACGTCCGTTATATTTCAAAAGATTGAAGGTATTTTTAACCGACTTCGAAAAGGAGGAGGTTACTCAATTCGATCAGTATGTATGTTTTTTTTTTTTTTTTTTTTTTTTTTTTTTTTTTTTTTTTTGTGTGTGTGTTCACCGATTACTCCAAGATGAGTGTACCAATCGGAACGAAACCTTTTACATCTTGTAGGGTATGTCTTCCGGTTGGTCCCATTGAAAAAAAATTTTTCATTTTTTCATTGTTATTGTAAAATACAGGAAGTTTTTAATGTCAAAATTGGACGATTTCAATGAACTTTTAATATGTTGTCGGGGAAATGATTCTGAACAACTTTTTCATTATGCATAATTAACGGAAAGCTTTAGTTTCCGAGATATTCGTAAAAAACTATTGTTACTACTACATTGAATTCTACGTATGCCTACGTGTCTTTACCGGTGTATGAGTCAGCATGCAGTCGCCGATTCTCTACTGTTTCTTGTATACATGTATACTTTCCAAGGCATGAACCGATTGTGATGAAACCTTTCACATTTCCGCGATATCTCACTTGCAAAAATTTATGCAATTTGTTATTGTTAATAACTATTGTTATAACTTGTATGGAACTTGTTATCACTAAAAACTATCGTTGTTGCAATTAACCAATAAGAACGGTAAACCACCTTACGGCATCCTACAAATACTGCTCGTTCCACTAAAAAGTGTGAAATAAAATAATTTTTAACAAAAAATACAACCGACTTCGAAATGCACTAAAAAGTATGAAATAATTTCTACTTCATTTATACAAATACCCAACAGCTATTAATAAAACCTATCTACTCGTTAAATAGTATACTAAATGCATTTCAACCTTTTCGGAGGCGGCGCAAAATTAAAAATACTCGAATATACGATGCTGTCAATAATGATTTGATAGGTTATCGACGCTTGAATCTTTCTAGTATAAGAAAAGTTTTTAATTTTGCGCCGCCTCCGAAAAGGTTGAAATGTATTTAGTATACTATTTAACGAGTAGATAGGTTTTATTAATAGCTGTTGGGTATTTGTATAAATGAAGTAGAAATTATTTCATACTTTTTAGTGCATTTCGAAGTCGGTTGTATTTTTTGTTAAAAATTATTTTATCTTCTACTAGGAAGATCTTAATTCAGACGTTGGCAGCTTATAACAAATGACCCATTTAATAATTTCAAATAAACAATATACAACGGGAATCAACATACTCATTGCGGATTAACTACAATTTCTGATACAATCGTTACAATTACAAATGTTTTCAGCTGTATTTATAACGTTCCTAATTTTTTCTTGCGACTTATTAATTACCAAGTTGTACCGCGCTGCAGTCAAATCGTTATTGGCAGCATCGTTTATTCGGGTATTTTTAATTTTGCGCCGACTTCGAAAAGGTTGAAATGTATTTAGTATACTATTTTACGATTCAATAGGTTTTATTAATAGCTATGAAGTATCGGTATAAATGAAATAGAAATTATTTTATACGTTTTCGCGCATTTTGTTAATGCAGCAAGAGGTTTTATTAATTATTGTCACGTAGTTGTATAAACGAAATATAAATTATTTTACACTTTTTAGCGTATCTCGAAGTCGGTTGTATTTTTTGTTAAAAATTATATTTTCAACGGTGTCGGTGTCCAGCGGTAAAGCGTCTGACTGCTAAACCGCTGGAGATTTCTTTTCATAGGTACGAGTCCGCTCAGACTCAATCTTTTTTTTTTGTAAATACATTATTTCAAACTTATCCAATTTCTTCAAACTACTTATCCAGAATTATTAAAGATAATGAAAAATATTAAACAACACTGTAACTGAGAAAATACATGACAAGAGAAACGGTAGAATAGAAAGTACTTCAAAATGGTATTTATGTACATTACAGATAAAAATACTAAAAAAATATTATTGACACATTTGTAAACAAGTATATTAACGATTATCATGTAGGTAGAAGTTTGAAATAATGTATTTACAAGAAAAAAAAGATTGAGTCTGAGCGGACTCGAACCTACGAAAAGAAGACTCCAGTGGTTTAGCAGTCAGACGCTTTACCGCTGGACCACCGCCACCGTTGAAAATACCTTCAATCTTTTGAAATATAACGGACGTAACGAACTTTTATCCTTTAGATTTGTTTAGTTTAATTCCTATTCTATTCCACTGCATGCAAAAACATTGAACAGTGTATATACCATGTATTTGATAATTAACGGACGAAAATTCGTCGAATAAGTAACTCTAACACGCAAAAATCAGAGAAAAAATCGGTTTTTAATTTTTTTAACTGTGGCGCACCTCTGCCAAAAATCTGAAAAAAATTGAGGTTGATAGTATCAATAATGTACACTTATAAAAAAAATGTGATCGTAGGACCTCATCTCCTTCAATACAAAATCGCCATTTTTCAGAATTTTTCGACGTTTTTGATTTTTCACGGCTTCAGTTTTCAATATAAAAATCTGAAAAAATTCTGTAATATGTGCCTTACAAGTAGAAATATCTCTGATTTTTTTCAGAATTTTCGAATGTCATTAAATAGGAGAAATTTGCCAAAAACCTCGCAATCACATTTTTACCCGTAACTACCCTCCCAAATGAGATACAGGGTTGAAACTTGGCACAGACTGGTTTTTTTTATCACCTATCGAATGGTTCATAGCAAGTCGAATTTGGTTTGGGGGCACTTTTGACCATCTTATCCGGCTATACCCTTTGTAGGCCGCTAGAAACGCTGAAGTGGAGTAGTCGCGCACCAATTCGAGGTGGATAGCGCGAGTCGCCAAACAAACGAAAAGAGCGATGTAAACCTTTTGCGCCCTTTGCCCACGTCCACGATACGCGAGAGCAGAGAACGGTCTTGCATAATCCAGGCCGCAATGGACGAACGCTCGAGATGGAGGTGACTCTAACCGCAGGTAAGTCGCTCATTTGTTGACTTGCGGTGACCTCCCGTCAACGCACGCACGTGACGCATTTATGAATGTGGCCTTTAACTAGCCGTCGCGCGTTGACGATCCAAAACGTTTGCCGTGATTCGATGAACCGGTAATATTATCGGAAAGCGTTGCGGAAGTTCTGAGTTGCGCAACCGCCCGCCAACACGGACAGTACCATCTTCGCCAAGAAACGGATTAAGCCGAAGTAACGGGCTAGCTTTTAACAGGGATTCGCCCTTAAGCATAGCCGCTATTTCCCGTCGATAATGCCGTGTCTGGACGTACGTGATCCAGAATTTACGCGCCGCGAGGATCTCGGCCGCGGTAATAACCGTGTCTGGATATCGATTCCCTTTATTTCGCGAGGTAAATCGGAAAACGTACGTTGTAATGCGTAAAAGTTTTCGCCACGAAGATGTGCGCATTGGCAGATCCCATTCCGTCTCCGATTAAACGTGCAACACGCTGATATTATTTTTAACTTCTGCTTCAGCTTCCCCCGGGACCGCAGGCTTACTTTCTGGCCACTCATTAGGAGCTTGTATAAGCCAGGAATGGCCGTGCCACCAAAGGGCGTGCTGAAGCAGCTGTGACACAGATAGACCACGAGAGGCGCAATCAGCGGGATTATGACCCGAAGGTACGTGTCGCCAAATAGCGTTAGGCACGCGATTTTGAATTTCTGCGACCTGATGCGCAGTAAATGTTTTTAATTCGCTCGGTTGCTTATTTATCCACGCGAGTGATACTGTGGAATCGGTCCAGCAGTACACCGTGCAATTATTAAGTTTTAATGTAACTTGCACGTATTCAATCAAACGTGTCATTATTAGGCAAGCGCATAGCTCGAGACGCGGAATTGTGAGTGGTTTCAATGGAGCTACTTTAGTCTTCGATATCAATAAATGCACCGTGGTCTCATTCGCGACGTTGATTACGCGTAAGTAAACTACGGCTGCGTACGCGTCTTGAGAGGCATCTGCAAAGCCGTGAATTTCGTAAATCAGGGAATCATTACCGATCCCGACCCATCGCGGTATGAAAACGTTTGGTAATGCATTAAATTCCGTTGTATATTCGCGCCATTGTTTGGTCAATTCCAGTGGTAACGAGTCGTCCCAATCAAGCTTGGCCACCCATAGCTTTTGAATAAAAATCTTGGCTACGATTACGACTGGAGCGATCCAACCCAACGGATCGAAGATTTTCGCTACGGTAGATAAAATGACTCGCTTAGTCGGATTAGCCGTATTCGCGAGATCGATTTTTAATTTAAACCGGAATTCGTCCGTGTTAGGTTGCCAAAGAAGGCCAAGCATTTTTAACCCTTCAGAATCTTGAAATGAGCGGCTAGCGGCCAGCTCGTGTTCATCATCAGGAATGCATGTTAATAATTGCGGACAATTACTCGCCCATTTTCGTAAATGGAAACCCCCGTTTTGCAGGAGTTCTGTCACCTGCTGACGTAATTGGAGCACCAGTACGCGATCATCCGCCCCGAAAAGTGCATCGTCCACGTAAATGCAGTCATTCAAGATTGGAACCGCCAACGGAAAATTAGTTCCTTCGTCCAATGCGAGCTGCTTAATTACGCGATTAGCGAGAAAGGAAGCTGGCGCCGTACCATAAGTGACGGTAAGTAACTCATAAGTTTTGCGCTTCGTCTGAGTTCGGTCGCCAGACGATCCTTTGATACGCGGTGTCCCGAGCATCGATCCAAATCTGACGAAACATTTTCGCCATGCGAAACCGATGCGTACGCCAGAGCAAAATAATTGCCGTAATGTCGGCTTGCAATTTAGGACCGACCAGTAGGTGATCATTTAGAGTCGACCCGTTTGATGTAGGCATAGATGCATTGAAGACCACTCTCAAGCGCGTCGTGCTACTTTCTTGACGAATAACCGGGTGATGTGAAAGATACATGGTTTGATTGGAAGCCGTTTCTGTTTCACAGACTTCTCGCATGTGTCCTAACTTCAAATACTCTTCGAGAAACGCGTGGTACGCCGAGGCTTGTTCCGAATCACGGGCAAGTCGTTTTTCTAATTTGTAAAAGTAAGTGACCGCGAAATTTCTAGAAAACCCGATATCAATAGGCGGTTCTGATTTGAAGGGCAATCTCGCCGTGTATCTACCATCTGGTTGACGCGAGTGAGTGCTACGAAAATGCTCCTCACATTTTTTATCTGCGTTGGAGAGAAAAGTAACAAGCGGAGGCGCCTCTACCTCCCAAAACTTTTTTAAAGTATCGTTAATTTCGGCGTTAATGTCGCCGTAGTGCACATGCACTTGCATTGCTTGGTAATCAGTAGACGGAATGGGACCAGTCAACACCCATCCAAAAATAGTATTTTGCGCGACCGGTTCTGTTCGAGAGCCTTTACGAAGCCCTTCGAGGAGAATCGCGCCGTAATAATCTGCCCCGATAATAAGCTCGATGGGAGCATTATTGTTAGAGAGTGGGTCGGCCCACTCGAGATCGCGTAAATGCGTCCATTTATCGGACTGACACACCGAATTAGTGCGGTAATTCGTCAGTTTTTTGAGTATAAACGCGCGTAAAGGAATCACAGGCCCTTCACCCTGGCACGGCTGCAATAATATGTTTGCAGACGACCGTACCGTTGCCGTTGTGCCGGCTCCGATACCCGTAACGGAAGCGTGTGCGTGTTGGCGCGGCGCGCGTAACGCGTGGGTAACCGATTCGCGAATAAAGGTACCTTGCGAACCGGGATCAATTAGAGCACGAATTATCGCGTGTCGACCTCCAGGAGTGCCGACTTTGACCCACGCAGTAGCGAGAACAACTCTTTTTTCGCGACACGCGGAACCGCAATGCGTGTTTACCTGGTCTGACACTGAAGTGTCATCCGTGTTATCGTCGGAGTTCGTTGCCGTGCTCGAATTTTGAATCCTTTGAGATGCCGCGTTATTAGTCGATTTGCGACTTTTATTCCCCGTTTGATTTGTCGCGGGTTTACGTTCAGAATGCAAGAGTGTGTGGTGCCGCCCCTTGCAGATAGAACAACGACATTTGCTAGAGCAGGCCGCTGAAAAATGACCCTTTTGCAAACAATTAAAACAATGCCGGTGTTCGCGCGCGAGAGACAAACGCTGCTCGACTGATTGTCCGCGAAACACGTCACATCGGAACAACGCGTGATCAGAAGCGCACACAATACATTGCGTTTCAGACGCATTTAAATGAGATTTAACTGTTTTAATTGGCCCTGTTTTACTTTTGCAGGCGCTGTTTTCTTCACCGCGCGAAGACGCCAACGACTCTAAGGTGCGAATTCGAACGTTAATAAACGCATCCCAATCAGCGAGGGATGGATACAACTCGTCTTCACCCATACGCATCTCCCACTCCCGATGGGACACTTTATCCAGCTTACGGACAAAATGAAAAATGAGCACGTCGTCCCAGTATTCGACCGGACGCGATAAATTCTTTAGTGCCGTTAAAGCGGCGCGAGATCTATCACGTAAGCTTCTTAGATCGTTTAAAACGGCAGATCCGATCGGGGGTGAGTCAAATAACATTTTTAAATGAGCGGTTATGAGCGCGCGTTCGTTCGCGTATCTGTCTGTCAACAACCTCCACGCTGCTTCGTAATTCGCCGTGGAAGTTGAAACATTTTTTAACAAAAGAGACGCTGCACCGGTCAAACTTGCTTTTAAATAGTGCAACTTTTGCACGTTGGACAATGCTTCATTTGAACTCACTAATGCGTGAAAGAGATCTCTAAAGTTTTTCCACTCGGTATAATCCCCGGAAAATTTAGGCAATTCAATGCGAGGGAGTTTGACAGACGGCGCGGATTCGCGATGACAAGAAACGGAGCTTATATTACAAGGGTTACTTGCTGCTTCGTTATCCGCAGGTAAGGCTGCCGTCAGCGCGTCGAGGGCGGAGAGGAAGGCCGCTTCCGTATTGCCGAAGATGTCCTCGGAGAAGTAGGAATTTGTCCTGATCTCCTCCTCAGTTGCAGCAACCTCAATCTGGATGTGCGTGGCTTGGAATATGTTCCAGCAGTTCTTCAGCAAAGAGAGACGTCCGCGAATCACAGCAGGGGTGTGATTAGCCTTCCCCAGTTTTTTTACATTGCTGAGTGCATTATTTATTAAACGTGCGTGCACTTTGTTTTCACGGATTAACGGATCCATGATATTGTTACATTACGATTTTGAAAAATAAACGTACCTTAACCGCAAGGTGAACTTTAACGAACACGTCACTGTTTTCGCGGAGCGAAGCGCGTGAACGTCCTCCGATGTTTATCGGTGGAGGTCGCGATGTCGGTTGAGTTCGAACAATACGTGCAAAATCCTTTGTTCTGCCGATTTAATCTGGCTTAAATTTTTGCACTTTCGCGATTTTAATGTTCACCACACTAATCTAATTGTTTTTATGCGGCACTGCACTTCCTCTATTTCCTTACGATCCGGCTCGAAGGACCATATGTTGCGCGCAGAGAATAAATTTTTCCTCTGGGCAAAATACCGGTAATTTTAGTAAGGAAGGAAGGAGTTTAATAATGTTTATAGACACTTTTAATGTACGTAATATAATATTAATGAACAAAAAAAGGGATAGTGTTTAATCACTTCACACTACAAGGCCTTTAATTAGTAAAGGCAAAACTGATTTATATAATTGTACTTTTAATTAAAGTACAAGGCGAATTAGTCGCGTGTTCAGAATCTTTGTGTAACTTTGTATTGTCGTGAATATCGAACGAGTAGAACGATCGTCGCCGCGTCGCGGTTTTTATTGTCGTGAGCGCGATGACAACGCCGAAATGTTTTCGGCGTTTGCCATAACTTTGCCTAATTCGAATTAACGCGCGCTTAATCCCGAACACAACTAATTACTTTAGTCGTTTTCAGGATAGAAATTCAAACGAGTTGTGGACATATTTAAAAAGATTATTGAGGTATTTAAAGGGTACAAAGGAAATAGGAATATGGTATGTGAGAAGTGCAGATGCACTACCATTAGTGTGTTACGTTGACGCTGACTGGACACAGGATACGCGAGATCGAAAATCTATTTCAGGATATTTAATGCAATTGTATTTAGCGCCTCTTCTTCTAGATCATAGTTGTAGAACCCCTCCCCTCGCCCAGTGTCGCCACAATTTTTCAAAGCTAGGAAAAACAAACTGCCTGCTACGACGCGGTGGCCACGCCTGTGCGTGCCCTCGCGTCCATCGTCATTCTTTCACTTTGTGCCAGTATCGTCACATGGTTAATTATCTTTAAGCGAATAAAAAAGTAATTATGGTTGGGTGAAGAAGAAGGAGATCGTCGTCGCAGGACGAAGACAAAGAGAATCGAAGGAGGAGACGAAAAATTCGACGTTTGGAGAGGAAATTGGAAACAGAAAAAAGAAAACACCGTAAGTAAAGGATAACCTCACTTATCGGCGTCGAATGGATGAGGACGCTTGGCATCAAAAATTTTTCTTTTTGAAAAATTCCCGGAGGGAAAAACCAATAGGTTTTGTGTGTATACAATTTTATTGTTTTGCACGGTGCGTCTGGCGCTTATCAGACGCACCCCTTCGTTTTACGAAGGAATAGAAGATTAATGCGATTCACGATTGTGCAGGTAAGCGTTCACCGTCTCGGACATCGTCGGCGTCGCAGATCTCTTCGAGAAGGCTTTCGAGTCACAGTTCGTCGAGATGCTCAAGATCTCATTGGTCGTAACGTTATTCATCGCCTTGCAGTTCATACGAATACATACAGTCTTACTCTGCGTCGAGGTCACGAAGCGCGTCAAAATGACCGGTATCCCGAAAAGATGCATCGAGGCGCTCGCGGTCGAGAGGTACGCACGTACCGCGTCGCTCGCCAATGCGAGAATGATCAAGACGTCCTCCGTCTTCGTCAAGCCACTCTTCGAGGAGAACAGAGAAGCCTGAACGTGTGGAGCGGGATCGTCCGAATCAGAACGAAGAGACTGAAAATCAGTCAGAATCTCAGACAAATATCGAAAATATCACAGCGGATAAGCCGACCGATAAACCGATCGAGGAGAATACTCCGTCGGGATCGTCGAAAGAGGTGCTAAAACAAGTACCTGAGCACGAAATCGAGCTCGAAGAAGAAATTATTAATGTGTTAGACGCGCGGATCGAGACAGACAAGAAGCCCGCAGCAGCGGTTCACAAGGACGTAGCGTTACGCTGGTCCGTAATTTTGCGGAAAGGGTTACCGACAGAAGAAGTGAATAAATTAGTGGAAAAATATCCGGCGCCGGAGAACTGTTCACTCATTGTAGTTCGGAAGCTAAACGCGGAAGTCAACACTGCGATCCATGAGAATGCAATAAAAAGAGATAAAAAGATTGTCGAGAAACAGGAACGTATCGCGGCCTGTTTGGCAGCAGTCGGAAAAGCAATTGCGATAACCCTCAAGATAGACGATCCAAAAAAGGTGGAATTGTTTGAAAAGTTGAGCGATGGAGGAAGACTGCTAACATAACAAAAGGTTCTATATTGGTTAATTTTAAAAAATACGAGGGGCCCGCCCCGACAGTCGACGTACGGGAATCGTATTCCGATGTCGGGCGGGCGTCGTCCGACATCATCGAACATACCCGAGACGAAGAAGAAGCCGTACCGGGAGCTAGCTCACCGGTCGCGGGATCCACTTCGATATCAATACAGGAGGCGTCGATAAATACACCAGAAAACGTAGGTAAACCGGCGGGGCGCTTAAGATTTTTTGTAGAAGCGTGGTCGAAGGTAACGAATGACCCAATAATTAAACAGTGGGTGCAGGGTTATAAAATCCCCTTCGATTCACATCCGACCCAAGATGTGGTCGACCTACCCGGTCGAACCTACGCGGACGAGAGAAGAGGAGCTCTTAATCGATAATCAGATTAAGAAATTATTGTAGAAAGGCGCGATTGAAAAAGTTAAGTCTTCGAAAAAACAATTCGTGTTTGAGAATCCGCTCAGCCATGATGGCGCTCACGGTCGATCGATTTATCGATCAGGAGTTGCCCATCTAGGTAACGCGTGAGCGGGGGTCTTCTCGCCGGCTTGCGCGCAACGCAGCCATTATCATTGATCAACGATCAACGTATACACCACGTGCTCACGAATTCAAAGTTTGCTCAAGTGCTCATCATTAAGAGACGATCAAGACTGCTCAATTGACCCAAGGAATCCTCAGCGACTGTGCAGTGCTACAGGATTGCGAAAGGTACTGATCATTTACACAAAATTCATTGAACACGTGAGCCGCCAACCACGTGCCGATCACGCACGAGATCACGGGCATTATCACAGCAGCGGGCTGAATTTATATAATTAACGGCGCTGAGAAGCTCGCTGTTCACATTCGTGAAAACGCATTGTCAACACAAAACGATCAAGGTGACAGATCAAAACATTAATCTATATGTCTCGACTCATGTAAACTCATTCTTCACGACGAATCATTGTAATTGTAATTGAAACTCATTCAGACGGTTCATTTTCTCACGTGTAAAATTCAAAGCGGATCATCGTAACGATCAGACATTTGTATTGTTTGCTCACACTAACTGTCAGATCAGCGTGTTCATTTCATTTTATAATTGACTCGAATAAATCAATTTGTGAAATCCGAACCAGCAAGTGTAAAATTCTTTCCCAGCGCAATCCATCCAGGATTTCCATCATTCCTGAACAATCCGTGTCAAATATTTTTTTGACCCCAAAACCGGATGGGTCACATCGAGTGATACTAAACTTAAAGAAACTCAACGAGTTTAGTACGGCAGCACACTTTAAGATCAAAGACTGGAAAGTTGCCAAAAAATTAATTAATTCGCATGATTTTATGGCCACTCTCGATTTAAAGGACGCATATTACCTGGTGCCTATTGATCAGAGCAGTAGAAAATTTTTGCGATTTCGTTTCCGAGACGAAACATTCGAGTTTACGTGCTTACCCTTCGGTTTAAACGTTGCGCCGCTCGTGTTTACAAAAATTTTAAAACCGGTAGCTGCTTATTTGAGAAAACGGGGTTTCGCGTCAGTTATTTATCTTGACGATATCCTTATCCTCGATAGATCAAGAGAGAGATGTATTGAAAACATCCAGGTAACGGCTACGCTCTTACAAGAGCTTGGGTTTTTAATTAACGCAGAGAAAAGTCTCACAATCTCCACGCAACGCTGTAAATACCTAGGGTTGATTTTCGATTCGAAAAGAATGACGATAGAAATACCAGAAGATAAAGTTCAAAAAACCATAAAACTGCTCGAAAGGTTTAGTAAAATCTCACGTTGTACGGTGAGGGCATTTGCGATTCTTGTCAGTACTTTGGTTTCACGGTGTCCAGCGTTAAAGTACGGGTTGATTCATGTAAGAGCTTTCGAAAAGGAAATATCTCGCGCACTCGAGGACAGTGGAGATAATTTCGATGCCAAAATGAGTATCTCAAAATATTTGAGTCAGGAACTCGTGTGGTGGAAGTCGAACATTCGGTTAGCTAGTGCACTCATAAACGAGCCGATATTCAAACTCGAGATTTATTCAGACGCGTCGCACACAGGTTGGGGATGTTACTGCGACGGACGACGAAGTCATGGTCATTGGAATGCTTTTGATTTAGAGTTACACATAAACGAGTTAGAATTACGAGCAGCGTTCTTTGGGTTAAAATGCTTTGCAAAAGATAAAAGACAGAGTAATATTTTACTTCGTATCGATAATACGACGGCCATTGCATATATTAATTGAGGGCTTAAGTTGCTTAACCAAAGTAATCTGGAATTGGTGTGAACACAGAAACATCTGGATTTCGGCTGCATATATACGTTCTAGCGAGAATACGGAAGCGGATCACGAATCACGCCGATTACAACCGGAAACGGAATTCGAGCTCTCCGATAGCGCCTTTCGGAAAACAGGAAAAAATTTCGGGCAGCCGCAAGTGGATCTATTCGCATCCCGAGCGAACGCAAAATGTAGACGCTACATTTCATGGCAAAGAGATCCGGACTCGATTGCAATCGACGCGTTCACAATGGAGTGGAACCGATGGTTCTTTTACGCTTTTCCCTCCTTTTCCGTTATTTTAAGAATGTTGAGAAAAATTGAGAACGAAGGTTCGAGCGGGATAGTCGTCGTTCCATATTGGGAGGCACAACCATGGTTTCCCTTGTTCTTATCGCTACTCGACGGCGAATCGTAGATTTTTCGACCAAATATTAATCTAATTCATTACTCCGATTCGGGATTAAAAAAATGGTGAACATTTTGCGCGAACAATGAGATTGATCCGTTTATAGAATCCCCGACTAACGTGTTGGCTTTTCTCACGCAAGAATTCAAAAAAGACGCATCGTACGGAACGCTAAATTGCTATAGATCAGCGATTTCGCTGATTATGGGATCCGATCTGGGTCAGAAGGAAAAAATACAGCGGTTCTTTAAAAGGGTAGCAAAGCTGAGACCGGCGACGCCCCTTTACGACTCAACTTGGGATCCTAAAGTCGTTCTCAATTTCTTATCTAAGTAGTATCCGAATGAGGATATTAGTTTAGAAAACCTTTCGTTAAAACTAGTGACCCTAATGGTACTAGTTACGGGACACAGGATGCAGACGTTGGCGTTAATTGATTCGCGTAACATTTGTCGCGTTAACCCCCGACATTATAAAGACTGTTTATTCTAGCACGCGTCCACGGCGAGACTAGCGGATTGCAATGTGATCCGCGTCAACGAGAGTCGTAAATCCTCGCTACGGTATGACCGACGCCACGAACCGCGTACTACCCTGCGACCGTTTAAGGAGACAGAGCGGAGAAGGGTTGTAATCAATGTAGACTTAATCGTGATGTTTAAAGATACTTTAATGCGTGTCGAGATTTGAAGACGAGACTGTCAATCAGAATGTTTGACTTTAAGAATTCAAAACTGTATGTAATGCGGCGGGAGAGTTCTCGCTTATTTAAGGAGTTGGTTGTGGGAGGCTCCTCTGGGCCTCATCGGCTAGGGGACCAATCGCAGGAATTTCCAATCGTCACTAGTCCCGGTTGGCTGCTCGGTCCGAAGGGGTGAGTCCGCTGTGGTGGAGTGGTTTTGCAAGTTGCAAAATGACCTGGGTGATATTGACCTAAGAGTCTTCGAAGCCTTGTGGAAATTGCCCCGGTGTCCGGGTGTTCCCCTGTCTGCGTCGCACATGCGACCGGCAATTAGCTGTTATGGAGACGTCCCGTTGCTCGAACTGTTGGTTCTTGTATCGGTAGGTTTTGGGGCTGGTTGGTTGCAGTGTCTGTTTATTTTGAATCCTGACCATGGTACAAAAGAGTCGGAGCTCCGAAACCTTTATTTTATGGTGATTGACGACGGTTAAAGGGACTAAAGGTCAGTTTTCGATTTGAAATATTGGTTTGTAAATGCATGCTTAAAACGGTTGTTGAAAATAAAAATGTATCTGCCTGAATCACTCGTAGTTATAAACGAACAGATGTTTTTGCTTTGACCGTGTAACAAAGACATCTGGGATAAATAAGAAACAACCGGTGCTTCGATTACCGTTTTTTGAAACCGACAAATCTATTTGCGCGGCTTCAGCGTTATTAGCGTACATTGAGAAAACAAAAGGGTTACGCGAATCGGAAGTAAAGTTATTTATTTCTTTCAAAAAACCGCATAAAGCGGTAACGACTCAAACTCTTAGGAGATGGATTAAGTCGACCTTGAAGGAAAGCGGTATTGACGTTAACGTATTCTCAGCATACAGCACCCGTCATGCAGCGACGTCGGCCACTAAACGCAAGGGCGTTAATATTGATGTAATCAGAAAAACAGCGGGATGGTCGGAAAATTCTGAAATCTTTGCGCGTTTTTATGATAGAGAGATCCCTGCGGAGAACAGACAATTTGCAGAAGCGATATTACAATAGATACTCTAAAAATAGTCCCTGTAAGTGTTAGTATGTATGTACCGGAAGAAAACAGTTCCTATTAAGGCTATATGAGTATTTTATTCAAGAGTTTAAAAAAAAAAAAATACTGCTGTCGTAATCTCACTTTAAACAGCTACAACTATGATCTAGAGGAAGAGGCGCTAAATATAATTAATGATTAAACGAACTTACCTAAGTGAAGTTCAATCATGATTGTATGATGCGCTTCTTCCGAATAGATCAGTCCCTTCCTCCCTGTTATCTCGAGGGAGATACCCCTAAATCGGAATTACGACAGAACGTTAAAAAATGAAGATGGACGCGAGGGCACGCACGGGCATGGCCACCGCGTCGTAGCAGGCAGTTTGTTTTTCCTAGCTTTGAAAAATTGTGGCGACACTGGGCGAGGGGAGGAGTACTACAACTATGATCTATTCGGAAGAGGCGCATCATACAATCATGATTGTGACTTCACTTAGGTAAGTTCGTTTAATCATTAAGTATACGGTAATACAGTATTATAGGTAACGAGGAAACAAAATTGTGTGGCACTGTCTAATACCGAAGCCGAGCTTGTGGCACTATGTGCGGCAGTGCAGGATGGACTATGATATAAAAAACTGCTTAAAGACTTAAAGTAAAGATAAAGGACTTTAAAATATTTGAGGATAATCAATCTTGCATAGTATTGATAAGGAATCCTGAGAACAATAAACAAGTGAAACATATTAATTTGAAATATAAGTTTGTATGCGAGAGTTGAAAGAAAAAGGAAGTCGTGTTTGAGTACATCAATACGAGATTTCAGTTAGCAGATACGTTAATCAAAGGTTTGAGCCGAGCAAAATTTTATTCTAATTTCAAAAGTATAGGCTTAACACAGAGAGAGAGAGTAGCAATTAAGGAAGCGTTGTGATCATAGTTATAAGTTTTGTTTTTGTATTAGTGTATAAGTTGTAACCGTACATTCCTACAGTTACATAGTATAGTACACAGTAGTATAGATTTTTCTTGGGAGATCAGAACTATAGCGATGGTACGTGCTATCCCTACTTATTCATCATAGTGGAGCGCGTGCGCGGATCCCCTCCGTATCGAACGCCGGATCGAAGGAGCTCAGTGTCGATCCATCGATCGACACACTGGTCCCAAACGACAAGCAGAACGGACGCTTTCACCTACGGCTCTCTTCCAAGAGACAACAGTCTTAAGATTGCGATCCAGCAAGTTGTGACTAGAGCCCAAGCTTGGACATCTCCCTTTCATTAAGTAGCGGCCTTCTATCTTGGGACTCAGCACCCTTGAAAGATCGCTCTACGCAGGCATATCCGAGACGACGTTGATTCCTAGGGAAACCTAGTCAAGTCATCCTCGTTTTGCTTGTGCTCTGGCAATTTTACATTGCAATTTGGAGGGCCATGATCTCGCTCTTGGCAGTCTTAATTTCTTCCTTGAGTACGCTTCGTACGACAGGAAGAACGTTGACGGATTCCGGCAAATCCACGGTTATCGGATACTCTTAAGGGCACAGACTCCTTGTGCCATGACCTGTATGCGTGCGCTCACACAATCAACGGAAAGCATGCACGTATACGCCATGCGTGAGAGAGACACTCGATTTCGTAGATTTCGTTTTTCGTCTCGATAATTGCAGAAATGAAATTTTCGCGGGTACAGCACCCACGGGTAGACTTCACCACAGGGTGGTCTGGTCCGTTTCAACGCTAATAAACACCATACGTTGAGAAAAATGGTATTTTCGACACTGTAAGATTGAGACAGACGCTGTTGTAAGCAAACAACATGGCTGCCGAATGCTGCGTTCGGCTGCATGTTAGCAAATATTGGACGATTTAATGGTTTTTCCACCCACAGCACACCAGACCACCCTTCCTTGAACTAGCACAATGTCACTGAAATTCGATTTTTCACAATTTATCACTTCTGGAAGACGTAAAACGAAATTTACGATTTACACGCATCAGACGTCAAATAGACGTAAGAATAGTTCACTGATTTTCCGTCAGAGGCATTGATGGTATATTTGACCACGTTATCATCAGGGTCGATAAAAACAGAAATCAGTCGATAAATGTAAATTCTAATTTGACATCACAAACGGCTACGCGAATATACCCACAAGTAAGGCATAGTTGCCGCTACGTATGAAGACTTCTGTTACGCTGTTCACACCTGTTACAATTTTAACCATCAGTACAATGAATCGGCTCGAGCCGAAAAAGAAGTCTGAGAATAAAACAATACATATATTAATGTGTGCAACAATAAATCTTTTTTATTCATATCTATAATCATGTTTTTTTATCAATGAAATTACAGAGATATGCCAGATAAATGAATTATAAAACTTGCACATTTTGTAATATTTCGCATATTCTATATGCAAAAAGACATAGAAAGCGATATAAATGTGCTGTTTGTATTCCTATTGTATCTATCATTTACTGACGAGATTTTGATTCCTGTCGGGTATACAAAAGGACAGCGCTAACGAAAGAGAGGCAGTAAGAACGAAATAATACACATAACGTACGCGACCACAAAAGTTATTGGAATCAAAACTACAGGACATTAATAATGTCAACACTTTCGCTTAAAACTAATTTATTGACTAACTCTTACACTACACTTATACATTACAGTTTCACTAATTCTAAACGCGTCTATAAATACAAAACAAAAAATCAGCGGCCGATGCTCGCCGGTAACAGCTGATCGCGCGGACGGCGTAATGCGTGCGAGTGCGAGTGAGAAAGGAAGATGACGATACCGAAGGCTTGGCGAGACGGACTGTTCTATCGCACGGAACATCGGTTTTGTCTTTCGTGAATATTCGCGCCCGCGGGTTCATCGCGATTATTCGCCGAAGATTGGGTACAAAGAGAATAAGAAATAAACAGATATGTAAGAATTTAGATTTTTTATTACTATAATATATTTAGAAATTAAAAGTATCAAATATTAAAAAAGGAAATTAAAAAATATTAAATACTACAGGACGCCCGCCGCCTCTTCTGCCGCCCCGGCGTCCTCCTCTTCCGCCACGACGGCCGCCCCAACGTCCACCTCTGCCTCCGCAGCGGCCGCCGTGACGTCCTCCGTACATCATTTTTTTTATTATTTTTTTCATCTGAAATATAATAATGAATTGTATTAGAATTGTGACATTATTAGAAAACAAAAAACAATCGTGGAAATTCATCTGCTACTATTGTAGAAATGATTTCCGTTTCACGTGAATCTAATTGTGCGACATTTATTACATACAAAAATCGCGTTTTTACTTACTTGTGAAAGCGAAACCTTTTCCTCCTCTGCCTTTTTAACCTCCTCTTTCTTTTCGACTTTTTCTTCTGTTTTTCCTTCTTGTTTTTGTCTACTTCTTCTTTTCCTTCTGCTACTTCCTTCTTTTCTTCTTCTTTGTCTACATCCATCTGTGAAGAAAGTAATTTATATACAAATAACGTAACATTAATGATATAATATTCAACTTGCCGATTATACGCACCTTACTTCCAGCCATATTGAAGCTTGACTGTCTTTTGTCATGGCTGCTGAAAGCACTCGCATGGTGGTGGGGATCAGGACCGTGGCCACTGACTTCTTTATAAGTCCCTTTCCTAATTTCTAATTTCTAATTTTACATATTGAATTTTTATTTTCATGTTATAATTTTTTCTTACAATCTCAAATTATATTATAAATGAATACAACTTCAAAACTTTGTTTTTGTAATAAATATCGACGTCATTGTTCTTTATTTTCCGTGGTCCTTAGAAACACTCCCCACCACGGTACCCGATGTTTCTCGGTACTGTGTTTTACGTCTTCGCGACAGTTTTCGCGATAGTTGCATTCGAAGCAAGGAATAGATTGTATCCTTGAATTTATTTCAAAGCTTTGAAAGTGTGAAGTGAAGTGAGAGGTGAATATTGTTGTGAGATAGTGACAATGAGTGATACTGAAAATATTGTCATGGTTGAAGATATGCGAAATCAGTATGAAGATCAGTGTTTGATAAAAAATAAAAGTCGTCGGCCAAAATTACCAATTAGTGCGAAAAGATATTCAAAAAAAAGAGCATGTCGCGAAAGAAGACGGCGTTTAGCCCTTCAGAATCTTTCAGAACCGTCAACATCCCATGGACAAAAATACACACCCGAGAAAATTTACTTGCCATTGGATGATGAAACAGAACCGGCAAAGTGTACAGAAATGTTTGAAGAAACGACGGAAGAATTGTTTATAGAAGGTACAACTTCCGAAAATGAAGAATTGATCATAGAAAAAACTGTAACGAACGAGCCTGAAGAACAATTCTGTCTACCAAGTGGCTTGAGTATCGTGGACATGCAGCACATCTTTGCCGAATTGCAAAAAATAGGTGATCATGCCAAAAACAGGGAAGACTGTGGAATTAGACATCTGAAAATAACCGGCATGAAACGGTCGGGCCTGAGGACCACCCTCAGTGTAATGTGCGATATGTGCAAATATACAGGTGAAATCCACAGTGAACCTGATGAAAACAATCACATGGAAACAAACCAGCGTGCCGTTGCTGGAACAATTGTGAATGGAGGCAGTTATGCCCAAATGGAAGAGTTCCTTGCAGCGATGAACATACCTTCCATGTCGAAGAAAGAATTTAGAAAACATCACGATCAAATAGTGAAAACATTAATTGTTGCTGCAGAAGAAGAGATGGTAACAGCGGCAGAGGAAGAAAAACGCTTGGCCATTGAACGAGGCGATATTGTTTCCGGATGTGGAATCCCTCACATCCCCGTTGTGGCCGATGGAAGCTGGATGAAACGATCATACCGGACTGGAACGTACGATTCCGCGTCTGGAGTCGGCGTTATAATTGGATATCACACGAAGAAAGTTTTATTTATCGGTGTGAGAAACAAGGTGTGCAGGATTTGTCGATGTGCTGCGAAAAAGAAAGAAGAGCCACGAAAGCACACCTGTTTCAAAAATTGGCGCGCGAGCCAAGCATCAACGGCTATGGAAAGTGACGCTATAGTCGAAGGCTTCAAGACCAGCGTAGAAAAACGTGGACTGATTTATTCCACACTGATTGCTGATGGGGACAGCAGCGTTTATAAAAAAATTATAGATGCAGATCCATATAAAGCACAGATTCGTGTAAAAAAAATTGAATGCACGAATCATTTGTTGCGCAACTTTTGCAGAAAAATGAAAGAAGTTGTAAAGATGACAACACCTGGTCCATTGAGAAGAATCGTTGAAAGCAGCATTCGGCGAATGCGTGCGGACATAGTAAAGGCCGCAGAGTACAGATACAGTCAGCAAGTAACAACCGCTGAGAAAATTAAAAATTTGTATGCCGACATACACAATGTTCCTAGCCACGTTTTTGGTGAACACGCAGATTGTTCCAAACTACAATACTTCTGCGATGGAACGAGTAAAAAAGATGAAAAGAACATTGTTCCCGAATTGATGAAGATGGGAGTGTACGAACACATCAAAGAAATACTTCGACCTCTGTTGGCGCATGCTGAGAGTTTGCTGTATAACAGCAACAATAATGCCGTTGAAAGTTTCAACGGAATCATCGCAAAATATACAGGAGGAAAAAGATTGAATTTCGGAGAGAGGGGATCTTACACGGGAAGATGTGCTGCTGCTGTCCTACAGTATAACACAAAACAAGTGTTGTCGCGTCTGAATACGGCGATGAACAAGAAACCGCCCGTTATTTTACGCAAAATAGAAAATAGAAGGAGGAAAGAAAATGAGAAAAACAGTGAAAAGAGAAAGGAAAAAAAATTACAAAGCACGTGCGGAAACAATTCCGTTGTGAAAAGGATTCCAATTACGGACCAAACGCTGAAAAGCCGGATATGGCTAACAACATTTATGAATTAGAGCAAAAAAAACATATGGAAATGTTACAGAATTGGCAAAATAGAAGAGATGCCATTGAAGAAGAAACCATCGGTCAAGCGAAAAATCCGAGATGGTTGAATTACAAATCAAAATTATTGACGGCCTCTAATTTTGGAAGAATATGCCGTCGTCGAATTGGTACGCTCTGTGGAAATGCAGTGAAGTCGTTAGTGTATCCACGACTGATTAGTGCACCTGCCGTACAATATGGACAGGAATGCGAAAAATTCGCACGTGAGGAACTAAGTGTGTGCATTGGTGTTCAAATTAAAGAATGTGGATTATTTATTGATAGTGCCATCCCGTTCTTAGGAGCTTCGCCAGATGGACTTATAAACGAAGAGGGCATTGTTGAAATCAAATGTCCGAAAACGGCGGAGAATTTATTGCCGGAGGAGGCAATCAAAAGTGTTGCAGTTATTCGGCGTATATTTGCAGACGCAGAAGGAAAGGCACTGAACAGGAACCACTACTATTACTACCAAATACAAGGACAATTACATGTCACAGGTAGAAAATATTGCTTATTTTGTATTTGGACCCGAAAAGGGTTAAAGTACATTAGAGTCGATAGAGACGATAACTTCTGGCAAAACAATATGGAGCCAAAATTAATTCAATTTTATTTATTGTGCATGTTACCGGAATTAATAGATAGCCGGTACAATAGAGGAATGCCCATTCGGGAGCCTCAATTTATAACAGAGGAAAGAGCAAGCTTAGAAAAGCGTAAAAGGTCTCTCTCAGAAAGTAGCACGAATACTGCTACTGTCCGGCGTCGCACTGCACTGTAAAGTGCAGTACCACTGACTCTGTTGGTGGTTCACAATTGCACGAAATAGCAATTGTACTCGTGGATCATACGATCTCGCGAGTTGTTCGACGCCGGTATACACATTTCAAATAGTGACCTTTCAAAAATCAAAAAAGGTCTTATACGGACAGTAATGAAAAATACTGCTACTGTCCGGCGTCGCACTGCACTGTAAGGTGCAGTACCACTGACTCTGTTGGTGGTTCACAATTGCACGAAATCGCAATTGTACTCGCGGATCATACGATCTCGTGAGTTACGCGACGCCATAATATATTTCTTTGTTTTCTTTAAAAAATTTGTTACAGCTTTTCGAAGAATGGATTCCCGAGAAGAGGTTTTTTGGAGCGAAGCGAGCGTACAACTGCAAATGTATTTTTCAACTGAAATAATTTTTTTCTTATTCCATTCTTGAAATTATTAATGTCCTGTCGTTTTCATTCCTATAATTATAAAAAATATTCGGAAGCACCTTCGACTTCTTCGAGATACGTTTATATATTACTAAAAACTACAACATATCTAAATGTGAGTAAAATCCGACAAAAAACGTTAAAAGGAATTTATTTAATCATCTATTTCCATTAACTTTTCCATTTTTCAATATTTATCTTCATCCATCTTTGTTCATCTTTGCATGAACATTTTTGTCGTTGAGAAATTAAAGACAGCATTTTCCTATTCTCGAAAAAAATGAAACAATTATATATAGGTATATTGAAGATAGCGTTACCAGGACAAATGGACTGCAAATATGCTGCCTGATCACGTATAATCGGCAAGTATAATCTTACATAATTAATATTACGTTATCTATACATAAGTTACTTTCTTCACAGATGGACAAGGAAGAAGAAGAAGAAAAGAAAGAGGAAATCAAAAAGAAAGAGGATAGAAGAAACAGGAGAGAGAGGTGTAAGGAAAAGAAAAGAGAAAGGAGAATTCGAGGCCGTCGACGTCGGAAGTAAGTACAAGTGTTGATTCTTCTATGTAATAAATGTGGCGGAATTAGATTTTTCGTGAAATGGAAATTATGTCTACAATAGTAGCCACTGAATTCCTACGATTGTTTTTTCTTTTTATAAAACATTCATTATTGTATTTCAGATAAAAACAATTTCCGATGATGCAGACGCCGCGGAGTAGGAAGAGGCCTAAGCGGACGGCGGGCGGCCAATCATTGTTTATATTTATTGATTATATTGGAATGAATAAATATTGTATATATAGATTAATTTATATGTGTTTATTTTCTGTCCTATTCTGAAATTATTATATTTGAATAAATAAATATTGTACATATAGATCAATTTACATGTCTTTATTGTTCATTCCTTTTCTGAAATTATTAAAGTTTTATAGTCGCGTACGTTATGTGTATTACAGAGTCTCATCGAATCTGTCGTGGCGTGTGACATATACATTTCCGCCGATCGGCCCTACGTTGTTTCATTCATGATACTCTTTCTCTTTCTATCGCGCTGTCCTTTTCTATGTCCGCCTGGAATCAAAATCTCGCTCGGCTCGAGCGAATTCATTTCGCTAGATGGTCAGGATTGTCTCAGATGTGGCAACACCGCGAAAGAATCTCTAAAATGATGTGATTCGACAACTACGCCACCTCACTTTCGTTTCTTATTCTGCATAATGACGTTAGATGTCGCACCGTCAAATGTCGAATTTCTGAATTATGTGTTTTCACGATTGCCCGATTCTTTCCAATGGCGCTTACATCGATTCGGAGGAGGCCTCGAAGGAGTCTGTGCCCTTAAATTCACGTATTTCAATCTGCAAAGGAGTCGAGAGTCGGGACTTAGTGCGCGACTTTCTCATCTTTTGATTGTGAGTGAAATCGTGAAGTCAGTGCCCCTGTCGATCTGAGGTTCGCAGGTGAAAACCTCGCTGGACCGGAAGTATTCTCGGAATCCACTGGCTCGCCATCCTGCGATTTTAGTGGCGCGTAAAAGCTAATATTTCGCTGCACGGTTTTAAACGTTCCTTTTTGCCTACGTGCTCCACGATCACGCGACCTTCGTGCGTCGTGATTTCGGTATAGGTACCCGAAGCAAATCGAGCGATAATAACTCGTCCTTGGCGAAAGACGTTTGAATCGTAGACGATCAACGAAATTTTGTAACCGTCGTGTGTATATTACTTTTCGCATTCCGAACAGAGTCACGATTTTGCGTTCTGATCGTTTGCGTTACTCGTTTCATATATATTTTCTTATATTTCTTAAAATGCGTTATTCAACCAGTCAGTTTTCCGTATAAATGAAGACTGAGTTTTTTTTTTGAGTCGCGTTAAAGTCGCTATACTGGTTGAGATATTTTCTTTTGCGTTATTATTTTTACATTACACTTCCAATTCGTGTGAATCCGATCTGCGTGCTTGGTGCGAATTATTGACGATCAATCTAGTCAAGTCCGTTATACATATTATTATATTTTTATAATCAGTGCGTCTATTCAACAGATATTAGATGAGAATTGCGTTCCATTGATTGTCAACGCGTAAACTGCCACAATATTTGCGGTGCTTCTACCATTCTGTGATAGGCTCTTTTGCCAGACTCCAGTCACTATCTTTTTTGAATAAATCTATATTTTGTTACACCGCAAAACTACGTCTCATTACTGATTTCACCGTTCCTTCTGCCTTCGCGAACGCGCAGCGAACGCGAACCACTCCTTGAGACGCGTAGGGGAAATCGTACGCACGCAATACTCGCGGTATCTTCTCTTTCGCATAAATAGCAAAAGATCTAAACGTTACAAAGTTTAGTATAAATAAACAAGTAAGGTAAAGGGTGTAACGACCCAGAGATAGGTACGTCACTGCACCGACTTATAGGGAGAGCTGTTCCCCAAGAAGGCGACTCGTATGAATGTATCAGGCATTATAGATTCGCGTGGTGTGCGGTTGAGGAGTAAAATCCAAACATTAATGTGCTAGACTAAAGATTTATTCAAGTGGGTAAGTAATTGATAACTGAATATGTTAGTTCTGAGTATAATAACGTTAGTATAACAATATGTACGGGCTAGAATGTGGAATACAGTAAGAAATTATAATTAGTACGCCCTAGATTAGAAAATACAATGAAAAATATATGATTAATAATTAGTATTCAGAACTAATACGCGCCTTAATCTATGGATACAGCCAACACTCTGTACAATCACCAACTACGCTAAGTATTGGAAACTATACTTCAGTGGCTTGTACGGTACCCCCAGACACGAGCGGACTTTGCCTACAGGTCGCAATTGATTTCTAGTCTAGCCAGAGATATGCTAATACAGGCCTGCTCAAAGAGCTCCGCTCGTCGCTGGCTCTTTACACTTGAGTATGTGACTTAGTATTAGCACGTGTTTAACACGTTGCGTACCATGAGTAGGGCGTCCACAGATCCGAAGTCTCGCACGTCACCACTGAAAGAGAAGGATAAAGCTTACTCTTGCGCTCTATAGTTGCCTAAGCAATTCAGGGCAGAGCTTTTCTCTACTACTAGAGTGCTGCCTGTATTCAACCGAAGTCAGAGATGATCTGCTCTCACACCGTGTGGAACGCCTCTATTTATAGTCAGATTCTGCTGACTTAGTGCTTTTTTTCAACATAGAATTCTTCTCGATTTCTGGAATTCCCCAGCACGTGAGTACCGAGCACCTCTACTCCCTAATCTACGCGGTCTCCCTACTCTAGAATCTCACCCCACCGCGAGATCATCGGGGTTGCGCTGGCGCATATGCATTAGCATGTCGATCATTTATCGATGATTTAACTTACCGACCGACTTACCGACTAATCGTTTACCGACCTATTCATTAGACTGAGTTATCTATTAACACGTTAAGCGCCACGTCAGCCATCGGTGGCTGACACTAGACTTTCCGTTCAGGCCGCGTCACCCATCGGTGGCTGACACTAGATTTTCTGTTTAGGCCGCGTCACCCATCGGTGGCTGACAGCGTGTAACATGAGAACTATAAAATTTTACACTATTTTACGGAATTACAGAAAATTTATTTAAAATTTACTTAATTTGGTATCATTACAGGATTAATGGGATTCATTGTAACATTGCAAACATAAAAATGGTTTTCCTTTACAAGTATTACAAAATGTTACAAAAGGAAAACAAAACAGACTTGGCGCGTAACGTGTTGAATCAATGCCTATAGGTATCACGTTCCAAACGTAAACTATCTTCTACTGCGATCGGAAACACCGGTACTTCAATACCAGCGCGTAGAAGCGGCACGCGTGGCCTGAACGGGATTGTCTTACAAATACGCGTGGCGCTTAACGTGTTAATGAAAACTATTTTATTATCACACATATACATATATATATATATAATACAAATTAAACTGAATATTTCTTACAAATCTTAACTGGAATTAATTATAATAAAATTTAAATTAACATATTTGTATGAATTTAAACTAAAAAAACTGATTATAATAATAAAAAGTAAAAACGAAAAAGTGCTAGCTCTTCTTAGCGGGACATTACAATAGGCAAAGCATAAAGGGAGAGTGTTCTGGTAATGCTTTACTCCCTATACTAGATCTTCTTATGTTACGAGCATGGTGGGTTCGCGTACAAGTGAGTTGCAAGATAATTTTCGTTGTTAATATTCAAGTACAAAAATTTTTAATTTTATTTTCTCATTATTATTATCTACGTATAATTTATGTTTAACTATCATTTAATTATATTGCTAATCAATTAATAAATACAGTTCTACTAAGATTAATTACACAAGCTGTGCTTTTCCACGTGGCAAATAAGAAAATGGAATAATTAATAAACATTTGAATTGGAGGGTACATTAATGATGAAAAATTTGAAAACAATTATGAAACTTAGGCATTCGGTCCTAAATTAACCTGCTACGCTGAAAGCAGGTAATTGTCACTGGGTCACTCTGTCGAACCCAACCATTCGGCGAGGAAACACGTTCGGTAGAACAGGTGATTTCATGGTCGGGCTAGTAAACTCTTCTCATTTATTGCACTTAGGTATGAGTAATAGGCGAGGTGTTTCCTTGTCGAATGGTTGGGACCGACACAGTGGCAATTATCTGTTTTCAGCGTAGCAGGTAAATTTAGGAACGAACGGGTAAGTTTGATTTAAATTGTTTCCAAATTTTTCATCATTAACGTAGTCTCCAATTCAAACGTTTATTAATTATTCCATTTCAGTCATTTTTATTTGTTATTTAGAATGCTTAGAATTTCCTTTCTTACATTATGACAGGCAACAAGAGATTGGGTTTCGTATTCATTATAAACACCGACTAAAAATGTTCTACCAGTTAAGTTTTTTTATTGTGTTATGCCAACGGGGTGCCGAGCTTTTCGTTTGCGATCTACGTCACGCCCGGTTTTCGTACCCGACACTGCAGTCCCTGAGCCCGCGCGCTATACGCGTTCGGATCGGTTGGTGTTTTTTGTTAATACCTCGACAACCAAGCCTTAATCAACATTTTGGCAAAGGAAAAAGTTGTTTAAAATCACCTTATCAATCATCCCTATTCGACTGTCGAGGTAGTCGCATGACAGCCTGTACATCCTACTAAACATGAAAGGTTTCATCGCGAACGACACATTTCTTGCAGAGTAACATCAAGGAATAGATTTTTTGCTATAACAATAATTATTAACATCAAATTCCATAAATGTTTGCAAGTGGGATCATCGCGGATATATCTCGTACTAAATGTGAAAGGTACTGCAGAGTAACCGACGAAAGATATAAACGAAGTATTACGTTTACTGCGATAAAAGTCGTTAGGAATGAAAAAATGCAAAATGTCTTTTTAACGGGAGCAAGTGGGAGAAATACTCTACAAAATACAAAAACTTTCGTTCCGATTGGTCCATCCGTCTCGGAGTTGTTACGTATCCGTCTCGGAAATTTCCTTATATGGAATCGGATGTGTGCACCCGACACCAACCGTCTTTTAGAAAATTCGAGACCAACGCAAAGCAAGCGCGCGGTCCTACGGGTCGCGTAGAGTCAGTCCCCACCACTCTTTTTACTCTAATTTTTGAGTATAAAAAGAGTGGTGATAAGGGCACCTAGGGTCTAGTTGAAGTCTAGAATCAGTTCGATACACGTCAGTACGTTCTTTTTCGGATAATCTCTGCAACGAGGAAACTCTGCGAGATCGGGTATTCAAGTCCCTTTCAAGCACTCACAATAACTATACAGTACGTTGCTGTTAAGCATTATTATAATCGTTGTAGTCCGCCCGTGTTTGCTCGCGTTCGTGAAAACCGAGAAGGATTAGATTCTTGCTTCGCGGAATCGAAACTAAATTGTATTTATTCAACTTATTTAAAACTTGCAACCTAGAGTTTAATTCATTGAAAATCGCGACAATTACACACAACAATTGTAAGGTCCCGGAATAGAGAATAAACTCATATTAGTTTAACTTACATACTATTGTTCAATTATATTTACTGTCCAGAAACTCAGTAAGGTGTACCTTTACCGCTTGAGGTACATCAATCAAGTTAGGAGACCTAATACTAACATTTCCTGCGGCTCCCTACGTTAGCCATACGTAGGTTCGTCCGCATATCACGCTCCTGAGGCTCCCTACGTTAGCCATACGTAGGTTCGTCCTCCACTCTACACCTTTCCTGTGGCTCCCTACGTTAGCCATACGTAGGTTTGTCCACTGTTACGTCCGAATTATTTTGAATAATTCGACCGTAGCTAAGAGCTATTTCCATTTTCTTTCTGATAGTTTTGAATAGTTTGACCGTTAACATACCGAATTTGTGTACCTCGTCAGTGCGTACCACTTGGAAATAATCCCAGGCGAGGCACACAAAGGAGGCTATAATTAGTTCGATTCAAATAATAAGAAGTCAACCTTCCTTAGGACGATTGCCTCGTCGAAACCGCGTAGCAATAAACATATAGAAATTCGAACCCGCTAAGGTTAAGGAGAAATATTATCAACATCTTTCGCCGTGCGGTTAAGCAGTGCGACGCACTTGGAAATTTCCCAGCTAACCGTACCGTACAAAGAAGACTCTTGTTCTATCCTGCTAGCGAAATACCTCTCCTACCTGCGAAGCATGCGTCGGCCGACTCTTCCACGCGGGATGAATGCAATTGAAATCGAAAGCAATTAGAATGAAACGGAATGAAACTATTGTATGACTATGGAATGCGAGGGTTTGCGTGACAACCACTGAGGTTTGAAATTGTCGACCAACGTTCAAGAACGTTCCAAGCGAAGGTCGACTAAGGCAATAAACATCGACAATGAACTAAACGTTAAACGTGGAGCGTTTAGAAAATTCAAAACCATTAAAAATCAATGCACGCGGAACTAATAACGATTAAATGCAGTAACGTATTTGCATATATCCGCGATTTGATAATAATTATAAATATCGATTGCCTTTTTTCGTAAACCACCGAAATACAAATAAGATCGGAATAATTTCACATTATTTATCATTAGCCATTCAATAGTAAGTTAAACATCTATTAAAAAGGGGCTAGATGCTCTTCGTTACCGAAATACTATTTGCAAATATCATTTATAAAAGCCTCTTTGATAGTAAATTCAGACAAAGGTCGTAATAGAATATTCCAGAAGTATAGAAACTGCGACGCATCAAATTCACTAAGCGTTAGAGGGGTAGAAGGAAAGAGATAGCCGACGGAAAGACAGAGTCGGAAGAAAGGTCAAGAAGGGATGAGAGTACCCTGATTTGCCAAATGATGTCCCCACTTTGGGCCCATGATCGCGGGTCGAACCCTGAGATACGATCGCTTGACTGAGGCAAATCACTCTTCGTCGAAAAATCGTGAGGTACGTGACGAGGAGCCCGTGTTCGCGTCGAGCAATAGTTTACGTGCGAAAATCGTTGTAATTAGCTGACCGGTAAAGTCCTTACAAAAGGCAGAGTGCCGGGAGATTGCGGTTCTCGTTTTCCGCGTAAAAGACTCTTTCGAATACGTAAAACTTCACACTTTTCAATTATCTATCTTTTCTCTTTCAAATTTTAAATCGTTCGTTAATTAATATTTTTCTTTTTCGCATCGCGTCGTTAAAAAATTAACTTGTTTTGTAAATTATCGTTTCCGTAACCGTAACACCGTCGAAAGGCCGATCGCGAACGCGTAGTGTGTGTGACAAGTTCTCATCTTTTCTTCGCCTTCCAGATTTCCAGACAACCAAGCATCTAGCGACCGAATTTACAAATCTATATTATCGTGCATTAAATTACATCGAGCTTGGTAAGTTTATCTATTTCATTTTGTCCAATACGACGAATCTGGATATAGTGAGGCAAAACGGGCGATCTTGAAACCGCGTGTCCTGGAAGTTTTCCCCCAAGATCGTTCTGTTCAACGTTTATTGAGGTATCGAAGAACATTTCGCAATTTTAACAATAATTCCGTTGGTTATAACGAGAGGCGGCCCATGATACCGTTGGTTCTGGAAATTTTCCCATTGGGACCGTTTCCTCTCAGCGTTATTCAATTTGTTCATCGAAATCGGCGCTCGAATCATCTTTCAACTTTCCGTCTTACGATTTAATAATTTTAAAAATAACCTATTCTTGCCGATCTTGTCAAACATATATTTAAATTGGATTTTTCTTATATTTTCAACAGCTTTAATTTTGTAAACCATTTCATTTACTGTCTATCTTACTTTTGAAATTATATTTTCTTTTTGTAACACATAACTAGTTTCCGATTCATTTTAATAACACATTTCCTTCCTAACATTCACGCTAACCATTCTTTGCACAAATTCGCACGAGGGGCCCGTGTGGGACTAGAGCATTGACGAACTCAATACAACAACTTCCGAATCTTATTATGAAAATTAAACGATTCTTTTTAATTGTTCCGATCGTTAACGACCTAACATCGTCGAGCGCGATCGGGACTGGTGGCAGCGAAAATACCGTTCTCAACCGCGTATTAATCATCCAAAGGAAAAGAGATAGTAATATAATCTAACTAATTTAACCTTTCTTTTTCTTTTTCTTTTTATATTTTGTACGTCGCGCGCCGTATCGACATCATCACGCTCGCGACGTAACACCACCATAGTCAACCTCCTGGAGCTCCCTACGTTAGCTATACGTAGGTTCGTCTCCACGTCTACTTCCTTAGGCTTCCAGTGTTAATAACAACACTGGTCAAGCCATTAACAATTACCATTTACCGAAATTAAGCCCCGGCTACGCAGCCACCCCCTCCGCCTCGTAACAGAGTAATGGGTGGACATACACTGAACGTACATGAAACAGTACGTTTTTTGCAATAAAAATCGTTAGGAATGAAAAAATTCAAAATATGTTTTTTACAGGACCAATCGGGAATTATAGTCTACAAGATTCAAAAGGTTTTCTAGTATTCCTAGCCATATATTTGGCGAGCACAAGGAGTGCAATAGCCGCAGCCATATGTGTATGCGGGACGAAAACAGCTGAGAAAAATTACGTTTCATCTTTGAAATTATACGGTCTGTATAGCGAAGTCGAGAAAGTCATACGATTCCTCAGTTGTTATTCGGATAGTTTATTAATGAATGTGACAAACAATCCCGCAGAAACATTTAATTCAATTATCTGCAAAGAGATTGGTAGAAAACGTATCAATTTTGGTGCAAGAGGTTCCTACAATGCTAGAGTTGCAGGGGCTGTTACGCAATACAATACGCAACAGGTACTTACACAAATGCATAAGAACATGTATAAAACCGTTCCACCACTATTAGAGAGATTGGAAGCACGGCGGCAGAAAAAAGTTGCGAAAACGAAAGAATTTCGAATGCCTATGGCGAGAGGAGGAAATTTAAGCCAGTGCAGGGAACGGATAAATATTATGGTCCAAACTCGCAAAGACCAGATCTTCCGAGTGATATGCTGCTTCAACTTCGCAAGGAACACTTTGAAAAGCTTGCTGACAACGCAAAAAATCGTACAATAATAGAAAGGAACACAAGAGACCAAGACGATTCAGATCTATGGAGAACTTTGAAGGAGGAAATGCTAACTGCTTCGAATTTTGGAGCAGTATGTCGCATGAGACAAACAACGTCCTGCGCAGCAATGGTAAAAAACATTTTATATCCTCCATCTGTTGATACTGCTGCTATGAAATACGGCCGCGATAAGGAACACATTGCAAGAAAAGACGTAGCGAACGCAATGAAAACAAGAATTCGAACTTGTGGATTGTTCATTGATCGCGACATTCCATACTTGGGTGCCTCTCCTGATGGACTTATCGACGATGACGGTTTACTGGAATTCAAATGCCCACTATCTGCTGAGAATTTGACAGAGATAAACACAATAGAAACATCTTCGATAAGAGAGATATAGACGAAATGAATGTCAAGCACCAGTATTTCTACCAAATACAAGGTCAGTTGCATATAACGCAACGGAAGTACTGTATTTTCGCTATCTGGACACCTAAAAGCATACATATGATCCACGTAAATAGGGACGACACGTTTTGGACAAATCATATGGAACCTTTCATACCGCGTTTCTACGAAGAATGTATGCTTTCGGAAATATTGGACAGCCGCGACAATAGACACATGCCTATTAGAAATCCAGAATACATACTACGGGCAAAAAAAGACGCCGCATCCATTCAAAAATGTAGCAGACAAATCGCAAAAAAGCGTGCATACGAAAACATGACACAGAACAGTGTTGAAACATCAAATATTACCGTTGAAGCAGTAACTAGCGAGTGTGTCATTGTCAGTCATTCAGACCAAGAAGAAAACTTCATAGATGATGATGTAGGATACTATATATTGGAAACTGCTGTTTCTTCCGTAACTGACATACAGAAAAATATACTACCTGTGCAAAGTAAATTAAACGATGAATCGTTAGGTAGATTTTTGTGGGTCGTCAGAGAAACTACTCCTTTTGAAACGCAAAGTGTCCTACTTACAGTTTACAAAATTTATCAATCCCTGCTATAGTGACATAAGCGTGCAAATAATTGGAGGCAACTGTTCTGATCACTGGCGAAGTATCTATTTCGACGGCCGCAAACTCCATGTATACGACAGTTTACCTGGCAGTGCATACGACAAACTCATAGAGGAAGAAAAAAAATATATTGTATTACGATTTCCTCATATTCGCAAAAAGGATATACTTTTTGAAAGAGTTCAGGCGCAACCAGATTGTTACAGTTGTGGTGTATACGCGGCGGCATACATCACTACCATAGTTTTTGGTGGAAACCCTTGCTCAGAAAACTATTCCCATGACGTACAACGTCTGAGACGTCACTTTGTGAATATTATTGAAAATAATATACTCTTGCCCTTCCCGACAGAATAAGAGAATAGTAATATATTATGTACTGTTGGAGCATAGGCTTATTAGTGAGGTCGTCAAGGCAATTAGTCCGACAATGCGTTAATAAAAGTTTCATTGAGAAAAAGTCAAAAATAAAAAAGCATCAGTCACACCGATGCGTTTCGGCTCCTAGCTTTGGATCCTTGGACCTCTCTCTTCTCCACTGTCCCTTTCTACGTTCACGCTTGGCTCGCGCCGCATGTAAACACAGAGTTGAGGCCACTGTACATTTTTTCTTTGCCTCTTCAAAATCGAGTGATATAGTCCTTATCTATGCTTCAACACTTTGTATTCATGTATATTATTTCCTGTAGAATGCTCTTTTTATTCACGGCCACCAGCAGCATAAAAATGTGAATACACAGTAAAATCTCGGTTAGTGCATTTCAATCGGAAGCGAATACGAACTCGAATCGTGTACAGAACACGTTTACCGAATGAGTTCGGCTCGCGTTTGAGTGTTAGCAGCCGAGAATCGAGGCAGAGTACAGGAAAAAAGCAAAATATCCGGATACGTGTGAGACAATACTAACGCAATCAAAATTTTTTAATTTTTTTAATGAAAATGTTACTAACGTAATTGTGAGATTTTTCTGATTAAAACAAGATCAAACATGACATAATTTGAATTATAATTATTTCTTTACTTATTTCTATCTTGTGACCCTTTCGGGGGTTCACTCTATACTGAGGGGCGTTGCGAAATACAAATTAGTTGGGCGCCAGCCACCTACTGTGGCGATCAAAATCGAAAAAAGGGAAAGGGGTATTGGGAGCGTTCACAACGGACGGGTCTCGGGCACTTGCGTCCGTACAGCTTCGCGGGGGAGTCCGCGGGGAGGAGTATCGGGGGAAAGGAGGTTGCAGGGTTGGGATGGGTTCGCACGGGGTTCGCTACGTTACGCGTAGATTTGCAAAAAGAGAAGGGGGATCGAACAGAAGGGGGTCGTTGCCAAAACTCAAACAGTATAATCGTAAAATTATAATCAATGAGCTCACCAAACGCCTCGTGTTCCACACGCCAAACTCTTTACAATTCTCACAAAAACCTCTCGGGTCCCTCTCTATATCGCTTTCTCGAACTCTCTCTCTATACTCGCTATAAACGCTCAATGCTAATTGTCGGAGGATATTTTGGGGAGGGGATGGGTCTAGGAAGGGGGCCTCTTCCGGCAACGGGATGGATCGATTATCGATCTTCGATATACCGGTGATCAGGGTCGATGGGGCTGACGAGTGGGCTGAGATCTTCGGGCTCGGCGACAGATGGCTCCGGGTGGATGTTTGTATCAGCTTTTGGGTTGCTTCGTCGGGATTTCTTGGGAGTCCCACGTTGCTCCTTGTTCGCTGGAGGGGTGGGTCTGTCGCCGGCCTCGAAGCTCCTGTTGAGGATGATCCTCGTTGTGTCTGTCCGTCGCGTCGCCTCCATCGGCTCGACACCGGTGGGCTGGGAGAAAGGGGTAAGGTGAGGGAGGGGTTACGGGTTAGCGTTAGGTGGGAGTATGAGTGGGAAAAGCGCAGCGATTGTAACGGGGGGGGGGGGGCACGGGTGTCACCACGTTACAATCTAAATAAGTAAAAATAATGCAAATTATATGGTGTTTGGTCTTATTTTAATCAATAGAACCTTACAATTACATTGGTGAAAGTTTCATTTAGGAAAAATGAAAAATAAATAAGTTATTGTTGAATTAATACTGTCTCACTCAAATTCCCCTTTAATTCTCGGACCTCTTTCTCTTTCGCTATTTATCCTTTTCTACGTTCGCCAGTATTGAAGGACTCGCGCGAGCTTCTTCCAGCGTCACATTTTCGTTACCTATTCATCGAATATTTGGGCGTAACGCAAAATCAGGAGTCTGATCTCTAGATCAGGATCTAACTTATCTGTCTAAAAAAATGTTAATAAATCTGGGAACAGATTTATTTTCGGGGTGCTTTTCATAAGTGATCAGTATTTCACCATTCTCCTGTACAGATCGCGTGTAGCAGTAGTGACTGAAAAATATTAAAAATCCAGAATAGTTTGTGCCGCTGAAATGAAATATATAAATGACTAACAATGAACAGTATAATAAAGGTGATCGCTGTTCATCTATTTCAGGCATGGGCAGCTAGTAGTAAATGGAGCCGGAGCGCTCTCCGGAGCTTGTCGGCGAACTCAAAGCGGAGCGTGAACCGAACCGGCGGCGGAGAAATATCCCCACTCCGTAGTATCTCGAGGTTACGCAGTCAAAACATACATGTGTGACGTTCTCTGTCGAACGTCACACATTCATATCACCTCGACCGTCGCAGCTCGATTTCCCCTACAATGCTGCCCCACCACCTCGAAAGAGCGAATCAGTAGAGTGACGTGCGCTCCCAAACAGTGTCGCTGTCAGACGCGCTCTTTGAGCCGGTTTCGTGCCCATGCCTGATCTATTTCCTTTCTACGATGTACAGTAATGTTCAGTATGCGAGTGAGGGAGGGAGAGGATGTGTGCGAGAGAGAACGAAGCGTAAATGTTCAGTAACGCGCTCGTTTTGACCCGCTGGTCAAAGCAATATTTCTAAACCATGTAGTGTCAAAAATCGACAAATGATAAAAAAAATCACAGTAAATCATGGCCCATATGTCAAACTAACTATTAGTGAATCGATATTTCATTGTGGGTATATTTGTATAAAACCACTTTTTACCGCGTTTTGAGTACAAATGCCCCACTGTGCGCCAATACGTTTCGGCCTCTCTCTCTTTCACCTTCATTGACTGTCCCTTTCTACGTTCACGATCGGCTGGAGCTGCATGTAAACATCGAATTGACACGATTTGATGTTTAGGTCCCACTTCCTCTGGCATCTACCACTTTTGACTGTATATGAAATATATGCTCTCAGATAAAAAATTATGTAACGGTTTGAATGCAAGATATTTTTATTTTTATTTGCTATTCGTAGCTTCGGTCACTCTGCAGAACAACTACCTCCTCGCCGATTTTGATGATTTTTGGATATGTTATAGCGACCAATATTTTGAACAATTTTTTTCTGTACATATAAGCGACGGTTTCGCTTAATTTCCGAGATATTTACAAAAAACTATCGATATAACAGATTAAATTCTGCCTATAAATATGCATCTGTGTTAATGTTTAAGATGTTTATAATGTTTATTCAATATCTTGTTTGTAATTTTTTGTTTTCAAGTTGGCACTGCCTACAGTTTCTTTTTGTTCGGCTCTCCCGCCTTTTTTCTTGCGACGCTATTAAGTACTCGATGGTGCAATGCACGTGTACCACGTTTTTTTATATAAGGAATTAAATGTTTTATAAACAACCTGTATTGTCTATTCCATTGCCCACCAACAGTCTGCGACAGCACACGCATAAGTATTGGTAGCTATCCGCTGGCCATTTGTCTTCTGTTTAGAAACGAGGGTCGGGAACGTAAAGGCTCCGTCATAACTGCATATACATACGAGACTTCGAGAAATGTGTATTCAAATTCAATTAGAAGCGAATATTATTGATGTGATCGGTTAGGTAAAGCTATATATTTAAATTCGGCTACCGTAAAGCGGCCGGCAACGTTTTTCTGAAATAATAATAAATTAATTATAAAAATAAGTATAAAAAGAAATTGTAAGAAATGAACACAAGCCACTAAAAATGCATATTATACATATATATTATTTTAATAATTTGTTATTATTTCGCGTTGCCGACCGCCTTACGGCGGCCGGATGTACATATTTACCCTAATGTAACATCCCACAAGATGAGGAATAGTAATAACAAAGAAGAATTGAAGTAAAAAATTATAACATTTATTTTGGTAAAACTTTACTTTACCGGACCCAAAATTTTGGACCTTTTTTTTTAATCTATAGTTTTTGATGTGTAGAATCCAAAAATGCAAGTCTCAACTTTAGGAATCCAATGGTTCAAAAGTTATAAGCGTGTAAAGTTTGACATTTTTAGCGGATTTGCTACGTTACTGTGACGCCATATTGCCTTATATGTATAACCTGATTGGTTCTCACATGGGCAGTACAGTCTGTTTGTAAAATAAATATAAACCTAACTAACTCAGACAGCATTAAATTTACGGTTTGAATGTACCCGCTAAAGCGATTGGTACCCACATGCGTCTGCCTGCAGCTAGCGACACCATTCATTGGACAAGAAGCCAATATGGCGTCACAGTAACGTAGCAAATGCACTAAAAGTGTCAAACTTTACATGCTCATAATTTTTTAACCATTGGATTCCTAAAGTTAAGGCTTGCATATTTGGATTCTACGCATCAGAAACTATAGATTAAAAAAAAAATGTCAAAAATTTTGGGTCCGGTAAAGTAAAGTTCAGCCTTATGTTTAATCGAAGATTACTCATTAAAATAGATCGATAATTGTCAAGTCGGTAATACTACCGTGTCGATAAGAGATCGACATAGAGCGCGCGTTAGTAGAAAGAGACAGCAACTGCGCCGTAAAAAGAGATAGCAATACACGCGAAGTCACGTACGCACAGGTCAAAGTCCAAAAACTTCCGGTAGTAAGAGTACCAAGATTACGTCGTCATTACTGAACAGAATGCAACAAAATTTGAAGGACGTATTCAGGAGGCCCTAAAGAAGGGCCTTATATTATCCAAATCGTCAAAAGAGCGAAAGCGGAAGCTCCTTGGATGCGGTCTATCAGTACACTGGCTCTAGAGCGACGATACCGTCCTGCAGAGTTCGCTACCAAGCTTAACGAGCGAGCGAAAGCAGAAGCTCCTTAAGCCGGGTATCCACCAGTATCAAACGCCCGTATCGTATCACCGTTCCGAACCCTTTTGAATAGGCAGACGTTGCCTCGTTGCATGCAACGGCATGCTGCGGCGCGGACAACATTTCTTCGTTTCTTGATATAAACGGTTCGGCAATAGGACTGGGCCACTACAGGCGAGGAGTCTCGTTTTGCTGCGTGGCGTTCCAAAGGAACGGAGGCAACGGATCCATCCGAAAAATTTGTCGATTCTTTGCTGTTGCATCGAAGGAAAGGTTCATGCGTTGGCACTTGACATAGCGTTTCGTGCCGTCACTTGGGTTTCAATTTATTTGAAATCTTGCGGTATTATTGGATTCATTTCAAAAGCGATTAAATTATTTATGAATTTAATCTAATTTAATTTAGACAAATTTTATCGTCTAAATATATTTAAACAGATCAATTATCTTCGGTGCTACGCTGTACATAAAAGAGCAATGTTAATAATCACCTGTGTGATTATTGAAAAAGGACAATGTTAATTTTCCAGAGATTTTTCCGTTGCCGAGTATCGAAAGTTCTATTGGTTTGTGATACGGAGGCGAAGGAACGGGCCGATCCGAAAATTGTCGGTTTCTTGTCGTTCAAAGGATTGGTTCGGAAACCACTTGAAACGTAAAAACAACATACCCAGGCGAAGGCCCGAAATGCTATGTCAAGCGGAAACATGACACTTGAGGCACGAGATAATATGATTTGGAATTGGATACATCAGTGAGATAATACTGTAGCGACGCAATCAGGAAGAAGTTTTCTCCTGCGTAAAGAGAAAGCGATGTTCGAGCAAAAACAGATGGCCCTTTAGCACAAAGGGCAATAAAGTCGTTGTGCGCTCGGACTCGGCGACAGCGGTAGATTTTGACTTTCTACGCGTTGCTACGCGGGAAAACTATAGTGTTTTAAGGAGTCTGAGGGAAAATTTTCCTGTTCCCTCTCCAGAAATATTCCGGGTTGGCCTAGGCTATATAAAGTCTAGCTAACCCGGCGGAGGGGCTTGTTCTCTTATTTACGTCCCGCAACATAGTTCGGTGCAAGGACAAACCTTGGACCGTTAATCTTCGCAAAAATTTGAATAGATTTAATTAGACATAGGTAATTGTATTTTACACGTAATTATACGAACTATTTATTCCTTTAACGTGAGTGTTAAATTTACCTACACACTAGGATCCCCAAATTGGTGACCCCGACGTGATTATTTTCGTGGACTTGGGCATAGTTCGTGGTGTATATATTGACTCGTTGTGGATTAATTAAAGTTCGGTGTAATTTAAAAAAAAAAAAAAAAAAAATGACAATGCCAACCGATCCGTCCACCAGTCAGAAGGCGGACGTTGAAACCGTTCCCGGCGGTGCCGCGAGCGCGGTGACAGTGCGTGTTCCACCCTTTTGGCCGGAAAAACCAGAGTTGTGGTTTCGGCAATTAGAGGCGCAGTTCAGCATTGCCCGGATCGTCAAAGATGAAACGAAGCACAGCTACGTGGTTGCCGATCTCGACGTTGAACACGCTGAGGAAGTCGAGGATTTATTGTGTACCCCCCCTGAGGAAAATAAATACGAGACGCTCAAAAATGAGCTAATCAAGCGCGTGTCTGACTCGGATTCTACGCGGATGCGGAAGCTACTCGAGGGTGAAGAAATCGGTGATCGGACGCCGACTCAATTTTGGCGGCATTTAAAACAATTGGCAGGACCTACTTTGACGGACAATTTCCTGACGCAGCTGTGGAAAAGTCGTCTTCCCACAAAAACGCAGCTTGTATTAGCCGCAACTTCCGACACGGATGGCGCGAAGCTAGCTGAAATCGCCGACCGAGTGCATGATATTCGGCCAGAGAAGGGGCGTATCGCCGCGATTTCTCCTTCGAAACCTCGGACCGAAATGGAAGAAATTCGCGAAGAATTGCGAAAGCTGCGTTTAGATTTAAACGAGATGAGAAAGGACGTGCGCAGATCTCGTGTAAATTCGCGTCCACCATCGCGAAGCCAGTCGCGAAGTCAATCGCGAGGCCGTGATAGGTCAGGTCAGCGCGACAAAAGTCCGCCGAAACGTTTTTGTTGGTACCACCACAATTTCGCGGACAAGGTGACAAAGTACGTACCCCCATGTACATGGAAAGCGGAAAACTCTTAGGACCGTCCATAAACGCGGCCGAATCCGACGGTCCCAAATCAGGCCGCATTTTTGTCACCGATCAGAACTCTAAGGTGCAATTTTTAGTGGACACTGGTGCGGATCTTTGTGTGTTTCCGCGAAAACTTTTAAGTGGCTGTTTGCGTAAGTGCGATTATGAACTTTACGCCGCAAACGGCGGTAAAATCGCAACGTATGGTACCATGGCCGTGAACCTGGACCTCTCGCTGCGACGCGATTTCGCGTGGCGTTTTGTTGTGGCTGACGTAGAGGGGCCGATAATCGGCATAGACTTTCTGTCGCATTATAACTTACTTGTCGACCCACGTAACAAACGCCTTGTTGATGTAACCACAAATTTATCTGCCAGTGGAAAATCAGTTCGCGGCAACGTTTTGGGGGTAAAGACCATTGTCGGTGACTCGGTGTATTATCGACTTCTTGCCGAGTTCTCCGAGCTTACCAGACCTACGGTATTCCGGAGGGAATCCGTAAAACATAATGTACAGCACCATATCAAGACCACACCTGGACCACCTGTATATTGCAAGGCACGGCGCCTCGCCCCGGAACGTCTCAAGTCGGCTAAGGCGGAAATCGACTTGATGCTTCGCCAAAGGATCATCCGCCCCTCAAAGAGTCCATGGGCATCGCCGTTACACCTGGTACCCAAGAAGGACGGAAACATACGACCTTGCGGTGACTACCGTGCGTTGAATGCTCGCACCATTCCGGACAGGTATTCGCCGCCACATATAGAGGACTTCTCCCAAAATCTTTGCGGTAAAACTGTTTTTTCGAAAATAGATTTAGTTCGTGCGTACCACCAGATACCTGTCGCGGTTAATGATATCGAGAAAACGGCAATAGTGACGTCGTTTGGTTTATTCGAATTCATTTTTACACCTTTTGGCTTCCGGAACGCTGCGCAAACGTGCCAGCGTTTCGTGGATCAAATTACTCGCGAATTAGATTTTGTGTACGCGTATATTGATGACTTTCTAATAGCTTCGAAAGATAAACAGGAACATATTCAACATCTTAGAATTTTATTTGAACGTTTAAGCCAATACGGTGTCGTTATTAACCCATCAAAATGTGTTTTTGGGGTCAACGAGATTACGTTCCTAGGGTATACCGTTAGTTGCGAGGGAATCAAACCCGTTTCCGAGCGCGTCCAGGTAATCGCGAATTTTCCAAAACCGGCAACTGTAAAACAGGTGAGAAGGTTCCTGGGTATGATTAACTTTTATCGCCGTTTCATACCTGGGGCCGCCACTCTCATACAACCTCTTAACGATTTGTTAAAAGGTTCGAAAAAGGGTGAGACACCCGTTTCGTGGACGGGAGCGTCAGAAAAGGCTTTCAATGATGCTAAAACTAGCCTCGCGAATTCTACTATGCTTGCGCACCCCGCTTCCGGCGCTCCTCTAAATATTACCGTCGATGCCTCCGATTACGCAATCGGAGCGGTCTTGCAGCAGCTCGTGGACAACATCTGGCAGCCGTTAGCTTTTTGCACCAAGGCTCTTTCTTCTGCACAGCGCAAATATAGCGCGTACGATCGCGAATTACTTGCGATGTATGCTGCGGTGAAACGCTTCAGACATTTTGTAGAGGGCCGACATTTTATAATTTTCACGGACCACAAACCGTTAACTTTTGCTTTCAATCAAAATCCGGAGAAATGTTCCCCGCGACAATTTCGTTACTTTGATTTTATTGGTCAATTTACTACAGATATTAGACACATAAAAGGCTCGAATAATAGTGTTGCGGATCTTTTGTCAAGGGTCGAAGCCATAGCTCAGGCCGTCGACCATAAAAGTATAGAGCATGCTCAGAAGCAAGATTCTGAATTACAAGAAATTTTACAAGCAAACACGCATTCACTTCGTCTTAAGAAAATTCACTTTCCTGATTCAGGTGTTGCTTTGTATTGTGACGTTGCTGGCGGTTCAGTAAGACCTTTTATTCCAGCTCCTTTACGACGTGCGGTTTTTAATTCTTTGCACGGACTTTCCCATCCGGGAATACGAGCGACACAAAAATTAATTACCGAACGGTTTATATGGCCTTCTGCCAATAAGGACTGCAGAGATTGGGCGAAACATTGTATTTCGTGTCAACGTTCTAAGGTATCACGACACGTTGTTACCCCCATCGGAAATTTCGAGAATCCCGACGGCAGATTTGAGCATGTCCATATTGATATTGTAGGGCCTTTGCCGATGTCGCAGGGATTTAAGTATTGTTTGACTTGCGTAGATCGATTTTGTCGCTGGCCAGAGGTTGTCCCGATTGCGGAGATGGACTCCGAAACCGTAGCAAAAGCGTTTGTTACCAACTGGATAGCTCGTTATGGCGTACCGTTAAAAATTACTACAGATCAAGGTCGTCAGTTCGAATCGCAGTTGTTTCTTGAGCTTACGCGTTTAATCGGTGCGACACATTTTAGGACGACTGCGTACCATCCCCAAGCCAATGGCATGGTGGAAAGGTTTCACCGGCAACTTAAAGCCGCTATAAAATGTCACGAGACCGGCGACTGGGTAGGAATGTTACCTATTGTATTACTCGGTATTCGAACGGCGATTAAGGAGGACATTAGAGCGACAGCAGCGGAAATGGTTTACGGGACAGGGCTACGTTTACCTGGCGAATTCTTCGTACCGTGCAATAAAGACGGAACTTCCGACTTTGCAAATAGACTCCGGAAAACAATGCGGAGTATCAAACCGACTTCTGCCTCTCGTCATCGAATAAGCAGAACTTTTATGTTTAAAGAGCTGTCTGCCTCGCCCTATGTTTTCCTTCGTCACGACGCGGTAAAAGGTCCCCTGCAACCTCCGTACGACGGCCCTTTCCAGGTAGTGAAGCGAGGTGATAAAACCTTCCGAATTATTAGGAATGGTCGAGAAATCACGGTATCTGTGGATCGGGTAAAACCAGCCTTTGTTTTGGCTGACAATGAAGAACGTCAATTGGAGCACAGCGACGAAACACAGATCATTGTAAATGACACTCAGTCAATTCAGCCGTCTGATCAGCCCAAATCACGGTCGGGGAGACGGGTACGTTTTCCGGATCGCTTTCAAGCCGGATTTGGATAGATCACTGTTAATATAGCGAGATTTCTTTTCTTATATATACATATTCGTACACACGATTTTATAATACTAGGTTATGGTTAACAATGAATTTTTGTATAATCATGGTATATATTTTTTCTTTTTACATGCATAATCTTACAATAAGCAATTTGTATTATCGACCATTTGTTTTTTACCTTCATTTCGTTAGTTATTATCGTTGTAAGTTAAGATTTTTAACGTAAGACTTGTAATTCTTTTATATGTAATTTTATGTTATTCTTAAACTGTAGCGTTATCACTGGTAAGGGGGTAGTGTAGCGACGCAATCAGGAAGAAGTTTTCTCCTGCGTAAAGAGAAAGCGATGTTCGAGCAAAAACAGATGGCCCTTTAGCACAAAGGACAATAAAGTCGTTGTGCGCTCGGACTCGGCGACAGCGGTAGATTTTGACTTTCGACGCGTTGCTACGCGGGAAAACTATAGTGTTTTAAGGAGTCTGAGGGAAAATTTTCCTGTTCCCTCTCCAGAAATATTCCGGGTTGGCCTAGGCTATATAAAGTCTAGCTAACCCGGCGGAGGGGCTTGTTCTCTTATTTACGTCCCGCAACATAGTTCGGTGCAAGGACAAACCTTGGACCGTTAATCTTCGCAAAAATTTGAATAGATTTAATTAGACATAGGTAATTGTATTTTACACGTAATTATACGAACTATTTATTCCTTTAACGTGAGTGTTAAATTTACCTACACACTAGGATCCCCAAAATACTAATGCAACGACTGAACTTTGTTATTTTTCATTTTTTTCTTAAAAAACTGTTACCAAGATATTTGTGACGTTTTTCTGATTAAAATGATACCAAACACGATATGGTTTGGATAATTACACTAAAGAAACAGTATGCAGCAAATCGAAACTTCTCGCCTATAGGAGTTTATTTCAAGACACGAAGAACTATTGTCCGAGCCGTAGCACGCCGTGGCATGCAACGAGGCAACGTCTGCCTATTCAAAAGGGTTCGGAACGGTGATACGATACGGGCGTTTGATACTGGTGGATACCCGGCTGTAGAAGCTGCCTATCAGTTACGGCTAAGTTATCCAGAAATCGTTCTGCGGCCGATCGAGCTACCTCCTACAGAGTCAGGGCGGATCCTAGCTAATTACCAACAATTGATTTTATTTAAATTATATTACATTATTTTATAAATTCAAATTGTAGATTTAAACTTTTGATAATCGGATCTGGATTCCTCGAGCCGCGTTCATTAATTAATTGTCTTTCTTTGTATTTTTATTTAGGACGAATTTTTTTGTAACTAATAATTTGATTTTCTTTTTTTATGTATTTCATTCTAACTCAAACGCGATTGTCATTTTAATGTGTTTATTTTCTTTGTATATTTTTTATCCAGGGCGTACTCCACTGTACTCTAATATATTATTTTCTTTGTATTCCAAACACAGGGCGTAAACTTTTGTACATCAATTATTTTCTTTATTACCTTTTTATATTACTTACCTTTTATACTACAAATAAATACTTTTTCTGAATAAACTCATAATAGTTTTTAGAAAGGAATTAACGTTGGATTTCACTCCTTTACCGCGCACCACCCGAACCTATAGTCCCTTCAAAAAAAATTATTATTCTTATACGAGTCGCCTTCTTATAGGAAACCGCTCTCCCTACGCGTCGGTGCAGTGACGTAACATTCTTGGGCGTTACACTAACTTAACTGATTACATCAATAACATTCACTTGTAATTGAGTTTGAATAGACATATCTTGGAGTCTGGTATATGCAATTGTGAACGAAACCTTTACTCTCGCTCGACCCCCGTTTCTAAACAGAAAAGTGACAACCAATCTGGCGCATATGTATGCTGTCACAGATCAACAACTATAGGCAGCTGTTTGCGAATATCTCGAAAACTAAGCGAGAACCGCTTCTTACATGTATAAAAAAAAGTTGTTCAAAATATCGATTTTTATAATATATCCAAAAATCATCGAAATCGGGAAGGAGTATTTGTTCTGTAGTTTCAGCTGTTACGTATCCGTCTCGGAAATTTCCTTATATGGTGTTACAAACCCTCCTCAAAGATTTCCTTATATGGAGTTGGATGTGTGCACCCGACACCAACAGTCTTCTAGAAAATTCGAGACCAACGCAAAGCAAGGGCGCGGTTCTACGGGTCACGTAAAGTCAGTCCCCAGCACTCTTTTTACTCTAATTTTTGAGTATAAAAAGGGTGGCGACAAGGGCACCTCGGGTCTAGTTTAAGTCTAGAATCAGTTCGATACACGTCAGTACGTTCTCTTCGGATAATCTCTGCAACGAGAAAACTTTGCGAGATCGGGTATTCAAGTCCCTTTCAAGCACTCAGTAACTATACAGTACGTTGTCAGCTGTTAAGCATTATTCTAATCGTTGTAGTCCGCCCCCGTTTGCTCGTATTCATGAAAACCGAGAAGGATTAGACTCTTGCTTTGCGGAATCGAAACTAAACTTTATTTATTCAATTCATTTAAACTTGCAACTTAGGGTTTAATTCATTGAACACCGCGACAATTACACATAACAATTGTAAGGTCCCGGAATAGAGAATAAACTCGTATTGCTTTACCTTATATACTATTGTCCAATTATATTGACTGGTCCAGAAACCCACTAAGGTGTACCTTTACCGCTCGAGGTACATCAATCAAGTTACGAGACCTAATACTAACATTTCCTGCGGCTCCCCACGTTAGCCGTACGTAGGTTCGTCCGCATATCACTCTCCTGAGGCTCCCTACGTTAGCCATACGTAGGTTCGTCCTTCACTCTACACCTTTCCTGTGGCTCCCTACGTTAGCCATACGTAGGTTCGTCCACCATAGCCAGTCTCCACGTCTACTTCCTTAGGCTCCCACGGTTAATAACAACACTGGTCAAGCCATTAACAATTACCATAACCGAAATTAAGCCCCGGCTACGCAGCCGCCCCCTCCGGCTCGTAACACAGCAAAAAAAGGATAATAATAGCAACAAAAAATAATGATAGTATGTACAGGCTGTCATGCGACTAACTCGACAGCCGAAGAGGGATGATTGATAAGGTGATTCTAAACAACTTTTTCCTTTGCCAAAATGTTGATTAACGCTTGGTTGTCAAGTTATTAACAAGAAACAACGACCGATCCGAGCGCGTATAGCGTGCGGGCTCCGGGACTGCAGTGTCGGCTACGAAAACCGGGCGTGACGTAGATCGCAAACGAAAGGCTCGGCACCCCGTTGGCATAGCACAATAAAAAAGCTACCAGTTGGTAGAACATTTTTAATCGGTGTGTAAAATGAATACGAAACCTAATCTCTTCTAAGGATTCTAAGGATATCTTCTAAGGAAATTCTAAGGATTCTCAACAACAAATAAAAATGTTTGAAGTGGAATAATTAATAAATGTTTGAATTGGAGGCTACGTTAATGATGAAAAATTTGGAAACAATTTAAATGAAACTTACTCGTTCGTTCCTAAATTTACCTGCTACGCTGAAAACAGGTAATTGCCACTAGGTCACTGTGTCGATTCTGAACATTCGACGAGGAAACACCTCGCCTATTGTTTATACATAAGTGCAATAAACGAGGTGAGTTCACTGGCCCGATCATGAAAACAGCTGTTCTACCGAACGTGTTTTCTCGTTTCCCAGTGAAAATTATCTGCTTTCAGCGTAGTAGGTTAATGTAGGAATGAATGTGTATGTTTCCTTTAAATTGTTTTCAAATTTTTCATCATTAACGTAGCCTCCAATTCAAACATTTATTAATTATTCCTTTTCAATTATTTTTATTTGTTGTTTAGAATGCTTAGAATTTCCTTTTTTACATTATGACAGGCGACAAGAGATTAGGTTCCGTAGTCATTTTAAGCAACGACTAAAAATGTTCTACCAGTTCAGTTTTTTTATTGTGCTATGCCAAAAGGGTGCCGAGCCGTTCGTTCGCGACCTACGTCTGGCCTGGTTTTCGTAGCCGACACTGCAGTCCCTGAGCCCGCGCGCTGTACGCGCTCGGATTGGTCGGTGCTTTTTGTTAATAACTCGAAAACGAACCAACATTTTGGCAAAGGGAAAAATTTATTAAATTTATTGTTTATTAAATTCGGTCAATTTTTTTCCGGTTTATGGTTATTAGCTAAGCAACAGAAACCCAAAATCACCCTAGACTATCCTACAAATACTACAGGTTCCACTAAAAAGTGTGAAATAACATAACTTTTACCGAAAAACAAATCCGACTTTGAAATGCACTAATAAGTATAAAATAATTTGTATATCATTTATACCAATATTCCATAGCTATTAATAATATCTACTTAATACTTAAATAGGATACCAAATACATTTCAAAGTTTTCGGAGGCGGCGCAAAATTAAAAACTTTTCTTCTACTAGGAAGATCCTAGTTCAGGCGTCGGCAACCTTTGACAAATGATCCATTTGATAATTTCAAGTAAACAGTATTCAACGGGAATCAACATTCTCATTGCGGATTAACTATACTGCAGTTCACGAGAGATCATACTTAACTCGCGTAGCTCAGTAGGGCTAGGGACACTTTTAATAACGTGTGTGATTCCCCTCTACAGCTTGCTTCTTATTTTGCGATCACATAATTTTTGCATTGAAAAATAATAGGAATTTCATTGTATTGTATATCTTTACCATATCATCATCGGTTATTAGTTATCGTACGTCATATATTTCTGTCCACCATTTATATGATCGCAAAGTAAAAATCAAGCTGTAGAGGGGAATCACACACGTTATTAAAAATGTCCCTAGACCTAGTGAGCTGCGCGAGTTAAGTGTGGTCTCTCGTGAATTGCAGTATACATGTATATCAGAAGTGCTACCAATTTTTGATACAATCGTTACAATTATGAATGTTTTCTGCCGTATCATTTTTCGCACGACATATCGGGTACAAGCCCCAGGTAGGCGCTCGGCGGCCTAAAGTCGAACCGACCGACCGCGTCAACTTTTTAAAACATGAAATTCTTTATTTTTCACCGCATTGGTATGAAAGTGGTACCAATGGATTGCTGGAGTTCTCTCGATTAAAATGATACCTCATATCACGTAAACCGGACTACTTTTAACGAAATTGGCTTTTATCTATGTATTTAAATTTTTCACGTAACTTGGTTAATTATTGTTCAACTTATGTCGCGTTTGGTTTCATTTTGATCGCAAAAACATAAGGAATCGATTGACGTCGCTTCCGCAAAGATCTGATAAAAAATGCGGAAGTTGGTATTTCTACAAGAGAAAATCATTTCCTTTCTCGGGCGGCATACCTGGTACAGGCACGGCCAGAAACACAAAAATTCGGACTCGAAGTTGCACGGAAAGTTGTACAACTTAGTTGTATAGACTGAACGCAGCCTAACGGTGTTTGCCGACAAGGGTCAACCTGAAGGAAACCATGTCATGTCGTCAAACCTTCGAGAACCACCTCCTCTCGCAGAGCAACTCACACCCTCTCTTCAAGAGGGGTGGCCAAAGGGCGTACACGCGAGTCCACAATTTTTCGAAAGACGTTGGTTGGAAAACGCAGAAAATCAGCAACGCCTTTAACGGTACTCCGAGGTGCCATGGTGACCATCGGCAGGCTCGCCAGACACAATTCCTTCAAACGTCGCAAAGAAAGGACCTCGAAAGTTTTCTTTTATATTGAATTAGCGGAGTGGCATACGAAATCGGCCAAAAATAACGACTCCTCACTTCGACCAGTCGAGACGTCAGTCAACTGCTTTAATTCGAACATCGTTCGGTTCAAACCAAGTGACAAACGAAATCGGTTACATAATCAACGCATCCGATCACTATTTCGATTAAACCAAACGTAATCGTTTAAAGTATTCAATATTAATTTGGCGGAGTGTTATGGAAGGTCGCGTACCGAAAGGTGTACTTGGGCTTTATGTTGGATTATTCAACAATAATCCTTATACAAAAATAAATCGTTGAGAAGCACTGTCTTTTGTGCATCTACGATAGCCTGACTGGCACCATCAAGTCTAAGGGCCTGTGACAGTTTACTGTTAGAGGCCAAGGTAATAAGCACGGTATAGACGAAGTTTCTTTCTTTAAGTGGACGGCAGATTTCCTTTCGGGGGTCTGTGCGTTGCCTCACTTCCAGTTTGAATTTCACAGAGTGAACATTCTTCAAAGCCAGATAAGAAATAAATATAAAGTAGTAAAAAGACCAAAGACTATAATCATTTACTCCATAATTCAATACTTTACAACCCCAACAAGGACAATAATCCGCGTGGCAATACACAATACCAGTTTCTACACGACACGAAGAGACACACAATCTGGCGAACCCTACACGGTGATAGTAGATATCTATATCATTATACATACGCACATGAATTTTTATTTATAACTTTTTAATGAAGCATTTAAGAGCCTATGTTTATATGACATTTTTGTCTTATTTTTGCTTGTAGAATATGTTGGTAAAGTTTGACCGGAAAAACTGGGACACCCTGTATATACAGGGTGTTACCTGTAATGTTACTCACGATTTTTCACCCACTTGCAGCCATCTGATTAAAAAAATTTTACAACAAGAGATGCAGGGTATGAAGTGCACAATAGATATCAGTAACAAAAACTTTGAAAATAGTTTGTTTTTATGGCGAAGTCGGGGTCACCTTGGGTTTTATAAATAGGACCATATATTTTTCTTGTTTACTATATTTAGAGGACATCGAGACTAATTCAAAACACATATTACATAATATTTTTACTAACATATTACTTGATTTACAGAAGTGTAAATGTGAAATATTTAGATTTTCGTCGTATTCGACTTTGATAGTGCAAACATTATTTGACCCCGAAGAGATTACTGAATGTAAACACCCGACTAGAACATAAGATAAATACACTTTATTTAATTACATGTTCGAAATGCATTTCGCCTTCTGCGACGCAATATTCTGCTCTTTTACAGAAGTTTGAATGCGTTGCTGCAGTTAGACTTGCTGGATCTACAGCTCTGCATGCTGAGATGATTCTTTCTTGCAATTCTTTAATATTATTAATTGGTGATTGATATACAACGGACTGTAAATATCCCGATAAAAAAAAATCAAGTGGTGATAAGTCTGGGGAACGAGCTGGCCACCGTCATTGCAGTTCCTTCGTTAGTCCTTTTTTGTTTCCACACAAGATCGTACTTCCAAATACGACGAAAAGCTAAATATTTTACATTTCCACTTCTGTAAATCAAGTAATATGTTAGTAAAAATATTATGTAATATGTGCTTTGAATTCGTCTCGATGTCCTCTAAATATGGTAAACAAAAAAAATATATGGTCCTATTTGTTAAACCCAAGGTGACCTCGACTTCGCCATGAAAACAAACAGTTTTCGAAATTTTTGTTACTGATATCTATTGTGCACTTTGTAACCGATCGATTAGGCCATCGATACGTCACAGTGTAGGGGTCCGTAGAGCCGGCCCCACTATCAGGTCATGGTACAAATCGCGCAAGCGTAAGATTCCCCTTCGCTGCCTAGAGCACCGAGCGAGGTGCCTGCCGATCCGAGGAACGGACACTTGTCGTCGAGACTCCAATGCGATCACACGTATTTCCAGCGACCGCAGAATTACTAAGATTCACGCACTCACCGCAAGCGAATCGGCAGCTACGAGTATCGTGCTCTGATCTCGCTTTCGAGATTACTTCCGCGCCCATGAGCAACCTTTATCAGTGTCTCTAATCAACCGAACTCTGAGGAATTCGCGAGAGAGGAGACCCTGAGTACGCGAGCCATGCGACGTGTGGAGGAGTCGGTGCCCGCGTTCAATCAATCATTTAAATAGAAAAGAGAGCTCGACAGCAGGTGTTACGCTGCGTCTACGCGTGAGACAAGCTGTGTGTGTGAGTGTGAGAAAGCGGTATGATAACACGCGTTCGAGCCACGTTTAACCTTCGTCTCAGACGTCGAGGACGATCGAGCCGTTAAAGCCGCTAATACATATTTTCACTATAACTAACGGTAATAGTTCCGGGAGAGGGACGCTGCGCGTCCTTGAGATGTACCGAGGTATCCGATACAAAAAGGAAAATAAATGCAATTGTTAAGTTTTTCCTCCCTTTATATCTGAGCGTATCTCTCTTATTTATTTCCCCGTCTCTATCCAACGAATTCGTGCTCTCGAAGCAAGAGCACGGTTACAACTTCATACCCTGCAACTCTTGTTCTACACTTTTTTTTGTCAGATGGCTGCAAGTAGGTGAGAAATCGTGAGTAACGTTCCAGGTAACACCCTGTATAATAGAGAATGAAAGTGTTTAATATTTTTTTTTCCAATTCCACGACACATATCATTGAATAGGTCTTTCAAAATCAAGATGATGTTTTCTATATTGTAGACACATTTGTAAAATTTAAATAAATAAAATAAACATATTTTTTCTAAAGATGATCTCTGTGAATTCTTGTAAACTATTAAATTCTCTATTGATGTATATAATTAGATTTCTTTTAAATTCCAAATGAAATAAATGAAGTCGTATGAAACACAAAAATCGATATCGTTCGGAAACTTTTGTCCGCAACTGTATTTGTCAGGCATATGTAGCGCTAAACAGAGTAAAATCTCTCTCAGGTCTAGCTATTAGCTCTCTTGACCCTAAGAAGTTGCTAAATTTACCGCATGATCAAAATTCCCTTAAAGAATTAGACCGTCTACGAAATCTGCAGATAGGAACATAAAGAAACCTACATAGAAATTTAATAGGCCTCATCAGAACTATATTTATAGACAGGAACCAACAATATATTGATAAAACAAAACTAAAAAGTCGTCAATAAAAAAAGTAAATTAAACAAAACAAAAAACCCGACTGCGTAAAAAACGAACTAAAAAGATGGAAACAAGATGACGTAGGAACATAGTGGAATGTATACTGGAAATCCTCTTTTTCCTTAAATTAAAATAGTCATTGTTATTATCTATCTTGGGCCTGCCAATTAAAAGGTGATAGATAAATTCGACGAATTTGTAATAAATCATCCCATCAAAATGTAATAAATAATTGCAGTCGGAGGCATACTTCTTTTCCGGAGGTCTATCTTCTTTTCTGTCTTAATTTTAATTTGTTCTAAACATAGAGGACGGGGCGTGAAAACGTATCGTCATACGTGTTCGGAACTGGTGGCAGCAACTAACCATTTAATTTTCCTTTTTACGTTACGGCGTCGTACTAGACACGCGACGACGTGTGATACCCTTTACTTGTGATACCCTTTTATACTAATATTAGTGAAAATTCTTTTAGATATCGCTTCTGAAATATAAAGTGAAAAATGATATTTGGAAATTCCCGAAGGGCAGTGGTAACCTACCTGAACCTGGCACCCGACTTTGAAAAAATCAATTTTTTCCAATTGCATTGTATTCTCCTTCGTTTGTACCCGTTTGTACCACTTTTCTTTTCGTTTGTACCCTAAGGGGTGAAAAGATATGAGGGGGTGAAAATAGCCTAGCACCCCACTTTAACACTTTTCAAATCATTTTACGGGTGCTGTTTCTTAATCGTTTGTACCACCTCCAGTTTCGTTTGTACCCCAAGGGGTTCGTTTGTACCGACTTTTGAAAAAACTCGCAAGGGGTAACTTCGCCATTTTTGAAGATTTTTCAAATCTTTTTACGGCTGCTGTTTCCTAATCGTTTGTACCCGTTTGTACCACCGATACTTTCGTTTGTACCCCAAGGGGATCGTTTGTACCGCTTTTTGAAAAAACCCCAAGTGGTAACTTCGCCATTTTTTAAGATATTCGAAATCTGAAAGCGGGTGCTGTTTCCTAACCGTTTGTACCCGTTTGTACCACCTTCACTTTCGTTTGTACCCCAAGGGGTTCGTTTGTACCGACTTTTGAAAAAAGCACCAAGGGGCAACTTTGGCATTGTTGAAGATTTTTCAAATCTCCTTTTGGGTGCTGTTTTCTAATTTTTTAAGCATTAACGCGTATATTTATTCTAAATATTAAGTACCTTTAAATATTTTCTAATGACTACCTGTTCAAGATTGTCGATAATGAATGATCAAGGTTGTCAATAATATCGATCACTATACAGGGTGTTCTATAACGCATTTTCACCCTCTGAGATCGTGGTAGGTGGGGTGATTCTGAACAAGTTTTTCCTTTGCGAAAAAGTGGTTTGAAGCTTCCTTTTTGAATTATTAAGCAAAAACACTGACCAATCCAAGCGCGTATAGCGCGAGGGCTCAGGGACGGCAACGTCGGCTACGAAAGCGGGGCTTGATGTAGGTCGCGAACGAACGGCTCGGCACCCCGTTGACATAGTACAATAAAAAAATTGAACGGGTTGAACATTTTTAGTTGTTGTTTAAAACAAATACGGAATCTAATCTCTCGTCGCCTGTCATAATGTAAAAAAGGAAATTCTAAACATTCTAAACAACAAATAAAAATGTTTGAAATGGAATAATTAATAAAAATTTTAAAACAATTTAAATGAAACTTACCCATTCGTTCCTAAATTAACCTGCTATGCTGAAAACAGATAATTCCCACTGGGTCACTGTGTCGATCTTGAACATTCGAGGAGGGAACAAATTATGAAGAACAGCTGATCACCAGACGAGATCATTGAACCCACTCAACCACATGGTCACTATCTTCTTTCACAGAATTTTCTTTCAGGTAAATAAACATTTTTATTCACTGTCACGTTACTATTGCACTGGACACAAATGAAAAACATGTAATATTCCGCACTACATACTTCGTAACGTTTTCACGACGTTATTGGTCTTCCTTTCCAACTGCAAATGGGCCTGCCAGCTTGAATGTGTGAGGTCTGTTTCGCTCTTTGTCCTTTTCTATGGTCGGTGACTTCAAAGGGTCGACACGAGGCTCTCTTGGTTACTCTTGGTTATTGAGAATAGCAGATTTATGACCAGGAACCATGACCTATTTCTGAATGTAGAAAAAGACAAAAAGCGAAACAGACCTCACACATTCAAGCTGGCAGTCCCATTTGATGTTGGAAAGGAAGATGAATAACGTCGTGAAAACGTCACGAAGTAGTGCGGAATATTACATGTTTTTCATTTGTGTCCAGTGCAATAGTAACGTGACAGTGAATAAAAATGTGTATTTACTTGAAAGAAAATTCTGTGAAAGGTGATAGTGACCATGTGCTTGAGTGGGTTCAATGATCTCGTTTGAAGATCAGCTGTTCTTCATAATTTGTTCCCTCCTCGAATGTTCAAGATCGACACAGTGACCCAATGGGAATTATCTGTTTTCAGCATAGCAGGTTAATTTAGGAACGGATGGATAAGTTTCATTTAAATTGTTTTTAAATTTTTATTAATTATTTCATTTCAAACATTTTTATTTGTTGTTTAGAATGTTTAGAATTTCATTTTTCACATTATGACAGGTGACAAGAGATTAGATTCCGTATTCATTTTAAACAACCAGTTCAATTTTTTTATTGTGCTATGTCAACGGGGTGCCGAGCCGTTCGTTCGCGACCTACGTCAAGCTCCGCTTTCGTAGCCGACGCTGCCGTCCCTGAGCCCGCGCGCTATACGCATTCGAATTGGTCAGCGTTTTTGCTTAATAATTCAAAAAGGAAGCTTCAAACCACTTTTTCGTGAAGGAAAGGTTGTTCAGAATCACCCCACCTACCACCATCTCAGAGGGTGAAAATGCGTTACGGAACACCCTGTATATCTGAGAAGACTTGGTCACTTATCATCAAATTTGATTCCGCCGTCCATAATCTAAATAATTACCGAGAAAAACATTACTGTTTCCAACAAAGAATTATTTTCGCGACTCAACAGCACATAAACGTATCGAAGTGTAACACGCCTATTTTGATGGAACTTTGGGGAAATATAGGTTTTATAAAAATATTCAACACGTATATTTTTTTATATGCCATCGTCTATGTTATGGGGGTGGAAACAGTTTTGTGTTGTTTTCTGTTATTCAGCACATAAGAGATCTCATCATCACAAATAGTTATTTTCTTTTAACGAGCCACTATAGAGTTTCCGATCAACGCATAGACGATGAAATACTGTAGGTCGTAGATTTGAAGTTAGTAATACTAGTTACGCAATATTTATAGTCTTTATGTCATTAATATAAAAAATATACAAAAATGGCGAAGTTGCCCCTTGGTGCTTTTTTCAAAAGACGGTATAAACGAACCCCTTGGGGTACAAACGAAACTGAAGGTGGTACAAACGGGTACAAACGATTAAGAAACAGCACCCGTAAAAAGATTTGAAAAATGTTAAAGTGGGGTGCTAGGCTATTTTCACCCCCTCATATCTTTGCACTTCTTAGGGTACAAACGAAAAGAAAAGTGGTACAAACGGGTACAAACGAAGGAGAATACAATGCAATTGGAAAAAATTAATTTTTTCAAAGTCGGGTGCCAGGTTCAGGTAGGTGCAGTGGTGGGCGAGTGAAATGAGGTGATTAAGTAGATGAATGATAAAGTTCCTTTAATATCAAATAAGTACATATACAAAAGGCACAAAATAAAGGCGAGCTGTGTAGAACACTTTTCGCTGTTGAGAATATCTAATAATCTTAGATCTGTTACGGCGTGACTTTACACGTGCGCGTGCTACAATGGAATGAACGCGAAGAGACATCACTTCCGTCGTTTACCGCGTGAACAAAGAAGACTACGTTGGTCAAAACATATCTTAGAGGAACATATAATATAATTTTTAATTGAATATAACAAAGAAAAAATAAAATAACATCAAAAAATGTAACTGGCCGAAAACTTTTGCACACAACTGTATACGAGATACATCATCTGCCGTTCTATTCTCATTTCCTTTAGTATATCCAATTCCGTAATCGTACTCCTCCAGACGTAATCGCCGTCGAAGTAGTGTGGATGAAGGGTCTTTAATACTGAACAGTCATTTTAGAGCCTGGTGATCGGTGGGAATTTTAAGCTTTTTAGAAGATACTGTCGCAACCTGTTACGTCCGGATTATTTTCAATAATCCGACCGTGGCTAAGATCTGTTTCCATTTTCTTTCTAATAGTTTTCAATAGTTTAACCGTTAATATACCGAATTTGTGTACCTCGTCAGTGCGCAGCACTTGGAGATAATCCCAGGCGAGGCACACAAAGGAGGCTATAATTAGTTCTTTTTAAATAATAAGAAGTCAACCTTCCTTAGGTCGATTGCCTCGTCGAAACCGCGTAGCAATAAACACAAAGAAATTTGAAACCGCTAAGATTAAGGAGAGGTATTATAAACATCTTTCGCCGCGCGGTTAAGCAGTGCGACGCACTTGGAAGTTTCCCAGCTTTACCGCGCAGTACAAGGAAATACGATGTTTGTTTTACTTCACAGGTGAAATACCTCTCATACCTGTAGAACATGCGTCAGCCGGTCCTTCCACCGAAGAATGAATGCAATTAGGTACGAAAGTCATTGGATTGGAATGATACGAAATGTATGAATTAGAACGAAAGCGAGCGTTTGCGTGACAACCATTGTAGTTTGAAATCGTCGACCGACGTTCAAGAACGGTCGAGACAAAGGTCAGCTAGGGTAATAAACATCAGCAATGAACATTCCAGAATCATTAGAATTGCGACGCACGAATTCTGGGTATTAGAGGGGTAGAAAGAAATAGACAACGTTAGACAAAGGCAGCATAAAAGGTCATCAAGGGATGAGAAACGGAGAAGCGCGGCCAGCTAACCCAATACGCACGGGATTTCCCCTCCGACACGTACCCTGATTTGCCAACTGATGTCCCCACTTTTGGGTACCGATCGCGGGTCGAACCCTGAGACGTCAATCGCGTGACTGAGGCAAATCACTCTTCGTCGAAAAATCGTAAGGTACGTGATGGGGAGCCTGTGTTCGCGTTAGAGACATAGTTGTCGACGAATTCGCGTAATTAATCTGCTCGGCAAAGTTCCTTCGTGTAACAAGGCAGAGTGTCGAGATTGTATTTGATTCGTGTTTCGCGGTAAAGACTCATTCTTTCACACTTTTCATTTTCTATCTTTTCTCTTTCAATTTTAAATCGTTCGTTAAATATTTTTCCTTTTTCCGCGTCGCGTCGTTATTGAAACTAGTATTTTCGTATCGTCTCGTAACCGTAACACCGAGTAATAAGAAGGCCGATCGCGAACGCGTAGTGCGGACGTGATAGAGTTTTCATCTCTTCTTCGCCTTTTCCAAATTTCCAGACTATCACCAGCATTTAAAAAAAGCTAATATATATATTATTTAACATCGTATTTGGTGAGTTGTCTATTTCATTCTATCTGATACGACAAATCTGGTTGATAGTGAGGAAAAACGGGCGATCTACGGGACTGCGTGTCCTGGAAATTTCCCACTAAATCGTCCCGTTCATCATCGCGTTCAAGGTATCGAACATATCAATAATTTCTTGTAAAAATTTCAATCATACAAAAGAGAGACGGCCCACGAGACCGCGGTCTTGGAAGTTTCCCCCTGGGACCGTCTCCTCTCGTCGTGCAACGACTGTTTGCCAAACATCGTCGTTTGAATCAAATTTAATTAAATCAAATAGTTTACCTGATATCTTCCGTTACAATTTTATGTTATATTCTCAACTTAATAGATTTCACTTTTATATTTTTCTTATTATTACATATTTCATTTACTATTTTCATGTATTTCACACAGCTCGCACTTTTGTTAACTAACGTTTTCATTGTTATAATTATTTTTCTGAAATTATATCTGTGTTATCCATATTCAGTCTCTAACTAATTTATCTTCAAACACATTTCCTTGCTATACATTCACGCCTACTATCTACGCATAAATTCACACGAGGGGCCCGTATGGGACCAGGGCATTGACGGACTTACAAGGGGACCGCCAAGGGGAGGACATCGCTTTTGGATCGACAGTAGGTACAAGTTGTAGTATACATACAGTATTATAAAACTCTCATTGGTTTTGATAGAATGGGCCTTTGTTTTCGAGATATTGCAGTTTAAACAATTCTGTGCATATGGTATTCCAGTTGTGAGAGATGGCTTACAACAACGGCGCCGTAGGTGAGTGAGTAAGGTAACTGGTTGGAAGTTGCACGTTCAAAATCTATTTTTGGAGGTTGAAATTTTTGTTGCACAGCATCGCGAATTTATAAATACAACCTTCAAATACACAATAGCAATCATTGTCAATCAACAACCATACGGTCTTCTTGTCGACCGTAATGAAAACACTGCAATTTAACTTAAGCCTGTTCAATATATTCAGCCTACCTGACAAGGATTAACAACTAAAAGAACGAATAACCAACCGTTTATTATACTAATTTAGAAGCACGATCGCTCACGTTCAATAATATAATTCACAATTATACGGAAATCTACTAAACTGGTCGGAGGCATAGCTTGTCACGGAAAAGGCAATCGCTATTCAAGAATTCGGAATTTCCAAATAATGAATAGAATTTCTAAGGAAAAGGTTCTAAAACTCAGGACGTTTATTTTAGAACTCGTATTGTCCACAAAACTCGCGACACGCGGTTTACAATCTTTTACGGATACTTTCACCTTTCTACAGTTATTTAGCTGGCCTAAACGAACGCCTAAAACCTTTTGTCAGATTAACTCTGCAAAACATCAAACTTTCATTCCGTGTCATAAACAGGACCCCCTGCCGTGCATGTGTCTTGTGAGTTATACCAACCCCGACAGGGTTCGAACCGTCTTGCGCTCTGTCCCAGGTACCACCGGTCACCAAGACCATCAGAGCCTTCATTCGCTCGCATCTGGCAAACAGCCTATACCTGAGCCATCAATCGCTCTTACCTGGGAGTTATCGCCGGTTCTGTGCAACACGCACCTTAAGACTCCCACATGCACCGCAGTCTGCTGAGTTTTCCGGCAGCTTACATGGGAAATGTCTGGCGAGCTGATTTGCTGAACACTTCAGCCTATCGCCAATAGCTAAACTCAAAACGTTTACTAATTGGCCCTTTTTGGTCAACGCCTACCTCGTCGGACTACCTCTCTGCGGCTTCTTGCTGGACGTTTTTGACACGGACATTCATTCGAACACGAGTCTTCAGACAGTTCACTTCATCTTACCGATTCAGTCTCAGTCAGATTCGAGCCGTGAATAACTTGAACTTCGAGCCAACGGGATATTTCGATTCTCCGACCAGTCGAGTAAATTCACATAGGCATCGTACCGCTTGCGTCATAACTCTAGTTTGTATCAGACTTTATTGTAAATATAGTATCACATTTAATCTAGCTTTATTCGAATTATTATCCTTAATATCTTACTTGGTCTTAAGGAAGTACAAATTTCGTGGTGGTGTTAGCCGGCTAAAGAACAATATCGGCTAATAACGTCGCGAACGCGTACTGAAAAACAATTTTCCTTTCTTTAAAATGATTTTTTCCATGCAATTTGTTTTTGATTTTATTCCATATTAATTTTAAAACAAAGAAATATTAGCAAAAACATTTGTGTATAAAAAAATATTGTATTTCTGATACAGTGTATTGATCACGTCTGGAAGTAATTTTGCATATACAGGGTGTCCCAGAACTGGGGTAGGAGCCGAAGAGGGATGATTGGCGAGGTCATTCTGAACAACTTTTTCCTTTGCCAAAATGTTGGTAAAGGCTTCGTTTTCGAGTTATTAACGAAAAACACTGGCCAATCAGAGCGCGCCATTAATGCGGGCCGAATCACGAGAGTGTTGGATATGCTCCGCGCGGTCGTGATCAAGTGCATCGGCACTACGTCGGTATAATAGGATTCGTTGGGCAAAAGTTATATCGAATAATGAATTAAAAAATTACTATTACACCTATTACACCGACGTGGTGCCGATGCACTTGATCACGACCACGGTTTGATCGCAGAGCATACCCAACACTCTCGTGGTTCGGCCCGCGCTAAGGGCGTGCTCTGATTGGCCACTATTTTTCGATAATAACTCGAAAACAAAGCCTTAAATAACATTTTGGCAAAGGAAAAAATTGTTTGGAATGATCTCAGCAATCATCCTTCTTCGGCTCCTACCCCAGTTCTGGGACACCCTGTATATGCAAAATGTATATACTGGAGAAATGTTTTTCTGTTCGGAATTGTTATACCGAAGGTATCGACGTCTGGAATTTAGGTTTTTGTACTTGTGAAAAAGTTGCGTTATTACAATCTGCGTGGTGTGCGAATAAGTTGTGCTTCCATTGTTTTTATAATATGTATCACCCTCAACATTGTGTACAATTCCAGGCGTCAATACCTTCGGTGTAACAATTCCGAACAGAAAGAAATTTCTCCAGTATATACATATATGCAAAATTATTTCAAGACGCGAGCAATACACTGTATCAGAATTACAATATTTTTTTATACACAAATGTTTTTGCTAATATTTCTTTGTTTTAAAATTAATAAAATAAAATCAAAAACAAATTGCATTGAAAAAATCATTTTAAAGAAAGGAAAATTTCAACCTCCAAAAATAAGTTTTGAACGTGCAACCTCCAGACTTCCAACCAGTTACCTTACTTTTTTTTTTTTTTTTTTTAAGGTACGTTTATTGTGCTGCAAAGATAACAATGATGAAAATACAAAAATAAACTTAACGTACAAAGTTAACACTTATATCTAACCAGATTCTAGGCTCTAAAAATGGAGCACGCGTCGTCTGTATCAATCTTATCGTTAAATTGCACTTACTGCTGCCGTTTTTTGTTATGTAGGTTGAACAGCAACTCTTAACTTTGGTACAATAGTTATTATATAGACGGTGCACAACTGATCTATATATTCAGTCTTATATTGACTCAGGTACACAGTATTTAGTAAAAACTATTCAAGGCGCCGTATACAATAGTAGGAACGATAAATATATAAGAAAAAATATGGTTAAATATATACAGTAAATTACAAATAATTATATAACTTATACACTAGATATAAACATAACTCACAAACAGATAAATGATATTAAATAAAACAATTTGGCCCTATTTATCCAGCCACCAAAACTTCTCGGTGTCCTCACGATGGTTATCCATTAAGTCATAACGAGATAAATTGGTATTAAAGCGTATGTTAGAATCGTACACAGTTATATCTCTATGATATGTTATTTTTGTATCGTTAGGTTTTCTACATATATGATATATAAGCGGCAGATTGTTTGGCTTTTGAATTAGACCTAGACTGTCTAAATGTATAAACGCTTCAGGGGGGATGTACCCCGTACCAGTTACCTTACTCACTCACCTACGGCGCCGTTGTTGTAAGCCATCTCTCACAACTGGAATACCATATGCACAGAATTGTTTAAACTGCAATATCTCAAAAACAAAGGCCCATTCTATCAAAACCAATGAGGGTTTTATAATACTGTATGTATACTACAACTTGTACCTACTGCCGATCCAAAAGCGATGTCCTCACCTTGGCGGTCCCCTTGTCAGCAGTAAATTTATAATCAAATTTTACTGATTTTTAATTGTTCTAATCGTAAGTGATTTAACATCGTCATAAGTGATTAGGACCTGGTGGCAGCGCTTTTCCTACTGCGTACTAAAATCCCAATTAATAATTTCTATCCATCTTATTCCATTTATATTTTGTACGTCGCGCGCCGTATCTCGCTCGCGACGTAACAAACCGTTTGATGGTTTGAACAATTGCCAGCAATTCCTTTTCAGTTGTGGTGTAATTGATTTCGGCTTTATTTAAGGGGTGTTACGTTTATATTTTTAGTAAGGGGAATACGCGAGTAGAACGAGCGTAGGAATTCCCCAACTATCTTAAAGTGGAGTTCGCGTTCGCAGCGCGTTCGCAAAGGCAGAAGGAACGGTTATAACAGCAATGAGACGTTTAGTTGCGGTGTAACAAAATATCGATTTATTCAAAAATAGGCAGCGAATAATATGGACTAAATAGCCTATCACAGAGTGGTGGAAGCACCGCTGATATTATCAAAAGTGACGCGTTTTACAATCAATGGAACGCAATTTGACTTCGACTAGATGTTAGATAGACGCGCTTATTAATGGATATATTACACAGTGGAATTGACTAGCTGGATTACCAAACTCTTTCATACAAGGCACACAGATCGTATACAAACGCGAGACAGAAAAATAGAAAATATAAACGGAAAAATAGTTCAACCAGTCAAGCGACTTTAACGCGATCCAAAAAACTCAATCTACTTTTAAATTAACGGAAAAATGACTGGTTGAATAACGCGTTTTAAGAACCCGGAATTATAATATAATGTAATATGATATAATACAAGAAAATAGAATTGAATATATTAGAACGCAATGCCGTGACTCAGATCGGAATGCGAGAAGAAATATACACACGACGGTTAACAAAATTCCGTTGATCGTCTACGATTCAAACGTCTATTGCCAATGACGAGTTTTTGTGCACTCAGTTCGCTTACCAAACATACACAGACACGTGACGCGTGAAGGTCGCGTTGTTGTGGAGCTTGTAGGCTAAAGGAACGTTTGATTTCAAGAACCGTTACGCGAGATATAATACAATGTATACAATTGTTACGTCCCCAGTTATAACCCATTTTCGTCTTTCGCCATTCCAAGGAGGTTTTGCTCTGGAATCCGCGAAACATCAGCGTTTTCTCGTTTAGCAACACCCGCGATACGAAATCGGGGAACTCACGGAATGCGATGGCAAAAACCCTTTGCTTGCAGGTTTTCGCAAGCAAGGAGCGTGACCTACTCCCCTTTTGGGAGTATAAGTTATCGGCGCAACGCAGGTACGCCAGTTCCGTGATAGCGTAAAGCAAAGACCGAAGTTCTGTCCGTTCGTGACCCGCAGTAGATCCGCGTGCAAGGCTACTCGAAACCAGGAAGATCATCGACGACGTGCTCGGCCGACGTGTTCAACACGAGTGTATCGCCGTGATCTGAGATAACAGACCCATAATTGGACCAAGTCCAGGAGTGCACCCGTGTGCTGTGCAGAACCACCACCAACCGCTTGTATCTCCAAGGTCGAGTCGTAGCCACGCGCCGCGAGTCTAGTGTATCGTCCGAGATACAAGTGTAAAACGAGACCTCTAGTGTGAATGAACGACGACTGATACGTGAACGAACGAGTGACGCACAACACCTGAAGTCAGCGAAGGGTATGTAACCACAGAAATAGAATATATATATATTGAAGACCCATATACGTGTATCAACAATTACTGAACGCCCCATCCTGCATCCTATACTACTCGCAAGGAAGGTCAAGGTACGCCTTAGCGTTTAAATCGGCAGAACCCAAAGAACGTAGTAACAGAAGTATAACCACCCTTAAGGGGGTAGACACAGTACGTGACGTCACCGATTCGAGACGTCGGTATTACAGTAGTTTTTTCGTTGGGCCTGGTGGAGCCACTTGCGTGTTTTGTTACGAACTTGAAAGGTTTAATTCTCAGCTAGCGTGCGCGCAACACGATCTAGGAAGGCAACAGCGCCTCAAGTATTTTTACAAACACATTCAAACGCTCATCTCGCCAGAGGCATCGCCACGATACGCCTGAAGAACGAAAGCGAAACATTGGCGCGCGTTTAGAGTGAGATGTACGGTGATCATGCTATCCTTCTTTCAACCCAAATGATAGAATTGTCCCGCTCCGATAAATTGTGACTGACCAAACGCGTGGGTTTTACATAGTGCACCGTAGCACTCCTCGCTGATGAAAAATATATGCCTACTCTGAGAAACCGAAGGAACGTGCAATCTGAGAATTATTTTTAGAAAAAGTTATTACCTTTTTGAAATAAATGTTTCTTAATTAATAAAAGTATACAGGATATGTCATGCAATTGGGACGGGTTATATCTTGAATTTGGTAAGAGATAGGAAAAAGCTGTTTATGTAAAAGTTCAATGGGATGATAATGTCTATTTTTCTGTGATTTCATTTTCTTCGTGAATGCAACGATGCACTCAAAAAATGCAAATCCACTTTTTATTTAAATGGAATTGCATTTTTTTTTTTACTTGTCAACTCCTTGAAACATTATGCATAAAAAAGTACTATGGTACTATTAGAACTAATAAATGGAGGGACCTCGCGACTATACAGTAAAAGTTGAATATGTGCAACAATTCATATATTCAGCCGAGGTGTCGAATCTCGGATTATATGCGATGGCCAGCCAAGCGTGAACGTAGAAAGGGACAGACAGTGGAGGAGAGAGCGAGAGGTCCAATGATCAAAGGAAAGAGCCGAAACATATCGGTGTGACTAATACTAATTCAATTATAAAACTTTTTTATTTTTGACTTTTTTTTAATGAAATTTTTACTAGCGCATTGGTGAAATTTTTCTGATTAAAATGATACCAAACACGATATAGTTTGAATGGGGCGAGGTTTGTTATGGGACGCTGTGAAAAATCCAGGCGGGCGGCAGTCAAATCTTAGAGAAAAGGGACAATCTCAACATGCAGAATGAGAGAAGGACAGCATGACTGTAGTGCGTCTCACTCAGCGTTCGGGCGTTGTTGCCTTTTTCAGTTGCCTTCGTAGCACAGTTCGAGTGACGTAATCAAGCTGACGCTTGATTCTGGCTACGATTCCAGATCGGCAGCCTTTCTACTTAGACGCCACCTTATAACTATTAGCTGAACTAAATTTGTCACGTAACTTGCTCTGTAGTATCCAGATAATGGCGGAACTCGTCTGTGAGAATGCAATCGCGACTTTTCGCTTTTCGTCCTTATATGAGAGTATTTGAGGCTGGGTGAGGGCTCATTCGAAAGAGGAATTCGCTCTGGTCATCGTTTGAGTCACAAAACTGTTTTAGTGACCTAAAAATACCTTTGATTCTGCGGATGTATTTTCTCGACTTTTCCTCTACTTTGGACACTCATATTATTAGATATTAACAAAATATCGTTCAATCATGACCAGAGCGTGCTGCATTGATCCTTCCTCTTTCGAATGAGCCTTCACCCAGCTTCAAATACTCTTATATAAGGACGAAAAGCGAAAAGTCCCGGACCCCTTTTTAGGCCCATTTTTGCCGTTAATGTCACCTCGCTGCATTACCCTAGTCTACCCCCTTAAGGTGGGACGTAACACAATACAATAATAATATATGAGTTGCTCGATCTGTTGAAATTTATTTAATTGAGATCACAGAATATTGAAATAGATTGTTAAAAGCAGTTTGTAAATTACGTATATACAGTTTTCTTTTTTTTTCAGTTCTCTTTACTATCTGATGATTCCGCTTGTCGGTTGAGACCATAGTGTCGATCGCTGGGTCAAAATCGTAAAATAGGCGGACAACATCCGAAAATTTATATATCATGTAACAATTTGAAACTATGATTACTTGAAAATTTATACTCGTGTAACGACCTGAGAAGACACAGCACCCTTTTTATTTCATTTTTTTATAATTAATTTTTATATTTCATACAAAATGTCTTATTTAATTTGTATTGTTAATATCTAGTTTAATATGTATTATAATAATCTTTGTAATAAATACTTTTCATTTTTGTCGATAACCGAGTCTGTTAAAATTAGTCGATAAACGTAGAGTCGGTAAGTCAGACAATAAAACAGATTATCGATAAATTATCGACGACTGACCGCGTGTGCGCCAGCGCAACCCCAATGATCACGCGGTGGGGTGAAGTTCTAGAGTAGGGAGGCCGCGTAGATTAAGGAGCGGGGATGCTAGACCGTCACATGATGGGGAATTCCAGCTACTTCAAGGAATTCTATGTGGAAAAAAAGCGCCGAGTCAGCATAATCTGACTATAAATAGAGGCGTTCCACACGCTAGCAGCGCAGATCTTCTCTGACCACGGTCAGAAGCAGGCAACACTCTGAGAAGTAGAGAAAAGCTTGCGCTGAGCTGTTTAGGCAGCAATAGAGCGCGAGTAATAGCTTCATCCCTCTCTTCCATTGGTGGCGTGCAATACTACGGATCTGTGGACTTCCTACTCACGGTACGCAACGTGTTAACCAGGGGTTAAACTAAGCCAACACTCAAGTGTAAAGAGCTAGCGAGGAGCCGAGCTCCTTGAGACGGCCTGTATCTAACACAGCTCTAGCTAGTCCAGAAACCGATTGCGACCCGTAGGAAAAGTCCGCTCGCATCCAAAAGTGCTGTACAAACCTTTGGGAATTAGTTTCCAGTACTTAAAGTAATTGGCAAATTAAACAGAGTGTTGACTGTGGTAGAAGACTAAGCCACGTTCGCGTTAGCGCTATTATAGTTTACTACTAATTATTATAATTTACTACTAATTATTAATTTCTACTACTAATCATATATTTCTCACTGTATTCCCAATCTAGGGCGAATTCGTTATAATTTCTCATTGTATTCTTATTCTAGCCGTACTTATTGTCATATTAGCGATTTTATTTCATATTACATTCAGAACCATTTTATATTCAATTAATATTCACTTACCTTTTATTGAATAAACTAGTTACAATTAGTTCTAGCACATTAGTGTTTGGATTTTACTCCTTAACCGCACACCACACGAACCTATAATCCCTGATACATTGATTACGAGTCGCCTTCTAAGGAAACCGCTCTCCCTACAAGTCGGTGCAGTGACGTACTCACTCTGGGTCGTTACACTCGTCTGAGTCCTGTTTCAAAGCAGACATAATTTGAACGCGGTATTTTTGAGATTATTCGAGAAATAAACAGTAGAGAGTCGATGCACTGCTGAAACAACGATCAGTCAGTCTGAATGAAAATACCACCATCTTTATTCAGCAAATTTTTTCTTTAAATGAACAATGGATTCTTCTAATACTGCTATTTATTTGTTTTTTTTTCTTAATTTTTAGAATTTTTTACCTCCCACTGAAGTCGTAATTTGCTATTATAGTCTCACATAAAACCATTAGACATTTTTTTTACGTAAGATTTTGGTAAAAATGTTGTAACCTTTTTGGTATGCATAGGTATATCAAAATTCTTTTAATATCCACTTCAATAAACACTGCTGTTGGAATTAAGCCAAAAGGGTATAGCAGGATCAGATGGTCAAAAGTGCCCTTGAGCCGATTTTTTTCAGCAATGCACCATTTTATAGCTTATAATAAAAAACCATTGTACATCAAGTTTCAACCCTGTATCTCAACTAGGAGGGTAGATACAGAGTGAGAATGAAAAAGTGGTTTTTGCCATATTTTTCCTATTTAGGGGCATTCGAAAAGTCTGAAAAAATTCTAGAATAGTCTAGCCATGCTTTTTATGATTGTGAATTTTTTCAGATTTTTCGGTTGCAAATCCTAGGCGTGAAAAATCAAAAACGCAAAAAAAGTCGAAAAATTGAGATTTCGGGTAGAAGCTTTCGAGACACTAGATGTTTACTTTCACAGTAGTTAGATATTAGCATGACTGGTGCCCTCAACTTTTTTCAGATTTTTAAGTCGGGTGCGCCGTGTTTAAAAAAATCAAAAACCGATATTTTCGACATATTTCGTGCGATAACATGAGAAATGCTTTCAATTTTTACATTTCCTTTACACATTTAGTGCATTATGTGATTTCTAACATTTCTGCACTGGATGGAGCAAGATTTGAATAGAGGAAGTTAAGTTATTAAAAATAATTGGAAATGTAAACGCACCTTGTATTCAGAAATATTGAAGAGTTTTTCAACAGCGGCGATAGCTGAGTAGTTAAGGCGTTCGACTGCATGCAAACTAAAAAAAGACGAAAAAGTAGATCCGGCCAACCTATTCTGCGTCAGGTGCCAGAGCCACGGTCACCCGGCCTCGTATAAAGAGTGCCCCAAATATAAAGAGTTCATAGCACGCGTTAGGGAAATAGCGGCCAAAAAAGCGGAAGCAGTAACCCAAAGGCAAAATCGGGCAAGGGACAGAATCGCGAACAGCGGGCTAAAGGCCAACGTAAGTTACGCGAACGCCACCAAAACAAAGCCTAACCTACAGCCGAGTACGGACAAAAAAAGCGCGAACTCAACCATAACACAAAGCCCAGGTAGCGCACCAGTTACCTCACAGCAACTCCACACGCACCCTCCCCTAGATGTCCTATTCAATGACCTCAAAACATTCATGATGGCACAAATCAACAGAGTTGAAAATAGAATAGATGCAAACGCTCAAAGAATAGAGAACCTGCATCATGCCTACTTTGGCACCAACTTTTACCACCCGAAAACGGATACACCAAACAGCTACAATAACTAACCACAATAATCTAAAAGTAATCTCCGCAAATTTAAATTCAATAGCCTCAAACGAACAGGGACACAACCTGCTAGAGCTCTTAAAGAAAGAAAAACCGGACATACTTCTCCTAAAGGAAACCAAACTGAAACCACAGCACAAGCCCAAATTCAAAAACTACACTCTTATTCGCAACGACCGAAACAGCAGTAACGGAGGAGGAGTATCAATCCTAATTAGAAGCGACATACAACACGAACAAATACAGGGTGCGGCGCCAAAATCCGGACAAAATACAATTTGAAGTTCTCGCAGTTCTGTACTTCTTGTAGAAATCGCGTGCGGCGCTCAAATAGCTTAACGCATGTAATAAACAATCATAACCTCGAAACAGTCGCTATCCAAGTGCGGAGTATAACCGAAGAGCCGCTATTATCGAAAGTGTTCGCGCTGGGCGCTCAGCGACTAAAATCACAAAAGAAGTTTATTTGCGTGTTCTGACAAATGTAGTGAAGCCGTGGATGGAAACTGTGTCGTCTGGAAAGCCGTATGTTTTCCAGCAGGACGGTGCGCCCGCCCACACAAGTCATTTGGTTCAAAATTGGTTGTCCGACAACGTTGACATCTTTTGGTCCAGAGAATTCTGGCCTCCCAACAGCCCAGATTTAAATCCATTGGACTAATATGTATGGAGAGCGGTTGAAAGGGTCACTAACAAGTCCAGACATCCAAACGTGGCATCATTGAGAGCCGCTATTGAAGCGACATTCACCGATATGGACCGCGTCGCATTAAAACGAGCCTGCAAACGCTTCAGACCGAGAATGGAGGCAGTCATTCAAGCAGGGGGAGGATATATTGAGTAAATGTGGTCTTTATGACCTTATAAACAATTTAGTAAAAAAGGATTTGTACACTTTCCGTTTTTGCAATAAAAATTATGTTTGAAAATAATCTTTCATTTGTCCGGATTTTGGCGCCGCACCCTGTACACACCCCACAGGGCGTATCCATAATCGAGCATATAGCACTAAAAATCAAGTTAAGGAGCAACAAAAATATTCAGATAATAGCAGCCTATGCGGCGGGAGCTCAAGCTGACGAATTCATCGCGGAACTCGACACCCTCTTCAGATCCCTAGATCTAGACAATCCCAACAATTTCTACGTTTTGGCGGGAAACCTAAACGCGAAGCACGCAGAGTGGAATAACGCAACCCCAAATGGACGAGGACGAGCACTGAATAACTGGCTCAATAGCAACAGTATAACCTACAGAACCAGAATCTTAAAAACTAAAATTCCAACGTTCCCTCGCAACAACGCCCATATTCACGAAGATCAGTCTAGCAGTATTCCCACGGTAGACTTCGACAGCGACCACCGAGCAATCAGCGTCGAATTCGCCCTCCCGTCGGCCGGAGATCAAATCCCCTTTTCAACCCCGGTGCGACCTCTCAATTACGCAAAAACTAACTGGAAGAAATTCCAAACCGACCTATCAAAAAAGTGGAAAACCAAGGTACCGCAGAACCAAAACATATCAAATCAAGAAATCGACAGCCTACTCCAAGCCTTAAACGACGCCATCCTTCAAGCAATAAAACAAAATGTGCCTAAGCTACCGAATTACAACTCCACCGAAATATACGTGAATCCAGAAATCAGAAGGCTTCAAAAAACTAAAAGCACCTTACTTACAATCCTCCTTAATGAATACAGAAACCCTACTCCTTTCGCCAACCCAAAAATCGAAACAACCAAGAAACTCATTAAACGTTACAAAAGCAGAATAAAACAAGAATTTCAAAAATCAGTAAGCACATTCTGGGAAAATAAAATCAAAAACAAACCACACAACACCCAAAAAATGTTCCCACAAGTAAACTCCATCTTCAGGAAAAAGGAAACACTGGACATACCCAATTTAACAATAGATAAAAACAAAATGCAAACACTCCGTAATGCAAAAATAAACCCAAGAAAGCACTCAAAGGATAAAAACGGTAACTTCAAAATAACGGACACCAAACACAAGCTAAACATATTAGCCGCTAGCTTCGCGGCGGCAAACTCAATTAACGATGAAATGGGCAAGCAGAGGCTAATAGAAATAATCGAAAGAGAATACTACACCTTCATGGAAAAATTGAAAACCGAGACAGCGAACAACACCCACCTGGTTACATTCTCAGACACAAACCCGGCAGACAGCCCAATATCAGAGATATACAGCACCTATTTCATAGTCCCCGCACATACACTACGGCTATTCCGGAAACTCAATAACAAAAAATCATCAGGGCTGTACCAAATCCCGAACATCGTATTAAAAAATCTCCCAGGAAACATAATCAACAGCTATAACGCAATCTTCAACCACTGCCTAAATAATAGCTACTTCCCGGAAAACTGGAAACTGACAAAAGTGATCCCCATAAAAAAGAAGGGGAAAAACCCATCGGACCCAAACAACTATCGACCTCCTCCTAACTAGCCTCCTACCTAACATATCCAAAATATTTGAAATTTTAGTAAAAGAGGCATTCGAAAATTTCCTTGAGACAAATAACATAATTCCAGATACCCAGTTCGGTTTCCGACACAAGCACAGTACAATACACGCATTACACAAATTAATCTCGGACATACAACACGCGCTCCACAAACGTAACAACGTAGCCGCCTGATCGACATTGAAAAGGCCTTCGACACAGTATAGATAAAAGGGCTAATATATAAACTGAATAAAAAGAAATGCCCACCTCACCTAATAAAAATGATAACTGACACACTCCATAACAAAAAGTTCTATACGGAGTGCAGCGGGCACAGATCAGACATCACCTTAGATCTCTCAAATGGGCTCCAGCAGGGCACACTAACAGCGCCAGTGCTCTTTAACTTTTATAATGCAGAGCTTCCACACTTATTTAACATCTCAACGACCACAGACACGGAAACACTACAATTTGCAGATGATCTAATTGTGTACGTTCAAGGTAAAAACGTTAAAAAGCTGGAGGAAAAGCTTCAAACATTGTATTATATAATAAAATCCAGGACTATTACCAAACATGGAAACTAAGAATAAACCCAGGCAAGAGCGAAACCATCCTGTTCAGGCGTAAGATTAAGTCTCAATGACGCACCTTCAGGAATTCCTACAAAAATTTCTAATTAATAGCAGGCAGCACGAAAATACCGCACATAAAAATGGTCAAATACCTCGGAATAAACCTTGACGAGCTCCTATACATGAACGAGCACGTAAATATACAACTCGAAGGAGGAAAGAAAGCCTTCCAAACAAACAGCAAGCTGTTCTATTCAACAAAACTCAACAATATGTTACCTCTTACTAATCAGGCCCATCATCATATATGGATGTCCAGTGTGGTATAACATCAGCCCCGCAGCAATGGAGAAGATAAGGGCGTTTGAAAGAAAATGCTACGAGCATGCACAGGGCTTTACAGAAGCGAAAAATCAAACTACAAACACTACGTTAGTACAAAGGACCTATACAACACCGCAAACATTCCAACAATAGACAACTTTATAGTATAGCTCACCAGAGACTACTTTGCCAAAATAAGATATGTAAAATCAAACCATCTCATTAATAGCTCCCTATACCCACAGGACGAATACCTCAGCAAAACACTAGAAACCGGACATATCTCTCTAGAGGCATTCCTCCTCCTGGACAAAACCGGAAGAATAACCGACCCCTACAACGTACACTGAGTTGCATTGAACTTGTCGCAGTGAAGTTGGCTACAAATTCACTAACGCATTTACGCCACGTTGGTGAGTGAATGCGTGGCCAACTTCACTGCGACAAGTTCAATGCAACTCAGGGTACCCCTCATCTACCATATCCCACGTAATATAAAAGACAAAAGAATACTATACGAACCGCACATTAATAGCAGACACTCCGCCCAACGACTGGTGCACAACCAAGCAATGCCCAAAACGAACGCAAATAACATAAGCACGTTAGATAAAAAGAAATACTGGTGGTTAGGCGACTACCACCCAAATACTAGCCGTAACTAAGCGAACGACCAAAGACCGGAACTAAAAAAAAAAAAAAAAAAAAAAAACCTGTAAATATGTATGTAAATATTGTAAATAGCTGGGAAACAAAATCATGTATATATTCATTCCGTAATGAGTGTAGGGTGATTGACAGGAATGAAAGACGAAGCGGATGCGTGAGAGTGTGGGATAGCATAGACCAAAGCGCTTAGTTTATAAGTCCAGTAAGACAGAGACCCGAAAACTGTTCCTCGACCCCGCTTTTTTTGGCCTCGAAAGGGGATCTTTTGCGGCGAAAAACCTCCCTACTATACCCGCAAAATATAGAGAAAAAGAAACCAAATCGTTTGTAAAAAACCTAAATATATAAAAGAAACTGACTACGAGCTCAGAAAAATAGGATAGATGGCGAGCGTCCCACAAGCGATCATGTCACCAACCATTTACGGAATGATGTGACAAGTAGATTATTCACTACTTGACAATGTAAATATTTGTAAACATTGTTATGAATAAAAATCTTAAAAAAAAGGCGTCCGACCGCGGAACCGCTGGCAACTTTTTTGTCGTAGGTTCGCGTCCCACGAAGTTCCAATTTTTTTTTTTCTCATAAAATCATTGTTTTTATTACTAATTACATAAGAATAAATAATAACCATTTAATAACGTATAAAAATTATTTTTAACATATTTTATTATTAAGTATACATAAAAGTAATTTTGGAGCACTACTGGTTCTCTGGGTATGTATTGTTCTAATTACGTATAGCTTCCAATAGTCGAAAAGTCACGCGGTATCGACTTATAATAGATATGGAAAGTAATATATATTTTACCTTAATTGAATATAATTTTGTATGTGATGATGCGTTATGACAAAGATGATCTCTGACTTCCTGAATCCACTGTTTGGTTTTCTCTTTTTTGCATGAATGTATCCTGTTAGATATATAATGATATAAGTCTTTTTGCTCATATGATGTGCATATAAAAGTTTATTGTAAGAATACTTATCTTTATTTTTAGAAGATTTATCACCATATCTGTTTGATGTGACTTATAGTTTTACTCTTCGTCACTGTCTTCATTAATAGTAGGTACTATTTCGTCTTGCCGGAATATGGCACTTAAATGTTCGGCAGGGCTAACAATTTCCGACAGATACCGTGCGTGCGACAGGTAATAAATAATTGCTGCTACGTGTGAGCAGCACCCGACGCCACAGTGGGGTATTTGACCGATTTAGCTGGCCAAAATGATTTTTCTGGTTTAATGGATTCAGAAACGTGCGTACTTATTTATTTATGATATTTTAACATAGTAGGAGAAATTTTAGACATTAAAAAATAACTAACAACTATCAAAAAGTATTAAAAACAATTTTATTCTTTGGATTTGTCTTGTTTACTATGTCACAGTCTCGCATTGCGAATTGTTCCGTTATACATGTTTTCTCTGTATAGTATTGTATCCCTTCTTATGATGATACCGCTTTTGGATGAAGAAAATCCATGCACGTGTACCTGGGCCGTTTAATTTTTTATCAAAATTACAATTTTCCTTACCTTCCATGAAGGTAAATATTTCTTTGGGAGTCATTATTTTGACCCCTGATTCTGCACTACGTATAACCGTTTTTAAAGAAATGTCATTTTCAGTTACAGAATCTTATTTTATTTATAAAATAGAAATTCACGGGATTCCGCGGCTAATTATTGTACTATTATAAAGTAGAAACCTTCCTCTTCATAATCAATAAAAAATTATTATCGGGACGGATCCTAAACTATAACAAATTCCATCCAACAGCAAGGAAGTGACATTTACAATGAATGAAAAAGTTACTTTCTTTAAATCACTTTTACTGTGTTGAAATCAATTGATATACGATTAAATCGTTTATAAACACACACGCTCATCTGCTTCTAAACTATTCATAACTAGTTTTTTTCAAATATTCGGCGTACATAAAAATTATCGCACTGCTAAGTAGCTTAACGCGGAAGACATCGAGAAAGGCACAAGTACCGTGACAGAAAGTACGAATGAACATGAACATATCTCTGCATGGAAATGTAAAACGGGGAAAAAATGTGCAGTTTATTGCCCCCCAACTATTTGCCTTTTCCAGGTAACAACTCATTTCTACCTACGACAAACTTGAAAAATCGACTTTTGGCCAGCTAAATCGGTCAAATACCGCGACGCACAGTGGAGTATTTGACCCGAAAACCTGGCCAAAATTATTTTGTTCGTTTTTCTGCAATCTTTACTTGAGAGTGGTGTAATGCAATTATTTTATACAATCAAAAAAAGAAATGCACCGGAGAAAAATTTACAAATAAGCAAATTTATATACATTTCCAAGTATCTTCACATCGTCGCAACAATATGTACATATTAAAGATTATATTCCTCTGGAATTAAAAGTTCCAAAGTCTCTGACGAGAATGGCTTACTTTTTTTGTATATCTTTGGTCGAGAACTAGTTACGAACGGGTCTGAGGAGAGTAAAAGTCTATTTAAAATATCTCTATTACAAGCTTCTCTTGAAAATTTCCTTGCATAGTTTTGCCTATACAAACGAAAATGTTTATTTCTCGCTTCTGCAGCTTCTTCTGACAACTGACCAATTGGTAATATTGCATGTGAAATTATTATTCCTCCATGCACTAGTATCTTGTGTACTGTGGGTGACATTGGGTGCCACCCATAAAGGTTTATATACAATTTTGCGGTTTCTAAAGCATATTTTGTAAATTTGTCAATATCAATCCTATAACCACTTGATATTGTTTCTAAAATTATGTTAAATTTACGTGTGAGTTCAACATCCAGACCAGTGATTCGTGCAAAAATTGTGGGATTAGCAAAAAATCTTCGTGACGTATTACCGTCATTTGAATTGCCGAAACCCGTTTTAGGTGCATCCACTAGTAATCCCATTTCTTCTTTAAAAGATTTTTTAATTTTGTCTTTCCTTTCAGATACAATTTTTTTATCCTCATTGGTTCTGATTTGCCATTTTTTAATTGGTAATTTATAAGCTAAATGTAAAAGAGATTCAAAAAATCTTATTCTCGCATGAAGTATTGATAGCCCGAATTTCAGAGTCTCAGGATTTTCTTCCTTGCTTTGTGTTAAAATATTAAAATTTTTTGATGTCTCCCCACATATGTAACATCTCATAGTCGAGGAGGTACATGTTGCTGCGTTACAGACTTTTGCGTCCACCATAGTTGGTACCATTATATGTTGGATGTGAATTATCCCACTGGATGTTGGCACATCACTTTTTGTTAGTGTTTTTATTTGATTTTCCACAAATTCTATTTCTTCATTTGTTATATCCCTCGTTTCATGTACGAAACGAATTCGAATTGGTCTGCAGTATCTTGGTGATGAAGGCACTGGATTTTGCCATATAGTGCGTATTACACCATTGATATTGCTTTTTAATCTTAAGGGGACAAAAGAGCTTTGAAAAATATTCGAATCCGCGCCATCCGTATCATTATAAAATTTTTGTTTAAATTGACTCCGGTGGGAGCCATCACAACCCCATTTGGATAACAATTCCAAACTACATTTTTCTTCTGTTGACAGTGTACGTAATGCCTCATCTAAATATTGACACAATCTGAGAGATGTATGATTAAGTATATCCTGTAATTTAATTTCAGCAGAACATTCTGTGACATGTATAGATTCTGCTTTTGGATAATATTCCTCTTTAGCTTTTTTTAAAATTGAATAACAGGGATAGATTTTCTTGTTGGCAGCCTGAATGATTTCGTATTGTTTCCTAGATAGATTTGCTTCAATAAATACGGCTAACGCCTGTGGTCGCGTGTGTTTTTGTACTATAACATCTGTTTCTGAATATTTAAATACTTTTCGAAATTTGACTGCCACTTTTGGCGTTTCAGTTATGTTTTTCATGACTACTGCAATATCAACATTTCCTTCAGCTCGATGATTCATCTGAGCTGCATACGTTAACTCATGAGCGGATACATTTTCTCTCAGATGTGCTGTTTTTCGCCTTTTGCTTCTGTCGCTTAACTGCTCGAAATCTTTTACTGGGCGACCTGCATTTCCTTTGGTTTCCGTACGCAACTCAATTGAACCATTAAGCCAATCTTTATTGTTTTCTCGAAACACTTTGTTCGTTCTCTTTGCGGATGACCATCTGCGTTTAAATTGAGACTTAAAGTGAGAAAATTTATGTTTTAGCACCTTTCGTTGTTCTTCTGTATAATTATGTTGAGTTAGCAATAAATTTTCTAAATAATCAAGTTTTTTATTACAATCATTACTCGTGCATTGCTGCATGATTTCAAATAACTGTCTCCGTGTCTTTAATTCGATCCCGGATGTTCCTAATAATAAACAAATATACGGCTATAATAAATTTAATTCAACACTATAGTAACTTTTAATAGTAATTTCTATTATTTCAAGTATTAAGTTACTGCAAGAGTATAACACACTTGAACAGATCTCCAAAACGTTCAAAGATGTAACACGCACCTGCTACAGAAGATTCCATAATGTCACAATAATATAATTTCAATCTGTCAACTACAATTTAACTACGTGATCTTTAACGCGTTTCCTAGAGTACTAGCTTTTTTTTACAAGATACATGCATTTATTTGGAATGGAAAGAGGAGGTGTGTCGCGAAGGCCTGTTTTGTTTTTGGCTATAATTGTTGGAACGCGAACATTGGAACAACGCGACCGTGATGCGAAAAACCGTGTAAAAAACCGTATAGGCACGAGTTGGCAGCTAATTCTTTTTGTATCATAAACGGGAAACTGTACTAATTGTAATCACATCAAAACAAGCAATTGGACTCACTTGGAAGCATAACAAAATCATTCATGAAATGTTTCAACCATAATATACCTCACCGAATTATTGATCATTTACAAACATCAATAATTATAAAACCAGAAGTAATAAGAAAGTGACAATTACTGGAAAGTGAAGCACATACTTACCTGAAAAACTTCTACAAACAAAAAAATTAATATAATTTCTTTACGATATATAAAAATCACTAATAAATGAACAGTATTCCAGAGAATGAGTAAGAGAGAAATGTGTAATACAAAAACTCTCCACTTTTAATAAAGTATAACGCTTTATGAGTGAATAAATGAAGAAAACAACACTGTCACATTGTTTTTCAGATACTCAACTATCCCAGAAAAAAAAAATTGAGCCGTTTTGACACAATTTTTGAAATTGAATTTTGACCAGGTTTTCGGGTCAAATACTCCACTGTGCGACGGTACGATTGCCATTCGCACATTCGCAGCAATAGCGTTTAATTCCCGAAATGCCGATTGAATTTGGTGTATAATCTAAATAGCAGCAATAAGTTTTACTGTTTATATGACGCGATTGTACTTGGAATTTGACGATATGATTTTTTTCTTTTAAACAAAGTATATTAATTCTATCGTTCGCGCGTATGACTTCAGCTAAATATGAGATTGCCTGAGATAATTGATATGACCCGGTAAATAAGATTTTTAGCTCGTTTTCTGTCAGTTGCGGAAAATCTAACAATTCAGTTGCTGACACCTGCTTGAATGGAACTTTTCGTCTATTCCAATGATATTTCTCAACTTCTATAGCTAATGAATTTTCATCCGGTTGATTATGCATTCTTTGTATTATTTCTTGTGAAAGTCCTATGTCAGAATTTAAGCGTTTACCAAATCTATTATTTAAGAAACAAGCGATTTTACATAATAATTGAACCTGATGTAATAATTTGTTATCCATTTGATGGTGCAGAAGTTAATATTTTTGAGCTATGATGCCGTGAATTGCTTCAACGACCCAACGAATTTTTGTGACATGTCTAGAGGCATTTGATTCTATTGTTGTAAGCTGACTACGTTTTCCTTTCAAAGCAGGCATCAGTACCTGAAAACCCAATTCTTTCAAATATACTTGGACATCACGAAATCCCCTATCAACTATGCAGATGTCTCCGCGTTTCATAATATTTCGTAGACCATTTGGATCTTGCAAAACAATTTTCATGATCTGAGCGTCATTTTGATTCGCATAAAAAGGTCCAAGCATATCAACGACGTATCCATTTGTTGTGCAGACAGTAAACGGTTTACACAGCGGAACTTTTTTCTGTCCAGAATATGATTTCCGCTGATACTCGTTATTAGTACTGTTTTGATGCCTGATATATGTACCATCGAAAACCAGTGCTAATTAATTTGAAATATTATACAGCTGTTCAGCAATGTCGGAAGTTTCATTATCTATTAAATGTTCGCGAGAAAAGGAAGCTAACTCGAAGTGAATAGGTAAAATATCTTTTTGAAATGTCACTAAAACTGATTTACAAAAATTAGATACTTGTTGCTCATGCTCTAAACCGAGAATTGCTGCTATCATACTATTTGAGTTACCGGCACGTAATTTAAATAAGAAAACAATAATGGCCTGTGTAATATTACGAGCTTCTGAATTTCGCATGGAAGTCATTAGTTCCTGAAGACTATTAACATTTTCCCAAGTTAAACTGGTAAATACCTTAAGACGTTCTTCCGATAACGTAAAATCACCTACTTTATCTTTAATTTCAGAATGGCTACTAATTGCAAGTAATTCAAAATGATTCCTTAATTCATTAGCTTCTACTAAACTACTATAGGAATGAATCTGTAAACGCATAACTATATTATGATACAACAGTTTATTTAATAAGTGATTACGGCAGCACTAGGGTGGCCCTTAGTTGTAGAGCTCCAAATTTTTTTTCGACTTTTTCATGGTCGCACCCCCCAAAATTTTGACACTTGATAAGAAAATGATAATTGCAAAATTTCAGCATGATTGGATACCAGGAACCCGTGCCGCAATCGAGTTGAAGTTTTAAAATTTGTAAGATTTCAGGTTAACACCGGATATGTTTGGGGCCCTTTATTTTGAAAGTATTAGTGACTATTATGTAATAAAAATATAATTTTTTACACGTGTAAAACTGGCATGTGTATTCGGCTTTTAACAATATACACAAAATTATTAAATTTTAGCGTTAAACTTGATATGTAACGTAGCGTTTGAGCCACCGGATAATGTGACTGTTAGGCAACTGGGAGCTGTATACAATTTGTTCAACAGTTGGTAAATTTTCTAATAATCTTGATTGTATTATAAGAGATTCAGACACAAATGAAATATCTGTAATATCGTGTACACTATTTTCTGTCCCACTACTTGATGAAGACTGTAGTTCTGTTTCTTTTATAATGCAGATACATAAATAAGATATAGAATGCATACATCGACAGAAAAACTTTATTAAAAATATGTCATACCTTACACTTCCATCATGGTTTCAAATCGTTCTTTTCGGAACTCTTCTTACTGGAGCCGAACTGCTTGTCGCTTTTCCTTCGCCATTATATTTTTGCCAGCACCAAGCATTTCCAAAAAAGGTCGTCCTTTTTTTCGCTGATTTGGTAGAAAAAGTTTATCTTCTTCGATTTTAATAATATTTAAAGCGTCAGAGTGAGCGATGTCAAAAAGGTCATCCAACGAATCAAGAAACTCTCTTTCCTTTATTTCTTGTATCTCATTTCGGCGTTTTCAAGATTGTTGCAACAAACGCCAATTATTATGCAATTTTAACAACTTATCGATGCTATGGTACGTTGTTCTTGTAGGTATACGTGCTTTAGCCTAGAAAACTTCCGCTTCCTTTATCACTATAGCTGCGCTTGGACGGAGCTCCAGTTTAACTTCATGCACATTATAAAATAGAACACGCAAAACTTGTCCATTGTTTGGTAATTTAGAGCCAATAATTTAGCTTTCATCATGCTCCAACAAAAATATTCTATCAGCGCTTCTGGTTTCCATCTTTTCAATTCCACTATACTCTCAAATTAAATTCACGATACGAACACTTCGAACTCACAAAACAGAATGAAAAATGACCGCTGTGACTAACAGTAGATACATTTAGTCATTAGAGACTTTACCAGATAATATCATAAAACACCCTCGAACGATATAACGCGATCGCTTCTAAAATATTCTGCTGGGAAAAACCAAAAAACCTGTGATCCCTTGATCAGGTAAAACGTGGTAATATTCACCACTGCCGGGAACCTTTTTTAACCGACTTCGAAAAGGAGGAGGTTACTCAGTTCGATCAGCATGTTTTTTTTTTTTTTTTGTGTTCACCGATTACTCCGAGATGGATGTACCAATCGGAACGAAACCTTTTACATCTTGTAAGGTATGTCTTCCGGTTGGTCCCATTGAAAAAAAAATTTTTCATTTTTTCATTGTTATTGCAAAATACAGGAAGTTTTTAATGTCAAGATTGGACGATATCAATGACCTTTTAATATGTTGTCGGGGACATGATTCTGAACAACTTTTTCATTATGCATAATTAACGGAAAGTTTTAGTTTGCGAGATATTCGTGAAAAACTATTGTTACTACTACATTGAATTCTACGTATGCCTACGTGTCTCTACTGGTGTATGAGTCAACATGCAGTCGCCGATTCTCTACTGTTTCTTATACAGGGTGTCATGTAACGCATTTTCACGCTCCTAGATGGTGGTAGGGGGGGTGATTCTGAACAACTTTTTCCTTTGCGAAAAAGTGGTCCGAAGCTTCCTTTTTGAATTATTAAGCAAAAACACTGACCAATCCGAGCGCGTATAACGCGCGGGCTCAGGGACGGCAGCGTCGGCTACGAAGCAGAGCTTGACGTAGGTCGCGAACGAACGGCTCGGCACCCCGTTAGCATAGCACAATAAAAAAATTAAACTAGTTAAACATTTTTTGTTGTTGTTCAAAACGAATACGGAATCTAATCTCTTGTCGCCTGTCATTATGTAAAAAAGGAAATTTTAAACATTCTAAATAACAAATAAAAATGTTTGAAATGAAATAATGAATACAAATTTTAAAACAATTTCAGTGAAACTTACCTATTCGTTCGTAAATTTAATATTGTGCTATGCTAACGGGGTGTCGAGCCGTTCGTTCGCGACCTACGTTAAGCCCCGCTTCGTAGCCGACGCTGCCGTCCCTGAGCCCGCGCGTTATACGCGCTCGGATTGGTCAGTGTTTTTGCTTAATAATTCAAAAAGGAAGCTTCGGACCACTTTTTCGCAAAGGAAAAAGTTGTTCAGAATTACCCCCCCTACCACCATCTAGGAGCGTGAAAATGCGTTACATGACACCCTGTATACATGGGTACTCTGCAAGGCATATGCCGATTGCGATGAAACCTTTCACATCTAATGAGATATTTCCGCGATATTTCACTTGCAAAAATTTATGCAATTTGTTATTGTTAATAACTATTGTGATAACTTGTATGAAACTTGTTATCGTTAAAAACTATCGTTATTGCAATTAACCAATAAGAACGGTAAACCATCTTACGGCATCCTACAAATACTGCTCGTTCCACTAAAAAGTGTGAAATAAAATAATTTTTAACAAAAAATACAACCGACTTCGAAATGCACTAAAAAGTATGAAATAATTTCTACTTCATTTATACAAATACCCAACAGCTATTAATAAAACCTATTTACTCGTTAAATAGTATACTAAATACATTTCAACCTTTTCGGAGGCGGCGCAATATTAAAAATACCCGAATATACGATGCTGCCAATAATGATTTGATAGGTTGTTGACGCCTGAATCTTCTTAGTAGAAGAAAAGTTTTTAATTTTGCGCCGCCTCCGAAAAGGTTGAAATGTATTTAGTATACTATTTAACGAGTAAATAGGTTTTATTAATAGCTGTTGGGTATTTGTATAAATGAAGTAGAAATTATTTCATACTTTTTAGTGCATTTCGAAGTCGGTTGTATTTTTTGTTAAAAATTATTTTATTGTATATCTATCATGCAGAGCTTCTACTATACATTTTTTTAATATCAGAATATTATTTTATATAAGAACTCTAAGGGCTAGCTGAATAGGAGATTGGTTTTCGTATTTGAGATAACCGGTTCCGCAACTACGCAATATGACTCATTAACTTTAGCGGTAAGATTCAGTAATTTTTAGTATATTTTTGAAAATCGTACACAAACAATAAAATTATACATGTAAAAAATTATATTTTTAGTACAAAATATTTGCTACTATTTATAAAACAAAATGACCCAAATACATTCGATATCAACGCGAAATCGTATAAATTTTAAAACTTCAACTCGATTGCGGCACAGGTTGCAGTTGTTCAATCATGCTGAGACTTTGCAATTATCATTTTTTCACTAAGTGTCAAAATTTTAGCGGGTGCGACGAAGAAAAATTGGAAGTCGAAAAATAAGGGCCACTCTAGGCAGCACCGATTCCCTTTCGGAACATATATTCTGCGCATCACAAATACCTGCTTGCGCGTTTCAAATGGCACGTTGATGATGCCCCGCTTGGACCCACACACGAAACAATACCCATGTGAGGCAACTACTCGAGAAAATGGCATTTCTATATATTTTGAATTCGATTCGTGGGAGACAATATCTAACACAAATGACGGGTCTTCTATTGTCGATGTCGGATCAGAATCACTTGACGATTCTTGGGGCGAAGAGGATGTATTAGATTCCGGCATAGAAGTTTCAAGCAAAAACGCAAGTACTCCGGAAGTTCACCAACGCTACGGTTTTCCCAGGTTGACCGCTCGAGGGTCTATGTACCGTTTTTAATTTACCCTTCGGAACATTGGCTTTATGCCATACCCGTACTTCTACTATGTATTAAGAACGCGAAGATATTCAATTTCTAAAGGTCTTTATGACTAGGTGTTTTGACAACTGGATACCCGCAATAAGCATAAAATCCAAAATACCAGATGCGGATATATTGTACAGAACTATAGGGCGATTTGTAGGGGAAAATTTGAAACACAATTTCCCAATAGCTACAAAAAGGTTTCTTAAGTCATTTCAAATCACCTATTTCCAATCATCCGTACCGTACCGCGTAGTCCTATTTTTAATAGGACCATCATAAAAGACCAGCTGGTGGGTTCGTTACAATACAATCATATTCAAATAGAAACAATTCCTTTTCTATTCTGTATAGCCAGAGAACCAGTAGTGCTCCAAAATTATTTTTATCTATACTTAATGATAAAATATTTTAAAAATAATTTTCATACGTTATTAAATGGTTATTATTTATTCTTATGTAATTAATAATAAAGAAAATGGTTTTATGAAAAAAAAAAATTGGACCTTCGTGGGACGCAAACCTACGACAAAAAAGTTGCCCGCGGTTCCGCGGTCGAACGCCTTAACCGCTTAGCTTTTTTTATTTTTAGAACATACGTTTATTGAGCAGGTTTTACAAATAACGGTATATATATATACATAGGTTTGTGTCCGGAAACGTATAAAGGTGTTCGGTGTGGGTTTTATTTTTAGACAGGGCTCAGCGTAGAGCACTCGCGGTCTTATGCTATGACTGGGGTTTACGTACTACGCTTATCGTTACGGGGTGACACTTGTTATCGTAGTCGATTTTTTATTGTAGCTGTACAGTTGCACGGTTGTACATGCTAGGAGTAGCGATCTTTGGTTGATCTTTGGTAAAGAGGGGTTCGGGGGGGGGGGGGGGGGGGGGGGAGGGCGATGAGTCTTATATATTTATGTTATTTACATATATACACTTACTGACTAGACTATATACAGGGGATTTACATGGCTATCTATATGGCGAGTTGGGATACTTATATACATACTTATACTATGTCTACGTGTGGCTACGCTTGTGTATTTATATACATATGTTACGTTGCGCGTGCCACGGCGCAACGTAAAAAGGAAAAAAAAGAAGAAAGAGTATAGTTATTAAAGAATGAATTTCAATTAGATAGTTGAAATACAATTCCCTGTTCTTTCTCCCCTATTCTGACGCGATGGTTGGTATCGCTGCCACCAGTCTTGAGCGGGTTAACGCTCTCGACAATTAAAAGACGAAAGACAAAGTTAATCGGATGTTAAATTAGCATTTAGATTATTAGTCCTTCGTTGGGTTCATTCAACGCTTTAGGTCCCGTACGGGTCCCTCCTTGAATCTGTATGCGATGGTAGGCGTGTTTTAACTGAAAAGTGTTAGGTGTATTTGAAATAAATTTTGAAACCGTTTAAGTAAATGAAACTGGTTTAATTTTGAATGAAAAAGTCAAGTGAATAACAAAATACAAGAAATGCCAAAATTGAGATCTAAATAAATTTGGAAACCTCGTTAATATTGAAAATACCAGTTCATGCAAAAATCGTAACAAAGGTAAAGATGCTTAATATTAAATAACAATAATATGATAACATGCCAACGCTCTGATATCAAAATTGAAACTCTATGAGTAATATACCGGTCGCGGGAGATGATTATTACTATTTCGTTTTTCTTTCGACTTTCTGTGAAGTTGGCGGTTTTCGCCCGTGAGGTTGCACCCCAGCCTGAGGTACTCTCGTAACCCTCGAAAAGGCTGGACTAAGGGGCCCCTTTGATAATACAAGAAATGGAAAACGAAATCGTAATAATCTATAATTATAATAATCGAAAATAATAATCGATACCTCGTATGATGGAACGATCTGACCTGAGATACTCTCGTAACCCTGAAGGGCTGGACCAGATCGCCCGTTTTACCAATAGATAGATTTACCAATACTGTTCAAAAATGGTAATAGGATCGACTTACCGAAACGCTGTTTTATAAATACAAGATAATATATTCGCTTGTAGTTTGCTTTGTGTATTCGCTTGATGATCTGGAATACCAAAGAACGATAAGATTTTCGATCACTGCACTTGTCGCGGCGGAAACGGATTAAGGTCGATTTATATTATCCGTTCAGACACGGGCCGTTTCCGATACAGTTAGGTTCCGACAAATATTGTTCTGTGTTATTGAATACGAGTGTTTATATTATATACCGTGATGGATCGGTTCAGACGCGTTCCGTTTCAGATATAAGACGACCGACATTCTCGAACAGAATAATTTGACTGAAGCGATACGTGACTGAAACAATCGAAATGCGACCGAACGGATGCTGTCGTATGATATGCATTTGGTTCAGACAAAATCTGACGATAGAACAGACGTGGTGTGAGCAATATATTATAATAATGCAGAACGAAAAGTTAATAGAGTTAGTGAGGCATTATACTTTCTTATATAATCAAAAAGATAAAAATTATAGTGACAATTATAAAAAGGATGTCCATTAATTGTCTGAATAACGTCCAATACTCTCCACTAATCTTTCTTATTTTTAACATTTTATGGGTGCCAAAACGTCGCTTTCTTTTCTTATTTTCTTCCTCTTCATCTAATAGTAAGGCTATGCAGCACAAATCTTTTAAAGATAAATGCGAAAACATTTTCGAACGATGGCGATTAACGTTCGCTGCCTGTCGTTGTCGGACGTGAACTGATGATATAAATATTACATCGTTTTTGTCGGAACCTAACTGATCGGAAACGGCCCGTGTCTGAACGGATAATATAAATCGACCTTTATTCGGACGAGTACGTCGACGAGAGACAACGAATTACGAATCGAAAAAGTATATAATTACGCGGAGTGAAGTTAATACGGACATTTACGCGAGCAAACGATTTAAAATCAGAAAGAAAAGATAAAAAATTAGGTAGAAGGAAAATTTAACGTGCGGGTCTCTGAGTCCTTGTTAAGAAACGGATGATTTCAACTACCACGGCACTCTGCCTCGCTACGCGGAGGTCTTTACCGCAGAGGAAAACTATCACGAATTCCGAACAACTCTGTCTCTCGGACACACGGGCCCCGATCATGTACTTACGATTGATCGATCAAGAGTGAGGAATTTTACGCGAGATCGACGGTCGAAGGGCCCGTCGCCCGATCATCGTCCTTGGAGGGGACGGTTTGACGAATCGTAGTGCGTTTTCGGTAGTGTCGCGTGCCCGGTGATTGGTTAAGACGCGCGAGCTAGACGAAGATCATTCATCCCTTTTCTTTGGTGTTCCTTTTTCTTTCTATTTCGTCGCCATGATAGTTTCGACGGTTTTCAGAAACTACGCAGTATTTCTCTTTATATGTATAATTATTAAATGATTGATCTGGTTGATTATTAAATGATTAACTATTAAATACTATTGATTTGATTGAAATGTAGAGTGAGATTTGAGATTAAAATGTATAGTTTAATAGATGAAACCGTCATCCGTATATTCTCCCTTAACAGGATCAAAATTATTTACTTTCCTGATTTGCAACGAAGATGGTCAATTTTAACAGTTTTAAAAGCGGACGATGCGCTTACGGTGGTTGTAATGCCGTGGCAAATTACGCATTTATCAAACAATTTATCGCATATTTGTTTCGATGGATTCGGCATTTCGCTATCTATGAATTTAAACGATTTTAATCTGGCGAACATTGCTTCGAGAACGTTCCTTTGTTCAAAATTTGCCGTTGTCGCTAGGCAGTTCTTAAGATTTTCAATACAATAGTGTTTATTGCTTCGAACGACCCTTGATTTTCGAACGGCGGTCGAACGTTCGCGACGTTCGCTTTTATAAGGGTTCTCATTCCTTACTTTCATCGTCTAGATACATATTCATTCGTCCACTCTTTCACACTATCATTCCGATCAGGTATCCATAGCAAGTCGATGATCCAATAATGATCCTTATTGGACTGGCTGACGCTTTGTGCAATAGAGGGCTTGACAAGATACACGATTCCAGGCGTCGCAATCGTTTAATGGAGGGGGTTTCGTCTCCCCGGATGCCTTGAGTTCGGGCCGGGGAGCGCTAGGTGGCGGCGAGAGGAACCGTGCTCTCGCAAGCGCTCGCCCGGCATACGACTCGAATATATACAACTTTCGAACCGCGGTATGATAGGTGTCTGGGGCAGGGGTCGTCTGTTGTCAGCCCCACTGACGAGTCTAACAGACGATCCCGAGACGAAACACCGTTTGTTTTCTTTCGACTGCTACACAGGGTAGAGCAGATAAAGAAGAGAAAGCGATAGAAGAAGTCAAAAATAGAAAAGAATTAGGCTCAAACTCTTTCTTGTACACTCAACATTGGCGGAAAAGTGAAACATCCACCTCACGACCCTTACATGAGATACTCTCGTAACCCAAAAGGGCTTGATAAGGGACGCAAGGCGGATAAATTTCAAATTTTCCACCGGGGCGTAACACATATATATATGTTGTTTCATTGGGAATATATAGTGTGTGCTTAAGATTAAATTACCTTTGCGCATATACATATTTACAGGGTGTTTCGTGCGCTGGTCCGTACATTGAATAAAGGGTATAGCCGGATAAGATGGTCAAAAGTGCCCCCAAACCAAATTCGACTTGCTATGAACCATTCGATAGGTGATAAAAAAAACCGGTAATTATTTAGAAGTTGGTCCTCCTCACCGATTTTCATGACCTTGAAATATGTTGTCAAGGTCATCATTCTGAACAACTTTTCCCTATACACGTTACTGCCGCTCGGCCTTAGTTTCCGAGATATTTGCAAAAATCTTTGGTAATTAGTTAGAAGTTTGCCCTCTCCACCGATTTTCGTGACCTTGAAATACGTTGTCAAGGTCATCATTCTGAATAACTTTTCCCTATACATGTTACTGCCGCTTGGCCTTAGTTTCCGAGATATTTGCAAAAATCTTTGGTAATTAGTTAGAAGTTTGCCTTCTCCACCGATTTTCGTGACCTTGAAATATGTTGTCAAGGTCATCATTCTGAACAACTTTTCCCTATATATGTTACCGCCGCTCGGCCTTAGTTTCCGAGATATTTGCAAAAATCTTTAGTTAAACTTAGATTACGAGTACACTGTATTCCGGGAAAAATGGAGACTGAATGGTGATTGACAGAATGATTGAAGTGGTTTGAGGTTAGGGTTAGGGTTAGGGTTTTGTTTTTGATTTTTTCACGTTATAATTACTCTTTCTTTTACATTTTATATATTGTATACCTATTATTCATTTTGTGTTTTGTCAGAAATCGGAAACATTTCGCCTATCATGTCGAAAAATGCCATTATACGCTCATTAACATCATGTTGACGTCGGAATAAAAACTCAACTATATATCCCACGTAATGAGACGTACGAGTTCCATAACGAGGAATATTAGCTCTCGTATCACGCCTTGTACGCTGTAAACCTATACCTAACCTAAACCTAACCTAACCCTAACCCTAACCTCAAACCACTTCAATCACTCTTTCAATCACTATTCAGTCCCCATTTTTCCTGGAATACAGTGTACTGGTCACATAAGTATAACTGCAGTTTTTTACGAATATCTCGGAAATTAAGGCCGAGCGGCGGTAACATGTATAGGGAAAAGCTGTTCAAAATGATGACCTTGACAACATATTTCAAGGTCACGAAAATCGGTGAGGAGGACCAACTTCTAAATAATAACCAAAAAACCCAGTCTGTGCCAAGTTTCAACCCTATATCGCATCTGGGAGGGTAGTTACGGGTAAAAATGTGATTGTACCCGTCATGTATTTTGTCAGTTACAGTATTGTTTAATATTTTTCATTATCTTTAACAATTCTGGATAAGTAGTTTGATAAAACTGGATAAGTTTGAAATAATGTATTTCCAAAAAAAAAGATTGAGTCTGAGCGGACTCGAACCTACGAAAAGAAGTTTCCAGCGGTTTATCAGTCAGACGCTTTACCGCTGGACCACCGACACCGTTGAAAAAACCTTCAATCTTTTCAAATATAACGGACGAAACGTACTTTTATCAATTAGGTTTATTTAGTTTAATTCCTATTCTATTCCACTGCATGTGTAACGACCCAAGAATTTAAAACAATATCTTTTTAATTTTATTTTTCTTTATTATAACCAATTTTTTTTTTATACAGAATATTTTATTTTATTTTTATTGTTAATATTTAATGTATAAGTTTTTGTAATAAACATTTTCATTTCGTCGATAACCGAGTCTGTTGAATTGATCGATAAAGGTTTAGTCGATAAGTCGGACGGTAAAACAGTTTACCGATAAATTATCGACGTCCGACCGCGCACGCGCGAGCGCAACCCCAGTAACCATACGGTGGGGTAGTATTCTAGAGTGGGGATGCTGGACCACCACGTGACGGGAAAAACCCAGCTCTCCCAAGAACTCTATGCGGAAAAAAAGTGCCGACTCAGCAAAATCTGAGTATAAATAGAGGCGTTCCGCACAGTTTCATGGCAGATCTTCTCAGACCTCGGTCTGAAACAGACAACACTCTGATTAGTAGAGAAGAGCTTGCGCTGAACTGTCTAGGCAGCGATAGAGCGCGAGCTATAGCTAATTTCTACTATTCCACTGGTGGCGTGCAGGACTACGGAACAGTGGACCTCCTATTCGCGGTGCGCAACGTGTTACACAGGTGTTACGCTAAGCCAACACTCAAGTGTAAAGAGCTAGCGAGGAGCGGAGCTCCTTGAACGGCCTGCGTTTAACACGGCTCTGGTATAACCAGAAACCGATTGCGACCTGTAGGAAGGGTTAACTTGATTCCAATAGTCTAGCACAAACCTCTGGAGTTTAGTTTCCATAATTATTGTTGAAAACAAACAGAGTGTTGGCTGTAGAAGAAGACCACGCCGCTTTTGCGATAGCGCTATCGATTAATTACAATTATTAATTTTTACTTACATATTAATTACTAATTACATATTTTTCAATTGTATTCCCAATCTAGGGCGAACTAATTATAATTTCTTACTGTATTCCTATTTCTAGCCGCACTTATTGTGATACTAGCAACTTTGTATTATAATTCAATATTCACTTACCTTTCATTCTTGAATAAACATACTTTCATTCAGTTTCTAGCACATTAGTGTTTGGATTTCACTCCTTAACCGCACACCACACGAACCTAAAATCCTTAACACATTTATTACGAGTCGCCTTCTAAGGGAACCGCTCTCCCTACAAGTCGGTGCAGTGACGTACTCATTCTGGGTCGTTACACATGTAAAAACATTGAACAGTGTATATACAATGTATTTGACAAATAACAGACGAAAATTCGTCGAATAAGTAACTCTAACACGCAAAAAACTGCGAAAAACTCGGTTTTTAATTTTTTTAACTATGGCGCACCTCTGCCAAAAAACTGAAAAAAATTGAGGATGATAGTATCAATAATATACACTTAGAAAAAAAATATGATCGTAGGACCTCATCTCCTTCAATACAAAATCGCCATTTTTCAGGATTTTTTGACGTTTATGATTTTTCACGGCTTCAGTTTTCAATATAAAAATCTGAAAAAATTCTGTAATATGTGCCTCACAAGTAGAAATGTCTCTGATTTTTTTCAGAATTTTCGAATGTCAGTAAATAGGAAAAATTGGCCAAAAACGTCGCAATCACATTTTTACCCGTAACTACCCTCCCAGATGAGATACAGGGTTGAAACTTGGCACAGACTGGGTTTTTTTATCACCTATCGAATGATTCTTAGTAAGTCGAATTTGGTTTGGGGGCACTTTTGACCATCTTATCCGGCTATACTCTTTCTACTAGTTTTTATTGTAGCCACCAGTATTTTTCGGTGTCGTTTTTATGTTGGTCTTCTAAGTCCATATTGGGGGTGCGTTTACGTCGTATAGGATCCTTATGTCGTTTGCTTTTCTATGGCAGTGGTAGATGAGAGGAGTGTTGTTTGTGTCTTGAATGTACCCTTTTTGGTCGAAGAATAGGAAGGATTCCGGGGGGGTGTATCCCGTGTCGCGTGTTTTCTCAAAGTAGAGGGGGTTGGGTATGTTGAGCTGAATATGAGGCTGTTGTTAGTAATTTTCCTAGTGTTTGCCCAGTGATTGCTGGTTAGTTTTATGGCGAATAGGTCTATTCTTGGTGTTTCTTGGTACGCGTTCGCGATGTGAAGCCGATATTGTTTTTAGAACCGGTTGACACCACCACGAATCTTGTACCTCCTTATTATCAATCAAGACGCTAAGGATAATAATTCGCTTAAATATAGGTTAAATATGATAATATGTTTATTACAAGGTTGATATAAAATAGAATTATGACATAAGTGGCACGATGCCTGTATGAATTTACTCTACTGGTCGGAGAATCGAAGTATCCCGTGGACTCTAAGTTCGAATTATTCACGGCTCGAATCTGACGAAGACTGATCCGGTAAGACCTTGTGAATTGTCTGACGACTCGTGTTCGAATGAATGTCCGTGTCAAAAACGTCCAGCAAGAAGCCGCAGAGAGGTAGTCCGACGAGGTAGGCGTTGACCAAAAGGGCCAATTAGTAAACGTTTTGAATTTAGCTATTGGCGATAGGCTGAAGTGTTCAGCAAATCAGCTCGCCGGACATTTCCCATGTAAGCTGCCGGAAAACCCAGCAGGCTGCGGTGCATGTGGGAGTCTTAAGGTGCGTGTTTGCACAGAACCGGCGATAACTCCCAGGTAAGAGCGATTGATGACTCAGGTATAGGCTGTTTGCCAGATGCGAGCGAGTGAAGGCTCTGACGGTCTTGGTGACCGGTGGTACCTGGGACAGAGCGCAAGACGGTTCGAACCCTGTTGGGGTTGGTATAACTCACAAGACACATGCACGGCAGGGGGTCCTGTTTATGACACGGAATGAAAGTTTGATGTTCTGCAGAGTTAATCTGACAAAAGGTTTTAGGCGTTCGTTTAGGCCAACTAGATATCTGTAGAAAGTGAAAGTACCCGTAAAAGATTGTAAACCGCGTGTCGCGAATTTTGTGGACAATACGAGTTCTAAAATCAACGTCCTGAGTTTTAGAACCTTTTCCTTAGAAATTCTCTTTACTATCTGGAAATTCCGAGTTCTTGAATAGCGATTGCCTTTTTCCGTGACAAGCTATGCCTCCGACCAGTTTAGTAGATTTCCGTATAATTGTGAATTATATTATTGACCGTGAATGGTCGTGCTTCTAAATTAGTATAATAAACGGTTGGTTATTCGTTCTTTTAGTTGTTAATCCTTGCCAGGTACGCTGAATATATTGAACAGGCTTAAATTAAATTGTAGTGTTTTCATTACGGTCGACAAGAAGACCGTATGGTGGTTGATTGACAAAATTGTTATTGTGTACTTGACTGTTGTAGTTATAAATTCGCGATGCTGTGCAACACTTGGGGTTTTGGCTAGTTCGTAGATTTGGTTGTGTAATTGGATTCAGGTGTTCTATATTTGCCAAGACATGCTCTTAGGCATTTACGTTCGAATAGTCTTAGTTTCTCCATGGTGTTTGAGGGTATGTTGAACTAAATTGGGCTTCCATATGATAAAATGGATCTGATTAGGGTTTTGTAACATGTTAGTTTTGTGTTTGTATTAAGTTGTGTGTTGTAGAACAGGCGCTTGATGCTGAAGAATGCTTTCTGGGCTTTGTCTATTGCTGATTGTGTGTGTGATATGAAGTTGAATTTGTAGTCTATGTGGATGCCTAGGTATTTTACTGTATTCTTGTTCGTTATTTTCTGGAGCGGGTTGTTGTCGTGGATTTGGAAGTTTTGGGCGTGTTTGTGAACGTTGTAGTTGGGTTTGGTGGATCGTATAAGCCTTGGGCGGAAGAGGATTGTTTCACATTTGTCAGCGTTGATTTTTAATTTCCAGTTTTGTAGGTATTCTTGTATCTTTGAGAGTATTTCTTGGAGCTGGTTTTCTATTACGGATGCTTTCTTATTTTTGATGTAAATTAGTAAGTTGTCGGCAAAGGCTATGGCGAATTTGGTGTGGCTACTGTTTAGGTCGAATAGGTGGAGTAGGTCGCTTAAGTAGATGCTGAATAGTATTGGTGAGTTTACTGTGCCCTGTTGTAAATCGTTGTCTATTGAGAATGTTTTGGAGAATCGATGGGAGTTTCCGCGACTATGAATTTTTTTTCGTGGGTCATGTTCCAGATCATCTTTATAAGATGGTGCGGGAACTTTTTTTTAATTAGTTTGAAGCATAGGCCGTCTAGCCAGACCATGTCAAAGGCCTTTTCTAAATCTATAAATAGTGCCCCTATACATTCGCTGTTGTTGCGGGCCCAGCAGAGGTCGGAGGTGAATTTTGAAATTGCGTGTATAGTTGAATGTCTGTGTCTGAAGCCGAATTGGGTTTCGGGTATTATATTATTTTCGGAGCAGAAGTTTGTTATGGCGTTGTTAATTGTTATTTCGAAAATTTTACTTATGTTTGGGAGGAGGTTAATTGGGTGGTAGTGAGAGGGGTGACTGCCGACTTTCCCTTTTTTTTATGGGGATTAGTTTTGCTGTTTTCCAAGCGGCGGGGAAATATGTGCAGTTTAGGCAGTTGTTAAATAGTATCGCGTATGCGCATATGTAGCTCGGTGGTAGGTTTTTTAGAGCAATATTTGGTATATTGTCGAAGCTGGCTGATTTCTTACTGTTAACTTTTTTGAGAAGGGCTTTTAGTTTGAGGTAAGATGTAAAGTAGTTTGGGGGCGTGTTTTCTCTGTCTGGTGAGTCTGAGGTGTTGGTGTCACTGAACGTGCATATGGTGGTATTGTTTGTTTTGTCTTGTTGCATTTCTTCTTTTAATGTTTGTATTTTCTGTTTTATAATATTTTCGAGCTGTTTCTTGCCCAAGTTTAGATTCTTTGTGTGGGTGTTTTCAAAGTGGGTTCCCAGTATGTTTAGTTTTTCCGTCGTGTCCGTGGTTATTAGGTTATTGTCTGCGTCTGTCTGATGTGTGTGTGGTAGTATGTTGGCGGATGTGAGTAGCCCTTGGTTTTGTGGGGGAATCTTTAGAGTATCTATTGCATTGGGTTCTTTTGGGCGGAAGATGCTGTTGATTTTGGGGAAGAATTTGTGGCCGTCGCGGGGGGAGAGTTTGGAGATCTTTTCATTCCAGAATTTATTTACTGATTCGTTGAAGGCTTTTCTAAGTTCGGATCTTATGGTTTTGATGGTGTCTCTACGTAGCGTTATCGTGGGGAGGATGTTGGGAGTGAAAGTTTCGACTTTAGTTAGTCTGTTTAGGTGTGTGAGTATGTGGTTTTTTAGTTTCCGTAGTTTTTTTTTTTTTGGAGTGATATATTTGTCGGTGGAGTTCTGGTTTGATTGTGCTCGTGGGATTGAGGCTTCTAGTGCGTTATTTATGTGGTGGTTTAGGAGATTTATGTTGCTGTCTATTTCTTCTATTGTCATGTTTCTATTGTTGTGTATTGTTGAAAGGTCGGTTTCTGAAAGGATTTTTTTGTATTTATTCCAGTCTGCTTTTTGAAAGTTGAGTTTAGGCGGATGTGAGGGTTCTTCTGTTTCTAGGATTGGTAGGGTAGGCGTTTGGATTTGGATTTTGACCGCTTTATGGTCACTGTCATAGTCGAGAGAGTCTAATTTTTGGTTGCTGCGTGAGTTTGTGATTTTGATGCAGTTGTCGGTTATGCACAGGTCAATGAAGGCTCCGCTTGTTGGGAAGGACGGGATCGCGGTGCTAAGGAGGGAGGTGCGGTATTCAATGAGCTTGTCCTGTGTCCATTTATTCAGGGAGATACCTCTACTATTGTTGATTGCGTTGCCCCAGTTCTTATGTTTTGCGTTTAGGTCGCCTGCTAGCAGGTAGTAGTTTTCGGGTCTATGGAGTTCTAGGTGTTTGAATAGGTCGTTGAGTTCTTGCATGAATTCCTTTTTGCAATTGCTTGTGGCGTATCCGGAGATTATAAATAGGTATGACGCGTTTTGTAGTTTGATTTTAATTGTTGTTGATTCTAAGCTTTTTGGTTGGGCGGGGCGGTTTGGATGGATATGTTTGAACCTGAGGCTCTTTTTTATAAGGATTCCCGTGCCACCCGCGCGCGTTGCGTCTACTCTGTCGTTTCTGACGAAGTTGTAATTTTTAAATGTCATTTTATGGTGGTGGTTGAGTTTTGTTTCACATAGGAGCATTATGTCGGGGTTGTAGGTTTGGAGACAGTCTGCGAGGGAGGCGCGCCGTTCGTTGCTGACTATAGAGTTTACATTTATCTGAATTATTTCTAGAGGGGCTATTGTTGTTTTGTTGGGTGGGCGGTAAGGAGCCATTAAAGATTTGGTCCAAGGACTTGTGATAACAGATCTATTTTGGTGGCGTTTATTTCTACGCTCTCAGCTATGCGCGCTATCTGGGCGTTAATTACTCTGGATAATTGTTTTGCGACGACAGCCGCGGATCGGCGCGGTTTGTCCTGGCGACAAGTTCACCGGCAGTCGGAACGTCACGAGCTGGCAGCTCCCAATCGGTCCAGCAGCCGTAGTCGCCTAGCTTCGTCAGTCCCGAGGTTTGACCCAGGATGACCAAACTGGTGCGCGCCCGTAACATCCGCCGGTTTGTCCGCGGGGTTGCAGGCGCTAGCTTACACGGCACCGCATCCAGCCTATGGCAACCGATTCCGTCCCGTCCCGAGGCTCGACCCAGGGCGAGCCAGGATTGGTCGTCGGCTCGTTCACTGCTAGGTTTGACCACGGTGTACGAGAAGACAGCCGTACTAGGTAAAGCGGGCAGCAACTCCACCGCAGCGCGACTTTAAATAAAAGACCGACGGCCCGAAGGGGCCATTCTTTCTCCTAGTTTTCACGACTCCCGCGTATACCGCGTCTCTCTCGCTCGCGCTCGCGCTCTGCGCCGTAGCCTGTAAGACCGCGTAGCGACGGCTACGACCCGCGTTAGCCTTAAGACCGCGTAGCGACAGCTACGACCTGCGTTATCTTGTAAGACCGCGCGACTCATGTGACGGGCCGGGTCCCGATCGTAGTAGATAAGACCATGTACATCTAGGTTTAAGTGCGACACGGCTCCATCGCCCGCTTACCGGTAGCTTATTTCCTGTTGTAGCGAGAACGGCAGGAGATACCGCCAACACCACCTACGGCGACACCCGGGGCCGCGGCCGGCGGCCCACCGACCACCTCATGATTATCCACATTAAATGTTATTCTGAATAAATCTTTCTATTTTTGCTACTAACACCGACTCATTATTTCACGAACCTGTTCCCCAGCGAACCCTGGCACGGGGAATTCGACCGCGGTGCGCAACGCCGTGCGCACCGACCAGACCGCCCCGTTACAGTTTTATTTCTTCTAGGAATGAGGAGTGTGGTGGTGAGTGGGGACTTTGCCTGAGAGAGCTGAACTGTATGAAATTGCTGGGTTGATGAATTTGTTTATTAGTTCCTGTTTTCGTTCCTTTTCTGCGAGGAGGGTGTTTCCTTTCCTCAATTATTTTTTTCAGTTCTGCCAGTTTGGGGCACCCGCGATATGAAGCAGGGTGGCCGTACTGACTACAATTTACGCAATAGGGATCGTCTGTGCTGGAACTGTTCTGCGGACATTCTCCTAGTTTATGTTGGGCAATGCATTTTACGCATCGGTATTCGAGGTTGCAATTTGCGGCTATATGTCCCATTCTTTGACAACGTTTGCATTGCACCCTGTTTTTTTAAAAAATTTTTTCCCATTTAATTAAGGTGTGATTTGTCTACGTTAATTTGTCTGAGATTTTCGGGTTTACTGTCGGGTGTAATCTGTACTAGGTAGATGGGAAGAGATTTCTCCTCATTTGTTGATCTTTTGGTGGTGAATTTTTTTATGGATATGAAGTTGAGATCGGGGATCCTTTTTGATTAGAGGTCTTCGAGGATGGTGTCGGTGTCGAAGTCCCCGTCGAGGTTTTTTAAAAGGATTGTCCTGTTTTTCATGTTTTTGAGCGTGTAGGAGTAAAATTGGATGTTTTGGTTTTTGAATGCTTCGCATGCGATCGAGTGGTTTTTTTGTGAGTCTATGTAGCTTATGTGTTTTCTTTCTGATATTTTTTTAGTGTAGAAGTTGTTTGAGATTAGTTTGACTATTTCTATTGTTTGTCTGCTCGGTGTGTCCGTGATAATTATTGGGGGGGGGGGCTTGGTGTCGTTTACCTGGTTTATATTGTTAGCCGGCGGAGTGGTTCTGACCTTTTTGAACAACGGTTGCGGGGTAGCGCTGTTGGCTGAGTTCTTGGACGAGCAGGGTCCTGCTGGCGTGTTGTCCGCGTTGCTGGGGAGCGGTCGTTTAACCGTCTGCTTTGCGCGGATGGTTTTTGCTCCTTTCTTTAATGAATCCGTCGTTGGGGGGTCTGCTTTCTCGCTGTCCTGCGTTGTCTCCATGGGTTCAGGGACCTTTTGTTCACCGTACGTTTGGTGGTGGTTTTCCGTTGCTTTTGCGTTTTTCGCCTTCTCTTTTGCTAGTTGCTGTGTGAGGTGCTCAATAGTTTTGTTGAGCTTTTCGATTATTTTCTACAGATCCGAGTGCTGTAGCTGTTTATTGTTTAGATTGGTGTCGTTGTGGGAGGTGTTGGACGCGCTTTCTTTTTTTTTTGTTGGCGGCATGGTGGTGGTTTTTTCCGGATGCTCCCTTTCACGTTAGGTTTTGGCGTTAATTTTTGTGTGTGGCAAGTTTTACCTTTAATGTCCTTGATCCAGGCATTTAGTGTCGTGGAGTTTTCTTGCGAGAGGCTATTATCCTGTATGCTCTTAAGTAGAGCGTCGATGTCTTTGGCTTTCAGCTTGGCGTGTTAGCGTCAGCACGTGTTCAAGGGTTGACACGTGGCAGGGTCATTGCATTTGGGGCTTTGACCTGCTTTCCAAGGATTTCTCAGGATTCTTTAGGCTATCGATACCCCAAGCCATACGTCTGTCATCGGACTTAGGCCGGCGGTAGTTGATACTTGAGGTGCGACGAATTCTAAGAGTCGCGGACGTTTTGTTTATGGAACGGCGATAGAGAGTTCATGGGGCATGGAGCTGCATGGCACGTGTAAAAAGATAAGGATTTTCTAGAAGGATCTGGCCACGGAGTGGGGAAGATCTTGCATCTTCTGGTAGGAGGACCATGAGGAACGGCATGGCACTTACCCCAAAACCGTCGAAGGGAATCAATCGATTAGTAAAGTCAAAAATTTATAACAGGGGGATCCAGTGTGTTGGTTTGATTTTTCCGACGGGTTGACATCTGCGATCTTATGGTCCAGGGGCGAAACCCCTGGTAGGTCCTTGTGAGAGTTTATTTTTGCACTTTTTATCTTCTGTTTTTGTGGGTGTGTTGAGTGAAATTGTTGGCTTTACTTTCTCCGCGTACACTGCACTAATATTAGGGCACTGACCGGTAACTTTCTGCTCGTGTTGCCTTTCTGAGGGCTCGGAGGTACGCCCTACTCGTGCGAAGGTCACTGAACCGCTGTTGAAAGACTCTTCAATATTTCTGAATACAAGGCGCGTTTACATTTCCAATTATTTTTAATAACTTAACTTTCTCTATTCAGATCTTGCTCCATCCAGTGCAGAAATGTTAGAAATCACATAATGCACTAAATGTGTCAAGGGAATGTAAAAATTGAAAGTATTTCTCATGTTATCGCACGAAATATGTCGAAAATATCGGTTTTTGATTTTTTTAAACATGGCGCACCCGACTTAAAAATCTGAAAAGAGTTGAGGACACCAGTCATGCTAATATCTAACTACTGTGAAAGTAAACATCTAGTGTCTCGAAAGCTTCTACTCGAAATATCAATTTTTCGACTGTTTTTGCGTTTTTGATTTTTCACGCCTGGGATTTGCAACCGAAAAATCTTAAAAAATTCACAAGCATAAAGAAACATGGCTAGAATATTCTAGAATTTTTTCAGACTTTTTGAATGCCATTAAATAGGGAAAATATAGCAGAAACCACTTTTTCTTTCTCACCCTGTAACTATCCTCCCAGTTGAGATACAGAGTTGAAACTTGGTGTACAATGGTTTTTTATTATAAGCTATAAAATCGTCAAAAGTGCCCTTGAGCCGATTTTTTTCAGCAATGCACTATCTTATCCTGCTATACCCTTTAGCTGCGTCCACTTGCAGCTGTAATCATGAGACATATTTTTGATTTAGGAAATCACTTCATAATAAGCAAGAGGGAGTTGTATTTAAAATTAAGAGAAGCGGGTGTAATGCAACCCTATTCAATAACTTTTCGTGAAAAACTTATGGTTTTCTTACAACAAAAATTTAATTTAGAAAATATACCTGCATACCTGGAAAAAAGTTTTCAAGCTATACGATCCTTTTCTGTAAGTATAAATGTAAAGAGGAAAGCGTGCCACAGAAACCAAAATCGTTTTGAACAGAAGAACCAATTATGTTTGAATGAAAATATTGAAATTTTCAATATAAATACCCCTAGTACTTCCCAACATACCGTGAAACGAGGTCGGCCTTCATCAAAATTTAATTTAAGCTATCCAAGAACCAAAAACAGGAGAATAGAAAATCTTTTAAATACTTATTCCGTAGAAGAAATTTCACATGCTGTTGAACTAAAATTAAAACGAAATGGAGAAAATAAAGCAGCAAATGATATAAAAACAAGTAGATGAAAGTCAGAGACCTCATTCAGGTAAATCATACTCAATCAAGGAAGCATTGGCATTTATAACTTCCACAAAATTAACCAAACGACAATATACTGCCATTCGCCGAGGTGCTATTGAAAGGAAAACAACACTATATCCATTATATAATGCAGTAGCACACGCAAAGAAAAGTTGTTACCCTCCTGAAGGCCAATGTAACATCATCGATGATCTAGTTGAAATCAAGCTGCAGTCTATAATTGATTTAACATGTTGTCGTTTGTTTTTAACCCCCGAAAATGTATTAAATCAATTTGACTCAGAAGACAGGTGTTTACTGCAATATATGAAAATTAGTTTCAAATGGGGAAGTGATAGTTGCGGGAGTCATAGTCGCTATAAGCAAAGGACATTACAAGACTTCGACGATTCTTTTATTGTAACAACATCTGTGGTTCTTCTTCAATTGTATGGACTTGACCAAGAGGATAAGAAAATAGTTCTATGACAAAATCCGCGAACATCTTCAACTACATACTGTAGACCTATCAGATTTAGATTTGCGAAAGAAACTAATGAAAACATCACCAATGAATGTGATAATATCAGGCAAGAAATCCAAGAACTTAGAAGCACATGCGTAAATTTTAAAAATTATGAGTTAAAGATTAATCACAAATTTTTTGAAACAATGTTAGATGGAAACGTGTGTAACGTTCTTTCAGGCACTAAATCTAGTTAAAGATGTTATATATGTAAAGCTAGTCCCACACATATGAATAAGGAAACATTCTCCTGGGGGTTATCGACACTACATGCCTACATAAAATTTATAGAGTGTCTTCTTCATATTTCTTATAACTTGAGTATTGTGGGATTGCGGGCCTGCAAGCGCGGCTCTCAAGTGGGCACTGTTTATGATAGGGTCACCCAGAGTTTGGGTTGACAGCAGGCGCGGTAGAACGACACGACGTAGACCCGCGTGCCTGCCTTCTTATTGTTAGTTTTAAGGAACGAATGAGAGAGAGAGAGAGAGAGAATGGGGACGAGAGTGCTTGTCGATAGGAAAACGGGCAGATTAGTTGCGACCGCCTTAGAGGAAACTCCGCAGTTTTACGTAGAGCAACGTAGTATAGTCGTAGCTGACTTTTATTTCTTTTTTTTCTTTTATTAAATAAACGTATATATATGTATATATATGTGTATCATCGCTTATACTGCCTGATCCAGACTTTCCAAATCCCACAGTATTAAAAAATGGCAAGCAAGAAATAGTGAAGAAAAAAAGAATGTAGCTGAAAGGAAAGATATAATTATTAAAAGATTCCGTGTAGAAATTGGGTTACTGCTTGATATGCCCAAGCAGGGGGGTTGTAACCGTCCTCTTCCTTCAAGAGGAGGTTGCAACTAATACACATACTTTATGGAAAGGATAGAAAACTGAGACACTCAGGTAATTAGAGAAAGATGTAACAATAGCGTTTATTCTAAGCTCTCATACTTCTGAGTGCGCGCTAAACATCAGCTTGTTTCGTTAGTTTCGCATTGCCTTTATTCTACGGACAAAAGAAAGCGACCGGTTTCGACAGGCTTCGCACGCCGGTACGTCCTTGGCCTTCGACGCTCGTTTACTAACACGGTTTAACATAGATGCGGAACGCGACTCGCTTACGTTTGTACATTTACTTTAAATCTAACCGGAACCTGCCGTCGAGTTCCTCGTGTAATAAACTATTTAACTAGGAAATGCTGCACTGACTCGTCTCTCTATCTATATGGCTCGCTTGCACATTTTCCTTTAGTCTCGTGGACTCTTAGTAAGTTCAGTTGACTCCAGAAACCTGATCAAGTTGCACATGATAGATATGAGCAGTCTCGGAAGCGATGCCAGAGCACGTGTTCTCGTAGCTGCTGGCTAGCTTGCAAATCGTGCAAATGTCTCGAGAATTTCTGTTGACTAGAGATGCGTTTGATCACATTGGGAGCTCGACAACAAGTGCTCGTTCTGCGGATCGGCAGGCACCTCGCTCGGTACTCCCGACAGCTTCTGCAATTCGTACTATGACATGATAGTGGGGCTGGCCCTTCGGGCCCCTACAATATGTGACGTATCGATAGCCTAATGGATCGGTTACAGGGTGGAAATACAAATGATGGAAATTTTGCCCGTAGGTTTTTCCAAAATGCCACACTGACGGCAGCCATTACCGGAATTGATTTAAACTTAATAGAAAGATTTTCTATAATACTAAGGGCATTGCCTTCTGGATCGAGGATAAATATTTCAGCTTTTGATGGTCAGCTGATACAGCTGAACTGTACGTTCGTCTTTATGACTGGTATCCCATGCCAGTCATCATTCATAAAATATTGATTCACGGACCGACAGTCTTCACTATTACTTCCAATTGTTCAATTACACAGTCCAACAAATTTGAACTTTTTTCTGTGATCTGCAATATCCATTACGTGATTCTTATAGGTTTTTATTCACTGATTACGAATCTGCAAACCGTTTTGCTCCTATACGTACAGTTTTTGAGAAACAGGCATTTTTGTGAAAATGTGTGGTTGTGGGAAAAAATGCAGTATTACATGAAAACTAAAAATGCGAGGAAGTTCAGGTTTATGTTAAAAGATAGAGGAGACTTTCCTCTATACATCTGTATGAACAATTATATTTTTTGATGATTTTTAATATTTGTAAGTGCTTGTCAAAGTTTGAAAAAGAGGTGCCGTAGGTAATTTGTACGCGCTATTTTTGTATTTTTATGAAAAATCTTTTATCTGGCAGGAATTTACTATACAGGATTGCATTCTATAAACATTTCTGATGAAGGAACCATTCACAGAAAGTATCGATATGGTTTGGTGTTGGAACAAATAAAGAAAATATCCATCGACAACGTGACTACAATGCGTTGCCGCCAGGCGGCCATTGTGTGCCTACCTCGCCGCGTCAGTGCCGTAACTACGCGTAATGGACACCGACCCATTGGATGCCGACCGATTGGACGCGTTTCCTTTGGACGCCGGACCGATTGGACGCGTTCCTTTTGGACATCGTGCCGTTTGGACGCCATATGTTTTAAAATCATTGCATTTGGGAGTCGGCAGATGGTGGTGTTGATCGTCGATTCTAATTCCTATACTATTTGAGTGCACATGCATGCTGAAGTATGTGATTACATACATGGTCACACACATTAAATTTGGAAGTGAATTTAATTTGTATGTAGAGTTTTTATTGAGGATTGTGCGCAACATTCTTATATTTTTTAACAAAATATTGTAAAAAACGAGATGTCCAGTTTTTGACAATCCGACTTAGCGCGGTGTGTAGCAAACGCTTGTTTCATAAAACAACTAAGGTTATTATTATTATTATTATTATTAGTTGGTTAAGGCTAACAGGGCACTCAGTCCTTGGGGCCATTCAAACAAACTAGTACATTTGCATAACTATTCAATATTATTGTATCTTTTGTCCTATTTCATGCAATACGTGGGTGAATGATCCTCTGGTATCTTAATAACGACCTTGTAAATATTCCTCTACTCTAACCTATATCTGTCAAATGATATACAAAATTTACTAAGCTTAGTTCCTTTATGAAACAAGTGTTTCCTACACACCGTACTAACAATAAGTTGGATTTTCAAAAACTGGACGTCCCGTTTCTTACACTATTTTATTAAAACATATAAGAATGTTGCGCATAAACCACAATAAAAACTCCACATACAAATTAAATTCACTTCCAAATTTAATGTGTTTGATCATGTATGTAATCACATACTTCAGCATGCATACGCATTCAAATAGCATAAGAATTTGAATCGACGAACAATACCACCATCTCCCGAATGATTTTAAAACATATGGTGTTCAAATGGGGCGACATCCAAACGGCACGCCGTTCAAAAAGAACGCGTCCAATCGGCCGGACGTCCAAACTGAACGCGTCCAATCGGCCCGGCGTCCAAAATACACTCGTCCAATCGGGACGCGTCCGCGCAAAACAGCCAAGAATCGTACTGAACTGGGCTGAAAAGTGCATTTCTATCTCAGAATAGCGCAAAACAGCCCAGAATCGTGAAGAACTGGGATGAAACCGCATTTCTAGCTCGGAATAGCGCAAAACAGCCCAGAATCGTGCAGAACTGAGCTGAAGAGTGCATTGCTATCTCGGAATAGTGAAAACAGCCCAGAATAGAGCAGAATTCGGCTGGAAAGTTCAACCCTAGCTTGGACTGGCGCAAACCAGCCTACAGTCGTGCCGAACTGGGCTGAAAAGAGCATTTCTAGCTCCGGATAGCGCAAAACAGCCCAGAATCGTGCAAAACTAGGCCGAAAAATGCATTTCTGGCTCGGAATAGCGAGAAACAGAGCAGTATCGATTAGAACTGTACTGAAAAGTGCACTCGTAGCTCGGGATGGTGAAAACAGCCCAGAATAATGCAGAATTCAGCTGAAAAGTGAATTTCTATCTCGGAATAGCGCAAAACAGACCAGAATCGCGCAGAACTGTGCTGAAAAGTGCATTACTATCTCGGAATAGTGAAAACAACCCAGAATAGAGCAGAATTTGGCTGCAAAGTGCATTTCCAGCACGGAATAGCGCTAAACAGCACAGAATCGTGCAGAACTAGGCTGAAAAGTACAACCCTAGCTCGGATTTGCGCAAATCAGACTGCAGTCGTACCGAACTGGGCTGAATGGAGCATTTCTAGCACGGGATAGCGCAAAACAGCCCAGAATCGTGCAGAACTAGGCTGAAAAGCGCATTTCTAGCTCGGGATGGTGCACACAACACAAAAAAGGGCAGAATTCCGCTGCAAAGGTTATTTCTAGCTCGGAATGGTGAAAACAGCACATAATAGAGCAGAACTGGGCTGAGAAGAGCATTTCCAGTTCGGAATAGCTAGAAACAGAGCAGAACTGCCGTGAAAAGTGCGTTTCTAGCTCGGAATAGCGCGAAACAGAGCTGAATCACGCAGAACTGGGGTGAAAATGTACATTGATCTGTGGGAATGGATCAGAATATTACATTGCATCCAATATAGATATGGTAACAACGATGTTGTTATTAAATGTGTATTACATATCTGTTGTAGACGTAGTAATAATGATCTTGTTATTAACTGTACATTGATCTGTAGGGAGGAATCATTATATTACATTATAACTAATGTAGATATAGTAACAATGGTATTGGTATTAAATGTGCATTGGTCGGTGGTAAGGAATCAGTATATTACATTATATCTAATGTAGATATAGTAATAATGATATTGTTATTAAATTTATATTACATATCTGATGTAGATATAGTAATAATGATATTGTTATTAAATGTATACTGATCTGTAGGAAGAAGACATTGTATTACATTATATCCAATGTAGATATAGTACTAATAGTATTGGTATTAAATGTACATTTGTCTGTGTTAAGGAATCAGTATATTACATTATATCTAATGTAGATATAGTAATAATGATATTGTTATTAAATGTACATTGACCTGTGGGAAGGGATCAGTATATTACGTTCTGTCTAATGTAGATATAGTAATAATGATATTGTTATTAAATGTATATTGATCTGTGGAAATGGTTTAGTATATTACATTACATCCAATGTAGATATAGTAATAGTGATGTTGTTATTAAATGAACAATGATCTGTAGGAAGGAATCAATATATTACATTATATCGAATGTAGCTATGCTAATAATGATATTGTTATTAAATGTACATTAATGTGTGGGAAGGGATCAGTATATTATATTACAGTCCAATGTAGATATAGTAATAATGATATTGTTGTTATATGTCCATTAATCTTTGGGAATAGATCAGTATATTACATTATATCTAATGTAGATATAGTAATAATGATATTGTTATAAACTGTACATTGATCTGTAGGAAGGAATTATTATATTACATTATATCTAATGTAGATATAGTAATAATGATATTGTTATTAAATGTACGTTGATCGGTGGGAATGGATTAGTATATTACATTACCTCCAATGTAGATATAGTAATAATGATATTGTTATTAAATAAAAGAATTTTTAACAAAAAGAAATCCGACTTCCAAATGCACTAAAAAGTATAAAATAGTTTCTAGTTCGTTTATACCAGTATTCAATTGTTATTAATGAAATCTACTTAATCGTTAAATAGGATACTAAATACATTTCAAAGTTTTCGGAGGCGGCGTAAAATTAAAAATACCTGAATATATGATCCTGCCAATAACGATTTGATTGCGGTATGGTAAACTTGGTGATTAATAAGTCGTAAGAAAACAAATTCGAAACGTTATAGATAAGGCAGAAAACATTTTTAATTGTAACGATTGTATTAGAGGTTGGTAGCACTTCTGATGTACATGTACATACAGGGGAATCACACACGTTATTAAAAATGTCCCTAGACCTAGTAACCTGCGCGAATTACGTATGGTCTCTCGTGAACTGCAGTATAGTTAATCCGCAATGGATATGTTGATTCCCGTTGAATATTGTTTACTTGGAATTTTCAAATGGGTCATTTGTCATAGGTTGCCGACGCCTGACCTAGGATCTTCCTAGTAGAAGAAAAGTTTTTAATTTTGCGCCGCCTCCGAAAATTTTGAAATGTATTTAGTATCCTTTTTAACGATTAAGTAGATTTTATTAATGGCTTTTGAATACTGGTATAAATGAAATAGAAATTATTTCATACTTTTTAGTGCATTTCGAAGTCCGATTTTTTTTGGTTAAAAATTATTTTATTTCACACTTTTTAGTGGAACGAGTAGTATTTGTAAGATGCCGTAGTGTGGTTTACCGTTTTTAGCGGATGATGATTTATAGGAGAGGCGGTGGATAACGAGTGTAGTAAATTGAGATAATTGTTGGTTGAAAAGTGAACTGTAGTTTAATATATATGTATATAATTGGAGAAAAGTAAATATAAACGTGATGAGAAGAGAAGTAACAAAACTTGATATTCTGGACACAGATTAATTGCGACACATTTAACGGTTTACTTCAACGGCGTGGTTTGCACGTGTACGGTCTCTGAGAGCGCATCAATGAGTAACGGAAAAGGCGTAACTTCCGTCGTGCAGCTTCGACAGAGAGGAAGTTACTGCTGGAGTCAGACTATGACTCATGCGCGCAATTATATGAATACAAATCTTAGCTGACAACATAAAATATTAATATTACATCACGCCCCCTCAATTAATGATTTATATTAATGCAACTAAACTAAATAATATCTTTGCTTCTTGCCAAGAGTTGAAACTGTTACTATTTACATATATACATTTTATTCGCTTAATCCTACGCTATTATTAAATTCGCAAAGTTTATTAGTGTTTACTGCCTTCGTCAACGCATTGGCCACCATGCAGTTCGATTGCACAAAATTTACTTTAATCAGTCTATTTTCTATTTTCTCCTTGACGAAGTAATGTCGCACGTTTATATGCTTTGTTCTAGGGCTGAAACGTGCGTTCTTGCTTAGATCGATGGCTCCTTTATTATCACAGCTGATCTCTATTGGCCTTGATTCTTGCAGACGAAGTTCTTCACAGAAATTCTTGAGCCAGACAGCCTCTTGAGTCGCCGTCGATAAGGCGAGATACTCTGCTTCGGTGCTTGATAAAGCAGTTGTAGGTTGTTTTCTGCTATTCCAGCTTATGGCACCCCCTTGAAGGGTGAATATGTATCCGGTGACTGATCGCGGGTCATCCGGGTCGGTTGCCCAGCTGGCGTCACAGTGACCCAGCAATTTGGTTTCGTTGCCACGTTGGTAGCGCAGCTTGAGGTGGTTTGTTTGCTGCAAATATCTAAAAATCCTTTTAACGGCGAGCCAATGTCTTTCGTTGTAGCAATGGTTGTATCTGCTTACGTAGCTGATGGCGTAGGCCAGATCAGGTCTGGTAGCTTGCACCAGGTATAGTAGTGCTCCTACTGCATTTTGGTATAGAACGTCCATCAGGTTGTGTTTTGTATCTGATGGGATGTTCGTGTCAAACTTTGTGTTCGGGTCCATGGGGCAGCTGGCTCCTTTACACTCATCTAATCCGAACGATTTAAGAAGTGTGTCGATGTAGTTTGATTGGTCGAGTTCTATCAAGCCGTTGGCTCTGTCTCTGTGGACATTGACTCCTAGGCATTTTCTGATTTTGTCCAGGTCCTTGACGCCACAAAAAACTGCTCAGCGCCAGTTTGACATTTGTAAAGTAGTCCTGGTTATTTGTCAAGACTATAAGGTGATCGACGAAAACTGCAACAATTAAACAGCCATGCTTGGAGAAATAGAAATAGACACAGGAATTGGACTGTTGAAGGTTGATGCGTTTCAAGGCGGTGTCGAGCTTTTGATTCCAGGCACGACTGCCTTGCTTTAATCCGTACAGTGCTTTCTTTAGGAGGCATACTTGCTTTTCTGCTCCTTCGACGATGCATCCTTGCGGCTGTTGTAAGTATACAACTTCTTGCATCTCGCCGTGTAGGAATGCAGTCTCCACATCCAGGTGGAGAATGTCCAAGTCCTTCGGGGCGGCATATGCGTATAGTATTCTCAGCGAAGTGAAGCGTACTACGGGAGAATAAGTTTCATCATAATTCACTCCTTTTACCTGCACGAATCCTCGAGCAACAAGCCTGGCTTTGTATCTGGTCGTTCCATCGGCTGAGTGTTTTCTTTTGTACACCCACTTGCTTTGTACACCCAATTACCCTATTGGTAATTGGCCTGATGGTAGGTCGGTGAGTTCCCAAGTTCTGTTTCGCATGAGTGAATGATACTCTGAGTTCATTGCTTCCTTCCAGTGAACAGCTTCCGGACTAGTGACGGCTTGGTCGTATGTTTGCGGTTCACCTAATTCTGTTATTACAGAATAAAGTACGAAATCGTCTAACCTTCTCGGTTTGTGGCTGTGCCGCTGCGATCTTCTTGGTTGTCTTGGAGTCGCATTGATTGCGCTGTCCTCAGCGGATTGATTGTCAGCTGGAAGTTCTCCTGTCACCTCTGGCTGCTGTGATATTTCGCTGATACTCTCTTCCTCATCTGGTACTGGTTCAGGATCTAGTTGATGCTCAGTTATCGGCAGGTTAGCTATACGGCCTGCGTTGGCTTGCGGCAGACTATTCTCAAAGAATATAACATCCCTAGCAACAAAGAACTTGATATGGTTAGGGCTCCATAATCTATATCCTTTTTGGGTCTGGCATAATAGCTGGTTCTGCTGTGGGGTCCAATTTGGACCTTTGGTTTTTGGGTACGTACGCCATGGCCTTACACCCGAATACTCTGAGGTGTGACAGGTCAGGCTTTTTATTGGTCCACAGTTCTTCTGGTGTCTTTTCCCCAAGGCATCTCTTTGGTGACCTGTTCGAGAGATAGGCCGCAGTTGACACAGCCTCGGCCCAAAAATTTCTCGACAGCTGAGATTCAGCTAGCATGCATCTAGATTTCTCCAAAAGAATGCGATTGACCCGTTCAGCCTTTCCGTTCTGTTGAGGATTGTAAGCAATGGACGTTTCGTGTTTTATCCCACGGTCATCCAGAATCTTCTTTAGGGCCTGATTGACATATTCCCGTCCATTGTCTGTCCTGAGCCTCTTGATGCGGGAGCTTGTCTGAGTTTCAACAAACTTAATAAATTTATCAGTAATACTAGGTACTTCATCTTTATGTCGCAAGAAGTAGACAAAAATTTTGCGCGAAAAATCGTCTAAAAAGGTCAATATATATCTGGCATTGCCAATGGAAGGTGTCTCTACCTGACACAGATCCCTATGAACTAATTCTAGTTTACACATGGCACGCTTTGAATTACTTTGAAACGGTCTCTTTACAAGTTTACCGGCTGCGCATACTGTACATGTTTCTAATGTATCGCTATCAAACCTAACCCCTATAGCTGCCTTATCACGGAGCTGCTTAAGGTAAACAGAATTTAAGTGAGCCAAACGGCGGTGCCACAGACTTATACTGTGGGTATCCGAAGCTTTTACAGCAGAGAAATTAACGGCGCTACTGGATTTTATCGGAGCTTCTGCTTTTAGGTCAAGTTTGTATATTAAATTCGCGCATAAGTGTCCCTGGACTAACACCACTCCTTGACTGTCTAAAACTTGGCAACGCCTTCCAGCGAACTCCACTGCATACCCCTTCTTGGCGATGGCACTAACGGACACTAGATTAGTGTTTAGGCCCGGCACATAAAAGACATTCTGCAGGGTTACCTTGGACCTTCCGGTAGTCCCACTGTTAGTGAGGCATAATTGTCCTTCACCGGCCACAGTCATTTTTATCTTATTTGCGGCAGTAACACTACTAATTTTCGTTGCATGAAAGTTATTCATGAGTCTTTTGTCGCGACACATGTGTGTGGATGCACCAGAGTCCAATATCCAGTCCTCTCTGGCATTTACGTTTCCAAAGTCGATTGCAAGCAATGCACTTTGATTTTGTTCCACAGATGCGCTCTTTTGAGGAACCGCGTCACTAACTTTTGACGTCACAACTGAGAGCGCGCACACAGAATCATCGGACCCGTTTTCTTCAATTTCAGCGGTACGGGCGTTTTCACGACGGCGCCTCGGCGCAGGGCATTGACTGGAAAAATGACCGTAGCGGTTGCAATTGAAACACCTCGTGCTCGAGTTGCGTCCGCCATATTTACTTTTAAAACTTTTCGGGCGATTCGCGTCGCGATCACTGCACCACCTGTTGGCGCTATTCGGCCGAGTGTCATGGCGCTGCGAATGCGTCATGAGCCCATGTACTTCATGCGCATCACTATTGTCGGCGCACGTGACTTCTTCGAGAAGTTTCGTTTTCACTAAATCAGATGTGATGTCCTTCCCTGAGCTTCCCAGGGCCATGATCACTGGCTTGTACTCCGGCGGCAATCCGGTTAGCAGCAAGGCTCCTACCAGGTCATTAGGCAGCCGAGTTCCTATACCTGCTAATTTCTGTGACGCACGTATAATGCGTGTGACGTAATCTTCGATAGACTTACAGTTTTCTAATTTCGTTGTAGAAACTTCTTGTAATAGATTTACCTTTCGCTGAAGTCCTTTATCGTCATACATTTTCTCAAGCTGCTCCCAGACGACCTTAGGTGATATCGCACTTTCGATGTGAGGGTAGATCGACGGGTCTACTCCTAGGATGATCTTGGCCTTAGCTCGGGTCATCTTGGCTGCATCGGTAGAGAGCGTACCAGCGGCTGGGGCCTCAATGGTGTCCCATAGGTCTTCGATTTGCAAGTAGGCCTTCATGGCCGTGGCCCACGACCTATAATTATCACGTCCTGCTAGGCGGTCAATTGGTTGAAAGACGTTATGCAGATTTTGGCTCATCATCTCGGCTTTAACTCTTGGTTACACTTACAGAACAACAGCACTCACGGCAACGAACAATTTTTCAAACTCGTTAGGCGGCACCTGGGCCCATAACCTGATGATTTATAAGAGAGGCGGTGGATAACGAGTGTAGTAAATTGAGATAATTGTTGGTTGAAAAGAGAACTGTAGTTTAATATATATATGTGTATAATTGGAGAAAAGTAAATATAAACGTGATGAGAAGAGAAGTAACAAAACTTGATAATCTGGACAACGATTAATTGCGACACATTTAACGGTTTACTTCAACGGCGTGGTTTGCACGTGTACGGTCTCTGAGAGAGAATGAATGAGTAACGGAAAAGGCGTAATTTTCGTCGTGCAGCTTTGACAGACGGGAAGTTACTGCTGGAGTCAGACTATGACTCATGCGCGCAATTATATGAATATAAATCTTAATTGACAACATAAAATATTAATATTACATCATTGGATAATTACAACAACAATAATTATTAACAATAACGGATTCCATAAATGTTTGCAAGTGGGATCATCGTAGAAATATCTCCTATTAGATGTGAAAGGTGTTACGGGCAATGTGTTCAACGTGGGCATTTTGTAAAATGACCGGACATTGTGTAGATTGCACATTTTTTTGGGCAATGTATATAAAGAGCATGTATTTCACAAATGGCCCGGATATTTTATACAGGGTGTTCGACAACAGGTGGGCAATATTTTAAGCGTTGATTCTAGGGATCAAAGTAAAACGAAAATCAAGAATAACGAAATAGCGTTTACGGCTTTGTTTTCCAGTTATTAACGTTTAAAAATTCGAGTAAAAAGTGCCAGAAACCTGCAATCCGCTCAGCACCGACGACCGATCGTCAGCTGAGCAGGGGTCGGTACAGTCATAACCAAGAATCGAAGCCGAATGGTGGGGTACCGAGAAACAGAATAGCACGAGGTAAGTTTCTACTATTGAACGATTCTTGGTTATGACTGTACCGACCCCTGCTCAGCTTTCGTTCGGTCGTCGGTGCTGAGCGGATTGCAGGTTTCTGGCGCTTTTTACTCGAATTTTTAAACGCTAATAGCTGGAAAACAAAGCCGTAAACGCTATTTCGTTATTCTTGATTTTCGTCTTATTTTGATCCCTAGAATCACCCCTTAAAATATTGCCCACCTGTTGTCGAACACCCTGTATAATACCCACGGTTCGTTGACATTAAACTTATTATTATTATTGAAACCATACATAGATGTGATAGGTTAGGATGGGCTACACACTTAAATCCGGCCGCCGCCGTGAAGCGGCCGGCATCGCTTTCGTTATTATTTAAACAATACTATTGTCTTAGGAAAGTGTTGCCGGCCGCCTTACGGTGCGCCGCGGTATGTATTCTGTGTAATGATCGGATATTTTATAGATTGACCGAAACTTGTTACGGACATTTTGCACAATGTCTTTTCGAACGGGCATTCTACACAATGCCCGGTCATTTTACAAAATGCCCTCGTTAAACACATTGCCTGTGTAAAGTTGTGGAGTTCTCTCTCTCACTGAGTCCTCTGCGTACTTTATATATGTTGGAATTTGAATTTATATTTGGTTTGGGTTTGTGGCTTAGGCAGCAATTTAATTGTAGAACCTTTATTTTATTGTATAGTAATAGCATTTTATAATACTTGAGTGTAATAAACTATACTTATACTTAACTTGTACTGTTTGATATCTCTCCTCTAATTAACCAACGCAACGATTGTGTGGAACAAAAGCGCATCGAGATAGCCTAGAAGCGCCACGGGTGTTAATCGTGTTGAAAAATTCACCCATTACAACACGCCTCCTTGAATTTTCAACATTATACATCAATATTCATTTTTTCATACACTTATACAGTAGTTGTTTCAATCCTTACTTACTAACATACTATCATTCTAAATTTTATATTTAATCTTTTAGTCAGTCTTTTCTTCTTAAAAATTCACATTAATTTCAGTGCTTCCCTATTTTTAATAAATTTCGCTTTATCTAGACTTTTCGTTAATATGTCTGCCAAATTACATTTCGAATCGATCTTTACAATGTCAATCACACCATTCTCATAATTTTCATTAATGTAGTGATATTGCACCTCGATGTGCTTAGAGTTTTTCGTATAATTGCCAAACTTTGCGATCGCTACTGCGCCTACGTTATCCTCATACATTTTTATCGGTTTCTCTATCTTTAAATCAAATCATTCATTTAACAAATTTCTCAAAAATAGAACTTCTGTTACTGCTTCTGACATAGCAGTATACTCTGCGAAGGTTGAACATTTAGTTACCATATTTTGTTTACGCGTTTTCCAATAAATCAAATTGCCGTATAATCTTATTATAAATCCAGTTGTGGATTTTCGATCGATATTATCGCCTGCATAGTCCGAGTCGACCATGCAGTCTAGGTTTTCTTTTCTTACATCTTTATCTGAATACGTTAATTTTAGGTCTTTTGTTTTGTATAAATATTTCAAAATTCTTAAGGCATATTTAAAATGCGTCTGGTTATAACTGTTTTGAAATCTACTCAAGTCTGGTCTCGTACCTGTGCTGATATATAATAATTCACCGATTCTATACTCTACCCTTTCATCGATTTCAGTAGCTTGTTCCAGTTTTAAGTTACTCTCCATGGGAGTATCATACAATTTAGCATTTTCCAAGTTATACTTTACAGCCAATGATCCAATATACTTTGTTTGACTCAAAGTCATTCTTTTTCTATCTTCTCTATAATCTATATCGATTCCTATATAGTTCCCAACTTTACCTAAATCTTTCATAGAGAATCTTTGCATCAAACTCGCTTTAACTCCATTAATTTTATCTTTGTCTTTACAACAAATCAAAAGATCATCGACAACAACTAAAATGTATATTGGATCCCTGCCTGTATTATTTACATATAAGCAGTAATCATAGTTGCACCTAACAAAATTCAACGTTTCAACACATTTATTAAAGCAATCGTACCAAGCTCTTGGACTTTCTCTAAGGCCATAAAGAGATTTTTGCAGTCTACATACTTTATTTCGTCCTGTTTCATAGCCTAAAGGTTCGTTAATATATACTTCTGATTTTATTGTACCGTTGAGAAAAACTGTCTCAACGTCCATTTGTTCAATAAATAAATTATTTGCACAACAATAGCTTAGTAGGATTTTAAAAGTTTGCATTTTGCCTACTGGCGAATAAACATTTTCGAGATACTCCCTTTGTTGAAAACCTCTAACAAGCAATCTAGCTTTGTACGTATTATCATTTTTCTTTTTATAAACCCATTTTACGTTTATTATTTTTTTATCTTTTGGTTTATCAACAACAGTCCATGTGTTATTTTTTATTAGACTTTCCATTTCCGAGTTCATAGCCTTGTGCCATTCTCTAGATTCTCTGGAATTTATTGCCTCCTCAAATGTGTTCGGTACGCTAGCATCCACGTAGTTTACATAAATATAATGCGTTATAGGGTTACCAAATCTACTTACAGGATTTCTCTTTCTACTTGAAGCTCTTTTTCCTACCGAATTTTCATTTTCATTTTGGACATTGTCCAACTCATTATTATTTTCCCTTTCATTATCGCTAGCATCATCAAAGTTATCCTTTTCATCTACATTGTTTTGAGTTAATTCATTATCAGATTCATTATCATTTTCATCAATCTCGTTTCCTATATTCAAATTTATAGAGTTGTCATACTCATTATCATTCGTCTTCTCTAAACAAATTAATTCTGTGCCCTTTTCAACTACTCTAACATGCCTAGCATTGATTACCTCGTTATTTACCAAAACTCTATAACTGTTATTATTATAGCCTACCATATATTTTCAAATGTTTTACATTGGGCTTTTTGCCGAAAAAAATCTCATACGGAGTTTTGTTTTCCTGAGTATTGGTTATTGTACGGTTTTTCAAATAAGCGACCGTTTTCATGATTTCAGGCCAATACTTGTGATTCATTTTTGCCTCTCTCGCTAAACATCTACCTATGTCCATTGCAGATCTATTGAATCTTTCTGCAACTCCATTTAACTCGTGTACGTAAGGAGGGCACGGCAATAATTCAATACCTTTATGTTTAATGAAATTGTAAATTTCTTTGTTTAAATATTCTTTGCCATTGTTGCATTGCAATTTTTTAATTTTCTTATTAAATTGATTTTCGACCAAATTTGAAAATTCTATAAAGCAACTTGCTGTTTCAGCTTTACCTTTGATACAATAAATTTTGGTGCATTTACTATAGTCATCTATAAAAGTTAGAAAATATTTTTTTCCATCATAACCGGTGGTACTATGTGGACCATTCAAGTCTGTATGGATTAGTTCCAAAATTTCAGTGGACTGGGTCCTTTTATTTTCAAACGGTACATTAGCCATTTTACTCTGAATACAATTTGCGCATTCCATAATGTTATTTTCTAACTTATCTGGCAGACCTTCTACTAATTTACCATTTACCAGTTTGTTTAAATATTGAAAATTTACATGACCCAACGCTCTATGCCACTTTTCTTTATTTGTCAATTTTACTGTATTTGCATAAATATCCTCCTTTTGATTATCATACAAAAAACTTTTCATAGTGTATAGACCATTTGTTTTGTCAGCGACAGCTATCAACTTTCTATATTTGTTGTAAATTTTTGCAGTTTGCTCTCTAGCTGAAATAGTATTATTTTCAGTTATTTTGGAAAAACTCAGTAAATTCTTTTTTATACCGTCTACAAAATAAACATTTTTCAAGTTAACTTCTACTTCATCATAGTAATTTTTGAAATACGTTTTAACAGTACCTAACTTTGTTGCTTTCAAAATTTTGCCATCTGGCAATTTGACATCAATAGGATTTTTTAATTCAATGTAATCATAAAAATAATGTTCATTGTTGATAATATGATCTGTACAACCACTATCTAACAACCACTCGATTTCGTTGTCATTCTTACACATTTTTCTGTACATCATTCACGTTCACCTTAACCACTTGTGTTGCCCATGACTCTTGTGAGCTCTCCTTATGTTGCTCGCTGGATGATCCTGCAGCTTGATGACCTTGACCTCTGCCTCGACCATAGCCTCTTGGCATTGTACCTCTGCCTCGGCCCCTTGACGGTCCTCGTTGGCCTCTGTGGTTCCATTGAGCTCCTCTACCCTGGTTGTATTGAGCTCCTCTGCTCTGGTTGTATTGAGCTCCTCTACTCTGGTTGTATTGAGCTCCTCTTCCTTGATCTGTTTGCTGTGCTTGCCAGCAGTCACGCGTGTAGCGTCCAGGTTTTCCACACTGGTGGCAATTTCCTTTTGTATTTGCTGTAAAAGTGCTCACGTTAGGTTTCTTTTCATTTTCACTTTTATTCGTGTTCTTTTCCTTAATTTTTGTTTTCACATATTCAACAGTTCTTTGCTCGTCAGGCACTAAATCAATATAATCACCAATATAACAGTAGCTTGGTAGTAAAGCTTTAATTAAATATCTCATCTTTTCTTCTTCTGTTAGTTGTCCACCAGCTGATTTCAACTCATTACATACTCTTTCAAAATCAACAAAGAATTCTTCCACAGTATTGTAGAGACATTGATTTGGATGAATACATTTTTTCAAACCTCGATATCATCTCAAAGGTCGTATCACATTCATTAATGTATTCTAATTGCTTATCTGACGTAGCACTAATTAAAATTGTTTTTGCTTTTAGATCACTTCTCCTCCAAGCTTCTTCATTGTCAGTAGCAGCTCTTTTTCTTTTTGTAGGTTCTTGACAATCTTTATACTCCAGAATATTCATAAGTCGGAATTTCCAACTTGCAAAATTTATTCCATCATACACTGGAATACTTATGTCGATTATTTTTGCTTGCTTAGCCATTTCTTCTATTTCTTTTATTCTCAAATTATTGTCAATTTCAATTTTCGGAATCGAAGTTTCTTTCTGTGCTTGGTTTTATGTTTTGACTCTTATTAAACGTTTTAACGTCGTTTTCTATTCGTCGAGCACGTGCTTAACCTTAAAGTTTTCACGTGCTTATCTAACCTTTACTTTGAACACCACGTGTACTCTTGATCCACGTGTATCGACTGCTTACACAAATTTAATCCACACGCCTTTTCAGTTTCAGCACCCTAATTACTTTTACTTTTATTTATTGACTGTATTTATTTTAATTTACTTCGATTTTGCGTTTCTACGAGCCACTTAAATTTTTCTGGAACCAACCACGCTCTGCTACCATGTTGGAATTTGAATTTATATTTGGTTTGGGTTTGTGGCTTAGGCAGCAATTTAATTGTAGAACCTTTATTTTATTGTATAGTAATAGTATTGTTGCGCCGGGAAGTGGAGCTCGCGCTTTCCATAGTTAAATGAATACACCAGGAGCAAACTAGACTGTCTATATTTCAGTTACACAATTGGTTTAGCAATAGATCCGTACAGTTCGGCTTCCCGATACAATCTGATATTTAAAAAGACGCGCGGTTGTCTAAGAGACCTCAAGCATCCGGTGACGTGTTTCCGCTCGAAACAACGGATAGCTTCACGTTATGACCCGACGACAGCTTCGGACGGGGCAGTCGATGGCTCTTTCGATACATCAAGAAGCGGTCGATGCGTCGAAAGAGCGGGAATTTCTCGCCGTCGCAACAGTATTTTATAATACTTGAATGTAATAAACTATACTTATACTTAACTTGTACTGTTTGATATCTCTCCTCTAATTAACCAACACGACGATTGTGTGGAACAAAAGCGCATCGAGGCATAGAGGCGCCACGGGTGTTAATCGTGTTGAAAAATTCACCCATTACAACAATATAATTTAATCTGAGTTGTTGGTGAGGTAGAGGTTCTCACTTACCTTTAGCTGGACGAGGATACCTTTAGTGGTGAGTCATCCAGGTATTGAAAACGGTAGGGTAGATGTTTCGAGTGAAGGTCACGCACTTCCGATCACAATGTATGTTTATTTGTTTCTGGTACAGTCTTTAATTCACGCGCGTTTTACAACTGACAATGAGTCTTACAGCACTTTGCTCTGTCGGAGCCCTGAGCTTCGTAGCAGAGTCGGATAGGCTAGACTTGATTAATTTCTCGATGTTATCGGAATCTTGCTCTGTCGAAGCCCTGAGCTTCGTAGCGGAGTCGTGTAAATTCTAGATTCTCGAACTCTGAGCGGTACTTCGTGGATTATCTTCGCGGATTTCGGTACGCGTACTGGAATTGAATCCCGAATTGCACTAGACGGACTAGCCGATTTTGAACGATTTACGAATTGCTTAAGTGATCTGGTCACGATGATTTCTGAATCTGCACTGTTTCTATACTGGTTCTGGTTGCGAGCGGGCTCGGTCGCGTTATTTTATATTGATGAGCGAGGTCAACCGTTTGGTTTGTCAATTCGGGTGAACCGCCTCGTTCGGATCGTCAGCGTTCTTGCGATACGTCGACCCGAATGAACTGCTCACTCCGACCGTGCGGAACGATGAATTCGGATAATGAAATAGGAGTTTAAAGAATGTGGATGGTGAAATAAAAGTTCCAAGAATGCGTCACAGGACGTGACACCCGTTACAAACGGTTTCATCGCGATTGGTTCATTCCTTGCAGGGTAACACCAAGAAATAAGCTTTTTGCTATATCAATAGTTATTAACAATAATATATTTCATACATTTTTGGAAACGAGCTCATCGCGGAAATATCTCCTATTAGATTGTAAAGCTTTCATCGCGATCGGTACATTCCTTACAGAGTAACACCAGCGAATAGGTTTCTTGCTATAACAATAGTTATTAACAATAACAAATTCCACAAATGTTTACAATTGGCATCATCGCGAACATATCTCCGATTAGATGTGAAAGGTTTCATAGTGATCGGTAGATTCCTTGCAGAGTGTTACGCGGCATAGTATACCGCTCGCAGATCTATAATAGCAGTCTTATAATTTTAACAATCTTACGGGTTTAATTATCGAGAGCAATAAACTCACCGTAAGATATCGTCCTTGTTGCCTTCTATGTACCTGGTGAAAATGGTAACAACGGTAAATTCATGAACCGATGAATTTACTACATCAATTTAGAAGTACGGTCAGTCATGTTCAATAGCACATAATCTAATTGCTAGAAACCTTTCTAAGCTGGTCGGAGTAGTATTTTGTCACGTACCGAATCAATCACCATGAAGTTTCAAAAGGTCCAACAGTAAACAGACCTTCTACAGGACAAGGCCCTCAAAGTCAGAACGTTTATTTGGCATTCGCATTGTCCACAAATGCTCACGACGAGCAGTTTACAATCTTTTACGAGGTCTTGCCATTCACTTTACTTAAATTCTAACTTCCTCTTCCGTGTCTTAAACGGACCCCATGCCGTGCATGCGTCTTGTGAGTTCTACCAACCCCGACAGGGTCCGAACCGTCTTGCGCTCTGTCCCAGGCACCACTCTATCGTTTGCACCTGGGTCACTGCCGGTTCGGGTTGTAAAACTCCCGAACCATCTAAGCTGCATACTCTTAATAGCAATATCATTATTACTATATCTACATTAGATATAATGGAATATACTGATTCCTTCCTACAGATCAATGTACATTCAATAACAATATCATTAGTACTATATCTGCATTAGATATGTAATATACATTTAATAACAATATGGTTATTACTATATCTGCATTGGCTATAATGTAATATACTAATGTATTCCCTCCTCGGAGTGCTCTAACCCCCGAAAGGGATGCGGAGAACCAGGACGACCACCGGTCGATCCAGGCTGAGCCCCAACCGAGCGCGTCTTCGGGTGGCGGATAGGAGGACGACCGGGTGCGTGAAGTGGACCCCGTGTACCGTAGAACGGCTTGCCTCAGGCGACCGGGACACGGGAAAGGAGCGTCCACGGAGTGCCCTGGCCAGCGGGCGCCATAAGGGACGCCTGAGGGCCTATAACGGGAACGGAGACGGACTCCAACAAACACGCGCCCGGAAGCGATGCAATGGAAGGGTTAAGGGGCTCAATTTTGGGAACCACCCCCGAAGCATCGCTAGCAAGCGACCAAAAGATGAGCACGTCTGCGGCGGGCGAAGGCATAGCCTTACCAGCCCTGGGTTCGCTCACGCTCAATGAAGAGCTCTCCTCCGATGCAACTGGGGACGTGCAGGAAGAAATCCCTAATCTGGACCCGGAAGCATGGCGGAAGATAAAACGCTGTGGGGCAGCCAGGAAGAGGCCCCGGAGAGAGCGTCTAGCTTGCGAAGGAAACTCTGGCGGGACTGTCCCCACGGACAAAAGACATGAGGCTGGAAAGGCCCTAACGACGGCAACCGCGAAGAGAGGCTCGGTAATCGGGCAATCCACCGCGGGAACGTCGAAGGCAGGCCAAAGAGGAGTGGACGGAAAGGGGCTCAAAAGATCCCGGCCGTCCATATCCCCGAACACCCAACCTCTAGCGAAACGGCGACAGAAGGTATTCGGTTAGCTATAAGGAGGCGTCGACGACGGAAAGGAGGCTGGCCATAGCGCCGGCCAACTACCCAGAGTCGACACTCGCGGAAGAGCAGGGCTCCAACGTCGAGCAGGCGATTCTGGAGGCGCTGTGTGGGACCCCGAATGGGGACACCATGCCACGTTTCGACGAATACCGGTTCGGCGGGGGCATTCTGCTGGTTACCTGCGCGGATGCAGGCTCAATAGAGTGCCTAAAGTCCACCGTCGCCACAGTCAAGCCCTGGGAGGGAGCAATCCTCCAGGTCATTGATAGTCAGCGGCTCCCTAAACTGAGGAGGTTGCTGACAGTCATCCCCGGCCCTCCGACAAAAACGGAGGCTATATTGAGGCTTATTGAGGGTCAAAACCCAGGCCTCCGCACCGGGCTCTGGAGGGTCTGGAGCAGGAGGGAGGGGGCCGAACTCGGTCCCCTTGGTACTGGGAATCGACCAGGCCTCACATAGCCTCATAAAAAGGCAAGGTTTCGAGGTCCACGTAGGAATGCGCAGGGCCCTCTTCAGAGAGGGACCTGCGGGGATCACGGAGGACCCGAAACATCAAAGAGAAGGCCCCGGAACGGATACGGTGGCAACGGCCCCGGTCACCGAGGGCAGAGCAGAACAGGGAATGGGAGGAGAGGAAGGGGAACCTGCGGAGTCGCAGGAGATACCCCTAGATACCCCTCCTACCCCCACTGCAACCGATCCACCACTCGAGGTGGAAAAAATGAACGAGGAAGCCGGACCCTCGCAGAGGCCGAGACAAATCGGTCCAACCGCCCCACCGGGTAGATACATACCCAGGGCAGGGACGGCGAGGGTAAGGCCGACCCTGGCGGAAGCCACAAAAAGGACCGGTCTGATGGGAGTACAAAGGGGCGTTCAACGCACCCTTCCCCACTCCCTGAAGATCGGTACAAGGGACAAGAGAGGGAGAGGCTCCGGGAGGGGCCCCCCTCAAAGGTAAATCTTATGGGCCCCTCTGGGAAACGCAGGACAGCCGCAAACAGCAAGCGAGACCGGACCAGTGCTGACACCAACAGGGTGTCAGACGGCACCAGGTTCTCGCAGATTAATCTGCAACATTGCAAGACGGCAACGGATATCCTTCATCACCGCCTTGTGACAAGGCAGACAGATATAGCCCTCATACAAGAACCCTGAATCTTCAAGGAACGCGTAGGAGGGCTCGGTATGAGCTGCGGCTCACTCTACTACGACGTCACATCTACAAGGCCCAGGGCCTGCATCTTCGTCAAGAAGGAGATAACGGTCCTGAAACTAAATGAATTTTGCACAGCCGATCTTTCAGCGGTTAAGGTCAAACTTGGCGGGAATACGTATGAGCTAGTGATCTGCTCGGCCCTCCACCTACGAGGGAACTCAGAGCCCTGATAGACCACTGCGCAAACAAGGGTCTGCACCTGGTGATCGGATGCGATGCCAACTCGCATCACACCGTATGGGGCAGTACCAATACCAATGGTAGAGGCACAGCATTGCTAGAGTACCTCGCCACCACGGGTCTGGAGATCCTTAACAAAGGCTCCGCCCCCACTTTCGTCACCTCCCATAGACAGGAGGTAATCGACCTGAACCTGGGCTCCACAAAGGTGGCACAGGTTGTCAAACACTGGCAAGTTCGAGAAGAAAACACACTCTCGGACCACCGCCTAATTACGTTCAACTTAATGGACGACAGGGAAGGCGGCACTGAAGAAGCATACAGAAACCCAAAGGCCACCAACTGGGCACTCTATAGAGAGGGCCTGGAAGGGAGGCTTAAGGGGCACTGTCAGCGTCCCAGGACCGTGGGCGAAATTGAGCAAGCGGTGAAGCACTTAAGCTCCGCCGTTACTCAAGCCTACGAGGATGCCTGCCCTGTCAAAATTGGAAGCAGTAGCAAAAAGGTCCCCTGGTGGAACAAGAAATTGGACCAAGCCAGGAAGGACACCCGCAAACTACTGAACAAAGCCATGAAGGCAGACACGAAGCCAGCCTCGGACAACTATAAAAGGTCCCAGCAAGCTTACAAAAAGTTAATAAGAACCAGCAAGAGGACAGCCTGGAAGACCTTCTGCAAGGAAACCGAAGCTCTACCTGTAGTTGCCAGGTTAAGGAAGGTCTTCTCAACAGGCCCCTTACCGAGGTTGGATCGCCTCAGACTCTCAAACGGAAGTCTGACGAACAACCATAGAGAAACATTGGAACACCTTATACAAACACATTTCCCAGGCTCAGTAGCGGAGGGTCGGGAGCGGCGTCCCAGTGAAACCACGCGCACTGACCCCGCTTCAGCGGACTGGGGAATAGCTGAGAAGGTGATAAACACAGACAGGTTGAAGTGGGCCATTGGCTCCTTCAGAAGATTCAAGAGCCCAGGTACTGACGGAATTTTCCCGGCACTCCATCAGGAGGGCGGTGAGGACCTGTACAGACGCCTGGGCCAGATCTTTAAATCCTGCCTAGCGAAGGGCTATGTACCCAAAGCCTGGAGATAGTCCAAGGTAGTGTTTATCCCGAAACCAGGGAGGGACAATTATGACCTTGCTAAGTCATACAGACCTATCAGCCTCACCTCTTTCATGCTTAAAACGCTGGAGAGGTTGGTTGATAGGTACATCAGAGATGAGGTTCTGGCTAGCAAACCGCTACACCCCTCTCAACACGCCTATCAAAACGGCAAATCCACCGAGACGGCACTTCATAAACTGGTAGGTTGTATTGAAGGCGCATTATCGAACGGTGAATCCGCCCTCTGCATTTTCCTCGACATCGAGGGGGCGTTTGACAACACCCCTCACGATGCTATTCAGGAAGCCGCGAGGAGGTACAACATTAAGGACTCCGTTGTAAGATGGATCCACAACATGCTGACGAATAGAACAGCCATAGCAAGCCTAGGAGAGGAGACGGTGAGGGCTGACGTCGCGGGGGGCTGCCCGCAGGGAGGAGTCCTGTCCCCCCTGCTGTGGACCCTCGTGGTTGATGAACTCATACGCACACTCTCCATGGAAGGCTTTGAGGTTCAGGGTTACGCCGACGACCTTTCTATTACGGTCAGAGGCAGACACCCGTTGGATCTAGCAAGGAGATTGCAAAAGGCGATCGTACTCGTAGAATCCTGGTGTCGATCACATTCGCTCTCGGTCAACCCAAGCAAAACAGAGCTGGTCCTATTTACAAGGAGACGACGCTTTTATTTTAAGGCTCCTCACCTTTTTGGGACCCAGCTACAACTCACAGATGAGGTTGAATATCTAGGTGTAATACTAGACAAAAAACTCACCTGGAAGAACCATGTGAACAGACAGACCCAGAAAGCAATCAGCACCTACTGGGCCTGCCGCAGAATGTTTGGCCCTACATGGGAACTCAAATCAAGGGTGGTCAGGTGGATATACCAGGCCATCCTTGAACCTATTATAACATATGCCTCGATTGTGTGGTGGACCTTCATGAAGAGAGGAACACACATAAAGGCTATAGAAAGAATATACAGAATAGCGCTGCTGGGGATAACAGGTGCACTCCCCACCACGCCCACAATGGCAATGGGTGCGCTGCTCGACATAAAGCCACCTCACCTAATAGTGATGGCAACGGCTTGGAGAGCGGCCATTCGCCTCCACCAAGCTGAAGAATGGTCCCCGTCGGGCGGCGGGCTCACCGAGATCCTTAGGGATCCGGGATCGGAGTTAATCCTGACCCACGGTGGAGACCGCTCCAAGACGGAGTACCTCTTCAGACGAGAATACGATCTAATCCTCCCAAATAGAGAGAAATGGCTGAAGGACCCGAACGGCATTCTGACTCCGGGGGGGCTGGTCTGGTTCACAGACGGCTCCAAGACCGAATCCGGCACCGGAGCCGGGATTGCGGGGGAGAGCCCAAAGGTCGAAATGACCCACAAGCTGGACCACCACGTTACGGTCTTCCAAGCAGAAGTGTTTGCCATCTGGGCCTGCGCCAAATATAATCTGGAAAGGGCCTACTCTGGCAAACACATATACATCTGCAGTGACAGCCTGGCCGCGCTCAGAGCCCTCCACAAAGTGGAAATTGGGTCGAAGCTAGTCAGGGACTCTGCACTGACGTTGAGACAGCTATCTCTGAGCAACACGGTTAAGCTGCTATGGGTGCCAGGTCACGCTGGTATCCCAGGCAACGAAAGGGCTAACGAACTGGCACGACTGGGGGCGATAAGCTCCCAGCCATGCCATGAGTACCCTATTGGTGTCTCAACCTATGCGTTGAAAGGCCTGGCTAAGGACTGGTTAAACCAGGAATTCACCAGACTCTGGCATAACGCTAATGGCATGAGACACACGAGGGCCCTACTTAAGGGACCGACACAGAAGCTGGGTGACACTTTAATTCACCTGGACAGGGCGCAACTGCGCATGCTCGTGGGCCTAGTGACAGGACACTGGTACATGAGGAAACACCTCGCGCGCTGAGACTCACAGAGGAGTCGATATGTCCGAGGTGTGAGGAGGAGGACGAAACACCTCTCCACGTACTTCGAAAATGCAGGGAACTAAGGACCCTAAGAGGATCAATGCTGGGGACCTTAGAACCCTCATCATTAAGCATTTCGGCTGGACTGGTACCGGTGCTTCTAAAATTTGCTACAGAAGCCCAGCTGCCAAGGCACAGCCAGTAAGGAGGCTGCCCAGCGGCCCAGGTACAATGGTCCCCAAGGACTGAGTCCCCGGATAGCCTCAACTCGGATTAATAATAATAATAATAATTAATAATAATAATAATGTATTCCCTCAGATAAATGTACATTTATTAACAATATCTATATTACTATATCTACATTGGCTATAATGTACTATACTGATCCATTCCCACAGATCAATGTACATTTAATAACAATATTATTATTACTATATCTACATTAGATATAATGTAATATATTGATTCCTTTCTACAGATCAATGTACATGTAATAACAATATCATTATTACTATACCTGCGTTCGATATGTAATATACATTTAATAACAATATCATTGGTACTATATCTGCGTTAGATATGTAATATACATTTAATAACAATGTCATTATAACTATATATACATTGGCTATAATGTAATATACTGATCCATTCCTACAGATCAATGTACATTTGGTAACAGTATCATTATTACTATATCTACATTGGCTATGATGTTCTATACTGATCCATTTCCACAAATCAATGTACATTTAATAACAATATCATTATTACTATATCTGCATTCGATATGTAATATACATGTTAGGACTTTGATAGGTCCTGAGTATTTGCACGGAGTGCCTTCTATAGGTTGTGAAGGACCACCCAAGTTGATTCGGGTTGGGGCCGATAAATAGTTATGTCGATTGCAGGTTTAGCTATTTAATCGTAGTTAATGGTGGTGTGTGTGAGTGTTACAATGTGTGGAGTGTGAAATTTGTTACAATTTAAGAAAAACTTTGTGTGTCTATTTCTACGTTCTCTCTGTACTATGTTCTGTTTAAGAATCCTCTCCTCGAGCAACTTGAAAACCGTTAAATAGTCGCAGTTCCTCCCTTCCAGTACGCCCTTGGCATGGTAGATGCTGGAAGGGGAATGTGCTCTTCGTACGGGGGAGGAAAAGTATGAACTCGTCTGGGTTTTTCCAGAAATTGCACGTGGTTCCTCTAGGTCATCGCGGCAGAGTTACCCTTCAAGTCTATGCGGGTTATGGGACAGCCTTTCTGATTATTTTGAACTCTGCCAGGTACCGTTAAGCTCTGGCAACCATATGGCACGGAAAAACTATTTGGTACAAAAGATCTGGTATTTCTTAACTTGCCATGCCATAAATCGTGCCTATTCTAACAACACTTTTAATAACAGTATCATTATTACTATCTACATTAGATATGTAATATACATTTAATAACAATATCATTATTACTATATCTACATGAAATATAATGTAATGTACTGATACCTTCCTACACATCAATGTACATTTAATAACAACATATTTATTACTATATCTGCATTAGATATGTAATATACACTTAATAACTATATCATTATTACTGTATCTACATTAGATATAATGTAATATACTGACTCCGTCCTACAGATCAATGTACATTTAATAACAATATCATTATTACCATATCTGCATTAGATATGTAATATACATTTAATAACTATATCATTATTACTATATCTACACATCGTATATAGTGTAATATACTGCTTCATTCCCACAGATCAATGTACATTTAATAGCAACATCATTATTACTATATCTGCATTAGATATGTAATATACATTTAATAACATTGTCATTGTTACTATATCTGCATTAGTCATAATGTACTATATATTTAATAACAATATCATTATTGCTACATCTACCTTAGATATAAGGTACTATACATTTAATAAAAACACCATCATTGCTATATCTACATTACATATGTACTACAGATTTAATAACAATATCATTATTGCTATATCTACATTACATATGTACTACAGATTTAATAACAATATCATTATTGCTATATCCACATTAGATATGTATGTTAGCGTCAGCACGTGTTCAAGGGTTGACACGTGGCAGGGTCAATGCATTTTGGGCTTTGACCTGGGTTTCAAGGATTTCTTAGGATTCTTTAGGCTATCGATACCCCGAGCCATATGTCTGTCATCGGACTTGGGCCGGTGGTAGCTGATACTTGAGGTGCGACGAATTCTAAGAGTCGCGGATGTTTTGTTTATGGAACGGCGATAGAGAGTTCGATCGCCGATTCTCGAAGGAACGCGCGTGTGGCCGATGACCCGAAGTCATGGTGCTGCACGGCACGTGTCAAAAGATAAGGTTGATCTAGAAGGATCTGGCCACGGAGTGGGGAAGATCTTGCATCTTCTGGTAGGAGGACCATGAGGAACGGCATGGCACTTACCCCAGAACCTTGATCGGGCAATCATCTGAATTTAGATTCTAACATGTAATATACATTTACTACCAACGTCATTGTTAGTATACCTGCATTAGATATAATGTACTATTCCTTTAATGGCAATATCATTATGGCCATATCTGCATTAGATATGCAATATACATTTAATAACAGTATCATTTTTGCTATCTCCACATTAGATATAATCTAAGATGCCGTTAATAACAATATCATTATTACTAAGTATACATTAGATATGTAATATACATTTAATAACAATACAGTTATGGCTATATCTACATTAGATATAATCTACCATATATTCAATACCAATATCATTATAGCCATATCAACATTAGATACGAATTACACACTTAATAACAATATAATCATTACTATATCTACATTTGATATAAGGTACTATATATTTCGTAACAATATCATTATTACAATATCTACATTAGATAATAAGTAATGTCATTATTACTATATCTACATTAGATATAATTTAAGATGCCGTTAATAGCAATACAATTATGGCTACATCTACATTAGATATAATGTACGATATATTTAATAACAATGTCATTGTGACTATATCTGCATTAGATATAATATATTATAAATTTAATAACAATATCATTATTGCTATATCAACATTAAATATGTAATATACATTTAATAACATTACAATTATGGCTATATCTACATTAGCTATAATGTACTATACATTTCGTAATATCATTGTTAATATATCTAGATTAGATATGTATTACACATTTAATTTAAATATAATTATTACTCTGTCTACATTAGATATGTCATATATATTTAATAACAATATTATTATCACTATATCGAGTTCCGTTGTCGTAACGGTCGTGAAAGGACGTGTGTCGAGCCAAGCGGAGCGATTGAAGTGTAAAAAAGGAGAAAAGTGGGGAAGCAAGGTGTAAGGGTTATAGAAAGTGTGAGTAGATAGGGTAGGGAAAGAGTGACAGAGCAGGAAAAGCCTATAATAGTGAAAAAAAAGCGGAAAACCGACGACAAGCGGACCCACCAGCTGTGAGGTTAGGAGGAGACAGGGCCAGGAAGAGCGCGAAGCAAGGAGCGGAGAGAGACATCTAGGAGGAAGGGGGGAAAGGTCAGAACAGAAAAAGCCCCGATAGGCAAGGAAGAGCTAGACGCACGAGAAAAGGGGAGCATGGCGGATAAGATGGATGAATCAAAGGAAAAGAGAAAAACAGTGGAAGGAAAAGAAGACCCAGGAAGAGTAAATAAAGGGGGAAAAAGAAGAAGACCGACTAATGTGGAGGCGCTGAAAAAAGAAAAGAGCCTGAGTATGGGAAACATGACGAGTATAGAAGAAATACGAAAAAGGAAGAGGGAAATGGAAACAGAAGAAGAAGGAGGGAGGGAAAGTGAGGGTGACCACAGTACCCAGGTAGAGAGATGGATGTTCAGAGGAAGTAACCTAGTGGAGAGGTCCCCGCAAAAGAAAAAAGAGAGAACGGAAGAAGAGGGAGGACTTGGAGAACTAAAGAGGATGATTAGAGAACTGGGAGAAGACTTGAGTAAGAAAATAGACTCAAGTGCAAAGAATCAGGGGAAGGAGATAAGGGAGGAGATAGCGGGAGTAAAAAAGGAAATAGAAAAGGAAACAGGAAATCTAAAAGAAGAAATTAAAAAAAGAGAGGACAAATGGATGGCGCAAAAGAGAGAACTAGAGGCGAAAATGGAGCTGCTAAAGAAAAAGGTAGAGGAGCTAGAAAGAGGGGAAAAAGAAAAGGACAAATGGAATAAGCTAGAAGAGTAAATACAAAGAATGGAACAGGGAGCAAGAGAGAAAAGAAAGGCGGAGAATGAAGAAGAAGCAATAAAGGAAAAGCTGAGAGACCTGGAGAGCAAGTGGGAACGGAAGGAAAAGGAAAAAAAGAAGAAGAACATAATAATTAGAGGGATGAAGGCGAAAAGGGAAGAGATGAAAGAGAAGGCAGAGGAGATAATGAAAGTAATTGGGGTGCAGGATGCGATAGAGGAGGTGAAAGTAGTAGGGTTGGAGGAAGCGGGAAAAGAAGTGAACATGGTGCAAATAAAACTGAAGTCCATCGAAATGAAGAGAGACGTGATGGCAAAGGAGAAAGCACTGTGGGGGAAAGACGAAAGAATAGAGGAGGACCTGACATGGAAAGAGAGGAGGACCCAATGGAAGTTAAGGAGTATAGCGAAAGAAGAAAGAGAAAAGGGAAGAAACGTATGGGTGGACTATGGGATAATCAGAATAGAAGGAAAATGGTGGAGGTTGGATGAGGAGAGAGAGATATTGAAGGACTGGGGAGGGAAAGAGTGGCGCGAAAAACAGGGAGAGACATGCGCGACGGGGGAAGAGCAGTGAGGGACAAAGAGGAAGAGCGGGAAGAGCAAGCAGACGGGGAAGAAAAGAACATGAGAGGGGAAGGAAGAAGGAGGGGAAGGATAAAGAGGAAAAGCAGAAGAAGAAGCAAAAGAAGAGGACAGGAGAATGGATTGAAGTGGAGAAAGAAGAGAGTGAAAAGGGAAAGGACATAGGGCGCGGGGGAGAGAAGGAGGAGTGGGAAATAGGATTCTGAAACTGCGCGGGGGTAAGAAACAAAGATGAGGACTTCTGGAAGACGATCACGCAATGGGACGTAATAGTTTTAATGGAGACATGTCTCTAGCCATGGCTGGAGCAGAAAGGATGGGAGAAGATAGAAGGAGGGTTACCAAAATAATTTTTAACAAAAAAAAATCCGACTTCGAAATGCACTAAAAAATATAAAATAATTTCTATTTCATTTATATCTGTATTCCACAGCTATTAATACAATCTACTTACTCGTTAAATAGGATACCAAATATATTTCAACCTTTTCGGAGGCGGCGCAAAATTAAACATATAATTTTTTCTTTGAAAAATAATAGGAATTTCATTATATCGTGTATCGTTACCATATCATACTCGCTTATCAATTATCGTACGTAATATATTTCTGTCCACCATTTATATGAACGCAAATTAAGAAGCAAGCTGTAGAGGGAAATCTCACACGTTACTAAAAATATCCCTAGACCTGCGCAAGTTAAGTATGGTCTCTCGTGAAATGCAGTATACAGTATGCGTCATAGTGTCCTTTCGTCTAGTGAAAAAGCACTTACTTTGACGTCCAAGTTTAACCATAGCAAATAAATATTCTAAAGCTTCTATCACATGATTATGTTAATTATTTTAACGCTTTTATTAAATAATTGGATTTATGATATTTGCTGCAGTTAAACTTGGATTCCAAAGTCAGGGATTTTTCACTAGACGAAAGGACACTATGACGCATACTGTACATGTACATCAGAAGTGCTACCAGCTTCTGATACAATCGCTACAATTACAAATGTTTTCTGCCGTATCTATAATGTTTCGAATATGTTTTCTTACGACTTTTTAATTACCAAGTTTGCCATACCGCAATCAAATCGTTATTGGCAGGATCGTATAGTCAGGTACTTTTAATTTTGCGCCGCCTCCGAAAAGGTTGAAATATATTTAGTATCCTATTTAACGAGTAAGTAGATTGTATTAATAGCTGTGGAATACAGATATAAATGAAATAGAAATTATTTTATACTTTTTAGTGCATTTCGAAGTCGGATTTTTTTTTTGTTAAAAATTATTTTATTTCACACTTTTTAGTGGAACGAGCAGTATTTGAAGGATACCGTAAGGATGTTTTGTATTTTTACTGGATACCTAATAACTGTTAACCAAAAAAAATATATTGATCAAATTTAGATAGTTAAGTATAAATGAAAGAAAACAAGATGAATAACATTGATTTCTAATTATTGTATTTATTATTTTCATTTAAAAAAACATAATATTTATTGGGGCCGCCGTCCCTGCCGCCGCCACTCCCGTCACGCGGCCATTTGCCGGGGTAGCGGCGCCGCGTTCCAGCCGCAGTACCTCTTTCTGTAAAGTAAAATTCGACATATTAACATAACTCATTCATTTGAGAATTAATTTCTTTTATTACTTACGACGCAAATGAAAATTATATGTTAGATAATAAAATCTGTGATACATACTGCGCTTAGGTTTATTATTGCCTTGCGGCTGATGTTGCGGCAGCTGCTGCTGTTGCGGTCGCTGCAGTTGTTGCGGCTCATGTTGTTGCGGCTCATGTTGTTGCGGCTGCGGCTGCGGTTGTTGTTGCGGCTGCGGTTGTTGTTGCGGCTGCGGCTGCTGTTGCAGGATAAATTGCTGGTGCAGCGACGCCTGCTGCTCCTGCACCAGCTGCAGCTGCTGCCGAAGCTGCACCAATGCATTCGTCAGCGCTTCTTCTGAAAGAATAATAAAAAAAAAGGAAGAAATATATGTGTTAGATGCATATTTTTAAATCATGCAGTATATTCGCTTATCTTCCATTAAAGTTGGACTTATACTTACGATCAGTAGAGGATGATTCCATTTTCTGTGCAAAAAAGCTTAATTAATAAAATAAAATAAAAAATAATCCGCATTTGTGGATAAAAATTTGAAAAGCAATCACCCCTATTTGTTTTTATTTTATTATTATTTTGAAACTCAGTATTCTTACATGTTTTATACGCTGATTATGAATATTATCATTATGTTTCGTCTTGGTCTGATTTATTTATTATTTTGTTGAACCGATCCGATTGAAAAAGAAGGATAAACTAGCCCGCGGGACTGGGAATAGTTCGATGAAAGATTTTTCTGAACAATGAATGTTTCGATGACGACTTGACTCAGATCGAATTATGAAAAACAGTCCGGCGGAACGCGGGACGGATCGCATAAGGACAAGGACGTCGAACTGTGTTGACGAGCTGTTAACGGTTACATCGAAGCTTTGAATATACGATATTCAACAAATATACTGTAATTTGGCTACTAAATGATTTTCATAGTAAAATAAAAATTATAATTTTTTACGTTTATCGCAATGAATACAACTGCTTCTCACAAACGGAAGCAGCACTGCCGCAAAATAGCAAATCCTAATATCCGGAAGTAAATGAATAAACGGATCTACGTTTAATTTCTTCACACGTCGCTCCCACAAGAATTTACAAATAATAATATTGTTTGATAATGTTACGCAGCATGTCAGCTTTCACAGTTTACTGCACTGGTTCAGGAAACACGATCGGTCATATTTAGCATGACTCTTAAAAACTACCCTAAGCTGGCCGGAGTAGTAGTTCATCACGTATTAAAGAAATTACCACCCAGGGCTTAGAAGACTCCAAAGCATAAACTCAGAACATTCATTTCCACTGCTTAAACAAAAGGCCCAAAGCTTCGGCTCTTCCGGGTCTTAGACGGACCCTGTGTGATGCAGGTGTCTGCGCAGTCCAGTTATCGGTCCCAGGCACCAACGGTCACCTTGACCATAAAAGCCTTCATTCATTTATCGTCTGGGGTACAACCGATCTTTCCAAACCAAAAGGCTCCCATGTGCATCGCGGCTGTTGGGTTCAGCTAGTTCGCGGCAGTTCCTAACTAACCGTTCTTGAGACCCGGGAGAGGGAAAATAGAAACTAGAGACAAACCATCAAAAAGCAGGACACTTCTTGTCGGTCTCCGACCAAGTCACTTCGTTCGTATTCTAGAGCCTCCGTTGAGACTCCGATCAGTTTGCTTCATAAGCACATATACGTCAAATCAAACATACGAACAACTGTTAATACTTGAGTCAGAGTAACTCATCAAACCATTAAATCTTGTGCAAACATTAAATACATCTAACCATCATAATCTTTATATAATTAATTACAACCCTAATGAGCTCTGTCTCCTTAACTGGTCGCAGAGTAGTACGCGACTCGTGGCGTCGGTCAAACCGTAGCGAGGATTTACGACCCTCTTGACGCGAATCACTTTGCAATCCGCTAGTCTCGTCGCGGACGCGTATTCGAGAAACAATAAAGAATTTGTTATTATTGCGCCAAAGCGCTGCCGGCCGCCTTACAACAGCCAAATAGTCGGCAATTTTTATTCACTATGATATTCCTAATCAGCGTATAGAAAACACGCAAGAATACTGTTTTAATAAAAAAAAAGAATATCGGGGACAAGTGATTTTCAGAATTACACCCAACCAAACCACCAACCAATGAGGACTAAATTAATATATTTTTAAAAAATATAAATTATTGGTACTTGTAATTTATTTGGTACTTACCTATATTCACTTTCTCGCGTTTAGATTTATACTGAACAAATATCTGTGACTTCTAAATGAAGACAGTAACAGAAGTGGTAGGGCACATTCCAGGATCGCACATATTTGCCTCGTATGGATTCACGAATACTGTGTAGTTCTTACATTGTTTGAAATTTGTCGACTGCCTTGAACGTAAATAAATAATAAATAAGGACAGCGAGTGTAAAGAAGACGAAACGAAAACAATCCAGTTTATATCTTCAAAACAGTATTAATGCAACGATGAAACGTGTTTATTTCTAATTTTTTCGCTATGAAACTTTTATCAACAAATTTGTGATACTTTTCTAATTAAAACAAGACCAAACACGATGTAAATCGGACAAGTTTTGTTATTATTAATCAATTTAAATTGATCCAGTCAACCATTAATAGCCAATTAAAGTAAAATTAAACCAATCTATGTCGTGTTTTGATTCAATTTTATCAGAAGAACCTCAACAATCCAACGATACTATCTTTTCCAAGATAAAACGAAAAATAGTCCAAATGTAATATTCTTTGCTGAATGTTGATTTGTTTTATTCGCGGCATCCCTTTGTAATACATCCATCTCGAATTTTCGCGTAATACATATTCTTTTTCCATGTTTACGGATTCGAAGCTCCGCTGAGCTCGAGAAAATTAGTATGTAATAGGGGAATTTCACACAATGTTATCAGCCGGCTCAGGGGAAAGGAGGGATCCTTCACACACCCCGCCGATTTTGGCACGCACAAACCGTGTGAGCCAAGGCGGGGCACGACCAATCAGACGCACACTCTTTCCCTCGAACAAGTTACGAACGACCAGCAGCAATCAGTTAGAATTGCGACGCTGTCATCAATTGAATTTATCACACATTCCATTGAAGATAGCGGTAGGTATATTATAAAATATATTATCATAATTCTAACTTTTTTTTTTAAATTTAATTTAATATAAATAAGGAAAAGGGTTCCATTCTGCTTTAAGCGAATCATTGTTTGCGAAAACAAACAGAACAATTCTCCTTTGAGCAAATCTAAAGAAACGGACAATTTCTGCTGTGAGCGAATCATTGTTTCTGAAAATATAAACAAGTGAATCATTGTTTGTGAAAACAAACAGAACAATTCTGCTTTGAGCAAATCTAAAGAAACCGACAATTTCTGCTGTGAGCGAATCATTGATTCTGAAAATATAAACAAGGATAAAAAGGGTTCAATTCTGCTTTAAGCGAATGCAAATGTAACGACCCAGAGTGAGTACGTCACTGCACCGACTTGTAGGGAGAGCGGTTCCCTTAGAAGGCGATTCGTATTCTGTGTTTTAGGGATTATAGGTTCGTGTGGTTTGCGGTTAAGGAGTGAAATCCAAACACTAATGTGCTAGAAACTAATGTAAATTGTTTATTCAAGAATAAGAGGTAAGTGAATATTAAATTGTAATATAATATAAAACAAAATCGCTAGTATCACAATAAGTGCGGCTAGAAATAGGAATACAATAAGAAATTATAATTCGTTCGCCCTAAATTGGGAATACAATAAGAAATATGTAATTAATAGTTAATATTATGTAAATAGAAATTAATGATTAGTAATTAGTAATAAATTGTAATAGTTATCGATAGTAATTAATTGCGCTGACGCGAACGTGGCTTAGTCTTCTATTACAGTCAATACTCTGCTTAATTTTCAATAATGACTATAGAAACTAAATTCCAGAGGTTTGTACAAAACTATTGGAGTCGAGTTAACCTTTCCTATAGGTCGCAATCGGTTTCTGGTTATACCAGAGCTGTGTTAGACGCAGGCCGTTCAAGGAGCTCCGCTCCTCGCTAGCTCTTTACACTTGAATGTTGGCTTAGCGTAACACCTGTGTAACACGTTGCGTACCGTGGATAGGAGGTCCACTGATCTGTAGTACTGCACGCCACCAGTGGAAGAGTAGGAATTAGCTGCAACTCGCGCTCTATCGCTGCCTAAACAGTTCAGCGCAAGCTTTTCTCTACTGTTCAGAGTATTGCCTGCTTCAGACCGTGGTCTGAGAAGATCTGCGTTGAAACTGTGCGGAACGCCTCTATTTATACTCAGATCTTGCTGAGTCGGCACTTTTTTTCCGCATAGAGTTCTTGGGGTAGCTGGGTTTTCCCCACCACGTGGTGGTCCAGCATCCCCACTCTAGAATCTCACCCCACCGTATGTTTATTGGGGTTGCGCTGGCGCGTGCGCGGTCAGACGTCGATAATTTATCGATAAACTGTTTTACCGTCTGACTTATCGACTAAACGCTTATCGACGAATTTAACAAACTCGGTTATCGACGAAAATGAAAATGTTTATTACAAAAATTTTATACATTAAATATTAACAATAAAAATCAAATAAAATACTCTGTATGAAATATAAAAATTAATTACAATAAAGAAAATAAAACGAAAAAGATATTGTGTTCTTATCGGGTCGTTACACAAAGGAACCGGCCAATTCTGCCTGGAGCGAATTATTGTTTCTGAAATCAAACGGGCCAATTCCGCTTTCAGCGGCTAATTAATAAAATAAAATAAAAAAGTTTCAACATATATAATTATGGGTAGACGTACAAAAGGTGCATCCCGTATGAGAAAGAATCGTGCGAATGAATCGGACGATGTGAAACAATTACGTCTTTCTAAAGAACGTGAAAGAAACGCAGAGGCACGGCGTGAAGAAACTATTGACGATCGCCGTTCGAGATTGTCTGCAAAGCGAAAATATGCTAGCTCGAAAGAATCGCGCGAAACGATTGACGGAAGAAAACGTCGGCTAAGCAGAATTTCTAATCGTTTAAAGAACGAATCTACCGAGAAACGATCACGTCGTACCGAATTAATCCGCAGGCGTTTAGCGAACGAATCTGCGGAGGAAAGGTCACGTCGTATCGAATTAATCCGCAAGCGTTTAGCGAACGAATCTGCGGCGGAAAGGTCACGCCGTTTGGCATTAATGCGCAGACGTTTAGCGAACGAATCTACCGCGGAACGATCATGTTGTTTAGCATTAATGCGCAGGCGTTTAGCGAACGTATCTGCCGCGGAACGGTCACGTCGTTTGGCATTAATGAGCAGGCGTTTAGCGAACGAATCCGCCGCGGAACGGTCATGTCGTCTGGCATTAATGCGCAGGCGTTTTGCGAACGAATCTGCCGCGGAACGGTCACGTCGTATCGAATTAATCCGCAGGCGTTTAGCGAACGAATCTGCGCAGGAAAGGTCACACCGTTTCCGATTAATCCGCAAGCGTTTTGCGACCGAATCTGCTGAGGAACGTTCGCAACGTTTAATGGTTGTGAGAAGTACTACTAAGTGAACGTATCGAATCAAGGAATACGCGTTTGAGAAATATGCGTGAACTAGCTAAAAAACGGAGAAAAGAACTTCTCCTTCAGGAAGACTACTTTAAATCGGCTATTAATATTTTTGCTAATGTACCGTGTGCAGTGTGTTACAAGACTTTATATCCGCAGCAACGTTACGCTTTACACACGCAGCCTTTGTCTAGTCTAATTCCTGCAAATCTATTAGAATCAGAGAAGATAACAACATGTTCTCGTTGCCTAAATCATCTTAAAAAACACAAAGTTCCATCATAGGCATTCTGGAATAAAATGGAACTCATGACTGTACCTCTGGAGATAACTGATTTATCGGAAATCGAAAAACAAATGTTGTGCAGAATAGTACCGTTTCTTAAAATCATGAAAATTCAGAATCGCTTCAGTCAGGATTGGTGCAAAGGTCAGGTAGTCCTATTTGCCCGCGATGTGTTCGAAGTAGCCGAGCAACTTCCACTTAGATTAAACGAAACCGGTATAATGATTGTAGTGGAAAGCTTCGAAAATTTGGAGCGGCAAAGACAATTTGAAATGGACGTTGGCAAACTTCGTGTAGCTTTACAATGGCTATTACAAAATAATGCTTTATACAAAGATGTGCGACCATGTTTTTCTAATATTACCAATAACATTTTGGAAATAGCTGAAGTCGTTGAATAGCCTTGTATTCCAAGAAACGAAATGGAAGTTGCAGAAAGAAATATTGAATCAAACAGTAGATTTGTGAAGGTTGGACAGAATGTAGCTATTTTACGAGGCTCGTGCCATCAAGCTAGCGATCGCTTCAGTATTGAATCTCGCGGTAAGCAATGTACTGGCATAGCTGCAGTTGTATGTGTTGCGTTTCATTTGCTCGACCCTAGTACGTGCTGTACTAGTGATGTCGATTATGTACTTTTAGTAGGAGATAAATATTACCGTGATTGCATTGAAGCGCGAAGTAATCCTGACCCCAGAGAAGTCAATGTCGACTATTTAGCCGTTACCGAATTATTGCCACACATATCATTTAATAACAACAGAGTCAATATTAACATTGGGTATGAAATGGCTGTAAATGGTCATATTGATGTTGATAACGGTGATGAAGGATTTCCAAATTTAAAAAATGGTTTGATTAGGTTTTTTCAACAGTATATGTACGGAATTCTTACTGCAAATTATACATCAGTAGCCGTATCATGCAACAACCAGTCGGAGACCACCTACTGTTGGTTGTTTGATTCCCTGAATACCCTGTAGTTATTGTAAGACAATTTACGTTACGTGTAAACGCGTTAATGCAATATTTGAGAAACTCAGATTGCCTAGGTGGCGTTGTTATCGATTTTTGGCATAGAATAGAATTTCAGAACAGGGGAAGTCCACATTTGCATATGCTTCTTTGGTGTGCAAACGTACCTGATTTCCTTACCAACGAGGGTTAGTAAGGGACTACAAGGGACTACATTAAACAAAGCTGTAAATGATTTTGGCAAAAACAATTTTGCAAAAGGCCAAATTTACGTTGCACTTAGTCGTGTTAAAAGTTTAGCTGGTCTAGTTTTATCTGATTTAGCACCAAACAAAGTCCTTGTTAAACCTCATGACGAGAGAGCACTCGCAGAAATGCAAAGATTACGACAGTTACTTTTGCAAAGAAACAGTCCAAATCGGCTGCCAGCTTCCAATACGTGAAGAAGGAAGCCAAGCCTTTTTATTATTTTTTATATTTATTAGCAACCAATTGGTAAAGAAACTGACGAAGTTTACTTGCAGGGACAACTTTGAAAAATCGCGATCGGTATATTCCTTGGAGGGTAACCCTAAAGAATAGGCTTTTTACTATAATAACAATAGTTATTAACAATAAGAAGTTACATAGATTTTGGGAAATGGAATCATCGTGGAATGATCTACGAAATATGAAAACTTGCATCGCAATCGGTGCATTCCTTGAACCAGAACGTATTTTGCAATAATGAAAACCGTTCGAAATAAAAAAATGCAAAATGTTTTTTTTACGGGACCAATGGGGAGTTGTACTGTACAAGATGCAAAAAGTTTCATTCCGATTGGTCCATCCGACTCGGAGTAATCGGTGAACATACACCGCACGTACATGAAATAGTACGTTTTTTTTGCAATAAAAACCGTTCGGAATAAAAAAATGCGAAATGTTTTTATAACGGGACCAATCGGAAGACATATCCTACAAGACGCCAAAGATTTCATCCCGATTGGTCCATTCATCTCGGAGTAATCGGTGAACAAAGCCAGGAAAACAAAAAAATTATAAGAATTAAAATAATTTTTAACAAAAAAAAAAATCCGACTTCAAAATGCACTAAAAAGTATAAAATAATTTCCATTTCATTTATATCTGTATTCCACAGCTATTAATACAATCTACTTAATCATTAAATAGGACACTAAATATATTTAAAAGTTTTCGGAGGCGGCGCAAAATTAAAAACTTTTCCTCTACTGGGAAGATCCTAGTTCAGGTGTCGGCAACCAGTGACAAATGACCCATTTGATAATTTCAAGTAAACAATATTCAATGGGAATCAATATACCCATTACGAATTAACTATACTGCAGTTCACGACTGACCGCACTTAACTCGCGCAGCTAGTGACCTACTGAGGTCTAGGGAAATTTTTAATAGTGCGTGTGATTCCCCTTTACAGCTTGCTTCTTACTTTGCGTTCACATCATTTTTTTCCGGAAAATAATAGAATTTTCATTGCATCGTGAAACTTTACAATATCATCACCGGTTTTCAATTATCGTACGTCATATATTTCTGCCCACCATTTATATGATCGCAAAGTATAATAAGAAGCAAGCTGGAGAGGGGAATAACACACGTCATTAAAAATCTCTCTAGACCTAGTGAGCGGCACGAGTTAAGTATGGTCTCTTGTAAACTGCAGTATAGTGCATGTCCATCAGGAGTGCTGACAATTTCTCATACAATCGTTACAATTACAAATGTTTTCAACCGGACCCATAATTTTGCTCTTACGACTTATTAATTACCAAGTTTGCCATACCACAATCAAATCGTTATTGGCAGCACCGTTTGTTCGGGTATTTTTAATTTTGCGCCGCCTCCGAAAACTTTGAAATATATTTAGTGTCCTATTTAATGATTAAGTAGATTGTATTAATAGCTGTGGAATACAGATATAAATGAAATGGAAATTATTTTATACTTTTTAGTGCATTTTGAAGTCGGATTTTTTTTTTTGTTAAAAATTATTTTATTTCACACTTTTTAGTGGAACGAGCAGTATTCGAAGTTTACTTGCAGGGACAAGTTTGAAAAATCGCGATCGGTATATTCCTTGGAGGGTAACCCTAAAGAATAGGCTTTTTATTATAATAACAATAGTTATTAACAATAAGAAGTTACATAAATTTTGGGAAATCGGATCATCGCGGAATGATCTACGAAATGTGAAATCTTTCATCGCAATCAGTGCATTCCTTGAACCAGAACGTATTTTGCAATAATGAAAACCGTTCGAAATAAAAAAATGCGAAATGTTTTTATAATGGGACCAATCGGAAGACATATCCTACAAGACACAAAAGATTTCATTCCGATTGGTCCATCCGTCTCGGAGTAATCAGCGAACGCACATTTAGAAAAAAAGGTCGTTAGAAATAAAAAAATGCAAAAATTTCTTTACGGGACCAATGGGGAATTGTACTGTACAAGATGCAAAAAGTTTCATTCCGATTGGTCCATCCGTATCAGAATAATCGGTGAACATACACCACACGTACATGAAATAGTACGTTTTTTGCAATAAAAACCGTTCGGAATGAAAAAATATAGAATGTTTTTTTAACGGGACCAATCGGGGGACATACTTTAGAAGATGCAAAAGGTTTCGTTCCAATTGGTCCATCCGTCTCGGAATAATCGGCGAACAAAGGCAGAAAAAATAACAATAGTTTTTCACGAATATCTCGAAAACTAAAGGTTTCCGTTAATTATGCATAATGAAAAAGTTGTTCAGAATCATGCCCCCGACAATATATTAAAGGATCATTGAAGTCATTTTATGTTGAGATTACAAACTTCCCGTTTTTATTTTGCAATAATGAAAACCGTTCGGAATAAAAATATGCGAAATGTTTTTACAACGGGACCAATGGGAAAACATATCCTACAAGACGCAAAAGATTTCATTCCGATTGGTCCATCCGTCTCGGAGTAATCAGCGAACGTACATTTAGAAAAAAAAAGTCGTTGGGAATTAAAAAATGCAAAATATTTTTTTAACGGGACCAATGGGAAAACATATCCTACAAGACACAAAAGATTTCATTCCGATTGGTCCATCCGCCTCGGAGTAATCGGCGAACGTACACTGCACGTACATGAAATAGCACGTTTTTTTGTAATAAAAAGCGTTCGGAATGAAAACATGCAAAATGTTTTTATAACGGGACCAATGGGAAAACATATCCTACAAGACGCAAAAGATTTCATTCCGATTGGTCCAACCGTCTCGGAGTAATCAGCGAACGTACATTTAGAAAAAAAGGTCGTTAGGAATAAAAAAATGCAAAATATTTTTTTTACGGGACCAATCGGAAGACATATCCTACAAGACGCAAAAAGTTTCATTCCGATTGATCCATCCGCCTCGGAGTAATCGGCGAACGTACACCGCACGTACATGAAATAGCACGTTTTTTTGCAATAAAAAGCGTTCGGAATGAAAAAATATAGAATCTTTTTTTAACGGGACCAATCGGGGGACATACTTTAGAAGATGCAAAAGGTTTCGTTCCGATTGGTCCATCCGTCTCGGCGTAATCGGTGAACAAAGCCAGAGAAAAAAAAAATATATATATATATATATATATACTCATCGAATTGAGTATCCTCCTCCTTATCGAAGTCGGATAAAAAAAAAAAAATATACTGATCGAATTGAGTATCCTCCTCCTTTTCGAAGTCGGATAAAAAGGGTACAAGTGGGAAGCCCGGCAGGCAGAAAGGAAGAACAAAAAAGGGAGGGCAATGGGAGGAATGCTGATGGGGGTGAAGGAGACCCTGATGGGAAAGGAAGGAAAGATAATAAAAGAAAGGGAAAAGGGGGGGATAATAACGGCGGAATTTACGAGGGGGGAAGTGAAATGGAGAATAGTGGGGGTATATGTGAACGCGGACATAGATGAAAAAACGCCGGAGCTCAGAACAAAAATGGAAGACATAGGAGATGAAAGAATAACGATTATAGGAGAGGACTTCAACGCGAGAACGGTGGAGGAAAGATGAGGGAGGGGGAAAGAAAATCAAAGGATAAGAAACACAATGCAGAGGGGAGAATACTATTGGAGGCCCTGAGGGGGACGGGGTGGGGGATACTGAATGGGAACATCAGCGGGGACGAAGAGGGAGAATTCACGTATACGGGGGCAAGAGAGAGCACAGTGATAGATAATGGTAGAAGAAGAGGGTAGGGAGAGGATTAAAAGAATGGAGATAGGGGACAGGATCGACTCGGACCACCTCCCAATGATATTGAAATTAGAAGGGAGAGGATGGGGGAAGGAAGAAGAAGGGGAAAGAAAAAAACCAGCGGTGAGAGGAAACTGGTCAGAACAGGGAAGGGAAAGGTTTAAAAAGGGAATTATTTGGAGGGAGGCGAGGAAGGGTCAACTAGAAGAGGATATATGGAGATGATGATAGAAGAGTTTAGAAAAGAGAAGAGGGAGGACGAAAACGGGCATAAAAGAAGAGGAATGGAGGAAGCACTTCGTGAATCTACTGGGGGGATCAGAGGAAAAAGTAGTGCTGGGGGGAGAAAGAGACAGAGAAGGAGACGAAGAAGCGGATATAAGCAAGGAAGAAATAAGGAAAGCGGTGGCGAAACTGAAGGATGGAAAAGCGACAGGGTGCGATGAGATCCCTAACGAGGTGTAGAAATACGGAGGAGAAGAGGTACTGGATTGGGCATGGGAAGTATGTAACAGAATATGGAGGGGAGAGGGATGGCCGGAGGGGTGGAAGGAAGGGATAATAGCACCCATAAAGAAAAAAGGAGATGGAACAAGGGCAACGGACTACAGGAGGGTGACGCTAATGCCCACGCTCTACAAGATATGTAGGATTTATTAGTAACGCAAAAGTACATTAAAATGAACAGTAAGCAGAAAACAAAAGAGCTAACGCTCAACGCAAAAATCGCTCGATGATCCGCAGGCCAACGTTCCCTTCAACTGCCGATTTTCAATCCTCCTCCCTCCAACGTTCGCTTTTTTCCTCGACCTCTCCGCGCCTTCGCCCCGCGGCCCCGCCTAAACACTTCAGCGTTCTGCGACGCAGCGGCGCGTGGCCCGCTTTATCTAAATCTAAATCCTTCTAGACCTCCCACATTCGGCCATCCTGCCCCAAAGACAATCCCAAATACGGCTTCATATAATCCGCTGCCGTGGACGTAATTTTGGGCCCTTCTCCGTCACCAATTCGCACCACTTCATATCTATCATTTATTTTCACTTTTACCACTTTATACGGTCCAAGGAACTTCGGCTTGATTTTTAAACCCGTACCAAACTGCGTTTTTTGAATTACTACTTGTTGGCGAAATTCCCTACGTACACGCAGCGAGACGAAGTTGGCAACGAAAATAATTCGTTGGTGCGTCGTTACCGATAGCGGTAGCACCTCTCGGGCCCACTTTGTCCACGCGGTCCCCTCTCTCCGCCTGAACCGGCACGATCGACGCCATCATCGATTTCCTCCTTCTTGATCGAACGCTCCGAGTGCACGCACGTGTTTCGCTTGCCCACGCTTAGATCAAGTTTCGATTGTGATTAACCCACGTTTTTGACCGCGCTTTGACCACGCTATTACTTGTATGATTTGTATCGTCGAAATCTCTCCAACATGGAGAGATCCCGTGTTTCAAAAAAATAAGAAATAATATGTGTGAGGAGGAGGGTATTTTAATAAATGAATTTAGACGATTTTGAGCCTAAATATTAATAATCGTTTATTGGCTCTACATGCTTGTGGGGAAAAAGCCCGTCGGCATAAAAAACCCCTTGTATTCTTAATATTATGTTTGATTATACTAATGACCGGTGGAAATGCATGCAATAAATGTTATTCTGTTCGATTAGAATACCTGACCATGTAAGCGAATACGGGTCCGGGTTGTTACATGCAGTACCCAACCCGGCAGGTCGACGCTCGACAGCTTACATGATATCAGGTGATAATGTAAATTAGAGAGGTACATGCTTAACCAACTCTACGGGTCGTCGTCACGACCGTAATATACGTTATTATTATATTTCGTTAAAAACTGGCACTCGTGGACGAACCGTGTCGTCGATCGCGATCCGAACTGTCGCAAGCATCTTTTCAGACTGACTAATAAGTGTCGATCGCCCGAGAATCTACGCATTAAAAAGTCAACGAAGAGCTAATTTCCGTTCTCGCTTGCTCTCTAACTTATCAGGAATGGCGATGACAAACCGTTGGATAATTTACGACTTAGCCGTGCTTACGTTAGGGCCGATCCTAGCGAGAACTAAACAAAGACCCTGCTTCGGTTCGTATTTCGAGGCATAGGCTGTTCATGGTGGTCTACGCCCCGAACCACTTGAAGTCATAAACTACCCTCGGTCTTGACACAAAATAAAACGTCGAGGGCCGAACATGCTCCCCCCGTTGCGAGTGTAACGAACAATATCACAATAAATTTAATACTAACGCACATGCATAATTTTGGTCATAATCACGGACATGCTTAATTCGCGTGTTCTTGAACGTCTTCAAGTAACGGACATAATGAGGTTATGTTCCTCTTAAAAATGCCATTTGCACTCTTTATTGTTGCAACTCGAACTTCGCCATCACCACCGGGATGTATTTCCATTACTCTGCCCAGCCGCCACTGCATGCATGGCTGATTTTTATCCATTAGGATGACGATTGAGTCCACCTTGAGTTCACCACGGGCTTCGAGCCACTTCTGGCGCTTTTGGAGTTCATTAAGGTACTCCGTATACCAACGTTTCCAGAAATCTTGGCGTGCCTTTGCAATGAGGCGCCACGATGATAATCGATTTTCTGGAACTGAAAGATAATTATCTTCTGGTAGCATCGTGAGAGGTCGACCAACCAGTATGTGAGCAGGAGTCAATGCAATAGGATCGTTTGGATCCGACGAGATAGGGCACAGCGGTCTCGAATTCAAAATTGCTTCAATTTCTATCGCGAGGGTATTTACTTCCTCAAATGTAAAGAGGCGTTCGCCTACAACACGCTTAAAATGATGTTTAAATGATTTGACCGCTGCCTCCCATATGCCCCCGAAATGCGGTGATAATGGCGGATTAAAATGCCACGTTATATTTTTATGTACCGCGAATTCGTTTACGCTCTCTTTAAATTTATCGGAATCGAACAAGGCGTATAATTCACGGAGCTGGTTATTCGCACCCACAAAGTTCGTCCCGTTATCCGAATAGACATGAGCAGGTATTGCCCGGCGCCCAATGAAACGTCTGAAGGCACCGAGAAAACTCTCCGTCGTGAGATCGCTCACTATTTCGATGTGTACCGCCTTTACTGTCATGCAAACGAAGACACAACCGTAAGCCTTTACACGATTTCTATTTCTGTATCTTTTCTCTTTAATAAACAACGGACCGAAAAAATCTACGCCCGTGTGTGTGAAGGCCGCCGCTTCTTCGACGCGTGGTTTTGGTAAATTGCCCATTTTTCTCTGCATGGGAGACGGCCTAAAACGAATGCAGCGAACGCAGCGTCGTACGATTTTTCGAACCTGATTTTTGCCGTCCAGTAACCAAAAACGATGACGAATAGTGTACAAAGTACTCTGAATACCCGCGTGATACGTACGTTCATGCATCTCGCGAATAATTAAATCGGTTACATGATGATATGACGGCAAAAGAATCGGATGTTTTTGCGCGTACGAGATTTCAGCATTTTGTAATCGCCCGCCGACGCGGAGTAATCCGTGTTCATCAACGAAAGGACTCAAGGACGCAAGTCGGCTGCCCTTGGCTCCCCCCGATGACGAAATACGCTGAATCTCGTCAAAAAATTGCTCTTGTTGAATCAATCGCATGACTGTACGCTCCGCATTGATTATTTCCTGCGCGCATAATTCTCCCTTGCAAACGTTAGATCGAAGCATGCAAAGACAGTATGCTAATACGCGGATGAGTTTCGTGTACGACGAAAACTTAACGAAAAATTCGCATTTACTGATTTTAAGGGCCAAACACGTAGTTTTCTTCAACCCGGGAAGATCCTTTATGGTGATTTCCGAACCTGTCGGCCAGGTGTTCTCGTTGTCGCGTAGCCAATGGGGTCCCTCGAACCACGACGCGTTTCGACAAAATATCGCGGGATATTGACCGCGTGACAGTGCGTCTGCCGGGTTGTCCCTTGTTCTAACGTGTCGCCATTCGGCTTCCTTGATTAATTGTATTTCCGCGACGCGATTTGACTCAAAAAGCCGTAACACCGTCGGGGACTTTTTAAGCCATTGTAAGACTATTGTGGAATCGGTCCAAAAAACAACGCGATTAATCGGAAACTCTATAGTAGAACGCATTTCTCGGTACAGCCGGGCAAGCGTCAACGCACCGCACAGCTCAAGACGCGGCATGGTCATTTCCTTTAGCGGCGCGACTCACGACTTCGCACAGGACAGACGAACGAGGGTATGACCCTTCTGATTACACGAACGTACGTAGACGCATGCACCGTACCCGGCCTTGCTAGCGTCGCAAAACCCGTGAAATTGTATGTTGTCAGCGTTTTCGAGGATAAGTTTTCGTTCTACCGACAAATTGTTTATAAGATGAAGTTGACTCGAAAAGGACGTCCAATTAGAATGCAGAGCTTGGGGAACCGATTCGTCCCAATCCAGCTTTGTCTTCCAGCATTCTTGCATAAAGACCTTCGCGGCCAAAATCACCGGTCCTAAAAGCCCGAGGGGGTCGAAAATTCTCGCGATTTCTGATAAAATGTTCCGTTTTGTTAATTTAACAGGAGCTTCGGGTGATTTTACCGAATACACGAGTTTATCTTCTTGCGCGTTCCATCCGAGGCCTAAAGTTTTAACCACGGTACTATTATCGATCACGCAATCCGTTCCGAGGATCCTTTCGTTAATATTATCAAGTGCGTGATTGTGGTTCGAGGCCCATTGACGTATGTTGAATCCGCCTCGCTTCAAAAGCTCGATTATTTCGTCGCGTATCGTTAGAATTTCCTCCAGTGAATTCGCGCCTGTTAGGAGGTCATCGACATATAAATCGCGTTTTAGAATTCTGGACGCGTATGGAAAGTCTGCGCTTTCGTCGTCCGCGAGCTGTTGTATTGTACGAATCGCGAGATACGGAGCGGAAGAAACTCCGAAGGTTACCGTATTCATCTCGAATGTTCTAACGCGATTATTGTGATACCAGAATATGCGCTGGTATTTCCGGTCTTGAGGATGAATTAAGATTTGCCGGTACATCTTTTCGATGTCGGCAGTGAGCACGTACGTGTGGGTGCGAAATCTCAGCAAGTGTTCGAAAAGCTTGTCCTGTATCGTAGGACCGATCATGAGCCTATCGTTCAATGATAAATTCTTATCAGTCTTGGCTGACGCATCGAAAACAACGCGAACCTTCGTGGTTGCGCTCGTTGTCTTTATTACGGCGTGGTGAGGCATATAATAACCGGTCATTGATTCGTCGTCGGCCAAAGACATGTGGCCAAGAGTGATATACTCTTGCATCACTTTGTCGTATTCCGTTTTGAGCGCGACATTTGATTTTAATTTTCTTTGAAGCGCGTTAAATCGACGCAACGCGTTTCGTCGTGAGTCGCCAAAGTTTTTATCGCCGGCGCGAAAAGGTAATCGTACGACATATCGTCCGGACGCTTCGCGTGTCGTGTTTTCGCGGTAATGTGTTTCGCACAATGTCTCTTCCGATAATATCGAGGTTTCCCGGTCAATGTCTTCAATAAGCCAGAATTTTGCGATCTGCGTTTTCAATTCGGATAAAGTACAAGCAACGACTCGTTTATCCGCGTTATCTATCGCCCCGCCAACTATTACCCATCCGAGTTGGGTTTTCTGTAAAAATAGATCGTTGTCGTCACGAGACAATTTAATTTGACCGATTGAGATCAACGATAGAGTGGCACCGGAACCGATTAAAAGATCGACGGGTCGCGGTACATGAAACTCAGGATCTGCGAGACGCAAATTAGAAGGAATCGTAATTAATTCACGCGGAAACAACTCATCCGGCACGGAATCCGCAATTTGCGGAACGGTCAGGCACGTTATGGTTTTATGAAATTCGCCGTGAATTGAATAAAATGTTATTTCTACAAAACTCCTTGACATCGTAGTCAATTTTTCGAAAGCCGGGCATTTATAAACCGAATGAGCCTTTTTGCAATATGTGCAAGCAAACGGAGTAGCGGTAACGAGCGTGCGCGCGCTGGATTCAGATTTACGAGTTTTCGTGGCGCGCGAATCCCGATCGTACCGTCGTTTACTTCCGGTCTGCGTCTCGGCTTTTTCGCGACAGCCGGCCTGTTCAAGCGTACGCATGCGAGACACGGTTTCGTTAATGAATTTATAGAATTGATCTACAGTGGGAAGAACATCTAAACTCAGCGATTCCTCCCATTTTTCCCGGACGTCGTGGGGCAACGCTCTTTCTAATATACTGATGATTACCGTATTATCGGGAGTCACGTCTAATAATTTTAACATAAGCAAATGTTGACGTACGTCGTCAATTAATTTCGAGAGCCCGTTCGGTGTCGCCTTGGTCAAAACCTTTGTATCTAGAATCGCATACATGTGTTTTGTGACCAGTGTACGTCGCTTTTCGTATGTATCGACTAACATCTGCCACGCGTTTTTATAATTTTCCTCGCTCGTACTAAAGAGCGAAATTTTGGTTAACGCTTCGCCCTTGAGAGACGCCTTTAAGTATAAAAATTTCTCTAAATCGGCAAGATCCGTACGCGCGTCGATCATGGTCATAAACGTGTTTTTATAAGAGAGCCAGTCGTCTGTATCTCCGTGAAATTTCGGCAATTCTGCTACCGGCAGTTTCATCACACGCCGCCCTTCTATTTGAGTCGTGTTTAATCCCGTAACATTACCGACCGTATCGTTAGCTCGCGCTGCCGACGTACTGGCGACTTCCAATCCTTCAATTTTTCCCGCGCATACGTAATATCTGTTTTGAATCTCTAAGAGTTCATCTAGCCGGTCGTTATCGGGATCAATAATCGTGAGTTCGTCGTGCAACTCCTCGTATTCGGTTAATATTTGGGTAACCCGATTCAGTCGCCTTTTAAGAGTAAATAAATCGTATTCGTTCGACGCGACGCAGTTGACAAGCTGCGTAACCTGAATCTTGAGCGTTGTTCGCCTTTGATTAATTAGTTTAATTCTATCCATCGCGAGCAATCGGAGGAATCTAACGTCCGCAATACAACCGAACTAAAACACAGTGGACTAAAGTAGACGCGGCGCCTGGTAATTCGGAACAACGCGTGATCCGATTTATATTAAATTATACGTAACAAGCGAACACACTTATGAATTATATTATAAGACCACTTAACTGGCAATGATGGACACCGTCAGCAGTTGTCAGCGGCTGGGCGAGAGATTCTCCAGGAGACGATGGTGATGGTACTCTTTGGACACCTTGAGAATTGTTCTCGTCCGCACTCGATACGTACAATTCAGCACTGTTGTGTCTATTTATCACTGCACGTATGAATACAAACTACAAAATACTTTGATCACGGATCAAAAAATTCGAAACTTGTTCTGCGACGTGTTTCCAAGTCGACAGTTAGGTCAGGAATGGGCCTCGCTGGCCGCTCATGGCCCTTCTTTCGAAGGACCCACCCCCACCAAGGGGATGCGCTCTGACTTCGCGGAATCTTCCCACGAGAAGGAAAACGCCTTGACTTCGTGGAAATTTCCCACGAAAGGAAAACGCCTTGATGTTTTGCACATGGCCCGTTTCGGCCGTTGCGTTCACGCTGAACTTTCTAATTTTCGAGTGCACCTCCACCGGTTTACCGCTCATACCTCACAGGAGGCACCAAAATGTATCGTCGAAATCTCTCCAACATGGAGAGATCCCGTGTTTCAAAAAAATAAGAAATAATATGTGTGAGGAGGAGGGTATTTTAATAAATGAATTTAGACGATTTTGAGCCTAAATATTAATAATCGTTTATTGGCTCTACATGCTTGTGGGGAAAAAGCCCGTCGGCATAAAAAACCCCTTGTATTCTTAATATTATGTTTGATTATACTAATGACCGGTGGAAATGCATGCAATAAATGTTATTCTGTTCGATTAGAATACCTGACCATGTAAGCGAATACGGGTCCGGGTTGTTACATGCAGTACCCAACCCGGCAGGTCGACGCTCGACAGCTTACATGATATCAGGTGATAATGTAAATTAGAGAGGTACATGCTTAACCAACTCTACGGGTCGTCGTCACGACCGTAATATACGTTATTATTATATTTCGTTAAAAACTGGCACTCGTGGACGAACCGTGTCGTCGATCGCGATCCGAACTGTCGCAAGCATCTTTTCAGACTGACTAATAAGTGTCGATCGCCCGAGAATCTACGCATTAAAAAGTCAACGAAGAGCTAATTTCCGTTCTCGCTTGCTCTCTAACTTATCAGGAATGGCGATGACAAACCGTTGGATAATTTACGACTTAGCCGTGCTTACGTTAGGGCCGATCCTAGCGAGAACTAAACAAAGACCCTGCCTCGGTTCGTATTTCGAGGCATAGGCTGTTCATGGTGGTCTACGCCCCGAACCACTTGAAGTCATAAACTACCCTCGGTCTTGACACAAAATAAAACGTCGAGGGCCGAACATGATTGTATAACTGACCGCGCTTCGTCCACGCATTATTGTGTAAATTTTTCGTGCCCACGCAGTGTGTTAGTTGACGCTTTGTTTTATATGTGCGACTTGTAACCGTCTTTTGTAATCTTTGACGTGCAATAAACGGTTATGTTTGTTGCCAAGTGTGCCTTATTTTTCTGTCCGCTCAGCCCACGTGAACTCGCAAACATTTTTTGGTTCTTCGAGCCGGATAGAGGCACGCTCGGTTTCGAAGAAACGTGTAACGGTCGAAGCCGCCATTACGCGTAACGGCCGCGCCCGTTCGACGAACACGCAGTGACATTTCGAGTGAGGTGTGGAAGGATTGCAGTGACTCGCTCAAGTTTCTGTGACGTTTGCATTCGTGTAGTGACCACGCAGTGAATTTCGACAATCAACATGCCAAAATCGCGAGACTCCTCACCGGCTTCGCATGATAGTTCGGCCCGCTCCAGCAAGGCGGATGAAGAAACGACCACGGCGCCCCCGCTCTTAGAAGTGCCGGAAGAGACAACACAGCCGTTACAGACCACGCGCACACGCTCTCCAGCACGCCTCTCCTCTGAACTACAAGTCCGCGCGAAGATGTAGGAAGAACGCCTGGACACGATGCTGTCTATCGTGGAAGATCTGCAGGCATCCACCGCGAAGGAGCCACTGACCATCATCCCGTCAGAGGTGGAGATCACGAAAACCACCTTGATGGAAATGCATCTCATGTTTCATCAAGAACATCAAGCCCTTAGCCGTCTGTGGCCGGTGTCGCAGCTCGACCACGGCTATTATAAGACTAAGGTGGCCTCGCAGGAGGAGAAGGTCGTGTTGACGGCCCGAAAGCTGATCGCTCAGCTGGAGCATCGCCTTGCACCAAGCACGACCACGCAGCCCACCACGTCCACGCAGCCGCCGCAGCGCAGTCCACGACAACGACGACTCCATCGTCATCAGCTCGCCCACGCACGTCAGCGTTATATCCTTGTGCGCTCTGCGCCAAGGATCACTTCTTGTCCGCATGCCCTGCATTCAGGGACAAGACCGTGGACGAACGCATCAGCGTTGTGAAGGCCCAACAAAAAATGTTTGCGAGTTCACGTGGGCTGAGCGGACAGAAAAATGAGGCACACTTGGCAACAAACACAACCGTTTATTGCACGTCAAAGATTACAAAAGACGGTTACAAGTCGCACATATAAAACAAAGCGTCAACTAACACACTGCGTGGGCACGAACAATTTACACAATAATGCGTGGACGAAGCGCGGTCAGTTATACAATCATACAAGTAATAGCGTGGTCAAAGCGCGGTCAAAAACGTGGGTTAATCACAATCGAAACTTGATCTAAGCGTGGGCAAGCGAAACACGTGCGTGCACTCGGAGCGTTCGATCAAGAAGGAGGAAATCGATGATGGCGTCGATCGTGCCGGTTCAGGCGGAGAGAGGGGACCGCGTGGACAAAGTGGGCCCGAGAGGTGCTACCGCTATCGGTAACGACGCACCAACGAATTATTTTCGTTACCAACTTCGTCTCGCTGCGTGTACGTAGGGAATTTCGCCAACATTTCCCCCCGGCCATCAATGACTGGTCGATGATGTGGTCTGCGTGTCCGAGTTGTCCTGATAGGGCTGATGTAGAATGGCCAGCTTGGCGATAGGCCGTGTGAGCGTCGTGGTGGCCGTCTTGAGTTCGACGACTCTGGTCAATCCGTCCTTGCCTGGTAGGAGTTTGAGAACCCGTGCCATGCGCCATTTCCTTGGGGGCAAGCGTTCATCAGTGATAAGAACAAGAGTGCCTACCTTGATCTCATTTGATGGATGGTGCCACTTCGAGATTGTCTGGAGTCGTTGAAGGTACTGCGTGGACCAGAGTCTCCAAAATTGTTGGAGGCGCTGTTGTAGAAATTGCCATCTTGACAAGCGATTGACTGCGACTTCTAGAAGCGGGGGCTCTGGCACTGCGTTGATCTGCGTTCTAATCAGGAAATGTCCTGGTGAGATGGCTGCGATGTCGTCTGGATCGTCGCTGAGTGGTTCCAGTGGCCGCGAGTTGAGGATCGCTTCTATCTGCGTGAGCAATGTTACTGATTCCTCGTACGTCAGCAGAGCGTCCCCAACCGTCCTCTTGAGGTGAAACTTCTAGACCGTGCGCTCTGCGCCAAGGATCACTTCTTGTACGCATGCCCTGCATTCAGGGACAAGACCGTGGACGAACGCATCAGCGTTGTGAAGGCCCAACAACTCTGTGTGAATTGCTTGGGCCACCACAATCTCAGAAGCTGCCGTACACCACAACGGTGCAAGCTCTGTAATGAGCAGTACCACACAGCACTTCATGGTGGCAATCTCATCAGGGTGTTGGTGCCATTCCCGCCGACCACGCAGCCCGCGACCAGCTCCACGTCTTCGCAGCCCACGGCGAGAACATCTCAGACCACGCAAACGCAATTGACAACACATTGAGATGTCGGTGCAGTCGTCGACGCCCACGCAGCCTGCTCAGCCCACGCATTAAAGGACCACGCAGCCCACGCACTCAGACCACGCAGACCACGGACCACACTTCTAGCAACAGCACTCGCAAGAGTGCACACTGACCTCGCAACGCAGCAAGTAAGAATTCTGGTCGATTCAGGCTCTGAAGTTTCTCTTATTTCAGAGTCTTTAGTTAATCAGCTTAGACTCAGACGAAAACGCTCCTCATTGGATGTCCATGGAGTTGGTGGAGCAAGGACCTCGCAGACCAATGGAGTGGTCAATATTACCCTCCATTCTAACTACAGACCACTCTCTGTCACCGTTCAAGCACACGTGCTTTCAAAAGTGACTACTTGCTTGCCATCGGAACCACCATCTCAGCCAACGCAGCCATCGCACTTGGAGAAATTGAACCTCGCAGATCCTCAATTTCTCGTATCCAGACCGGTGGACATCATCCTCGGAGCAGACGCATACGGGCAAGTCATCAAGCCAAATATTATTCGGAACACGTCATCACCGTTGATCGCTCAACTCTCGATCTTCGGTTGGCTCATAATCGGGCCCCTCGAGGGCACTCAGACAGTTCGCAGGACTTCTCATCAAGTGACAGTCAATAATACTGATCGTCAATTGAGTGAGTTACTCAGCCGCTTCTGGACGCAGGAAGAGCCACCGCAGGACACGGCACCCTTGCTCACGCCAGACGAGCAAGAGTGCGAAGATCATTTCAAGACCACGCATTCACGAGACTCCGCTGGAAGATACATCGTGCGATTGCCGCTCAAACTTCATCCTCGAGCACTGGGCAATTCGTATCAGACCGCGCACAGTTGCCTTCAACGGACTCTCAGACGACTCAGTAAGGACGCCCAGTACAATCAGCTGTACACCAAGTTCATGCTCGAGTATGAGCAACTTGGTCATATGGTAAGACTGAACAACGACTCAATAACTAGTCCGTTTCAGTACTATCATCCGCATCATGGCGTTCTGAAGTTGGGCAGCACGACCACCGCATTGCGTGTGGTTTTCAATGGCTCCAGTCCAACTTCATCAGGATACTCGCTGAACGATCTTCTACATACTGGTCCAAATCTGATGCTGAATATCGCAGATCTTCTCATTTGGATACGAAGATACAAACATCTGTTTGCAACTGACGTCACGAAGATGTACCGACAAATCAAGGTGCATCCAGATGACTGGAGCTTGCAGCAGATACTCTGGCTTGATGACACGCAGAAAGAAATGCAGTACCAGCTGACCACGGTCACGTACGGAACGAAAGCTGCACCGTACTTGGCTGTCCGAACACTCTTGCAGCTCGCTGACGACGAAGGGTCGAAATATCCCCTTGCCGTGGAACCCATAAAAAATGGCAGGTATGTCGATGACATTTTTGGTGGCGCAGACACCGCAGAACATCTACAGGACGTTGCAAATCAGCTAACGCAGTTGTGTCAAGCGGGTGGATTTCCACTCGCAAAATGGCACTCCACAAGCAAATCGTTGCTAGAAGACCTCGCACCAGAACAGACCAACGCAGTAATCTCATTCGACGACTGTGCAACCAAAATTCTCGGAATTAAATGGATTCCACATCAGGACACGCTCAACTTTTCGACCATATCAGCCACGCAGCGCACGCAATTCACAAAACGCCTCATTCTCTCCGAAGTAGCTCAACTCTTTGATCCACTCGGTTTTGTTGCACCTGTAATTATCAGAGCTAAAATTCTTATTCAAGAGCTTTGGTTACAGGAACTCAGTTGGGACGACATTCTGCCGCTTCACATCACTCAACGATGGTTATGCATCAGGGAAGATCTAACCAGCTTGGCCAAGCTTTCCATACCTCGATGGTTCAACACCACGACCACGTCTACAGTTGAACTTCATGGCTTCGCTGATGCATCAGTCCTCGCAATGGCAGCCGTCGTCTATCTCGTCGTACACGCACCGTCCACGGGTACCCAAGTTTCACTTGTCTGCTCGAAAACGCGAGTGACACCACTCAAACGTCTGACCATCCCGAGGTTGGAACTCACAGCAGCGCTGCTACTCTCTAAACTGATACGGCATGTTCACGCTACTTTGAACATGACCATCTCTCAGACATTTTTGTGGACGGATTCAGAAGTCACGCTTGCATGGATCAAAACGCACCCCTCCAAATGGAAGGATTACGTTCGCAACAGGGTAATCCAGATCCAGGAGATCACGCAGAACTTTTACTGGAGGCATGTACCAGGATCATCGAATACAGCTGACTGCGCGTCAAGAGGCATGACGACAGAAGAGCTTCAACAGCACACGCTTTGGTGGACGGGACCACCGTGGATCACGCAACCGCAGAACGCATGGCCCACTCAGACCAGTGTAGACGCAGACGAGCTAGGAGCTCCAGAAGCTCGTGCTGTGGTTTCACTGCACACGTCTAACGCAAACGCAGTAAAAGAATATTCATGGGAGTTAATCTATAAATATTCTTCTTTTAACAGATTGCTCAGAATCACCTCTCTCAGCCTCAAATTCGTGGACAAGCTGTTCAAACGAAAGGACGCTTCTCCCACGTCTTTCATCGCCGCAGCTGATATGGAAAGGGCCAGAATTTACTGGATTCAGGCCACGCAGTCTACTGTCTTCAAAGACGAACTCGCTGCACTCGCTAAAGGAACCACGCTTCCGTCTACGCATCCTTTCACGAGGCTCACCGTTTACCTCGACCATCAGGGAATCGCCAGGGTAGGCGGACGCCTCCAACATTCAGAACTCTCGCACGACGACAAACACCCGGTAATTTTGCCTCGTGATTCAAGACTCTCACTGCTTCTCATCGACCACGCTCATCATCAGACCATGCACGGAGGTACGCAATCCACTCTTGCCTTTCTCAGACAACGCTACTGGATCATCGGTGGGCGAGCTCCAGTGAAAACGCATATCCTGAGGTGTGTGAAGTGTGCTCGGCAGAGGGGGATCCGTGCCCATCAACTGATGGGCCAACTACCTCTTTGTCGGGTCACTCCATCACGCCCGTTCACCCACACAGGGGTGGACTACGCAGGACCCCTCACGCTGAAGACTTGGAAAGGCAGAGGAGCCAAGACGCAGAAAGGGTGGATTTGTGTATTCGTCTGCTTCGCAACATCAGCTGTTCATTTGGAAGTTGTTACCGACTACTCAGCCGACGCGTTCATCGCAGCCTATCGCAGATTCGCAGCAAGGAGAGGAACTGCAGCCTCTCTCTACTCAGATTGCGGCACCAACTTCCAAGGAGCAGACGCGCAATTGAAGAAACAGTTCAAGGACAGCACACGCGAAAATCAAGACCTCGCAGCTCTACTCGCCAAGGATGGTACGCAGTGGCATTTCAACTCTCCTGCCGCTCCGCACATGGGTGGAAAATGGGAGGCGGTGGTCAAGTCTCTCAAATTTTAGGTCCCACTTTGTCCACGCGGTCCCCTCTCTCAACAATTCTAGATCACCTTCCTTATACTTAATCGCTTCCTTACATTTTTTATCATGATTGCGACGATTTTCTGCTTGAATCTTAATAATATTTCCTTTGGCTACACGCCGCAAACTATCGCGATTCTCGTTGAATATTTCTATTGCCTCTTGCTCAACTAACGACAGAATTCGCACATCTTCTTTCTGTCTCATTTTCACACCAAAAAGTACTTGAAAAGGCATCATCCCTACTGCACGCTGAAAACTACTATTTATACATCGTTGCAATCTGTCAACAAGTTTATACCACTGATTTGGCTTTTCTAACGAAAGTTTTGTTAGCACCGGAATAATTATACGGTTAATGCGCTCAACTTGACCGTTCGCACGTGGTACGCCGGTAGTGATCGTAAAATGGTCAATGGACTCCGACGCACAATAGTCCTTAAATTCCTTCAACGTAAAGGCCGCACCCTTGTCCGAAATAATGCGATTGGGATTTCCGAAGGTCTTTTGTTGGATAACTAATTTAGCCAATACCTCCGCCGCATTCGTTGTTTTTGTCGGGTATATCCATACAAATTTCGCAAACGCATCTATAATTACCAAAATATACTTATACCCTTTACCCGTCGCTGCCATCGGTCCTTGATGATCTATGTGATACGTACATAGTAGCGTATCACCCTTCGGTATAGGCGAGAGCATGCCTTCTTTTTTCCCTTTCTTTCTCTCCGCTAAAATACATGGAACACAACAACTTATCACTCTTTCCACTCGCTCGCTTAAATTAGGTATATAAAATTCTTCCTTAATACGTTCTACGACTTTTTTGACGCCGAAATGACCATTCTCGTGTACCTTTCGTATGATATCCACAAACATACTTGTTGGTAGTACGATAACATTTTTATTTCCGCAACGCTTGAATAACAAATTATTTTCTACCGAATAATCTTCGTATGGTTCACTTTCTAATACCTGTTTAATTGCCCTAATGCGTTCGTCTTCGTCTTGTCTTTTCCGAATAACCTCGTGTAACTTGTCCTCAATTATAAAAACTGGATATCTACTGAGAGCATCAACATGTTTTAAACGTTCACCTGATCGGTGTTCCATTTTATAATTGAATTCTTCCAAAGTCAGTGCCCATCTGGCGACTCTGGGGCAAAGATCTTTTTTGTATAACGTCTTTTGAACCGCCTCGCAATCAGTAATTATTTCAAAATCTAATCCTAACAAATAAACACGAAATTTTTGCACCGCTCTTACTACCGCTAATAATTCTAATTCGTACGAACTATACTTCGTTTCCGCATCGGTTTTCCTACTCATATAGTGAATGGGGTGAAACATCTTATCCTCACTATTCTTTTGTAACAGAACCGTCCCATAACCGTTACAATTGGCATCTGTATGTAATTCTGTAATAGCCTGTGGCTGAAAAATGCGCAATACTGGTTCACCGGTCAATGCAGCTTTTAATGTGCTAAAGGCCCGTCTCTGGTCTTCACCGAATTGAAATTTAATCCCGTCCTTCAACAGATCTGATAACGGATACGCTATCCTAGCATAGTCCCTTATAAACTTTCGGAAATATCCCGTAAGACCTAAAAAGCTCTGTACATCTTTCTTTTTCGTGGGCTCTGGGAACGCTTGAACCGCTTTAACTTTACTTGGCAACGGACCGACTTGACCGTCCCTAATCACATGTCCCAAAAATTCTACCTGAGGTTGAAGAAATCTACATTTTTTCCAGTTTATATACAAACCGTTTTTTTCCGCGACCCCCAATGTGATCTTTAATTTTTCATACGCGTCTTCTTCGTCAGTACCCGGTACAATTACATCATCAACATAAATTCTGACTATCTTGCGTTTAACTAATTCTTCAAACACCTCATTAATAAATTGTATAAAAGTAGTAGGACTAATACAGAGACCAAACGGTGTTTTGAGGAATTCATACTGTCAGTCGGGTGTCACGAAACTGACTGGGTATACTTCCGACTGTCCTTGGCGGTCGGTACATGAAAAAATCCGTTTTTCAAATCGAGTTGAGAAAAAATTCGCACCCCCGTCAAAGCATCGATACAATCTTCTATTAGAGACATGGAAGTACACTCTTTAACTATTCTCTTATTTAATTCGCGATAATCGATACATACCCGATACGACCCGTCTTTCTTCGGTACTATAATAACAGGACTCGCGTATTCGCTTCTACTTTTAGTTATTATACCGTCTTTAAGCCATTCTTGAATTTGCGTATCTAATATTTCTTTTTCTTTCCAGGCTAAACGTCTAGGTCGAAGTCGAACGGGGTTCTCATCGATAACCGTAATTCGCGTTTCAATCGCTGTTTTAACCTTTTTAGCCGGTTCATACCTTTGTATAAGGTTTTGTACCTTAACTTTATACCGTCCGCTAGCAATGTCTACTTCATTCTGATCAATACAGTTAATACTTGCTAAATCACTCGTTTGACCTTCTTCCGGTCGATTCTTCTCTGCTTCGATGGCGTGTTTGACGTTTGCGGCTCCACTGCTCATGCTTTCGTTCTTCGATATCACTTTTTTTATTACCACTTCACCTTGATTTATATACACTTCTACATCTTTCAAAAAGTCTTGTCCCAATATTATTTCGGCGGACATAGTCTCGTTAGCCACCACAAACATTTCTACATCAAAACAATCATTGTCAACGCGCATTTTCATTGCGAACTTTCCGACGGGTACTGTGCGCGCATTTCCGAAACCGGTAAAAACTCGGGAGGTCGACTGTAGAAATGGTTTACCGATTTTGCAATGCGTATCCTCTCGAACTAAACTTACATCACTTCCTGTGTCCACTAGACCATAGCAGGTTAAGCCATTTATATTAACAGCACTTAATTTGTCTTTTACGCTTTTTACACAACTGACACTGTCCTCTTTGGGCTTCACCTTCACCCTCGTTCGGCAGTCTTTTGCCAGATGTCCGAATTCGTCACACGCGAAACACTTGGGTCCCTTTGCTTTATTAACACAGTTTTTCACATCGTGTTCTACTGACCCACAGGAGAAACAATGCATTTTCTTTTCTAACTTAGGGTCCCGAACTGGTCGCTGTCGAGTCTTCTTGTTCTCACCGTCATATTCTTTTTTCTCTCACAATCTTTTACCCTCAGCTTCTTTTTCTTTTCTCCTGTCGTACAATTCCAGCCTTCTTCTTAAATCATGGAGTGAACAAGCCTCGTATAACGTACTTTTGTTTGCTTCCCTATCCTGGATCCCATTTATAATATGCTCTATTATCGTATCATCTTCTATGTCTCCTTGACTTGCAATTTCTTGCATGGCACCTACATACTGTCGTGCACTTTCATTCGGACGCCTTTTCCGTTTTCACAATTGTTCATGGACCAATGCTGTTCGCGTTTCGCAACTTCTTTTCTGTAATTAGACTGAGCGGTAGGTTTCGAATTTGACGCCGCGAGAAGAAGGGCATGCGTGTCAGCGTCACGCTGCAATACGCAGGCGCGAGCAGTGTGGGGGTGAAAAGGACGGTCTGGGACTGGGCCTGATTCATTCTGACGAGGGTCGGTGACTTCTGCGCATTGAATTGTTGCTTTTTGTGTTTTGAATTATTCTGTGTGTTTTGTTTTGATTTAACTGTATCGGTGGCGATCGGTTGGCGTGCGTAAGTTGAATCGGGCGTGTGTCCTTAGATTGTGAAGCACTGAGTGCAATTTGGGACCGTGTGATCACGGTCATTTTTTGTTCCCACTTGGGGAACGCCTCCTGTGACCAGGAATTTGTTTGTAACGAGGACCACGACGATTGGCTGCGGCGTCGGCGAGGTGCCATCCGAGTACGGTTTGTACAGAGCTCTGGCGTGCGATAGTTATAAGTTTTTGAATGATCATTCAAGTAATAGTTAATCTCTAGATCGTAAGTTTGCTTTTTTATATTACAATTATTTTATTTTGTATTTTTCTTTTTATTTTGTGGTAATTTAATTTGATAATGGAACCAGGCTTTTTCCTCACTTGAGACTGAGGTTTTTTACGGCCGGTATCCTCTAAACTTTAAAATCATTATTTTCATTTATTAATAAATTCATTTATTTTGTTTCATTCTTTAAAATCTAATACCACGTGTTTCATTTACCCTCGGCGACAACAATCACACCCCGTTTCCTCTCCCTTTGTTATTGTGTTCTAATATTCGGAACAAATGCAATGTTTGTTTCTGTCATAAACTCACGTAACAACTTCTTTTTGAGAATCCTCCACGACACAATTCTCTTCTCATATGTGATGAATTGTTTCGCCGATCCTTGCAGCATTCTTTTCCCATATAACAACTTTTGAAGATCCTTCCAGTCGAGCAAAGTGCTTAACTCTTCCAAATCAGTCATCCATTTTTTAATTGGCAATTTGTCGTCTCCAGTAAAATATGGAATGCTTTTGTCGACGTCTTTGATTGTAAATCTGATGACTTCCTTGTTTGCGCGTCTCTTTGATCTTCCTCTTCTTCTTCATCCTCCTCTTCTTCTTCGTCTTCTATGTTTTTAACTTCTTTCAATCTTTGTCTCAACTCAGCTTTATTCCCTGTGCTATCCAACTGTAATTCATGCAGTTTTTCTTTCAGTTCTTTAACCTTCATCGCGTCAATCATCTTTTCGGTTAAATTATGTTTCTCACTCGTTGCTTTTCCCTGCTTTGTCTTTGTCTTCACTTTCTTTGTCTTGCTGGTGGTTGCTTTCCCATTATCCACGATAGTTTGATCTAAACTACCACCATCACTCCCACTTTCTTCTGTGTTGGTTGCCTGCTTCATTTCACTGTGACTCATCTTAGCGTTTCAACTTTAAACAACTTAATTATTGTTCACGATTGATTATAACAACTATATTGGCTACCGGTCAACTTACACACTGCCCAACTTCAAATCACTCGCGAACTGACAACTTTATCTGTCCTTTGTCCTCCGTCGTACCTCCACAAGTCCACCTTCACGTCACTGTCTAATCGAAGATTGTTCCTTTGAATAATCCTCGAGATTCCGGCTGAGCCCCCAAATTGTAGGATTTATTAGTAACGCAAAAGTATATTAAAATGAACAGTAAGCAGAAAACAAAAGAGCTAACGCTCAACGCAAAAATCGCTCGATGATCCGCAGGCCAACGTTCCCTTCAACTGCCGATTTTCAATCCTCCTCCCTCCAACGTTCGCTTTTTTCCTCGACCTCTCCTCGCCTTCGCCCCGCTTCTCCGCCTAAACACTTCAGCGTTCTGCAATGCAGCGGCACGTGGCCCGCTTTATCTAAATCTAAATACTTCTAGACCTCCCACAGATATATGCAGCGGTTTTGACGGAAAGGTTGAGGAAGGAAACGGAGGAAAAGGGAATGCTGCCGGTAAATCAGACAGGGTTCAGAAGAGGGATGGGAACAATCGATAACATATATGTGCTAAATTACCTGGTGAACAGGCAGATAAAGAGGGCGAAGGGAAAAGTTCATAGATCTGAGGGCAGCGTTCGATTCAGTGGATAGAGGAGTGCTGCTAGAGGCGCTAAAGCAAAGAGGTGTAAGAGAAGGATTAAGGAAAAGGATAAAAGAGATATTAAGGGAGACTAGAAGCAGGGTAAGAACAGGTGAAGGGATAACAGAACCATTCTGGACGGCGAGAGGGGTAAGACAGGGGTGTCCGCTAAGCCCGCTGCTGTATAATCTATTGACGGCAGATATGGAAGAGAAGATGAGCAAAGGTGGAGGAGGGGGGATAAAAATTGGAGGGAGGAAAATTTATACGCTGGCCTATGCGGATGATGTAGTGGTATTAGCTGAAGAGGAAGGGGATATGAGGGCGTTGCTAGGAAGACTAGAAAGATACCTGGATGAGAAAAGGCTAGAACTGAATCAGGACAAATAAATAATGAGGTTTAGAAAAGGAGCAGGAAGATGGAAAAAGACGAACTGGTGGTGGAAAGGAAAGAAAATAGAGGAGGTAGACCAGTTTAAATACCAGGATACGTTTTTAGGAGAAACGGAGGAAGCGAGCTCCAGGTAAAAGGTAGGATTGTTATGTCCCTAGTTATAACACATTTTCGTCTTTCGCCATTCCAAAGAGGTCTTGCTCTGGAATCCGCGAAATATCAGCTTTTTCTCGCTTAGCGACGCCCGCGATACGAAATCAGGGAACTTGCGGAATGCGATGGCGAAAACCCTTTGCTTGCAGGTTTTCGCAAGCAAGGAGCGTGACCTACTCCCCTTTGGGGAGTATAAGTTACAAGCGCAACGCCAGTTCCGTGATAGTGTATAGCAAAGACCGAAGTTCTGTCCGTTCGTGACCCGCAGTAGATCCGCGTGCAAGGCTACTCTAAACCAGGAAGATCATCGACGACGTGCTCGGCCGACGGTTCAACACGAGTGTATCGCCGTGGTCTGAGATAAACAGACCCATAATTGGACCAAGTCCAGGAGTGCACCCGTGTGCTGTGCAGGACCACCACCAACCGCTTGTATCTCCAAGATCGAGTCGTAGCCACGCGCCGCGAGTCTAGTGTATCGTCCGAAACGCGAAGCAAGTGTAAAACGAGACCTCTAGTGTGAAGGACCAGCAAGTGATACAAGAACGAACGAGTGACGCACAACACCTGAAGTCAGCGAAGGGTATGTAACCACAGAAATAGAATATATATATATTGAAGACCCATATACGTGTATCAACAATTACTGAACGCCCCATCCTGCATCCTTTACTACCCACGAGGAAGGTCAAGGTACGCTTTAACGTTCTAATCGGCAGAACCCAAAGAACGTAGTAACAGTAAAATAACCACCCTTAAGGTGGGACGTAACAGGATCAGCAAGGCCGGAATAGTGATGAGACAGGTATGGGGGATAGGAAAAAGAAGATTTGGGAAAAACTAGAAGAGAAGAATCTGGCTATGGGATAAGCTAATATGGACGGTCATAGCATACGGAGCAGAGGTATGGGGATGGAGGGAGTGGAAGGAGATAGAGGGACTACACGAGAGGTTTTTAAGATCGACGCTAGGCGTGGACTGGCGAACACTAGGATACCTGCTCAGAGAGGAGTTACAAAGATGGAAAATGAGAATAAGAACGGGAAAGCTGGCATGGGGATATAAAAGAAAACTATGGGCAGGAAGAGGGGGAAGTTGGCCAAGAGCTGCTGGGAACAGATAATCAGAAACGAAAAAAGGAGGGGAGAGGGAAACAAATGGGAAGAGGAAAGAGAAAAGTTTTTTACAGAAAGGGGCTTGGAAATGGAAAGATTGGAAGAGAAAAGAAGAAGCGGGGAGATGGGCTATCAAGAGTTTGAGAGGAAAGGTAAGCAGCTACAAGAAGAGGAGAGGTGGGAAAGGATAATGGAGTCGAGGTACAACGAGTGGTACAAAGTAATAGAAGAGCCAGGAATCCCGAAATATCTAGAAAAAGGATGGAAGGAGGTAAGGTGAAGGCGGGTGGCCAGGTTCAGGATGGGAAATGAAGTGAATGGAGCAAAATATTGGGAAAAAGAAGAAAATAGAAAGTGTAGAGTGTGTAGATGGGAAGAAGAGACTTGGGAGCACGTGTGGGAAAGATGCGCAGGAGAAGAAAGAAAGTAGGGGTGGCAGGAGAAGGTACAACAGAAGAGAAGAGTGGATGAAAGAGGTAGAGAAACACAGGTTGGAAGGGGAATAGGGGGGGGGGGGGTAGCTAGAGAGAAAGGGAGAGAAGAAGAAAAAAGGAAGAGACGGACAACGCTAAGGAAACAACTACAAAAATGTTGGGGCAGGGAAGGACCCTATAAAGGTAAGAGCAAGGATAGAAGGACAGATGGCGCAACAGTAGAGGAGCGACACACTTGTTAATATAATCACGAGACAGGTTAAGAGAGCACGTGCACAGGCAGGGAAGGAAAAGAGAGTAAAGAAGTAAATAAATAAAGTAAAGAAATGGACAACATAACTAGGGGAGGAAATAACAGTACTAGGGGAGGAAATAAGAGAGTTGAGAAAAGAGATAGTAAAGTTGAGAGAGGAGCTGAGAGGATGGAGGATAGGGTTAGGAGAAAAAAGAACAAGTGAAGAGGAGACGTCCAGCAGAAAGAAGGAAGAGGACAACGGAAAAGGTGCAGAGGGGAAAAAGAAGTTGAAGAGCAAGGAAAAGGACGAGGAAGGAAGCGGGGAAAACAGAGGCAGTGAAGAGACGAAGGGAGGATACAGGAAGGAAGAAAACCAAGAAGAGGAAAAGAGAAAGATAGAGGGAAACTGGGAGAGCAGGCAGGGCGCAAAGGGAGGAAAGGAGACCGTAAAAGAGACAGTAGGAGAAAAGGAAGCAGATAAGATGGCGAGAGAAGAGGAGGAAAGATGAAAGCGATGGCTGGCAGAAGACGAGAAAAGGAGAAGTATAAGAAGGAAGAAAAGCCTGGTCTAGAAAGGGGTGGAAGGAGAAAATCTGGAGGAAAGATTAAGGCACATAACAACAATCTTAGATAAAGAGCTAGAAGTGAAAGTAGTAATAAAAGGAGCAACGGAAAGGGAAGGAGAGGGGGGGAAGGGTGATGGTGATAACAGAATTGGAGGAGGAAGACAACAAGAAGGAAATGGTGTGGATCTGGAACGGGATCTGGGACAGGTGGAGGGTGGAAGTGGATGAGGATCTAAACAAGGAGGAAAGAAGACTGAAATGGCTGATCAAGGAGAAGGCGAGAAAGGAAAACGAAGAATGAAGAAACGTATTATTTAATAGCAGAAGGATCTGGGTGGATGGAAGAGAGATGAAGTGGTGCGAGGAGAAGAAGAGGTGGGAAAGACTGACACTAAAGGAAAGGCTAGAAAGGGTTGTGAGTTAGGGAAGTACAGAGAGAAAGTGAGAGCGTGCGAGTACATCCAGGGATCACAGTTAAGTTTCCGTTGGTTTCTTCAGTGTATAGCTTGGATAGGTTATAGGCAAAAGTTGGGAGATAGTCAGTTGAAATTGCTCAAGACAAGAGACTGTTTAGCGTAAGATGGAGCTTTGGCGTTGTGTACACTGAGTCCCATCGAAGTTGTCGCAGTGAAGTTGGCAACACATTCACTAACACATTCACGCCGTGTCGGTGAGCCGATGGGCGAGATGCCGACGACGCGGCGTGAATGTGTTAGTGAATGTGTTGCCAACTTCACTGCGACAACTTCGATGGGACTCAGTGTACAAGCCTAGCAGAGGAATATATATATATATATATATAGTTTATTTAGTTTTATTTGGATTTCAATCCTTTTTTGAGCTTAATTACGTTATTTTTATTGTATATCATGTTATGTTTACGATTAGTTTTCAGTTTATATGCATAGAGGTTTATTTGTTATATAAAAGTCTAGAATTTTTTTTTTTTTGTTTGGTTAAGAACAATATAGAACAAAAGCCCAGACAAAGTATAGCTGGGTATTATACGTCTGTTGGTACTTAAATAGAATAGGATGCAATATTTTTTCTATGTTTTGTTTTAGTTTTAATCTTCAGATTCTCTCAATGTTACAATATCAGAGACTTCAGTTTTAATGTTAGGAGAGGTAGATAGCGGAAAAGGCAAAAATGCACAGGTTTGGTTTTGTGGAGAGTTAGTAATAGGTATATTGTTGTAAACACAAGATAAGTGCAGAAGATAAAAAACAAAGATTATATATTCTTTATATATTTTTTATAGACATATATTAAAAAGAGGCTGTAAGAAGGATTGTAGAGAGAAGGGGAAAAAAGTGTAACAAGTTCGGGTACGCTCCTGAGAAAAGCGCCACATAAACCCGCAAGGGGAATGGTTAAATAAATTCAATTATTACTACATCTACATTAGATACGTAATATACATTTAATACCGATATAATTATTACTATATCTACATTAGATATGCAATATAAATTTAATAACAGTATCATTATTACTATATCTACATTAGATATGTATTATACATTTAATAACAATGTCATTGTTTGTGTCACGTCCGGAAAATTTTGAAAATTTGTCCTCCTCACGTTCCCTTATCAAACCCTTTCGGGAGTTGTAGGAGTCTCCTCATGTAAGGGGCGTGAGGGGGGCGAATTACTACTTTATTTTTTCAATTTCCTCCTCAACTCTGTGCTTTCCCATCAAGCCTTCGTGTTGTAAGGGTCTCTTCATGTGGAATATGCACAGGGAAGGGTTTGTGTTTATAATTATTCTACTTTGTCTTTTCTATCCTTTAATTCATTCTACCATTTCTCGATTCTTTCCTTTAGTTTATTACCCCTCCTTGAAACTATCGTCGTGCTCACCTGCGTAGTAACAGATTCCGTCTTAGAAAAACTCGGTTTCGACCGGGGAGAGGTATCGTAAACAGCGTTCGCTGCGCAGTTAGCCAGTGCTTCGCATTGTAGAGGTTCCCTCAGGTTAACTGCGCAAAAGCGTAAAGATCAATTCATCTTTTAGATTTTCAATCAATACCCTCCCCTTTCTTCGCGTAGGCGCCAGTCGGTCCCTAACCCGATCATATGTGTGAATTGAATGCTGGAATGGTTGCACGAGATAGCAGAGAAATTTGAATATTTGATTGAATGTAAAGAGCGAGGAATGAGAACCCTCATAAGCGAGCGATAGTGTCGTCGAGGTACTCAAAGGCTCGATTTATTTACGTTTTGCAAAGTTTATTTATTTGTCTTCCTTTTTACAATGGTTACACAGTGAAATCGGACAGAGATTCGATGTTCGCTTGAGTTCTAAAACTAGAGTGGACTGACTGTGTTTTTCCTGTTCCCTTTTTATGTTAAGGTTTTGGAGGAAAAACTAAGGGTGGGGGTTTCTGGAATTTGGGATGGTGGTTCAGCCGTGAAGAAAGGAAATGGAAATCAAGATTAAATTAGCGAGGGACTGATGCAGGAAACATAAATAACGGAAAGGTAAAAAGGGCCTTGTAGGGAAGATCGGTTATCAGAGTGGGACGAGAAAATGGAAATGGGCCCGGATCCATAAATAAGAGAAAGGAAAATGGCAAGGATAGACGGACTGGACAGATTGGGATCGCAGTGTCGATAAGGCTGGGTCGACACCTCCCTTCCTATAGAAGACGTTTGTCTATGATCGAGACAAACGGTCTCTGAATCTTTGATCTAATGATACGGGTTCCCTTACTTGGGGCACAGCTGTATACGTTACATGGTGTGTCGGCGCATGATTATTAAAACTACATTGCGTATAACAGTTGCCTATAAGAGTCCTTAATACGTTAAATACGGCTTTGAAAAATCCTATCTTTACTAAAAAGACGAACAGTAAGCCTGTAAGTGCTGTATATCCTGCGTAAGAGAGGTATTCGAAGAATTTTTCTTTCCAGGTTTTTAGGCGCTGATGATGAAAGACCTTGTCGGATATGTCTTGCAGCTCTTCTAGTGTTCGACCGACTAATTGTAAATTTTCCGGATCTACGTGCGCTTCTCGTATCAGATTCAATGGAATATCGCTTTCTGATATATTAAGATCTGGCGTTTTTATGCGTGCAACCACTACCTGATGGTAATCGGTCTTGTTGTTATATATAATATTGTTAGGGTTTAATGTGGCCGAAAACGAGATTCCGCTACAATCGGGTGCTAGAGTTAGTATAAAATTTCGGCTAATTTCTGCATGCCTTGGTTTTTTATCAGAACAAAGTATATGCAGCGTCTCAGGCTTGGGGGCTACGCCAAGCCACTGATTTCCCGTTTGTAATTGTATCCATATCGTATTTTGGAGCTGCATATACCGAGTTTCACAATTTTCGGATTCGTGTTTCGTTAGGATATTGGTTAAACAGTTGTCTTGAAAGTTCGTCGAATAATCTGGCGCATATCTCTTAATAATTAATTGGTCATTGAGTTTCTTTGCTTTTGCTAGGTCACTCGTGGTTATTGGTACCAACGTAAGGCGCATCGGGTCTAGAAGAACGAGACGTTGCTGGGTATTTATAATGGAGTGGAATACCCATCCTTGAACTGGAAGGGATATTATCTTTACTAGATTAAGAATTTGTTCTTCTAGTAACGGAACCTTTATTTCTAGAAGTGCGCGTTTCCCGTTGAGCCCTACGTTTACTTCACATATGTCGATAAGAGCCATGTAAAATGTTTCTTTGAGAGGCACGGGGAAGTTGTCGACGTGCTCATGTTCCCTGAGTATTTTGAAAAGTTGTTCGGGTGTCAATATATAAGGCTTTATAATGCCATGTTTGGCGTCAAACATTAAATCTTCTATATTTCTAACTTGTTCGCGTATTTCACTAATGCTAGTTTCTAAGTCTAAAATTACTTCGTCGATTTGAATGTTCATCTCGTTTTCCTTCGAAAGGTCCCGAAGTCTATTGAACTGCGCGTTTATAGCTTCTACCTGAGTGTGTGTTTTATTGAACAGTTGAGGATTACACTAGTTTGGTTTCGTATATAATGTACGATCGTTTTTTGATCCGCATAAAGTTTATCGATTTCGTCGTTGTAATATTGGGCATCCGTCGCATCGAGTGTACCGAACAGAGCTTTGCTTACTTCGCCCACGAAATCGAAGATTCCACGCCGAGCACGCGAGGAGCTGCTATCTATTCCCGCAGTGTACAGAGCGTTGCGGAGCTCTCCCCGAATGTGGCTGAAGTCTCCTATTCGTTTAATTAATCTATTGCGCGAAGAGCATGTAAATTTGGTCCCTGTTATTTCTCGAATGCATAGCCCGCCTAGCACAGTTTGATAGAGGTTTTCGATAATCTTTAGATCGTCCTCGATGTGCGCAAAATCGTATCCGACGACTATTTTCCACTGTTCGTGATATAGTCTAACCCGACTTAAGTGTTCTAAAAATATAGTTTCCTGATTGCTAAGTGCGGCGATTGAATATTTTTCGTTTCCGCTTTGGGCCGTTGAGATTTTACTCGTGATCCATATCGTAGCCATGATCGTCATTAAGATTGGAGCAGACACGAAGCTCTGATTAGGTTTCATTATCTGTAATAGTCAACGAAGCTTGTTTGAAGAGTTTGACATTTGTTCTGTGATGGATAGTTGGTTTTCCATGTTCGTTTATTTTGACCGAATGACCGCCCGTTATTTCTAATACTTCAAATGGTCCTCGCCACCGTTCTCCCAAAGGTTTGGCGTTGTAATTCCGTATTAGGACTAGGTTACCCTTGGAAATCGGTTCGAGGTGTTCATAGGATGTGGAGGGTTGTTGTAGTTTAAGGTTGTCGAGGGTTTCAATAATTTTGTTTTCATGTTGGAGTTTTATGTCCTCCACTTGCTGTCTGAGAGTCAGGTGTTCGTCTTGTTCGTCAAAGATACTATTGGGTTCATAACCTACTTGTAACTCGAATGGGGTGTATCCCGTAGTCCGGTTAATTGTGCAATTATAACTGAGCATAGCTTTAGGAAGGATGAGATCCCAGGGGTTTTTCGCGGTTTGGTAACATCGAATGTATCCTTTTAGTATGACATGAGACCTTTCGTTTTTTCCGTTAGATTGTGGATGGTATACTGAGGTAAAAACGTGTCGCGATTTCATGGCATCGCAGAACTCGGTAAATTCCTGGGATGCGAATTCTTTAGCGTTATCCGTCAGTATCTCTTTGGGTTTGCCGAAAATTCGCAGCCATGAAGCCCAGGTGGCTTGTATAATGGCTGCAGTGGATTTATCTATTAATGGTTCGCACATGATATATCGCGTTAAGTAGTCCTGTATTACTAGTATATATTTGTTTCCCCGAGGGGTTTCGTCCAATGGTCCCACAATGTCTATGGAAATCTTGTCCGATGGTTTAGCTGGGATGTCAGTCATTTGAGGTATATATGTCTGTCGTTTGGTGTCTTTATGCCTTTGGCAGATTTCGCAATTTTCTACGTAGTTTTTCACGTCTCTCGTAATGTTAGGCCATTCGTGTTGCTTACGAATTTTTTGTAATGTTTTATCGTAAGCGTAATGTCCGCCGAAAAGGGAGTCATGTGCTAGCCTAATAATTTCTTCTTTATCTGAAGGAATCGGTTTAGAAACGTAGATTTCTATGTCACGATTTAAGTTTGAGAAGAGATAGGCGAGTTCGGAACTGTGATTTCGGTCCTGTATTATGTTAATTTTTGTGCCGTCTTTTAGAATTTTCGTCATAGTTTCTAGTTTGTATTTGTCAGTCTCGTGCGGTGATAAATACGTCTTGTCCTTTTCTGTTATCTCTGGTGGTGTTTCTGTATACACAATTGTCGGAGATTCTTTTGAGTGGCCCTGACAAATCTTTACCTGTGATTTTATCGGGGGGACTCCAGATCTTTCGGACGTGTTTGGATATCCTACTAAGCTCTTAATGAATTCTTCATCTTGTGAAGATATTTCAGGGTTGTTTGAATAATATGTGATGTATTTTTCGAGGTCGTTTAACGGGTCGTGTTCTATAATCCTAACCCTACCTCGCGAAAGCGCGTCTGCGTTGGTATTTAGTTTCCCTTGTTTATAGACAATATCGTAATCGTATTCTAGCAGCTTCAGTCGCCACCGCATTAGACGTGAATTCGGGTCTTTTATGTTCGTTAGCCAAACGAGTGGTTTATGATCCGTCACGATTGTGAATTTCCGTCCGTATAAGTATTGGTGAAAGTGTTTGGTTGCCCAAACGATTGCTAGAAGTTCCTTTTCTATCGTCGAATACCGAGTTTCCGCGTTGTTTAGCGTTCGTGAAGCGTACGCGGTAGGTTTATCCTTCCCTATTGGCCCTTGCGATAATACCGCGCCTAAAGCATAATTACTGGCGTCCGTGGTCAATACGAAGGGTTCGTCCCAGTTCGGGTATTGAAGAATGGGTTGAGTTGTTAACGCGTTACACAAGGTTTCGAAGGCTATTTGTTGCTCGTTAGTCCACCGAAATTCTGTATCCTTCGTTAACAATTGGTTCAGGGGTTTCGCGATCTTGGCAAAATCTTTTACGAATTTTCTGTAATATCCGCATAATCCTAAAAATTGTTTAATTTCTTTTGCGGTCTTAGGAACGGGGTAGTTTTTTACCTTATCGATGCGTTTAGGGTTGGGTTGTACACCATTAGCCGAGATAACGTGACCTAGATATTCTAATTCCGGTTTTAGGTACTCACACTTGTCGGGTTGAAGTCTTAAACCGCACTGCCTTAATCGTTCAAATAGAATATTTAAATTCTTGTTGTGCTCCTCTAACGTCCTACCGAAAACTATAATATCGTCGATGTATACAAAACAGTTATTACCGATTAGTCCGTGTAAGCCGCGATTCATCAATCTTTGAAACGTTGGCGGGGCATTTCTTAAGCCGAAGGGCATTCTAACGAATTCGAAATGTCCGTTGTTTGTTGAAAAGGCGGTTTTGTGAGTGTCATTTTCCTTAACCCCGATTTGGTGGAATCCCGATGCTAGGTCGAAGGCGGAATAGTATTTCGCATTGCCGAGTTTGTCTAATATTTCATCAATATTAGGAATTGGGTAAGAGTCTTTTATAGTTTTTTCGTTTAGTTTTCTGTAGTCTATTACTAGTCGCCATTTTTGTTTACCGGATGCGTCTGTCTTTTTGGGAACAATCCATAGTGGACTGTTGTATGGGCTGTCACTGTCTCTAATAATTCCGTTTTGTAGCATGTCTGTTACCTGTCGCTTAATTTCGTCCTGGTGTATCGGAGGATATCTGTATTGTTTGGTGTGTATCGGGATTTCGTCGGTAGTTTTGATTTCGTGTTCAAGGATGGAAGACTTAGGGAGTGGGTCACTGGGTAACATAAAAATATCATGAAAGTTTGAGATAATTTCCCATATTTGCTCCCTACCTTCGGTTAAGTGATTCAGACGGGTATTTTCTTTCAGTAAATCTATTCTTTCATGAGTTCTATTGCTGCTTTCTATATGAAAAACCAACTTTTCCTCGAAATCTTCTACAGATTCAATTTGATTTTTAAGGAAGTCTGAGAGGATAGGTTGACCAATTGCATCGATCTTCGTGATTGCTCCGACTCCCGATATAAAATTGACAAGTACCGTTTTGTTCTTGCAGTTATCTTTCGACGTGTTACAGCGCTTAACGATGTTGCCGATTTTGAAGGTACGGCATGAGAGGGAAAAATCATGATCAAATAGGAAATCCGCGCCTAATATTCCGTCTTGTAGGATTGGAGAATTATCATCTATGACTTGAAATTTGTTACATTTATCGTTAAATGGGACGAATATAGAATACAGGGTGTTCGTGGTATTATCTGTGATCCCTCTGAGGGTTATGGGTTCTCCCTTGTGGAGGTTTTTGTTTAAAATTTGTTTCTCTTTGATTATTGAAATTTCGCTACCTGTATCGATGAGGAACGTTGTCGGCTGGAATCCAGGCAGTTCTAGTCGAACAAACGGGGAGTGGTCCACACGATGTTCCTCTGCTGTGGCCGGTCTGGTGTTTCCGATGGTGACGGTGTGCCTGGAGGTAATGTGTTCGGCGGGACCCACCGAAAATTTCGCTGCTGACCGGTTTGGTTCCCTCGCTGTTCCCTCCAAGTTTTCGTTCTGCATTCGGCTTCTGTGTGACCTCGTCGTTTGCAGTAATTGCATACTTTTGTTTGCCACTCCGGTCTCCCAGGTTTATGCGCTGACTGATGTTGCTCCCGCTGCCCCTGGTGTTCTCTTGGTTGGATCCTGGCTTGATTCCATATTCGGGACTGCTGCTGCATGTACTGCAGTTCTGTATCGTACATACGCGCAGCTTCGAACGCTTGGTTCAGCGTCTCCAATTGTTGGCTGAATAGGTACTGCGAAATTTCTGGTCTTACGTTGCGACGGAAACACTGGATACCCTCCTCGTTACAGATAATTTCTTTAATATCGATGTACGTCTGGAGCCTCCTTTCGGAGTTTACGGCTGTCAATAGCTCATCTTGGATTTGCGAAAACCGGTGGATAAAATCGTTTATAGGTTCGTTTGGCCGTTGTTTGCAAGCATCCCGCTTAGTTTTCAGTGATGAGGTATCGACCGTTCTCCCGTAGATGAATCGGATTTTCTCGATCAATTTCGGGATTGTGGTTATGGTGTCCGGTCGAATGGTTAGAGCCGCACGTCCTTTCAACTTTTGCGATATGATGGCCAACAAGAGTAGGGAGTGTTGGTTTGGATTCAGCATAGATGATACTTTAATGAGCGTGTTAATAAAAATTTCCGTATTTGTTCTGTCGAAATCAGGGATTAACGGTAAGCATTGCTCATATTTTCCTATCGGAATTGGAGGCTGTGTTTCCTCACTTATCGGAGACGGACGAGCGTTAGCCGTCGCCTGTCCGGTTAATCCAGACTCTTCTAATGTTTTTAGTCGGTCACATACTTGTATCAATTTTTCGGCTAACATATTCATGTCGATTTGGACCCGCGTTGGGCTTTGTGGTCTTGACATGTCGTTTAGAGGAGCAGTCACGTAGCCTTGCAAAAGATCGGATAGCGTATCAGTGGATAAACTTACGTTCGTTTTGCTCGCTCTCCAATGGATCCAGTTGTTGTCCAGTTTGATCGACCTTTGGAGTTCTCGGGTTCGAAGTAGGATACCTCCGGAAATTTCCACTCGTGGAATAACTAGCACAACTAGTATACTTTCTTCCAGATAAGCCCGCAGGTGATATCCCGTACCGCTGCCACCAATTTATGTCGTCGAGGTACTCAAAGGCTCGATTTATTTACGTTTTGCAAAGTTTATTTATTTGTCTTCCTTTTTACAATGGTTACACAGTGAAATCGGACAGAGATTCGATGTTCGCTTGAGTTCTAAAACTAGAGTGGACTGACTGTGTTTTTCCTGTTCCCTTTTTATATTAAGGTTTTGGAGGAAAAACTAAGGGTGGGGGTTTCTGGAATTTGGGATGGTGGTCCAGCCGTGAAGAAAGGAAATGGAAATCAAGATTAAATTAGCGAGGGACTGATGCAGGAAACATAAATAACGGAAAGGTAAAAAGGGCCTTGTAGGGAAGATCGGTTATCAGAGTGGGACGAGAAAATGGAAAAGGGCCCGGATCCATAAATAAGAGAAAGGAAAATGGCAAGGATAGACGGACTGGACAGATTGGGATCGCAGTGTCGATAAGGCTGGGTCGACAATAGCAAGCGTTCGAGGATTGTTTAGAGGCGAAGGATCGAACGGGGCAATAAAAGTCATTGTATCGAATACCGAGACTTTGCCTGAAACTGAGACCGAACGGTAGATTTCGAATAGAAAGAACGTTCTTGAACAAATTTCGCTACAACCGTAATAACGAATATTCAAATAAGCAATATTTAATAATTGAAGACTGCTGGAATTACCAGTAAACCACCGTATGCTATTGTAATTTTCACAACTTGCGTTACCAGCGCAATTCGTATTGTTGTTCGGTTTCTTTGCGAACAAAATAATTATGAATAGAGCCGATTGTTAATTAGGAAATTCTAATTCATTAATCACACATAATAGTTCAATATTCATAATTTGTGTTCAAATTTAAATTATTAGATTGTTAATTATATCATTTTTTATATTTAACATTGAAATTATCGATGAAGATAGAATGTTCTGGAAATAGTACGGCGTAGAACCACCTAAAAGCCGTTAGACAGAGACAAAACATCAAGAGAGAGAAACAGCACGATTTAGTGGAATTCGGCTGGCATGCGCCTCAACTAATAGCGACGCACGTGACACTACCGTCACGAGCTATGATTTGTCGAGATGTCCCCAAGCAGGACATTGTCCTCGTGACGGGCCATTCCGGCTAGGATCGCGATCGATTTTGATCACTCTTCGTCGAGCAATCGTGTAAGTACATGACGGAAGCCCGTGCGTCAAAAGAAAGCGTTGTCGTAGTACTTTGGGAAATTTAGCTGCGCGGCAAGTCCTATTCGTAGGGAGAGTGTCGCGAGGGTGAAATTGCAAATACGCGGCAAAGACTCAGTGACGCGCACGTTAAATTTTCATACTCTTAAAATTCTATCTTTTCTCTTTTGTATTTTAATCCGTGTGATCGCGTACATTTTCGTATTAAACTCATCGCGTTAATTATTCAATTTCTCAAAGCGTATGAACGTCCTTGTAAACGTCTTATTTAATCGTTAATCGCAGTATATTCGGCCAATCACGCGTGCGACAAGAGCTATGTGAACCTGAGACCCGACATTTAAAAAATTAACTTTTTTTCGGAAAATGGTAGCATTTCGTTTGTAGTTGATTGTAGTAACAACAGTTTCGTTTGTAGTTGAATCGTTTAAAAGTGATAGGGTATTGTTTATACGCCCAAGAGCCAACTTCGTCAACTTTTAATATTGTTAAAATCCGTCCTTTCCATGTGATAGGGAATCGTTTGTAGTTGATTGTAGTGATTTCCGTTTCGTTTGCAGTTGAATAGTTTAAAAGTTATGAGCAATTGTTTATCCGCCTAAGGCAACTTCGTCAATTTTCAAGATTTATGAAATCGGTCTTTACCATGTGATTCAGAGTCGTTTGTAGTTGATTGTAGTGATATCCCTTTCGTTTGTAGTTAAACAGTTTAAAAGTTATAGCCGACTCTTTAAACGACCTAAAGGCAACTTCGTAAATTTTCGAGATTTTTGAAATCCGTCCTTTCCATCTGATTCATAATCGTTTGCATTTAATTGTGGTGATTCCCTTTTCGTTTGTAGTTGAATAGTTTAAAAGTTACATCCGATTGCTTGTACGCCCAAGAGGCAACTTCGTCAATTTTCAAGATTTTTGGAATCGGTCTTTGCCCTGTGATTCAGAGTCGTTTGTAGTTGATTGTAGTGATTTCCCTTTCGTTTATAGATGAATAGTTTAAAAGTTACAGGCGGTTGTTTATCCGCCTGTAACGACCTAGGAAAATACAACACCTTTTTTCATTACATTTATTTGTTATAATCAATATTTTTTTATAAATATTTCGTACAAAATGTTTTATTTTATTTTTAATGTATAATAATTTTGTAATAAATAGTTTTCATTTTTTGTCGATAACCGAGTTTGCTAAATTCGTCGATAAACGTATAGTCGATAAGTCAGACAGTAAAACAGATTATCGATAAATTATCGACGTCTGGCCCCAGATGCGACAGCACAACCCCAATGAACACACGGTGGGGTGAAATTCTAGAGCGGGGATGCTGGACCGTCATGTGATGGGAAATTCCAGCTACCCCAAGAAACTCTATGTGGAAAAAAAGCGCCGAGTCAGCAAAATCTGAGTATAAATAGAGGCGTTCCACACGGTTTTAAGCGCAGATCTTCTCTGACCACGGTCAGAAGCAGGCAATACTCTGAATAGTAGAGGAAAGCTTGCGCTGAGCTGTTTGGGCAGCAATAGAGCGCGAGTAGTAGCTTATTCCTTCTCTTCCATTGGTGGCGTGCAGTACTGCGGATCAGTGGACCTCCTACTCACGGTACGCAACGTGTTAAACAGGTGTTAAGCTAAGCCAACACTCAAGTGTAAAGAGCTAGCGAGGAGCCTAGCTCCTTGAGACGGCCTGCGTCTAACACAGCTCTGGTTATCCCAGAAACCGATTGCGACCCGTAGGAAAGGTTAACTTGAATCCAATAGTTTTGCACAAACCTCTGGAATTTAGTTTCCAAAGTTATTGGTGAAATTAAACAGAGTATTGACTGTGTATTGACAAATTGTAATTTCTTATTGTATTCCTATTTCTAGCCGTACTTATTGTAATATTAGCGATTTCATTTTTACATTATATTCAATTGATATTCACTTACCTTATATTCTTGAATAAACAAATTACCATTAGTTCTAGCCCATTAGTGTTTGGATTTCACTCCTTAACCGCTCACCACACGAACCTATAATCCCTAACACATAGAATACGAGTCGCCTTCTAAGGGAACCGCTCTCCCTACAAGTCAGTGCAGTGACGTACTCACTCTGGGTCGTTACACGCCTAAGAGGTAACTTTGTCAACTTTTAATATTTTTAAAATCCGTCCTTTCCATCTGATTCAGAATCGTTTGTATTTGAATGTGGTGATTCCCTTTTCGTTTGTAGTTGAATAGTTTAAAAGTTACAACCGATTGCTTGTACGCCCAAGAGGCAACTTCGTCAATTTTCAAGATTTTTGAAATCCGTCTTTTCCATGTGATAAGGAATCGTTCGTAGTTGTTTGTAGTGATTTCCCTTTCGTTTGTAGTTAAATAGTTAACAAGTTATAGGCGATTATTTGTATGGCTAAGACCCATGCTTTTTTGAGTTATAAAATTTGTACAAATTTAATTATATGGGTATTTATTTAATTGTGTTCGTATAAATTTTATAACAGAAAAAGGTATTTTACGTTGTCATATATCATGAAAAGCTTTCGTGCTGCGTAATGAATCTCTGGATTGTCGACCGTAGTGGAAATGTGACGAAATGAAATATATTTGGTCTTTTCTAATCTCGAAACAACAGCGAGAAGTATGCGCGAAGAAGAAGCGTACACCACATACGTTTGGGTACTGGAATAAAAAATAAACTGAAATAAAATAATTTGTAACAAAAATACAACCGAGTTCTAAATGCACTTGTTACGAGCCGGAGGGGGCGGCTGCGTAGCCGGGGCTTAATTTAGGTAAATGGTAATTGTTAATGGCTTGATCAGTGTTGTTATTAACACTGGGAGCCTAAGGAAGTAGACGTGGAGACGAACCTACGTATGGCTAACGTAGGGAGCTCCAGGAGGTTGGCTATGGTGGACGAACCTACGTATGGCTAACGTAGGGAGCCACAGGAAAGGTGTAGAGTGGAGGACGAACCTACGTATGGCTAACGTAGGGAGCCTCAGGAGAGTGATATGCGGACGAACCTACGTATGGCTAACGTAGGGAGCCGCAGGAAGCGTTAGTATTAGGTCTCGTAACTTGATTGATGTACCTCGAGCGGTAAAGGTACACCTTAGTGGGTTTCTGGACAGTAAATATAATTGTACAATAGTATGTAAATTAAACTAGTATGAGTTTACTCTCTATTCCGGACCTTACAATTGTTGTGTGTAATTGTCGCGGTATTCAATGAATTGAACTCTAGGTTGCACGTTTGAAATGAGTTGAATAAATAAAGTTTAGTTTCGATTCCGCGAAGCAAGAATCTAATCCTTCTCGGTTTTCACGAACACGAGCAAACGGGGGCGGATTACAACGATTATAATAATGCTTAACAGCCGACAACGTACTGTATAGTTACTGTGAGTGCTTGAAAGGGACTTGAATACCCGATCTCGCAGAGTTTCCTCGTTGCAGAGATTATCCGAAAAAGAACGTACTGACGTGTATCGAACTGATTCTAGACTTCAACTAGACCCGAGGTGCCCTTGTCGCCACCCTTTTTATACTCAAAAACTAGAGTAAAAAGGGTGGTGGGGACTGACTCTACGTGACCCATAGGACCGCGCCCTTGCTTTGCGTTGGTCTCGAATTTTCTAGAAGACGGTTGGTGTCGGGTGCACACATCCGATTCCATATAAGGAAATTTCTTGAGAAGGGTTTGTAACACCATATAAGGAAATTTCCAAGACGGATACGTAACATCTCCCCTCTAAGATGAAACATCGTTTGTTACGATGCTTTCACCATTCGGAGTCGGATGAGTACACCAAAATTGCCAAATGATTCTATTACTTTTGAACTGAATTATTGCGATGTGTGGTATGCGTGTATGTAATGGTGTATGTGTGGGGACTTAGCTTAGGGAGTCTTTGATTGATGGCCACCGTTGCTGGTTGATCGATCGTCTAAAGGGTTGCTGGTCCTTGGAGTGGCTGGTCCCATGTTGGTGGAGGGGTGCCTGGGCGCAGTTTCCTGCGTTTCCTCAGGCTGTCATCCGGCGTCCAGGTTGTGATGTTGTCATCGGTGATCTGTGCCAGGAGCAACCCATTCTCCCAGATGTAGGACACCGCAGGTTGTCGGTTCTCCTTTCCTCGTTGCGATGCCATTGAGGTTCCCTGGTCGATTGCCTTTGGGTCTCGTGTCTGGCTGGCACGTCCAAGGTTGAACTTGCCGCTGCCTGGCTGGAAAGGTCCCTGTGACCTTATAATGGACCCGGTGCGGTACTCCTTGAGCCAACTACCCATTTGTCCGGTTTGTATTGCGATCGTCCTTTGGGGTGTTTAAATTATCTGCTGCTATGTTGCGGGTTTCATTCAGTCTTGTGATTAGATGAGTGAGGTAAGTTCCATAAGTATCCAATTCTTCTCCTTCTGGAAAAGAACTTGGTTGTCGGGCTGGTTTTCCAAAGATCAGCTCGTGCGGGGTGAAATTGGTAGCTTCGTGAACTGACGTGTTGTAGGATAGCGTTGCGAAAGGTAGGTACAGGTCCCAGTCCTCGTATGAATCCATGTAATGTTTTAAGTATTCTATAAGTACGATATGACTTCTCTCCAGAGAACCATTGGTTTGTGGTCTGTAACCTGAAGTAGTAACTTGTTTAATTTTGAAAATTTCTGCCAAGTGCGTCATGACTTTTCCCATAAAGTTTGTTCCTCTATCCGTTAAAATTTCACGAGGTGTTCCGAAAATTGAAATGAAATGTCTCGCGAACGCATCAGCTATGGTTGTAGCTTTGATGTTTGGTAGTGCAACGGCTATGCAATATTTGGTCAAGTTATCCTGCATGGTTAAGATGTGGCGGTTTCCCCCAGAAGTCTCAGGGAGTGGTCCAACAGTGTCTAGAGCGATTTTATCAAACGCTTCCAATGGTGTGTCTGTGATTAGCATCGGTTGTCGAGTTTTCGCTCTTACTAACTTCTGTTCCTGACAGCTTTTGCATTTCCTGATGAACTCTTGAATATCATTTCTCATTCCTGACCATGAATATTTTGCTCTTATACGTTTGTAGGTTTTTGTTACTCCTTTATGTCCTCCTAATAAACTGCTATGGGCTTCCTCTATTATTTGTTTTCGGATGTTTTCAGATGGTAACCTTATTGTTCCCAGGCATAGGGTAATCTCTATGCTGGTATCTTTAAATACTTTATTAATCAGGGCTTGATATCTCTGAATGGTAGGTCGATCCTGCTTCCTGGTTATAGTCAGTCGAATATTTGTTGTCCTGGTTTCTCTGAGAGCGGTTCTCAAGTTTTGCAGTGCCGAAACGACGTCTTCTTCTTTGATTTCTTCCCAAAAATTCCGTGTAACAAAAACGGTAAAGATTTGAAATTCTTGCCTGGATGTGGTAATGACTTGTCCTTTCTTTGGATTATTGTTGCAGAGGTCCTCCTTTCCGAGATAGCCAACATCGACAAGCATTCTTCCTCCAGGATCAATTAGTTGGCAATCTGCGGATGTCAAGTGTGCGTAGTTTCCCTTTGTGGTGATGAGCGTTTCTTCGCAATTTATTATTTTACAGCGGCCGTGATCATCTTGTTCTTCTTCCGATGATGAGTCTTCTGGGTGTGATGATAATGAGTCCGCTGCTGATTCATAGCAGATGGGCAGAGTATTACTAAAGTGCATTGGAGTGCTTTCTTGAATTTGTGTACCCGGTGGAGTCTGCGGTCTGGCAGATTGTAGGGGTGGTTGTAAACCTTGGACATCTGGTCCGTCTGTTGGTGGTGTAGGAGGGTCAGGTAGTTCCACGACAGTAGACGCAGGCCTTATGGTAGTCTGACTGTTTTCCTCTTCGTCGAAAGATATTAAATCTTCAGTATTTTGTGGAGTCTCGGAAGTGGTTGGACTTGGTATGAAATGACCAGCGGTTTGAGTGGAATGCGCTATTGGCATAAATGGAGAGGTTAGGTTGATATCATCCCGTAGTTCCAACAGATTTTGTGAAGGGGTAGGTAATGGTGATTTTATGATTGGTGTGATCCTGTCGGTTGGATCTTGATGTATTTTCCTTCTTCTAATTGATCGGGGTTGAGGCGTGATTGTCTTTTCTCCCGATCTCGTCGCAATTCATGGATGCGTCGACCAATGGTATCCGGCTGAGGGTCCGGGTTTGGTATTGGCACTTTGAACTCCTTGTTGTAACCGTGCTCTTTCTCCAAGAGCACGTTTCCGTGGGATATAGATGGGGAGCGAAATAAAAAGGGTACACTCAGATTGTGTGAGAGGAAAAATGAACAAAAGATTTATTTCTTCCAGTCACAGTAAAATTTATGATGAGTTATTACATCGGAGCAATCTGATCGCCTATCGTTGTCGGTTAGCGACACGATGTGTATAAATAGACTCTAACGGCGCGACCGTCCTTGACATTCGAGGAGACGGATAATCATAGCTCGCACGCGGACGGAATTTTAACGGTTCTCGCAGAACTATACTTTGTATAACGCATTATTCAGCGTATGGGCACCTGACGTCGAGTTCCTTATTGACTCGAATATCTCTAGTGCAACGCGGGCACCGATTTTCTCACACTTCTCATGGCTCGCTCTCTCAGATTCTCTTACCTCGCGGATTCGTGAATCGGTTGGTCAGAGAAGCTGCGATCGGTTGCTCATGGGCATGGAGGTAATCTCGGAAGCGAGAGCAGAGCACGATGGTCGTAACTGCTGCTCTGCTTGCGGTGAGTGCGTCTGTTCGTGCGATTCTACAACGACCGAAATTGCGTGTGTTCGCATTGGAGGCTCGACGACAAGTGCTCGTTCCGCCCATCGGCAGGCACCTCGCTCAATGCTCTAGGCAGCGAAGGGGATCCTGCGCGTGCGCTCTCACCTTTTTGGAACGGTGGAAGGGCGGCGCCTTAGGCCCCTACATTATGTGCCGATTGATGGGACATTGATCGGTTACATTGTCTTCTCGTGGAATCAAAGGGAGACAGACTGTAGGAGGGTTCCGGGATAAAGCGTCTGCGTTTTTGTTTACTTTCCCAGGCTTGTGAATAACATCGTACTCGTACTCTAAGAGTCTTAATTTCCATTTTACTAGCCGTGAAGTGGGGTCTTTAACTGAATGTAACCAAACCAGCGGTCGATGATCCGTGACAAGTGTAAATCTTCGTCCGAAGACATATGGTCGGAAATACTGTACTGCGTATACCATGGCTAGACACTCCTTTTCCGTTGCTGAATAATTTCTTTCGGCTGGATTCAAACTTCGAGAAGCGTATGCAATTGGTAAGTCTCGTCCAATTTCCCCTTGGCTTAAAACTGCCCCAATCGCATGATCCGAAGCATCCGTCGTGATAACAAATGGTCGTTCAAAATCTGGATATTGTAATATTGGTTGTGTACAGAGTTCTTTACACAATAGTTCAAAACTCCCTTGTTGTTCTTCAGTCCATTGGAAAGGGGTTCCTTTTCCCAACAGCTGAACTAGTGGTTTTGCCTTTAGAGAGTAATCCTTGATGAATCGGCGATAGTATCCCGTCAGTCCCAGAAACTGTTGCACATTCTTCTGTGTTTTTGGAATCGGAAAGTTTTTTACGGCGTGAAGTTTCCTAGGATCTGGTTTAACCCCGTCAGCAGACAAAATGTGTCCCAGATAGGCAACCTCTTTGCGTAGGAATTCGCATTTATTAGTCTGTAGAGTAAGTCCATATTCCCTGAGGCGATCGAATAGTTTTTTGACTTTAATTTCGTGTTCACGCAGCGATGAAGAAAAAACAATCATATCATCTATGAACACAAGTACGTTTTCCAGGCCTGATGTTACCCGGTTCATGACGCGTTGGAATGTCGGTGGTGCGTTCTTCAGACCAAAAGGCATACGCCCAAACTCGAAATGTCCATGTGGGGTTGTAAACGCGGTCTTCTGTCTGTCCTTTGGGTTCATTTCAATCTCATGAAATCCATTTGCCAAATCAAATATTGAGAAGTATTTTGCTCCGCCTACCTTGTCTAGTATTTCTGGAATATTAGGTAATGGAAACTTGTCGCCTGTTGTTTTTTCGTTTAATGCACGAAAGTCGATTACCATTCGCCAACGTTTGTTACCATCGGCGTCCGGTTTCTTCGGTACAATCCATAAAGGAGAATTGTATGGTGAGGTGGATGGTCTAATAATACCCTGCGATAGCAGAGCTCCAACCTGTCGTTGTATCTCCTCCTGATGTACTGGTGGGTACCGATACTGTCTAGTATTAATCGGAATGTCGTCTGTTGTGTAAATGGAGTGATGAAAATTTGGAACCTTGCCCAGGTTATCTCCAGGTAGGAAGAATCTATCAGAAAATTTCCTGACAATTTTGAACACATGTTGTCGTTCTTCAGAGTTTAGATGATCGGTCCTTAAAAGATCTTGGATACGTGTAGTTCTGTCTTCCTTTGTTTCCTTTGCTAGATACGAAGGAATAGGATCGTCATCTGATGAGTCAAAAATCTCATACGGATGTATGCGTTGTGGTTCAATGTCGATTTCGATTTCGTCTTCTCCGGTGTTTGTGGCTAGGACATAGCAAATTCCATCATGATTGCAGACTGCTGCTTCTCCAATGTAGACCTGTTCAGGAGTCTTGATTCGTGCTAGGTACCCTTCCATAACCTCAGGATTTGCGACTGGAACTGCAATTTGGAGAGCTGTGCGTCCTGGTAATCTATGTTTAATTGGCAATACTGGATGCAGTTCCATCTCCTCAGCGTTACTGAAGAATATAGGTTTAATAGGTTGGTTACGAGTTACCAAGGTTTTATGGTAATAGGAAATTTCAGCCCCTTCCTGTAATAAAAAAGGGCTTCCTATGAGTCCATCAGCGGAAATAGGCAAGTCCTCTACTACGTAAAATTCCGTAGCAGATCCATTAATTTGCAAACTGGTAGTTCCCAAGGTTCGGATCGTAGATGATGCGAGCCCAGCGATTTTAAGACCTTCCTTCGATGTGATTCCGGCCTTTTCTCCTAGAGCATGAAGAACTACCAGATTTACAGAAGCTCCTCCATCAATTAGAAATTCTCCCGTTCCTTTTTCCAGTTCTGGAACCTTGATCCTGATGCGTGGGGTTGGTGCTTCCTTGATTCGTCTTCCTGCTTCTGGTCTGCAAATCGGACCATTTTCCGGCGATCTTCGTTGCGTACGCTCACCGCCTCGCCGTTTGGGTGAGCGTTGTTGGAGTTTAAAGGTTTCTTCAAAGGTGAGAAATTCCCTCGTGACTCCCTTCGATACTGGAATCGGGGTCCTTCGTCGGTTCTTGAGGCGACGTTCAATTTGTAACACAGCTTCGTACGCCTCTTCTAAAGTTTTAATCTTTTTGTCCAGAGCGGCGATTCTCCAGGCCACACGCTCCGGTAAACCCTCAAGGAAATTCTCCAAGATGTCCATTTCCATCTCCTTGATGAGCTGATCCACGTTGGTCGTGTACCTCTCGCGGATCGCGATACGAGATCCATGGGCAAGTTTGCTGGCTCTGTCGATGTACTTCCTTAGTGATTCGTCCTCACGGATTTTAAGGCGCGAAACCTCAGCTTGGAAATACGCCAAGTTCTTCCCAGGAGCGTATCGTTTTTTCAAATGTTGTAACAATTGAGTTACATTGTTGAATTGTTTATCTTGGATACTAATCCGCGCCGGACCGGTGAGTTTAGTCAACACGATACTCAGATACTCTATTTCCGACGTATCTGGTATTAACGCGAGCCCGTTTTCTACACTCTGAGCGAAAACCGACAAAGCTGGATTCTCGCCATCGAAAGTGGGTATCGGCGCGGTAGCGAATTGAATACAATTACGCTGTGTTAACAAGGCCATAGAATTAGCCATTGTTAAGATAAGATTCGCGACTTCGTCAGCCGAAAGCCTGGTTTCTGGCATTTTAACGCGAAAATCCTATAGAACAATTATAATACAAGTCCAGTTGTATCCACGGTATCCTTACGCTGTCACCAGTTTTGTTACGAGCCGGAGGGGGCGGCTGCGTAGCCGGGGCTTAATTTAGGTAAATGGTAATTGTTAATGGCTTGACCAGTGTTGTTATTAACACTGGGAGCCTAAGGAAGTAGACGTGGAGACGAACCTACGTATGGCTAACGTAGGGAGCTCCAGGAGGTTGGCTATGGTGGACGAACCTACGTATGGCTAACGTAGGGAGCCACAGGAAAGGTGTAGAGTGGAGGACGAACCTACGTATGGCTAACGTAGGGAGCCTCAGGAGAGTGATATGCGGACGAACCTACGTATGGCTAACGTAGGGAGCCGCAGGAAGCGTTAGTATTAGGTCTCGTAACTTGATTGATGTACCTCGAGCGGTAAAGGTACACCTTAGTGGGTTTCTGGACAGTAAATATAATTGTACAATAGTATGTAAATTAAACTAGTATGAGTTTATTCTCTATTCCGGACCTTACAATTGTTGTGTGTAATTGTCGCGGTATTCAATGAATTGAACTCTAGGTTGCACGTTTGAAATGAGTTGAATAAATAAAGTTTAGTTTCGATTCCGCGAAGCAAGAATCTAATCCTTCTCGGTTTTCACGAACACGAGCAAACGGGGGCGGATTACAACGATTATAATAATGCTTAACAGCCGACAACGTACTGTATAGTTACTGTGAGTGCTTGAAAGGGACTTGAATACCCGATCTCGCAGAGTTTCCTCGTTGCAGAGATTATCCGAAAAAGAACGTACTGACGTGTATCGAACTGATTCTAGACTTCAACTAGACCCGAGGTGCCCTTGTCGCCACCCTTTTTATACTCAAAAACTAGAGTAAAAAGGGTGGTGGGGACTGACTCTACATGACCCGTAGGACCGCGCCCTTGCTTTGCGTTGGTCTCGAATTTTCTAGAAGACGGTTGGTGTCGGGTGCACACATCCGATTCCATATAAGGAAATTTCTTGAGAAGGGTTTGTAACACCATATAAGGAAATTTCCAAGACGGATACGTAACACACTAAATAATATGACATACTTTCTACTTCCTAATGTAATAATTTCTAGTTCATTTATACCAACATTCCAGAACTGTTAATAGTAAAACCTATTTAATTGTTAAATAGTATACTAAATACATTTCAATCTTTTCGGAGGCGGTGCAAAATTAAAAATAGTCGAATAAATGATGCTGCCAATAACGATTTGATCGCGGTATGGCGAACTTGGTAACACTGTCCAACAAATTTTAACTTTTTTTTTGTGTTCCGATCTCCACTAGGTGATTCTTATAGTGCTTTGCACGCTAATTACAAATCTGCAAACCGTTTTGCTCCTATACGTACAGTTTTTGAGAAATTTGATTTTGAAAAAAAAAAACATATTTTTCAGATTTATACAAATTTTCTGACGTAATTATAAAAGATATTGAAATTCTATTTACACTGAAAGATTCTGTAGACTTTCCTGAATACAACGATACCTATCTTTAATACATTATAAATGTTTAAGTATATTTAAACGATCATTGAACGCGGATGGACACCGAATTGGCACCAATTTTTTAGGATATTTTTCAATTTATCTGAAAAAGTAGAGGTCCAGCGTAAAATCAAATTATACCACGCGATAGAGCAGATTTTTATCTTGAAAAACTACCCAGAGAAAGTTGCAGCATCTATTTTTTTATCAAGCTAGAAAGCGTAATAGCTTCGCGGGACACGAAGTACCGACAGTGGCGCTCCGTGTCAGGACTTAAAGCAACAGCATTTGGCGGGACGCTGAGGAATCGTCCTGACGCGGAGCGCCACTGTTGGTACTTCGTCTCCCGCAAAGCTATTTCGCTTTCTGGCTTAATAAAAAAATCGATATTGCAACTTTCTTCAGGTGGGTTGTCAAGATAAAAATCTGCTCTATCGCGTGGTATAATTCGATTTTACGCTGGACCTCTACTTTTTCAGATAAATTGAAAAATATCTTAAAAAATTGGTGCCAATTCGGTGTCCATCCGCGTTCAATGATCGTTTAAATATACTTAAACATTTATAATGTATTAAAGATAGGTATCGTTGTATTCAGAAAAGCCTACAGAATCTTTCAGTGTAAATAGAATTTCAATATCTTTTATAATTACGTCAGAAAATTTGTTTAAATCTAAAAAATTAGTTCTTTTTTCAAAATCAAATTTCTCAGAAACTGTACGTATAGGAGCAAAACGGTTTGCAGATTTGTAATCAGCGTGCAAAGCACTATAAGAATCACCTAGTGGAGATCGGAACACAAATTCACTGTTGGACAGTGTAATTAATAATTATTTTATATTTTATACTTTTTAGTTGATTTTGTTAATGTAGCAACAGGTTTTATTAATAATTGTCACGTAATTGAAAAACGAAATAGAAATTATTTTATACTTTTTAGTGCATCTCGAAGTTGGTTGTATTTTGTTGATAGGAATTATTTTATTTCACACTTTTTAGAGGGATGAGCGGAATTGGTAGGATATCGTGTAACGTCTCGATTTCTCTCTGTCACTGAGTCCTCGGCGTTGCTTATCAGAACTGTTAGCTAGGTGGAGGTTCTCACTTACCTTTCCCTGGTTAGCAGACGTATTGGTGATGAGTTGTCCAGATGTTGGAATGGTAGGGTAGATGGTTGTAGTGAAGATCACGCACTTACAAATCACAAGTATGTTTATTCACTAATTTTACAGTCTTGGCTAGTGTTTACAACTACCGGAGTCTTCCTCTGTCGATGTTCTGGGCTTCTTAGCAGAGTCGAACGGTACTTCGCGTATTGTTCGCGGATTTAAACGAGTACTTGAGTCGGATGAACTGCGCGCGGCGATGGCTTACGAACGGATCGTAATTTTAATCTGGAGACGAAGAGCCGGACTTAGATTCGGACTTGAGTTGAAGACTAAGACTCAGGCTAAGACTCGTTACTGAAGACTCGCGAATGTATTTGGTTACGTTATTTTATAATAGTGTAATGAGGGTACGAGGTTGATTTGCTAACTCTGGTGAGCTACATTAATTTGGGTTGTCAGCATTTTGTAACCGTACATATAAGACGATTACATACTCTCCGCAAACTCCTACTTTGCCGACACGGATAGACCGAAAGGTAGCGCGGATAGAACACCCCCACCGCGATAACATAGGAGTGCGCAAGCGCCGCTCCCCACCAAGTGGGGACCCACCGAAGGACCTCAGTGTCGATCCATCGATCGTCGCTCTGATTTGAACGGCCGAGCCGACTAGATCAATAAATATAAAGATAACCTTGCGCTTCGGTGATCAGAGTCACGCGTATAATTTCAAACATTCTTAATAAATTCCATTTGCAATTAATGAACCTTTGCTCATATTCAATTAAAGTATCTAGGGGATACTCTTCCAAGTTATCGTATACCAAAGGTCAGAAACGAGACTCGCCATCCTCAGAGAGGCAACTCTTCCATCTGCATTCTTTGGCAATCTAGATCAAGCACAGCCAGTACTGTCAACCGACTTCCAGGCTCAACACCTTCAAGTCAGTTGTGCAGTTACTCCTACGCTCAGGCGAGCAAGCTCTCGCAACTTGGAAGATCGCGTCGTTCAAATTAAAATAAATTTTTATTCAAAAACCGTCTTTGCGTCTGCAGATTCAATTGCAGTGACGCCGGAACCTACACAATTAAAGTGTACCTTCCATCCATGCACTGTCAATTTGGGTTGCAATGATATGGCCCGTTTTGAGCATTGACTTTATAGCCCATAAAACGCAATAGTCAATATCTCAAAACTTCCTGTATCATACGTCGGGTGGACGTAGCACAAAGACGACGTTTCGTGACCCGGAAAATCAAGTCACCGGTAAATACATAAATAAAAACTCTCACCTTCAGTGTAACAGACGGGCGCAACCGATAACGGTCGCGCGTCTTTCAATATATATATTATTGTTTCAAATTTTGCAAGCGATTCGAGTAAAGTCCTTCGGTGGGTGTATTTAAGAGTCAAAGTAAACGTACATAGATTTAATTATTGTAACGACCCAGAGTGAGTACGTTACTGCACCGACTTGTAGGGAGAGCGGTTCCCTTAGAAGGCGACTCGTAACCAATGTGTTAGGGATTATAGGTTCGTGTGGTGTGCGGTTAAGAAGTGAAATCCAAACACTAATGTGCTAGAACTAATGGAAGTTTGTTTATTCAAAAATATGAGGTAAGTGAATATTAATTGAAATATAATATAAAATGAAATCGCTAGTATTACAATAAGTGCGGCTAGAATAAGAATACAATAAGAAATTATAATAAAATCCGCCCTAGATTGGGAATACAGTGAAAAATATATAATTAGTAGTTAATATACGAGAATAGAAATTAATAATTAGTAATTAGTAATAAATGATAATTAATAATAATTGATAATAGCGCGGAGCTGACTATAGGTACAGCTAACACTCTAAATAAAGACCAACTACGCTAAGTACTGGAAATTATTATCAAAAAGCAACTTGTACGGTACTTTCAGATATGAGCAGACTTTGACTACAGGTCGCAATCGGTTTCTGGACTGGCCAGAGCTGTGTTAAATACAGGCCGTTTCAAGGAGCTCCGCTCCTCGCTAGCTCTTTATACTTGAGTATGGCTTAGCAAAAACACCTGGTTAACACGTTGCGCACCATGAGTAGTTTGTCTGCAAATCCGTAGTATTTGTACTTGTCACTGAAAGGAATTTAGTTTAGCATCGGCTACTCTGTCGCTGTATTCCTACCTAAGTGGTTCAGCGCTGAGCAGCCGTAGTTTTTCCTCTAATGTTAGAGTGGTAGCTGCCCTCGACCTAAGTCGAAGTCGAGCTGAGTATGGTCGAAACCAAACTGACTTTTCTTCGCGCTGCACGCCTCTATTTATACTCAGACTTTGCTGACTTAGCGCTTTTTTCCAATATAGAATTCTTGGGGTAGCTGGGATTTTCCCATCACGTGACGGTCGAGCATCCCTACTCCTTAATTTACGCGGCCTCCCTACTCTGGGACTTTACCCCACCGCGAGATCATCGGCGTTGCTGGCGCACACGCGGTCGTACGTCGATAATTTATCGATGATCTGTTTTACCGTCTAAACGTTTATCGACTTATTTAAATTTTACGACTGATTTTTACATTGGGGAAGCGCTGGGACGTTACATTATTGTAAACATAACTGCATTAGTACAATACTAAGAACCTCGCAATCTCGCCAAAACTCAGAGAGAAAGTATAATTTATATTATTAATATTTAAAAGAATTGAACATATTGCCTATTAGTTAATTAAGATCAAATTCTACCAGTTATCAAGGCTTAATCATTTGGATAATCACTGTTCCTCATCCATCGGCCTTTGGAAAAATCCAAACTCGATCTCCACCTTGGGATCTCGTTTGACTATAAGTAAATTCAAAAAAAAAGAATAAGGGTACAATTTTCATAATATGCCGGCCTAAATAAACTGCTCACTCAGAATTGAGAAACGATGAATTTGGATCGTGAAAAGGCTTCTCAGAAATGCGTCACAGTACGTGACACCTGGCCGCCTAGATTGTTGCATATCGGTACGATATCAACAAATAAATTCGAAGGAAGAGAGAAAAAAAATTAATTCTTGAGCAATTTTGTTATCCAAATTCATAGTTTGTATTTTCATGAGTTAGGTGAATTTTACAATTTTGAGATGAGTGTAAGTACAGAAAATTTTACAATTTTTTTGAGGTGAGTGTAAGTACAAAAAGGTTTTCTTTTGTTAGTTGGTTACGCTGAGTATTCTTTGCTAGTGCTTATTCTAGATGGTGTGTTATAAAGAGTAAATGGTTTTTAGGTGACCATTTACTTCCCTCCCCGCTGGGAACGGAGCTGTAGGGATATTTAACGAAGTTACATTGAGTGATCGTGTAGACTAACACTTCTGCGCTTCTTTTCTTAAAAAAAAAAGGAGTCTAGAGTGAAGCTGGTGTTTATTTTTTCCTATTGTGAAAGGCATGTGCTGAGGCAGCGAGTGTTTTGGATGCGCTGACCTCGGGTGTTGTGCAGTGATCTGCCGGTTCAGTGTCCTGAAGTTGATTGAACTTTTGTGCATTTGGTGGGGTTTTTCGGTATATAATTCCTGTTGATCGGATGGTATCTTCACTTCGAATGATTTGTTCTGCTTGCCATTTCTGTCTTATCGTTGCATTATAAGTCAGTATGTCGTACATACCATTCCCTGTGTTTTTGGAGTTGTCAAAGCCTAGGAAGGAGGTGTTCGCATCCTGGGTAAGTAGTCTTTTATTTTATTTATTCATTATTGTTGTTAATAATTTTTTTTTTTCACGTTGTCTTATGTTATTTTCTTTGTCTCTTTTATCAGCGTACTGATGGCTGCTTCATTTGATGCCCTTCTATGATCAACCTGGCGTATAAGCGTACAGTACGAGAATATCGCCGCAACTTTCGGCGGTATCTTGAAGAATTGTACGAGTGGGATGAAGACCAGATGTTGGACATCGCCCCTCTTTTTGTTGAAAAAAATTGATTTGAGTTTTTAAATAAAAGAATTTTTTTATTTTAATTCTAATCCATGCATTGTTATTTAGTTGACCCTTCCTTTTGTTTCTAATAAATTTTCTTTTTATTTGAATTTGTGTATACTTATTTGTACATATTTCCTTGCGCTTCCTCTTGCATTGCGTTCCCTCTTGCGTTGCGTTTACTTAGTTCTCGAATGTGATACTGCTAGTTGGTTTTTCGTTGTCGGTTTTGGTTGTGGTGGTTTGATTGCAGGTGGTCGTAGTGGGATAGGTGGTGATATCCCCCATCTTAGGTTGTTTGGTTCTATCTTGATTTCACTCAATTCGATGTCTTCGTTTGCAGTATGTCGTCTACCTCTTGGGAGGTAGATGTTTTTATTGTTCTTTAGCGTCACCAATAAATACATACTTGAGCTGAAAATAGCTGCCAATAGGTGTAGAGACCATCCATATAGTGTATGTAGTGTGTATCCCCTTATGACTGTGTCGATTATTAGTTTGTAAATGTGGATGATTATGAGAATCATTATTACTGCAGAACTAGTAGAGCCAAACCTGATGAATTTTTCTATGAACTTATTCCATGTATTTTCTGCAATATGGGATAGCGTGTTTTCTGTAAAAAGATTATTTATTAGTCCTCCTTGTACGTTTTCTTCTCCTAGCATGCCCCTCGCTATTATATTCAGCAAGGCTGATTTTTCTAGGGGGAACATGATGTGCTGTTGCAGTTCCTGGAGGTCTTCCTGGGAATAAATTCCGCTTGCTGCTAATGAATTTATTTCTTTGTACTCCCAGGAAATATTCGTATTTGGCTTTAGGATTTCTGGGTTCTGTACTCTCCATGGTGTGGGTGTTAATGCTATCCAATTGCTGTTCAATTTGTAGTACTGTGGGATAATTGTGTTGCATTCTATCTGAGTTTCATAAATTAAAAATAAAAATTATAGAATATTACACATCTGTTTATTTATTATTCCCTTCGTAGCGGATTTCCGGCGAATAATCGCGACGGACGGACCCGCGGGCGAGAAAGACAAAACCGATGCCGTTCCGTGCGACAAAACACGGTCCCTCTCGCCACGCCATCGGTATCGTCATCTTGCTTTCTCACTCGCACTCGTACGCATTACGCCGTCCGCGCGATCAGCTGTCACCGGCGAGCATTGGCTGCCGATTATTTGTTTTCTATTTATAGACGCGTTTAGAATTACTGTAAGAGTTAGTCATCACCTTCTTGAAATTATTAATGACCTGTAGTTTTCATTCCTATAAGTTTGATGGTCGCGTACGTTATGTGTATTATTTCGTAAAATATTGCGAAATATGCAAGTTTTATAATTCATTTCTGTGGCGTATCTGTAATTGCATTATTAAAAAAACATGATTATAAATATGAATAAAAAAGTTTTATGGTTGCACTTTCTCGGCTAGAGCTGATTCATTGTGCTGATGATTAGAATTGTCACAGATGTGAACATTGCGTTGTGTACGTTGCGGCAACTATGCCTTACTTGTGGCTATATTCGCGTGGCCGTTGGTGGTGTCAAATTAGAATTTACATTTATCGACTGATTTGTGTTTTTATCGACCCTGATGATAACGTGGTCAAATATACCATCAATGCCTCTGACGGAAAGTCATTGAACTATTCTTATGTCTATTTTACGTTTGATGCGTGCAAATCGTAGAATCGATTTTACGTCTTCCAGAAATGATAAATTGTGAAAAATCGAATTTCAGTGATATTGTGCTAGTTTAAAGAAAGTCGGTCTGGTGTGCTATCGGTGAAAAAACCATTAAATCGTCCAATATTGGCTAAAATGAAGCCGAACGCACCATTCGACAGCCATGTTGTTTGCTTACAACAGCGTCTGTCTCAATCTTACAATTTCGAAAATACGATTTTTCTCAACGTATGGTGTTTATTAGCGTTCAAGCGGACCAGACCGACCTGTACCGAAGTCTACCCGTGTGTGCTGTACTCGCCAAAATTTTATTTATGCAATTATCAAGACGAAAAATCGATTCTACGAAATTGAATGTCTCTCTCGCCCATGGCGTATACGTGCATGCTTTCCGTTGATTGTGTGAGTGCACGCATACAGGTCATGGCACAAGGAGTCTGTGCCCTTAATATGTGTGTTTTAGGTGTTAGGAATCGTGTTTGATTCCCAGAGGTGACTGGTAACTGAGTGTAGCACTTGTCCGTGTGAAGTAGTTGTACTTTTGGCATGTATTTTATGATATGTACCAGCTTTCCTGCAATCCTAGCGATGTATCCTGGTTTTTCCATTAGATTGTACGCAAATTCGTCGGGTGAAATAGATGCTATTGATAGGGAATTGTAGATAGTCTTTCTTTCCAGTTTGCATTTTTCGCTTAGAATATTTAGGTATAAGTTCTGTATTTGAGCCCTGAAGTGTTTTTCTACGTATACAAATTTTGAGTTTGTGTATGTGAGAATGCCTAAGTCTAATGTTTCTTTCTTTGCTCGTACCTCGTTGTCGAATAATACATTGTTTTGTGTTCTTTCATATATGATTAGTCTAGGGTGTTCTGTTTTTGTTAGTATTCTGTTACAAGTTTTTATGTCTCTGTTTGTGCTTCGCGCTTCAACTTAATGCAAACGCGAGCTAGTTTGGGTGTGGATCAGTGGAACCACTCGTACAAAAAAATAACCGAACAACAGATGAAGGATTAATATATTGTTTATTAAACGGACAAGTATTTTCCCTTGTATCAATTTTAAAAACACCTTGTGAACAGTAACGAGGTCTCCGAATTGTACTTGTTTAGAGCTGACAACTAAAAGCTAACATACAAGAAGAAGCGTTCACGAAGAAAAATTTTGAGTGTCTGGTGGAGATCGTCATGTCGCAGGGGTGGACAAGCGAATTCGCTAGAGTCGCAAATTTTGATTGGTTACAGAAAATTCAAGGAAGTGGTGAAGAACCGCCCTTGCCAAACGCTCGTCCTCAGGTCAAGTCTGACCTGAGGCAAGAAATATGATGTCGCCTGTCCACCTAACGGTTTGACAACAATAAAACCATAAAGCCAGCAGGACCTCGAAAAACATGGTAAACTGAGGAAAGTTTTGGGCGATGATTACATATGGCAAACAGCTGCAGAAGGCAACTATTGCTTGTCTGAAAAAATTAAGAATATACCTGATGGCCCCATGACCATTGCGCCGCAACATGCCGCCCCCCTTGAACGGCTACGTTCAATACAGAAAAAATCACCCTTTCATGGTATATTGAATTGATATCTAAATATAGTGTACGCAAATGTAACGTCCCGGAAATATTCGCGAGCACGCTACTGCACCGACGCGTAGGGAGAGCGATTCCCTAAGAGAAGGCGACTCGTATTTTTATATATTGTGACCCTTTCGGGGGTTCACTCTATACAACAAAAAGAAAGGGGACGTCGCAAAATACAAAATTCGTTGTTGGGCGCCAGCCACTTCTTGTGGCAACCGAAATCAAAAAGGGAAAAGGGTACGGGGTGTTTACAATGGGAGGGGTTTCCGGGCACTTTCGTCCGTACACTTTCGCGGGGGAGTGCGCGAGGAGGAAATAGTGGAGGGCAGGAAGGGGCAGGGTCGGGATGGGTTTTCGCGGGGTCTCTGTACGTTACGCGTAGTTTAAATGATAACAGGGGTCGAAACGAGAAAGGGTACGTTGCGAGCTCAAACAGTATAATCTTAAAATTGGAAGGGCTTACCCAAAACGCCTCACTCACACACAGTACTCTCAAATCGCTCTGTCTCAAAATCACTTTAGTACTCTCGCTAACGCTCGCTATCTCTCTACAAAATCTCTATACTCTCTATATTGCTAGCCTAAGGCTCATTAACGGCTCGTCGTCGCCGCTGCGGCGACGAGACCGTCGCGGGATGCTTTTGGGAGGGGATGGGGTTTGGAAGGGGGGCCTTTTTCGGCACGGGATGGATCGATGATCGATTTTCGATACACCGGTGGTCGGGATCGATGGGGCTGACGGACTTCCTTCGGTGACGGGTGGGCTGAGGTCTTCGGGCTCGGCGACAGATGGCCCCGGGTGGACGTTTGCGTCAATTTGGGCCGCATCATCTCATGCTTCTGGGAGATTCCTTGGGAGTCCCACGTTGCTCCGATTATTGGAGGGGTGAGTCTGTCGCCGGCCTCGAAGCTCCTGGTGAGGGTAGTCCTCGGTGTGTGTCAGTCCGTCGCCTCCATCGGTCCGACAGCGGTGGGCAGGGAAAAAGGGGTAAGGTGAGGGGAGGGTTAGAGGTTATCGCTAGGTGGGTATCTGAGTGGGGGAAGCGCAGCGATTGTAACGGGGGGGGCACGGGTGTCACCACGTTACAATATATATATAATAATAATAAAGGAAGGGATTCTAGGTTTAGGTGGCACGCGGTAAAGGAGTAAAATCCAACGTTAATTCCTTTCTCAAATAATATGTGAATTTATTCAAGAAATTATGTGTTGTTTGTTTATAATATGATAATAATAAAAAGGTAAGTAATATAAAAAGATAATATTGAATGTAATTAAATAATGAATGAATTGATGTAATTAATTATTGAATTTAAATAATGAATTGAGTTAATGTAATTAATTAACAAATGTTGCGCCCTGTTTTGAAATACAAAAAGAAAATAATAGTATTAGTAAGGTACAATGAGTACGCCCTGGATTGAAAAATACAAAGAAAATAACAATCGTGTTTGTGCTAAAATTGAAATACAATAAAAGAAAATTAGATTATTAGTTACAAAAGTAATTCAACCTAAAATAAAAATACAGAGAAAAATAAGTTGATTAGTAAACGCGGCTCTAGATACGATTATCAAATTTTAGATCTATAACTTGAATTTATAATTTAATATAATTTAAATAAAATTTAATGTAGTTTAATGAATGATTTGTCGGGAAATTGGCCAAGATCCGTTCTGACGCTGTAGGAGCTAGCTCGTTCGGCCGCAGTTCGGTTTCTGGGCAACTTAGCCGTCACTGAACAGGCCGCATCCAAGGAGCTTCTGCTTTCGCTCGCTCGTTAGGCTTGGTAGCGAACACTCCAAAACGGTATCGTCGCTCTAGAGCCAGTGTACTGATAGGCCGCATCCAAGGAGCTTCGGCTTTCGCTCGCTCGTTAAGCTTGGTTGCGAACCTGACACGTAGGAGAACCGCTGCGAACCGGTAGTTGAGCGCTCCGGGTCTGACGCGGAACCTTTGCCGCCTTGCCGACAAAAGAATCTAGGGTTACTGAATTCTATATAAATCGGACCATAGACCCGTGTCGGACTACGATCAGAATCGAAGTGAAAAATCTTTGCGCGGCACGCTCGTATTTATACTGGAGAACTGCTGACGTAGCAGTTTTTTCTACCTGTACTTTCGATACCGGAAGTGTTTGGACTTTGACCTGCGCGTACGTGACTCCGTGCGTATCGCTATCTCTGTCTACGCGCTGTTGCTGTCTCTTTCTATACCGCGCTTATTTCTATCTCTTTCTATGCGCTATTGCTGTCTCCATCTTTTTATTCCGCGCGCTGTGTCGATCTTTTATCGACGCGGTAGAATTATCGACGCAACAATTATCGATGTATATTTTGAAGTATATAAAATTTTTTGTTAAATATAAATATTAATAAATATAAGATTCTTTTTAGTTATTAAGTATGAATATAATTATTTAAATCAAAATAGTACAATAATAAAAAAATGAACTGTTACAAATTTTAATTATAAAAAAAACAAAAAAATGAATAAATATTTTAATAAATACTAATTATTAAATTCTTCTTGTTTATTCTTCTTCCTGCTGGATGTTACACAAACATATACCGAACAAACGAACACAAATATACATAGAGTAATCTTTGTTTTAGATCTAACAATAAAAAATATATATATAATAAAGAGAACTAATATCTACATGAGTTTCAATTAATTGTAATGGAAAAAATAAAAAAGAAAGGAATCGTCCAAACTTACATTCACGAAGCATAAGAAAAAAAAAAAAAAAAAAAAAATATTAAAACAGTACACTTATCATATTATATCTTGTAAAACAAAAACCCAAAAAAAATATAAGAATTATCTTTAACTTCAACATAATTAGTAGAATAACCTAAAAAAAAATATTGACACGAGATTTTCAGTTCATAACAGGTAACGGACACAAACGCGTGGTACGTCGTTTATAAGTACCACCTGTCGTCTTCACGGTGACAACTCTGACAATTCCGTCGTCACCTGGATCCGACCCAATGTCGATTTCAAGGATGGTACATTGTCCTCCTTGAGTATCACCAGATCTCCAATTTTTGGTTGTTCTCCGGGCGACCTCCATTTGCTGCGTGTGCTCAGTTGGTTGATGTATTCCTTGTGCCAGCGTGTCCAAAAATGTTGCTTGACCTTTTGTATATGTTGCCAAACAGACAATCTATTGCTAGGAACTTGCTGAAAATCAATCTCTGGCACGCTCATTAACGAATCGCCTATTAAAAGATGTGCAGGAGTAAGGGCGATAGTGTCGTTCGGATCAGAGAAAATCGGAGTCAATGGGCGTGAGTTTAATATTGCTTCAATCTCAATCATGTACGTATTTAATTGTTCGTATGTAAATAATTGATTGCCGACTGTTCGAATCAAATGATGCTTAAAAGACTTAACTAATGCCTCCCATAGACCTCCAAAATGTGGTGATCGTGGAGGGGAAAAATGCCAGGAAATACCTTCAGACTCCAAATAACTCATGATATTCTCATTATCCCTTGTAGAATTTAATGTTAGGTAGTAGAACAAAATATTCAACGAGGGTTGCTGCGTAACAAAGGCCCAAAAAGCAGGTAACCAGGCGCACGGTCCAGGAGTGTAGCTAGTTCGCGACCCTAACAATGGACTTTCCAAAAATTTTATTACACCAGCAGCATCAGGGAAAACTACCTGATGCCTAACGGTACTCCACGCGGAGTGTCGCCAAAATTCATCCTAGGAAGAATTAACCAATAGAATTTGCACGAATACACACCCCCTCTCCCAAACAACCAGCCAATCAGCACTGTCCGAAGAAGAAATAACCACTATATAAGCTATGTAAAACAAACCCCGACAGAACAACTCTCAAAACATTATAGTGGAGACATTCTTAGAACAACTCGCAACACTCTCCAAAGGTCATCAAATAAAGCAGAAATATAGTAATCACATCAAGTGCATTCATTTTACAGTCCACTTATCGTTCACAAACTGAACTCCACAGCAACGTTCAATCGTCGCAAAATATTGTTGACGCTGCGTTGCACATACATTTTTGGTCCTTCGAGCCGGATACTGGTTCCGGCTTAGTAACATACTTTTCGTCATTCGGATATTTGTTCCGATTTGGTGACCCGAACTATTGACTTTGAATAGTAGATCGGTGTTGTGAGTCTGAACTCATAGTTCTGATTTGCGGTGCCAAGTTGTGGTGGCATATACAAAAATACATCGTGCTCCATTGCGGGAGACCCTGAACGAGAATCACTGGTGGAAGCTGACCTGGAAGCTGGTCCAGAGAGCAGTTCTACAGCAACCAGGGAATCTACGACGTGTCCAAGCGGACAGTGGCAGCCAGGCAGGTCTGAAGACATCACTTGGATAACATTCGACTACGGTGATCGACCGTCAAGTCAGGGAAGCTGAGGATAGCATCTCCATCCCAGCAGTAACAGAAAGGTGTTGCAGAAACGGCAACACTCGAAGACAACAGCAGCCAGATACAGCATCGCTGCAAATTTCGTGTCGGTAAGTGCTAACGAGTCACTTTCCTTTCATCTATTTCATACGTTCAGTTTGCTTTGATCTCAATCGATATGGCAGAAACAAGCGATATTAAGCTGTTGAAAAGACAACGCGCTAACGTTAAGGCTCAGGTTACGCGCATATTATCATACTTAGAGGAACATGCTGACACATCTATCACGACATTAGAAACACGACAGTCTAAATTAGAACAAATGTTTAATTCATTTTCGGAATTACAAACAGCCATAGAGGTTAGGGACGAAGCTTCTGACCCTTCGTTAGAATGGGAATCATTTGAAGAACAATATTACAGGGCCGCGGAAATGATTAACGATAGGTTAAAAGACTTGCGCGGTATCAATGGACCCGTTCCTACGAATAGAATATTAGTAGATTTGCCGAGCACGGTTAAGCAAACTAGTTCACTTTTAAGAAAAATCGAGATCAAACCTTTCGACGGTAACCCAATAGAATGGCATAGTTTTCATGACACTTTTAAGTCCTTAGTACACGATAACGAGGAGTTAATCGGTGTGCAAAAATTTCATCTTTTGAAAAATGCTCTACGCGGAGAGGCTTCCGCAGTAATTGAATCCTTGAACGCGACAGAAGGAAATTATTTGGTGGCTTGGGATTTGTTAGGAAAGCGATGTAATAAGCCGAGGAAAATTATTAATGCCCATTTGAAGCTTTTGTTCGATTTGCCGGAAGTTACTCGCGACACACCGTCAAGCCTTAGACAGTTAGCAGAGCAAGCTCAAGTGCACGTTAACGCGTTGAAAGCCGTAAATCAACCCACCGAGCACTGGGATACGATTTTGATACATATAGTTTCGAGCAAATTAGATAAGAATACTCGCCGCTCGTGGGAGCGTACTTTAGAAGACGAAGAAATTCCTCGATTTCAGCTATTATTAGATTTCATTAATAAGCATGCACGCGGGGACGATCTGGGAATAGAGACTTCGAATCCATTCAAAACACAGGGTATTCAGGATAGAACGCGCTCGAAAACACAAGTTCGTAGTCAATCATATGTAGCAACAGATGAACGGAAACAATCTTGTGTCGTTTGTAAGGGAGAACACCCAATTTACACATGCTCTAAGTTTTCACAATTATCGATTCGCGATCGTTTAAATACCGTGAGGCAAACAAAACTATGTTTAAATTGTCTACGTCCAAATCATACGGTTATCCATTGTCGATTAGGGAATTGTCGCAAATGCGAAAAGAAACATCATACATTACTGCATTTTCCGACTGAAACTCAAGCCGTGACGAACCATAAACAATCTTCACTCACCCCTTCAACGTCCTCAGATACAGTCAAAACAGCTTTAACCGTTTCATACGATTCAGAAATATTACTTGGCACAGCGCAAGTCACGATTTTAGACAAGTACAATAAGGAGCACGCATGTCGCGGACTGCTCGATAGTGGTTCACAAACACATTTTATTACACATAGACTCGCGGAATTATTACAATTAGAGAAACACAAAATAGATCTTTCGTTTTCCGGTTTAGGGCAGCTTAATACACACGCAAAGTACGTAGTTAAGACAGGTATAAGATCAAAGACTAGTGGATTTAGAGCTCAGGTAACATTCATTGCTTTACCATCGATTACGGGTAGACTACCGTTAAGACAGATCGACCTTAGTAATTTAGAACTACCAAGGCACATAGAATTAGCTGATCCAGAATTCCATATACCTGGGGAAATAGATGCACTCATTGGCAATGCACTGTTTTATGAGTTGTTAGAGACTGGTCAAATTAAACTCAGCAGATCGTCGGTCATATTACAAAATACACAGGTAGGATGGATTGTTACCGGAGAAGTAGACAATAGAAGGCGGAATAATTCTTGCAAGGCAAATAGATTTTGTCATATAGCCATGTCTCTTGAAAGTCAAGTCAGTCGTTTCTGGGCGATGGAAGAAATTCCTGAGCAAAAATTCTTGTCCGCGGAGGAAAGGGAATGCGAAACCCATTTTGCAGAAAACACAACGCGTGACGAGCAAGGGCGATATATAGTAAAGTTACCGTTCAATGATAAACGCAGTCTTCTCGGTGATTCAAAGGCAATGGCCTTCAAACGTTTCTACAATTTAGAGCGCAAATTGCAAATGAATATTGAATTGAAAAATCAGTATTCAGATTTTTTAAAGGAATATTCAAAATTAGGGCACATGACGGAGGTAAAAGATGATAATAATCTAGGATATTACCTGCCGCACCATGCAGTCGTAAAGGAATCAAGTACGACCACAAAGGTTAGAGTAGTGTTCGATGCTTCAGCAAAAACCAGTTCCGGACTATCTTTAAATGACACGTTATTAATTGGGCCTACGATACAAGACACATTGTTTTCCATACTCATTCGTTTTCGCCAACATACATTTGTTATTATAGCAGACGTTGAAAAAATGTTTAGGCAAATTATAGTGCATCCCGATGATAGAGATTACCAAAAGATTTTATGGCGAGATTCAATGAACGACGCGATTAAAACATTTAAACTGAACACAGTCACGTACGGTACCGCGCCTGCACCATTTTTGGCTACGCGTTCACTTAAACAATTAACTCTAGATGAGGCACAAAATTTTCCCATAGCGTCAGAGATATTTTTAAAGGATTTTTATGTTGACGACTTGCTTACCGGAGCAGATAGTTTTGAAGCCGCGCTAGAAATTAAAAACCAATGTATCGGGTTAGCTAAGGCAGGAGGTTTCCATTTGCGACAATGGGCCTCCAATGACACGAGATTGATCGCGGAGTTACAATCAAATACTCAAAGAGCATCATTGTGCCTAGATCCAACAGAAGCTAGGAAAACACTAGGAATTTATTGGAATACAACAGACGATAAAATTAGTTATACCTTTAAACAAATGCCGACAGAGCATTCTCGCATGACCAAGAGAGTGCTTCTGTCACAGATCGCGCAACTATTTGACCCCCTTGGTTTGCTCGGGCCAGTAATTATAAAGGCAAAGATAGTCATGCAACAATTGTGGAAGTCGGCGATTGACTGGGATGATCTCGTTCCTCAGTTAATAAAACAAGCCTGGTTAGAAATAAAAGATGAATTGCATCTTTTAAATAATTTTGCTGTACCTCGTCTAATTGCTTTACACGAAGCAATAGCCTTAGAATTACACGGATTTAGTGATGCCAGTGAGAAAGCATATGGTGCATGTTTATACATTCGGTCCACTAACAAGCTTGGACAACATGCCGTGCACTTATTATGTGCCAAATCAAGGGTTGCTCCTTTAAAAGTTGTATCGCTACCGCGTCTCGAACTTTGCGCGGCCAGGCTCCTTGTACAATTATACAAGGAAATCAGAAAGGCACTGTATCAAGTAGATTTTAAACAAATTAGATTTTGGTCTGACTCAACCATTACACTTCACTGGATCAAAACCTCTCCCCACTTGCTCAAGACGTTTGTCGCGAATAGAGTCAGTCAGATACAAGCAGAAGTACATTCCGACATTTGGTTTCATGTTGCTACAGCGGATAACCCCGCAGATTTCGTTTCGCGAGGACAACTTCCTGCACAGCTCATGCAAAATAATTTGTGGAAATTTGGACCACATTGGTTATCTTTGAATCAATCGTTTTGGCCAGTTAGCAATATCGAAACAATAGAAATTCCGGAAAAAAGACGACCTGTGACTCTAACTACATACCTAAGCCAAGATTTACTGAGAAGATACTCGTCGATTGATTATTTAAATAGAATCGTAGCTTACATTTTTCGCTTCTATTACAATATAAAATGTAAAAACAAGAAAACCTCAGGTTCATTAGTAATTTCGGAAATTCAAGAGGCACACCTTCGCATCATTAGGTTGGTTCAATTAGAAAGTTTCCCAACAGAATTAAATAATTTAGAAAACGGCAAGAGTGTCAATAGGAAGAGTAGGTTAAGCAATTTAAATCCATTTATTGACGACAAAGGTCTTATTAGGGTCGGTAGCAGGCTGAAACATGCTCAGCTCAGGTATAATTTGAAGTACCCCATAGTTCTGCCGCATAAACACCACATCACGGAACTAATAATTAGACAGGTACACATAAATCAATTCCATTCCGGCATACAGGCTACGTTACACACAATAAGACACAAATATTGGCCGCTAGCCGGCAAAAGTATAGTAAAACAAGTAATACACAATTGCATTCGCTGTAGTAGATACAACCCCAAGACACCACAATATATAATGGGGGATTTACCCAAAAATCGAGTCACACAAATGCGTCCATTCGAAACCGTAGGAGTCGATTATTGCGGACCTTTCCTCATAAAAGAAAAGAAGTTTAGAAACCAGAAAAAATTGAAATGTTATGTCGTGGTTTTTGTCTGTTTCGCAACAAAGGCCACACATTTAGAACTAGCTACCGATTTAACCACGGAATCGTGTCTAGGAGCGCTTAAAAGATTCCTCGCGAGAAGAGGAAAACCACGCCACATATACTCAGATAACGGCACTAATTTCATAGGCGCCAAGAATGAAATCATGCAAGCTCAGACGTTTCTACTTTCCAATGAATACAAAGATAAGTTTCAGCAGTTCCTAACACAAGAAAACATTGAATGGCATTTTTCTCCTCCCCGTTCTCCACACTTTGGTGGTCTATGGGAGGCTGCCGTTAAAGCATTTAAGAAACATTTACATAAGACAGTAGGCGATGCCATATTCACGTACGAGCAATTTTACACGTTAATCGTTGAGATCGAAGCAATACTCAATTCACGCCCTTTAACACCCTTATCCTCTGATCCCAACGATTTCCTTGCCTTATCGCCTAGCCATTTCCTTATAGGGGATTTGTTGGCATGCTTACCTGAACACGATTTAGCTGATATTCAAACTAACAAGTTGTCACTTTGGCAACACATCCAAAAAATAAAACAACATTTTTGGAAAAGGTGGCAGACAGAATATTTACAGGAGCTGCATACTAGAAGCAAATGGCACACTGGAAATAGCACAGGAATCAAGGAGGGCATCCTCGTGACAATCAGAGATGCCAATTCTCCACCACTGCAATGGCAGCTCGGACGAGTAGTCGCTGTTCACCCTGGAGAAGATAACATAGTCCGTGTAGTCACTGTTCGAACTCCACACGGCATTTACAAGCGCGCATTGAAGAATTTGGTACCGCTGCCTATTGAACCAGCTTAGTCTTCAATGAAACCTTAATATTTAAGAATAAACACACAAACATATACACTTACGCACATACCCTTGTATATAATACACAAAACCTTTGTATAGTTACACATATGACTTATTTGGAGATACATATAGCTTCTCATATTTGTTAGATTGCAGTATATTACACAGGCGTATTTCGATTATATAGTTACATAGATTCTTTAGTCAGAATATCATAACGCCTACCAGGTATATAGTTTAGTTCCTTATTCGCCCTTTCGAACGTAGCCGTTCAAGGCGGGCGGCATTTTAGGTAGTAGAACAAAATATTCAACGAGGGTTGCTGCGTAACAAAGGCCCAAAAAGCAGGTAACCAGGCGCACGGTCCAGGAGTGTAGCTAGTTTGCGACCCTAACAATGGACTTTCCAAAAATTTTATTACACCAGCAGCATCAGGGAAAACTACCTGATGCCTAACGGTACTCCACGCGGAGTGTCGCCAAAATTCATCCTAGGAAGAATTAACCATTTAAAAAGTTTTGAATTTGATGTAATTCATTTCTTGCTCCGATAAAATTAGTTGCGTTATCAGAATAAATATGTCGAGATTTATCTCGACGTGCAAAAAATCGTTTTAAACTGGCGAGGAACGCCTCTGTTGTTAAATCGCTAACAAGTTCCAAGTGTGCAGCCTTTGTGACGAAACAAACAAATACGGCAACGTATACCTTAATCTTAGAGCGATTTCGAAATTTTCGTTCCTTTATAAATAAAGGGCCACAGAAATCTATCCCGACAATCTTGAATGGCCTAGATTCTATGAGTCGAGTTTCTGGTAAATTACCCATAATATAACTTATATTTGAGGGTCGCGCTCGGACGCAGGTAACGCATTTTCGGATCAAGTTCCGCGTAGTATTTTTACAATCAATAGGCCAATACTTCTGACGAATCGCATTTAAAGTGGACTGCAAACCACCATGAAATGTTTGACTATGATAATGTTGAATGATCAATTTTGTAACATGATGTGCACGGGGAACAAGAATAGGATGTGTTCGCGTCGCGCAATTGCATACTTGCTCGAGCGGTTGTTTTTAAATTTGGCGCTGTGCGAGGGTCTGCGGTTGGACGATGTCACGCAACCCTGCGCAGGCGCGGGCGGCGTGTCGGTGGTGGTGGCGGGGTATGGCCCGGGATCGGGCCCGCGCATTGAACCGTGATCGGTCAATTTGTGCGGGTGTTTTCCCAGAGTTTTTCTGAGTTTTCCCAAATCTTTTAAAGAGTGAATTGTGTTTTGGATCTTGGACTGGTGGTGTTCGTTGACGTGCGCTGTGGCTGTCGGGCGTGGGTCCTTTTGTTGAAGCAACTAGGTGCTGTCATTTTATCTGCACGGCCGGGCGATCTTGTGGGTGGTTCAGACGGCTAACTGTGCGCACAGTTCTGCGATCGGTTGATTCTGCCCACCTGGCTAGCCGTGCAGTTAGTGGTGCGTTTTTTACGGCCACTTTGTCCTCTTTGCCGGGACGTTACCTGTGATCAGGGTTTGTAGTTTTTTGGTAAGGACCACGACGATTTGTTGCGACGTCGGCGAGACACCATCCGATACGATTGGTAAGAGAGCTCTCGATTGTGCGAAGTTATAGTACGGCTTGAATGATTATGCAAGTGCATGTTAGTTTTAATTTCTAGTTTTATTTCACGTTTTAGATTATTAGATTTTGTTGTATCCTTTTATGTATATATTCTTTTAGTATAATTTGTTTGCTGGGACCAGGCTTTTTCCCCACTTTTGACTGGGGTTTTTTACAGCCGGTACCCGTAGAGTAGAGTCAGTTAGGGTTTTGAATTATTAAAGTTATTTTTTTGTTTTAATTATATATCAGTTGTTTTATTTATTTACCGGTGACGCCAATTCCACCTCATGTCCTTCCTCATTTTATTGTAACTCCGAATAGTCGGAACATATTTTTTTGGTGCTCCGGGTGAGGAATGAGGTGATTGTGCAGAACCGAAGTTAGCTGATTTGCCAGTTTTGAGATCAAATACAGTAAATAAAACTAGAGATTGACTTTTTAGGCTGACTGTTAAGAGACAGCGTTATCCCGTTGCATGGGCGATTCTTTGTTCGCGCGTTCTTTCCTGTAGGGGCGAGTAACGTAAACATAGACTTTTGGTCGCGTCGCCACGAGTTCAAGTGGGCCCTCGGCGTCACGTTTCTTCGAACTTTGCGGTCCGTTTCGACTGCAGAGACGTGGGAAATTTTTATTTTTGTTTGAGAATAACGTCAGGGCTATAGTGATTTATTGTTTGTTTTAATTATAGTAGAGCGATACAAATATTATATTGTTATATTTTCTTTATTCTTGTTTGGTAATTGGTTTATTGAATTTAATTTTGTTATTAGCTTATTTTATTAGTTTTGATTCGCGGTTTAGATTAATTAAGTAATTTCGAGATTTTTGATTAATATGGCGCCTACCGCTTTGAAAAGGCTCATTACGGTGCAGTACACGCGATTAGCAGAAATCGAGTTGTCGAGCTCTCGATTAAGAGACAAAGATCGCAGCACTTTTAATCGAAATATTATAGCTTCGCGAATCGAGTCCCTACAGGAAATCTGGAAGGATGTGCGTAGCGCGCATGCTGATATTTCAATTCGTGATGAGGCGGAGGGCGACGCGTATCTTACGGATAATGTGATTGGCCGCTTGCAATCGACATACGAAGATACGCTTGATTTTTTGTTGACTGTACAAGCGGAATTGGAGGCTGCAGAGCAGCCTACCTTGCCGACCGGGCCACCGAACGCTAGCTCTTCTTTAACACTCGAGCACCGCGCGGCTAAACTTCCCAAATTAGATTTGCCCACGTTTTCCGGTCAATACGAGGACTGGGAAAATTTCTGTGATTTGTTCACTAGCTTAGTACACAATGCACCCGGCTTGGCTGATGCAAGCAGGTTGCAATATTTAAAAACTTGTTTAAAGGGGGCGGCTGCGGATCTCGTTAAAGATGTGACGACTACGAACGCGAATTATTCGGCGACGTGGCAAGCTTTGAAGGCGCGTTTTCACAATCCGCGTTTGATTGTATACAAACATTTAAGGGCACTTTTGGATATGCCATATTTGAAAAAAGAATCCGCAACAGAGTTGCGTTCATTTGCTGACGAAGCTCAGCGTATAGTACGGGCGTTAACAAATTTGCAAATGCCAGTAGGGCATTGGGATATTTGGTTTGTTTATATCCTAGCGGCTCGTCTGGACTCCGATTCTCAAAAAGCGTGGGAGACGGAATTAAGTGTTAGGGATCGTCGTATGGTTTTAGATAGCGTCGCGGAATTGGGGGACGTAAACCCTTTAGATCGATTTCCGAAATTCGCGGATTTATCCGAGTTTTTAGAAAAACGCGTTCAGGCGCTCAGTATGGTCGCTTCAAATAGTATTAAACCGGAAAAAGGGCCTTCAGCTATACCTAAGACTGTACTGGGCTCGCGACGGGTATTCCATGCTGTTTCGTCTCAACCTTCAGTTGATGGGAAACCGAAGTGTCCCTTGTGTACTGGCGCGCACTGGTTAGCCAAGTGCTATAAATTCCAGGCCAAGAGACCTTTCGACCGCCGTAGAGAGGTACGCCGGTTACAACTCTGTTACAATTGTTTTGGCCGTCATAGGGTGTCCGACTGTCGTTCGTCTTTCCGTTGCACGCAATGCAAGGAAAGGCACCATAGTATGATTCATTTGGTACAGGCCAGCGGTTCTCAGTCAAAGGAAAAAGATTCGGTTGAGTCACAGGGTTCAAACGACGGGAAACCCTCTACGTCCTCGGGTGTTAATGTGCACACTGCACGTGTTCTTTCGCGTAGGTATACGGTGCTGTTAGCAACTGCTCAGTTAACGTTGGAAGGGCCACACGGGGCGCAGACCCGTGTGCGGGCTTTGCTAGATCAGGGATCTCAAGGTTCGTTTATATCCGAATCAGTTGCTAACCTTCTAGGTTTACGAAAGCGTCGCGTTGATGTTCCGTTAATGGGTCTCGGTGCGAAATCTGCCGGCACTGCCTGTCTGGCTACGAGTTTTAAAATATGTTCGTTAGTTGACCCGTTGTTTCAACTCGAAACGGAAGCGTTGATCCTGCCGAAACTCACGTCGCAGCTTCCGGCTCGACACATCATGGAGTTGGATCTCGGGTCGTTCGCGGGGTTGTCTTTGGCGGACCCACAATTTTATATTCCGGGATCGGTCGACGTTATTTTTGGTGCAGACATTTATGGTCAATTGTTGCGTTCGGGACTGCGTAGTTTTCCTCCCTCGTCCCTGATTGCGCAGGAGACGGTCCTTGGTTGGATTGTCTCCGGCCCTGTACGTTCGGACGGTTCACGGCGGGCGGTCCACCATTTAGCCGCGCCACTTCACATGTTGCATTGTACCGCGGAGCATGACCTAGACGAGTCGCTACAGCGGTTTTGGAACCTCGAAGATTTACCAGCGGCCACGTCGCTGAAACCATTAGACGAAGCGTGCGAAAGATTGTTTCGAGAGTCACACGGTCGTAATGCAGACGGTCGGTTTATTGTACGTCTTCCGTTAAAATCTGAACCGCCAGCGGTTGGTCCGGAAACCAGACGTATGGCTATCGGCTCTCTTGCGCATATGTATCGCCGGTTTGATCGCGATTCTAGACTTGCATCGGCATACCGCGAATTTATGTCCGTTTATGAAAGTTTAGGACATATGGAGCGTGTTCCCGCGTCGGAGCTTGTTAATTCGCGTGCATGGTACCTTCCACATCATGCGGTCGTGCAATCGACGCCGTCAAAGTGGAAGATTAGAGTAGTTTTTGATGCGTCGCGAAAGACTCGCGAAGGTCAATGTTTAAATGATTTTCTTTTGCCGGGACCTGCTCTTCAGCGTGATCTCTCGTTGATCTTATTAAATTGGCGACGGTATCGTTTTGTGTTTACGGCGGACGTTGTTAAAATGTTTAGGCAAATTTGCGTCGCGCGCGTTGATCAAGATTTGCAAAGGATAGTATGGGCTCCTAGCTCGTCGGAGACGCCGGTGGAATACCGGTTGACAACCGTGACTTATGGGACGGCGTGTGCTCCCTATCTCGCGATTCGTACGCTTCTACAATTAGCGGAGGATGAAAAATCGCGCTTCCCTCTCGGTGCCCAGTGTTTAATATACAACATGTATGTGGACGATACGTTTTCGGGCGCGGACGAGCTCGCCGTCGCGGTGCGCACCCGACGGGAGCTCATTGACCTTTTAAAATCGGCGGGCGTTGAGTTAGATAAATGGGCCGCGAATCATGCTGATTTGCTGCCGGGCAATACACAGCAATCTGGGACGGAAGACTCAAAATCAATAGGTATCGATGAGTCTGTCAAAACTTTAGGGGTTCAGTGGAATCCAGATCGGGATGAATTTCGTTTCACTACGTTAGATTTGGAAGGCTTAACCGGAGCAGTGACCAAGCGGTCTGTTCTCTCTAATATTGCGCGCTTGTTTGATCCGCTGGGGTGGTTGGCTCCGATTACGATAACCGCCAAGATTTTGATGCAGGATCTTTGGATTCTAAAGATTGGATGGGACTCTGTTCTACCACTAGATGTGCAGGATAGATGGCGTGATTATTGTAGCTCCCTTTCAATTTTGCCTGCCTTGTCAATTAGTCGATGGTTGGGAGCCTCTTGCGACTCGGGTTCGCAGATTCATGGGTTCTCAGACGCCTCATCTCGTGCTTATGCTGCAGCAATCTATATTAGAATTCATGAGGGAAATGGTCGGTTTCGAGTTTCTCTGCTATCCGCGAAAAGTAAAGTTGCTCCTGTGAAAACAGTGAGCATTCCTAATTTAGAGTTGTGTGGGGCCGTATTACTTGTCAAGCTTCTTTGCCATGTTCGTAAACTAGATTTTTTACAGAATTTGCCTGTTTTTACTTGGTCTGACAGTCAAATTGTTTTGACTTGGCTTCGCAAACATCCATGCCATTGGAAAACTTTTGTGGCGAACCGTGTATCGTTCATCCAGACCGAGTTGCCGGGTGCTATATGGGCGCATGTGCCCACGAATGAGAATCCCGCAGATTTGGCTACACGTGGTAGTAAGCCTGTAGACTTGATACATGCAAACCTGTGGTGGCATGGGCCTGATTGGCTTGCGATGCCCCAGGAGCACTGGCCGAAAGCGCCGCTAGCTCCGCAGGTCTTGCATGTTGAAGCGACTCCGAGTGATCCGGAGATTTTGTGTAGATTTTCTACGTTGACTCGGTTAACTCGTGTTGTGGCTTTTTGTTTACGTCCATTGGTTAGTTTGCGAAGGCGCAAGGACAATCTTTCTAAATTACCTGATTTTTTGACCACATCAGAATTGTCTGCAGCACGAATTTCAATAGTTAAGTTGGCACAGGCGCATGCTTTTGATTCAGAAATTAAATTGTTACAGATGGGGAAAAGTTTACCGAAGCGTAACCCTTTGCTTAGTTTAAATCCGTTTGTGGACAAGATGGACGGTGTTCTGCGCGTTGGGGGTCGTCTAGTAAATTCGAGTTTGTCTCACGATCGCAAGCATCCACCTATTTTACCGCGTCGTTCTCCACTTAGTCGTTTGTTTGTTCGGCACGCGCATCGTTCCTGTCTTCACGGTGGACCTACACTCACGATGAATACGGTTTTACAATATGCATGGATTCTCGGTAGGACCCGTCTGGTCAAAACGGAGATTCGACAATGTGTCACTTGTCAACGCGTCAAGCCACGTTTGGCCTGGCAAATGATGGGCAATCTGCCTGCCACGCGGATTACACCAGCTCGACCGTTTTCTTCCGCCGGTTTAGATTATGCTGGACCTTTTCAGGTTCGCACTGCTAAGGGTCGGGGTTATAAATGTTATAAGGGTTATATTGCACTTTTTGTTTGTTTCACGACACGAGCAATCCACCTTGAAGTAGTGAGCGATCTCACGACTCGGATGTTTCTTGCCGCGTATCGGCGTTTCGCAGGACGTCGAGGGGTCTGCCGGAACCTTTATAGTGATAATGCTACCACGTTCCAAGTTGCGGATAAAGAGTTGCGGGCCATGTTTATAGCGGCTTCGGATTTTTATAAGAGTGTAGCCGCCACTTTCGCGAATGACGGAACGACTTGGACGTTCATCCCTCCGAATTCTCCCCACTACGGAGGTTTATGGGAAGCGGGGGTAAAATCGGTTAAACATCACTTGAAACGGGCGATCGGTGATCGACCTTTAACCTTTGAGGAGTTTTCAACTGTTTTAGTAGAAATTGAGGCGTGCCTCAATTCGCGGCCTCTTTGCCCTTTGAACGCGGATATTGAAGATCTGCAGGCTTTGACACCTGCGCATTTTCTCGGTGTAGCTTCAGGGTTAGTTCCAGACGAATCACCCCCCGACGTGTCAGAGAATCGTCTTGAACGGTTTCAATTGCTTCAATCGATTAGAAACAATTTTTGGAAGAAATGGTCGGAGGAATACCTGCAGCATCTGCAAGAGCGTTCAAAATGGCGAGGACCAACGGAAAATTTCGCGGTCGGTCAACTGGTTCTCGTGCGGGACGACCGGTATCCTCCTTCGAAATGGCCTCTCGGGCGCGTTACTGGAGTCCACTTTGGACCGGATGGTTTAGTGAGAGTAGTCACGGTACGAACGGCTACTTCTTGTTTAAAGCGGCATGTTGCGCGATTATGCCCGTTATGGTTAGAGCGGAGTCCATCCAAGCCTGCGGCGGATAATACAATAATTTGAGCGCGAGTTAAAGGTTCGTCCGGTGGACGAAGGCGGGCGGAATGTTCGCGTCGCGCGATTGCATACTTGCTCGAGCGGTTGTTTTTAAATTTGGCGCTGTGCGAGGGTCTGCGGTTGGACGATGTCACGCAACCCTGCGCAGGCGCGGGCGGCGTGTCGGTGGTGGTGGCGGGGTATGGCCCGGGATCGGGCCCGCGCATTGAACCGTGATCGGTCAATTTGTGCGGGTGTTTTCCCAGAGTTTTTCTGAGTTTTCCCAAATCTTTTAAAGAGTGAATTGTGTTTTGGATCTTGGACTGGTGGTGTTCGTTGACGTGCGCTGTGGCTGTCGGGCGTGGGTGCTTTTGTTGAAGCAACTAGGTGCTGTCATTTTATCTGCACGGCCGGGCGATCTTGTGGGTGGTTCAGACGGCTAACTGTGCGCACAGTTCTGCGATCGGTTGATTCTGCCCACCTGGCTAGCCGTGCAGTTAGTGGTGCGTTTTTTACGGCCACTTTGTCCTCTTTGCCGGGACGTTACCTGTGATCAGGGTTTGTAGTTTTTTGGTAAGGACCACGACGATTTGTTGCGACGTCGGCGAGACACCATCCGATACGATTGGTAAGAGAGCTCTCGATTGTGCGAAGTTATAGTACGGCTTGAATGATTATGCAAGTGCATGTTAGTTTTAATTTCTAGTTTTATTTCACGTTTTAGATTATTAGATTTTGTTGTATCCTTTTATGTATATATTCTTTTAGTATAATTTGTTTGCTGGGACCAGGCTTTTTCCCCACTTTTGACTGGGGTTTTTTACAGCCGGTACCCGTAGAGTAGAGTCAGTTAGGGTTTTGAATTATTAAAGTTATTTTTTTGTTTTAATTATATATCAGTTGTTTTATTTATTTACCGGTGACGCCAATTCCACCTCATGTCCTTCCTCATTTTATTGTAACTCCGAATAGTCGGAACAGGATGTTTCTGTTGAAAATCCAAATTTGCATGTTTTAATCTACCACCTACTCTTAATAGACCAGTAGAGTCTATAAATGGATTTAAACATAAAACCGTGCTGCTCCTGTCAAGAGCCTTATTTGAAATTAAGCAGTCCATTTCCTTGTTGAAATGTTGGACCTGAATGCAATTGATGATACGATCATGTGCTTTCTTTAATTCATCTACGGTTAAAAAATTCCTTTGATGACACCGCGTTGAACTAATTTCAAAAAATCGAAAGCAATATGCTATTACTCGTTTTAATTTGTTGCAAGATGAAATACGTTCAAATATTGTAACCGATCGATTATGCCACCGATACGTCACATAGTGTAGGGGCCCGTAGAGCCGGCCCCACTATCAGGTCATGGTACGAATCGCGCAAGCGTAAGATTCCCCTTCGCTGCCTAGAGCACCGAGCGAGGTGCCTGCCGATCCGCGGAACGGACACTTGTCGTCGAGACTCCAATGCGATCAGACGCATCTTCGGCTTTTGTAGAATCACTCGAACACACGCACTCACCGCAAGCTGAGCAGCAGCTACGAAAATCGTGCTCTGTTCTCGCTTCCGAGATCGCCTCCACGCCCATGAGCAACCGACCTCAGCTTCTCTAACCTACCGATTTCATATGAATTCGCAAGAGAAGAGAACCTGGGCGAGCGAGCCATGCGACATGTGAGAAAGTCGGTGCCCGCGTTCTAATAGAGACTTCCAAGTAGAAAAAGAACTCGATGGCAGGTATCCATGCGCCGAGCAAAGCGTTAGACAAAGCATACTTCTGCGGGAAGCCGTTAAATTCCGTTTCGCGTGCGAATCATGTTTGTCCCTCGCCTCGAACGTCAAGGACGGTCGCGTCTTTAAAACTATTTGTACACAGCGTGCCGCTAACCGACGATCATGGGCGTTAGAAGAACGTTTCGATGTAATGGCGCACCGCGATCTTCGTCGTAACAAGGAAAATAAAATTATTGTTCAATTTTCCTCTCTCGCAATCTGAGTGTATCCTCTTTATTTTGTTCCCCATTTCTATCCCACGGAAACGTGCTCTTGGAGAAAGAGCATGGTTACAATATGCTATCGTCGCGTGTAGTTTTAAGAACGACAACTTTGCGTAATTCCGAAGTAACGATCGGAAGATGTTCTAATAGAGGCCATGTGTCTTCTGTTTGTTAGAGCCATATAGGTCCGTTTAACCATAATTGATTTTTCAAGAACTCGGCAGGTGTTTGACCTCGTGATATGGCATCGGCCGGGTTGAATCGGTCCACAATTTGATTTTTGTAAAATGGAGCCGTATCGACTCTTTGACTTTATGATATAATTTTGACAACAACACAGCTGCACAAAGCTCCAGCCGCGGAATCGACACAGATTTTATAGGTGCGACTCGCGATTTAGAAACCAACAAACGAATCAGAACTTCTCCGCACGAATTACACGATCGACTATAAATACATGCGCCATATGCTCTTTCACTGGCATCACAAAACCCGTGAAGTTGGATATCTTACGCAAAATGAGAACTTATATTTCGTGGTACCTCAAATTGTGTCAGTAGAGGCAGTTGATTTTGAAATTCATTCCATGCGAAATGAATAGATTGCGGCACTGACTCATCCCACGTTATACGAGCCTTCCAAAGATCCTGCATAATAATTTTGGCCCTTGAAATAACGGACCCCAACAAACCTAGAGGATCGAACAATTGAGCAACCTTTGATAAAATGAATCTTTTAGTAACGTGAAATTGTGTATTGTCAATATTTACGCTGTACGTGATCGTGTCATTTAACGAATTCCAAAAAATTCCCAGCGTTTTCACCACTGTATTTGAATTCAACAGATGCGACTTCTCGAAACATCGATCTGACAAATCATCTAGCAATTTAGGATTATTCGACGACCACTGGCGTAAATGGAAAGTACCTAGTGCCGTAAGACGGATTAATTGTTCACGAAGTTCAATCGTTTTTTCAAACGTTTGTGCTCCCGTAAGAAGATCGTCTACATAAAAATCGTTTAAAAGCGCTTCTGATGCTAACGGAAATTGTTCGCCTTCATCTTTAGCTAATTGTTGTAACGATCGAATTGCGAGAAACGGCGCGGAAGCAGTACCGTAAGTTACAGTGTCTAATCTGTATACCCGTAATGGTTGTTCATGAGATTCTCGCCAGATAATTTTTTGATATACCGCATCGTTCTGATGCACTCGAACTTGTCGATACATCTTTTCAACATCTGCAGTGAGTACATAATTATATGAGCGAAATCGGACTATCAACGTAAAAATATCATCTTGTATTGTAGGTCCTACTAATAACGTGTCATTGAGTGACAAACCGTTACTTGTTTTCGCGGAGGCGTCGAAAACAACTCTTAATTTTGTTGTAGTACTTGATTGTTTGAGCACTGCATGGTGAGGTAAATAGTATCCTTGCTCAATGCAATTTGTTTCGGAAATATCAGTCATATGATCTAACGTTTGATATTCCTCTAAAAATTTCGCGTATTCAGCCTTTAACGTAGCATCTCTATCTAAACGTTTTTCTAAAGAATAAAATCGTCTTAATGCAAAACTATATGACTCTCCTAATTCGGATATTTTGTTATTGAAAGGCAACCTGACGATATATCGTCCAGATGCATCACGTCGAATGTGCTGCTTAAAATGAGCTTCACACAATTGTTCTTCTTCTGACAAATGTTTACTAACAAAGCACTTTTCAATTTCCCAAAACTTTAATAATTGATCGTCTATTGATGTAGTGGAAACGTGACATTTCGGAGCTTTTACCGGCGATGAATTAATCGAACGTGCAATTATCCAACCTAATACAGTTTTTTGCAACGTCAATGACGAAGATGCCAACCGAATCTAACCTACACACAATAATTTGTAGAATACTTCTGCCCCTAATAAAACGTCTATTTTAGCTGGAATTTGATATTCTGGATCAGCTAATGGGATGTTGCGAGGTATTTCAGTGTGTGAATGGTCAACTCGTTGAGAGGGCAAGAATGAAGAAATTTGTGGTATTGCATAAAATGTTAAATTAGAACTGTAGTTGGAATTTCTCGACCTAATATTTGTGTTTATAAAATATTTTATGCGAGTTGATAAATTATCAAAACCAGACAATGGAATGTCTACCTTTGTTTTGTGTAGATTTAATCGAGATGCAAGCTCTTCTGTAATAAGATTAATTTGTGACGCAGAATCGAGTAAAACCCTGCACGACTGATATTTTCCTTGACAATCACGAATTGAAATAAGTGCTGTCGACAATAAAACCTCGGACGGTACGCGTGCGGTCAGTGATACCGGTGAAGATTCCGAATTATTTGAAGTAGACGACACTACAGCAGTCTTTGAAGTAGACGGTACTACTGCCGATGAATCCTTATTTGGGTCCAAATCACGATGTAATAAAGTATTGTGTTTGCTATGACACTTTTTGCACTTACTAAAATAGCAATTATTATACGCGTGACCCTGTCGTAGACAATTGATGCACACTTTAGCTGATAGTGCGGCTTGAATTCTATCCTCCACAGAAAGTTTCAAAAATTGATCACACGTTTGTATATAATGATACTTTTTGCAATATGCACACACGATTTTTGATTGTGTTGCTACGTAATTTTGACGCTTTTCTGAACGTTTCGGAAACTGACGATTGATGGATGGAGTTTGTGTTTTTGTGATCTCGCGTGAATTTATGTTCGTTATTGCATCATCGCGAGCAAATTTTGATAAAAATTCTAAAAATTCCATCAAAGTCGGCATGGCATCATCATTCAGACTACGGTCCCAATGACGATGCGTTTCTTTGTCTAATTTCGTTGTAATTATGTATATTAAAATTTCGTTCCACGACTCTATTAGTACCTTTAATGCCTTTAACACGTTGGTGTGTTTTTCCGTGGCCGTGATTAAGGATCGTAGTGCCACGGGACATTCTTTTGACATAGTTGGTAATTCAAATAAAGTTTTCAAATGCATTTGTATGATTTTGCGCGGTTGATTACATCGTTTTTCTAACAATGCCCATGCGACTAGGTAATTTTCGTGCGACGCGTTTAGGGTATCGATGACGCTAGCTATTTCTCCGCGTAACGACCGTTTCAGGTAATGAAACCTTTGAACGCCTAGTATCTTCTCGTTGTCGTGTACCATAGATTTGAATGAATCATAGAAACTTTGCCATTCAAGGAGATTTCTATTAAAAATAGGTAACTCTATACGAGGTAGCCTTGTATTTCCATTTACCTGACCCTTATTAGACTTGGAATTTACGCTCGCGCACCTGTCACGTGTAGATAATAATCGTTCAATCAATTCCGCGCCCGCATAGGATGAATCCTCGAATTCAACTAGATTTGACTCGTACTCGCCTGTTTCGTCAACCGCTTCCAACTTGAAATGTGTCTCCTGAAACGCGTTATACAACTCTTCGAGTTTTGTTTTCCGCGTTGAGTTGTTTGAGACTTAATCGAAGCGCATTGCCTTTTCAAAACTTTCACTTGTTCGGCCATAATTGAGCAATATACAAAAATAGGATTTTTGACACTGTTAAAGAAGGAATGTAAAATAGGCGATTCAAGAGCTTACCGAGAGATGACTTGCCAGCCAGTCCTGTTATAAGCACAGTGTCGTGGATGAATTTGTTGGTTGTTGTTGCCTTCGGGATGAAGCGCCGATGAAAGTTTTGAAGATGACCCTCGGAATGATGTATTCAGGATCAGATGTAGCTCAGTGTTCCGGAATGAGGATAATATTAAATTGTTGAATCAGGCGTTGATCAACTACACGTGGATTAAAACTTGATGTCCGTTTTGAAGCTTCAAATGGATTAAATGTCCAACGTTGTAAAAGTCCTCTTCCTCACAGACTGTATTTTTGTTGTCGATTGTTCCGTCACGATGAGGTGTGGCTGGATGCTCCAGGAATGAGGTGAATATTGATTTGTTGTAAAAAAATCCTTTTCCTCAGAAACCGAATCCTCGTTATCTGTTGCTTTGTTGCACAGTGGATGTATCTTGTCACTGATATCCGGGCCGAAGGACCAAAAAGAATGTTTGTGCTTCACGCTTCAACTTAATGCAAACGCGAGCTAGTTTGGGTGTGGATCAGTGGAACCACTCGTACAAAAAAATAACCGAACAACTGATGAAGGATTAATATATTGTTTATTAAACGGACAAGTATTTTTCCTTGTATCAATTTTAAAAACACCTCGTGAACAGTAACGAGGTCTCCGAATTGTACTTGTCGAGAGCTGACAACTAAAAGCTAACATACAAGAAGAAGCGTTCACGAAGAAAAATTTTGAGTGTCTGGTGGGGATCGTCATGTCGCAGGGATGGACAAGCGAATTCGCTAGAGTCGCAAATTTTGATTGGTTACAGAAAATTCAAGGAAGTGGTGAAGAACCGCCCTTGCCAAACGCTCGTCCTCAGGTCAAGTCTGACCTGAGGCAAGAAATATGACGTCGCCTGTCCACCTAACGGTTTGACAACAATAAAACCATAAAGCCAGCAGGACCTTGAAATACATGGTAAACTGAGGAAAGTTTTGGGCGATGATTACATATGGCAAACAGCTGCAGAAGGCAACTATTGTTTGTCTGAAAAAATTAAGAATATACCTGATGGTCCCATGACCATTGCGCCGCAACAGTCTCCTTTCGCTGCTAGTGCGAAGTAGATGTCGGTCGTTTCGATTGTGTACAATGTTTCGCGGTTATTTGATGTTATTTTCGTTACTGGACCTCGGTATAATACGTGGTATTTGGTTTTAAGACAATCTTCTCTTGGTAATGCTAACTAGAAGGTGTGTCCTCCTTCCATGTCGATACAATGCTCGTCCGAAAATTTACAACCTGTTCCCGATGTTAAGCGTAATTTATCGTTATTAAAACTAACCTGCGCGTTATACTCTATTAACGTGATTTTTATTAGACCCTGTACGTATACCTTGTTCCATGTTCCGTAGTTATCGGAATAGGACGCTCCTGTACATGAGCTTTCTATTGCGTTTCCCGTGAGGCTTACTCCTACAGATTTTGTTGAATTTACTTTTAGATTTGCGATTGTGTGAAAGTTATCGTATTTAAATATTCCGGTGTTGTGTATCGATTTACAATTTTCGTGGCTTATGTCGAGAAGATATTCTTGTATTGCGTTTTCTACCGGTACTAGATGACTGAACATTCCGCATCGAAAAACTATGCGTTGGATTTCTATTTTACATTGTATAACGGGGACTGTTCTGAATTCTGCTAATTGTAGTAGCCGTATTGTTGTGTTAACGTTAACATCTGCGTGATGAAAGTCGCATTCCCCGGTGTCCAGTAAAGAGTACGTTGACACGATCGGGTTGGTTGCGCCACAATCAAACCCGATTATTGCTTGGCTAATTTGGAATGTGCTGATACAGATTAATAGAATTAACTTCATTGTTGGCTCTGTTCCTAGAAAGAAGGTTTACGTTATTTCCTGTGTTGTTCGATGCTTAATTTGTTCGCATGAACTGTTTTTGGCTTTCCTTTATAGTTAATTGTTATATTATTGTTATCTCCTGTTTTCAATATTTCGTATGGCCCTGAATACCAATCTTTTTCTAATTTCCCTGGTTTGGGTTCTTTTAGCAGCCATACTTTGTCTCCGATTTTAAATTCTATCGGTTTAATGAATCTATCGTAATATGCTTTTGATTTAGTCTTTAAATCTATTAAATTTTCGCGTTCCATGCTGGCTATATCTCTCATGTTCCTTAGTAAATTTTCCAAATAGCCGTTAAGAGTAGGTAGTTGTTCTGATTTCTTTAGGGGTTCGGTAGAAGGTAGTCTAGCTGGATAAGCGAAAACCAGTTCATATGGTGTGAATTTGTGACTGAAATGAATGCTTGTATTATAATTGAATTGTGCCAGTTCTAGGAGTTTGTTTTGAAGCTCCGAATTTTCCGTCGAAACGGTCGAGGAATTGAGACGAGCTTCTGAATAACGCTGCTCGTTGGAGCGTGAAAAAAAGTTCGACGCGATCGCGGATCGGTATTTAATCCGTTTTTCGGGGAATCCCTTTAAACGATGCACACAGGGATCGTAGACGGTTTTAATCCGCAACGGAATTCGGTAAAAGAAACGTTTCGTAATAAGCCCGTGTTTACTTTTGTCACAGTGCCGACTAAGAGAGAGCGAGGATTCCCGGAATCGATATATTTATATCTTTCGTCGTCTCGCCTCGTCCCCCTACAGGTGCCGAGCTACTCGATCCACCCGGGGGAACCTGTGAGGGAAGGACGAGTGGCGGGGAACCGCGAACCTCGCTCGCCCGTCGGATATGATTTATTTTATAAACGATTAATAATATAGATACAAACAAATATTGTACAGTAAATAGAATAAAATAATTAGTTGTAATATAATGTAAATTTAAACAAAACTAATGTAGGAGGAAATATAATTAATAAAGTGAGCAAATCTCAAACAGAGTTCATCCCATTCACATTTTTTTGTTGAGAAATTCTTTAAATATTCGCAAAGTGGATGATGTTCTCTTTCTAATGATCCGTTTGATTGAGGTGAAAAAGATGTTGTTTCGATTTTTGAGAATTTAAATCTTTTTGCAACTTGTTTCATGACTTTACTAGTGAAATTTGTTCCTCTGTCGGTGAGTACTACTTTAGGTGAGCTAAAAATGCATATAAATTTTTTTACAAAAGCATCCGCGACTGATTCTGCTGTTTGGTCTTTTAGAGGTACTGCTATTAGAAATTTTGATAGTTAAACTTGTACGGTTAAAATGTATTTATTATTGTTGTGAGGAGTACGAGGCCGCGAAACCGCGGGCCCCACCGGCGCGCGCTAGTACCAGCGCCGCCGACAGGTGGCGATCGCGCGCACCGCGAACTCGCGAGGCGAACGGCCTCGCGAGCATTGATATGCCAGGCCGCGACGCGACAGCCGGCAGATCTACTCTCCGAAGCGAGTCTCCGACAAGCGATAACGAAAGTACGATCAGCTTCATCTTGATTCCGATTACTCCACCAGCAGCGTTCGGCAGGACGGGTTGTCTTTACGGCCGTCCTCCGATACTGTCCGCTGTCTTCCTTGGCCACGGCCGAGAGTTCTCTCTCGGCGGCTTCCCGACTGTCGGACCGGGCGTACACGTGTCTACGGCGTCCACCGGATCACGGTCTTCTTACTGCCTGAGTACAGGACGGGATGTGTCTACGGTCGTCCGCCCATGAAGGCATCTAAAGACCCTTCCTGAACATCCCCACTACCTCCGCCGCTCCGAAACGCAGCGAACCGACGGCCAACATCCCGTCTCGCGACCGCGACCGTGCCGCGCCGTAACCGTCTCGCGACCGTAGATGTAAGTTACCGTAGATTTAAGTACCGCGCCGTAACCGTCTCGCGACCGTAGATGTAAGTTACCGTAGATCTAAGTACCGCGTCGTAACCGTCTCGCGACCGTAGCCGTTAAGTTCATTAGATTGATAGGACCCCAGGGCCATAGCCTTAAGTTAGACTTGTAATTATTAAGTGAACATATCTATTATTTTTCACCCACAACCAACCGACTTATTTATTCGTTCGCCTGAACCCCGGACTTATCAGCTGAGCCAGCAAACCCCCGACGATAACCCGTCACATTGTTTTTTGTAACGTTAAGTGGATCGACAATGTCCATTGCGATTTTATCAAAAGTTTTTATTGGTGTATCTGTTATGACCATTGGTTGTCTAGTTTTAACTCTTTTTAATTTGTTTCTTTGGCACTCTTCGCATTTTTTTATTCTATTTCGAATGTCTTGTTTTAGGTTTTCCCAAAAAAATTCGTCTTTTATTCTGTTATATGTTCTGTTTACCCCTAAATGACCTCCTAGTTTTGTAGCGTGGAATTGGTCGAATATTTTATCTCTATTGTAACCGTGCTCTTCCCTTAAGAGGAGGTTACCGGTATGTTAGAAAAGGGAGAGAAATAAAGAGGAAACACTCAGATTTAGAGAGAGGAAGATTGAGCAATAGATTTTATTCTACTTGAATACGAGGTAGATCGCGGTACATTTTCCAGTCGCGTAGCGTCTTTCCAACGGTCGCGATCGTTCTTACTGCGATCTATATATAAAAACTCTAACGGCGCGATCGTCTTTGACGTCTAAGGCGAAAACTAAATATGACTTGAACGCGAAGCGCAACGTATCGCTTTCTCGCACAAACACGCTTCACACAACGCTATGAACGACGCATGGAAACCTGCCGTCGAGCTCTCTTTTCTATTTGAAATACCTATTTGAACGCGGGCATCGATTTCCTCACACGTCTCATGGCTCGCTCTCTCAGATTCTCTTCTCTTGCGAATTCATAGGAATTCGGTTGATGGGAGAAGCTGATATCGGTTGCTCATGGACGTGGAAGCAATCTCGGAAGCGAGACCAGAGCACGATATTTCGTAGCTGCTGATTTGCTTGCGGTGAGTGCGTGTACTCGAGTGATTCTACAAGAGCTGAAAGTGCGTCTGATCGCATTGGAGTTTCGACGACAAGTGCTCGTTCCGCGGATCGGCAGGCACCTCGCTCAGTGCTCTAGGCAGCGAAGGGGAATCTTACGCTTACGCGATTCGTACCATGACATGATAGTGGGGCCGGCCCTACGGGCCCCTCACTATGTGACGTATCGGTGGCCTAATCGATCGGTTACAATGTTTTCAGGTTTTACGTATTCGATATTGTTTAAGCAAACTATTATTTTAATGTCGGTTTTATTGAAACTGTTTTTTACTATTTTGTCTATTTCGTTCCAGTTTATATTTAGTATTTTAATGTCTTTTGAAATGCTGAAGATTTTTATGTTTTTCCGTATAAGTAAATCTTTTAATATATTAAATAGTTTTATCAAGTTTTGTTTTATTATTTCCGATGATGCTGCTATGTTTAGACATAAAATAAAGAATTTTTTATTATTTATTTCTATTATTTCAACTTCATTTTCGGATAGGTTGGGGTTTATTTATATATTTTTGGTTTTCATTAATTCGTTGGTGGTTTTATCCAAAGGTATGCCCTGTTGAGTAATTATGTGCACGGTGTTCTTCTATATTGTCTTTTTTTGTTTTATCTTCCTGTTTCTTGCGTTTAGTCGTTCTTCCCTTATTGTTACTATTTGAAGTTGTCTCTTGATCTAACGGTTCTTGGATCTTTTTCCTTGGTCTACCCCTTTCTCTTTTGATTTTGATATGATTATCGTTTGAGGCTTCTACTTTATCTTTATTTGGAATTTTTGCAGGTGTCGAGTTTTTACTGATTTCTTTCTTTCCCTGTGCTCTTGTTGTAACGGAAATGTGTACGTTGTCTACTGGATTCCTTGATAGTGCATCGGCATTTATATTTTGCTTATCCGGTTTATAGACTATATCATATTCATAATCTGATAGCTTTAATCTCCATTTTTGCACTCTGGTGTTATTGTCAGCTGTTTTTAGCCAGAGTAATGGTTTATGATCTGTAACTATCGTGAATTTGTTTCCATAAATGTAGTTTCGAAATGTTTTTATCGCGAACATTATTGCTAAAGCTTCTTTTTCGTAGGTGTCATATTTGGTTTTGGCTTCCTGTAATACTCGTGATGCGTATGCAATTGGTCTATCTTTTCCGATTTCTCCTTGTGATAGTACTGCACCTAGGGCGTATTTAGATGCGTCTGTCGTGATAACGTATGGTTCGTCGAATTTTAGGTACTGTAGTATAGGTGCGTTGCATAATATTTTTTTGAGTTTTATGAAAGCTTTTTGTTATTCTGTGTTCCAGGAAAATTTGTTGTGTTTTTGTAATAGGATCGTTAAAGGTTTTGCGATTTTTGCGAAGTTATGTATGAATCGTCTGTAGTAGCCTACGAGTCCTAAGAATTCTCTTATGTTCTTGATGTTCTTAGGAATTGGGAATTTTTGTACGACTTCTGTTTTTGCTGGGTCGGGTTTTATACCTTTCCCACTTACAAGGAACCATACCGAACTGTCCGTCTCAGATTTGAATGAAATTCAGTGGATATATTAAGCAGGTGAAAATAAGAGACACGTATTATTTTATAGTGGCCCAATCGTAAGTTAAAGGGGTAAAAGCACCCCTTGAAGTTTCAGCAGAAAAATGGTATCTCGAAAACTATCACAGATATAAGAAAATTTCTTAAGGAAAAGATTCATGGTTTCTTGAGGTAAAACAAAAGGTGGTGACAGATTTTGTAAAAAGTGCTTTGTTTATAACAAAAAAATTTATTGTTACATTATTTTAAGAGATACAAAAATTTACATTATGACAAAACAGAATCGACATTTTTTTCTAAATTCATTGATATATAATATGATAGATTTGCCTCTTACAGTTTTGTAAATTTTCATATAATACGCAGAACGCTATGTTGAAAGCTGTCTTATGTATGTCTCTTGGGTTCATCTTGATTTGGTGGGAGCCTGATTTTAAATCTATTACGTGATATAGTTTTGCCTGTCCTAATTGGTCGAAAATTTCAGTTATATTTGGAAGTAGATATGGGTCTGGAATCGTTTTTTCATTTAATTTCCTGTAGTCTATTACCAGTCTCCATCTTTTCTTTCCCTCGGCTGTTTTCTTCTTCTTGACTACCCAAGTTGGAGCGTTAAAGGCACTTTTTGAATGTCCGACAAAACCGTTTGCAATTAGTTTTTCTGTTTCCTGTACTGCAGTTTCTTTTAATCTATGTGGTAAAGGGATTTGTTTTACGTATACAGGTTTTTCGTCTGTTAGATTAATTTCGTGTTGTTCTGTATTATAAGATTCTATTTTATCTCCTTCTACCCAAAATATGTCGTTATTGTCCTCAATTAATTTCTTCATTATGTTTCCTTCTGATTGATTTCCTAATCGAATTTTTTTTAATAGTCTGTCTTGTCGATTTTCCGTTTCCTTACTTTCCGTCGCAATACTATTTTCCTTATTTCCTATAAAACTGATTGTTCCTACCTCTAATAGTTCACTTTCGTTTATTTCTGGTAGGTTTTCTGTTTCCTGAAATCCTTCTAGTATATCCTCTACATCGTATGAGGCATAGTTATATTTGTTTCCTAAGAGTTCGGTTTCGTTTTTGAATTTGATGCTTATATTTTCATCTACTTTTGTTAGAAATGTTATATAGTCGTATGAATCTATTTCGCACTTTTCTTCGTGATTGTCGAGTACTGTATTTATACTGTTTATTATCTGTCCTACGTATTTGTTAGCCGTTTCTAAATGTTCTTCGAGATTTGGTGACGTCGTCTGTTCCGTATTTATTATTACGTTGCATGGTTCGTTATTTAATTTGTCCACTATGTTTAATAAATGTAATATATCGTTATTGAAGCTATCATCTGAGTTTTCTGTCATATTATCTGGTTGCAGAAGGTCTTGGTTTGCACTGTCTTTGTCGCTCGAATTTTCGCTGATTCCTGTTTATTGCAATGTTTCTGAGTCAGTATGTACGGGTGTAAATGTGTCATTAGCGTGCGTCGTGCCCTGAAATATTTTGTTGAGAAAGCATTTCTGCTCATCTGTTAATTCCGATTTAACTGTTTCAACTGTTTGTGAAGATAATCTTTGGTTTGTATTCGCTTCTCCTGACCTTAATTCAAATTTTTCGTTATTTATTTCCACGTATCCTTCGTCTAGTCTTAATTTTTGTTCGAGGAGTACTTTTATTTCTAATATTCCGTCATAAGGTATTGAAAAGTCCTGTGGTGCTACGTGGGAATCGAAATAACGGTAGTTTATAGGTATTCTTACTGCTCCTAAGGTTTGTAATGGTTTGTCTGTAATGCCTGAAAGTAATATTTTCCTATCTTCTAGTATTGCGTTTGCTGGGATCTAATCCTTTTTTATGATATTTAATTGTGCACCGCTATCAATAAGTAGGTTACATTCTCCCCTCTTGTGTAAAGGTTTTCTATTGTGATGTATTGCAGTAGATTTTCCAGTTTCAGTGAATACATTGCCATTCTTGTTGATATTTTTTCCTCGTTTATGTTTCGGTTGTCAGGTAATTTTGTTTCGAGAGGTTTTTCCTGTTCCGATTTGTTAGCCTTGGGGTTGTCGTTAGTTTTGTACGCTTCGAGCGGCTTACTGTTGTTTCTTGCTGTGCGCTCTCTCTCGAAGAATCTATTCGTTTCCCGATCTGTGCTGTTGACGATTTTGATTTCTGTAGCATTCTTCGGTTGTGTGGCTCGTGCTTTTACATAGGTTACAGACTTTTCCGGCACTGCTCTCTAAATTTTTGAGTTTTCTACATGAGCTTATTTAGTGTCCCGGTTCTTCACAGTAGGGACAGATGTCTCTTTTTTGTCCGCGTATTTCAATGGTTTTCAGTTTTCTACATTCTTTTATTGTGTAATTTTGAGTTCTACAATACTCGCAAAATTTTCGTGGGTCGCTTGTATGTTTCGGATTGTCCCTATTGCCATTACTATTTTCAAAGTAGTTACCTTCACTGTGATTGTATCTTCTGTGGTAGTTACTCCTGTATGAATCGTTTGATTTTTGTTGAGATTTCCTTGGCTCGTGGCAGTCTCCTGCCGAGTGTCTTAGATGACTACAAAGTTGGCATTTAATTTGGTTTGTTCTGGTTTGGAAAACTCTTGCCCCTTCGCAATTTTCCGTGTTGTGACCTTCTTCCTTACAAATTGTACACATGATTAATTGGAAACCGCTGGTTTTATTTGTTGGGCAGTTTTTTGCTGTGTGGTCCAATTCGTTGCACAGTTGGCACATAGGTGTTGGACAATCTTTTGTTGTGTGATACCTACTATTACAGATTTCGCAAAATTCTGTAATTTTTTGGAATTTCGTGCAGGTATTTGGGTCGTGACCGGTTCCTTTGCATTTCCAACATGTCTCATATTCGATTATAAATGGGCATTCGCTGACTGTGTGCCCCTTTACTTAGCAGTATTGGCAGTGCCTTCCATTTAATTTGTTCATCTTACATGCATCTGTTGAATGTTCTGGAGCGTTGCAATGTTTGCAGATGAGTTCTATTTTCTTATTGGCCAGTTTGCAGTTATACGATATGTGATCTTTGCTTTTGCAATATACGCATGCCACGTTGTTGCAAAATAATGCTTCATGATTTAGATCTTGGCATATTTGACACATGTATATTGCTGAGTTTGCATCGTGTTTTCCGAGATTGCATAGTATGTTAGCCGGGTTGTTTCTCAATATATCCTGCTTCTCTAACTTTGTTTCTACTTCGATGGCTTTCTGTATAAGGGCGTCTAGATCGTTTTTTTGTTTTACTTCTAACCTGATTTCTTGCTTTAGTCCGTTTTTAAAGCTTCTTTCTGCATCGATTTTTATGGTTTTGTCGAATTCTTGTATAGCTTGCTGAGTTATACCTGCTTCCGTTTTCTTTAGTTCTTTGATCTGGATTACTAGTTCCTGTAGTATGTTCCCATAGCCGCGCACTGTCTCGTCTGGTTTTTGCATTAGTTCCGTTAATTTTCCATATAGGGTGTGTATATTTTCGGTAGACGGAAATAGTATTCTTATTGCTTTGATAAAATCATTTACGCTATTTATGGGTGAATTTATTAATGCTTTATATACTTCTCCTTGTAGTTTTATTTTAACAACTGGAATTAGGCCTGGTTCGTCTGCGGGTGTTATGAGGTTTTTTCATGCTTTAATTTTTCTATGTATTCTGTGACTGACATATTTTTCCCATCGAATTCGGGTACTAGATTTGCTACGTATTTTAAGGGTAATCTTAGAGGTGGGGCTTGATTTTGTTGTTCCATAGTTTTGGTTTTCGGGCTTTCCCAATTGAGTGTTAGGTCTCCTTTGCTATTTTCTTCGTCTGGGGTTCCTATTAGACTTGGTTGTTCAGTAATCCCTTCGATTTCTAGTAGGGATATGTCGTGCTTAAAACTGTTGTTTATTGTCTCGTTTGCCGTTTCGTTTTTATTTCTGTTGTCTTGGAGTGATGGTGATGCAAAAACTTCTGTTTGCTTCCTATTATCAGTTTGATTGGTGTTTATTGTTATGTTCCTTATTCTGGGTATTGCACCCAAATTTGTATTCGCGTTTGACGTTTCGGCTATGGCTTCTGGTGTGAAATTGAATGTTCTCTGTTCAGTTGATGAACGGGGTGTTTTGCGACTTTGTAAGAAGGCTGATGAGTAGTTACGGTTCTCTACGATATTTTTAAGTTCAGAATTTTCTTGAGTCCTGTTTCTTGTTAATCTGTTTTCGTCTGTAGTGTTTTTGTTATTCGTTGGTTTACAATTTTTATTATTCATTTGAACATTTTATTATTTGTAATTTGTTTAGAGAATAGATGAGTTTGCTTTTATGTTTAAGTGATTTTTATGTATGCTTTGTAGCAGTATTTCAATTAATGTTGTGTTTAAAATTGGTTTGAAAGTAAATGATTTGAATTGTTGCAGGCAAAGATTTATATTCTGGAGTTATCTACCCTATTTTACTCGTTAGTCGTTAGTCTGTTGGCGTTCAATTCGTATCGGAACCACTGTAACGTCGCGAGTTCTCTCTCTCACTGAGTCCTCGGCGTTGCTTATCAGAACTGTTAGCTAGGTGGAGGTTCTCACTTACCTTTCCCTGGCTAGCAGACGTATTGGTGATGAGTTGTCCAGATGTTGGAATGGTAGGGTAGATGGTTGTAATGTAGATCACGCACTTACAAATCACAAGTATGTTTATTCACTAATTTTACAGTCTTGGCTAGTGTTTACAACTACCGGAGTCTTGCTCTGTCGAAGTTCTGGGCTTCGTAGCGTTCGCAGAGTCGAACGGTACTTCGCGTATTGTTCGCGGATTTAAACGAGTACTTGAGTCGGATGAACTGCGCGTGGCGCCACAGTGGTGCAAAATCCTCAAAACGTGGCAAAAACTCGATGTTCATGGAAACGGTATTTAAAAAAATTGATGTAGCAATATTACAATACATCAATCGTAGATTACAATATAAGTTATAAAAACAAAATGGCATTAAAAACAATTGCGTCATATGTTATTATAGAAAAATGTTCCTTTCCAGTTTTTGTTGTTTTTGTTTTTAATCCTTGAAGTTTTTAAATATTATCGCATGGATACTATTTAATGCGATAAATGCTTTACTCTAAATGATTAAAATAAAGAAAAATTTGGAAATTTGGACATTGATTATAATTTTTTGTTTATAATTAAGGTCCTTCAAGTCCCACCTAAATTTCTTTTTTCAGTTAAAAATAGACATAAATATGAACATTATAATCCAAAAAAAGTTTGCGACTTTTTGCGACCTTCGTCACAGTGGTGCTTTAAGCGGCAATATACGCGAGACCCCGAGCAACCGTCCTGACGCGGAGCACCACTGTCGATACTTCGTCTCCTGCGAATCTAATTCGCTTCCTGGCTTGATACAAAAATCAAGGTTGCAATTTTCTCCGGGTGGTTTTCCAGGATAACAATCTGCTCTATCGCGTGGTATAATTCGATTTTACGCTGGACTTCTATTTTGTCAGATAAATTGAAAAATATCCTAAAAATTGGTGCCAAATCGGGGTCCCTCCGCGTTCAATGATCGTTTAAACATACATAAACGTTTATAATGTATTAAAGATAGTTATCGTTGTACTCAGGAAAGTCTACAAAATCTGTTAGTGTAAATAGATTTTCAATATCTTTTACAATTACGTCAGAAAATTTGTTTAAATCTGAAAAATATGTTTTTATTCAAAATCAAATTTCTGAAAAACTGTACGTATAGGAGCAAAACAGTTTGCAGATTCGTAATCAGCGTACAAAACACTATAAGAGTCACTTGATGAGGATCGGAACACAAATTCACTGTTGGACAGTGTTATTAGTGATTACGGGCAATGAACTTATTCCAGCGGAATATATGTATAATGTATTGACAAAATATCGACTCTAGGAAATTCCAAGCGGAAAGGGACCGAGACCTCCTCGGCCGCCCAGGAAGCCACCGTCGAGCCTGCAAAACGAAACCGTTTAATTGCTCTATGGTCCCTTCGACTCGACAGCCTGAACGACCGAAGACACTGTCCAGAAACACTCGTTTCCCACGCGGAACTCCCATTGTCGTCACAATACCATGTTTTGAAGACGGACTAAAAAGTATAAAATAATTTTTCCTAGCTCCATTCAGATTACTAACCCCATAGATAGTCCTGAAAATTTGTGACTGTAAATTTTTAATAGCTATAAAAATACTTGGAAGATTTAAAACGAAAAACGTGGGGCGCAAGATAATAGTAAAGAGTGTAGACAGTAGCTTCCGTTGAGAAAACTCACACAACAGTTGATATCATTTGCAGTGCAATGAAATTGTTAGTGACTTAGGTGAACTATTCATACATCAATAGTTATCTATTGCATGCACCCCACGTTTTTCGTTTTAAATCTTACAAGTATTTTTATAGCTATTCAAAATTCACAATCACAAATTTTCTGGACTATCTGTATGAGGTTAGAAATTTGTATGGGACTAGGAAAAATTATTTTATACTTTCTAGTCCGTCTTAAAAACGTGGTATATTAACGCTTTAGTGGTCGCACGTCTACGCAGCGAAACTCTGCCAGGGGCCGGCAATACTTTTAATGAATTAATTAAAAAAAAACTTTATATAAATTCATGAAATAATTCAACATATGCGAACACGCACATTTTAAATAAAAAATACAATACAAACAAACACAAATAATTAAATACTTGTACTTATAATTACAAAAAAATAAAAAAGAAAGAAATAAATCGCCGATTCATAAACAAAACATCCGTGACTGTTAGAATTCGTCGCGTTCGAGTATCACTTACCGCTGGATCCGAGTCCGATGACAGACATAGGGTTCCGACATCGACACCTTCGATACTCTTGAAAAGCAGGTCAAAGCCCCAAATGTATTGATCCTGCCACGTGCCAATTATATGTATTATGTTATCCGTCTATAACGTTTACAGAAATCATCACCCAGCCAATAACACTGCGCAATAGCCAAATGATTTCGTAACCGCCACTATGACATTGTTATAGATTTTTGCAAGCTGGATACCAATCTGAAATCCGTTTCTCAAAAACTACGACCTAGAGAGAAATAGATTTCAGATTCGTATCCAGCTTGCAAAAATCTATCAGAATTTCATAGTGGCGGTTACGAAATTAAAAAAAAGTCAGAATTCGTTGTACAGTGTAACACATGTTGTGTGAGCGTTCTCTAAAGTGTTAAACATTCTTTTTTTATTTAAATAATTATTTGCTATGAAACTTTTATCAACAGATTTGTGATATTTTTTTGATTAAAATAAGCCAAAACTCGACGTTAATCGGATTAGTTTTGTTATTAATCAATTTAAATTGATCAAGTCAATCATTGGGCTCTAGAAAATTGGTGGTAGGGCAATGTCACACAATTTTATCGGCCGGCGCAGAGAAAAGGAGACATCCTTCGCACACAACGCCAATCTCTTTATCTTACACGAGCCTAGTCAGTAGATGTAACTCCTTCGACCAATAATACGTTGGGGCTGCAAGCCGTGTGAGGAAAGGCGAGGCACGACTAATGAGACGTACATTTTTTTCGAAAGCCAAGTTACGAACAGCGAACAGCAGTCAATTGGAATTCATACTTTGCGACGCTCTCTTCAACCGAATATCAGTATACATATTCCGTTGAAGAGTGCATAATACGTACAATTGCCACGAAATAAGCAAGTGGCTCGGGACCGAACCGTTGCTTATTTCGAACGTCATCCATTCATCGTGTACGCCGATTTCGAATGCATGCTTAAGAAGGTTAACAGTAACATCAATCAAGGACACTGCAATGCATACCAGCAGCACGAAGCATACAGTGTGGGATATTATTTTCACTGTTCGTACAACGCAGCGGTGTGCGAGTATCGCGCGTATCGGGGTCCTGACTGTGCTGAATGGTTCGTGAATGAATTTGAGAACCTTGTAAGAAAAATTGCATCATTATTTAATACGATTGTGCCCATGACAAATTTGACGGGTGATAAAAGAGAAAATTATATGAATGCAACGCATTGTTATATTTGCGAAAAACCGTTCGACATCGACGAAACAAAAGTTCGAGATCGTTGCCATTTCACTGGTCGTTACCGAGGACCTGCTCATCAAGGATGTAATTTAAATTATAAAAATAAACGTTTTATACCAGTAGTGTTTCATAACTTATCGGGATACGATGCCCATTTTGTAATAAAAGAATTGGTAACGATTATCGAAGGCTCGACATCAGTCTTGCCAATTACAAAAGAAAAATATATTTCATTTTCAACGAATCTAAAACGTTACAAAATTTCGCTTCGATTTATAGATTCATTCAAATTTTTAAATTCAAGTTTAGATAAATTGAGTTTGTATTTAGGGAAAGACGATATGACGATTTTACGGTCACAATTTAATTTTTTGAACGAGATAAGATTCGATTTGCTTACACGAAAAGGCATCTTTCCATACGATTATGTTACCGACTACATGAAACTGAACGAGACGACATTGCCGACATGTGACAAATTTTATAATCAACTAAGCGACTGTGCCGTTTCACAGCAGGATTATGACCACGTGATAAAAGTCTGGCGCAGTTTTAATATAAAAACACTTGGCGAATATAGCGATTTATATCTAAAAACAGACGTTTTATTATTGGCTGACATTTTTGAAAATGGTAAATATTTAGAATAAGGGAGCCACCTCCGATTTCGATTACCTTGAAATATGTTGTCAAAGTAGTCATTCTGAACAACTTTATCCTATACATATAATAGTCGGACTCTTTTAGTTTTCGAGATATTTGAGAAAATAGTTATCTTAAGGCTACATAAATTTTCGACAGCATTTTGCGTTCAATAGAGTGCCTTGTGTGTATATATACATATATCTTGTTTATGTTTCTTACTAAAGTCATTGATTCAATGTCCAAGGTTATCAGTGAACTTGACATTTAGCATTAGACTGTATTAAGCTTATACCGACATACTAAGGAAAAAGTCCGGGACCGGTGAAATATCTCGAAAACAAAGCATTTTAGGAAAAAATATTTGATACATAAGTTGTAGAGTTTCAATAGATGCATCAAACGGTGGTACATATTTGACCTTTTGCGTAAGTATGGAGGAGCTATCAAGGTCAAGCTATCAAAGTCAATTCGAACATCTGCTATAATGATTACCAAATAAGTGCACATGCACACACACAATGAGGTATCAACCCGACCGTACAACCTCGACACGGTACACCATGATTACTACTAATGCCGACGCTACTTGAATTTTATCGACTCATATCTCGAAAAGTACTCAACCGAAAGAAGCCCATGAAAGTGTTTTGAAAAGCTCTCGATGTCAGCTACAAGAATATTAAATAAAAAGTGGGTGTTTCCATTTAAAATTTTTAACTTGACTTGGATAGCTCCTCCATACTTACGCTCAAGGTCAAGTACGTACCACCGTTTGATGCATCTATTGAAACCCTACAATTTATGTATCAAATATTTTTTCCTAAAATATCTTGTTTTTGAGATATTTCACCGGACCCGGACTTTTTCCTCACCCTGTATACTATCCGTTCATTAATCCCCACATGTGTTTTCGAAGTACTTAAGTTTGTCCCAAAGGGGTTTGAGATTATTGTCGCCGTGGGGGTGGGAGTGTTTGGGGGGCGAAGTCATCCAAAACAGTAGAGGGGATCCTAGTTGTAATTTATTCACTCTTGGAAATATTGACAGTAAAGCGCGTTATTCTCTCAAATATCTCGAAAACTAAAAGAGTTCGACTATTATATATATAGGAAAAAGTTGTTCAGAATGACGACCTTGACAACATATTTCAAGGTGATCGAAATCGGAGGTGGCTCCCTTATTCTAAATATTTACCGCAGATCAATACTTTCGGAACATTTGGTTGCAATAGAGATGCGAAAGTTGGAAATTAAATTTAGAAAACCCATTTATGCTGGTATGTTTATTCTGGATATATCAAAAACATGCTTGTACGAATTCCATCATGATTATGTTTGGCCGAAATTTAAACATCTTTGTAAAATATTATATACAGATACACACAGTCTTATATACGAATTGGAATGTGATGACATATACGATGTAATGAAACGCGATATACATCGGTTTGACGCGAGCAACTATACCGAGGACAATGTTTACAGTATGCCACGAGTAAATAAAAAAGTACCGGGATTAATGAAGGATGAAAATAATGGGTATATGACTGAGTTTGTAACTGTTTCTTTTTGCTTATTCTACTTCGCGGGTTGGTTACTGGGTTGCGGAGAATTTGGAGGTTGTCTGACAAGAAACGGAGATGGTTGGCTGGTAAAATCTACTTATATATTCTGATTATCAATGATGCAACTCGGGTAGTACGTAAGATGTTATAACTGCGATATTCTTTTAATTTACAAAACGCGGTACGCCACTCCTGGACCGCTATCTACCTCTTGTGAATGCGATGATTTTATCTTTACAAAACGCGGTACGCCACTCCTGGCTCGTCGTTTTTTCTAATCCTTCCAGCTCCTATTACATGTTACATATCGTGTCTGCTAGAGTCGATGTCAAAACGATAGGAGGTCTTGCCCTTGCGGGATAGAGGCCCATATCGCTGTTACACACTAAGCACCAGACGAGCAGTGATGTCCAGGAAACGTCCAGAAGCACGTTAGTGGTCTCTTAGAAGTTTCCGGAATCAGTAATTCGTGTGGGGCCGTGTTCGTCTCCCACACACCCAAATCCTGAACTATATTGTAAATTAGGAGTTGAAAGAATCAACTAGATGACTTGTTTCGTTAGGCGAGAAATGTTACGAATTGAATTAACTGGGCACTATCCCTTAGAACGACTAGGAGGGTTCGGCAGAGCACAGTATTGTGATCTTGACGTTATCTCCGTCACTAATGGATAGTAACTGTTACTTTAATAATATATTAATATTTAAAAAGAGACTATTTTGAATTTACAAAATTCCAAGCATGTTTCATATACGCCACAAACCCAGGAGTCACAAACTGAGTCGCGGCACTGCTTCACGGAATTTATTTCACTGGTGTTGATGTGAACGGAAATAAATGTAACTGAGAATTTGGATGAAATTAATTCTGTAAATTGACTACTACGACGAAACCTTGGTTATTCGCGAACGGGTATCCCTTGAAGCAGTGCCGCGGCTCAGCTTGTGCACGCGACTCCTCGGTTTGTGGCCCATACACGAAGATAGTAGATCGGCAGTTTGACGATTGTACTAAGTCGGTTTGACTCGTCTTCGTCTATCGTTTCTCGCCCAACGGACCCTCGTATTTCACGTGTTAACGCTAGCGCGTTCGAACGTAGCGTGCCTGATCATCGATCCCGCATCGACCTCCTTCGATCGATCCTAGGTAGGGATCGATACCGCGTGGGGATCGATGCGCACGCATCTCGGGCGAGTGGGAATCGTTGTCGTTTAAGGGGTATGCCCCTACTGACCCGACTGTATATGTATGTAACATAATGTATGGTTACAAGTTTGTCGGACTTCGGTCGAAAATGTATGCTTTGCGCGTAGAGGGCAAACGGGACACAAAAAAAGTGAAGGGTGTCAAAAGTAACGTAATTAGGAAAACTATTTCCTTCGATGATTATATATGTTGCTTGTATGATCGTTTAGAAGTGCTTCGTGAACAGAGATGTATTCGTTCAAAATTGCACAATGTATATTCTATATGTGAAGAAAAGAAGGTGCTTAGTCCTTACGATGATAAACGATTCATAATTCCACAATCCACAAGAACATTGCCTTGGGGACATTATAAAATAAATAATTATTCGTAAAAACATAATTTATTCTTTGCTCTACGAGTAAAATATTATTAATTTCCAAGTATCTTTATAAGCCTGTAGGGTTTCGAGTTCATGCAAACCTTGCAATTTCATGAGAGAGAGACCGGAGTTCTTACTCATTTCAGGTCTTAGAGTTTGGAGGGAGATGTTTTCTCAGTGCTTAATAAACCGACGCGTGTTCGTTTTTGTTATGTATTTATATAGCGCGCGGCTAGCGTTCCATCTGGCGAGCAGCGCGTAAGTAAATTAGCGAGACGCAATTGTTTCTCTCCGTCTCCGAGCATTCGTGTAATGGCGACAGACAATAAAAACCTAGTGTTAATAAGTAGACGCATTTGTGATTGACCAAGTCCCCGTCTCGGGTTCTTTGCGATACCCAACAGTTTTACTATTCATTATTTTCTTATGACAATGGACGTACCACGATTGGAGAACCTTGCATTTCTGGCCATCGCTAAATATAATCGTAAGTAGTCTTCAACAATTATCCTTAGTGTGTAAATTTTATTTATTTTTAACTAGTTGTTTTTCGTCTTAACAGCCATAATTATACCGTGATTTAACCTAGTTCGGTGGGAGGAGGCCGCGGCGCTGCTCATAAAGTGCCGGGAGCGGCAAGAGCGGCGCCGCGAATATAAATCTCGATGGGCTGCAACGTGGACGTCGAATAAATCGACCTCCGATATTTGTTCGTGGAGGAAATCGATGTAAGTTGCCAATCCGTTTTCATTTTTGATTTATTAGATTTTTACTGTGTATTAATGTGTATTTTATCTGTTATAGCCGGACTGGTGGTAGCTATCCCCTCTCCCCCCCCCCTATCCTAGTTTACACTCTTAGTTTATAACACATATTAGTTTATGACACATATATATTGTGACCCGTTATTCGTGGGTGCACTCTATACTTCTAAATACACTTGTTGGGCGGCAGCCACTCGCTGTGGTAATTGAAATCAGAAAGGGAAAGGGGGTAACTGTGGGTACTTTACCGGGGATGGGACTCGCGGCACTTACGTCCGTACAATATCGCGGGGGAGTACGCTGGGAGGACTATTATGGGAGGGGAGATCTCAGGTCGGGAAGGTTCACTGGAAGTTCGTTACGTTACGCGTAGGGAGGAACACAAAAGGGAATTTTGAGGGCAGGGAAAGGGCTGTCGCGAAGACGCAGAATACCGGACGCGGAAGGCGAAGTACGCGAACGAGAAGGTGTCGTTATTAGCACTCAAATCTGACACAATTTAATATCGGGAAAATTCACCCACCCCTCACACACTCGTACACTCCGAATCGTCTCTATAATTGCTCTCGAAAATCTCTATACTCTCACTCTATAACGCTCTCAAAATCTCTATATACGGTAGCCTAGGGCTCAATGACGTCGCGGTATAATTTGGGGAGGGGATGGGTCTAGGAAGGGGGCCTCTTCCGGCAACGGGATGGATCGATTATCGATCTTCGATATACCGGTGATCGGGGTCGATGGGGCTGACGGACATCCTTCAATGACGGGTGGGCTGAGGTCTTCGGGCTCGGCGACAGATGGCTCCGGCTGGACGTTTTCACAATCTGCTTGGCAGCTTCGTCTAGTTTTCCGAAGTCCCACGTTGCTCCGTGTTCGCTGGAGGGATGGGTATCTGCCGCCGGCCTCGAAGCTCCTATTGAGGGTGGTCCTCGGTCGGTCAGTCCGTCGCTTCCATCGGCCCGACACCGGTGAGCAGGGAGAAAGGGGTAAGGTGAGGGAAGGGTTACGGGTTATCGTTAGGTGAGAGTATGAGTGAGAGAAGTGCAGTAACGGGGGGGGGGGGGGGGGGCACGGGTTTCACCACGTTACAATATATACAACAATAGATCATATTAAAATTATATAACCGTTATTAGTGTAATTGATTCTTTACCTCACCCTTCCCCATACTTCATTAATGTAATAATATGAAAATAAAATTGTAAAACCGTTAATGCGACATGAAAATAAAATTATTCAATCGTTATTCTTTGCAATGTTCAAGTTCTTACGAACCTTGCAATTTCATGAGAGAGAGAGAGGCGCCCGACTCGGAGTTCTTGCAAATTTACAATTTCATGAGATGCTGAAAGTCTAGTGTTTGGATGTGTTACGTCCCTAGTTATAACCCATTTTCGTCTTTCGCCATTCCAAAGAGGTCTTGCTCTGGAATCCGCAAACCATCAGCGTTTTCTCGCTTAGCGACGACCGCGATACGAAATCAGGGAACTTGCGGAATGCGATGGCGAAAACCCTTTGCTTGCAGGTTTTCGCAAGCAAAGAGCGTGACCTACTCCCCTTTTGGGAGTATAAGTTATCGGTGCAACGCAAGTACGCCAGTTCCGTGATAGCGTAAAGCAAGGACCGAAGTTCTGTCCGTTCGCGACCCGCAGTAGATCCGTGTTCAAGGCTACTCGAAACCAGGAAGATCATCAACGACGTGCTCGGCCGACGGTTCAACACGAGTGTATCGCCGCAATCTGAGATAGCAGATTCATAATTGGACCAAGTCCAGGAGTGCACCCGTGTGCTGTGCAGGACCACCACCAACCGCTTGTATCTCCAAGGTCGAGTCGTAGCCACGCGCCGCGAGTCTAGTGTAACGTCCGAACCGCGAACATAGCGTAAAACGAGACCTCTCGAGTGAATGAACTGTGAGTGAATACAAGAACGAACGAGTGACGTACAACACCTGAAGTCACCGAAGGGTATGTAACGACAAACGAGAATATATATATTATTGAAAACCCATACACGTATCGACAATTACTAAACGCCCTATCCTGCATCCTTTATTATCCGCAAGGAAGGTCAAGGTACGCTTTAGCGTTTAAATCGGCAGAACCCAAAGATCAGAGTAACAGAGTAAGAACCACCCGTCAGGTGGGACGTAACAGATGTATTAGGATTGGAGGGGTTATTTTCTCGGTGCTTTATAAACCGATGAGTTGTTATTATCCACTATTCATTTCGTTATCCGCTGCTCATTTCGCGTTATTCAGTTTACGATGGCTACCGTTCCGCGATTTGAACTACTTGCTTTTAAGGCACTTATTGAACAGTATTGTAAGTAGTCTTCAACGATTACTCTTGGCGTGTTAATTTTATTTTTAACTAGTTGTTTGTTAAAAGCTGAAAGGTTAGGATTAGTGCCAATAAAAAGATTCATCGAAGTGCGCCGGAAGCGATCGGACCATCGGTTCAGCCTGATGTTGGTGTGGGACGAAGGCTTATTCGATTTGAGGGTTCTGTTTGGAGAGGAAATAGATGAGAGCCCTATTTGGGGAGATATTGATGTGTATCACCATGTCTACCATACACGGAAAATTTAAGTGGTCAATAAATGCAATCCGATGCCGGTTGGAGAAGATTGATGTGAGTTGCCCGTCCGTTTATGTTTTTAATTTATTAGATTTTACCTAATGCGAATTTTATTTTGCCTGTTATAGCCTCCACCTCCCAGCGAATTGTATATTATGTATTAAATATTATCTTTCTTGTATTATTGTATTATGTATTATATTTATTGTATTAAACAGTATTCAAAATTATCAATATAATTTATTCTTAGACCAACCTCCTTTCATTTATAAAATAACATTCCCCTGTAATAAAAGTAAACACAGAATAAAGCCGAAAAATTATTTATTCATATAGTAGTAGTAATTTATTCAATCCCTTGCGGGTTTCTGAGGCGCTTCTGACAGGAGCGTTCCCCAACCTGTTATACAGTGTTTCCTCTCACCCTTTTCTACACTTTTTCCCTTCTACATCTATCCTTTTTGGATTCTTTCTTTTCTTATTTCCTTATTCTATAATTATATATCACATAAAGTATAAAGCAGTACAAAAATATATAAACTCTAAGTATAACAAAAATATAACAAAAATATATGGAGATCTAATACCCTGAGCTTGTGTTAACCTATGCTAACATAATGCTACCTTATTCACTAAGTCTCAACGAGTAATTAAAACTATAAACTTTGATCTGTCAAAAATAACAAAAACTAAAACCAAAATCCAAAATAAAAATAAAAATAAAAAATAAAAATACAGATAATAATAAAGAAACAAAGGCAAACCTTTTTGCCTGTCCATAAACTGCTCATAATATAAATATAACTAAACTACATGTCTAACTGATATAATGAATAAACTGAAACTATGCAAAAGCGCTCTCTAGAATATCATACACCTTAACATTAAAATCTGATGTATAAACTTGAACTAAAATATATTGTTTTTTGTGATCGCCTATCTTCTGAGAGCGCAGCCGCTGCATTCCTGTCCCTTTTCCTTTCCGGCTTCTTCCCTCACTCCTTTCTTTTCCTTGTTATCCTACTTATCCTTTTTCTTCTTGTTATTCCTCTTCCTTCGGTTTTCTTTGTACTTCCTGTTGTTCTTAGCCTCTTCCTCTCCGCTCTCCTCCTATTTCATGGCCCTTTCCAGCCTTTCTCTCAGTGTCACTTTATCCCATCTTTTTTCCTCTTCCCTCCACTTCATTTCTATTCCCTCCACCCATATTCTTCTGCTGTTAAATAGAACACTTCTACCTTCTTCTTTCTCCTTTTTTGCCTTTTCTTTTATCAGCCACTTTAATCTTCTCTCTTCCTTGCTCAGATCCTCATCTATTTCCACCCTCCACCTTTCCCATATCCCGTTTCTCATCCACACCATTTCTTTCTTGTTATCTTCCTCCTCTAGTTCTGTAATTACTATCACCCTTCCCCCCTCCCCTTCTCTTTCTGTCGCTCCTTTTATTACTACCTTTGCTCCTAGCTCTTTCTCTAGGATTACCTTGATGTGCTTCAGTCTTTCTTCTTGGCTCTTCCTTTCCACCCCTTTCCACACCAGACTTTTCCCTCTTCTTATACTCTTCCTTCTTTCCTCTTCAGCCATCCATCCCTCTCTTCTTTCCTCTTCCTCCTTCTTCATCTTATATGTTTCTTCTTCTCCTGCCCTTTCTTCTGCTGCCTTTGCTCCTCCCTGACTTTCTTCTATCGTATTCTTTATTTTCCTTTCTTCTCTATTTCTTTTTTCTTCGTTTCCTCTCTCTTCCTTTCCCTTGTTCTTCTCATCTGCCTTCTCCTCTGTATCTATTCCATTGTCCCTCACCTTCTCTCTCTCACTGGTCTCCTCTTCCTTTGATCTTCCTTCCCCTAAACTCCAACCTCTCATCTCTTCTCTCAATTTTGTTATTTCTTCTCTCAGCTTTCTTATTTCTCTTCCTAGCTCCGTTACGCTGTCCATCTCCTCTCTTTCTTCTTTAATCTTTCTACTTATAATTCCGTGTCTTCTCACCGTACTTCGCTCTCTTGAACCTTTCTTTCCTTTTTACTTGTAAGGCCCTTTTCCGTGCACGTGCTTGTCTAACCTGCTTCGTATCGCTCCTGTTCTGTGGCGCCATCTGTTGCCGCTGCTCTCTCTCCTATTCTCGTTCCTACTCTCGATCCTGCTCTCTTTCTTGTGGGGCCTTCCTCACCCCGGTCTCTGCCTTTCCACTCGTTTCTTCTGCCGTCCTCTTTCGTACTCCTTGCGTCTTGCTCTCTCCTGCTTTCTTTTCTTACCCTCCACTTCTCTGTTCTTGTGTCACCTTGTCCCTGTACCCTCCTTTTTACTGTTCTCTCCCGGCTATCCCCTCCCCTCCTCCTCCCGCCTGTTTTCTTTCATATCCCCATGCCAGCTTTCCCGTTCTTATTCTCATTTTCCATCTTTGTACCTCTTCTCTGAGCAGGTATCCTGGCGTGCATCAGTCCACTCCTAGCGTCCATCTTAGGAACCTCTCGTGTAGTCCCTCTATCTCCTTCCATTCCCTCCACCCCCACACCTCTGCCCCGTACGCTATGACTGTCCATACTAGCTTATCCCATAACCACATTCTTCTTTTCCACTTTTTCCCAAATCTTCCTTTCCCTATCCCCCATACCTGTCTCATCACTATTCCGGCCTTGATGCACCTATCCTTTACTTGGAGCTCGCTTCCTCCGTTTCTTCTGAAGACATTCGTAGGTACTTAAACTGATCTACCTCTTCTATTTTCTTTCCTTTCCACCACCAGTTCGTCTTTTTCCATCTTCCTGCTCCTTTTCTAAATCTCATTATTTTTTATTTTTCCTGGATCAGTTCTAGCCTTTTCTCATCCAGGTATCTTTCTAATCTTCCTAGCAACGCCCTCATATCCTCTTCCTCTTCGGCTAGTACCACCACATCATCTGCATAGGCCAATGTATAAATTTTCCTCCCTCCAATCTTTATCCCACCTCCTCCACCCTTGCTCATCTTCTCCTCCATAGCTGCTGTCAATAGGTTGTACAGCAGCGGGCTTAGTGGGTATCCTTGTCTTACCCCTCTCGCTGTCCAGAATGGATCTATTAGCCCCTCACCTGTTCTTATCCTGCTTCTAGTCGCCCTTAGTATCACTTTACCCTTTTCCTTAATCCTTCTGTTACTCCTCTTTGCTTTAGCGCCTCTAGCAGCACTCCTCTATCCACTGAGTCGTAGGCTGCCCTCAGATCTACGAGGAATGCCACCACTTTTCCCTTTACCCTCTTTATCTGCCTATTCACCAGGCGATTTAGAACATATATGTTGTCTATTGTTCCCATCTCTCTTCTGAATCCTGTCTGATTTCCCGGTAGCATTCCCTTTTCCTCCACTTCCTCTCTCAGCCTTTCCGTCAAAACCATTGCATATATCTTGTAGAGTGCGGCCCTCGTTGGTAAGGAAATCAGGTACGTTTGCATATCAAAGAAGCATGTGCAAATGTGGACTTCCCCTGTTCTGAAATTCTATTCTATGCCAAAAATCGATAACAACGCCACCTATACAATCTGAGTTTCTCAAATATTGCATTAACGCGTTTACACGTAACGTAAATTGTCTTGCAATAACTACAGGGTATCTCTGAACCAACTTTAGTCGATCTCCAAAAGTTAGGTTTTCGAATTCGGTAATGGGGCGACCATCGGCTAGTAGTAATGCTTTCAACATATCTGGACCGTTCAGATCATTGCAAGAGAACGTAGCAAACCATGTGGGCGGTCCAAGACTTCGGACCATGGCGATTAATTCCGAACAGCAGCGTTTCCAGTATGATGCCGATCCTCTTATGTTTCTCATCGTGAGGTGTATATTATCTACTAATCCCTGTGGAGTATGTTCCGCTTGGCGCATTTTACATGATACTGAAATGCTAGCTTTTGCACGGTAGTATTCAACAACAGATAATGCGAAGAACAAATAATCTATTCGCTGGAATTGTTTGTCATTGCTCAGAATACGAGCTTGGAAGTAATCCAGTGGTGTTATTGAGATGTCTCGATGCTCTCCAAATCCATTTTTTCCATCCGGAAACAGGAAGAACCAACACAGTTCTTCCATCCTTCTCTCCCTCTCTAGGTTCAAAGGAGGCGCTGTTTTTCTATGTATATTTGCCAGTTCTATTGGGTCATTGTCTGCATTATTATTAGTATTACTGACTGAGACGACACTATCGATGTTGGGAATACCTTCGTCAACCGAACGTAACATGCTTGTTTCGAATATAATTCGTGTTTCGCCGGATTCCCTTCGAGGGGTCCCAATTGACAGATGTTGCATTCTTTCTACCAGTGGCGATCTATTTCTTCCAGATACAATTGTTATAGGTGTCAATGAGTAGATATTTAATACATTGCTGTTGCCATCTTTCGCATACAAATTACGACGCAAGGTGGCCTGTAAAGCATCAATAGTAGTAAATTTCATACAGCATGAGGCGCCCCGTAATGGTGCTTTATATCCTTTTGGACCTCGTGCATGGGAATCAAACAACCTAGAGTAGGTGGTCTCCGACTGGTTGTTGCATGATACGGCTACTGATGTATAATTTGCAGTAAGAATTCCGTACATATACTGTTGAAAAAACCTAATCAAACCATTTTTTAAATTTGTAAATCCTTCATCACCGTTATCAACATCAATATGACCATTTACAGCCATTTCATACCCAATGTTAATATTGACTCTGTTGTTATTAACTGATATGTGTGGCAATAATTCGGTAACGGCTAAATAGTCGACATTGACTTCTCTGGGGTCAGGATTACTTCGCGCTTCAATGCAATCACGGTAATATTTATCTCCTACTAAAAGTACATAATCGACATCACTAGTACACCACGTACTAGGGTCGAGCAAATGAAACGCAACACATGCAACTGCAGCTATGCCAGTGCATTGCTTACCGTGAGATTCAATACTGAAGCGATCGCTAGCTTGATGGCACGAGCCTCGTAAAATAGCTACATTCTGTCCAACATTCACAAATCTACTGTTTGATTCAATATTTCTTTCTGCAACTTCCATTTCGTTTCTTGGAATACAAGGCTGTTCAACGACTTCAGCTATTTCCAAGATTTTATTGGTAATATTAGAAAAACATGGTCGCACATCTTTGTATAAAGCATTATTTTGTAATAGCCATTGTAAAGCTACACGAAGTTTGCCAACGTCTATTTCAAATTGTCTTTGCCGCTCCAAATTTTCCAGGCTTTCCACTACAATCATTATACCGGTTTCGTTTAATCTAAGTGGAAGTTGCTCGGCTACTTCGAACACATTGTGGGCAAATAGGACTACCTGACCTTTGCACCAATCCTGACTGAAGCGATTCTGAATTTTCATGATTTTAAGAAACGGTACTATTCTGCACAACATTTGTTTTTCGATTTCCGATAAATCGGCTATCTCCAGAGGTACAGACATGAGTTCCATTTTATTCCAGAATGCCTGTGATGGAACTTTGTGTTTTTTAAGATGATTTAGGCAACGAGAACATGTTGTTATCTTCTCTGATTCTAATAGATTTGCAGGAATTAGACTAGACAAAGGCTGCGTGTGTAAAGCGTAACGTTGCTGCGGATATAAAGTCTTGTAACACACTGCACGCGGTACATTAGCAAAAATATTAATAGCCGATTTAAAGTAGTCTTCGTGAAGGAGAAGTTCTTTTCTCCGTTTTTTAGCTAGTTCACGCATATTTCTCAAACGCGTATTCCTTGATTCGATACGTTCATTTACTAGTACTTTCCGCATACGATTTCTCACAACCATTAAACGTTGTGAACGTTCCTCAGCAGATTCGGTCGCTAAACGCTTGCGGATTAATCGGAAACGGTGTGACCTTTCCTCCGCAGATTCGTTCGCTACACGCCTGCGGATTAATTCGATACGACGAGACCTTTCCTGCGCAGATTCGTTCGCTAAACGCCTGCGGATTAATTCGATACGACGTGACCGTTCCGCGGCAGATTCGTTCGCTAAACGCCTGCGGATTAATCGGAAACGGCGTGATCGTTCCGCGGCAGATTCGTTCGCTAAACGTCTGCGCATTAATGCCAAACGGCGTGACCTTTCCGCCGCAGATTCGTTCGCTAAACGCTTGCGGATTAATCGGAAACGGCGTGACCTTTCCTCCGCAGATTCGTTCGCTAAACGCCTGCGGATTAATTCGATACGACGTGACCTTTCCTCCGCAGATTCGTTCGCTAAACGCCTGCGGATTAATTCGGCACGACGTGATCGTTTCTCGATAGATTCGATCTTTAAACGATTAGAAATTCTGCTTAGCCGACGTTTTCTTTCGTCAATCGTTTCGAGCGATTCTTTCGAACTAGCATATTTTCGCTTTGCAGACAATCTCGAACGGCGATCGTCAATAGTTTCTTCACGCCGTGCCTCTGCGTTTCTTTCACGTTCTTTAGACAGACGTAATTGTTTCACATCGTCCGATTTATTCGCACGATTCTTTCTCATACGGGATGCACCTTTTGTACGTCTACCCATAATTATATATGTTGAATCTTTTTTATTTTATTTTATTAATTAGCCGCTGAAAGCGGAATTGGCCCGTTTGATTTCACAAACAATAATTCGCTCCAGGCAGAATTGGCCAGTTCCTTTGCATTCACTTAAAGCAGAATTGAACCCTTTTTATCCTTGCTTATATTTTCAGAAACAATGATTCGCTTACAGCAGAAATTGTCCGTTTCTTTAGATTTGCTCAAAGCAGAATTGTTGTGTTTGATTTCACAAACAATGATTCGCTCACAGCAGAAATTGTCCGTTTCTTTAGATTTGCTCAAAACAGAATTGTTCTGTTTGTTTTCACAAACAATTATTCGCTTCTTTATATTTTCAGAAACAATGATTCGCTCACAGCAGAAATTGTCCGTTTCTTTAGATTTGTTCAAAGCAGAATTGTTCTGTTTGTTTTCACAAACAATGATTCGCTTGTTTATATTTTCAGAAACAATAATTCGCTCAGAGCAGAAATTGTCCGTTTCTTTAGATTTGCTCAAAGGAGAATTGTTCTGTTTGTTTTCGCAAACAATGATTCGCTTAAAGCAGAATTGAACCCTCTTCCTTATTTATATTAAATTAAATTTAAAAAAAAAAGTTAGAATTATGATAAAATATTTTATAATATACCTATCGCTATCTTCAACGGAATGTGTGATAAATTCAATTGATGACAGCGTCGCAATTCTAACTGATTGCTGCTCGTCGTTCGTAACTTGTTCGAAGGAAAGAGTGTGCGTCTGATTGGTCGTGCCCCGCCTTGGCTCACACGGTTTGTGCGTGCCAAAATCGGCGGGGTGTGCGAAGGATCCCTCCTTTCCCCTGAGCCGGCTAATAACATTGTGTGAAATTCCCCTATTACATACTAACTTTCTCGAGCTCAGCGGAGCTTCGAATCCGTAAACATGGAAAAAGAATACGTATTACGCGAAAATTCGAGATGGATGTATTACAAAGGGATGCCGCGAATAAAACAAATCAACATTCAGCAAAGAATATTACATTTGGACTATTTTTCGTTTTATCTTGGAAAAGATAGTATCGTTGGATTGTTGAGGTTCTTCTGATTGAATTGAATCAAAACACGATATAGATCGGTTTAATTTTACTTTAATTGGTTATTAATGGTTGATTGGATCAATTTAAATTGATTAATAATAACAAAACTTGTCCGATTTACATCGTATTTGGTCTTGTTTTAATTAGAAAAATATCACAAATTTGTTGATAAAAGTTTCATAGCGAAAAAATTAGAAATAAACACGTTTCATCGTTGCATTAATACTGTTTTGAAGATATAAACTGGATTGTTTTCGCTTCGTCCTCTTTTCACTCGCTGTCCTTATTTATTATTTATTTACGTTCAAGGCAGTCGACAAATTTCAAACAATGTAAGAACTACACAGTATTCGTGAATCCATACGACGCAAATATGTGCGATCCTGGAATGTGCCCCACCACTTCTGTTACTGTCTTCATTTAGAAGTCACAGATATTTGTTCAGTATAAATCTAAACGCGAGAAAGTGAATATAGGTAAGTACCAAATAAATTACAAGTACCAATAATTGATATTTTTTAAAAATATATTAATTTAGTCCTCATTGGTTGGTGGTTTGGTTGGGTGTAATTCTGAAAATCACTTGTCCCCGATTTTCTTTTTTTTTTTATTAAAACAGTATTCTTGCGTGTTTTCTATACGCTGATTAGGAATATCATAGTGAATAAAAATTGCCGACTATTTGGCTATTGTAAGGCGGCCGGCAGCGCTTTGGCGCAATAATAACAAATTCTTTATCAAACGATATTATTATTTGTAAATTCTTCTGGGAGCGACGTGTGAAGAAATTAAACGTAGATTCGTTTATTCATTTACTTCCGGATATTAGGATTTGCTATTTTGCGGCAGTGCTGCTTCCGTTTGCGAGAAGCAGTTGTATTCATTGCGATAAACGTAAAAAATTATAATTTTTATTTTACTATGAAAATCATTTAGTAGCCAAATTACAGTATATTTGTTGAATATCGTATATTCAAAGCTTCGATGTACAGTAAAACTTGGATATATGCAACAGAAGTTTGTCTGGATATATGCAACATCGCTATCCCCTCCACTTGGGGGGATCCCCCTAAGCCGGACCGAGCCGCTCGGCGAGGAAACCGTGTAATATGATCCGACCGTAATATCGGTGTGACTAATACTAATTGAACGATAAAACTTTTTTATTTTTAACTTTTTCTTAATGAAACTTTTACTAATGCATTTGTGAGATTTTTCTGATTAAAATGGTACCAAACACGATATGATTTGGCTACATATGTATAAGGCAGGCCGTACACCAAAGATACATGAAACACGCAACATGCAACATGCAACACGTCGCAAGTTGTGTACGAACGTAGAATAGGTAACGCGGCACGGTACAAACGATTTGTACGGACGCCGAATCGACACCTCGCTTGGATATATGCAACATTAAATGCCCAGAATCGACACCTCGCTTGGATATATGCAACGTTTAAATGCCCAGAATCGACACCTCGCTTGGATATATGCAACGCCTGGGTCCCAATGTTTGTTGCATATATCCAAGTTTTACTGTAACCGTTAACAGCTCGTCAACACAGTTCGACGTCCTTGTCCTTACGCGATCCGTCCCGCGTCCCGCCGGACTGTTTTTCATAATTCGATCTGAGTCAAGTCGTCATCGAAACATTCATTGTTCAGAAAAATCTTTCATCGAACTATTCCCAGTCCCGCGGGCTAGTTTATCCTTCTTTTTCAATCGGATCGGTTCAACAAAATAATAAATAAATCAGACCAAGACGAAACATAATGATAATATTCATAATCAGCGTATAAAACATGTAAGAATACTGAGTTTCAAAATAATAACAAAATAAAAACAAATAGGGGTGATTGCTTTTCAAATTTTTATCCACAAATGCGGATTATTTTTTATTTTATTTTATTAATTAAGCTTTTTTTTCACAGAAAATGGAATCATCCTCTACTGATCGTAAGTATAAGTCCAACTTTAATGGAAGATAAGCGAATATACATCATGATTTAAAAATATGCATCTAACACATATTTCTTCTTTTTTTTATTATTCTTTCAGAAGAAGCGCTGACGAATGCATTGGTGCAGCTTCAGCAGCAGCTGCAGCTGGTGCCGGAGCAGCAGGCGTCGCTGCACCAGCAATTTATCCTGCACCAGCAGCAGCAGCAGCAGCAGCAGCCGCAGCCGCAACAACAACCGCAGCTGCAGCCGCAACAACAGCAGCTGCCGCAACATCAGCCGCAAGGCAATAATAAACCTAAGCGCAGTATGTATCACAGATTTTATTATCTAACATATAATTTTCATTTGCGTCGTAAGTAATAAAAGAAATTAATTCTCAAATGAATGAGTTATGTTAATATGTCGAATTTTACTTTACAGAAAGAGGTACTGCGGCTGGAATGCGGCGCCGCTACCCCGGCAAATGGCCGCGTGACGGGAGCGGCGGCGGCCCCAATAAATATTATGTTTTTTTTAAATGAAAATAATAAATACAATAATTAGAAATCAATGTTATTCATCTTGTTTTCTTTCATTTATACTTAACTATCTAAATTTGATCAATATATTTTTTTTGGTTAACAGTTATTAGGTATCCAATAAAAATACAAAACATCCTTACGGTATCCTTCAAATACTGCTCGTTCCACTAAAAAGTGTGAAATAAAATAATTTTTAACAAAAAAAAAATCCGACTTCGAAATGCACTAAAAAGTATAAAATAATTTCTATTTCATTTATATCTGTATTCCACAGCTATTAATACAATCTACTTACTCGTTAAATAGGATACTAAATATATTTCAACCTTTTCGGAGGCGGCGCAAAATTAAAAGTACCTGACTATACGATCCTGCCAATAACGATTTGATTGCGGTATGGCAAACTTGGTAATTAAAAAGTCGTAAGAAAACATATTCGAAACATTATAGATACGGCAGAAAACATTTGTAATTGTAGCGATTGTATCAGAAGCTAGTAGCACTTCTGATGTACACTCAGTCCCATCGAAGTTGTTGCAGTGAAGTTGGCGCGCTAACGCATTCACGCCGCGGCGGCGTTAGCGCGTCAACTTCACTGCGACAACTTCGATGGGACTGAGTGTACATGTACAGTCTGCGTCATAGTGTCCTTTCGTCTAGTGAAAAATCACTGACTTTGGAATCCAAGTTTAACTGTAGCAAATATCATAAATCCAATTATATAATAAAAGCGTTAAAATAATTAACATAATCATGTGATAGAAGCTTTAGAATATTTATTTGCTATGGTTAAACTTGGACTTCAAAGTAAGTGCTTTTTCACTAGACGAAAGGACACTATGACGCATACTGTATACTGTATTTCACGAGAGACCATACTTAACTTGCGCAGGGCTAGGGATATTTTTAATAACGTGTGAGATTTCCCTCTACAGCTTGCTTCTTAATTTGCGTTCATATAAATGGTGGACAGAAATATATTACGTACGATAATTGATAAGCGATGATGATATGGTAACGATACACGATATAATGAAATTCCTATTATTTTTCAAAGAAAAAATTATATGTTTAATTTTGCGCCGCCTCCGAAAAGGTTGAAATATATTTAGTATCCTATTTAACGAGTAAGTAGATTGTATTAATAGCTGTGGAATACAGATATAAATGAAATAGAAATTATTTTATACTTTTTAGTGCATTTCGAAGTCGGATTTGTTTTTTGTTAAAAATTATTTTATCTTTCTCTCCTCTCTCTCTTTCTTCTCCCATTTCTTTTCTAGCCCGCTGAGCTTCTCACTGGCTTTCTCACCTCCTAACTCTTCTTTTCTTGTTTCTATAGATTCCTCCACCGTTTTGTGCACCTTCTGTTCTATTCCGCACCATCTTGCCCCATCTTCTCCTTTCTTTTCTAATTCCTCAATCTTCTTTATCAGCATTTCTATCTTCCCTTCCATTTCTCTCCTTTGTTCAGCCCACATGGCCTCTCTTCTCTTCATCTCTGCTTTTAGCTTCTCCATTTCCCTTCTTACTTCATTTCCCAGGGCCCTCATGTTTTCCTCCACCCTTCCCATCCTCCCTCCCAGATCTTTTCCTAGATCTTTTATTAAGTCCTTTAATTCCCCTACTCCTCCTTCGCCTTCTCTTCTTTCTTTTTTCTTCTCTGGCGACCTCTCCGTCAAGCTACTTTCTTTAAACATCCATCCGCTTGTTTGCCCCCTTCCCTCCTCTTCTTTCTCTTTCGGGGTTCCGTCTTCGTTCCCTTCCTCCCTTTTTCTTTTCCATATTTCCTCCAGCTTTGACATACTTCCCACACTCTGTTTTCTTTCCCTTCTCAGGACGTCTATATTCGAGGGCCTGCCTCTTTTTCCCCCTTTATCTGGTTTCCCGGCTTCCTCCCTCGCCTCCCCGTCTTTCTTTTCCCTCGTCACGTCTGTTATCATCTGCGTTCCGGTCCTCTTCTCTGTTCCTTCTCCTTCTTTACTGGCCATCCCTCTGCTCCTGTGGCCACCACTCTCTCTCCCCAGGTGTCGCTCCTTTCCACCTCTTCCACCTACTTGCCGCTCTTTTCTATCCCGTCTAGATTCTAACCTCACAAACGCTACACTCGCTTGGCGACGATTTTCCTTCCCGTTCTCGCAAAATTGTTTTCTCCCTACACCCTCACTCTATCCTTCCCCAACCCGCGCACACCTCCTTATAACTTTGCACTTTGTTTCTCCACTTTTATAACTTTCTCATTCTTTAATCGCTTCGCTCAGCATGGCCCACGTTCACACACGACCGTTACCACAACGGCTATTACATATCTAATGTAGATATAGTAATGACGATAATGTTACAATCACAGCATTGATCTGTGAGAAGGAATCAGTATATTACATTAGATCCAATGTAGATATAGTAATAACGATACTGTCATTATATGTACATTGATTTGTGGGAAGGGATTAGTATTTTACATTATATCCAATGTAGATATAGTATCAACGATGTTGTTATCAAATGTACATTGATCTGTGGTAAGGGATCAGTATATTACATTATATCTAATATAGATATAGTAATAATGGTATTGTTATCAAATGTACATTGATCTGTGGGAAGGGATCGGTATATTACATTATATCTAATGTAGATATAGTAACAATTATATTGTTATTAATTGTATATTACATTATATCTCATGGAGATATAGTATTAATGACATTATTATTAAATGTATATTACTTATCTCATGTAGATATAGTAACAATTATATTGTTATTAAATGTGTATTACATTATATCTCATGTAGATATGGTACCAATGACATTGTTATAAAATGTATATTACATATCTAATGTAGATATGCCAATAATGATATTCCTATTATATGTATATTACATTATATCTAATGTAGATGTAGTATCAACGATGTTGTTATCAAATATACATTGATCTGTGGTAAGGGATCAGTATATTACATTATATCTAATGTAGATATAGTAATAATGGTATTGTTATCAAATGTACATTGATCTGTGGGAAGGAATCAGTATATTCCAATAGATCCAATGGAGATATAGTAATAATGATATTGTTATTAAATATATATTACATATCTAATGTAGATATAGTAATAACGATACTGTTATTATATGTACATTGATCTGTGGGAAGGAATCAGTATATTACATTAGATCCATTGTAGATATAGTAATAATGATATTGTTATTAAATGTACATTGGTCTGTGGCATTAAATCAGTATATTAAATTACATCTGAGGTAGATATAGTAATAATGACAATGTTATTAAATGTATATTATGTATCTGATGTAGATATAGTAACAATTATATTGTTATTAAATGTGTATTACATTACATCTCATGTAGATATAGTAACAATGACATTGTTATAAAATGTATATTACATCATATCTCATGTGGATATAGTAATAATGACATTGTTATTAAATGTATACTACGTATGCGATGTAGATATAGTAATAATTATATTGTTATTAAATGTATATTGCATTATATCTCATGTAGACATAGTAATAATTACATTGTTATTAAATGTATATTATGTATCTCCTGTGGATATAGTAATAATGACATTGTTATTAAATGTATATTACATATCTGATGTAGATATAGTAACAATTATATTGTTATTAATTGTATATTCCATAATATCTCATGGAGATATAGTAATAATGACATTGTTATAATATGTATATTACATATCTAATGTAGATATGCCAATAATGATATTCCTATCAAATGTATATTACATTATATCTCATGTAGATATAGAAATAGTGACATTGTTATTAAATGTATATTGCGTTATATCTCATGTAGACATAGTAACAATGACATTGTTATTAAATGTATATTACCTATCTCATGTAGATATAGTAACAATTATATTGATATTAAGTGTATATTACATCATATCTCAAGTGGATAGGGTAATAATGACATTGTTATTAAATGTATATTACCCATCTGATGTAGATATAGTAACCATTATATTGTTATTAAATGTATATTACATATCTGATGCAGATATAATATCAATTATATGGTTATTAAACGTATGTTACATTATATCTCATGTAGACATAGTAGTAATGACAGTGTTATTAAATATATATTACATTTTATCTCATGTAGATATAGTAATAATGACATTGTAATAAAGTGTATATTACATATCTGATGTAGATATAGCAATAATGACACTTTTATTAAATGTATATTACATTATATCTCGTGTGCGTACACATGTTTTGTATTCAGCCGACACGGTCGGATCATATCACACGGTTTCCTCGTCGGCCGGCTCGGTTCGCCTAGGGGGATCCCCCCAAGTGGAGGGGATAGCGATGTTGCACTTTTCCAAGCATTCTTTCCTTGCATTTATCCAGGTTTTACTGTACTTGGCCGGAGCTGCAATTTTTATGTTAGAATATACGGACGATAAGAGTTTGTCCGCATGTTCCGGTGTTACGTCGACGGGACGCATTCTAATCGTACGATGCCTCCTATTATTATAATTTGAGTCCAGCGTCGGGAAGACGATTGTCTACGCGTAGCTTCCATTAAGCGTGAACTTTTTCCACATTTCATTTTTCAACGTCCTATTCCAACGTTCTATTATCGATGCTTTCATTACACTGTGCGTAGAATAATGATTTATATCGTATTCTTTCATAAGATTTCGGAATTCTGTATTATAAAATTCCTTTCCCTTACCCGTTTGAAGATTTTTCGGTTTTCTTTCATCATTCAAAACGTTTAAAAATGCATCCGTAACTTTTCTTTCCATTTTCCGTTTTCACTGCTACGGCCCAAGCGTATTTAGATAAGACATCGATGACGGTGAGTATGTAATTGTGGCCATAATTGATTTGCGCATACTGTCGCATCTCTACGAGATCCGCTTGCCAGAGATCATCGTAACCCCGTACAATGACTCGTCTACGTCTAAAGTTACGTCTCGCTGGCTCGTGCAACTCGTTGACCAGCTGTATCTTCTCGTCCGTGATATGATTGCTCTTCACCTTCTTCATGTTTGTAAACTAACATCATGCTTTACGAACGTGTCAATTTATAATCAACCCGGCTTCTCGAAGTTCTTCGATTACAGAAACCATCTCGTTGGCATGCCCCGTATGTCCTGCGGATTTCGAGGATACGAGAAGACGTAATCTATTGACGAGCTCGTTTGGGTCATTCCAGTGCACGTAGTCCACCGCGTTATCGTTAACCGCTATATCGAACGGTATCAGATTACCTCCACGCCGCTCGCTCTTAAGCAATTTTGCAATGATATATTTATACTTGTAACCCTTGTTACTTTTCACAAGCCCTGACGAGATATGACTGCGTCTATGAGCGTTCGACGACTTTAATATTTCCGCGTATTTGTGTAAATCAGCATCGTTGAACAAGGTGTCATCAGGCATTCTCATGAATAGTAATTCGTACAAACCAGTTGTTCCTCTGTACTTCACCCCATTAATAATCACATCGTCGTTTTTGTTTACGTCGTAAACTGAACTTCCAAGCATTAATTTGTTGCGTTGTACGTATACTCCATACACGTCATCTATCTTCTTCTCGCGATCGGTAAAGAGTAATTGGCATGTATCGATTCTTCACGATGAAAATCGGGACGATCTTTCGTTACATCCACCGTCTGTTCACTCGAAGATGTACCAGGTTCGGAATAAATGCGTGCTCTTGTAGTTTGTGCGCTTTGAGGGTTAAGAAAAGGAGTTGACATCAATTTTTGCGGTTCTTTAATATTCAAAGTTGGGATTGTCGACTCGGATTTTATATCGATCGTGTCTGAATGTGGCGATACCGCTGACATATTCTCGATAATTCGTTCCAGCGGTTTTACCACGGGTCTCAATCGTTTTTCGATGACTCTCTCTTCGTCGATGCTCTCCGATTTGAGAGCTCTGCGTTTTTTGCGTATAGCATCGCTTGTTTTAGCTATAGCATTCGCAACTTTACACGATTCTTTAATATTACTATTATCCATTGCAAAGAGAAGACGTCTACTCGCTAAGCTTCTATCGATGGACTAAATGTTTCAGAAAACGGCAAATTCGTTAAATCCTTTTCTGTAACGGCCACGTTCCATCGAGCTGTCCTTGTCGATTATTACGAAACCATATTTCTGTTCCCAACACTGTGCGCACAATTTACAAAAGTTTTCGTACGACATGTCTGTATTTACATAATCATTATAAATGTGGTGTAGATTCGTGCCATCTTGTTTGAACACGATCAAAAGGTTGGTATTGTCACGAATTAGGTGTTTCGGTATTCTCGCTTAAGTCTGACAGAGATAAAAACAGTCCACGCGCGAGTGCCTACCCATAGAGAAATATTCTCTTATCACGTCTTGCTTTTCGCACGCAACGTCATCGAATATAAACACCGAATCAGGCAGCGCCTCGTTCGGTGGCGCGACTTCGGCGTTATTTGAAAATGAAAAGTATCCCATTTCAGGAACATTTGTCAAAATTCGTTCGAGATATTTGTACTTTGATTGTTGCAATGATTTTGAGTATACATGTTAGAATCTAAATTCAGATGATTGCCCGATCAAGGTTCTGGGGTAAGTGCCATGCCGTTCCTCATGGTCCTCCTACCAGAAGATGCAAGATCTTCCCCACTCCGTGGCCAGATCCTTCTAGATCAACCTTATCTTTTGACACGTGCCGTGCAGCACCATGACTTCGGGTCATCGGCCACACGCGCGTTCCTTCGAGAATCGGCGATCGAACTCTCTATCGCCGTTCCATAAACAAAACATCCGCGACTCTTAGAATTCGTCGCACCTCAAGTATCAGCTACCGCCGGCCCAAGTCCGATGACAGACATATGGCTCGGGGTATCGATAGCCGAAAGAATCCTAAGAAATCCTTGAAACCCAGGTCAAAGCCCAAAATGCATTGACCCTGCCACGTGTCAACCCTTGAACACGTGCTGACGCTAACATACATATACGTTATTGAATCTTACACTGTTCGGGCTCTCGATCAGACTGATTACGACGTTCGTTTTACCGCAGTTCGATGGACCGCAAATTATACCACGTATCGTATTCGGCAAGAGGGGCCCGTGTCGTCGTCGGCGATCGTCCATGCGTGTTGTCTTCTCGTCTAAATCGAGAATAAGGATAGACAGGGGCTGCTTTGCAAAACGCATATCGTCTATATAATAACCATATATTTAAAGATTCAGCCTCTTTATAGGTTGCGGAAAAGCTGCTTGTCCGCGTCGCGAACACGCTTTAACCGCGGCCGCAGATGAGCTTTAACCGCGATTAGTCCTTTTTCTCCGCAGCGATATCGCGCTTTAACCCGCGATTAATCCTTTTTCTCCGCGGCGGCGGCGGGGCGGTGGTGGAGGGCACGCGGAATGCAATTCGTGACCGAGCCATCAAATACGAGCAACAACGTGACCGAAAGTCTGTCTCGACGATGCTTGCTCAATCTGTATCAGATTGCAGTTAACCGCGTCAGCAAGCCGTCAAAGAGACATCCAAGCAAAACGTGACCAAAAGTCTGACTCGACGATGCTCTCTCTATCTGTGCCAGATTGTACATCGACACGTATCTGCATGTAAATATGGATTTCGCCCTACTCCCTCATGTCTTTGAAATAGAAGAACATTCCTTTTGTATCTCCTACATTGGAATATGAAACACAAACGTTACACATACAATCGTTCTAGGTAAAACAACATTAAGACGCATAAAGTATATTTTTACTAAATAGATTTTATTATTTTACAGTAATGAACAAAATTAATAAATGATATTAAATGTTTCGTGTTTTAAGAAAAATGTAACAATATTTCTTTTTCGGTGGAGGTCCATCTATGTGCGTGTCATCCCCCGGCCGGTTATAATGTTCCATGCACAGCTCTTCATCTTCCTCCTTCCTCTTTTTTAACCACCATTCTTTTAATATCGATACGTTTCTCATAGCACATGCTCCGTTGTGCGCGATGCATGCCATATGTTTATCCATCCATCCATCCTGAATATGCCGGCTCTTGGTTGGCAAATTCGGTAGATCATCATCTTTGTTCAAAACCTCTATATTGATTGGACTGACTGAAGGATAAAGTATACAGATCCATGAATACTATGTTTCAAATTCGAAGCAGCACACTCTTGAAGGCGTGAATACGGCACAGTACAGTAAAGACTCAATAAGCGTTCAGAATTTGGGACCGGTGAGGAACATTTAGCGAACAGAAGATTCGATTCTCTAACTGTTTGTGTTTTGAAAGACGTCAACGTAGAAAGAGACATGGATTCGGAGCTGACATAAGGGTTAAAAATTAAATGCCTACATATTCATGAAACAACACTAATGCAACAACAACATTTTTTTATTTATAAATTATGTTTTTTAAATAAAAATGTTATTAATACATGAAATTTTTCTGATTAACATTATTCATTTTTACAAAAAATTACCTAATCATTGCTGCTATTCATTCGCCGTTAATTTAGTATATAAAGTGAGCATTCACAGAAAGTAAATTATTTTAATATTATTCAGATTAGTTAAATTTATTATAACAATATCGTGTTTGGTCTCATTTTAATCAGGAAAATCTCACCAATATGTTAATGGTATTGTTATTAAAAAAAAAGGTAAAATAAAAAAATTTCATCGCTGCATGAATGTTGTCTCATCTATACAAATTCGACACAGATCTTCAAAGGAAAGCCGCGACGTGTCATATTGCTCCCGGGCTTGCTCCGAGGGGAACCCCCCAGTGGTGGGGATAAACCGCGAACACTTAACGAATAGATCCTTTCGAACGCTTATCGAGTCTTTACTGTACCATCGTCCCACTCAAAACCGCGATGATTTTGCGTCAACCATTTTATTTGTCTTAATTCTGCTTTCGACAGTTTTTTCTTAGCAACTGGTGGCGCAAAGATGAAACATTGTACACGATTCCCATTCTGGAAAATGGCAAGTTCCTTTACGAAAAACTCGTTCGTATCGCTTTTGAAGCCTCGAATGTCTACGAATGTTGGTACGTTCATTTTGATTAGTTGAATTTGTGGTGAAAAATGGCTGGTTTTGCTGCGGAATGATCATATAAACCCTCTTCCCACTTAAGAGAGTTTGCGCACTACATTGGTCAGTGGATTGTACTGCACGATACGATCGTGAATGATTAAACAGTAAGCGCTAGTATTTTCAGGAACGTTTTCACTACACTCAAAATCGATTCTTACATCGATTGTAGCGCTTTTTATCGATTCGTTCTGATGCGAGCAATCAATGACAACGAACGGGCCGTAGCCGAAAAAGAGTATCTTACTGCACCATTACTGCACATCGCGCCGTAACATGACTTTCTGAATTTTGCATACATGTCGTAAAGGACAGAGTATCTATTTTTATTAAAGTCAAGATTCAAATTGTCATACGGATATGATTCCGAATTTAAATACAGTCGAAAATTAGTGGGTTTGCAATCATCAAATTTGGTGATATGTCTATTGGGCCTATTTTTTTATCCGTTTGTAATGCAAACATTACATATCGCAGTTTTTCTAATTGCGTAGCTGCTTTAATGCTCCTTGTATGTTTAGTGGTTGCTTGTAACATTGGATACTCGTATAAGTCCCAGGAACAGTAACTCATAATTATCGTTTGACCGTTTTCAAGGATACGCAACAATGAACGTTTGTGTCTTTCTTCGAGCGTGACATGTGGCATCCTCCACTGTACTTTGTATAGTTGCAGCGTGTATTTTGCACCATCTGTTCCAAAAACAGCGTTTTTGTCGTCTCGCGACCGAATCAGAATCAATTCATGATGCGCATTAATCACTATTCGTTTGTAATCTTCGCAGAAACCGAGCAGCATATTTAGAGGAACACAAAAGTTAAAGTAGTCTCCTGTATTGGGTATGTCTATCCAACCAGCGTTTTCAAGCATTTTTGATCTTGTCGTTGTCAACGATACTCCATTTTTTATCATAGTTGTTATTCCAACGTTTTTACAACGATCGATCGCCACGCCGTTTAATTCATATCGAATTTCATCAAACATAAATGCTGTGCAATTCATTTCTAGTCCAACTGAAGTTCCTGCAACATTGTCATCGCTGAGAATGAGTTTTCCTTCGACGTAAAGGTAACTCTCACTAGGAAACGTGTACAAATCTTGTTGTTGAATGGGAATTCGTATTTCGTCATTATTTCCGAACGTTGTGTTGGCGTATGAGCTGTAACTATGTAATTCGATCGTCAGAAATCGGTAAACTGGCAATGTTCAATGGATCCATCATTTTCGTTTCGTAATCACAAAATCCAACGATTGCAGAAATTGCGCGTTTTTGTCGCTCAAATCTTGCGATGTGTTCAGTTTGGAGATATTGTCCTTACTAAATGATTGTAAAGAGTCATCACCGTTTAATACATGATTATCATTCCTGTAACCGTGGTAATTGCTGCTGCAAGTACAATTTGTGCGTTTGTGATTGAAGTTCTGGTTCCATCCATTTTCTAACGATCCTTTTAGCAACTCGTTCAACGGGGTGCCCGATAATGCATTCGGCGGATTGTTGATCGGTTGAGTTTTAGCATCTGTGTACAACAGCATTATGTCTAGTAATGTTTGGAATAAGTGCTGCTAGCTCTCTTGAAAGGCTATTAAATGAACGGATATTTAACGTATATTAAATTAAATATCCGTCGTCGGAGCGTTCGATGATGTGCTCTTACGATGTGTCCGATTTGGATATATTCCCTCTACTGAATGATTGTATAATTGTTATCGTTTTTTACATCATTATCCTTACTGCAGCTGTTGCATCTGTCGTAAAATGTTCAACATGCCGCTGGGCCGTTCAGCGGGCCGATCACGGACAGTTCGAGCCGTTCGAGCTGTTCAACAGGTCATTGATTATTATGTTTATATTCATGTTATTTTCTACACCGCCTAATATGAAGCCTCACTGTCATTTCTTCTCCACGGAAATTTATCAGATTATCGTTTTGATCGGTAATGCGTATACTAAGGTGATCAATGGCTCTTACGATAACTGGAAGATAAATGACGTTCGTAGGACTTTCCGAAATTTTATATCCTGGTGGCACGCGCGGTGAAAACTCATGAATGGTATGAACACATTGACCGTTGCTGTACGCGCCAGTCGTAATATTACATTCGATCCTCAGCACATTTACTTTCATAATATTTACGGGTATATCCGACTCGTGCCATTATCCCGGCAGTAATATGCGATATGTAGAAAACCCGAGAAGCGATCCTATATTATTTGGTTTGGTAAAATCGATTGTATAATCACTATATATTTCACTTTTCAAAGTGCTGTTGTTTGTACGACATAAAATGATTTTTGTCTTGTCCATTATTTTCTCTTGCAAGTATTTATTTAGCGCTTTGAGTTCGTACCAACCATCCGGTATCGTGATCTCACCATCGGCATCAAAGTAAAATTTGTTGTTTGTAAAGTCAACGTTCGGTATTGTGTTGAAAGCTTGAAAATCAACGAGTCCGAGTTCGTAATTATCATCCTTCAAGTCTATAGGTGGAAAGTAATCAGTGCTAAGCACAGAATTTTTTCCGCTTAACGGAAACGTCAACGACATCTTTGCAACTGTGAAGACTATGCGCATCGAAACTATTTTATACATTTCTAGCTAAAAAGTGCAAGCAGAGTTGTCCGCATACACTCGTATCGAATTTTTGATACTGCGTGTGATTGTGTAAGATCGTTACATGGTTTCCGAAGTAGTTTATTAACTCTGTCGGTGGTCTCAGATTTCCAAAAGAATCGAAATATTTAACACGATTACCCCGCTTTACGTAAGCTACCCAGTGTGTACCAGGACCTTTCGATTTATCTAAATTCACGATACCGCATTCGTTTAAGAACGATTTAGATGGTAAATTTGTATGCATGAAAACACCTCGAAAATATCGAAAGTTCAACTTTCGTGCAAAGTTATATAACTGTACATTTGTCATTGCGCCCTGTGGAAGCGTTACAACTTGCCGAAGCGCTTCTATTTTTTTCTTTAATTCCTGTTCCCCGTTTATATAGTGCAAGATAAAGTCCATGTCCTTCCATAACACGATTGTGCCGTTTCACTTCCTCTAATGTTTTCCGTGCTGCAGATGCATCGTTGACTGCCTTGGCGATACTTGCTGCACCGCCAGCCACCGTACCCAAAGCTGAAAGGCCTGCAGAAATAGGTACAAGTGCTGGAAGAAATCCCCCACGTTTTATAACTGGAAGTTTGCGCGACTTCGTCTTCTTCTTCTTGTTACTTTTCCGGGGTGCCATTACTTTCTTCTTTGGCTAACTCTTTGGCTAACAATATTCCAGCAACGCGCGCAGACAAAAGTATTTTCCAATCCGGTACGAATTCTTTTTGTGCTAATTCGAAGATCAAATGTGCATATGCACATCGTCCGACTATCGTATAGGAAGTGAAATTTTTTCGTGGGATGTTTGGGTTTATATAGGTACAGAGGGAAGTTGCAAATGATGCAATACATTATGATTTATTAAAGTATAATTTGTAACATAATTTGTAACATAATCCTTTTTCCTCTGTTAAGATGTTGCTGATGCAGCTGTTATTATTGCCTGAATACCTAAAGCTACTAATTCGCAATCGATAATTGAATTTGGACCATAAATATCAGTTTCTTTGATATGCTGAACAACCTCTGCAAGCACTTTTACATCTCCGTATTCCCGAACTAATGTAACAAACTCTTTAAATTTTTATTCCACCGAATACAGTTTATCATATAATGCATTATGCATTTCAATTATATAATCATTTAAAATTACCATTTTCTCAAACGTTTTTCTCATCATGCACATACATATATCTTTGCTAATCAATTTAATTACTTTTTCGCCATATAGCACTCCAAATTTAACACTTATATCATTAAAGTTAATATTGTCGCGTGTATCTTTTGAATCGTCAAAGAAGCTGCATACGTTGCTAAGGCTTCGGCTACAATCAGCGACCATGTGACTATGTTCAGGTCCAGGCGGTTGTTTCGGCTGTCTGATAATACGAGTTGCGGGTAGAAATTGTCGCCACGTATATTTATGCCGATTTCCAAATGCTTTGTATAGGAATCCGTCAATGGATATCTTCGGTCCAAAATTCGACTTGATAATTGTGGAGCGATTCTAGAACAAATAAATACCGTTTAAGTATGTTATTAGAACAAATAAATACCGACAGCGTTAAATGAAATGTGTTTTGAACACTTACTTCACGTCATCTTGATGTTTTGTCATTTTTTTGCGTGCCTCTTCTTCTTGAGTAGAATTTGCGGGGCGTTTCCTTTGGCAAAAAAACTCTTTGAAACTTTGAGAATACATATTTCACTTTTCACAATACAATCTCGCAAAACGATGCACTTGCGGTGATGGTCACTTTGGTTTTGCGTGTGCTTCAAACTTTAGCAAACCCCCTACCTTCTATAGTCACGAATTGCAGCGTCAGATTTGCTGCGTCAACAGAAAACCTCATTTCCAAGACGTAGAAAATATCATTTCCAAGACGTAAAAAAAGTGTGCAGGGTTTTATGTCGTAAATAGTTCAAGGTCATAGGGGGTGGGGGTAGGGTGTCACATTTCTGCTAACGGCGTCATTTCCAAGAAAAAATCGTTTCCAAGACGTAGAAAAATAGTGGTCTTCCGATAAGAACAAACAGTTCAAGGTCATGGAGGGTGGGGGTAGGGTGTCATATTTCTGATGACGGTGGTGTCAAATTTCAGTTCAAGGTCATGGGGTGGGGGTTGTCGGGGGTGGTATCATATTTCTGCTGACGGTGTCAAATTACTGCTGAGTCAGCAAAAAAAATGTTAACGCCAGTGATTTAGAATCCGCATATAATAACTACTAACGTAATGCTTCATTTATATCTTCAGGCGTTTAAGCTGCAAGGAATGTACCGATTGCGATGAAACCTTTCATATTTAGTAGGATATACAGGGTGTTACGCGGTTACCTCGACACCCGAAGAGGGGTGATTGCTAAGGTAATTCTAAACAACTTTTTCCTTTGCTAAAATGATGGTTAAGGCTTGGATTTCGAGGTAATAACAAAAAACACCGACCAATCTGAGCGCGTACAGCGCGCAGTCCCAGGTACTGCAGTGTCGCGAACGACAACCGGGCCTGACATAGGTCGCGAACGAACGGCTTAGCACCCCGATGGCATAGCGAAATAAAGAAACTGAACTCGTAGAACATTTTTAGTCATTGTTTAGAATAAATACGGAACCTAATCTCTTGTCGCTTGTCATAATGTAAAATAGGAAATTCTAAGGATTCTAAACAACAAATAAAAATGTTTGAAGTGGAATAATTAATAAACATTTGAATGGGGGGCTACGTTAATGATGAATAATTTGAAAACAATTTAAGTGAAACTTACCCATTCGTTTCTAAATTAACCTGCTACGCTGAAAGCAAATAATTCCCACTGGGTCAATGCGTCGATTCTGAACATTCTACGAAGAAACACCTCGCCTATTATTCATACCAAAGTGCAATAAATGAGGGGAGTTCACTGGCCCGATCATGAAAACAGCTGTTCTGCCGAACGTGTTTCCTCGTTTCCCAGTGACAATTATTTGCTTTCAGCGTAGCAAGTTAATTTAGGAACGAATGCAAAAGTTTCATTTAAATTATTTTCAAATTTTTCATCATTAACGTAACCTCTGTTGCGCGCAGAGAATAAATTTTTTCTCTGGGCAAAATACCGGTAATTTTAGTAAGGAAGGAAGGAGTTTAATAACGTTTAGAAACACCTTTAATGTACGTAATATAATTTAATAAACAAAAAGGGTGTGTTTAGTCTCTTTACACTGCGTGGCCTTTAATTAGTAAAGGCAAAACTGGTTTATACAAATGTACTTTCAGTTGAAGTACGTTGAGCGAATTAGTCGCGTGTTCTGAATCTTTTGGAATAATAACTTGTTTTCGTCGTAAAGAGCGAAAGAGTAGGCCGATCATCGCCGCGTCGCGGTTTTTATAATCGTTAGCGCGATGACAACACCGAAGGGTTTTCGGCGTTTGGCATAACTTTGCCTAATTTAAATTGGCGCGCGCTTAATCCCGAACAACCTCCAATTCAAACGTTTAGTAATTATTCCATTTCAATAATTTTTATTTGTTGTTTAGAATGCTTGGAATTTCCTTTTTTACATTATGACAGGCAACAAGAGATTAGGTTCCGTATTCACTTTGAACGACTAAAAATGTTCTACCAGTGCAGTTTTTTTATTGTGCTATGCCAACGGGGTGCCGAGACGTACGTTCGCGACCTACGTCAGACCCGGTTTTCGTATCAGACATTGCAGTCCCTGAGCCCGCGTGCTGTACGTGCTCAGAGTGCTCGGTGTTGTTTGTTAATAACTCGAAAGCGAACCAACATTTTGGCAAAGGAAATAGTTGTTTAGAATCACCATAGCAATCATTCCTCTTCGCCTGTCGAGGTAGTGGCGTGACACCCTGTATATCCGCGATGATCCCATTTGCAAAAATTTATGAAATTTCTTGTTTATTAATCATTTAAATTCGGTCAATTTTTTTTCGGTTTATGGTTATTAGCTAAGCAACAGAAACCCAAAATCACCTAACACTGTCCTACAAATACTACTGGTTCCACTGAAAAGTGTGAAATAAAATAATTTTTAACAAAAAACAAATGCGACTTCCAAATGCACTAAAAAGTGTAAAATAATTTCTATTTCATTTATACCAATTGCGACAACAGCCGCGGATCGGCATCGCGCATCGCGGGCCCCCACCGCGGCAGCCTCCCCACTCCCGCGAGCGAGGCTATAAGTAGGATCGATCGACGCGTGGATCGCACCGCGGTCGGTTTCCCCGTGCCAGGGTTCGCTGGGGAACAGGTTCGAGAAATAACGAGTCGGTGTTAAGTGGGAAAATAGAAATATTTATTAAAAATAATAGGAATGAATTAATCTTAGGCCGGTGGGAGTGGGCCGCCGGCTGCGGACCCTGGAGATGCCGGTGTTGATGGCGGTATATCCTGCCGGGCTCGCTACAACAGAAAATCTACCGGTGAGCTGCCGATGGAGCCGTGTCGCACTTAGCCTAGTTGTACGTGACTTATGAACTACGGTCGGATCCCGGCCCGTCACAGAAGTTACGCGGTCTTACAAACTAGCGCATGTCGTAGCTGTCGCTACGCGGTCTTACGAACTAACGCAGGTCGTAACTGTCGCTACGCGGTCTTACGGACTAACGGCGCGGAGCGCGAGCGCGAACGAGAGAAACACGGTGTTCTGGCGCACGCGTGAAACGCGGAGTCGTCGGAGATTAGGAGAAGGGATGTCCCATTCGGGCCGCCGGTTTTTTATTCAAAAGTCGCGCTGCGGTGTTTCGCGCCGCGGTGGAGTTGCTGCCCGTTCGCCTACGCGGCTGTCTTCTCGTACACCGTGGTCAAACCTAGCAGTGAACGAGGCGACGACCAATCTTGGCTCGCCCTGAGTCAAGCCTCGGGACGGGACGGAATCGATTGCCATAGGCCGGATGCCGTGCCGTGTAAGCTAGCGTTCGGAACCCCGCGGACAAACCGGCGGATGTTACGGACGCGCACTAGTTTGGTCATCCTGGGTCAAACCTTGGGGCTGACGAAGCTAGGCGCCTACGGCTGTTGGACCGATTGGGAGCTGCCAGCCCGTGACGTACGTCACGGCCCGACTGCCGGTGAACTCGTCGCCTGAACAAACCGCGACGCCGAGTCTGCCGGTGCTCCGGTTCGACCTCCTAGGAGGTCTGCTCGGGGCCTCGGCCCCGAGGCAACCCATCGATCCACGCGTCGATCGATTCTACTTATAGCCTCGTTCGCGGGAGTGGGGAGGCCGCCGCGGTGAGGGCCCGCGATGCGCGATGCCGATCCGCGGCTGTCGTCGCACCCCCCTCCTCCTCCAGGAAGACCAGGCGTATCAGCCTGGTCGCGCAGATGATAAGGAATGCTACGCAAATTACCTCTGTGTACGTGCAGCGGGTCACGTTCCCTCGGCGGTCCAGTAATACCGTCCATTGCTTCCCGGCCCTCAGGAAGCGGTGACGGCGGATGGGCCTCTACAGGCGAATCGACGTCTCGTCGGGGAGGTGACAGCGGATGTACATATTGTCCGCGGCTGCTCCTGCTCCGCAGACGGTCCCTAATGTTGCCCCGGTCGGCTGTTCCGATGGTCGTTGCTGGCGCCACTGTCCCTCGCCCGGTTGGGCCATGGTTGGTAGTGGCCCCGGTGGCGGTCTTGGTGGGCTTGGTGGCGGTAAGTCTACGCCGCCTGCTGTCGCGGCTGCCCTTGCGACCGCTTACGCCGGTATCCTGGCCGGGGCTGTTGCCGGCCTGTTTTCCCCTGTCGTCTGCTTTAGTCTTGGAGGCCGGTCCCCTGGTGCCAGCGGGGCTGGTGTCCGTTTGGCGGCTATTAGTTCGCCGACGGGTGGTCGCCTCGCTGGAGTCAGGACCCTGCTGGACCGTGTCGGCTTCCTAGCCGGGGCTTGGTCCTGTGGGTCCGCCGCTACTCGTTTCGGCCTTGTGACTCGGACGAACCTTTTCCAGTCCTTGCTGGTCATGTTTTCCGGCTCGTCCCTGGCCCGTTCTCTTAAGGCCAGGCGGCGGAGTGCTGCTTCGATTTCTTGGGCGTTGGCTTGTCTCCGAGCCATCGTGAATCTGATTTCGTGGCTGCTGCTGCCGGCCTTTTATCGCCGGCGGGGCTGGCCCGTTGTGGTGGGGGCTGGTGACGTCGGCTGGCTGCGCGTCTTGGTTACGCGGTTCTGGTGCCGGTTACCGGTTTCATGTCTCGCACGTGGACGTGATCTGTGCGTCTGCCTCGGTTGTCGCTGAGGTCGAAGATGACCGGTGAGATTCTTTTGTGGACCCTAAAGGGTCCGGTGTAGCGTTCGGCGAGTTTTGCGTTTCTACCCTGCGCCTTATTTGAGAGTGTATGGGTGCGTTTCCATACGCGCTCACCGATTTTTGGTTGCCAATCGCGCCTGCGCAGATTGTAATGGCGTTGCTGGCGCTGGAATTCTTGTGCCAGCCGGACTCGTGCGAGTTCTTGTGCGTCCTGTAGATGTTTTAGCCGGGTCGTCCACAGAGTTTTAACTTTCTGGCGGTTTTCTTGTTGCAGGCTTCCTGGTGGTGTGAGCTCTCTCCCGGTATTTAGGTATGCCGGGGAGTATCCTGTTGCGTCGTGACGCGCTGGTTTGTAGGCGAACGCGATCTCGGGTAGCTGTTCGTCCCAGGTTCGTTATGATTTGCCTAGGCCTTGGCTAATCATTGTTTTTATCACCCGGTTTGTGCGCACCGACCAGACCGCCCCGTTACATGGCGCCCGAACAGTTTCGATAGAAGCGACGGTGGAGCCACCGGTGTCGAAAATTTAGTATATAAGGAACGAGCGAACGGACCCGGGATGAGAAGCTTACGAGCAATCAAAGCGACAACACCAAGAGCGATCCAGAAGAAGAACACGAGAACAAGAACGAGAAGCAGCTACGAGACCAGACCGAGCTGCAGAATCAAGTTCGAGCCGAACACCGAACCAGAGGAATCATCCTGCGATAACCAGGCCTGTTAAACCTGCCAGCCAGACGACCGAGCTAGCTACAAGCTGCCAATCCAGCCAGAACCAGTGGCAACGAAATAGTTAGCACCGTCCGAGTAACACCGAAGATGCCGAGCGAAAAGAGGACCGGTATCGCATGGGTCTACCGCCTGAAGAAGGACCAGTTGAGCGACGAGCTAAGTCGCCGAAACCAACCGACCACTGGAACTTGGGTCCAGCTGCGACAACGCTTGGTGGAGTACGTGCGAGAGCACCCGAACGAGTTTACCGATCGGCCACAGGACGAACCAGGCTACAAAGAGGACGTCGACCGGACCAGGGACTTCGAGGAGTTTCATACCGAAATCGCTCGCGATTGGCACCAAAACACCTTAGGTGCCCAACCAGCGACGGCATAGTCTACGCCGAATCGCGGCGAGACGACGAACGCCGGTATATCGGAAAGACCGCCATCCCCGGCAGGACCATCTACGCAGCCGCAACCGACCAGCCGACCACATGAAGACCGAGTAAAGACACTCGAAATGATGCGTAAATGGAACTGCCACTTCGACGGGAAGGACCCGTACGCATTCGTGGAACGTCTGGACGAACTACAGACGGCATACGGTCTATCGGACCACCAAATGTTAACGGGGTTTACCGAGCTACTACGAGGTGAAGCCCAGAGGTGGTACCGTAACGTGACAAACAAGGTTTGCACATGGCTAAATCTACAGGAGCAATTGCGTAAATTTTTCGTACCGGCAGGCGAAAAAAGACGGTTGGATCAGCAGACCGCCAACCGGAAGCAAGGTCCAGGCGAACCGCTACGGACCTTTATCACCGAAATCATGACACTGATGCGTCGCCGAGGCGAGCATACCGAGGAGGAGCTACTGGACGCAATCTACTTTAACATGGATGTAGAATTGCAACTGTATGTCAACCGATCCGACATCAAAGACGTACACGCTCTAATCACCAGAGCCGAGATTGTCGCCGGTCTTCTCGCCCAGCGCCAGAAGAGTGCGCCCAAGTACGAGAACAGGCGCAGCACAGTCAGGACGGAGCCGACTGCAGGACCCTCGAACACCACCAAGGAGGGAAAGATCGCCGCAAACTTCCACCGCGATACGCACTGCTGGCGATGCGGCAAACCTGGGCATGACCGCTCCAAGTGCCTGAATCCGGCGATAAAATTCTGCTCCCACTGTGGAAAAGTGGGCGAAATGACCAGGACCTGCCTATGCCCGAGGCAGGGAAACGCCAAAGGGGCCGGAGAGACCCGGCCCGAATAAACCAGCTAGCCAGCCTCGACCGACCAGACCAGGAAAATAACCGGCCAGGAAACGACCAGCCAGGAAACAGCCGACCAAAAAAATTACCGGGTCAACCAGACGACCAACCAGACCGGCCAGGAAACCGACCAGAGGAAAGCCAGAACACCGGCCGATACCAGATCGAAATAAACCAGCGACCAATGGCGGTCGACGACGACCGAATAATGATGAGCGTCCAAATAGGGTTACACCAGGTGGACGCGCTCCTAGACACCAGATCCGCGGCCTCGTATATCAGTAGCGAGACCGCGGAAAAATGCAACCAGACCGGATGGACGCGAGAGAAACACCAACTATCCTCCGCCCTAGCCAATGGCCAAGAGATGACCATCCATACGAGCTTCAGGGGGCTGGGACTTTACAACGGCATGCGTAGAAGACACCGCTTCTACGTCATGGACAGGAAAGACGACCAGAACCAGCTAGCGAGCCTGCCTGCACCATGCACCATGCATCGATCCCACTCCCGCGAGGGAGGCTATAAATAGGATCGATCGACGCGTGGACCGATGAGTTGCCTCGGGGCCTCGGCCCCGAGCAGACCTCCTAGGAGGTCGAACCGGAGCACCGGCAGACTCGGCGTCGCGGTTTGTCCAGGCGATGAGTTCACCGGCAGTCGGGCCGTGACGTACGTCACGGGCTGGCAGCTCCCAATCGGTCCAGCAGCCGTAGGCGCCTAGCTTCGTCAGCCCCGAGGTTTGACCCAGGATGACCAAACTAGTGCGCGTCCGTAACATCCGCCGGTTTGTCCGCGAGGTTCTGAACGCTAGCTTACACGGCACCGCATCTGGCCTATGGCAATCGATTCCGTCCAGTCCCGAGGCTTGACCCAGGACGAGCCAGGATTGGTCGTCGCCTCGTTCACTGCTAGGTTTGACCACGGTGTACGAGAAGATAGCCGCGTAGGCGAGCGGGCAGCAACTCCACCGCAGCGCGAAACACCGCAGCGCGACTTTTGAATAAAAGACCGGCGGCCCGAATGGGCCATTCCTTCTCCTAGTCTTCGACGACTCCGCGTTTCACGCATGCGCCAGAACACCGCGTCCCTCTCGTTCGCGCTCGCGCTCCGCGCCGCGCTTTCACTCCGCGCCGTTAGTCCGTAAGACCGCGTAGCGACAGTCACGAGCTGCGTTAGTTCCTAAGACCGCGTAGCGACAGCTACGACCTGCGCTAGTTTGTAAGACCGCGCAACTTCTGTGACGGGCCGGGACTCGACCGTAGTTCATAAGTCATGTACAACTAGGCTAAGTGCGACACGGCTCCATCGCCAGCTCACCGGTAGATTTTCTGTTGTAGCGAGCCCGGCAGGATATACCGCCACTAACACCGGCATCTCCAGGGGTCGCAGCCGGCGGCCCACTCCCACCAGCGTAAGATTAATTCATTTCTATTATTTTGAATAAATATTTCTATTTTCCCACTTAACACCGACTCGTTATTTCTCGAACCTGTTCCCCAGCGAACCCTGGCACGGGGAAACCGACCGCGGTGCGCAACGTCGTGCGAACTGACCAGGCCGCCCGTTTACCCTTTGGCAACCGGTTATGTTAGCAGGATCTGCTCGGTTTCTGACGCCAATCTGCTATATGATTCTGTCGGCAGGTTCTGTTTACAGAAACGCAGCCAAATGCGGAAACAGATGGCTACGGATTTGTAGACAGATTCAATCAGATCTGCTGTCAATCTGCTGTCAATCTGCTGCCAATCTGCATGCGGATGGCTATCAGGGAATACACAAAACCACTTACCAAATAATGTTAAATATATCGAATTTTTGGCATTGGCTGCAACTTAATTATTTATTGATAAAACTCTATTATATGCTCCTTTTACTGCGGTAAATAGATAGATATTACTTTGCAATGAGAATGCTACGTACTATGTCATGCCGCATTGTCAAGCACTTATGCACTACTAATGAAACAAAACAAACTAGTACATTTACATACAATTAGGCAATATTATTGTATCTTTTGTCCTATTACATGCAATACGTGGATGAATGATCCTCTGGTATCTTAATAACCACCTTGTAAATATTCCTCTACTCTAACCTGTACCTGTCAAACGATTTACATAATTTACTAACCCTAGTTGTTTTATGAAACAAGCATTGCTACACACGGTGCTAAGTCGGATTGTCAAGGAACTGGACATCTCGTTTCTTACACTATTTTGTTAAAAAATATAAGAATGTTTCGCACAAGCCTCAACATAAAATCCACATACAAATTAAATTCACTTCCTTTAATATCTTTGACCATATATGATATCATATACTTCAGCATGCATACCATTGATATATATACTATGGATACGAGATTCCCATAAGCCAGCTGTACAGCGGTTGAAGCGAATTGAAGGAGATTTTACTCGCCAAAGCCACCACCGTTCGATCGATGTATTGTATTAAAGGAAATAGCCAATCAGCGGTAAGATTTTGAGTACCGCCACCGACGAGAGACTGTCAAAAGACGAGACAGTCTTTCGACGTGGGTATCGCAGGTTGTCGCGGGGTGAGGGGAAGTAAAGTATACCAGTCGAACATATCAGTAATACATTCGCATTCAAATAGCATAGGAATTTAAATCGACGAACAATACCACCATCTGCCGACTCCCAAAAGCAATGATTTTAAAACATATGGCGTCCAAATGGCACGACTGGACGTCCAAACGACACGGCGTCCAAACGGCATGACGTCCAAAACAAACGCGTCCAATCTGCCCGGCGCACAGTGGAGTATTTGACCCGAAAACCTGGTCAAAATTCAATTTCAAAAATTGTGTCAAAACGGCTCAATTTTTTTTTTTCTGGGATAGTTGAGTATCTGAAAAACAATGTGACAGTGTTGTTTTCTTCATTTATTCACTCATAAAGCGTTATACTTTATTAAAAGTGGAGAGTTTTTGTATTACACATTTCTCTCTTACTCACTCTCTGGAATACTGTTCATTTATTAGTGATTTTTATATATCGTAAAGAAATTATATTAATTTTTTTGTTTGTAGAAGTTTTTCAGGTAAGTATGTGCTTCACTTTCCAGTAATTGTCACTTTCTTATTACTTCTGGTTTTATAATTATTGATGTTTGTAAATGATCAATAATTCGGTGAGGTATATTATGGTTGAAACATTTCATGAATGATTTTGTTATGCTTCCAAGTGAGTCCAATTGCTTGTTTTGATGTGATTACAATTAGTACAGTATCCCGTTTATGATACAAAAAGAATTAGCTGCCAACTCGTGCCTATACGGTTTTTTACACGGTTTTTCGCATCACGGTCGCGTTGTTCCAATGTTCGCGTTCCAACAATTATAGCCAAAAACAAAACAGGCCTTCGCGACACACCTCCTCTTTCCATTCCAAATAAATGCATGTATCTTGTAAAAAAAAGCTAGTACTCTAGGAAACGCGTTAAAGATCACGTAGTTAAATTGTAGTTGACAGATTGAAATTATATTATTGTGACATTATGGAATCTTCTGTAGCAGGTGCGTGTTACATCTTTGAACGTTTTGGAGATCTGTTCAAGTGTGTTATACTCTTGCAGTAACTTAATACTTGAAATAATAGAAATTACTATTAAAAGTTACTATAGTGTTGAATTAAATTTATTATAGCCGTATATTTGTTTATTATTAGGAACATCCGGGATCGAATTAAAGACACGGAGACAGTTATTTGAAATCATGCAGCAATGCACGAGTAATGATTGTAATAAAAAACTTGATTATTTAGAAAATTTATTGCTAACTCAACATAATTATACAGAAGAACAACGAAAGGTGCTAAAACATAAATTTTCTCACTTTAAGTCTCAATTTAAACGCAGATGGTCATCCGCAAAGAGAACGAACAAAGTGTTTCGAGAAAACAATAAAGATTGGCTTAATGGTTCAATTGAGTTGCGTACGGAAACCAAAGGAAATGCAGGTCGCCCAGTAAAAGATTTCGAGCAGTTAAGCGACAGAAGCAAAAGGCGAAAAACAGCACATCTGAGAGAAAATGTATCCGCTCATGAGTTAACGTATGCAGCTCAGATGAATCATCGAGCTGAAGGAAATGTTGATATTGCAGTAGTCATGAAAAACATAACTGAAACGCCAAAAGCGGCAGTCAAATTTCGAAAAGTATTTGAATATTCAGAAACAGATGTTATAGTACAAAAACACACGCGACCACAGGCGTTAGCCGTATTTATTGAAGCAAATCTATCTAGGAAACAATACGAAATCATTCAGGCTGCCAACAAGAAAATCTATCCCTGTTATTCAATTTTAAAAAAAGCTAAAGAGGAATGTTATCCAAAAGCAGAATCTATACATGTCACAGAATGTTCTGCTGAAATTAAATTACAGGATATACTTAATCATACATCTCTCAGATTGTGTCAATATTTAGATGAGGCGTTACGTACACTGTCAACAGAAGAAAAATGTAGTTTGGAATTGTTATCCAAATGGGGTTGTGATGGCTCCCACCGGAGTCAATTTAAACAAAAATTTTATAATGATACGGATGGCGCGGATTCGAATATTTTTCAAAGCTCTTTTGTCCCCTTAAGATTAAAAAGCAATATCAATGGTGTAATACGCACTATATGGCAAAATCCAGTGCCTTCATCACCAAGATACTGTAGACCAATTCGAATTCGTTTCGTACATGAAACGAGGGATATAACAAATGAAGAAATAGAATTTGTGGAAAATCAAATAAAAAGACTAACAAAAAATGATGTGCCAACATCCAGTGGGATAATTCACATCCAACATATAATGGTACCAACTATGGTGGACGCAAAAGTCTGTAACGCAGCAACATGTACCTCCTCGACTATGAGATGTTACATATGTGGGGAGACATCAAAAAATTTTAATATTTTAACACAAAGCAAGGAAGAAAATCCTGAGACTCTGAAATTCGGGCTATCAATACTTCATGCGAAAATAAGATTTTTTGAATCTCTTTTACATTTAGCTTATAAATTACCAATTAAAAAATGGCAAATCAGAACCAATGAGGATAAAAAAATTGTATCTGAAAGGAAAGACAAAATTAAAACATCTTTTAAAGAAGAAATGGGATTACTAGTGGATGCACCTAAAACGGGTTTCGGCAATTCAAATGACGGTAATACGTCACGAAGATTTTTTGCTAATCCCACAATTTTTGCACGAATCACTGGTCTGGATGTTGAACTCATACGTAAATTTAACATAATTTTAGAAACAATATCAAGTGGTTATAGGATTGATATTGACATATTTACAAAATATGCTTTAGAAACCGCAAAATTGTATATAAACCTTTATGGGTGGCACCCAATGTCACCCACAGTACACAAGATACTAGTGCATGGAGGAATAATAATTTCACATGCAATATTACCAATTGGTCAGTTGTCAGAAGAAGCTGCAGAAGCGAGAAATAAACATTTTCGTTTGTATAGGCAAAACTATGCAAGGAAATTTTCAAGAGAAGCTTGTAATAGAGATATTTTAAATAGACTTTTACTCTCCTCAGACCCGTTCGTAACTAGTTCTCGACCAAAGATATACAAAAAAAGTAAGCCATTCTCGTCAGAGACTTTGGAACTTTTAATTCTAGAGGAATATAATCTTTAATATGTACATATTGTTGCGACGATGTGAAGATACTTGGAAATGTATATAAATTTGCTTATTTGTAAATTTTTCTCCGGTGCATTTCTTTTTTTGATTGTATAAAATAATTGCATTACACCACTCTCAAGTAAAGATTGCAGAAAAACGAACAAAATAATTTTGGCCAGGTTTTCGGGTCAAATACTCCACTGTGCGGCGTCCAAAAGGAACGCGTCCGATCGGCACGGCGTCCAAAAGATACGCGTCCAAGTGGGCATCACTCCTTCAATCCATATCTGGATCCAAAAAAAGCTTGCAAGGCTCGCATTAACTGAATTTTTGTTCGCATTAAATGCGACCTGGTATCACTTTAAAATTCGCACTAAATCGAATAACGCACTATGTGAACTAACATTAATCGAGACTTACCTGTATACTGGTTTTCGGTCGACGCGATATGTGTATAGAAACAATAGAGAATAGGCGACTGCATGCTAACCCATACACCGACAGAGTAGGCGGTAGAATACACGTAAGCATACGTAGAATTCAATGTAGTAGTAACAATAGCTTTTCATGAATATCTCGGAAACTAAAGCTTCCGTTAATTATGCATAATTAAAAAGTTGTTCAGAATCATGTCCCCGACATCATATTAAAGGGTCATTGAAATTATCCTATGTTGAGATTAGAAACTTCCTGTTTTTTGCAATAATAATCCTTGGCAATGAGAAAATGCGAATACTTTTTTAACGGGACCAATCGGGAGACATACTCTACCAGATGCAAAAGGTTTCGTTCAGATTGGACCATCCGTCTCGGCGTAATCGGTGAACATACAAAAAAAAGTATACACATCGAATTGAGTATTCTCCTTCTTTTCGAAGTCGGATAAAAATAATATAGAGCCAAGATGGGAGCCCTGGGGGACACCAGATGTGACTAGGATGGATTTGGAGAGGGTGCTCTTATACTTTACTCTCTGATGTCTTCCTAGTGAGGTAACTGTATATCCATCTAAGCAGAGATCCAAAGATCCCGTAATTCACTAGTTTATCGACTAAAACATTGTGATCGACCCTGTCAAACGCCTTCGCGAGATCCATATACACTACATCTACCTGGCCAAGATTTTCCAATGTGAGAGCTATATAGCTTGTAAGACAGGCCAAATTTGTGGTGGTGGACCTGCCTCTGATAAAACCATGTTGCTCGGGAGACAGGTGTTGGTGTAGTAGCATGGATAATTTCCTGGAATCTATGGCCTCAAAGATTTTAGAAGCTATATTGAGGACGGAGATCGGCCTATAGTTACTAGTAAGTGATTTGTCGCCGGTTTTATGTACAGGAGTAATTAGGCTTGAGTTTCATAGTGTTGGAAAAATACCCAATTGCAATGATCTGTTCAATATAAGCCACAGAACCCTAGAGAATATAAACTTGCATTCCCTGAAAATAACGGCAGGAATACGGTCCTCACCCAGGCTCTTGTGAAGGTTCAGCCGATCAATCTCGATGTAGACCTCACTAATGCTTATCGTTAGATCTGGAATGTAAGGTGCGCTATTACTTTGATCTGTTAACATTGACTGAGTATAATCGTTATTTTGGTAATTAGAGACAAAGTAATCAGCGAAGAGGTCAGCGATAACCTGTGCGTCCAAGGTCGTATGTCCGTTCAATTCCATACAGACTGGAATTCCGTAAGACCAGAAGGTCTTAATATTGTTATTGATATTAGCCTCGACTCCTCGGATGAATTTAGCATGGCAGACCTCACTAAGCCTTACACATCTAGCTCTTAGCTAGGTAATAAAATCTAGTAAAGGTAATAAAATCGCTGTATCGTGAATATTTTTTGTACTTATAGTGCACAATCTTCTTAGCCTTGATGAGTGAGATCAATTCTCTGGAGAACCAGGCAGGAAACTTGGAGACTCTCATAAGCCTCTTAGACACATACTGATTAATGGCGATGTTAAGTTGTTGATAAAAATAATCAACTGCACCATTCACCGAGAGTCCAGATAATGAGCGGTCCCAATCGATGGAGTTGAAAAACTCACGTATACCCCCAAAGTCTGCATTGCTAAAATCAAACTTGTATCCAGTAGGGGGGTGGGTATTGAGGAGGGAAAAGTGTGGAGCTGTAATGAGGTGTAAAGTAGAGGATGATACGGATTAATAGGTTAATAGGAGCGGAGCAGTGGGAACAGTGGGAGGGGAGATATCGGGGAGATTAGTGAAAATGAGATCTAGAATAGAGCTAGAGTAGTTGCGATAAAAATTAAGTTGTCTAAGGCCACATATATCCAGTAATTCAGATATAGAATTATAAAGGCAGCTGACTTTGTAACTGGTGGACGTGTTTGTGAAAGGAGTAGCAGTTGAGGGACATATGACGATATTTCATCGAATGAAAAGAAGATTGAAATCACCAGCAATACGAAAGAAGGAGGAGGGATATTTTGCTGAAAAATCATTGATGCAGGAAGTGTAGCCAGAAAAAGAGAGGGAGGGGAAAGAGGAGGAAAATATACAGAGGAGACAATTAGTGAGAGAGAGGGGAGATTTATTTTAACAACTAGATGCTCGAGGTGTGAGTGAGGAGGGCGGAGAAGATTACAAAAGATCTTGACGAAGATCTCGTCGTCAAGAATGAATTTGGTGTTTTTCGCGCTCGTGTTCCGCGTCTCCGCTCGCGCCTCGCGCCTCTGCTTCCCGCGATAGCCTATAATTGATTTTTCTCGAAATTGTCTGGACGCTTCCAGACCGCGTCGTTTTCGCGAAGTTTCTTTTTACCGTTGTTACAACATAATAACGGTATACATTTTTTTTGCTGACTTAAAACTACTTATACATTAAGATTTGTTGTTTGTATTCGTTATAACATTAATACTTTATCTGTTTAGAATAGTTGCTTCGTTCAACTTTATGGAAATTAAATTGAAATGTACGTTTGTAAAAAGCGGATAATAATTTTTAATTCTTTAATGTATGGTTTGGAAAGGAAAGTTTCGACACACCAAGGGGTACTGCCAGTCTCTTGCGTATTAGTTGTACAGTCAATTGTTGTCTGTATTGAGACAGCGGGGAGCATTGCCATAACACGTTGAGATAATGTACCCGACCACTGTATTGACAGTTTGGGCTTCGTACCACGTTTACCTTTGTTAGGGCGGTAGGAATATTGTTACGACCAATACACCAATTGGCTCAATGTTTCATGACATGAAGCTATTCCTTGTTTCGAGCGGAAATGTATTATCGATTGTTTTGGGTCTCTTGGACATCCGCGCGTTATTTGAATATTGAGAAGGTCTCGAGAAGCCGACGTGTACAGATCTATAAATTTTGTTCTCGGAGTTCTTAAGTTATTTTGTACTTAAAATATACTGTTCGGATTTGTTTCGTTGTTGTTATTGTTTTAATGGAAACTACAAGCACCACCCCGCGGCGCAACAATATGTATAATCACACACATGTACACACACATCAACACATACGCGCAGCACGCAAGAGGAATTCGGCTTATACAATGCGAGCAGGCAAACTGTTACGAGTCCTTGAGTAGTCGATACTTACACTCTTGTGCCTTGCAACTCAACCGCAAATAATGAATACGTAGTTAGACACAATCTGTCCTTCTCATTACAACGTAGCGTTGTAACAGTTAAGTCTCTCTTAAGTGGAGATTTGTTGAGATTGTAATGGTTTGCCCAAGTTCCATAAATCCAGGCACCAATGTGCCGTAATTTGGATTGAACCACCCGACTTCTTCCAGAAGTGTTGTTGCGTTGTTAATTTTGTCCTGAGTAGAGCCTACAAAAATGTCGTCCGCATACTTAAGACCTTTTACACTGCTAGAAAGGCATTCGCATACTTGCGCTCTGTACAAGTTGAGCAGCAGCGGACTAAGAACTACCCCCTGTATTGACATTGCATACGACTTCCACTGGTTTCCTCGATTCATCCTGAAAACAGCAGTGCGCTATTCTATTTGTTACAAAGTTCGCAATGAAGTTCAAACGGTTTTTAGATACACCCATCTTCTCTAGCCGTTGACCTTCATTATTAAAAGTCGGATTGATATTTGGATAGTAAGGTCTGTGTTTCTATTCACCAGTAGAGTTTTCGTTTAACGAGTCTGTTTAGCAAGTTGCACATGCATGAACTCAGAGTGATAGGACTCAAGCCTTTTTACCCTGATTTGGGTATGAAGAAAACTTCGGTTTGCTGCTACTCTTCTGGGAAAAGATTTACTACGTAGATGTTGTTTAGAGCGTCTAAAAGGGATTATTTCCAGGCTGCAGGAAGGAGTGTAATCATCCTATTGTTTATGTAGTCTGGTCCAGGCGCTGACTTGCAGTTTATGATATTGAGTATTTTATAAAGTTCCTGAAGTGTAAATTTCCTATCTAGGAAAGCATTAGTTTCCGCTTCAACAGTAGGTACATGACATGGCACCCATGGCGGACTCACATCAGTTTACTAATGGTTTGCTCGTACGCTTCAAGTGGAGTTTTATGCATATTAGTGGAGACGGTAGTCCATTTGTCCTCGAACAACTTGATTCTCTTCCAGAAGAGACTAACGTTCGATTTTCGATTAAGTTCAGCAGCCATTTTACGGAAGCGATCTTTTTACGGTATGCCGTCCAATCCTGAAAGAACCTTGTTGAACTCCACTTCAGCAGTAATGCTTTCCTGCAACGAGTTGCTCTGCTGCGTTCCTTATCCCACCAGGGTACTGGTTTTCTTTTGTTGCTACCACTTGGTGTATATGCAGGGTGTTCGGTAACTGGTGGTACAAGCGAAAAGGGGGTGATTCTATATGAAAAAATAAATCGAAAATATACAATAAAAATGTTTCATGTGAAGCTTTGTTTTCGAGAAAATCGACTTTGAGTTTTCGCCAAGAGATTTTTTAAACCAACATTATCAAGGTTGGATTGGTCGTGCTGGAACAATAGCTTGGCTGCCACGCTCTCCTGACTTAACTCCGCTTGACTTATATTTATGGAGTCATATTAAATTAACTGTGTATTCTGAAGAAATCATAAATTGCGAGCAATTAAAAGAAAAGCTTATTGTACCCTTTCATACATTAAAACAACAGGTTCGAAAGCGTTCATAGAAATTTAATTAGAAGAATAGAATTATGTATTCGGCAGAATAGGCAACATTTTCAGCAATTTCTATAATAACATACTTTACTAGCTGGTTACCCGGGCTTCGCCCCGGAGTACATGTAGGACAAATAGGTGATACTCCGCATCTACAGTAATGCTCGGCTCACTGAAATCTGCTCGGTTAAATTTCTACAACCCAGCCCCACTCTTCTCCCACCACTCAGCACAACGAGCTCGGCGAAACCTGATCTCAGTAGACAAGGACAGAAAATGAATACAATGAAAAGAAAGAGAACAGACGCACATCAAATGGATGCCGCGACTGGAAAAAGTAAACATGCAGTAAAGAAAATTTTATTTTCAGTCATTTTTGTCTTACGTTTATAATTGTAGCACCGATGGATAGTTGACATTCTTCCAATTAAAATGAATCCAAACACGATATAATTTGAACCATATTTACTGTACATGATCCATTATGATTAACTCTACGTGATTTCTTATGAAATTATTAGATAACGTAAATACAATCCGATTTACGTCGTGTTTGGACTCATTTCAATCAAAAGGATCTCAATAATCCAATGGTATAATTTGCATAAAAATAAGTTGAAAATGACTAATAGTGAAATTCTCGTTATTGCATGTTCACTTTTTTCACTCGTGGCATCCCTTTGAAGTACCATGCATCGACCGTCGCTGCTAGACGTAGTACATCTATCTCGCTTCCTCCTATCGTATCTATTCTCTTACTCTGTCAAGTTCTGCTCGAGTCAATTCTCGGAATAAAAACGCTACCCTGCTTGCGTCAATTTCACTGCTGACTCCCGAACGTAATGAAATTTAGCCGAGCATTACTGTATTCTCTTCATCTGTTTACAATACATTCTAAGCGTAAACTTCAGTTTGATAATGAGTGCGACACTCGAAACACGTTTCCAAAGTGGAAAATTAAAATGTCTCGTAAGTATTACATGAACTTTAAACATCTATGTAATGTAATTGTAATTAAAGTTAGGGACAACTTCATAAATAAAGATGATTTTGTTGATGCAGTTGGTGTTGCTGTTGCTGCAGCAATTGTTGCAATTGCAGCGGCAACCGCAATAACAGCAACAGCGATAACAGGAGCAGATAGGACAATGTAAGTAATAACATTGTACATTTTTTGTTATGAAGTAAATAAATGATCACGAATATGTATTACTACTCTATTACGTAAAATATTTATTATATATATTCTTCAGATTATTGACGCGGACAGCGTCACGGCCGCGAGCGTGCCCGGTGATACCAGTGCCGGGCTCGATATAATAAATTTAACATAATTTTTAAATAACATGTAATCGATCAGATAATAAAAAATATTTTTCTCAAAATATTTCCTATGAGCTGTATTTATCATTATCTTGGAGACAATATATTGTAGTGCAAACTGACGTTAACATAGTGGCAAAGTAGTATAATGAGCGAAATTATTTTATTCGAAACCAAATAAATAATTACAGGGTGTAGTCTGGACAACGTACACCTTAGTATGCGATCGCCGCTTTTCTACTGTGTCTGCAGGCAACAGCATGACGACCGATGACCAATATATATACCTTGTGTATTGATGATTTCAACATATCGTAGCTATGACGGCAACCGGGAATCGAATGTAGCCTAATCTAACCTAATCTAATCTAGCTAATCAGTGAATTAGGTTGGGTTAGGGTAAAGTAATATTTTGGTCGCCGTTAGGCAACCAAATACATACGCTGAGATTCCAAATTATTAAAATTAGTTAAATTTGATTTTTAAGCCCACCCGTTATGTATGTGTGTACATATATAGCGCCGTGTTACTGCATGCAGAAACAGTACAAAAGCGGTGATCCCATACTAACACGTACGTTGTCTCGATCATACACGGATAGGCAGAATTCAATGCGATAGTTTCAACAGTTTTTCGGAAATATCGCAAAAATCCTATACTGTTATATGTATAGAAAAAAGTGGTCCAAAATGTTGATATCTACAACATATTTAAAAATTATCGAAATTGGTGATACCGTCTGTAATCCAAATAATTACCTTCACCCCAGAATCTAGATTTTCGCCTTCAGAGGTTGATTAGAACAAAATCCTGAATTATGTTTTAATCAATTGTATGGGTAACCTTCGTAAGCAAAAACCAAGTCGATATCTATCGGGCCTAAGAGATATTGAAGAAACCCGTGTACATAGATTTTAACCCTTTTTACACACTTAAGGGTCGAATTTCTAAAAATCCCTTCTTAGTGGGTGCTTACGTCATGAGAGGAATACACTACCCGAATTTCATGTTTCTAGGTTTAGGGGTTTGGGCTGGGCGCTGATGAGTCAGGACATTTGTCTTTATATATATAGATTATAGTCAATATAGGTATAGTAATAATGATATTGTTATTAAATGTACATTGATCTGTGGGAATGGATCAGTATATTACATTATACCCAATATAGATATAGTAATAATGATATTGTTAATAAGTGTACATTGATCTGTGGGAATACATTAGAATATTACATTATAGCCAATGTAGATATAGTAATAATGTTATTGTTATTAAATATGTATTACATATCTAACGCAGATATAGTAATAATGATATTGTTGTTTAATGTACATTGATGTGTGGGAATGGATCAGTATATTACATTATAGCCAATGTAGATATAGTAATAATGATACTGTTATTAAATGTACATTGATCTGTACGAAGGAATCAGTATATTACATTATATCTAATGTTGATATAGTAATAATGATATTGTTATTAAATGTACATTGATCTGTGGAAAGGAATCAGTATATTACATTATGTCTAATGTAGATACAGTAATAACGATATTGTTACTAATGTACATTGATCTGTGGGAATAAATCAGTATATTAAATTATAGCCAATGTAAATATAGTAATAATGATATTGTTATTAAATGTTTGAAGTGGAATAATTAATAAACGTTTGAATTTGTCGGGAGCATGATTCTAAACCTCTCCTGGCGAAAGCCCGAAAAAAATATATATACTGATCAAATTGAGTATCCTCCTCCTTTTGGAAGTCGGATGAAAATGCTTGGTTGGTATATATTAATACACTGCTTAGACTATAGGTAAAGTCAACACTCTGAATATTACCAAAGACTCTAAGTATTGGAAATAATCAGAGACAGTGACTTGTACAGTCTCTTTAGATACGAGCAGACTCTTATCGACAGGCCGCAATTGGTTTCTGGGCAATCCAGAGCCTTGTGTAGTATAGGCAACATTCAAGGAGCTCCGCTCCCTGCTAGCTGTTTACACTTGATAGCGAACTGTATACCAACATGTAGTTAACACGTTGCGAACCACGAGTAAAGTGTCTGCAGATCCGCTGAAACTCGTTCTTGTCACTGAAAATAAAGATTTTGTTACTCTTATCACTGCATCTTTGTCTAAGCAAGTCAGCGCGGAGCTTTTCTCTATGGTTAGAGTGGTGACTACACTCGATCGAAGTCGGAGAAGATCTGATCTGGCTCTGCGTGGAGCGCCTCTATTTATAGTCAAATTCTGCTGATCACCCCCTTTTTTTCTACATATGATTCCTTCAGGAATCTGGCGGACTTTGGACTCTAGGTACGTGACTCCCGAGCACCCCTACTCCCTGATCTAGCGCGATCTCCGACTTACCGACTAATCAAACTATCGACTTATCACATAAATGAAATTACCGACAAAATACATAATGAATACCATATTTATTATAACAAAAATTATAATGTCTTAAATATGTTACGCCCCGCCGGAAAATTGAAATTTATCCGCCTTGCGTCCCTTATCAAGCCCTTTTGCGTTACGAGAATTTCTCAATGTAAAGGGTGTGAGGGAGGTGTTTCTCTTTTCCGCCAACCTTTTCCATTCCTCCTCGACCTTGTGCATTCTCATTAAGCCTTCGGGTTACGAGAATTTCTCAATGTGAGGATGTACAAGGGAGAGTTTGAGTTTATTGCTTTTCTATTTTTGACTTTTTCTATAGCTTTCCTTTCTTTAGCTGCTCTACCCTGGCCTCGTGTATCTTGTCAAGCCCTTCGGGGTTGCAAGAATTTCTCATGCGAGGTACACGAGGAATGGTCGTTTCTCTTTCCTTCTTTTCAATAGTATTCGTACAAAATTCGCACAAAAACTCGAGTCCGCTCGAGAGAGATAGCGACATTAGCGTAAACACCAGCGCTACGTAGTTAGCCAGTGCTTCGCGTTACGGGAATTTCCCTGGCTAACTGCGTAGAAACGGGAAAACCGTAATAACTTCTTTTGTAGAGCGCTCTTTCTCTCTCTTTTGCACAAAGCGCCAGCCGGTCCAACAAGGATCATTGTCATGTGAACGAATAACCAAAGAAATGATAGTATGAATGAGTGGACGAATGCAAATATATTTAGACAATGAGAGAAAGGAATGAGAATCCTTACGAAAGCGAACGTTGCGAACGTTTGAACGCCGTTTGAAACCAAGGGTCGTTAAGGCGATAAACACCATTGTATCGAAAATTCCGAGAAATTTGCCTGGAGAAAGGAACGTTCTCGAAGGAATGTTCGTTTGATTAAAATTGTTTAAATTCAGTAGGAAGCGAATGCCGAATGCACCTGATAAAAATGCATATAAATTCAACAAAATGTGTAGATTGTTACGGCATTGCAGTCACCGAAATCACATCGTCTATTGTCAAACTATCATAATCTTTTAATAACTTTCGTTGCAAACGAAAAGCGAATAATTTTGATCCTTTGTTAAAGTAAAACTATTCGGGTGACGGCATTATCATTAAAGGACTACATGTTTCATTTTAATTAATGGTTTCAATTTGATAAATGATCATTATTTCACCGCGATACAATAATTATAACTTTCGAATAGAAATATACTGCGTAGTTTCTGGAAACCGCTGAGCGGAAAAAAATGGACGACGAACTAAGAAAGAAAAAGGAACACCAAAGAAAGGGATGAAAGAATTTCGTCTAGCCCGATTCGTCAAACCGTCCCCTCCAAGGACGACGATCGCGCGACGAGCCCTTCAGGACCGATCACGCACGAAATTTGTCACTCTTGATCGATCAATCGTAAGTACGTTATCGGGAGCCCGTGTGTCCGAGAGACAGAGTTATTTCTGAACTTCGCGATATTTTCTCTGCGGCAGAGTTCTCCGCGTCGCGAGGCAGAGTGTCGTGCAAGTGAAGTTTTTCGAATTCAAAATAAGGACTCATAGACACGCACGTAAAACCTTTTCTCTACTTAAATAATCTATCTTTTTCTTTCTTCTTTTAAATCATTTGCTCTTGTAATTATCATATTAACTTCTTCCGCGTATTATAAGTCATTTTAATCTCGCAGTTCGTCAATCGTGTCTGTCTCTCGTCCACGTTCTCGTTCGTTTGGTTCAATTTTCGCCGCGACAAGTGCGTGATCGGCAAAAATCTTACCGTTCTTTGGTGTTCCAGATCATCAAGCGAACACAGAGCATTCACACAAGCGTTTATAAATATTATCTTATTTCATTTAGACCTGGTAAGTCGATCCTATTACTTTTCCGTAACACGACGGTTTCAATTTGGCAAAACGGGTGATCTGATAAGCCTTCCGTGGTTATGAGAGTGTCTCACGTCAGTTCGTCCCACCAATCGAGGTATTTCAAAGTTATAATATCGAATATTTTTACATCAATATCGAATATTTTTACTTCGTTTACTTCAAAAAGGGGCATCTCGGTCAGCCTTCCGGGGTTACGAGAGAGTCTCCGGCCGAGGTGCTCTCCTCGCGGTCAAGAACCGCTAGTTTTCCATTAAACTATATTTTGAACTAACGATTTAAGAAGCGAAATAATGGGACACGTTCGCGTATCCGGTTTAATATCATACACGCTTCAATTTGTGATTTCAAAGTGTTGTTTCCGAATAATTCATTTTGCTAACTATTAATAAGCATCTTTACGCTTGTTGATGTTCATGAGTACAAGTTTTACACAAACTGGTATTTTTCTAAATTTAGTAAATTTTCATAATCAATTCAAGTTCAAATTCAATTTTTCTGTTATTTACTTTATACATTCAATTTCTTTTCTAATTAAACCAGTTTCATTATTCAAACAGTGTCATATTCATTTTCAAATGGCTACTTTCACCTTAGTTTTAAAAATCACGATTACCAATTTATACAGTTTCAAGGAGGAACCCGTACGGGACCCAAAGCACTGACGAACCCAACAGAAGACTAATTATCCAATTTTTTATAAAACCTAACATCACGTTTACATTACGTTTCGTCTTTCCGTCTTTTAATCGTCGTGAGCGTTAAACGCGCTCAAGACTGGTGGCAGCGAATACCAACCATCGCGCCAAAATCGGGAGAAAGAAATTGGGGGTAGCTTTGCAACCATCTAATTGTAACACTAACTTTTTTATTTTATTATTTCCCCTTTTACGTTGCGCCGTCTCACGCGCAACGTAACAAATACAAATAAAATTAATCATTTTAACAATTTTAAACCAAAAACAATTATCATAATAACAATGAAAAAATTATAAAAAGGGTGGTGACTTCGCTTAGCGGGACGTTACAGCTTCCCCCGTGCGTTAGTCTCTTGTCCTCAAGAGACCGTGGTTGAACCACTTCAAAACGCAAAGGGCACAGCGACATTTCTCCTTGCTGTTCCATGGGGATGCCGCCAGTACCCCGAACAATTGCAGGATCCTCCCATGTTTTCTTCTGGGGTCTCCTTTCTTTAATTTTCGGTATGCCCGCCAGTCAATTTCAGGGATGTTGATTGGGGTTAACCTCCATAGTAGTGATGGTGATTCTTCGTCTACCTTTTTCGTCTTTTGTATCGGCATCTTTGGAATTTTTCGAGGCAACCAAATAATTAGTAATGGAAGGAATTTGATGAAAATATAATTGTACTTCTCTGAATTGTATGAGGGCTCTTAGGTTTGTTTAGCCTTTGGCGTCTGCCAGCGCGTCGTACCATGTTCGCTTTCTGAAATTGAACACGGCGGTATCTGTGAAGCGTCGCTTCATGCTGTTATGTTTCTCTTATCCTTTATCTCTTTCTCTTTCTTTCTTTTCATACTAATATGGTGGACTTGTGAGTCTACGCCTCAACAAATCGAATATATGAATAATTTGAAATAAATGGTCTCATTTGTTTGGAATAATAAAGAAAGATTATATATTTTATGGTTATTTAATTATAAATCAGTGTTAGTTGTGGGTGAGGACACGATACTCCCCATTTTGTACTACGACATCTTTTAGAGGAAATATGTTCGGATCTATGGTTAGTAGGATGAACCCTTCACGGAAAACCTCCTTATCGTCGTCGTTAGCTGCGAAAATCCGGCTTCTACAGCAAGTGCAGGACGCTGCTAGTCTTATCCTGCTTAATAACTTTCTGCATACAATGCAGTGAGTGTAGTCAATATCGGTGGTTCTCATGACATGGCTGTGCCATCCCATAAACATCCAAATTTCCGTTGCTCCTGGAACCATTTTAAACGCACAACCGATACAGGTACGGCCGATTCGGTGCGCTACACTATACACCGGGCCGTTATCCCGGGTACATATAGCCTCTAGTATGAATTGGAGCCAAAACTATAATAAAAGCAAAATCTTAACTTTCTTATTCTAAATTTATTATCCGACTTCGAAAAGGAGGAGGATACTCAATCCGATGTGTATATTTTTTTTTATTTATTTTTTTTTTATGTATGTTCACCGATTACGCCGAGACGGATGGACCAATCGGAACGAAACCTTTTGCATCTGGTAAAGTATGTCCCCCGATTGGTCCCGTTAAAAAAACATTTTGTATTTTTTCACCCCGAACGCTTTTTATTGCAAAAAAACGTACTATTTCATCTACATGCGGCGTACGGTCGCCGATTACTGCGAGACGGATGGACCAATCGGAACGAAACTTTTTGCGTCTTATAGAGTACACCTCCCCATTGGTCCTGTAGAAAAATTTTTTGCGTTTTTTCATTCTTAATGACTTTTTTTTCTAAAAGTATGTTCGCCGATTACTCCGAGACGGATGGACTAATCGGAACGAAACTTTTTCTATCTTGCGACGACAGCCGCGGATCGGCGTCGCGCATCGCGGGCCCCCACCGCGGCGGCCTCCCCTCTCCCGCGAGCGAGGTTATAAGTAGGATCGATCGACACGCGGATCGATTAGTTGCCTCGGGGCCTCGGCCCCGAGCAGACCTCCTAGGAGGTCGGGGCGGAGCACCGGCAGACTCGGCGTCGCGGTTTGTCCAGGCGACGAGTTCACCGGCAGTCGGACCGTGACGTACGTCACGGGCTGGCAGCTCCCAATCGGTCTAGCAGCCGTAGGCACCTAGTTTCATCAGCCCCGAGGTTTGACCCAGGATGACCAAACTAGTGCGCGTCCGTAACATCCGCCGGTTTGTCCGCGGGGTTCCGAACGCTAGCTTACACGGCACCGCATCCGGCCTATGACAATCGATTCCGTCCCGTCCCGAGGCTTGACCCAGGGTGAGCCGGGATTGGTCGTCGCCTAGTTCACTGCTAGGTTTGACCACGGTATACGAGAAGACAGCCGCGTTAGGCAAGCGGGCAGCAACTCCATCGCAGCGCGAAACACCGCAGCGCAACTTTTAAATAAAAGACCGGCGGCCCGATTGGGCCATCCCTCTCCTAGTCTTCGACGACTCCGCGTTTCACGCGTGCGCCAGAACACCGCAGCTCTCTCGTTCGCGCTCGCGCTCCGCGCCGCGCTTTCACTCCGCGCCGTTAGTCTGTAAGACCGTGTAGCAACAGCTACGATCTGCGCTAGTTTGTAAGACCGCGCAACTTCTGTGACGGGCCGGATCCCGACCGTAGTTCATAAGTCACGTAAACTTAGAGTAAATGCGACACGGCTCCATCGCCAGCTCACCGGTAGATTTTCTGTTATAGCGAGCCCGGCAGGAGATACCGTCACCGACATCGGCAGCTCCAGGGGCCGCAGCCGGCGGCCCACTCCCGCCAGTTTAAGCTTATTTCTTTTCTGAATAAATATTTCTATTTTTCATATTAAGGGGGTAGACACGGGTAATGCAGCGAGGTGACATTACCGGCAAAAATGGGCCTAAAAATGGGTTTACGGGAATACACTTTTCGTCCTTATATGAGAAGATTTGGAGCTGGGTGAGGGCTCATTCGAAAGAGGAAGGTCCAATGCAGCGCGGTCTGGTCATGGTTCAACAAAATTGTGTTGATATCTAATAATATGAGTGTCCAAAGTAGAGGAAACATCGACAAAATACATCCGCAGATTCCAAGTATTTTTTAGGTCACTAAAACAGTTCTGTGACTCAAACCGTGACCAGACCGCGCTGCATTGAACCTTCCTCTTTCGAATGAACCCTTATTTAGATCAAAATCTTCTCATATAAGGACGAAAAGTGTATTCCCGTAAAAGCATTCCCAAAGACGAGTTCCGCCATTATCTGGATACTACAGAGCAAGTTACGTGACAAATTTAGTTCAGCTAGTAGTTATAAGGTGGCGTCTAAGTAGAAAGGCTGCCGATCTGGAATCGTAGCCAGAATCAAGCGTCAGCTTGATTACGTCACTCGAACTGTGCTGCGAAGGCAAGCGAAAAAGGCAACATCGCCCGAACGCTGAGTGAGACGCACTACAGTCATGCTGTCCTTCTCTCATTCTGCATGTTGAGATTGTCCCTTTTCTCTAATTGTAAGATTTGACTGCCATCCGCCTGGATTTTTCACAGCGCCCCATAACAAACCTCGCCTCGTTCAAACTATATTGTGTTTGGTATCATTTTAATCAGAAAAGTTTCACCAATGCGCTAGTAAAAATTTCATTTAAAAAAAGTCAAAAATAAAAAAGTTTTATAATTGAATTAGTATTAGTCACACCGATATGTTTCGGCTCTTTCCTTTGATCATTGGACCTCTCGCTCTCTCCTCCACTGTCTGTCCCTTTCTACGTTCATGTTTGGCTGGCCATCGCATATAATCCGAGATTCGACACCTCGGCTGAATACATATATGAATTGTTGCACATATTCAACTTTTACTGTATAGACACGAGGTCCCTCCATTTATTAGTTCTAATAGTACCATAGTACTTTTTTATGCAGAATATTTCAAGGAGTTGACACAAGTAAAAAAAAAATGCAATCCATTTAAATAAAAAGTGGATTTGCATTTTTTGAGTGCATCGTTGCATTCACGAAGAAAATGAAATCACAGAAAAATATACATTATCATACCATGACGTATCCTGTATACTTTTATTAATTAAAAAACATTTATTTAAAAAAGTTAATAACTTCTTCTAAAAATAATTCTCAGATTGCCCGTTCCTTCGGAGCAGGCATATATTTTTCAGCAGCGAGGAGTGCTACGGTGTGCTATGTAAAATCCACGCGTTTGGTCAGTCAGAATTTATCGGAGCGTGACAATTCTGTCATTTGGGTTGAAAGAAAGATAGCATGATCACCGTACATCTCACTCTAAACGCGCGCCAATGTTTCGCTTTCGTTCTTCAGGCGTATCGTGGCAATGCCTCTGGCGAGATGAGCGTTTGAATGTGTTTGTAAAAATACTTGAGGCGCTGTTGCCTTCCTAGATCGTGTTGCGCGCACGCTAGCTGAGAATTAAACCTTTCAAGTTCGTAACAAAACACGCAAGTGGCTCCACCAGGCCCAACGAAAAAACTACTGTAATACCGACGTCCCGAATCGGTGACGTCACGTACTGTGTCTACCCCCTTAACACCGACTCGTTATTTCACCGAACTTGTTCCCAAGCGAACCCTGGCACGGGGAAACAGACCGCGGTGCGCAACGCCATGCGCACCGACCAGACCGCCCTGTTACAATCTTATAGAGTATATCTCCCGATTGGTCCCGCAAAACAATTTTTCATTCCTAACAACTTTTATCGCAAAAAACGTAATACTTCATTTATATCAGCCGGCGTTTATGCTGCAGGGAATTTACCGATTGCGATGAAACCTTTCACATTTAGTAGGAGGTATACCCGCAATGATCCCACTTGCGAAAATTTATGGAATTTGTTAACTGTTATAGCAAAAAATCTATTCCTTCATGGTACTGTGCAAGGAATGTATCGTTCGAGACGAAACCTTTCATATTTAGTAGGATATACAGGGTGTCACGCCACTACATTGACAGCCGAAGAGGGATGATTGCTAAGGTGATTCTAAGCAAATTTTTCTTTTGCCAAAATGTTGGGTAAGGCTTGGTTCTCGAGTTAATAACAAAAACCACCGACCAATCCGAGCGCGTATGGCGCGCAGTCCAAGGGACTGCAGTGTCGGGTACGAAGACCGGGCCTGACGTAGGTCGCGAATGCACGGCTTGGCACCCCGTTGGTATAGCACAATAAAAAAACTGAACTGGTAGAACATTTTTAGTCATTGTTTAGAATGAATACGGAACCTAATCTCTTGTCGCCTGTCATAATCTAAAAGAGGATATTCTAAGGATTCTAAGCAACAAACAAAAATGTTTGAAGTGGTATAATTGCGACGACAGCCGCGAATCGGCGTCGCGCATCGCGGGCCCCCACCGCCGCGGCATCCCCACTCCCGTGCGATTAGACTATAAGTAGGACCGATCGATGCGTTGATCGATGAGTTGCCTCGGGGCTTCGGCCCCGAGGGGACCTCCTAGGTGGTCCGGACCGGAGTACCAGGGCTCTCGACGCCATGGCTGACCTGGTGAATAGATCTCTGTCCGACGGTCCGTAGCATTGCATTACGCTACGACCTGACAGCTCCCATAGGTCTAGCGGCCGTAGGCGCCTAGCCTCGTCAGTCCAGTGGTTGACCCGAAGTGACCAAGCTAGTGCGCGTTCATAATCTCTGCCGGTGCTTCCACGTGGAGTCCGAACGCTAGTCTACTCGGCACCGCATTCTGCCTTTGGCAGCCGATTCCGTCCAGTTTCGTGGAGTTATCCAGGCTGGCCAGGATTGGTCGTCGTCTCGTTCGGTGTTCGGTTCTACCTCGGCGTACGAGAAGACGAGCCGCGTGAGGCAAACGGCCAACAACTCCACCGCAGCGCGTTTAGATAAAACACCGTCGGCCCAACCGGGTCAATCCTTCCTCCCGACTCTTGCGTCCGCTATCTCGACACTCGATAGTGTCTCGGCGCTTTCGCTCGTTTGTTCGTGTTCGCGCTCCGCGTACACCTGCGTGTGTCCGTACTCGTTCAGTTATAAGGCGGTAACGACCGCAATAGTATGTAAGAGCATTAGATATAAGTTCCGCGGAGAATCTCTGTGACGAACCGGGTTCCGACCGTAGTATGTAAGTCCTGTACTCTAGTTTTAAGTAATACGGCTCCACGCGTCTAACTACCAGACGATCTTTTGCTTGTAGTACCCGAGGCAGGAAACGGCCGCAGCCAGACCAGCCTGGCGAGAGTGACCAGAACACCATGTACAGGGTGTAAAAAAATTAATGGTCACGGCTCCAGGGGGTGAATCTACACCCTAGGATCGGTGGACATTTGTAAAAAAAACCTGCCGCAAAATTGTTTATAACATTGAAAATTGTTGTTAAATTTTTTTTTTACACCAACACATTCTGCACACTGAGAGGAGAAAAAGTTTGAGAGGAACTATATGTCGCAAACGAACCGTTTCATCAGGAAAAGTTATTAAATAATTCATAGCGATTTGATTGTGTAGTGTTGCACGTATAGGCGAGGGCCTACCACTACCCTGCCACTTGAGCGTATCTACCCCAACGCTGGGGCCTGGCACAGCTGTGCGCCGTACCCCTACCCTAAACTGACACCATGCGACGTTTAAAGGGACAGTAGACCTAGTAAGGTGCATTGACCTACTTGTATAGGTTTCGGTCAAGTGACTTTTCTTATCTTTCACCATTGGGGCAATACCATTTTAGAATGGAATACCATTTTACCGATGGAAATCACGAGAAGGTGGTGGGTATTCTTCCATCAAGATGGAATGGGATATAATTAGATTAGGTTAAAGGATAACTATTTGGTTATATTGATGAGCGTCTAATTATATCAATCATTTATAAATTATGTAAATTATGGAATGCCCCCGTTTAAAGTAGAATATATCAATACGGCATGATTTCTGTCGGCTGCATCGATGGTACGAAGCACTTAATGCACAGTTATAAATGTGTAATTATTATTTCTTCTATGACGCTTCATAATGTGCGAGTATTTATTATGGATTATTGACAAATTTATTAATACCACCATTCTACACTCACAATTAATATTATTATTACTACAATGCTACTACTATTACTATTACGATACATAATTAAAAAATAAAGAAAACATATAAATTACTATATTATGGTAGCAATCATGATAATAATGAAAACATTATAGACTTAAGAATAAAGTAGATGCTTCAATTGAAACTGAAAGGAGAATGACTGTCGCTTGGAAATATTCTCGTTACTGTTGTCAAAACGATTTTAAGGCTTTTCAAGAACTCCATGAAGATAGTGTTGGTTTTCTACATAGAGGAAAAATGCGCTGCAATTAATGCAATTAATTATAAAGAATGCAGGGAGTGATTCGATAGGTCATTGAAACCAAGAGTCTGACGTAGAACAAAATTTACAATATTCGTATCCTGTGGTGCTTTCCCACCAAAAATTCGGGATTGACGCTAACCAGTTACAAACTTCACGTATCCTTTTTTCAGGGATACTCCGCGCAAGGATAGGAATTGACAATAGAAAAAATAACCTAATGTCTTCGCTTACTTAAATCCAGATGTTAAAACGTGCGTTCCTCTTCTTTATTGTCGACGCCTACCCTTGCAAAGAATGTCTCTAGGAAAAAGACACGCAAAATTTGTAACTGGTTACTGTCATCTCTGAATTTCCGATGGGAAAGCACCACAGGATACGAACATCGTAAACTTTGTTCTACTCCAAACTGTCGGTTTCAATGGTCTTCCAAAACACATTTTTAACTTTCTCTAACCAACTACAACGCATTTGACTTCTTTGTGGAAAACTAACACTAATTTCATTGGGGTTTGGAAAGCCATTGCAAGAACTCTAGAACGTCAGAATCGCTTTGACATCGACAGAGTGAACATTTCGCAACGAGTACGATTTCCTTCGAGTTTTACTCAAAGTATTTACTTTGCATGAACTTTTGTTTATTTCGTTTATTATTATTATTATTATTATTATTATTATAGCAATAGTGTAGTTATTTGTGTTTTTCTGTATTTTATTATTATTTATCGTAGTAGTAATAGTGTTAATATTAAGTGTAGAGTACTAGTGTGGCATAGTGTGTTAATAGTATTATTTAGTGTTATTTAGTGTTATTAATTTTAATAATTAGTAATAAACACCCGTGCATTATGGAGCGTCGTGGCCAAAACAATAATCATTCATTTGTGAATGTGCGTCAAATGCTCCGTGCCATCGATGCAGCTAATAGGGACTATACCCTAGCTCGGGATATATACCGCGAATGGCTAGAAAATAGTGGAAGATCAATGCGAATGAGATCCGTTCCTGATAGACGGCAGTTTCAAAGACTGGACCACCGTTTTAGTGAAGCCTCACTATCAGACGCCGGCAACAACCACCGCCATGCTGGTCGACCACGGACGCATTGGAGGACGGAAGAGCAAGTGATTGCACTTGCAAGAACTTATCCGTTCATGGGACTCCGTGGCATTGCACGACGCGTGAATATTTCACATATGACGGTACGTCGTGTAATCCGTGAAGAAGGCTTGAGACCATATCGTATCCAGAAGGTCCAAGCGTTAAGGGAATCGGATTATCAACAGAGGATAAACTTTTGTCAGTGGATGTTGAGGAAAGTGGAGAATAACGAGGATTTTTTTAAAAACATTATATTTACGGATGAAAGTAGTTTCTCCAACACCAACATCCAAAATCGGCAAAACACCAGGATCTGGGCAGAAAGAAATCCGCATGTTATGCATTTTAATCAAGGCCGGTTTTCAGTAAATGTGTGGGCTGGCATAATCGGTGATAATATAATCGGTCCTATTTATCTACCGGCGCCATTAACTAGCCAACGATATTGCCAATTTTTGCGATCGCAATTGATCACAGAATTAAGAAGGCTCATTCCCCAACAAAGAAGAAGAAGGATTTATTTTATGCACGATGGCGCGCCACCACATTTTAGCAGACCAGTACGCGAACATTTGTCGCAAATGTTTGGATCGCGATGGATTGGGAGAACACCTGCTCCACATTTGTGGCCTCCACGCTCCCCCGATTTAAATCCACTGGATTTTTTTCTGTGGGGCGCAGTGAAGCAAATTGTGTATAAATCGGGCACTGAAATAAGGACTGTGGCGGATTTAAAAGGACGTATTAATTATGCCTTTGAAAAAATTCAAAACAAAGCAGACATTTTTTATAAAGTGCGTAGAAACTTAAAATACAGATTAGAAACTGTGTAAACAGTGGTGGTGGACACATTGAAGCTGGTGACCAAGCAAGACTGTTACGGAGCATTGGTGAGTACGGCAGTGTCTTGTGGGAGAGGCAAAGACAGAGATAATTGGTAAGTAAATATATTATTATTGCATGAAATCCTAGGGTACTAGATTCTTAGTATTGATATATTCTACTTTAAACAGGGGCATTCCATAATTTATATAATTTATAAATAATTGATATAATTAGACGCTCATGAATATAACCAAATAGTTATCCTTTAACCTAATCTAATCATATCCCATCCCATCCTGATGGAAGAATACTCACCACCTTCTCGTGGTTTCCATCGAACAATGACAACTTGAATGTATATAACAATAAGTATCATTGACAAAGAGTGAGTTTTCAATAGTTGTTAGACCTCACAGCGATCCCATACCCTATTAACAATAGCAGGTATAGCCGCTTGGCCGCTACTAGCACCGCGCAACTCGGCCGGTCGAGCCAGCGTGTCCTGACGCAGCGTTAAGTTTAATTAATTTTCCTATGGCCAATTTTAAAGTGTTCGTATTTTTGGAAACAGGTCCGTAAAAGGGACAAATAGGACTATATCCTCAATTTTTTTCAGATTTTTAAATATTTGCCCGCTATTCTAAAATGGTATTGCCCCAATGGTGAAAGATAAGAAAAGTCACTTGACCGAAACCTATACAAGTAGGTCAATGCACCTTACTAGGTCTACTGTCCCTTTAAACGTCGCATGGTGTCAGTTTAGGGTAGGGGTACGGCGCACAGCTGTGCCAGGCCCCAGCGTTGGGGTAGATACGCTCAAGTGGCAGGGTAGTGGTAGGCCCTCGCCTATACGTGAAACACTACACAATCAAATCGCTATGAATTATTTAATAACTTTTCCTGATGAAACGGTTCGTTTGCGACATATAGTTCCTCTCAAACTTTTTCTCCTCTCAGTGTGCAGAATGTGTTGGTGTAAAAAAAAAATTTAACAACAATTTTCAATGTTATAAACAATTTTGCGGCAGGTTTTTTTTACAAATGTCCACCGATCCTAGGGTGTAGATTCACCCCCTGGAGCCGTGACCATTAATTTTTTTACACCCTGTACAGGATGTAAAAAAATTAAATGTCACGACATATATGGGGTGATTCTACACCTCAGGATCGGTGGAGATCTGTCAAACAAAGCGACCGCAAAATTGACCTTGACCCCTAATTTCAAGGTCAAATCTTTTTATTGGCTTATCGTATAGTGCTCATCAAGGGGATAAAAAGTCTGAAAGGAACCATGTGCCGGAAATCAACCCTTCTCCTAGAAAAAAGCCGTCATAGTTTCCATATACGTTAATGCATTAAACGTTGAGTCGCCCGGTACCCCCCTCCAGTGATCTTGGCTCGTCAGTCTCGCGTATCGCTCGAATTTCATGGTATAGGACAATTCTTGAATTTCAATCACAATGTCAGCATATAGGAAGGGTAAATTCTAAGAGAGCATATTTAAAAAGGCAAAATAACTACTGCGTTTAAATGAAAATAAAAATGAATTTAATTCACTGAAGTTTTGCACTTCGAATATAAACGCAAGATAAATGTTTAGTTTTATCATTTCACAGTTCGTTAACACATCGCAGTTATGCGGTTAATGCATCAGTTAATTATTACGCAAAGGACTGCATCAAATATTTATTATCTTATTATATTTATTATTATATTACTTATTATTATTATTATCTTATATTATATATTATTATTTTATATAATTATTTTATATTATATTTTTATTATTATTGTTATTTATATATTATATTACTTATCATACTTGTATGATATTATATTATATTACGAATGTTTCGATTAAATTCATTTTTATTTTCATTTAAACGCAGTAGTTATTTTGCCTTTTAAATATGCTCTCTTACAATTTACCCTTCCTATATGCTGGCATTGTGATTGAAATTCAAGAATTGTCCTATACCATGAAATTCGAGCGATACGCGAGACTGACGCGCCAAGATTACTGGAGAGGGGTTCCGGGCGACTCAACGTTTAATGCATTAACGTATATGGAAACTTTAACGGTTTTTTTTCTAGGAGAAGGGTTGATTTCCGGCACATGGTTCCTTACAGACTTTTTATCCCCTCCACGAGCACTATACGGTAAGCCAATAAAAAAATTTGACCTTGAAATTAGGGGTCAAGGTCAATTTTGCGGTCACTTTCTTTGACAGATCTCCACCGATCCAGAGGTGTAGAATCACCCCATATAGGTCGTAACATTTAATTTTTTTACACCCTGCACATATACCGTAGTCATCTTTAGTTTTGAATAAACATGTATTTCTCTACGTATATCTGCCTCGTTATTTACCGACCTGTTCCCTTGCGAATCCTGGCACGGGGAAACCGACCGCGGTGCGCAACGCCGTGCGCACCGAACCGACCGACCCCGTTACATAATTAATAAACATTTGAATTGGAGGCTACGTTAATGATAAAAAATTTGAAAACAATTTAAATGAAACTTACCGATTGGTTTCTAAATTAACTTGCTACGCTGAAAGAAAAAATTCCCGGTAGGTCACGGTGTCGATTCTGAACATTCGATGAGAAAACAGCTCGTCTATTATTCATACCTAAGTGCAATAAATGAGGGCAGTTCACTGAACCGATCATGAAAACAGATGTTCTACCGAACGTGTTTCCTCGTTTCCCAGTGACAATTATCTGCTTTCAGCGTAGCAGGTTAATTTAGGAACGAATGCGAAAGTTTCATTTAAATCGTTTTCAAATTTTTCATCATTAACCTAGCCTCCAATTCAAACGTTTATTAATTATTCCATTTCAATCATTTTTATTTGTTGTATAGAATGCTTGGAATTGCCTTTTTTACATTATGACAAACGACAAGAGATTTGGTTCCATACTCATTTTAAACGACTAGAAATGTTCTACAAATTCAGTTTTTTTATTGTGCTATGCCAACGGGGTGCCGAGTCGTTCGTTCGCGACCTACGTCAGGCCCGGTTTTCGTAGCCGACATTGCAGTCCCTGAGCCCGCGAACTGTACGCGCTCAGATTAGTCGGTGTTTTTTGTTAATAACTCAAAAACGAACCAACATTTTGGCAAAGGAAAAAGTTGTTTAGAATCACCTTAGCAATCATCCCTCTTCGGCTGTGGAGGTAGACGCGTGACACCCTGTATTTCCGCGATGATCCCAATCGCAAAAATTTATTATTAACCATTTAAATTCGGTCAATTTTGTCCGGTTTATAGTTATTAGGTAAGCAACAGAAACCCAAAATCACCTTACACTATTCCACAAATACTACTGGTTCCACTAAAAAGTGTCAAATAAAATAATTTTTAACAAAAAACAAATCCGACTTCGAAACGCACTAAAAAGTGTAAAATAATTTCTATTTCATTTATACCAATATTCCATAGCTATTAATAATATCTACTTAATCGTTAAATAGGATACCAAATTCATTTCAAAGTTTTCAAAGGCTAGAGGTGGTTCCGCTTCCGTACCAGCAGCGACGACAATTTCCACGGCCCTGATGAGGGAGGTGATAAGTCGGCATGGAGTACCGTTAGAGCTTCATTCTGATCAGGGTCGCAGTTTTGAGTCAACTGTCTTTAAAGAGTTGATGAAGATGTTGGGAATAAAGAAAACGAGAACAACTCCCTTGCACCGTCAGTCGGATGGACTCGTAGAACGGTTGATACGGACCTTGATGCAGTATTTATCCCAGTTTGTTGCGGAACATCAAAAGGACTGGAATGAGTGGATTCCGACGTTTTTATTGGCATATCGTACATCTCGACATGAAATTACTCAGAATAGCCCTTCAGTGCTTCTGATGGGACGTGAGTTATGTTTGCCTTTGGATCTGCTCAGAGGAACTATTGCCTTAGAACATAAAGAAGAAACTGTTTACATCGAGGAAACCAGAAAGAAGATTGAAGAGATTCACAAATTCGTTCGTCATCATATGCGAATTTGTGCGGAGAAGACAAAATCCTGGTACGATTCTTTTGCGAGACCAATTTCCTTTATTCCTGGAGACAAGGTGTAGTTTTACAATCCCCGAAGAACGAAGGGAAAATGTCCCAAACTCCAGTTTGATTGGGAAGGAATTAATCTACCGCATATTCTCTCCCCAAAGTCTAAACCTAAAGTAGTTCACTTGAATCGTTTGGCTCTTTATGAACATTCACGGGGAAGTAACACCTAAATAGGAAAGAATCAAGAATAGAAGACTGAGGAGGGTGTTTCTGAAGTCCTCGTCCAAGAAGAAGACGCTTCGTCGCACAAAGCCAGGGTGAAGTTTCTTTCGGCCATGGTAAACTTGCTAGCTACGCGTGTCTAAACGATGGAGGAAGTGTTGTTCTCTTCGGAGGAAGAATACATCCCCTCAGCCGGTGTTCCGTTTATTTTTGATTTTTGTATTCGGGGTTCTGGTCATCGGACTGCGTAGTTGTAGTATGCTCCGGCCCACCATACCATCAAGGAAAGATTTTGCTTGATGGCTGGGGAGCATCTAGGGATGGGCAATATGTTTCGATTAATTAAATATCGATAGTTTTTTTCCTAATAATCGATTGCTTTTATCGATGTTTAAACAAATCAATTAATCGATTATCGATACTTTTTTACATAACATCGATATTTTTTATCTCTGTGAGAAAACTGAACAGCATGATGCGAAGCGCACTATTCAATGAGCGTATAATTTTCGAAAAGTATTGTATGCTCATTGGATATAAGTCGTGTTCCGAAATTCATTGCCAGCACTGAAAATCTGTAATACGTAACTAGTTTCCAGCATTGGCAGTGAATTTCGGAACGCGACTAAATAAGAACGCCATACGCATTTGTGTGATTATATTCTTGTAACTCTTATTAATTGTTCTTCATTCTGATTCTGTGATCGTAGATTTTAAGAATTATCTTATCCAAATGCTCCATCTATAATTTTTTTTATCATCTCAATCCTTTTACATCTGTTCTGCTATCGCAGGTACAGTGACTTTTTATAATGTACGCATAATATTTTGATGTTTATGCTGCTTATGCATTCTTAGAATATCCCATTCCCTATAGATTTAATAAAAATATTTTTTCTAGTCACGAAGTCAACCCTGTTGCACTTACAGCTCAAGAACTCGCAAAATACTATTACTACTATTATTACCTGTATATGCTTTTTCTAGGCTACACTCCAGGAAATGTGCTTAGGGCGATGTTTCCAAAATCAGCCGTAGGAAAAAAGAATTCGATACTTCGATATTTTTTAAAAAGCATTGATGTTCAATTATCGATTTTTTAACTAATCGATTATTTTAACATCGATATTTTTTTCGAACATCGCCCATCCCTAGGAGCATCCCCCAGTAGAGTGGACCCGTCGGACTGGGGGCTTCTTCATCCTAGAAGACTTTGAAAGGAAGGCGTGAAGGCCCAGGGAATCAAGAGGAAGGGTGAGGAACTGTCAGGACCTCCTCGAAGAAAGAAGAATGCTAAGAAGAATTGGCAATCGAAGAAAGAAGAATGCTAAGAAGAACTGGAAATTTGAGCGGATTCTAAGATGACCTGTGCACACTGAACCGGCGCACAGTGGCGAGAATCGCCGAAAACGTGGACAAAAGTCAAAAAATGAAAATCGGAATTCTTGAAATCTGTTTAATGGAACTTGTTCATAAGGAATGTGAGCATAATGTTCTGACACTTTTAATGATTTCATTATTACCATTTAGCAGATATGAGCCTTCAAAGTTGATGATTTTGTGAAGTCAGTTTCATCGTGCAAAGTTTAACATAATGCTGTTCATTATTTTTTAACTATTATGTTCTTTCGCTAATATTGCCACTTTATATGATCCTTTTTGAATATATTTATGTAATTTGCACAACAAAATGTTTATTTTTAACTGTGATATAGGACGAAATAGAAAGAATGGACATATTTAATGTTTATGTATGGTAAAAGTTGTGTTCTACACGAATCTACACGTTCAAATTAGGCTTAAATTAAAGCTGGAAGTTTCCTGAATAAAGATCTGTAAAAGTATCTTGCGGTAATTTGCGGTCTTCTGAGTTATTCACATTTTTGTGCACACGCGCACCCTATTAGCGTACATGACACGTACGGACCAGTCAAGTTATAAAAGTATTTAGCACTGCTTTTTGCAGCTGTTTACAGAAACTCCCTTTCTTCTTTCACTCAAATTTTCAGGGGAGGAAAGTTAGTTACACACAGTGACGAATTTGCCCGAAATCGTGGAGAAAATTAATATTTAAAAATGTGAGGTAAATTAATGAAATAAATTACAATATTACAGTTGTGGAAGGATAATAATATACTTTTTTAATGAAAAATATTGTATGTTTATATAGTGTGACTGTATGTTTTTTATGTATGAGGATGGTATGGCCGAAAAAAGGAAAAACATATCTGCGAGATGTAATTCAATTTTTCGATATTGCTAATATCAACGAATCTGAAGAAGAAGAAGAAGAAGAAGATGATGATGAGAAGAAGAAGCAGAAAAATAAGAAGAAGAAGTAGAAGAAGTAGAAGATGAACAGGAAAGTAACTTAGAATAATTTATGTATATAAGTATGTTTATCAGTAAATATTATCTATTTTGTATATATTAATGTATATATGTATTATATTGTGCATTTCTTTTCATTCTTTTAATATTACACGTATAAAAAAAGATGTGCGATTCTAATTAACAATTTAAATGTAACTTTCAAGTCACACTATATAAAAATAAAATATTTTTCATTAGAAACATAGTATTATCCTTCCGCAATTATAATATTGTAATTTATTTGATTAATTTACCTCACATTTTAAGATATTAATTTTGTCCACGTTTTCGGCGATTCTCGCCACTGTGCGGCGGCGTCTTGCTCAGGGTTTTTGAGTGGTTTTCCCCTGGGACGAAGGACGAATGTCAAGACGTTAGCTGCCTGATAGAGCCACTAAGGTAAATGTTACGTCTTTGGTTTTTACCTCCTTTCAGGCAGAGGTACTAGAGCAGAGGTTAGCAACCTTGAGAGACTGACAGCACGAGGTTAGAGACCATGGCTTGAATTGGGTCGATGATCTGCTCACGTGAAGATGGTCACAAGAACGAAGATGGTCGCGGTCGGGACGACCGCTTATTGAAAGAAGCAGCAATGTTGCAACGGCCAGAATTTCCCGCTCTTTCGGCGCATCGACCGCTTCTTGATGTATCGAAAGAACCATCGACTGCCCCGTCCGAAGCTGTCGACGAATCATGACGAGAAGCTATTTCTTGTTTCGAGCGGAAACACGTCACCGGATGTTTGAGGTCTCTTAGACAACCGCGCGCCTTTTGAATATTAGAATGTATCGGGTAGCCGACCTGTACGGACCTATTGCATAAAACTCCTGTGTATTTGAAATATAGACAGTGTAGTTAGTTCTTTGTTTATTTATTTAACTATGGAAAGTGCGAGCACTACTCCCTGGCGCAACAATACATTTAATAACAATATCATTATTACTATATCTACATCGGGTGTAATGTAATATACTGATCCATTCCCACAGATCAATGTACATTTAATAACAATATCATTATTACTATATCGACACTAGATATAATGTAATATACTGATTCCTTCCTACAGATCAATGTACATTTAATAACAATATCATCATTACTATATCTACATTGGAAGTAATGTAATATACTAATCGATTCCCACCGATCAAAGTACATTTAATAACAATATCATTATTACTATATCTATATTAGATGTAATGTAATATACAGATCCATTACCACAGATCAATGTACATTTAATAACAATATTATTATTACTACGTCTACGTTAGATATAATGTAATATAGTGATGCCTTCCCACAGATTAATGTACATTTAGTAACTAAATCATTATTATTATATGTACATTAGATATGTGATATACATTTAACAACAATATCAATATTGCTATATCTGCATTGGCTAAAATGTAATATACTGATCCATTCCCACTGAACAATGTACATTTAATAACAATATCATTATTACTATATCTACATTGGGTGAAGTGTAATATACTGATCCATTCCCATGTACGTATCGCGAGATAGGGAGCCCACGCCGTCCCATAAGTCACGGTTGTTAACCGATATTCCACCGGCGTCTCCGACGTGCTAGGACCCCACACTATTTTTTGCAAATCTTGATCGCCACGCGCAACCCGAATTTGCCGAAACGTCTTAACAACATCCGCCGTAAACACAAAACGATACCGGCGCCAATTTAGCAGAATTAACGACAGATCGCGCTGCAGAGCCGGCCCCGTCAGAAGAAAGTCGTTCATACATTGGCCTTCGCGAGTCTTTCTCGACGCATCGAAAACTACCAGAATCTTCCAGTTCGACGGCGACGAGGCAAATACCAAGCACGCGGATTATCGAGTTCAGACGCCGGAACGCGCTCCATATGCCCCAAATTTTCATAAACCGCCATAAATTCGCGATATGCCAAAGCTATCCCAGGATCGACGGTACATATGCGTAAGTGTGCCCATGGTCATATGTCTGGTTTCCGGACCAACCGCTGGCGGCTCTGACTTTAAAGGAAGACGTGCCATGAACCGACCGTCAAAATTACGAACATGCGAGTCTCTAAATAATTTTTCGCATGCTTCATCTAGAGGCTTAAGCGACGCGGTGACCGTTGGCAATTCTTCAAGGGTCCAAAAGGCTGTAACGACTCGTCTAAGTCTTCCTCCCTTGCACAGTGCAGTGCTTAAAACGGAGCTGTCTCATGGTTGACCGCCCGCCGTGAACCGACCGTAAGCACAAGGCAGGAGACAATCCAACCGAGGACTGTTTCCTGCGCAACCAGGGACGAAGGAGGAAAACTCCGCAGACCCGAACGCAATAGCTGCTCATAAATATCCGCGCCTAAAATAATATCGACAGACCCTGAAATATAAAATTGCGGATCGGCCAAGGATAATCCCGCAAACAGGCCGAGATTCAACTCCATGCAGCATCGAGCTGGAAGCTGCGACGTGAGCTTCGACAAAATAAAAGCATCCGTTTCAACTTGAAACAACGGGTCAATTAACGAAAGTATTCTAAAACTCGTAGCTTGGCAAGCAGTGCCAGCCGACTTCGCCCCGCGGCCCATCAATGGAACGTCGACGCAACGCTTCTGCAAACCCAACAAGTTAGCGACCGATTCGGAGACAAAAAAACTTTGGAAACCTTGATCTAACAAAGCCCGCACACGAGTCTGCACCCCGTGCGGTCCCACCAACGTTAGCTGAGCAGTCGCTACCAGCACCATATATATACGCGACGCGACACGAGCAGTGTGTATATTAACGCCCGATGACGTTGAAGGCTTGTCTTTGCGAAACCCTTGTGCCTCAACCGAACATTTCTCTCTCGCATGAAAACCACTAGCCTGCACGGGATGAAGCATCGTATGGTGTTTTTCCCTACACTGCATGCAACGAAACGACGACATGCACTCAGAAACTTTATGCCGACCGAGACAGTTAAAACAAAGCTGTAGTCGACGTACTTCTCTACGGCGTTCAAAGGGACTCTTAGCCTGAAATTTGAAGCATTTGGAAAGCAAATACACTCCACAATTATACGCAAATCCGTAATTATATTAATTACGCGGATTTGCGTGCTTTAAATTGATCGCGAGTTCGCGGTAGCCGTTGGCACTGAATTCGCTTTGCGAGTTTGAGCTTTTTGAACCGAAATTCTGATGATCGCACAAAAAATTTACTACTTTGTATGTACACGTGTGTAAGCGTGGCGGTGCAAAATCGTAATGGCCGAACCACCGGCTTCGTCGTAGCAAGAGCCGTTGGCTTCTTCCCGGTAACGTCAAGCTCGGTGATTGGTCGGCCTGACCGGCATCCAAGGTGGCTGCCGGTCGCGCTGAAGAGTGCTGCCGCGGTTCGCGTGGCGACGGTTGAAATCAATGCATTTTCGAACAGACTGATAACGTACAAGCCTGAAAAATGGAAGAGGGTTGGATACATAAGCATTGGGAGACCCATGTGAAGAGGGCCATCTGCCAGTACGAGATATGATTGGGAAAGGAAAATGGTAAAAGTCTGGAAACATAAATAGTGACCGCATCTGCTTGTCTCGGGACCGTAGATTAGATCAGTATCAAGAGGAAGATAGTACGACACATTTATCCAGCTTTTACTGTATTACATTATATCTAATGTAGATATATTAATAATGATGTTGTTATTAAATGTATATTGATCTGTGGGAAGGAATCAATATATCTACATTATCTCTAATGTAGATATAGTAATAATGATATTTGTTCGTTAGAGAACGAGCGGAATTCAGCGGGTTCCGCTTTCTCGCCGGTAAAACGTTCGGAGGAACGCTCGAAGTCCTGGATGCGCGTCGCGCGGAAGCGGGTGGTCAATGAGAAAAACTCAGAGGTTCCACAGACAGAAAATAGTTCGTTTTATTATAGCTTTGTTTGAACCCAACTCGAAGCACGAACGGGTTAAAAGTTGGCGGTCGCGATGGTCTCAAGGTGTTTGTCGAATTAACGCGTTCCGTAAATTTGGCTCAGAACGCGAGTGGGGAGAAAGATCGTGCCGTCTTCCCCGACCATTGTCTCCCAAACAATATTGTTATTAAATGTATATTAATCTGTGGAAGGAGTCAGTATATTACATTATATCTACTGTAGATATAGTAATAATGACATTATTATGAAATGTATTTTACATTATATTTAAGGTATTATAGATATAGTAATAATGATATTGTTATTAAATGTATATTGATCTGTGGGACGGAATCAATATATTACATTATATCTAATGTAGATATAGTAATTGTTGAGGATTAGTATTAATCCCGATGAAATTGCGCTGGTAGAAATAATTTTACATTTGCTGGTTCGGGTTTCACAAGTTAATTTATTCGAATCACAAAATTGAAATAAATTAAATACCACTTGAGTCACGCGATAGAGAAATTGAACAAGTGAACAAGTTGATCTGTTTTGAATTGTACAATGATCTGACACGAGTTGTATCGCATACACAAGGACGAAAATTGAATTCCATCACCTTGATCCGCCGCGGTTGACCAATACTTTACAAGAGTGCTAGCAGCGAGCAAATAAGCGCCGTTAATTATATAAATTCAGCCCGCTACTGGTGATGATGCCCATGAACATCGTGCTTGATCAACACGTGGTCGGCGTTTCACGTGTACGTTGAATTAACAATGTAATTGATTCATACCTGTAGATCCAGCAGCCTGCACGGTGTATATGGATCGTAAGTGTTAGTTAAGCGGTTGTTGAGCGAGCTGAGAAGGCTGAGGAGTTGCACTTGAACAAAACTTGCTTGAACCATCCGAACACTATGCGTCGCAGTACGATAATGGCGTCGTTGAGGGCCTTGCGCGCAAACCGGCGAGAAGACCCCTACTTACGCGTTGATCTAGATGGTCGACTCCCGATCGATAAATCGATCGATCGTGAGCGTCATCATGGCAGAGCGGATTCTCAAACATTTCCGCTCGCCACCAGCAATTCGTTGATGGTGAATCCGTTGAGGTGAGCTAAGCTGGATGGTGCATAGGCAAGACAATGAGGTTGGTGGTCGGTCGAACGAGAGTGGTGGTTGCAGTCTTGACGGTTGTAACCCTGGTGAGACCATCGTTGCCTGGGTGAACTTCGGTCACTCTTGCGAGCGGCCATTTATTGGGCGGAAGATGCTCGTTCATGAGTAGCACCAACGAGCCTGTCTGAATGTCGTGAGACGGATGGTGCCGCTTTGAAATTGATTGAAGTCGCTGCAGATAGTGTCGTGACCACTGAGGCCAGAGGTATTGAACTCGTTGTTGAATCAGTTGCCAGTTGGAGAGTCGACCTGCTGACACTTCGAGCAGCGATGGTTCTAGTACTGAATTAAGCGCTAAGCCGATGGAGGAAGTGTCCTGGTGTGAGCGCAGATATGTCGTCGGGATCGTCGTTGAGCGGTTCCAATAGTCTTGAGTTGAGCACCGCTTCGATCTGTGTGAGAAGAGTGGAAAACTCTTCAAATGTTAATAAGAGCTCGCCAATAGTTCTTCTGAGATGGAACTTGATCGATTTCACTATAGCTTCCCATTTTCCTCCCATGTGAGGAGCTGCTGGTGGGGTGAACATCCATTGAGTGCTGTCTGCTGAGAGAATCGATGCGACGTATTGGTGCTCCTTTGAACTTGACGTGAACAGGCGTTTGAGCTCTGCCTGAGCTCCAATGAAATTTGTACCACAGTCAGAGTACAATTTGTGAGCGATCCCTCTTCTCGACAAAAATCTTCTATAGGCTGCCAGAAATCCTTCGGTTGAGTAGTCGCTGACAACCGTAAGGTGAACTGCCGATGAGGAGAAACAGACAAACACGCAGATCCATCCTTTGATCGTTTTCGAGCTTCTTCCTTTTAAATTCTTCAATGTGATCGGTCCCGTATAATCGACGCCAATGTAAACGAATGGCCGTGATGGTAGAGAGAAGGGTAGTTGGCCCATCATCTGACGCGCACGGATCCCCCTCTAACGATCACACTTGACGCATCTCAAGATGTGAGATTTCACCGGTGCTCTTCCACCGATGACCCAGTGCTTCTGTCGAATGTATGCGAGAGTCTGTTGAGTTCCTCCATGGAGAGTTCGCTTGTGAGCATCTTCAATGATGAGTCTCGATAGGTGAACGTCCCGTGGGAGCGTTTGTACGAAATCATCACATCATATCATACTATTATATAAAGAGACAGCGTTTGTTTGTATGTACAGAAAAATTTCAAAAACTACTTATCCGATTGATATCAAATTTTAACAGTGGCTTCCATGCCTTCTCTGGAGTGACATAGGCTATATTATTTTAATAAAAATAATATTACATCCGCGTAAAAGTACGTAAGAATATGTTGAGCGCTCAGCACTCTGAGCCTATGCCCGCACTCCCTAACTACCGCTCCCAATCGTTAGGTGACTGCACGTTCGTGGCTACCCAAAAGAGAACTCGTAAAGTTTGCATGATATCCCTACTCCTTACTAATATATAAAAGTGAAATCAATATATAAATAAATGAATGTTTCTTTGTTTGTCCCGTATGTGTTCCTACACCATTCATCCGATTGCGATTAAACTTTGGTGAGTTGTTGTGCGAATACCCGCGAAGGTTTCTGGGCGTGTACAGTAAATCCTGGATATATGCAAGAGAAATTGGGACCCAAACATTGCATATATCCAGTCGAGGTGTCGAATCTCGGATTACACGCGACGACTAGTCAAGCGTGAACGTAGAAAGGGACAGACAGAGGAGGAAAAAGAGAGGTTCAATGATCAAAGGAAAGAGCCGAAACGTATCGGCGTGACTAATACTAATTCAATTATAAAACTTTTTTATTTTTTTTTAATGAAACTTTTACTAGCGCATTGGTGAGATTTTTCTGATTAAAATGATAGCAAACACGATATAGTTTGAATTATAATTACTTGCTAAAATTGATAAAAGTAGGCAAAAAGCCAGAGAGATTGAATCAAAACATTGCATATACATACTGGAGGTCTCGAAATTTGACCGGACAAGAAGGATAAATGTCCTGACCGATTCATCAATGCCCAGCCCAAACTCCTAAACCTAGAAACATGAAATTCGAGTAGTGTATTCCTCTCATGGCGTAAGCACCCACTAAGAAGGGATTTTTAGAACTTGGACCCTTAACAGTGTAAAAAGGATTGTAACCGCACTCTTACCTTAAGAGTGGGTTGACGAGGAATTTATAGTAAGGAGGAAATGACTGAGAGACAGAGTTTGATTGAGGAACAATTAACAAAATTATTTATTCAATTAACACGCGAGGATTGCTCCTGTCTATCTTCGGATATACGCAAGTAATTTGAACCCGCGGCCGTTACGTTCGTTTGCGAGGGGACAACAACTGTGACTTCCCGGAACGCCATGTCCTCGACGCTCGCGTCGCGTTTACAAATAGGCTTACGACGGTACGCTCGCAGAAGCATTCGCATGCGACAACGCTGTCGAACATTCGAGATTTCGAACATTGACACGGGAACCTGTAGTCGAGTTCCTTCTTTAAGTTATTTTAATGATACGCGGGCACCGACAGTCTCTTCACATCGCACAGCTCGCTTATGCGATTTCCTCATTCGTGCGAGTTCTTACGAACCCGGTTGATGAAGGAAATCGCCTCAGGTTGCACGTGAAGCATGGGAGCAGTCTCGGAAGCAATACCAGAGCACGGTGTTTCGTAACTGCTGGTTGGCTTGCGAAGAGTGCAGATTTCTCGATCGATTCTAACTGAGCTCGGTATGCGTCTGTTCGCATTGAAGCCTCGACGACAAGTGCTCGTTCCGCGGATCGGCAGGCACCTCGCTCGGTGCTCCCGGCAGCGAAGGGGTATCTTACGCTTGCGCGATTCGTACTATGACATGATAGTAGGGCCGGCCCTACGGGCCCCTACACTATGTGACGTATCGATGGCCTAATCGATCGGTTACAGGATTACAATTTATTTACACGGATTACACAAACCGGACTTAGTTTTTGCTTACGAAGGTCACCCATATAAATGATTTAAAACATAATTCAGGATTTCGTTCTAATTCAGGGGTGAAGGTAATTATTTAGATTACGGACCTCACCTCCGATTTTGACGATTTTTAAATATGGTGTAGAAATCAACATTTTGAACAACATTTTGCTATACATATAACCGCCGCTCGACCTTAGTTTTTGAGATATTTTCGAAAAACTGTGGAAACTATCGCATTGAATTCTGCCTATCCGTGTGCGATCGTGACAACATACGCGTTAGTATGGAATCGCCGCTTTTCTACTGTTTCTACAGGCAGCAATACTTTTCTGAAATACTAGAGATTGATCACCAAAAAATAATACAACCATTATTACTTCAAATACTCGACGTTTTTATTTATGAGAGCGGGCGAAGCCGCAACGGGGATGTTAGTAAAATATAAACCAGGCAAACAAAATATGAATGCAGAGGCTATCTCGCGCAATCCCATTGAAGATATTAACGCCTTACAAGTACATGCCAAACGATTACATTCATCCACGTCTGGATCGAAATGGAAAGAATGTCATCAATATCCCACTCGCCCTAGACAAACTACAACTATAGAATCTGGGGAACATAAAAAGAAGAAAGAGTGGCACCAATATGCCACTCGTCCTAGACGACTTACGACAACTTCGGAGTCAAGGGAATTTAAGAAGAAGAAGAAATGGCACCAGTATTCTACTCGACCCAGGGCAACGACAACAACAGAATCAGAAGAACATAAAAGAAGGAAGGAATGGCATCAATATCCAAGACGACCGAGACCAACTACATCATCATGCTCGAGAGATATAAAGAAAAGAAAAATTACTCATCAGCATTTAACACGACCACGGGACGGCTCCTCAGATTCCGAAACTGAATTCATCAAGACAAAACTCGATCTAGAAGCTATTTCCGGGATGATGGTATAACAAGGAAAAGAATCAAGGAAGAAGACATAAATTCAGATAAGTCTCAATACTATGTGACTGATGGATCAGAAAAACAACCAAGGCAAAGAAAAAGAGCAAATTTAAACCCAACATTATATTCCTCCGAAGAAATTAAAAAGAGAAGACCTAATGAAGAACAGGTCACCGTAGAAATACACCAACCCCCTCAAGGCAATAAATACATTATTCCACAAGAACGATCTACAACAAAAGAACCAGTCGTTATGAAGTTTGTTTTTGTGTTTGGATGCGAGAGGAATGATTGGGTTGGCAGGAATGAGTGATTGGCAGAAGTGAGTGGTTGGTAGGAGTGAATGATTGGCAGGATTGAATGGTAATGCGTGCGTGAGTCGTGGGATGTGTTGCGTCAGAAGGAAACGTGTGAAAGAATTTTGAAATTGTCAGATAATAAACTTATTTTTCATATCAAAAAATGTAAAAAGTCTAGTGCCTTCCCCACAGTCGTAATTGGGGACAACATCGAGGAGTTTAATGAAGAAACAATCATACCAAGACACATCTTTAGAGAACCACCCAGAATAGATTCCTCTTCAGAAACCAAAGAAAGATCTTCAATACCTAAAAGGGAAGAAAGAGAAATTTTCAGTGACACTCTAACAGCACCTATTACACCCATCAAAATAAAGAAAAAAGAATAAAATCAACTCACCATTTTCAAACGAGCAAAACCTAACATAATCAGTAATAATTATTACTGATATGGCTTAAGCCAGTCACACTCAGGATTGTAGAAACCGAAGACCACCTAAGGATGAAGAAGGGAACAGTAATTACATTTCTCAATAAAGAGGGACAAGCAGATGAAATACAACAAGACAATGTGTAGAGAAGAAAAAATTAAAACATACACACCACAAAATAACATCACACAGTACAAATTAAAAAATAGATTAGTTTTTGGAATATTAGTATCATCTACAGAAACGTTACCACAAGCAATAAAAATTCTTCGTCATGAACTGCAATAGAGAGGAATCTAGGATTGTAGCATGCCAGAAAAGCAAGGGCTAAAAACCATTCTTCAAGTAGTCTTTGCAGACTCTAACATTAATATAACCACCTGCAAACGACCAATCCAAATTCCACCTAAAGAAGAAAAGAAAAACATAATGAAAGGTGTATCGAATTAACCAAAATAGAAAAATATAAAAGTATGGGTGAACCGTAATAGGAGATGGAATCGTGTGACCAAGGTTATTAAATATAAAATAATTTTTAACAAAAAAAAAATCCGACTTCGAAATGCACTAAAAAGTATAAAATAATTTCTATTTCATTTATATCTGTATTCCACAGCTATTAATACAATCTACTTAATCGTTAAATAGGATACTAAATATATTTCAAAGTTTTCGGAGGCGGCGGAAAATTAAAAACTATTCCTCTACTAGGTAGATCCTAACTCGGTCGTCGGCAACCTATTGTAACGTCCCGGAATTATACGCGAGCACGCTACTGCACCGACGCGTAGGGAGAGCGGTTCCCTATGAGAAGGCAACTCGTATTTTATGATATATATATATTATGCATTATATATTAATTATAGGAAGGGATTATAGGTTCGGGTGGCACGTGGTAAAGGAGTAAAATCCAACGCTAGATTCCTTTCTCAAAATGATATAAGTGTGTTTATTCAAGAAATTAAATGTGGTGTCTTGTGTATAATATAAAAATAAAAAAAGAAAGAAGGTAAGTAATATAAAAGAATATTGAACGTAATTAAATAATGTGATTAAATATTGAATTTAAATAATGAATTGAAGTAATTAAATATTGAATTGAATTAATGTAGTTAATTAACAAATGTTGCGCCCTGTGTTTGAAATACAAAAGAAAATAATGGTATTAGTAATGTACAATGAGTACGCCCTGGATTGAAAAATACAAAGAAACTAACAATCGTGTTTGTGCCTAAATTGGAATACAATAAAAGAAAATTAGATTATTACAAAAATAATTCAACCTAAAATAAAAATACAGAGTAAATAAATTGATTAGTGAACGCGGTTCTAGATACGATTATAAAACTTGAATTTATAATTTAATATAATTTAATATAATTTAATATAATATAAATGATTTGAATGAATTGTCGGGAAATTGGCCAAGATCCGTTCCGACGCTGTAGGAGTTGGCTCGTTCGGCCGCAGTTCGGTTTCTGGGCAACTTAGCCGTCACTGAACAGGCCGCATCCAAGGAGCTTCTGCTTTCGCTCGCTCGTTAAGCTTGGTAGCGAACTCTGCAAAACGGTATCGTCGCTCTAGAGCCAGTGTACTGATAGGCCGCATCCAAGAAGCTTCGGCTTTCGCTCGCTCGTTAAACTTGGGTGCGAACCTGACACGTAGGAGAACCGCTGCGAACCGATAGTTGAGCGCCCCGGGTCTGACGCGGAACCTTTGCCGCTTTGCCGACAAAAGAGTCTAAGATTACTGAATTCTGTATAAATCGTATCATAGACCCGTCTCGGACTACGATCAGAATCGAAGTGAAAATTCTTTGTGCGGCACGCTCGTATTTATACCGGAGAACTGCTGACGTAGCAGTTTTTTCTACCTGTGTTTTCGATACCGGAAGTGTTCGGACTTTGACCTGCGCGTACGTGACTACGTGCGTATCGCTATCTCTGTCTACGCGCTATTGCCGTCTCTTTCTACTCTGCTCTTGTTCCTATCTCTTTCTATTCGCTATTGCTGTCTTTCTCTATTTATTTCGCGCGCTGTGTCGATCTTTTATCGACGCGGTAGAATTATCGACGCGGTAGAATTATCGACGCGGTAGAATTATCGACGCGGTAGAATTATCGACGCGGTAGAATTATCGACGCGGTAGAATTATCGACGTATATTTTAAAGTATATAAAATTTTTGTAAATATTAATAAATATAGAATTCTTTTTAGTTATTAAGTATGAATATAATTATTTGAAGCAATATAGTACAATAATAAAACAAACTGTTACACTTTGTAATTATATAAAAACGAAGAAAAAAAAATGAATAAATATATTAATAAATATTAATTATTAAATTTCTCTTGTTCATTCTTCTTGTAGGATGTTACACTATGATAAATCACCCATTTGATAATTTCAAGTAAACAATATTCAACGAGAATCAACAAACCCATTGCGAATTAACTATACTGCAGTTCACGAGTGACGGCATTTGACTCGCGCAGCTAGTGACCTACTGAGGTCTAGGGAGATTTTTAATAGTGCGTGTGATTCCCCTTTATAGCTTGCTTCTTACTTTGCGTTCACATCATTTTTTTCCGGAAAATAATAGAATTTTCATTGCATCGTGAAACTTTACAATATCATCACCGGTTTTCAGTTATCGTAAGTCATATATTTCTGCCCACCATTTATATGATCGCAAAGTATAATAAGAAGCAAACTGGAGAAGGGAATAACACACGTCATTAAAAATCTCTCTACACCTAGTGAGCGGCGCGAGTTAACTATGGTCTCTTGTGAACTGCAGTATAGTGCATGTCCTTCAGGAGTGCTGACAATTTCTCATACAATCGTTGCAATTACAAATGTTTTCAGCCGGACCTATAATTTTTCTCTTACGACTTATTAATTACCAAGTTTGCCATACCACAATCAAATCGTTATTGGCAGCACCGTTTGAAAACTTTGAAATATATTTAGTATCCTATTTAACGATTAAGTAGATTGTATTAATAGCTGTGGAATACAGATATAAATGAAATAGAAATTATTTTATACTTTTTAGTGCATTTCGAAGTCGGATGTTTTTTTTGTTAAAAATTATTTTATTTCATACTTTTTAGTGGAACGAGCAGTATTCGAAGGATACCGTATTAGCAAGCAATTGGTAAAGAAACGAAGTTTACTTGCAGGGACAACTTTGAAAAATCGCGATCGGTATATTCCTTGAAGCGTAACCCTAAAGAATAGCCTTTTTATTATAATAACAATAGTTATTAACAATAAGAAGTTAGATAAATTTTGGGAAATGGAATCATCGTGGAATGATCTACGAAATGTGAAAACTCTCATCGCAATCGGTGCATTACTTGAACCAGAACGTATTTTGCAGTAATGAATACCGTTCGGAATAAAAAAATGCGAAATGTTTTTATAACGGGACCAATCGGAAGACATATCCTACGAGACGCAAAAGATTTCATTCCGATTGGTCCATCCGTCTCGGAGTAATCAGCGAACGTACATTTAGAAAAAAAAGTCGTTAGGAATAAAAAAATGCAAAATATTTTTTTTACAGGACCAATGGGGAGATATACTGTACAAGATGCAAAAAGTCTCATTCCGATTGGTCCATCCGTCTCAGAATAATCGGTGAACATACACCGCACGTACATGAAATAGTACGTTTTTTGCAATAAAATCCGTTCGGAATGAAAAAATATAGAATGTTTTTTTAACGGGTCCAATCGGGGGACATACTTTAGAAGATGCAAAAGGTTTCGTTCCAATTGGTCCATCCGTCTCGGAATAATCGGCGAACAAAGGCAGAAAAAATAATAATAGTTTTTCACGAATATCTCGAAAACTAAAGGCTTCCGTTAATTATGCATAATGAAAAAGTTGTTCAGAATCGTGCCCCCGATAATATATTAAAGGATCAATGAAGTCATTCTATGTTGAGATTAGAAACTTCCCGTTTTTTATCCGACTTCGAAAAGGAGGAGGATACTCAATTCGATCAGTATATATATATATATATTTTTTTTTTTGCTGGGTTTGTTCGCCGATTACGCCGAGACGGATGGACCAATCGGAACCAAACCTTTTGCATCTGGTAGAGTATGTCTTCCGATTGGTCCCGTTATAAAAACATTTCGCATTTTTTTATTTCGAACGGTTTTTATTGCAAAATAAAATAATTTTTAACAAAAAAAAAATCCGACTTCGAAATGCACTAAAAAGTATAAAATAATTTCCATTTCATTTATATCTGTATTCCACAGCTATTAATACAATCTACTTAATCATTAAATAGGATACTAAATATATTTCAAAGTTTTCGGAGGCGGCGCAAAATTAAAAATACCCGAACAAACGGTGCTGCCAATAACGATTTGATTGTGGTATGGCAAACTTGGTAATTAATAAGTCGTAAGAGAAAAATTATAGGTCCGGTTGAAAACATTTGTAATTGTAACGATTGTATGAGAAATTGTCAGCACTCCTGATGGACATGCACTATACTGCAGTTCACAAGAGACCATAGTTAACTCGCGCCGCTCACTAGGTGTAGAGAGATTTTTAATGACGTGTGTTATTCCCTTCTCCAGCTTGCTTCTTATTATACTTTGCGATCATATAAATGGTGGGCAGAAGTATATGACGTGCGATAACTGAAAACCGGTGATGATATTGTAAAGTTTCACGATGCAATGAAAATTCTATTATTTTCCGGAAAAAAATGATGTGAACGCAAAGTAAGAAGCAAGCTGTAAAGGGGAATCACACGCACTATTAAAAATCTCCCTAGACCTCAGTAGGTCACTAGCTGCGCGAGTTAAGTGCGATCACTCGTGAACTGCAGTATAGTTAATTCGTAATGGGTATATTGATTCCCATTGAATATTGTTTACTTGAAATTATCAAATGGGTCATTTGTCACTGGTTGCCGACACCTGAACTAGGATCTTCCTAGTAGAGGAAAAGTTTTTAATTTTGCGCCGCCTCCGAAAACTTTGAAATATATTTAGTATCCTATTTAATGATTAAGTAGATTGTATTAATAGCTGTGGAATACAGATATAAATGAAATAGAAATTATTTTATACTTTTTAGTGCATTTGGAAGTCGGACTTTTTTTTGTTAAAAATTATTTTATTTTGCAATAAAAACCGTTCGGAATAAAAAAATGCGAAATGTTTTTATAACGGGACCAATCGGAAGACATATCCTACAAGACGTAAAAGATTTCATTCCGATTGGTCCATTCTTCTCGGAGTAATCGGTGAACAAAGCCAGAAAAAAAAATATATATATATATATATATATACTGATCGAATTGAGTATCCTCCTCCTTTTCGAAGTGGGATAAAAACACAGAATATTGCGGGGGGAAGAAAACCAAAGAAAATAAAGTTTATTTGAAACAGGGGGGGGGGGGAGAGCACGCGATACCGGCGGTAAAAAACCCTGGTTTTATGCAGGGAAAAAGCCTGGTTTACAAACGCTTAATAACGACGCAGATTGAAGACTAATACATAACGAAACGCATACTTTATCGCTGAACACGCTGTACATGTGTATGACGTAATCCACATACCGCTCGTAATCCGTTTCTCGCTCGCCCCCCGCACCACGGAGGGAAAATGCACGCTCATCACTCGTGTCCAATCAAGATCAGGGGGGAAAGCACGCTATGCCGTGCTTTCCATGGGGAAACATCTCATTGCACATACATGTGCCCGTTCAGGGGGAGTGCACGCCATGCCATGCACTCCATGGGGAAAATGCACATACATGTGCCCGTTCAGGGAAAAAGGGGAATGCACGTTCCGTGCCCGTTCAAGGGGAAGGGAAATGCACGTTTCCGTGCCCGTTCACCGCACTCAAATACATCACACCGTTCGGACGACCGGATCGTGAGGCCTCGCACGTGGGTACCGTTTCAGTTCCGCAGCGCGTGTACAACGCGACGCGCGACACTTTTCCGTTTTTCGCGTGCAATGCACGACGCTCCGTACCGTGTTATATCGCTTTCGCGAATGCTCGCTGGCGCGTCACGGCGCCCCTGTCTTTTCTTTAAATTCGCCTAGACTAAACGCTGTCGTCATCGGGCGACCTATTGTCAAAATAGTTTGCACCAGAAACAATCAGCGCGATTCGTGCGAACAAAAGGGAATCACGAAAGCCCAGTCGTAGATCATAAAGGCATCAAAATACTTATAAGGTTATTTAAATCTCAAAATGATTAGGAAGAGGCAGGAATAAAAACAACACTGAGTTTCTCCAGTCAAAAGAGAAACGACATTAAATGTCCTTTATTCGTGGCGTCTCCTTCCTTAATCACTATTCTAATTGTACTTAGATTACTTTTAATCACTTATTGCACGTTTTTCGCTTGCTGTTCTCTCCTCAGTCTTTCTTCTCTTTTCTTCCTCTCCCAGTCTCCCTCTTGTGTCGACTTTATTAATGCGCCGTAAATACGCGGGATAGTTCGAAAGGAAGTACTACGTACTTTCTTTACATACTTACCATAGAATCAGAAGCAAATATTATTGTAAAAACATGAAAAAAGAAGTTACAGACAACGTTAAATCATGCATCAACTGTCAGCAAACCAAACTAGTTAGGATGAAGAATAAGGAACCTATGGTGATCACAGACACTCCTTCAGACGCATTCGATAAGGTATCTCTAGACATCCTTGGACCTTTACCGATGACGCAGAAAGGATACAGTTATATCCTAACTATTCAAGATAATTTAACCAAATATTCCGTAGCAGTTCCTCTAGTATCAACTACATCTGAGAACGTAGCTAAAGCATTTACAAACTCCTTCATTTGCCAATTTGGAAGTCCTAAAGCTATCCTTACCGATCAAGGAACATGCTTTACATCCTCGTTAATCAAAAAATTAGCAAAAATCTTCCACATCAAGACGTATAAAACGTCATCCTTTCATCCTCAGTCAAATGGTTCCCTAGAAAGAAGTCACCAGGTCGAGTGCCTGAAACATATTTCTAAACAAGAACAATGTGATGAATGGCTACAGCAAGCAATGTTCTCCTACAATACTAGTGTTCATGAGGGAACAATGTTTACACCTCATGAACTAGTATATGGAAAAAAGACGAGATTGCCATAAAGTTTTATACCTTCAGACGGTTTGGAAACATATCCTGATTACATAGACAAATTAGTGCAAACTCTACATGATATTAGACAAACCGCAAGAATAAACTTACAACAATCGAAAGACAGGCAGAAATATTATTATGGTAAAAAAATACGCCTAATAAATTACGAAACAGAACCAGTTATGTTATTAAATCCACCAAGAAAGAGTAAATTACAAAAGGAATACACTGGACCGTACACTGTTTTGAGAAACAGAACGAAACAATGTAGAATTGCAAGTAGGTCCCAAAAAGAATAGGATTGTTCATAAAGATAGACTGAAGAGGGCCTATCTACCAATCAGTAACGCGGATCAGATATAGAATATCGATAGTAAAATCTATAAAGTTTCGAAACATGCGCATGTGCACATGCAAAATTTTGAACCTACCGCCAGATTGAATTAGAACACTAAACAAAAAAGAAGCAAGTACACTGAAGCGACGCTATAATTTAATTTTATAAGAAAAAGAAAAAATTAAAAAAAACATCAACAAGCAAAATATGGATTTAAACGAGGTGGAACATATTTTAAATATAAATTTATAATAAGAAAATTAAGATTTTGCTTTTATTATAGTTTGGGGAAATAAGCCAATACATACTGGAGGCTATATGTACCCGGGATAACGGCCCGGTGTATAATTTAGCGCACCGAATCGGCCGAACCTGTATCGATTGTGCGTTTAAAATGGTTCCAGAAGCAACGGAAATTTGGACGTTTATGGGATGGCACAGCCACGTCATGAGAACCACCGATATTGACTACACTCACTGCATTGTATGCAGAAAGTTGTTAGGCAAGAGAAGACCAGCAGCATCCTGTACTTGCTGTAGAAGCAGGATTTTCGCAGGTAACGACGACGGTAAGGAGGTTTTCCGTGAAAGGTTCATCCTACCAACTATAGATCCGAACATATTTCCTATAAAAGATGTCGTAGTACAAAATGGGGAGTATCGTGTCCTCACCCACAACTAACACTGATTTATAATTAAATAACCATAAAATATATAATCTTTCTTTATTATTCCAAACAAATAAGACCATTTATTTCAAATCTTCCGAACCATTATTCATATATTCGATTTGTTGAGGCACAGACTCACAAGTCCACCATATTAGTATGAAAAGAAAGAAAGAGAAAGAGATAAAGAATAAGAGAAAGATAACAGTATGAAGCGACGCTTCACAGATACCGCCGTGTTCAATTTTAAAAAGCGAACATGGTACGACGCGCCGGCAGACGCCAAAGCTAAAAAAGCTAAGAGCCCTCAAACAATTCAGAGAGGTACAATTATATTTTTAATAAATTCCTCCCATTACTAATTATTTGGTTGCCTCGGAAAATTCCAAATATGCCGATACAAAAGACGAAAAAGGTAGACGAAGAATCACCACCACTACCATGAAGGTTAACCCCAATCAACATCCCTGAAATTGACTGGCGGGCATACCGAAAATTGAAGAAAGGAGACCCCAGAAGAAAACATGGGAGGATCTGCAATTGTTCGGTGTACTGGCGGCATCCCCAAGGAACAGCAAGGAGAAATGTCGCTGTGCCCTTTGCGTTTTGAAGTGGTGCAACCACGGTCTCTTGGGGATAAGAGACTAACGCACGGGGTAAGCTGCAACATCCTGCTAAGCGAAGTCACCACCCTTTTTTTAATTTTTTCATTGTTATTATAATAATTATTTTTAGTTTAAAATTGTTAAAATGATTAATTTTATTTGTATTTGTTACGTTGCGCGTGCGACGGCGCAACGTAAAAGGGGAAATAATAAAATAAAAAGGTTAGTGTTACAATTACATGGTTGCAAAGCTACCCCAAATTTCTTTCTCCCGATTTTGGCGCGATGGTTGGTATTCGCTGCCACCAGTCTTGAGCGCGTTTAACGCTCACGACGATTAAAAGACGGAAAGACGAAACGTAATGTAAACGTGATGTTAGGTTTTATAAAAAATTGGATAATTAGTCTTCCGTTGGGTTCGTCAGTGCTTTAGGTCCCGTACGGGTTCCTCCTTGAAACTGTATAAGTTGGTAATCGTGGTTTTTAAAACTAAGGTGAAAGTAGCCGTTTGAAAATGAATATGACACTGTTTGAATAATGAAACTGGTTTAATTAGAAAAGAAATTGAATGTATAAAGTAAATAACAGAAAAATTGAATTTGAACTTGAATTGATTATGAAAATTTACTAAATTTAGAAAAATACCAGTTTGTGTAAAACTTGTACTCATGAACATCAACACGCGTAAAGATGCTTATTAATAGTTAGCAAAATGAATTATTCGGAAACAACACTTTGAAATCACAAATTGAAGCGTGTATGATATTAAACCGGATACGCGAACGTGTCCCATTATTTCAAAATATAGTTCAATGGAAAACTAGCGGTTCTTGACCTCGAGGAGAGCACCTCGGCCGGAGACACTCTCGTAACCCCGGAAGGCTGACCGAGATGCCCCTTTTTGAAGTAAACGAAATAAAAATATGCGATATTATAACTTTGAAATACCTCGATTGGAGGGACGATCTGACGTGAGACACTCTCGTAACCACGGAAGGCTTATCAGATCACCCGTTTTGCCAAATTGAAACTGTCGTGTTACGGAAAAGTAATAGGATCGAAGAATACCTCATTTAAAATTGGAGCAAATAACTTGAGGTTTTTTTTTATTGAGAAGTTATATAAATTTATTTATTAAGATATGTGTTTTTGTCGTTTTAAAAAATTACAATTTGTTGAAATCGTGAAAAAAAATAGTAAAAGACAATTTTTCATCTCTTTTATGTGAACCTATAATAAGAATTTAAAATATATCTTTCGTAGATTCAAATAAGTTGTGGGTATGCAGAAAATTTTGTCGAGATCGGCCAATGCACTTAGAAGTTACAAATAATTACAATTTTTGAACATCACAACTTTTCATTTAAAAATGTGTGTTTGCGAGTTCACGTGGGCTGAGCTGACAGAGAAATGAGGCACAGTTTGCAACAAACACAAGTCATTTATTGCACGTCAACTATGTACAACGGTGAATTACAATTACACGAAACACTGAACAATGAATATACTGCGTGGTCAAAATACAAGTACAATAATGGTGCGTGGACGAAGCGTGATCAATACGCGATACAACACTATTAATTGCGTGGACAAGGCGCGTTCAACGATTATTATATTAATAATGAAAGACTAAAGCTTGATCTAAGCGTGAGCGTGAGCATACGAAAAACACGTGCGAGTACTCTGAGCGTTCGATCAAGAAGACGGAAATCGATCATGGCGTCGATCGTGCCGGTTCCGGCGTGGAAGGGGAACCGCGTGGACAAAGTGGGTCCGAGAGGTGCTGCCGCTATCGGTAACGACGCACCAACGAATTATTTTCGCTGCCAATTTCGTCACGCTGCGTGTACGTAGGGGATTTCGCCAACAATGTGACTAGTTATGTTCTTAGATGAAAAAGTCGCGATTTTCGAAAATTTTAATTACTTGGTAGTACTAAATACATTGATCGATCTCGATGAAATTTTCAGCATACAGATAACACACTTAAATTTACTGTTTCTCGAGTACGCGTCCGCGACGAGACTAGCGGATTGCAAAATGATTCGCGTCAACGAGGGTTGTAAATCCTCGCTACGGTTTGACCGATGCCACGAAGCGCGTACTACTCTGCTCGGGTTAAGGAGACAGAGCTCATTAGGGTTGTAATTAATTATGTAAAGATTATGATGGTTATATGTATTTAATGGTTGCACAAGATTTGATGGTTTGACGAGTTACTCTGACTCAAGTATTTACAGTTGTTCGTATGTTTGATTTAACGTATATGTGCTTATGAAGCAAACTGATCGGAGTCTCAACGGAGGCTTTAGAATACGAATGAAGTGATCTGGTCGGAAGACCGACAAGAAGTGTCCAGAGTTTTGATGGTTTGTTTCTAGTTTCTATTTTCCCTCTCTCGGGTCTCAAGAACGGTCAGTTAGGAACTGCCGCGAACTAGCTGAACCCAACAGCCGCGATGCACATGGGAGCCCTTTGGTTTAGAAGGATCGGTTGTACCTCAGGCGATACATGAATGAATGCTTTTATGGTCAAGGTGACCGTTGGTGCCTGGGACCGATAACTGGACTGCGCAGACACGTGCATCACAGAGGTTCTGTCTAAAACCCAGAAGAGCCGAAGGTTTGGGCCTTTGTTTAGGCAGTGGAAATGAATGTTCCGAGTTTATGCTTTGGAATCTTCTATGCCCTGGGTGGTAATTTCTTTAATACGTGATGAACTACCACTCCGGCCAGCTTAGGGTGGTTTTTAAGAGTCATGTTAAATATGACCGATCGTGTTTTCTGACTTACAAGGGACATTACCCAATCGACACACGCCGATTTTGATGCCCTTTGAGTATGATATAGAACTCAAAAAAATATTTGACACGTATTTTTTTTTATCGGCAATCGTCCATGCTGAAGGGGTGAAAAAAATGACAAAAATAGATTATTTTTTAATATATTTTTTAAACAAATAAATTTATCAAAAAGGTGGCTACATAGAAAAATTTGCTGTTCTAAAACACACAAATTTCATTTTTAATTTTTCGCCTACACCTAATAGTTCCTGAGATATTCAAGAAAATATGTTTTGCAACCCCAACTTTGAGGGCTATTTTCATCCCTTCAGCATGGACGATTGCCGATAGAAAAAAATACGTGTCAAATATTTCTTTGAGTTCTATATCATACTCAAAGGGCATCAAAATCGGCGTGTGTCGATTGGGTAATGTCCCTTGTTAGTGCAATAAACTGTGAAAGCTGCCATGCCGCACAACATTTACAAATGTCATATTTTAAATTTTCATTGCAAATTCACATAAAAAAGTTAATAAAAAATTGCCTTCTACTATTTTCTTTCACGATTTCAACAAATTGTAATTATTTAAAACGACAGAAGTACATATCTTAGTAAATTAATGTGTATAACTTCTCGGCGAATACGTTTTTCGATCAAACGCAATGTGTCGCGATGTACTTTTACAATCCGACTTGCCACCGTAGCAAAAGAGTTGAAGATTATTCAGTTCGAAGAATAATAAAGAAGAATAAAATTATACACTGGGCATTAAGCAATCTTCATTTGAACCCAATGAAGAATTTATTGGAAATTATGAAAAATTTAATGTACAGAAGAAAACCTGTAAACAAAAATGAGCTTCGTGAAGCAGATAAGGCATCGTGAGATAAAATCATAACGATATAAATATTCGAATCAATGCCAAGACGCATAAAAAGGCGCGTAGAAATGTAATTGAATATTAGGTAATGCAAATTTTAATTAAATTGCAAGTATTTGCATTGAAATTAATGTTATATTAGATCCACTTAACATTGCCATGAGTTTTGTACTTATATCGCATTGCTTTACGTATGAAAAACGTTCATGTTCCTCGTTGACCTCGTATCATCGCATTCAAACAAAAACTTATTGCCGCAAAATTCATGATTATTTTCCACTTATCACTCAATGTAACGGAATTCTACTGTAAGTTGGCATATTATTCCAATTGTAACGACCCAGAGATAGGTACGTCACTGCACCGACTTATAGGGAGAGCGGTTCCCTTAGAAAGCGACTCGTATTAAGTATTAGGGATTATGGATTCGCGTGGTATGCGGTTGAGGAGTAAAATCCAAACATTAATGTGTGTTAATTCATCACGTTTAGTTTAACGCGAAGTTGGGTAGCTTAATATTAATGGTATTAACTCCCAAATGAATAACAAATTGTAAGAGTTAAATATATGTTGTCTTTAATTTTGATACACATGTGACTCGGAAGATAGAAATTGTATTTTTTAATTACAATTATACGTTTGGCTCGTCAGATATATCAATTTGTTCGATGATTCTGTTTGACGAATGTAGTTGTTCTACGAGAGTGTTCTGAACTATAATGAAGTTGTTCTACGACAGTGTTCTGAACTGTAATGTCTGATTAGGGAACTTGTTTCCTGTTTTTATGTTCTGGTCAAGGAGTACAAATTTTAGGCGAAGCATTCCTATTGGCCTGATTTTAGTGGAGGTGGAAACTGTTCCTTATTCGTTGTCAGGGTACATGGTGGAAGTTGGTGAAAATTGTCGCGTGGAAAGGGCGAAGGTACGAAGCCTACGTAGCTGGTTTTTCCAAGTTCCAGGTATGTAGGGTGATGTTGGTACCGGAATGGTACCGTTAAGTTTGGTCGAGCGGTTTATGATTACTGACTAATTTAAAATTCTGTCGAACTTTTTATGGCGGATTTAGCGACGTTGATTTCCAGTAATATAATAATAAAATAATCTAGAGGTTCGACGACGGTAGATGTATTGTGATTAATTTGAAAGAAAATATATAAAGTTTTGAAAGGGACAGATATAACGGTAAAGTTTGCCAAAAATTCTGGAGGCGAAGATTATGATCTATTGTTAAGACTATTGCTAATTTAACATGCCGGTCCCCTTGAACGGACACGTTCAACATAAATTCAATGATACAATCTTATCGACGCCGACATGGCTTAAGTAATTAAAATTAATTATAAAGGATTCGAATAAGGTTTCGTTACTAGAACTAGAATTGTCATGAATAAATGAATTATTAAACTAATTACAATGTTCGTATATCTATAAATATGTTTCACTATGCCTTGTAACTGTCCTCTTATTTTTGTCAATTTTTGGAATTTCAGTCGATAGGGAGAGGGCACAACTTTTTAACGCAACGTTTGTATTCCCCTGTTTCGGTTTTCAAAGTGGCTACTCTGATGACGTTGTCTGGTCCAGGATGAACAGCGCTGATTCTTCCTAATTTCCAATGTAGCGGCGGAATATTGTCCTCCTTTATGACAACTAGGGTTCCGAGTTTTATATCATCATTGGAATTAGACTGCCATTTGCTGCGGACAGTCAGATGATGCAGATATTCCTTATACCATCTGCGCCAAAAGTGTTCACGCAGTTTTTGTGCGTGTTGCCAGGCCGATAGACGATTAGATGGTGTGTCTTCAAAGTTCATCTGTGGAAAGCTTGTTAAGGGACCACCAATTAGGAAATGGCCAGGAGTCAAAGGTTGTAAATCATTAGGATCAGAAGACATAGGTGAAAGAGGACGAGAATTAAGTATGGCTTCAATTTCAATAACACACGTTTCTAATTGCTCGAAAGTCAATAAACTATTTCCCACTGTGCGGATAAGGTGGTGTTTAAAGGACTTCACTGCCGCTTCCCATAAACCACCGAAATGAGGTGAACGTGGAGGAATAAAGCTCCACGTGATCTTTTGATCGGTAAGAAAATTTTGTACTGTTTCTTTATGTTCATCTGATTGAAATAATTTATAAAGTTCGATAAGTTCTCGGCTAGCGCCGACGAAATTTGTTGCATTGTCGGAGTGGATTGTTTTTGATAATCCTCGTCTGGAGAAAAGTCGCTTCAGACAAGCGAGAAAGGCTTCTGAAGTCAAGTCGCTAACCAATTCAAGATGTACTGCTTTGGTGGCCATGCATACGAAAATAGCGACATAAACCTTGAGTTTGTTGCGGTTTCTAAAACGTTTTTCTTTAATATATAATGGGCCACAGTAATCGACACCGACATTAAGAAAAGGGCGAGACAAAGACACGCGTTCTTGTGGAAGATCCCCCATTACATAGTCCACGCCTCGCGGTTTTGCACGAAAGCATTTTATACAGTTATGAATAATTTTTCGCGTGTTGTTTCGACCGTCCAGTGGCCAAAAATATTCATGAACCGAATACAGGGTTGCTTGTGGTCCCGCATGTTTTAGTCTTTCATGTTCCCCACGAATAATCAGTTGAGTTACGTGATGATCAGAAGGTAATAAAACTTGATGTTTTTTCTCGTCTGATAATTCCGAATGACTCAACCTACCACCTACTCTAAGAATCCCGTGATTGTCTAAAAAGGGCTTCAACGGAATTAGACGACTTTTATCGGCTACTCTTCCCTTGATTTTTAGAGCTTGAATCTCTTTTGAAAACGCGTAATTTTGCAGTATCATTTGATTAGCTTCTTCCATTTCAATTGCAGTGAGAGGGCCAATCCGTTTTTCTAATTTTTCTTTTTTGTCATTGAATGGTAACCTGACAATGTAACGACCTTCAGAGTTACGCCGAGTGTTATCCTTGAAATGAGATTCACATGCTTGTTCCTCTGGAGATAATAACTTTATGGATGGAATTTCCTCTATTTCCCAAAACTGTTTAAGATTTGCGTCTAATGGAGTCGAATGCATTGTTAGACAACATTGAATTTCCTCCTTGGGGGAGGATCCATTTATCTCTCCCGCAACAATCCAACCTAGTTGGGTTTTTTGCAACAATACATCGGGAAGATTAGCTAACGAAATTTGTCCTACGCATAGTAACTTATAGAACAATTTGACTCCAATGAGAATATCGATCTCAGACGATTTGTAAAATTCAGGATCAGCTAATGTTATGTTTTTCGGAATATCAAACTTTGCACGATTAACTTTAATTGATGGCATGTCTTTTGTAATTCGATTTAAGACGAGAAATTCTAAATCCTTTGAATATTTACTAAATCGTGATTTTAATCTTGCTGATACTGAATGCTTTATTTCCGTCGAAATATTTTCAACACCCGAGACCGAAATGTGTACTGATTTTCTAGGTAAATTCAAAAATGATGCTACGCTATCAGTTATAAAATTCGCCTGCGATCCAGCATCCAAAAATGCTCGACAAGTTTTGATTTCTCCTTGAGTATTCATTAAATCCACAACGGCAGTAGCTAGCAGGCCTTCTGACGAAATTTGAGCATGTAAATTAACAACAGATTGCTTTGCTGGAGCGGATTCTAGACTACTAGTGTTTTCATGAGGCTTTTTCTCGAAATGTAAAAGAACATTGTGTTTTTTACGGCAAGTACGACATGGAGATGCCGTACAGTCAATTACGCGATGATTTGAACGTAAACAATTTATGCAAAGAGTGGCCTTTTTTGCCGCTTCGAAACGTTCCATTGGAGACAATTTTTTAAAGGTTTCACAATAATAAATCGCATGTTCTCCTTTACAGTGAGGACAGGCAATCTTTGTGGTGGACGAAATGAATGCTTGTGCGCGACTCTTAAAACGAGGATGCGACAGTTTTGTTTCCGACGGAGGTTGAGGTTTACTCGAGCTCTGATGCGCTTTTGTATCTTCAAATTGTGCGCGACGTTGTAGAAAATTCAACAATTCTTTAAAGGTGGGAGTAACAGATTCACAACTAGAGTCTTCCCATTTTTCGAGAAGGAACGCAGTTAATTTTTGTTTAATTACCTCGATTAATAAGGTATCCCAGTGGTCAACGGGTTCCTTTAAAGCTTCGAGTGCTCGCACATGCTTATGAATTTGATCGAGAAATGAGCGAACGGAAAATTCTTTTGAGATACACTGCAGATTCAATAGAGCTTTAACATGTGTTTGGCGAATGATTTTACGGTTGTCATATCGTTCTTTTAGCAAACCCCAAGCAACCCGGTAGTTTTCGCCTGACAATTCAATTGACGCGAGGACCTCTGCGGCTTCATCCTTTAAACAACCCTTTAAGTGATACAATTTTTCGATGTCTGGTATGTTTACATCATCATCAACAAGTGATTTAAATAAATCATGAAACCCTAACCAGGATTCATAAGAACCACTAAAGGACGGCAAATTTACTCGCGGGAGGGACCTTCTAGAAGTTTGAACGATGCCTGTTGGAGACTCGCGGATCCCGCTCTGCAAGAACGTTGAAGGAATAGGTTCGGTGAGATAATTCGTTGGGGATGAAGCTTCTTTCATGAACGACGTGGCTTTACCATACGCGGTATAATAAATTTCTTCATATTCTGTACAAATATCCGCAATGCTCGGATCATCCACAAGCGCCTCTAAGTCTGTATAATTTTTTCCAAACTCTACGAACTCCCTATCAATGTCTTGCATTCTCTTCTCCAGACTAGGAAAATCCCGTTCCGCGACATATCCATCGACAAATTTAACGAAATTAGTTATTTTTCTTTTCGAACCGGCGATTTTGCCTTTTAGTTTTTGTATGCTTTCAGCCATTTCAATACCTTCGACAATGTATTACCTCGAGCAATTAGATTATTGTGGCGTCAAAATGAGGATATGGAATATTGAATGGAATTAATTGGTGGTACAATAACTTGCCTACCTTGGCGATGAACTTCGAATTGATATCCTGGGCGCTGTGACAACGTTGATCCTTGGATTGGTTGTGAATTTGATGTGTGATGAAACGGGTAATTCGGTGATATCTGAATTGCCGAATCTCGATCCTCTTCCTCCCTGCTATGTAGCTGACCCTCTATATGTAAGGAAACGAATCTTCCTTGTGGTCCAATGCCCCTTGCGATGAGAGCCTCTGCTTGGTCCAGGGGGATGTTTTGCTTCAATCACCGACGAGTAGCGGCACAGTGATTTATTCCAAATTTGTTTAAACGTGAGAGGTTCACGACAATTTGAAACTTCACGTTTGATTTAATTTTTGACGACAACGAAAATGTTCTGCAGTCACTTGTGACTCAGTACGACACTTGCCATAAAGCACGACACTTGCTATAGGCACGATAGTTTTGGTATATTGTATGTTCGATACTCACTCCCGAATCACTTTGATAACTCTTTTCGACAATACCGAATATTCACTGATGCGCGTATCCGGCTCGAAGTACCATGTTAATTCATCACGTTTAGTTTAACGCGAAGTTGGGTAGCTTAAAATTAATAGTATTAACTCCCAAATGAATAACAAATTGTAAGAGTTAAATATATGTTGTCTTTAATTTTGATACACATGTGACTCGGAAGATAGAAATTGTATTTTTTAATTACAATTATACGTTTGGCTCGTCAGATATATCAATTTGTTCGATGATTCTGTTTGACGAATGTAGTTGTTCTACGTGAGTGTTCTGAACTATAATGAAGTTGTTCTACGACAGTGTTCTGAACTGTAATGTCTGATTAGGGAACTTGTTTCCTGTTTTTATGTTCTGGTCAAGGAGTACAAATTTTAGGCGAAGCATTCCTATTGGCCTGATTTTAGTGGAGGTGGAAACTGTTCCTTATTCGTTGTCAGGGTACATGGTGGAAGTTGGTGAAAATTGTCGCGTGGAAAGGGCGAAGGTACGAAGCCTACGTAGCTGGTTTTTCCAAGTTCCAGGTATGTAGGGTGATGTTGGTACCGGAATGGTACCGTTAAGTTTGGTCGAGCGGTTTATGATTACTGACTAATTTAAAATTCTGTCGAACTTTTTATGGCGGATTTAGCGACGTTGATTTCCAGTAATATAATAATAAAATAATCTAGAGGTTCGACGACGGTAGATGTATTGTGATTAATTTGAAAGAAAATATATAAAGTTTTGAAAGGGACAGATATAACGGTAAAGTTTGCCAAAAATTCTGGAGGCGAAGATTATGATCTATTGTTAAGACTATTGCTAATTTAACAATGTGCTAGAATAATGGTTTATTCTAATGAGTAAGTACTTGATAATTGAATATACTTTTTCTCAATATAATATAAAATAATAATGTTAACGTTGATAGTACAATAAGTGCGGGCTAGAATAGGAATACAATGAGAAATTATAATAAGTTCGTCCTAGATTGGAAATACAGTGAAGAATATACGATTAGTAATTAATATACAAAAAATAGAAATTAGTAATTAGTAATAAATGATAATTAATTATAATAACGCTAACGCTAACGCGAACGCGGCTTAGTCTTCGATCACAGTCAACACTCTGTACAATTTGCCAATTAGTCTAAGTACTGGAAACTATTTCCCAGTGACTTGTACAGTACCCTCAGACACGAGCGGACTTTTCCTACGGGTCGCAATCGGTTTCTGGGCTAGCTAGAGCTGTGTTAAGTACAGGCCGTTTCAAGGAGCTTCGCTCCTCGCTAGCCCTTTATACTTGAGTATGGCTTAGTAGAAAACACCTGATTAACACGTTGCGTACCGTGAGTAGGATGTCCACAGATCTGAAGTCTTGTACGTCACCACTGGAAAAGAAGGATAAAGCTATTACTCGCGCTCTATGGTTGCCTAAGCAATTCAGCGCAAGCTTTCCTCTACTTCCAGAGTGTTGCCTGCTCTTGACCGTGGTCAGAGAAGATCTGCGCTGACACCGTGTGGAACGCCTCTATTTATAATCAGATTCTGCTGACTTGGCGCTTTTTTTTCATTATAGAATTCCTTCAGGTATCTGGAATTCCCCATCACGTAACGGCCGAGTACCCCTGCTCCTTAAGGGGGTAGACACAGTACGTGACGTCACCGATTCGGGACGTCGGTATTACAGTAGTTTTTTCGTTGGGCCTGGTGGAGCCACTTGCGTGTTTTGTTACGAACTTGAAAGGTTTAATTCTCAGCTAGCGTGCGCGCAACACGATCTAGGAAGGCAACAGCGCCTCAAGTATTTTTACAAACACATTCAAACGCTCATCTCGCCAGAGGCATTGCCACGATACGCCTGAAGAACGAAAGCGAAACATTGGCGCGCGTTTAGAGTGAGATGTACGGTGATCATGCTATCTTTCTTTCAACCCAAATGATAGAATTGTCACGCTCCGATAAATTCTGACTGACCAAACGCGTGGATTTTACATAGCACACCGTAGCACTCCTCGCTGCTGAAAAATATATGCCTGCTCCGAAGGAACGGGCAATCTGAGAATTATTTTTAGAAGAAGTTATTAACTTTTTTAAATAAATGTTTTTTAATTAATAAAAGTATACAGGATACGTCATGGTATGATAATGTATATTTTTCTGTGATTTCATTTTCTTCGTGAATGCAACGATGCACTCAAAAAATGCAAATCCACTTTTTATTTAAATGGATTGCATTTTTTTTTACTTGTGTCAACTCCTTGAAATATTCTGCATAAAAAAGTACTATGGTACTATTAGAACTAATAAATGGAGGGACCTCGTGTCTATACAGTAAAAGTTGAATATGTGCAACAATTCATATATGTATTCAGCCGAGGTGTCGAATCTCGGATTATATGCGATGGCCAGCCAAACGTGAACGTAGAAAGGGACAGACAGTGGAGGAGAGAGCGAGAGGTCCAATGATCAAAGGAAAGAGCCGAAACATATCGGTGTGACTAATACTAATTCAATTATAAAACTTTTTTATTTTTGACTTTTTTTAAATGAAATTTTTACTAGCGCATTGGTGAAACTTTTCTGATTAAAATGATACCAAACACAATATAGTTTGAACGAGGCGAGGTTTGTTATGGGGCGCTGTGAAAAATCCAGGCGGATGGCAGTCAAATCTTACAATTAGAGAAAAGGGACAATCTCAACATGCAGAATGAGAGAAGGACAGCATGACTGTAGTGCGTCTCACTCAGCGTTCGGGCGATGTTGCCTTTTTCGCTTGCCTTCGCAGCACAGTTCGAGTGACGTAATCAAGCTGACGCTTGATTCTGGCTACGATTCCAGATCGGCAGCCTTTCTACTTAGACGCCACCTTATAACTACTAGTGAACTAAATTTGTCACGTAACTTGCTCTGTAGTATCCAGATAATGGCGGAACTCGTCTTTGGGAATGCTTTTACGGGAATACACTTTTCGTCCTTATATGAGAAGATTTTGATCTAAATAAGGGTTCATTCGAAAGAGGAAGGTTCAATGCAGCGCGGTCTGGTCACGGTTTGAGTCACAGAACTGTTTTAGTGACCTAAAAAATACTTGGAATCTGCGGATGTATTTTGTCGATGTTTCCTCTACTTTGGACACTCATATTATTAGATATCAACACAATTTTGTTGAACCATGACCAGACCGCGCTGCATTGGACCTTCCTCTTTCGAATGAGCCCTCACCCAGCCCCAAATCTTCTCATATAAGGACGAAAAGTGTATTCCCGTAAACCCATTTTTAGGCCCATTTTTGCCGGTAATGTCACCTCGCTGCATTACCCGTGTCTACCCCCTTAATCTACGCGGTACAGGCCCTCCAAGCTCCACTCTTGTGAACTTGATGCAAATTTTAACTCGGCGCAGAAAATCCAGGCAGCGCTGATGTCGCTTCTCTACATGCATACCTTGTATCATTGATTTTAACATACACAACTAAAGATATCGTGACGTCATGTTCCCGCGAAATTTGTCGCCGCGTTTTTCAATTGTTTCAAAATTTAAAGAGACTGAAGAAATATGGCGCACAGTGGGTGATAGTGGTGACAGAATTTCCAGGTTAGTGAATTCCATTATTATAATTATTACTATTATTATTGTTATTACTATTGCTATTATTATTATTTAAAAAGATATTTTTTTAAATTTTTTTTACGTTTTTAGGTTTTTCAATAACTTCTGCTGATGAGATGCAGCAACAGGAGGAGAAGATAGAAATTAAGTAAGTACAGAATTTTTTTTAATTGTTACTGAAAGCATTAACTGTTTACATTGCTGTTTTAGTAATATATTTAATTTTAATTATTAAAATGTATCTTAAAAGAAGGAGAAAGAAAATATGCAGCATCTGAGGGTGTATTAACGAAAACAGCAGGATGTTCTTCTTCCCCCAAGAGAGAAAGGATAAGAAGAGGATGGCACAGTAGGTGGAAGTATGTGACAACCCAAAGTCTGTGCTTCCACCTGAAAACTGAAATTCCAGATGATCTGTAGCAGCTACTTTAAAGAAAAATACTTCATGAGGAAAAGATTAACATCAGCAGTTCCAACACTGAACTTATTTGGTAATAACTCTTATATACTTTTTATAGCATATGTAAATAATTGTTAATGAAAACTATTATTACAGAGGCTGTAATAAATATTGCATATCAGAGGCTGCCTCTATTAAAATAGAGCAACAGGACACCTGGATGTAAATGAAAAGAAGAAGAAGATTGTAAGTATTCAGTTTACATATACAATATATAAAACCATTAACATGGTATTAATATATTAAGTATAATCTGTGAGCAGAGTGTGTGTTTTATTGTATGTATGATTGTGATTAATTGTATATTATCATTGATATATATATATTCATTATATTTTTGTAAAAATTTAATATATTTTCTTTATTATTATATATATATATTGTTGTCATTTTCCCCCTTTCATTATTTTTATTTTTGAAAGTTTTGAATTAGTAAGACCATGCACGCGTATATAGGGACCATATGCTTGTGTATGTGTACCTCACCGATATCATCTATATGTGTTTGTATCGACACCAGCGCTGCCTGGATTTTCTGCGCCAAACTAATTTTAGTTACAGCATTAAGGGGGTAGACACGGGTAATGCAGCGAGGTGACATTACCGGCAAAAATAGGCCTATTAATGGGTTTACGGGAATCGGTTATTTGTCCTTATAAGAGAACACATAGGGCTGGGTGAGGGCTCATTCGAAAGAGGAAGGTCCAATGCAGGGCGGTCAACTCATGGTTTAACGAGATTGTGTCCATATTTAATAATATCAGTGTCCAAAGTAGAAGAAAAAATCGACAAAATGCAGTTGCAGAATCGAAGCATTTTTAGGCCACTAAAAGAGTTCTGTGACTCAAACGGTGAGTTGACCGCCCTGCATTGAACCCTCCTCTTTCGAATGAGCCCTCACCCAGCTTAAGATCTTCTCATATAAGGACGAATAACCAATTCCCGTAAAAGCATTCCCAAAGACGAGTTCCGCCATTATCTGGATATTACAGAGCAAGTCACGTCACAAATTTAGTTCAGCTAGTGGTTCGGAGATGACGCCTACTCAGGAGGACTGCTAACGTGGAATCATAGGAAAACCGAAGCGTTAGCTTGATACATATGTATGTCAGAGTAAAAGCATGATGCAGGCAATGTATTCATTTTCGTACGATTGTAGGTTAGGGTAAATGTATATTAGGGACGGCTTATTTTAAACGTCATCGGTTACTTGAAATCACTGTCAAATTTATATTCTAATTATATGGCAATATTATTGAAAATAAAAAAAGAAAGATTGGAACTTTTTTACTAATACTGGTACTATTGATTTACTGATATATTTTCAAACTGTGGAAGTTACAGCAATTATTTCAAATTATTTCTCTTATTATTATTCTTTTGTATTGTACCGACTATTGTATAAAACATATAGTAAACGTATATGTATGTATATAAATATGCGTATGTATAACTGCCAAGTTTAAACTTAAAAGAAGGGTGGGCTGGAGAATGATAAACAATTTATTCTTTATTTAATTTTATTTAAAATATAACCGCTAATTAATAAATTATATTCATTTAAAAAACAGGAGTTGTTTTGCTCCTCTTCCACCTCTTCCATCGCTTCCTCCTCTTCCTCCTCTTCCTCCTCTTCCTCCTCTTCCTCCTCTTCCTCCTCTTCCTCCTCTTCCTCTTCCTCCTCCTGCTCAATATTTTAGGATTTTGTTTTCTTTCTTGAGCTCCGTCATCTGTAATTTGAAAAATACACATAAAGCTTACGTTAAACTCGTGCAAATGCTGACCTACGCTAATCGATCGTAACGTGTTTACATACCTTCTTCTTGTATGTACGTGCCATTTCACGATATCTTATATACTCAGGCCACCACGTACTAGATGCAGTGCTGGTGGCCTCTACAGACGACGTCCTGTTTCGACGCCGTGTCGGACTCTGCTCCCGGGACGAAGTCCGTTCGCTGGAGATAGTCCGTTCTCGGTGCGGACGCCGGCTTCGGGAGGTTGTCCGTTCTTGGTGCGGACGCCGGCTTCTGGAGGTTGTCCGTTCTCCAGACGGACGCCGGCATCTCGAGGTACACCGTTCTCCAGACGGACGCCGGCTTCTGGAGGTACACCGTTCTCCAGACGGACGCCGGCTTCTGGAGGTACGCCGTTCTCCAGACGGACGCCGGCTTCTGGAGGTACACCGTTCTCCAGACGGACGCCGTTCTCCAGACGGTGTTGTATACCGAATTACTCATTATTGTATTTAGATAGTCCGGCTTTCTCACTATACTATAAGTCAATCTTTAACAACAAACATCCTAAGTCTTTCCTTCTACTCCTCATGACTCAGCCGAACCAGTCATCTTCAACCTTTGCACTCACGACCTCATCCCTTACTGACCACTGGACTCGCAATAACTCCCACTCTACTATTTTTCCTATTTCTCCTATTTTTCCGACTCTATAAATTACCCAGCACTTTTCCCTCCGGGTCAGATTTTTCCGAACCGTCTTAAGAATTAGCATCTACGACCAGTACGAATATTGTATCAAAAATACTTCGTTTGTATTCCATTTGTAATTGAAATAAATATCACGAGCGGAATACAACAACGGACGCCGTTCTCCAGACGGACGCCGTTCTCCAGACGGACGCCGGCTTCTGGAGGTACACCGTTCTCCAGACGGACGCCGGCTTTTGGACGGACTCCGTCCTCGGGATGGACTCCGTTTTTCTTTGATACTCGCTTTGCTACTCATCTAAAAACAAGTCAAAAAAATAATGCAACTATAAAATGGATTTCAAACTGCAATACATAGAAGAGTACATGTTTATCAAGGATGTACATTCGGGTACGAGATAGGCTTCCTTTGGCCAGGATTTAGCGCAGGAGCGGAATGTTCACATTTATAAACGCTGGAATTTCCAAGTTTAAAAACTTTGAAATGCATATATTTCCAAACTTTGTAATTCGGAGATTATCAAGTTTCGAAATATCTGTATTTTCAAATGTCTAACTTTTGTGCTTCTACAGTTCAAGTAAATTTCAATTCCAGAAAACCTGTATTGCACCCGAATGTATATATTTTTTTTAGACATTTCGCAGGTGAATTATAACATAACTTTATTATTCTACGTGAGAACAAATACACGAATCTCTGATTGTAAAGAACATACGAACACTCAAACAATCACAGCTGACATAATACATTTCGCACATAAAATTTGAACAATACTGTGACGATTATGAAACTTCACCCGCAATATGTCTAAATACCGTCTTAGGTTGAAAGTAAAATGTAGACGTGTATCGGTTCTTATGAAAGTGGCGTTAGTATAAATTTAAAAAAAAAATAAATTGAACTTTATGTTTATTATGTATCATGTTGATCTAATATGTAATAAATTACGTAAATCAACAATGTGTATCCATCCCCCAACACATGACACGAGAAAAGAGGAAATCATTTATAACAAAAAATGCAACCCACTTCTAAATCCACTAAAAAGTATGAAAAAAATGTAATAAACGGAAAATTTGAAATTACACCACTTTCATATTACCGGCACATATACTGAAAAAGAGAGGAGTATGTAGGAGTAAACGTCAAGGTACTTACGATGTTCACTTGCTGACGGTCACTTTTTTTCTGACGATCGAGCCTTTGCTACCCTCAAAAGTGGACAGGGCCCAAACTGCCTTTCTCACTCACTCTATATTTTGTATTTCACTTGCACCAAGGGTTCAGGGGTACGTCAGCGGCCCGCGTGAAAATTCTAATGCGCAAAGGTTTGAAAATGTGCGGCCTGCCCGCGCATACTTGTACGCTGTTCCTTCGTCGTTAGGAAAGTGGGAAAGGATAACTGTACAACGAAATAAGAATTTTTTCCTAATAAAGTCGTTGATACATCAAAAGTATACGCAGAGGATAATAAAAAATTCTTTCCTGTGCACAATTTTGCATTAAACAGTATCCCCGAAAGTACATATTCTAAATGTAAATGTATCAGTATGTAAATGTATCTATGGAAATGTATCAGTATACACTAATCCTAATGAGAAAGAGAGGAACAGGACGCATACATCCATCCTGTTCTGTTCTGTTTATCTTTCGTTCTGCGTCTCAGCATCACTGATCTGTGAACAGCGTTAGCTGATCAGTTTTTTGACGCTTGCACTACGCTGCAGACGCAGAAAGAAATCGAACTGCGCAGGTATTGATATATCTAATTATTTCATTTCTGCATAATTCAAAAGTGCAGTGACAATTAGTGTGTGTGATCATTACCATGGAAGTACAAAACAAGGGCACAGATAAACGAAATAAGCGCTATTTGAAGAGTACCACAAGAAAGGACAAGCTGAATGTATTTACAAGGCGTTTGTCCAGAAATAAGAAACGTCGAGAAAGGTAAGTTACGTTTTATAGTATAGATTTGTATAATGTTACATTTTGTGATGTAGTAATAGCACGATATTGTTTTATGTTATATGTACAATCAGTCACAGTGAAAATCGTCCACCTACAACTACGTTTGATAAATTGCAATAGTTATTTCATTTTGTAACTTTTAATAAGTGATTCTTATACATTTTTGTATGCAGAATCCTTTTACAATAGCACATATTCAGGTCCTTTTTCCGTGCAATAACTCTGTACACTCTACCAAATAAAATGATAGACATATAATGTAATAACAATCCGTCGCAGGTGGACGATTTCCACTTTGAGTAACTGTATATAATTTTGTTATATGAAGATAATGTTTAAAATTAGTAACAGTCATCGATTGCGATTCAATGTTTAGCGTTGTTACTTGTTGAATACGAAACACATAGCTTCTTCTTTTGTGGATTTTTGTCTGCAATATGTGCCTTTAGCAAAAGTCTTTCATTGAAAAGTTTAGTCTGCGAAACATTCTCCAGGCCTCACTAGCAACCTTTGTTCAGCCCTGGCAATGTTTCTATATCTCAAGTACACTGCAGTTCGGGATATTCGTACGCCCTAGCTTTATTTCTCGGCTGCTACGACCCTCGTTGTATCCTTCTCTTTTATGACCCATTGACAGCGACGAAGTAACCGCGAGTATCGAAGAATACTGTTCGCTGAATATACCTACATCGTACAAATTAGATTTCGAACCGAGTGACGATGCGATAAAATTTACTAAATAGGTGTAACACTGTCCCCTTTTTAATCTTTTATTATTTACGAATTATTGCAACAAGTGAAAATTGTTTAATGTATTTCTGTTTGATAATAGTACGTTTCTTTATGAATGAGGTACTAGAAGCGATGTCAAGGTCAAGTCACTTTTTTGTAAGAATACCGCGCGACGAATTATATAGCTATACATATCCCACAATCCTATTTACAATTTGAATATTTTCCAATTTCGAAGTATATTTTTTTATTGAGGTGTCACAGGATGGTATTTCAATTTGTCGCTATTGTCCTGAATCCGGGGAAATGAAAGTTCAAATTCCCGTAATTGTTTTATAACATTTATTATTACTCAGTTCCGTATATACTTTGGATAGTTCGCGGCTGCTCGCTCGGAGGTCTGGGATATCCCCACCGATGTGTACGGTTGACTTCGTCTAAAATAAATAAACGTAACCCAGATGTTGATCACTTTGAATAGGAAAAAAAGAACGTGCATGTCGTCGTAGAACGTTCGATCCCATTTCGTAGCAATATCGATCGTCAAATCTTTCATGCATTCCTGCGTACCAGAAATATTTATCCGGACGTAAGAAAAGTAATTATATTTTTTATCCGACTTCGAAAAGGAGGAGAATATTCAATTCGATCAGTATATCTATATTTTTTTTTCTATACTACATCATATTTCCTAAACATGTTTCATAAAAATATTGTTTCACTAACAAAATACTATAGTGTCATCATAATATTGTCCGAAACGTTCCCATGACCTCCTAAACACGTGTACGAAACTGACTAGTCAATTGTAAATTGTTCGAAAAACTGCTTAGAAAATGTTTCTAACAATTGAATAGGTCTGTTTTCTGTCACCGGCGCGGTCAAGCAGGGTTTACTTCGGGAAAGGCGAACACGTGTTTATCGGACCCCTTCGTTTCTTCATTAGTTTACAACTTGCCATAAAATGAAATATCACCCTGCAGCCCCTTGTTGAAGAGATATTCAAATACAAGGTTTCCCAAACTTTTTCTGCAATCGAACACTTCGCAAACCTGGACTTTTTCAATGATTGAAAAGAAATCTTTTCCGAGCCGTCAACTGCACGTGTGCTTGTAAAGGCATACAGCCGTGAATCGCAGCAGAGACATGTCTGCTTGTGTCTGCGTCAGCTTGCGAGTAGCGGAGACGATTGTGCAGATATGTATGTGTGAAAAGAAAACGGGTCAAAAATAGACTGCCTGGATTCTATCCCAGTACGCGATTCTATCCCTGTACGCTGCCTCGATTCGCGGCTGTCACATCAAAGACGAGCTGAACTCGCTCGAGAAACGTGTCCTGTACATATTAGAGTTCGTATTTTGTTTCTCTGTATAAATTACAACTCGCATTCAATCCTGAGCAAAATGCAGTAATTGAGATTTTACTGTATCTTCTTTTACTATGCCTGCTTTTCTTTTCTACTGCATCTTTTTCTTATTATTATGTACAGTAAAAGCACAATAAATGCAAGGGTGATTTGCGATCCACACATTGCGGCCGAGGTGTCGATTCTATGTTTACGTGCGGTTCCAGCCAAGCGTGAACGTAGAAAGGGACAGACAGTAAAGGAGAGAGAGAGGTCCAAGAATTCAAAGCGAAGAGCCGAAACATATCGGTGTGACTAATCCTAATTCATTTATAAAACTTTTTTATTTTTGACTATTTTAAAATAAAATTTTTACTAGCGCATTGTTGAGATTTTTCAGATTAAAATGATACCAAACACGATATAGCTTGAATTGTAATTACTTCCTAAAATTGATGTTAAAAGTTGGCGAACAGCCAGAGAGATCGAATCAAAACATTGCGCATATCCAAGCGAGGCGAGATGTCGATTCTGCGTCCGCACACATCGTTTATATGCAGCCGAGATGTAGATTCGATGTTCTTTATTCTATTATTATTGCTTATTTATTTTATTATTATTCTATTGTTATTGTTAGCTGGTAGATTACTTTAATTTTCAATAGGAAAAAACTGTCCGGTTTGAAATCCCGGCTTTTCCTAACATCATAAAGCACCTAATTTGCACTCAATAGTTCCGCAGCATATTCGGAATAAATAAATAAATAAATATAATTCAAACTATATCGTGTTCGGTATCATTTTAATCAGAAAAATCTCACCAATGCACTAGTAAAAATTGTATTTAAAAAAAGTCAAAAATAAAAAAGTTTTCTAATTAAATTAGTATTAGTCACACCGATACGTTTCGGCTCCTCGCTTTCAATTCTTTGACCTCTCTCTCTCCTCTACTGTCTGTCCCTTTCTACGTTCACGCTTGGCTGGCGTCGCGCGTAACCCGCATTCGACATCTCGATTCTATAAACGAAATGCTTGGGTTCCAATTTCTGTTGCATATACATATCCCGGTTTTACTGTATCGTTCTCGAACAGAGATTTCAGCCCGAGAGAGAGGGAGAGAGAGAGAGAGAACGTGCGCGACTATGAAACACTGAATGAGTGATCGCATGTATTTTCAAACAGAGCGAATGATAGATTCGATGAGGAAAGAGCGAGAGAGAATGAGTGGGAGAATGAGAGAGAAGCGCGTGTAGCAACCGGCAATTATAAAAGACAGATCGATCAGATTTAGAGCGAGTGGCAAACCAAACAGTTCCCACAGTAGCAATTCTTGTAAAATCAAATCGTAATTAAAATTTATAACAAGAATCTGAATTTAGGTATAATTATTATCTACAATATATATAATCCTTTCTCATTCTGGCAGTAGCAATTCTGATGGGTTTCATTCGTGTGATTTTACGTTCATTCGGAAGCCAATTTACAATTAGTGCCAAAATGAGAGAACATGTTATATTCTCTTTTTTCAAGAAATAACATCGCTGCTCAGCCGATCACTTTATGGTTTGCCGCTACCTCCGATCTCTCACTCGTTTCTCGTGTTCTCTATCGTCCCGTTTCGAGAACAAAGTCAAACGGTACAGCATACCTGCTCCGTAATAAACAACTTTTCGAGCCCGAGCGAGTTGCTTATTTCGAGGCAGTACTGTACTGATTACTCACATTTTCCTTGCAGGCAACAATTGAAAAAGGCAGCATGCCTCACGGTAAGTGAAGGTACCGCGGCGGAAGCAGGTACCTGTGCAGGTACCTCCGAAGAAACTACTTTTGCTGCGGATGATTTTCTTACGGAGGAAATATATGAAGAAAACATAGAAAATATTGAAGAAATGGAAAGTATCGACGAAATTGTACAGGAAGGAGATTTCTATACAGAAGAAGATCAATTGAATACCACCGATGAAGACGAAGAAATAAATTGGGTGGCAGAAAAAGCCGAACCACAACAGCCAAAAGAACCAATTTCGGAAGGAATAGATTTTGCTGATTTTGCATATATATTCGAAGAAATAAAAAATCTTGCAAATCATTCACCTATTGGCTGTGGCATTGAACATTTCGAAATAATTGGATGTCAAAAATATGGCTTAGAAAAAACGTATGATGTATGTACAGTGCCGAATGTGCAATTACGTAGGACAAATTCCGTGTCTTCGAAAGAATGATGGCACTATGGATATAAACCATGCCGCTGTTTCTACAACAATGGTTACGGGCGGCGGATATAATCAACTGGAGGAATTACTCTCTGGCGTGAACATGACTTGCATGACAAAAAGGATGTACGAGAAATGTCAGGATGACATAATCGATGGCTTCGAAGTGGCCGCACAACAAGAAATGGAAGAAGCTGGAAAAGAGGAACGAGAATTGGCTATTGCAAGAGGCGATGTGCTTGCAGGCTATAATATACCATGGATTCCAGTTGTCGCAGATGGCAGCTGGATGAAAAGATCGTACCGCGGAGGAGATTACAATTCTCTTTCTGGCGTAGGAGCCATCGTGGGATATCATACGAAAAAAGTGCTGTATATCAGCGTTAAAAATAAATTTTGTATGATTTGCCAAACAGCAGCAAAAAAGAAAGAAGCAGCACGTGAACATCGCTGTTTCAAAAACTGGGCTCGTCAGCAAAGTTCAACCGGTATGGAAAGTGCTGCTATCGTCGAAGGATTCAAATGCAGCATAGAAATGCACGGACTAGTATATTCTATATTAGTTGCCGATGGCGACAGCAGCGTGTACAAGAAAATATTGGACAATGATCCATATAAAGATTATATGGTGCATATACGGAAAATAGAATGCACCAATCATCTGCTACGGAATTTCAGTAGAAAAATAAACGACATCGTAGCAAAAGGCCGGTACAAGGAGCTAAGAGCTGTCGTAAAGGACAATGCTCTGCGGCTACGTACTGGAATAAAGAAAGCTGCAGAATACCGATTCAAAGAAAAAATCAGACTACTCGATCAAATAAAAAATTTGAAGGAGGACATGAAAAATGTACCGAGTCATGTTTTCGGTGAACACAAGGAGTGTCAGAAGTTAGCATATTTCTGCAACAAGTATTCTGACCCGAACAGAGTAAATTATGTTCCACGATTGAAGCAAGCTGGTATACAGTGTGTCATGTAACGCATTTTCACGCTCCTAGATGGTGGTAGGGGGGGTGATTCTGAACAACTTTTTCCTTTGCGAAAAAGTGGTCCGAAGCTTCCTTTTTGAATTATTAAGCAAAAACACTGACCAATCCGAGCGCGTATAACGCGCGGGCTCAGGGATGGCAGCGTCGGCTACGAAGCGGGGCTTGACGTAGGTCGCGATCGAACGGCTCGACACCCCGTTAGCATAGCACAATAAAAAAATTAAACTAGTTAAACATTTTTTGTTGTTGTTCAAAACGAATACGGAATCTAATCTCTTGTCGCCTGTCATTATGCAAAGAAGGAAATTTTAAACATTCTAAATAACAAATAAAAATGTTTGAAATGAAATAATGAATACAAATTTTAAAACAATTTCAGTGAAACTTACCCATTCGTTCGTAAATTCCTATCTGGGTCAATCCTGGGTTATTGTGTCGGTCTTCATCACTTGACGAAGAAACACGCGTGCAAAACAGCTGATTTCACGGTCGGGCTAGTGAACTCGCCTCGTTTATTGCACTTAGGTACAATAAACGCTTTTGTGTGGTCGTTTCAGTGAAAAAATCGACCCCGAAAGGGACTGCGCGAGTGCGATACCTAAGTGCAATAAACGAGGCGAGTTCACTAACCCGATCGTGAAATCAGCTGTTCTGCTCACGTGTTTCTTCGTCAAGTGATGAAGACCGACACAATAACCCAGGATTAACCCAGATAGGAATTTACGAACGAATGGGTAAGTTTCACTGAAATTGTTTTAAAATTTGTATTCATTATTTCATTTCAAACATTTTTATTTGTTATTTAGAATGTTGAAAATTTCCTTTTTTACATAATGACAGGCGACAAGAGATTAGATTCCGTATTCGTTTTGAACAACAACAAAAAATGTTTAACTAGTTTAATTTTTTTATTGTGCTATGCTAACGGGGTGCCGAGCCGTTCGTTCGCGACCTACGTTAAGCCCCGTTTCGTAGCCGATGCTACCGTCCCTGAGCCCGCGCGTTATACGCGCTCGGATTGGTCAGTGTTTTTGCTTAATAATTCAAAAAGGAAGCTTCGGACCACTTTTTCGCAAAGGAAAAAGTTGTTCAGAATCACCCCCCCTACCACCATCTAGGAGCGTGAAAATGCGTTACATGACACCCTGTATATCAAAGCATAGAAGAAGCGATGCAGCCACTCTTCGCTCAAGCTGAAAGTTTATTGTATGCTTTGAATAATAATGCTGTAGAAAGCTTTAATAATATAATTGCCAAATTCATCGGAGGAAAAAGGATAAACTTTGGACGAGGAGGATCGTATCATGGTAGAGTCTCCGCTGCTGTTGTCCAATTTAACAGTAAAGAGACCTTTAGCAAATTGAGTATGGCAATGAATAAAGAGCCGACAACCATCGTAAGAAAGCTGGAAGAACGTCGGAAGCATGCAGCCGAAATGGCATCGAAATATAAAAAAGAAGCGAAAGCATCCTCCTTCAGAAATGGGAAACAATCGTACGACCAGGATTACGGCCCCAGTGCAGCAAAACCAGATATGGAAGAGACTGTATACTCTTCTGAGTGTTTATTCTAATACGCGTTCACGGCGAGACTAGCGGATTGCAATGTGATCCGCGTCAACGAGGGTCGTAAATCCTCGCTACGGATAACCGACGCCACGAACCGCGTACTACCCTGCGACCGATTAAAGAGACAGAGCGGAGTAGGTTGATAATCAATGTGAACTCAATTGTGATGTTTTAAAGATACTTTAATGTGAGTCGATGTTTGAAGACGATGCTGTCAATCAGAGTGTTGACTTTAAGAATTCAAAACTGTATATGTGCGGCGGGAGAGTTCTCGCTTATTTAAGGAGCTGGTTGTGGGAGGCTCCTTTGGGCCTCTTCGACTGGGGGACCAATCTCAGGAATTTCCAATCGTCACTAGTCCTGATTGGCTGCTCGGTCCGAAGGGGTGAGTCCGATGAGGTGGGGTAGTTTTGCAAGTTGCAAAATGACCTGGGTGATGTTGACCTAAGAATCTTCGAAACCTTGTGGAAATTGCCCCGGTGTCTGGGTGTTCCCCGGTCTGCGTCGCACATGCGGCCGGCAATTAGCTATTATGGAGACGTCCCGTTGCTCGAACTGTTGGTTCCTATATCGGTATGTTTTGGGGCTGTTTGGTTGCAGTGTCTGTTATTTTGAATTCTGACCGTGGTACAAAAGTCGGAGCTCCGAAACCTTTATTTTATGGTGATTGACGACTGCTAAGGGGGCTGAGGGTTAGTTTTCGAATTGAAATATTGGGTTGTAAGTGCATGCTTAAAACGGTTGTTGAAAATAAAATCGTATCTGCCTGAATCACCGTCTGAAAGTTTTCCTATGTTATAAATGAACAGATGTTTTACCTTGACCGTGTAACATCCTCCCCCCCCCTTGAGAGGATACCGATCAAGATACGTTTGTGAGGTGCATGATTGACATTGGGTTCTCATGTTTATATTGGTTTATAATACAGCTATGGAATAATTCTGAAGTAGGATGAAAAGGTATTAAAATACAAAATCAAAATGTGTATGTTAGTTTGCTATACAATGAAGATTCTTAATATCATGAGGTTGACTCTCTGGTAGGTCGGTTCCGACCACGGATGTTGGGTCCACTGGGTTGTGGTCCTCTTCCTTGGGTTGATGCGGTAAGGGTACAAGCCTTTTCGTGCTCCGATCGAGTATGCTCGTGGCTGTTTTAACGGTTACGGCACGAACAATACCGTCGGAGCCAGGGTGGACCTTTAGAACTCTGCCTAGAGCCCATTGCATGGGAGGAATATTATCCTCTCGTAGGAGGACAAGTGTACCCTCCTTTATCGAATGGCTGCCCTGGCTCCATTTATTGCGCTGGGTCAGCTCGTTCAAGTATTCCCGATGCCAACGGTTCCAGAAGTGTTGCCTCATTTGTTGGACGTGCTGCCAGCTTGACAGACGATTTGCAGGAGTATCTGTGAAGTCGCGCTCGCGCAGGCTCGTGAGGGAATCGCCAATAAGGAAATGTCCAGGTGTCAATGCGAGGAGATCATTTGCATCGGTAGAAATGGGTGTCAGAGGACGCGAATTCAGGATTGCTTCTATTTCAATGATTAATGTGTTTAGGTCTTCGAAAGTGTTTAATTCAGTGCCTATTACGCGGGTCAGATGATGTTTGAACGCTTTTACCGCTGCTTCCCACAAGCCACCAAAATGTGGCGCGTGGGGTGGGATAAAACTCCACTCAATGAACCGACTTGCTAGGAAGGTCTTCACCTTCTGGGTGTGGTCGTCTGATTTTAGGAGTTCGTGTATTTCTCGGAATTCATTGCAAGCCCCAACGAAATTTGTCCCATTGTCTGAATACAGATTTTTGCATAACCCCCGTCGAGCTATGAAACGTCGAAGTGCGGCTAAGAAAGCTTCGGTCGTGAGGTCGCTGACAAGTTCTAAATGAACGGCCTTGACCGCGAGGCAGACAAAAACTGCCACGTAAACTTTGACGCGAGTCCGATTTCTATGCCTTCTTTCTTTTATGTAGAATGGTCCGCAATAATCGACACCGGTATTTGTGAAGGGTCGAGACTCAGTGACCCTAGCTTCGGGCAGGTTACCCATTATGTAATTAACAGGTGGTGGTTGCGCTCGGAGACAGCGTAAGCAGGTCTTTATGGTTTTCCATACCTGACTTCGGCCGTCAATGGGCCAGTACCGGCGCCTGATGGCGTATAAGGTATTTTGAATGCCGGTGTGTAATTGAGTTCGATGTTCGGATTCTATGATTAGGGAGGTTACGCGTGCCTTCGGTAAGACAATGGGATGACGTTGTGAGAATGGAATTGATGAATTTTTTAGTCGTCCTCCGACTCGCAATATCCCTTCTTTATCGAGGAAGGGATTGAGCCGTTGCAATTTTCCTCCGACTTGAGGTTCTTTGTTGGCAATGTGTTGTAATTCTTTGGGAAAATGTAGAGCTTGTAGTGCTTTGATGAGGACGTTCTGAGCATGTCGGAGTTCGGATACCGTTAGACTACCCTTTTCGGTGTTTGTCTTCTTCCAACGAAGGCAACGCGCGGTGATTCGCTGCATCTTTTCCCACGATGAATAGTTATCGAAAATGCTCGTGTCTATGGGGGTTGTATTTAAACAAGTTGCCGTCTTCTGTTCTTCGATGACATAGCATGGTGTCAATTCGTTGGTTGGCCAGAGATGTCTTTTACCCGCGAGCCACTTTGGACCGTGGTGCCAGATAGAGGGTCGGAGGAACTCTTCAGGCGTTTGACCGCGTGAGATGAGATCTGCGGGGTTGTCGGTTGTCGGGACATGTCGCCATTCGGTGTTACTCGTCTTTGACTGAATTTCAGCCACTCTGTTTGCGACGAATGTTTTTAGTAGGTGTGGAGAAGTTCGTAGCCAGTTGAGCACGATAGTAGAATCGGTCCACAAGGTGGTATGGTGGATTTCCAAATGTAGTGCCTTCTTGGCGGTGGCAAGCAAGGATGTTAGGAGCAGGGCGCCACATAGCTCGAGCCGTGGTATGGACTGTGTCTTTAAAGGTGCTACTTTTGATTTGGCGAAGAGAAGTTCGGTATGCGTGTGCCTATTCGCGTCTGTTGAACGGATATAAACACAGGCTCCATATGCCTTCTCGCTAGCGTCGCAGAATCCATGCAATTCTATCTTGGTCGGCGCGTCGATGATTGTTTTCCTTTGAAAAATGATATTGTTTAGTAGTGGCAACTGCTTGTAGTAACGGACCCATTCGGTGTGAATATCCATGGGCAGGGATTCGTCCCAGTCTACCTTTATGGACCAAATCTTTTGGAGTAGAATTTTTGCTTCGATGATAACTGGTCCTAGGAGGCCTAATGGATCGTAGATTTTCGCGATTTCCGATGAGATGAAACGCTTGGTGATGTGTGTGATGGTCATTTGCGTTTTAACCTCGTAAGTGATAGAGTCTTCGGAGGATTTCCACACAACGCCCAAAGTTTTCAAGGTTGATGATTCGCCGAGATGAAGTTTTTTGTTAATCGATTGCTTCGGTAGATCGTTCAGAAGAACTTCATTGTTGGTTGCCCATTGCCGAATATTTAAGCCAGCTGATTTTAGCAAACGCGTCAAATCGTCTCTTAATGAACGTGCCTCTTCTATCGTCGAAGCTCCAGTGAGTGCGTCATCGACGTAGAAATCGCGGAGCAATACCTTGGCAGCGAGAGGAAATTTATGACCTTCGTCATGGGCGAGCTGAGTTAAACACCGGATCGCGAGATATGGAGCAGCCGATAAACCGAAAGTAATAGTTTTGAGTTCATATGTACGAATATGATTAGTTTCATCGCGCCAAAGGATTCGCTGGTATTTCTGATCTTCGTTGCGGATAAGAAATTGCCTGTACATTTTCTCTATATCTCCCGTGAGCACGTAGCGGTGGGTGCGAAATCGGAGAAGAATATATAGAAGGTCATCTTGTATTTTGGGCCCTGTATGGAGGGTGTCGTTGAGCGAAACCCCGGTGCTCGTTGCGGCTGAGCCATCGAAAACTACGCGGAGCTTGGTTGTGTCACTGGTGACTTTTTCGACTCCGTGGTGTGGCAGATAGTATCCACTGGAGAGGTGATAATCATCGGGAACCTGTTCCATATGGCCAAGGTCGAGGTATTCTTTTATGACGGCATGATATTGTGTCTTTAATGTTGGGTTACGGTGCAGTTTTCGTTCTAAAGACTCCAACCGCGTCAGTGCTTGCGTTCTTGACTCTCCTAGTCGCGTGATACTGTCGTTGAATGGGAGTGCGACGATGTATCGTCCGTCGGTGTTCCGTGAAGTGTGTCTTTGGAAATGTGCCTCGCAAGCTTTATCTGAGTTCGAAAGATGTTGGATTTGTGGACCTTCCTCGATTTCCCAAAACCGAGTTAGGTCAGATTGGAGCGTGGCTGTTGCGTGACATGAGGCATTCCGAGAAATACTAGAAACCGGTGGGCTTCCCCCGATGACCCATCCGAGTTTCGTTTTTTGTAGAAACAAATCCGGGCCTTTTGGAGGAGACAGATTGATTTGCCCAACGCTCAAGAGAGATAGCGCTGCACCTGCGCCGAGTAGCAGGTCAACTGTTGCTGGACGATGAAAGTCCGGGTCCGCTAGTTTTATATTGTTTGGGATCGGTATCTTAGCTCGGTTAATGGGTTCCCCTGGGATGAGTGACGCGATTCGCGGAATTGTAAGGAACGTTAAGGTACGCTGATAGTCGCTGACCTTGGAACGTATCGTGGCCGCGACGGTGTGTTTTGCGATCGTTGATAACGCGTTGAGAACCCCGATAGGAACGAAGCATTTTCCTCGCGGAATGTTAAGCTTTTTCGCGAGATCTTCAGTGATGAAGTTCGTTGTCGCACATGTGTCGATGAGGGTCCGACAAGGAATGCTTCGTCCTTCTTTATCCATCACTGAGATTTGAGCGGTAACGAGAAGCTCATTGTTAATTGCGTTGACAATGAATGCTCTTTGTTGGCTGGCTTCCGGGGGGCTCTCAGGTTGTCCTAGTCAATCGATCTTTAATACCTGCGAGTCTGTGGTTCTTGCGCGTTTGGGGGGTGGTGGAGCTGCGCGGTTGGACAGTTGTCTTGATTGATGAAGCAGCGTGTGGTGGTATTTATTGCAGATTCGGCATAACATCCTTTTACATGTTTCGGAATTGTGATCTTGTCTTAGGCAATTTGGGCATAACGAGGTTCGTCTTATAATCGCTGTTCTTGCTTCTACTGATAGCGCGTGGAATTTCTCGCATCGCCAAATGGCGTGTACTTCTTGACAAACCGGACATTTCGAGAAGTTCGCGGGCGCGGCAGGTGCGGTATACGGTTTGCGATGGTCTTGGGAATCCTTTGAATTGGTCGCGGTTACAAACGCGTGACTGCGCATCGGGTACCGCGGATTAATTGATTTAGTGGACCTGTGTCGACTAGATTGTCCGGGTGATGTCGACGATTTTTTCTGAGTTGCCGGCTTACAATTCGCGCGTTTGTCGAGAAAGTCTAATAGATGTGTGCACGGTGGCATTTGCTTGTCTTTTAATGACAGTTCCCAATGCCAGGCCGTGTCTGAGTTTATTTTCGACAATACGATGGATATTATAATACAATCCCATGATGACGTGTCAATTCCTAGATTTTTCAGCGAGCGAAGGTTTTGACGCACAGTGTCGACTAAATCCCCTAATGCTTCCGGAGAATCTGCTGATAATTTCGGGATGGCTTGTATCGCGTCGCAATGCTTCAAGAGGGCTCGGCGTTTGCATTCAAATTTGTTTTTTAATAAATCGATCGCGTCGGCATAATTGGCGTCCGTTGTGCTTAGTGACCGAATGCATGCGGCGGCCTTTCCGGTGAGGGTTGAACGCAGGTACTGAAGTTTTTGCACGGGTGTTAGATCTGCATTCTGATCGATCATGGATACAAAACTATCGAAGTAAGTGGTCCAGTTCTCGACTCTCCCGTCGAATGTCGGCAAACGCATCTCTGGTAGTTTTATGGCCATCGGGGCTGATACGGACGACGCGGGTGAATCTGTTGTGCTGCGTCGAGACGGGATGATCGCGTTTTCTCCCACGATGAGTGAGTTGGCTCGTGCAACGACGGTTACGTAATCATTGTGAATTTCGTATCGACGTGCAGTTTCTGATTCGTCTATTGCCTCTATGTCAAATTGAATATCGTCGAACCGGGCCCACACATCCTTTAAACTGTCTATATGCGCGCGTAAAAGACCGATGTCGCGTTGTTCAGATTGTTGCAAGTTGTCAATGAACCGAGCGAGTGTAGTGATGTGCCCGATTATATTTCCCCTTTTGCGACGCAGGATGCTGAGGTTATTGTGCGAGGTGGATTGAGTTTGGTTTGCGGATTGATCTGATATTCTCGGCATTGTGGGATAATATTGGGTGATTAAGACAGGAATTGGCGATAAAGACGAGCCTACCTTTGCGAACTGAAGTGTCTGCAGCGGCTGGTGTCCGTTGGTGTTTTACTTGGGCGATCCGTTGTCAGAATGCGTCGCTGCGAGGTCGCCGTGTGATGCTGGTTGATGATTGTTACGTTGCTCACCGGAACACCTGTTTAGTCCCCTGACGAGTGAAAACGTTAGAGTGAACCCAGGTGTACTGTTGTGGCGGATAATGTGGCCCACGGCGTTGTCAATGAGTGACAACGTCGAGTTAATTGATAATCTAGTCGATAATGTGACCCACGACACTGTCAAAGAGCGACAGCGTCGAGTTGATTGATATTATGGTCGATAATGTGACCCACGACGTTGCCACTGAACGACAACGTCGAGTTGTTCGAACAATTCGTTATTAATGAAACGAATGAGTTTCGAAGGTGAAACTTGATTTCACTCACCGCGAACTTGATGATGTTTCACTGAGACACGTAATCCAGATGTTAACACTGAGTGAACTTAGTTTGTTCGAAGTACTGAACTGCACTCGAATCCGGCTCGAAGGACCAATGTTTATTCTAATACGCGTTCACGGCGAGACTAGCGGATTGCAATGTGATCCGCGTCAACGAGGGTCGTAAATCCTCGCTACGGATAACCGACGCCACGAACCGCGTACTACCCTGCGACCGATTAAAGAGACAGAGCGGAGTAGGTTGATAATCAATGTGAACTCAATTGTGATGTTTTAAAGATACTTTAATGTGAGTCGATGTTTGAAGACGATGCTGTCAATCAGAGTGTTGACTTTAAGAATTCAAAACTGTATATGTGCGGCGGGAGAGTTCTCGCTTATTTAAGGAGCTGGTTGTGGGAGGCTCCTTTGGGCCTCTTCGACTGGGGGACCAATCTCAGGAATTTCCAATCGTCACTAGTCCTGATTGGCTGCTCGGTCCGAAGGGGTGAGTCCGATGAGGTGGGGTAGTTTTGCAAGTTGCAAAATGACCTGGGTGATGTTGACCTAAGAATCTTCGAAACCTTGTGGAAATTGCCCCGGTGTCTGGGTGTTCCCCGGTCTGCGTCGCACATGCGGCCGGCAATTAGCTATTATGGAGACGTCCCGTTGCTCGAACTGTTGGTTCCTATATCGGTATGTTTTGGGGCTGTTTGGTTGCAGTGTCTGTTATTTTGAATTCTGACCGTGGTACAAAAGTCGGAGCTCCGAAACCTTTATTTTATGGTGATTGACGACTGCTAAGGGGGCTGAGGGTTAGTTTTCGAATTGAAATATTGGGTTGTAAGTGCATGCTTAAAACGGTTGTTGAAAATAAAATCGTATCTGCCTGAATCACCGTCTGAAAGTTTTCCTATGTTATAAATGAACAGATGTTTTACCTTGACCGTGTAACACTGAGTATGAAAGACATATGGGTATACTCCATGAGTGGCAGACGATGCGGCACACGATCGAAGCGGAAACTCGCGATCAAGCGAAAAGCGAAAAGTGGATAGCTTACAGGAGAAAATTATTAACCGCATCAAATTTCGGGAAGATATACAGATTACGAAAAGTTACACCGCGGGCAAATACTGTGAAGAGTATTATGTATCCGCAAATACCGAATATACGTTCCCTCGAATACGGAAGGGAGAACGAAGCAAACGCCTTGAGGCAATTAGAAGACGAATTAGGAATTCGTATTCGACCATGTGGTCTCTTCATCGATGCCAGTGTGCCTTACTTAGGTGCAACACCTGACGGCATCGTAGACGATGATACCATCGTCGAAGTAAAATGTCCGGAATCGGCGAAGGATTTATCGCCTGCTGAAGCTATAGAGCAACTTCCTTGCAATACGACGTATTTTCCGGGGTGATGAAATGAACAAAATTCATTATTACTATTATCAAGTGCAAGGACAGTTGCACATAACGAATAGACAATGCGCTCTATTCTGTTTATGGACGCCGAAAGGAATGAAAATTATAAAAGTGCCAAGAAATGATACATTCTGGGCAACAGAGATGGAGGAAAAACTGAGGAAGTTTTATGAGGACTGCATGTTGCCAGAAATCATAGATAGTCGATTCAATCGACACCAGCCGATTCGAGAACCTCCGTACATAAAAACAGGAGGAGCAAGTACAAGTACACAGTAAAGTACATGAAGAGCTATTAAAAAGAAATTACAAACCCTATACACGAGCAAGCATATGCAGCGGATGAGCTGTAAAAAAAAAGCAATTACAAACCCTATGCAGCGGATGAGCTGATAAAAAAAAACATTATAAACCCTATACACGAGCAAGCGTATGCAGCGGATGAGCTGTAAAAAGAGAAATTACAAACCCTATGCAGCGGATGAGCTGTAAAAAAAGAAATTACAAACCCTATAAATCGGCGTGTGTATGCAGCGGATGAGCTGTTAAAAAAAGAAATTACAAACCCTATGCAGCGGATGAGCTGATAAAAAAAAAATTAGAAACCCTATACACGAGCAAGCGTATGCAGCGGATGAGCTGTAAAAAAAGAAATTACAAACCCTATGCAGCGGATGAGCTGATAAAAAAAAAATTAGAAACCCTATACACGAGCAAGCGTATGCAGCGGATGAGCTGTAAAAAAAGAAATTACAAACCCTATGCAGCGGATGAGCTGATAAAAAAAAAATTAGAAACCCTATACACGAGCAAGCGTATGCAGCGGATGAGCTGTAAAAAAAGAAATTACAAACCCTATACACCGGCGTGTGTATGCAGCGGATGAGCTGTTAAAAAAAGAAATTACAAACCCTATACATCGGCGTGTGTATGCAGCGGATGAGCTGTTAAAAAAGAAATTACAAACCCTATGCAGCGGATGAGCTGTAAAAAAAGAAATTACAAACCCTATGCAGCGGATGAGCTGTAAAAAAAGAAATTACAAACCCTATGCAGCGGATGAGCTGTAAAAAAAGAAATTACAAACCCTATACATCGGCGTGTGTATGCAGCGGATGAACTGTTAAAAAAAGAAATTACAAACCCTATGCAGCGGATGAGCTGATAAAAAAAAAATTAGAAACCCTATACACGAGCAAGCGTATGCAGCGGATGAGCTGTAAAAAAAGAAATTACAAACCCTATGCAGCGGATGAGCTGATAAAAAAAAAATTAGAAACCCTATACACGAGCAAGCGTATGCAGCGGATGAGCTGTAAAAAAAGAAATTACAAACCCTATACACCGGCGTGTGTATGCAGCGGATGAGCTGTTAAAAAAAGAAATTACAAACCCTATACATCGGCGTGTGTATGCAGCGGATGAGCTGTTAAAAAAAGAAATTACAAACCCTATACACCGGCGTGTGTATGCAGCGGATGAGCTGTTAAAAAAAGAAATTACAAACCCTATACACCGGCGTGTGTATGCAGCGGATATGAAGAGCTGTCGAATACTGTTCGAAAATATAAATATGAAGGTATGTAGAAGATAAATACGGAGAGTGAAGAGGACCGTCTATGACGGGGGTGGTGGTGGGTCTCTTCACACTCTCCTAATAATTTATACTTGCAGCTACTTTTCCTTACTTTTCACAGGAAGAGTACAATGTATGACAGCGTAAGTATGACATTTATACTGTTGGTATACAAGTAGTTGGATGAATTGGAAATCATCATGAATTTCATATATGAATTTATTTTAATTATTTTCAGTGACCAGTATCAATGGTGAAAATCCTGTTCTACGAAGGAAAGAAAGGAACCAGGTCTTCGCAATGCAAGCATAAAGATAAGTAAAACACATACATTTACAAATGTATTGCATGCAGATTGATTAGAACTGATTATAACTTTTCATCGTAGGTTCAATGAGAATATACCCTGTACACCATTGCAAGAAATATTGGTGAGAAATAGGAAAGTAATAGTGGATTCATCAGGAAGTGTAGGTACCAGTTTGTACATGAAAGTAGTAAAAACTCAAAAAGTAATTGTTATTAAACTTATTTATTTTCAGAGATCAAAGCAGGGTGTACAGCATGATAGTTGAAGATAGTCGGTATCGTCTCAACCAAATTGTATAGATAATGTTTGTTCAATAATTACTGTCAATTATCTTATAAATGTACGCAGTTCATGTTCTACTGTAGTATTTTATTAATAAAAACTTTAATCCTTTTTTGTTTAAATATTCATTCACTTTTTATTTACTAATCTAACCCTAACCTAACCTGTTAGTAATTTTATATGGAAAAAGGTGTAACGGAAGGAACTTTGTTTTTCTGGGATTTCCCATCTTTTATTTTTCCTTCTCACTTATAGTTCCTCACTCCAACGTAACATATTGTAGCATAAGCATATTTTAATTAATTAAAAGTATAATAAATTTTCTATACTTGCACTACCAACCAAACTTTGCGTTTAAATTTTGTCAAGTACAATGTGACAGCTGACTATTTCTTTTACATTCAGAATAGAATATAGAATTAGCCAAAAGCGCCCTCTCGTTTTCATCGGCCTGCCCTATATCTATGGGTATTACCATTTCGGTGCAGAAAAATCTGCTGTAATACCGACGTCCCGATTCGGTGACGTCACGTACTGGGTCTACCCCCTTAAATACGGGAGTTTGGAGGGCCTGACGCGGTATCCCTACTCTATATTCTCACCCCACCGAGAGATCATTGGGGTTGCGCCGGCGCACACGTGGTTGCTTGTCGATAATTTATCGATATTCTCTTTTATCGTCTGACTTACCGACTATACGCTTATCGACTTATTTAACAGACTCAGTTAATGACAAAATGAAAAATATTTATTACAAACATTACTATACATTAAATTAAATACCGAATATGAATAATGAAAATTAAATAAAACATTTGTGTACAAAACTTAAACATAAAAAATTAATTATAATAATAAAAATGAAATGAAAATGTTGCTGTGGCTCTTATGGGGTTGTTACAGAATCATCCTCACAACATAAACAAACATAGCTAGAGCCCATACCCAGATCGCGTAGTCAGTTGAAACGAATACCTGGCAACGTTACGTGTTCAATTTATTGCGACTGCCATACTAATTAACCCGTTGCTACAAATGACGGCTATAGCCGTCCGATCTTTGGCGATACGTAGGCAAACGACGGCTATAGCCGTCGTGCACATTTTAATCAATAAAAAAAAAGAACAGCGTTAGTACGAAGTGTACTAACACATACACTTGTTAATTATTGAGGAATACATCGAAAAAAAAGATATAGCATGCCAGACAGCATACTAATTGTTCTTTTATGCGTTTTCTCATGCTTTACCGCTTCGGAACATTTGGGCCTCTAGAGACAAATGACGGCTATAACAGTCGTTCACGATGGCAATAACGTTCGGTAGTCGTAGCAAATGTTTAATACATTTCAGTTCATGCAGTTGAAAAGTGTGTTTGTGTGAAGATGAACCATTTATTCTGTCAGTATTTTTTCATGAATTAAGTAAACTCAGATCAATTATCTTCTCAAAATTGAATAAATAAAAAAGTAAAATTAGTTGACAGAATATGTACACAGGTATAAGTGTATGTAAATTGATAATAGTATAATATAAAAAAATAGTAAGAATGCATAAACGTTTCGGTTTGCATTTAAGTCTTTCTCAGTATATAACGTATATTTATTCTTAATATTTTAAGAATTATGCTTTTTTAATATTTACATAATACTCTTTTATGTTATACTATTATCACACAGTGACAATTTACAGATATTGACACTTGTGTACTTCCTCCGTCGGTTAATTTTACATTTTATTTTTTCACAAATTAGTAAAAATATTTGTTTCGATGTTACTGTGAGTGTATTTGTATAAGTGTATATATTTTTCGCTTTATGTAGAAAAAATTGTAACCGCTAAAATGGACTTTTGCGGAAAATACACGGAAAAGAATAAAAAAATATTACGTGACTGTGATCTCATTGATGACGATCAGAGCCTTGTTTTCGAAGAATCCGATGCTGAAGCAGACTCTTTTAGCGACGATAGTGAGGCAGACTTTTTCGCAACTCAACGTCAGAAGCAGAAGCGTTTGATAGTGTTGTCTGAGGATGAAGACACTATCAAGTGACACTGAAGATATCGATAACCTTGCCGGTGGCGATGGTGCAAGTTGTTCACCAGTAACGACAGATAATGAGCGGATTATCGACGATGATGATATGTGATATGATAACAAAGAGAAATTGATTGAATTTGCATTCGATGGTGAATGCGGCATTAAAATGAATGCTGATAAGTATTCTACTGCGAGAGACATTTTTGATCAGCTGTTCTCAAGGAATATAGTTGAGACACTTGTTAGTTGCACAAATTACTATAGAAAGCATTTATTTGAAACCAAGCGTGCTGTTACAAGAGTTACAAGAAATACCCCAAAGATTAATTTCATTGAAACGGATGAAGAAGAACTACTAAAATTTTTGGGCCTTTGCTTACTTCAAGGTCAAAAAAGGGCTCCTTCCATTCGACACTTGTTTACTGATAATCCTCTTTACTATGCACCAATGTTTCCGTATACTATGGCGGGTCGCCGTTTTGAACAGCTACTACGATGCATCAATGGACATCATACTGGACATGTTGACAGCAGTACCCAAAAATTAAACAAAATTTACCCCATACTCCAGCCAATTCTCGTTAATTTTCAAGCAGCATATTCACCGTCAAAAGCACTTTCATTAGATGAATCCCTTTTGTTGTTTCGAGGTCGGCTAAGTTTCCGACAATATATAAAAGGGAAAAAGCAAAATATGGCATAAAACTATTTGAACTTGTAACCGTACATTCGTACAGTTACATAGTATAAAACAAGTAGTACAGTAAAACCTGGATAAATGCAACCAACATTGGGACCCAGTGGTTGCATTTATCCAAGCGAGGTGTCGAATCTCGGATTACACGCGACGACCAGCCAAGCGTGAACGTAGAAAGAGACAGACAGTGGTGGAAAGAGAGAGGTCCGATGATCAAAGGAAAGAGCCGAAACGTATCGGTGTGACTAATACTAATTGAAGTATAAAACTTTTTTATTTTTGACTTTTTTTTATTGAAACTTTTACTAACGCATCGGTGAAATTTTTCTGATTACAATGCTACCAAACACGATATAGTTTCAATTATAATTACTTGCTAAAATTGATGTTAAAGGTTGGCAAAAAGCAACAGAGATCGACATCAAAACCAGTCGCGGTGTTGGCTCTGGTTGCAAAGGTTTCATTTATCCAAGCACGGTGGCGATTCTGGGCATTTAATGTTGCATTTATCCAAGCAAGGTGTCGATTCTGGGCATTTAATGTTGCATTTATCCAAGCGAGGTGTCGATTCTAGGTATTTAATGTTGCATTTATCCAAGCGAGGTGTCGATTCTGCGTCTGTACACATGTTTTCTATTCAGCCGATATGCCGACTCTGTGTCCGTACACATGTTTTGTATTCAGCCGACATGCCGATTCTGTGTCCATACACATGTTTTCTATTCAGCCGACATGCCGATTCTGAGTCCGTACACATCTTTTGTATTCAGCCGATATCATTTATGTTCAGTTGTGGTGTCAATTCTATGTTGTTTATTCGATTACTATTGTTTATAAATATAATTCAAACTATATCGTGTTTGGTGTCATTTTAATCAGAAAAATCTCACAAATGCGTTAGTAGAAGTTTAATTAAGAAAAAGTTAAAAATAAAAAAGTTTTATCGTTCAATTAGTATTAGTCACATCGATATTACGGTCGGATCATATTACACGGTTTCCTCGCCGAGCGGCTCGGTTCGGCTTAGGGGGGTCCCCCCAAGTGGAGGGGATAGCGATGTTGCACTTATCCAAGCATTCTTTCGTTGCATTTATCCAGGTTTTACTGTATAGATTTTTCTTGGGAGATCGGAACTATAGCGATGGTATGTGCTATCCCTACTTATTTTTCTAAGTGGAGCGCGTGCGCGGATCCCCTCCTTCGAACGCCGGATCGAAGGAGCTCACGAGGGGAACTACCCAAGTGTTACGCTCACTTATTAATGAAATTTTGCCACCTTGTAGAGCTCGTCGCCCTGAACACGCCTATACCCCCTTTTGGGGGTAGACGGCTAATTGTTTAAAAGATATTAACAATTAAAGTTAGTTACTCCTTACATTGAGAAGCATGACAAACTAACACATACAAATGCTTAGCTCCGCGGTAAAACGCTTGACTCGCAATCTAGTTGTCTACGGTTCAAGTCCATGTATTCCCAACTTTTTTTTTCTTTTTTCTTTTTAATGATAATTTGTCTCTTTTTGAATAACTATTACAATTGTGCTATAACCATTGCATTTATTAATAATTAATTACATGTGCTGAAATTTTTTTGGAATTTAAGTTATCTTTTCTATCCAATACGTACATTAACACCCTTACCGCATTCAAAATTTACACGCGTTTATTTGTTATTATTTGTTTTTACATGTTCAATTTATTTAATTATATTTATTTAGTTACATTCATTTATACTACCGTGCAAATTTATAATTTATATTTACAACATTAGAAGAAGACGCAGAAGACATTGGTGAAGAATTTAAAACAAGAGGACAGAAATTATATACGTATTTTATGCAAATTAATTGTGTGTGTGTGTGTGTGTGTGTGTATAATAACAAATAAACGCGTGTAAATTTTGAATGCGGTAAGGGTGTTAATGTACGTATTGGATAGAAAAGATAACTTAAATTCTACAAAAATTTCAGCACATGTAATTAATTATTAATAAATGCAATGATTATAGCACAATTGTAATAGTTATTCAAAAAGAGATAAATTATCATTATAAAGAAAAAAGAAAAAAAAAGTTGGAAATACATGGACTTGAACCATAGGCAACTAGATTGCGAGTTAAGCGTTTTACCGCGGAGCTAAGCATTTGTATGTGTTAGTTTGTCATGTTTCTCAATGTAAGCAGTAGCTAACTTTAATTGTTAATATCTTTTAAACAATTAGCCGTCTGCCCCCAAAAGGGGGTATAGGCGTGTTCAGGGCAACGAGCTCTACAAGGTGGCAAAGTTTCATTAATAAGTGAGCGTAACACTTGGGTAGTTCCCCTCGTCAGTGTCGATCCATCGATCGACACTCTGGTCCCAAACGACAAGCAGAACGGACGCTTTCGCCTACGGCTCTCTTCCAAGAGACAACCGTCTTAAGATTGCGATCCAGCAAGTCGTGACTAGAGCCCGAGCTTGGACATCTCCCTTTCATTTAGTAGTGGCCTTCTATCTTGGGACTCAGCACCCTTGAAAGATCGCTCTACGCAGGCATATCCGAGACGACGTTGATTCCTAGGGAAACCTAGTCGAGTCACCCTCGTTTTGCTTGTGCTCTGGCAAATTCACATTGCAATTTGGAGGGCCGTGATCTCGCTCTTGACAGTCTTAATTTCTTCCTTGAGTACGCTTCATACTCCAGGAAGAACGTTGACGGATTCCGGCAAATCCACGGTTATCGGATTCTCTTAAATACACGTATTTCAGTCTGCAAAGGAGTCGAGGGTCGGGACTTAGTGCGCAACTTTCTCATCCTTTGATTGTGACTGAAATCGTGAAGTCAGTGCCCCTGTCGATCTGAGGTTCGCAGGTGAAAACCTCGCTGAACCGGAAGTATCCTCGGAATCCACTGGCTCGCCATTCTGCGATTTAAGAGACGCGTAAAAGTTAATATTTCGCTGTACGGTTAATAAATTCAAACGTTCCTCTCTTGCCTACGCGCTCCACGATCACGCGACCTTCGTGCGTCGTGATTTCGGTATATGTTTCCGAAACAAATCGAGCGAACAATAACTCGTCCTTGGCGAAAGACGTTTGAATCGTAGACGACCAACGAAATTTTGTAACCGTTGTGTATATATTACTTTTCGCATTCCGAGCAGGGTCACGATTTTGCGTTCGGATACTTTGCGTTATTCTTTTCATATATTTTCTCATATTTCTTAAAATGCGTTATTCAACCAGTCATTTTTCCGTATAAATGAAGACTGAGTTTTTTGAGTCGCGTTAAAGTCGCTCGACTGGTTGAGATTTTTCTTTACGTTATATTTTCTTATATTACTTTATATTCTATTATAATTATTCCGTGAGATTTAAATGCGTTATTCAACCAGTCATTTTTCCGTATTAAAAGAAGACTGAGTTTTTGGGTCGCGTTAAAGTCGCTCGACTGGTTGAAATCTTTTCTTTTGCGTTACCATTTTTTTTTTATTACACTTTCGATTCGTGTGAATCCGATCTGCGTGCTTATTGACGATCAATCTAGTCAAGTTCGTTGTATATTATATTTACATAATCTGCGCGTCTCTTGAACATCTATTAGATGAGAATTGCGTTCCGTTGATTGTTGAACGCGTAAACTGCCATAATATTTGCGGTGCTACTACCATTCTGTGATCGGCTATTTTGCCATACTTCAATCACGTCTCGTTACTGACTTCACCGTTCCTTCTGCCTTCGCGAACGCGCAGCGAACGCGAACCATTCCTTGAGACGCGTAGGGGAAATCGTACGCTCGTACTACTCGCGGTATCTTCTCCTTCGCATAAGTAGCGAAAGACCTAAACGTTACAAATTTAATACGCCGGACGGATATATTCTAAATCTTGAAATTTATCAAGGAAAATCAGATAACATGCAGGAAACATCAAAAACAAGTAGTCTTGTTTTACGGTTAATGCAGCCATATTTGGGTAAAGGACATCATCTCTTTATGGACAATTTTTACAACAGTATCGAGCTGTCAGAAGAGCTGCTAAAATATAAAACACACACAACCGGAACGCTTCGTTCTAACAGAATAGGTAATCCGAAAGAAGTAACATCAAAAAGATTAAAAAAGGGCGAACATATATGGCGTAGACGAGGTCAAATTTATGTATCGAAATGGCGAGATAAACGGGACGTTCTGTCCATAACAACAAATCATCATCCGGAAATGGTGGAAGTTACTAACAAATTTGGACAAAAAAAGAATAAACCAAATGATATAGCTGAATACAATTTGAATATGTCAGGAATTGACAAATGTGATCAAATGATTTCCTATTATTCATCACCATGAAAATCCATAAGATGGTATAAAAAACTCTTTTTTCATCTTTTAGACCTATGCGTTTGGAATTCCTACTTTATCTATCGACAGTTTCATACATCAACGACATTCCTACAGTTTAGAGATTTGCTAATACAATCATTGATCAAACTACCTAATACTGAGATTTCTGAAAAGAATTTAGCGGCATTAACATCTACGCTTGGTCGACCGAAACAAATAAATTCATTACGACTGACATCCACAAGTTGTACACAACAACATTTCTTGGAAAAGATACCTCCACCTATTGATTTTCAGCGTAAAACTTATTTTTTACGTTGCAGACAATGTTCGTCCAACCAAATTAGAAAAGAAACGTCATATAGATGTAAAACTTGTCCGTAGAAACCACCATTGTGTCCAGAATGCTTCGAATCCTATCTGTTTGAGAATCCGCTCAGCCATGATGGCGCTCACGGTCGATCGATTTATCGATCGGGAGTCGACCATCTAGGTAACGCTTGAGCAGGGGTCTTCTCGGGGGCTCGCGCGCAACGCCGCCATTATCGATCATCGATTCACGAGTTCACCACGTGCTCACAAGCTCACCGCTCAGAAGTTTTGTTCAAGTGCGAATCATCAAGACACGATCAAGACCACTCAAACGACCCTAGGAATCCTCTGCAACTGTGCAGTGCAACAGGATTGCGAAAGGTACAGATCAATTACAATTAATTCATTGAAGCGTGAGCCGCCAACCACGTGTCAATCTCGCACGCGCTCACGGGCACCATCACCATAGCGGACCGAATTAATATAATTAACGGGGCTTATTGTTCACGACTGCCGATCAGTTCAATTGTCAATTCAACGGATCAGGTGACAGATCGAATCAATAATTTATATGTCTCATCTCAAGTAAGATCATTCTTCATCGACGAATCACTGTAATTGTAATTAAAATCATTCAGACGATTCATTTTCTTGTACGCAAAGATTCACAGCTGATCATTGTAAGCTCAATCATTTTTTGTCAGTTCATCGTGTTCACGCAATTTTATCAGTGACTCAAATAAATCAATTTGTGAAACCCGAACCAGTAAGTGTAAAATTCTTTCCCAGTGCAATCCATCCAGGATTTCCATCATTCCTGAACACTATCATTTATAATGCTTTCTTGTATGTATGTAATTTGTTTCCTGAATTAATTTTTATTACATTTTTACTATTTTATAAGCAAAATAAATTACAAATGATAATTTTGTTTCAAACAGATTTTCTTGTGATAAGTTTACACCTATTTACTCTGTTTTATTCATAGGAATCATTTTGAATTAATAAAGCAAATGCTGTACAGTCGTCACGATGGTCATAGCCGTCATTTGCTCCGGGAAGAGGAAAAATGACATGATGAGCAAATGACGGTTATAGCCTTCGCGAGTTTTTTTGGAAAAACTGTGGCCAAATGTGATAATTTTCACTTCCAAACATACAACTTACACTCAATTTCATCTGGCAGTTATAAACGGTTGAACAAAAAAAATGTGTTTCTGAGCACGATCGTCAAATTAAAAGGTGCGGCAACGGGTTAATTGAATCAGTTGCAAATTGCTTAGAAGGTAATCGTTTTAACGGCTATTATTTTATTTTTTTAAATCCTAAACCGGCCACGTCTGCTTGGAGCGACTAATAATATTTTTTAATAAACAACAAACTGCCCAGGTCTGCTTGAAGCGACCAATTGTTTGTAAAAAAAAACAAACCGACCATTCAATAGCCGCATTTGCTGTCCGATATGAAACAGTTTCAAGTGAAATATCGACAGAAGAGGATGGCGACGCAGAACTTAGAACTGACGATGAAGAAATTTCGAGATCGAAGTTTATAAAATTGAAGGACAATACCCGAATGCGAATAAGAAATAAACCAGCTGTACTCTGCCACCGATATTATACCCTGAACAGTGATAGAGAAGGATACTTCTATAACATAATAGTAGTGTCTCACATTCCATTTCGTGATAAAAGTACACTTATGTCCGAAAACGAATCCTCGGAACAATGTTTTCTTTGACGGCAACACGAGTTGAAACCTATGTTGGGTAACGCAACTGTCGAACAATTTACGGCGCTCATGAAGTGGCGCTCGCCCAGGCTGCTGCTTTAAATGTTGTACACGAAGAAGAAACCAATGAACATTTAAGAGATCCAGTCAGAATTCATGCTGACGAAACAATATATTATGATCAAGGTGATTTATATGAAGATCAACAGCAAGAAACAATTGCAATGCCAGAAGACGTGTTCCTTAATAGTATTCGAAGTCTTAATATTCAACAGAAAGACTTATTAAAATCAGTGTCCGCAGTAATTGAGAAAGATATTAAAAAAAATGATGATGAAAATACAGAACAAATGTTGCTTTTTATTAGTGGAGGAGCTGGTAGTGGCAAGTCGATTAGTTTAAAATTACTTGTTGAACACGTTAAACGCTGCTATAATCCTACAGTTGATACGATGATAAAACCATCTTTCATTGAAGTAACTTCTTTGACTGACGTTGCTGCCCGTCAAATATTCGGAAAAACTCTGCATTCCTTGTTCTCGTTGCCTATTGAAAAAGGTACTGCAATGACCTATCGACGACTGACAGGACAGAGGCTCAAACAGGAGAGACGAAAGTGACGTCATACAAGGTGGTTTATTATCGACGAGATATCAATGGTATCTTATGAGAATTTGCATATAATTCATTTAACATTGCAAGAATTCAAAACAAATGATAAACTATTTGGTGGCGTAAATGTACTTCTCTTTGGCGATATCATGCAGTTGCCCCCAGTAAAAGGACACTGGTGTTTTGTACAGCCACATTGGTGTACTGTAGAAATTAATTTATGGCACCAATTTTCATCCTGCGAACTTACCATTAATATGCGACAAAGAGATGACGTTGAGTTCATCGATTTATTGAATAACCTTCGGTTTAAGGAAGTGATAACTTCTCAACTGGAAATATTATGCGAACGAAGAAGAGTTCCCCTAACCGGAGAGTTCGAGGATCGTGCAGCAGTAAGAATATTCCCAACGATAAAATTAGTGGAATAATATAATTCAAAAATGACTGATGAATTAGCAAAATCACATCGAATGTACGTCATTGATTCAATAGACGACTCCCGTGAGGCAGCTACATATGGAAAAAGGCCACCAGAAAATGTCATACCTGTAAATGTAAATAATTGTGGCGGACAGTTACATGCAATAACGTTAACTGAGTGATCGCGAATCATGCTGTGACGAAACATATCAATTTCTGATGGTTTGATATACAGCGAAATGGGAATAGTGAAGAAATTTACATGGCCGGCACTTCGAAGAGATCAACTAGAACAGGGAGAGTTGCCGGACTCGGTACTTATAAAATTTGACGACGAGTCCATTGGAAATAGATTTAAAGATATCGACGGTTACATCCCAATATCTCCAGTTGTAGCAACGTTTCAGGCGCCGAAAGGTTATGAAGACGTCAAACGCAGAATGTTCTTCTTATTCTAAGTTGGGCAGTAACGGTGCATAAATTACAAGGGACTACATTAAACAAAGCTGTAATTCATCTTGGCAAAAAGAATTTTGCAAAAGGCCTTTACGGCGCTCTTAGTCGTGTCAAAAGTTTAGATGGTTTAGCTTTATCTGATTTAGCACCAAACAAAGTCCTCGTTAAGCCGCATGACAAAAGAGCACTCGCAGAAATGCAAAGATTACGACAGTTACTTTTGCAAAGAAACAGTCCAAATCAGCTTCCAGCGACTGATACGTGAAGAAGGAAGCCAACCCTTCTTTTAGCGACCAACTGGTAGAGAAAATGACGAAGTTTATTTTTTTCTTTCCTTTCATTTCACGGATAATGTTGAGAAGTCATACTCGATATATTCCCTGTAGAGTAAACGTCGAAAAAAATATAAATCAAGCGCTAAGTTTCTTTGCAATAAAAATCGTTAGGAATGAAAAATGCAAAATATTTTTTTTACGGGACCAATGGGGAGTTATACTCTATAAGACGCAAAAAGATTGGTCAAACCGTCTCGGCGTAATCGGTGAACATACATAAACAAAAAAAATATATACACATTGAATTAAGTATCCTCCTCCTTTTCGAAGTCGGATAAAAAAAATATACAGGCTGTTCCAGAACTCGCATTTGTCCCGTGAAGGGGTGCTAGCTGGGGTGATTCTGAGCATCTTTTTCCATTGCAAAAAAGTTGTTTGAAGCTTCGTCTTTGAATTATTAAGCAAAAACACTGACCAATCCGAGTACGTGTAACGGGGTCGGTCGGTCGGTTCGGTGCGCACAGCGTTGCGCACCGCGGTCGGTTTCCCCGTGCCAGGGTTCGCAAGGGAACAGGTCGGTAAATAACAAGGCGGTGTTATGTAGAAAAATATATGTTTATTCAAAAGAAACTAAACGACGACTACTGGTACAGCCCGGCGGCTATCCTCGCCGGGTTGGTCGGGCGGTATTCACCGGCCGCGGGTACTACAATCAGAAGACGGTCTGGTGGTTAGACGCGTGGAGCCGTATTCCTTAAAACTAATATACAGATCTTATATACTACGGTCGGAACCCGGTCCGTCACAGAAATCACGCGGAACTTATATCTAACGCTCTTACAAACTACTGCGGTCGCTACCGCCTTACGAACTAAACGGACGCACGCTGATGTACGCGGAGAGCGGGCGCAAGCGGAGCGCGAACGCGAACAAATTAGCGAAAGCGCCGAGACACTATCGAGTGTCGAGAGAGCGGACGCAAGAGTCGGGAAAGGAATGACCCGATTGGGCCGACGGTGTTTTATTCAAACGCGCTGCGGTGTTTCGCGCTGCGGTGTTTCGCGCTGCGGTGGAGTTGTCGCCCGCTTGCCTCACGCGGCTCGTCTTCTCGTACGCCGAGGTAGAACCGAACAGCGAACGAGACGACGACCAATCCTGGCCAGCCTGGGTAGCGCCGCGAAGCTGGAAGGAATCGGCTGCCAAAGGCAGAATGCGGTGCCGTGTAAGCTAGCGTTCGGAATCCCCGCGGAAGCGCCAGCAGAGATTATGAACGCGCACTAGCTTGGTAACCCCGGGTCAACCACGGGACTGACGAGGCTAGACGCCAACGGCCGCTGGACCTATGGGAGCTGCCAGGTCGTAGCGTAGTGCAATGCTACGGCCCGTTGGCCAGAGATCTCTTCGCCAGGAAACCCATGGCGTCGAGAGCTCTGGTGCTCCGGTCCGGACCTCCTAGGAGGTTCCCTCGGGGCCGAAGCTCCGAGGCAACTCATCGATCAACGCATGGATCGGTCCTACTTATAGTCTAATCGCACGAGAGTGGGGATGCCGCCGCGGCGGGGGCCCGCGATGCGCGACGCCGATCCACGGCTGTCGTCGCATACGTATAGTGCGCGGGCTCAGGGACGGCAGCCTTGGCTACAAAAGCGGGGTTTGACGTAGGTCGCGAATGAACGGTTCGGCACCTCGTTGGCATAGCACAATAAAAAATTGAACTGGTTGAACATTTTTAGTTGTTTAAAATGAATACGAAATCTAATCTCTTGTCGCCTGTCATAACGTAAAAAAGGAAATCCTGAACATTCTAAACAACAAATAAAAATGTTTGAAATGGAATAATTAATAAAAATTTGAAAACAATTTAAACGAAACTTACTCATTCGTTCCTAAATTAAGCTGCTATGCTGAAAGTAGATAATTCCCACTAGGTCACTGTGTCGATCTAGAACATTCAACTAGGGAACAAATTACGAAGAACAGCTGATTTCCAGACGAGATCATTGAACTCATTCAATCATACGGTCACTATCACTTTTCACAGAATTTCCTTTCAGGTAGATGAACATTTACAAACCCCGCTTTCGTAGCCGACGCTGCCGTCCCTGAGCCCACACGCTATACGCGCTTGGATTGGTCGGTGTTTTTCCTTAATAATTCAAAGACGAAGCATCAAACAACATTTTCCTTCGCGAAAATGTTGTTCAGAATCGCCCGAACTACCACCCCTTCACGGGACCAACGCGAGTTCTGGGACACCCTGTATACAGGGTGTTCGACAATAGATGGGAAAAATTTTAAGGGGTGATTCTAGGAATCAAAATAAGACGAAAATCAAGAATAACGAAATAGCGTTTGCGGCTTTGTTTTCCAGTAATTAACGTTTAAAAATTCGAGTCAATAACGCCTGAAACCTCAAATTCGCCCAGCACCGACGACTGAATGTCAGGTCAGCAGGAGAAAGTACAGTCATAACCAAGAATTGTAGAATAGTAGTGTTACGCCCCGGCGGAAAACTAAAATTTATCCGCCTTGCGTCCCTTATCAAGCCCTTTGGGTGTACGAGAATTTCTCAATGTAAGGGGCGTGAGAAGTATGCTTTTTCTCTTCCGCCAATCTTTTCCATTCCTCCTCGATCTAGTGCACCCTCATCAAGCCTTTAGGTTACGAGAGTCCCCTCTATGTCGAGGATGCACAGTAAACGCTGGATATATGCAACGAAAGTTTGGCTGGATATATGCAACATCGCTATCCCCTCCACTTAGGGGATCCCTCTAGGCGAACCGAGCCGCTCGACGAGGAAACAGTGTAATATGATCCGACCGTAATACCGGTGCGACTAATACTAATTGAACGATAAAACTTTTCTATTTTTAACTTTTTCTTAATGAAGCTTTTACTGACGCATTTGTGAGAATTATATTTATTTATTAAAATAATAATAACCCGAAAATGAAATATACTAATCCCGAGGCAATAGAGGTAGGCACTCAACATGAAAATACAGTTATATTGAGGTTGACGAGGTAACCTCAGATCGACCTGATTTTTTTACAATAGATAGCCCTTGAGATGGAGATTCCAACGGTGGTCATCCCAACTCCTAACCCGCCGCCACGGTAGAGGTCAAAAACTAAAATCGTCCAAAAAGTGGTTTCTGCACTGATCTCAGTGAGTATATTAAGAAAAAGAAAAAAAATAAAAAATGAAAAAAAATAAAGAAAACTCTAACCTAACCTTTTTCTTTTTTTTACGCGGGGGAAATCTTCGAAAGACGTCCCCAGCCCCCTGGAGAGGAGCCGAGGGTAGTGCCGGATTTTTACCGGCTAAAACCCCCACGGTGACCTACACTGGGCGCTAGGAGGGGGCCCCGGGACCTCGCCCATGGCGCGTTGGCGCCCCTTGCTCAGGGGAGGGTCTAGCTTGGGCCCTCCGCCTACATGCCAAACTCCGCCGCCATCGAAGCTCCAGGCCCGGCCCCTTGCGGCCCCGCATAAGTCTCGCGGGGTCGCGCGACCGGTGTTTGGGGGGGGGGGGGGGTCCCCCTGGTCCTCCTCTTCCGGGGGGAGACTGGTGTCTCCCCCCTAAAATCCTCTTCAGGGGGACCGGATGTTCCTTCGAGAGGTGTCATCAGACATTCTCTGTTCGTGTCGCGCGATTGCATGCTTGCTCGAGCGGTTAGCTTTAAATTTGGCGCTGCGCGAGGGTGTGCGGTTGGAAGATATCACGCGGCGTTGCGCAGGCGCAAGCAACGAATCGGTGGTGGTGGCCCGGGACCGGGCCCGCGCATTGAACCGTGATCGGTCAAACTTTTCACAGAGTTTTTCTGAATTTTTCCAATTTTGTCAAAGGGTGAATTGTATTTTGGATTTTGGACTGGTGGTGTTCGTTGACGGGCGCTGTGGCTGTCGGGCATGTGTCATATTTTGTTGAAGCACTAGGTGCTGTCATTTTATCTGCACGGCCGGGCGATCTTGTGTGTGATTCAAACGGCTACCTGAGCGCGTTGTTGAACGGCACAGTTCGGCGATCGGTTGATTCTGCCCACCTGGCTAGCCGTGCAGTTAGTGGTGCGTTTTTGCGGCCACTTTGTCTTCTTTGCCGGGACGCCTCCTGTGATCAGGGTTTGTTGTTTTTTGGTAAGGACCACGACAATTTGTTGCGACCTCGGCGAGACACCATCCGATACGATTGGTAAGAGAGCTCTCGATTGTGTGTTTTATAATATTTTTAATGATTACGCAAGTGCATGCTAGTCTTAATCTTTAGTTTTATTACACGACTTACACTTTTATATTTTGTTTGTATTATTTTATGTATATACATTCTTTTTAGTATAATTTGCTTGCTGGGACCAGGCTTCTTCCCCACTTTCGACTGGGGCTTTTTACAGCCGGTACCCGTAGAATAGAATCAGTTAGGTTTTTTGAGGTATTAAAGTGATTTTTCGTTTTTATACCATATATCATTTGCTTTATTTATTTACCGGCGACGCCAATTCCACCACATGTCCTTCCTCATTCTATGTTACTCCGAATAGTCGGAACATTCTCATAAATAGTAATTCGTACAAACTAGTTGTTCCTCTATACCTCACTCCATTAATAATCACATCGTCGTTTTTGTTTATGTCGAAAACTGAACTTCTGATCATTAATTTCTTACATCGTATGTATACTCCATAGTGTCCACCCCAAAACCCCGACAGCCAAAATTCCACCACCCAAAATTCCGACACCCAAAAGTTTGGCTGCCCTAACCTAAACCTAACCCTAACCCTAACCTTTTTTTTCGTGGGGGAAATCTTCCAAAGACGCTCTAGCCGCCCTGAGGAGGGGCCGGGGATAGTGCCGGATTTATACCGGCTAAAACCCCCACGGTGACCTGCATTGGTCGTAAGGAAGGGCCCCGGGACCTCTTGCGAACACACCGGGACCCTCCCGCCCTTGGCGCATTAGCGCCCCATCTCGGGGAAGGGCCTAACCTTGACCCTCCCCTAAGTGCCAACTCCGCCGACGTCGGGGCCCACACCCGACGCCGGTCACTGCTCGGGCCGCGTGCAATGGCGACCGGGGCCCGAGCCCCAGCCCCAGCCATCTGCGGCCCAGCGACTCCAAAAAGGAGCCGCTAGATCTGCGATGGGGGAGGCCGGGGCCTCCCCCCACTACCTCTGCCTTGGGGATAAGACAAAGCTCCCCCCAACCTATCACCCTGGGGGAAGCCGAAGCCCCCCCCACTACATCTACCTTGGGGGGGGGGATAAGCTGAATGACATGAAGGGAAGCTGAAGCTTCCCCCAATCAAGGCCCACCGCCCCGTCCTCCTCAGCTAACTGTGCTCCCCGGCGGCGTCCTCTCCTGCGGGTGGGGTCGGATCCCTCTTGACCCCGCTCCGCCTCCTCCTTCATGGCGATGACCTTCTCACAGAAGGAGTCCTCCACTGATCCTCGCTGGCGATCATGTTTCTTACCATGCTCGTCGGCGAGACATCCAACCCCAACTCGCACCGCAAGGCGTGACGGGTCCGCGCGAACACTAGACAATGCTCCAGTGTGTGTTGCGCGGAGTCCCGCCCCGCCCCGCAGTGGTGGCATATAGCCGTCGCCTGGCTACGAATCCGGCACAGGAAGTCACCGAAGCAACCATGCCCGGTGAGCACCTGTGTTGTCCGGTAGGTGATCCGACCAAAGCCGCGGTCCCGCCATTTTTTGATGACGTGTAGGACCGTCCCGATCACTCGCTGGCCAGCGGCGCCGCTCGCGATTATCTCGCCACCCCACCGGTCCAGGGCATCTTGTCGGGCCTGGCACCTCCATTCCCGTTCGACCATCTGCTCTGGCGGGTCTTCTCCGGCCTGGCGGAGGCCGCGCAAGCGCCAGAAGATCGTGGCGCTGGCCTCCGCCTCGTACTTAAAAGGTACGACACCCGCCAGAGTCATCGTCGCCGCGTGGGAGACTGTGCGGTATCCCCTCACGACACTGATGGCCATCCTCCTCTCCACTCGCCGCAGCACAACTTGGCTGCGGCGAGACGCCATCAGCGCCTCGGCTCATATGAGCGACCCATATAGGTCCACGCTCCGCACGATCCCCGTATAAAGGCCGCGAACCTTCTCGCTCGGCCTCCCGATATTGGGCAGCACCCGCCCAAGGGCGTTTGCTACTCCGTCTAAGCATGGGGCCAGACGGTCGAAATACCTTTCAAACTGCCAGTGGCTGTCCAGGTGGAGGCCAAGATACCTGAACCCTTCACCCACCTGGACCCTGGTGTCACCTACCCGGATCCAAGACTGGGGCGGCGGTGCAACCTCACGCCCAGGCGAGTAAAACCACATCGTCTTGGTCTTGTGGGGCGCTACCTGTATCCCCAGCCTCCGGACCGCCGCTGCAATGGCAGCCACGCTAATCTCCGCTAGACGACTGGTTCTGCTCCAGTCCCGGTCGGTGGCAAACACGTGCATATCGTCAGCAAAGCACGTGTTGCATACGCCGTCCGGGACCAAGACCCGCAAAGCTGGGTTGTACCCCACGTTCCACAATGGGGGCCTCAAAGGGGACGGCCCTCCTGTAAGTGCGGCCGTCCCGGCCCACATACTCAATGAACTTATCCCGCAGGTAGTCCCCGATCATCCGTCTCAGTGCTGGGGGCACTTTATGTTCAGCGAGTGCCCCCATTATCACCCCATGGGGCAGGTTGTTGAAGGCGTTCACTATGCGGGACGTGACCGAGCCGCATTGGGAGCGCAGCGAATCGATCGCATCGGTGGTGCTGAGCTCCCGTCTAAAACCGTATTGCGACTCGGCTAGACCAGGGCCTACTCGGGATAGGTGCTCGGCCAGGCGGTCAGCTATAACGCTTTCTAAAAGCTTCCCGACCTCGTTGAGCAAAACTATGGGCCGTTACGCGGATGGACGCTCTGCGTGTCGTCCTTCCTTTCTCAGCAGGACCAGTCGTCCAACCTTCCACGCAAAGGGAAATACCCCCCCCCCCCTCCCTTAAGACAGGCGCTGAAGAGGCGCCTCAATAGCGGTCCAAGGATACACAGAGCCAATCCCCAGGCTCGGCCAGCGACGCCATTCCGATGGCCCCGGCCTGGAGCGGTGTTCTGAGTCCCCATGCGTTTAATTGCCCCGGCCAACTCCCCCTCTGTGACCTCCATGTCGTCCGTCCATTCGACTTGGACCGGCGGCGGCGGCCAGGGGTGGCTACCGGTGTCACGAGGGAACAACGTGTCCATCACCTGGCCCAAGAACTGGGGGTCGAGGCTCTCCGTCACGGGGAGCGCCCAGGGCCTAAGTTTCCCCATAGCCCAATGGTAGGGGCGCCCCTACGAATCGGTATCCAGAGAGCCGAGGAGCTCTTGCCATGCCCGGGATTTGGCATCTCCGATGGCCAGCTGCAGGGCTTCCGCTAACACTCTGTAACACCGGTACAGCTCTTCCTCCCCGCTGGGTCGCAGATCGTTCTCCGACGGGCCCTTTGCTACTGGCGTCGGGCGACATTACAGTTTTGCCGAATGTCGGCGATTTCGCCGGACCACCAGTAGGCGGCCCGTCTGGGGAGGCCTTTGGCCCGGGGCATGGCGACGTCACAGATCGCCTTCATCGTGCCCCGGAACTATTTCACCTCCTCCTCTATATCCGCGACCGGTTGCTCCGGCCAGGTCACAGCGAGGGCTGCGGCCATCTACGCGTCCATGTCAAGCCTCTTCAGCGCGCATCTCCGCGGCGGTGGTCCGATCGGGGGCGACGATCAGGGGAGGAGAATCCAAGGCGGATGTAGTGAGGAACGCTGAGCATCTCCGCCTTCTCCACCACCCTCCTCTCTCCGCACCATGCGCGCGGCTGCGGAAGTCGCGAACGATAGATCAACTATTGGCTCCCCCCGAGCACGCACGCAGGTACTGACCGAGCCCCGGTTCAACAGCCGGAGCTCGAATTCAGCCGCCCACTCGAGTACCGCCCCGCCCCTTGCGTCAGTCCTCGGGGACCCCCACGATTGGGCATGGGAGTTGAAATTCCCGAGGACGAGTGTCGGCCGGGGGACCTAAACGTATCTCGAACCTAACCTATCTTAGCCTTACAAAAAGTTACACAGAACTAACCTAACCTAACCAAGAACACGGAGTTTTGGCTGTCGGGATTTTGGGTGCCACCGTACTCCATACACATCGTCTATCTTCTTCACAATTCTTCTTCTTTACGATTGGTAAAGAGTAAATGAATGTATTTAGTTGCCAACGATCCTAAATTTTTCTTGAAATGGCTGCGTATGTTTTCGTTACATTTGTCCAAAATGCGCTGTATAGAAACATTAAGATTCTCCTCATGGTCACTGTCACCGTACGTTTCAACGGCATGTATCGATTTTTCATTATGGAAATCGGAACGATCTTTCGTCACATCCGCTGTCTGTTCACTCGAAGATGTACCAGGTTCGGAATAAATGCGCGCTCTTGCAGTTTGTGCGCTTTCAGGGTTAAGAAAAGGAGTTGACGTCTGTTTTTGCGATTCTTTAATATTCAAAGTTGAGAATGTCGACTCGTATTTTTATCCGACTTCGAAAAGGAGGAGGATACTATATTTTTTCGTTCCAAACGCTTTTTATTGAAAAAAAACCTACTATTTCATATACGTGCGCCGTACGTTCGCCGATTACTCCGAGACGGATGGACCAATCGGAACGAAACTTTTTTCATCTTGTAGAATATATCTCCCGATTGGTCCCGTAAAAAGCTTTTTGTATTTTTTGATTCCTAACGACTTTTATCGCAAAATACGTAATACTTCATGTATATCTTCCGGCGTTTATGCCGCAGGGAATGTACCGATTGCGATGAAACGTTTGACATTTAGTAGGAGGTATATCTGCAATGATCCCACTTGCAAAAGTTTATGGAATTTGTTAATAACTACTGTTATAGCAAAAAATGTATTCCGTCATGTTACTCTGCAAGGAATGTATTGTTCGCGATGAAACCTTTCATATCTAGTAGGATATACAGGGTGTCACGCGACTACCTCGACACCGGAAGACGGCTGATTGCTAAGGTGATTCTAAACAACTTTTTCCTTTGCCAAACTGTTGGTTAAGACTTGGTTTTCGAGTTAATAACAAAAAAAAACCAACTAATCCGAGCGCGTATAGCGCGAAGTCCCAGGAACTGTAGTGTTGGGTATGAAAACCGGGCCTGACGTAGGTCGCGAGTGAACGGCTTGACACCGCGTTGGCATACCACAATAAAAAAGCTGAACTGGTAGAACATCTTTAGTCGGTGTTTAGAATGAATACGGAACCTAATCTCATGTCGCCTGTCATAATGTAAAAAAGGAAATTCTAAGAATTCTAAACAACAAATAAAAATGTCTGATGTGGAATAATTAATAATCGTTTGTGTTACGTCCCACCTTACGGGTGGTTATTTTTCTGTTACTACGATCTTTGGGTTCTGCCGATTTAAACGCTAAAGCGTACCTTGACCTTCCTTGCGGGTAATGTAGGATGCAGGATGGGGCGTTCAGTAATTGCTTGTACACGTATATGGGTCTTCGATAATTATATTCTCTTTCTGATGGTTACATACCCTTCGCTGACTTCAGGTGTTGTACGTCACTCGTTCGTTCTCGTATTCGCTCACTGTTCATTCACACTAGAGGTCTCGTTTTACACTTGCTTCGCGGTTCGGACGATACACTAGACTCGCGGCGCGTGGCTATGACTCGACCTTGGAGATACAAGCGGTTGGTGGAGGTCCTGCACAGCACACGGGTGCACGCCTGGACTTGGTCCAATTATGGGTCTGCTATCTCAGACCACGGCGATACACTCGTGTGGAACCGTCGGCCGAGCATGTCGTTGATGATCTTCCTGGTTTCGAATAGCCTTGGGCGCGGATCTACTGCGGGTCACGAACGGACAGAACTTCGGTCTCTGCTTTACGCTATCACGGAACTGACGTACCTGCGTTGCGCCGATAACTTATACTCCCAAAAGGGGAGTAGGTCACACTCTTTGCTTGCGAAAACCTGCAAGCAAAGGGTTTTCGCCATCGCATTCCGCAAGTTCCCTGATTTCGTATCGCGGGCGTCGCTAAGCGAGAAAACGCTGATGTTTCGCGGATTCCAGAGCAAGACCTCTTTGGAATGGCGAAAGACGAAAATGGGTTATAACTAGGGACGTAACATTTGAATTGGAGGCTACGTTAATGATGAAAAATTTGAAAACAATTTAAATGAAACTTACCCATTCGTTTATAAATTAACCTGCTACGCTGAAAGCAGATAATTCCCACTAGGTCTCTGTGTCGATTCTGAACATTCGACGAGGCAATACCTCGCCTATTATTCATACCTAAGTGCAATAAATCAGGGGAGTTCACTGGCCCGATCATGAAAACAGCTGTTCTGCCGAACGTGTTTCCTCGTTTCCCAGTGACAATTATCTGCTTTCAGCGTAGTAAGTTAATTTAGGAACGAATGCGAAAGTTTCATTTAAATTGTTTTCAAATTTTTCGTCACTAACGTAGCCTCCAATTCAAACGTTTATTAATTATTCCATTTTAATCATTTTTATTTGCTGTTTTGAATGCTTGGAACTTCCTTGTTTACATTATGACACGCGACAAGAGATTAGGTTCCGCATTCATTTTAAACGACTAAAAATGTTCTACCAGTTCAATTTTTTTATTGTGCTATGCCAACGGGGTGTCGAGCCGTTCGTTCGCGACCTAAGTCAGGCCCGGATTTCGTATGCGACATTGCTGTCGCTAAGCCCGCGTGCTGTACGCGCTCAGATTGGTCGGTGCTTTTGTGAATAACTCGAAAACGCGCTAACATTTCGGCAAAGGAAACTGTTGTTTAGAATCACCTTAGCAATCATCCCTCTTCGGCTGTCGAGGTAGTGGTGTGACACCCTGTATATCCGTGATGACCCCATTCGCAAAAATTTATGAAATTTATTGTTTATTAACCATTTAAATTCAGTCAATTTTTGTCGGTTTATGGTTATTAGCTAAGCAACAGAAACCCAAGATCACCTTACACTATCCTACAAATACTACTGGTTCCACTAAAAAGTGTGAAATAAAATAATTTTTAACAAGAAACAAGAGAGCAGACTTCGAAATGCACTCAAAGGTGTAAAAGAATTTCTATTTCATTTATACCAATATTCCATAGCTATTAATAATATCTACTTAATCGTTAAATAGGATACCAAATACATTTCAAAGTTTTCGGAGGCGGTGCAGAATTAAAAATACCCGAACAAACGATGCTGCCAATAACGATTTGATTGCGGTATGGCAAACTTAGTAATTAATAAGTCGTAAGAGAAAAACCGGAACGTTATAGGTCCGGCTGAAAACATTTGTAATTGTAACGATTATATCAGAAATTAGCAGCACTCCTGATGTACATGCTCTATACTGCAGTTCACGAGAGACCATACTTAATTCGCGTAGCTCACTAGGTCTAGAGAGATTTTTAATAACGTATGGTATTTCCTTCTACAGCTTGCTTCTTATTATACTTTGTGATCATGTGACGGGTTACGGCCGGGGCTTGCCGACTCAGCCGGTAAGTCCGGGGTTCAGGTGAACGAATGAAATAAGTCGGTTGAGTATATGTGAAAAGAGATGTATATATTTATTCTAATGTTACAATTATCTTATTGATAGGGCCCTAGGCGTCCTATCAGTCTAGATATATCCTTACGGTTAGCGGCTTATAGCTACGGCTTAAAGTTAACGGCTTAATACTAACGGTCGCGGTATAGTCTGGTCGCGTGGTCAAGCGATCACAGCGCGGTCGCGGTACGGGATGTTGGCCGTACGTCTTGCCGGTGCGGTTACGGCGCGGCACGGTCTCGGCGCGGTTCGGTCGCGGCGCGGTCGCGATACGGGATGTTGGCCGTATATGCCTAGCGCGGCGTTTCGGTGCGGTACGGAACGGCGGAGGTAGTGGGAGAGCTAGGAGTGGCGGCTAGATGCCTTCATGGGCGGACGGCCGTAGACACAACCCATCCTGACCCAGGCAGTCAGAAGACCGTGATCTGGTGGATGTCTGTAAACACAGGTACGCCCGGTCCGGCGGTCAGGAGGCCGCCGAGAGAATTCTCTGCAGTAGCCAAGGATACAGCGGACTGTATCGGCGGACGGCCATAGACACAACCCGTCCTGCTGATCGCTGCTGGTGGAATATCGTGAGAGCCAAAAATCGTAGCTGATCGTGTCTCTTTATCGCTTATCTAGGAGATTCGCTTCCGAGTACAGATCTGGTTTCGGTAGTCCCGCGGCCCGGTATATAACGGCTCGCGAGGCCGTTCGCCTCGCGAGTTCGCGGTGCGCGCGGTCGGCACCTGTCGGCGGCGTCGGTACTAACGGCGCGCGTGCCGGCGGGGCCCGTGGTTTCGTGGCCTCGCGCTCCTTACAATCATATAAATGGTGGGCAGAAATATATGACGTATGATAACTGATAACCGGTGCTGATATTGTAAAGTTTCACGATACAATGAAATTCCTATTATTTTTCAAAAAAACAATGGTGTAAACGCAAAGTAAGAAACAAGCTATAACGGGGAATCACACACGCTATTAAAAATCTCCCTAGACTTCGTGAGCTTCGCGAGTTAAGTGCGGTCGTGAACTGCAGTATAGTTAATTCGCAATGGGTATGTTGATTCCCGTTGAATATTGTTTACTTGAAATTATCAAATGGGTCATTTATTATAGGTTGCCGACGCCCGAGTTAGGATCTTCCTGGTAAAGGAAAAGTTTTTAATTTTGCGCCGCCTCCGAAAACTTTGAAATGTATTTGGTATCCTATTTAACAATTAAGTAAATATTAGTAATAGCTATGGAATATTGGTATAAATGAAACAGAAATTATTTTACACTTTTTAGTGCATTTCGAAGTCGGATTTGTTTTTTGGTAAAAATTATTTTATTTCACATTTTTTAGTGGAACCAGTAGTATTTGTAGGATACTGTAAGATGATTTTGGGTTTCTATTGCTTAGCTAATAACCAGAAACCGAAAAATAATTGTCCGAATTTAAATGGTTAATAAACAACAAATTTCATACATTTTTGCGCGTGGGATCATCGCGGATATACAGGGTGTCACGCAACTACCTCGACACCCGAAGAGGGATGATAGCTAAGGTGATTCTAAAGAACTTTTTCCTTTGCCATAATGTTGGTTCGTTTTCGAGTTATTAACAAAAAACACCGACCAATCCGAGCGCGTACAGCGCGCGGGCTCAGGGACTGCAATGTCGGCTACGAAAACCGGGCCTGACGTAGGTCGCGAACGAACAGCTCGGCACCCCGTTGGCATAGCACAATAAAAAAACTGAACCCGCCGCAACCGACTCAATACCTAAACTTTAAAGTTACCAATTGGGAATGCTTCTCTTCCAAGCTAAATAATAGCTTCCCAATATCAATCCCTGATAACCGCAACCTAACCATAGTCGAAATCGATAATGAACTATTCAATATCAACAATATTATAACCAACGCCATTAACAGCACTGTCCCTCGCTTCCCAGTAAACAATACTCCCACCCTCATCAAAGATCTCAACAAGAAAATCCTCGAACTCCAACGAAAAAAGCGCAAAATAGTCATCATTTTACACGAATTACACGTTTCCGACCCCACATCCACGCTAACCATAACTAAAGTCTTAAAATCATTACTGATAATGTTGGATTCTTTATAATGCGTCAGCTAGAAAGTGTAACGTCCCGCTAAGAAGAGCCAGCACTTTTTGTTTTATAATTTTTATTATTATAATCAATTTTTAGTTTAAATTTGTACAAAATGTTTAATTGAATTTTTATTATTAATATTAAGTTAAAGTTTATGAGAAATATTTAGTTTAATTTGTATTATATATATTTTTGTAATAATAAAATAATTTTCATGTCAAACTTCAATGGATAATTCAGTCTAATCAATAAGTCGGTAAACGATTAGTCGGCAAGTTGGTCGGTAAACCAGATTATCGATAAATGATCGACGTGCGAATACATATGCGCCAGCGGAACCCCGATGATCTCGCGGTGGGGTGAGATTCAAGAGCAGGGAGACCGCGTAGATTAGGGAGTAGGGATGCTCGGCAGACACGTGATGGGGAATTCCAGAAATCGAAAGGAATTCTATACAGAAAAAAAGCGCTAAGCCAGCAAAATCTGACTATAAATAGAGGCGTTCCACGCAGTGTAAGAACAGATCGTCTCCGACTTCGGTCGAATGCAGACAACACTCTGATAGTAGAGGAAAGCTCTGCGTTGACTTGCTTAGGCAACGTTAGAGCGCAAGAGTAAGCTAAATCCTTCTCTTTCAGTGGTGACGTGCGAGACTTCGGATCTGTGGACACCCTACTCATGGTGCGCAACGTGTTGAACACGTGCTAGTACTGAGTCAAATACACAAGTGTAAAGAGCCAGCGAGGAGCGGAGCTCCTTGAGCATGCCTGTACTAGCATAGCTCTGGCTAGACCAGAAACCGATTGCGACCTGTAGGCCAGAGTCCACTCGTGTCTGAGGATATCGTACAAGCCACTGAAGTATAGTTTCCAATACTTAGCGTAGTTGGTAATTGTACAGAGTGTTGGCTGTATCCATAGATGAAGTCGTGATACTAATACTAATTACTAATCATATATTTTCCACTATATTTTCTCATCTAGGGCGTACTCATTATAATTTCTTATTGTATTCCTATTCTAGCCCGCACTCATTGTTATACCAGCATTATTATTTTATATTATATTGAGAACAAGCATATTCAGTTATCAATTACTTACCTACTTGAATAAATCTTTAGTCTAGCAGATTAATGTTTGGATTTTACTCCTCAACCGCACACCACACGAACCTATAATCCCTAATACTCAATACGAGTCGTCTTCTAAGGGAACCGCTCTCTCTGTACGTCGGTGCAGTGGCGTACCTATCTCTGGGACGTTACAAAAGCAAAAATAAATTTTGTATATTTGAGAAACACTGCGTGCTTCAATGTTTTGTTTACGGACCAGATGTCAACGGACCCATAGGCCTGGGACTGTTTATCCCTGAGGGCCTGGGTAACAGACTGAATGCAGTCTTGGTCTTTCTAGAATCTATAAGTGGGCAACAAACTTTTAGCTTTGTTCTTACGGGCTTTCTCGCCACTTCGTTTCAAAACGTTATAGAGAGAAGATGTCCTTCCAAGCCTTAAAATAAAGTCTAATTTTGTGTTGATATATATTGCATTTTTATTATAATAATTCCCATAATCTAATAGAAGAAAATCAGACTAGCCATCCACTTAGAGTTCAGGAAGTCGACCGAAAAGTACTTGTTTTTTTCTTTTTTTAAGGTCTGTTAAATTCGGGTCACTTAGCCGCCAGGAGGACCATGGCGTTTCCATCCCTAGCCACGAGAAGGCGGACCCACTTCTACTTTCAATTTTCAATCATCTGTAAGTTGTATGAGATTTCTTCTATTTTCAAAAACGTTTATCGCAAAAGTTTTCAACTTCTTTAATTCTGCTTCATTCTGTATAATTTTTGGCCAATTTTCCTTAACTTTTTCTAATAATGGATATCTGTATGATTCATACTGTGGACACTGAAAGATGAATGTTCAACTGTCTCCTGTTGCGATTCACACGCTGGGCAGATTGGAGATCCTGCTATTCCTCGGTTATAAAGACTGTAATTAATTGATCTATATCCAGTTAAAAGACATACAACTAATCTAGATGGATTAAACCAAGAATTTAATGACCAAAACTGCACATTCGGTATGAATTTGTATGTAATTCTTCCGTGTATGTATAAATGTTTTCAGCCGTACCTATAACGTTCCGCATTTTTTCTTACGACTTATTAATTATCAAGTTTGTCATACCGTAATCAAATAGTTATTGGCAGTATGACCCATTTGATAATTTCAAGTTAACAATATTCAATGGGAATCAACATACCCATTGCGGATTAACTACATGTACATCAGAAGTGTTGCCAATTTCTGATACAATTGTTACAATTACAAATGTTTCCAGCCGTATCTATAACGTTCCGTATTTTTTCTTGCGACTTATTAGTTACCAACTTCTTCATGCCGCGCTGCAGCCAAATCGTTATTGGCAGCATCGTTTATTCGGGTATTTTTAATTTTGCACCGGGTATAATAAATTTTTAATTATACGATTTAACGATTAAATAGGTTTTATTAATAGCTGTGGAGCATTGGTATAAAAAAAATAAAAATTATTTTACACTTTTTAGCGCATTTTGAAGTCGGTTGTATTTTTTGTTAAAAATTATTTTATTTAACACTGTATAGTGGAACTTGCAGTATTTGTAGATGTCAGGTAGGCAGATCGTTTCATCAAACATGCCTCTCTTAAGAAATAAACCGTTAACGTATGGAAAGGAAAACTCTCAGGCAAACAGACCGCTTGCTCTTGAAATAAACAGAAGGCCCAGCGATAATAGAACCAAGGCAACCAAGATAATTCCCGAAGTTTTGGGAAAGCACTCTAAATCGTCACCGAAATAGATGGGCCTTGCCCGATCATCCGAATAATATCCAGACCACCCCTTCTAACTAGTACATAAACCCGTTCGTACCAACGATCGGGAGCGGTACCAAGGTTCATCTAGTGTTGAACACGTCGTATACGATCGTGAGCTGGTTGATGTTTAGTGAGATCAGCTTGAAGTCCCCTTTAAGCAAAGTTTAACCTTATAGAATCTGCGAGTCTGTGTTTCTATTTGGCATTATTATCAACCGCACACAACACCCCGCATTGTCAGTGAGTCAAAACCGAGCATCAGCGAAAATAGGTAATATACACTGTAACGTGGTGACACCCGTGCCCCCCCCCCCCCCTGTTACAATCGTTGCGCTTCCCCCACTCACACGCCCACCTAACGATAACCCGTAACCCTTCCCTCACATTACCCCTTTCTCCCTACCCACCGGTGTCGGACCGATGGAGGCGACGGACTGACCCACAACGAGGACCACCCTCAACAGGAGCTTCGAGGCCGGCGACAGACCCACCCCTCCAGCAAAAAAGGAGCAACGTGGGACTCCCAAGAAATTCCGACGAAGCGACCCGGAGCCATCTATCACCGAGCCCGAAGACCTCAGCCCACCCGTCACCGCAGGAAGTCCGTCAGCCCCATCGACCCCGATCACCGGTGTATCGAAGATCGATAATCGATCCATCCCGTGCCGGAAGAGGCCCCTTCCAAACCCCATCCCCTCCCCAAAAATATCCCGCGACGGTCTCGTCGTCGCAGCGGCAACGACGAGCCGTTAATGAGCCTTAGGCTAACGTATAGAAAGCATATAGTGAAAGCGTTTAGATAGTTTTGTGAGGGAATTGGTATTGCAGTTTGAGAGCTTGTGAGTTGGTGTGAAGCGATCTTGGTGAGCCCGTTTGAGTACCTTAATTGCATACGATTATACTGTGTGAGATTGGCAACGGCAACCCCCTTCTCGTTTCGACCCCTGTTATTGTAACGCTACGCGTAACGTACGGACCCCCGTGAGGACCCATCCTAGCCCTGCACCTTCCCGTCCCCCACTATTTCCTCCTCGCGTACTCCCCCGCGAAACTGTGCGGACGAAAGTGCCCGAGACCCCTCCATTGTGAACGCCCAATACCCCTTTCCCCTTTTTTGATTTCGACTGCCACAGTGTGGCTGGCGCCCAACATTTGTATTTCGCGACACCCCCTGTATAGAGTGAACCCCCTGAAAGGGTCACAACACATTACACGTTTTGGTTAGCTCCGCTAGCCATACGCACTACCTAGCCTTCGGCCACGTAATATATGTAGAATAGCGTAAGGTGATTTTGCATTTTTATTGCTTAGCTAATAACTATAAACCGAAAAAAAAATTGACCGAATTTAGATGGTTAATAAACAACAAATTTTATAAATTTTTGCAAGTGGGGTCATAGCGGATATATATTCTACTAAATATGAAAGGTTTCATCGCGAACGATACATTCCTTGCAGAGTAATACGAAGGAACAGGTTTTTTGCTATAACAATAGTTATTAACAACAAATTCCATAAATCTTTGCAAGTGAAATATCGCGGAAATATTTCCTACTAAATGTGAAAGGTTTCATCGCGATCGGTACATTCTTTGCAGACTAACACCAGCGAACAGGTTTATTGTTATAACAATAGTCATTAACAATAACTAATTCCATAAATTCTTACAAGTGGAGTCATCGCGGAAATATCTCTTATTAGATGTAACAGCTTTCATCGTGTTCGGCACATTCCTTGCATAGTAAATGCCGAAAAATATAAATGAAACATTACGTTTTTTGCGATAAAAGTCGTTTGAAATGAAAAAGTGCAAAATATTTTTGTGCGCGACCAATTGGGAGAAATACTCTACAAGATACAAAAGTTTTTTTTCGATTGATCTATCCATCTCGAAGTAATCGGTGAACATACGCAGAGCGTGTGTTAAGAGATTCAAATAGAGCAGGCCTCTGTCTGTAACGAGCAATTTCAAAGTCATGCGGTTGACGCACACCATTTTTGTATAGAGAAGTGTTGTCGCATTCGTAACCGGCACCTCAGCAGAACAAAGCGAACGCGTGACCAATGAAAATAAAGGGTATAGCAGGATAAGATGGTCAAAAATGCCCTTGAGCCGATTTTATTCAGCAATACACCATTTTATAGTTGATAATAAAAGACCATTGTACACCAAGTTTCAACCCTGTATCTCAACCGGGAGGGTAGTTACAGGGTGAGAAAGAAAAAGTGGTTTTTGCCATATTTTCCCTATTTAATGACATTCAAAAAATCTGAAAAAATTATAGAACATTCTAGCCATGTTTCTTTATGATTGTTAATTTTTTAAGATTTTTCGGTTTCAAATCCTAGGCGTGAAAAATCAAAAACGCAAAAAAAAGTCGAAGAATTGAGATTTCGGGTAGAAGCTTTCGAGATACTAGATTTTTACTTTCACAATAGTTAGATATCAGCATGACGGGTGTCCTCAATTTTTTTCAGATTTTTCAGTCGGGTGCGCCGTGTTTATAAAAATCAAAAACCGATATTTTCGACATATTTCGTGCGATAACATGAGAAATACTTTCAATTTTTACATTTCCTTTACACACTTAGTGCATTGTGTGATTTCTAACATAAATATCGCTCTCATTCTCTCGTTATACGCTGCGGCGAACACATACGCGCAGAGATTAAACAAACACTTTTCAAATTCATAGTCAGAGCCGGCGTTTCAGCGAAACCCGCTCTTTGAATCGCGACAGCGCGGCGCACAGTGGGACAAAACGATTTTCGGCGATCAAAAATCTGTAACTTCGGTTCTATTGGAAATATTTTAATGAAATTTTGGGAAGTTTTTGCCTATATTATGGTACTTAAGTTGTATCAATATAAATCGAATTGAACTACAGGGTGTCAAAATATTCACGCATAAAGTGTAAGGCGTTCAATATCCTTCACTTGTTAGACATATTTTATGTCATTTAACAAAAATTTGACTGCAAACTGTTAATAACTATAAGAGAAACGGAATTAATAATTAAAAAATGACAAGACATGTGTTATTATAATATATTTATTTATATTTATTATGATCTATAACAAATCATTCGTGAAAACAGTTTCGACAATTATGAAAATTTATTATGGCATATTGCAAGGATGAAATAAAGTTTTGGATGACGAATATACATGTGGAATGCAGTTAACTGGTTGATAATCGTATCTGGTACTGTTTTTCTATCATCGTGCGCAGCGGCCAAGACGGGTGTAATTTCAATCAATCGCCATTTTATTGAAAAAGTGCAAAAACGTGCACCCAATTTTTTCAGATTCTGATAGAGGAAGGTTCACTCTTTCCTGTAGTAATAATTAAATATACGGCAAGTGTCGGCATTTTATAAAAATCAAACTCAAAGTTAAGATTTTAGTTAAATGTATTTCGTTTTAATCAGATCCTAATATTTAAAAAGTTGTTAACATTTTAACTTACTTTATGCACTCAATAGTATGCAATCTAGTAAACTTTATAATTCATTTGAATTTTATCTTTTCGAGTAAAATTCATTAGAATCGTACATTGAAGTTACGGGTAATATCATCAGCGTTTCGTTCTGACGAATTTCTACTGACTTTGAGTGCGGACCACGGCAAAAGGGAAGCAAATATGAAAAAACGGATTACACTATGTTAAACTACAGTTTATTCTCTATCGATATACGGAAATAGTTTTTCAATTGTCGAATTCACGAAAATCGACTTTTGTTCGCCGAAAGCTATTTTGTCGCATTATGCGGCATCGCGTGCAAATTGTTCTTCGTTTTGTTACGTGTTTACGCGTGAAGAATTAAACTGTGGTGTATTGTTTCGTGATCGTAATTTTACAAATAAACTGTTACATTACAACGTGAGTGGACAACATTCTCATCTTCCCAAGAGTTACCCACGAGTTACTTGAAAGGCTAGTTGCACGCTCTGCACTCTGCGCTGAGTGATCCCGGCAAACGACGTACGATCCGCAGTCGCGTCGAAACAGCATTCATGAAACAGTACGTTTTTTGCAATAAAAATCATTCGGAATGAAAAAATGCGAAATGTTTTTCTAACGGGACCAACCGGGCGACATACCCTACAAGCTGCAAAAGGTTTCATTCCGATTGGTCCATCCATCTCGAAGTAATCGGTGAACATACGCCGAACGTACATGAAACAGTACATTTTTTGCAACAAAAATCATTCGGAATGAAAAAATGCAAAATGTTTTTTTAACGGAACCAATCGGAGAACATACTTTATAAAATGCAAAAAGTTTTGTTCCGATTGGTCCATCCATCTCGGAGTAATCGGTGAACATACATAAAAAAATATACTGATCGAATTGAGTAGCCTCCTTCTTTTTCGAAGTCGGTTACAAAGAGTTTTGCTTGAAAATCTAAACCATTCATTGTTAGAAGAAATCATTTTTTACAATGAGCTGTGGGTATTATTGGCAGATAATGCTCGTGTATTTTAAAGAACTGCTTCTTGTTTAATATAACATGTAACTATTAATTGTCAAGCTACATTTACTATGTGAGATTTTATGAAATTTAAGTTTTGGAAATTCATTACGTTCTACTGTAAGTGTGAGCTCAAAAAAGAAATAGAGACAGCAACAAGCCATCAAAAGTACAGCTCACATAGCGATTAGGGTTGTACATAAAGCGACTCACCTACGACCGATCGCAGTCGGCCGTCGCGGAGGAAGCGGCTTACACCTTTGATGTAAGGTTTACATCGCGGCATACGCGTTGGGCTATTTGCGTTTTCAATCGCGCTCGATTACCGAAACTGCAGATAAAGATTTCGCGATATCTTTGGCTTTCTTTCACGACCGGCGTCCGCGTTCGGCGAACTCTACGTATGGCGGTGAAACCAAAGGACGCGAGTTTCAAAGCTCGCGCGCCGTACCGATCCCTGATGCTGAAACCGTCACGTCTCTTCCAAATCCTAACCCGGAACTCCAGAGCGCCAAACATTCCCAACTACCGTTGCATGCTCACGAATCTCTTTCGATCGCCAGCAATCTTACAGACAGCCTTCCGGCCACAGTACACACTAGCTCATCTGTGTCCAGTTCTTACCTCTCCCGACCAGCTTGGGCTCTTAGAGCTATGGTAAGGATCACCACTCCCGATTTTATACTCTCGGTATTACGGTGATATTTGCCACTCGCGAGCAGTTTTGTACTCTGGGTACTACGGCAAATGTATGGCCACAGGTTTTCCTGTGCACGTAATGGCTTCTAGACATGGGTGAACCCATGCACTACTGACTTAGATCTAGTGCTCCCGAAAGGCCTTTTAACACATAATGAGGACTGTTAACTATGTTTGGATAATTAAATATTTCTCTCTGATTTTCCATATACAGTAATGCTTCGAAATAAGCAAGTGGTCTCTGCTTCGAAATAAGCAACTCGCTATCCCCTCTTCTTTGTTTGAAGTCGCCCGCAAAGTGAGAGGTACGAGAAATGAGTGAGAGGTTCATGAAAGCGCGAAGCCGATGTTTAGGGTAATAAATTTCACGCTCGACTCAGCAGTGATATCGGTTAGTAGAAGAAGGATGGAATATATATAATGCTTTCTCAGTCTGGTATATTTGCTTCGAAATAAAGCATAGTGCGAGAATGAGAGGGCATGCTATATTCTATCCTTGTTCAAAAAATAACATCCCTGCTCGGCCGATCACTTTATGATTTGCCGCTACCTCGGATCTCTCACTCGTTTCTCGCGTTCTCTATCGTCCCGTTTCGAGAACAAAGTCAAGCCGAATAGCATACCTGCTTCGAAATAAGCAACTGTTCGGTCCCGAGCCACTTGCTTATTTCGAAGCATTACTGCACGTACATTTATTCCTGAAATTCTATCCGTAACAATCCTAATTATGATACAAGAAATGCAATATTAACCTGTTAACCGAGCGGGACGTATAAATACGTCAAACGTAAACAATAGCGTGTACGGGTAGGACATATGAATGCGTCCTTGAAATATATGTTGCGTCCTGGAATGGGTGGGACGTATAGTTTCGTACAACAGAGGTATTAGTCATCGATACATGTTTCGATGTGAATTTAAGACGCAGAGAAAATCAGTATCATTTTGCTATTGAGAGTGGTGGACGTGTTCTGGGTGAGCAGTGACGAGCACGTACTTACACTTACCTACCTATTTTCATTTGCTACAAAAAAGGTGTTAGGAAAGAATCTACATACTGGTGTCCGGATTGTAAGGTAGCACTATGTATCAACAATGGTTTTAAAATATATCACACGGAAATTGAGTTTTTAATTTTCACACATATATATTTTAATTTTTTAAACTCAATATTTCTATTTTATTTGTGTGCTTTTGTTTATTGTTCTGTAATTGTTAACTTTTTTATATTTTTTATTGTGTATTTAAATAAAATGTATATATTTTTTGTACTCTTTATAATTGTTTGTAAACTGTATTTATAGTTTGTAAACTGTAAAATTTATAATTTCTTAATTCGATATTTCCATATTTTTGTTGGTATTCTTTTCTATTTGTTTGTAATTTTGTATTTTACTTTGTGCTATATATATAAATAAACGAAAACGTATTGTGACCCTTTCGGGGGTTCACTCTATACAATCTCTCGCTATTAACTCTTTCACAATCTTTTAGTATATTCGTTGGGCGCCAGGCACTCGCGGTGGCAATCGAAAATTTGGAAAAAGGGGACAGAATAGGGGTCGTTACAAGGGATGGGACACGGGCACTTTCGTCCTTACAATATCGCGGGGGAGTACGCAAGGAGGATTTGTCGAGGGCTGGGAGAGATCTCAGGGTAGGGAAGGTTCTCTGGAAGTTCGTACACGTTACGCGTTAGAGGAATTTTTGTAGACGGGATTACTAGGGGGCTGGACAAAACGGGTCGCAAAATATAACGTCGGATAACCGGCACGATACGCGGACACGTAATTCCGAACTCGAAGGTCACCGTTGCCGAAACTCACACTCTTACAATTTATAATAGTGTTAAGGGCTCACCACAATACTTCACACTCTCACAAATCGCTTCTCGATACTTTCAGAATCTCTATATTCGCTCTTTTAATTCTCACGGTACGTTCTCTATTTAGGTAGCCTAGGCTCAATGACGGCTCGTCGTCGCTGCCGCGACGACGGGACCGTCGCGGGTTGGTTTTTTGGGGAGGAGATGGGGAATAGGAAGGGGGCCTTTTCTGGCAACGGAATAGATCGGTTATCGATTGTCGATCTGCCGGTGTTCGGGGTCGATGGGGCTGGCGGATCTCCGGCTGTGGCGGGTGGGCTGAGGTCTTCGGGCTCGGCGACAGATGGCTCCGGGTGGACGTTTGTATCAGCTTCTGGGTCGCTTCGTCTATTTTTCCGAAGTCCCGCGTTGCTTTTCCTTTCCGGGAGGGTTGAAGATCTGTCGCCGGCCCCTGAGCTCCTTTTGCGGGTGATCCTTATTGCCTCCTCTTCGTCGCCTCCATCGGCCCGACACCGGTGGGTAGGGGAAAGGGGTAAGGTGTTAGAAGGGTTAAGGGTCATTTTTAGGTGGGATATGAGGTGGGAGAAGCGCAGCGATTGTAACGGGGGGGCACAGGTGTCACCACGTTACAGTATATATTTCATAGTCTTTTCATTTATTTTAAGCATAAACAAAAAAAAATAATAATATGAAATTACGTTCTCCGGGCGTGACGTACTGACACATCCCAGTGAAAGAGCTCGCGCCCGTTATATGCTGCGTAATTAAAAAGGGACTTCCCCGGTTAACATGTTAATAGTGTTAGTTCAGCGTTGCGAACTAGCCTTTAATACAGAGAAAAAGCGCGAGTGCCGCGCGGATGTATGCGTGAGAGTGGGGAGAAGGATAAACTAGAGAGAGCGAGTCGGACTATGGTACGAAGACAGATCAGGTGGCATTTTTTGTGTGTGAATGAAGAGATATAATGCTTACTGTATAACAAAGAGATCCTTAATTACCCTACGATCCAATAAATAGTATGAAGACTGTGAATTTACGGACCATAAGTTTCACAGAAATGGTATTCCGTAAAGAAATGTCGAAAGCAAAATGATTTTTTACACCACGCACAAGTAATAATAGCAGCAAAATGGAGGGGCCTCTTTTCTATATAGCCACTCTTAAACCACGCGTATTTGAAAAGATCTGTAAATCTTGGCGAAGAGAACTGATTGAGTGTCAGAGATTAAAGCTTAATAATATTGTTTCTTAAATGAAGATTAACATCATAATCGAAAAGTATAACCATATCCGAGAAGTGTTTAACAAAGTTTTTCCAAACTCGAAATCCGTAAACATCTAGCAGTTGAATTCTTCTCGTTGTGCCTTCCGGTATGTTTTACCGCTGTTATTGACCGTTTACCTGTCTTCCCACTTATCCAATATTCAACGGCATCCTTTTTATATTCGATATCAATTTCGTCTTCATTCTGTGAACATACAGTAGTTGTCGGCGCTGCATACTCTATCTTCTGTATCCTGGTCTTCAACAATATAAGCATCATGAACACCAAAATGTTTTTCGAAGTTTAACTGATTGAACTGTTCCCATTCAAATGAATTGTCTTCTATAGTACAACGTAGAATCTCTGATAAATGCTCTTTTAATTGAATTTCCGCATCACTGATCGGACTTTCCGGCCAACAATTGGTGCAAAAGGTAGCAAGCAGAAGTGTTCGGCCCTCGACGTTTTATTTTGTGTCAAGACCGAAGTTAGTTTATGACTTCAAGTGGCTCGGTGCGTAGACCACCATGAACAGCCTATGCCTCGAAATACGAACCGAGGCAGGGTCTTTGTTTAGTTCTCGCTAGGATCGGTCTTAACGTAAGCACGGCCAAGTCGTAAATTATCCAACGGTTTGTCATCGCCATTCCCGATAAGTTAGAGAGCAAGCGAGAACGGAAATTAGCTCTTCGTTGACCTTTTTTTTAATGCGTAGATTCTCGGGCGATCGACACTTATTAGTCAGTCTAAAAAGAAGCTTGCAACAGTTCGGATCGCGATCAACGACATGGTTCGTCCACGAGTGCAAGTTTAAAGAATTCTAATAATAACGTATATTATGGTCGTGACGACGACCCGTAGAGTTGGTTAAGCATGTACCTCTCTAATTTACATTATCACCTGATATCATGTAAGCTGTCGAGCGTCGACCTGCCGGGTTGGGTACTGCATGTAACCACCCGGACCCGTATTCGCTTACATGGTCAGGTATTATAATCGAACGCAATGACATTTATTGCACGCATTTCCACCGGTCATTAGTATAATCAACGTAATATTAAGAAAACAAGGGGTTTTTTATGCCGACGGGCTTTTTCCCCATAAGCATGTAGAGCCAATAAACGATTATTAATATTTAGGCTCAAAATCGTCTAAATTCATTTATTAAAATACCCTCCTTCTCACACATATTATTTCCTATTTTTGAAACCCAGGATCTCTCCATGTTGGAGAGATTTCGACGATACAAGAAGATTAATAACATTAATCGGATTAATATTCACTGTTAGCAAATGACGGACGATGTAACTTCCATTACTGCAGTACAACGAATCCCGCGCTCTTTTTATACTCTGGGAGAAGGTAAAAAATAAGAATGTTATTGCACGCAGATAACATTTCTTAGTAAATATTTTGTTTTCTGACGTTTATGTATCCTGTGTACCCGGTATCACAATTATCTGACTTTATTTAGCACAAGGTGTCTGTGTGCAAAACAGTAAGATTAAAATGTTATTCTGAAACTCAATTCTATTACTACGAATTGATATTTTATCTTAATCTCTACATGTCTCAATACCAGCCCTTGTTAGACAGACATGACACAGAATGCAGCGAAAACAAGATCTTACTGTAATTAATAAATGCCTATCTCATAAAAATAGCTGCCCGTATGCCGATACATGAATATATCGTGCGGCCGTAGCCCGGCGGATTCGGGCGGTCTGCGTATTATATGAAAATTTACAAAACTGTAGGAGGCAAATCTATCATATTATACATCAATGGATTCAGAAAAAAATTTCGGTTCTTTTTTGTCATAATGTAAATTTTTGTATCTCTTAAGATAATGTAACAATAAATTTTTTTGTTATAAACAAAGTACTTTTTACAAAATCTGTAACCACCTTTTGTTTCACCTCAAGAAATCATGAAACTTTTCCTTAAGAAGTTTTCTTATATCTGTGATAGATTTCGAGATACCATTTTTCTGCTGAAGGGGTGATTTCACCCCCTAAACTTGCGATTGGGCAGCTATGAAAAAATACGTGTCCCTTATTTTCATCTGCTTAATATATCCACCAAGTTTCATCAAAATCGGAGACGGATAGTTCGTTATGTTTCCTTGTAAGTATACAAAAGGAATTCTTAAACGATTCAACTTTGACATGTTGAATACGATGTCAAGTTCAATGGAGCGTGGCATGATGACTAATGAGGAATACTACGTCAACGACAAGCTGTTGAATAGGTTAGAACCATATCGCGAGGAAATTAGAAGCTTGTACTTGTCTATGATATCCCGTCCGGATATGAGCTATGCTATAAACTACTTGAGTCGCTTCAGTAATAGACCAATGGTAAACCATTGGAAGATGGTCAAGCGCGTCTTCCAATATTTAAAAGGGACAGGCAGCTATGGGATATTTTTCGATAGTGACACAAGGCTTATTGCTTATACTGGTTTGGATTATGAAGGCGACAAGGACACTAGGTGCTCCACTAGTGGTGTTCTTCTCATCAGAGGAGGTCCAGTTATCTGGTACACCAGAAAGCAGAGACACGTTGCAACCTCAACTGCTGAGGCTGAATATTGAGCGGTTGTTTCTTCAATTAATGAGGTATGCTGGATACGTTGTATTGCAAATGAGCTAAACACTTTGGATTTAAATGAACCCACTATGCTATGTATCGATAACCAGTCTGCTGTGCATATGCTACAGAATACCAGTGAAAGGAAGATAACACATGGAAAGAAATATATTGACATTCAGAGAAAATTCATTCAGGTACATATTAGAGGAACTGTAGAGTTAAGGAAAGTGAAAAGTCCTGAGCAATTAGCCGACATACTGATTAAACCGTTAAGTTATAAGACATTTATAGATTTACGATGCAGGAGGAGTGTTAAACAGTAATTATTTTTGTAAAATTGTCTAGTTATTTTTATATCTTAAGTTCCAGTTTGGCAGGTGAGTTTTTTTTATTAAATTACCATGTGTGCAATTCGTGCAAAAGAATGTATCAAGAATGTGTGCGCCCAGACTTCCCAACTGAATGATCCATAGGGTTCAGATCATTACCCTATGGATATCACCATCCAATCCTCACGTTATATTTACATTGGAAATAGAAACAGGCTTACCACAAAGAAAACTAACTAAGCATGGTATTCCAATTATTTTGAATCTCAATACACCCTTCTACAGTCAAGGGAATTGATAGAGTTGTCCACTCTGAAGCAATATTCGATCATCACAAATGCAATTGGAGAAGCAGCAGCCACTCCCAACATATACAGGATGTTCGGTAACTGGTGGTACAAGCGAAAAGGGGATGATTCTACATGAAAATATAAGTCGAAAATATAGAATAAAATTCCATGTGAGGCTTTGTTTTCGAGAAAATCGACTTTGAATTTTTGCCGGGTACGCGTGCACTTGATCATGGCGCGTTATAACGGATGTCACTGTGGATCGTTGTCTCGATGGATACTATCGCAGTTTAAGTTTGTTTTTATCGTAGCGGAAAATTAGGAACACGCAATGAAATAGGATGTTGAAGTAATCATCTATATATATAAAGACAAATGTCCTGACTCATCAACGCCCAGCCCAAACCCCTGAACCTAGAAACATGAAATTTGGGTAGTGTATTCCTCTCATGACGTAAGCACCCACTAAGAAGGGATTTTTAGAAATTCGACCCTTAAGTGTGTAAAAAGGGTTAAAATCTATTTACACGCATTTCGTCAATATCTCTTAGGCCCGATGAGATATCGACTTGGTTTTTGCTTACGAAGGTCACCCATACAATTGATTAAAACATAATTCAGGATTTTGTTCTAATCAACCTCTGAAGGCGAAAATCTAGGTTCTGGTGTGAAGGTAATTTGGATTACAGACGGTATCACCGATTTCGGTAATTTTTAAATATGTTGTAGAAATCAACATTTTGGACAGTAGTGGGGCTATGCCGGTTCTAATTCACTTGCGTCAGCATTTTTTTTGCTGACTCAGCAGAAATTTGACACCCTCAGCAGAAATATGATACCCCCCACCCCACCCCCGAAGGTGTCAAATTTCAGTACAAGGCGGGGGTGGGGATATCATATTTCTGCTGAGGGTGTCAAATTTATGCTGAGTCAGCAAAAGAAATGCTGACGCAAGTGAATTAGAACCGGCCTAGCACCTTTTTGACCTTTAATTATTTTTGGCGTCACCTATAACACCCCATGACCTTGAACTGAAATTTGACACCTACGAGACCCCCCACCCCATGAACTTGAGATAAAATTTATTTTTGGCGTCACCTATAACGCCCCACCGCACCCCTCATGACCTTGAACTGAAATTTGACACCTATGAGACCCCCACCTCCCTGGAACTATTTCTTCTTATCGGAAGACAACCACAAGACCCCCTCCCACATTAAACGGAATTTTTCTGCGTCTTGGAAATGAGGTTTCTTGTTGACGCAGCAAATCTGACATTGCAATTCGTGACTATAGAAGGAAGGGGTTTTGCTAAAGTTTCAAGCATACTTAAAACCAAATTGACTATCACCGCAAGTGCATCGTTCGCGAGATTGTATTGTGAAAAGTGAAATATGTATTCTCAAAGTTTCAAGGAGTTTTTTTGCAAAAGGAAACACCCAAGTTCTATCGAAGATGAGACACGCAGAAAAATAACAAAACATCAGGATGATGTAAAGTAAGTGTTCGAAACATATTCCATTTAAAGCTGGAATAAGGTATTTATTTGTTCTAATAACATACTTAAATGGCGTTTATTTGTTCTAGAATCAAACCTCAACGATCATGCCAAATTTTGGGTCGAAAATATCCGTTGACAGATTCTTGTACGAAGCATTTGGAAATTGGAATAAATATATTCGGCAACAAGTTTTATCCCTAACTCATATTATCGGTCAACCGCAACAACCAGCTGGAGCTGAGCATAGTAACGTGGTCGCAGATTGTAGCTGAAGCAGACAACGTGCGCAGCTTCTTTGAAGATGCAACAGATACACGTGACAATATTAACTTTAACGATGTAGGCGTTGAATTTGGAGTGCTATATGGTGAAAAAGTTCTTAAATTGTTCAACAAAGATATATATATGTGTATGATGAGAAAAACGTTTGAGAAAATGATAATTTTAAATGATTGTATGATGGAAATGCATAATGCATTATATGATACACTGTATTCGGTGGAGCAAAAATTTAAAGAGTTTTTAACATTAGTTCGGGGATACGCGGATATAAAAGTGCATGCGGAAGTTGTTCAGTATATTAAAGAGAGCCACATTTACGATCGAAATTCAATCATCGATGGCGAATTAGTAGCTTTATGCATTCATGCAATAATAACAGGGGCATCAACAGCATCTTAACAGAGAAAATAAATTGAACTATGTTACAAATTATACTTTAATAAATCATAGAATTATGTTACAAATTATAATGTATTGCATCATTTGCAACTTCTCTCTCTCTCTACCTATATAAACCCAAACATCCCAGGAAAAGTTTCACTTCCTATACGATAGTCGTACGATGTGCATATGCACATTTGATCCTCGAATTAGCACAAAAAGAATTCGCACCAGATTGGAAAATACTTTTGTCTGCGCGCGTTGTTGGAATATTGCTAGCCAAAGAGTTAGCCAAAGAAGAAAGTAATGGCACCGCGGAAAAGTAACAAGAAGAAGAAGACGAAGTCGCGCAAACTTCCAGTTGCAAAACGTAGGGGGTTTCTTCCAGCACTTGTACCTATTTTTGCAGGCCTTTCAGCTTTGGGCACGGTGGCTGGCGGTGCAGCAAGTATCGCCAAGGCAGTCAACGATGCATCTGCAGCACGGAAAACATTGGAGGAAGTGAAACGGCACAATCGTGTTATGGAAGGACATGGACTTTATCTTGCACCATACAAACGGGGAAAAGAAATTAAAGAAAAAAAAGAAGCGCTTCGGCAAATTGTAACGCTTCCACAGGGCGCAATGACAAATGTACAGTTATATAACTTTGCACGAAAGTTGAACTTTCCATATTTTCGAGGTGTTTTCATGCGTACAAATTTACCCTCGAAATCTTTCTTAAACGAATGCGGTATCGTGAATTTAGATAAATCGGAAGGTCCTGGCACACACTGGGTAGCTTACGTAAAGCGGGGTAATTGTGTTAAATACTTCGATTCTTTGGAAATCTGAGACCACCGACAGAGTTAATAAACTACTTCGGAAACCATGTAACGATTTTATACAATCACACGCAGTATCAAAAATTCAATACGAGTGTATGCGGACAACTCTGCTTGCATTTTTTAGCTGGAAATGTATAAAATAGTTTCGATGCACATAGTCTTCACAGTTGCAAAGATGTCGTTGACGTTTACGTTAAGCGGAAAAAATTCTGTGCTTAGCACTGATTACTTTCCACCTATAGACTTGAAGGATGATAATTACGAACTCGGACTCGCTGATTTTCAAGCTTTCAAGACAATACCGAACGTTGACTTTACAAACAATAAATTTTACTTTGATGCCGATGGTGAGATCACGATACCGGATGGTTCGTACGAACTCGAAGCGCTAAATAAATACTTGCAAGAGAAAATAATGGACAAGACAAAAATCATTTTATTTCGTGCAAATAACAGCACTTTGAAAAGTGAAAAATCGATTTTACCAGACTAAATAATATAGGATCGCTTCTCGGGTTTTCCACGTATCGAATATTACCACCGGGGCAATGGCACGAGTCGAATATACCCGTAAATATTATGAAAGTAAATGTGCTGAGGATCGAATGTAATATTACGACTGGCGCGTATAGCAACGGTCAATGTGTTCATACCATTCATGAGTTTTCACCGCGCGTACCACCAGGGTATAAAATTTCAGAAAGTCCTACGAACGTCATTTATCTTCCAGTTATCGTGAGAGCCATTTATCACCTTAGTATACGCATTACCGATCAAAACGATAATCTGATAAATTTCCGCGGAGAAGAAGTGACAGTGAGGCTTCATATTAGGCGGTGTAAAAAATAATATGAATATAAACATAATAATCAATGGACTGTTGAACGGCTCGAACGGCTCGAATGGTCCGCGAACGGCCCGTTGGACGGCTCGAACGGCTCATTGAACGGCTCGAACGGCTTGCTGTTGAACGGCTCGAACGTCTCGTTGAACGGCTCGAACGGTCCGCTGAACGGCTCGAAAGGCTCGAACGGCCCGCTGAACATTTTACGACAGCTGTAGTAAGGATAATGATGTAAAAACGATAACAATTATACAATCATTCAGTAGAGGGAATATATCCAAATCGGACACATCGCAAGAGCACATCGTCGAACACTCCGACGACGCAACGGTTTAATATACGTTAAATATCCGTTCATTTAATAGCCTTTCAAGAGAACAAGCAGCACTTATGCCAAACATTACTAGAAATAATGCTGTTGTACACAGATGCTAAAACTCAACCGATCAACAATCCGCCGAATGCATTATTGGGCACCCCGTTGAACGGGTTGCTAAAAGGATCGTTAGAAACTGGATGGAACCAGAACTTCAATCAGAAACGCACAAATTGTACTTGCAGCAGCAATTACCACGGTTGCAGGAATTATAATCATGTATTAAACAGCGATGATTCTTTACAATCATTTAGTAAGGACAATATCTCCAAACTGAACACATCGCAAGACTTGAGCGACAAAAACGCGCAATTTCTGCAATCGTTGGGTTTTGTGATTACGAAACGAAAATGATGGATCCATTGAACATTGCCAGTTTACCGATTTCTGACGATCGAATTACATAGTTACAGCCCATACGCCAACACAACGTTCGGAAACAATGATGAAATACGAATTCCCGTTCAACAACAAGATTTGTACACGTTTCCTAGTGAGAGTTACCTTTACGTCGAAGGAAAACTCATTCTCAACGATGACAATGTTGCAAGAACTTCAGTTGGACTAGAAATGAATTGCGCAGCATTTATGTTTGATGAAATTCGATATGAATTAAACGGCATGGAGATCGATCGTTGTAAGAACGTTGGAATAACAACTATGATAAAAAATGGAGTATCGTTGACAACGACAAGATCAAAAATGCTTGGAAACGCTGGTTGGATAGACATACCCAATGCAGGAGGCTACTTTGACTTTTGTGTTCCTCTAAATATGCTGCTCGGTTTCTGCGAAGATTACAAACGAATAGTGATTAATGCGCATCATGAATTGATTCTGATTCGGTCGCGAGACGACAAAAACGCTATTTTTGGAACAGATGGTGCAAAATACGCGCTGCAACTATACAATGTACAGTGGAGGATGCCACATGTCACGCTCGAAGAAAGACACAAACTTTCATTGTTGCGTATCCTTGAAAACGGTCAAACGATAATTATGAGTTACTGTTCCTGGGACTTATCCGAGTATCCAATGTTACAAGCAACCACTAAACATACATGGAGCATTAAAGCAGCTACGCAATTAGAAAAACCGCAATATGTAACATTTGCATTACAAACGGATAAAAAAAATAGACTCAATATACATATCACCAAATTTGATGACTGCAAACTCACCAATTTTTGATTGTATTTAAATTCGGAATCATATCCGTATGACAATTTGAATCTTGACTTTAATAAAATAGATACTCTGTCCTTTACGACATGTATGCAAAATTCAGAAAGTCATATTACGGAGCAATGTGCAGTAATGGTGATGACGGAGCTCTATACGATAAGATACTCTTTTACGGCTACGGCCCGTTCGTTGTCATTGATTGCTCGCATCAGAACGAATCGATAAAATGCGCTACAATCGATGTAAGAATCGATTTTGAGTGTAGTGAAAACGTTCCTGAAAATACTAGCGCTTACTGTTTGATCATTCACGATCGTTTCGTGCAGTACAATCAACTGACCAGTGTAGTGCGCAAACTCTCTTAAGTGGAAGAGCTGTGCATGGAACATTATAACCGGCCGGGGAATGACACGCACATAGATGGACCTCCACCGAAAAAGAAAAATTGTTACATTTGTCTTAAAACACGAAACATTTAATATCATTTATTAATTTTGTTCATTACTGCAAAATAATAAAATCTATTTAGTAAAAATATACTTTATGCGTCTTAATGTTGTTTTACCTAGAACGGTTGTATGTGTAACGTTTGTGTTTCATATTCCAATGTAGGAGATACAAAAGGAATGTTCTTCTATTTCAAAGACATGAGGGAGTAGGGCGAAATCCATGTTTACATGCAGACACGTGTCGATGCGCAATCTGGTACAGATAGAGAGAGCATCGTTGAGACAGACTTTTGGTCACGTTTTGCTTGGATGCCTCTTTGACGGCTTGCTAACGCGGTTAACATGAGGGGGGTAGGGTGAAATCCATATTTACAGGTAGAGACGTGTCGATGTGCATTCTGATACAGATTGAGCGAGCATCGTCGAGACAGACTTTCGGTCACGTTGTTGCTTGGATGCGTATTTGATGGCTCGGTCACGAATTGCATTCCGCCTGCCCGCCACCACCGCCGCCCCGCGGAGAAAAAGTGTTAGTCGCGGTTAAAGCGCGTTATCGACGCGGAGAAAAAGGGTTAATCGCGATTAAAGCTCGTCTACGGCCGCGGTTAAAGCGCGTTCACGACGCGGACAAGCAGCTTTTCCGCGACCTATAAAGAGGCTGAATCATTAAATATATGGTTATTATATAGACGATATGCGTTTCGCAAAGCAGCCCCTGTCTATCCTTATTGTCGATTTAGACGAGAGGACAACACGCATGGACGATCGTCGGCGACGACACGGACCCCTCTTGCCGAATACGATACGTGGTATAATTTGCGGTCCATCCAACTGCGGTAAAACGAACGTCGTAATCAGTCTGATCGAGAGCCCGAACGGTGTAAGACTCAATAACGTATATGTATACTCAATATCATTGCAACAACCAAAGTACAAATATCTCGAACGAATTTTGACAAACGTTCCTGAAATCGGATACTTTTCATTTTCAAATAATGCCGAAGTCGTGCCACCGAACGAGGCGCTGCCCGATTCGGTGTGTATATTCGATGACGTTGCATGCGACAAGCAAGACATGATAAGAGATTATTTCGCTATGGGCAGGCACTCGCGCGTGGACTGTTTTTATCTCTGTCAGACTTACGCGAGAATACCGAAACACCTAATTTGCGACAATGCCAACCTTTTGATCGTGTTCAAACAAGATGGCACGAATCTACGCCACGTTTGTAATGATCATGTAAATACAGACATGTCGTACGAAAATCTTTGTAAATTGTGCGCACAGTGTTCGGAACAGAAATATGGTTTCGTAATAATCGACAAGGACAGCTCGATGGAACGTGGCCGTTACAGAAAAAGATTTAAGGAATTTGCCATTTTCTGAAACATTTAGTCCCTCGATAGAACGCTTAGCGAGTAGACGTCTTCTCTTTGCAATGGATAATAGTAATATTAAAGAATCGAGTAAAGTTGCGAATGCTATAGCGATGCTATACGCAAAAAACGTAGAGCTCTCAAATCGGAGAGCATCGACGAGGAGAGAGTCATCGAAAAACGATTAAGACCCGTGGTAGAACCGCTGGAACGAATTATCGAGAATATGTCAGCGGAATCGCCACATTCAGACATGATCGATATAAAATCCTAGTCGACATTCCCAACTTTGAATATTAAGGAACCGCAAAAAATTGACTTCAACTCCTTTTCTTAACCCTCAAAGCGCACAAACTGCAAGAGCACGCATTTATTCCGAACCTGGTATATCTTCGAGTGAACAGACGGTGGATGTGACGAAAGATCGTCCCGATTTTCATCGTGAAGAATCGATACATGCCGTTGAAACGTACGGCGACAGCGACGAGAATCTTATTGTTTCTATGCAGCGAATTTTGGACAAGCCTAGCGAAAACATACGTAGCCATTTCACGGAAAATTTGGGGCCGTTGGCAGCTAAATACATTCAATTACTCTTTAGCGATCGTAAGAAGAAGATAGATGACGTGTATGGAGTATACGTACAACGCAACAAATTAATGCTTGGAAGTTCAGTTTTCGACGTAACCAAAAACGACGATGTGATTATTAATGGGGTGAGGTACAGAGGAACAACTGGTCTGTACGAATTACTATTTATGAGAATGCCTGATGACACCTTGTCCAACAATGCTGATTTACACAAATACGCGGAAATATTAAAGTCGTCGGACGCTTATAGACGCAGCCATATCTCGTCGGGGCTTGTGAAAAGTAACAAGGGTTACAAGTATAAATATATCATTGCAAAATTGCTTAAGAACGAGCGGCGTGGAGGTAATCTGATACCGTTCGATATGGTGGCTAACGATAACGCGGTGGACTACGTGCACTGGAATGACCCAAACGAGCTCGTCGATAGATTATGTCTTCTCGTATCCTCGAAATCCGCAGAACATACGGGGCATGACAACGAGATCGTTTCTATAATCGAAGAACTTCAAGAAGCCGGGTTGATTATAAATTGACACGTTCGTAAAGCATGATGTTAGTTTACAAACATGAAGAGGGTGAAGAGCAATCATATCACGGACGAGAAGATACAGCTGGTCAACGAGTTGCACACGCCAGCGAGACGTAGCTTTAGACGTAGACGAGTTATTGTGCGGGGTTACAATGATCTTTGGCAAGCGGATCTCGTAGAGATGCGACAGTATGCGCGAATCAACAATGGCCACAATTACATACTCACCGTCATCGATGTCTTATCTAAATACGCTTGGGCCGTAGCAGTGAAAACGAAAAATGGAAAAACGTTACGGATGCATTTTTAAACGTTTTGAATGATGGAAGAAAACCGAAAAGTCTTCAAACGGATAAGGGAAAGGAATTTATAATACAGAATTCCGAAATCTTATGAAAGAATACGATATGAATCATTACTCTACGCACAGTGTAATGAAAGCATTGATAATAGAACGTTGGAATAGGACGTTGAAAAACGAAATGTGGAAAAAGTTCACGCTTAATGGAAGCTACGCGTGGACAATCGTCTTACCGACGCTGGTCTCAGATTATAATAGTGGAAGGCATCGTACGATTGGAATGCGTCCCGTCGACGTAACACCGGAACACGCGGACAAACTCTTATCCTCCGTATATTCTAACATAAAGATTGCTGCTGCGGCCAAGTACACGGTCGGTGATCACGTGCGAGTTAGTAAATACAAAACCTTATTCGCAAAGGGTTATGCACCGAATTGGACAACTGAAATTTTCACAATTATTAAAATTCAACGAACAAATCCTGTAACGCATCTCTTGCAAGATATGCAAAAACAACCGTTGGTCGGCGGGTTCTACGAATATGAACTACAAAAAGTAAAAAATCGCGATGTATGTTTCTTAGTACGCGTTCGCGATGTGAAGCCGATATTGTTTTTATAACCGGTTGACACAACCACGAACCTTGTACCTCCTTAATATCAATTAAGACTCTAAGGATAATAATTCGCTTAAATATAGGTTAAATATGATAATATGTTTATTACAAGGTTGATACAAAATAGAATTATGACGTAAGCGGCACGATGCATGTATGAATTTACTCTACTGGTCGGACAATCGAAGTATCCCGTGGACTCTAAGTTCGAATTATTCACGGCTCGAATCTGACGAAGACTCACCCGGTAAGACTTTGTGAATTGTCTGACGACTCGTGTTCGAATGAATGTCCGTGTCAAGAACGTCCAGCAAGAAGCCGCAAAAGGTAGTCCGACGAGGTAGGCGTTGACCAAAAAGGGCCAATTAGTAAACGTTTTGAATTTAGCTATTGGCGATAGGCTGAAGTGTTCAGCAAATCAGCTCGCCGGACATTTCCCATGTAAGCTGCCGGAAAACCCAGCAGGCTGCGGTGCATGTGGGAGTCTTAAGGTGCGTGTTTGCACAGAACCGGCGATAACTCCCAGGTAGAGCGATTGATGACTCAGGTATAGGCTGTTTGCCAGATGCGAGCGAATGAAGGCTCTGACGGTCTTGGTGACCGGTGGTACCTGGGACAGAGCGCAAGACGGTTCGAACCCTGTTGGGGTTGGTATAACTCAAAAGACACATGCACGGCAGGGGGTCCTGTTTATGACACGGAATGAAAGTTTGATGTTCTGCAGAGTTAATCTGACAAAAGGTTTTAGGCGTTCGTTTAGGCCAACTAGATATCTGTAGAAAGGTGAAAGTACCCGTAAAAGATTGTAAACCGCGTGTCGCGAATTTTGTGGACAATACGAGTTCTAAAATCAACGTCCTGAGTTTTAGAACCTTTTCCTTAGAAATTCTCTTTACTATCTGGAAATTCCGAATTCTTGAATAGCGATTGCCTTTTTCCGTGACAAGCTATGCCTCCGACCAGTTTAGTAGATTTCCGTATAATTGTGAATTATATTATTGAACGTGAATGATCGTACTTCTAAATTAGTATAATAAACGGTTGGTTATTCGTTCTTTTAGTTGTTAATCCTTGCCAGGTAAGCTGAATATATTGAACAGGCTTAAATTAAATTGCAGTGTTTTCATTACGGTCGACAAGAAGACCGTATGGTGGTTGATTGACAAAATTGTTATTGTGTACTTGACTGTTGTAGTTATAAATTCGCGATGCTGTGCAACAATGTATACTTAGTGGAGAAGGTTCTACAACGAAAGGGAAATAAAGTTTTCGTCAAATGGTTGGGGTTTGATTCTACGCGCAATTCATGGATAGGAGCGAACAATATTTTGTAATCTATATTTAAAAATGTTTGTAATTATACAGATTATATGAATAAATAATTTTTCGGCTTTATTCTGTGTTTACTTTTATTACAAGGGAATGTTATTTTATAAATGAAATATTTAAAAATGTTTGTAATTATACAGATTATATGAATAAATAATTTTTCGGCTTTATTCTGTGTTTACTTTTATTACAAGGGAATGTTATTTTATAAATGAAATATTTAAAAATGTTTGTAATTATACAGATTATATGAATAAATAATTTTTCGGCTTTATTCTGTGTTTACTTTTATTACAGGGAAATGTTATTTTATAAATGAAAGGAGGTTGGTCTAAGAATAAATTATATTGATAATTCTGAATACTTTTTATTACAATAATACATAATACAATAATATATAATACAATAATACATAATACAATAATGCAATAATGCAATAATGCAATAATACAATAATACAATAATACAATAATGCAATAATGCAATAATGCAATGATGCAATGATGCAATGATGCAATGATGCAATGATGCAATGATGCAATGATGCAATGATGCAATGATGCAATGATGCAATGATACAATGATGCAATGATACAATGATACAATGATACAATGATACAATGATACAATGATACAATGATACAATGATACAATGATACAATGATACAATGATACAATGATACAATGATACAATAATACAATAATACAAGAAAGATAATATTTAATACATTATATACAATTCGCTGGGAGGTGGAGGCTATAACAGACAAAATAAAATTCGCATTAGGTAAAATGTAATAAATTAAAAACATAAACGGACGTGCAACTCACATCAATCTCCTCCAACCGGCATCGGATTGCATTTATTGACCACTTAAATTTTCCGTGTATGGTAGACATGGTGATACACATCAATATCTCCTCAAATAGGGCCCTCATCTATTTCCTCTCCAAACAGAGCCCTCAAATCGAATAAGCCTTTATGATTCGGATTCCAACCTTCGGCCCACATTAATATCTGGCTGAACCGATGGTCTGCTCGCTTCCGGCGCACTTCGATGAATCTTTTTATTGGCACTAATGCTAACCTTTCAGCTTTTAACAAACAACTAGTTAAAAATAAAATTAACACATCAAGACAAGTAATCGTTAAAGACTACTTACAATACTGTTCAATAAGTGCCTTAAAGGCAAGTAGTTCAAGTTGCGGAACGGTGGCCATCGTAAACTGAATAACGCGGAATGAGCAGCGGATAACGAAATGAATAGTGGATAATAAAAACAAATCGGTTTATAAAGCATCGAGAAAATATCCCCTCCAATCCTAATATATCCAAACACTAGACTTTCAGCATCTCACGAAATTGCAAATTTGCAAGAACTCCGAATCGGGCGCCTCTCTCTCTCTCATAAAATTGCAAGGTTCGCAAGAACTCGAACATTGCAAAGAATAATGATTGATTAATTTTATTTTCATATTATTACATTAATGAAGTAGGGGGAAGGGTGATGTAAAGAATAAATTACAGTAATAACGATTATATAACTTTACCGTCTTATTTATTATATTGTTAAAAGAAGTACGGGGAAGGGTGTGGCAAAAATAAATTACATTGATAATGGTTATATACTTTTATTTTATCTTTATAACTTTACTATATTGTTAAAAGAAGTGTGGGGAATGGTGTGGCAAAAAAATACTTTTATTTTATCTTTACTATACAGGGTGTCCCACGTAACACTTTTCACGATTTTACAAGTACTTGCGATAATCTAACAAAAAAATATTTTTAATAAACGTTTATCAGTTTTCGATTGACTATACACTCCAATAAAAAAAAATTTACCAAAATTTTTTTTTTCCGTAATTGTCAAGGTCACCTACAATTTTTTAAATGACACATTATATTTTTGACATTATGGTATTATAGCCCGTATCAGGGCGAATTCAACGACCTAGTACACCATGACCTTTGGATAACCTTGAAGGTAAGGAAGTGAAAACTTAAACAAAAAATGACAACCTTTTCACTGTTAGAATACATTTTCGACAAGTTAATACTAACTGCGATTTGCTATCGTGACAAGTCAAGACTGAACATAAGTACCGTCTTAATAGCTAAGCCAATACATGTTCACATTATTTCTTTGTTATAAATTGTCGACAGTTCGTAGATAAGTTCGTAGGTACGTTTCTAGTACTGTAACATTTACATCGTTTGCATTTATTTGCTCAAGGTTATTAAATTGAATGTAATTTCGAGTCTTAGTAATAAATACTAGTTACTATCACCCATTCAAGCAGATTGTCATTTTTTGTTGAAGTTTTCATTTCCTTGCCTTCAAGGTTATCCAAAGGTCATGGTGTACTAGGTCGTTGAATTCGCCCTGATAGGGGCTATAATACCGTAATGTCAAAAATATAATGTGTCATTTAAAAAATTGTAGGTGACTTTGACAATTACGCAAAAAAAAATTTTGTTAAACTTTTTTTTATTGGAGTGTATAGTCAATCGAAAACTGATAAACATTTATTAAAAATATTTTTTTGTTAGATTATCGCAAGTACTTGAAAAATCGTGAAAAGTGTTACGTGGGACATCCTGTATATTTATTTTCTCTCCGATATTTTATTAAAGGAAGTATGGGAAAGGGTGCGGCAGAAATAAATTACATTGATTTCGGTTATACTTATACATTATTCATATTTTTATTTTATAATTTATTCTGCAGTCACCAATTCGGCTATAACAGATAAAATAAAACATACATTAATACATAGTAAAAAATCAAATAAAACAAAAAACGGGCAAGTAACTCACATCCAGCTCCTCGCGGAACAACTGCCGCAAATCAAATGCGGCTTCCGCCCATATTTGCTCCATCATACGCCGCCCCTCCGCCCGCTCCCGCCGAATATTTGGGAGGTCCTTCTTCCTGATATATCCTAGCGACCTTAAGGTAGCGGCTGTTAACAAAAACGAATTAAAAACAAATAAAATTTATGCACTAAAAGTAATTATCGAAAAACTACTTACGCTGAGAGGCGATGAACGCCTGTAAAGCAAGAATTTGCTCGTTTGTGAAGTTGCGACGACAGCCGCAGATCGGCGTCGCGCATCGCGGGCCCCACCGCGGCGGCCTCCCCACTCCAGCGAGCGAGGCTATATGTAGGATCGATCGACACGCGGATCGATGAGTTGCCTCGGGGCCTCGGCCCCGAGCAGACTTCCCAGGAGTTCGGACCGGAGCATCGGCAGACTCGGCGTCGCGGTTTGTCCCGGCGACGAGTTCACCGGCAGTCGGAACGTGACGTACGCCACGAACTGGCAGCTCCCAATCGGTCCAGCAGCCGTAGGCGCCCAGCTTCGTCAGTCCCGAGGTTTGACCCAGGATGACCAAACTAGTGCGCGCCGGTAGCGTCCGCCGGTTCGTCCGCGGGGTTCCAGGCGCCAGCTTACACGGCACCGCATCCGGCCTATGGCAACCGATTCCGTCCCGTCCCGAGGCTTGACCCAGGGCGAGCCAGGATTGGTCGTCGCCTCGTTCACTGCTAGGTTTGACCACGGTGCCGCACTAGGCAAGCGGGTAGCAACTCCACCGCAGCGCGAAACACCGCAGCGCGACTTTTAAATAAAAGGCCGGCGGCCCGAAGGGGCCATCCTTTCTCCTAGTCTTCACGACTCCGCGTTTCCCGCGTACGCAAGAACACCGAGTCTCTCTCATTCGCGCTCGCGCTCCGCGCCGTAGCCGGTAAGACCGCGTAGCGACAGCTACGCCCTGTGCTAGTTTGTAAGACCACGTGACTCATGTGACTGGCCGGGTCCCGATCGTAATTCGTAAGCCAATGTACATCTAGGTTTAAGTGCAACACGGCTCCATCGCCAGCTTACCGGTAGCTTATTTTTGTTGTAACGAGAACGGCAGGAGATACCGCCACCACCACTGACGGCGACACCCGGGGCCGTGGCCGGCGGCCCATCGACCACATTATAATCACCACTTTCTTTCTTGAATAAATATTCCTATTTTTGATACTAACGCCGACTCGTTATTTCACCGAACCTGTTCCCAAGCGAACCCTGGCGCGGGGAACCCAACCGCGGTGCGCAACGCCGTGCGCACCGGTCAGTCCGCCCCGTTACAAAGTTATCCATTGTAAATAACGAAAACGCCGCGTTGATGCGTTTATAAAGCAAACAGGGAAACATCTACCTCCATTTCTAACAATGAAAACCGCCGACACAATCTGAGATTAATCTGCCAGATATCTTACGTGTTGTAACAACTCGGAATCGGCATGAAGTTAAAAGGTTTGCAAGAACTCGAAACCCTGCATGCGTATAAAGATACTTGGAAATGCATGGCCAGCGAACACGTGCGAGTCAGTAAATACAAACCTTTCATGTATTCGCAGCTTCGTCCGCTCTCATAAATAAAAACTTCGAGAATTTGAAGTAATAATTGTTGTATTATTTTTGGTGATCAATCTCTAGTATTTCAGAAAAGTAGGTATTGCTGCCTGCAGAAACAGTAGAAAAGCGGCGACCCCATACTACATAACGCGTACGTTGTCACGATCGCACACGAATAAGCAGAATTCAATGTGATAGTTTCCACAGTTTATTAAAATAATATAGCCTATGTCACTCCAGAGAAGGCAAGGAAGCTACTGTTAAAATTTGGTATCAATCGGGCAAGTAGTTTTTGAAATTTTTCAAACGCTGTCTCTTTATATAATAGTATATGAAGTATGATTATTGGGAAGAGTCGGGCAAAATAAATTACATTAATAACGGTTATATAATTTTTATTTTTATATTATATTACATTAATGAAGTATGGGGAAGGGTGAGGTAAAGAATAAATTACACTAATAATAGTTATATAATTTTAATATACTAACTAAGTAATAAAAGCACATATTATATGTAGGGGAGGGGAAACAGCTACCACCAGTTCGGCTATAACAGATAAAATACACATTAATACGCAGTAAAAATCTAATAAATCAAAAATAAAAACGGACAGGCAACTTACATCGATTTCCTCCCCGAACAAATTTATTCGATTTATTCGACCATCGTCCACGTTACCGCCCACCGCGATTCATACACGCGCCGCCGCTCTCGCCGCTCACGGCACTTTGCCGGCAGCAACGCGGCTTCCTTCGTCGGCGCCAATTCAAACGCCGGCATAATTATGGCTGTTAAGACGAAAACAATTAGTTAAAAATAAATATAATTTACACGCTAAGGGTAATTGTTGAAGATTTCTTACGATAATATTTGGCGATTGCCAAAAATGCAATACTCTCTAAACGTGGAACCGCCATCTCTAACAGCAAATAATGAATAGTAAAACGAACAGGCTTCGGTTTATAAAGCACTAAGAAAACATCTCCCTCCAAATTTTAAGACCTGAGATAAGTAAAAACTCCGGTCTCTCTCTCTCATGAAATTGCAAGGTTTGCATGAATTCGAAACCCTTCAGGCTTATAAAGATACTTGGAAATTAGTAATATTTTACTCGTGGAGCAAAGAATAAATTATGTTTTTACGAATAATTATTTATTTTATAATGTCCCCAAGGCAATGTTCTTGTGGATTGTGGAATTATGAATCGTTTATCATCGCAGGGACTAAGCACCTTCTTTTCTTCACATATAGAATATACATTGTGCAATTTTGAACGAATACATCTCTGTTCACGATGCACTTCTAAACGATCATACAAGCAACGTATATAATCATCGAAGGAAATAGTTTTCCTAACTACGTTACTTTTGACACCCTTCACTTTTTTCGTGTCCCGCTTGCCCTCTACGCGCAAAGCATACATTTTCGATCGAAGTCCGACAAACTCAGTCATTATACACCCATTATTTTTATCCTTCATTAATCCTGGTACTTTTTTATTTACTCGTGGCATACTGTAAATATTGTCCTCGGTATAGTCGCTCGTGTCAAACCGATGTATATCGCGTTTCATTACATCGTATATGTCGTTACATTCCAGTTCGTATATAAGACTGTCCGTGTTTGTGTATAATATTTTACAAAGATGTTTAAATTTCGGCCAAACATAATCATGATGGAATTCGTACAAACGTGTTTCTGATATATCCAGAATACACATACCAACATAAATGGGTTTTCTAAATTTAATTTCCAACTTTCGCATCTCTATTGCAACAAAATGTTCCGAAAATATTGATCTGCTATGAAAATTTGGTTTTGCTATCAGGGCCTCGGCGCCGTATCTGCCTTCCCATTTTGTAACTAATTTAACGTCTACATGATTTCTAACGTTCTCCATAGTTTTACCAAAGACTGCATTATTCATTAATTTAAATAAGTTCTTTTCAAAATCATTTTTAGCTACAGTTCTAAGTTGCGTGTTTAAATTAATGTATTCGCGAAGCCACGGAGATTGTTTAAATTCTAAAACGCGATGAATTACAGAAACTTTTAAGCCATGATTTATGCATTGTTGAAGATTGCCGTAATGGATGATGTAACGTTGCTTATCCTGAACTGTAGCGAGTAGTCTCTCATGTTTGGCATTAAGAGGCTTCTCGCGTATTGGACAAAAAGGTAAATCTGCATGCTTATCGTGTAATTCTAGCGGGTATTTCAAATCGACTTCCAAAATATATCCAATGTTCGAATTTTCGGATATCGCATGAATGTTAAAAGTTTTAATTTCATTATCGTCTAACCACTTAAACTCGCCGTAAGGTAGATACTGCGACATTGCCCATCCATACAAATAATTAACGTCGAAATATACTAAATATCGCGATGGTTCTTCGGAATTGTACGAATCCATGTATTTATTATTGGCCTTTGCGTATCGATTAGAACATTGACTTAAACCACCACGTATGCCACGCTCTATGAAAAGTAGCATATCGATATCTGTCAATAATTCTAATTCGATACGCGTGTGCTTCAGCATTGCATCCCACGTAAAACCGGATAAAGTATAGTAATATGCAGGATCCAATTTGTAACTTCTCAAACAGCTGCTACGAAAATTTTCAAAAATGTTGGCCAATAATAAAACGTCTGTTTTTAGATATAAATCGCTATATTCGCCAAGTGTTTTTATATTAAAACTGCGCCAGACTTTTATCGCGTGGTCATAATCCTGCTGTGAAACGGCACAGTCGCTTAGTTGATTATAAAATTTGTTACATGTCGGCAATGTCGTCTCGGTCAGTTTCATGTAGTCGGTAACATAATCGTATGGAAAGATGCCTTTTCGTGTAAGCAAATCGAATCTTATCTCGTTCAAAAAATTAAATTGTGACCGTAAAATCGTCATATCGTCTTTCCCTAAATACGAACTCAATTTATCTAAACTTGAACTTAAAAATTTGAATGAATCTATAAATCGAAGCAAAATTTTGTAACGTTTTAGATTCGTTGAAAATGAAATATATTTTTCTTTTGTAATTGGCAAGACAATAATTTTATTACAAAATGGGCATCGTATCCCGATAAGTTATGAAACACTATTGGTATAAAACGTTTATTTTTATAATTTAAATTACATCCCTGATGAGCAGGTCCTCGGTAACGACCAGTGAAATGGCAATGATCTCGAACTTTTGTTTCGTCGATGTCGAACGGTTTTTCGCAAATATAACAATGCGTTGCATTCATATAATTTTCTCTTTCATCACCCGTCAAATTTGTCATGGGCACAATCGTATTAAATAATGGTGCAATTTTTTTTACAAGGTACTGAAGTTCATTCACGAACCATTCAGCACAGTCAGGACCCCGATACGCGCGATACTCGCACACCGATGCGTTGTACGAACAGTGAAAATAATATCCCACACTGTATGCTTCGTGCTGCTGGTATGCATTGCAGTGTCCTTGATTGATGTTACTGTTAACCTTCTTAAGCATGCATTCGAAATCGGCGTACACGATGAATGGATGACGTTCTCGGTGACAAAAATTATCAAACTTTATTATTTTATCTTCACTCTATGGTAGAATGATTGCGCAATCGTTCATCTTCATGCAGTCCTTCGTATGTTTCAATAACTTTTCTTCCGCATAAAAGTAGTGAAGGCATCTGCATATAAACAAAGTAACTGCATTAGTACAAAAAGAACAAACGCATACACTAAAATAGATCGTAATGGCGTGATACAAACCTGTCACAAATATAAGTTTTACTCTTATGTGCACTGAACCTGGTTTGAAACAAGCCGGGAAAGATTTTTAATCCATGCAAAGTGGCGCACATTACGGTTGGGCGTTTCAAGCATCAGCAGGTTAACGTGACGTCATCTTTTGTTGGTGGTGAGTTGGAGCGGAGCACACCTTTTCACATTCAAGTCCCAGAATTTAACGTTTATCGAAACATCGTTTTGGCGCTCAAATTTTGGTATTTGATTAAGGGTTATTGGAAATGCGATGCCCTCCAAATTTAAAACGGTGTCATAGTTGGGATACGATGATGGTCGATTTGCATTCACATGGGCGGGATATAATGCTGCAACTATCGATCTGACAAAACACGTATCATCGTCAACTGTTACATTTACTACCGCTCTTTTGTCCTTGATTGTTTTTGGTATGTCGGTGTAACAACCAACATGCATCGGATTGCATTTATTGATATTTAACATCAAATGCAGAATTTTCGATATTTCTCAACCACTGTCCCGTTCCTGAAATTCTTCCATCAGTGTTAAAGTTGAGTTCACAACGTATTTGTCATACCAATCGTTCAAGTTCGATGTAGAAAATAATTGATTACTTCTCACACTGAAACTTTTCACATCAGTTTTATTATTAGCGGTAAACTCCCCATACAACACCGTATTCACTTTTGTAACGTCCCGGAATTATTCGCGAGCACGCTACTGCACCGACGCGTAGGGAGAGCGGTTCCCTATGAGAAGGCGACTCGTATTTATATATATTATGTATTATATATTAATTATAGGAAGGGATTATAGGTTCGGGTGGCACGCGGTAAAGGAGTAAAATCCAACGCTAGATTCCTTTCTCAAAATAATATATAAGTGAATTTATTCAAGAAATTAAATGTGGTGTCTTGTGTATAATATAAAAATAAAATTAAAAAAAAAGTAGGTAAGTAATATAAAAGAATATTATTGAACGTAATTAAATATTGTGATTAAATATTGAATTTAAATAATGAATTTAAGTAATTAAATATTGAATTGAATTAATGTAGTTAATTAACAAATGTTGCGCCCTGTGTTTGAAATACAAAAGAAAATAATGGTATTAGTAATGTACAATGAGTACGCCCTGGATTGAAAAATACAAAGAAACTAACAATCGTGTTTGTGCCTAAATTGGAATACAATGAAAGAAAATTAGATTATTACAAAAATAATTCAACCTAAAATAAAATACAGAGTAAATAAATTGATTAGTAAATGCGGTTCTAGATACGATTATAAAACTTGAATTTATAATTTAATATAATTTAATTTAATTTAATATAATATAAATGATTCGAAAGAATTGTCGGGAAATTGGCCAAGATCCGTTCCGACGCTGTAGGAGTTGGCTCGTTCGGCCGCAGTTCGGTTTCTGGGCAACTTAGCCGTCAATGAACAGGCCGCATCCAAGGAGCTTCTGCTTTCGCTCGCTCGTTATACTTGGTAGCGAACTCTGCAAAACGGTATCGTTGCTCTAGAGCCAGTGTACTGATAGGCCGCATCCAAGGAGCTTCGGCTTTCGCTCGCTCGTTAAGCTTGGGTGCGAACCTGACACGTAGAAGAACCGCTGCGAACCGATAGTTGAGCGCCCCGGGTCTGACGCGGTACCTTTGCCGCTTTGCCGACAAAAGAGTCTAAGATTACTGAATTCTATATAAATCGTATCATAGACCCGTCTCGGACTACGATCAGAATCGAAGTGAAAATTCTTTGCGCGGCACGCTCGTATTTATACCGGAGAACTGCTGACGTAGCAGTTTTTTTCTACCTGTGTTTTCGATACCGGAAGTGTTCGGACTTTGACCGGTGCGTACGTGACTCCGTGCGTATCGCTATCTCTGTTTACGCTCTATTGCCGTCTCTTTCTACTCTGCGCTTGTTTCTATCTCTTTCTATTCGCTATTGCTATCTCTCTCTATTTATTTCGCGCGCTGTGTCGATCTTTTATCGACGCGGTAGAATTATCGACGCGGTAGAATTATCGACGTATACTCTGAAGTATATAAAATATTTGTTAAACGTAAATATTAATAAATATAAGATTCTGTTTAGTTGTTAATTACAAATATAATTATTTAAATCAATGCAGTACAAAATAAATAAAATGAACTGTTACATGTTTATAATTATAAAAAAAAAACGAAAAATGAATAAATATTTTAATAAATATTAATTATTGAATTTCTTCTTATTTACTCCTCTTCCTGCTGGATGTTACACTTTTATGCATGAATGATTTTGGAAAACTTCCGCTAGACGTTGAAATACTATTTTGCTAGCATCTTCCAAAAAGTTTCGTGGTTCAATATGCTCGGTGTTGATTATAATTCCTGTAGTTGTCCGGTTATGGAAAGCTGATTCTACATCCTCCCAGGTAAGAGATGATGATGATGCATGTGATTCAGCATCTGTTCTCCTTTGACCTTCGCCTATTGTTACAGATCCGTGCAACTCTTGTAACGGTTTCTTCTTACTTTTTCTACTTCGCGGATTGGTTATTGGGTTGCGGAGAATTTGGAGGTTGTCTGACAAGAAACGGAGACGATTAGCTGGTAAAATCTACTTATATATTCTGATTATCAATGATACAACTCAGGTAATACGTAAGCTGTTATAACGGCGATGTTCTTTTAATTTACAAAACGTAGTACGCCACTCCTGGCTCGCTATCTACTTCTCATCGACGCGATGATTTTAACTTTACAAAAACGCGGTACGCCACTCTTGGCTCGCTATCTATTTCCCATAGATGCGATGATTTGAACTTTACAAACGCGGTACGCCACTCCTGGCTCGCTATCTATTTCCCATAGATGCGATAATTTGAACTTTACAAAAACGCGGTACGCCACTCCTGGCTCGCTATCTATTTCCCATAGATGCGATGATTTGAACTTTACAAAACCGCGGTACGCCACTCCTGGCTCGTTGATCTGTTTAATTCTTCCAGCTCCTATTAGATGTTATTTTTATTGTTTGCTAGAGTCGTTGTCAAAACGATAGGAGGTCTGGCCCTTGCGGGATAGAGTCCCATATCGCTGACCCACACTAAGCACCATACGAGCAGTGATGTCCAGGAAACAGTCCAGAGGCACGTTAGTGGTCTCTTAGAAATTTCCGGAATCAGTAATCCGTGTGGGGCCGTGCTCGTCTCCCACACACTTCAATCTTGAATTATTTTGTAAAGTAGGAGTTGAAAGAATCAATTAGATGATTTGTTTCGTTAGGCAAGAAATGTTACGAATTGAATTAACTGGACACTATCCCTTAGAACGACTAGGAGGGTTCGGCAGAGCACAGTATTGTGATCTTGACGTTAACTCCGTCACTAATGGATAGTAACCGTGATTTTAATAATGTATTAAGATACGAAAAGAAACTATTTTGACTTTACAAAACGCGAAGCACGAATCCCATGCCCCACGAACCCAGGAGTCACAAACTGAGTCGCGGCACTGCTTCACGGAATTTATTTCACTGGTGTTGATGTGAACAGAAATAAATGTAACCGAGAACTTAGATGGAATTAATTCTATAAATTGACTACTACGACGAAACCTTGGTTATTCGCGAATGTGGTCCTTGAAGCAGTGCCGCGGCTCAGTTTGTGCACGCGACTCCTCGGTTTGAGGCGCATACACAAAGATAGTAGATCGGCAGTTTGACGATTGTACTAAGTCGGTTTGACTCGTCTTCGTGTATCGTTTCTCGCCCAACGGACCCTCGTCTTACGCGTGTTAACGCTAGTGCGTTCGAACGTAGAGTGCTTGCTCATCGATCCTGCATCGACCTCCTTCGATCGATCCTAGGTAGGGATCGATACCGTGTGGGGATCGATGCGCACGCATCCCAGGCGAGTGGGAATCATTGTCACTTAAGGGGTATACCCCTACTGGCTTGGATAGATCTACTTATGTAACATATACGGTTACATATGCCCCCTCTTTAGATTTGAGGGTGCAGGGACGCCGTCAAAATGCACCCTAAAATGGAAGGGAAACTAATAATTGACTGAATGACTGCGTAAATCTAACTTAATGATTAATAACAACTAAAAGATTCAGAATTCCATTCGTAATCTTCGACACTTGTTTGGCGTCGCCTTAAATGATTCCCATTGCCTGGTGAATAGCTTGTGTTTACCGAACTAAGTATACCTTTAACTTAACAATTATATTCTACCTGGACTCAAATTGATATCGGCGCAAATTTTTTTAATAAAAATAAAGAAACACACGCTTGTTCTTGTGAAATAAACTAAACAACAAGATTATCAACTCAAATTAATAATAATGACGCATTTTCATAACAGAAAGAAACATACTCTTGTTCTTGTGAAACAAACTAAACAACAAGATTATCAACTAATAATGGCGCATCTTTATAACCGAAATAAAGTAACACACGTTGATTCTCACGAAATAAACTAAACAACAAAACTCTGAGACTGATTGTCTCAATTTAACACATATTCTTGTCCCTTGTCACAAAATATTTAAGATGATTGTCCAAATCACACTTTGCCCTCTTCGGGGCCATAAATCGCCTGCAACAGATCTTCGGTCATCAGTAACAGGCCGAGGGGATCGTGGGGGTTGGATGGTAAGATTTCCACCAAGTAATCCTCCGTTTCGGTGTTAGATGCGTTTGGTGCACCCTCACTCCTCTGGAGCGATTGTGCGTGATCCGGCGCTGACGTCTCTGTCTGCTTTTTGACCTCTAAATCCAATAGCAGGTCCCATTCGTCCATATCAGTTGGCCCTACGGTCTCCTCAAATTGTTGAGGTGTTTCCTGCTCCGGCTGGTCGACAGTTTCGGGAATAGTTGGTGAGGGTTCCTTTCGTGCCTGATTTGTTCCCTCCTCTAATTTATCCCCCGTGTTTGGGCCATTTTTCGGCGTTTGCGTACAAACCTTGACCCTTTTTCCCGTGGCCTGTGCACCCACCCCTCTACGGTATCTTGCGCGTTTTACTCCTTTCCAAGGCCGTGGGCTAATGCACCTCAATGTTGTTGGTGGCACGTCATGGTATCTTATGTCCATGCCGGTCTGTGTTGGTCTGGATATCATCGCCCAACCTGCGTAGCTTTGCGTCTCTTGGTCCTTCGTTGATGTCATTTCCGATATGTATGTCTTCTATGATGTTTGCTCAACGACTGATCTCACAAATTTGCTGTTCCCGTGAAACCTCAGTTGTTCTTCAGATAAGGGGGGGGGGGGGCTTTGCCTTTGCTTGTTTCAATAGGAATGGTGTCTTTCTTTTAGGTGTTTACAACGTCGTCCTCTGGCTCTTGTTGTCGGTACGGTCGACAACTTGACGCGTGGAATGTGCCCCTTTGTTTTTCTGACGCTGAATCCTTGAGGACAAATGTTGCCGGTCCCTTCATTTCTATAATTGTATACGGACCCTCATATAGATGAAAAAATTTAGCTATCTCCCGATCAGCAGCGTTTGACACGGGATTCGTTTTCACTAACACTTTATCTCCCACCTTGTACCGGAATGGTGTTTTTCCCGCGTTTGCCCTTTGTTTCGTCCGACGCGGAATACAATGCACGATGTTTCTCGAAGGTTGGTTTATGACATGAGCGTGCAAAACAAATTCTGGTAGAGATTAACTTTTCCGCATTTTTATTAAATTTTACAACCGACAATTTCACTTTCGCGCTACAGTAAACTTTATTTTCTCGAACCTCTTTAATCCTAATACAATAGCTCCGAATTTTGCGCCTCGCCGTCCGAACAGCTCGAAGACATGTCATAAACCTGGAGACCTGAAGAGTCGGTCAGTAACACGTGCATAACGGCATCTGCTAAACAAAGGTCGACTTGAAGGAAACCATGTCACTCCGTCAAACCTTCGAGAACCGCCTCCTTCCACAAGACAACCCACACCCTCTCTCCAAGAGGGGTGGCCAAAGGGCGTACAGGCGAGTCCACAATTTTTAGAAAGGGACGTTGATTAGAAAAGGCAAAAAAAATCAGCAACGCCTTGGACAGCACTACGAGGTGCCATGGCAAACATCGGACGCTTTGCTCGACACTTCTCTTTCGAACGTCGCATCGTGGAGAACACAAAACCTATTTAGTTTCGAAGTACAACTGGCATACGAAATCGGCCACAGAATAATCGTCATTCACGTCTAGCAGTCGAGACGTGAATTAGATTTCTTTCTATTGAACATCGTTCGGTTCAGGTGTAGTGGCATACGAAATCGGCCAAATTCAATACCTACACATTTATCGGCAACAAAAAAAAAGAACAATCGATCACAGTGTCCAAGATTATCTTGGCGGACACGTGTTGTGTAGCGTCGCGTACCACAAGGTTTAGTTGGGCCTTACAACCCCAACAAGCAAACAATCCGCGCGGCGATACGCAACACAAGTTTCTACGCGTTCGAAGAAACACCCCTTTCTCGTCGTTTATCCGCTTTGCGTGTCATTGTTTTGAAGGCTAACTCCAGACTATGAGTATATTCGTTGTCTTCTTCAACATAGTTTTTGCTGAGGAAAGGGAACCATTTAGCCCATGGTCGTGTTGGTGGTTGATGCAGAAATAATTCAGTTGGTGTGTACCCTGTACTGTCGTGTACAATTTCGTTACAACAGGTTTCGATCACGTTACTCCAATTTGCCCATGAAGTATGCACATCGGCCACCAACGTTCGAAATATTCGCCCGATTTCCCGGTTAACCCTTTCTACCGGGTTACTTTGTGGATGCCTGATCGAGGATAATATGTGTCGAATCCCCTCCTTCTTCAAGGTGTCAATCCATCGTCGTGAGGTAAACTGGGTCCCATGGTCGGTAATTATCTTTTCCGGTTTGCCGTAGCGCGGAATAAAATCTTTACATACTTTCGATATTGTTACACAAGTCGTGGCGCGTTTGACAGGATATAGTTTTACAAATTTAGTAAATAGTTCTTCAATAACCAGAATATACGTTACACCGCCCCTTGAAGTTGGTAGTGGGCCATAATAATCTATTGATAATAGCTCCAACGGTTTTTTTGGTATGATGCTTTGCAAATCTGTGTGTAACACATGTGTTTGAGTCTTAACTCGCTGACATACGTCGCACACAGATATCAATTTGCGAACTTGTCGATGTAATCTTGGTACGTAAAACCCTTCTGCTATTAATTTCGCGGTTTTTTCACCCCCAGGGTGCGCATAGAGGTCATGTATTTCTAATATGAGATCATCTCGGAGTTTTGTGGGAATAACTATTCTGATTCTGCCTATTCGATCTCTGTGACAAAGTACATTGTTATGCATAACATATCGATCAGAGAGGGTACCGGACGAATTGTTTAACTGGGTGATTATCTTAGACAACTTTTCGTCGCTTTGTTGCCACGCCGGTAAGGTTTTTAGAGCGTCCACTAGATTTTTCGACATGTCTCGTGTGAGTCTAGTGATGAAGATTTGCATATGTACGTCCCCATCTAAATTATTTCCATCTTGTAGACTCGGAATTCGACTCATAGTATCAGCGAGAACATTTTCTCTTCCGGGACGATAACGAATTTCTAAGTGATAATCCTGGATGGCTAAGACCCAGCGAGTGAGACGCTGATTCGTTAACTTACTGTTCATAAGAAATGTGATCGCTTTATGATCTGTCAATAAAACTACCTTTGCACCGTATAAATACGTCCGAAATTTGGCCAACGACCACACAATTGCTAGTAATTCTTTCTCCGTTGTGAAATATGTTATTTCTGGTCCTTTAAGTGTACGACTCGCGAATGCAATTGGTCTAAGCACTCCCCCATTATCTTGTTGTTCTAATACGGCCCCTAATGCCGCGAAGCTTGCGTCGGTGGATAAGAAATATTCCTTTTTTGTATCCGCGTACTGTAAGACAGTCTCCTGACAAAATACCTCTTTTATGTTCGCGAACGCGGTATCTAACTGATCGTTCCAAAACCATTTCTTGCCCTTTTTTAATAATTCTAACAGCGGAAGTGTCATTTTTGCATGTTTATCCGTAAATTTACTATAGTAATTAATAAGTCCTAAAAATCCGCGCAATTGTTTTAGGTTCCGCGGAGCGGGAAATTCTTTTATCGCGGTCAGTTTTTCCGGGTCTTGTCTTATCCCATCCCTTGACATGATATGGCCTAGAAATCGAAGTTCCTGACATATGAATTTACATTTATCTAGATTAATTGTTAAATTATTTTGGTCTAGCCGTTCCAGTAAAACATGAAGATGTTTGACATGTTCTTCGAACGAATTAGAAAAGCATAAGATGTCATCTATAAAATTGACCACAAATTCCTCTAAACCGCTAAGAATTGTCCGCAGCGCCCGCACCAGACTGGCACTGCTAGTTTTTAATCCAAATGGTGTAACGACATATTCATAGCACCTTCCTCGATATAAGAACGCCGTATATTTTTTTGATTCTTCAGTCAATGGTATTTGCCAGAAGCTGCTGGATAAATCCAGACTAGTAAGATAGCTAACCCTTTTGAATCTTTGGAATATTACTTCCGGTACCTCTGACATCTCGTGGTCATCTATTAGTATTTCATTCAATCTTCTTGCATCCAGACACAGCCTTACGGTACCGTTTTTTTTTAATACCGGAACTATGGGGTTAATATATGGACTGGTACTTGGACGGATTATGTCATTAACTAACATCCGTTTGATTTCTTGATCGGCGGCTTCGAGATATTTTAATGGGATAGGATACGTCCTGGTAGAATAAGGTGGCGAGCCTTCTCGTATTTGCAAATGATGTTCATAGCATGACACCCTGCCTATTTCCTCCCTCCATAAACGTGGCACACTTTTGAGTATGCGTGATATCTCCTCCTTTTCATGGTGAGATGCGTGGCTTGCCTCTAACACTGATGATATCAGGTCGTCTGTTGGTAACCTGGTCTCCTGTCTTGAGGTTTCTGAGACACGGAGAGCGGTCACCCTTTCTTCAGTTCCGCCTTCATCGATAATTTGGAATCTTAGCTCTTTTTTTTCCGTTTTCAGGATTAGGGTATCTTGTTCTAAATCAATCTGCGCCTTTGCACGTTTCAATGTGTCAACGCCCAGAATAAAATCGCAAATTAAACCGGGTACCACGGCGGCTGCCGTCTCGAAGTCAGTTTCTTCATGTTGAATCGTAACCCAGATTTGTTGCTTTAATCGTGCCGATTTACTACCGGTTGCTCCTAGGATGTATGTATTGGTAACTGGCAGCATTGGACACTTTATCAGGATATTTTTATGTCGTTGGTACCATTCCTCCGAAATAGCTGTCATGAGCTGCCTGTATCTATTAATGCCTTCGTGCGAATGCCTTCGACACTCAGCCAGATGACTGGGTTTCGAACATTCGTTTTTTCTTTTGGCATATTAAATTCTTCAGTTGTGAGTTCATGCCGGGGGTTCCGGAATATAGTGTTAATTACTTCTTGCTTATCTTCCCCGTTTGTCACAGATAAGGCTTCTCTGTCCAGAGAGGGGAAGTCACTCTGGAACTCTTCTGAGGGCCTTCTTATTCGTTTCCCTCCAGAACCTCTTCTTCTTCAATAGGGGTATGTTGTTCTCCGTTATCCTCCTCCACTGTTACGGTTCTGATTCTATTTGTGTTCGTCTGCCTTTGTTGTTCGGCATTGCCGGTATTAGTTTTTCGTTGCTCATAAGATTGTTGTTGGTTACTTCTGGAGTTGGTTGCTGTCGTGGATTGTAATCGTCCACTATCTGTTCGATTGGTTTGGTCTCTGAATGTTGTGCCTCTTGCCTCATTATAATATCTAGGTGGATCGTTGTACTTAGGTCGGTTAACCGTTCCTCCATGATCAAATCGCTCCAACAAGGATAGTAGTCCTTCTACCGTGGAAATGCCTTGTCCTATCACACAATCGTCCACCGCTTGTGAATAATGTCGCGCAATAGTCGGCACAATTTCATCATCCGGTCGTCGCGGTATCAAATCGCGGGCATTGCCTATTAACTTCATGGCATAATTTACGCGAGATATTCCCGTGTCAGGGCGATATGATCCGGACTCCAAATTCTGACGAATTTTCCTTTGAACAGCCACACCCCAGAACTGATTCTGAAATGCCAACGAGAATTCTGACCATGAATTAATTTGCTCGGCGACCAGATCCCACCATTCACTGGCTACTCCTGTCAACGACTGTGTGACTATGAACTTGAACTCTTCTTGCGGAATACGAGCTGCATCTATAAACAATTTGAATTCGCGCAGAAATTTGATCGGCCTTTCTGTCGGTTTTCCTTCAAAAGTTGGTACGTGTGGTTTAACGACAAAAGATCTTTGCGTTGTTGGAGCAGCCGTAGTGACCTGAGATGTTTCTCTTCCTGGTGGCAATGGTACCGATGTCGTGTTTACCTGGGAGGTCTCTCCACCTTGTCTTTGCGATCTTTCTACTAGTGTGCCTGTCTGGTACGAGTTTACGGTTTTATTTCGTTCCCCAGATCTTAACCCTTGTACGACTGTCTCTATCTCCCTTACGCGCCCGTCAATATTTTGATAAAAGGTTTCTTCCCGCTTCGAGGTTTCAGTCTGATTGCGTTCTATGTGTGTTTCTAGACTACGGATGCATTCTCGAATTTCAATTGTATGTTCAACGAATCGTTGATGAAATTCTTCGTTCGTGTTTTCGATTCGCTCCTCTAACTTCGAAATTAGACGTGCCTCGAGTTCGCGGACCCTTTCATTTTGTCGTGTTAATTCCTTTTGGAGTTCGCGAATAATCCCTAACATTTGTTTATTATTTAGTCTAGACCCCTGAATTACGTCATCATCGTCACCCGTTTGTGCTTGTCCAGTACCTATCTCTTCCGCGGACATAGCCATAGAACTGGGAGGTGATCTCATAATTCGCGAAACCGTTGGAATTAAATTTGCCTGTGCTTCGGCCGTTAGAGATTCACACGATTGTGAATTTTGCGATTGTTTACAGACGCGAGGACGTTTCTCATGAGGCATTCTGATCTTCTCCGTTTCTAATCCAACTGAAATTCACCGCCCCACGTTGGGCGCCAATTTTGTAACTGTTTTCTTTTCTTTTTCTACTTCGCGGATTGGTTATTGGGTGGCGGAGAATTTGGAGGTTGTCTGAGAAGAAACGGAGATGATTAGCTGGTAAAATCTACTTATATATTCTGATTATCAAGGATACACTCAGGTAATACGTAAGTTGTTATAACGGCGATGTTCTTTTAATTTACAAAACGTAGTACGCCACTCCTGGCTCGTCATCTACTTCTCATCGACGCGATGATTTTAACTTTACAAAAACGCGGTACGCCACTCCTGGCTCGCTATCTATTTCCCATAGATGCGATGATTTGAACTTTACAAAAACGCGGTACGCCACTCCTGGCTCGTTGATCTGTTTAATTCTTCCAGCTCCTATTAGATGTTATTTTTATTGATTGCTAGAGTCGTTGTCAAAACGATAGGAGGTCTGTCCCTTGCGGGATAGAGTCCCATATCGCTGACCCACACTAAGCACCATACGAGCAGTGATGTCCAGGAAACGTCCAGAGGCACGTTAGTGGTCTCTTAGAAATTTCCGGAATCAGTAATCGTGTGGGGCCGTGTTCGTCTCCCACACACTTCAATCTTGAACTATTTGTAAAGTAGGAGTTGAAAGAATCAATTAGATGATTTGTTTCGTTAGGCGAGAAATGTTACGAATTGAATTAACTGGACACTATCCCTTAGAACGACTAGGAGGGTTCGGCAGAGCACAGTATTGTGATCTTGACGTTAACTCCGTCACTAACGGATAGTAACCGTGATTTTAATAATGTATTAAGATACGAAAAGAAACTATTTTGAATTTACAAAACGCGAAGCACGAATCCTATGCACCACAAACCCAAGAGTCACAAACTGAGTCGCGGCACTGCTTCACGGAATTTATTTCACTGGTGTTGATGTGAACAGAAATAAATGTAACTGAGAATTTAGATGGAATTAATTGTGTAAATTGACTATGTACTACGACGAAACCTTGGTTATTCGCGAATGTGAGTCCTTGAAGCAGTGCCGCGGCTCAGTTTGTGCACGCAACTCCTCGGTTTGAGGCGCATACACGAAGATAGTAGATCGGCAGTTTGACGATTGTGACTAAGTCGGTTTGACTCGTCTTCGTGTATCGTTTCTCGCCCAACGGACCCTCGTCTTTCGCGTGTTAACCCTTTCGTTACGGCATTTCGCTCCGCTGGAATAACGCCACCAATCCGGGCACCGCGCCGTCGGAGTAGCGCCACTGAACGGAGGGCTTCTCCGCAAACTGTGCATACTGTGAGTCGGGAAATTGGTCTTCGGACTTACGTCTTTCAACGTTACCGTGTCTTTTTCCAGATCATACTCTTCTTTACGTGTTACATAGTGACATGTTTATAGGTCTTGCAATTAATATTGTCCAGGGTTATCTTAATCAGCAAATCTAATTGGCTGACCCTCTAACAATCTCACCTGTTACCTTATATATCATATTACTTGCGATTGGTTACTTGAAGACGTTAAAAAGCTTAAAAGACGTCATTTTGCTAAATAAATGTTTAAATATTTTATAATCTTGTCAACAATTATAAAAGAAAATACAATTTAGGGTAAATGATGTATCAAATTAAATTCTTAGTAATTTATTTCACAATGATAAATTTTAAAACAAGGATCTATACACAAACCCACATTACAGTCTTTGCACTCATACTTCGATTCATGTCTTTTGTCGTTTGCACTGCAAACGACGCACCGTCTACTTCGATTTCTCCCTGCCGATTTGTAAACAGAAGGAAAATGTCTTTCCGTTAATCTTCCCGGATGATTATTGCCTGTTAAAGGTTGACGCTTTGTAGCTTGGTGATATTTTCCCAATATTTCCCGGATTAACTGTAATTGGAATTTTGCCATGGATATCGGTTCTTTCATTTTGTCTTTGTAAAGGCAATAGGCATTCCACACGCAAATGTCTAACAAGTGGAAGAAAAACTTGCGGTACCATTTTAAGGTTTTGCGTGTGGAATTTACCGTGCTGATGACCATGTCTGCTTTATCTACTGCGCCCATAGAGTTATTATAATCCAATACGCATACAGGTTTTCGTATAACTTTCGTTCCTCCGTGCTTGATTATAGTTCCAAATTCTGACGTATGCATGGTAGACAACATATATACTTCTTTTTTGTCCATCCACTTTGTGACTAATAAATTAGTGCATGATCGAAATGTGGCCTCTCCTCTTTTTAACCGTTCGTCAATTTTCGGCATTCCCTTCCTCCGTTTTCTAACCGTTCCGCACGCATTCGTGCAATTATTATGTAGAAAATTGAATAAAGCAGGACTTGAATACCAATTGTCCACATAGAGGGTATGACCCACTCCAAGATACGGTTTCATGAGTGTTTCAACTATTGCGCCAGATATTCCAATATCCTGATTTTCACTATGTACCATTGTAGATGATCCAGCGTAAACAAGTAAATCTAGTACAAATCCTGTCTGACAATCGCTGAGAATAAAGGATTTTACACCAAACCTATTTCTTTTAGACGGGATGTACTGTTTAAAAGACAGCCTTCCTTTATATAAAAGCAAGCTTTCGTCAATGCACAGACGTTCATAAGGTTGAAATGCTTGACTAAATTTTGTTCGTAATATATCAATTACGTTCCGTATTTTGTGTAAACGATCATTCGTAGGATTGACCGTATGGGTGAAGTGTAACATCTGTAATAATTTGAGGTAGCGGTCTCTGGTCATTATTTCTCCAAAAATCTCACTACGAAGGAGTTTATCTTTACTCCAGTACTCTAATAGTGATAATTTTTTGTTGCGTGTCATTAAAAATGACACAGCAAAGAAACGGTATAGTTCTGCTAGCCCTGTTCCTTCTGAATTGTTTATATTATTATTATTCTTTTGTGAACAATATTCATTTGTTTCTCTCGCAATCAGTTCTACGAACTCTTCAGAAACAAAAAGCTGGAAGTAATCTAAGATTTTGGCTGATCTACTGATGTTTTCTTTAATTCCTGAATCTTTTGATGAAAATTTATGTATTTTAGGGAGAAATCTTTTTGACGTCCATATATCACGGCAACTGTCATTTGCTTCAATCTTCTCTGATTCTGAGTCGGAAGTACTACATATAGTTCTTTTTCTTTTCTTTCTCTGTAGTGTAACATTATTTTGATTTTGATCATCTGAATCGTTTTCTGAATCTGTAGATCGGTCATGGAATAGAATTTTTCGTCGTGACATTCTGACAGGGGGGTACAAAAAGATTTTATAAAACAAACTAAGCAAAGCTCCAAATAAAATTTTTAAATAAATATTACGAACCTTGAAAAATTAATAGCTGTTGTCCAGTCTCTTGTAATACTTCAAGGAAGATTTCTTTTTATATTACTATATAATTCGGACCAAATACTTCACTCTCGAATAGAACACACGGAAGAAATTTGTTTGGACGTACAGAAGATATTATTTGCGTTTGAAATATACTTTTATTTCAACAGACTGGTTTGCGCTTTGAAGCTTCGCGAACACTGTTAGTTTGAAGAAGAGTGAAGCGTGACTGTTGTCCCGATTGTTTCGAACCCAGTGCATGTCTTATTTTTGGAGTAAAACAAATGAAAACGAACTAAAGAATGACAAGTGCTATCGATGTGCTACGTGCATACGAACGAAAGAAATAAAAGTATCGCGGGGACGTTTGGTGAGCTGTATCACGCTGGCGCCGGCTACAGCCGGCGCTCGTACACACAGGTCATCGAATGGATGCCGGCTATATCCGGCGCTCGTACACAGAAGTCATCGAGTGGATGCCGGCTAGATCCGGCGCTCGTACACAGAAGTCATCGAGTGGATGCCGGCTAGATCCGGCGCTCGTACACAGAAGTCATCGAGTGGATGCCGGCTATATCCGGCGCTCGTAACGAAAGGGTTAACACTAGCGCGTTCGAACGTAGAGTGCCTGCTCATCGATCCCGCATCGACCTCCTTCGATCGATCCTAGGTAGGGATCGATACCGCGTGGGGATCGATGCGCACGCATCTCGGGCGAGTGGGAATCATCGTCGCTTAAGGGGTATACCCCTACTGGCTTGGATAGATCTACTTATATAACATATACGGTTACACTCTGCTCTTAACGATTTAAATCTCGCTATCCTGGCTGTTAAACTATTTTTCAAACCAGTTGATAAGTCCTTTTCGAGTTGCAATCGGTCTATCATTAAATCAATGCATTGATTGCATTGCACCAGACATGCGTTTCGGTCGTCGTTACTACTTACGGCTCCAATACGTTGTGTCAAAAGTTGTTCTATACAAGCAAGTTCGTTTAGTAATATTGCCTTTTGACCACTAGGATGATCATTGTCACGATACAATATCCTACGCAAGGCGTCGATTCTTTCTTTGTATGCTTCTATGTCTCGCCATCCTTCGACTGATAAATCGTCTCACATTTGTAATCGTTCGTCTATCAATTCGATGCACTGGTCACATTGCATCACGCAATCACAACGCTCATCTTCAGTATTGGTGTTTATCGCCCGCTGCGCCAATAATTCGGTGATGCGTTCGAGTTCCTGCAGTAACGTGGCCTCCATTTCTCTTTTCCACAAACGCGTTAAGTATCCTTCCACTTCTAATTGTCAAACTACATATGACGCACATTGCTAATTTTCTCCCATTTTATTAAAGTGGGGCTGTCATTGACGAAGGTGTTTAATTGCTGTTTACTCTGCAAATTTACTCTGTGAACAAGAACCCGCATTTCCAAGACGTAGAAAAATTCGTTCAAGGTCATGAGCAAAATCTCTACCTTCTATAGTCGCGAATTGCAGCGTCAGATTTGCAGCGTCAGATTTGCAGCGCCAACAAAAATCTCATTTCCAAGACGTAGAAAATTGGGTAGGGCCTTGTGTCGTCTTCCGATAAGACAAAAATGGTTCAAGGTCATGGGGGTGGGGTATCATATTTCTGCTGATGGTGTCAACTTATTGCGGGGTCTGGTGGTTATATGGCGGGGGGGGGGGGTCATAGGGTGGGTATTTCTGCCGAGGGGGGTTATGCGGCGGGGGTTGTCATAGGGTGGGTATTTCGGCTGAGGGGAGTGGTAACAGGGCGGGGTTGTCATAGGGTGGGTATTTCGGCTGAGGGGGGTGGTAATAGGGCGGGGGTTGTCATAGGGTGGGTATTTCTGCTGAGGGGGATGGGTATAGGGCGGGGGTTGTCATAGGGTGGTTATTTCTGCAGAGGGAGGTGGTTATGGGGAGGTTATCGGGCGGGGGTTGTCATAGGGTTGATATTTCTGCTGAGGGGGGTGGTTATGGGGTTGGGGAGGGGTGGGGGTTGTCGGGGGGGGTATCATATTTCTGCTGACAGCGGTGTCAAATTTCAGTTCAAGGTCATAGGGTGGGGAGAGGGGTGGATGTTGTCGGGGTAGGGGGTACCATATTTCCGCTGATGGGGTCAAATTACTGCTGAGGCAGCAAAATTGTTATATGCGGATTCTAAATCACTGGCTGAGTCAGCAAAAAAAAATGCTGACGGTGTCAAATTACTGCTGAGTCAGCAAAAAAAATGCTGACGCCAGTAATTTAGAATCCGCATAGAACAACTACTGTTATTAAATGAACATTGGTCTGTGGGAAGGGATCAGTATATTACATTATATCTAATGTAGATATAGTAATAACGATACTGTTATTATATGTACCTTGATCTGTGGGAAGGGATCAGTATATTACATTATATCTACTGAAGATATAGTAATAATGATACTGATATTAAATGTTTATTACATATCTAATGTGGATATAGTAATGACGATAATGTTACAATCTGTGCATTGATCTGTGGGAAGGAATCAGTATATTGCAGTAGATCTAATGTAGATATAGTAATAATGATATTGTTATTAAATGTACATTGGTCTGTGGGATTAAATCGGTATATTAAATTACATCTGATGTAGATATAGTAATAGTGATATTGTTATTAAATGTATATTACATATCTAATGTAGATATAGTAATAACGATAATGTTATTATATGTACATTGATCTGTGGGAAGGGATCATTATATTACATTATATCTAATGCAGATATAGTAATAATGATATTGTTATAAAATACACATTGATCTGTGGGAAGGGATCAGTATATTGCATTATATGTAATGCAGATATAGTAATAATGATATTGTTATGAAATGTTTATTACATATCTAATGTGGATATAGTAGTGACGATAATGTTACAATCTGTGCATTGATCTGTGGGAAGGAATCAGTATATTATATTATATCTAATGTAGATATAGTAATAATGATATTGTTATTATATGAACATTGTTCCGTGGGAATAAATGAGTATATTACATTATATCTAATGTAGATATAGTGATAATGATATTGTTATCAAATGTACATTGATCTGTGGGAAGGTATCAGTATATTACATTAGTTCCAATGTAGATATAGTAATAATGATATTGTTATTAAATGTACATTGGTCTGTGGGATTAAATCAGTATATTAAATTACATCTGATGTAGATATAGTAATAGTGATATTGTTATTAAATGTATATTACATATCTAATGTAGATATAGTAATAACGATAATGTTATTATATGTACATTGATCTGTGGGAAGGGGCCACTATATTGCATTACATCTCATGTAGATATAGTAATAACGATACTGTTATTATATGTACATTGATCTGTGGGAAGGGATCAGTATATTACATTATATCTACTGAAGATATAGTAATAATGATATTGTTATTAAATGTTACGTATCTAATGTGGATATAGTAGTGACGATAATGTTACAATCTGTGCATTGATCTGTGGGAAGTGATCAGTATATTACATTATATCTAATGCACATACAGTAATAATGATATTGTTATTAAATGTACATTGTTCCGTGGGAATAAATCAGTATATTACATTATATCTAATGTAGATATAGTAATAATGATATTGTTATCAAATGTACATTGATCTGTGGGAAGGGATCAGTATATTACAATAGATCCAATGTAGATATAGTAATAATGATATCGTTATTAAATGTACATTGGTCTGTGGGATTAAATCGGTATATTAAATTACATCTGATGTAGATATAGTAATAGTGATATTGTTATTAAATGTATATTACATATCTAATGTAGATATAGTAATAACGATACTGCTATTATATGTACATTGATCTGTGGGAAGGGATAAGCATATTACATTATATCTAATGCAGATATAGTAATAACGAAACTGTTATTATATGTAAATTGATCTGTGGGAAGGGATCAGTATATTACATTATATCCAGTGAAGATATAGTAATAATGATATTGTTATTGAATGTTTATTACATATCTAATGTAGATATAGTAATGACGATAATGTTACAATCTGTGCATTGATCTGTGGGAAGGGATTAGTATATTACATTATATCTAATGTAGATATAGTAATAATGATATTGTTATTATATGAACATTGTTCCGTGGGAATAAATGAGTATATTACATTATATCTAATGTAGATATAGTGATAATGATATTGTTATCAAATGTACATTGATCTGTGGGAAGGTATCAGTATATTACATTAGTTCCAATGTAGATATAGTAATAATGATATTGTTATTAAATGTACATTGGTCTGTGGGATTAAATCAGTATATTAAATTACATCTGATGTAGATATAGTGATAATGATATTGTTATTAAATGTATATTACATATCTAATGTAGATATAGTAATAACGATAATGTTATTATATGTACATTGATCTGTGGGAAGGGATTAGTATATTACATTAAATCTAATGTAGATATAGTAATAACGATACTGTTATTATATGTACATTGATCTGTGGGAAGGGATCAGTATATTACATTATATCTACTGAAGATATAGTAATAATGATATTGTTATTAAATGTTTATTACATATCTAATGTAGATATAGTAATGACGATAATGTTACAATCTGTGCATTGATCTGTGGGAAGGGATCAGTATATTACATTATATCTAATGTAGATATAGTAATAATGATATTGTTATTATATGAACATTGTTCCGTGGGAATAAATGAGTATATTACATTATATCTAATGTAGATATAGTGATAATGATATTGTTATCAAATGTACATTGATCTGTGGGAAGGTATCAGTATATTACATTAGTTCCAATGTAGATATAGTAATAATGATATTGTTATTAAATGTACATTGGTCTGTGGGATTAAATCGGTATATTAAATTACATCTGATGTAGATATAGTAATAATGATATTGTTATTAAATGTATATTACATATCTAATGTAGATATAGTAATGACGATAATGTTATTATATGTACATTGATCTGTGGGAAGGGATTAGTATATTACATTATATCTAATGTAGATATAGTAATAACGATATTGTTATTATATGTACATTGATCTGTGGGAAGGGATCAGTATATTACATTATATCTAATGTAGATATAGTAATAATGATATTGTTATTAAGTGTTTATTACATATCTAATGTGGATATAGTAATGACGATAATGTTACAATCTGTGCATTGATCTGTGGGAAGGGATCAGTATATTACATTATATCTAATGTAGATATAGTAATAATGATATTGTTATTATATGAACATTGTTCCGTGGGAATAAATGAGTATATTACATTATATCTAATGTAGATATAGTGATAATGATATTGTTATCAAATGTACATTGATCTGTGGGAAGGTATCAGTATATTACATTATATCTAATGTAGATATAGTAATAATGATATTGTTATTAAATGTACATTGGTCTGTGGGATTAAATCGGTATATTAAATTACATCTGATGTAGATATAGTAATAATGATATTGTTATTAAATGTATATTACATATCTAATGTAGATATAGTAATAACGATAATGTTATTATATGTACATTGATCTGTGGGAAGGGGCCACTATATTACATTATATCTAATGCAGATATAGTAATAACGATATTGTTATTATATGTACATTGATCTGTGGGAAGGGATCATTATATTACATTATATCTAATGTAGATATAGTAATAATGATATTGTTATTAAATGTTTATTACATATCTAATGTAGATATAGTAATGACGATAATGTTACAATCTGTGCATTGATCTGTGGGAAGGGATCAGTATATTACATTATATCTAATGTAGATATAGTAATAATGATATTGTTATTAAATGAACATTGTTCCGTGGGAATAAATGAGTATATTACATTATATCTAATGTAGATATAGTGATAATGATATTGTTATCAAATGTACATTGATCTGTGGGAAGGTATCAGTATATTACATTAGTTCCAATGTAGATATAGTAATAATGATATTGTTATTAAATGTACATTGGTCTGTGGGATTAAATCGGTATATTAAATTACATCTGATGTAGATATAGTAATAGTGATATTGTTATTAAATGTATATTACATATCTAATGTAGATATAGTAATAACGATACTGTTATTATATGTACATTGATCTGTGGGAAGGGATTAGTATATTACATTATATCTAAGGTAGATATAGTAATAACGATATTGTTATTATATGTACCTTGATCTGTGGGAAGGGATCAGTATATTACATTATATCTACTGAAGATATAGTAATAATGATATTGTTATGAAATGTTTATTACATATCTAATGTAGATATAGTAATGACGATAATGTTACAATCTGTGCATTGATCTGTGGGAAGGAATCAGTATATTACATTATATCTAATGTAGATATAGTAATAATGATATTGTTATTATATGTACATTGGTCTGTGGGATTAAATCAGTATATTACATTATATCTAATGTAGATATAGTGATAATGATATTGTTATCAAATGTACATTGATCTGTGGGAAGGTATCAGTATATTACATTAGTTCCAATGTAGATATAGTAATAATGATATTGTTATTAAATGTACATTGGTCTGTGGGATTAAATCGGTATATTAAATTACATCTGATGTAGATATAGTAATAGTGATATTGTTATTAAATGTATATTACATATCTAATGTAGATATAGTAATAACGATAATGTTATTATATGTACATTGATCTGTGGGAAGGGATCAGTATATTACATTATATCTAATGCAGATATAGTAATAACGATATTGTTATTATATGTACATTGATCTGTGGGAAGGGATCAGTATATAACATTATATCTAATGTAGATATAGTAATTATGATATTGTTATTAAATGAAGATTGGTCTGTGGGGATAAATTAGTATATTACATCATATCTAATGTAGATATGGCAATAACGATACTGTTATTATATACACATTGATCTGTGGGAAGGGATTAGTATATTACATTATATCCAATGTAGTGTAACGTTTCGATCTTTTGCTACTTATGTGAAGGAGAAGATAACGCGAGTAGTACGAGCGTACGATTTCCCCTACGCGTCTCAAGGAGTGGTTCGCGTTCGCTGCGCGTTCGCGAAGGCATAAGGAATGGTGAAGTCAGTAACGAGACGTAAGTTTGCGGTGTAACAAAATATTGATTTATTCAATAAAATTAGTGACTGGAGTATGGCAATAGAGCCTATCATAGAATGGTAGAAGCACCGCAAATATTGTGGCATTTTACGCGTTAACAGTCAACGGAACGCAATTCTCATCTATTAGATGTTCAATAGACGCGCTGATTATGACAATATAATATACAACGAACTTGACTAGATTGCTCGTCAATGATTCGTACCAAGCACGCAGATCGGAGTTACACGAATCGGAAGTGGAATGCAAAAAATAGTAACGCAAAAGAAAATATTTCAACCAGTCAAGCGACTTTAACGCGACCCAAAAACTCAGTCTTCTTTTAATACGGAAAAATGACTGGTTGAATAACGCATTATAAGAAATATAAGAAAATATATATGAAAAGAATAACGCAAAGTCTCAGAACGCAAAATCGTGACTCTGCTCGGAATGCGAAAAGTAATATATACACGACGGTTACAAAATTTCGTTGGTCGTCTACGATTGAAACGTCTTTCGCCAAGGACCAGTTATTATCGCTCGATTTGTTTCGGAAACATACACCGAAATCGCGACGCACGAAGGTCGCATGATCGTGGAGCGCGTAGGCAAAAAGGAACGTTTAAAATTAACCGTGCAGCGAAATATTAGCTTTTACCCGCCTCTTAAATCGCAGAATGGCGAGCCAGTGGATTCCGAGGATGCTTCCGGTCCTGCGAGGTTTTCACCTGCGAACCTCAGATCGACAGGGTCACTGACTTCACGATTTCACTCACAATCAAAGGATGAGAAGGTCGCGCACTAAGTCCCGACCCTCGACTCCTTTGCAGATTGAAATACGTGAATTTAAGAGTATCCGTTAACCTTGGATTTGCCGGAATCCGTCAACGTTCTGCCTGTTGTACGAAGCGTACTCAAGGAAGAAATTAAGACTGCCAAGAGCGAGATCACGACCCTCCAAATTGCAATGTAAAATTGCCAGAGCACAAGCAAAACGAGGATGACTCGACTAGGTTTCCCTAGGAATCAACGTCGTCTCGGATATGCCTGTATAGAGCGATCTTTCAAGGGTGCTGAGTCCCAAGATAGAAGGCCACTACTTAATGAAACGGAGATGTCCAAGCTCGGGCTCTAGTTACGACTTGTTGGATCGCAATCTATAGACGGTTATCTCTTCGAAGAGAGCCGTAGGCGAAAGCGTCCGTTCTGCTTGTCGTTTGGGACCAGAGTGTCGATCGATGGATCGACACTGAGCTATTTCGATCCGGCGTTCGAAGGAGGGGATCCGCGCACGCGCTCCACTGTGAAAAATAAGTAGGGATAGCACATACCACCGCTATAGTTCCGATCTCCCAAGAAAAATCTATACTACTTGTATTATACTATGTAACTGTACGAATGTACGAATGTACAGTTACATATACCCCCCTCTCGGATCAAGAGCACTGGTAGGTACTAATGAACGCGACACATACTCACCCATTCATACAAAATGAAAACTAAAAATGAAATATAATTACAAAAAAAAAACTTCTTTGTAATGATCAGAAAAAGAAAATAAAGTAATGTCTTTGGCGTAGCCTATCACAATAAAAAAAAGTTTTATGAATTTGTTGCTTTCCACGCACCCTTCCATTCACACTCTTATGTTAAACGCATAAGTTGTAAATTCATAGAATAAAAAGAAAACGAAAGTAAAATGTATAATTGGTCTTAAATAAAACGAAAACTAAACAGTCTTAATCTCAAACAAAAGAAAATGAACTAAACAAAGAAAAATGTGCCACTCCGCGCCGTTAACTGCTTGTTCGGCGGCGCACACAAAAAGAAAACTTTCTCCATTTGATTTGCAACACTTCACTCTGAACTTGCTACTCCTCTTCCATGGCGTCCAGCATCGCCTCCGTCAGTTGGAGTAGCCCCAGGGGATCGCGGGTATTTAACGCCGGTATTTGTATCTGTTCTTCTGTGCTGGCGTGATCCAAGCTGCTATCTCCTGGTGTTGACATGATTGGGATGACCCAATCGTTAAGAATACCCTCCATCTCAGTATCCGTTAAGGGGGTGGAGTGTGTCGACCCGTTGGTCGTGGGGTCTGGTACCTCCAACGTCTCGGCCGTGACAGATGCTTCCGCGATGGCCTTGTCAGGGATGGCTGGCTCCGTCGTTGTCTCAACCATGGCGGCAGCTAGGTGGAGTTGCAGCTCCTCATCGTCACCGGACGGCTCCTGGCTGGGGGGATCGTATTAGGTTGCTGCATCCCTCACGTTCTTTCGCGACCTAGTGCAACGCCTGCGCCGGGTTAGCCGCTGCTTCGCTGTTGTTCGTTGGATCCCTTTTCTTGTGGTCTGGGTTCTCCCATCCACCCTTTTTGCTGTGGCCTGGGTGTGTCGGCCACGCCGTGCTGCGCCCGTCTTAGATTTGATCCAGGGCCTCGGTTGCATCGTGCAGAGCAGTGGCTCTTTGGGTCTGCGATACACAAGTTCGCAGCCGGTTTGCGTGGCCTTGCTGTGCATCAGCCACGCGGCATAGGCCTGCGTGCCTTGCGAAGTGCTGCTTACTCTGGGTGTCGCTTCCATGATCGATGGATTGAGACTGATCGATTCCGCTGACGGGTGATTACATCAGGGGGGGGGGGGGCTCTCCCCACTTCAGGATGTTCGATTCTCGATCTTCTGCGCAGTTATCAGGCGAGATCGATATTCTCCCCTCCAGATCGATCTTAGGTAGCTGTCGCCTCCTGGAAAGGATGCCGGTATGGTCGCAAATTTGATGCGTGGAATGTGCCCTTGACCTCTCCCGTTTCCGGGTGATGCATTTCATATTTTGCCGGTTCTTTGATTTTTGTGATTTTATAGGGCCCTTCAAAAAGATGGAAGAATTTTGCGATCTCTCGATCCGCGGCATTGGATACCGGATTTGCCTTAATGAGTACTAAGTCATTTTCTTTGAACGGATATGCGACGCGTCCGCGGTTTGCGCGTTCCATTCGTTTCGCAACTTTCTTTGTCATGTTGCCACGAGCAATTCGCAATTTGGTATGGTGGTGAGTCCCCTGGTCATCTGGTATGGGGTCAGTGACGAACCATTTTTCCCATGGTCGATTGGGTGGCTTCTTCTTCAACAATTCAAACGGAGTGAATCCCGTACTGTCGTGGTGCAATTCGTTGCAACACGTCTCGATCGTTTTTACCCATTTTAGCCAGGTGGTATGCTTGTTTTTAATCAACGTTCGAAACATGCGCCCTATCTCGCGGTTCACCCTTTCTACGGGGTTACTTTGGGGGTGTCTTATTGACGATAGCGTGTGTCGAATTCCTAACTCTTTTAACGCGCCCCCCATCGTTTTGACGTGAATTGCGTTCCGTGATCGGTTGTTATTCGATGCGGCTTTCCGCACTCTGGGATTAATTCTTTTACAATCCGATTGATAGTTGCGTTAGCTGTTGCTCGCCGTAGCGGGTATAATTTGACATATTTTGAGAATACGTCTTCAAAAACCGCAAGATATTTATACCCCCCTCTCGCGGTCGGCAAGGGTCCATAAAAATCAAGGGAAACCAATTCTAACGGAGCGTGCGGAATAATCGTCTGCATATCCGCGTGAATTGCATGAGTAGAGATTTTTACCCGTTGACAGTGGTCACACGTGGAGACGTATTTACGGATAGTTCTCGCCTGTTTTGGAAAATAGAATCTTTCAGAGATTAATTTAATACACTTGTCGCTGCCAGGATGGGCATAGACTTCATGTATCTCTCGAATCAACAACGATACTTTATTACTTGGAACGACGCAATTCCATTTTTGCGTACGATTTTTATGAAATAAAATTCCATTCGCGATGCGATATTTTTCGAGGACTTTGTCGGAGTTCTCATTGACCATTCGTATGATTTGAGCGAGCTTCGGATCTTTCGTCTGAAACGCTGGTATGTCGTTAAAGAATTCTAACAATTCTTTAGACAGATCTCGGGCCAAAGCGGCCAAAATCGGAATTCGTTTTTCGTGGCGTGACTCTGTATCCGGAGCTAATTGATCTAATCTGCTCATACAATCGGCCGGGACATTGTCCTTGCCAGGACAATGTTGGACTTCCATAGAATAGTCTTGTATTGATAGAATCCGTTGATTAAGGAAACGACTGCTCATCAAGAAAGTCAGAGCATGATGATCGGTGGTCAAGATGATGTGTGCCCCGTATAAATAGGTCTTAAATTTATTTAATGCCCAAACGATCGCGAGTAATTCTTTTTCTGTTGTAAAATATGCTAGTTCAGCACCTTTTAAAGTCCTACTAGCGAATGAGATCGGTCTAAGGTTGCCCTGGTCATCTTTCTGAGCCAAAACAGCTCCCAGAGCAGAGAAACTAGCATCTGTCGACAAGTAATAATCGCGTTTTGGATCGGGAAATTGGAGAAATACTGTTTCGCGAAATACTTTTTTGGGCTTGTTGAAAAGCTTCTTCCATTTTTTGTGACCATTCCCATCGAGCGCCTTTCTTTAATAGTCCTAATAGAGGTGTAATTATTTCCGCGTGGTGTTCAGCAAATTTGCTATAAAAATTTATCAATCCCAGAAAACCACAAAGCTGTTTAACATTACGAGGCGGTGGAAAGTCTCGAATGCACGAGAGCTTTTCTGGGTCCTGTCGGATTCCATCTGCGGATAATATGTGTCCAAGAAACGTGGTTTCACGAGCTAGAAACTGACATTTGTCGAGGTTGATAGTGAGATTGTGTTCATGAAGACGCTTACACAATCTTGCCAGATGTTTGACACGCTCGTCAAAAGAGGATGAAACACACAAGATATCATCGATAAAATTTATGATAAACGACTCCATTCCTGCCAATACCAATCTTAGGGCACGAACGAGACTCGCGCTGCTTGTTTTCAAGCCAAATGGAGTGACTACAAACTCATAACATTGGCCGCGGTATAAAAAGGCTGTGTATTTGCGCGAATTGGGGGTGAGAGGAACCTGCCAAAAACTATTGATCAAGTCAATGCTTGATACATACGCGATTTTTGGAAAACGTTGGAATATCGCGTCGATTGTCTCTGACATTTCATGATCACCCAGCAATGTTCGATTCAGCATGCGCGCATCCAAACACAGTCTGATGCTTCCGTTTTTCTTAATAACCGGAACCAGCGGATTAATGTACGGACTGTTAGAAGGCTGAATGATATTATATTCGAGCATCTTGATTTCTTCATCCGCGTGCTCAAGGTATTTCATCGGAATTGGATACGTTCGTTGTACAAAGGGTACATCCTCGTTGACGATTAATTCGTGTTGGTAGCATCCAACGCGGCCTGGATTCTCTCTCCAGATGTCAGGGTGTTTTGCTAACACATCCACCAATTGTTCCTGTTGCATTGTTGGAATATTGCAAGAGGCGATTTTCTGCCTAATTCTTTCTCTGATTGATATTGCATCAGATTCAGCAATTGTTTGTGGAGTTGTTAGTCGATTGACGTCGAGGTTGGGTGCTTCGTCTTCATCACACGGAGCCATGGTGATTTGCTCTTCTTTATCTCTGATGATAACCTTCAACAGATCTTCTTCAAGGTCAATTTTCGATTTTATAGCTCTTAATGTGTCGATTCCAAGGATGACGTCATGGATTAAATTTGGAACAATGATCATGGGAACAAGGATTTGGGTGTCTTTAAATCGGATCGTGGTAAGGATCTGCTTTTTGAGGCGAGCCGATTTCGATCCTGTTGCTCCTATGACAAAGCTGCTGCTGATCGGTAATGATGGACATCTATTTAATTGGAACAGATGTTGATCGAACCATGCTTCAGACATTACCGTAACCATACTACCGGTGTCCACGAGTGCATTTACTGGGATGTCCTGAATGAAGGTTTTGCTTGCTGCTAGTTCTTCACGCAGATCTGGGAACAATGTGGTGATTTTCCCCTTCTCTGTTTTAGAGGAGGTTCCTTGAACTTTCGTCGGGGAGGAGTCCAGTTTATTTACAGGAACGCTCATTGTTCGTTTCCCGATTCTTCTGATACTTCATCGGGTTGCTTGGTGACTTCCGGTTGAATTTCGGGAGCCGTCTCAGAAATTCTGACCCTTACTGGTGTCTGATCCCGTCTTGGTCGAGTGTCTTCAGCCATTGGTGGTTGTCTTGGCTGGTCTCGTGGCCCTTCCCTGGGTCCAGAGTTGTCACGTTGGGGAAATCGTCTGTTTCCATACATTGGATTTCTCGGAGCGATGTTCTGCTGAGCATTATTTTGCTCAGCCATTGGTGGTCTTGCTCGATCAAATCGTTGCCATTCGTGTGGTTGGGCACGCGATCGGTTGACTGTTCCTCCATTGTCCCATCGGTCGAGTAGTGTAAGAAAAGCATCGACTGTCGTGATGTTCTGTGCGGTGACTGAATCGTGGACTGCTTGGGTGAAATGTCGAGCCAATTTCTGGACGATTTCATCGTCGCTTCGACGCGGTGTGAGGTCCCTCGCATCCCGTTGTTCCCTAGTCATCCCGATAATAACCCGTTTCCAGGTTAGTTCGAATTTTACGTTGCACAGTCGTGCTCCAAAATTGGGACAGGAATCCGCACACAAAGTCATCCCAGGTGCGAATGTCTCCCGAAACTAAATCCCACTAATCGCTTGCCACTCCTTTGAGGGCTTGATCGATAATAAGTCGCATTTTATCCTCCTGAACCCGTGAAATTCTAACAAAACGCTCTAATTCCCGAAGAAATTTGGGAGAACGTTTTTTTGAGGTGCCCTCAAATGATGGAAATTGAGGTTTTACACGAAACGGTCTTTCTAATGGAGAACGAGATTCAATAAGAGAACCGGTTGATGGAACGCGTCGCGATTGCGTATTATTCGCGGTCGTGGCTTGTTGACTCGCCACGTTCAACTCTGCTAACCTGGTTCGGAAACCTAGGATATCTTGCCGGACCTCTGTTCGAGTCTGAGTTAAAGATTGGAATAACTCTTCCCCTTGTTGTCTAATCTGAGAATCAATCCGCTCAGACAGGGTTTTCTCTAGTTGGGCTAACTTTGCCTCCTGCCTGTCTTGTTTCTCGGTGAGGCCGATAAGTAAGTTAAAAATACTATCTAATGTCGCACCCGTTTCCCCTGTTTTAGATGGAGCAGTTGCCGGCGGATTATCGCTTGTTTTATCGGGTAATGTAGCTGTCACAATCGGTGATCTCTGAATTCGCGAGCCTCCGAATAGCGCGGAACTAATTGTTTGGTCCGTTCTATCGTCCGAATCTAACAATTCGTCCCGTGACGCATCTTGTTGCTTGCGCGTGTTCGCCCGCGTCTCTTTTGGCATTTTAGTAATTTACTGGTCACCGTGTTCTGCCCCTTAGTGGGGGGCCAAATGTAACGTTTCGATCTTTTGCTACTTATGCGAAGGAGAAGATAACGCGAGTAGTACGAGCGTACGATTTCCCCTACGCGTCTCAAGGAGTGGTTCGCGTTCGCTGCGCGTTCGCGAAGGCATAAGGAATGGTGAAGTCAGTAACGAGACGTAAGTTTGCGGTGTAACAAAATATTAATTTATTCAATAAAAATAGTGACTGGAGTATGGCAAAAGAGCCTATCACAGAATGATAGAAGCACCGCAAATATTGTGGCAGTTTACGCATTAACAGTCAACGGAACGCAATTGTCATCTATTAGATGTTCAATAGACGCGCTAATTATAAAAATATAATATCTAACGAACTTGACTAGATTGATCGTCAATGATTCGTACCAAGCACGCAGATCGGAGTTACACGAATCGGAAGTGGAATACAAAATGGTAACGCAAAAGAAAATATTTCAACCAGTCGAGCGACTTTAACGCGACCCAAAAACTCAGTCTTCTTTTAATACGGAAAAATGACTGGTTGAATAACGCACTTAAAACTCGCGGAATAATTATAATAGAATATAAAATAATATAAGAAAATATAACGTAAAGAAAAATCTCAACCAGTCGAGCGACTTTAACGCGACGCAAAAAACTCAGTCTTCATTTATACGGAAAAATGACTGGTTGAATAACGCATTTTAAGAAATATAAGAAAATATATATGAAAAGAATAAAGAATGTAGATATAGAAGTAATGATATTGTTATTAAATGTATAATATATATCTAATGCAGATACAGTAATAACCATACTGTTATTATATGTACATTGATCTATGGGATGGGATTAGTATATTACATTATATCCAATGTAGATATAGTATTGTTACATACTAATAACCCCCCTTCCCGGGTACAAACTTTTTTTTTCCACTCACCCATATATTAATCATTATATTATACTTACATTTCTCTATTATTAACCAAGTTTTACACGTATATACACGTATACTTACTTTTGATACAACACTATATACAGGGTGTTCCGTAACTTGTGTAACTCTCGGAAACGGGGGGTTGCTCGGGTGATTCTGAACAACATTTTCCGGTAAATATTTAGAATAAGGGAGCCACCTCCGAGTTCGATGACCTTCAAATATGTTGTCAAGGTCTGTTGGCGAAATTCCCCAAGTCTACGCCGAACGGCGAAGTTGGCAACGAAAATACTTCGTTGGTGCGTCGTTACCGATAGCGGCAGCACCTCTCGGGCCCACTTTGTCCACGCGGTCCCCTCTCCACGCGGAACCGGCACGATCGACGCCATGATCGATTCTTGTTCTTCTTGTTCGATCGTTAGACGCGTAAGCACGTGTACTACGCAGTTCTCGCAATCCGATACAAGTACGCAGTTTTCTCAGATCTCGCTACGCTGACCAGACAGCCCGCGCAGTGTTATCGTCCACGCCGTATTATTCACTAGTAATCTTTAATATAATTTCCATAAAGTTAGTGTCCACGCGTTACGTTAATATTACGCTTTGTATATATTGTTGTCTGAACACGCTGACCACGCATCACGTGTTTGTGATCTCTGTACATACATTTCTGTGTTGTAAAATATACTGTTGTGTTACGTCAAGGCGTGTCATTTCTCTGCCCGCTCAGACCACTCAATTCGCAAACATTTTGGTCCTTCGAGCCGGATAGACACGCCCGGTCTCGTAACGGTCGCAGTGACGCGCAACGGTTCGAACGCCGCCATTACGCGTTGTGTCCGCACGCTTCGAGAACTCAGTGACTCTTTGTGAAGAGTGCGCGGCATAGTGAGATATCGACTCCATTTGTTCGAAGTGACGTTTCAGTGAGTGTAGTGACCACGCTGTAACGTTCTGACAAAATGCCGAAATCACGCGATACTTCGCCCGCGTCGCAAAAGGCGGAAGTGTCGGCCGGCAGTGTGGAAGAAGAAGCGCCAGCAGCGCCGCAGCTTCTACAAGTGCCGGAAGACCCGATGCGGCCATCTGCCCTCGCTCGCTCGGCATCAGGTGCGTCTGTCACCGCACCTGAAGACGCATCGCAGACCACGCAGACCACGCGCACCCGCTCTCCAGCCAGGCTCACGTCAGAGCTGCAAGTCCGAGCAAGGGTGCAAGAGGAGAGACTAGACACGATCATCTCCATCGTGGAAGACCTCCAGGCCAGCGCGGCAAAGGATCCGCTAGAGATGATCATGGAAGAGGTCACCGAAACGCGGAACACTCTCCTGGAGCTCCATATGAATTTCCAGCGGGAGCATCAGGCGTTGAGCCGCTTGTGGCCCGTGTCTCAACTCGAGCACGGGTACTTTAAACAAAAATTGGCCTCCTCCGAAGAAAAGGTTGCCCTCTCTGCGCGCAAGATCCTTGCGCAGTTAGAACGCAGGCTTACTCCGATCTCCCAGCCCTCGCAGCCCACGATGACCACTCCGACTTCGCAGCCAGCACCACGCCGATCACGCTTGCCGGAAATTCCGCTTCCGAAGTTCGAAGGGGAGTATGAGAAGTGGCAGGACTTCAAGTCTGCCTTTACGTCCGTCATAAAAGACCGCGACGAATTGACGGATGTGGATCGGCTCCACTACTTAAAAGGGGCAGTCACCGGAGCAGCCGCAAACCTCATCCAGCACCTGCCTCCGACCGAGGACGCGTTCACCCGCGCATGGCAGCTGCTGGACGAGCGATATGAGAACAAGCGGCTCAATGTCCAGTCGCAGTTGGACCGCATCTACAACCTGAAGCCGATGAAACAGCGGAGATCGGCATCGCTCATCAAAATGACGAATATCATTGGGGAAACGCAGCAGTCGTTACGGAGTTTCCAGCTTCACGATCCTCACAACTGCTTCTTGCTCGGTTTCCTGGTGCGACTGCTCGACACCGACACTAGAGAGCGGTGGGAGTCCTCTCTGTCAACACAGACTGAGTACCCCACCTTGGAAGAACTCACCCGTTTCCTGTTGGCACGAGCACGCACGCTGGAGCAGTTGGAGCGGATCGCGGAACAGAAGGCCTCTCAGCCCACGCAGACCACGTCAGGACGACCAGCCAGTCGTGACATCAGGCTGGCACCACAGCGAGCCGCAGTCCACGCCGTCTCAACTTCGCCCACGCCGACCACGTCAACCGCTTCTGCTGGAGCATCGACCACGCAGCGAGCCCGAACATCGGGACCATACCCGTGTGCGCACTGCAGCAAGCTTCATTTCTTGTCTGCTTGTCCGGCGTTCATGCAGCTCCCGGTGGACGACCGCATCAGCGTGGTGAAAGTCCAGGCACTTTGTGTCAACTGCTTGGGGCACCACAACATGCGGAGCTGTCGGACCACACAGCGTTGCAAATTGTGCAACGAGCAACACCACACTGCTCTCCACGGTGGTGACTTGGCGAGAGTGCTGATTTCGAGTTTCCCGGTCGGGAAGCCGGCCGCATCTCTGCCCTCTCAGGCTCCGCCACCTTCACAAACCACGCAGACCACTCCAGCTTCGGCACCTCGCTGAAGAGTCGGCGCAGTCGTCGACACGCTCTCCGCCCACGCAGCCCACGCAGCCCACGCATCAAAGAAATTCTCCGCACACGCACTCAGACCACGCAGACCACGGACCACACTTCTAGCAACAGCACTCGCAAGAGTGCACACTGACCTCGCAACGCAGCAAGTAAGAATTCTGGTCGATTCAGGCTCTGAAGTTTCTCTTATTTCAGAGTCTTTAGTTAATCAGCTTAGACTCAGACGGAAACGCTCCTCATTGGATGTCCACGGAGTTGGTGGAGCAAGGACCTCGCAGACAAATGGAGTGGTCAATATCACACTCCATTCTAATTACAGACCGCTCGCAGTCACCGTTCAAGCGCACGTGCTTACAAGGGTGACCACTTGCTTGCCAACAGAACCACCCTCTCAGCCCACGCTGCCATCGCATCTGGAGAAATTGAATCTAGCAGATCCTCAATTTCTCGTCTCAAGACCGGTGGACATCATTCTTGGAGCAGACGCATACGGGCAAGTCATCAAGCCAAATATTATTCGGAACACGTCATCACCGTTGATCGCTCAACTCTCGATTTTCGGTTGGCTCATAATCGGGCCCCTCGAGGGCACTCAGACAATTCGCAGGACTTCTCATCAAGTGACAGTCAATAATACTGATCGCCAATTGAGTGAGTTACTCAGCCGCTTCTGGACGCAGGAAGAGCCACCACAGGACACGGCACCCTTGCTCACGCCAGACGAGCAAGAGTGCGAAGATCATTTCAAGACCACGCATTCAAGAGACTCCGCTGGAAGATACATCGTGCGATTGCCGCTCAAACTTCATCCTCGAGCACTTGGCAATTCTTATCAGACCGCGCACAGTTGCCTTCAACGGACACTCAGACGACTCAGTAAGGACGCCCAGTACAATCAGCTGTACACCAAGTTCATGCTCGAGTATGAGCAGCTTGGTCATATGGTAAGACTGAACAACGACTCAATAACTAGTCCGTTTCAGTACTTTCTTCCGCATCATGGCGTTCTGAAGTTGGGCAGCACGACCACCGCATTGCGTGTGGTTTTCAATGGCTCCAGTCCAACTTCATCAGGATACTCGCTGAACGATCTTCTACATACTGGTCCAAATCTGATGCTGAATATCGCAGATCTTCTCATTTGGATACGAAGATACAAACATCTGTTTGCAACTGACGTCACGAAGATGTACCGACAAATTAAGGTGCATCCAGATGACTGGACCTTGCAGCAGATACTCTGGCTTGATGACACGCAGAAAGAAACGCAGTACCAGCTGACCACGGTCACGTACGGAACGAAAGCTGCACCGTACTTGGCTGTCCGAACACTCCTGCAACTCGCTGACGACGAGGGGTCGAAATATCCCCTTGCTGTTGAACCCATCAAAAACGGCAGGTATGTCGACGACATTTTTGGTGGTGCAGATACAGCAGAGCATCTACAGGACGTTGCAAATCAGCTGACGCAACTCTGTCGCGCGGGTGGATTTCCATTAGCAAAATGGCATTCCACGAGCAAATCGTTGCTAGAAGACCTCGCACCAGATCAGAACAACGCCGCAATTTCATTCGACGACTGCGCAACCAAGATTCTTGGAATTAAATGGATTCCACATCAGGACACGCTGAACTTCTCGACCATATCAGCTACGCAACGCACGCAGTTTACAAAACGCCTCATTCTCTCCGAAGTAGCTCAACTCTTTGATCCACTCGGTTTTGTTGCACCTGTAATTATCAGAGCTAAAATTCTTATTCAAGAGCTTTGGTTACAGGAACTCAGTTGGGACGACATTCTGCCGCTTCACATTACTCAACGATGGTTACGCATCAGGGAAGATCTAACCAGCTTGGCCAAGCTTTCCATCCCACGATGGTTCAACACCACGACCACGTCGACAGTTGAACTTCATGGTTTCGCTGATGCCTCAGTCCTCGCGATGGCAGCCGTCGTCTACCTCGTTGTCCACTCACCGTCCACGGGTACCCACACATCTCTGATCTGCTCGAAAACGCGAGTGACACCACTCAAACGTCTGACCATCCCGAGGTTGGAACTCACAGCAGCGCTGCTACTTTCAAGACTGATGCGGCATGTTCACGCTACTTTGAACATGCCCATTTCTCAAACATTAATGTGGACGGACTCAGAAGTTACGCTGGCATGGATCAAAACGCACCCCTCCAAATGGAAGGATTACGTACGCAACAGGGTAATCCAAATCCAGGAGATAACGCAGAACTTTCAATGGAGGCATGTACCAGGATCATCGAATCCAGCTGACTGCGCGTCAAGAGGCATGACGACAGAACAGCTTCAACAGCACTCTCTTTGGTGGACGGGACCACCGTGGATCACGCAACCGCAGAGCTCATGGCCCAAGCAGACCAGTGTTGACGCAGACGAGTTGGGCGCCCCAGAAGCTCGTGCTGTCGTCGCACTCCACACAGCAAACGCAGTAAAAGAATATTCATGGGAGTTAATCTATAAATATTCTTCCTTTCACAGACTACTCAGAGTCACCGCTCTTTGCCTCAAATTCGTGGACAAGCTGTTCAGACGAAAGGACGCTTCGCCTACGCATTTTATCTCAGCAGCTGATATGGAGAAGGCCAGAATCTATTGGATTCAGGCCACGCAGTCCGCATTCTTCAAAGACGAACTCGCTGCACTCGCCAAGGGAACAACGCTTCCAACAACTCATCCATTCACGAGGCTCACCGCTTACCTCGACCATCAGGGAATCGCCAGGGTAGGCGGACGCCTCCAACATTCAGAACTCTCGCACGACGGCAAACATCCTGTTATTTTGCCTCGTGATTCACGACTCTCTACACTGCTCATCGACCACGCACATCGTCAGACCATGCATGGAGGTACGCAATCCACCCTCGCCTTTCTCAGACAACGCTACTGGATTCTCGGTGGACGAGCTCCAGTGAAATCGCATATTCTGAGGTGTGTGAAGTGTGCTCGGCAGAGGGGGATCCGTGCCCATCAACTGATGGGCCAACTACCTCTTTGTCGGGTCACTCCATCACGCCCGTTCACCCACACAGGGGTGGACTACGCAGGACCGCTCACGCTGAAGACTTGGAAAGGCAGAGGAGCCAAGACGCAGAAAGGGTGGATTTGTGTATTCGTCTGTTTCGCAACATCAGCTGTTCATCTGGAAGTTGTCACCGATTACTCAGCCGACGCATTCATCGCAGCATATCGCAGATTCGCAGCAAGAAGAGGAACTGCAGCCTCTCTCTACTCAGATTGCGGTACCAACTTCCAAGGAGCAGACGCACAATTGAAAAAGCAGTTCAACGACAGCACACGCGAAAATCAAGACCTCGCAGCTCTACTCGCCAAGGATGGTACGCAGTGGCACTTCATCCCTCCTGCCGCTCCACACATGGGTGGAAAATGGGAGGCAGTGGTCAAGTCTCTCAAGTTCCATCTGAAGAGGACGATTGGAGATGCTTTATTGACGTTCGAGGAATCAATAACATTGCTCGCGCAGATTGAAGCCATCCTCAATTCACGACCGTTGGAACCACTCAGCGATGATCCAGACGACGTCTCAGCCCTCTCACCAGGACACTTCCTGATAGGATCCCCGCTCAACGCAGTTCCAGAGCCAACGCTGCTCAACGTCGCAGTCAACAGACTGTCAAGGTGGCAGTTCCTGCAACAGCGCCTCCAACAATTTTGGAGACTCTGGTCAACGCAGTACTTGCAGCGACTCCAGGCCATCTCAAAATGGCATCATCCGTCCAACGAGATCAAGGTAGGCTCTCTTGTTCTCATTACTGATGAACGCTTGCCCTCAGGGAAATGGCCCATGGCCAGGGTTCTCAGTCTTATGCCAGGAAAGGATGGACTGACCAGGGTCGTCACCGTCAAGACGGCCACCACAACGCTCACGCGGCCCATCACCAAGCTGGCTCTTCTTCATCAGCCCTCTCAGGACAACGCGGACACGCAGACCACATCATCGACCAGTCGCTGATGGCCGGGGGGAAATGTTGGCGAAATTCCCCAAGTCTACGCCGAACGGCGAAGTTGGCAACGAAAATACTTCGTTGGTGCGTCGTTACCAATAGCGGCAGCACCTCTCGGGCCCACTTTGTCCACGCGGTCCCCTCTCCACGCGGAACCGGCACGATCGACGCCATGATCGATTCTTGTTCTTCTTGTTCGATCGTTAGACGCGTAAGCACGTGTACTACGCAGTTCTCGCAATCCGATACAAGTACGCAGTTTTCTCAGATCTCGCTACGCTGACCAGACAGCCCGCGCAGTGTTATCGTCCACGCCGTATTATTCACTAGTAATCTTTAATATAATTTCCGTAAAGTTAGTGTCCACGCGTTACGTTAATATTAAGCTTTGTATATATTGTTGTCTGAACACGCTGACCACGCATCACGTGTTTGTGATCTCTGTACATACATTTCTGTGTTGTAAAATATACTGTTGTGTTACGTCAAGGCGTGTCATTTCTCTGCCCGCTCAGACCACTCAATTCGCAAACAAGGTCGTCATTTTGAACAACTTTTTCCTATACATATAATAGTCGGACTCTGTTAGTTTGCGAGATATTTGAGAAAATAACGCGCTTTACTATCAATATTTCCAAGAGTGAATAAGTCGCAACTAGCATCTCATCTATTGTTTTGGGGGGCTCCGCCACATCGTTACATCGTCTTAAATCAATAACAATGTGAAATCATTCGTTATTCATGAACAACAAAGACGATGTAACATTTATCGCACTCTTCCCTTGATACCTACGCTGTGCCAATGCATTTGTTCACGACCACGACCGAGCGCCGTTGAAAGCTAACGCCCCCGCGGCTCAGCGCGCGCCCGGCGCGCGCTCTGATTGGCCAGTGTTTTTCTTTAATAACTCAAAAACGAAGCTTCAAACGACATTTTGGTAAAGGAAAATGTTGTTCAGAATCACCCGAGCAACCCCCCATTTCCGAGAGTTACACAAGTTACGGAACACCCTGTATATATACATATGCAGTCACTGATACTGGGTAGCTCTGCCACATTATACTCACCGTTGTAAAGGGAACCACTGTAGATAGAGAACCCTGAGAGGAGCATCTAGAATTTTCTTATGCATAATCAACATCCGCTCCCATGCTCCTCAAGTAACGTCTGCCACTAATGAACTCATGCGCAGTATCTATAGCTAATGAGTTAGCATCAGAAGATGACCAGCTCTAAGAACGCTGACGGCCGATAATCCCATCAGTTACTTACCTCAGCATCCTTTTTAATACAAATAGAGGGCCTAGAGCCCACTCTCGGTAGTACTACCAGAGCCGTTCATCTTGTGCACATCAAGCCTAAAAAGTAATCTACAGTAGTTCTCTACGAGTCTTTAACCCTAAAGTGTGATCGACCGCAGTTCTTCACGAGTCTCACCATCTTGTAACTATATGTAAGTCGTAATATTATATTAACTATCCCTTATTGTACTCTGTGGATTTTATTCCGACCATACATCTCCACCTTTGGAGGTACGTAGGATTGGTCCTACGTACGGAATCTCGCACACCCTAAATTATTCGCGACTACTATCATCCTTTAAATCGATTCCGATTACTTGCGGCACTTTACAATAAGGCCCGACGTACTTCAATTATTATTTTTATTCTATCAACTACTTGATTCTTATTCGATTTCTATACTCTTCCATCCGCCTGGCAGCGCTCAAAGGAGCCGCTCCGGCTTTTACAGTCTAACCTGGCTGCGCTCACAAAAGTCGTAACGTCGTTTGTACAATACCATTATTGCACTATATTGTGCGATGTGTGAGAATCGAGTAAGTAACTAGATGATTTATGACTAGTTCATTTTATTTACGATTTATTCTATTACACGTTGCGGTCTTTGTAGTTTAAACGCACTAAGCGCCCCAATAAAAGGAAGCGTCGCGGAGGAGTTAAACACCGAGGTCGAGCCGTCTTTAAACGTCACATTCGCGAACTGATAGAAGAGTTGAACGCTCCGCCTCCAAGCTCGTCCGCCAACCCCGACGAGCCTTGCTACTCGCCATTATTTGAGGCCCCGACCATCCGTCAGGGCCCTCCGTCGCCAGAAGTTATCGACCTAACGACCAAGTCGGGAGACGATGTCGGAGATCCAGGTCCCGCTGCACGGGAACCGTCTCCCGTACCCGCGCTAAATACCGACGACGCAATCAAGGTGAATAACCATCACGAGATTCCGGACGATATACTGAATCTTTATATTAACGTATACGCTAACATACAGAACAATCTCATACTTGCTCCTCTATACTAATCCCTTCCCACAGATCAACATACATATAATAACCACATCGTTGACACTATATCTACGTTGGATATAAAGTAATATAGTAATCCCTTCCCACAGATTAATGTACATATAATAACAGTATCGTTATTACTATATCTACACCAGATATTATGTAATGCACTGATTTATCCCCACGGACCAATGTTCATTTAATAACAATATCATTATTACTACATCTATAGTAGATATAATGTCATATACTGATCCCTTCCCTCAGATCAACCACAGATTGTAACATTATCGTCATTACTATATCTACATTAGATATGTAATAAGCATTTAATAACAGTATCGTTATTACTGTATCTACATTAGATCTACTGCAATATACTGATTCCTTCCCACAGATCAATGTAATTTTGATATCAATATCATTATTACCATATCTACATTCGATATAATGTAATATACTGATCCCTTCCCACAGATCAATGTACATATAATAACAGTTTCGTTATTACTATATCTACATTAGATATGTTGTTGTCGCGAGATTGAAGGATTGGGAGCGCGTTGTGAGAGGGTGGATCGAAACGGGGGGAACTTGGAGAAGATGCACTGTGAAACGTGGAAATACAAAACTGTTTATTCTACACACAACTAGGTTGTTTTACACAGTTGTCTTACACAGTTGTTTTACACGTAGACGATGTAACGCTTAGCACAATTTCTACTTGTATTCGCGGTATGTTTATTTAGTCGCTCGCTGCTCTGGTTTAATCTATTCTAATTAGGTCACGCCTGATCAGCTGTAAATATAACAGAGCATGAGCCTGGTGACGTCACTCTGACGTCGTTAGATACAGGGTCCAAGTGGGGGATCGTCGTGGAATAGGAACGGTAAACGGCCCGCTGTGCCGTAACATATGTAATATACAGTTAATAACAATATCATTATTACTATATCTCCATTAGATATAATGTAATATACTGATCCCTTCCCACAGATCAATGTACATATAATAACAGTATCGTTATTACTATATCTACATCAGATGTAATTTAATATACTGCTTTAATCCCACAGACCAATGTAACTTTAATAACAATATCATTATTACTATATCTGCACTAGATATGTAATATACATTTAATAATTATGTCATTATTACTATATCTAAATTGGCTATAATGTAATATACCGATCCATTCCCACAGATCAATATACATTTAATAACAATATCATTATTACTATATCTGCGATAGATATGTAATGAACATTTAACAACAATATCATTATTACTATATCCACATCAGATATAATGTAATATACTGATTACGTCCTGCAGATCAATGTACATTTGATAGCAACATCATTATTACTATATCTGCATTAGATGTGTAATATACATTTAATAACAATATCATTATTACTATATCTGCATTAGATGTGTAATATACATTTAATAACAATATCATTATTACTACATCTGCATTAGATAAGTAATATACGTTTAATAACAATATCCTTATTACTATAACTACATAAGATATAATGTAATATACTTATTCCTTCCTGCAGATCAATGTAGATTTAATAACAATATCACAATTACTATATCTACAATGGATATAATCTAATATACTGGTTACTTCCTACAGATCAATGTACATGTAGTAACAATATCATTATTACTACATCCGCATTAGATATGTAATGTACATTTAATAATAATGTCATTATTACTATATCTAAATTGGCTATAATGTAATATACTGATCCATTCCCACAGATCAATATACATTTAATAACAATATCATTATTACTATACCTGCATTCGATATGTAATATACATTAATAATAATGTCATTATTACTATATCTACATCAGATATAATGTAATATGCTGATTCCTGCCACCAGATCAATGTACATTTAATAAGAATATCAGACATAGTAATAGTGATATTGTTATTAAATGTATTTTACATATCAAACGCAGATACAGTAGCAATGATATTGTTATTATATGTACATTGAACTGTAGGAAGGTATAAGTATATTTCATTAAATCTTATGTAGATATAATAATAATCATATTGTTATCATATGTATGTTGCATATCTAATGCAGATGAGGTGATAATGATATTGTTATTAAATGTACATCGATCTGCAGGAAGGAATCAGTATATTACACTATATCTGATGTAGATATGGTAATAATGATATTGTTATTAAATGTACGTTGGTCTGTGGGAATGGATCAGTATATTACATTATAGCCAATGCAGATAGAGTAATAATGATGCTGTTGTCAAATGTACGTTGATCTGGTGGAAGGAATCAGTGTATTACATTATATCTGATGTGGATATGGTAATAATGATATTGTTATTAAATGTACGTTGATCTGTAAGAAGGAATCAATATATTACAGTATAGCCAATGTAGATATAGTAATAATGATATTGTTATTAAATGTACATTGGTCTGTGGGAATGGATCAGTATATTACATTATAGCCAATGTAGATATAGTAATAATGACATTCTTATTAATATATATTACATATCTAATGCAGATGTAGTAATAATGATACTGTTAAATGTATATTACATATCGAACGGAGTGATGCCCACTTGGACGTCGACCGATTGGACGGTCCCGATTGGTCGCCGTGCCGATTGAACGCGTTCCTTTTGGACGCCGGGCCGATTGGACGCGTTCCTTTTGGACGTCGTGCCGTTTGGACGCCGCGCCGTGCCGTTCGTACGTCGTGCCATTTGGATTCGTCCCATTTGGACGCCAGACGTTTTAAAATCATTGCTTTTAGGAATTGGCAGAAGGTGGTATTGCTCGTCGATTTAAATTCCTATGCTATTTGAATGCGTATGCATGCTGAAGTATATGATTACATATATCTAAGGTCAAATAGTTATGTGTAACGTTTGACAGGTATAGGTTATAGTGAAAAATACGTGGAAATTGAATGCAGTTACTTTCTTGCAATATATATCTGGAAGTATATTTAAGGTAAACGAAATATTAAACCTTACTTTCTTCAGTACATTCTTTATTCCATATTAATGTTGTTGTGTACAATGTATCAATATATAATAACATGATTTCTTTTTCTTTATTTTCAGCATTTATTCAGACATTGATGAGGAAACTACAACCAAGAAATTATGCAGTAGAAAAGTAGAATAGATCCATTAAAGAAATTAAACAGTGTGGAATAAAATAATAGGACAAATAAGGAAAACGTACCCTGAAAACAGATGCAATTACTTTCTCGCAGGTGTTACACCCCGGCGGAAAATTTGAGATTTATCCGCCTTGCGTCCCTTATCATGCCCTTTTGGGTTACGAGAGTATCTCACGTAAGAGTCGTGAGGTGGGTGTTTCACTTTTCCGCCAATCTTTTCATTCCTCCTCGACCTTGTACATTCTTGTCAAGCCTTTTGAGGTTACGAGGATTTCTCATGCAGGGGTGTACAAGGAAGAGTTCGAGTTTAATTCTATTCTATTTTTGACTTACTCTATCGCTTTCTCTTCTTTATCTGCTCTACCCTGGAATCGTGTATCTTGTCAAGCCCTTGGGTTCCGAGAATTTCTCATGCGAGGTACACGAGGAAAGGTCATTTCTGTTTCCTTCTTTACAATAGTTTACGTGACCCTCCTTGAAACTATCGTCGCCAACCATAGTAACACAATACAGATTAATATCATAAAGCGCACAAAAACTCGGGTTTAGCTCTAAAGAGAGAGAGAGAGACCGTAGCATAACACCAGCGCTACGCAGTTAGCCAGTGCTTCGCATTTCGGGAATTTCCCTTGCTAACTGCGTAGAAACGGGAAAACCGTAATAACTTCTTTGTTAAGAAACCCTTTCTCTCTCTACTGCACAAAGCGTCAGCCGGTCCAACCAGGATCATTATTACCTGATCGGAATGATAGTGTGAAAGAGTGGATGGATGAATATGTATTTAAACGCTGAAACTAAGGAATGAGAACCCTTATAACGTCAAACATCGCGAACGTTCGACTGCCGTTCGAAAATCAAGGGTCATTCAAAGCAAGAAACACTATTGCATTAGAAATTCTAAGAACTGCCTAGCTACAACGGCAAATTTTGAACAAAGGAACGTTTTCGAAGAAATGTTTAAATTCATAGAAAACGAAATGCCGAATCCACCGAAATAATTATGCGAATAGATTATTAATGAATGCATAATTTGCCACGACATTACGATTATCGTGAGCGCCTCATCCGCTTTTATACTAAAATTGACTATCTTCGTTGCAAATCAGGAAAGTAAATAATTTTGATCCTGTTAAGAGAGAATATACGGATGACGGCTTCATCTATTAAATTATATATTTTAATCTCAAATTCATTCTGCATTTCAATTAAATCAATAGTATTTAATAGTTAATCATTTAACAATCAATTTGATCATTTAATAATTATACATATAAAGGAAATACTGCGTAGTTTCTAGAAACCGTTGAAACTATCATGGCGACGAAGTAGAAAGATAGGGGATGAAGGATCTTCGTTTAGCTCGCGCGTCTTAGCCAATCACCGGGCACGCGACACTACCGAAAACGTGCCACGATTCGTCAAACCGTCCCCTCCAAGGACGATGATCGCGCGACGGGCCCTTCGACCGTCGATCTCGCGCAAAATTTGTCACTCTTGATCGATCAATCGTTTAGGTACGTGATCGGGAGCCCGTATGTCCGAGAGACAGAGTTGTTCGGAAATCGCCATAGTTTTCCTCTGCGGTAAAGACCTCCGCGTAGCGAGGCAGAGTGCCGTGGTAGTTGAATTCGTCCGATTCTTAACAAGGACTCATTGACGCGCACGTAAAGCCTTCCTTCTACCTAATTTTCTATCTTTCTTCCTGATTTTAAATCGTTTGCTCGCGTACTAAATTTTCGTATTAACTTCACTCCACGTAAAAATATATTTTTCTTCGATTCGTTATTCGTTTGTCTCTCGTCGACGTATACGTCCGTAATAATTCGTTTTCCGCCGCGACAAGTGCAGTGATTGAAAATCTTACCGTTCTTTGGTGTTCCAGATCAACAAGCGAAATCACAAAGCGAATTACAAGCGAACATATTATCTTGTATTTATTATACAGCGTTTCGGTAAGTCGATCTTATTACATTTTTCGATCACGACGTCTATCTATTGGCAAAATGGGCGATCTGGTCCAGCCCTTCGGGGTTTCGAAAGTATCTCCGGTCAGATCGTTCCATCACATGAGGTATCAGTTATTATTCTCGATTATTATTGCTATTCGGTTGTTGCGATTTCGTTTCATGTCTTGTATTATCAAAGGGGCACCTTAGTCCAGCCCTATCGAGGGTTACGAGAGTACCTCCGGCTGGGGTGCACCCTCACAGGCGGAAACCGCCGATTTCACGAGAATTGAAAGAGAAGCGAAATAGCAACAATCGTCCCCGCGACCGGAATATTATTCAGAGAGTCTCAACTGTGATATCAGAGCGTTTGCATAATAGTATATTTTTGTTAATTTATACTAAGCATCTTTACCTTTGTTACGATTTTTGCATGAACTGGTATTTTCAGTATTAACGAATTTTCAAACTAATTCAGATCTCAATTTTGGCATTTTTGTATTCTGTTATTCACTTGACTTCTATTCAAAATTAAACCAGTTTCATTTACTTAAACAGTTTCGAAATTCATTTCAAACACACCTAACACCTTTTCACGCCTACCATCACATACAGATTCAAGGAGGGACCCGTACGGGACCTAAAGCGTTGAACGAACCCAACGAAGGACTAATAATCTGAATTTTAATCCTAACATCTTAATAAATTTGTCTTTCGTCTTTTAATTGTCGAGAGCGTTAACCCGCTCAAGACTGGTGGCAGCGATACCAACCTTCGCTTCAGAATAGGGGAGGAAGAATAGGGAATTGCATTTCAATAAATTAATTGAAACAGCAGTTTTCACCTTTTTCTCTTTTCTTTCCTTTTACGTAACACAGGATATATCAGGAAATATGTTTGAGGTAAAAGAAATATTAAACCATATTTTTTTCAATACATTCTTTATTTCAAATTAATGTTGTTGTGTACAATGTATCAATATATAATAATATGATTTCTTTTTCTTTATTTTCAGCATTTATTCAGATATTGATGAGGAAATTATAACTAAAAAATTGTAGAGTAAAAGAATTCGTTAGATACATTGAACAAATTATCAAAAGAAGAGGATTATTAAATTACATAAGTTTGTTTTGTAAATCATAAGGTCAGAATATTTTAAATAAATAAATTAATAAGAGAAAATGAGACTTCACTTTTCACTTTCATCTATTTTGTATCACTTGTATTGTATTTACAAATCCCAAATTCAGTTCATCCAACTACAACAGTCCAACTGAAATATTCTAATACTCAGTGCAATCAGAAAAAGTATTAAAACATTTAGAAACGATCATGTTCAAAGAAGACTTATGGAGAAAAGATATAAAAGGAAATTCAAGTACTATGAATTAGTTTTATTTCACCATAGGCAAATATAACCTAAAATCTTACGAAACGGAATTCACTAAATTTCTTGACAATTGTACTAGATAATATTAATTACATGTAATCCGACAATATATTGTGCCAGTTACAATTCTTTTTCGTGATAATCTCCAATATTTCAAAATTTTCTAGCGAAACACAATTTTTTAGTTGTAATTTCCTCATCAATGTCTGAATAAATGCTGAAAATAAAGAAAAAGAAATCACATTATTATATATTGATACATTGTACACAACAACATTAATTTGGAATAAAGAATGTATTGAAAAAAATATGGTTTAATATTTCTTTTACCTCAAACATATTTCCTGATATATCCTGCGAGAAATAATTGCATCTGTATTTAGAGCACGTTTTTCTTATTTGTCCTAGTGTTTCATTCCACGCTGTTCAATTTCTGTGTGATGAGTTTATTTATGAAGGATACAAAGCTACTTGAATTACATCTTGTATGTTAGAAAATGAAGGAAGTTTCTATATTTGAATAAACATTGCAAATGAAACAAAATGTAACAGGTATAAAAACAATAAACTTATGGAATTAATTATAACCGCGTGCAAAACCAGACGCTTAGGAAAACTGCATCCGTCCGGAAGTGGCGCTAGTTGCAGCCTAGGGATTTTCTGCTTCCCATAGCGGAACTGTCTTCAATCTCCCCCTTTCCGCTATATAATCCAATTTTGTTAATACATCTTTCATGAGAGATTCGTTTCAGTTCTTTTGTCATTAAATCAGCTAGATTTTCATCCGTTGGAACATAGATCAATTCTACATGTCCTCCTTCTACCATCTCTCTTGTGAAATGATAGGCGATGTCGATGTGTTTGGTACGATTCTTTTCAACCCTATTTTTTGAGAAGTCAATAGCGGCACGATTGTCGCAATATACGACACCTTTTCCTGAAACATAATTATTTAGTTGCGTTTCTTTTAGGAACAAATTTACCCATTTTGCTTCCTTCATTGCACTGGACAACGCAATATATTCAGCCTCCATTGTCGATAAGGCTAAACTCTTTTGCTTAGTGGTACGTCATTGTACAAGGTTTTTATCCAAACGTATCACCATCCCTGAGTAAGAATGCCGCTGGTCTACATCTGCAGCCCAGTCCGCATCGGAATATAACTTTATTTTAGGCTTCTCGTTACACCCAGTATGTATTAATTTATACTCCTTCGTTTTCATCAAGTATCTGAGCACATGTTTAGCTTGTACCCAATGGACTTTACCAGGATTTATGTTGTATTGAGACAACTTAGTTACAGTGTACTGTATGTCAGGCCTAGTGTAAAGCGCCAAATACATTAAAGAGCCAATAAGTTCCCTGTATGACACCCGTACCATTTGCTCCCTTTCTTCATCTGTAGAAGGACCATGCTCAATTGATAATGTAACTCCTGGTTCTAGAGGGGTTGCTACAGTACGGCACTCGTTCATGTTATATTTATTTAATAATGAACTGATATATGCACTTTGTGACAACATAATATCTCCATTTGTTTTCCGCTCAATCTTTACTCCTAAAACATGACTCATCTCGCCAAGGTCACATGATTCGTACGTCTGTGCAATTTTACTAACTATTGCTTCGATTGCTGATTTGTCCTTAGAAAATAGCAATAAATCGTCAACGTATACAACGATTATTGTGTGATATTTATCATGCGTGTAAGTACAACTTGATGATTTCATCCTTTTGAACCCAATACTGGCTAAAAAATGATTTAGTTCCTCGTTCCAGATTCTTCCGAATTGTTTTAAATCGTATATTGGTCGCAGAAGTTTCGCCACTTTTCCTGCCTTAGATTCATATGATGGCGGCAACCGCATAAAGATATTTTCGCTCAATTTTCCGTATAAGTAGGCACATTTAATATCTACCTGTCTTGTGTGCCACTTGTAAATTGCGGTAAGAGCCAATAGAAACCTGATTATGCTAAAACTGGCGACCGGCGAATATGTCTCAGTGTAATCTATTCCTTTTCTTTGTGTGTGACCCTGAGCCACCAATCTTGCTTTGTAGCGCGCTATATCCTTCTGAATTCGTTTTTACTTTATAGACCCATTTTGAACCGATGCATTTTTGACCCTCGGGCAAATCAACTATTTCCCATGTTTTTCTACTTTCGAGACTATCTATCTCTTCTTTCACAGCGCTCTGCCATTCCTCTGCTTGTGGCGAATTTAACGCCTCTTCTAATGTTTGTGGTTCCAATATTTCTAGGGTATTGGCTTCAACATTTGTCTCTATCTCAGTATCTTCAGGTTCGGTATGCATCTCGTTTGATGCTGGTTTGGGTTTCCCTTTACGCCCATAAGGATTTCTAATTACCTTTCTTTTGCGTCCGCCTCTATTCGGCATCTGCTTTGAGTTGTTTACTTCCACTATTTGTGGGTTTTCATTTTCTTCTTCCGTATCGCTTCTAGGGTCATGCCCTGCATCCAGAGGTACTTCTGCATCTTTATCTTCCCTGTCAAGTGTTTCTTCTTCTACAGGTTCCGTACCACAATCATCATCTGACCATGCTCCCTCGTATCTCCATCTTTGGGGGTCTGTCTTGTATATCCACTCATGACCTATCTTGTCTTCAACAAATTTTGCATGCTTGGTAACCACCACATCCTGTCTCTGTGGGCACCACAATCTATATCCTCGGGTATGCGTTCCATAGCCTACAAACACACACTCTGAGGCTCTATTATCTAACTTACGCATCTCTTGTTTCGGCAAACGAGCATATGCAAGGCAGCCGAATACTTTTAAATGTTGCACACAAGGCACTCGCCCAGTCCAAACAGCCAAAGGGATTTCATTATTGATACTCGTATGAGGTATTCTGTTTTTATATATATGCTGCCGTCGTTACAGCTTCAGCCCAGAAGCGTTGTGGTAATGATGTCGACTTCAGCATCGACCTGGTTATATCAAGCAGAGTCCTATTAATCCTCTCTGCCACGCCGTTCATTTGAGGTGTTTCAACATTCGACCTTTCGTGCCTTATGCCCTGCTCCGCAAAGAAGGTTTTTAACTGGTTATTACAATACTCTAAGCCATTGTCAGACCTGAACCGTTTTACCTTTTTTCCTTGTTGCCGTTCCACTGACGTTATGTACACTTAATCTTATCTATCGTTTCATCTTTTGTTTTGATACATTTAACTGTTACCTTCCTCGAATAGTCGTCGGTAAATGTGATAAAATACTTACTTCCGCCAATTGATTTGACTGGTAACGGCCCACAGACATCACTGTGTATTAGTTCACAGACATCCTTAAATTGTCTGTCTTTTAATCTTTTACAAGGTGCTTTAGTGGTTTTACCAATACAGCATGCGTCACAGGTATATTTTGCATCTTTCCTGTTGCTCAGTCCTGTAACTTTGTTGGAGGTAGCCATATCTCTGATAGTATCTTGACTCGTGTGGCAGAACCGTTGGTGCCACAGCTTTTCTGCATTAAGGTTTAAGGCCTGTGACTCGATTTGACTCTAGTTCGCAACTAGTGCTTCTGCGTTAACTATGTACAAATCGCCTTTCCTGTAAGCTTCGCACACTACCTTTCTCGTTATCGTATTTCTTATTGTCACTTTTCCACTCCTAATGATTAATTCTTTATTTTTCTTCTCTATTCTCGACACTGACATTAAATTTTTGCGTATGCCTGGAACAAAATAAACATTATACATAATTACTGTTCCCTCAGTGCCATTTACGCATGTTTCATGACAATATCGCCAACTCCTTTTGCTTTGAGTACTGTTCCAGCGTGTTTTGCCGGGTCAGCAGCTGTATTGACTATCTCAGAGTCCAATTCCCTAAAGGTTGAAAACCACTCCCTTCTCTTACACACGTGGTGGGTTGAACCACTATCCAGTACCCATTGTTCATCCATATCTATTGCATTTAAGGATACCAAAAATGCATCTGCATCCCTTTTGGTTCTTGAAACACCCCTCGGTTTGCCTCGAAACATTTTGCTCCTGCAATTCTTCCCATAATGACCTACTCTTTTGCAATTATAACATATAATCTCTTTGCGCTTATCACTACTGGGAGGTCTTTGAACCTTTGCATCAGGTTTTTTGTTTACGTAAAGGGCTTCCTTTGAATTGTCTGATTCATCAATGGCTCTGGACATTCTTCTATTAAACTCTGCTAGGAGGATACTTATTATTTCCTTCGATGTGAATTTTTCATCAGGCAGGTTAGCAAGTGTCATATGTAGGAGAGAGAAAGGCGTTTCGTCTCGGGATCGTCTGTCAGACTCGTCAATGGGGCTGACAACAGACGATCCCTGCCCCAGACACCTATCGTACCGCCGTTCGGAACTTATATATATCCGAACGGCATGCCGGGAGAGCACTTGCGAGAGAACACCGATCTCGTCGCCACCTAGTGCTCCCCGGCCCGAACTCAAGGCGTCCGGGGAGACGAAACTCTCTCCCCTCCTCTAAACGCCTACACATATTTAGGTTTTCATATGAGTCTGGAAGTCCAGATAACAATGTGTAAGCAACATCTTCATCACTCACTTCAGCACCAGCTTCACGTAGATTGGTTGCTGCAATTTTCGCTCTTGATAGATATTCAGGCACGCACTCACCGTCTTTCATTTTCAAATGGTAAAACTGCTTCTTTAACCGCATAATTCTGACTCTGGATTTTGGTTCATGTACCTGTTATAAAATACGCCATGCATCATAAGCTGTGGTGCATTTCTCAATGTGCACTTGCTGGTCCATGCCAATATTTAATCCTATGGCGACAATAGCTTTGTTTTCCATCGTCTCATGCGCTTTGCGTTGCGCTTCAGTTGCATTTCGTCCAAGTCTATTTTACTAATCACGCGATCTAGCAACCCTTTACCACGCAAATACCACTTCATTTCGATCTTCCACGATCGATAATTACTATCGGATAACTTCGTTATACGAGTGTCTTCTTGTGGATCATTCATTTTGCTTTGCGTGTGCCGGCGTGAATTATAATAAAATGCAACTTACAACGTTTCGTCCACGTGGTCGTTCTTAGGTTAGGCTTGCACGTGCGTTCCTGGGCCCATAACCAATGTGATGAGTTTATTTATGAAGGATACAAAGCTACTTGAATTACATCTTGTATGTTAGAAAATGAAGGAAGTTTCTATATTTGAATAAACATTGCAAATGAAACAAAATGTAATAGGTATAAAAACAATAAACTTATGGAATTAATTATAACCGCGTGCAAAACCAGACGCTTAGGAAAACTGCATCCGTCCGGAAGTGGCGCTAGTTGCAGCCTAGGGATTTTCTGCTTCCCATAGCGGAACTGTCTTCAATCTCCCCCTTTCGCTATATAATCCAATTTTGTTAATACATCTTTCATGAGAGATTCGTTTCAGTTCTTTTGTCATTAAATCAGCTAGATTTTCATCCGTTGGAACATAGATCAATTCTACATGTCCTCCTTCTACCATCTCTCTTGTGAAATGATAGGCGATGTCGATGTGTTTGGTACGATTCTTTTCAACCCTATTTTTTGAGAAGTCAATAGCGGCACGATTGTCGCAATATACGACACCTTTTCCTGAAACATAATTATTTAGTTGCGTTTCTTTTAGGAACAAATTTACCCATTTTGCTTCCTTCATTGCACTGGACAACGCAATATATTCAGCCTCCATTGTCGATAAGGCTAAACTCTTTTGCTTAGTGGTACGTCATTGTACAAGGTTTTTATCCAACGTATCACCATCCCTGAGTAAGAATGCCGCTGGTCTACATCTGCAGCCCAGTCCGCATCGGAATATAACTTTATTTTAGGCTTCTCGTTACACCCAGTATGTATTAATTTATACTCCTTCGTTTTCATCAAGTATCTGAGCACATGTTTAGCTTGTACCCAATGGACTTTACCAGGATTTATGTTGTATTGAGACAACTTAGTTACAGTGTACTGTATGTCAGGCCTAGTGTAAAGCGCCAAATACATTAAAGAGCCAATAAGTTCCCTGTATGACACCCGTACCATTTGCTCCCTTTCTTCATCTGTAGAAGGACCATGCTCAATTGATAATGTAACTCCTGGTTCTAGAGGGGTTGCTACAGTACGGCACTCGTTCATGTTATATTTATTTAATAATGAACTGATATATGCACTTTGTGACAACATAATATCTCCATTTGTTTTCCGCTCAATCTTTACTCCTAAACATGACTCATCTCGCCAAGGTCACATGATTCGTACGTCTGTGCAATTTTACTAACTATTGCTTCGATTGCTGATTTGTCCTTAGAAAATAGCAATAAATCGTCAACGTATACAACGATTATTGTGTGATATTTATCATGCGTGTAAGTACAACTTGATGATTTCATCCTTTTGAACCCAATACTGGCTAAAAAATGATTTAGTTCCTCGTTCCAGTTTCTTCCGAATTGTTTTAAATCGTATATGGTCGCAGAAGTTTCGCCACTTTTCCTGCCTTAGATTCATATGATGGCGGCAACCGCATAAAGATATTTTCGCTCAATTTTCCGTATAAGTAGGCACATTTAATATCTACCTGTCTTGTGTGCCACTTGTAAATTGCGGTAAGAGCCAATAGAAACCTGATTATGCTAAAACTGGCGACCGGCGAATATGTCTCAGTGTAATCTATTCCTTTTCTTTGTGTGTGACCCTGAGCCACCAATCTGCTTTGTAGCCCGCTATATCCTTCTGAATTCGTTTTTACTTTATAGACCCATTTTGAACCGATGCATTTTTGACCCTCGGGCAAATCAACTATTTCCCATGTTTTTCTACTTTCGAGACTATCTATCTCTTCTTTCACAGCGCTCTGCCATTCCTCTGCTTGTGGCGAATTTAACGCCTCTTCTAATGTTTGTGGTTCCAATATTTCTAGGGTATTGGCTTCAACATTTGTCTCTATCTCAGTATCTTCAGGTTCGGTATGCATCTCGTTTGATGCTGGTTTGGGTTTCCCTTTACGCCCATAAGGATTTCTAATTACCTTTCTTTTGCGTCCGCCTCTATTCGGCATCTGCTTTGAGTTGTTTACTTCCACTATTTGTGGGTTTTCATTTTCTTCTTCCGTATCGCTTCTAGGGTCATGCCCTGCATCCAGAGGTACTTCTGCATCTTTATCTTCCCTGTCAAGTGTTTCTTCTTCTACAGGTTCCGTACCACAATCATCATCTGACCATGCTCCCTCGTATCTCCATCTTTGGGGGTCTGTCTTGTATATCCACTCATGACCTATCTTGTCTTCAACAAATTTTGCATGCTTGGTAACCACCACATCCTGTCTCTGTGGGCACCACAATCTATATCCTCGGGTATGCGTTCCATAGCCTACAAACACACACTCTGAGGCTCTATTATCTAACTTACGCATCTCTTGTTTCGGCAAACGAGCATATGCAAGGCAGCCGAATACTTTTAAATGTTGCACACAAGGCACTCGCCCAGTCCAAACAGCCAAAGGGATTTCATTATTGATACTCGTATGAGGTATTCTGTTTTTTATATATGCTGCCGTCGTTACAGCTTCAGCCCAGAAGCGTTGTGGTAATGATGTCGACTTCAGCATCGACCTGGTTATATCAAGCAGAGTCCTATTAATCCTCTCTGCCACGCCGTTCATTTGAGGTGTTTCAACCATTCGACCTTTCGTGCCTTATGCCCTGCTCCGCAAAGAAGGTGTTTAACTGGTTATTACAATACTCTAAGCCATTGTCAGACCTGAACCGTTTTACCTTTTTTCCTTGTTGCCGTTCCACTGACGTTATGTACACTTAATCTTATCTATCGTTTCATCTTTTGTTTTGATACATTTAACTGTTACCTTCCTCGAATAGTCGTCGGTAAATGTGATAAAATACTTACTTCCGCCAATTGATTTGACTGGTAACGGCCCACAGACATCACTGTGTATTAGTTCACAGACATCCTTAAATTGTCTGTCTTTTAATCTTTTACAAGGTGCTTTAGTGGTTTTACCAATACAGCATGCGTCACAGGTATATTTTGCATCTTTCCTGTTGCTCAGTCCTGTAACTTTGTTGGAGGTAGCCATATCTCTGATAGTATCTTGACTCGTGTGGCAGAACCGTTGGTGCCACAGCTTTTCTGCATTAAGGTTTAAGGCCTGTGACTCGATTTGACTCTGGTTCGCAACTAGTGCTTCTGCGTTAACTATGTACAAATCGCCTTTCCTGTAAGCTTCGCACACTACCTTTCTCGTTATCGTATTTCTTATTGTCACTTTTCCACTCCTAATGATTAATTCTTTATTTTTCTTCTCTATTCTCGACACTGACATTAAATTTTTGCGTATGCCTGGAACAAAATAAACATTATACATAATTACTGTTCCCTCAGTGCCATTTACGCATGTTTTCATGACAATATCGCCAACTCCTTTTGCTTTGAGTACTGTTCCAGCGTGTTTTGCCGGGTCAGCAGCTGTATTGACTATCTCAGAGTCCAATTCCCTAAAGGTTGAAAACCACTCCCTTCTCTTACACACGTGGTGGGTTGAACCACTATCCAGTACCCATTGTTCATCCATATCTATTGCATTTAAGGATACCAAAAATGCATCTGCATCCCTTTTGGTTCTTGAAACACCCCTCGGTTTGCCTCGAAACATTTTGCTCCTGCAATTCTTCCCATAATGACCTACTCTTTTGCAATTATAACATATAATCTCTTTGCGCTTATCACTACTGGGAGGTCTTTGAACCTTTGCATCAGGTTTTTTGTTTACGTAAAGGGCTTCCTTTAAATGTCTGATTCATCAATGGCTCTGGACATTCTTCTATTAAACTCTGCTAGGAGGATACTTATTATTTCCTTCGATGTGAATTTTCATCAGGCAGGTTAGCAAGTGTCATATGTAGGAGAGAGAAAGGCGTTTCGTCTCGGGATCGTCTGTCAGACTCGTCAGTGGGGCTGACAACAACAGACGATCCCTGCCCCAGACACCTATCGTACCGCCGTTCGGAACTTATATATATCCGAACGGCATGCCGGGAGAGCACTTGCGAGAGAACACCGATCTTGTCGCCACCTAGTGCTCCCCGGCCCGAACTCAAGGCGTCCGGGGAGACGAAACTCTCTCCCCTCCACTAAACGCCTAGACATATTTAGGTTTTCATATGAGTCTGGAAGTCCAGATAACAATGTGTAAGCAACATCTTCATCACTCACTTCAGCACCAGCTTCACGTAGATTGGTTGCTGCAATTTTCGCTCTTGATAGATATTCAGGCACGCACTCACCGTCTTTCATTTTCAAATGGTAAAACTGCTTCTTAACCGCATAATTCTGACTCTGGATTTTGGTTCATGTACCTGTTATAAAATACGCCATGCATCATAAGCTGTGGTGCATTTCTCAATGTGCACTTGCTGGTCCATGCCAATATTTATCCTATGGCGGCAATAGCTTGTTTTCCATCGTCTCATGCGCTTTGCGTTGCGCTTCAGTTGCATTTTCGTCCAAGTCTATTTTACTAATCACGCGATCTAGCAAACCCTTTACCACGCAAATACCACTTCATTTCGATCTTCCACGATCGATAATTACTATCGGATAACTTCGTTATACGAGTGTCTTCTTGTGGATCATTCATTTTGCTTTGCGTGTGCCGGCGTGAATTATAATAAAATGCAACTTACAACGTTTCGTCCACGTGGTCGTTCTTAGGTTAGGCTTGCACGTGCGTTCCTGGGCCCATAACCAATGTGATGAGTTTATTTATGAAGGATACAAAGCTACTTGAATTACATCTTGTATGTTAGAAAATGAAGGAAGTTTTATATTTGAATAACATTGCAAATGAAACAAAATGTAATAGGTATAAAAACAATAAACTTATGGAATTAATTATAACCGCGTGCAAACCAGACGCTTAGGAAAACTGCATCCGTCCGGAAGTGGCGCTAGTTGCAGCCTAGGATTTTTATCCGACTATTCGAAAAGGAGGAGGATACTCAATTCGATCAGTATTTTTTTTTTCTGGCTTTGTTCACCGATTACTCCGAGATGGATGGACCAATCGGAATGAAATCTTTTGCATCTTGTAGGATATGTCTTCCGATTGGTCCCGTTATAAAAACATTTCAAATTTTTATTCCGAACGGTTTTTATTGCAAAAAAACGGGAAGATTCTAATCTCACATAGAATGACTTCAATGATCCTTTAATATATTGCCGGGGGCATGATTCTGAACAACTTTTTCATTAACGGAAACCTTTAGTTTTCGAGATATTCGTGACAAACTATGGTTATTTTTTCTGCCTTTGTTGGCCGATTATTCCGAGACGGATGGACCAATTGGAACGAAACATTTTGCATCTTCTAAAGTATGTCTCCCCATTGGTCACGTTAAAAAAACATTCTATATTGTTTCATTCCGAACGGTTTTTATTGCAAAAAACGTACTATTTCATGTACGTGCGGTGTATGTTCACCGATTATTCTGAGACGGATGGACCAATCGGAATGAAACTTTTTGCATCTTGTACAGTACAATTCCCCATTGGCCCCCGTAAAAAAAATATTTTGCATTTTTTTTATTCCTAACGACTTTTTTTCTAAATGTGCGTTCGCTGATTACTCCGAGACGGCTAGATCAATCGGAATGAAATCTTTGCGTCTTGTAGGATATGTCTTCCGATTGGTCCCGTTATAAAAATATTTCGCATTTTTTTATTTCGAACGGTTTTCATTATTGCAAAATACGTTCTGGTTCAAGGAATGCACCGATTGCGATGAAAGTTTTCACATTTCGTAGATCATTCCGCAACGATTCGATTTCCCAAAATTCTATTCAGCTCTACATATGCAACTTTTATCTTCAATTAAATTTTTTCTAAATTGGGACTCTCCTAGGTTAAATTGGTTCGCCCTGATTCTAATCAACCTTACTAAATCCCCTCTGTCTATACTGTCAAACCAGGGTTTCCTCGCTCCCACATTGTTATTCTCCATAGCAAATATTTCGCTCCCTTAAACTCCCCTATTCTTCTTGCTCTTTCATGGTTTCTTTCCCATGCCCCCTCCATAATATATTTCGTGATATCGCTTTCCGCGATACCGAACTCGAAAGATTCATCCCCATTGTCACCCTCACCCGCCTGTATGTCGGCCCTCTCATTGCCCTTGATCCCAGCGTGAATAGGAACCCACGCCAAGACCCAATCTACCTTTACAATTTCCACCATTAATGTTGTGTCGGAACCGATCCCAAGTATTTTTTGAATATCGCGCGGGCCTGATTAGGCCGTTGCAATGCCCTGGGACGGATGCGCGTCAGGGGTAAAATTGACGTCGCTGTGCGTTGCCCATGCTGTGGGGTAGGGGTAGCTGGGTCTAGGGCGGTCGAGCGTACCGCTCGAGGGCCCCACACAGTTCTTTCTGATTTTCAAAGAGCACAGTACGCAGTGTAAGATTCTGCATTTTATCCAGTATTCATTAAGTCAGTGAGTTTCTCATCGTTCTCAGAGAAGCAGTTATCATATACATAAAGAGCAAGGGTTTGAGTTTCGACGCTACAATTAACTTCATCTACATCTTCCCCTTGAGATTCTCCATTTAATTTACGAAGTTCCCTAACTATCTCATATATTCATGGGTTATTACCCTGTCCTTCTAGCGAAACTTTCTAATTTCCTTAGGGCACTTGCAGAGTCAGTTATAATTACGACTCTATTGTTAGTCCAATTATTTCTGACTGATTTGACCGCTTGTAAGATTGCAAAGGCTTCAGCCGAAAAAACCGATGTTGCCCTATTTGGGGACCAACCCTCTTCCTGCCACTCCGCTTCCAATGTTTTAGTAACCATCCCGGCGCCTGTTGCCTCTGACAGGAACCTTTTAGAACCATCCGTATAAATTTCGACAACACCAAGCGACACCCCCTCTCCCCATAACCTATTCTTAATTTCCTTAGCCAGAGCTACATCTGGTATTTCTTCTTTTTTCCTTTCTTTCCCAGTTTCCCATTCCATTGATATACCACCCTTTTCTACAAACTCACATAGAATGTTTCTTTCCTCCCTCCCTATATTACCATTTGTCGCCCTATTAGCAAAGGCTTCAGTGTTACACCACGCCGTCATCCACGGGTCTAAATCCTCAGGAATATCCTCATCTCTAACCACCAAAGTTCTCATCAGGGATTCATACACCAAACCCCCTCCCTTAATTCTGTGTTTCGGAATGAATCTCTCCAAAAGGGCCTCAGCCCTTGATTCCAAATCCATTATTCCAGCTTCTACATTCATTACATTCTATACCCCATCGCTATACGGATACCCGCATTATGCAACCTCATAATCTTATTCATGGCATTATTATTCTCCCAAAAAAGATAAATAGGCCGTATTCCATGACCGACCTTATCAATCCCTTAAAGAATATCAACATTGTACTTAGTTTAACACCCTTTTTAATACCAGCAACAAACCTCAATATATCCAACTTTTTTTCTAACTTTATTTACAACATATTCAATATGTTTTCCCAAAATTGAGTGCACGATCAAGCATAATTCCCAGAAAGAGGACCTGGTTTTCCCCTTTGATCATCACATCGCCTATTCTAACCAGACATGAATTCTTATTCCTATCCCTTGCCCGAGAGAAACTAACCACCTTCGACTTTTCCTCCGCCAAACCCAAATCCAATCTTTTGAGATTCAATATAAGTGCATTCACTGCCCCTTCTATCCTGCCCTTTAATTCTTTATAGTCATTTCCAGTCGTATAGATCACAATATCATCCGCATAGAACAAAATTTTAACTTCCCATTGCTCAATATAACTTCCCATTGCTCAATATTCTTTCCAACTTCCGAGGTATAGAGATTATACAACAAAGGGCTCAGAACCGATCCCTGGGGTAATCCCCTCTTAATTTTTCCTTTAACCTCCTTGGAGAACTTCCTAAGACAAACCGCACTTCTGTCAGTCAACCAACTAGATATGAACCGCCTAATTTTTTCAGGACAGGACTTCCTCTCCAGAAAGTTGTTCAGTTTCCTATCATTCACATGGTCATAAGCCGATTTTATGTCCAGAAAAACCGCCACCGTCTCATGTTTATTTCTAAAACCCTCTTTAATATCCGTCATCAAAGTTACAAGGTTATCCATTGTGGATTTTCCCTTAGAGAAACCACTCTGTCTTGGATTCACAATCCCTTCCCTCTCCGACCATTCATAAAGTCTATCCTTAATTAATCTTTTCAAAATTTTTCCTAAGCAATTAATTAACGAAATAGGTCTTAAAGCCTTCTTCCCAGGCTTCTCCAGAAATCTTACAACCACCTGTTTCCAGCTCCACGGAACCCTACCATTTTCCCAGATCCAGTTGCAAATTTTTAAAAGGCAACTTTTCATTGTATTACCCAAATTTTTGATATATCGGTACGAAATCCTGTCAGCCTCCTGGGGCCGAACTAGTCCGCACATTATCCAAAATGTTCTGGAGGTCCCTTTTCCTCAAAAAGGTCCTGGTTATCCTCTACCACAAAGTTTTCCTGAACCACCAACTCTTCAAAATCAACAATATCTGCATTATCGTTTCCCTGGTTACTTTCAGGGTTCTCTACCTCCTGGTAAACGTCATACATTTTTTTCATCTCATCCTCTTCTAATTTATTTAATTCCTTCTCATTAATATTTCTACACCCTGTTTTACAAATCCCATTTTTTATCTATCTAATTTTCTGCCATGTATCCCTTGAACTAGTGTAATCAAATTCATCCCAGGCTTTACTTTTTTTCTCCTCAACTAGCTTTATCATTCTTTTCCCCACCTCCCTCATTGCAACCCAATTTGTCTGGTTCGGTCTCCTAATAAACTCCTTAAGAGCAGTCCTTCTGGCTTTTTTCATATCATTGCACTCATCATCCCACCAAACTTGTTTTTGGGGAGGGCCTCTATTACGGTTTTCCTTCCTTGTCCTGTCATCACTTGTCCTGTCTCCCTCCATTACGACCCCTCCAGCCTTAACAATGGCATTTCCTATCGCATCAGAGATCTTCTTCACCCTATTATCAATACTAAAATTCTCCCAACCCTCCATATTCCAACCCTCTAATAGTTTATTTGCTTCATCCTCAGAAAAGATAAGAAACATATCCCTTTATTTCACTTTATTTTCCTTAAACTTTTTTGTCGACCCACCAACCTCACAAACCCTATTCAATATCTCGTCACCAAAACACATTCCAATAACCTGATGGTCCGAACCCAAAGTCTCATTTTTCTCAAAAACTGTAGCCATATCCATAATCGCATGGAATCCAATAAACAAATCTATATTAGACGACGGGCGTCCACCCGTTCCTATCCTTGAGTTGGTATTTGTGTTAACCACAAACATATTATTATCTCTGACAACCTCCTCCAACAGATATTGCTAGAACAGATATTCCTGCTATCAACTACAATTCGCAATTTTATTTCTGGCATTAAAGTCACCCATAAAAATAGTTTCATCCCCCTGTAGCATATTTCTAAACAGTCCAGTCCAATTCCTTTTCTCCCACTTTTCCTCCCGGTCTTGCTATACACTAAAATTATATCCCACATACTCTGTCCCACCTCAACCGAAATACCCAGGGCCTCCCTACCCTCCCCTTTCCAAGAAATGTCCCTTCTAACCGAAAATTTAACACCATCCTCAATTAAAAACGCTAAACCTCCCCCCTGCCTATCCTCATTCAAATCACTCCTAACAACATTAAAACCCGAAATTACGAACCTATTTTTCTTTTTTAACCAAGTCTCCGTAATGCCCAAGATATTAAAATTCCAAATATATTCTTTAAGTTCACTGAGTTTGTCTCTAACGCTCCTGGCATTCCAGGTTCCCAGACAAAACTTACCACTATTATTAAGAGCAGCCATTTCTTTCCACTTTTAGACTACATACCGCCTTAACAGAGGACATTTTCCAACCTCTTTTCCTTTTCCCACGATATAGCTTCCATCTTTCCTCCCTCCAGGTTTCCTTATAGGAGGGGCAATAAAAAGGCATATTCCTATAAAATATAATAGTCTTATCATCTGTATTCCGAAGTATAAAGATACAAAACATCCCTAAATTGGTCTATTTTGACCAAAACCTCCACCTTCTTACACATACCATCAAGAATCCAAACATTGAGAATGCAATCAAATACGATATAGATTTTAGGGATAAACATTATACCTACATTTTAATTTTTATGTTATCTAACACAATCTCATTCTCACATCGATGATAGTATGTAATCCTCGCTGTTCTCCAAGACATCTCACTCTCCAAATCATTCCACGTATCTCGACACACTCCTAAGTACAATTCTTCTCGTATTACCATCATTGCTGTCAATATCAACCATAATACATAATAGATATAATGACATCAAACAAATTAAGAAAACTTAGCCTATCTAACCAAAAACATATGTAAAAATAATAGTAAGTATGAAAAAAACTCCGCAAAACACACTCTTCCATACACGACCAAAACCACCACAACCACTCACATAACAGTCCAAAACATAACCTCCACACAAAAAACTCCTTATTGTCCCGAGGATTGATTTAACACTATCGTCTTCTTTATTGAAACTTAGTCTTCCCTCAATCCTTCTCATCAAATCTTCTATTCTGCTTTTCTTGTAATCATCTTCTTGTCTCACGTCCTCCAAAGTCCAGCCAAATTGTTGGTGTGCTCTAACTGCTTTTTGAGCCTCGTAGCGTTCTTTCCTTCTTCTTAACTTTTCCCTCGTCTTTTCAGGGATAGGAACTGACCAATTAGGTCTATGCCGGGTAGTGTTCCAATAGGCATATTCCTCTTCTTCTGTTGTCACACTCTTCTTTTTTTTGTTTTCGTCTAACATTTTTTCTACTTCCTGTTCATACCCCTTTTCGACAATTAGATTCATTAAGTCTGTCAGAAAATTTTCCTCTCTTTTCTTTTCCAGTTGTTCAATCAGCCTCTTCTGTGCACGCTGCTCCACTAACCTCATACTCTTGATAGCCCTTTCTACTGGCATCCCCATTTCCATACTCATATTCACCTTCCTCTTCCACAGGGATTTCAGGCGCCGAAGCCCCTTCCTCCTCTTGGAGGGCTTCGAAACGATTCATAGAGTTTATCGAAACTGTTTGACCTCCAACTTGTGATCTCTCTGTCAATTTGTCTTCTTCTCGTAGTCTACCTCTTCCTCTGCCACCACTCTGCTCAATGTTTTTCCTCATACTGTCTAAAACGTTCTCCCATCTTCTGATACCTAGGGCGCCAGCCCCTATCTTTCTCTTAGCTTCTCTCAGCTCCGTCAGTTCATCCTGCAAGGGGACTTCCTTCACTTCCCAGAAATCCATTTTTTTCACTGGTAGGGCGGGAAAATCTCTTCTTCCTCGGTCTCTTCCTATATCCTCTTCATCCCAATTCTCACCCAATTGTTGCGTCACAATACTCTTTGCCGTGGCATATGCTACGTTTTTGAAAGCCATCAGCTTTCTTATGGCCCTTTCTCTCTGATGGATCCAACACGTTTTTGATAAAGAGGTGTGATTCCCTCCACAGCTGAGGCATACCGGAGACTTTTCACATCTTCCGTGCTCTTTCTCCAAACACACCAAACACTTTTTCACGCCCCTACAATGCGTTTGCACGTGGCCGTACGAAAAGCACCGGTAACATTGTTTTACGGGCTCAATGTACGGGTAGACATTTAGAGCCACATGACCCTCACCAATCTTGATCGCACTGGGCAACCGGTTGCCCTTAACAGTTACCAAAATAGCTACTCCCTTCAACCTAAACACTCTTTTCCATCCCTAACCACTTTCTTCTTCATCCTTTCAAACGAAAAGTCTTCTTGTCCCGGCATAATAAAGTCTTTTAACTCCTTCACGGAATCCTCCTATTCCGTTATCACTCCCTTACGAGTCTTCTTCAGGTCCGGTAAGAAGGCGTCGTAACCAGCGCCCTCTTCTCCGCCATCTTTAGAATAGCATTCGCCGCCGCCATGTTGCTAAAAGTAATCTCCGCTTTATTAAAGCCGACCATCTTTTAAGCCCCTCAAGAAACGCGCCTTCGCACTCAGAAGCTTATATATTTTGACCACGTTATTCTTTTAAACTTGCTAGTATTATTTCTCCCCAAGACCATTGTAACGACGTATTCACGGCTCTTCAATTCCTCGATACTAGTATTCTTTATTCTCACCTCTGTTCCTTCTTCTGTTCAACTTAGAGGTATCCTTATCTTACTTGTTTCTTTGTTTTCAAACTCTTTAGTGGCGACGTTGGGTGTAGCCACGTTTCCGCAATTTATTTCTCCCTGATGTCCGCTCATTTCTATGTCCGCTCTAGCCTATAGTTAAGCTATTAGAGACTGTCTCAATCCCTTCGTCTCTCTTGTCTCTCTTATTACCTTCCTCGCCTTCACCCACGTCCTCTTCCGCAGTTCTTTTCCTTACTTTCCTTGCCTCGTCCAAAACCGTCTTAACTGCAGCGTCGTTATTACAAGAATGAGATGCATTACCTTCTTTTTCGAACATATCCTTTTCATCACTGTTGCCAACATCGGTGGAAACTACCAACATCACATACGTGGAATCTAGTAATTCTACATTGGTTTCATCACTGTTGCCGACATCGGCGGATACTACCAACATCACTTCCGAAGAATCTAGTAATTCAACATTTGTTTCTTCTAGAGTCCCACCTTGGTTGCTACTACTTCTGGTCCCTTCCTTCTGAGTTAGGTTGGCACCACCCAATGGTTCTTTGTTTCTGTTAAGACTTTCAAAAAATTCAAGTATTTACACTTCCAAGTACCCAGCCTCACAATCACAGTCCGATATTTTATCAAACACTACCTCTTTTTTCATCCAGGATGCTTAACTTTCACTTTTACTCCTACTCTTCTTCTTCCTATCCTTCTTCTTCATACTCCTTGCATGAAACACTCCACCCTGTGTCATCAGGCTGTCGCAGGGAGGATCCACGCCTTCACCTTTTTTTCCCTTTGTGCAGCTTTAGATCGGAAAAACGACCCCAAAGGAAAATACACCGTACTAAACCCCCCAAAAGCAACTTTTAGGTAAAACCCCAAACCCCGGATAACACTACTGTATTACTTCTTTAAGACAAAAAAACCACCGCTCTTCAACACGTCCGTTTCCTACGATTGCCACCGTGGAACTCCACCCCCTGTAT